>NC_092050.1:6849406-9684445 GCF_003086295.3 Arachis hypogaea
CCCCGTTACAGATACTAGTCCAATAGTGCTGGGTTTCACAGCTACCTTGATACATAATGATAACCTCCTATACGGAGAGGCTTTTCAAATTAAGCAGGTGTGGAGGACAAGAATAAGAATTATAGTAATGGGAGAAGCATAGTGGTTAGCCATTGGAGCTTGTCTCAATTTTTGTCGCGGCAGGAACGGGTCTCATTTTGCATTTATCATATCCCTTGCAAGCGTCGAAGAGACTTCCGGTCAAGCAGTTCTGAGTTGTCTAAAGACTTCAACAATGCAGAAAACATTAGCGCATCAAAAATTCTCTCTCAACTCTCTCGTGACAGCTACTTTGTTGAGTTTGTTCTCCATCTTTCCAATGCTTTATTTTGTTTTAATTGCCAGTAGTTGTTGATTAGTGCTATTAGGTGCAGGGAATTAAAACCCATTCTAGTTGTATTCCTTAGCTAAGTTGTTGTCTTTGTGGTGTAGGTTGGGCTTTGTCCTAACCCACAACCAAGTCCAAAAAAAAAGTTCAATCACTAACAAATTCAACAAGAAAAAAATTTAGCTAAATAATTATTTGAGCAACACAGCAATAAATTAAAAATTCAATGATGATAATTAATAACAAATTTATCTCAATAATAATTTTCAACAAAAAACCTAGCTCAATTATATTTTTAGCTACAAATTTTAGCAACAAATTAGGTAACAGATTTATGTCAATGTTGATTTTCAGCATTAAAAACACTAGTTCAATGATATTTTTAGCAACAAATTTAAGCAATAAATTCAACTTTCAGCAAAAAAATCAAAGTACAGTGATGAATTACAGCAACAAAACAGAAACAAAAGGACAACTTTTCCATCCCTCACAATATCTACCCTCCGGCGCTAATGTATAATGGAAACACTACTTTTCCATCCCTTATAATCATCTGCTATTCTGGTTTGTGGGTTGGGCCGTTGCCGAACGCCCGAACCCATAAAAATGACAAAAAAAAAAGCGTTATTCGAGGTAAGTTGAAGCCTTGAAGGTGTATGCGTCTTCAACTGAGAGAATAGTCAACACACAACAGTTATTACTTATTAGGTGAAATTAACCAAAATAGATAAAACAATAAGAGACAAATTTATAAATTTGTTTGATAACAAGTAGCCAAGTAGGTGAGCCTCCATGACTGTGCCGGTTTTCAGTTATGATGAGCTGGCATGAACAAATTGTGATGATTATGATTGGCACAACTAATAAGATACTAGCTACAATCACATGCAAAATAAGTACCTTAGACTGACATGATCACTTTACTTCCTACATATTTATAGATTGATCATTTGACCTTAGTCCAACAACAAACGCATTGGACTAAGCAAGTGATGATTCTGGTTATCAATGTGGCCTACGCACTCATCAATTCATGTCTGGATTGCTTTTGTACCTGTACTAAACTCCATCTAACGATGCTTAGAGCTTTCCTTAACTTGTATAGCTTATATGCCTTCTTAGTGTACCCAACTAATCTTTATCCCATACCTGCCAAATACAAGCACCTATACATATACATAGCCAAGTCTAACCAAGCTCATAGTTATATCGAATTATCGATTCAAACCAATAATTAAGATTTGGATTACAATTGCGTAACATTTTTATACAGGGAGAAAGTAAGAGGTAAACAATAAAACCCTGAAAGTGCTAATCTCCATAATACAGTTAATTTAGTATTTTCTTCGCTAAGCATGGTAAACGAAACTTGTATCACACAACATACTGAATAGTGAATACATTAACTTCAAGAATGGCGACTGAGATAAATTATTACGTCTAAATAATATAATTAAAAAAAAAAATTGGAAAGCAAGAAGCTAAGCATGAGTTGAATCTGGTGGAAGAAGTGCAGTAACATTAGTGATCCTGACTATATCCTGGCGAAATGTATGTACATAGTTCGATTTCTATAAGCTTTTCCTATGAAATGCATTCTTGAGGCCACTCATCAACCTCTGCCTAAGTGATTTCGTCATCCTTGGAGTCCCACTCTCCCCATCATACATTAGCGCCGACGACGACACTGACCCCCTTCCACCTCTCCCTATTTTTCTCTCCTCCGCCGCAGCCGGCATAACGTGGAAACTCGCCGAACGCTCTGAGTTCAGGGCATTCAACTTCCGCTCCTGCTGCTCCGCATCGGCGGCATGATGGTCCAGCAGAATCTTCCTCATCCCATTAAGCTCCTTCTCCAGGCTCTGAATCCGAGAGCACGTCGAATCCATCGCCTCCTTCAGCTGAGCCGTCTGACGCCGAGCCGAGTCACGCCGCAGAATATCCCCTAGTGATTCTCGCTCATCTTGTTGGTTCCCGCCGGAAGCAGCAGCCGCCACCGCAATAGAGCGGCGCGTGTTGAGATGCTCCACCAGCATCGCTCGCACTATGAACCTCAAAGGCACTCTCGGATTCTGAACACACTCCATCAACACAGGCGGCGATAGCTTCGTACAATCTATCGAATTGCACAACTGAGATTTCTGTTCCTCAGTAAGTTTCCCGTTCTTGTTTTCCTTCATAGAACAGTAATCAATTTAATGAATTAATTTTTAATGGAAAATAAACACGTGACGTGACGTGACGTGGCGCACCTTGAAATAAAGATCAATCATCCTGTAGAGAACGTCGTGGTGGGGAAGGCGCGCATTGATGGAATCAACGACAGATTGAAAATCCTGAGGGCGAATCTCTACGACGACGTTTAAGCAAGTTGCATCGATGTCGTGACCATCGTAGTCATCCCAAACCAGCGCTTCAATGCACCTGCTTACAAGCGACGCCGTCGTTTCGGCCTCGGGAAGCAGAGCCATGCAGGACCGCAGAACCACCGATGCGTACTCTTGGTCAATACCAACGATTCTGTTGAAGTAGGATTCCGCCACGTGGCAGAGATTCTCCCCGTCGTAGCCTCTGGAATCCGTCATGCCGAGCAGCCCCGCCGCCGTCCTGATGGCGGCGACGTTATTGGGCGTGAGGTGGACTCTGCTGCTGTAACAGAATTCTGCGATGGCGGCGAAGGTGTGGGGCGTTATGTTTAACGGCGGGGAGAGTGTGAATTCGGTGAGGTTCGTTAGGTGGCGTTTGAGATAGGAGCTCCGTGAAATGATGCGATCCTGAAAGGGAGAGGTGTGTGATGACGCGTCATTTCATTTACACAAGGGAACAAATAAACAAACAAAATTAGAAAAGTGAAGCACATTCTTTTATGTCATCAAATCAAATAAAGGGAACGTCCCCTCTTTGCCGGAATTCAAAAGCAGAGAGAAAGAGCCTTAAAGCTCTGCTTTGCCAGAAAAGCCTATCCGACAAAACCAGAGCATCGTTCAATGTGGCTTTGCTAATAAGAATTTTTGTAATTACTATTTTGGCAATGTTCATGGGGTATGAAATTGAGCACCCTATAAATTTAGGAGTTGAATACTGTGAGGATTAAGAAAGAGTAGTGATAGAATGACCTTTTTTTTTTTTTGGTATTGGTTGGGTAATTACAGCAGAGACCTTTGTTGTTGAGTGAAGAACAAGAAACGACACCTCTGGTGGGGTTACTGATGTGTTCTTTTAAGCACAGGAATAGGACAAATTTGGGTACTGGAGTGTGAGTGATCCTAATCGAGGAGAATTTAAAACTATTGAAAGCCAACTGTAAAAGTGGAATCAAGCTGTTCCAGCTGAATAAGAAATCATCCCACATGTTTTGCATTGATACAAGCTAGCAATGCGTGGTAAATAACTAAATATGAATGCTGAGAACAATTACAATGTATAGGAGGAAAGAGAAAAAGAGAGAGGGGGGGGGGTTTAGATAGATAGATTTCACGAATCCTGTAGGTAGGGTAGGTCACACAACTTATTAATGGGAATCCCACTGCTACTTGCAGTACAACGGTTAATCACGTCATATTCTATAAACCGAAACAAAATTAGATTTTTCTCCACTGTCTCCCTCAAGTAATCAAAGTCGTGTTTTCACATTATTAATCAATCACAAATTTAGAATTTTCAGGGTTGCTATACGTTGCATTAATGTCATTACTGCAATTGCAGCCAAAGTAGCTGCAATTATTTTCCCCTCTTAATATAAAAAAGTTACACATCAAGCTACCAATGCAACGGTAAACTAAGGCATTAACACTAATAAACGTAACCAAAAGAAAAAGCATCGACTGAATTTGAATCAAAATGCAAGGAGTTATTAACAAACCTTGTGTTAGGCGAAAGCAGGTTCCTTGAACACGTAACAGGAGGTCCGTTTGATGGCCAGAAGAACAGAGACCTGAACCGAATCGATAATTTTGCTTAGAGAGAATATAATAATAACGGAAAAAGGAAAAGAGAAAGAAATAATTATAACCGATGTAATTATTACCAGGCGCTGATAGTTGAGTGAAGGGAGTGGGGAGAAGAGGAGAAGGAGGGGTGGAGAGAGAGAGGGGGAAGAGGAGGTGGAAGAGAACTCGGGTTCTTCTCATAGATGGTGTCATAACACCGAACTGGTGTTCCACCCGTACTCATCTATCTAACTATCTTCCTCTTCCCAAAGATCCTAACGCGCTTTTCAGGGCACACTCAATGCTTCCACTGCTTTTTATGACCGTATAGGTGTATCAGTATGCTTCTTGGGAGCTCATAAATATGGTTCGGGAAGCTATTATGGCACATGTGATTTGATGACTCATAAATGCCTCTTTATTTCGCCCTTCCTTCCCTTTCTCTCCTTTTATTTTTTTCTACACTACAACCAGTAGTAATAGTCCTGGTAATATATTTTTACACTCATCTCATATCAGTCCTCATATTTTAATCTGTTTTCCAAAATCGAAAAATAGATTTTGCTTTATATAATGGATGGATTTGGGTTTATATGGCCATGTGGCATACCAACCAAGTAATGGACGGCCTAGTTTTTCCTACCATGTGATGTCAACAGTAGCTAACAATCAAAATTGAGTAAACCAAAGAAGGACAACAATTTCCTCTCTCTTATAAAATCCAGTAATGCACATGCACTCCAAGCGGTTCTGCATTCTAAAGAAGTAAAGAACAGAATTAACAAATTTATCAACGTAAGATCGAAGACAAAAGCACACACGCTAACCCATATTTATCATTCATTTATTTTTCCTCTTTCGTGAATTTACCAATCCAAATAATGCGTTACACACTTCTTACTTATTTGCTCAATTTCCATACCTCAAACTTCTGCAAGGTAATAATTATTTTTCCTTAGTCAAAACAATCTCAATTTTTTTTTACGGTATAAGAATTTCCAACTTTTTTATTTTGGTTATATTTTATTTTGGTCATATTTTTATTTTTTGGTTATTTGCATTTCAATGTTTTTGGACATTTTTGTCATGGGGAATTTCAGACATTTAAATACCAAATTCGTTTTCCTTTGGGATAAAAGTTAATTATTAAGCCATCGGCCTAGGTTCTTAAGAGCTTTTTTCATATAACACCCTTGCATTCCGTCACATAGCGAGAGAGAAAGAGAAACCAAAACCCTTCACATTTCTCAGCACACAGAGAGTGTAAGTAACAGAGCCAAATGAAGTACAATCCTAGGGTTTCAAGCAGCCGTAGGAAGAGCCGCAAGGCTCACTTCACTGCTCCGTCCAGCGTCCGCCGCGTTCTATGAGCGCCCCCTCTCCACCGATCTCCGATCGAAGTACAACGTGCGCTCCATGCGATCCGTAAAGACGATGAGGTGCAGGTGGTTAGGGGAACTACAAGGGCCGCGAAGGGAAGGTGGTTCAGGTTTACCGTCGCAAATGGGTGATCCACATCGAGCGCATCACACGCGAGAAGGTTAACGGATCCACCGTGAACGTCGGAATCCACCCATCGAAGGTGGTGATTACAAAGCTCCGATTGGACAAGGACAGGAAGTCGCTTCTTGACCGCAAGGCTAAGGGTCGTGCTGCCGCTGATAAGGAAAAGGGTACCAAGTTCGCTCCTGAGGATATCATGCAGACCGTTGATTAGTTTGTTCACATTTTCATTTTTCTATATACTGCTACTTAGTTTGTTTCTGCTGTTAGTGTTGTTTCGTATTTTAAAGCTTTAACTATTTTGGTCGCTAGTTTTTTTTGGAGGGTCTGGATCTGAACAAATCGTGGGATTTTGAGGACTATTATGTTTTGCTTATTTATTGAAATGCTTGACATTATTGCTGATAATGTTTCTTGGGTTTGTTTATTCTGGCTTGGTATAAGCATTGCTATGGTGGCTTGAAGTGCCTGCTCTATAGTGTGCTACTGTCTATATCTCTTGTTTGCTTTTACGGAAGCATAAACCTTTATAGGTGGCACGTAGTTACCCTCCAGGCAGCTGGATTTGAATGTAATTTGGATAGGAATAGAGAGATGGAGACACTAGTACACTTCTCTAGCACCTTGATTACATGCCTCTGTTCAAGTTAAGGGTAGACTCATTATATGATTCCACTATGATGTCATTTTGTGGCTCCTTCACCCTCTCTAGAAAATTGGACTCGGTAAAGTTAAGATGATTCACTTTCAGAAATGCTCCAACCTTGAGAGCTTCTGTGAATAGACTAATAGAGGATAATTTTACTGTTTTAGTTGTGTACTTGTGTTCTTTACTTGTGTTCTTCAATGTGTGATTGAGGATGTGTCCCAAAGTATGGGAATTAAATAAGTTGTGGCCTAATTTCATTATTTGAGGGAAGTTACTTAATTTGCACCACTCCATCTTCACAAACAGCTCCACACACGGTAACCATAGAACCCACTACTCCCATTTCTCACATCAATCTTCTTCCTCTTCTATTGCTTTATAAGGTAATAGTCTGATAGAGGTCTCTAAACCGCCCATCGGATCGAATAGCATTTTTCTCTCGTCATAGTTCGTACTTTTGCATGCTCAGTGTATATAATATTTGATTGATTGATGAACAACGGGACTGAACGCTTGAAACAACAGAAAAGAACTAAGCATGTTAAGTGTGTTATGGTTGGCGATGATGGAATTTGAGATGCATATAGTTTGTTTCTTTTACAAGATTTTTCTTTTCAATGTGGTTTTGTAGGTACACTTTACTATTTTAGATAAGAAATCAGTTTGCATGACGAAAAAAAGACCATTAAGAGATAGGACTAAACAAATCCTCTTTTGTAAAATAAATCGTTCTCTCCATAAGTTTTGTTGGGTCAGAGGAATTTGTTTGTCAAAATTGAAATTTACCTTGTTAATGTCTAAAGGTCGGATATTAATGTTCTCGAGTAGATGACATGACAGATGACGCACATGGTAAGATATTTGCCTTTGATCTTGTCCCTCCTCCATAATATTTGAAGGTGAAAAGAAAAAAGAATATCGCTGTTAAAATTAAAGAGAAAAAAATAATGGCCAAGGGTAGATTTATCCTTTGCGCCTTTTGCTTATGTTATCTTGCATAAAATTAGATCGAGGCCATTACTTCAAAAATATAATTTTAACGTTTTTGGCTGCCATAAGTATCATGCTCTAGTTTCCATGTATCATGCTCTAGTTTCCATTTCCCAACTAAGATTGTGATCTCCCACTTCAAAATAATAATAATATTCGTATCACTGTATATTTTTTACACTTTTTATGGTATAAAAAAATAATGTTTTTTATTTTTTCTCAATTTCTATAATCATCTTTAATAACAAATATGAAAAATATAAAAAAATTGTATATAAAGATAGTGCATACAGAATTCCTATAATAATAATGGGAGAATAATAGGCCATTAACAGTAATCGTGTACTGTATGTGAAAACCGTGCCACCGATAACTATTGAAAGTACAGTTTTAGGGGAAAATGCATAATATAACTTCTCATAAGAAACAGGACTCCTGTATCTCAGAATGCCTTCTAGGCTTCTACAATATAAGAGGGAAACAAAATGTGAAACAAAAAGCAAATGGCGGGTACCAAGTTATTGAAATAATTTAGTCGTCAAGAACCCAGAAACACTCATCAGTGGCACTACTTATTCTGCCCTCACTTCAAGGGCCACCCCAAAAAAATTGAATCAAGTTTGGAATTCATACAATGCATTCTTGAATTAGAGAAGAAAACCCTCAAGGTTTGAGGGCAATTGCCAATCCAAACCTGGGTTTTTTATCTAGGGCCTTGGTATCAACCTCACCAGAAACAGTCAGCACTGACTTTGGTATGATCTCATGCTGCAGGAGGGCGCCAAGCTTTCCATGATTGTTAAGCCTTGCTTTGACCTGTGTAAGATGGTCAACAGCAAAAGAGCCTCCAACTGTGAAAGTGTTCTCATTTGTAGAGAACCTTCTAGTGATCTCTGCAACAGCTGAGCTCATCTTTAACAGGTCCAGATGATGGAGATATGATGCTTTGATGGTGTCACCCTTGTCACCACTGATTGGAAAGTGAAACTTGTTAAATGTTAACTTGGGGCGTTAAAACGGCATTGTTAAGAGATCTCAAACAAGACCATTTTTTTTTTGACAGGCACAAGAAGCTTACAGGATTATCGAAGCAGATGAATCGGGTTTTGAGAAACTAATCCCAGCAGTGTACTTAGTAAAACGGCCTGAAGTAGTATCATAGCCTGCCTCACCACCAATCGCAATGCTTGGGGTACCAACAGTGGTAGAAACATCAATGATAGGGGATTGGTTCATTGCAATGGCTGTTGTCAAGGTAGCATGGTCATGGAAGTATTGAACCTCTAACTGCCAATGGCAAATCATACAAACTTCAGAAACAACATAAGCTATTCATTTGGGACAAATTTTACAAGCCAGAAGATGTATATACCTTGCCAGAATTATAATCAGGCAGCTTAACTGAAGCAATAGTCTTGGTGGACGGAATAATGTCAGTAAATGTGAGTGTAGTAGAGATCTGACACAGAAGAGGGTAAACGAATAAGATGATGTATTCGATAATGGAACTATCACTGTATTATAATCTAAAAAAAAAAAATAAAGCAACCCACAATTGAGTCTGTGTCGACTTTGAGATCAACAAGAGTATTCCTATACTTATACTGTGCTGCAACATCCCCAACTGAGTGTCCACCTTTCTTCACGGCTGTTGAAGTAAGGGCCTAAGACAGAATCAAGAAGAAATCAGCTTACCAAAGTAGAAGATGCAGCAAGAGTTACACATTTAGAATGATGAACATTTAGCTCATTGTAACAATAACTAACTGAGAGAAAAACATGCAACTCTAAATAACTAAAAAATGATGTGTACAACCATTAATATACAAGGCTACAACTATTAATTTGATTGTAACTCCCACTTACTTTTACCTATCACACCTTCTCCACCTTCAGATTTATGTAGGAGTCTCAAATAGACACCAATAAATGCCAAAAATTCTAATTCTAAATAAGTGCGAAAAGACATACACAAGTATTCATGGATGCAACTGCAGTTAAGATTCTCCTTAGAACATCACCAAACATGTTCAGACAGAAGATCCTAAGAACAGTACACCTGTACACGACCACCCATCCAATAACTACATTTCTTATTTGTTTGATAGCATCAATAAACCTTGTCCGTACAACGGATTCTCTTAAATGCAATGCGGAATTCGAGTTAAATAATTTTTTGAAAGCAAATTCGTGATTCATTTGGGGGGAAAAAGTCAATACATGAGGAAAAGAAGCTTCTAAATTGGTAAAGGAGCATCGTCATTAACCTCATCATGCTAATACTATATTAACTATAACGCATTGCAAACGGTTCATAGATATAACGATGGATCTCAAACACAAATCCATCATCCCTCATATGTAATACTCCAATTAAGGTAACTAAATGAGAATAGATTGGGTGAAATACGAAAATCCGAAGAGCTTACCACTCCGGCGCCGCTGTAGGTGGAAACAGTGACTTTCTGATCGGAATTGTAGTCCTTAGTCAAAAGATCTACGATCAAAAACAACAAATGCAGATCTATTAAGTCTTTTGGTAGCTTCGAATCAAGAACGAAAAAAATTTGTTACAAGAGATGGAGACTCAGGTAAAAGAGATTGAGAAGAGAGTGAGAGAGCATAATGAGCTTTCACCTTTGGCTTTCTTGCCGATATCGGAGAAGAGTCCCGGTCCCTTGGTCATCTTCGATTTCGTAGCTTACGAAGAGAGAGAATGAGAGAAGGAGAGAGCGAGAGAGAGAGAGAGAGAGAGGGATCTTGATGCACTGAGCCACTGAGCTTCACGAACCAGGGTGTGGCGATGAAATGATAGCCTTTTTCTTTATTTTTTATTTGACAAAAAATAAATTTTCATCTGCATGTAATTTTTGAATAATTATTTAATTATTCGTATAAATTTTTTTAACAAAATGAATTGTTTGAATGTCATTTATAAGAAAATTATTTTTTTTATTCTTAACATGAATTATAATAAATTTAGATAATAATTTTATCAACTATTTAATAATTTAAAAATAATAAAAATTTAAGTATAATTAATTTGTAAAACTGATAATTAAAAGTTATTAAATAATAATTTAGTCAAATTTATTAAATTATTTAATAATTTTTAATTATTAACTTTATATAAAGTAAATTATATTGAGCTTTCATTTTTAAAAATATTTTTTATGAATTATTTTTTTAAAATATTAGAAATGCAAAATAATAAGGTATGGTACTAGCACCAAGTCTATGTGGATGGTTGAAGACTTGAAGTGGATCCGATCGATGATGTGCTGTGCAGAATCTTTCTTCTTTGATTCCGGTCGTTTTCAGCCGTTGATTTTTGAACGGGAATAAGATGCCTTTGGAGTAAAGTAGTGTAAAGTGTAAACCATCCATCCCTCGCACTTCCGTAGTATCTTTTTTTCTGATGGGCTGGTCCGTACAAATATTTAGGTTGAGTTTAATTAAATATATTAATCAGTTCACCAAAAAAAAAAAAAGATTAATCAAGTTTTTTTTTGAAAAAAAAATTAAATAATTAATATTTATATTAAAAATAATTTATAAATAAATTATTTTATATTTATAATTTTAAAAATATTTTATTTTAAAAAAATAATAATAAAAAGTTTTTTATTATAAAAAAATTTTCTTGTAAATTTTTTTACAAATATTTAAATAATTTTTTAAAAAATTATAATTTAATTTCAAAAATTATATCAAACATTAATATCATAATTTTTTATAAATTAAAAATAAAAAAATATTTATGGACCTATCCAAATATCTGAAAGAGCTTCTGTTTATTGGGTTGTTTTTGGAAAATTATTAACTAAGATATTAACACATCATAACCCAAAAATCTCATGCCCACATGGCCACACATGAACGTTCCAATGGTTTGATCTGTTTTCCTTTGGTCCATACGCTTCAACCAGTACTGCCAAAATGAGTTCAACTTGACCAAAAAAAAAAAAAAATTGACCAAAACCTGCGTAGATTGAGACTATGAAAACATCAACTAACCATTAATATTGTATTTTTCTATTCGTTTAAATTTTTGAGATGAATAATTTCAAGACATAGTATTAGAATTTTATGTTGAAAAGGTTTTGAGTTTGATTTTTGATAAACTAAAAAAAAAAAAAAAAAAAAACGTTTTGTAAAAAGACAGTTACTTGCATTTGCGTTAGAATTGGTTGGTTTGTTGATTTGTTCTATAAATTAAGGTTTGGTAGTATTTGCCTTGAGTTTTTTTTGCTTGCAGATCATAGAGATATAATCGACCCAAATTTGCTAAAAATATGCCTAACACACCTAAAAAAGAATAAATAAATAAAAAATAAATCCAACTTTAGCTTCGCGACAAAAAAAAACCAAAAAAATAATATTCCATTTTAGCTTCAAAAACAATGAGGACTCATAAAGCTTCATTTTGATGTATTCGTCACTTCGTATTATTCATCTAAAAAGGGGCAAGTAAATGAGGTGAATCAGTAGGTTATAAAATTTGTCTTTTTTTTTTTTTTTACTATTTATCCTTGTTTTTATGTCCTAGACAAGTAGTTAGCCCATAAAACATTTAGTTGTAGAATTATTCGTGTTTGGAGACGGCCCAAAAGACTGAATTTTTGAGCGAAAAGGTCCGAGTCATTCTGCGCCCACCAAACACGTCTTGACGCGGTATGTTTATTTGTAATTTTTCTCTTCCGATGTCCTTTTACGCGTTTTCAATTGAAGATGCTTTTTCTTTTTCTTTACTTCTCAGGCACTGATTGATTGATGATATTATTATCATTTGTTACCAATTTAAGAATGAAAAAACGCGGTGATGGATTTAATATTAGAGGAGGAGGAGGAGTACCAGCAGCATAAAGGCATAAAACAATGCTGCGTCGTGTTCCACAACAATAAATAAAGTCCCACAACAATAAATAAAGTCCTTTAACTTGACAAAACGTTTAAATTAAAAAGACATAAAGTGGTGCTAGTGGTGTATTTTCGGCTTTCGCATAATTAAATCATAAATTAAAGCAAACCAAAATTTAGGTTAGTCGAATAGTCAATTCACTTATCCAGTTAAGGGGAATAGATCTTCTCCTGTAAAAAGAGATCACACGTTATTCTCTCAAATGTTAAAAAATTGGAGAGAATTCATTTTTTCATTTAAGCAGGTTCAAATTTTGTTTTATATATACAGTAATTTATTGATCAATGACAAACTCTTAAATAGAGTTTAAATTCACAATGAATTAATTCTTAATCTGTTAGATTGGAAAATACCATAAACAAAAAAAAAATCATAAATTAAAGCTGAAAATAAAAATTTAAAAGCTTAATTAAACTCTTTTTTAAAAAATAATTTAAATAATAAATAATTATATTAAAAATATCTTATAAATAAATTATTTTGTGTTTAATTTTTTTGTTTTAAAAGTATTTATTTTATAAAAAATATGATAAAAAATTTTATTATAAATTTTTTTTAAATTTTTTTATAAATACTTAAATAATTTTTTAAAAAATTATAATTTAATTTTAAAAATTATATTAAACAATAATACTACTACTACTTTTTATAAATAAAAAACTCAAAAAAAAAGGAATAGCTTTTGAAGTTTGTCAACAGACCCTAGGTGATTTTCGTTTCATTATATATAAGTTGGTGAAAACTCAGGTAAAATCGACTTCACGTGAAGTTGATATCTAAGATGAAAATTTAATTAATTAAATCAATTAAATCATCTAACGACTCTCAGGTATCAATTTCACCTGACTGAGTTTGCGCCGAATAAGTTTTACAATTTACAAGAACATATGGTCTTCTAAAGTATTGTATTAGGCGGGCGCAGCCATTGACCCTTATATCTCCCAACAATGAACAAAACATAACAGAACACCATCAACAGAACCGTTACTCAAGCCTTGTTTCAAATATCCTCTTACTATGTTCTCTTTTGATCTTTTCTGATTCTTCAAGACAGGATGGGGTTCTGAGAAACTTCACTTTTGTCTTTATTTTTTATTCAAGGTCCCCCCCACCAAGCTTTACTTACAGTGTCTCTCTCTTTTTCCACGAAAATCACATTTCATTCAAAGTTTCGCACCTAACTTCTAAGAAGGTTGCTAGGAACCCAGGAAATAGTCACACCCATTATATGACAGGGGTCTCACCGAGTCTCTCCGAATTCATTTGAATATTTCATGTTTCACACTTCATAGTTAATAGGAAGCAGATTATTGTTGTTGTTATTTAGTGAGCAGAAGTTGGTTCGTTGGAGAAGTTTGAGGAAGATGATGGAGAGCTACCTAAAAGAGAATTTTGATGTGAAGCCTAAGAATTCATCTGAAGAAGCACTTGAGAGATGGAGGAAGCTATGTGGGATGGTCAAGAACCCCAAAAGAAGGTTCCGTTTCACTGCAAATCTCTCCAAGAGACAAGAAGCAGATGCCATGCGTCTTGGCAACAAGGTATCTTTTCATGTTTTTTGATGTTCACTGTTTTTAATGATACTAAGAAGCCATTTATGTTTCTGCTTTCCCATATTATAAACAATATGAAGACTTATTGTTCTCTCTATATTGCAGGAGAAGCTGAAGGTGGCAGTTTTGGTTTCCAAAGCAGCATTTCAATTTATCCAAGGTAAGGATTTTCATCAGCATTATACTGAATGGTGAACGAGTTCAAGATTCAATGTATTTAGTATTTACTCATGATGACATCCTCAGGTGCACAAGTGAAACCAAGTGATGAAAAAGTACCCGAGGAAGTTAAAGCAGCAGGTTTTGAAATCAGTGGTGATGAATTGGGGACTATTGTTGAAGGCCATGATGTGAAGAAGCTGAAATCTCATGGTGGGGTTGATGGCGTTGCAGAGAAGCTTTCTACATCAACCAGCAAGGGGCTTAGCAGTGATCCCGATTCACTGAGCAAGAGACAAGACATATATGGGATCAACAAATTCGCCGAAAGCGAAGCCAAGAGTTTCTGGGTTTTTGTTTGGGAAGCCCTTCAAGACATGACTCTGATGATACTTGGAGTGTGTGCTTTTGTGTCTCTGATAGTTGGCATTGCAACAGAAGGTTGGCCAAAGGGAGCGCATGACGGTCTTGGCATTGTTGCCAGCATACTACTGGTTGTGTTTGTGACAGCAACCAGTGATTACAGGCAGTCATTGCAATTCAAAGATTTGGACAAGGAGAAGAAGAAGATTTCAGTTCAGGTAACAAGAGACGGTTGCAGGCAGAAGATGTCAATATATGAATTACTTGCTGGTGATATTGTGCATCTTTCAATTGGTGATCAAGTACCTGCTGATGGACTATTTCTCTCTGGATTCTCTGTGTTGATTGATGAATCAAGCTTGACAGGGGAGAGTGAACCGGTTATGGTGAACTCTGAGTATCCATTTCTTCTTTCTGGAACCAAGGTTCAAGATGGATCTTGCAAGATGTTGGTTACCACTGTGGGAATGAGGACTCAATGGGGAAAGTTGATGGCAACTCTGAGTGAAGGTGGAGATGATGAAACTCCATTACAGGTTAAATTGAATGGAGTTGCAACCATTATTGGCAAGATAGGCCTCTTCTTCGCCGTGGTTACATTCGCGGTTCTTGTGCAAGGACTAGTGAGCCGTAAGCTCCAAGAAGGGAGAATATGGAGCTGGAATGGAGATGATGCTTTGGAGATGCTGGAATTCTTCGCTGTCGCGGTTACCATAGTAGTTGTTGCTGTCCCAGAAGGGCTGCCACTGGCTGTGACATTGAGCCTTGCCTTCGCCATGAAGAAGATGATGAATGATAAGGCCCTTGTGAGGCATTTGGCCGCGTGCGAAACCATGGGATCTGCCACAACTATATGCAGTGACAAGACTGGAACTCTAACAACTAATCACATGACTGTTGTGAAAACATGCATTTGTATGAACACCAATGAAGTGAGTAACAATAAGGCTTCTGATTTGTGTTCTGAGCTTCCTGATTCTTCCATGAAACTGCTCCTTCAGTCAATATTCAACAACACTGGAGGAGAGGTTGTGGTTAACAAACATGGGAAGCGAGAGATCTTAGGGACACCAACAGAGACTGCAATCTTGGAGTTTGGCTTGTCACTTGGTGGAGATTTTCAAGCAGAGAAACAAGAATGCAATGTTGTTAAAGTTGAGCCTTTCAACTCCACCAAGAAGAAAATGAGCCTTGTGGTGGAGCTCCCTGGTGGTGGATTGCGTGCACACTGCAAAGGTGCTTCTGAGATCATCCTGGCCTCTTGTGACAAGGTGCTTAACTCTGCCGGCGAGGTTGTCCTGCTCAATGAAGAATCAAGTAACCATCTCAAGGCTACAATAGACCAGTTTGCTAATGAGGCACTCAGAACATTATGCCTTGCCTATAAAGAATTAGATAATGGATTCTCTTCTGAGGATCCAATTCCTGATTCTGGCTATACTTGTATAGGAATTGTTGGTATCAAGGATCCGGTTCGCCCCGGCGTTAAGGAATCTGTAGCAGTATGCCGCTCTGCTGGAATCACAGTGAGGATGGTTACAGGAGATAATATCAATACTGCCAAGGCTATAGCCAGGGAATGTGGGATCTTAACAGATGATGGCATAGCCATTGAAGGTCCAGAGTTTAGAGAGAAGAGTGAGGAAGAATTGCTTAAACTCATTCCCAAAATTCAGGTAATTCTTTCATTCTATCAAATAAATTATTCATTGTTTAATACTTCCATTAACAATAGTTGTGACATACTTTTCCTTTTTCAGGTTATGGCTCGGTCGTCGCCTTTAGACAAACACACATTGGTGAAACACTTGCGTAACACGTTTGGGGAAGTTGTAGCTGTAACTGGCGATGGAACAAATGATGCTCCAGCACTTCATGAAGCTGACATTGGACTTGCTATGGGCATTGCTGGAACTGAGGTAAGTGCAATTTAAATAGTATTGTGTTAAGTTTTAGTCATTATGATCTTAATTAATTCCATAACTCTTGCATTGTGCAGGTTGCAAAAGAAAGTGCTGATGTCATAATTCTAGATGACAACTTCTCCACAATAGTGACAGTGGCCAAATGGGGACGTTCTGTTTACATAAATATTCAAAAATTCGTGCAGTTTCAGTTAACGGTTAATGTGGTTGCATTGATAGTGAACTTCACCTCAGCATGTGTGACAGGTTAGAAAATTAGCTTAATTTGTCTACTTTCAATGTCATTTATGAACCTCTTATCGGTTTGTCTCTAATTATATTGGATTCATTATCTCAACAGGAAGTGCACCCCTCACAGCTGTTCAACTTTTGTGGGTGAACATGATCATGGATACACTGGGAGCACTAGCACTAGCAACTGAACCTCCGAATGATGATTTAATGAAGCGTTTGCCTGTTGGAAGGAAGGGCAATTTCATCAGCAATGTCATGTGGAGGAACATCTTGGGACAATCATTGTATCAGTTTATGGTGATATGGTTTCTTCAGTCAAGGGGGAAATCCATATTTTCGCTCGACGGCCCTGACTCGGATCTGGTCTTAAACACACTCATTTTCAACACATTTGTCTTTTGTCAGGTAACATTGACTAAATTCAAAGCACATGATATTTCAGTTATAACTAACTGTTGCAAAAATTTACCTTAACATATGTGGCTTGGTTTTGGTTGTGCAGGTTTTCAATGAGATTAACTCACGTGAGATGGAGGAAATAGATGTTTTCAAAGGCATATTGAACAATCATGTTTTCGTGGGTGTCCTTACTGCTACTGTTTTCTTCCAAATCATAATAGTGGAGTACTTGGGAACCTTTGCAAACACAACACCTCTAACTCTGGTTCAATGGTTCTTCAGCTTGTTGGTTGGATTTTTAGGCATGCCAATCGCAGCTCGCTTGAAGAAGATCCGTGTTTGAAGAACTTTGTTGTGCATAATAACTCTGTTCAGAATATTGTTTATGGTTGGTTATATCACACAGCTTCGAGGTCCCTTGTAGATTACTAACTAGTTTATTCAATTGTTTGTTATATGAAAAGAGAATGGTAGATGAAAGGACGCAGCAAAATACAGTGTGTAGATAATGCTGACTCCTTTAGCACTGCTAGAATGAAACTCTTTTCTAGGATTTCAATTTTTATTTTTCTATTTATGCATTTATTTTGCGATTTGTCCGAGTGCATTTCATTGGATTTTTTAAGGGGAAAAAAAACTTGTAATGCACTGGCAAATTATATTGCTTTATGCTATTGCTTCAGTTACACTGTAAATGAAGAGAATTATGTATATTGGGCATCTAAAGGCCTCTTCATATTATTTAGACTGAATGATACTGAGGAGGTGAAACATTCAGAAATAAAACTAGTTCTAACTTTCTATTCATCTGTCATGGATACCTTTCCAGTTTCATATAAATGATGCATCCAAAGAGGTTCAATCAAATCTTTTGCAAAGGTTAATTTATCCAGTTCCTCTTCATGATTCTCTTCTGCAATTTCCCTCTCTATCTTAGGATAGATTCCCTGCAGAGAAGACAGCATCATGTCACCCCAATCCCTGTCGTCATGTTCGAACAACTTGAAACGTACAAAGTGCAATAGTCCTAATGCCAGTCCAATGTCTTTTCTTTCCAGCCCAACAAGTGAAGAATCCAAGAAAATAACCCCAACTGCATCCATTACATCGGAATTCTTTTTCAATAACACAACCAGCATGGACAAAAGCCTATCAAAGGCGGAGAATTTCTGTTGGTCGGAATATCCATCTTCTGCAGCATCCTTTACAGATGACAGCTCAGTCTTGGCTACGATCAAGAGCCATTTTGGAATACGAAGCTTCATTTGGTCAGATGCAGTTGAATGTTTCCTGCCACCCACACCATGTTTCTGAACACTTATAGATGCTAATGCCAGAACCAAATCGGGGAGCCAAGGGTTTGCTGCTGCAACAAGACGCGAGGCATATCCAGAGCCCAAGTATGATTCAATCAAAACGACTAAATCAAGCAGGTCATTTGCAAGGGCAAAAGCTGTTGGTGAATTTGTGGATAATCCACTGGAATCTGTGAGTGTCATATTTAGTACTTTTGTTGCATAGGTGAAAGAGCTTTTCAGACAAAAGAATACGCTTTTCATATCATCTTCGTTAAACTGTATCTGTTTATGATGTAGCCTGTCCAACGAAGACATAATGTGCTGCACACATTTTGATGTGTAATTTAAGAATAATTCATGGTTGTGGGGAGCAAAATCCATTGCGAATGTGTCAGCCATGAACTTGAGAACAGCAGTAAGCATCTTCACCTTACATAATACTTGCCGAGGTTTGTTGTGCGCAGAATCTATGCATATGTTTAGTGTAAAAGTCAGAAATAAAGTACAGGTAAAATATACATGGACAAATGCAAGACACAACATAAACACACAATCTTTATGGTTAAACAGCATATTGTTAAGAAGCATCCCCTGATCCCCAAGTAGTTCTTAGACCCTAAAACACTATGTATCATATAAACATCTACTCCCCACCACTACTTGAATAACATGTATATTAAGGAGATAACATACCCCTTTGTGTGGCAATTCTATTTGTCCTGTTGGCAGACTGAAGATCTGAATCAACTTTGTCATTTTTTGTGGAGTCATCTGCTACAAATAGTTTTTCTAAACAGTCGAGCACATGCTCTATCGTCTGCTCCAAGACAGACTGCTCAAAAGAAATTTAAACAGAAAGTAATAAAAGTCGAATTAGGCATGCTATAATTATAACCAATCTGGTCCTTTTACAATAAGATCAACTCAAAGATACAAGGGGTAATGTGGAAATTAAATTAGTCAATTAGTTACTGATAAAACAAAGTGGCAGTAAAGAAAGACAAAATTAAAAAAAGAGAACTGATAAGATCAGAGGTGCATAAAATTCTGAACTATAAAGTTTCAAAAGCGGCAAAAAGTCAACCAAAAAAAAAAAGAAAAATGGAAGTTAAATATTATACTTGCCTCTGAGAGTGATGTAGAAGCCTCAGTCTTACATTTTTTCCTCTTCGTATCATTATTCTGAATACTAGTTGTGCTAACAATATCAACGGTCATTTGCAGAGCAATAGCCATATATGCCAAAATGGGTGAAATGTCCATGTAATCATACTCCCCACAATGCACAATTGTGACCTCGGAGATTATCTTGAGGGATAAAAATAACATCTCTAACGTTTGAGGTCTTAGCAAGGCTTTTCTGGTATCCTCATTTAGAAGGAAGTCCCTAACTTGCCATGCTATCCCGACAGCAACTAAATAATCATCCTCAAAAGATTGCTTTCTGTTTATAATCTTTGATTTAAATGAAAATTTTCCAGAGGATTTAGATTTCTTCCCCTTAACAGAAGAAATGCTATGTGATGGCATGACTGTGCCAAATTTAATATGACACCGGTAAGCAGCCTTATGCAAGAGGGATGTTAAGGCTTCCAACATATCATCAAAATAACCCAATGAAAGCAATAACTTATGTGCAGACCTCATTTCAGATTGGCGATCAACATCCTCAGATAAGCCATTGCAGTTTGTGACAATAGCCATGCATTCTTCAAGTAGTCCAGCAACACCATCTGGATGGACAGCAGAAAGGAGGTTGAATAAAGAAGATTGAGCTTGGCCTGTTGATGCCAAAGTAAGTAATTTTTTTACTTTCTCTTGAGTAAATAATTGTTTGAGGGCATTCTTGTAGCATAGTTCACTGGCTAAGTCATCACAAAGGTAGCTAGCAGCAACAAGAAAACCCTCAATCTGATTTGCATCCAACTTATGAGGTGACAAGACCAAACTCATGAATGCTTTGATGAGTTCCATAAGATGATCTTTAGGTGCTCCTTCCAAGATTGCAAATTTACAGAAGATTGCACCTCCCATCGGAGACCTTCTCATAAGTGTAATGCAACGATTACATGCCTCCTCAATGGGTACTTTCGAGGGAAAGTATGATGGCATAAGCAATTTTGTTATCTTCTGAGCCACAGGAGGTTGATCACTAGCAAGGATAGACAATAGTGAATCAAGCTCCACCACCTCCAGAATATTCAAAAAAAGAACAGTCAGCAAACCAATCAGAATGCATAATATTACCAAATACATAAGAAACAAGAACATTGTAATCAACACTGACTTCAAGAACATGTACCTTGTTGAACTGAAAATTTCTGACGTCCTCTAGGTGTACTAAGAGATCTGCTGCAGCAATTCGAACCGTGAGAACATTGTCCAGCATTAAATGCCGAAGTCTTGGCAAGAGAACCTTAAGAATTTCATGAGAGTGGGGATTGCCAAGCAAATAAATTATGCCATTTAACATGGAAACCCTCACTTCACTGCATGCATCATGAGACATGTCATCAAATAGTTTTGTAATTATCTTTGTTATGATTGGTGAAGGAATAATTTCCCAAAACAGATGAAGCACACGACAGGAACCCTCAACAGCAATTGTTCTCACTTGTGGACAATCATCTTTAAGTAACCTTTCTAATAAGAAGAACTGCTTATCAAGCAATATATCTTTCTCCTCTTTCGTAGCATCAGGGTCTTCAAGAGGGAACAAGTCAAGAAGTAAATGTAAAGCATTCTGCCTAACATTTGAGTTTGCAACCTATTGCAAAGAACGCAAAGTAAAATTCAGAACGTATGGAAAGATAATAACAGTTTAATTGACTGATTCAGAAAGTTCTGCTTAACAATCATTCTCTTACCTGCAAGGACCTAAATATCACAGGCTCAGCAAGCTGAAACAGAAGCTTCTCAACTCCATCTGTGGTCCTTTGTTCAACAAATGCTCCAAAAATCCTTCTAATATATGAAGCAAGGGCTGAAGAACCAGCATGTATAGCAGCTTCGATCATCTCCTGCAAGAACCCATTCTCAATTTCGCTTTTCGAATCCCCTTCAGCTGCTTTCCATGCCCGAAACAGGATATCCCCGTAAGACTCAAGCATCGACTTCCTCCCAAACGGTATCTGGGAGCGAATCATAGCCAAAACTTCCTTCGCTAACTGTTGGCTCAGACCAAACACGAACGAGAGGAATTTCCTTCCGTCCTCTGTCTTCAAATACAGCGGCGAAATCACGCAACGAACCAGCAACAGCTTCAAATCCTCGATGCTGTCGTCGTCAAAGTCAAACAGAGCAAAAGCCTCCCGGAGCGTGTAGACCTTGTGCACGTCGACCTTCTTCTTCACCGTGAGAGATCTCGCGAGGAGAAAAGGGAGAGTCTGCGAGATTAAAGACTCTCGGCCGGGAAGATTGTCCTTCCACCATTCCTCGCACAAGCACTCGATCGACGAGGAAAGAACCGAGTCGGACTCGAACACGATCAAGTTATCGTGAAGCACCTGAACTCCCGGGAGCAAATCCGACGGCGAGAACGGTTTCTTGGGGTGCGAGACGCAAAGTTGCGCGATATGCGCGAGAATTTGGAGGCGCTCGAGAATTTTGTCCTTCTCATCATCCGGGTTGGCGAGTGGGGGATCGAGGCGAGAAGAGCGACGGAGGCGCTTGGAGGGAGGGGTGCGAGGGGATTTGGTGGGGCTGAGGGTTGTTGGAGGGTTTGGTTGAAGAAGGTTGTGGAAGGATTGAATTGCGGAGGAGATTGAATTGCAGAGGGATTGAGGGAGTGTAGAGGAGAGTTCGGAGGATGGTTTGATGGCGTGAATTTGGGTTTTGAGTGATGGCTTCGAGGTTTTGAGAGTTAGCTTTGTGGCTGAAGAAAGGAATTCTTCTGCGGATGAAGGAAGCCTCTTCTTCATGGCGTCCGTTTGGTGAGGGAGGAGGGAAAGTGTTCCATTTTCAAATTCTCTTTCAAATTTCGGAACGTGTTCTCCACTTTTCCATTTGGGCTTATCAAGTGGGCTCAACCTAGAACATACACAAGGCTTCTTAAAGGGAGGTCCATTTAATGTTTTTCGTTTTTGCCCATTTGTACACAAACGCCAACTCTCTGGGAACTACCGCTAAATGGGCCTACTTAGCCTTGGTCCACATGAAATCCGGAATTTGTATGTAATTGTTTGAGACCCATCGTGTTGCCTTGCTAGTTGCTAAGATCTCGCCAAGAATCGAACTCTTGACCTTTTGAATCTAGAACTCTAATACTATATCATGAAACCACTCATCCCAAAAGCCTAACTTGACAGGACAATATAACACTAACAGTCATATCTCTAATACTTCATAAACCTGCAATGTACACATTGTACGCTTAGGTCATTGGCTCCTTATACTTATTCAAACGATAAAGATAGACTCGATACATGTTTTGAATTATAATAACCAAGTATAATAGAATATAGTAGAACAGAAAAAAAAAAGAGAGGATTCATTCTTAGAGTGATGTCGTAGTCGTTTGGTGACTAAGTTGATAATGATATAATTAATTATACAATTAAATCAAACAAGTCCTATATTTGTTGATACGGTAGTCTCCCAGAAAAAGAAAGAAAAAAATGAAGCTGCTAAGGAATTGAAGATATGATAGAGAAAGAAGGAACGTGTTTGGTTGTGAATTGTGAATTGAGGTTAAAAACCTGAACCCGGTCCCTCCCTCCATACTATAGTGCATATGATGCCGCGGATCTGTCGAGCTAACTTTGTCTTTAACTCAATTAATCTCTCAAACTCAGAGACAAAGAATTTTTGTCCAATCCAAACATGTATAGACACCAACGTTTTCCTCATGACATGCACATCATTAACAGCTAAAGCTCCGTTTAGTCGTACCATGTTATGTAATGTACATTTCTGTGCCGTGGTCCAACAACCACCATGCATGTCTCTGCAACGTAATTAAATCTTGTTTGCTCCTTCATTAATTAATAGTTAAGAATAGATATGGCGAACTTAACATATTAAATTAAAGCTTATCTGAAGAATATAATGTAGAGCATAGAGGCCTTACTTCATCGTCATCATGGAATCACTCACGGGTGGAAACTGTCCTCATCAATGTTATTCCCCCTATGCTGTAGCTCTATCATAATTAATTTAAGTGCAGTTTAAATTTTGCCAAGACTCCATTCGTACTCTTTTGTCAAATGTATATGTATTTCCAATTCTCAATATATATCGCCACTTGTGAACTAAACTAATTATATTAATCTCTCTGTTACTCTCTTTTATGAGAAATTTTTGTGTCTCTATTTTTACAATTATCATCTATCTGTTACATATATATATATATATATTATTCAGCTATGATGGATCATGTGAATATGGTATGTGTCAGATGAGTAGGATTAGGTCAATAATTCAATATAGTCCGACCATAGCTGAAAAATTAACAGCAAATTAAAACTTTAAACAGGAAGGGTGAAGAGAATCTATCTTGTTGAGTAGTTCTCCATGTGAACCAAGGAGGAATATGAGGAACCAACCCCACAGTAATTTGTTTAGAGCAAAATACAAGAAGAGTTCATGCCAGACTGGATAAGCATGCTTGTGCTTGTGAAGGACACACATTCTGACACCATTAATATTTTCCTTATAATCTCCCATGCATCTCTAATTTTACTAACAGAAAACCATCATCTGCATGCTGGGCCCTCTTAGGACAAAGTTTTTAGTCATTTCTTCTCTCAGTAAAATATATTGTTATCTAATAATAGATACAAGCCTTGAGCCTGCTTCAACTTGAAGGCTTCAAGCCGATTTGTCATCAGTCCCAGATATTCTTTTCATGATTTCAGCTCTGTACAAACTATATACGTATATCCATTATTATTATTGTAGTATTCTTTTTGTCTCTTATTATTATTATTCTCCTTAACTAAAGTGTACTGTTATTATTCATTAAATTATTATAGAGTACATAGTATATATGCATTTCACTACCACGCAAACTTTGATTAAATTCAATGATAACATATAAGAATTTTACCCTTTTCTATTTTTTTGTGAAACTTATATCAATTTGATCTTTATATATAGACATAGGCACTGCAAGAGCACCGTACCAATCCTACTACATTTTTTGTTGGGCTGTCTTATATCCTATTTTATCCAATTATATATATATATATTCATAAAATTAGCTGAAAAAAAAGGATCCCAATAGTCATATCATGTCAGCAGATGATGAGAATAGAGGGAAGTAGTATCCCAGATGCACTTGAAAATAAAGTAGTCTCCCATGTTCCAAGCAAACTAAAAAAATCTGATTCAACTTTACAAATGGCCCAAGCAAGCAACCCAGATGTTACACACATACATCAAATCAAATCAAACAAAACCAATTCCCCATTCTCGGTGGCTTTCAGCCTTTTCAAAGTCACATAACAAATAAAGCATCCCATTTAAAAGGGTAGGCCTATTGCTTTAATTCCTACTTGCTATAATGTTGTTGTTATTATTTCCTTGCATACATTACATACAAACCTATATATATTAAATTAAAAATGCAATACCCTCTTCATTTCAAAATTAGGGGGAAGAAAAAAAAAACGAAAGTAAACACTGCCCAAAATTACTAGGGACAAGTAGTCTTCAATGTAGCTTTCTCTGGTTCTCTAGCTCATCATCTTTGCAATTCTGTTTCACCTTCCTTCAATGTAGGTTAAAGCTAGCCACTTTTTTTTATCTTTTTATTTATTTACTCCTCCTTTTTCTCCTTTTTTTTTCTCTATCATCTTGGTTGTGACTTGGGAAAAAAACTTTTTGTTGGGTAGTGAAAAAAATAAAACCCCAATCATCAATACCAAATCATTCCACAAAAATGGTGGATGACACTCACTAGACCTATAATTATAAACTAACAAGAATCAATTTTTTCTTAGAGAAAAAGAAAAAAAAGAAAAACCTATGATTCAATCATCAGTGAAATGAAAAACACCAACTAAATCAATGGTGGATGATGAACCACAAACTAGTGACGATGTAGCTTCTTGTAGTTTTCAGTTTCCTCAGTGTCCTGAAAAGAAAGTTTTCTCTTAACTCCGGAACAAGTGGTGTCAGATTGATTCTCAAGAACACACGTGGAGTTCGATTGGTTTGACATTAAATTCGAGCAAGGGGTCTTAACTTTGTTCCTCCTCTTTTCCTGTATAAGATTATAACAGGAAAATACATCTCCCTGTTGCATAAACATAAACATAGACCAAAACATCATCAAACTCTGTTCTGTTCTGTTCAATTCACACAATAAAAAACAATGAACTTGTTTGGTCCGTTCACTATACTAACTGAAAAAAACTCACACTTTCTAGATTGCCCCAAGATGAGATTTTTCTTATCCTAAGATCCATGGTCTTTCTTGTTAATGTAGCATCAACTGCTGCTAATATTGCAGCGGAGGCTATTATAGATGGCCGTTGATCCATCAAATTAACATCTGCATTAGAAACCCCCCCAAAAAAAAAAGTAAAGTTAAGGTCTTATTTATTGGTAATAATATAAAACTAGTATTTCATGAAAGGATTGATTGAATTATCAAAAAATTACCTTTGACCATGGCTACAATGTGTTGGGTGGCTTTTGTGATGATTGTGTGTGAATTGGATCCAGGGCAGAACTTTGTGAGAAAGTAATGGAGATAAGAAAAAGGAGTTGGTGATGATGATCCCATTTTCCAATCCAAGGTAGCAAGAATCAGAAGCTCCATGTTCTTAATCACTTTGCTCTCAAATCTGTATTCAACTATTGGATATTCAGAGAGAGGAGGCACATTTTGCTCTTCCATTTTTGCTGCAAGAGATAAGCATGCTACCGATAATAATTGAATAGCCCAAGGTTTTGATTCCTACATCATTAAAAGAAACAAACCCATTATTCAAACTAAAAAAAATGATAATAATAAGATAGTCACTATATAATCTCCAATGAGTTTGGTACTTACATCAATGGATCGTTTTGAAAGAAACCGATCAAAGTAGGAGACTGATAAATAAGCTGTGTGAACTTTGAATCCAAGTTTGGCCTGTGTCTGAATCAAACAATGAAAAAAGCTTTCCATAAAATAAAACAATCCAAAAGACAAATTGCAAAAACTGTAAGAACAAGAATGAAACTAACATTGAAAATCCAATCAATGGCATCAAAACGAGCAGTCCTCAACCAGAATCTGGCGGCGGAGCAATCATCATGATTGTGGAATCCAAAAGCAGTTTCTTGGCTGAACAAATACTCAATGTATTCCTCTTCATCTTCCTCATGAAAAACAATCCCAGTGTGTTCATTTTCATCATCATAGTTGTCTTCAAAGAAGCAAGCTTCACCTTCTTCTTCACACATTAGACTTGACAAAGAAAAAGAGGTGGCAGTGAGAGAGCTCCCCATTTTTCTGTTTTTAGTAATCTGAAATCTGAAAGTTGAGTTATGCTAAGCTCACTTGTCTTGGCATTTGTAACCTCTAAATAGTTGAAGAGAGTGTGGAGTGAGTGGGGAATGAAATATACCGGTTTTTGTGCCGCCAAAAATAAACACAATAAGGAGGGAGTGTAGGACGTTAATTAGCGGTTACACAGTTTTTCACTACTAAACTATAACTATAATTATACCCTATATGTATTTTATTTGAAATTGGATTTTGTATCTTTTAAATTTACTATATTTTCTTTGAAAAAACAAAATGTGATGGGAGATTGTTAAGAATTGAGCTATGGTACATGGTACACCACTTTTGGGGTCTTCCCCTACAGTTTAGGGACAGCTGTAGGATATGGTCACCTTTGTCCCATGTGGTTTGCTCTTAGCTACCTAGATGAACCCTCATCACTCCTCCACCTTAGCTTGCATGAATTTAATTTTTTATGTATATTCATAGTTATAAGTTTTAGAATAATGAATACAGAATGAATATAACAAAAGTTAGTTATTATATATATATAGAGTGAGTTAACTAGTAATTCGGTACTTGAAAGATTTAGTCGTTGACAAAAAAATTTTTAAAAAATGTTATCAACAAAATAGCTCCTAAATGATTTGAAAATACGACAAAAAAATCAATAAATATTATATTTTTTGTAAATAATAAAAAACTTTTATATTTAGTGAACGATTATGTCAATATTTAAATAAATATATAGAAAGTGAACAAAAAAATTCGAAACAAAATTTGATCTCTAGATTTTTTTTTATTTTTCAAATAATGTGGTCATTCATAATAAATTTTTTAAAAAAAAAATCACTTGACAAAAAATTACTAAATTTTAAGGATGAAAAATCTTATTTTTTAATAATAATTGTAAAAAATTTTATTAAAATGTGAGCACTAAATTAATTCTTTTTATCGTATTTTTAAATTTTTTAAAAATTTATTTATTGTTAGCATCTTTTAACATTTTTTTTTGTCAGTGATATGAACTTTCATATATCATTTTAGTAGTTTTTTGTATAGATTAGTCTCATATTGCTAGAGCCAATTTGGTAGTTTTCTCTAATAAAAAGAAATATAATAGAAAAAGTGGAAAGAATTATAATGTATGAAAGTCCATGACCTTATCTGTTGCCTAAGTTCCACTGGAACATTATTATGAATGGTCTCACATGTCGGACTTCAATTCACACTCTTGATTTTTGGTTCCTTCAGCCAGACAGCCACCCTACTTGGCCAACTAAATTAGCCCCATTTAAGCTTCAGCATCACTTTTGATTTGAGCCATTGAATCCACATCCTATTTTCCTTCTCAAGACAAGTACAGCTATTTTCTGCTCCCCACAAATAGGCACACCCGCACACGTATTCTAATTTCTAACACAGTTGCCAAAAAATAAAAAATCTATCATCCAATAAACATATTTTTTGCATAATTATAAGTTTATAACTGACAAACATAATAAAGGGTATTAATCAGATTAATTATTGCCATTATATAGAGGTATGAACTATGAAGATTATTCATTTTCATTCTTTTAGCTTTATTATTATTTCATTTTGTCGTTTGTTATCGATAAAAGTGCTTTAGACTTAATTTGGTTTTAAAAATAGAATAAGATAAAATATTAAAAATAAAATTTAAAAGACAGAGACACAAAAATTAGTGTTTTTGTATGATGATAAATTAGAATAAATTATAAAGGTTTAACTTATTCTTATTTTTTTATTTAAAAAATTTGAAAAAAAATTTAATAATAAAAAATATAATTATAAAAAATTAAATATAATAAAAAAAAATAAAAAAATAAGTTATATTTTTTATTAGTGTATTTATCTTTTTTCTATCAAAATCGATATAAAATAAATTAATTCAATATCTTTAAACACAATATCTCTATTTATATCTTAGATGTCAAATATAATTTTATGTCTTTATGTTCTATTGCTATCTCATTATCTCACTTTAAACAAACCAAGCCTTAGATCACCGAAAACATAGTGAGTGTTATGAGCCCGTAGTACTCATTAGTAGTCCCAGTTATATTCCTTTTGTTGCATTTGGTAAGTGGTAACTAGCATTTTTAAATGGAACATGTATATTAAATTCAAATTAAAAAACAATAAAATAGGTGGACTTGACTACTTGCCATTAATAAGTCTTCACGGTCTTAATTTGTTTCTAAGCATAAACATTTTCTTAATAAGATAGTCAGGAAACCATGTCCATTATACACATTGAATAATCTTTTTTTCTTCTATCAAATTTAGAAAGACTAGAGATTATGGCTCTAATAATATATTTGTTATTAACACATAGCAGGTTATTACATACATATATAACTTGTTAATGTTATGGGACTAAATTAAACTAAATGACACAAGATCCAAAATCTGTGATGCTGCCATTATTATTAACTGGCGTAAGCCATCTTTTACAGTCCTTGACCGCCAGATTAGATCACACTTATGGTCTCACCAAAATAAATAGAAAAAATTATCTTCTTCTTCATCTATTAGATTACAATTAGCTTAATACTGAAGCCACATGGAATGAAAACAATTTTAGCTACGGATCGATAAATTGACTAATTGACCAAAGCTTTTAAATAAACAACAATATAGTACTAGTCACCAAAAAAAAAAAAAACAATATAGTACTATAAGTTTTGTTTGATCTAACTTTGAATACCCTAGTAATTAATTAAAGGTCGATCCACATCTTTATTTAAAAATAATTATTGTTAGATTTAATTACTCTAGTCTCTATAGTTTTTATCAAATTTTTAATTAAATTTTTATAATTTTTTAATTATTTTTAATTTTATAATTAAGTTTTTTATATGTCAAAACATTAAAATTAA
This sequence comes from Arachis hypogaea, assembly GCF_003086295.3. Taxonomy (NCBI): domain Eukaryota; kingdom Viridiplantae; phylum Streptophyta; class Magnoliopsida; order Fabales; family Fabaceae; genus Arachis; species Arachis hypogaea. Next base: position 6,879,037 of record NC_092050.1, read on the forward strand.
CAGAATATTTTATTTAAAATACATGCAGTAAAATATTTAATTATATTTTTACTTATAAATACTTTTAATTTACAAAAAAAATTCAGTTAATTTTAATATTTTTTACACTAAAAATGACTTAATTATAAAATTAAAAATAGTATAAAGACCTAATTAAAAAAATATAAAAATTTAATTATAAATTTAATAAAAATATAAAAACTAACAGAATAATTAAACCTTATTATTATTATTTGAAGAATCCAAAAAAAAACTAAAAAGGTCACAGATTTTAGGATTTTGCGGCTTAGAGAATTTGAATGTATGATTTGCATTGGTGACAAATAAAGACATAAAGCATATGCATATAGTTTGAAATACAATACATAGCGCCTAAAAGGGGTTGAAGCCATGATCAAAATATTTAAGCAGATAAGATAATTAAGGATAGAATTTAGAATTTTTGAGGAAGAAAATATAATTTGTGTTGATGAGGGGCCACATAAAAAAATTGATGAAAGTATGATAGCACACGTGAATAAAATAGGAGGGGAGGAGCGTCTTCACGTGTGAAAGGCTGGACCACAATCCAGTCTGTGTGTTTGCAACAATGAAAAGATTTTATAAAAAGAAGAAGAAATGGTGAGTGAAAGTGAACCCAAGCAAGCCAAGAAGACGCTCCTCTTCTATCCTAACTTGCCTCCCACTCATATTATTATATACATCATTAACATCACTCACCACTCTTTCCTAAGTACTTCTACTACTACTACTACTACTACCTACCATATGATATTATTAATTATGCAACATCTATATTTACCTACAAATAAAGTTATATTATCATTATTCTTTATATTTCTTGTGTTATATAAAAAAAAAAGTATGATTTCATGGACACAAAATACTCTACAAAATGCTAATATGTAAAATTATAATACACTATAGTGCATATGAGAATTAGACTGAACTTATCAGTTCAACTGAATTAACAAAAATCGATTCGGTTCAGGATAAAAATAGATTAGTAATTAGGTTAATACCTGAAAATTTGATTAAAAAAATTGATCAATTATACAAATTGATCTGAATTTTTAGTAGTTAATTAGTTTAATATAATAAAATATAAAAATTTTAAATTTTAAATAATATTTTATACATAAATATATTATTTTATTATATTCGATTCATTCCATGTTAAATTTCAAATAAAATTTTAAACTATTAAATTTTTATCTCGGATTTTAGAACATTAATGAAGTGTATTATATTTCAAAAAGTGATTTAGAACTTCGTAGTTGTAACGACTTTAGAAATTATCTCTGGATACAAAATTTATAATATATTATCTCTTGTCTAGTATTGCTGAGCATTTACAAGTTATTACCTAATAATTACTTTGAATTACATAAGCTTTCATATTATACTATAATTTAGTAAATCTAATTGGATATTATAAACTAGCTAGTTCAAAAAATAAAAGTTACCTAATGTTTTTTAAAATATTAGTGTCTATATTTTTATAAAAAAGAGACTTAGACCGAGAAATAGGGACTGAAAAAAAATTAGAATATTAAAATTAAATTAAATTTTTATATTATATTTAATATAAAATATATAAAATTAAATTATATCTTAATATCATATTTAATTTAAAATAAATATAAATATAAAATAAAAATATATTAAAATATTTTTAGTTATTAAAAAAATATTATTAAAAAATTTTAGTCTCTACTCTAAAAAATTATCCTCTTTTATAATTTCATTTTTTAAAAATAAACTGAATTTTAATTTTAATCACTAATCACCAAATACAATACTAAATCAGACTCAACCCTATCGATTTCAATCTCTTCGAAACAAACAATATCTAATTGTTTTGTTGAGGTATGGCTCAGGTATTAGTGATGGGAAGAATAAGTTAGAAGTTAGAACCTTTGACTAAGAAACATACATCAAACCCAAGATGGTCAGCAAGTTTGACTGGGCTATATGTATTATGATGCCATTCTGTAACTCTGTATATGTTTGATTATTATTGCTTACAGATGCAGAATGGGGGAGTGGGGAAAATCATAGTTCCGAGACCAACTGCTTTTGTATTCAATCAACTATTATATGCTTTGTATGTGTCACTGAATGGCCTGTCTTGCACACACTCGCACGAACAATAAGGACAACAACCCTCATTTTGTTGTCTCTCACTCTATCATATCCTCATTCATCACTGCCTCATCATCATCATGACATTTTTCTGTACGCATATATATTCACTATGTTAATGACAAAAAAAATAATTAAGATATTGAAATACAATAGAAATTCAACCATGAAAATCATTTGTATAGATTATATATTAAAATATAAAATATACATTAAAAATAAATTAAATAATACATACATAAATATACCGTAATTAATTTGATAATTTATTTTAAATATATACATAATATTTTTGTTAAAACTATTTTTTTTATACTTTTTTAAACATAAATATTAAGTGATTCATATTTTTTTTTTGTATTTATTTTGTATTTGAATCAATATTAGTTAAATTTTTTTTTTTACTAAAAATATTAACTTCTAACATTTGTTTTGTTTGGATACACACAAATTAAATGAGTTTTATTTATAATAATCAGAGAAAGATGTAGAAAGTTGAATGATTGGGAGATTTATCACGAGTTAAGAGAGGCTAACGGTTGTGCGGACAGATTAACAGCATATAGGCATAGTTTGCTTATTGATTTTCATACTTTCTTTTTGACTCCTTCTTGTATTGCTTTGAACTTTGTTGCTTATGCTAGAGGGTAGCTGTCTGTACACAAAGTTACTGGTATGGGTTGCGAGATAAATTGGGAATTTGCTGGTCAAGGTGATAATAGAATTTGACTTTTGAAGCGGCGGGGGTGGTACCTGCAAAGATACTCCGACGCTGAAGTCAGAATGGATCTAAGAGGTATAGATGAAGGTTAAGAATGTGCCGTACCTGAGGGAGCCCTTGGCGGTTTGGCCTCCTTTATATAGTCAGGGGTAGTTATCTTATCTTATCTTGTTGGCTAAGATAGTGGAGATATTTGATTTTAAATGTTGGTTAGAAATTTGAGATTATCAGGGCGGTTTGGGCCATGAGGGAAGCTTGGACCTGGATAATCGGGTTTGGAGACTGCTCTGGCAAGGGACTCGAGGATTGGGTCCATAACAGTTGCCCCTGGAGCGTGCTCGGTCTTATCGCTAAAGGAGCTTTTGATCCTCGCCGTGCGGCCGTGAGCTTGGCAGGGGAGGGCAACGTTTGGGGAATGCTTGATCGTCCCGTTACTTGTCCGTTGCCTTTCCTAAAGAAGGGTTTTGTCAATTGCGGTTACCTAGGCATCATAAATGATGCTTTAATGTGGGGAAGTTTTGGTTTACCCTAGCCAATTTTTTCCTTTGCTCTTTATTTATTCAAAAATGTTTGGGATTTTTGGGCTTTTATTTCTTCTTGCCTTACTACTGTAACTACTCATTTCTGTTTTTCTTTGAAAATTCTTTGCCTGTGACTGTCCCTTCCTCTTCCATTTTTCTTGAGTATTTTTTCATATCCCTTTTCTGGAGTTGTTTTTGGATGCGTTTGTTGATTCTTTGGTATGCTCGTTGGTGCCGTGTTTAGCTTCTACATTATACTCTCGTTCGTTTTCTCCAAAATCAGGTTGGTATTAATTCTGTTGCTTCCATTTTATCTTATTTGCTTCTACCTTATGATTTGCGCTTTCTAAGCAGTGGTAGTTAGAAAACTGGGGGTGCCATAGTTTCGTGTTTTGTGGGAATTGGTAGAGGAAAGGGGGGGCTGCCCCTGTGTTAGAATTTGTACGATTTTCTTGCTCCGGGAAGTGGGCTGACAGTGGTGCCCCTTTTCATTTTTAGGTATGGTTCGTCGGAGAACTGAGGGCGCTAGGGCTCCCATTATCTCGGTTGGGGTGTCTCCAACGCTTACTATTGGGTGACCTCTGACGTGTGGGGGACACTCTTCCAAGTTATTGAGGAGGATCTCCAGAAGTTGCGAGATGATGGCGCAATTTGTGGAGGTGGCAAAGCGGAGCGACAATACGAGATTTTGCTTCCCGAGATGAATGAAAGGGTCTGCTATATAAACCCTGACTCCCCCCGAGTCGCATACTGCTTGTGAGTCTATGAGTCAATGTTTACTTGGTTGGGGGTGTGACTTTCCTTCTTCCCGTTTGCTCAAGCCTTGCTGAATCGGTGTTCGGTGGTGTCGTCTAAGCTGCATCCTAATAGCTGAGTGGTCATCTAAACTTTTAAATTAGTTTGTGATTACTTGGAGCTCTCGACTCGCATAGAGGTCTTCTTATATTTCTTCCTATGTACCCTTCTGACCAAAGAGGGGAAGCATAAGAAAGGCTATGTATCTTTCTGAGCATAGCCAAACCGGCGGATCTTTGGATTATTTGAGGATTCCTTCCACGATTTTAAGGAGGAATACTTCAAGATATGGCCTGCTCGGGGACACCATCCTTTCTGGCTGACCCTTGAGGGGGAACGCCGTTTTGTTACGTATTGGAATTTTGGTGCCGGTGCGTCGTATTTAACTTGGATTACATATGAGGGTTTGTCTTCCGAGAACAAGGATATTGCCGACGTTCTGTTGTTGGTTTTTGGGGATAGGTCATTAAATCCTCAGGATGTAATGGAGGACCCGGTGGCGTGGCAGACTTACGTTGGTGGGTTTTGTTGTCTTATGTTTTTGTTTTTTTCTTCTTTATCGCCGAGTTTGTAACTTTACTGAAAAAAAATTCTATCCCTTTTTTAGTTGAGATGGTTGGGGGCTTGACCACGCTTGCTCAATTGAAAGTTGCTATGGCTCGGGATGCTAGGAGCGAGGGTGGTGAGGCTTCACCGTCGACCCCTCAGTTCGTGACTCAGCCAGATTCTCGCACAGTTTCTCAGGATGTGATTGCTACTGGGGCTGCTGGAGCCGGGGCTAAGGCGGAGGTAGAGGTTGTGGAGGTTTCGGTTTCCGAGGCTAGCAGGAAGTGGAAATAGGCGTTGAGGGTAGTTTGGGGGAGAACTTAGAGGATGTAACACTCTACCATATAGATCTTTACGCTTAAGTTCGTAATAAGAGGTGGTGAGGTATTACAACCTATAAAAGTAAAATGCGTACATAGGCATATATAAAAAGAAGTTTAACTAGGAGCCTTGAAGAAAAAAAGTTGAACAAAACAAACAGAAAATACGTCGCACTTGAAACTGTTAAGCGTATAAGGGATAGATATCAACGCACGGATAAGATAACATACATGTGAAAATAGAGTTCCAAAGAAACATATATCAAGCTCCAGACTCGACTTGCAAAGTAAAAGTCGGCCAGAGTATATATATACACACACACACACATACACACACACACACACACACACATACATACATACATACATACATATACACAACCCAAAAATATTATCCAAAAGACAAAATATAAACCTTGGTTCTCCGAATTCAACCTCTAAGAAGGACAAAATACAAGGTACGTACAAGATGGAGAATGCTACATATATACATATACAAAATAAAAAAAATAAAATCCCCAGAAGTAGATCTTCGCGTCCCAAGAGTCTCCAACACGCTCAGCGAGGTACCTCACGTCCTGCATCTGAAAAACAACAATATATGTATAGAATGAGAACCAGGGATTCTCAGTATGGTAAAGGTACCCGCATAGATAATAAATAATTTTCCGGAAAGCCAAAGGCATTCCAAAACCCTAACAACCCATATTCACATCCTAAAGTTTTCATTAAACTTGAATTATGGTGACTAAGTCTAAGGATCCTAATCTAACTCTTCATTTATTCTTCTCTGCAAACCTCCAATCCACCAAATGAAACAACCCTCGGCGCCTCACTCACCCACCAAAGGAATCTCTCAGAAGCAAACACAAACAAGACAGACAAGGGAAAACACAAACATGTAAACAAATACAGCAAATAGATCATATAACAGTTAAGTACAGGTAAACAAATAGGCAAGCCCAAAAAATGCATACTCAAACAAAATATACAAGTGCATATGATGCATGTCTGCCCTATGACCGATGAGTCTTATCTATCGGTTATTTAGCCAAACCCGACATATCCGGTAGTGAACCCTGGATAGTCCCTGCATGCGCGCATCCCCAAGAGTCTATTGCATATATATCATCATCATCATCATCATCATCATCATCATCATCATCATCATCATCATCATCATCAATCAATCAATCAATCAATTATCATCTCATTGGAAGAATTCGGGGAGTTAAAGTGTCCGGTCATATCTTGAGACAGAGGGTCAACAGAGTATCGAGTCTCAACCTAGAGCGAGTGGTTGTAAGCCATTGCATCTACCCAAAAAAACTTGTGTCTCAGATAATTTTAATGCACATGCCAATTGGATCTTTAGTTCATAATTTATCAATGTCATCATCACCATCAATTCATATCTCATACAATCACAATTCATCATTATCATTATCATCTTTATCCATATCTTATGCATCTTTACCCAGCCTCATTGATTCAATAATTTATTTTACAAATCTCCCTCAATGTCAACTTAACTCCCTAAATAGGGTTGCCCTCTTTCCTAATCCCAACACTGGCTATCGAACCTTAAACAGGAGTTACAGACGTTTGAAAAGTTAGAGGAATGTTTGAAAAGTAAAAAATTGTAAGTTTCAGCAAAACAGGAGTCATGCGTACGCGAGCCTCCTCCCACGTACGCAAGAATTTGCAAAAAGACTGTGTCCCGTACGCATGCACTGTCTGCGTACGCGAGTATTTTGGGCAGAGGAAAGGTTCCGCGTACGCATGTGAGAATAGTGGGTAGAGAAAAATCTCATGTACGCATGATACATGTTGCATACACAACCATATCAAATTGCCCAAAAAGCTGTTAAGTTTAGAAATACCAGTTTTTTGCACCAAACTTTTGACGCGCATAACTTTTTCGTTGAAAATTATTTTCATTCCGTTCTTTAAACGTTATAAACTTCTCGGACCCAGTTTTTATTCAAAATAAGTTTCATAAGATTTAGGGGTCCGAAAGCCAAGTTATGGCCCGCCAAAATTGGTCAAAATTTTAGTTTTTACCAAAAGTTTAAACCCTCTACATTTCCAAAATTCTCAACCCAAAACCACTCAAACCATAACCAATTCAACACCAATTATTCCTACACAATATCTCATACTCATTATCTAATTCAAATCACTTCAACTCCTAAATTCATCAATTCATTCAAATAATTTTCATACATATTTCCACCAAATTCACCAATCATCATCAACATCATATTTATACAATTTTAATCTGCCAAATCCAACAATTCAGAGCATTCAAGTCTATCCTATGACAACTATCCCAAGTTTTCATGTAATATTATAGATTAACTACAAGAAATCAAAACCATACCTTGGCAGATTTTCTCCCAAACTACAAAACACCTCAAGATCTCGTTTTTACAAGTTTCCAAGCCTCCAGAGTCCACTTGACAAGCTTCCAACCACCAGAGTTCCAATTCAAGCACTCCACTTCACCAATTTGACATCAACTTCACATATCTCCAACCTAATTTCATATAATTTCATACACATTCACACTTTCAATACCCTAACCTCATGAAATTGGAAATTTTGAAGGGGATAATAGTTCCTTACCTTTACCCACGAACAATTGGATGAAATCCAGTGATTACCCTAAGCTAGTTCAACCCTAAACCATCAAAACACAAAATTCTCAATACCCTTAAGCCAAAAATCACGAAATTAAAGAGAGTAGGACAAGGTGAGAAATATCAAATTTCTTACCACTTTATTCGGATGAATTTGAAGAGCTCGGCGATGGTCACAGACGATGCGCGCGATCGGAGTTCCAGATTGAAAGTTAGAAGGAATTAAAGTTGGGAGTGATTTGGGGTTAGGGTTCTCTTCACTCTTCTCCTTCTTCAGCGTGTTTCATGTGTGTTAGGGGAAGGGAAGGCTGAGTTCTTCATTTATATGTTGGGCCTTGGGCCCAATACGAGCCCGGTTCAACCGGTTCGGCCCGTTGGCCCGGTTTTGAGTCAAAATCTTTAAAATTAGTGTTTTAATTCGTGTTTTAAATATTTTTACTTCTCTAAAATATAAAATTTAATTTCCTAATTTCTTTATATCATAGTTAATTTATTAGTTAATTATTTATTAATTTTCAAGGTTTTACATCCTACCCACCTAATTAGGAATTTTGTCTCCAAAATTTAATTACATGAGAATAACTGTGGATAATCCTCTTTCATCTCCAATTCAAGCTCCCAAGTGTGCTCCTCAACTTCGGCTCGACTTCATGCAACCTTTACTAACTGAACTTCTTTTCCTCGGAGTTTCCTAACACTAACATCTTCAATTCTGACCGGGATCACTTGAAACATCAAATCATCTTTCAATTGAAATGGTTCAGGCTTTATAACATGGCTTGCATCAAAGGTATACTTCCGAAGCTACGAAACGTGAAATATGTTGTGTAGGTTCGAAAGATGAGGTGGTAGAGCTATTCGATACACCACTGGCCCAAACATCTTCAGGATGTGAAACAGACCAATATAATGGGGATTCAGTTTCTTTGTTTTTATCGCTCTCCCGATACCTGTAGTCGGAGTAACCCTAAAAAACACATGGTCGTCCTCTTCAAACTCGAAAGGTTTTTGTCTCTGATCAGCATAGCTTTTCTGACAACTCTGAGCGGTAAGAATTTTAGATCGGATATTCTTAATCTATTTTGTCATCTCTGCCACCAACTCAGTCCCCAACAAACTCAATTCTCCGACCTCATACTAACATAGTGGAGATTGGCACTTTCTCCCATACAGAGCCATTCCGATACTCGCATGGTAACTGTTGTTATACGCAAACTCCACTAGTGGCATATACCGGTCCCAACTTGCCAGTTGGTCCAGCACACAAGCTCTCAGCATATCTTCCAGGGTCTGTCTTGTCCTTTCCGATTGATCATTGCTTTGAGGATGGTACACAGTGCTTAGGCATAACCGAGTCCCAAACCCCCTCTAGAATGCTCCCCAAAACCTTGAAGTAAAGCGAGAATCTCTGTCAGAAACTATAGCCATAGGCACACCATGTAGTCTCACAATCTCTTTAATGTATAAACGCGCCAACTCTTCCAAGGTATAGCTCATACGAACAAGCAAAAAATGAGCGGATTTAGTCAACCGATCAACAATTACCCATACTGCATCAAACCTGCTCTAATTCTCGGCAAACCAGACACAAAGTCCATGGTGATACTTTCTCATTTCCATTGTGGATTCTCCATTGGTTGCAACATGCCAGATAGCTTCTGGTGTTCAATCTTCACTTTTTGACAAGTCAAGCACTTAGAAACAAGTGTCGCCACCTTATTCTTCATTCCTAGCCACCAAAATATCGCCTTCAGGTTATGATACATCTTGGTAGCCCCAGGATGAATCGAGAATCCGCTCATGTGAGCCTCTGTCAGCACATTACACCTTAAGTCTCTCACATTTGGCACACAGATCCTTCCTTTGTACCTCCAAACTCCTTCTTTGTCTCACGTAACCTCTCCTTATTTCTTCTATTCTATTTCTTACAACATTTTTTGCAGCTCCTGATCATTTTGCCAAGCCTTCTGAATCTCAACCTTGAAATCACTGCAGATATGCAACTGGTGCAAGCACACATTCCAAAGAAACATATATCAAGCTCTAGACTCAACCTGTGAAATAAAGGCCGGCCAGAGTATATATATATATATATATATATACACAACCCAAAAATATTATCCAAAAGATAAAATATAAACCCTGGTTCTCCGAATTCAACCTCTAAGAGGGACAAAATACAAGTTATGTACAAGATGAATGATGAATAGGATTCTTGACGGTTTAGAATTTCACTAATGAAATCTCGTTGTAAAGTATAGTTTCTAAACCAAACAATTATCCTTTCATACAAAAATTTGTTTGTCACAAGTACAAACCCCTAAAATCTATAAACCGAAGTATTGGAACCTCGGGTCGTTCTCCCTAGGAATTGCAACAAAGTGTCTTGTTATTGGTTATGAGTTATTTTGGGGTTTTTGGATGAGAAACATGAAAAGTAAATGGAAATGAAATTCAAATAACAAAAGGTCTTGGCAAGGTTTGGTGGTCAAGGATCTCTATCCTAATCACTAACCACAACATGAGAATTGGCAAGGATCAACCCCATTAAGTCATCCTCTAACTAATAAAGGAAAGTCAAATGAGCTATGTCAATCCAAGTCCATAAGTCCTAGTTCTCCACCAAATCAATTAGTGAGATCTAGAGTTAATGGCTCCCAATCGTTAATCACTTGGACATTAGCAACTCAAGAGTTCCTAAGTTACCTTCCCAAGCCAAGAGTACTAAAATCTACTCTAACATCTTCTCAAGCATTTTGACAAACACTTGGAAGGTATGAAAGAAAAGCATAGTAAATTGACAACTAGAATAAAATCTAACAACAATTATTACAAGGAGTTAACAACAACAATCAAAAGAAGCACAATTGTTATAAATTACCTCAACTTGAATTGAAGAAAAGAGAAAGAACAAGAGTAGATCTACAACAAAATATAGAAGCAACATAAAGGAAATTACAACAAAAGAATAGAAGAGTAATGATTGCAACAACAAGGAATTGAAAGGTAAAAGTAGAAGAAAGCATGAATCAAACCCTAGATCTAAGAACTAAACCTAATCCTAATCCTAATTCTAGAGAGAAGTGAGAGCTTCTCTCTCTAAAACTAACTAAGACTAATCCTAATGAGTGTGAATGAGTAAAAATGAGTGAATCCCCTTTTCCCTTCAATCCTTGGTCCTTTTATGCAATTTTGGGCACCAAAGTTGGTTGAAACTGGGCCCCACAGCTCTCAGAAATCGCTGGGCATGTTTTCCATTTAAAAATCACGTGCGGAGACCGGCGTGTACGCGTACAGTGCGCGTGCGCGCCCATGGAGCAATTCGCAATTCGCGCGTAGGTGCATAGTGTGCGTGCACGGTCCATGGGCTTTTTCCAAATATTTGGCTTTTCATGATTTCTCCACTTTGCATGCTTTCCTCTTCATTCCTTTGGTCTATTCCTAGCCTTTTCAATCTGAAATTACTAACAAACAAATCAAGGCATCTAGTGGAATCAAAGGTGAATTAAATTTAGCTAATTAAGGGCCTAGAAAGCATGTTTTCACACTTAAGCACAAATTAGGAAACAATCATGAAACCATGCTATTTCATTGAATAAATGTGGGTAAAAGGTGATAAAATAATCTAAATTCAACACATGATAAACCCTAAAAAGGGGATTTATCAACCTCCCCACACTTAAACCAAGCATGTCCTCATGCTTAAACCAAGAGAAGGCAAAGGGTTTGGCATTTATTCAATGCAAACTAATCTAAATGCAATCTAAACTATATGCAACTATCTATATGAATGCAATTGCTTGGTCAAAATAAATCAATCCTCAAGAAGCATATATGCACAGGTGCCTAGGACTGGCAAGTCTAATCCACAATTGAATTGAGTTATTAAATATTTTTGCAAACTTGCATGAAAAGTGATGATCATAGGTGGAAATCATGTAATTAAGCATCAAACCCTCATCGGATGTGTTTGCACTCTATTCGCTCAAGTGTTTAGGGTTGATTCTCTCAATTCCCCCCAAATCATGCTTTCTAAGATTTGTTTTTCTTCTAACAATCAACATTTATTTCATGCATGCATACAAGTATCATGAGGTCTTTTCTTTAGGTTGTAATGGGGCTAGGGTCAAGGTAGGATGCCTATTTGGTAAAGTGAGCTTGAAATTTGAATATTTGATAAGCTTAGACTTCCCACCTAGCTTATGACATCCTATACAATTCAAACTAACCTAACTACCCATTTTCACTTTTCCACAGACTCGTGTATTCCTTGATCACAACACTTATGCATTGATCTTATCGAGCTTCACTTTGGGGCATTTTGTCCCCCTTTTTATTGTTTTTCTTCTTTTTCTTTCTTTTTCTATTTTATTTTTTTCTTTTTTTTCTTTTCTTTTTCTTTTGTTTTTCTCATTTTTTTCTTTCTTTCAAACTATATACAAGAACATCAATGCATAAGGTTTTACATTTGATTAATACATGAGCATGCACCCAATTCCCAATATTTATAACAAAAATACAAAACTACCCTTTTATTCACCCAATGTCCCAAGGTTCCCACACTTGAATGACACTCACACACTAGCCTAAGCTAATCAAAGATCCAAATTAAGGACATTTATTATTTTTTGCTTCAAGGCTTGTAATGTGCTAAATTAAAGAACAAAGTGGGTTAATCGTAGGCTCAAAATGGCTAACAATGGAAGATAAAAGGTAAGGCTATTTGGGTAAGTGAGCTCAATGAAATGATGGCCTCAATCATATAAATACATGAATACACAAAACAATGGACATAAAGAATCAAACAAATCAAAGATTACAACCATAGGAAGAGAATAATGCACACAAGAAGGAAAATAAGTGACTATAAGATGTAACTACACCATTAGGCTCAAATCTCACTAGCTTGTATTCTTAGCTCAAAAATCATGTTCCACAATATACATAATTCAAGCAAGTTCAATGAAAGGTTTTTACTCAAATCAATTGGTGCCCTATAGATAGAAATATTGAAAAATTTCATTATTTTGACTAAAGCTTATTATGTATATATATACAAAAATAAGAAAATGAAAGTAAAAATCCTAAAAAACCTAAAAAAAATGAAATGCAAAAGTGTTGGGATTAAAACTTGTCACCCAAAATCGCCGACCGGTCGGACGACCTCCCTACACTTAAAAGTTTGCACCGTCCTCGGTGCACTCAAAGATGAGCAAGGGGGTGCGGCGACTCTCCGGATTGCTACCTTCAGCTGGTAGGTCAACCGGTTGCTGCGTGTTCTTTCTTCCGCTTCCATCTTTGCTTGCGGTACATCATTCATGAAGAACAAAAATATAACACCATAAGATGAGAGAACACAAAAGCAAGGAAGCATACACTGTTGGAATGAGGTACTAATCACTAGAATTGAGTGAGTGAATTAGTGTGATATTTATGACAAAAAGATGTGTAACTTCTAAATTACGCGCGGTTTAGAGCACACATTAGCATAAAAAGCTATGTCACAAAAGAAGCATGCACTTCACTCATCCTAGTGTACTTAAGATGCTTTAAGTAGACTTGTAAGGTAAAACAAGCATTAAAGAAGCATGAGAGCATTCAAGTTATAACATATAGATGCACATGATCGTGAAATACAATGCATTAAGATAAATGCGCAACATCCATCAAGAAATTGCCTAATCGAGGAAAAGGATTCAAATTACATGGTGGCTAAATCATGCAATTCAAAAGGATTTAAAAGCTTGAAGGCAATGTCATGTACTTGGTATTCTCAAGATTAAGTAGGAAAAATTCAAAACCAAGTGGCAAAATATAACCTCAACAATAAGCAGCAAAATATAGTAAACAAAATCAATAATCCAACACTTATAATGGAAAAGAGAAAATAAAATGAAAACTAACTAAAACAAACTAATCAACTAACTAACTAACTAATTAGTTAACTAAAATAAATGGTTATCAATGATGTTTGGGAGTGTTGGATGAGGGGTAGAAGAAGGGAAAAAGAAAGGAGAAGGAAAGAATTGGAAAGAGGGGAAGAAAAGAAGTGTATTGAAAGAAGGACATCCGCGCATACGCGTGCATTGCGCGCGCGCGGGTGGTGGTGCAATGGACGCGGCGCGTACACATACATGGTGCGTCCGCGTCGATGGCTTATTTTGAGAGTGGCGCATACCAGCCAGGTGCGCATACGCTCGAGTTGGTTTGTGCCTCGGGCACAGTGCGCGCACAGCGTTTACACAACTCTCGGGTCTTTGGCTGGGAGGTGGGTTTTTGGGATCCACGCGTACGCGTACATGGTGCGTCCGCGTGGATTAGCGAAAATGCTTGATGTGCGCGTACGCGCCAGGTGCGCGGACGCGCGGATGGTGCTCTGTTTTTCAAAATTTTTTCATATTTTTGCACCAAACCAAGCATTCTAAACCTCCAAACAACTACCAAAACACCATAAAACCTTATTTAACGTACTAACTACCAAATATACTCAAAAAACTAATCAAAACATGAATTTAAACTAATTACCAATATGTACAAAAGAGAAAAATGAAAAGAAATTACCATGGTGGGGTGTCTCCCACCTAGCACTTTTGTTTATTGTCCTTAAGTTGGACTTATGGGGAGCTTCTCATTAAGGTGGATTGTGCTTGAATTCATCTTGGAACTCCCACCAATGCTTGGTTCTCCATTGTGTCCCAAGATTTCTCAAGGGTTGAGCCAAGTCTTGATGGAGTTCTTCACAAGCTTGGGGCTCCTAAAGTTGATTCTCCTTGTGCGATCCGGGATCCCACACTTTGTTTTGACACCCGTCTTGAAGTTGATCATTATTAGTCCATTCGGGTGGTGTGCATGATAAATTCTCAAAGAAGCCCCCAAACAACTTCTTAGAACCTTGCAATTGGGTTCTACACCAACCATTACTATTCAACTTTGAACATGCAACCATCATGAGCTTAGAATGATATTTCCAACCACTAACCATCCCCCTTTTGCTCTTAAAGCCACAAATATGTCTAAGTTGATCATCCGTCTCAAGCAAACCATATTCAAGGGGATAATAAAGCTTGAGTATAAGGAATTTACCCACTTGAATGAAAGAATGGATGGTGATGGCTTGGGGAGAGGTATCTCTAACGTGCTAGCAAGCTTTACTCCCTTGCGTTCTTTCTTGTTAATCTCCACCTCTTCATAAGCTTCTTCACTTCCAATCCTTTGTTCATCAATTTCATCTAACTCTTCCCCATCACTCAAATCATAAATGGGAGGTTGAGAGAAATCTACCCCCACATCACTTTCTATCTCATTGGGGAAGGTTCTTCAAATTCAAAGAATTCACCACCAAGAAGATTGGATGCATGGTCTTCATCTCCAAGGGAACTCAATTTTTTCTCCATTCCTTCCAAGTCTTCATTCAATAATTGTTTTGGAAGTTTGTGCACTTTCGTCCTCAACATCAAATTCAATATTCTTGGAGAGGTTCTCTTCAAGTCTAGGTTCCCAAGGAGGTTCCGCATCTCCTAAGTCTTCAACCACTTCTTCCTCTTCTTCAATGATCATAGACTCTTCCAATTGCTCTAATACAAACTAACATCCCTCATTTTTCACCGGAGTTTCCAATCTCTCCTTATGCTTCTCAATTAATTCTCCACATGTGACCATGGGAGTGCTTTGAGTACTCAAGTATTGGGAGGCTAAAGTGTTTACCACCTTGGTCAAGGTAGCCACAAATTCTAGTGTCTCCCTTTGCATTTCTCCTTGCCCTTGAAGTATAAGGCTAAGGATTTCATCCATTCGGGATTGGAGTGAGTAAGAGGGTTCATTGTCTTGGAGAAAGGGTTCATGGTAGGAAGGTGGTTCTTCTTGGTAAGGGTATGGTGGTGTATATTGAGGTAGTTCTTGGGAGTATTGATATTGGAATGGTGGTTCTATGTATGGCTCATGTGGTTCAAAAGGTGGTTGGTATGGTGGATATGGATCAAGGTCATATGGAGGTGTTTGGTGAAAATAGGCTTGTGAGCGTGGTTGAGGTTCATGTTGAGGATATAACTCATAGGCATATAGTGGTGGTTCTTGAAAGTTACAAGGATATTCACTATAGCCATTGGTGGAGGTTGTTGCCATGAAGATTGATCATATGCATATGGCTCCTTCCACCTTTGGTTATCCCATCCTTGATACATATTCTCATTATAGTCCTCATTTCCTACAACATAGTTAGAACCAAACTCATAGCCAAAGTGAGAATTCATGGTAAAAAGAGAAAATAACGACAAAAGCTAATAAGAAATAATGAAATAAAGTCCTAAACTAGCAAAAAAAAAACTAGCAAGCAATCTAAAAATCAAGCTATTTACAATATTCACATATATACAATAACCAATAACACAACACCATTACAACTCCCCGACAACGGCACCATTTTGATGAATAAGATTCTTGACGGTTTAGAATTTCACTAATGAAATCTCGTTGTAAAGTATAGTTTCTAAACCAAATAATTATCCTTTCATACAAAAATTTGTTTGTCACAAGTACAAATCCCTAAAATCTATAAACCGAAGTATTGGAACCTCGGGTCGTTCTCCCTAGGAATTGCAACAAAGTGTCTTGTTATTGGTTATGAGTTATTTTGGGGTTTTTGGATGAGAAACATGAAAAGTAAATGGAAATGAAATTCAAATAACAAAAGGTCTTGACAAGGTTTGATGGTCAAGGATCTCTATCCTAATCACTAACCACAACATGAGAATTGGCAAGGATCAACCCCATTAAGTCATCCTCTAACTAATAAAGGAAATTCAAATGAGCTATGTCAATCCAAGTCCATAAGTCCTAGTTCTCCACCAAATCAATTAGTGAGATCTAGAGTTGATGGCTCCCAATCGTCAATCACTTGGACATTAGCAACTCAAGAGTTCCTAAGTTACCTTCCCAAGCCAAGAGTACTAAAATCTACTCTAACATCTTCTCAAGCATTTTGACAAACACTTGGAAGGTATGAAAGAAAAGCATAGTAAATTGACAACTAGAATGAAATCTAACAACAATTATTACAAGGAGTTAACAACAACAATCAAAAGAAGCACAATTGTTATGAATTACCTCAACTTGAATTGAAGAAAAGAGAAGGAATAAGAGTAGATCTACAACAAAATATAGAAGCAACATAAAGAAAATTACAACAAAAGAATAGAAGAGTAATGATTGTAACAACAAGGAATTGAAAGGTAAAAATAGAAGAAAGCATGAATCAAACCCTAGATCTAAGAACTAAACCTAATCCTAATCCTAATTCTAGAGAGAAGTGAGAGCTTCTCTCTCTAAAACTAACTAAGACTAATCCTAATGAGTGTGAATGAGTAAAAATGAGTGAATCCCCTTTTTTCCTTCAATCCTTGGTCCTTTATGCAATTTTAGGTGCCAAAGTTGTTTGAAACTAGGCCCCACAGCTCTCAAAAATCGCTGGGCATGTTTTCCATTTAAAAATCATGTGCAGAGACCGGCGCGTACGCGTACAGTGCGCGTGCGCGCCCATGGAGCAATTCGCAATTCGCGCGTAGGCACATAGTGCACGTGCGCGTCCATGGGCTTTTTCCAAATCTTTGGCTTTTCATGATTTTCCCACTTTGCATGCTTTTCTCTTCATTCCTTTGGTCCATTCCTAACCTTTTCAATCTGAAATTACTAACAAACAAATCAAGGCATCTAGTGGAATCAAAGGTGAATTAAATTTAGCTAATTAAGGGCCTAGAAAGCTTGTTTTCACACTTAAGCACAAATTTGGAAACAATCATGAAACCATGCTATTTCATTGAATAAATGTGGGTAAAAGGTGATAAAATAATCTAAATTTAACATATGATAAACCCTAAAAAGGGGGTTTATCAATGAAAAATACTACATATATACATATACAAAATACAAAACCTGCAAAAGTAGATCTTCGCGTCCCAACAGTCTCCAGCATGCTCAGCGAGGTGCCTTACGTCCTGCATCTGAAAAAACAATAATATATGTATGGAATGAGAACCAGGGGTTCTCAGTATGGTAAAGATACCCGCATAGATAATAAATAATGTCCCGAAAAGACAAAGGCATTCCAAAACTCTAACAACCTATATTCACATCCTAAAGTTTTCACTAAACCTGAATTATGGTGACTAAGTTGAAGTGTCCTAATCTAACTCTTTGTTTATTCTTCTCTGCAAACCTCCAATCTACCAAATGAAGCAACCATCGGTGCCTCCTTCGCCTACCAAAGGGATCTCTTAGAAGTAAACACAAACAAGACAGATAAGGAAAAACATAAACATGTAAATAGATACAGCAAATAGATCATGTAGCAGTTAAGTACAGGTAAATAAATAGTCAAGCCCAAACAATGCATACTCAAACAAAACATACAAGTGCATATGATGCATGTCTACTCTATGGCTGATGAGTCTTATCTATCGGTTATCCAGCCAAACCCGACATGTCCGGTAGTGAATCCTAGACAGTTCCTGCGTGCGCGCATCCCCAAGAGTCTATGCATATATATCATCAATCAATTATCATCTCAATGGGAAAATCCGGGGAGTTAAAGTGTCCGATCACATCTTGCGATGAAGGGTCAACAGAGTATCGAGTCTCAACTTGGAGCGAGATAGCGGCAAGCCACTGCATCTACACAGAAAAACTCGTGTTTCAGATAATTTTAATGCACATGCCAATTGGATCTTTAATTCATAATTTATTAATGTCATCATCACCATCAATTCATATCTCATACAATCACAATTCATCATTATCATTATAATCTTTATCCATATCTTATGCATCTTTACCCAGCCTCATTGATTCAATAATTCACTTCACAACTCTTCCTCAAAGTCAACTTAACTCCCTAAATAGGTTTGCCCCCTTTTCTAATCCCAACACTGGCTATCGAACCTTAAACAGGAGTTACAGATGTTTAAAAAGCTAGACGAATGTTTGAAAAGTAAAAAATTGTAAGTTTTAACAAAACAGGGGTCATGCGTACGCCAGCCTCCTGCCGCGTACGCGAGAATTCGCAAACAGACAGTGTCGCGTACGCATGCACTGTTCGCGTACGCGAGTATTTTGGGCAGAGGAAAGGTTCTGTGTACGCATGCACATTTCTGCGTACATATGAGTGAAAAATTGAAAATGTCGCGTACGCAGCCGTGTTTCACGTACACGAGAATAGCGGGCAGAGAAAAATCTTGCGTACGCATAATACATGTCTCGTACACAACCATATCAGTTTGCCCAAAAAGCTGTTTAAGTTCAGAAAAACCAGGGTTTTTTCACCAAATTTTTGCGCGCATAACTTTTTTGTTAAAAATTATTTTTATTCTGTTCTTCAAATGTTATAAACTTCTCGAACCCAATTTTTTTTCAAAATAAGTTTCATAAGTTTTGGAGGTCCGGAAGCCAAGTTATGACCTGCCGAAATTAGTCAAAATTCCAGTTTTCACCAAAAGTTTAAACCCTCTAAATTTTTAAAATTCTTAACCCCAAACCACTCAAACCATAACCAATTCAACACCAATTATTTCTACACAATATCTCATACTCATTATCCAATTCACAATCACTTCAACTCCTAAATTCATCAATTCATTCAAACAATTTTCATACATATTTCCACCAAATTCCCTGGAGCCACTGCGATTTTGGCCTTTTTCATGACGCTAGTCAGGCGATCTTTTGTTCTTGGTTTCTTGCCGAGATCGGCTCCTAGAGGTCGCTTGACTTAAGTGTTCTGGCTGGTATCGCTCCTTAGTCGCGATCCGACCATCAAGGGTTTGTACTCTTTGGTAGAGTTCTTGGATTATTTGGATTGCTTTCTCTCCCAATCCGTCAAGCATTCGGGCTTTATTGAGCTGGTGGTTGCCTTTTTGTTGTTGCCTATCGGGGGTTGGCTAGCAGTGCACGGTGCTGGTTATCCTTCTGAGGGTCGGAGGGACGTTGCTCTGTAGTTCGGGCGTTAGGTTGTTTTGGTCTGACTCATGGTGATGACTTGAGAATTGCTCCTCGAAGTTTTTAGTCATGCCGCCACGACTTGGCGATCCCCACAGACGGCGTCAATGTACACGAAGTCGCTAGTACGGGTTGTGGGATGGATCAGGGATTCACCGGTCAAGGTGGTAACGGGGCTGGACTTCTGGAACGGTGGGAGTAGTACCTACAAAGGCACTCTGATGCTGAAGTCATAAT
This sequence comes from Arachis hypogaea, assembly GCF_003086295.3. Classification (NCBI taxonomy): domain Eukaryota; kingdom Viridiplantae; phylum Streptophyta; class Magnoliopsida; order Fabales; family Fabaceae; genus Arachis; species Arachis hypogaea. The sequence goes on from NC_092050.1 coordinate 6,898,949, forward strand.
AGATCTAAGAGGTATAGATGAAGGTTAAAAATGTGTCATACCTGAGGGACTCTTGGCCCCTTTATATAATTTGGGGTAGTTATCTTATTTTATTAGTTAAGATAAGAGATATATTTGATTTTGAATATTGGCTAAAAATTTAGGATTATCGGACCGATTTGAGCCATGAAAAAAGCCTGAATTTGAATAATTAGGTTTGGAGTTCCTCAGCCAGGCTTGTGCAGAATAACAAAAAAAATAAAATAAAATATTTGTAGCATAGCAAAAAAAAATACCTTTATCGTCATTAATATGTTTGCTCGCGGCAATTGTAGCCTCTTCGGAGAATTGACGTGGGAGCATCAACTCCGTTCCTGTGGGCTTTTGAGGAGCAGAAGAAATTGTTGGAATTTTATGAGAGAGTCTCGGGAGCCAGGGCGAGGAACTTGGGTAGCATTTGTTTTGAGGTATTGAGATAGAGACTGGAAGATTGAGACTCAGTATCATGTTTGTTGGTTCAGAGACTGGTACTAAAATTTCTGTCTCTGTCTCCAAAATTTCAGTATTTTAGTACCTCCAAAAAGTGGGGACACAAAGGACTAAAATTTTTAGAGATAGAGACTGAAATTTTAATAACGTTGTATAGCTAAAATACCTTCATTTCAATTAATTAATTCTAATTTTACCCTTTTTGCAAACTAAATTAGAATTTCATTCTTGTTTCAATTTCTGTCTCCCATTTTGTACCAAACAGAATACTGAAATTTATTTCAATCTCTGTCTCTTAGTCTCTGTCTCTCAATTTCAGTCTTTCTGTCTCTATCTCTCCACCAAACGCTACCTTAAAGATTGAATCCGGGAATTGTTTTGTTGTAGTGCTTTTGGGCGTTAGCCCTGCATTCTAATCATAAAAAAAATAAGATCAAGATATTGATATATTTTTATATTTATTATTCCATCTTTTAAATGATTTGTTTTTTTAAAATATTTTTGTAGTTTTAGCTCAACGTATAGTTATTGACAAACAAATATAGCAATATAGCGGTTATAAGGGGCACGTACTCTACATGGGAGGGAAAAAAAAAAAGAAGAAATGTGTGGTTGGAAACTTGGAATAGAATATTGGTGACTGTGAGGTTGGGAAATGCGAATTACCATTTATTATTACCGTGACTTATGTGAAGTGTGATATATATATTTGTTTGGCCACCATCCATTAATCACCACCCTTTCATGGAGCTGTTTTCAGTGTTGGTTTTCATCATTTCGCAACCACCACAATTATTCCTTTTTCATTTTTATATACACTGATATTTCTTCATTATGAAAAGTTTCTCGCTAGCTATAACGATGCATGAAGCATGATGCATGGATATGGTTGCTATATTTGTGACCTCATTAATTAACGAGGTATTTGTATTCAATGCATCTTCTTTTTGGTTAAACTTGGGTTCAATATTTTTTTTTGTTGGGACATACATGGCACCAAACATAGTAAGCCTAAAAAAGTAAAAATAAAAGTAGAAAACTAAGCAATGAAAAAAACTAAGCAATGAAAAAAGTCCAATAAAACGATCTTGGGCCACGCTACAACCTGAAACGTAAAGTCCAACTCAAAAGACTTTCCAGAAGAGAAATATGTTGGAACAAAATGAATAGGTCAAAATGAATTTTGTTGAAAGAAAAACTAATCCATTTATATGTCTATCTAATTATCAAAAATATTATTCGTACGTTATCAACCATTAAAATTAGGCATTAATATATTTATATAAATATATATGATTTAATTATTTTTAATGTGTATTTATATTCTAACATATATTTTATACTAATAACTAATTTTGAGAGTTAATTTTAGTGTATGTATAATAAAATCTTCTTCTTCTATTCTTCTACTGTAAGTATAAAAGGAATATAAAAGTAGTTTGGTGTCTAAATTATTTTTATTTTAAATATTTTTTATTATAAATAATTTTTAAAATAAAATATTTTATTACTTAATATGTTAACTAATTTTAAATTTATTATTATATTTATATAAAAAATGAATTAATAAGCATGTTAGTACTTAGTATACTAGTATATAATAAGGAACTAATATTTTTTTTGTGGAGAGGAAAGTTAGGTACAAACATAATATTACAACTAAATTTTAAAAAAAATGTATTACACATTATGTTTTTATTTATTTTTATTTTTTCTATTATAAAAAATAATTTTTATTCCTTCTTAAAAAAATACTTTTTACCGACCCAAAATATACTTTTGTCATCACCATTTTCTTTTTAAATTATTTTTCTATACTTATAATATTTCTATAAATTAAATTAAAATATAAAAATTTGGCCAGCTTTGGTCAAATAACATTACTATTTTGGAGAATGCATCTCATACGTTTAAATTATGAATCTTATACTAGATTTTTAACTATTAAATTACGGTTAATATTTTATTTTTATATCACATATATGTATTTATTAAAAATAAGATCTAACTAAATGTGTACAAAATATATATATTCTGTGTTTTGGATTTATTTTTTCAATCTTCTTGGATTGTTAAGAGTGTTCACAACTTTCCGGGACCCTGATCAGCTTTGGTATCTCTGGATGAAATTTTGACAACCCTCTAATTGTCCCGTGGTATTCATCATCATTGTATGGCTTTTTCAAAGACTTTGGATGAAGCCAAATTAGAAAACCTTCATCTTTCAACGGGTACTTGTTCTAAAAAATAAAGAACTATGGAACAGTCTACTCATATATCAAACATTACTTTTTACGTTAATAATAAAAAATATTTTTGTTGTTCAATTCTTAATTAAATGTAATAAATTTATTTACTCTATCACTACTCAATGTATAAATATTTTACTCTATCACTACTCAATGTATAAATATTTTTTTCTAACTCTTCATAGTTTGTATAAGTATGGTTGCTTTTCAAAACATTAATTTTGATGAGTACGTCTTAGAATTGGCTATAGAGATCCTGTCTCACAGAATATTGTATCTTGTTCAACTTCATAAATTATGCAACAACAAATACAACTTAAAAATATAAACAATATAATTCAAAAAATAAACATAAATAAGAACCAAAACCAATATAATTTATGTATATAAAAAAATTATTTGATCGCATTAAAATTTAAGGGAGGGAGCAATTGAAATTGAACCGTATAGGATTTTATAGGTTTTTTCACGTATTACAACAAAAGTATATTATTATTCAAATGCATAAAATTAGATCTTCTAACATTTGAGATAAATAAGAATCAAAATTAAGAAAAATCACATTAATAATCCAAAGAGTAAAAATTGCTTTAGTTTCATACTTGAACTTAAAAGAAATATCTAGTTTCCTAATGAATAAAAAAATGTTATCAGTAAGACATAATAATAACACAAAAAAAATTCATATTAGTTATTAGTTATTAGACAAACAAATAATATCAAATTTGCTAATGAGTAATAGCTCAAATGGCATAGTCTCCCGATACTCAATTAAGAGGTTGCGGGTTCGAGTCAAGGAATAATGGTCGAAAATACAACATAGAGATGAAAACTTACAACAGGTAATACTGAACTGGAAATATGTGAAACAGGGTCTTCAATAGAAGCCACATTTGAAGCCGAAACAATAGCACGCTAATTATACATGTTTTGATAGAAAAGACAATATTATTGTTACGCATAATACTAAAAAAGTGAATAAACACTTGTTAAAAAATAACTAGGAAGTCAAAAGAGGAAACTAAACTAACCGCATTCAAAACATGATTCTCAACACGTTCAATCAGCTTTAACATAAACTCATGTGTAGAAACTTTAAAATCATTATACGTAGGGCATATTGTGTCACTCTCAACGGGCTGATGATCAACCATGAATACCAATTTTTTCCTATCAATTTGTACAAAAAATTGGATGCATCCAAGTGAAATTGTTCATTTTGATAATAGAAGAATAGAGAAATCAGTATGAATATACAGAGAGAAAAAAAGACTAGAATATCAAACCCAAAAAATAAAAGACACAGAAAGAGAACAAAATAAAGAGTAGTAATGATACACATGACGTATCTTTAAGATACAAATTAAGGAAACCATCAATTGATATCACACCAGAGAGAATTTTACAGAATTTTTCACTTTTGACCACAACAGTTTTTTCCATTTTAACAAAGCAAGTGTACACAAAATGGCCATATCCCACTTCTTTCCAAACAACAATTTTTTCCACTTTAACAAAGCAAGTGTCCTAATGAATACATCATTAGAAAACTTAAATCAATCTAATACCTACTAACCTGTCGAAGCTAATGGATCACCTCACAATTGCCATTATGAAAACGAAAAGACAGCTCCATGACCACAAATCCAGCTTTTCAATTTGACCCATATTCCAATCAGCAATTATTTCCACAAATCATCCCTCTCCCTAAACCCTACCCTAAAACAAATAGATGGGTATAGAAGAAAGAGAGCACAGAAGGAGAAGGAGGGCCATGATCAAAACTTCATCCAACAACCAAGGTCGAGACATATCACAAAAAGTTTAAAGAAATAAAAAAACAATTCAACAAAATAACTAATCAAACAATAAATAAGATCAAGTGTGTATGAGTATTAATCAAGGTTCAGAAAACCGGACCGATCATCAAACCGCTTTAGCTACTGGTTCACTGGTTTACTGGTCTAACCGATCTAACCGGTGGTTCAACCGGAAAAACCGTTTTAAAATAAAATAATAAATAAATTATAAATAAACAACCTAAAATATAATTATAGTATAATATAAATATTAAAATAGTTTTCACATTTAAAAAACTACATTAAATGTCATCAATCAAATTCATATAATCTTATTAATATACAAACTCAAGTTAAATAGTATAAAGAAATTTCAAATATTAAATGTCAACATAAAGATTTATCAATCATCAAAACCTCAAGATGTTCTTGTGAGTTTCTTTTTTTTTTTTTGGGATAATTATTTAAACATATATGTAATTATGATTGTGATTTCAACTATTGTGCTAAAGAAACCTTCAAGTAACAAGGATATGTTGATGGTGGTGGTGTCTTCTGAGGCATCAATGTCTCTTCATCCAGCCCCTCCAATTTTTTCAACTAAAGCCATAACAAAAGAAATGGTACCAGAAAATGAGGTAGTTAATGGATCATCAAATGAGAGCTTTTTGTTATTGCAAGTGAAGATGAATAGGCCAATGCACAAGTTTGAATGTAGCAACTTAACAGAACTTAACAGTAACAAAAGTTAAATACCAGCAACAAATAATCACTCTAAACCCTGAAATCAATAACTGTTTCAACAAAAATTCAAAAACATCATACTTAAAAATTAAAAAACGGCAACAGCAGCATAACAAATCCATTTTAATCAACAATTTCAACAACATAAAATCAATGATTTAATTAATTTCAGATTCAGAAATCACAAATCAGAGTATCAGACATTCAAAACACTAAACCTTCACCCAGCAATTACAAACAAAGCTAGCAAAACCAGCACAACCAGCAACTACAAATCAAAGCCATTAGCAAATTTGAACAAAAAAATTAGGAGCCATCAGCAAAACCAGCAATTAGAAAACAAAGCCAGCAATTACAAAATACTAAACCTTCACCCAACAATTACAAACAAAGCTAGGAAAACCAACACAACCAGCAACTACAAATTAAAGCAAAACCAGCAACTACAACACAATAAAAAACAGATATGAAATAAAAAACAGCCCCACAACACAATGAACAATAACAAGTTAGGAGCCATCAGCAATTAAAAACAGGAGCCACAACAGAATGATTAACCATGTTCTTAACTGATGAGCGGATAATTTATACGCTTTTTGGCATTATTTTTAGTAGAATCTAGTTACTTTTAGGGATGTTTTCATTAGTTTTTATGTTAAATTCACATTTCTGGACTTTACTATGAGTTTGTATGTTTTTCTGTGATTTCAGGTATTTTCTGGCTGAAATTGAGGGACTTGAGCAAAAATCAGATTCAGAGGTTGAAGAAGGACTGCTGATGCTGTTGGATTCTGACCTCCCTGCACTCAAAATGGATTTTCTGGAGCTACAGAACTCAAAATGGCGCGCTTCTAATTGCATTGGAAAGTAGATATCCAGGGCTTTTCAGCAATATATAATAGTCCATACTTTGCCCAAGTTTAGACGACGCAAACTGGCGTTCAACGCCAGCTCTCTGCCCAATTCTGGCGTCCAGCGCCAGAATCAAGTTGCAAAGTGGAGTTCAACGCCCAAAATGGCACAAAAGCTGGCGTTCAACTCCAAAAATGACCTCTCCATGTGTAGACTTCAAGCTCAGCCCAAGCACACACCAAGTGGGCCCCGGAAGTGGATTTATGCATCAATTACTTACTTCTGTAAACCCTAGTAGCTAGTTTATTATAAATAGGACTTTTTACTATTGTATTAGACATCTTGGAACATCTTTGGATTATCTTTTGATCTATTGATCACGTTTGGGGGCTGGCCATTCGGCCATGCCTGGACCTTCATTACTTATGTATTTTCAACGGTAGAGTTTCTGCACTCCATAGATTAAGGTGTGGAGCTCTGCTGTTCCTCAAAGATTAATGCAAAGTACTACTGTTTTCTATTCAATTCATCTTATTTCGCTTTTAGGATATTAATTCGCACTTCAACCTGAATGTGATGAATGTGACAATCATCATCATTCCCTATGAACGCGTGCCTGACAACCACTTTCGTTCTACATTAGATTGAATGAGTATCTCTTAGATCTCTTAATCAGAATCTTCGTGGTATAAGCTAGATTGATGGAGGCATTCATGAGAGTCCGGAAAGTCTAAACCTTGTCCGTGGTATTCCGAGTAGGACTCTGGGATTGAATGACTGTGACGAACTCCAAACTCGCGAGTGCTGGGCGTAGTAACAGACGCAAAAGGATAGTAAATTCTATTCCAGTATGATCGAGAACCTCCAAGATGATTAGCCATGCAGTGACAGCGCATCGGACCATTTTCACAGAGAGGAATAGGATGCAACCAACGACAAGGGTGATGCCTCCAGACGATTAGCCGTGCTGTGACAGAGCATTTGGACCATTTTCCCGAGAGGATTGAAAGTAGCCATTGGCACCGGTGACATCCTTACACAAAGCCAGTCATAGAAAGGAGTAAGACTGATTGGATGAAGACAGCAGAAAAGCAGAGGTTCAGAGGAATGAATGCATCTCCATACGCTTATCTGAAATTCTTACCAATGATTTACATAAGTATTTCTATCCTTATTTTAGTATTAATTTCGAAAACTCCATAACTATTTTATATCCGCCTGACTGAGATTTACAAGGTGACCATAGCTTGCTTCATACCAACAATCTCTGTGGGATCGACCATTACTCACGTAAGGTTTATTACTTGGACGACGCAGTGCACTTGCTGGTTAGTTATGCGAAGTTGTGAAGATATGTTTAGACCATGGTTCTGTGCATCCGTTTTTGGTGCCATCGCCAGGGAATCAATTTCGAACAATAATTCACAACCTGAGTAACAATTTCGCATACTATTAACCTAAAGCAGGAGCCATCAGTAATTAAAAACAGGAGCCAAGACCCAAGAAGAGTAAGTTTTCAGTATAAACAAAACAGCAAAATAGAATAAGTTTTCAGCATCAAAAACAGATATGAAATTAACAAGACCATATCTAAATTCTGCCTACAGCATTCAACAATATTGCAAAACATTACAAGTTTCTAGAGTAACAGTTAGAATTACAAAACAGCAATATTAGCCTATTAGGTGTTCTGGATACAAATCACATAACAGAGACAGTTTCCAGCATTAGCAACCAATCCAAACATACATACAAGGAAGACCATAAATACAAGGAATTGAAGAACAAAGAACGAATTTCCACAGCAATCAGAACCATACATACAAGGAAGACCGAAGAACAAAGAACGAAGAAGACTGAAGTCCGAAGAACGAAGACTGAAGACCGAAGAAGAAGAAGAACCAAACTTCAAGCCAAGACCCAAGAAGAATTGAAGCAATATGGATCAAAAATTGAAGAAGAAGCTCAGAGAAGATGAAGACGAGGAGCACTAACCTGGGTTCGAGAAGCCAGCGAAGACGAAGAGACCTGCTGACTTACTGGGTTCCTGAGGACTTGGGGACGGCGGCGGCGCTGACGACCTCTGAACGGCGGCGACAATGGAGGGCTACGGTTCGGGGTTCCTAGGGCTAGGGTTCGGCGACGATGGAGTCCTTGGAGTGAGCTGTGAGGTGATTAGTGAATGAATCTGAATGAATGGGAAAGGGGGGGTTGGAGAATGAATGTTAGGGTTTTTTTTTTCTTAAAGTAAAAAAGCGTCGTTTTAAGGGAACCGGCCAGTTACCGGTCCGGCCCAACCGGCCGGTTCTCGGCTGGTTCGCCGATTTTTAAACGGTTTTTTTCCAAGCGGTTATAGGAAGAGGACCGGACCGCTTGCGTTGCCGGTTCCCGATTGAACTGGTCTGACCGGCCAGTCCGGTCCGGTTTTCAGAACCTTGGTATTAATAGCTCAATAGTTCAGTGTACATTATAAAAAATTTAGTATTAAAATCAACAGAAAATTACAAAACTCAGATTTAACTACACAAAAATGATCCGAATAAGTTTGAAATCACCGTGGAAACACGCAAACCCCAGTGGAAAATCAGAAACACAATTACAAATCCTAATAAAATTTCTGCATACTAAAAACAAAGAACCTAACAGAAAATTAAAAAAGAATCTCTCTTCATGAAGACAGAGTTCAGAAAAAGAATCAAAATTATTCAAGGCTACTATGAATTACATATTAGAAAACTAAATTCAATCTGATGCCTACAATTTCTAGGATATTCGGAGAGCAATTGAAGTGTTTTCATATGGAGTGTATATAGCTCTTATTATGTGTCTCAAGATCATTGTGTTTTTTTTCCACATGCTTCTGTTTCAGTTGCTGCTAGAACCAAAAAATTAGCCACGTTTTAACTAATAAAGCTAAAAGAAGTATGCATTTATGTACAACAAAGGTACGTTCTTTTAATCTCCAAAGAAAAATTAATCAATTAGGAGCAAAGTCTATAACACTTTTAAGTTACAAATTTTATTAAAAGTTGTTTCAGGGTTCATGATCATTTAAAGATCTTATTTATAATGGTAAGAGGATATTATTCATCAAATTCTTCTCATTTTTTGAAGATAAATAAATTTTAACTGAATATATTCTCTGAGAAAGAAACACAATAATTCTTACCTTAACACGCTTAACACGAACCTCCTATTGTTGCACCCTCTTCACTTTATCCTCTTGTTTCTCCTTTCCTTATAACAGAAAATCGAAAAACAATCTCTCTTCATTAAGATGGAGTTTTAAAAAATAATTAAAATTATTCAAAACTACTATAAATGACATATTAGAAACCCAAATTCAATCTAATGCCTACAATTTCTAGGATACATGAGAAATCCTAAAATACATGAGAAATCCTAAATCAAGATAAACCCAACTAACCTCCGAGATCTAATCGAAGATCTTCACCGCCTACATCATTAGATCTGAGAATCAGAAGTAACAGAGAAATCGAACTTGTAAAACTAAATATCTTTCGGTCCCTCCAACAAATCTCTCCCCGAAATCGGTACTCATCTCTCTAAACCCTAACCTAATAGCACGGTAGAGCATTAGCAGAAACATGTGTCAAATAATAAAAAATTAAATCAAACAACACAAGAACAGAAATGAACAAAAGGAATAAACGAATGAATAAATCAAAATAGAATGCTTACCAGCCTGAGTGAAATTACACGACACCAATTCTGAAAGAATTTACCACTGTTTTAACACAACAGTTCTTCAAAATTAAATGCGCAAAAGAGCATCATTCATCAATTAGAAATATAAGAGATAAATAGCTCCAATGTGAATCAGATGGTGAAAAAATGGACAGAACAGCAACACTAATTAATTACTTAGATCACTACCCAAGAATAAATAACACTGAAAAGAGGATAGAAAAAAGCGCACAGGTGACTTTGAAACTCAATTTGGTTGTGACAAAAATAAAAGGACAAACAGAAATAACGAAAATAAAAAATAGTAAGGAAACAGGTAACGATTTCTCAAGATACAAAATGAGGACAACAGCAGTTGGTATTGAACCATATCAAATTTTATAGGTTTTCTCACTTTTTACAACAAAAGTATTTTATTCTTCCAAAGGCATCAAATTATATATTTTAAAAATCGAGAAATAGAAAGCACAAAATTAAGAAACATGGCATGAGTAATCGAAATATTAAAACATTATTTGATATCATCGGTGAAACTAAAATAAATATCTGGTTTTCTATTAAAGTTAAAAAAATTTTGACAGAGAAAAAAGAATATTTTTCGAGAAAAAATAAACAATTCATAACCAAAAAGCAGAAAAAAAAACTTCAATAAATGATGAGCATTTCTGCACTAAAAAATCAAGCAGATAAGAAAATAAAAAAAATGAGAGAAACGAACACGGAATATAACAAAGAATATTATTCTCAACTGTTGACCTCATTTACTATCTGAAAATGAGTGGATAAAAATACATCACTCGTAAAAAAATGCATCACTCATTTAATCAATTTCATTTGAACAGACATTTCCTAATCAGTTTCCTATATATCGGATGAGGATTTGCTGTTTTTGACATAAAAATTCTGCACAGTATAAGCAGTTAACTATCCATGTTTAAGCTATAGAGACTAATTGAAAATTTGTGCATAATAAAAGAACTTTATTAGAGCTTTTAAACTATAGAGATTTCCAAATTAATCAATGCTAAAATGCATATAGCACCATACTTGGATCCGTGGTGGAGATAGAAGCCACTCCATCGAAGTGATAGGAATCAGGAGTCTTTCCCTTCTTAGGTGCACCATTTGCATTGAAGAGTCCCCAATTCTTCTCAGACAATGGCCCCGACTTCATATCCTCGTTGTAGAGCTCATAAATGCAAGTACTAACAGCAATTCCAGGATACTTGGGAGTTCAGTTTGGTTCAGCACATGCTTTATTAGATTGCTATTGTAAGTATTTGCAGTGTCGATTGTTGTATCAGGCTCGTTGGATCCACCTTTCGAGGGCCATTCGGATTTAGTTACTACCACGGGAATATTAGTGTAATTTAGAAAAAGCATGGCAAAGTATGTTGCATCAACCATAGCATGGAATCACATTTTCATATAATGAAACATCAAAAGTCGCTTTCAATCTTGGTCATATTACTACAAATCAGCTATTAATAAAAAAAAAAACGTTTCATTCCAATCTGAATAAAACATGGTTAGAATTTTAAACATTATGAGCCAAACAATTTGAACATCTCAAACCATGGAGAAATCAAACACATACGAAATCCCGAATCAAACACAACCAAAAGAAAAAAGAAACCCTAAATAAAAAAGGTTGAAGATGCAGTACCAGACAAAGACAGATATCCAGACCATCCTTAGAGGAGAGGATCGCTGACTGAGATATCCACCTTCCATGTCTCACCAAGGTTGTTGAAGCCCGCACCAGTGATCTTTGTTGCTCAGCAAGAAGGATTGACAGGGCTATCGAGGAGAGCACGAAGGAGAAGATAGTATTTAGGGTTTCTAATCGACATAGAGAGATGATGGGCGGGTTGAAGTGAATGAGACTAACTTCACTTTTTTGCTCAGAACCCATACATTTGTTTTCTTTTTATTTTTGGCGAGCTTCAGGCCCATTACCTGTCTCCATCAACACGCAATCTGGCAGCCTGAGATATCCACCCAAAGTTGGGCCCAAGAAACTCAAATACACACATATGATAGTATAATACCAGAAATTTCAGATTGAAACAACTAAAGTAACATTATAGCCTCTGTTAATTCAGAATTGAAATTCACTGCAAAGTTATTTCCAATTTCTTTACACGAAATGCTATTATTATAAACAAAGTAGCTAAATTTTCCTTTAAAAAAAATATCACCTTCATGGACTAAGTTTTGAATTCCAAAATATTCTTCATCTTCTTGTTTAGTGACTAAGGCAAACCAAAGATAAGAAAGGAAGGAGTTTCAGAAGGCGTATAAAAGAAGAATTTACACCAGCAGCATCTATCCCAAGATCCTTCTGAAAAACAAAGCAAGGTTTGAACCATCTAAGTGAAATGTTCCTGTCTCTTTGAATTCTAACCGTATCTCTTAAACAATGGCACACAAAGCATCCATAGCCCAGGCAGATTCCTAATTTCAAAAGCTCCTTATCAATGCACCGAAACACATATCAATAAATTAATTCAATGAGATAAGTATTAGAATAAATAAATGAAGCAAATAGGTAAGGAAGGGTTACTTCGCGACTTTTCCAAGGCGGGTGTAGGCTTTGAGCACATTGATAAATCAAGAGCTCATGTGCTTATATCGGTAACTTTTAAAAGAAAATAAATAAACAAAAAAAGTAAAGCAAAGTATGATGTACAAATTTTAAAAAATCAATAGAACATTCATAATTCACAATATCAGATTACTACGAAAAAAGAAATTACACAAAGATAATAAGGCCTTTAACCCTATATAAAAGAGACAGTTTTCTAATAATAGTGTTTATTTAACTTATTTTGTGCACTGTAATAAACTTTCTTATTCCCAAATTGATTCCGGAACTTATAGTTATATACTTTAAATACTAAAACTAATTTTAGACATTATACTTCTATTATTGCTGTAGTTTTTTCCAACAACAAATTGAAAAAAATAAAGGAAGACCCAATAGAGCAAGGGTCCAATGAATGAATACATCATTAGAAAACTTAAATCAATCTAATGCCTACTAACCTGTCGAACCTATTGGATCACCTCACAATTGCCATCATGAAAGCGAAAAGACAGCTCTGTGACCACAAATCCAGCTTTTCAATTTGACCCATATTCCAATCAGCAATCACTCCCATAAATCATCCCTCTCCCTAAACTCTACCCTAAATCAAGTGTGTATGAGTATTAATAGCTCAATAGTTCAGTGTACATTATAGAAAATTTAGTATTAAAACCAACAAAAAATTACAAAACTCAGATTTAAAACACGCAAACCCCAGTGGGAAATCAAGAACACAATTGCAAACCCTAATAAAATCACTGCATACTGAAAACGAAGAACCTAACAGAAAATCGAAAAAGAATCTCTCTTCATGAAGACAGAGTTCAGAAGAAGAATCAAAATTATTCAAAGCTACTATGAATTACATATTAGAAAACCAAATTCAATCTGATGCCTACAATTTCTAGGATATTCGGAGAGCAATTGAAGTGTTTTTATATGGATTGTATATAGCTCTTATTATGTGTCTCACTTTTATTGTGTTTTTTTTCCACATGCTTCTGTTTCAGTTGCTGCTAGAACCAAAAAATTAGCCACATTTTAACTAACAAAGCTAAAAGAATTATGCATCTATGTACAACAAAGGTATGTTTCTTTAGTCTCCAAAGAAAAATTAATCAATTAGGAGCAGAGTCTATAACACTTTTAAGTTACAAATTTTATTAAAAGCTGTTTCAGGGTTCATGATCATCCAAAGATCTTATTTATAATGGTAAGAGAATATTATTCATCAAATTCTTCTCATCTTCTGAAGATAAATAAATTTTAACTGAATATATTCTCTGAGAATGAAACACAATGATTCTTACCTTAGCACACTTAACACGTTCCTCCTGTTGTTGCACCCTCTTCACTTTATCCTCTTGTTTCTCCTTTCCATCTAACAGAAAATCGAAAAACAATCTCTCTTCATGAAGATGGAGTTCAAAAAATTAATTAAAATTATTCAAAACTGCTATGAATTACATATTAAAAACCCAAATTCAATCTAATGCCTATAATTTATAGGATACATAAGAAATCCTAAGGCTAAGATACATGAGAAATCCTAAATCAAGATAAACCCAACTAACCTCTGAGATCTAATCGAAGATCTTCACGGCCGACATCATCAGATATTCAGATCTGAGGATCAGAAGTAAGAGAGAAATCAAACTTATAAAGCTAAATATCTTTCGGTTACTCCGACAAATTTCTCCCAGAAATTGGTACTCATCTCTCTAAACCTTAACCTAATAGCACAGTAGAGCAATGGCAGAAACAGGTGTCAAATGATAACATTTATTCTCATTTCATTTACCAACAGATCAGAGTATACATAATAGTAATTAACATTTATTTGAAACAATATCAACAAATTCCTAAAAAATACGATGGCTAAACATCCGATATCTAACCTGTTCTAGTGAGCGAACATTTGCACTTAAAGGACCTCTGCTGTGTTCGGCCCACTTTCCAGCCCTTCATCCAAGGTCTCCCATTTCAGACGTGAACTGGCCATAATGGTTTCTTCCGTGGCCTCCACAATGCCTCCGGAAACTGGTAGAATGCAAAAAATGATCGACAGACAGAAAATCGAGTTTGAGAGTGAGAGCGACATTGTGAGAGAGAAATTGAGAAAATGAGAGAGAAAGAGATTGTCACACTGAGAAGAGGGAAGGATCGAGGTCACAGCACAGAGAGAAATGATCCAGGTCAGAAGGAGAGAATAGCCAATCGAGGAGAGAACAACGGGAATTAGGGGATTAGAGTTTTCGAGAGAGATAGAGAGGAGAGGGACAACGTCAAACGAAAGATAGAGAATGGAGAAAGAAGATGAAGGCGAGAACGAAACGCTTTTGAGTTACTCCGTTTTCAATTTTTTATTACAAATTAGTGTGAGAGTGACACGTGGCTTCAGGAGCCACGATCATTGTACAAGTAATAGGTTAGAATACATTAGAATCAATGAGTATTGATTAAAGAGAAAAAAAATAGATTTGTTAGGTAAACTTTGGTTCATTAGGAGTTTTCTCTCTTTCACTTGAAGTAAAGAGAATTGTAGTTTTTACTTGAAGTAAAGAAAACTTTGGTTAAATTAGGAGCTGACAATTTCAAGGTTGCCAAAAATGAAGAGCTCCTCGTTGCTTGCCACAATTTTCACCGGAAATAATAGACAATGAAATTTGGAATTAGTATCCTTTTTGGAAGATTTTTCTCCGTTAGAGTGGCATTGCCTCTCATCGAAGATGAAAAGATTTCTGCATTGTTCTTAGGTGTTTCAATTGGAATGCTCATTGGCTTCTGCTTGCGCCCCCATTATCGAGGCTATAAGGCGCATATTCAACTTTTTTTTTGTCTATCATTTAGTCACCTCGGTCTATCAGTTACATTGACAATAAATTTAGGATTGGGGGTTGTTCAATCTATCTTACTAAAAAAGATTATTGTATTTAAATTGGTGTTGAATTACAAATTTTTGAATAAAAAAAAAAACAACTAACCTTAAAGATCAAGGAGCCAATATTGAAAAAGCACACCCAAAGACCCAATATTTGACTATCACGGGCTCCATTTTCTATTGGAAAGAAAACAACTCCGTACAAAAAAGACCCAATCGAAATAATAAAGATGTAATATCTTATAATAAATATTCAGATATGTTAAATAATTGTAATCAATGCTAATTGATTCTAATATATTCTAACATCCCCCTCAAACTCAAGTGACAACTTGAGTTTAAAACTTATTTAAAACAACGAAATAAAGAGAGAAAAAAACTGTATAAACTGAGAAGGAAGCGCAGACAGAATTACTGGAAGGAGCGTAGACGGAACTGCCACAAAAAAGTGCAGCCACAAGGAAACGCAGACAAAACTGCCATAAGTAAGCACAGACGTAACTGTCACAAGGAGAAACGCTGACAAAACTGCCACGAGGGAACGCAGATAGAACTGCCACGAGAAAACGCAGACTGAACTGACGAAAGAGAGCGAAGATTATATGATTTCTCCATGAGAATAGGTAAGCAGCCGGATGACAATGGTGTTTGACCATTCGACTCGGAAAGACACAAGACGGAAAGAATAGGCTAGTCGGTGAGGTGAAAAAACATCAAAGAAGGGACAAATGACAAGAAAAATAGAATAGAGGAAAAGTGTGAAAAATACGGTGATTTCACCAAAAGAAAAACAACATATCCTCTTCAAGGAAGATACCATATCTCTGATATCATGTTAGAAAGGTAAGAGAGAACGATAGAAAAATGGTTTGAGTGTATTCAAGTTGTCTCGAATGATACAATATAAAAGAATAGAGGAATGCTAGGGGGCCAGCAACTTTTGTAATTTGTAGCCATCAAATAGCCATCAATGATGGTTTTAATGGTATGAGATTTGTGTGAGATTTCATCCAATAGCTCACTTTTCTTTGCTGGTTATATGCTGGCCAAAATTTAACAAAGTTGCTGGCCCCCTAGACTTTTCCAAAAGAATATTTATAGATGCTAAGAGAATCAAAATAATAAAAACGTAATATCGTATAATAAATATTCAGATATGCTAAATCATTCTAATCAATGCTAATTGATCCTAATATATTATAATATACATTAATATTATATATAGTAATAATTTTTAAAATAAAACTAATGTATTTAACACATTAAATATATAAATAACTTATCTTAAAATATTTTTAGTCAAATAGTTCTATTTTAATAATCTTAAATATGTTTTTAGAACACATATTAACAAAATCTTTCAAAAATGTCAAAATGCAAACAATGAAGTCTATCTTCGTGACATAATCAATTAATAGTAAAATATAGGATCATATTATACAAAATATTCACATACAAAAATTCATTTCTGGTATAAATATTCACTACAACAGAAGCAGAAAATAGTGACAGATTATTAGTGTCTGTTTTGATAGCCGCCACAATTTGCCAATTTAACGGCGATTTTGAGAAGAGCAGTTGTATGATTTGATTTGCAGCAATTTTTACAAACCCGCTGCTAACCTGACTCTTTTAATCCATCAAGGGTTCGGCTTCAACTTGCCCTCTTTCTGTTTCATTCTATTTTTCACTTTTCTGTATCTACTCATTCCTCGACTTCTCTCGCCATCGTCCCTGGTCATTATCTACTTCGACCTTCGTCCCGAAATTTTATCGGCGCTGCTTCTGCCGATGTCGAGCTCCTCTGTTTCGTCTCTTCCTCCGGATCTGCTCACCATCTCATTCTACGTGTGCATTGTTCGAATCTGCTGTAGATGCATGAGCGTCCTGCTTCTGTCGCCTCCAGTTTATGTCGCCGCCAGCCTTTCACCGTCACCATCCATCACTGGTTCTACTCTTTCTTCCTTTCTTTGTTTGTTTGGGTATTCGTTTTCTTATTTTGTCTTCTTTTTTCTCCTAGGTCATTGATTTCATTTTTTTTTTACATTGCTGGAGCAGCAAAACGAGGTGAATTCTTGAAATTTGTCTAATTATACTAGCTAATTGTGTTTGTTACAAGTCCAATTTTTATTTTAGCTAATTGATTTTTGTCTAATTTTACTATGAAATCCATTGCTCCATGAGCCTCCCAAATCTTGTTAACCCTAACCCTTACTCCATGAGCTTCGATTGTCGCTGCTTCTACTGGCCTTGACCCCGAAGCAGTGCTCCCTTGCAAATTTCTTCCGCCAAATCTGCTCTATCTGTGGTTTGAATTTGCTGCAACTGTACGAGTTTCTTGCCACAGTCGCTTTCGGTCTCCGTTGCCACCACCACCATCTCAGGTTCTTCTCCTTCTTTGTTTTTTTTCTTTACTTGGGTTTTGTTTTCTTCTTCACCTTTTTATATGAGATTTTGAGTGCTAAAGACTTCTTTTTTTTTAATCTCTATTAAACATGCAGCATTTTTGTACTTATTTTGATTGCGTAAGCATTAGAAAAAAAGTGAGATTTTTTTAATTTTCATTTGTTTTTTTTTCACTTGTTTTCTTCTCAAATCTGCTGAAAATGGTATTGATGATAGTGAAGATGAATATTTTGATGATGATAACTATGCTGATTAAATCATTTGATTGAGTGTAAGGGATATAGTAATATACTCTTATTGTATATGATGAAAGAGGTGATTTAGAAATATGATTATTCAAAAATATTTGATGGTGCTTGTTCGCATTTGGACCTTGGTTTTGTGCTATTTGGAAAGTGTTAAAAGCTATAATTGGAAGAAAAAAGAGTAGTTCTCCTGCTATCTATAATGGCTCATTATTTTTTATATTGCTGCTGCTCCTGCTCTGTGTGTGTGTGTGTGTTTGTGTGTGTGTGTGTGTGTGTGTGTGTGTATGTGAGTTGCTTCGTTTGAGTCCTCATGGAAATAATGATATAGTTTTATTTGGTTTTCATTTGCTTTTCCAGCTACAAAGGTATAATCATTGATCATTAATCATTAATTATTTACACTAGAGACTATATGAAAACAAAATTGTATTGGATTATTTTGTATTAACTTCTTATGATGGAAACCCGTTTTCAGCTAAAAGTATACAATAATATCTATTAGTAAAAGAAAAATATTATGTGTATATGGGATGTGCAAGATATGTTGTGCGTAGTACATCATGAAGACTCACATCATTTACCATTGAATGGGGTGTGCATCTAGACCAAATAGGATTCTCTAGCGGTGGATGATGTATGAATTGTTATGGTCCTATAAGGTTGTCTTAACATTATCTGGAAGATGAGAGGAAAAGATTGATGATTTGTTGAGAAAATTGTTTATGTTCAAGTAAATGACCATTGAATTTGGTTTAAATTTCTGGCCTGCTTATAGAAATTGATCAGTGCCTCATTGAAGCAGCAAAAGAAACTACAGAATATTTCCCTTCACATGCTCCCTCTCAATTGCCCGATAGGGTGACAGTTTCAGATTCAAATACTAGTAGATGGTAATTACACTTTTTTTTTAACCTTGCTGTTATGTGCAATAATTTATTGTGAATTTGGATATATTTATATAATATAAACATTCCTGTTGTGCTGAATTCTAGTCTTGTTCCTCAGTTTGCTACCTAAATTTTTTGTATAAGACCCTAGATTTGAGGCTTTGAATTTGAAGGTTAATGAGGAGCCTGCTCCATTACCTAAGGTAAATGAAATATGTTATTGGTGCAGCTGCAGACATTATTTTCTTCATTCCTCCCAACTTTTCCCTATTTAGTATTTAAAACAGCACAAGTGATTAACAATTTGATTAACAGACATAAGAAGTCATGAGGTTCTATAACTTAACTCGTGTCTGTTTTCATATAGCTTGTGCCTGTACCCCTTCTTCCCTCCCTATAGTATATGGTGTTTTACTTGCTAATTCTTCTGCTACTTTTTTAAACTTGTGGTAGATTTAAATAGTTTTTGTAACTTTCTTAGTCAATTTTATTGTTTGCTTTACTTATAGTACTTATTTATTTATTGCTTCTTTGCCTTTGCATATCAAGAAGACTATTATAGTGAGTGTAATTGGGCTGCCTAATGTTGGCAAGAGTAGTCTTATTAATAGCTTGAAAAGAGCTCATGTTGTTAATGTTGGTGCTACTCCTGGATTAACAAGATCAATGCAAGAGGTTCAATTGGACAAAAACATTAAGTTGCTAGACTGTCCTGGTGTTGTCATGCTTAAATCACTAGAAAATGATGCTTCTGTAGCTCTACTGAATTGCAAGAGAATTGAGAAGTTAGATGATCCAATTAGCCTAGGTATGCAAACAGCTTTTTCCTTTTTTTCAAGATTTCTCCAATTTGCTCAATTGATTGATAGAGACATAAGAGTTATAAACATCTGCTATCGATACTATTAATTAGACTTGAGAAATTTGGTGTGCTTGAGCCAAAGTTGAGAGGATGCTTGGTGTGTATTAAGACTTGTCTTAGTGAACTTATTTCTGTTCTTGAACCTATGTTGGTACTAAAAGGATTAGAATACTGTTTTTTTTTTCTTTTTAAATTTATCTTTTACTTTAATCTCTCTGGCATAGTTTCGTCAAATAACCTGTTTTATAGACTCAGACCCAATCAAAGAAAATCCCAATATTTAGGGGGGTGTGTCTCTTTTAAAAATCACAGCAAAAATTTGCCGTACACATTTAATCATAGTAAATGTGCCAGGATGATAAGTTGGTTTGTTGTAGTAAAGTACCCATTTACTGATGGTATGCAAAGATCTTTTTGAAAATTGTGTGGATATATATATATATATTTCATGAATGTAGTAATGGTAAAATGGTTGTTGCTTTGTTTTGTGTGAGATGCGTCATGCCAAAAGCAGGCCTCACTTGAATATATAAAAAATAAATAAAAATTCTTCTAAAAATTTGGAAAATAAATGAAACTTAAACGTTTTGAAGATTTAAGGAGTGTTTTGTTTGAAAAATAAATTAAAGTAGAGATTTGAGAATTCATTCTTTGTTTCTCAGGATATAATCTCTGTATGCAGACTCATCGTTCATGTATTATCTCAGGAACAATGAATGCCCTGTTTGCCGAACACATTGTGCCAGTCGTCGTTCTTTGAGAGATGATCCGAAATATGATGTCCTTTATTGCTGTTTTATATCCAGATATTGAGAAGTATGAGGTGGAAAGTGAAGAATTCAGTAGTGCTATCTTTAGATTTTTGTAATCCGTTGAGTTCTGAAGATTATGTTTATATAGATGTTTTGTTGATGTGTTAAGTTAGCATTTTGTCTTTCTTTTGTTAATTATTACTATGTAGATAAAATTCACAACCTTTCTAGTGTATGTAGGTATTTCACCTATAAAAAGAGGGTTATTTCAAAGTGCTTTGACTTTCAGAAATTTTTTTTATAATCTTATATAGTAGATTGTGGCAGTTTCAAACTACCACAATTTTCTTTAAACCAGCATGCAGGATAGCAACGTTAAAAACTGCCACAATTTTTTGAAAAAACCTATTTACTAAATAGTGGCGGTTCTGCGACCGTCACAAAATCAGTTATCTGATTTGCAACAGTTTTCTCGTAGTTTTTCAGAACCGCCGCAAAATCAAATCTCCATCCTTTAATAGACAACGCTTGTGGAATCATTGGAATTTCATTTTGCGGCAGTATAAAACTGCTGCAAATCTCTAAAATAACTGTCGCTATTCGATGTGTCTCTTGTAGTGATTGTCTTGAAGCTCTTGTTTCTTTTCTCAAAAATTCCCCTCCTAAAAGTGAGATAAGCCTCAAAGTAGTCCCTGAAGTTGCACTCGAGCCTCAAAGTGATTCTTGAAATTAATAATTCCTCAAATTCGTCCCCGAAATTGCACTCCGGGACTCATAGTAGTCCCTGAGACATTTTCCGTTCATCAGAACCTTAAAACGACGTCGTTTTAAACAAAAAAAAAAAAGGTGTAACATAGACCCCCAATTCCAACCAAAAAAAAAAAGAAAAAAGAAAAAAAAAAGTGTAGCGTAGAACCATCCCTCCCCTCCCAATTCCCAATCTGTTCCATCTCCATCCCCAACCTTCCCCTTCCTCTTCCCCTTCCCATTTTCCTTCCCCATCCCCATTCCCATCCCCTTCTCCTTCCCCTTCCTCTTCTCTTCCCCATTCCCATCCCCATCCCCAACCTTCCCCTTCCTCTTCCCCTTCCCGTTCTCCTTCTCCATCCCATTCCTATCCCCTTCTCCTTCCCCTTCCTCTTCTGATTAAACGGGTCATGCAACTAACTTCATTCCAAAGCATCCAACTTCTTTGTCTCAAACCGAAAATCTCTTTTAAAATTTTTTACTATTAATGACCACCACTGCAAACTAAAAAGAAATGACAAATTTAATAACAAAATCCTTGAAATCAATTAAATCATGAACACTATTCTTTCCACTCTCATCATCGCTTTCACATTCTGTCCGCCGCTCAACCTCCGTCGTGCAGTACCAACAACCACCCGCCTCTGACTCCTCGTCTTTTTCCACCTTCATCTTCTCATCTAGCAGCGACAACAACAACAACCAGAGCATATATGTGAAAGGGGAAGGGGAAGGTTGGGGGAAGTAGAAGGAGAAGAAGAAGAAGAAGAAGAAGAAGAAGAAAAAGAAGAGGTTGGGTATAGGGATGGGGAAGGGGAAGGGGAAAGGGAAGGAAAAGGGGTTGGGGATGGAGATGGGAATGGGGATGGGGAAAGGAACAGATTGGGAATGGAGTTGGGAGAGGGGGGTTGGTTCTACGCTAGGCTTCTTTTTTTTTTTTTGCTTTTTTCTTTTTTTTGGTTCGAATTAGGGGTCTACGCTGCACCCTTTTTTATTTTTTTTTTGTTCAAAATAACGTCGTTTTAAGGTTTTGATGAACGGAAAATTCCTCAGGGACTACTATAAGTCTCGAAGTACAATTTAGGGGACGAATTTAAAGAATTATTAATTTTAGAAATCACTTTGAGGCTCAAATACAACTTCAAAAACTACTTTGAGACTTATCTTCCTAAAAGTTGGAGACCTCATATATTTAAAGGTGAAAGTGATGAGATAGAAGCTGCGTGTGGCTCGTACAATTGGAACAATGATATGCGTATGGGCATATGCCACACCTTAGCTTGTCTCTTCCCAATGTAACCTTTCACACATTAAAAAAAAACCACTTCCATTAATGGAGCATGCAATAAATGAGTGTATAATAATGTTTGTATTTTGGTTAGCTATATTTTTTATATTAAAAATTTTTACTTTTTTTTTCAACATTTATTAATCACTTTTTATACGAAAACAAAAAAGTATACGTATGAATTTAATTTTGATTTATAGATAATATAAAAAATTTGTCTAATTATATTTATTTTTTTAAATAATTATTTATATAATTAATATAAAAAATAATTATTTTTATTTATATAATATTACGTAATTAAAAAAATATATATAATGCATTAAATTTTATATTATATAATTTCTCGTTAACGACAAACTCTTCCTGTCCCTGTCTGATGTCTACTAGTTAGTGCATATATATACTTGCATGATAATTTCATGTAACATTATTATCAGCCAACTAATTTGTATATATTTAGTACTACTTGTGGTTGTGTGGACTCTGTTTTTTTCCATTATAAGATTTTTATTTAGTTATTTATTTTTGTAGGGACATGTATGTTCAAAAGATGGCAGGGACATAAAGCAACCTACTATATTTTCAACGGCACAGATTAGTTATTAATTTATTGGATTAAAAAATATCATAAATAATAAAAAAAAAATCTTTAACAGAAGGACGAAGGTATTTGTATACTACTATACTAGGCAATTATAAAGTACGTTCCAAACATGTATTCAGAACGAAACATACCCATATTTTTCTAAGATTTTAATAGGCAATTCTCTTTTTATTTTTTATTTTTCTTAACGCAATAATGGTAATATTACATGAAAATATATATTTATTTATTTTAATTTCTCAATAATTATGATCTATTTTGAATAGTTAACTAAAACAATGTATAAAATATTTTAAATAATTCGTTGAAAAATCAATTGGGCTATAGAAATTGAAGTTACATATGCACTGGTTTTGGAGAGATAATATCATAATAAGATTCTTCTAATACCACGGCGAGATCCACGATTTTATAACATTTAGACTATTAAATAGTTTTAATAATAAAATATATTTTTTTAAGTTTTTAATAATTGTAAAATAAATTTTATTTAATTTTAATTTTAAATTAAATTTGTATATATTATTTAATTATAAAATTTATTTTTTATTTTATAAATTATTATTTTATTATTTATTTATTATGTTTATGTTGAAACAAAAATATCAGTAAAATAAATTTTTTTATTATTCGTGACCTTCATAAATATTTTGGCAATATCTTTTGATCCGTTACATTCGTAAAAGCCAAACAAATAGTGTTTGTTAGTAATTCAATCGATTAGAGGTACAACCAAGAGTGAATTTTGCACGACAATATGAATTTTTTCAAAATTCAATCGATTGAAAGTGACAATCGATTGATTGAATAGCACAGAAGTCTCAATCATAATGGCTTAATATATAGCGCAGTGCAAAATTCAATCGATTGTGTAATACAAAAGTTCGATTGAATTTTGAACAAACTCATATTTGCCATGCAAAATTCACTCTATTAATTATATTTTTAATCAATTGAATTACCAACAAATACAATTTTTCTAACTTTTAGGGATGTAACGGATCAACAGAAAAAAACTCATTAATTCGCATTACCAAAATATTTATGGAAGTCACGAATAATAGAAGATCTATTTTCTTATTTTTATTTCTAATTTTTAATAAACATGATAGATGAATAATAAAATAATAATTTATAAAATAAAAGATAAATTTTATAATTAAATAATATATAAAAAATTAATTTATAATTAAAATTAAATAAAAATTATTTAATAATTGTTAAAAAGTTTAAAATATATTTTATTAACGAGACCATTTAATAATACAAATTGGGACACTCAAATCTTTTGCTTACTAATGCCAATAGTCTAATACTACCGGTTTTTTAGTTTACACAAGAGTTGGAATTTATAACAGTCGAACCACTTGGTTCCAGAAGAGTACTTGGTGCAAAAACTAAAATGAATGTCTTAGTTTAATTAAGTACTAGTAAATTAGTAATTAACAACAAAAATATACAATAATATATACTCACGTTGAGTTTGTAATAACTAATAAGAGAAAGAACTGATCAAGTGTGAATCTGCTATTTATTGGAGGATATGCATCTCAAATTATCATTCTGATCACTAACAACTTACACGTGCAATTTTGTGTTATGTTGCTCCTTGATATTTTTAGTCATAGCCAACACTCACAGCTAGATTTTTCTGACTTTAGCTTACCTACCTAGTTGCCTAATTTTATTCCGATAAAAATATAAATAAATAAATATGAAATTAATCATCCTTAAATCGAGGGAGAGAGAGAAGTGAACATGATAAATTGAATTGAGACGAAGAAATTCCTGTTCCTTCGGCCTCAAGTGCGAGATTTCGAGAATTCTCGTTACGAAGGGGAAGGTTCCGGAGGTGGCTTTTGCTTCCGTCTCCCTCGGTAGTTTAGTTGCGCGTCTTTTATTTTTTCAAAAATCACAGACACCGCCACCAAAAGCTTGAAACTTCAACACAAGGTAAATTCTTGTTCATTTCTTCACATTCTTATTTATTTTGATTTATTAGGCATGGTGGTTTTAGGAGAAAAACAATAAATGATTAGAACATGAGATTTCTGGATGCATAATTTGATTCTTTTTGGGATTGGAATGGTAAAATCGAATTTTCATGCCGATAAATTTGTTATTTTCTCCCAAAAGAAGAACAGAGCATTGTAATATTGTACTATTGTATGATAAACTGTTATGGAATTAATAGTTTTGTAATTTACACAACTTTATTAAGAACAGGGTGAACTTTATCTCAACTAATGCGAAATTTTACCTTATTCATATAATAAAAAAGGTTTATATTTAAATTGGAATTGTATACATAATTAACTTTTTATCGTGCCAGTTTATATAATCAGTATTCCACTCAGAACATGCATTTGATGTGTTTGATTTTATGTTTGTTTGTGTTCGTAGATTGGCAGATAAACGGATGTCTAGGGTGGACCACAATTGTTGTAATTCTCTCCAAGATGACAACAAATTCACTCCAGCACCGCCACTGCCGCCACCACCACCACCTCCTCTGCCCCGTTCAACGGCAACTAGTTGTTGTCCTTGCAGGCGCCTTGTGGCGAATTATAATTCAGCGTTGAGAGAGCGCAGCTATGTATCTCCAGCAACAATAGAATTGTGGGATCGTCTTTTTGATTCAGAATTTAAAGCAGATGTTAGGATTAATACTGGTAACGGCGGCATTGTTTACGCTCATTATAACATAGTTGTAAGTGCATGGACTCCACTTCATTTTGTATAATAGTAGTATGATTCTAGATATAAATTTTGTTTATTTGATGTGCATGTGTGTTGCTGGTTGGATAATGAAAATCAATTGATCAAACATGAATGCTATGAAATCCTATAATTCCTCAATTTCTTATCTTATCAACGACTTTAGAGAACTGAAATCCTAATCCTTTAAGCTGTAAAAGCTAGCGTTACGTTTTGATTTGGTGGTCCCTGGAATGCTATGGTTTTATGATCTGCATGAACATGGAATACTGATATTCTGTGGTGGATATTATCAACTAAGTCAGTGGATCTTGAGACATCTAACTTCATAGTATATGTAACAGGCAGTGGCATCCCCCGTATTAAGAGACTTGCTGAAGCAAGGAAATTTTTGTCGGAGGTGGAGATCAATCACAATCACAGGGGTACCACATGATGCTGTTCGGGTTTTCTTTCGATATTTGTACACTTCGTGGTATGTTTAATCTCTCAATCATCCTTAAAATTGTCAGTGGTAGTGTTGAAATCTATAATATCATCTATTTGAAGCATGACCGGGTCATATTCTCTTGAATTTGTTTGCCTAAATTACACACAAATACACAATTACTTTTTTGTTCTGTTCAAGTCCATCCATTCATTTACACAAGACTTTAATCATTATCAACATTAATTTGACCCACGTTTGCATTCATTCTATTTTGTGTCAAAATATGAAGAAATATTTGTTTCATGTACTGAAATTTTATGTGCATTTCTCTTTGTCACAGTTATGAGAAGGAAGAGATGGAAGCATATGTACTACATTTGTTAGTGCTGTCACATGTATTCGTGGTCCCTCATTTGAAGCGGGAATGTGAGCAGAAACTAGAATCGAGTTTCCTCACGATAGACAATGTAATTGATGTATTTCAGATTTCATTACTGTGTGATGCTCCACGGCTTAGCCTCATCTGTCACCGTATGATACTTAGCAACTTCAAAGCAGTTTCAGAGTCTGAAGGATGGAAAGCGATGAAGGAGAGCCATCCAGTTTTAGAAAAGGAAGTTTTGGAGTCCATGATCGAGGAAGAAAATGTAAGGCTTCTATCTCATTTTACTATATAACTTAGACTCTGGGAGAGATAATATCCATGATGATGGTTCTTGAAACCTTTATGACCAAATTCTAGAGTTCGATCCTTGTTGATTATGGATGGTTTTCTATACTACACTTATCTTGTCTGATTGCCTTTTGATGAACTCATAATTCAGAATAAAAAGGAGAGGACCAGAAAGATCAATGAGAGGAAGATATACATGCAACTGTATGAGGCGATGGAAGCTCTTGTTCACATATGCAGAGATGGCTGCCGAACTATTGGCCCTTGTGATAAAGACTTCAAAGCAAATCAGCCATGTAAATATGCAGCATGTAAGGGGCTAGAATTGCTCGTGCGACATTTTGCTGCATGCAAACTTAGAGTCCCTGGAGGTTGTGGTCATTGCAAGAGGATGTGGCAACTATTAGAGCTGCATTCCCGAATATGTTCTGATCCCGATGGTTGTAGAGTTCCCTTGTGCAGGTAAATATTTCATCATTTAATTTCAACATATTAGTGGTATGAAATATTTTACATTTACTAAACTCTATATTGATGAGAGTAGAAGTCATAAAAATGACAATATATATTGATTGATTGTGTAGAGTCTTTTTACAATGATACTGCATTAGAATTAAATTTATCATGATATATTTTGTTTTAAGATTTTATTTAATGTAGTTCAATTTTGTAGCTGAACTTTTAAATTTGATCAAATTTATGTTATTGCAGGAACTTTAAGCAGCGGATATCGAAACAAAGCAAGAAAGAGGAAATCAGGTGGAAAATATTGGTTAAAAAGATCTTGAGAACAAGAGGTATTGGAATAGCACCATGCTTTCAGCAGCAATAACAATAGCTTTTGTGGTGGATATATAGGATCATAGATTGCAGCAGCAGTTTTAAAGCCAACAAATTATATACTTGTTGTATGTGTTAGCTATAAATAAATCCTCAAAAGGATTACTGTTGCTCCTCTGAACATCAGTAATAATAAATATTTTTCTTGTTATTGCTGCTGTAAAATTTTGTTTCTCCCTTATTATTTTAAGACCTAAGAATTTTGGAAATTGTAGCCAACAATTACAAGTTTTGAACCTTTAAACAACTGAAAATCATTCTAGAAAGACCAATATACGTGATGTGATTCAAACTACTCATTAGCCTTTGTTCAGTCGATCTTCTTATGCAGGGAACAATTTTGTATTTCATCTGTAAATGTTGAGGGTTTAAATCTACGACTTTTGTGTTAAAAAGTTGAGTTTAATACATCCTAGAATGATCCCGTAATGATCATGAAACTATGTTATAAGTGTGATATAGAATATGAAGTATTATGAATTTATACCATATTGTAGAAAAATATATACAGACAACACTTTGATATACTTTCCAAGCTGTTGCATACAAATAGATGGTGTAATCTAGTGTGGCGTGGTGGGGTAAGTCTTAAACACTACATACGAGTCACAGATATAGGAATTGCCGAGGATAAATAAACTGATATTCATTATTATTAATAATTGATTCAAAAAATACATATAAGAGGCCTCTTGGGTGAAATGAAAACATTCTACAATATGAGCAAGTGTGGAACTCATTAATCTAACGTAACCTATTTCGACTATAGCATACTGCTGCATAGTTGAAAGAAACAAAACAATGCATCCCCCTTTCCCTTTGCACTTCCCATTTGAAATTTTTCATCTAAGCTTTCAGGTGGCATTGAAACTCTGCCAACCCATCTTTATCCCAACTGTGTTGCTAAGGATTTTGATGTTCAAATCTAAGATATGGTTATACTTCTCGATTTACTAGTAAAATCCTTTTGCCATTGTAAAAATGGTTTTAAACTAAAATATTCCCAAAAACATTCATTTATGTTCCCTGTTACTTTCTTTTTGTATTCACAATACTAGAGGGATGAGCTTTCCTCGTCCGAGCTTGTATCCTGCTTTGCACTGTACCTGTTGAGAACAGGTAATGGTGCACTTGCGGCTATGCGGAATGATCTCGCGGAGCCGACAATTCTATCATGCATCCTTCCCACTTCCTTGCAGACCAAATCCAGAATATTTAGGAAGTCTCTTACAATCATAAAGATTCTGAAAGGGTGGGCTTCTTCTTTTGCTGCATCCCCATGGAAGTATTCTGTTACTTCTTTCACAAGGAACAAGGCCTTCTTCTCATCAGCCTTAATCCTCGTGATTTCTTCTTCAGCATATTTCAGAAATTGCTTTGTGGAGTTGAAGAAATTCCCCTGCGTATCTGGCTTCTCATATTTCAATACCAGTCGCACTTTATCAAGCCCTGTTTCGAGCTTCGAAACATAGCTGCTTAAGACATCTGAATCCATTCCTGCTGCTTTCTTAACATTACTAAGGTCTCTACTCAGCCCAGCCACAACTTGTAATCCTTGCTTCTTAAACTCGTCCTCATTAAATTTGGAATCCATTTGGTTCTGAACACTACCATTCGCGGATTCCCCGCCTCCATCTTCAGATCTAATAATCTCCTGGACCACAAAGTGAAGCAATGTGGTCTTTCCATCTGTTCCCTTTATATCTACAAGTTTTAAGAGTGTGTCAAGTTTGAAAGCTTTGGCATCGCCTCTATTGGTGCCGACATTCATTCTGTTTCCTGTTCTGAGAACAGCTTCAAGGAGTTTGAGGAATAACCGGCTGTTCCTTAATTCCTCACTTGCTGCCTGAAAAACATTAACAACTGATTATCAATTAGTTCCTCTGATACAGCCAAGAGATTAAAGATCACAAAGGGAAAGATCAAGCAAGTCAGACCTCCAGGGTTTGAAAAGACTTCCTGAGATAGTTGACTTCTGAATCAAAGTTAGCCCTATATAGCATAGCTTCAACCCTCTTAAAGGCAAAAGGGATATCAAGCACAGCTTTAAGAAACCTTTCCGCTGACCCAAGTTTTGAGAGGTCACCATTGTAGTTTTTGAGTTTTATCTCTTCCTCTTTAGTAGGAGCCATCTTTACTAGTGTTTCCAATAGCTCAGCACCCAAAGCTTCAGGATTCCCTGTTTCATCCAAATGTGGTGCCATGAATGTGATTGCAAAATAGAAATATAGGATATAGATAGTGACTGGTTCAAGATAAAAATGAACAACAATGTGACAGGGGAACATCCTATCTTCAGAAGTTCAGATAACATATGTTAAATACTCATCATAGTAGATTAACGTAGAAAAAGGAAACATCATCTTTGGATTAGAGGATTGAAGCAAGTATTGGCTGCTGATTTGGATTTTATCATTTGTGAAATCCATGGTTCTCACAAACCTAGGGTGCTTTTGCTTTTAGAGGAACCTTGACAGTTAAAATGCCCATAAAGATCTAGATGGGTAAGGGATTCTTACAGTGACAACTAACAATGGAAATATGGAGATTATTATATAATAAAAAGCCTTCACAAAAAGGAAAAAAAAAAGAGTTTAAAAGTGAAGTAAAAAATAATTTAAAACGTGAATTAAAAATCATTCTCAGCTGGTGGTGGAGGAAGAATCAGTGTGATTAGATATTATGGTGGATGTTTGGTCATTGTTTTATACTTCTAAAGGACGTTTTATGACTAAAGCAGTATCGCTAATGAGCTGGATTTTATCTTTGCCACTGTTTGTAATCGACAGTTCCGAACTACCTAACATAGAAATGGTCTTAAAATAACATATTGATGCACATGGCATGATGATGCCGTTTAGACGTTTCCTCATCTGATTTAAGATGCAATGATGATGACGTTTTATTGAAGTTCTCTATCTAAGCACCGAGTTTCTTTATATACGATGCGTTCCTCTTTAGCTAGTTGGCACAAAATGACACAGGTAAACTTTATTATATGACTCCTCTCCTTTGTCATCATATTTAAGACATTATATTTGTAGGTAATACCAAAAGCTTCACTTAGAAAATTCTGCACGTCTTTGCTAAGTATGCACATAGACCCGTGAATAAAAAAATACTGTAGAGATCACTGATCGAGGTTCTAAAAAGTTGAGAGCTCAATCGCTATCATTGTCACTAAGTAAGAAAACACACTGCCTATTTTAACCAAATTGAGAAAACGTGACAATCTTGTCACCAGCAGTGCATTTGAAACGGGAAAGAATGGAAGGAAAAAGAAGGTACCATCTAAAAGAGCTTCGGAGACCTCATCCCTGGTGACATTTAGTGCCCTGAGTAGTATAGCTATGTTCTGAGACTTCTTGGGGTCAAGCACCCTGTTCTCATGATCAATGGAAGGCAGAACCGTTTTCTTAGGAGGTTCTTTAGGGGCAGAGTTAGTGGCATTACAGCCAAATAAAGACTCCATCATGTCCTCATTCAATCTAAAAATACAAAAACAAACATCACATCCATTATATACGGCATAAAAAACAGTATGAATTTAGTTTCAGAGTTGAACAGTCTACTCACTGGAAGGAACTGGATTTTAACTGGTCCCACACAGTAACACGATCTGAGGAAGCACGGACCTTATCCCAATGCAAAGCTTTTAACTTGGGTTTTACTCCATCCGTTTCATTGGCTTCATGCCTCTCGGAAGAGCTCACACTTTTCTCACCGTCTCCGTTTCCATTTCCATTTTGCTCTGAACTTTTACTCACCCTAACACCAGAAATAGAAGCCTCGCGATTCCCTTCAGTTGGAGAACGAGACTGTTGCTTTCTCGATACAGAAGATGAGGAAACACTTACTCCCGGAGACCCTGTTTTCCGCGGGGGTGGAGGAGGAGGAGGTGGTGGTGGTGGTGGTGGCCGATGATTAAGTGGGTTCCCAATCACGTGCGGGGGTGTGTTTGTGAGTGTTGACTGAAGATGCGTCAAATTCGGTGCTGGGGGAGGAGCTGAGAACTTTGGCTTTCTAGAATGTCCCAAAGCCACATGCTCTTCCTCATCCTTTACCGGTGGCGGCGGAGCCTTCTTCATAGGCGGTATGATGACGTGTCTTACATCCGGCGACGGACCAGACAATCGCGACTTTGGTGAAGTCCTCTTCGAGAACGGAACCGGAGTCGGCGTCGAAGAATTGGCTTCCTTCCTCACCGTGGGCGCCACGGCCGCGGGGTTACCGTTGGACAGATAACTCTGTCGCGAAACTGGCGTGTAGTACCCGTCGTCATCTCTAACCGACGAGTTCTGCGGCGAGTGAAACACCGTGTCGTGGCTCTCCTCGTCGGACGACGAAGACGGTGACACCGCCGGCGGGAAATTCCCGTCGGGAGGTTTACTGAGAGGCGGCAATGGCTGCAGCTCGGGGCTCGGACGGTACCGATCCGACCGCTTAACGGAATTTAGTTTGTGATACGGCGACCTGATTGGCTCACTCGCGTTGGTGCGCGTGGGCTCCACGGTCCCAATGTAGAGAAAGCTCGATGGCGGTGGCGCTCTCGAATCATCCAAGTTCCTCTGCGAGTTTCCACCGACGAGCTTCTGTGTCTCCGCATGGTGCTTGGCCCTGTGCTTGTACAAGAAGAACGCCAGCGCCGAGAGCATCCCAAGCGTCACAATTCCGACGGAGATGGCAATTGCCACCTTCTTTGTCCCCTTGGTCGGCTGCGTGGCCGTCGGGTTGGCGATGGTGGTGTTGGAAGGTGTTGATGGCGCTGATTGCGTCTGATCCGGTGGTGGTCCAGTCGGATACTCATGGAAGAATGGAATGTTGGTGTCCGGAGTGGGTGGAGTGTCCACCGGCGGTGGCAATTGAGCAGGCGAGGGTGGTGGCGCTGAAGCGGCGGGGAAAAGTGGTTGGTGGAGGATTCTTCGTGTAATGTGAGATTCATTGAGGGGTTTAGCGAGGGATAATATGGACAAAAGTGAGATTATGATAATTAAGAAGAGAGAGTGATGTGGTTTGAAATTGAATTTCATGCTGAATTCGCGTGGCTTTGGGTGGTTGTTAAGTTTTGTTTCCCCCAATTCATGTCTGGGTTTTGGTTTCCGCAAATTGCTCTCCTCACTTGGAGAGAGAGAGAGAGTGAGTAAGAGAGGAAACTTCTTTTAGCTGTCTAAGATCTAGATGCTCCAACAGCTTGCGTCAGCAGGAGCCGCACTTTTTAATAAATTATGTTATGGGATAGTCAAATGTACATTTTTTCTTGGCTGTAAGCGCTTCATTTACCGTGTAATAAATAAAGGGTATGTAGGGGGAGATAGACTATTTTCTCTATTTGTATTAGGGAGAATGAAACGTGGCAGTGTTGGGTGGAGTTGTGTGTTTCGTTTTCATGGAGAGAGATAGTTGCAGATACGTTAACGACCATGATGGTTGGGGAGTGGTAATATTAAAAAAATTAAGTACCTTCATGTTCATGTTGATAGCTTGCTTGCTTTCCTTGGTGCGTTTGTTAAGCAAGAAGGGCAAGGAACAGATTCCATATTTGATGCTCTTATGCTATATTCTCTCTGACGACTCTTTGTCTCTGTCCATTCCTTGGCCACTCTGCTCATATTCCAAGCTAAGTAATGTAATTGTTTGTATTTTTTAGAAGTAGAAATTAATATTGTGTTTAGTAAATTGAAAATTTATTGATTATATGTTTTATTTTAAACTTTTATGCGTTATACTTTTAATTTTTAGAAGATGAAAATTATTTTTATAAGTAGGTTGTGAAAATGTTTTCCAAAGTTATATTTATAAAGAGAAATGCTAGGCCAGTAAATTTTATGATTTGTAGTCATCAATTAGCTATTATTAGTATTTTTAATGGTGTATGATTACTCATTTTTCTTTTACTGATTAAGTGTTGACCAGATTTTAATAAAAGTGTTAGTTTCTAAATTTTTTCATTTATAAATTTTAATATAATTTTATATCTTAATAAATATATTAATTTATCCTTTTATATATATTATATTTATTTTATAATTTAATAATATTTTTACCAAATATATTTTTGTTACTTTTGCTTATTGGAAGCACTTTTTATTTTCGTTTACCAAAATACATAGTTGTAAGTTTTGAAAAATTGAAATATATAAACAATTTTCAAAATTATTGACCCTATTTATTACACATAGCACTCTAGCTAGGAGCAACTACTAATTTATCATTTAGAAATATGAAATCAATTAATTTTGAATTAAATAATTTATTTGGATTAGATAAAAATGAGAAATGACTTTATTTTCTAAATTCATGGAATTTCATCCTTTAAAATTCCAAATATATATACTTTGAGTAAAATGATTTGATATTTATTAGTTTAACAACGAGATTATAAGATTATTTTTTATAAATCCGACTGTACGTGAAAATAAAGTATGTATGTAATGAGCAACAATAGTGAATTAGAGATTTACAATGATAAAACTAATGTCACACACAATCAAAAGAAAAATAAAATAAATTAGTAAAATGGTATGCTTGTCCCATACTACCGACAGAGTGAAGGACGAGCTAGATTAGCTGTTAACTTTATGAATTCTCTAAGCTATTACTAATTAATTACTATCATCACTCAATGCTCATCATAATGCGTATTATTATTATTGTGTGGCTGACACCTCATCATAATTATAAGACATATCGTGGAGACGTAAAAGGGCATGTAGGGTCAATAGTGTAATTTCAGAAAAAAAGTCGATGCATGGGGTCACAACGTCTTCTTCTGATTGCTTTGTGCTTTGTTTCATGGGAACTCACTAAGCCAAGATTGGTTCACCGACGACCCTGATCCTATTCTATGCGGGGAACATGGCACACGCCCAAGGCTAATTTTGCTTTATCGCTTTTGTTTTTCCCCTTTTCCCCTTTTGTTTCTATTTGGACTCCTCCACTAAGCAAACAAGCCTCACACATTCTTATTAGCCCACAAATCCAATATACCATGATTAAAGTTATGCCTTTCTTCTAAACTATGCATTTTGCCACTTGTACCCCGCCCTCTGCATTCCAATAATTAAAACAAAACAAAAGCAATGCATTATTACGCAGTGAATTTCCGTTTTTATCCTTTTAATTCATTTAATTAATTACTGTTAACGTTACGTTAATATATATGTAGGTGATGTCATGTCCAACAGTAGTAGAAAAACGTTTGAAAGCGCAACGCAAATGACCTTCTATATATCAACCATTCAATGCAGACTGTTTGTTTATAATGAGATTGGTTTCCAACTGTTATTTTTGACAGTAGTAAACTCATTTCTTTCAAAATAATCATTAGTTCAGATGAATATGCAAAGCTTAGCAACGAAAGTAACTGACCAAAAGTGGATACAACGGAAATTTCCTTAAAAAAACTGGAGAATGTAACGATCAAGTCACAAAAATTGTACATATATGTCCTGCAAAAGCTAGACAAGAGAAGGGAAAAGGAAAAGATCCGCAATTATGCTTGATTAGCCTCCTACCATGTATTTTGATAAAGATTGGTTACTAAGAACGACCCTTAATAAGTAGTTTAGTTAAAATTTCATTAATTTATTTGTATAGGTAAGTGTACTAGTACTAGTGTATTACGATAACGTAACGCTTTGAGAGGACCCAATTGATGAGAAAGTGTTGTTATTCATCTGTACAAGATCAAATAAAGTGGAATGGAGAATATTTGATTTGGAATACATCCAATTGAGTTTTTTAACTCATGGCGTTGGTTGGGTTGCCACATCAACGCTAGCTAGCGGTGGATCATCCCTACAAGGATCTTGTATTACGGTGCAATGCAACGCCAAAGTCCCAACAGAAAGGGTGACCAGCTGTTGCATTATAATTTCAAAAAAATTTGGGTGAATAAATGTTTATTTTAATTATTAAGTTTTTAAAGAGTTATTAATTTTTTTTAAAGAGAAATGTTAGGAACCATCATAATTTATTATTCTTTTGAGGTCAGCGGCAAGGGAGTGTCGCGCTCTCCGTTGGAAGGGGATGGGGCTAGCTTGGGAGATGAGTTGGCAGAGGGCAGGGACAGTGGCTGTCAGGGAGAGTTAGATACTGGTGTTCAGGGGAGAATTTCAGCGGGTATGCAAGGGGCCCCTTCTGATGCAGTGAGCGAAGCTGAGACGGAAACATCAGAGAACAAATGGACAGCTGATATGCAAGAAAACCAAGAAGCCTGGAAGCTTGCAGTAGAATCTGGAGCGGTGCAGTATGATGAGGAAGATGACATCATGGCCATTCTACAGGCACAGAATGAGTTAATTGCGCAGAAGAAAAAACAGGCTAAGCGAAAGGAGAAAGCACGGAGGAGTCGACCGAAGAATCGGAAAAAGGTGTGTATAAGTGCTATACGATGATTTTTAGTTCTTGGAATATTAGGGGGTTGAAGGGGGTTGGTAAACTAAGTATGATTAAGAACTTTCGGAGAAAGTTTAATGTGCATATGCTAGGCTTGATAGAGACTAAGACAGAGATGGTGACAAATTTTGATATAGCGCAACTGTGGGGAAATGGCGCAGTTAAATGGGAGTTAGTTGGTTCGGTTGGTGCTGCGGGGGGACTGGTATTAATGTGGGACGACATGGTGTTTCGGATGAACAACTGTTATAAAGGGGCTCGCTGGATATGCTTGGAAGGTGTGCTGCTAAAAACTAACTTTCCCTGTGCTTTTTGTCTAGTTTATGGGCCACATGAAAGGGCGGAAAAACTCATTATGTGAGAAGAGTTGAGCTTCCTATCTGGGTTATGCCAAGTACCGTTCTGTTATATGGGGATTTTAACGAGGTAACTCATGTAGAAGAGAGAAAGGGTGCTACCTCTTTAACAGTGTCCGCAGAAGAGTTTAAATCGTGGATACAGGATATGGAGTTAGTGGACTTGGCAATAACTGATCACTTATTCACCTGGTTCAGAGGGCAATCATGTAGCCGCATTGATAGGGGACTGGTTAGTTTAGAGTGGCTAGAAGAGTTTCCTGATACAAGACTGAGAGGGGAACCTAGAGGGTTATCAGACCATTGCCCAATGATCTTGGAGGTTACCCGAATTAGCGGGGGACCAAGACCGTTTTGGAGCTTGGATTCGTGGTTTACCCATGATGAGTTCTTGAGAATGGTGAAGGAGGAGTGGAGGAACTTGGGGGAGGGACAGTTCATTGATAAACTAAAGGCTCTGACGACTCCGCTGAGCAGATGGCATAGAGCCAATTTTGGGAATATGGACCAAAGGATTACACAGCTGGAAGATGAAATTAAGAAAGTAGATGACATGGTAAGTACTGGCACGGCTGATGGGACTATTGAAGCAAGAAGGAGAGCGTTGGTAAACTTCTGTAGAAAATGGTATATCAGGAAGGAGCTTCATTGGAAGCAAATGTCCAGATCGCGGCACGTGAAGGAAATGGATAAAAATACCCGCTACTTCCACAATCTAGCCTCAGCACGAAGAAGGTCGAATATGATTGATTCCTTAATGGTTAATGGGAGGTTGATAAGGAACTAGGCGAGGATCAAGACGGCTATTCGAGACTTCTATAAGGGGTTGTACCACCAGGAGACATCGCCAGTGATTGGGTTCAGGGACGGGCTTGTAAAGCAGATCAACGAGGAAGAGGCACTGGAGCTAGAGATGCTGCCAACTGTTGAAGAAATAAAGGAGACAGTGTGGGATTGTGAGTCAACAAAGGCACCAGGTAGTGATGGGTACAACATGAACTTCATAAAAAAATGCTGGGATGACTTAGGAAGGGAGTTCACTGATGCGGTGCTAGGCTTCTTCCTTTCGGCTACACTTCCTAGAGACTCGAATGTTACGTGGGTTACGCTGGTGCCAAAGTTTACTGGAGCCAGAGAAATAAAGGACCTCAGGCCGATTAGTATGGTGGGGTGTGTCTATAAGGTCATATCCAAGGTGTTGGTTAGGAGGATGTGAAAGGTAATGCCGGGGTTGGTAGGAGAGACTCAGAGCGCCTTCGTTAAGGGCAGGAAAATCCATGATGGGGCCCTGATCGCCTGTGAAACAGTGCACTGGCTAAAAACACGAAAAAAGAGCGCCGCAATAATAAAGCTGGACTTCCAAAAGGCTTATGATAGAGTCAAGTGGGGCTTTGTGGATATTGTCTTGCAGAAGATGGGGTTTGGCCAGAGGTGGAGAGGTTGGATAAAGGAGTGTGTCACCACTGCATCTATGTCATTGCTTGTCAATGGATCACCTTCAAAGCCTTTCAAAATGGAACGGGGTCTACGGCAAGGTGACCCGTTGTCCCCATTTCTGTTTGTGTTAGTTGTGGATGTTTTGCATCGAATGATTGGAGAGGCGGTGAGGAATGGCCGTATAACTCCGTTACTGCTTGGTAGAGATAATATTGAGTTGTCTCACTTGCAGTTTGCAGATGATATTATTCTTTTCTGTCCGCCTGATGAGGGGACCATCAGGAATTATCATCGGCTACTCAGATGCTTCGAGCTCATGTCGGGATTGGCCATTAATTTTGAAAAGTCCAGCCTTATACCGATCAGCTGTGAGAGGATGTGGGTCCGGAGGATGTGTCGGTTACTGGGTTGTAAAGAGGCTTCATTACCAGTCAGATATCTGGGCATTCCCCTGGGAGCAAATCCGAGACTGGTTAAGACATGGAAACCGGTGATTGATAAGGTGGAAGACAAACTGAGTTTGTGGAAAGCAAAAACTCTTAACAAAGCAGGTAAGCTGGTCCTAATTAAGGCGGTTCTTAGTAGCTTGCCGATTTACTACCTCAGTTTATATAAGATGCCAAAGACAGTGGCAGAGAAGCTGATTTCCCTGCAACGACGGTTCCTGTGGAGTACTGAGGATGGGAGATACGGGGTACCGCTCGTGAAGTGGGAAGTGGTTATGGCTCCAAAGAAGGCAGGTGGGTTGGGAGTTGGGGATGCGGTGATTCGAAATACTGCATTGCTGTTTAAGTGGTGGTGGAGGTTCTCGAAAGAAGACTGTCCCTTATGGAAGAAAGTGGTGTGCTCTTGTAATAATATGCATCCTGCAAGAATGGTGGGAGGACAGCCTACTCCCACGCGAGGGGGTCCTTGGAAGGATATATGCCAGCTACAAGTTAGTAAGTCGGGGCTGAGAGATCAGATGATCAGTGGGTTGTCGATGGAGTTAGGGAATGGCAGAACAATCCGATTCTGGGAGGATAGATGGCTACCGGCTGGAGTATTGAAAGATATGTTTCCTAGGCTTTTCTCGGTCTCAACTCTTCATGAATCTGTGATAGCAGACTGTGGCTTTTGGGATGGGCTAGTGTGGATTTTGAGTTTCCAGTGGAGGAGAGAGTTGTTCCAGTGGGAGTTGGACTTAGTACACCAGCTTCATGAGATCTTACAGTCATTCAAGCTTACAAATGGGAGGGAAGATAGTGTGGTATGGAAATTTGATAAAACAGGTGACTACTCAACAAAATCCTTTGTGCGAGTGATGCAGGAGGAAGTCCTACCGGAGGAGGTTACCAGCTATAGCTTCACTAGTGCTGTTTGGAAAGGATTTGTCCCCCCGAGGGTTGAACTCCTTTCTTGGTTTGCGTTAGTCGGAAGGGTCAACACAAAGGATCGACTGTGCAGATTACGGGTTATTGACCAGCAGGACAATAGGTGTCTTCTCTGTGGTAAGCCTGTAGAAACCGCGTATCATCTGTTTCTTAGTTGTGAGATTACATGGCAGGTGTGGTGTGCTTGGCTAATGGCCTTTCAACAAAGGTGGAGCTTTCCGGGTACTTTGAAGGAACATTTTGAGAGTTGGACGAGCTTTCTAGGAAGGAAGGTAGATAGGAAGAGATGGTTCACTTGATTCTTTGCTGTTATCTGGACAATTTGGTTAGAAAGGAATGACAGGCTCTTCCGAAATAAGAGTTCAAGAGTAGGGGACATTATCAACAGATCGTTTACGTTCTACGAAGAATAGAGTGGTGCTGAGCCCTTTGAGTGTTGATGGCCGGGTCACAGTGTCTAGGAGTTGTATGTTATCTTATTTTATTCTTACTATAGCTTTGCTATCTGCTCCACTCTGCTGTGTTGAGTTCCCTTTGATTCAAAAAAAAAAATTTATTATTTTTTATTATATTATGTTAAATTGTGTGAAATTTTGGATGGTGTTGTCTTATGTTAAACTTTATTAAATTTTTAAAGGATTTTGATTTGGATTTTATGTTAAATTTGTTCAAGATTTTTTTAAGGCAATACTATGGCAAACTAACATGAAGGCCTGGGCCTTAACTTTTTTGCTTTATTTTTAAATATTGGGCTTTAACTTTTGTTTTTAAAATATGTGGATCTAAATCAAACCAAATTCAATTACGAAAAAGAAAAACCTAAAACAAAGTTTTGAAATGGACAAAACAAAGATTGTTTGTCCCAAAAAAAATTGTTACTACTTATTATAAATAATTTATCAATTTTGTTAAGTAGACAATGATTTTTATAAACAATGTGAACAATAAATTTTAAAATTAGTTCAATAAGATAAAAATACACTATACCCATACTAAAAACATAAATAGAGAACAGAAGTTACTGTATGCATAACTGCATTGTGTACTAAACTCATTGTCTCCTTATACTTTTTCATAATTTATTGGTCAATAATACACATTTAAATAAAAATAAAAATGACAGACTAGTTTTTTTTTTTTATGAGACTAAGAGATACCATAAGACAAAAAAATATTATTCCAAATTCAAAACTACAAAAATATTGTTAAAAATATTTTATTCAAATACATTTCATTGAGATCAAAACTACATCATGTCTAAACTGAAAATTAATCTTTAACATACTAGACTCCTTTCAAACATTTATTTTTTCTTGTTATTGTTAGTTGAGATTTTTAGAGAGGAAACGTTTACAAGGATCAAATAAGATTATTAAAACAAGAAATACAAGTACCGGAAAAGTTTTTGAATGTCTTGTGTGTTTGGATTGTGGTTTGTAATAAAAGTAATTTTATAGAATTGATTTTGGATAGAAGTAAGTTTGTATCAATATGATTTATGTTTGGTAATTCTATACTAAAACTGATTTTGATAAAATCAATATTGTTTAGATAATATTAGTTAAAATCACTTTTATATAGATAATTACTAAAAAAGACATGACATTAATTTATAATGTTATTTTTTTGTACATGTTTAATTTTTTTATATTTTTTTATATGTTTTTATATAGTATATTTTTAATACTATTAATACTCTTTTTTAGTATGTTATAATTTTTTATTATTATTATTATTTATGGTTAATTTTTTTGTTTAATTTATTTTATCTAATGAGATCAATAAATTATATTATAAAAAATATATAATGTCAAATAAAAAATTAATAAAAAATATAAATAATAAATAATAAAAAAACAGAACTCATATAAAAAAATAATAAGAATTTTATCAATAATACAATAATATGTATAAAGGATAAAGTTGGTAAAAAAAAATAAATATTAAATATTAATGATTAAAAGTCAGTTAGTGCAATGCAGAAGTTAGAAATTGTTATTTATTATAAATGTGGTTTTATGACCAAAATCACTTTTATCTTTATAGAAAGAAAAATTAGCCAAACCAAAAATTAAAACTTTCAAAAAACAGCTGTAACGTGTTTTTCTCTTTCTAACGTGTTTGACAAAAACACACCCCTAGTCTACTTGACCTATATAGGGTAGAAGACAGGCATATAGCAACCTAACAGTTGTATATTGATCAGGGAAGAAGTGAACAACACATTACAAGAATTTGAATTTTCTGCCAGTTATCAATCACGAGACGACCTCCAATAGAAAAAGCAATGATGTCGTTTAGATTGATTGGTGACAATTTAGTCATCAAAACTTAGTAGCAGTACGGTGCGGTAAAGAAAAAAAAAATTCTAATATGATTATCTCGCGATAATTATATAAATATTGTTAAATTAAAATTATATTTTTTTATATTTTAATAATATTTTTTTATAAAAATATTGTTTAACAATAAAAAATAATATTTTAATTTTAATAATATTTTTTAAAATATCATAATTATCATAATATAGTCATATTAGAATAATTTAAAAAAAAAACCTGAATTTATTTTACAATGATTGTTCACATAAAAATATTGAAAATAATTTAATATATTTTATTAAACTTTTTAATATGATAGATATTAATATCTAAATTATCATTTTTGAATGAAGAAATTTTGGGAACAATGGCCTTATGATAGATATTTTATTGTTGTCGTGAGTGTAGAATCATCACTAGCAAACACAATACAACGCCGGTACTTGGGCCATTGGCACTGTGTTTTGTGGGCCTTTTGTAACGTCTTGATTCGTTTGTTGTCCGGTGGAGCCCAGACTGGGGCCTTCTATCGATTATCGAGTCAAACGTCTCAGTCTCGTGTTTCTGTTTTCTGCAACGTGTCACAAAGCAAAAGCTTCCCAAATCCAAACTACCCTTAAATTAATAGTGAGTTTTACAGTGTCTTTATTACGCATGTCTAAATTGTCTAACTTTTTTTTAAAATAAAAAATAAATTATGTAAAATTTATTAAATATTATTTATTTATTTCTTTAATAACTTAGATATAAAATAATAGACATTATATCATTCACCTAAATTAATATAATTTTTGAAAAATTTTAAATATATCGAAAATATTGATATTCTAGTTATTTTAAGGTTGATTTTAATTAATATATATTATATATTTTTTTTATAATTCAAATCAACGGTTAAAATAACTGGAATAGTATTTTAGGTATACTTGAAACTCTTCCTATAATCTTAGCTTGTAATGTGTTACAAGTTTAAACCCAAAAAGGTCATTTATAAGGAAGATTAGAGAGGAGAAGGAGGGTGCTGGTTTGAATGGTGTTGGTTGTACTTGTAACATCATGCACAATGCACAGAAGTAAGAGAAAGCTACAAGCTTGAAGCTTTAGAATTTAGAGGCAGATGTAAGCACCGTAGCCAAAATCATGAACCGCACAAGCATATAGCAACACGTTTCTCGGGTGACTTCCCCTGCAATATTATTCAACAAGCTTTATTTATTTACAATAATAATATAAGAGGAATATCAATTAGCAAGCAAGAGAAGAGAAAATGTTGAAGATGGCGGCAAGGCTTATTCCTCTTTTCATTCTTTGTTCCTTGGGTCTTACTGGTAAGAAAAACAAGCATAACACTCTCTAGTAAAGTTGTCAACTTTTTTTGTTTTACAATGGTGGTTGTGGTGCAGGTGCTGGTCAAGAATCTGTTGAGTTCATAACCCTGTGTCAGACAACTGAAGACATTCTAGAAGCATCTTCATCAACCAATGCTGGTGGTTCTCCTCCCTTGGCTGTTCATGTGAGCCATGGAGACCTCAACGGAGTCTCTAGCAGCATTCTATTGGCTGAAACTTGGCTCAGGTCCAACGTTCTTGCCTATTACCCTGCTTCAAACATCACCACCATTCTTGTCACCAACCATGAACACCAACACAACCAGAACCTGGGTTTGGTTCTTCATTCTCTCAAGAATCTCCATCATTCTCTAAAGAGGTGGGGTTTGGAAAAACACATCAAAGTTTCCTTTGCTTTATTCCCTTTGAACTCTTTCTATAATAACGATGACTTCAAAATGGTGAAACTCAAACCCATTGTAGAGTTCCTCCAAAGTGTGAACTCCACATACTCTCTCATCCATTCACATTACAAAGACTTAACCTTGGTGTCTTCCCACTTGGACTCCATTAAAAAGCTTCGGTTTTTATCATTCAACACCATCAACTTTGTAACCACCACAATTCCAAATGGGAGAAGAAGGCTTTCTGCCACCAAAATAGGATCAATTCCTCCATTACCGGAAATAGCTGAGCCACCATTGGATTTCCCTGTTCCTTACTCTGCTCCTCCAAAGAATGTAGAACATGGAAAGCCTCTGCCTCCATTGGCTCAAATAGTTTCTTCACCACCTCCATTGCAACAACCACCAGCACCATTCCTTGTTCCAGCACCGGCTAGCCCACCGGAAGGTTTCGATTTGCCACCTTGTAACCCCATTGACAACAATGGCTCCCCTAGCCCCATGATTATACCGGTTCAGAAGCTGTGGTGTGTGGCTAAGCCTCATGTTCCGGAAGATACATTGCAACAGGGTTTGGACTATGC
Source organism: Arachis hypogaea (assembly GCF_003086295.3). Classification (NCBI taxonomy): domain Eukaryota; kingdom Viridiplantae; phylum Streptophyta; class Magnoliopsida; order Fabales; family Fabaceae; genus Arachis; species Arachis hypogaea. The sequence continues at coordinate 6,942,898 of NC_092050.1, forward strand.
TTGTGGAGAAGGTGGTGCTGATTGCACTGATATCTTGCCTCAGGGGAATTGTTACAGCCCTGACACTCTGGTTGCTCACGCTTCTTTTGCCTTCAATAGTTACTGGCAGAAGCATAAGAGACATGGTGGAACTTGCAGCTTCGGAGGAACTGCTATGTTGATCAATTCTGATCCAAGTAAGCATCCATTCATTTTCCATTCATCAAAGTTTGAACTTTGTATCATTCATATTAACAAAGAATGATGCTTTCTTGCAGGTTATCTTCAGTGTCGGTTTATTCTGAGCTAGGTGAATGAAGTACTGCATGTGAAGAGAACAAGAGTGATGACTTTCTTTAGCTGCAGTTATGCTTAGAATTTTATGTTGATGGTTAAATTTGGTTTGGCTTTTGATTAACTCTGCCACTGCTTAATGGTTTTATATAATTATTTATATTGTATGAAATTGGTATTTAGAGGATTTAATTTATGTCACTGGAACTACTACTAATTTAGTAAGGAGAGAAGATGAGTTGTAGTTATTGCTTGTGATTGATGCATATCTTGGATGGAATGATAATGATTTCATTTACCCCTAAACATTAAGATATATGCGTGTATAACGAAGTAACGAACAAAATAATGGTAACTCCTTAAAAAGAAAAGTTGTTACTCTAGTAAGAGGAGAAAGAAAACACTATAGTAGTGAGATATCAGATATATAAACTGACTTAAACATGGGAATTGGAGTGTTCTTCTAGATAACTTTTATGGGGTGACATTGTAGATAAACAAGTTGTCAAAATCCCATTTATCATCAAGGTCGAAAAAATAAAACTACTCCGACCTTATGAAATAACATGCTTTTAGATCTATAATGAGGTTGCTCGCTGTGATTGTCAACCAAATAAGATACTGCACTAATGTAGTAAAAATCATGAAGATCATAGAGTATTTCTTTCCACAAAAATATTTAATAACAAAAAAATTAGTCAAAAACAATTAGACCTTGTCTTATTTAAATTTGGAAAAAACTCGGGACATTTTAGACTCTTTCTTTCCTTTTTTTTTTTTATTCATTGATCTATTATCGTCTCTAATACTCCTTCTCTTTTATTCTTAGATGTCTTCCATCGTCATAAAAAAAATAAAGATATATTCCTTCCTTTTCTAATCTAAGATGGTGGGTACTCAATTTTTTTTAAGGGTAAGATTGAGAGAAATGTTAATATCATGACACATAATTTTACGGCTCAAGAATTTGAATATGGTTTGCAAGGTGGTGTTTTGGCTGTTTATGGAGGAAAAATGTGTTTTACGTCTAGGTGAATGTCTGTGGTCCAAGGCCAACACGCAGGGGGCGTGGTGCCTGCTACACGTGGAGGGCATGAAGATGATGTGGCAGCATGTGGTTGGACGAAGAGAGAATCACGTAGGGGGCGTGATGACGTCAGCACGCTGGGGGCGTGATGACGTGGCTGAAGATGGTTGGCTGGCTGAGCAGCAAGTGGGGGCGTGTTGACTCAGTAAGTGGGGGGCGTGATGACGTGGCTGACGTGGCTGAAGATGGTTGGTTGGCTGAGCAGCAAGTGGGGGGCGTGCTGACGTGTACGTATCATGTGGGGGCGTGATGAGTCAGCACGCGGGGGCGTTTTGACACGTGGCAAGCTGTGATTGGCGGAGACAATCAGCACGTGGGGGCGTGGTGAAAGCTTTCCTCTATATAAGGCAGTGCTCGGGTTCATTTTCATTATGAGTAAGAGTGTATGAGTGTTCTTTGGGTGTGTTTGAAGCGTAATGGAGGGTACCGCAAACTTAATGGTGTATCGCGACGGTGAGATAATACGTAATACTCATGAGGGAGTGAGGTTTGTGTGCCAGAATCCGTTTTCGTTTGTGGTTCCATGCACCATGACGTTAATGGAGCTTCAGAATGGTCTCTGTCAAAGCATGGAGAACAGTACGTTAATGAGAACAGTACGTTAATACAGTTTGATACCATGCCAATCACAGACGAAGTGAGTATGCAGAATATGTTTCAAATTCACCGGCAGACTCAGATGCGACAGCCACAGATTGATCTGTATGTTGAGTTTGAAACCGTAGAGGTAGAAGGGACTCAAAATGATTTAGAGGTGGGGGATGATAGAGCTGCAGTGTACGAGGGAATGAATAGTGACAGTGAAGAGGACTTCAAAGCCACTTATGAAGCCGACGATGAAGATGAGGATGGTGATGTGGGAGTTGAGATAGCAGCGGAGAATGTAGTGGTTCATCCTTCGATCAGTCAACCGATGAACGTGCCACCTTTTATGCGTGAGGTGGATCTCGACGCCATGCATGCACCGGAGTTTCCGGAATATTCAAAATAGGTACGTGATGACTAAATAATGCGTTGTTGTTAATTTATGCATTGGATTGATTAGTAAACGATGATTTCTACTTTCTGTAGGCGTTGCTAATCCTGAGGACGGAGAGTTCCGGATTGAAATGGAATATAGTTCTAGAAAGACGGTCGTGGCAGCAATTAGAAGTTACACTATCGCTAGAGGAGTTGACTACGACGTGTATGAGTCTGAGCCACAGACGTTCTATGCAAAATGCAAAATGTATGGGTGTGGGTGCGACTGGCTTATCCGAGCCAGCTTGATAAGGAAAAAAGGTTGTTGGGAGATACGCAGATACAACGGTAGGCACACGTGCTCAATGGGAGTGATTTCACAGGATCATTCGAAGTTGGACTCGAATACAGTTGCTGAGGCTATAAGGCCGTTGGTCGAGACTGACCCGTCCATCAAGGTGAAATCTATAATAGCCGAAATTCAGTCAAGGTTCAACTATACCATCAGTTACCGAAAGGCTTGGTTGGCAAAACAGAAGTCCATAGCGAAGGTTTTCGGTGATTGGGAGGAGAGTTACCAAGCCTTGCCATGGTGGCTCTTGGTTATGGTTCAGAAGATGCCTGGGTCAGTTGTCCAAATAGAAACACGGCCACTGTACAACGGGAATGAGGAGGCGCAAGGGGTAAAAATACTTCATCGCGTATTCTGGAGTTTCAATCCATGCATTCGGGCATTTAGGCATTGTAAGCCCCTAGTTCAAGTTGATGGCACACACCTATATGGCAAGTACAAAGGTACACTTCTGATCGCTGTTGCACAAGACGGGAACCAGAATATTGTGCCTATCGCTTTTGCCTTGGTGGAAGGGGAGACAGCCGACGCGTGGCACTTCTTTCTCAGGAATCTGCGAATGCATATTGTCAGAAAAGACGGTGTGGGAATGATCTCAGACCGGCATGAGTCAATTCGGGCAGCAGTAAATCGTTCCGGAGGTGACTGGCAACCTCCAAGAGCATGGTGGATGTTTTGTATAAGGCACATCGGCAGCAACTTCCTACGAGCATTCAAAGTCCCTCACTTGCAAAAGCTTGTGGTCAACATCGGGTATTCAAGAACGGTGGAGGAGTATAACATCAACTATAAGAGGCTGGAAGAGTGAGGCGAGGCATATGCCAGGTGGTGCGACGACATCGGACTTAGACATTGGGTATTGGCGTTCGACGAGGGACATCGATGGGGCCATATGACGACGAACCTTGTCAAGTGCATTAACTCAGTGTTGAAGGGTGCCCGTAATCTACCTGTGTTGGCACTAGTCCGAGCAACATATTATCGGTTAAATGAACTTTTTACGCGAAAGAGTGCCGAGAGTCACGAACGCAAGCGTGCTGGATTTACCTATTCCGTATTCGCACAACAGCGGATTGAGGCAAATATGCATCAGGCTGGGAATATAGTTGTGCACTGTTTTGACAGACGGAATGAGGTATTTGAGGTGCGCAAAAGGACTAGCGAAAAGGTGTTAGTCGTTGATCTTGTGCGACGAAGATGTGACTGTGGGCACTTTCAGGTGGAAAGAATACCATGTTACCATGTTATTGCTTGCTGTGCTAACCAGCGTCTCGATTGGCAGCTGTATGTGCATGATGTGTACAAGATGACAGAGGTTCGTAAGGTATATAGATTCGAGTTCACACCGTTAGGTGATGCCGAGACATGGCCTTCATATGAGGGACCCACATTGGTCGCTAATCCCGCCCTGAGGCAAACGTCGAAGGGTCGCCCGAAATTGACCAGATACTTGAATGAAATGGACTCACGCGACATGTGTGGTCCTCGGATATGTCATCTCTGTGGTGCTCAGGGTCATAGTCGGAGTCGATGTCCTCAGCGTGCTGGACCGAGTGGTGCGGGGGTTTAGGGTTTTATTTTCATCGTGTTTGTATCTCTAAATTTGCAATTCGTCAGTTGAGTTTTTTTTATCTTAGTCATGTTTGTATTTTCAAATATGAGATTATCCATTGATGTTTAACACCAAGTTAATATAAATATTTACTGCCTTCGTGAAGCAAATATACAAAAGATTAAGTACGAATTACATCGGTCAACATACAGAACATTAAATACGATATTACATTAAACCTTACATTAAACCTTAGGAACATTAAATCTAAAAAACCCAACACAATGCTCACTTCCTACGAGCCATCCAGTTCAGTGTCTTACCCATCATGCCTTGACCTGGCCGCGACGGAGTATACCTATCAGGCGGATTTCGCTCCGTCCGTAGGTCATATGGGTGCCCTGGATCCCGGTCATCTGCACCTGGAGCGACCGACCCACCTGCCTCTGCCGGAGGAGCCGACCCACCTATCCATGCTGGAGTGGATGCATCGGGGTTGTACTCGTCAATTACTGTGTATGTCCGCCGAAGGAATCTACTATCACAAGACGCACCCGCTGACGAGTGCTCGAAAGCATGACCCCGCAAACCATGCATCGTACCGACTGATGCCCCATGTGGATCAGCCGACCCTGATGGTGAATGCATAGCACTAAAATCTGACCAACCACCCAAACTAGCGTTGGCCCAATTCTGTTGTTGCTGATCTCCGTGACCGCCGGCGGAGAAGTCAAACCAATCATCACCGGCTGGAATCGTCAGTATGGGCTGACGTAACTGGCTGGACTGGCCCGGGTGGCTTCCCTGAGGGTGCTGAGAGTGCTGAGAGTGCTGAGAGTGGTGGTTGGACGCACTGTGGTGACTGTGATGGCTACCATGATTCTGGTCCGGTGGCTATGGTACATAATAAGGAAACGGCTCAAACACTGCATGCTGAGGTGCAGGTGGCTGAGGTGCAGGTGGCTGAGGTGCAGCTGGGCCCTGAGGAACATACTCCGACAATCTCAGCATATGTCCGAACGAGTGCACATACCAATCCCGATACTCCCTGGTCGGTATAAAGTCCCAGATCGGAAGGGGGTGCAGATCCCGCAGTCGAGTGTTTCGCCTGTTGCCCCACTCCACTATCCATGGCCCATGCAAAATTGTCCAGTCATGAAGCTGCACTCCGCGAAGAGCGAGGCAATGCTGGTCCAGTGGAATGTCCCTTGCTCCTCGCGGGGGAGGCTATGCGAACCCAAACTGACGCATCACTCAGTCCGCAAGGTGCCATTCGATACACTCGAACGACAACAACGGAGCAACGGTATCACACACATCAAGATGTCCATGTAACTCACCGGGTATGATCATTCCTTCGTACGGCCGCCACTCAAACCGTCACATATAATTCGTACGTCATAACCCTAACATTAATGTTTGGAAATAGGAATCACACGAACCATAAATATTTACCTCCTGCATGTAGTCTATATCATGCCTAAAATTCGCTACGGTCTTCGCTAACCACAATGTGGTCCGTTCCGAATGACTCCACCTGATACTGGCAACTGGTATCTCAGCAGGTGGAAGGGTATGTCTCGGTACCGGCGCAAGACAAAGCATTCGCTCCCATGCCCAAACAAACAACAGATTAAGAGGGCCATCCATCTCCTTCGTATCATATCGTGATGCACGACATAGTGCTCTGTAAAGATGTGCAAGACATGCTGACCCCCAACTATAAGTATGGATCCGCTCGAAATCGCGAAGCAACGGTAGATACTTCGCGTGGGCGTATGCGGTCGACTTATCTGTGAATAGGGTCGACCCTAACACACAGAAAATCTGACATCTGACGTATCTCCTTATGGACTCTTTAGTGTCCAACGGCTCCGCATCTCTGATACGTCGAACCCAACCAAGCTTTATATAGGATTTCGAATTACTACTGAGTACTGGTTCACGTCCGAATACTGCCATGCTCTGACTTTGAACGAAGTCACTACTACTGTCAATCCATCCACTCACAGGTTCTCCATCGATAGATAAGCCAAATATATGCGACATCTTCCAATGTCACTGTAACCTCACCCACCGGCAACACAAAAGTGTGAGTCTCCGGCCTCCACCTTTCAACCAGAGCAGCTAATAAGGGTGAAATCATCTTATCACCCTAATCTTCGATATGTGGTAGAATCTCGTGGCGCGTAAGTAGTTTTCCACCATCGGGTTCCACGTCTGTGGCGGATCCAGTTTACGCACCAACAAATTCCTGTTAGGCTACATTAACAAAAATATATTTGTTACATAAATTATAAATATAAATTTATTAATAAACAAATATTAATATATTTATTTATTTTAATATTTTATTTATTAAAATCATTAACGTGGTAATATTTACTATTTAAAAAATTTATGCATATATTTATTAGTATACAAACCGTTTAAATAGATATACGTATATATATTATTATTGTTATTATTATTATTATTATTAAACAAAAATAATTTCCGCGTAACCCAGGCGATATTTTTTTCTTCGTGCGTAAAAAATATATTTTTTTCTAATATTTAATAACAATGCATATCTAATATTTATTTATTTATTTATTATTCTAATATTTATTTATTAAAATTTTGAATATTATGCAACGTACTAATTTATTTACAGATTATATATTTATTTTAGTATATTATTTTTATATTTTATGGTAAAAAATGTATTTTATTATAGAATTTTTATTATATCATATAATATACATTTTATTATAGTATTTTTAAAACATAACATTAATCTAAAATTAACAGAAAAATAATTCTAATATGTTAAATAACAAAAAAAATAACAGAAATTTAACACACAATAAAAATATAAATTACCAACTTACATAAATTGAATGATCCAAATAATTTATAATATATTCTTCCAGAGCACAATAATTACGAACCATTTTTTAAAATAAATACAAACTATTTTTTTCTCCTATTTTCCAATCTTTCTCTTTTTTCTACGGCAACCTCCTTCCCCTCTTTGTTGATCCGGAAATCACCCTGGTAGTGAAACACACTTCTTTTTTTTACTCTCCCTAACACCTCTACTCTCCCTATCACAACACACTACTACTGCTTGTATAAATGACCAGGGGAAGGCTGTGAGGCTCTTTATAAAGAGCTTGCTTGCTGTTTACCGGGGAGGAAGACTGTTCCCTGCATGGCAGCAGTCAACGCGCCCCCTCGGTGGTGCAGAGCATTGGAACTCCGTGACGTCACGTCCTCCACCCCCTCCCCCCCGTTGGTGCTTGGCTTCCTGCATGCGTGCCACGTCCTCCACGCCCCCCCCCCCCGGTGGTGCTTGGCTCCCTCCATCGCCCGGTAAATCACCCCACTCCCCCATAACCTGCAAAAATACCAACACCTTTTCCATAACAAAAATAATTTCTGTAATTTTACGGGCAAATGACATGAATAAACTAAATGAGATTCAATTTTACATGAATGTCTTAAATGCAAACATGGTTCATATATGTTTTATTTGCATATTTATATAAATGAAATTCAATTGATTTAATTTATAATCTCTCGATGTAAATCGAATTCAATTAATTCGAATTAGTATGTGTACTAGTAAATCGAATTTATTAGATTCCATTTATTATGAAAAACCATTTTATCGAAGTAGCCATAAGTAAATCGAATTGATTTGATTCGATTTACTACATATACATGTAAATTGAATCTAATTAATTCGATTTACTATTTCTATAGCATATATATATATAGGAAATCTAATCAGCTTTATTCAATTTACAATTTATACAACTTTATTGACATTTCTTGTTTTTAATGAATTTTTAGAAATCATTTTTTTTCTCGAAGACAGTAGGTTATTTTATTTCAAATGAAAGAAAATATTTTGTCCAAAATTTAGGACTACACAAAAGAAAGTGGGGTTCTCCCATCCTTCGCTTAAACATTAGCAAGACACAATAAAAAGAATGAAACTAATAAGAAAGCAAAGTTGGAATCAAGTTGGGATTTCAGTGGATAAGTTTACAAGTTCCTGATTTTATTTTGTAGCAATTGCCAGAAGTTCTTCAGGATTCATAGATTGGCGTTCGAATACCCTCCTACACCTTTCTTTCCATATATGCCAGGCAATAATCAAAGCAAAACGGGTCGAGTTCTTACTCATAGATTGTTAACCCGGGGCAACAATTTGGAGTCTCCACCAATCGAAAAAGGAGATGCAGTTCGGATTTGGGGTCAGGTGTGCTATTGGACTCTTGCTCCAAGTTTCTAAAGCATATGGACAGTTGAAGATGCAATGTAACAAGGATTCTGGTTCAGCATTGCAAATGGGATAAGTTGGTGAAGTACTTGGGAATCGCTGATTTATGAGCTGCATGACGAGAAGTTTTTCATGGAGGGACTTCCACCCGAATACCTGAATCTTGTGTGGGGCTGTCAGACTCCAAAGGAAATTCCAGATTTTCGGTTGTTGCATGATATTTGGACAAAATTCTAGAGAAACATGGTGGAAAAGGTAAGCAACTCTATATCCTGAACCTACATCATATATCTTGGATCTGTTGAGTGTCCATTGAATTTTATCCTCCCCTTCTCCTGGTACTGTAGATAGAATTCTCTGGGCAGCATCTTGAGAGAATATTGAATTAATTAAGGACTGATTCCAATGCCTATGTGTAGAGAACAGATCATGAACTAAGAAGATTGAATGTCCAGCTTGGGGCTGACTGTAAGAGCTGGTACTGAGAATGGATACGGAGGTAGGAGCCATGGATCTCTAAAGATTCGTATTGCTGTTCCAAAACCAACTCTCCAGTTTAACCCCTTTTCAACGACACTTCTACCTGCAAGGATACTCTTCCATTCCTGAGAAGGTAAGGACCCCAACTCTGCATTTAGAATAGAATTATATCTGAAATATTTTCCTTTTAAGATTCTAGATAATAAAGAATCAGGATTAGTGGCAATTCTCCAACATTGTTTACCTAGGAGAGCCAAAATTTTTGCACGTATATCTTTAAAGCCAAGCCCTCCTTCTTTCTTAGCCCTTGTCATTGTATCCCAACTAATCCAAACCATACGACGTTCTGCAGCTTGTTGACCCCACCAGAGTTGATTAAGAATGCGATGGATTTCCTTTATTAGATTATCTAGAAGCCTGAAACAAGACAGGGTATATATCGGGACTGCTTCTCCTACCGCCCTTACTAATTCTTGTCTTCCTCCATTAGATAAAAGACATCATTTCTAGACTTTGACCTTTTTTATAACCCTTTCTTCGATAGAAGAAAAGGTGGCCTTTTTTTATTTATTTACTAAAGAAGGCAGTCCCAAATACTTGTCTTGAGCTCCAATGTGTGAAATATTCATGGTAATAGCAAGTGATGTGCGTATATCATGAGGAGTGTTATTGCTGAAGAATATTGCAGATTTATTAAGGTTAACTTTTTGGCCACTGAAACTTTCAAAGTCCCCTAATAAATCTAAGATCCTCTCACAATTGTCTTCTGATGCCTTACAGAATAATATAGAATCATCTGCAAAAAGTAAATGATTAACCTTAAAACATCTTCTTGTAATCTGGATCCTTTGAATGTGCCGATTTTTCTCTGCTTTGTGTAGCAAGAAGGAGAGGCCTTCTGCACAAAATAGAAAAAGAAAAGGAGATAGCGGGTCACCCTGACGGATGCCTCTATTTGATTTAAAAAAAACCCGTATGGTTGGCCTTCTATAACCAGAGAGGAAGAAACCGTCGTTACCAATTCATGAATCCAACCTATCCATGTAGAATCAAATCCCATCTTCTTCATGATAAGTCACAAAAACTGTCACTCAACCCTGTTATATACTTTACTCATGTCAAGTTTAAGGGCCATCTCATAATATAGACCTCTCTTTTTCTGCTTGAGGTAGTGCATACACTCATGTGCTATCAAGATATTATCTGAAATGAGTCTTTCCTTTAGGAATGTGCTCTGATTAGGGCTAATAAGTTTATTCATACATCATTTTAATCTATAAACCAGTATCTTAGAGATGATTTTGTAGAATACAGAGGATAAACTAATGGGTCGTACCTGGGACATGTCACAAGCATCAAGAATCTTAGGAATGAGACAGATGTTAGTGTGGTTGAAACTCCTTAAAATGCGCCCTCCTCGAAAGAAACTTCTAACTGCTTTGAATACATCTTCGCCCACAGTATCCCAGTAAAATTGGAAAAATTTAGCTGTTATCCCATCTTCCCCTGGAGCACTCTGCGGGTGTACACTAAAGGTCGCTTTCTTTATGAGAAAAAGTAAAGGAAGATCTGAAGTTCTATTCCTGATGAATCATAAATCTGTGTATGTGTTTGTATTGAATGAATGATCATGAAAACCAAAAACCCTTTACAAAACAAGCTCAATTAGTATTTATACAAGTGGGAAAACTATACTACTAGGTTAGTGGTGCACGAATTCCCACACTTCGTACAACTAAACCAGCAAGTGCACTGGGTCGTCCAAGTAATACCTGAGTGAGTCAGGGTCGATCCCACGAGGATTGTGATTTGAAGTAAGTTATGGTTATCTTGTAGATCTTAGTCAGGCGGATAGAAAAGTTATATGTTTGTTTGAACGCATAAAAAGAAAATAAATAATACGTTACTCAGTTGATGGTTAATGCAATAATAAGAAGATGGTTAAGGCTTGGAGATGCTTTATTCTTCTGGATTAATCCGGTCTTACTGTCTATTCCAACTGTGAATGATTTCTTCTATGTGATCAACGCCTTTCTTACAAGATCACCAATGCTCCTCAAGATCTGAACCCTAGGGTTAGTGCGGATCCAGTCTGATTGAGGGTGAAGCTCCTGCAGTTCATTCTCTCTTGTGATCCTACTCAAAACGCCACAGACAAGGTCGAATCTTCTGGATCATAGAATGATGCGCCTTTGCCACAAAGACTCTAATCTTCCCATACATCGGCTGAACTGGTGTCTCGAGAAGTCCCCAACAAAGTTGTGGATTAGCCGTCTAGGAGATGTATAATCAAACTAGTGGTTCATCATTGTCTGATGAAAGACTCACTCTGAACCACTGTAGAATGAGATAACCTTGTGCTGGTTCAATGCATTCATAATGCTGAAGAACGGATATACATCTTAGAATAGAGAATCAAATACGTATTGAGATAGAACAATAGTACTTTATTGATCTATAAAACTCAGCAGAGCTCCTCCCCTCAACCTAGGAGGTTTAGAAACTCATACTGAAAGAAAATACAATGATAAACGAAAATATGGCATAAAAGTCCTGAACAAGGGTGATCCTTGTCCTTTAAATACTAAACTAAGATTAAGGATTACATAAAGAGGGTAAAACAGTCTTTTAGTGCAAAAATCCACTTATGGGGCCCACTTGGTGAGTGTTTGGGATGGGCTTGATTGAGATCCACGTGCTAGGAGGCCTCTAAGGCGTTGAACACTAGCTAGGGGGTTTTTTATGGGTGTTGGACACTGGTCTCTTCTCCTTTGGGCGTTGGATGCCAGAATAGGGCAGGAGGCTGGCGTTGAACACCAGTTTTGGGCCTTCAATTCTGAAGAAAAGTATGAACTATTATACCTTTCTGGAAAGCTCTGGATGTTAGCTTTCTATAGCCGTTATGAACGCTCCATTTGGACTTCTGTAGCACCAGAAAATAGGGATGTCAATGGGGCAGGGCGGGGGCGGGGGATGCCTCCCTGCTCCCCATCCCCGCCCTCAGATTTACTCCCCATCCCCGCCCCATTCCCCGCCGTGGGGGAAAATTGCTCCCCATCCCCATTCCCCACGGAGCCCCATTCCCCGCGGGGACCCCATTCCCCATCTACATAATAGTTCTAACTAATTATTAATTTCCATATGAATAGAGCTACAAGTATCTATCTTATACAAAAACTGCAAGATTTTATACAAAAAGTCTAAATAACACGATGGTGACTTCTTTCGAAATAACGCAATGGGGAGACGCAACGACGAGCCAAAGAAAAAAGCAGTGGACGAGGTGGAAGACGCGACAACAAAGAGGAGAATGGACACGACGGTAGAGTTACGAAAAGGAACGCCGCAAATAGAAATTACGACGCGGTAAGGGTAATGGCACAGTGAGGTGTGACGATGCGGTGAGAAGGGTGACGAGGGGGTGGCTGCAGAGAGGTTGGATGGAGTATGGACAGCCTTAGGGATCTCTGAATTGAAGAGAGGTTATGCAAATAAAGATTAGGAGTTTTGGGTTTCTATATATATGTGTGTGTGAGAAATGACTAAAAAACATATATGAGAAATAAACTATTAAGAATAATTCAATGAATTCATAAATTTCGGGGAATAGCGGGGACGGGGCGGGGATCCCCGCTCGGGTCCCCGCGCCTGCTTCGGGGGAATTTTGTCCCCCATCCCCATCCCCGCGGGGAAAATTCCCCACAATCGGATCCCCATTCGGGGCAGTCCCCGCAGGGATCCCCGCGTCTCGGGGAATTTTGCCATCCCTACCAGAAAAGCTCTTTCGAATTCAAGGAGGTCAGATCCGTACATCATCTACAGTGCTTTCTTTGTCTCTGAATCAAACTTTTGCTCCAACTCCTCAATTTCAGCCAGAAAATATTTGAAATTGCATAAAAACACATAAACTCAAAGTAGAATCCAAAAATGTAAATTTTTCACTAAAACCTATGAAAACTTAATAAAACTTAAACAAACATACTAAAAACTATATGAAAATAATACCAAAAAGCGTATAAAATATCTGCTCATCAGCTAGCTTATGTAATTGCCTTCTGTTTTGCTAACTGATTCAGCGGCTAAATTGGAATCTTGGTCAATCTTGATTATTGACTTGATCTTCTCTCTATCATCCTCCGTCAAACTCAAGGACACTCTTGGAGTGAGCTTGAGTTTGTCCAAGAACCGATTAAAGGAGAAAACAGATAACGACTTAGTAAAAAGGTCTACAATTTGATCTACACCAGGTATGTGAACAATGTGGAGCTGATGTTGGTTAACCAACTCTCTCACAAAATGTATATTAAGCTCAAAATGCTTGGTTCTGCTGTGCATAACGTGATTAGCAGATAATTGGACAGTACTAGCATTGTCACAATAAATGGTAGATACTCCAAAATATTAAAAACCAAGCTCAAATAGGAGATTTTGTAACCAAATAATCTCAGTTGTAGCTGCTGCCACACTCTTGTATTCATATTCTGCACTGGAACAACTGACTACATGTTGTTTTCTACTTGACCAAGCAACCAAATTAGTGCCTAAGAAAATACAATAGCCTGAAGTGGATATCCTATCATCAACATCAGAGGCCCAATCAGCATCTGCAAAATCAAAAATTCGAAGATTAGTAGATGGATGAAAAAGAAGACTTTGCTCAGTTGTACCAACTAGATATTGAAGGATCTTTTTTACTGATCTCTAGTGGCTGAGCAAAGGTCTTTGCATAAATTGGCTTACCTTATTTACTGAGAATGCTATCTCAGTTCTAGTGAGGGTGCAGTATTGCAGAGCCCCTACTATAAAATGATAGTGAGTAAGATCAGAATAATGTTCAGAACCATGTTTAGAGAGCTTTTCTGAAGTAATCATAGGTGTTGGGACTGACTTAGCATCAATCATGCCTGACTTTTGTAACACATCTTTTATGTATTTAGTTTGAGATAAATGATATGCACTGGATCTTAGTTTAGTGGCCTCAATTCCTAAAAAATAATTGAAAGTTCCAAGAGATTTCAAAGCAAACATGTCATGTAATTTCTACATCAATGTAGTGATTTCATTTTGATTATTACCAGTTACCAGTATATCATCAACATAAACTAAACTAAAAATCATAGAAGAAGAAGTTCTTTTAGTGAATAAGGAAGGGTCTGACCTTGTTGTAGTGAAGCCAAATTTGCCTAAAGCTGCAGATAATGTAATGTACCAAGCACGAGGTGCTTGTTTTAATCTATATATAGCTTTATGAAGTTTGCAAACAGTGTTAGAGTCACCATTATCAAAGCCTGATGGTTGCTTCATGTATTCCACTTCTTGTAATTTTTCATTTAAAAAGGCATTGTTAAAATCATACTGATTGATAAGCCAGTTCATAGAAAGAGCAAGAGTGAGAACCACTCTAATAGTGGCAGGTTTAACCACTGGACTGTATACCTCAGTAAAATTCAACCTTCAATTTGATAATTCCCTAAAGGTACAAGACGAGCTTTATAGCGCATTACTGAGCCATTTGGGTTTCTTTTAATGTTATAAACCCATTTGGAACCAATCACAGTAGAATTGGAACTTGGATGAACTAGAGACCAAGTTTGCGTGTGTTCTAAAGCTTGAAGTTCAGATAGCATTCCATTCTTCTATTGTGGAAGTTGTAATGCTCGTTTTACTGAAGTAGGAGGTGTTTGTAGACATTGAGGGTCAGTACTTGAGGAAGAAGTGAGTGCACTTAATGCTTTTGGTTTATAAATTCCAGACTTAGATCTAGTGACCATAGGGTGTTGATTATGAGTACTTTGGGTACGTGTAACAGAAAGTAACAAGATTTCTTTACATGAAATAGGAATAGAGGGTTGAGGATCACTGGTATTAGAGGGTTAAACATCATGATTATTACCAGGTTGAAGGGTAGGATCAGTATTAGAATTTAAAAGTGAGGATTGTTGATTGGAATGTTGATCATCATTAAATTTCAATGGATCTGCATCATAATTAGTGGCCACAAAAATTTAAGCAAGTACAGGTAAAAGAGGGATACTTAAGGAAGTTTGAGAGAATTTATTGTTAATGTAAGGAGCAGAGGTAGTAGAAAATAATTGAGGATAAAGAAAAGAAGTTTCATAAACAACAACATGCCGAGTGATAATTATTTTGCCAGTTTTCATTAAACATTTATACCCTTTGTGATTGGGTGCATACCCCAAAAAGACAAATAATTGTGATTTATAAGAGAATTTTTTATTATTGTAAGGTCTTAAAAATGGATAACATGAACAATAAAAAATTTTCAGAAAAGAGTAATCAGGGGCTTGATTATGTAGTAATTCAAAAGGTGAGACATTAGAAGTATTAGGTGAAGGGAGCCTATTTATTAGATAAACAGATGACAAAAAAGCATCATTCCAATGAAGAAGAGGGATAGAAGATCTTGCTAACATAGCCATACCAATCTCTACAATGTGCCTATGTTTTCTCTCAGCCCTCCCATTTTGGTAATGGGTGTGAGGGCATGAGAATCTATGAACAATACCATGCATAGTTAAAAAAGAAGAAAATGAATATGACAAATACTCCCTGCCATGATCAGATTCCAGGGATTTAATCTTGAGACCTGTGTGGTTCTCCATTTGATTTTTAAATTATATGAATGCCTGTAAAATTTGGGATTTTGTTTGAAGTAGAAAGATTGAAGTAAATCTAGTAAATGCATCCACAAAAGAAACATAATATCAAAAACCATGATAAGATAACATGGGTGCTGGACCCAAACATCAGTATAAATCATCTCTAAAGGTACATGAAATTGAAAAGAATTAGATTGAAATGGAAGAGCATGCATCTTTGCTATGCAACAATATTCACAAACCTTATTATTCGTTGTATTATTATTAGAAATAGAAAGATTATATTTAGAAATGACATTCTTGATTACATTAGATGAAGCATGACCTAATCTATTATGCCAAAGAGAAAATGAGAGACAATTAGCACTGAAACTTCTAGGAACAAATTGAGAACTACATTGATTATCTCTAGGAAAATGAACTTGCTGGTTTGAGACAGATTCATTAGAAGTAGATGAAGTAATAGCAATTCTTTAAAATTCATATATGCCATGCTTAGGTATGCCCCGGAGGAGTATCTCCTGAGTTTCCTGTGATTTAACACAACAAAAAGTGGGATGAAATTCAAAGAAACAGTGGTTATCTTCTGCAAATTTCTTAACACTAATTAAGTTCTGTGACATATCAGGGGCATGAATAATATTTCTTAGAAAAAATTATCAATTTGTATCTAAAAAAATGAGATAAGTGTGGCCAGTGTGTGCAATGTGAGTACCTGTTCCATTACCTAACAAAATTTGGTCAGAACCATTAAATTCAGATGCTGTTAAGAGATTTGATTGATCGGGGGTGATATGGTGAGAAGCACCAGTATCTGAAAACCAGGAATTGTTTGAAAAATTTGTAGCAGTAGAAAGATAAGCTCTTGGATTGTGGTATGATGCAGGTGGAGGAATTAGTGGGCCTGAGGTTGAACTCGAAGAAGGTGAATATGCTTGATAATTTTGATTGTAACAATGGAAACAGGTCAAGGAAGAATGGGACATTCTGCCATAGACTTGACATTGAACTCTTGAAGAGTATGAAGATTGAAATCTGCCACCTCTACCAAATCCACATCCTTGTCCACGGCCTCTTCTGCCAAAAAAATCTCTACCATTGCCTCTAGAATAACCAAAATTGGTTTGAGTGAAATTAGATTGGATAAGAGTATTCTCGGTCTTTCTAAACCTCTCTATCATATTCTCATGTCCCAAAAGTAAAAATTCTACTTCTGGATGAGTAATGGAATCAGCCTTAGTCATAACAAAAGTTAAAAACAAGGCATAATCTTCATTTAGTCCTTGTGTAATTGCAGCAATGTGATCATCAGAAGAAACACTAAATCCAAGAGAAGCAAGTGAATCTACAGTTTGTTGAATTCTTTTTAGATATTCTGAAGTTATCATTCATCCTTTCTTGATTGATAGCAATTGTGCTCGAAGCTGAGTGATTTGAATCTTGGAGGTTTTTGCAAAATGATCATGAATCTTTTTCCATACCTGATATGCAAAGACACAATCTAGCATTTTATTTTTAAAAGAAAGATCCATAGACGTGAGAAGCCAAGTCATGAGGTAGTGGTCATGAGCCTTCCATTCTTTGTACTGTGAAGATTATGTTCCTTCTATTTTTCTGCATCAGTGGAGAATTTTGGAGGAATCTTCTCTTTGATTAGATGATCTTCGAGACTGTTGGAACCAATCGTGTGAAGAGCAAGTTGCTCCCATGTTTTGAAGGTAGATTTATCAAGTTTATCAAGGATTAGTTGAGAAAGAAAATGTTTTGCATTGGGTAAAGTGGTGAAAATTGGAACTATTTCTCCCATGGTTCTTAATGGGCTCTAAATACCATGAGAAAAAGTAAAGAAAGATCTGAAGTTCTATTCCTGATGAATCATAAATCTGTGTATGTGTTTGTATTGAATGAATGATCATGAAAACTAAAAACCCTTTACAAAACAAGCTCAATCAGTATTTATACAAGTGGGAAAATTATACTACTAGGCTAGCTTATGTAATTGCCTGCTGTTTTGCTAACTGATTCAGCAGCTAAATTGGAATCTTGGTCAATCTTGATTATTGACTTGGTCTTCTCTCTATCACTTTACTTCCTCAAAAGAGACCGGACGTTGAAGCCTATGATTCATGCTAGCTGTAACCTTAAGCTCAAAGTCTAAAAAAAAAAAGGCTCAGGATCCGCCTAATTGGTGGAAGTAAAGATGCCCTTGAAATACTCCTCTGCCACCCCTGCGATGGTTGCATTAGAAGTAGTCCACTCTCCATTCTCAGCCTTGAGTCTCCAAATCTTGTTCTTCTTAGATCTAGCCTTAAATTTTTCATGGAAGAAGCTAGTGTTTTTGTCTCCTTCTTTTAGCCATTTAATTCTAGATTTATCCTTCCAATAGAGTTCTTCATTCAAGTAGGCCCTGTCTAATTTTTGCTCAAGTTCCATGATTTCAAGACCTCCCATTAAACCTGATGCCCTCATTTCTTCTAGCTGCTTTGTAATTTCATCAATCTGTTTTTTAGAGTTTGAAAGACTACTCCTCTGCCATATGACCAGCCGATGTCGAATGAGTTTAAACTTTTGAGCTAGTCGAAATATGGGGGAGCCTTCAATTTCTGTGTTCCAAACCTCACTAATAAAAATTTGGACTGAATCCTCCTCACACCATCGGGTCTGGAATTTAAATCTTCTTTTTGAATGTTCAGTTTGTGGATTAGTGTCAAAAAGGAGAGGGGCATGGTCTGAACCCGTCTTGGACAATCTAGGAACTGCTGGATTAGGGAATAGTTGCAGCCATGGTTCTGAAAACCAAACCGGGCTGACTGGTTCAACCGGATTAACCGAAAATCGGTCACCTAGCCAGTCTGGGTAAGGCCAAAAATCGCGTGAAAAAATCGGTCGAACCGGCAGTTAACCGGTGAACCGACAGAACCGTCCGATTTTTTAGCGAATTTTTGGTTTGAATATTCCATCCAAACGACGCTGTTTTATACTTTATTTAAAAAAAAAAACCCTAAATGGCTACCCAAGACCCCCAGGACCCCCAACCCACTCCCACTCCCACTCCCACTCTCACCCCTCTCGGCGTCTCCTCTCTCAAACTGAAGAAAGCTTGAGATTGAAAGAAGAGGAAGAACCCTAGCCACCCACAGCCACCGCAGCCACCCACAGTCACCCAGCCCGTAGCCACCGCAGCCCCCAGAGCCCCGCATCGTTTGTCATCGCTGAACCCTTCTCTCCCTTCTCTCTCTCTGTCGCGCTCTTTGTCTCTCTGTCGCTGCTTCGCTGCTCCTCGCCGTGGGTCGTCGTTGCCGCATCTCCACTCCTCGTCGTGGGTCGTCACTGCTTCTCCCTTCCTCCCCTGCGTCGTTTTTGCTTCTCCCCTCCTCGTCGTTTCTGCTTCTCCCTTCCTCGTCGACGTCGTTTCTGCTTCTCTGCTTCTCTTTTAGGTGTGATGTCTCGCAGTTTATCTCCATGTCTCTTTTACGTTTCTGCTTCTTTGCTTCTATGCTTCTCTCAGTTTTGAGATATTAATTTTTGGAATTTTTATTTGATGATTTTGAAATTTGATAAATTCTGTCGTTGATGAGTTATAAATTCAATTGTTTAATTTATTAATTTTGCTGAGATTGATTTTTAAATCCAATCTGTTGTACTTGTTATTTTGGTGAATTGTTGTTTTGCTGTTATTGATTCAAAATAAAAACATTGCCACAATTCTACATTGAGTTGTTTATGCGGATTTGTTCTGATTTTGGATTGGTGACTCTGGTTGCTGATTGTCTGATTCTAAATTGTTGATGGTCCTATGATGCATGCTTCATTGCATTGTGCTGAATTGCTGAAATTTTCCTGATTTTGAGATGTTTATGGTTTGACCCTGCTGTATTGTGTTTATGCTGGATTTTTTGTTTATGCTATTTTTTTATATATATATTTTGTTGATTATTTGTGAATTTTTAATCATAAATTATGAAAAACTGTAAAATTTTAAAATTTATCAGCTAAAAAATTATTAAATTCAAATATTTAAAATTATATATTAAATTTTTTATGATTTTATTATATATTTAATTAAACCGGTTGAACTCCGGTGGAACTTCTGAATTATTAAACCAGTTACCCTACCGGTTCATTGACCGGTTCGATTCTCGCAACCTTGGTTGCAGCCATGTTTCTCCCACTAAGATTCTATCCAATCGTTCTTGAATCAATTCTCCTGCTCTCCGCCTATTACTCCAAGTGAAAGGTCTACCAATGATTCCTAAGTCAAATAAAGCATTATCACCAAAAAAATAATTAAAATCTGCTATAGAAGACTGTGATTTAAGACTATCTCCATTTTTTTCACTTTGATCAATAATAGCATTAAAGTCTCCCAAAATACATGAGTTTCCTTATTGCTGTTGTAAGATTGCTGACACCTGTTGAAATTGTGTTGAACGGATCTGTTCATGATTGCTGAAATGAACACCAACGAGATTCCATTCCACATTAACGGATGTGTCTTTCACCAAAGTCACGATGAAAAAATCTGAACTATCAATTATTTGCACTACCACATTATCCCTCCAAGCTAGTGCCAAGCCTCCGACGCTACCCACTGGATCAATAATCTTCCAATTTGTAAAACCACATGACCTCAACTTCATTTCTACTTGTCGAGATTGGATTTTAGTTTTGCATAGAAAAACCATCTCAGGGGAGTGGGATTGTGACATCCCTTTGAGATTGTGGATTGTCAAGGGTCTCTCCAAACTCCGACAATTTTACGTAATGAGCTTCATATCTCTTTGAGTGCCATTGAACGGCTAGCACCCTCCACCATCATTTAAGCAATCATATCATCAACCATACAGATCTTTTTAGCCTTATTTTCATTTTCCTTTCCTTGATTTCTTCTTTTTATTCCTCTGAACAACTTACTTGAATCAGTCCCTTGTCTAGCAAGTTGTTTTCACTTAGAACCCCTGCTGGTCATTCCTTCATTTGGTAAGTTCTATGGGGCAGATTCATCAGTGTTCATAGTACCAGCAACATCTTGCAGGACTAATGCGTCACTAGTCTTCTCAATTGACTGCCAAACCACTTCCGAAAAATTATCATCCTCCTTATTACCTCCAGATGTCTCCATAGAGTTATTTTTTGTCCCTTTGACACTCAAGCTAGAAAAATTATCTATCAATCAGTTTGGGATTGACTTTTTTCTCGGTTGGGGAGTGATTGAGTTTGAGCTATTGAAGCTGGAGTTATCACCAGTTCCTCCACATTTGATCCTCTTGCCCACTTGATCTGCTTTGACCCACTCGTCAATATGATCCTGTTTAATAGCGCCCGCTGATGAATCCTCCATGAATTTAAAACAGTGTTTGGAATCATATCCTAAATGAGCACCAATCCTCTCGTATTGCAATCCAATTTCCAGCACCTTACCATTCAGTTCAACCATACGAATGCTGTCTTTAACCATTTTATCACCATCTAGCCAGACTTTGGTCTTGAGAATTCGAGATTCTCTGCCATGAACAGAGAAAAAACCAATGTCTATCACCTCTCCAATTTTCTCCCCAAGTCTTTTTTCAACCTGAATAGTTTTGAACTGCTCAGACAGACCCCAGAATTGGATCCAGATTGGAAAATAAGTAATGCTTTTCTGGTCCTGTTCATCCGATTCAACCCATCTTTTCACATGCAAGATATAATCTTTGAAGAGTCAAGGAGATCCTTTCTCAATTCTGAGAACATCAATATCATTCTCAAAGAAGAATTGGAATTAATTAGGACCTCTCTCAATCGATCGGAACCCTCCGTTTTACCCCATATCGCCCTTAGGGCATTGTCAATTGTGCCAATCAAAAACACCTTATCTGCAAAGAGTCTCCCCAAGAGACTCTTAATACAAGCCTCCAACTCCTGAGAATAATCTTTCGTCTCCAATACCACAATATTCTCCTCATCCTCCTTACTCCTGGATCAATTTTAGAGTTCCTCCCTTCACCGAAATTCATATTGGATTGAGAGTGCTAATTGAGAAGAAGTTGATTATAAGGTAACAAGAACTAGGAGTACAAATTGTTGTGATCGAAGAAGAAGATAGAAATAGAAAAGTAGAAAAGAGGTGGAAAGATCAAAGCTCTAAACAGAGTACTAAAAGAAAGTACGTTTTAGAAATCATTTATTGTTTCTTTTTAAATTCACAAGTTTATAAAAGTGTAGATTTTCGGAATTTGAACTAAAATACAAAAAATAAATTTCTATTCTTATTCGTTTTGATTTTTTTTTATATTTTATTTAATTCAAATAGGAGTATTTAATTATTGACATTTATGTTTTAAAGTTATTAATTAACTTAAAAGCAAGAAATGTGAATAAGCTGTATAAGTTGTAAATCAAATCAAACTTATTCGATTTATTGTATATATGTTGCAGAAGTAGTAAATAGAATCTAACATGTAAATGTAGTAAATCAAATCCAATCAATTTGATTTAACTATGGGCTACTTCGATAAAATAGTTTTTCATAGTAAATCGAATCTAATAAATTCGATTTACTAGTACACCTACTAATTCGAATTAATTAAATTTGATTTATATAAATATGCAGATAAAACATCAATAAACCATGTTTGTATTTAGGATATTTATATAAAATTAAATCTCATTTAGTTTGTTAACGTCATTTGCCCTAATTTTACAAGAACCTAAAAAAATTCAGCCTTTTACATCATTTTGGGGAATATGGCCACAATGTGCATCTCATCAGTTGCTGTCTCTTTCATATCTTGTGCTTTTCTAGCTGTAATAACAAGCAATGAGCAAGACATGATAATGAAAAGGAGTGAAACAAAAAAGAAAAGTGGCTGCACTTAAAGAGTTAAGACAAAGGTGGTGTGCTGCATAGCAGAGATTCAAAAGAAGCATGAAAAAGAAGTAACGGTTAGCTATAGTGTACGCCATTGCTTTGCACATGATACTAACTTATCAATTGGGTTCTCAAATTTTAATTGGATCTTTTAATTAAAATTTAAAAGAGAAAACTGAGTCGCCAAGTTAAATATGAGAACTTAGATTAAATTTTTAATTTACTCCTATGACACACATATATAAATTTTTTAAAGTGATAAGACTACATAAACAAGGTATACCTATATGTATTTTCAAGATTTATAAAGTAACCAAACAATTATAAATATCAAACTACTAATATATATATAGTCATATACACATCGTGGGGTCTTTAGTGGCTCAATAAACAGTGGCTAAATATGACTAAAAGTTGATTGGTCATTCAACACATAACACGTGGCAAGTAGATTCATTATCATATATTTAAGGAGAATGTAAATAGCAGTAAATGGAAAAGTTTACTAGCATGACAAAATGAAAAATGCAATGCAAAAAACTGTTTTATTTTATTTTATCATAATCTTCATCCTCTTTAAATGTATGATCAATAAATTCATGTGTTATTTGTTAAATAGTTT
This sequence comes from Arachis hypogaea, assembly GCF_003086295.3. Taxonomy (NCBI): domain Eukaryota; kingdom Viridiplantae; phylum Streptophyta; class Magnoliopsida; order Fabales; family Fabaceae; genus Arachis; species Arachis hypogaea. The sequence continues at coordinate 6,965,967 of NC_092050.1, forward strand.
GGTCAATATTTAATCATATTTAACTATTTATTGTTAGATCACCAGAGACTTCACACACACACACACATATATATATATATATATATATATATTGAATTTTAGTATGATTTTTTTTTTGTCAAAAATAGAGAGATTTGAATTAGCGACCTCTAAATAAATATGGAGAGACTATCTCATTTGAGTTATAACTCATTAACTTGAATTTTAATATGATTATTGTTCATATCCTGACCCAACGCTAAGGCCCAGGTTTAAACGAAAGGCCCAATCCAAAGGATTGAGCCTCACCCTACACCGACCTTCATCCTATGAAGTCGGTTCTTACCACGACTTGCTCTAATGAAGTCGGGAACGACGATTAGCTGGCAGATAAACACTCATTTAAACGGGTAACTGCCCCTAAAATCTCTCAACCCACTTCCAGGAGTCATATCCCAACTTCCCTAAGATAAAGGGACAGTTATCCACCTTAAAAGGTGGAACTACTTCAACGGTGGTTATTGGTTCACCACTATAAGTATACTGACACCCCTCAAGTATCTCTAAGTCCCAATACTCTCTAGACCTACTCACACCCTTGCTGACTTAGGCATCGGAATGTGTTTGCAGATACCACCCCCATTCGTTCATACTCACAAGTCGGACCGAGGCCCCAAGGCACAAACCCGCTCGAAGGCTTCCTTCCTCAGACGATTGGGCTAATCCAGCGAGTCCAGCCCAATAATCTCCGTTTACCCAACGTAACAATTATATTATGATAATTATGGTAATTATATAAGTATTGTTAAAATTAAATTGATATTTTTTATATATTGGTAATATTTTTTTAAAGTAATACTTTTTAAAAAAATTATTTAACAATAAAAAAATATTACTTTAATTTTAGTCATATTTTTAAAACACTATTTTTCAAAACACTATAATTATAGTAGTCATCAACTCACCGTAACTTAGTCATACTAAAATGACGAGATATATATATATATATATATGGTGAATTCTATGATGTAGAAGTGACTGTCTTTTTATATGTGTAGAAATGTAGTGTCCATTTTCTTATTATGCCAAGTGTATATGAGAGAGAATTAGAAGTGACACTTGATAGTAAATGTTCAGATACAACAGTAGAATTTACTGTTCTCATCACTTGAAGAATTGGTAACATTATTAAATTTAATTAAATTTAAGTGGATTAATTAAAGTGAGAGAATCAGAGGACAATAAACTTAAGTGAGTTGGGCTTTTTTTAGATTGATTATTGACATACATAGAAGTAAACAAAAATATTCCTGTTCTTATTTAATTTCATGGTTCTCTTATATTATTTCGATCTTTAATCATTATATTATTGTGTGAATAATTAATGAGTCCAAATATTTTTTTTTTCGATTTTTTTCGTAATAATAATTCTTTAAATTTTAAACTCATAATTCAACTGATTTATGGTATCATATTGTTTTATAGCACTAACAATTATGAAAAAAGAATGGATAGCAAATGAAGTCATGAAAAATAGCATCTTTCCTGCATTCATTTTATAAAGCTTCAAATATGGACAGGAAATCATATACTCTATTGCACGTAGACTAAGGTCTACAATACATGTCACACGGTATAATAAGCATTCACATGCATGTACTATGGTATTTGTGTTTCTTTATTTTTAATTATTGATTTTAATTAAAAATATATTATAATTAAAATTAACAATTATTAAAATTAATTTTATGATTGAAATTAATGATTAAAAATACTGAAATATTTCATATCAATTACCAAAATATTTCATATCATGATACATGCTATATGTTTTCGTAGTATATTATTTTTACATGTATTAATTTTATTAACGTGACACAATAATAATAATAATAATAATAATATAACTGTAATATTTTTTCTTTTCAAAAAGCTATAAAAGAAGTTGAATGAATTTTAACTATTAATTGAACATATGTAAAAAAAGTGATTCGTTAAATACTTATATATCTTATTAAAATATAATAATATCAAATTTTTAATAGACCAATTTGACAGTTATAACATGTAATTTGAATAGAATATATCAAATAGTTTTATTATAAAGATATAATTAATGGTATAAATATTTTTTCACATGAAAATATATAAAAGTAATTAGACTTTTTTAAAGTATTGCTTCTAGAGTCACAATTCGACTTCAACTACAGGTCTTTCGTATTTTACACAAAATTTCGCTATAAAATGACTCAGATCTCAACAATATAATAAATAATAAAAAAAAAACAAAATAAAGAACCAAAATCTGAAATTATTTGGAGTCATTTTTATTGACCCAGATTTTATTCACCACAATAATCAATCTACAAAAAAGTCCAACTCAAGTAAGTTTATTGTCCTTTTGATTCTCTCATTTTAATTAACCCACCTAAATTTAATTAGATTTGAAAATATTACTAATCTTTCAAGTGATGAGAATAATAAATGCCACTGTTGCATCTGAACATTTATTGTAAGATGTCACTTCTAATTCTCTCTCATATACATTTGGCATAATAAAAAAGTAGACACTATATTTCTACATATATAGAAAGACAATCACTTCTACATCATAGAATTCACCTATATATATATATTAGTGTGAAACATTGGCATGTGTTGGAGATGGTGACACTTCGTTTTGTTGGTGTAAGCGCCCTCACAGAGGGGTTTGATACTTTACTTGGCTTGCTGGACGTCTTGTATCGTCCATGATTCTGCGATTCTAGCTGAAGCTCAATCATGTTCAACTTCAACTTCAACAATACACATTTTTTCTATTATTTATTTCTATATACTAATGAATGTAATTGAAGTTACACCAAATTATGTGCTTAATCTAATGATAAAGTGACATTCAAGCAAAGACTTTAAACCTATAATGTTACAGCACGTGTTAAAATAATAAACCATTAATGGATAAAACATAATCCACTAAAGTGAAATAAAAAAAAAATCATGGGCCTCGCATACCAAAGTGGGCCAAATTCGGCCTGAGGGACTCGCCCGTTAGCCATTATCGTAACCCTCAAAGCCCAATAGAAAAGATATCATCAAATGGGTGACCAATGACCTCTATGTTTGGACTTAGATTCTGTCTCCAAATGCATCATATTAATAGAGGTGTACGCTTGGATTGGATATATCCGCATCATATATATTCGTATAACTGAACCTTTTCTTTTTAATCATATTTTTAGGTAAAAAATTTAATAAAAATATTCTTTCATATTTTTAAATTTATTTATTTTTAAAATATTTTTAATTAATTTTTTTTAAATAATAAAAATAAAATAATACAATATATAAATAATAATTATTAACTAAAACATACAAACAAATAAATATAATACCAAATATATATATATATATATATATATATTGCGAATTTGCGGATCCGCGGATGTAGAATTAATATCTGCGATTCGATCCTTAAAGAGTGTAGATCAGATTCTATCCGATCCAATCAATATACAGATCGGATCATATTGCAATTTTCGCATCGAATACGAATATTTACGGCAGATCTGTGAATTCGATTCGATCTATAACCACCCCTAAATTGTAACTCAACTCATGCATTATCTTGAAGACTACTATAACTTGATCAGTTTTGTGTAATTAACTATCATATATATTGAACCCAAGCATAGGTCGGTACTATATATTACTATTATATATTCTGGATCAACTCAATAATAAGTCAACGCAAACATATATTGGTATTTCAACAAGCACGAATAATCTCTGACAATTATTGATCGATGGTGATTAACTTTACGTGCAGTACTGAAATTCTAAACTTGTGGCGACCGAGTATTTTGCGGGCTACCTCTTTGATCTATCAAAACACTAAACAGGAACATGACACGTGCATTCAAATTCAAAGAGCTGTTTTAAGGTACAAGCATTCGTTCCAATTGAAGAGGATATAATTGAGCCACAGATGTTCGTAATGAATAGCCACATCACTATTTAATTTGGACAACATTATTATTATTATTATTATTATTATTATTATTATTATTATTATTATTATTATTATTATTGCATATCATATTCAAATCAACTTTGAGAATAATACCTTTGAATTGTTATTTCAGAAACTGATCAACTTCTCTTCTAAAGGATTCATCACTTAGATTATCATGATTAGTCCATCTTCATAGCAATTTTTAAAAGCATTCATACCACCAAAGTGCATGTGCCTTGCGATAATTGCCAAAATCTGATTATAGCACACACATGCAGACATGTATATCTTTTCTGTAATTAGATAAGGTGTGAAATTTAACTGATTTGAGAACACAATTCAATGATATACGACACAACTTTGATTAACTCTTGTCATTGATTTGTGAAAACGCTTTTCACTCATCATGCTCAGCTTTACTTTTTGAGGGTGTGATGAGGTGTGTAAGATTGTTCTCCCGCTAGGGAGATAATGGACTATTTGTACAATGTGTACAATAGGCTATTGAGTTACAAAATGAACATTCTCATACTATCTAGAATAATCATCCGAATACTAGAGATGGGTTCATCAAGAATCGAACTCTTGACTTTTCGAATCTAGCACTCTAATATTATGTCATGATACCATTCATCCCAAAAACTTCAATTAATAGAAAAAGATAACACTAATAGTTATATCTCTAATATTCTCTAAACCTTTATTGTACACATTGTACAAATATTTCATTAACTCCTCGTACTTTTTCTTGTTCTTAATATATATATAAGCCCCAAAAAACGAAGGCAATATTAAGGGGTGCCCTTAATCTAAGGACGTTTGGAATGAATGGTCCCCTCAGAAAGGTACTCAAGTCCGAAATTATATTGATGAGTTTAGCTGGAAAGACAATTGCTTTGCGAAAGTTACAAGATAATTAATATTGATGATGACTTTGAACTTCAACTATAACATGCTCATCACGTGGTATAGATCAACATTTCCACGTATAATTTGGACCAAATAAAATCGAGCCAAAATGAAGGTTTAGTAATTAGTTCATTAGTTCATTTAAATAGTATTAAAAAAATTTAAATAATGTCTTATACATGTAGTTATTTATTAGCCAATAATAACTCTTTAAATAGAATCTCAATTCATAATCAATTAATTTTTGTATATGAGAATAAAAAAACAAATGAAAATGAAGTCATCCACGATATCATGCCCCATCTTCCAATGGGAAACCTCAACTTTCCCATGTTTTACATTATAAATTAAACTAATTAAACTATCACTATTACTACTATGATACTATCGCCTAATATCGGTGACCGTAAACACAAACTGTCCACCATATTTGACATTTGTTTTTTTCTTTTTCTTTTTTTTTTATAAAGAAAGGGGCTGAAGGTCCAAACGCCCAAAGGAACTACACTTCATATTTGAAATTTGTAATGTTGTGTTAGTGTTACACACTTAATTATAATGTATTACTAGCTAGCAAGCTAGCTTATAATTAACTTCCATTGTTGAACTTTGTGAGATTAAATATTCACTTGAATAATATGGATGAAATAGTGTTACATGCATATGATGCATCTATATATCATCAATGCGACAATGTTTCGTGAATATAATCTTTCAAAGATTGTGTCACTAATGCGCTCCTATTTTATAATTCAATGTCACGACAGTTTTTTGTAGGAATCTATCTCATTGTTTTTGCATATAGATCCTACGTGCGTGTTTTCTTGCATCACCAATTTGCAATTTTACATCAGGTGTTTGCGAAACATACAAGACCTAAATTAATAGTTAATTAATTTGTGGGTGTTTAGGTTTTTGATGCATCTGATTTCCTGGGAGAAAAAAGAATCTTGATGCAAGGGAAATATTAAACAAATCTAAGCATTATCATAGGGATGTGTTTGAGAAGGGGAGGAAAAAAAGAATATATATTATTGTATATTATATTTTTATTGTAATTTTTAATTGAATTTGTTAACATTGGAAGAAGTATATTGGTGAAGGATTGCATGTGGGAGTGAAGGGGAATAAAAGATTGGATAAGATAAAGGTGATGTGGTCACAAGTTGTCCACTAGGAGTATCAGAGAACTAAATTAATTAAATTAAACAAACTTGTAGTGATCTATATATACCAGAATGGTTCTGATCAGTCACCATTCACCATTCACCTTGTCCAATCAAAGGCCATCTTTTATTAATCAGGGAGGAAATAATTTTATACGTGACTACTTGCATGAAAATATATTTATGTGAAAAAAATGAATTTAGAAGATATTGAATTGAGGTTGTGTTAGGTTAGAGAGTGAAAATAGAAAAAAGATATATAAAGCTTTAATTTAGGTATAGTTTAGGAATTTAATTAAAAATTATATTTGGAAAGAATAAAGGCATGAAATAAGAAATGCATATTATATGTGTAGAAATGTTGCACACTTTTTAGTACTATAGATTTGATGGATGTGATTTTATTTTTTGTAGGAGAAAAGGTCACCAAGGCAGGTCCATATGGTCCTGACCCAAATGAGATCAAAGCAATTAGGCAGGTGCCTATAATTTTATTGTCGAAATTGTCAAATTTTTTTATGGTAAATTTTAAATATTAAAAAATTATTTATTATTTATTTTTTAATTTAAATATTAATTTTTATTTCTTTTTAGTAAGTTTAGCAAGTATATATAAATACCCTAGTATACACTAAAAAATTAATTAATTGGGTTATGTTAGATAACTAATGATTTTTTTGAATAATATAAACAACTACCAATCAAATGAAAACACATTACACTTTTAAATTACTCACTTAAATCTTAATATTAGAATAACCATCAATATACCTAGTGAAATGAACATTTAATATATCTATTATTTACGTTATTTAGTATTTTGATTGTTTGCCTATACTTTTCCTAATTAATTTTCACTTTTGGGAATATGGTTGGAGCTGAGAGAGATTAAAGTTAAAGGGGATTCCAATTCTACGTAGCATAGTAATTTGAGAGAGGAACAAGGCAAAAAGTTGGTATATGGACAAGGAACGTGATTACAATGAAAGTGAGAGAAGCAAGAGGTGGTGAGGTATGGCTTATTTGTTGTCTAATTTTTATTTATTTTTATAGTAATTTTTAAATATTTAAAATCTTTTAGTTTTTATATTTTTAAATTTAAAATTAATTATTTTATTTTTTTTAGTAATTAGACAATAACTTTCGGTAAAGTTTCTCATGAGCCTTCTGAACTGAGGTTCATCACAAGCACTCTTGGCTTAGCCCTTGGATTAACTCCCAATGGGAGGTGCACTTTTGAATTGCTTTATCCATAAATTGTTTCTTTTATCATGGTGTAAATAATATTTACAATTTCCGTATTTTTTTTATAGACTTAATTTTTAATTAATGAAATAATTTTATTTTAAAATTATTATTTAGAATTAAATTAGATTTATTTTATTTTAATATAATACCAGAGTTTATATAATCAGTGAGAGAATTAAAAAAAAAATATTAGAGGGCCAATTATTTAATTTGGAAATTATATAATAATATCTAATTAAAATTAAGTGTATATATTTAAATTATTTTAAAAAAAATGTATTAGCTTTTTCTCTTGAACTGCTTTGATTTTTCTTATTATTAGAAATTAGATATTCACAATTATAAAATTATCAAAATTACTAAAAACGTAAAAAAAAGATATAGTTAGCACAATAATTAATATTTAGAAAATATATGTATAAAGCAATAAAATTATTAGAAGAAAAGAATAAAATTTGATGTTACAAAATTATAATGTTATTTGCACAATTTTTCAATATACTTGATCCAAGTATAAATTTTGTGGTTTGGAAATTTTGAAGGAAAAAGTATCAAATAAAATTAAAAAGTTCAAAATAATAGTATTATAAATAAATAGTTAGAGTATTATAGTGAATTTCAGTATTCCACTATAAATTTAGGATTAATCTTTACGTACAAGTGTTTTGCGCTTACAAGCTTTACAAGTTTGAAGAGAACGAAATCTCATAAACGCACGCGTTGATTGTGTTACGGGCCTCTCTAATAAACTTTTAAATCAATCTAAATCAATTAACGTGTGAATATATAACTTCCATTTTTTCAAAAGATTTCATTTCTTTTTTCAAATTTCTAGCCAAATTTGTTCAATCTCCTTCGTGTGTTCTCTCTTTGCCTTCGATCTCTTTCTGTTTTTTTCGATTTTCATGGTTTCTGAAATCAAGTTTTGAAATTGTTTTGAAGATAATGGAACTTCAGAAATACACCCAAACAATTACAGAAATACATCCAAAGGATTACAGAAATACACCCAAAGGATTACAAAAATAAACCAAATGATTACATAAATACACCCAAAGGATTTAAGAAATACACTTAAAGGATTTAAGAAATACACCCAATATCAAGGGGGAGACAATATATTTCTTCTTGAAATCTTTTAATGTTTTGCTGTTAAGGATGAGGCACATGGCAGAGACAATCTAGAAAAAAAACCTAGAAACAGTACCTTGAATAATGTTTCTTCTTTTTTTATGGTGATTTTTTATGGAGATTTGTATTTTTTTTTCTTGATTTCTTCTACTCTTCGCAGAATCGTAGTTTGTTTCAAATGTCGCTTGAATATTGACGATTTGCGTTTTGATTGAGGAAGAAGAGGAAAAGTGCGGCATAATAAACTTGTTGTAAGGCGCGTGCGTTGGATGCTCAATTTAAAAGAGTGGTGCGCGTATTTTTTTCTTGGATTTGTACCAACTTGTATAACTTGTAAACAAAAAATGCTTGTATGTGTAACATGACTCATAAATTTAATATTTAGAGCTTTAGAGAATATTATTTTTTTGGTACTTACTGTAAGAGAAAACATAAAAAATGCTTTAAAAGAGAATTGAACCAACATTCAAAGATTTCTAACTTCTCCAAGCATCCTAAATTTGAACAAATAACCAATTCAACTAAAGAAGAAATTTATGAATCAGATTGAAGATTTTAAGTAAAAAGTTCCGCCAATGATCCAATCCAAATATATAGTTGGCATCTACAGAAACAGAATAAAAATTCGTCAAATGTGCGGGGTACATTTGCAAATTTCAAAATATAGGGGGTCAATACAAAAAGTTGGAATACCGGGTGATGATGAAAAGACAAGAGACGCACAAAAAAATTGACCTTGATTTTCATTTCCAAATACCAGGTTGGTATTTAGGAAAAGGGAACAACAAAAGTGGCTCTCTGTCAGATGGGGCGTGCAATAGATTATTACACTGCCATCAATACATTATTAATATTATAAACAGAGAGAGAGAGAGAGAAAAAAAAAAAGGTTTGAGGGGCCTCATGCTAATGCTCTTAGTCTTATGAACTTTATGGGAACGAACTAATAAAGTTAGTTAATTGAATACAAATTAAATTAAATTAAATATACCAAGTTCAAAGAAGAAACAACAGCCTCATGTAGCATCCTCTTTTTATTTTATTCATTTATTGATTGATCATACTGATATTGCGAATGGTTGTTGGCTTTGTAGGGAGATAGACAAAGGTGGGGGCGGTGGGGGCAACGGTGCTGATTCAAAAGCTCTGAGATAGAAAGAGAGAGTGGGAACATTCTGATATTGGTTGGCTTTTAGTGTTTGTGACTTTCTATGTGTGCCTGTCTAATATGAGAAACAGCTCATCTTCTCTTTTCGACCAAATTATCTAACATACTTAATTAAACAAAACATAAACCGTGGATTAACTTTGATTGAGTGTGGGGTTCTTTGTTTAAGTAAGGATTGATGGATATACATATTTAGATTTTAGATACAGTACTCAACTTTTGTGTTTCTGTGCTTTCTTTTCCCCACTCATTATTTTCATTCATTCCTACTAATCACACACAACACTTTCACGTTTCAGATCTCTCCATATACCATACCACCTTCTCTTTCACAAAGGAACTTGTGTGTTACTCTGCTAAACTAAAGAGGTAAGTTTAGATTGATTTATGTCCATTCATTCATCTTCTTTTCTTTTCTTTTTTATTTAATTATTATTCAATTTGAGCATTTCAGAGTTCTGCTCCCACATGGTAAGTTGCTCACTTGCCTAATATATATACTATATTTGAACTCTGCAAATCTTTTGTTTTCAACGATTTCCCAAACTTATCTCCTTTACATCAAAATCTCTTGAGGATTTCTTCTGTTTTCTTGTTGGCTTGTCTTTGTACCAAAAACAATAACATCATTACCAAGCTTGTGATCCGTGTGCAATTGGGGTTGATTTATTCTATGTACCTTTATTAATTAAACTATGCTATTTTCTTCAACCAATACTTTACATTCTCTCAAACAAAAATCTTTTTTTTCTTTTAGTTTATTTGTTTTTCTTGCTTTGTTGTGTCAATAATATCGTCAAGCGTGTGCAGTGATCTTTGTGGAGCATAAACCACCAAAAAGATGATGCCTTTTGTCTACTAATTCGGGTGATTCTCTCAACTCATACCGAGATATGCTGTCTTGTGTTTGCAGCAGGGTTCTGTGCTGTGCTTGGCTTCAAAGGAGGGAAAGGGGAATGCTGATTATGAAATTTCCTTTCTGAAAAAAATCAAATTTTTTTTTTCCTTCGGACCACTAAGGAGTTTGGTGACTTGGTGTTGCTGGTGGCATCTGAAATCCCATTTGTTGAAGATACCTAGATTCAGATATTAAATTTAATAAGAGGGTTTGCAAGCTGGTGTCAGTTTTGAGCAAGTGGGGGTGTCTCCTCTTATCTCTGAGAATTTTGTATATTTATAATTATATATATACATGTGTGTGTTTATGACGGTCTCTTCTGTTGGCAATGTCTCCTAAGATGGCCTTATTTGCCGCTCTCATTGGGGTTTGTTACCAATTTAGTAAGCAACCTCCTCTTTGAGTCTCTTACCATTCAAGTCAAAAACTATAACCAAACCAAACCTTTGCTCCCCCAAGAAAAAAAAAAGAAGAAAATTTTGGAGAGATTAAGCCATCCTAGCTTTTCTGTTTGCACTCATACTGGCCTTGATTTGTGGGAAAAGATTCGGTCATACTAGGAAGGGGAAGCAACATTACCACAGTTTCTATATGATGCTTCTTTTCTTTACCTTGGAACATTAGCAAGTTACTACATTCCTTTTTTAATTTTCCATCCAAGTCCTACTTGGTGGCTGCAGCTGAAGGAGTAGCTATAAGAATTGGATCCAAGTTGGGAAAACTGTATTATAGGTTTTTTTAATTGGCCAAGATGAAGTTTATGAAACTTGGATCAAAGCCTGATACTTTTCAGACTGATGGAGATAATATCAGGTTTGATATGAGATCAATTTCCTTTTTTTTTTTTTCCTTCTTTGAGCTCACTGCTTAGAATTATAATGTTGTTATGGAATCCAATGGTTTGTTTTCTTCTGGTTTAATTTTTACTTATATTCCATTGTTCTAATGTACACGCTCTAATTTGACTTTTATTTGCTCAAATTAAACCATTGAGAAATTGTCTTTATTCTCTTTGTTGTTTCTAGCCTGAAGTTGTCAAGATCTTTTCTCTGTTGATCCCCAAAAGAAAAAGGCATTTCATCTGAAATAAGAGAAAATTTCCTTTGTAAAGAAAGCTTCTTTCTGGAATATCATTCATGGCTCTTAGGTCTTGACAGTCATGAAGTCCAGAATCCTTAAGCCTTGAACTGATCTTCTGATGGCAAATATTTGGTTTCATGCCCTGCACCTTATAAGTTCACTGTTTTTTCAGTGAACAACCAGGTGCATTCAGCAAATAAGGGAGAAAAAACTATGTTAAATTTTCTTTGTTTCTGTTAATATGTACATACATGACAGAAAATCAACAATTGCACACCTTGAATTTCATACTTTGCATCTGCAGTAGCTTCAACAGTTTCTCTTGTCTGGATTTGTTTCTTTAAAAAATAACATGAATCTGCATATGTTTGTCCAGGTATGTGGCAACTGATTTGGCAACTGACATAGTCATTAATGTTGCAGAAGTAAAATTTTATCTTCATAAGGTAAGATTTTCTATTTGAGCTAATTTCACTGGTCTCATGATGAAGGGGATTAATAAATAATAACCATTTTCATATGTAATTTCGCCATTGAATAAATAATAAAAATGGGGATTCAAATGTTGTTCTCACATTTACACACACTCACAATAAAAATGGTGGGACTAAAGAAAAATTGAGTGTATTTTATAAAAAAAATAGAGTGATGGAGGTTCTGATCTTGATATTTATCCTATCAATATTTGTAGTTTCCTCTTCTGTCCAAAAGCACACGCCTGCAGAAGTTAGTTAGTGGCACCAATGAGGGGAACAATGATGAAGTCTACATCCATGACATTCCTGGAGGACCTGTTGCATTTGAGATATGTGTCAAGTTCTGTTATGGTATGGTAGTGACTCTCAATGCGTACAATGTTGTCGCAGCTCGCTGCGCTGCAGAGTATCTTGAGATGTACGAAACTGTTGAGAAAGGAAACCTTATCTACAAGATTGAAGTCTTCCTCAACTCCAGCATTTTCCGGAGCTGGAAAGACTCGATTATTGTTCTTCAAACTACCAAGTCCCTTCTTCCTTGGTCTGAGGAACTTAAGATTGTGAGCCATTCCCTTGACTCCATAGCTACCAAGGCTTCAATGGATACATCCAAAGTGGAGTGGTCATACACATACAACAGGAAAAAGCTCCCATCCGAAAACGGGAACGATCCTCATTGGAACGGTGTGAGGAAACAACAGACGGTTCCAAAGGACTGGTGGGTGGAAGACCTTTGTGATCTTCAACTTGATCTCTATAAGCGGGTCATATCAACAATAATAACTAGAGGAAATGTTTCTAGTGCTGTAATTGGAGAAGCTCTAAGTGCTTATGCCTCAAGAAGGTTGCCTTGCTTTACCAAGGGTACGATGCAGGCCGGGGATATAACAAAGAATACAATATTGTTGGAGACTATAATTCGACTATTGCCTGCGGAAACAGGCAGTGCCTCCTGCAGTTTCTTGCTCAAGTTATTAACAGCAGCTGTTGTGCTGGAATGCGAACCGTCGGAAAAGTCCAAACTGATGAGGAGAATTGGACAATGCCTTGAGGAGGCTACAGTGGATGATCTTTTAATATGTGGCCAAGTTGGTGAGACAACAACGTTTGAGGTTGATACCGTGCAAAGGCTAGTTGAAGAGTTTATAGCACATGAGCAGCATAGTCAGGCCGAATCTCTGTCGGAAGATGAACTGCATGAGATGAGAAGCCCAAGTATGGTATCAGATAACTCTAAGAAGATGAAGGTTGCAAAGCTTGTGGATGGCTACCTTGCTGAGATTTCACGAGATCCCAATTTGCCTATTTCGAATTTTGTCAATCTTGCCGAATTGGTATCAAGCTTCCCAAGACCATCCCATGATGGTCTTTATCGCGCCATTGACATGTACTTGAAGGTAAGATAGGCACATGCCGATCAAACTCTAGACATTTTAGTCATACAAATTTTGTTACCACAACATGAAACAATTTCTCTCAAAAATTTAAGGTGCCAAAATTAGTCACTAAAATCAACCACTAATGTATTTGTCTGTATAAATATATATATGATTTAATTTATTTTTAATGTGTATTTGTATTCTAACATGTATTTTATACGAGTGGCTGACTTTGATGGTTGATTTTGGTGTAGACTTGGCAATAATAGATAGCAACCAAGTTTGAGAGGCTGACTCTTTACCCTGTTATGCAGGAACATCCTGGGATCAGCAAAGGCGAGAAGAAGAGAATATGTAGGTTGATGGATTGCAGGAAGTTGTCTGCAGACGCGTGCATGCATGCCGTGCAGAATGAGCGGCTTCCGCTGCGTGTGGTGGTGCAGGTTCTCTTCTTTGAGCAGATGAGAGCCGCTGCAACATCCGGAGGGACCGGCACACCGGAGCTTCCGGGATCCATGAGGTCCATGCTCCCCGCCGGATCTCAGGGCAGCTCACGGTCGACGACAAGCAATACAGAAGAGGAATGGGACGCCGTGGCGACAGCAGAAGAGATAAAGACACTGAAAGGAGAACTGAACACACACAAATTATCAGGCGGTGGTAACAATGATGATGTTAAAGGGAACGCTGAAAAAGTGGCTGCCAACAAAATGAAAGGGTTCCTGTTTTCAAAGAAGATACTGTCCAAGATTTGGTCAAGCAAAGAAAGGAATGGAGAGATTACCAGCTCTGACACTTCAGAAAGCCCTGCTTCTACAGTCATAGAGGAGTCAAAATCAACCCCTTCTAGAAGTAGGAGGCACTCAGTATCTTAGGGAGGGACATGTTTTCTTTTGTATAATCTTCTCTCTCTCTCTCTCTCTCTCTCTCTCTCTATAGTATTAGATTACGACCCATTTTTGTTGTGCTGTAACGAGGAAAGAAATCTCATTGTCTTTGTTGTAGATCAGATCAGGATTATTGGAGATTGCTTGTGACAGGGGAGATTTTAGCAGAATTTAAAGGCAAAAGAGGTTAACTAGAATCAATTCGCAATAAGCTTTTAGTGTTGTTCATACATGTGCTAGTTTTTAAGACTAAGATTGAGGATGTTCAAGTTCAACAACAAAATAAAATGCAATAAAATAAAAGGTTATTTTGCTATGTAGAAATGAGTAAGATAATCTGAATCCCTAATTTTATTCTATCCCTGTAACTGCTAAACACTCATTTATTCAGAAACTTTTTATTAGAATATGCCTTCATTCAAATATCTAATTTTCTTGTCGATACTTATGGATTGATGTAACAGAAATACTCTCTCGCGATCTTTGCAGTTCCGTTGGAAGGGAATGGATTCTTTTCATTTTTTTTTTAACAATTGAGGGGGTAAAGTATGATCTCTCACTATTAAAAACATGCACTTCTTTTATCTTTCATCTTACGTCATACATTAGCACTGTGTTTATAATAATTTTTTCTTCACTAAAATATTTCTTTTCTCATCTTATCTCTTTTTTTTTTACATGAAATTTTTCATATGTCTAAGGATCTATTTAGATGAATTTCTATGAAAAGATTTTTCTTCAAGTAATTTTTTTTAAAATATCATTTAGAAAAGTAAATAATTTTATGTTTGGATATTTTATTTAAAATATCTTTTTATTTAATAATTAAGTTTGGAAATAATAGTATAAAAATATTTTTTTATTTATTTATAATATTAAAAACTCTTTTAAGTAAAAAATCTTTTAAAAGATATTTTTTATTTTTTAAATATTTTAATTTTACTATTAAATTTTTGTTTTTAACGACTTAATGACACCAAACAAACTTAAAGACTTTTTTTGGGGTCAAGAAACTGTAAGACTTAAAACATCTGCGTGCACTCTGGGCTGTTTGTTAAGCCCTAAAGTTATATTGGGCCGAGCCTATTTGCATTTTATATTGGGCCAGACCTTTCTGACAAGCCTAGTTCATTTAATTCACAAGCAACCTTGGGTCCAAAAAAAATCACAAGCAACCCAGTCCAAAGACCAAACGAAAGAAAAGAAGAGGAATAGTAATTCCAGACCCAAAAAAAACAAGAAGAGGAATAGTAATTTAAAAGACAAAACCTATATATCCATTATCTACCCCTTCTAAATTTTCACTGGGCATTGTCTTTTCAGTGGTGTATCCACTACATTTGACCTTGACCTAGTGCTAAATGCTGGTAATGACAGACAGCACGCTACTGAATTTATATATTAACCAATAATTACCCTCCACTTTAATAAACATACTATATATGCACATTAAACATTAGGACAACTAATCAAATTATGTTTATGTAGAAGCTTTCTTTTTCTTCCTTTCTCCTGTGTTTCAGACGTCAAACAAAAATGATTTTTAGGTACTCCCATTCAAAGCACGTGGACCTCTTTACTACGGATAATGCTAATTAGGACCTAATTTCGTATTATATTGTCCCCGCAGCTGTGCTTAGAGATGTCTAATCCCACCTTTAGATGTGTAGATGCATGAAAAAGAGATAGAGATAGTGCTAACAGATGCATGATCGCACTTAGTACTTCTTCACTAACAACAACATCTTACGGCGAACAAAATTTATGATACATAAACTTCGTTTATATATAAAACTTTTATTTATTAAACGTGTATAAAAATCATATAAAAGAAATTAGTTGAATTGGTAAATAACTAGAGATTTTGGGTTCAAATTATAAAAATAGCACTTTTTTTTAGGACAAGATCTATTTTATGTGAATGTCAAGTTAATTTAACAATTAATTCGGAATCAACCAGTACTGACTCTTTATAGAAAATAAATAAATTGATGCCTCTCAATGTTGACTGCACAAGTTTTTTTTATATCGAATAAGTTAAATAATATAAGCCGAGGCATGGCGGTGGAAAAGGAAAGGAAAATGAAAAATACTCACGGAAAGAAAGAACCTACCCATTCAACCTTCTTCCTTTCCTTAATCCTTTTGAGTTTTCAAATAAAATATTAAAATTCAATCTTCTCTTGTCTCACTCTTTCCATAGCAAACTGGTAAGTCACTTTCCTTCATGGTTTTCTCTGTCTCTCTGACCCGTATAAGTATCTACGACCTATCTTATTAAAAGACTCTATAATTTGACTCGAATAATCACCTTCCACGCCTAAATAATGATTATGTTTAATTGCTAGCAAGTAGGCAATTAGGCGAAACTCAACATATAGCCTAACCTTGCCTAACACTTCTATTCACAATGAGGAATGTTAGGGCCAGCAATTTTAGTATTTTATAACCATTAATTAGTTATCAATAGTATTTTTAATAGTATCAGATTACATCTAATGATAAAAGATCACTCACTTTCATTTTGATAGTTAAGTGCTGACCAGAAAATACAAAAATTGTTGGCACCTAAATTTTTCATTCACAAATAATTACAATAACAGGCTTAACTAACCAATCATAGATATATAGTGTTGCGGTTTCATTAATTATAGGATAAGATTGGTGCAAATTTCCCTCGGTCAGTACATTTACTTTTGTTTTTTAGATTAGCGAGATGCGGAAAGACAGGATTTTGTCATTCATCTTCTTCTTTTAATTTTATAATGATGTCCATCAAAGTTTGGTAGCTACATATAGTTGGACCTGCAATAATGAGAAAGAAAGATGTGTTAACTTTAATTTTGCAGGTGGGCTTTTGAACCTACCACTATAAATTTTTAATATATTTTATATTTCACTGCCGTATGCATGCAGTTGCTGTTAATCAATCTCTAGTTGAAATATGTTGGATTTTTCCCTTCTTTTTTTATTAATAAAAATGATAATGTAAAAAATAATTGAATATTTCTCTCGATAATTTCAGGTTTGGTAGGAACTGGAACATAATAAACAAAAAAGAAGACGACGAATAAAGAGCAATTTAGAGTACATATATGTCTGCAATACAATATTAGTGCATGCGTATTTAACTTCGCCTCTTCGCCTATTTTATTTTATTTTGTTTAAATAATATGATAGGTAAGTTTAATTTTGAAAAATTTTACAATAGATATAAAGTTTGATTTTAATATATTAACAGTGTAAAGAGTTTTATATGATTTTTTTTGTAACCTTTAAGTGAGTATGGAGAGACTATGTCATTTGAGTTATAGTTTATTGATAAAAAAATTTATATAATTATTTAATTAGATTCATGTGTCTAGATAAATTTTTAAATAGGAATATGAAAATTAGTTATTTTTGTTTATGTGATAATACATGATTAATTGTTTGCGTAAATTTTTTTTATACTAAATTGATAAAAATATGGGTTTTTAAAAGAAAAGTAAATGCTGAATAAGTCATTGAAAAATATTTTATGATAGACTTATATGGAATTTTGAAAAAGACAAAAAAAATGCAAACAAGTGCATGAAAATTTGCAATACTGAATTTATAAGATCAAATGAGAGAAAAGATTGACAAAATGATGAAATGTGTTTAACATCATGGTTTTTGAAGAATCAACAAATTCAATGTTATAATTTTTTATTAATTTATTTAAAAATTAATTTTAATGTATTGTCAGTGTAAAATTATTTTACACGTGTATCCAATCACATAACGTTATATTAGTAAAAATGTATATTTTAAAATATCTATCAATGTATTAAAATTAAACTCTTTATTTGATAGTTCATGATACTAATGCGCTTCATGTTAGATTGGTTTATAGATAAAATAATATGAAAAATAAACACCGGATTAAAATTAAATACAAAAATATATTGAAATAAAAAAAAAAGAGATAGGTGGAAATTGAATATAAAGATAATCGCTCTATTTTTTATTTAATTTTTTTATGGAATAAGAAAGATACTTACTTAACCTACTTTGTTTATACCATAGTTTAGAAATAGAGTCCAAAGAAATCACTAACCTTCTACCCAATTTCCAAATACAATAAGAGAGTGATTTGACACTCCTCTAATCACTTTACGACGGCTACAATAGTTTAAATGATATTTATAATCTCTTATTAGATCAAAATAAAGAAAACATGAATCCATTAACATAAAATCTAATCTAATAACTAAATAAATAAAATCAAAATACATAAAATTAAATTCAACATTCCAATATTTAAAAATATAAATTAATAACTATTAATAATATTTAAACTCTTCATGTGATAAACATTTGTAACCCCTATTATAAAACTTTATCAAATTTAATCACGAGATTTCGTTTAAAGAAAGCCATACTACCAGTGTCATCCAAGGTGGTTTACGAAGAGATTTTCTTTTTCAGTAAAAAGGTCTCGCATTTTATTTTGTCACTAATTGTTTTTCCTCCCCTATATAGTGCATCCCTAAATTCTGCATAAAACTCAAGTACAAATTTTGTCCTCTATATACAGTGATCAATTTAAGACCTCGAAAGGGGATACGTCAATGTAATCTTTTTTTTTTCCCCCTTTTTTACTGCAAACGATAAGTTAATCCAAACAAAGAAAAGTTGTGTGTTATGTGCCCTTTTCCAAAAATAATAGAAGTAGGTACGTTTGTTGTATATGTGGTCAATCAAGTTTTATTGACTTGATCGTTTTTACTTTTTACCATGTTATATCCTTTAGATACTTAAATTACAGATAGAGTAGTTTCTGATATAGTTCGGTCTTTAGGTTAGTTGAGTCATAGTATAAAAAATCAAAATTAGAAAAATGAGACTGCCATAAGATTAACGATTCTCCTGTTATGGAAATAAACAAAAAGTATGTCACAATGTCAGTGTATTTTTGAGAAGGTTGCACTTAAACTATGGTCACTATTGTAGCTATCACTTTCGAAGCAAAAGTGATGTCGCAAGAAGAACTATATGCCATAAATGAATGGCAAGCCCATTAGCAAAAAAGGAGGGGGAAAAGATACACGAATGCGATGGATCAGAATGGCAGTCCCAAAACCAAAAGTGACATAGATCACTCAAAGGATAATTACGCGGGGTGTAGTTTGCTCATTTATTATTTCATTTCTTAATTAAAAAGTTGCGAGTTTCGATTTTATTTTGGACACGAAAAATATTCAATACCATGTTCAATTATATATATTTATATATAGGACAGAAAGTGATTATTAATAATAAAATGAGAGAGAGAGAGAAAAATAAAATAAAAAAAACGAGGATGGTGCCACTTGGCTTTCACATTAGTTTGTGTTTCAGAAATAGCTAAGTCTCGTCACTCTTCTCTCTTCAGACTCGTGACACATGTGAATGTGAATGAGTGAGTGGGTAATGATAAGGTTTTTAGTTCAGTCCCTATGAAAGCCTACGACTAGGGACAAAGTTGCCTTCTGCTGGGGCCATTTCACCATTACTCAATGCTTATGCACGCTTTTTTATTTTAGTATTGGATTTTTAATTGTATTTTTAAATAATATGAAATTTTATGTATTTTTTTATATGGAGAATATAAATTTAAATATTAGATTTGTGATTTTTTAAATATAAATCTAACTCTTAAATTTATATTTTAGTATTAAAAAAATTTAAATGTACAAGTCAAATTCTCTAATTTATTTTATGACAAAATTTTTTTCTTAACACAAATCAAAGTCTGATCCTCAAATTTTTTTTATAAATTTTATTATTTTTAAATTTAAAATTTTGACTTATTATTTGAAATAAAAAAATAAAATTTATATAAAAAAAGTACACTAATTAATTATTACTATAAATTATACATAATCTTCCTTCATATTTAAAAAAAATTAGACTATTATTTATTCATCCTCTGTGAACTTATTTATTTTATTGAACTTATTTATTTTATTTTTTTTATCAGTCACGCTCTCTGCATCATGCAATTTGCTTTCACGGGTTAACTATTTTTTGCTTACCAATCATAATGTGTGTATTTAGTTTGGTTTTTGTCGAATTAGAGTTTAAATAAAAGTAATTTTATAAAATTAATTTTGAATAAAAATAAATTTATATTAATATGATTTATTTTTTGTAATTTTATATTAAAATTGATTTTAATAAAATAAATATTACTTTGATAATATTAGTTAAAATTATTTTTAAATAGATAATTATTAAAAAGAACTTATTATTAAATTATAATATTATTTTTTTAAGTATATTTAATTTTTTTTATTTTTTCAGCATATTTTTTATATAATATTTTTTTAGTATTCTTAGTATTTTTATTTAGTATTATAACTTTTTTATAATTAATTTTTGTTCTTTAATTTACTCTACTTAATGGGATCAATAAATTATATTATAAAAAGATAATAATAAATATAATATACAAAAATTATAATTATAAAAATGTATAATATCAAACAAAAATATTAATAAAAAAATAAAAATAATAAATAAAAGAAAAAGAAAATTCATAAAAAAATAAAAATTTCATAAATAAAACAATAACATGTTTGAAGGGTAGGGTTGGTAGAAGGAGATGAAAGACACACAAAATCTAGTTAATGAAATATAGAATGTGTTTGACAAACGCGTTGTAAATGATGAAAGTGCGTTTAAATTCTTTGTTGTTTGGTTACCTATACTTTTCCTTTCTTACTTCAAGTGAACGGACTTTTAGAGAAAAAAAAGGAAAAGTATAGATAACCAACACGATTTTTGAACAATGTGTAAACAATGTGAATTAAGAAATTATAACTTTTGCGTTCATTGTGTTTACTTTGTTGTTGGTCATTATTGATTTTAACAGTTTTTTCCGTGAGAATTTTTAGATTTATTTCAAGTCATTTCAAATATTTTAATTTTTTTATCATTTTTAGACTTTCTTTCCTATTTTTATTTTTTTTATTAAATTTTTTATTGTTATTTTGTTATAATATGAATTATTGATCTTATTAAAAAGGACAAAGTAAATAAAAAACTGATCATACATAATAATAGAGTCATAAGTAATAAAATTATACATTTAAAATAATACTAAATACAAAAATACTACTGAGAATGCTAAAATAATTATAGAATATTTTTTGTTTGTCATTGTAAAATTTATTATTGTAATTTTTGTGTACGGTTTATTATTCTAAATTTTTATAATATATATTATTGTTCCTATTAAAAATGATAAATTAAATAAAAAATTAACCATAAATAATAATAAAAATATAACTAGTAAAAAATTAGAACAAAAAATAATAACAAAATTAAGATGACTGAGAGTACTTAAAGAGAGTACTAAAATATGTTATTTTATATATTTTTTAATTTAATAAATAATATTAATTTTTATTATAATAATAAAAAATTATAACATACTAATTATAAATCATCTGTCATTTTATATTTGTGTATATAATATTAAAATATATGTATTACTTAATTTATTTTTAATTTATATTTTATATTCAAATACATATTTTATACTAATAGTTGATTTTGTGTATAATTTTAGTGTATATCTAATATGATTTTCGATGAATATACAGATAATTTAAAAAATTACCACTTTGTTAAAATTTTTAAGATTTTTGTAATGTTATCTTTCTTTATTTATTTAAAAAAATTATTGTAACTTAATTTAATAAAACAATAATATAACTGTAAGAATATATTATAAAAAATACATTTTTTTGTTTATTAAAAATGACATTATAAATACTTTGAATAATTTTATCTGAAGTCATGCATGATTTTAAAGTTTCATCATCACATATAGTCATGATATAAAAATATGAAGATATTATATTTTAATACATTAAATTAATTTATTTTTTAGTTCATATGATTATTTAATTTTCTTAAATATCAAGAAAATTTTTCAGCAAAGAAAAGTATGTTTTATATATACCAAATTTCTTGATCATCATGAGCTAGCATGAAGAAAAAGGATATGCAAGACACAAGTTAAGGAAACTAATAGAAATGTCAGACCAAGAATGGTATGTTTTTTTTTTTTTACTACACCATAAGCGAAAAAAATTGTAGACATTGACATATAGTCACAGTATAACGGTAGCTAATGGAACTATCTTGGTAGTTTGAAGAGTTAGTTAAAAAAAAAGGGCAGGGTGAATGAATATTATAGGAAACTAGAAAAGCAATGCAAGTTGAGTCATGTTAGGCAATGATTATAGCAATTCACCGGCAAGACTACTATTGGTCTATTGTTGAGTACCCTAGAATAGTCTTAGCTAGTGGCGGAACTTGAAACAAAATTTTGGGGGGCCAAATAGAAAATAATTGTCAAAATATTTTTTTATATGGACTTCATTTAAGATAAACTCATCTAACCTTATCTCTCTGGTTTGGGTGATACTGCCAAATTTAAAGCCTTTTTTCAAGATCTCGTTCAAAAAAGTTAAAGTTAAAGTCATCAGATATAACTTTTTGAACTTTTGAAGGTTATATCTCACTTTCTTCGTGATTCATTAAAGTAGAAGAACTATCTACATGTGTTGATATTGTAAAAGTTATATGTTCTCCTTCTTAAATATTAACCTTCCTCTTAAAAAATGTATCAATTCTTTGATTTTTCATTATTATTTTATATAAAAATTTGAATATATATCCTGTAAAATATATAAAGAAAAAGTTAGAAGGACAAATATTAAAATTTATAATATTTATTGAATTTTTTTTTAGCAATTTATACAAATACAATAATATTAATACTTATTGAATATTCTATTATTTTTTATCATATAAAAAATTAAATTAAATAAATAGTAAAATATAAAATACTATTAAATTAAATAAATAAAAGATATCTAATTTTTTATATTTGAACATAAAGATAGAGAGAGTGTTGTTTATTGAACTTATTAGATACTTTAAGTCATAGTAAAGTATTTAAGTCAATTGAACTATTTTTTATCTTTTGAAAAAGTACTACTAAATTTTTTATAAAAAATTTGGGGGGCCATAGTCATTCCTTGTCTGAACTAAGCTCCACCACTGGACTCTTAGCAAACAAATAATGTTAGAGAACTGTTTAGTTAATATTAAAAACTTCCATTTGATTCATGAGCATGTAATATCCTGGATAATTCTGAGACATAATAACAGCTATAACATGTGCCATTCTACACATTTATAAAGTGAAGACAATACAGATTTATACTTTTATTCTGAATGAAAAAATGTGCCATTCTACACATTTGATTTACTTTAATTAATACCTTCTTATTTGTGTTGTTTTGCTTGTTGCAAGTTCATTCTTTGTTCTGATTGTTTAATTTTTTCTCCCTTATGTCTTTAGACTATCATACTTAAGTCCAAATTGTCATACTAAATGGGGTTAAATAATAAGAAGAAATAAACTTTGAACTTTATATCACATAACAGTAAGAAATTAAGAATATTCAAACAATAAGATGACATCCAGAAATTATACATAAAAGATACTTTTTAATTTTTATGGTTTTAACTAAAACCAGCCCATAATTAACAGAGAACAAACAATAAACATTATCTATTATACTCTTATGTTTGGTGTTTGTACTATGCAAAAATAGAATAAAAAAAAGAGAAATCACAAATCTAAGAATAAAACCAGCAACTGTACTTTCTCTTGATTTGTCTCTCCTCTATATATCCTCCCTCATAATCCAAATTCCCCAAATACTAATCCCTTTTTATAATATATTAAGTAATTAAGCATGACAACAAAATCACATACAAGATAAATAGAATCGTGTACTTATAGCAGAAGTTCTTTTACATACAAGCAGCTCTTAAAACTTTTCATAGCAAAATATCACCATCACCATTCCTACCTACAAATAATTGTAGATAAAAAATCAGCTACCTTCTTAATTGGAACATAATTGCTAAGGTGTATATATATTAGTATTTAGTAGACAAAGTAAACTAGGGGCCCATAATTGAAAAAGAGAAAATATAAAAGATACAACAGAACATATATGAAACAATGTGCTTAACAGCTAGTAGAAGCAGAAAATCAGAGTCAAGTGGCGATAACTCTTGCAGCAACGTCAGATTGAAAAGGTTGACGTGGCGAGAACAGAAGCAGGACAGTTAGATAAGACATACAAAACAACTCATGGTTATAACCCTTAATCAAATATTATACAGTATTCTACACTAAAATATTTTCAACTTGTAAATGGTAAAGAAAAATGTGAGAGATTAGATAAGAACTCATGAACATCACTCTCTATTGCCATTAAAGGCATCTGAAATTATAAGTTGATAATCATCAAGAGAAAAAAATACCGTGATACATAAAGTCTTATAATGGCCAAATGGACACTTAGAACACTGCAAAGAATATGACATATGACATTGCAAAATTATAATGCAATCATAACTCAGATCCTTCAATTGATCAAATAAACACATCACAATACACACAAAAAAATGAAAATAAAAGAGAAAAAGACAGTTATACATAAATAAATAACTAATTTAATGATTAATTAAAAAAAACATTTTAAAATAATCTGATATTATGTACACGATAAGACACTGCCCCCATTAAGAAAGATACTAGGATCCAACCAATATCAATGAACAATCAAAGTAAATTGGGCAGGGATAAGATCCTTGCCTGTGGGCATAATATCGAAATCAAAGGACAAAGATAATAGTGATGATGGTGAAGTCTCTAAAGTTTCTTTAACAAATATTAAAGTTTAGCGACACGACACACCCACGCCCAAACCCAATGGATACTCTCTTTCGCGCACCATCCACTTCTAATCGTGACATATACAGTCTCTTCTAAAGCTAGATAGCTATTAAGATTTATCCAATTAATAATCAATATAACCCTCTTTATTTAATAAAAAGTCCTATTAAAACTTTAGTACTAAAGTAGCAGGTATTTAGTTATTAGATGAGATTAAGCAAAATATCAATAATAACAACATTATCAAAACAAAAGTCTAAAATTGGAAAAGATTGATGGGTAAATAACACTCCAAAATGCATGTAGATTGCTTTTGGGTAGAGATTGGAGAGGAATCTAAAAAGCCACATCCATTTACTAAAAAGCTATTTCTTAACAACTAAAGGCGGGGAAATCAGGATATTCTTCTTCCCAACTTTACAAAAACCAAAGGAAAAAAAAGTTAAAAGAAACCTCTTATTCCTTCCTTCCCATCCCCACCCCCAAAGTCGTTACTCTAACTAGATAATTATATTCCAAAAACTATACACATTAACTAGACCACATAGAGTTGAAAACTGCAGAAGAAAAGAAAACGACAACAAAAAGCACAAAGTGACAAAGCTGACTCTACAACTCCATAGGGCTCTATACTCTCCATTTTTTTCTCTTGTAGAGTAATAATGATTTCAGACTTCTCTTGGATCAACAAAAATGGAAATTCCAGGTGGAGATTTGGTCCAGTCACCAACGGAACCGTCGCTGTAATCCTCACCGAGCCTCTTAATGCACCATAGATCTTCAGGACACGATAGCATCTTCCAGTGCGGTATCCCAAACCGCAACGGTTCTTGACCAGACACTTCGGTAACTACCGCGCCGCAATCACGTTCTTTGGCCACGTTGTGCGCAAAATCGCACAAAGTCTTAACCATCTTAACCGCCTCGGGACCTTCTCCTCCAATTCCGTACACAAAGTGGAACCCGAACGGCTTGAAGAAGTCCGGAAATGAAGGTAACCGTAAAAAGGGAAAAGCCTTGTCAACCACGCGAGTCGTCTTCGCAAGCGTGCGTTTCACGCGCGACGCACCACGCACCTGGAGCGTGAAGAGTTCCTTAGAGTTCCATATGCTAAGTATGGCCCACGACTTGGGTGGGTCGGATAGGAAGTGATCCGTGCCTTGCCAGGTGGCGCCGTCGGGAACGGCGAGGAAGGTCCCGACTGAGAGTTTGTTGTTGAGGACGGCGTCGATGTCAGGGGGGAAGAACTCGGTGGTGGCGAATCGGCGGCGGTAGATGGCTTCCGCTTGGGAGGGGGTAAGGTGGATGATTTTGACCTTTGGGGAGAGGGTGAGACGGTGGGCGAAAACGGGGTTGACAAGGATGGAAGGAGTACGGAACTTTGTGTAACCGCATTTGTCAGTGAAGAGTTTCACGGATGCTAAATTGTCGTTTTCCGTTGCCATGTAGGAATACTCTGCGCCATTATCTCTGAACCATGCCTCCATTCGATGCACCAGCTTCAACCCTATTCCTATTCTCCTGCATGACACCAAACAAAACAACTCACCTTACTAAATATTTATTTATTTATCTATTAATATTTGAAGTTGCAAGTTGCAAGTTGCAAGTTAGTTACCGGTGAGAGGGGGAAACGCGAAGGCCTAATATGTAGGCGACTTTAGCATAAACAGGGAGATGTCTGTTACTGTTACCAGTGTTACTAGTGTCGCTGTGTTTGGTGTTTCTGGAGGGCTTCTTTCCGCACGTGATGGTTTTGATGCAACCCCTTATCATTCCCACTATCTCATCTCCAATCTCCGCCACCTATAGTTGATGTCGAACACACACATCGATATTATTATACCGTTTTGGTTTGAGAGGGACTTGATTGAAACAATAAATTATTTGCAAGACACTAGTTCTTAATGGAATAGGAAAAAGCAGCAGGCATTCATTGATTTAGACTGTGTTCGGAACGCTTGAGAATAAAATTCTCATACGAAAAGAATTATTTTTTTATTTTGAAATATAATTGTTCTATTAATATTCAAACTACAATTCTATTATTATTAAATATTGAAATATTAATATTGTCTCTACATAAACAAATTTTAACTCTATTGAAAGATAATCACAAAAATAAAATAATAATTCATTTTATTAATATAATTAATTATTTTAAATTATAAATTTAAATTAAAAATAAAATTATAATTTACTTTTTAACATAAATAGAATTACTTCTTCATTTTAATATTTTTTTAATACACTTTTAACATTTTTAAGGAAGAAATAAAGAATGAATGAATGAATAAAATAGGATACCAGCATGAGGAAAGAAGGTGAGTGGCGGACCCTGCAGATAGGGTCACCGAGGAGGTCGGTGAAGATAGAAAGCTTTCCACTGGGTCCAACCTCACATATTCTCTCTACTTCTTCTACTCTTTCTCTGTCTCTATTAGGATCATACTCTCTCATAACAACACCATGATGAAACTCCTCACCCATGTTAACTTCTTCCACACCGGGAGAAACAAAGAAAAAGAAAGAAAAAGGGAGAGAAGTGAATTGATATAGTGAAAAATGGCAGTGCCTTATATAGACTATGAAGGAGATGAAAGGAGGGAGGGAGATGATGAAGAATATCTCCTCCAAAGCGGCGTTATCGAGAGTGATTATTAGCTAGGGAGTGCAGTATGATAGTGTGATTTGTGAGAAAGAAAACTCAGCCACCAAAAGGCTTCGAAGTTTGGGTCACTAATCAGAGGTAGAGCCAGCCTTCAATGTTCGTACGCCATCATAGGTTCGCACCAATTTGGAAATTCACATTCACACTTATACACCATATATATATAGTGAGATAATAATTAGATACACTCGTATACATGAAAATGAAAAAAATAATAAGAGGGATAAAGTCCAAAAGTCACCTTATATGTCTCTTTATATACCTGGCCGTTTCACCTCTTTCTTTTCTTTATTTTTTTAATTAAAAAATTAATTGCATATTTTTAGTTTTCTTTCCAAAATCCACTAATTTCTTTTATTTTTTATTTTATATATACTATATAACTTTATAAAATAATAATTCAATTTTCTTTTTATTTAATTTGTTTAATTATGTTAATTTTATTTTTAATTATTATTTTTAGACTAAAATTATAAACAGTTTAAATTAAATTAAAACAAACAGAACAATGATAAAAAAAATGAGAAAAAAAAAAAAATAGAAGATGACCGGAGGAGGCAAATAAAAGAGGATATGGCGGCTATGGCTGCGCAGTTGTGTAGAAGTGTTGCTCTTAATTGCACTTTTTATTTTATTTAAATACTGAAGGAGGCGTTGCCATCATGATCCCATTTGTAATGATTACCTTTAACACTCTCTTACTTCCCTACTTCAATTTCTATAGCCCAAAATATGATGGGTCTCTTTATGGATCATCTACTGTAATCATGTGGAATACCAAATGGTAGTAAATATATACACATGCATGTTTCATGTGGGATGTGGATCCCTATTCATACTCATGTGCAACAAACAACATATACACATGCTGACATACATATCCATCTTCCACTTTCCATTCAATCTCAATTCTGTGTTATTATCACATACTTATTTACCCAATTTTCCTACTTTCTAAAAGGAGAACACTCGGACAACTTTTTTTTATGATTTAATTGGTTAATATTTTTTTAAAATAAAATAAATTATTAATTATATAACAAAATTAATTTTAAAATTATTGATCTCATCAGAGTTATCATTTTTATATGATTAATATATTTTTTATATTATATTTTTTTTATATTATATTTTATTTTTTAAAAAATGTTAAATAGGTTAAAACTTCTAATGTGAAGGTACCAAAAAGAAAAAAAAAAATTTATCATTAAAATTATAGAAGGTACTTATTCATAATAATTATGACCCTGAATATTTTACATTTAAACGCTAACAATTTAATCTATTTATTTAAATAATTAAAAATGTTAACTTTTAATGTACTGAATTTAAAACTCTGGCAACCTTAGGAATGCTCATCCAATCATCCATGACCAAGAAATGCTTTAATATAATAGTGCGTCACATAATTTTTGTGGTGATTCATGTATTTTGCTTGATATGTTTGGTAGTTGAAACTCATGGGTATTTTTATTGTGACTTCTTCTTCTTCCTTTTTTTTTTGTTTTGTAAGATTTGCAATTATTCTTATGCTAATTTTAAATAGAGTAATCACAAATCAAATTTTTTTTCCTAATTTTGGATCAAGTGGTGACATCTAAGAAAATAATCATAATATATAGAATAATTACATTATCACATAAGACAGTAATTAATTTATGTCTTTTTTTAAGACAGAAATATATAAATATTAATAATAGAGATATAAATTATTAATATATATTATATTTAATAAAATATTAAATAAAATACAATAAAATTAAAAAAATCTTTATCTTATAAAAATTAATAAAAAATAAAAATATAAAAAATAAAAGTATAAAAATTAATTGTATAAAAATGAATAAGAAATAAAAGTGTAAAAAATTATATCTAATTGATTGTATGTATTTATGTACTAATGTGTCCATTTAAAATTTAAGTTTTAATAAACAAACAATTGACATGTATATTTTTGATGGTTAAAACTAAATGTTGCCTAAAGATACACAAGATTCAACTTAAATTCAAAATATATTTTTGATGGTTAAATAATATTATTATAAGTATTTTTATAAACTTAAAATTTTTTACTAAAGATATTTTTTATAATTATTATAAGCATTTTTATCCAACTTATTATATAATTCTTTTTTTATTCCTTGCTAAAATCGTAGCTACCTCTTATGAATCATATATCGCTATGCTCCAACCCTACAACCTAAATCATAGCAGTCTTTAGTAGAGAAAGAGTACGTACTCTGTATCCAGGGAGAATGAGAGAAGGAGAGAGCGGAGGCGAGTGTTTGAGGGTGAAACACGGTGGTGAGGAAGATGACCATGCCATCAAAAGAGATAAGGGGGAGAGCGTGTGGGAGGGTGTGTATCCAGTGTTAAAAAGGGTTCTTCTCGCGAGGGTTTAGAAAAGTCATCTAAAGTCTCTTTTAGATATAAGGTCATTGGTGCAGAAAAGTCTAAAGCCTTTGCATTAGTAGGGTCCTTATCTGAGGATGGTATCACGACGGTGACAGGTAAGTAGGGTGATTCTCGTCCACCAAGTGTCAGTTTTACGAAGGAGGCAAAGAGCTGTCTATCTAAACCTTATTAGGAAGCCATTATGATCAAGGTGCTAGATAAATATTATAGCTGCACGGCTTTTATGCATAAGCTTCGAATAGTATGGCGCATCAAAGGAGGGTTTGATTTGTTGGACGTGGGGTTTGGGTATTTTTTTGGTTAAATTTGATATTGCTGCGGATCGTCAGAAAGTCATTATTGGTGGCCCGTAGTTGATAGACAGTCACTATGTTGCAATAAAGTCATGGGACGTGGATTTAGGCCATGCGAACAATCCTTCGGATCAACGCTAGTATGGATTCGAGTCTCAGGACTTCCAACTTGGTGTTACTAGGAACAAGCAAAGCTGCAAATTGCTTCTTCAATAGGGGTTCCGGTGAAAGTAGACTTGGCCATTAAGTTTGCAGAAAGAGGAAAATATGCCCGAGCTTGTGTTCAAATTAATATTGGGTTGCCTATAATAAAACATATTGTAGTGGAGGGTATGACTCATGAAATGGAGTACGAGTGTTTACAGCTGATTTGTTCTACTTGTGCACGGTATGGGCATGATAAATAGTTGTGCATGGAGAAGGAGTCCTTGGAAGAAAAGGGTGATTCTTTTGGTGGTGGAAAAGATATTGAAGCCCCGACACTAGTGCCACACAACAATCATGAAATTCAGAAAGAGGTTGAATCGGAAGCTAGCGATTTGGGTGAGAATTCTCGTAATTTGGGCGAGAAATTAGCAGTTGTTAAAGGGAAGGATGCGGTTACGAAATCATTGGCTTGATGGTCATGTTAATGAGGCATGCATGGATGATGGAGAGGGCTGGTAACAAGTGCTGCGTAAGAAAAAATTCACAATGGGCCATCCATCAGGTTTGAAGGACCAAGATGGAAAGCAGCACAAGTATGGTTCGAGAAGGGTTCCAAGGCCCAATTTGCATGGTGATGGAGGCAAATTAATTGGCATTAGGATGGGGCAGCGAGGAAAATATGAAATTGCGCCATCTCCATCGGGCAGAACTCCTGCACGTCGTGGAATTTCTCTCCAGAAGTGTTCGCAGCCTTCCTCCCTGCAGAACTCGCCAGTTGATAAAAATGGTGGGGTTGTAAATTCTGTTAAATTAGTAAATAATTAGTTAATAAATTAAATTTTAATAAAAAAAATTATAAATATAAATGTTATATTAAATTAGGATAGAGCTCATCAAAACGAGAATTTTGGCACTAATTTCAAAAAATTCGGCCCAAGATTGGATCAAACGGGCCGAATCGGTTGAACCAGGTCCAAACCGGACCTGTGGGCCCAACTGGCCCAACACTTAAATGAACCGAGGCTCTTCTTTCTCCCCACTTCAGCAAAGAGCTCGCTGAAAGCACAAACAGGGGGGGAGAAGAAAACCAAATTCCCTAACCCTTACGTTACTTCAAATTACCGTATCTCCTCCATCCGAACTTCGATCGTCGCACCGTTTGCGACCACGTGACCACCGTGTTGAGCTCTACGATTCTACTGGAAAAATTTCATAGGTAAGCCACTTTATTACTCTCAGCCTCTCCTTCTCCCAATTTTCAAAAATTTAGTGGTGTTGAATTTCTTTGCTTTTTGATGTACTAGGATTCAATTAGCTTGAGAAAAATATTCACTCTTGCTTATACGAAGCTTGAGTAAGGTGAGAATACCATAACTCTATCTAATTTCTGAATTTGTGCAATGGATATTGAGTTTGGGTGTATATGTGTTGTATATTTGTATTAGGTGGTGTGTATGTAATTGGAACTTGAAATTGTGGACAGTGGAGGCTTTAGATTGGTGCCAAAGCTTGGTGATTTTGGATAAGTAAAGCTGTATGTGCATCTTTGGTGTTTTGCTTTGATCAATACGTGGAAATCGGCTAAGGTATGGTTTAGGTTTCACGTATTTAACATATAATGTTATGTAAAAACTTATGCTAGAGAACCATAAGATAGGTTGGAATGATTATGCATGTTGGATGCTTAGCATTAAAAACATTGAATGGTAATATAAATTAAGTATGTGTTGGTGATATTGTTGGTAAGTTTGTGGTAATGATTGTATATGTATGTATGGCAAAATAGTGGTGATTTTATTGATGGAAGTATGGAATTTTGATGATTGGTGGTAAAGATTGTTTATGGATAGTAGAGTTATTTGGAGATGTTGTAATTTGTGTTTGTGTTGGGTGTAGGCAAAGGAAGTGGATATTGAAATTTGTTTAAAGAAAATTGAGGTTTTTGAAGTTTAATGAAAATTGGTTTTTGGTTGAATTTCGGCGAGCTATAACCTGGCTTTCGGACCCCCAAATGGTTCCAAACTTGTTTTAAATGAAAATTGGGTTCGTGAAATTTATGTCGTTTGAGGAACAGAAGAAAAACGATTTAAAACAGAAAAGTTATACGCGTCGGAAGTTTTGGGTTGGAATATGAAAATTCTGTAGCTTTATAACTTAATCAAATTTTTGGAAAAACGTACGCCCACGCGTACACATGGCATGAAATTTTTTACTGAACTCTTTATATGCGTACGCAAGTAGACCTATGCGTACGCGTACGCATGATGAGGGTTGCGCGCGCGAGCTGCCTTTTTATACTCCCACGCGTACGCGTGGCCCCTATTCCAGCAAATATGATTTTTTTTTTCTGAGTTTTAAACCTAATTTCAAACTTCTAAACCTCTATTTTCACTCTTCCAGTCACAAATGATAGTAATAAGTCTAGTAATTAGATGAAGTTAGGAAATAGAGATAACTTGGAGGTAAAGTAAAGTTGAAAAGGTAATGAATTGAATATGAAATGTTATAAATGATTATATATAATACTTGGTTTAAGCAATCAAATGATTTGAGATACGAGGTTCCCTGAGTAAAGTACCGTGGCTTGCCACCACGAGTACCAGGTCAAAACTCGATACTCTGTTGACCCTACATCGTAAGAGTGACCGAGCACGTATAAATCCCCGGGAGTGGTACCCCCATTGAGCAATTGATATTTGTATATAAGAAAAAGCTATGCATAGATTCTTGGGAATGCACGACGAGGGACAGTCCAAGGGTTTAGCAAACCGGACTTGTCGGGTTGGCTTGATAACCGATAGATGGGATTCATCAGCCATAGGTCAGGCATGCATCATGTGCATATTACTTGAATTTACTTGTTTGTATATTAACTGGGTGTGCTTAAATGTATTTCTATGCTAATTGTATATCTGTTATCTGCAGTAATTGTACCTTTTTATGCTTGCCTTTATCTGCTTATTTGTCTGTGATATGTTGTCGGAAATGGAGGTATGGAGGAAAGGCGGTAAGACTTAGAGTTAAGATTAAGTTAAGTTAGATTTAATTACTCTTATAAGACCACCTTTTATGCTTTTTTTTTAATACTTTAAGCTTTATGATCTGAGAGTCGGCATTCTAGGATTGCTTCTGGCATTCCCAGGACCTTATATCTTATATGCGTGGCACCTTTACCATGCTGAGAACCTCTGGTTCTCACCCCATACTATGTTGTTATTTTTCAGATGCAGGTCGAGAGGCACCTCGTTAGGCGTCTGGACTTCTGAAGCGAAGTGGTTATCGGGTTACTTTTTGTTGGATAGTTATGTATATATATGTACTTAGTTTTCTCTCCGCATGACTTGTTCCTTTTGACTCTCTTAGAGGCTTATGGAGAGACAGGTTTTTTTTATGTATGTTTGGATTTGGAATATGTATATATATGTATAAATGTTCTCTGGCCAGCCTTGACTTCGCAGGCTGAGTTAAGAGCTTGTTATTTTGTATCTTTGACCCTCTATTCCTGGTTTTGTTTTCTTGTACTCGTTGACTATAGCTTTCTTAGCACGCAAGTTAACTCGTTTTCTGAGCGATGCGCTTTTTATTTCGCGACTTTTACTTCACCTATTCTTCAAGGCTCCTAGTTTATTGTTCTCTTTCTACTATTATATGCATGTATATTTTATTTTAGAAATTGTAATACCTCACCACCTCTGTTTTTCTATTTAAGCGTAAAACTCTGTGTGGTAGGGTGTTACAGGCGCAACGGAGAAAATCTTAGTAGATGGAAGCATGGCGGGTGCAGCGTTGGAGAGTCCGAGGGTGGCAATTGTTGAAGATTAGAGTGTATCAGTATCGTAAGACAAACCACCTATTGAGGTTGGTGATTCTATTTAGAGTTTATGTTCTTATTTATTTCGTCCCTATTATTTATGGATAGTTTGAATATGATTGTTCGAAATATTAGGGGTGCTTCTAATAATTTAACCCAAGTGCATTGTAAGGAACTTGTTAGAAAATTTAGACTTATTTTCTTTATTGTGGTTGAAACTTACTCCCCTTTTTCAGCATTTAAAATTATTTTGGGAAAGGTTGGGGTATCACTCTGTTGGTATAGTGGAAGCAGACGGGCATAAGGGGGGTATTTGGTTTCTATCCTCTATGAATGGTGTTTGTTGTAAGTTCATTGATACTTTTGATCAGGATGTTACTGTTGAGGTTCAATCTAATAATTTAATTTGGAGGTGTAGTGGTATTTATGGAAGTCCTCAATTTAATAAAAGGATTCTCCATTGGGATTTTCTTGTGGCACAATCCATGGTGTTTCAAGGACCTTGGATTGTTCTTGGTGATTTTAATGATGTCATATTTTCTCATGAATCTAAGGGCTGTCAATTTTCTCATCAAAGAGCAGACAGGTTTGCTACTTCATTAGGGGATAGTGGTTTATTTGATCTGAAGACTATTGGGAGACGGTTTTCTTGGTACAGGAGGGTGAAAAATTATGTTGACGTGGAAAAAAAGCTTGACCAAGTCTGTATAAATAGTAGTTGGTTATCTATCTTTCCAGAGACTTATGCAGAAGTTCTAAATAGGCTTCAGTCTGATCATTGCCCTATTCTGGTGCATTGTAAAGGTCGTCCTCAGCCTAAAGGGAATCGACCTTTTCGATGTGTTGCTTCTTGGGCTACTCATCCCGGGTATAAGGATATTGTAAATCAGTCATGGTGGTCTGGCAATAGAGGGATTCATGGCAAGCTTTCGAAAGTGCAGAAGAATTCATTAGAGTTTAACTCGAAGGTGTTTGGTAACATTTTTGTTAAGAAATGTGAATTAGAGCAGCAGATTAATTATTTACAAAAGCGTTTGGAAGTGGTAGATAGCATTTGTTTGCGTCAGAAAGAGCAGTAGTTGCTTGATGATTATAATAATACTCTAGTGCAAGAAGAGATCCTATGGTTCCAAAAGTCCAAAAAGTTGTGGGTAAGGTTTGGGGATAGGAATACAAGATTATTTCATATTCAAACTCTTGTGCGAAGGAAGCATAATAAGATTCATGGCCTTTTTCTCAAGGATGGAATGTGAAAAACTGATTCAGGGGTTCTGAGTCGAGAAGCAGAGTCTTTCTACAAAAGCTTATTATGTTGTTTGGATGATGTTGATTTGAGTTGTCTTGGTGATGTGCCTCTTCCTTCTCTGAATAAGGAAGCTTGCAATGATCTTACGACACCAGTTAATATGGAAGAAGTCAGAACTACTGTTTTTCACATGAACTCTTTTAAAGCTCCGAGTCCTAATGGGTTTCAAGCTTTCTTCTTCAAGGAATATTGGGAGATCATTGGTCTTGATGTTTGGAAGATGGTTAAGCAGACATTCTCCGGTGTTACTCTTGATCCGAGAATGATGGAGACTTTACTGGTTCTTATTCTAAAAGTTGAATCACCGGTATCTATGAAAGATTTCAGGCCGATTAGTCTCTGCAATGTAGTTCACAAGATCATCACGAAGGTCCTTGTTAATAGGCTCCATCCTCATCTTGCGGAGATTGTTGGCCCACTTCAAGGAGGATTTATTCCGGGACGAGGAACTCCTGACAACATCATTATTGCTCAAGAAGTTCTCTACTTTATGAAGAAGACTAAATCAAAGAAAGGCACACTGGCCTTTAAGATTGATTTGGAGAAAGCCTATGACAGAGTTGACTGGAGGTTTTTTAGCCCATACCCTTAATAGCTTTGGTTTTTCCAGCCCTACAATTAATTTGATTATCAATTGTGTCACTGCTTCTTCCTTATCTATTCTTTGGAATGAGAATCGTCTGAATGGCTTTACTCCTAGCCGGAGTCTTAGACAAGGAGATCCTATGTCACCCTATCTTTTTGTATTGTGTATGGAGAGATTGGCATGCTTTATTAGTCATCAGGTTGATTTGGGCTTGTGGGAGCCGGTTGCTGTTTCTAGAGGGGGACCAAGAATATCCCACTTAATGTTTGCGGATGACTTGCTTCTATTTTGTAAAGCTACAAAGAGACAAGTGCAAAATATGATATTGGTTTTAGAGACTATTTGCAAAACATTTGGGATGAAGATTAATGTGGAGAAGTCTAAAGCGCTTTGCTCCAAGAATGTCTCTACAACAAGGAAAGAGGTTTTCACTGAGGTATCTTCTATCAAATTTATCCAGGACTTGGACAAGTATCTTGGAGTTACCCTTAGCCATTCTAGGGTGACCCGTTTAGCTTTCAATGGTGTTCTGGATAAGATTCGGGGTAGACTAGCAAGCTGAAAAAGGAATTTACTCAATCGGACTGGTAGACTCTGCTTGGTTAATTCTGTTGAAGTCGCTATTCCCACGTACCATATGCAGGTCTTTATTTTTTCCAAAGGAATGACTAGTAAATTGGAGTTTATGATGAAAAATTTTCTTTGGAAAGGACAAGTTGATGGAAGAGGATTGAATCTTATTAGTTGGAAGGTACTGGTTACTCCAAAAAAATATGGAGGTTTGAGGATTAGAGATCCTTATTGTGTGAATATTGCTCTTCTTGGGAAGTTAATTTGGATTTTTTTTTCCATCAGCCAAACAAGTTATGGGTCTAATTGTTGGATGCCAAATACCGATCATCTCTATATGATTGTTTTATTTGTCCTAAGAACAAGGGCTTTTCCTTTTGGAGGAGTCTTTGCAAGGCTTGAGAAGTGTTGAAGGATGGATTTACTTGGTGTATTGGGGATTTGAACCAAAATTTTTTGGTTTTCTAGTTGGAGGAGAGAAAGACGATTATCTAATGAGATGGATTATGTTCACATTTCTGATTCAAATCTCCGGTTACAAGTTATTTGGTTGGTTGGTAGGTGGCATTTGGATACTCTTTATTCTCCTTTATCTCAGAATCTGAAAGGTAATATTCTTTCTTACAATCCAGATGTGCAAGTAGGTCTGGAAGTGGGTTGGTATTGGTTTGAGTCTGCTGCCAAAGTCTATGACTCCAGCAATGGTTACTTGTGGTTGTGTAAGCGGCTATTTAGTTGGGAGGAGCGGGAGAATTGGCTATGGCTTTGGCGCTAACTTGTTCTGGAAAAGCACAAGTTTTTGGCTTAGCTGTGTCTTAAGGAGGCTCTTTCTACTGCAAGTTTTCGCTTCAGAAGAGGGATGTTAGCATCGATAGGTGCCCAAGATGTCTTTCTAGCCAGGAATCAGTTTTACATTGTATTCGGGATTGTCCAAAAGGTTAGCTTGTATGGCATAGGTTGGATATTTCTTGTCATCCTTTGGATTTGAAGAACTGGTTCTTGTATCATAGCAGAGAGCATCTGTTCAAATTTTTTTCGGGACTTTGGTGGATATGGCGAGTAAGAAATAATGACATCTTTAATCCTCATTGAACTTGGCCTCCAGAAAAAGTGATTTGTCTGGCATTAACATTAGAAAAGGAACTTGGAAATATTTTTGAATTACAACGTATGTCCCTTCCCTCTATTCTAAATGGTTTTTGGAATCCCCATCCATTGGTACTTTCAAGATTAATTGTGATGCTAGTTATTCTGGTTCGGGTGATAGTGTTGGTTTTGCTTGTCTTATTCGAGATTGTAATGGGAGTTGGCAAAAGAGGTGTTTGGGAATGAGTGAGAGTAATAATATTCTTCAAGGGGAATTGTTTGCTATTTGGAGAGGATATCTCTTAGTTTGGGATGTGGGTCAACGAGATGGTATTTGTGAGACAAATTGTGTGGAAGCGTTTAATCTTGTTACTAATCACCAAGATGGTTTTAGATTTATTGATCTATTGGTGCTCAAAATAAGAGATATCATACATTGAAATTGGCGTGTTGACTTTCATTTGATTATGAGATATGCAAATACGGTGGCAGACACTATGACAAAGATGGCGATGAAGTTATAACTTCCTCATCTGGAGCTTCTTTCACCTTTAGAGGAGTTTAAGAGTAGTTTTAAATGGGGCTGTCCTTCTATTTAAGCAGTTACTTTGTTTTGTTTTTTTTGTTTAATTTATTTAAATAAAAAAAAATCATAGCAGCCTTTCACGAATTATTGTTTACTCTCCCAACTAAATCTTAGTTTATTTTATTTATGTAATTTATCAAAAATTAGAAACGAAATATTGTATATTATTTTACGAGGTTAATACTCAAATTCATCCCTGAAAGATCACGCGATCTTCATTTTTATCTCCGAATGATTTTTTTAATCAAATTAGTCTCTGAAAGATAAAATGTAAGTCAAATTAGTTCTTCCGTCAGTTGGATGATAACGTGTCACGTTAAGTGACACGTGGCTTGATGATGTGACACGCCACGTGGTGGTAGGTCAGTGACATGTGGCATGGCACGTGTCACTTGACATGTAAAAAATTTTTTTACAGTGAAAATAGTCTTTGAAAGTTCAGACGTAAGTCATTTTCATCCCTCAAATTTTAAAAATTAGTCAAACTAGTCCTTATATAATTTTTTTTTATTTTTTTTCATAATATTAAATTTAAAATATTTTTTGATACTACTAATTTTAATAGAAATGTAATTGACAAACAAAACATTAGTAATTGTATCTTTTCTTCTTAAAAATTTTTTCAATAAAATTATCTCTCTCCTTTAATTCTTCTCAAAATCTCTCTTATTCTTTTCTATTCTAAAACATTTTTCTTACATTATTACATTTTGCTAGAATATATATATATATATATATATATATATATATATATATATATATATATATATATATATATATATATATATATATACTCAAAATTGAAATGTATGTATTTATTAACCTAA
Organism: Arachis hypogaea; assembly: GCF_003086295.3. Classification (NCBI taxonomy): domain Eukaryota; kingdom Viridiplantae; phylum Streptophyta; class Magnoliopsida; order Fabales; family Fabaceae; genus Arachis; species Arachis hypogaea. Next base: position 7,005,375 of record NC_092050.1, read on the forward strand.
ACAAAGTTATATGCTCAAAATCAAAATTTATGTATGTTAACCTAAACAAAGCTATACCACTATTTTTTTTCTACTACATCTTTTTTTTTTTCATTACGATATTACTTACATATAGGATGTAATGGTAGTGATACTTAGAATCAAAATTCAAAAAGATCCACAAATTTTGGTTCAATTCCAAACTTTATAAAATATTAAAAATTTGTTACTTAATTATTATTATTATTATTATTATTATTATTATTATTATTATTATTATAAACGAATTGCTTCTTAAGCGTAATACATGCAAAGATCATAATAAATTTTTGTGTGTTTCAAATGTTTGAGATAGATTATGTAATTTTTCTTTTAATTTCACAAATCAATGAGATAAAATGAAATAAAAAACATTATACTTATGTATAACACATGCTACTCCGCACTAGTACATTATATAAATAAATATGCTTCGTATTAAAATAAAATTTCTTTTGTTTTAAATGAAATATTTAAAAAATTATATTAGAATATTAAGATTCAAAAAGTGATTCCATAAATCAATTTTTAAATTATTGAATTTTACTATATAAATTAAACAATAATAAAAATTATAATTTTAAAAAATTTAAAATATTTAAAATTTAAAATAATTACTATATTATTTAGTAAAATTTAAAATATTAAATTTTTAAATATATAATCAACAATAATTTGATAAACTCATTTAAATAAAAAAAATCACATAAAACATTACAATTTGAAAATATAAAATTTTAAAATACAAATGACAAAATAACTTTATAAAAATTTAATTATTTTTGTTATTTTATGTAAAGAGATTTTTATTTATTAAGGTTTAAAAAATAATATTAAAATTAGTAGTATAAAAAAATATTGTAAATTTAATATTATAAAAAAATTATATAAGGACTAGTTTGACTAATTTTTAAAATTTGAGGGATGAAAATGACTTACGTCTGAATTTTCAAGAACTATTTTGACTATAAAAAACTTTTTTACATGTCAAGTGACACGTGGTATGCCACGTGTCACTGACCTACCACGTGGCGTGTCACGTCATCATGTCACATGACACTTCACGTGACACGTCATTATCCAACTGACGGAATGACTAATTTGACTTATATTTTATCTTTTAGGGACTAATTTGATTAAAAAAATCATTCGAAAACAAAAATAAAAATCGCGTGATCTTTCAGGAACTAATTTAAGTATTAACCCTTATTTTATGCTTCAATTAATATTATTCATATTATATAACGTTACTTTTGGCGTAAATATTATATATTGTATAATATTTATTTTCGTTGATTCGGTCTTACTCGATTTTATAAATGGTACAAGAAATTTTTAAAAGCCATAAATTTAAATTTATAATTCACTCTATCAACAAAATATATTTAAATATATTTTAAAAATAAAAAATACAATAATTTATTATAAATATAAATGACATAAAAATAGATAGATATTTTATATATTAGTTTAACATCACTCCATTAATTAGTTCAAAAATAAAAAAATAGTTAAAAAATTTGTTATGTCACAATTAAAAAAATTTTTATATTAAAATTAAAAAATTTTATATGTTACGATTAAAAAATTTTAATGCTATTTTTGGATAAATTTTGCACAATATAAATAAAAAAGAAGAATTAAAAAATACTACAACAACCAAAAAGAAGATGAAGAAAAAAAAAACACACCAACATGACAACAACAAAAAAATGAAGAAAACACAAGAAAAAAGAAAAAATATATTTAAAATTCGAATATGTGAGTATTTTTAAAGTATTATTTTTGATATTTTTAAAAAATGTAATTTTTTTTGCTAAAGTTGGAAGTGAGATTCGAATCATGACTTCTAAAAGAGTGTAAAAAGACTATATCATTTGAATTATAACTTGTTAATTTTTAAGAAGTGTACTTATTTAAAATTAAAATTTATATTAAAATTAATCGATGAAATAAAACATGTTTTACTTTATTGAAATAATATTATTTGATGAAAAATCAGTAAAATTTTATGAGTTATATAATTATCTAAATAAGATAATAAAAATTATATAAATTCTATTTAAATTGAGACAAATACTAAAGTGACAAATTTTATTTTTAATTTTAAATTATTATTTATAGGATGATCTAATAAATGATTATGTATATTTTGTAGAATTTAAAATAAAATTAAACTTAAAATTAATATTAAAAATGCTCTTACTAAGCACAGTATATTTTCTGATTAACTCCAATAAAATATATTTTAGTATCATTTTTGACAAGAAACTGGTCTCCGAAAAGACAGAAACATATCATTTAAAAAAAAAAACAAATTAAACGTTACCACTTGTATAATCAATTAAATGTATATTTGAATGTTCGTTATTATACGTTGTGATAAATTACTCAATTAAAATATACTTAAACAAATAAGATGTATTATACTCTTGTATTTTATTACTTTATTTTTTTACAGTTTATTTTCAATAACATACTTCTTAATATTTTTTATTATTTTTTATAAATTTAATAAAAAAAATAGATCCAAATCAATTGAACGAAAATTTTTTTTTCTCAATTATTTATAAAATTTTATTTCTTCTAATTCAAACACACAAAATTTTCAATCTTCACAAGTATAATATCTTTTAAATACATATATAAGGTGTAATATTTTAAAATCTATTTTCATTAAGGTGTAATATCTTTAAATATGGTATATAATGTGTAATTTTTTTTATAATTTAAGTTAAATTATTTGAAATAACAAAAAATAATATAAAGTTATAAATTAAATTAGAATTAAATATTAGTGTGATAAATTTTATATAAATCTCAAATTATTATATGTGATGTATGATTCTATAAATATTTATATAACTAGTATTTTTATCCGTAATAACATTACGGGAATATAATTTTTTTTTAAATTACAATTCACTTTGTTTTTATAATATAGATTATGCATGGCACAAAAGATTTATAAAATCAAACTACTTTTACAAAAAAAAATCGTAGGTTGACAAAAGTCTCTGGTTAAGAAAACCAAGGTATCTGTAGATAAAAAATCAAATAATAAGGTTTTTAGTTATGATTTTTATATGAAAAAGTCTAATTTTTTTATTAATAATATTAATTTTAACATTTGTTATCTAAAATTTAAAACAATTTAACGTATATACTTTTACATTTAATTAGGTGTTAACTGTTAAGTCTGTTGCCAATGAGTAATAGCTCAAATGGCATAATCTCCCCATACTTAATTAAGAGGTTGTGAGTTCGAGTCTCATATCGTTGGTAAAAAAAAAAAAACTGTTAAGTCTGTTGCACAAATAAAAATAATTAATTTTTATACTTGCTATTTAAAAATAATATTTTTCTCCTTGTGTATATAAAAATATAATTAGATATTAGCATAAAAAAACTATACGGATAGTTATAAAATTAACTCAAAATTAATTTTTTTAAAAATAATGGAATTTTGATTCTAACTTTTAATTATAGCATCAGTATTCTCTCCAAATTATATGTAATAAATATTTGAAAAAAGAGAAATAAAAATATAAATTAGAAAGATAAGCGGTGAAAATTTAAAACTAAATATATATATAATAACAATAATAATAATATTTTTTATTTAAATTATATTATTTTGTTAATTTTTCTTTCTGTAGAAGAAAAAGATAAAAAAAATAGAGAATGAAAGAAAAGAGAGAAAAAGATAAAGATGAAGAATGAGAGTGAGAGTTTGTTAATTTTGGAAGAAAAATTTTTATTTTAATTATAAGAAAATATCGGATGACATATTTTGATTTGTCAAATTACTAATATAAAATATAAATTATATATAGAGTAAAAATAGTAGAAAGAAATAAAAAAAATGAAGAGAGGTGAGAGAATTTAGGAAGGGAGTTTATTAATTTTGAAAAAAAAATATTTTCTCTCAATTTTAATTAGAGAGTGTCATGTGACGCATGTGATTATTAAATTAAATAGTAATATATGATACATAATATAGATATATTTTAATTTTAATTTTAATATTTTAATTTTAATTTTAATACAATTAAAGAATGTTATGTTGCACATTTTGATTGTCAAATTAGTAATTAGTCATTGAAATTGATAATGATATATAAAATAGATAGAGTGGTTGAAGGAATGAGAGAAATAGAGAAAGGAGAGGGAGGAGGGGAGAATTCTTTAATTTTGAAGGGAAAGATTTGATTTCAATTGCAATGAGAGAGTGACATGTGACAAATTTTGATTGTAAAATTATTAAATTAGTAAGGAGGAAAGGAGAATTTCTTAATTTTAGAGGAAAAGATTTGATTTCAATTGTAATGGAAAAATGACATGTGACATATTTTGGTTGTAAAATTAGAGATATAAATATAATAGATATGTTATGGAACTTAAAATAAAATTAAATCAAAACAATTTTTTTTTTACTACTACCTTTGATCATGATTGGTCACTAACGAAACGGATATGTCACTAAAATTTGGGTTATACTTAATTAATAGGGCAATTTACCTAAATAAAATGGTTGGGAGAAATTTTACTCAAATGCAACAATTGCAATTCCTTTACTTGCGTGTCTTGTTTCATTATTATGTAAACCGTGGTAAGTTACCACATTTTGAAATTTACACATAAACCGTGGCAAGTAAGCACGGTTTATGAAGGTAGCAAAATGAGCATAAACCGTGGCTATTAAGCACAGTTTATGAAGAGAGAACTTTGATCATAAAACGTGGTAAGTCATAGTGGTTTAAGAAGCAGACGTTTTTGAACATAAAACCTTGTTATTTGCCACGATTTATGAAGGGATATTTAAATGCAAAAATCTTTGTTACTTGTCACGGTTTATGAAGAGAAAAATTATATATATATGAGTGAGAATCAAGCTATTGAAGAGGAGCATTTTCACAATGGCAAGTGAGGAAGAGAGTTTTCTTGTGTTAGTACATTGCTCTGGTGAAATTCAAAGAAGCAAATAATACGGTGTGAAGTTCACTGATAGAGAATCGTTGAGTGTATTTATCAGTTCATCAAGTACTTTGTCAGATGTAAAGAATAGCATCTTGCAGAAGTTTGGGGTATTTGGGAACAAGTGGGTGAAGAAGCTATTCTATAAGATTTCCATCGCAGTTGTGTTGACCGGTGTTAAGTATGATACATTTGTGATAGCGGCTGATGAAGATATTCGGGTTCTGTTTCACTGTGTTAGGAGTTTTCCAGAAGTCAGAATACACGAGTTGTATGCGAAGTTGGAGGTTGGTGTCGATAATTTTGGGGCATCAGCTCCAGTTCATAGCTCGACTGCCATGGGCGGTGCGTCTAGTTCAATGCCTGCGGCCGCACCAATTGTTCCGCAGGTTGCATCCCTTTCCTTTGCGGCTGATTTAGATCGTACGGAGGCAGTTGCTTTTGTACCATTCGAGAATCGTGGGGTCCGACTGCAGACATATGAGGTGGATACTGGATGTATGTGGCGAAACGACGCTGAATGCTGATGGGGGAGTCCCACCCAAAGTGAACCATGGGTCATATGGAGATGCTGCAGGCTCATTGAGATCCACCCGAATCTGAGGCTGAACATCCTGCATCCGTGGCATGATCCATCCCTGTGTCCAAACCTCCAGCATCCTCACCCACAGCGTGCTAAACCTGCTCATCCCCATCGAGGGGTCCTCTGCCTCTAGCCCGTCCACGACCATCCCTCCCATCGTGCCGTCTAGCCCTACGTCGAGGAACATGATGATCCATAAAGCCTCTATCATCAGCACCACCTTCATCCTCATCCATAAGGTCGTCGAGCCATCGCCACTCTCGATCGGTGGCACGTGTGCCTATACGCCGATGCCGCTCCACACGCCTGTTGTCAGGTCTATCCGGGACTTGCACTCTGGGAGGTGCCTGGGACGATCCTCTGTGACGAGCCTCCTCCGGCATGGCAATCAGTCTAGGATCATGAAATGCAACATCTAGGGATAGGAATCTGTGGGCCACACAGCACCACCAGTCCAGGTACTCCGCTGATGGACCGAGATTACTCTATCGACTAGGATGACTGAGTCCAGCCTGTTGTTCCAATGCAAATGTCATTCCTGATAATAACTGGAGAACCATCGATCTCCACCCCTACCATCCTTCGCATGGAGCCAATCTATGTTCAGAGCTAACTGGGGGAGATGCTGAACCCCACCGAACTGCGGTACCACTCTATCCACCTGATGCCACTCTATCGCAACAAAATATATTAGGCTCATGGCCGCCATCCATAGCCTACGGTGCTCCTCAACAAGTATATCCGGATGAACAATAGCTGCCACATCGGGAGCAGAATAAGGATCCCACAGAAACTGTAACGGAGAAACTAATGTTAGATAAGACCATTAGGGTAAACATGAACGACTTCTTCAAAGAGCAAAAACTAAATGACTCACATCGCGATCACGCAATCTATCCAAACAAAGGCGTGATGACACCACTCTTTGATCCCCTGCATCGGTTGTCGGCAGATATGTTGCCCACCTACAAATTTCATTGTGAGCTTTTCATTAGGAATGATAACACATCAAATTAAACATGTTATCCACACAAAACAATAAACCATACCTGGATGCCAGCGGAAATTCAAACACATCAAAACCACAAGGTCTGAGACTGAAAAACCTCCAGAAAATCCAAGACTGTAGTAGTTGTAGTGGTCCGGCCACGTTAACAACGTTTCTGTTTGTCCCATGACATAGGCATCTATACAACCAGGCCAGTGCAGCCGAGCCCCAGCTATATCTTCCCAAGTCGTCCATCAATGCCAAATATGGCAACCAGCGAAGGTGAACCCGGTTTGCGTTCTTGTCCGCAAACAGCTGAGACAACAACAACATCATAATATAAGCACGCGCGTGTATACGCACGGTCTCCTCACTCGTATCTGCTGGGAGATCCCAAAACCTCTCATGGAACCATGTGAAGTGAACCGTCATCTGCTTGACTTTATTCGGCGGCAGTAGCTCGCCAAACAATTCCCGAAACCACTCCCATGTTGGTCTTCTGTTGTCCATCAGATTCTCAAAGTCAGTCAGGCACCCACTAACGGCCTCCCCATCGATGGGCAAACCTAGCTGATATGCCACATCTTGCAAAGTGATAGCGCACTCCCCAAACGGCATGTGAAAAGTGTGGGTCTCAGGGCGCCACCTCTCAACGAATGCGCTAAGTAGAGGCTCATTAACCCATAACCACTGACTGATCAGCCTATCCAAGTGATACAAGTCCGCAGTCTCTAGATACGGTATAATCCGTTCGTGTAGAGGCATATTCTGTTGTCTCCTAACACAGGTAATAACCCTAGTAGGCTGCAATATGTGGATAAGAAATTATTTCGACACTCAAGAAATCTTAAAAATTTACGATTCATTAACGACAAAACTAACTTGTCACATATCAAAACATAAAACAGAGTGGTTCAAATATATCATGTAATCCTCATCATACTTGCAATATTAATATGAATAAATATAATTTAAAAAAATTAGTATATACATACAACTTGAGCATATATATTCTTTATCCATAACTGAAACACGACATTTTTTATTTCTCATATTGGTTTCATATTTTTTCTAATAATAATAATAATAATAATAATAGATAAACAAATCAGCATAATAAAAGTGCTAATAGATCCCCTCACTTATTTACTTTCATTTTACATTTCTAAAGATAATGCCAACAAACATGTAGTCCTATATTTTTTAAGATCAAGATATTATAACTAAGGAAGATATATAAAATGCACAAAACTTTGACACATATCAAGCATCCAATGCAAAAATATTGATATGACCAAGGTATTATAACTAACCTCTTGGTCGATGTTTCCAGCCACGTGCGCAACGCCATTTAATTGGTACATGCGAGCTTTGTCTTCCATGGCTCCACCACCCCAGAGGCTTCACCACCCCAGAAGCTTCACGTTCCCGAATCCTCTCTCAAACTCTCAGCACCAAAAATTTTGGCCCACCACTTATGAAATCCGTCAAGACTTAACACGGATTATGTATTTATATACCTAAACGCATAAACCGTGGTAACTTAAGGGGTTTTATGAGCAAACAGTTTACTTGTAAACCCGTGGAAATCTAGCACGGTTTTCACCAATAGTATTCAAGCCTAATTCGTGATTGCTTCTCACGGTTTATACTCGTTTTGTCTCCTTCATAAACCGTACTTAATAGTCACGGTTTATTCTCATTTTGCTATCTTCATAAACCATGCTTACTTGTCACAATTTATGTGTAAATTTTAAAACGTGGTAACTTATCACAGTTTACATAATAATAAAACAAAACGTGCAAGTAAAGGAATTGCAATTATTACATTTGAATAAAGATTTCTTCCTTTCATTTTAAGCAAGTAAATTACCCTTAATAATTAGCTGTTCAATTATTTTTTCACAAATAAACATTTATATATGGAGTATTATTGGACTGGTAACTAAATATTAATAATTAACTGTTCAATTATTATAGTACATCGGCCAAAAACTTTTTTTCCTAGTTTTTTTTCCATATAATTACGATTACAATCACTATATTATTATAGCAATAAAATAGTACAAATGTTTGTCCTGAAATGAATTTAAAATAATGGAGTACGTATATTTTTAAAAGTTTAATTAACATGTCCTTTTTTTAGTATAAGTTAAATTTATTATCAATAACAAATTTTAAATTTTTTATTTTAATATATATATATATTTTTTCTTTCCAAAAATAATTGTAGTATTTTGTTCAATAGAGAAAAAAAAAACAATGTCCAAAAGTCAGGACAAGAAAAAAAAAAGATTTTCAAATATTCACGAACACATGAAATTGTAAGAATAAAATAATATAGAAAAGTAGATAGGAAAGAAATCTTAGGACATTATGTACAAGACAAAATAGATAATTTCTGGTTCAACTTAAACAATATTGCTAGCACTATTTTTGGAGATTTTTAGACATGTTCGAAAATTTGTCGACACCTCTCCTTCTAAATATTCCAAGTTATAATCAAAACCAGTTGAACTCTTTGAGTTTGAGGACCTATTTCTTGAGGTCCAGTTTGTAACACCGAATCCCCCCACCAATTGAAAAACAAGGAACATCTATGTTCTGAAATGAAGTAAGCCAAAGAATTCTTCTTCCACACTAGATTAACGCCTCCACAGAAAAATAAACAATGTATGAGTGATTATAGAAGTAACTTGTAGATTGGACAAGTTACCGGAGTAGATGGAAACCGCTGGTGAATGAAAAGTAGAACAGAAAGCTTACCATGGAGGATTTTTAACGCAAAGAGCAAAATCTTGTGAGGGATTTTCAAATTCCATAAATGGCTCCAAACTGGCCTCTGTTGCATGAAGTTCGGACAAAATTCAATGGAGGTATGATAAAATTGGTAAGTAATCCTGTACTCTGATGTAATGTAATATGTTTTTGTTCTGTTCATTACCTATTGAATTGTGTCTTCACCTTCTCCTAGGATTATGGAGATGATTCACTGAACAAGTTTTGGAGAGAAAAGATTTGAGATTAATATTTGGTTCTACGGTTTATTTGACAAAAACAGGTCCTTTACCCATAACAAATGGTAACTATCTAATAGTAGTACTACAGATGGTAGAACGATGAAGGGATAAGGAGGAGTGAGCCATGGTTCACTGAAAATTCAGATATCACCAGAACTTACTTTCCAACTAATGCCTTTTTCTACAACTTGCTTCCCTTCAAGAATACTTTGCCAACCGCAAGAAGGTAAGGTTCCTACTTCTACTATAAGGATAGAATTAAATTTGTAGTATTTATCTTAAGTATTCTAGAAAGAAGAGAATTAGGTTGAGTTATGATTTTTCGATACTGTTTACCCAAAAAAGCTAGGTTTTGAACTCTGAAATCTTTGAAACGAAGCCCTCCTTCTTTCTTAGGCCTAGTCATCTTATCCCAACTAATTCACACTATTCGCCTTTTAGAATCTTGCTGCCCCTATCAGAACTAGATTAGAATACTATAAATTTTATTTAGTAAGCTGTCTGACAATTTAAAACATGACAATGTGTATATTGGTATGGCTTTACCAACTGCTCGGAATAATACCTATCTTTCTCCATTAGATGACAAGAACCTTTTTCCATCCTTGTATTATTTTGAGAACCTTATCTTTGATTGAGTTGAATGCGGCTTTTTCAGAGCAGTTGACAAGAGAAGGTAGACTCGAATATTTATCCTATGCACCTATGTGAGAAATATTCAACTAGACTGCTAGAAAGGTTCTAATAAGCTCTCGAGTGTTATTACTGACGAACAGTGCGGATTTATTAAGATTAACTCTTTGCTCACTGACGCTCTCATAAGATTCCAATAATTCTAGAATAGAGGCATAACTATTTTCCGAGGTTTTATGGAATAGAATGGAATCATTAGCGAATAGTAATCGATTTATAGTCGGGCGTCTTTTGTTTATCTGAATTCTTCGAATGAGACTATTTTGCTCTGCTTTGTGTAACAAGAAAAAAATCCTTCTGCACATAATAAGAAAAGAAAAGGGGATAGAGGGTCACTTGACGGATGCCTCTATTTGATTTAAAAAAAATCATATGGTTGACCTTTCACAATAATAGAGTAAGAAACGGTTGTCAACAATTCACAAATCTAGCCAATGAATCTCGATTCAAAGCCCAACTTCTCCATAATAAACCATAGAAAATGCCACTCCACTCTGTCGTAGACTTGACTTATGTCAAACTTGAGTGCCATTTCGTATCCAAGTCTCGCTTCTTTTGTTTAAGGTAGTGCATACATTCGTGTGCTATAAGAATGTTACCAGAAATAAATTTAACTTTCAAGAATGCACTTTGAGTAGGGTTAATTACTTTGTTCATACGTTCTTGAAGTCGTGGATCAATATCTTTAAAATGATTTTGTAGACAACAAAAGATAAATTAACAAGTTTTATCTGAGTCATATCGCTCGCATTTAGGATCTTTGACATTAGACAAATATTGGTGTAAAGTTTAGATTTTATATATTATATATATGGAAAAGTATATGGAACCAAGAGGTGATCAGCCAAAAAGTAAACAACTTAATTAATTTATAATTATATTTAATTAATTTTATTTGTTTTTAATTTATAATATTTGATATTAATTGCTTCTTACCCCAAATTAAAATTCTGAATGATACGTTGGAAAAATAGGGGCGGGGATCACGGAACTTCCAACAATCCCGATTCTTAGTATATAAAAAAATCTATAATATATATAAAAAAACATCCATTTAGTATGAAAAAGAAACATTCTGATACTTAGTAGAAGAAACATCCTACTGCCTAGCATAAGCATCATCCATGTAGAGATTTTAGATTCACCCAGAGGTATTTGGCTGGTTTTTTGCTGATATCCTCTTGGTTTCATAGCATTATTGTATACATAAATTTTTTTAATGCAAACTTTAAGGAGATATTATTTATAACTTATATCTTATTTAATAGAAGAAGGCTAATCATTTATTATTATGCGATTCATTTACAAGGGAAAAGAGACTATGAAATCTAAGATAGATATATAATCTAATAATGAGTCATTTATTTAGTTATTTAACTAATGACTTCTTTATTTTCGTGGCGCAAATTAAACCAGAATGTTAAATTTTTTATTAAAAAATATCATAAAATAAAGTCAATTTTTTTTTAAAAAAATGTTAACAAAAAAAAACACAAATTATTATATTTCTGATACATTTCATATGAACATGTAAATCTTAAAATATTCATAATAAAAAATAAGTCTATTTATCTCATTCAAATTCATATCTAAACTAAGTTATCATAACACACTTTGTAAATAAAATATAAATGTATCTAATCTTTCAATATCAGCCTAGTAGTGAATGTAGCCCAAAATTTTTAACTTTTAATAGCATCATTATCACACTGCAAATTATTCCTTCACATTAATTCTCTTTTAAAATTGATTACTTGAACAAAACTCAGTTGTTCTATCATCCTATTTTGACAAAATTACCCATCCCTATCAAGAATAAGGTTGAGCAAAACAAAATAAATTACACAGATGAATTTTTGACGGGTTGTCTTCTCTCTTTATCGTTCATAATTCTTGAAAATTAAAACGTTTGTATTAATTGACAAATTGGTTTATTAATTCATTAGCCAATGACTATGATCTCCGGCTCTCCTTCAAAGCGAGTAGGGTTCGTTGGCAGATTAAAAACAAAATATGCTGATGGATTATGATTAATTCTTAATTATCATGGCCATATACAACTTTGATTTTTCTTACACATCAAAATAATGGACTATGCATTATTTCACACAAATGACAAGAAATATGATAATATATATATATGTTACATCATGAATGTGGTTCCCATCACTAATTTATATATGTGAAAGAAACATTCTGTCATAATATATAATTTGTTGTTGACAATAACTAGTGATAACGACATGCTAATTATATATAGAGCAACATACATCAATATATAACAACAAAACAATATACCATGTCGTAGTACTTAGTTACTTAATAAGAGGTTTAAAATAATAATTGTGTACAACAATATATAACAATAATTATGTACAACAAGCTGGTTTCATTATAATTTTATATAAACTAAGCAGGGTTCATTATCAAGTATAATGACAAATAAGTTTTCAATATAAGAAAAAATTAATAATTTATTATGATTAAATATTTTGTTGAAAACCAATATGCACGGATGACTCGTCAAAATTCCTTCAATAGTCTCAATTGGGGCCCTCAATTAAATGATGATAAACTGGTGAATAATAATTAGTGAGAATTCAGGAAATATCCATTGTGAAAACTGAAAAGACTCGTATGTAACATCGTAAGAGTTCTCAAATGACAAAAGTGCATTTAGAATGAAATAAAGGGAAGAAAAGGTGCATCTAATGAATAAGGAAAAGAGGTTAAAAGTTATATGTCAAGGGAAAATTGTTCGTCAAACATCAAATACAATTCAAGGTCTCCTCCTAATGAATTCTATATTTATTTAGGAAAAACGGTAAGAAAGAAAAGACTTTAGTAGCTAAACCATTTTTATTTGAGTAAAGTATCGTTTTGGTCCCAACGTTTGGGGTAAGTTCTAAAGTTGTTCCTAACGTTTCAATCGTCATATTTAAGTCCCTAACGTTTTAAAACTGACTCAATGTTGTCCTGCCGTTAGGGATCCGTTAACAGAATTGGCGGCGGGACAAAATTGAGACGATTTTGAAACGTTAGGGACTTAAATAAGACGAAAACGTTGAGGACAAAAATGATACATAAAAATAAGTTTTAATTTTATCTTTCAATAATATCAATTTTTTACTATAGATAGTATTCAGTTATTTTTTAATCACATCTAAGTAAATTACACTTAATCATATTACTTTTATTTTAAATAAATTAATTTTTTTTATAATTTTACTCTTAAAAATTTTTAGTTATCATGAAATGTTTGTAGAATCACTAGTATATAAACTTGCAGAAAAAAATAATATATATACAATAAAATATAAATTATACCTTTTGTCTTTAATGTATCAAAATTCTTTAAAATTATAAAAAAATAAATTTATTTAAAATAAAAATAATGTGATTAATTGTAATTTATTTAGATGTAATTAAAAAATAATTGAATACTATGTACAGTAAAAAATTAATATTATTAAAAGATAAAATTAAATTAAAATTTATTTTTATATATCGTTTTTGTCCCTAACGTTTTCGTCCTATTTAAGTCCCTAACGTTTCAAAATCGTCTCAATTTTGTCCTGTCGTCAATTTTGTTAATGGATCCCTAACGGCAGGACAACATTGAGTCAATTTTAAAACGTTAGAGACTTAAATAGGACAATTAAAACGCTAAGAACAACTTTAAGACTTACTCCAAACGTTAGGGACAAAAATAATACTTTATTCATTTTTATTTTTATTTAGGTTAGTTATAGTTACTTTTCACAAATTGGTGGCTTTTGTGAAATAATATTTAAGTTATATATTGTTTTTAATCTGTGTTAACATTTTAAGTAAAAAGCTACTCCTTAAAAAAGTTGGCAAAAACTTCAAAGAGTCAAGTATTTTTTAAATTGATTTTAATAGTTGTAATGAGCTACAAGATTTTAGAAAAATCATCGTCATAGAAGCGGATTAATATAGTATAAAAAAAAAATCCAAGAACTTATAAAATTATCTTTTAGATATTAATTACGTGATGTGACTCTTTTAAAAATATTGGTTTTGATAGAAACTTACTTCTATGCATTTGTTTTTATATAAAATTAATAATAAAAATTATTCGATGATTTAATATGTTCGAATAAATTGTCACTTAATAATTTTTAATTGTCAACTTTATATAAAGACAATTTTTACTATTAAAACAAAATCACTTTTAGTGATTATACATTTTGCAATAATAAAAATAACAAGAATATATTTATTAGCAATTAACTAGGTATTAGTCATCTTATATTATCGCTAAAAGATTTTAACAATAATTCGGTGAAGACTTTTTTAATAGCCACAAAAATATATAATTATAATTGTAATATATAGTAATAATAACAAATATAATTGTCATAAAAAATTAAATTAAATAATATATATAATAATTAGAGTAAAGTATTGTTTTTGTCCTCAATGTTTGGGGTAAGTCCTATTTGTGTCTCTAACGTTTAAATCGTCCTATTTATATCCTTAACGTTTATAAAAGTGATTCAATGTTATCCTACTATCAATTATACTAACAAATCAGATTATATTTTTCAATTATTCTCACTTCGATGTATTCATTCTCAATTAGGTCTCACTTGGATGTGTTCGATTTTAATATTATACCCACTATTTGTGTTTAGATTCAATTATATCCCTAGAAAAGTGAATTATGTAAATGTTGTAGAAATTAGTTTCAACATTTGATGAGCTATTTTTTGGAGTAGATCATCAATTCTATCCCAGACATTTGTATTCTAACTTTAAGAAGAGATTTTTAAAACTCAAACTAAAGCGCTCATGATGTGTAATTAACAGCATGATAACATTGAATCACTTTTACAAATGTTAGGGATACAAATAGGACGATTTAAATGTTAGGGACACAAATAGAATTTATCCAAAACGTTGGGACAAAAACGATACTTTACTCTAATAATTATTATGTTATTGTTACTCAAAATTTGCTACTAAAAATAATTTTTTTTGTAATATGTATGTGAGATTTTACCATTGATATCACGGAACTCCTAAGAATACTCTTTTATAATATATAATGTGGATTTTTCGTTTTTAGGATTAGCTTTTAAAATTGAATAAGACTTAATTTAATACGGAATTATAATTTATCAACTATTTAGTGCTAAAGAGTATTAGAAGACAATTTTCACTCTTTTATATAATAATGTTAAAGAGTTAAACTCACTCGTTTTTTAACGGATAACATTAAGACAATGTTTATTTAAATAAAATAACTAGAATTATACATATTGGAAGATAATTGTGGATTTCAGGATTCAACCTTGCAAAAATTGGAGGCGAAAATTAAGAGGGATAGCATACAAATATACCTTGAAAAAGCATTATACTTTGGAGTAGGAATAAACTAATAAAGTGAATAAATTGAAAACAACACGATGAGATTCCTGCTTATATATTCTCAATTTTAAAATTAAAACATTTTGGATCCTCCACCAGAGTTTTTCTGACCAAGTTACATATTCTCTGCCGCCTAGTTGTTTCTCAATATAGTCAACACCAAATTAGATCTGAAATGACGAAAGAATTTCAAAAGATTTCAATAATAAATAAGAATAATTCCTCAAGCTAGGCTGAAATCACTTAAAAGAATTATTATTACTATTATTATTATTTTCTATCAATCAACCTTGGATCATATTCAAAGTACCATATCAAAAAATGGAGATGACGATGGAACATGCTAACGAGTGGAAAGGAAAACATCATTATAAAGCTACTGATTCTACCCCTAAACATTTGGCTTTGTCCGCTCTTAATTATATTTCATTCTTTTTTTTTTTGTTACGATTATTCGAATTCAAAAAGTTTTGACAGTGAAGCAAAATATATATAACATAATAATAATAATTTAAGTTTAGTTAATATGTGTCTTAAAGATACATGACAAACTTATTATTAGTAGAATATTTTAAATTTTTTCATTTGATAACTGTAAAATAAATACATTAAAAACTTAAATTTTTTGTATTTTTAATAAAAAAAATTCTCAATTTTTAATCTTATAATATGTGCCTTTAGAACACAAGATAAATAAATTCTAATAATTTTTATAATAAAAATTTTATATTGCATGAAAATCAGCTATAAAATTATTCATTAACTATTATGTATTTGTGTATAAATATATTTATTGTTTAATTCATTTTCAATATATATTTTGTATTTCAATATGTATTCCAGATAGTTATTTTTTATGTATATATAGCATAATTATTATTATAATTATATTTTATTATTATAAAATATTATTAGTCTTCAAAATATATAATTTACAAATTAAAATATTAAAATAATAATTTAAATAATAATATATAATTTATAATTCTATTTTTTAAGTTTCATATTTTTTAAAAAACTGAATAATTTTTTTTAATACAATCAAAATGTCTCTTTTATATATCACCAAACAGTTATTAAAAATTCACTTCTCATACAATCAAAAGTTAAATCTCACTGATATCTATAGTTAGAAAATTTTGTTCAACTAATGTAGTTGCTATAGAAAAAACTAAAATTAATTTAAAAAAAAAAAGATAAATAATATCTTTTGAGTTCATTTTTAAGAAAGAACACCAATCTTATTTAAATTGAGAATTGATCATTCTAATAAACATCTAATATAAAATTCTTAAACTGACTATTAAGTACCAAAAGTTGAGTAAAAAATTATTGTGAGGTCAAATTCAATAATTTAATAGGAGCAAATAAATATTATTATTATATATTATTCAAAAAAATTTTCAAATTGTAGTGAAAACGTTTGCCCCACTACACAATATATAAATCCGTCCCTGACTTGAACAGTGTCACTACTCACTAACACTTAATGGTGCTTCGGTTGCCATGAAGGATCAATTTTTGAACGTTAACCTTGTGAATTTGTAAATATTTACTTGCTCTTAATTTTGATTAGCGTGGCTTTATATTTGTTATGCAGGTTTTTAGGTTTTATCAATTAAAGACCATCAAAACCATGGTTAGTGATCTAGATTTTGAGAGTAAAACCAATTTTGTTTAGAAATGCATCAAAATTTTCGATTTAATAACAATTCCGCGAGATAACTAATAAGGGTATAGCAAACATCAAACTAACGAATATTTTAAAATTGTACTTCATATTAATTAATTGTTATTAATTATTAATTATTAATTGCAGTTATATAAATTTAGCTGTTTAGCTTAGGAATTGTTTATCTATTTCATTTAACAATAAAAAAGAAGACAAAGATAATGCATAATGTTGCATAATCATAAATATACATGCAAAAATACTAGTAAATTGAATGATCGATAATGTTAACTTGTAAATTGTATAAACGAAATAACACTTTTCAGAGTTCAAAGTGTTTTAAAACATAACCTAGAACTTTCACAGAATTTCGAAGGGTCTGGAATAGGAAAGGAAATAATTTTTCAAAGTAAAATAGTGAAAAGACTTTGTAGAAATATAAATTGGAGAAACATAAATAAAGAACAAATGAAAGAAAAGATTGGAAGGAACCCTACTAAAATTAAGATACTTTTAATTTGTGTTTTTTATTTATCTAAAAACAAAAAAATATAAAAAATAATAAAAATAAAAACCAAATGCATCCCTAATTTTTCTTTCAGCGTAGTAGTTAATATTGTTTTCCTACCTAGTAGGACTTGCATCGTGTTTTGGGAGAATTAGAATCCAAAGCGGTATACCTCACTATATTGTATGGTAGAAACTCAGGTATAGTCGACTTTACGTGAAGTTAATATTTGAGAGCCGTTAAATGATTTGATTGATTTGACTAAATTTTCATCTAACGACTCTCAGATATCATATTCACGTGAAGTCGACTTCACCTGAGTTTTCACCGTATTGTATATAATTTAGCCTTACAATTAGCATCATGATTAGTTTCAGAGATTATTGAAACATAAATCAAGCAATTAAGAAAAACAAAATACACTAGAAAACTCTTAAGTAATTTAATACATTAAAAGTACTAAAAAATTTAAAATTTTCTATAAGCAGCATCTTAGTCCACTTTTCACGATCCAATTTGATAGTCAAAGCCAACAAACATAACCACCCTAAAATTTTATAACGACGACCAAGAAAACTGTAACGAAGAAAAAAAAAATAGAAATGATAGATCAAATGTGTAGGTCGAATAAATGTGATATACAAAATTGTGATTTTGGAAGGATTATATCCCAATCACGTAGAACATGGGGGTCCCAAACACATATCATGTTTCTATGTTTCATCCGCGTGTTAAATGATAAACAGACAAAGAAAACAGTTAGGAACAAATCTCCTAGGAAATGATCAAAGGTAGAGATCATGTTCCCCTTGATTTAATTTAATTTAATTTAATATTTTAAATAGAGATTGGGTTCCGTACAGGCCCTCTTACCCTTCTTTTCATTTATATAGTAATCTATGGCTACTGGTGGTGAAGCACAAGCATTACTGTAGGGTCGATACCAAACAGTAACATCTGTGGTAAGGTCATGTCTCTTCTTCATTAGCTACCACATGGAGCAAGAAATTAAATTAGGGTTGACGACAATCAACCTTCAAATGTGGTTAGGGTTAAACAAATCAATGACAGCAATTAGGCAGCATGTTATTGTTGAACAAAGAGAATATATATATATATATATTAGTTAAGGAGATTAATTATTCAATTTAAAGAATACTCTATTGGAACGAAATATTATCATTTTTATTTTTGATAATATGTAATGTTTTACAATAGCAATACTAAAAGAATAAAATAAGATTTTTTAAATATAACTAAATTATTAGTTCAAAATATAAATCAAGAATTTGTCAAGTGATTAACGACTATGGAAAATCAAATGTCTTATTATTTTCAAGTTACATTAAAAATTTTTATTAGCTAGTCAAGCTGAATTAAATATGCATCAATTTATTAGTATTTATTTTAAGATTTATTTATATTTATGTTTTTATTATTTTAGACCCAATTATGAGTTGATCCATTTTATTTTAGTAAACTTATGAGTTATAATTTTAAAATTAAGAGGTATAAAAATTTTTAAATTTTGTAGCCATTTTTTCTAATATTTTATAAATATATTTTTTTTTAGTTTTTAAAAAAAATTGAGTGTAAATTAGAGAGGTAGAATAATTTTCTTAAGTGTTGCATTAAAAAATCAAATTAAAATAGAGTAAATCCTATTCTTTAATTTTTATTTTATCCTAGATTCTTTTTGTATCAAGTAATATAATTAAAACAGAACTAACATCTATTTTTGTCTTTTGTATATCATCTTGTTTTATTTACTAACTAATTTATTATAAAATTATTTAATCTAAAAATTTTAAATAATAGATAAAAATAATTATATATTTAATATGTCAATTCAGGCAAAAACTTTTTTTTTCAAAATGTGAATTGTCTACATGTCTTTTCTTTCTTTTTTTGTTTGCTTCTTTTGGAGAAACATTGATTGAATTATAATTTTTTTTTAATCATAAAATTTTTTGTCATTTTATGAAATTATTTATCTAAAAAATCTAAGCTAATTAATATTAATATTTTACTAGTTGCATTTTTAATTACTATACACTAATAGCATAAATGTGTTTTTGATTGTCATCTAATAATCTAATTATATATTTATATTTAAGATAATAAATAATTAATTAAATACTTTTATTGATGAAATAGTATATCTCGATTACATTAAAACATTTGCGTAAATTTTCTTTTACCGCTCAACCTAGTTATACAAATTAAATGGAGTCTCTACACTATTTGAGAATTTATTGTGTATTCCGAGCGTAAATAAATAATCTTGTTCTGTATTATTTATTTTGTTAATTTAAAATTAGTTTTTATTAATACTTTTAAAACTTAAATTAAAAATATAATAAAATAGATAATTAATCAGAATAAGAACACTAATTTATACTCAAAATACTTAAAGGATTTCTCACATTACTCTCATTAAAAAAATTGATTACGACAGATGGCATGTTGACCACCCATGATTAGAAAATAAGAAACAAGTATCCATGGTGTGGCTCGAGGAATGTTTATGGGATCGATTACTTAATTAACTACATTTTATTCTATGAAATGCATACTTATTCCTCTTCCTTTGTTTCTAGTATACTTTTGTGTCTCTGATTACCTTGTTAAACATTACGAAGGTTAATAATAATGGGCATTATTATATAAAAAGTCATAGTTAGTTGGCCATGATTAGACACATTAGTGTCTACGTTTTTGTCATAGATCGATAACTTAAATTGACCTAAGTTGTTGCAAAGGCTAAGATAGAAAAAGTATGATATTTTTAAGCTAGTAAAGCCTACATGTTCTCCCGGTTGGCGACATAAGTTAGGCTATACCTTAACCTATGTAAATGTATATAAAATGTTGGGTGAATAACCCACATAAAAATATTAGTTGCACTTGCACATCTAAAATTCTAAATAGGTATATAATTAAAATACCTGTTGAATTTAAGAATAAGGATAAAAATGTGCGAAAAGCCGAAAACCATATTCTAATAGGTAATGTTTGTTTTGAGGTACTGAGATAGAGAGTAGAAGACTGAGATTTAGTATCATGTTTGTTGGTTCAGAGATTGATACTAAAATTTCTGTCTCTGTCTTCAAAATTTTAGTATTTCAGTACCTCCAAAAAGTGAGGACACAGGAGACTGAAATTTTAATAACATTTTATATATAAAATACCCTCATTTCAATTAATTAATTCCAATTTTACCATTTGTACAAATTAAATTAGAGCTTCATTTTTGTTTCAATTTCTATCTCCCACTTTACACCAAACAAAATACTGAGATTTATTTCAGTCTCTGTCTCTAAGTATTTGTCTCTTAATTAGTATCAGTCTTTTAGTCTCTGTCTCTCTACCAAACACTACCATAGATAGTGATATAGTAGACAAAAAATAAAACATCTATTTAAATACACAAATATATAATTCATGAAAAGTATAAGAAATTATTTTTTAATTATTAGTCACATTGGCCAATTTTAATATTTAGGTTTATAATTTAAAATTTAAATTTTAAAATAAACAAAATATATAATTTAAAAAAATTTAACTAATGTTAATTGAAAAATTAATTATCTAATATTACTCATAATTCTTCTATACAAATAAAGAATAAAGAATGTCAAGGAGGCATTACATTTGCATATATTTATTAGGGTGCTCTTTTGCCACGCCACCTACAACAAGAAGACAGAATTGGAAATCGTCACAGTAAATAATTATTCCTCACAAACTCCCTAGTGTCCTTGCCAAAGACCTGCATGACCATGATCTACTTATATAGTAACCAAGCTTGAAAAAAATTGAGGGAGGCCAAATAATTTAACATGTAAACTATATATAATAAAATTTAAGATTTAGTTAATATGTGTCTTGAAAGTATATATTAAGATTATCATTGATAAAATTTTTAAATATTTTATTTTAATAAATACACAATAAATATATTAAAAGTTTAATTTTTATTAATTATTTTATAAAAAAATTAATTAATAATTTTAACATGTGTCCTTAGAGCATTTTTAAACACATATATATTAACTAAACTCTAAGATTTAATTAAAATTAATTGTACATGTTAATTTTAAAAAAAGCATTTTTTTCTTAAAAAAGTTAAAATATTTTAATCTTTTTTCAATATTAGAAATTAGATTTTAACAATTATAAAGTTATCAAAAATATTAAATATGTAAAAAAATTATAACTAGTAGAATAATATTAATATTTTCAACAGATGTTGTACTTTTTATCCAAATAAAAGTTTTAGAAGATATCTATATATGTATAAACAATAATAAAATTAGTGTAGGAGAAAAGAATAAATTTTGATATTGCAATGTCATGCACAAATTTTCAACATGCTTGAGCCAAGTATAAATTTTGAGGTTTGAACATTTTGAAGAAGAAAAGATAAAAGAAAATTAAAAAGGTCAAAATGGTAGTATATTGTATATAGATAAACAGCTTGAGTATTGTAGTGGATATATAGTCCACTGTATATTGAATATTTAGAGATCCATAAAAAAAAAAAAAAAAAAAAACTTTTTCTTATTCTCTCTGTAAGAGAAAACAATGAAAAAAAAATGCTTGAAACGGATATTTAAATCCGCATTCACATATTTCCAAGTGTCCTAAATGCCAACAAATGATCAATTCAACTAAAGAACAAATTTGTCAATATAATTTTAAGTTTTGAGTAAAAAGGTTTGGAGCTATGGCCCCATTGTCCAAATTAAACCAATCTCCGCTACTGGATCTACATATGTATAATTGAGTAAATTATATTAACCTTTAACCCTCTATGATTTGGTAACATACACTATATTTATTATTCTCTTCTCTATTTCCTAAACTTTTTCTTAGATAAGATTAGTAGTGTTATAATTACAAGAGAGTCCGCTAGGGAGACAATGAACTATTTGTATAATGTGTACAATTGACTATTGAGTTACAAAATGAACATCTCACATACTATTTAGAATAACCATTCGGATTTTGCCAAGGATCGAACTCTTGACCTTTCGGATCTAGCACTCTAATACCATGTCATGATACCACTCATCTCAAAAGCTTCCACTGTTGAGAAAAGGTAACACTAATAGTAGTTATATCTCTAATACTCCCTAAACCTCCATTATACACATTGTATAAATATTTTATTGACTCCTCATACTTTTCCATTACAAAAACATCTAATGTAATGTTGTATTTATAAAATACAAGAAATTCAGTATACTATTACTTAAAAAGTCACCACAAACTTGATCAAACACTACTAAAATATATTGCTGTAATTTGTCCTAAGCATCTCTGTAATTATTATTATTAGATAAAAACTCATATGTAGTTATTTTTACGTGAAGTTGCTAGTTAAGAACTGTTAGATAATAATTTAGCCAAATATATCAAATTATCTAACGATTCTCAATTAATAATTTCACGTGAAAACAACCTCTCTTTTATTATTATTAGGCTAATAAAACATGTTAAACACAATAATGTAACGAAAAATATATGTTAAACTAGTTGTGATTATAATTAGTTAGGTGGGCGGTGGGATACAGCTTTGGATGTTGGGGGGTTGCATGGCAAAGGAAGGAGACAAACACAGAGATCAAGTTGGTATTGAATGTACCTGTGAAGGAGTGGCCTCGTTTATGTGATGTATGTATATATGCAATGTATTGTAAGGTCATAGAGATTTGAGAGACTATGCAATGAGAGCCTGGGTTCATCTATCAATAGGACCTGTCATTTCTCACATTTAATTTAATCAATTTAATTTGCTATACATATAATTTTGTTACTTTATTTTTTAGCAGTTTGTAAGGTAAGACTCCGACACAAGGGTGCGGCCCTGGCTGGAACATTTGCCCATTTTTGTAGTGTACCGTGTTTCCTTCT
Organism: Arachis hypogaea; assembly: GCF_003086295.3. Lineage (NCBI taxonomy): Eukaryota > Viridiplantae > Streptophyta > Magnoliopsida > Fabales > Fabaceae > Arachis > Arachis hypogaea. The sequence continues at coordinate 7,029,147 of NC_092050.1, forward strand.
TCACCTTTTTATCTCTTTTATTTAACCTATTTTTCCCATCTAGCTGTATTTGTATCTAATTGTGAATTTTCATATAAATTTTCTGAAGTGACCTTTCATGTGAATGCATCTAATTCTTATCACTACACGTGGTCACTAAATTCAACATATGCATTCATATATATAGTTCCAATAATATTATGTAGTGTTATAATTATATGAACCCCCTTCCCATACCCGGACTCACTTTCACAAACCATAATCCCCACTCTCTTTACTCTTTTAAATGTAATGATGAGCTCCCCCACTTTTTCTATTCTTATATATACGTGGATTTAAGATGCATGCACCTACTAGATATTAAATTAAAAAAAATTTGGGTTTTCATCATTGTGTAAAAATATTTTATTAAGATATTTGATTATCTATTGATTTGTTTAAAAGGTCTTATAAATACATAAATTTAATGGAACACTATGTAAAATTTAATCTTTTGCAAATCGAACAAGTTGTTAAATCATTAAAGTTAGATATCCAAGGAGTTTAAAGATTTTACTGGAATTAAATCATATCGGTTATGATAATATTTATGTATGAAATATATTTTATAAAAAAATAATTTTTATTTTATTATTTTAAACACCAATTTAATAACTTTCAATCGCATTACGTTACCAATAGCATTTCTACCAATTTCTGTCGACTCTTATTTATAATTGTGTTTAATGAAGTGTCTTTGTAGATGTGTCTAATAAAAGTGTCTTTTTTATGACTGTATTTAATAAAAATATCTTTATAAATATATTTTTTAGATATGTATTTTTATATATATGTTTAAAATATAATAATTAATTATTATTAACAATAAATTAAAAGATAATATGTTAATATTCTATACTTTTCCAATAACTTTTAACTAGTTTGTTCATAACCGAATTTTTACCGGAAACTAATTAGTTTGGTAGCCGATTCCTAGTTTATCCAATTGAGTTGGCTAGTTTAATCTGGTCGAATTTTTAAAATTATTATAAAATTTTTTACGGTATCAATTTATCAAAATTATTAAACTTAATAATAATTTGATGGGTAAAGTATTAAATAAATTCTCTACGTTTGACCGTAATCTTATTTTTGGTCTTTAAAATTTAAAGTATCCTATTTAAATCAAAAAAAGTTTTATTTAGTTTCAATGTAATTCTACCGTGAGATCAAAGTTAAAAAATTAACGAAATGTCCTACATGACAGCAGTACAAGAACAAAGTCGATAATAAAAAAATAAGTACAAATTTTAGAGACATAAAATCAATGTGGATGCATTACTATATTTATTTATCAATTTTTTATAATTTAAATAAAATATTTTCCATAAAACTAAGGAGAATAATAAATAAATGTATTGATGTATTCACAATTTGATTTTGTGCCTTTGGAACTTGTATTATTCTTCAGATTGTTGACTTTATTCTTATACTATTGTCATATAAGATATTTTTTTAATTATTTAACTTTGACCTCATAGTGGTACTAAATTGATGCTAAATGAAATTTTTTTTGAGGAATGTTAGGGGCCAGCAACTTTTATGATTTGTAGCCATTAAATAGCCATCAATGATGATTTTAATGGTGTGAGATTGGTGTAAGATTTCATCAAATGACTCACTTTTTTTTGCTGGTTACATGCTGGCCAGAATTTAACAAAGTTGTTGGCCCCTAAACTTTTCTATTTTTTTTTAATTTAAATAAGATACTTTAAATTTTAAAGACTAAAATAGAATTATGCTCAAACGTAAGAGATCAATTTAATACTTTACTCTAATTTTATTGATTCCTAAAGTTTAACTTATTTATTTAAATTAAAAACTTAGATATAATTATTTTTATGTGAAAATAATTTAATCAAATATATTAAATTATTTAAAAAAATTTTACTACTAACTTCACGTAAATTTATAATATATTGACGGTAAATAATTAAGATAAAAAAAAATCTACAATGGGGAGGAGTCACCGACAGCATGGGACAGATGTGCGAAGCGTGTTGGCAGTTTTCACTTTCAGTCGTCGCCACCAAAGATTAGTGTCTCTGCGCTACAAAGATTTTGGTGGATTTTGCTGCTGCTTAGGGATGGCAAAAATCCCCAACGGGGCGGGTATCCGCGGGGATTTACCCGTCACGGGGCGGATATGGGGACGATTTTGTACCCGCGGGGACGGGGGACGGGGCCCCGTATATTAAACGGGGCGGGGACGGGGATAGAGGTCCCCGCCCCGTGGAGACCCGTTTAAACTCCGTTTATGTAAAAAGACTAGAATACCCCATTTGTGTGTACTATGATTTTGTTAAGTATTTGTTATAATTATTGAGTTAGGTTAAGTATAATTTATATGATTATAATTAAGCATTTGTTATCATCTTCATTATCTTTGTTTGCTTTTTCTGTTATAATTACTGTGATTTGGATAAGCATTTGTTATAATTATTCTGAAATTTTTATTATTTTACTGATTTTGAATTTTTGGTTAAGCATTTGAGTGCTATACATGTAATTCATAATATTGAAGTAGATATTGATGAAAGTAAAATATTAAATTATATACAATACACTATTTTTTTAATTTTTTTCTAATTTTTTTTAATTTTTATTATTTTTTATAAAAATCCGTGGATATCCGCGGAGACCCGGGTCCCCGGCGGATACGGGGCCCCCGTTACCCGTTACGGGGACGGAGCGGGGACGGGGACGGATAATGGAGACGGGGGCGGGGGGCGGGGGGCATGTCCCCGCCTCCATGGGGACCCGTTGCCATCCCTACTGCTGCTAGCTAGTGCCTTGCCCTTGTTGTCAACTTTCCCATCCCAATTTACCATAATACCCACCATTCATGTTCATGCCAATTTGCCAATGCTAGGATAAGAACAAAACATAATTGATAATTCACATACCACAAACCCTACTGCCACGTCATCGTGCACCATTCACCATCACATCATCATCATCAACCCACATCCATGCATGCATGTCATCGATCATCTCATGCCCATCATCATATCTATCTTCACATAGCACCATTACCAAGTGACGTAACGCAACACAAACACGATATACGCGTGCATATAATAATGCATAAGATTAGTGATGATAACCAAATATACATGAATTGTACTGATTTTAATCACAAAAAGGATTTTCAATATTATTTGGGCTTAGCTATGAAATCAAATCAGAGAATCCATTCTCCAACCCACTTTGGTGGGTGATATTCAACAGAATTCCCACTACGCTTCTTCTGTATACGCATTAGAAGGTTTTGTTTTGTTCTAACATCATCATTCGATTCTCTCAATCATGAGAAACCTATAAATTATTAATTATATCTAGAGAAAATTTTATTTTCTTCTCTTAAAAGATACTAAAATGACACTCTATTTTTTTTAATTTGTAAAAATATACATTTTTTTCCTGTAACTTTTAAAAAATATTTTTTTAATTAATTTTATTCATTTTTCAAAAAAAAAAATAAATTATTTTTTTATAAAAATACTCTTTAACAAAAATTTTATTTTTTTGTCATTAAATTTTGCTTATCAAAATACTCTTTAATAAATTATTTTTTTATTAATTAAATTATATTTTTACCAAAATATATAAAAAAATAATTAAATTATTTTTTTAAGATACCCTTCAATAATTCTTTAATTATTAAATTGTGATTTTACCAAAATTTTCGTTAACAATTATAATTATATTTTACTAATAATTTTTCGATATCAATATATATTATTTTAACATTAAATAAAACAAACTTGGTAAGATTATTTTTCGATGTCAATATATATTAATTGTTATACATATTAACAGTGGTAAGATTTTTTTATTTAATGTTAAAATAATATATATTGATATCGAAAAATTAATAGTAAATATAAAAATAATTATTAACAAAAATTTTGATAAAATCACAATTTAATAATTAAAATATTATTGAAGGGTATCTTAAAAAAATTTAATTATTAATTTTTTAAAAAAATATTTTGATAAAAATACAATTTAATCAATAAAAAATAATTTATTAAAGGATATTTTGATAAATAAAATTTAATGAGAAAAAAATAAAATTTTTGCTAAAGGGTATTTTTGTAAAAAATAATTTATTTTTTCTTGAAAAATGGATAAAATTAGCATTAGTTAACACAAAAAATTTAAAATGGATTAAAAAAATAGGTTTTTTAAAAGTTTTAAGGGGAAAAATGTATATTTTACAAATAGAGTGGAGGAGAGTGTCATTTTAGCATCTCTTAGAAGAAGAGAGTGGAATTTTCCCTTATATCTATTATCTATTATATATTACTAATTTTACAACAAAAATATGTCACATATCACTCTGTCGTTACAATTGAAATTAAATATTTTCTTCTAAAATTAAAGAGTTCTTTTCTTTTCCCTCTTTCTTTCTCTATCTTTTTTATTTCTTCACCCACTCTATCTTTTTTATATATCATTATCAATGACTATTGACTAATTCTAAATTTGACCATCAAAATATGTAATATGGCATTCTCTAATTACACTTAGATTAAATTAAGATATTAAAATTGATATTAGAATATAACTATATTATATATTACTAACTAAGTTAATAACAAAAATGTATCACATGACACTCTCTTGTTAAAATTGAGAGGAAATATTTTTTTCCAAAATTAATAAACTTCCTTCCTACATTCTCTTATCTATCTCTCTCTTTTTTCTATTTCTTTCTATCCTTTCCACTCTATATATAATTTATAATCTATATTTTATATTAATAATTTGACAAATCAAAATGTGTCACTAAATCTTTTTTCATTACAATTAAAATAAATTTTTTCTTTCCAAAATAAACAAATTCCCTCTCTCATTCTTCTTATTTATCTTTCTCTCTCTTTTCTCTCATTCTCTATTTTTCTCTACCTTTCCGTTCTACACAAAATAAAATTAACAAGATAATATATTCAAATTAAAAATATTATTATTATATACATATTTTTTTTATTTAATTTTAAATTTTTACTGCTTATCTTTTTCATCTATATTTTTACTTCTCTTTCTTCAAATATTTATTACATATAATTTGAAAAGAATACTAATGTTGTGATTAAAAGTTAGAATCAAGATTTAATTGTTTAAAAAAAATTGAGTTAATTTTATAACTTAATATAAATTTTTTTATGCTAATATCTAATTATATTTTTATATATAGATAGAAAAATATTATTTTTAAATAACAAGCATAAAAATTAATTATTTTTATTTGTGCAACAGACTTAACACCTAATCAAATGTAAAAATTAATTATTGGTAAAGAATTAAATTCTTTCACATGAAAATAATAACTAAAAATCTTATTATTTAATTTTTTTTATCTACGCAGACTCGAGTCTTCTTAACCAATAGGAACTTTTGTCGCCTATGACTTTTTTGTAAAAGTAATTTGATTTTATAAATTTTTTGTGCCATAATCTATAATGTCATAACAAAATCGACATAATTTTAAAAAATTTATATTCTCGTAATGTTATTACAAGTAAAAATATTATTTCATAACAAAAACAACCACCATAAGAAGGATCAACTAGCTATACCATAGTATATTTTTGTCAAATTGCTCGAGCTTTTAATATAATAATACTCATGCATCAAAGGGGAACCTCAAGATCTCTAAGAACTTTAGTTAATTTGTCACATATTGGCATTTCTTTTTCTTTTAATGGGACTACGCCGATTACATATTGCAAATATTAGGTATCTTTATTTATTTATTTATTTCTCTTTTGTATGTTTCTGATTACTTAGTGGCTAAACTTGAAACGTCGCCATTTTAAAAGGATGGAACTCGAAAAGGTGAGTGGTAGGCCACCATTGCCCATGTTGCTTGATATTTAATTAAGAAAAATAAAAATGTATGGCAAAACGGGAAGGAAGAAAGAAAACAAAAGAAGAAGAAAATCCTGTATATTTTTCTTTTCCATCACGACTTTGATATCAACCCTTTTTAAAATTGACAATCAAATTCATAAGATAATAGATTCTAGTGCATATATTGATGATGCGAGTTAGATGGTCCCCATGGTGTTGTTTCACGATATCGGATTATATGCCAAATGTCCCATAAACAAGAAGATATCAGGATTTAGATGTGTTAACCTTGTCTCCAATTATTATCTCGCACTTTGCTTCCATATCCTCACAAAGGAGAGTGTATTCACGCTCCTATCAAGATAAATAATTATCTACTCCTTCTATTCCTAAATGTCAGTTAGTCGTTTATAGTCATGATATGCTAAGATTTTTTTTATAAAATCTCTCTAAATATTCTAAAATAATGGAGTTAAAGGACTAAAATATCCCACTATTTCATTGATGAATGATAACCCAAAGATACAGAAACAAACGAAGCATGTTTATAAAAAATAGAAAGAAAAAATAGAATGAACTTTCTATTTTTGGTATAAAGTTTTTCAATAATCGTACCAATCAATTTGAGAAAAAAAAAAAAAAAAAACTGTCCAAAGAACTCACACTTAGACAAAAGAATGTTCAAAAGTTAATTTGTAGATTAAATTAAAAGAAACATTACTTTTTTCCAATTATATATCTATCAAATAAATTAAAGGTTCTTTTATTAATGATGTAAAAGATCACAAGACAAGAATAGAGTGTTATGATTTATGAATATTATGGGATCAATATCTAAAAAAATAATTTACATTAAAGGTGAAAATTCAAGTGAAGTTGACTTCATGTGAAGTTGATATCTGAGAGCCGTTAAATGAAAATTTAGTCAAATCAGTCAAATTATCTAACGGCTCTCAGGTATCAACGTCGACTGCACATGAGTTTTCACCTACATTAAAATATCAATATTTGAAAAAGAACTTTATAAAATTTTGGACCCTCCTACCATATGAGTTAGTTTTTGTAGTGATGATTCTTTCAAGATTTGGTAACTTATTACATAGAGCTAAGTATTTTGTAGATATATTTATATTCTTTAATATCAATGCTCACTAAATAATATTTTAAGGGATAATTACTATAATATTTTAAGTGACACTTAAAAGTGCATAATAATAATAATAATAATAATAATAATAATAATAATAATAATTTATGAGAATCTAACGGGTTGATTGATTTGTTTTTTTTTTTTTTTTTGATAAAAATAAAAATAAGGCATGAAAATAGTTTTTTTTAAAATAAATAAAATAAATATTTTATTTATTGAAATAGGTAATTTGTAGCGTTTTTATTGATTTAAGTTGTCTTATCTCATTTAGTGTGTAAACAAAATAAGACACGTTTTTTGTTGCACGTATTACGTTTGTAAACAGTTATTTAAGTAAAAACGAGATAAGTAAAGTAACGCAAATAAGTAAAAATATTATAAATTATTTATTTCAGTAAATAAAATATTTATTTATTTAAAAAAATTCTATAAAAATATGAGTGATTAAACATTTTAAAATTATTTTCAATGAAAATATTTTCAAGAAAATAAAACAAAATTAAAACCGCTATTTTCATGTTTTCAGTATTAATTTTTGAAAATGTTTTCAACCCAAAATTAAGGTGTTTAGGTTTGGGATAAATGTTTGAATCTTGTCACATTCACCCAAGTGTACTTCCATGCTAATTCTTTTCCTCCCTTTTCTACCGTAAGTTCTGTTTTGTTGTCAAAATATCCATTATTTGTCTCCAGTTTATACATATATCTTCTTTTAAGAGGTGAAAATTTTTTCAATTTTTTTTAATTTCATTTGACCCTTCTGTTTTTTATTTTAGATTTGATTTTTGTTTCTCTGAACTATATAGACAAGGTAAATAAAGAAAAAGTGAAGCTCTAGTTAAAATTAAATATGTATTTATTAAATTCTTTTATTTTATTTAGCATTGAGTAATATTTTCTGAATTAATATGTATTTGTTAAATTTTTTTATTTTTGACATTTATTTTTTCATAGCCAAGACTATCTTGTTTAAAGAAAAAAAATTTGTTATGAAAATAATTTTTAAATCGACAATCAATTATAAAAGTATCGATAAAAGAATAAATGGAAACTTGAAAAATATTGACAAAAAAGTTAACTTATTTTAAACTTTTACTCTTTTAACTTTAATATTTAGTTATTCATTATTTTATTAATAAAATTATTTGTTAAAAAAATATGTTTACATCAACAAATTTTAATATTAATTAATTGATTCATATGGTGTAAATCTAAATAACCAATAACAAAATAAGTAGAATAGAATTAATTTTGGTTGCGATTTATTATTTTTTTAATGGATGTTTTTTATTGTTATATAGTGTCATACGAAATATAAATCATAGCATAATAAGATAGTAATTTATTTCATATTGATATTGTACAAAAACTAATTGTTAATTTAATAAAAAATTTAAATAACTAAAATCATACATTTAATAAAGCTATAATTTTATGATTTTAAAATATTAAAAATACATTTTAAAAATAATCTAACCAAACATATTTTTATTATTTTCGGTGCTTAGAAATGAATATTCTTATTGCAAACCAATCGCGTTTTATAAAATGTAAAAAGTTAAAAATAAAAATTATTTAAAAAAATACATTTTCTCAAATCAATCCGTCCCTAAAGCGAGCATGAAATTACACAGTAAGTTAATCTAGAAAAATAAAGAATTTAATTTTGATAACGATTGATTGTCTGTGCTAATAGTTCATGAAATTTAAATTCGAATAAAATGCATACGCTTTTGAAAAACAAGGGGCGCATCCTACAAACAAGTGGATATGTGGGAGGAAAGTAGCATAATGATACGCATAAATGATTATGGAAAGGATTAGGAAGATGTGTCATGAAGCAATTATTAAGGCAAACGAGGTTCAACCGTTGAAGTAGTATGTGAATGTGACTAGTAAGTAGTAATGACTATGTGAGGTACTGTAATATTCTAGGTGAACAAGGCACCAAACAAGGATCCACGACAATTGAGGACACTGCTATCTCTGTCCTCAAAGTTAGTTGAGTTCTATAATGTATAATGTAGACCCTTGTCCGTCACTTTCTGTTGAAGTGGGGATCTTTGTCTTTTGGATCTGGAACTCTCTTACATCTATCTCTGACCAGGTTGACCTTAATTTAAACTTGTGTATATATAAATGAGGCTAATGTTTATAATCTCACTTACCTTTCATTTTTTCCTTTTGTAAACCATTCATTATGTTTCATTAGGTTTATCTAGTCAACATCCTAAACCAATGCATGATTATCCGATCAAAAGAAACAAAACTGTACATAAAATGAAAAAAAGAACAGTTATTAAGTTTTTAAAACATCAATGCATTAAGAATTTTAGTCTTTATCTCCTTAATCAATGACACAACTCTTTTTTCAAAAAAATGATAGACTACACAACTTTACTTCATTATCTTCTTTCTTCCAACAAGAACTCAATGCTCCTAATAACGTCAGAATAGAATTAAAAAAAGTTCCCAAACAATACAGATGTTTGAGAATATAATAAATGAGTTTTAAAAAAAAAAAACAAAAAACAAAAGAACACTAACGAATAATGATAGATTGCTGACCACTCTTTTGGTGTTGGGCTTTAAAGAAAAAACACTAATGATAGATTCGGGATTCCAGACCACTCGTTTTTGGTGTTGGGAGGGTTGCCCATGATCACTCATTTGATTTTTTTCATCTACACTCCTCTCTTATAAATAAAAGCCACCTACTCCAATAAAGATGTGAGAAATATCCTCCTATAAAAAAATTTGTTTAATCACACTTTAAAAAATACTCTTAAGGATATTATCATATTAATATAGGACAAAGTGTGTATTGACAAGATAAAAAGTTGATACTTCTATATCTAATTTATTGATTAAATTAAAACTTCAAAATTTTCCATAATTGGCTGTGACATTAACAAATGACCTAGCAAACCCTTAAATTAATGAACCTACAAAACTTCAGACAACGACGAGGGATACCAATTTGGCAGTGTACATTCATAATGCAGAGGATGGGGTGACAAATTGGCCATTTTTTGCCATAATTTGGCGAGAAAAAATACATGCACTGACGCACACAAATATTATGTCAAACCACTGATCATAATTCGAACAATCGATAAACCAATGCAAAAGAAAAAGATGTATGTTCTTTTTTTCTTTTCTGTCAAACTGCATAGCCCAAATGCAAAATGTGGTGTGCTGCAAAATATATATCCCACTGAAGCTTCAAGGCTCCCACATATTCCACAATTCAACCCGATGATGGTTGAGGAATGATCCAAAAGAAAAATAAAATGAAATAAGTGCTACCTTGTTATGTTGTTCCAATAGAACTAACTAAGCAAATTTGTTCCGTTGCATCCACTTTGAAGACTACAAAAGTCAATGCAACGAAGGGACAAGTAACCAAAACGAACACATGCTTATGACTTGATTAAAATTGAATCAACACTCATTCCCAAATTTGGAGCACACAAACAAATGAAATCGTTGAGACCTAGATATGCCAAAAAAATAATCACGAATAGAAAGAAAGAATAAAAATGAAAATAGGATATTAGGTAACCTGAGTTATACAACAGGGTAACGGAGAATCTCCTTAAATCATGCTCCACCAGACTTTAAGAGGTTAGCCAAACAGAGGAGGAACAAGCATCAATGTGTATGAGTTCTGCTGCTTTCAGCATTTCTAACTGGATTGAAGTAAGGGTGGGCCTGTACATCATTAAACATTTGTTTACTCAATTTCTAGAAAATGAGTTCATGTGATGTATACAGGATGTGGCATGAAGGGTGAAATGTGTCATTGAACGTATTACAAATTTGCAGAAAATAAAGAATGCTAAAAGATTGGGCTCTTTACCATGGCTTCTTTTGCAGTGGGTCGATCTTGGTGATCATACCGCAGTAACTTGTCAACAAAGTCAATAGCCTATGAAAGCCAAGAATGTGAATCAATGGCTATACAGATATTTATCAAAGCTGGAATAATTAGAAGGCATGCTACCTCAGGAACTGCCAAGTGTTGGTTTTCTACACTAATAAACTTTGACCATGGCTTTCGAGCATACCTGTCAAAATATAAATTTTCTTAGCTCAAACTTCTGGAATTAGTAATATTTAGTACTTACAAAACAGAAGTAACATAAATAGAGAATCATAAAGCCTAGAAATTAACCTCCCAACAAGTGCTGCTAGATTTGGGTCCAACTCTATGCGGTACTTGTTCAGATACGCATTTAATTCATCAGTTCCAAGTACCTATCGCAGCAGGACAAAAACAGCTTCAAGAAGTAAACTTTTTCCAAGAGAACATATTATCAAACCAAAATTTCCATCGCTTTCAGTTTTAATAAATAAGGAGACCGTTTGCTGTATGATAGCTATGAACCAACAAAATATCCTTTCAGTTCTAAAGATACAATACAACATAATTTGGATTGACTTCACATTAAATGTTATCAATTCTCAAGGGCAAACACTGATACTTTTCGTTTCTTTACAGAAAGACAATAGTATCACAACAGAGAAAGGGGACAGATTATGGTATACATAATATAATTGAAAAAAGGAAAATATGAAAATTACGTTGGTAGTTTTCAGCTTTCAATAACAATAAAAGTTAAAAATTAGCAACATGACACATGCAAAAGCAAAGCATCGAGTAATTATCACCTAAGTAACACATAGCAAACAAAAGAATCTGGCTGACTCTGCCAAGTGAAGTTCACAATCCTTACCAACCTTAACTATTTTGGCTAGTTGATCATAGTTATCATGTCCGTAAAAGAATGGCTCCTTACGAAAAATCTGTAAAAAAACGACCCCCAATAAGCAGAACAGGAGACTGCAATCCATAAATTGGCTTTGCAATGAGAAAATGATACATCATGGTTATGGACAAGAAACAAATGTCAAGGTTACCAATGCAATGTAAGAATCAGAACTAAATCCTAAATAACAATCAAATTGCATTTTAATGAAAGTGGATAACTTACCATTCCAGCAAACATACAACCAAGACTCCATAAATCAAGAGAGTAATCATAGTCCTGAAGATCAACAAGAAGTTCAGGACCTTTGAAATATCTGCAAACAATGCAGGCATAAAGGGAAGATTTACAAAATAGCAGTTTCTCAAGAGTAAGTGATAAGTTAAATATTTCACAAAAATTACAAAATCATAATCGAATAAATCAATAAACACAAGGTGGTAGACAGGAAACTGAGTTTTCAGTGCCAAAAAGGAAAAGAGAAAAGCACTAGTCTTCGTGCACATACACAAGAGGGTGAGTGAGTTGTTAGTGACCATAATCTTGGTACTTTGTCACTGAAGCATCAAGAAGCTGAACACCGTAGTAGTTCCCAATATCCCGTTGCCTTGATTGTATTGTCTTCAGAGACTAAATATCAACTTAGTAGATACTGATATTACAAGTGCATTTAGTGAAAAAGTCTATTTTCCTGCTATGCATTATTCATAAGCAATGGAAGTGATTTTCAAAAATCAAAAGCAACTTCCTTACAAGCCACTCTACAACCTATTTCAAACCTCAATCAATTCATTCTTTTATTGCATCTATCAGAGGAGATTTTTTCTACATTTATAAATACCACAAAGGAAGCCAATAAAGAGACATAACAAACCTGGAGGCAACGCGGACATTATATTCTTTCCCAGGATGATAAAACTCTGCAAGCCCCCAATCTATTAGGCGAAGCTTCCGCTGCTCATGATCAATCATTACATTATGCGGCTTTACATCCCGATGCATGATTCCTTGAGAGTGGCAATAATCCAGTGCCTGTAAGAAAATATTCATAAAACTTAGCGGTTGCTAATGCAGTTTGACAGCAAAAAATCATAAGCTATGAAGTTTAAGAATCATAAATCAGTGGAAAAATACAGAGTAAGGAACATCATGCAGTGGAACATAGGAATGTCTATGGTAGCTTTTTGCAAGCTAACCATCCTGACTAGGCATTGATAAACACAGAAGAAATCAGCTCAGTATTAACGGTCAATGAATGACAATTATGGGGCAACATATTAGCATATATCATTTGCAATACAAACACCTGTGAAACACTATAGTTAGTGACCTAATACAACACAGCCTGTACTAATAGCTGATACTTTGGATTGCAGTAAACCAACCAAAATGAGTATGGACAGTCAGATTAATGCAGAAGAAGCTGTCAAAGAGCTATGCAGCAATGACTCAGCCACTTTCTAATATTTCACCATAAAGAAAAATACAAAAATCATAACTGAATTTTCCACAAAGCATCGGCATACATAGTGTCCAGAAATATGTCAAAACAAATAATGACTGCAAAAATAAGATATAACAGCTGAACTTAGACAACCAATAGAATATAAAACTTACCTTTAGAAGTTCATAGATATAATATCGGATATCATAATCTGACAGGGTGGGGTAGAGCACTTTAAAATCAGTGTTATTGACATATTCAAATATAAGGCTTGGGGTCTTTGATTGCTGGTCCCTAACAATGTCAAGCAGCTTTATAACATTGGGACCTCCACAGAGATTTTGCAATATTTTGATCTCCCTCTTTATCTGCAACCAGAATAACAACTTATAAGATGTACAAATTTATATACACAACCAGAGTATTGGACTATTGGAAAGGGTAACATCTTACAGGTTTGAAATTAGAAATTTAACAACAAACTAAATGAACTACTGGACCAAAGTTGGCCATTGAAGCCCCGGCACAGCATTCATTGCCATATGAGAATGGAATGAAATGAAAAAGTATACTAAAACTGAAAACAGCAGCGTTGCTTTAAATTAAAAATAGCAGTCATATTAGTTAATACAAACTGCAATTGGTGTAGGGATTGGATTCACCTTTTTCTTCTTGACGGGTTTGAGGATCTTGATGATGCATTTTTCATTATCGGTGGAGTGAACGCCCTCGAAGACCTCACTGTATTTCCCTCTTCCCACCTTCCTCACAACCTCGTAGTCATCTTGCTCCCTGCAACTCATGAACACAATTTTTTAAACCGATATTAAATAAACAAAATAGGAAATAGGAAATGAAATAAAAGTATTAATAATAATAAATATGATTATTTGTTACCCCCACTGGACGGTGAGATTTTCATAGTCCCAATATTCCTTGGGACGGACGACGTTGATATCGGCATAAATCCTGGCCTTGGAGGTGGCGCCGGGGCGGCGAGTGGACTTTCCAATCTTCTGCGCCAGGGTGTCAGGTGGTGGTGGTGGTGGAGGAGGAGGAGGATGAGAGCGGTTGCGGCGAGAGAATGAAGATGGCGCGGAGGCGGCGAAGCTGCGGAGGAGGAAAATGGAGGGGAGAGTGGGGAAAGAGGAGGAAGAAGAAGAAGGAAGATGAAGATGGTGGTAAGTGCGGAAAAGAGAAAGGAAAGTGTCGCGGGAGAAGGTGGAAGATTGGAATTGGAAGGGCCTTATGGCCATCAAAAAATCAAAATCAAAATCAAATCAATACAAATCGGGAATGGCATAAATGTTGCAGCTAAAAAGCATTTTCATGATATTCCAAACTCAAACCCTCCTCTTCTCTTTCTTCCACTTTTGTTTTTCAGTTTAAAAACTTAATATTTCCAAAAAAAAAAATTAGAAATGATATTCGAGCCTCGAGGAGATTGTTTGAACTTTGAATTGCATTTTGAAAACAAAGGAGATTGTTCTTGTAATCTTGTTCACGTAGCAATATTTTTTCATAAATAATTATTAAAATTTATTTTTATTCCAAGTGGTAAAATTATTCAAATATTTTATTTATGTTTTATAAAAAATTTAGATGACTTATAAGTAAATACCAAAAATCAGGAGGATTTTTTTAAATAAATAAAATATTTTATTTATCAAAATATATAATTTATAGTATTTATACGAAAATATACCGTATCTTTTATCTCGTTATAGTGTAAAAAAAATTAGAGTACACATATTTCATTAAGTGTGTATATGTGGTGTGTAACAGCCTTAAACGAGATACGTGCACTATTATTTCATTTACAATATAAATAAGATAAGAATAGAGGGGGTCTTTTTTTTATATGGATTAAAGCCTGGTGATATTCAACGTAATGGATGCATGGAGAAAATTTTCCCTACTATGATGACAGGCGTAAAACGTAAGATGCGTTTTACTTTTGGCCTGTTTTGGTTTTTTTTGTTGTGCAGGAAAGGAAAGAAACGTGACCTGCGTTTTAGTTGGTGCAGGATTTTCAAAATTTTTTTAAATTGGTTTTAATTCAAACGCCTGCATTTTGTGTTGGGCCAAATTAATTTTTTTTATGTAATAACAAAACGCAATCTGCGTTGCAGGGCCAAATTAATTTTTTTTATGTAATAACAAAACGCAATCTGCGTTTTGTGCTGAGGGCCACCTCTTTTTTTTGAAAAACGCAGGTTGCGTCTGTTGAAAAAAAAAATATTTTCCTGAAGAGACCTGCCTATAAATACGAAGCACTCCTCAGCGCAACGGCCTCACTCCCATTCTACTCATCATTCTTCTCTTTCAAATACATATGTTGTAGTTGTTAGTTTTTTTTTTTTTTTTGCAGTTAGCTGTGTCAAAAAAATCGGAGTACGTGAGGTTGAAGTTATGGAAAATATTGCAAATTTGCGAGTATATTATAACGGTGAAGTTATACCAAACACACATGAAGGAGTGACTTTTGTTTGTGAATGTCCGTTATCATTTGTTGTTCCATGTACCATGAGCTTTGTCGATTTGCAAAATGGGCTTTGTAATAACATTCAAAGCCACATTTTAAAAAGGGTGAGCAACCTTTTATACAGAAGTCCTGTGCAAGTATTTGGTGGGCTAATACAGTTTCAATTAATGCCCATTACTGACGATGCCAGTATGCAGCAGATGTTTTGTATTTATCAACAAACCCGATTTCACGTGCCGATGATAGAGTTGTACGTTGAGTTTGAGCAGCAATCAGGGTCGAGCGCGGTCGGGGCGAGGAGGTCAATGTTGATGAGCTTGGTGATATAGATTGGGAAGAAGAAAATAATGACAGTGAAGAGGAGTTCGAAGCTAACTATGAAGTCGATGACGAGAACGATGACGGAGACTTAGCAGGCAATCCGGAGGTGCCAAATGAAGCAAATGCGATTATAAGCCAGCACCCGTTTGGTGTTTCGTCTTTTATGCGGACTCTAGATCTGGAAGCCATGCATGACCCAGAAATTCCTGAGTATGCGAATACGGGTATGTTATGATTATTAACTCAAGTTTCCTATAGTGTTTATTTTATATGCCTCGTCTGACTGATGGTGGTGCGCATGTCATAGGTGAAGGCAACGCTGCGGCGGAAGATGGCGAGTTTAGTGTTGGCATGGAATTTGGATCGAGAGAGTCGGTGATATCTGCAATCAAAAGCTACACTATCTCAAGAGGGGTTGATTACACTGTGTATGAGTCTGAGCCGCAAACATTCTATGCGAAATGCAAGGGGTATGGTGCAGGGTGCGATTGGCTAATCCGGGCTAGCTTGATTTGAAAGAAAGCTTGTTGGGAGATCAGGAGATACAATGGCAAGCACACGTGCACCGTGGGAACGATATCACAAGATCATGCCAAGTTGGACTCGGACACAATTGCAGATGTCATTAGGCCGTTGGTCGAATCAGACCCCTCGATAAAGGTGAAGTCTGTAATTGCAGAAGTTCAATCCAGGTTCAACTACACTGTCAGTTACCGCAAGGCTTGGTTGGCAAAGCAGAAAGTCGTTGCCAAGGTTTTCGGTGATTAGAAAGTTTCTTACCAGACCCTGCCAGTATGGTTGAAAGCAATGACGGTTAAAATGCCAAGGTCTCGTGTTCAAATCAAAACGCTCCCCGTTTACCGTGAGACTGAGGAGGTTCAAGGTGTAAGAGTTCTGCATCGCATTTTTTGGAGCTTCTATCCGTGTATTGTAGCATTTAGACACTGCAAACCGCTGGTGCAAGTTGATGGCACGCACCTGTATGGAAAATATAAAGGTGCACTTCTGGTAGCGGTTGCACAAGACGGGAATCAAAACATTGTGCCTATTGCTTTTGCCATAGTCGAGGGTGAGACGGCAGACGCATGGGAGTTTTTCCTAACAAATTTGCGGAGATATGTTGTCACCATTGATGGGGTGGCCATTATTTCTGACCGCCATACCTCCATCGATGCTGCAATAGCTCGCAGTAACAGTGCATGGTCACCACCAAGGGCGTGGCACATGTACTGCATCAGGCACATCGGCTCCAACTTCTTAAGGAGGTTCAAGGCTCCATATTTGCATAAACTCGTGGTGAACACGGGTATATCAACTCGCTATTATGGTTCTATTCAGAGTAAATTTGTGACATCTGCTTACGACTAAATGGTTTGTTCAACAGGCTATTCTAAAACGGAGCAGGAGTACAACAAAAACTACCAAAGGCTTAAAGAGCGGGGTGAGGCATATACTCAATGGTGCGATGAGATCGGTGTTGAGAGATGGGTGTTGGCATTCCATGGTGGTCATCGTTGGGGACATATGACGACAAACTTGGTAGAGTGCATAAATTTTGTCCTGAAGGGGGCACGCAACCTTCCTGTGACTGCCTTGGTCCGGTCAACTTTCTATCGGCTGAATGAGTTGTTCACTCGGAAGAGTACCGAGGCTCATGAGCGTCTCCACAACGGATTTACGTATTCAGAGTTCGCAACGAAGAGAGTTGAAGAAAGCTTCCGACATGCAGGAAACGTTGTGGTCAACCGGTTTGACAGGCGCAATGAGATGTTTGAGGTTCGCGAAATGCAAGATGGTACCATTTACACGGTCAACCTTGCGCAACGACACTGCGACTGTGGCCATTTCCAGGTCGAGCGACTTCCATGTCGCCACGTGCTTGCATGTTGCGCCAATCAGCGTCTCGATTGGCAAGTGTACGTAAACGATGTGTACAAGATGTCTGAAATTTGCAAGGTTTACAGAGGCGAGTTTGTTCCGATGGATGATCCATCTACATGGGATAGATACGAAGGAGCGAAGGTGATCGCCAACTGGACATTGAGGCGCGCAACGAAAGGAAGACCGAAGTCCACCTGCTACTTGAATGAGATGGATTCACGTGAGATGCGTGGTCCTCGCCGGTGCACTATATGTGGACGCGAGGGACATAGCCACAGCCGATGTCCTCAGCGCGCAGGTCCAAGCTCCGCTGGAGGTCATTAGTGGTTAAACTTTTCATTGTAACTTTGTTATGACCTACTTCACGATTATATGTTACTTTTTATGTAATATCGTCATGTATTTTAACCTAGATAACAATTTATAATAAATAAAGTCTTTAATCTCGTTATGATAAATAAAGTTTGTAACCTAGTTAACATTTTTTAGAGTTACACGGGTACAAGGCTAAATATGTCATAATAATAATTACTGAACAGAATCATCTAAATATGTCATAATAATAATACTGAATACAAATGTCGAATACAACTATGAATACAACCCTGAATCACCCATCAACTACAGTAGACTACTTCCTCGGCGCCTTCTTCGAATACAAGGATGGGGTGTATTTGTCCGGAGGCGCAGTCTGTGTCCGTAAGTTATACGGATGACCCTGAGACACACCGGCGTCCAGCCTACTGCCGACGTCAGGACCACTACCTAAATCTGTCATGCTCACAGCACCAGTGTCATACAAACCGCTGCCACTCATCCCCGGAGCACTCGCTCCACCAAGATCATACCAGTGCTCCAAGTCGGACCCCAAGTCTCCCTCTTCCTGTTGCGGGTACTCGTTCAAATCAAACAACTGGCCACGTGGTGGTGTGGACGGACCGAGCGGATCTACATGACCCGTCGAGTGATCAAAGTCGAAGTCACTAGTATGACCTGAAGTGGCACAACGACCAGTAGAATGATGAGATGTAGCAAGCCCTTCCTGCGGTTGCATCGAGCCGAGAAAATATGTATCTCTCAGGACCTTAGAGAAGCTGATGGTGTCCAATCCACCCAACGGACTAAAGTGACCCTCGGTTGGAATTACCAGATGTGGTATGTAGGGCTCAGGTGCCTGAGGCGGCTGTGATTCCGGTATATATGCTGCCTGCTGCTGATATGTCGGCCACTGCTGGGCATATGCTGGATCCTGAAACTGCGGGACATATGCCGGGTCCTGAAACTGCTGGGCATATGCCGGGTCCTGAAACTGCTGGGCATATGCCGGCATCTGAACCTGGTGCTCATACGCCGGGACCTGATAGTGGTGCTCATATGCCGGAACCTAATTAACAAGTAAATACAATTAATACGAATTACTGATAGCTATTTATAAACCTAATAACCATAATATTAGGAATTAAAAACAATACATGTTCCTGTTGCTCTTGAGGCGGGACTCCCTGGTGAGGGCCAGCTGGTTCTTCCTGTTGCTGCTGTGATTCATCGGCGCCAATCTCTCCGCCTGGAACTCTATCTGACAGCCGCAGGTGAATCCCATACTGCTGCGTGTACCAGTCGTAGTACACTGGGAGAGGATGGAAGTCAATAATCTCCTCGCCTAGCTGCAATGTGTTATAGCGGTCAAATGTCCATCTGTTAACCCATTGACTGTAAATCTATCCCCAGTCATGGTTCTGTGCTCCTGTCAGCCGCTTGCAGTGATCACGACCAAGGTTGAACGCGGGGCCTGGTGGTAGCTGCTGCATCCCGAACTGTCGTCTGACCCGATCTGTCGCGTGCCATTCTATGCACTCGAATGACACTAAAGGCGACTGAGTGGAGCACATGAACATATGGGGTTCGAGGCCATCCGGAATCCCCACTCCCATATATGGCCGCCATATAAACTGCATAATAGTTACCAAGAGGTCGATTAGAAAAACTATTCCTCTGAATAAAAACATTGGACATTAATGGTACAACTTACGTCGTCAATTCCCATGTCGTCGAGACCTCGCCTAAAATGCGTAGTGGGCCGCCGTATATATCTCGTATATCGGCGCCAATGACTCCACCTAACGAAAACATAATAATAATAATAATAATAATAATAATAATAATAATAATAATAATAATAATAATAATAATAATAATAATAATAATAATAATAATAATAATATGAATAAGCTTAATAATAATAATAACAATAACAACAACGCTAAAAGTCAATACCGTCGCGCTAGTGGAACACCAATATTGCCGAGTTGATCGCGGGGTATAGGTGCCAGGAACGGCATACGCTCCCACGCCCAAACAAAAAGCAGTATCAGTGGGCCATCCATTTTCTTGCAGTTGTATCGTGAGGCACGACACAACGATCTGTATAGGTGTGCCAGACTGGCTGCTCCCCAACTATACCCTGAAATCCGGTGGAAATTCCTAAGTAGCGGTAGAAACTTCGAGTTCAGTGAAACGGTCGACTTATTCGGAAACACAATTGTACCGAGCATGCAGGAAATGTGCGCTCGGACGTACCGCTCGAGAGACTCCTGAGTATCACACGGCTCGGTGTCTCTGCACCGCCGGACCCAAGCAATATTAACCTTTCCCAACACGTGATCGTCCAGACCGGGCTCCCGACCAAAACACGCAATGCAGTTCTCCACCAAAAACTGGTGGCTGCTATCTGATCTACCCGTAACAGCATCCCATTAATCGGGAGACCAAGAATATAGCTCACATCTTCCAGTGTTACCGTCACTTCACCGACCGGAAGATGAAACGTGTGAGTCTCCGGCCTCCAGCGTTCCACCAAAGCACTCAGTAGTGCAGAATGACCTCTCATTTCGCCCACTCGCGAAACGTGTTGAAAACCAGTCAATGCCAATGTCGCTGCAGCTACCTCATTCAACGTATCTGGCGGATCCAGTTTTCTGGACAACAAATTTCTGATAGCCTGAAAAAAAAAATGATAATTATTAAATTCTAAATAATACCGATTAAAACATAATAATAATAATAAATTGTTAAAAAATCACGAATATTTATCTATTATTTATTAAACAGTATTACTAATTATTAAAAATTAATAATAATTTATTCTCACTATCATAACTAGTATTATAAAATAATCATAATAACACTCTAATTATAATAATAGTTATCCAAATATAATAATAATAACAATAATAATAACCATTTATTATAATAACTATAACCTACAAGGTTTGTTATTATTAACATACAGTATTAATTATTATTACAAAATATTACTGAAAAAAATCATTTATTATAATATCTATAATAATAATTTTTTTTCCAACGTAAACATTATTAACAAAACCGTTTACTTTACTGTTGATGACAGTATTATTATTATTATTACTATCATAAAAAATAATAGTAAATCACTAAAAAATAATAATTTATTACACATTATTCTTATTAAATATTATTAATAAATTATTTTCATTAACAGATCCACTATAATAATAATAATAATAATAATAATAATAATAACAACAACAACGTTACTAACAATAAAGAGATTAATTTGCCTAATAATAATAATAATAATAATAATAATAATAATAATAATAATATAACATAATAACAGTATTAAAAAAATTTAAAACGCAACGCAAAATTACTAATAACAAAATATTAATTATAATAATATTAATAACCTCAATACTAATAATTACAACACAAATAAAAAAAATTCAAATAAATTTATATATTTATTGTTAAATAGTAAAAAAATTTACTTACAAATTGGGGATAATCCAAATATTCAATAATATGATCTTCTGGTTTGGTATAGTCACGCACCATTTTTTTTCCTTATACCATGTAGCTCTTCTTCTTCACCGAGCTCTTTCACAGCTCCTACACTCACTCTCCCTTAAAATGTATCTTTAGTAACTATTTTGCTTCAGTAACTATGCTTCTACTTCAATCTGCGTTTCTCACTTATAAGGACCCAGCTGAACCCCCTCCCAAAACACGTGGCACGCATGCATGTATGGAGCCTGCAAAACGCATCCAGCGTTTTGCTCTGGTCACTGACAAACGCATTTTGCGTTTTGCTCAGTTCGAAGTTGGTCAAGCTTTGGTCCTGTCGGCATGCAGGACACGTTTCAATTTCTTGTTCCATTTCCCCGCCAATCGCAGCCTGCGTTTTGCAGGGCCTGCAATTTTCTGTTTCTTGTTCCTGCAAAACGTTACCTGCGTTTTGCAGGTCTCTAATCTTCACAGGTCCATATTTATGGACATCACACCATGCATCCATTTATATGCAATTCACCATTGTGTTATCCATTTAGAGATTAATTTCTGGAATAGAGGAAGCATGTATATATATATTTCGTCCACAGTGCTATTTGAGTCCATATTATATCCATTTCTTCAACTTTTCTCTCACTTCCATCATTTTCTAACCATATTATCAAATTACTAGGAGATTATGGCGTACATCGATGCAGAAGATATAGACATCAACCGACTGAACGCAACACGACACATCGTTGGGGTAGCCAACTTTGAGGTTGGCGTTGTTTTTTTTTTTATGTTTATGTTAAAGCATACATGTGTAGCCATACTTAAGGTACTTTTATAAAAGTAGTATGCAGTAGGGGTGTTTGCGATGCGGTTTGGATCGGTTTTAAGGGGAAAAAGTCATTCGATCCGAACGTTTAATTTATGTGCGGTGCGGTTTGGATTGGATGAACTTTTTTTAGAAATATGATCCGATCCGATCCGATTACAAGCGGTTTGGATCGGTTTGGATCCGTGGTTTTTTAAATTAAAAAATAATAACTTAATTTATAGAGTTGATAACCTGTCCAACAATCCAACATAATAATAAAACGTAAATTCCATAAAACATTATAAAGCAACATGTCCAAATATCTAACAATCCAATTATCCAACAGCAAGTCTTGAACAATAATTCTTCAACATAAAAACAACTAACTGATTCAAAAGTGGACGGAATAGCACTAGTAAATCCTGGGTCACTGTTTTGAACATCCTATGATAACCAAAATCAGTTTATGTTATTTTAATATTTTTTCAAATAATCAACATATTGAATTGTTACTAACATAAACATTCCAAAATTTGTTGAAAGTTGAAACCGGCAATAATAAAGTTAGACTTCCAGAAAGCATATGACAGAGTAAAGTAGAAATTTGTTGACCTTGTGCTACAGAAGATGGGATTTGGACAGAGATGGAGGGCATGAGTTATGGAGTGTGTGAGCTCGTGCTCAATGTCAGTATTGATAAACGGCTCGCCCTCTAAGTCGTTCAAAATAGAAAGGGGCCTGCGACAAGGTGATCCTTTGTCCCCATTCCTTTTTGTACTTGTGGTGGATGTCTTACAAAGAATGTTTGAAGAGGCAGTGAGGAATGGCCGCTTATCACCACTATTGGTTGGAAGAGATCATATTCAGTTGTCGCATCTACAGTTCGCTGACGATACTATTCTGTTCTGCCCTCCTGAAGATGAGACTATCAAGAACTACAAGAGGTTGCTTCGGTGCTTTGAGTTGATGTCAGGTTTAAGCATCAATTTTGAGAAGTCCAATTTAATCCCTATTAACTGTGATGCGCAGTGGGTACGACGTATGTGTAATGTGTTAGGCTGCAAACAAGAGTTCCTTCCAGTTAAATACCTGGGCATCTCATTAAGCGCGAACCCAAGACTAGTTAAGACGTGGAAGCCAATAATAGACAAAGTGGAGGAGAAGCTTAGCCTTTGGAAAGCCAAGGTGCTCAACAAAGCTGGTAAGTTGGTGCTTATTAAATCTGTGTTGAATAGCTTGCCGGTTTATTACTTGAGTCTATATAAGATGCCAAAGGCTGTTGCTGAGAAACTGATTTCTCTATAAAGAAGATTCTTTTGGAGTAGGGAGGATGGGAGTTCTGGTATGGCCATGGTGAAGTGGGAAGTGGTACAGGCTCCTAAGAGGCTAGGAGGATTGGGAGTTGGTGATGCTTTGATACACAATACAGCCCTTCTATTTAAGTGGTCATGGCGGTTCTCTGAGGAAGAGTACCCATTGTGGAAGAGGGTGGTTTGCTCTTGTAATAACTTGAACCCAACTGAGCTTCTATCCTCTCAAAGATTACCTGATAGGGGGGTCCGTGGAAGGACATTTGTTACCTACAATTCAAGAATCAAGAAGTTAGGCAGAAGATGATAACTGGATTGGCTATGGAAGTGGGTGATGGGAGATGTACTCGGGTCTGGGAGGTTGTCTGGATTATGGGAGGGTCTTTAAAGGATCGATTTCCAAGGCTTTTCTCTATTTCAAACCAAAGAGAATCAGTGATTGGGGATTGTGGGTTCTGGGATGGGTTAACTTGGATATGGAACTTTCAATGGAGGCGTGAGTTGTTCCAATGGGAGTTGGATCTAGTGAACCAGCTTCACAACACTTTGGGAATAGTCAAACTTTCACTTGGGAGAGAGGATAGAGTTGTGTGGAAATATGATAAGCAGGGTATTTTTTCTATTAACTCATTTGTACAGGTGTTGCAAGTAGAAATGGCTCCAGAGGATATCTCAAGCTACAGCTTTACTAGGTCAATTTGGAAAGGACTTGTCCCTCCTAGGGTGGAGTTATTTGTTTGGTTTGGCTTGACTGGCAGGGTCAATACGAAGGAGAGATTGCGTCGGTTCGGGGTTATCAGCCAAGAAGATTCTCTATGTGCCTTATGTAAAATAGGCGATGAAAATGATTACCACCTGTTTCGTGCTGTAATTTCTCTTGGCAGGTTTGGTGTGCTTGGATATCTCATGTTGGCTTGCAATGGATATACCCGGGTACAGTCAAGAAGCATTTCCAGAGTTGGACCGAGGCATCAAGTAATAAGGAGGAGCGCAAGAATTGGATGGTGTGCTTTTGTGCCATTATGTGGAACATCTGGTTGGAACGAAACCAGAGAATTTTTCAGAATAAAAAAAAGGAGTTGAGGAGATTATCAACTTGTCTGTTCAGAGTTACACTGAGTGGTTAGGTGCTGACCCCTTTAGTTGTTGATGGCAATGTCGGAGATGACAGAGTGTCAGATCAGTAGGTCTAGTTGTTTACTGCTTTGTATTTTTATTTTAGTTATGTCCTCGCTCCACTTTTGTTTTGAGCTCCTACTTTCAAAAAAAAAAAACATTCCAAAATAAGAATATTACCTCAGGATATGAAGCTGAAATTAAAGTTAAAATCAACTGAACAAATCTAAAATCTGCAAAAGTACAACAAAAAATTTAATATAACAAATTCTCAAAGATAACAATAATAGATTATCAAAAATAACAAATTTAACATAATAGATTGTCAAAGTAAAAAGAACAGATTGACTTCAAATTCAATACATTAACAGAAATAGACACATATAATGTTGATCATCATATAAAAAAAGGTAAAAACTCACCGAGAAGAGGAGGCGGCAACGACGTCGAAAAGGAGCGGCGGATGGCGTCGGTAACTTGGCATGTGATTGTGAGAGTGAGTGAGGTCTGACGTGTGTGTGAGTCTGTGACGGTGAGATACGGTGAGAGACTGAGAATCTAAGAGTGAGTGACAGTGAAGTTAAGGGATGCTGTTAGGGTTTGTGTTTCTTTGTGGAAAAGGAAAAATGGGGAATGACTGAATGAGTGTGTGCAATGCAGTGCTGTGGGTGATTGGGTCTGGGCTTGGTGAGGGAAAATTAAGGGAAATGGACTAAGGAACTAAGGCCTAAGGGAGTATGGGCTGTCGTTGTATGGCCGTATGCCACTATGCCGTATGGGTAATTAGGTATCATCATCATCATCATCATCATCATCATCATCATTATTATTATATGCGGTTCGGTTCGGTTGTGCAGAGTGGAACCGTAAACTGAATCGAACCGCAATAAAACCGATCTAAAATCTAAAAAAATCTAAAATTGAGCGGTTTAAAATGGTTTTCGATTTGGATCGGTGCATTTTCGCAGTTTTTTTGGACCGACTTGGATGTGAACACCCCTAGTATGTAGTATATGTTAAGCGAATGAATATATTGTTAACAATAGTTTAAATGATAGGGTATGATTTTAGATATTAGTGAAATGGGTTTGTTATTTAAATGTTTATTAGGTTTGTTTTTATTTAAATTAAGTTACTAAGCGCATGTTTATTAATTTAGTTATTAATTATTTAACTGAATATTTTTAGTTAACTTAATTAAGTAACAAGATGTTTATATTTGTAGTTATTAATTATTTAAGTAAATTACTTTATTTAAATTTGTTGTTATTTAAATTAAGTTATTAAGTTGATGGTTTACTTTTTAATTATTTAAATAAATATTTTTACTTAATGTAAATTATAAAGGGAATGGTTTATTAATGTTGTTTTTAATTATTTAAGTAAATATTTTTATTTTAATTAATTTATAAGGTAAATATTTGTAGTTATTTGTTAAACTAGTTTACTTATAATTTAAATTAATTTGTTATGTAAACGTTTATATATTGGGAGAATTTTTTTACTTTAAAATTTTTATAGTTTCATAGGTTTATACATTTTTCATTCGAGTTTTTTATTGTTTACCAGAGGTCTCGCCTACTTCTTCCCAGGAAAGTGAGCCACACACTCCCACCATCGAACGCCATTGTCTCCTACTTGAGGGAGGCTGGCTTCGACGACACGTTGCCACTCAGGGATTTTGTGTTTGACAACTCCCTGATTACGGCCATGGGTGAGTGCACTATCACCCTACAGGACGTCGCATACCACCTCGGGCTACGTGCACATAGAGAGCCAGTGGGTGGGTGCTTTAGTGATTTCCACACATGGTACGGGACTGAGGCTTGGGAGTTGGTGGAGCGGCTACTTGGTGCCAAGCCTTTTGCAATCCAGCAACAGGGTGCGCATAGGAAGGAGTTTTTCTCCCTCAAGCTGGCTTAGCTTCGAAAGCGACTCCAACAGATGCCTGATACTGATGATCTAGCCACCCTTCGACAGCACGCGAGGTGCTACATACTGTTAATGATTAGGGGTTACCTGATGACTGATAAGTCAAATAGTCAAGTCCATCTCCGGTGACTCCCACTACTAGATGACTTTTAGAGGTGCGGTTCTCTGTCTTGGGGATCTGCGGTGCTAGCATGGACATACCACTCCCTATGCTCTACAGCATACCATTCTACTACAGACATTGTATGATGCACTCCTCTATTAGTATCTTGGATATACCAGAGATTTTTCTAGTGGTGTCCACCTGAGCGACAGGTTTACATGTACCCTATGACTGTGAGGTAACTGTTCACTACTGTTTTATTATTCATCGTTTATGTAATTCAATATGATGTGCAATAAACTGAATCATCGTTATTCTTGCAAATATCCATAGGTTGATAGGTATGATACAGCAGAGCAGGGACCAGCACGAGCAGAGAGTCCTACGATGGCATCGGGCGTTGGATCAATTACAATTGGATGAGGTAAGCGAGTTACCCTTTTATTCGGTTACACTTGCATAAATTACTTATACTATTTTAGCACATGTCACTAATGATTGTAGTTCCTGTGGACGCCCTACAACGACCCTGCACTGCAGGACATCTGCCCGCTATGGCTAAATGATGAGGCGGAGTGGAGGACATGGATGTCTGTTGTTCCTCTCGTCTGCTTCAACATAGTTGAATTTTACCATCTCGCCAGGTGAAGCACAAGTTTTGACAAGCAACCATTGCCAGGGGACCTGGTTAACGTTGACGGGTTCCTGACTACCACAGGACGGGGCGAAGACATGTGGTGGCCTACCAAGCTTCAGGAGTGGTACGATCGTTGGAGAGCTCAGTTTGAGGAGGGATATCGGATATCCATTCAGTCGTGCACAGACTATCGGCCGACGCGGGAGTACTAGGATTGATATCGGCAGGTTTGCTGTGTTCGACACTTGTCAGGGTAGAATGTGCTTGATGATCCCAAGCTGTTGGACTTAACAGGAGACATGCAACCTACTACCAACCAGCTGAGGAACATCCTACACCTTTCCCGAGACGTGCCTGACTATCGTCGGCAGGCCAGGGAGGTTCGATCGGACACCCGGAGGCCTGCTAAGAGAAAGAGAAGGTGCCACATAGCACGAAGGAGCTGCAGGACCTCGGAGGGACAGGGTTAGGCCTCGCAGGGAGTGCTTGGACATAGAGGCCGAGGAGGAGGCTGAGTATCACTGACAGGATATGCCTGACAGCTTCGATGACTCACTGCCACCACCACCACCACCACCCCTTCCACCATCACCACCACCACATCAGCCATCTAGTCCATGTTCACATGAACCTTGGGACGATTGGATACTGCCCTGCCTGGATGGGATTTAGATTGAGGAGGCATTCCAGATTCATACCACCAACTAGGGCACGATGCAGCGCATCATGGAGGAGCAGCTCCACATGGGTAGTGAGCAGATCGTGGGGCATGTCCATCAGCAGTCTTCTGCTCCCGTGTCTACTTCAGTCTGGGCACTGTCCATTTCACTGGGACCTAGCTCCTCATATGGTACACATGGCCTACCAAGTGCACAGTATGCGACACCGCCATCGGTGGACTATGGTCTCCTGATGATAGCATCCCAGCCGATGCCGTCACCACTTTGTCCTCCACTTGGTCAGCAGCAGTATCAACCCCATGTACATGTGCCTTACTCGGACAGTTACTATGGCCCTCATTGTCCACTTTCGTTGCAGCGACCACCCTGGTCACAAGATCCATCTATAGGTCACTCACAGCTTCCTCCGGACCCACGCCCTAGTAGACCTCACCGACAGGCACGACTTCCGCCCCATGGCACCGGACAGCACCTGCATTACCATGATGATCTGCATCGATGATATTGTTATGTTTAGACTTTACGTTATTTTATTTGTCATTAAAGTTGTAGCTTGGCACAATATTTAAGTTCGTTAGCATCGTTGTTGTAACTTGTGTCCTCACTATTATTTATGTTGACACCCACCTTTTATGTGATTTTAGTCGTTGTTGTATGTAAATGTGTTACCGTGCTAAATTTAAAATTTTAGAATTGAATAATGAAGAAAAGTGCATTAAAGTTCAATTTAATCAAAGTAAACCTTAAACATAAAACCCTAATAATGGAAACATCGTAAGGATCTAAACTAGAAACTAACATGCAAGTACAGAATAAACGAAGTAAACAAAGAACAAACTGAATACCTTTTGACAACTAACAAACAACTGCACCACGAAACTAAACTAAGCATCGTCTGTAGGTTGGTTTGGACAGCCTCTCAGTGCATCCTTGATCGCCTGGGATCTGTAGAAGATAATCAAAAGGCCATTTTGTGGGGTCACATGTCGTCTCAAATTAGTAAGGAAGAAAGACCAGGACTCGATGCTCTCAGACTCAACAGTTGCAAAAGCAACGGAAGAATGTTGCTGTTACCGTCTTGTGTCACTGCAATATGCAAAACACCACCATATTTACCATACAGGTGTGTGCCATTGATAGAGACGAATGACTTGCAATGTTTGAATAGGGAAACCCTAGAATACCTTATCAAACATGCTACAGTTGCACACCATGAGGTGTTCATCATAGTATGGTACAGGCTTGGAAACATATATTGTTTTGGGATAATAACTCTGTAGTACTTGTAATAACCTAGGTACCTTATTGTATGACTCCTTTCAATCTCTGTACATCTATGCAATTGCCTTTTGTTTCGCTATACAGACCTTTCTATACAAGGGTTTGAAGTGATAGCTTTGCCTAACTGCACCTTGTAGTATAGGGATGCTAATGGATGGGTTGGATTGTATTAATGGCAGGATGACATGACAGATGAGGCTGATGTTCAACTGTTGATGGTCTTGAGACATTGTTGGTGCTAAATGCATGTGTGCTCCTTCAACCCTACGCACCTTCCTAACGAAATAACACATACATGGTTGGCATTTACATAAAATATAACAGTGATAAATGATATTAATTACACCACAGTTAAACGAAGGCTCACCAAGATCCAAAATTCTGTCGGAGGGCAACACGGAGACTCCACGGGCATCCAACTGTATATTGTCAGCAATAAATATGGTACTTTAATCAGTCCGACTCCACTACTTAGTACTTAGCACTTCTGCAAATACTGTAATTCTTCACACCCTACATCACTGCATCTTTACTCTTGAATTTGTGGCCAACCCGAAACTCCACACCACCATCTAAGTTGTAATCGTCTTCACCCATGTTGGAAAATGGAGTTTTCTCGTGCATCACATCCAGATCCAACATCTGATAGTGACTGGGTACAACTAATAAGGCCAAAATTGGGTGGGGGGCGGGAAGAAAATACCGAACTGATGCCTCCACCGGCGTCTCGGGTACAAACTCCTCCTCAACATCATCTTCAGAAGAACTACAAATCGTTGCTATCTGCAACATACTCCTCGTTGGATTTCTCACCATCCATGTCCATGTCTTCCACTAGACTCGCAATGTGTATTAGTGGTGGTGTGAGAGGTGGGTCGTCCTGCACAAAATTTGAGTGGCCAGATCCACCGCCACTAACATCACCGACCTCCGTAGAAAGCTCCATAACTTATGCCTCTATGATTTTTTCATGGATGTCAAACATGAGGCGCACATGTTCATCGCCATGTAGCCAAAATAGACGAAACCGGAAAACTCCATTTCCTATCATTGCTAGCAATCTATACCCCACCCTTCCTACCTCTTTTCTTCCGCTACCACCAATGTTACTGAATATCAGACTCTTCAACTCGGACAAAGAACTAACTCGTCGGGTGCGCAACAAAATGGGATTATCATACTCAAATATGACCCAAGTGTCACTGTTTCTCATATGGCAATTGAAATACACACTTATAACCACATATCCAGTACCACTAGACATTTTGGCTTATTTTTCGAAAGAAAAATGGACAAGAAGAAGTAGTGAGATATTTGTGAAGAATACAAAGGGTTGACATCCTTTTATAGCTACTAAAAATTTGTTATAATGTATTTCGTTTGCACTGTAAACGTCATAATTCTTCACATATTTCGTTTACAGTATAAACGAAATAAAAGTGCACATATCTCGTTTACACTGTAAACAAAATAAACATATCTAATGTTTTGTACATTATTTCATTTACAACGTAAATGAGATATACGCATTTTTATTTCGTTTACACTGTAAACAAAATAAAAAATAGGATAAATTTTCGTAAAAACTTATAAATAGTCTATTTTAATAAAAAAAATCCAAATCAACGAGAAATTAGATTTTTAGAGCCCATTTTCTTTTTAATTTTTGTTATTCATATAAAAGAACATTGTCCATTGTGAAGCCCATTAGCAATCATCCCAAAAGAAAAACAAATACCCAAAGAACTTATTATACCGCCTTGATCGCTTGATAGGATAACTCAATAAAATCATTAGCAATCTGAGCCAAAACAAATTATCGTGACAAATCCTAATTAAAATAGCATTTTGCTAATTCAAATATCAGTTAAAATACTTAAAAGTTTAAGTGAAACAATATTTAATATTTTTAATCGACAAAATATGTTAATTTATATAAAAATATTATATTTCTTAAAAAAATCATTTAGAGTTATTTAAATGGAGTAATTAAGGGAAAGAAAATAAATTTAGAGAATAATTGAAATTCTTTATAGAAAAATCATGTGTTTAGATATTTAATATAAATAATTTAACTTAAGTTAGTCTAGTAGTTAGTTTACTAATTCATTTTGTGCATATAATAATTTTTTAGTCAACAACAAATCTTCAAATATTACATGGGATTGCGAGTCGTCTAAAGCGCCAGGTAGTGATGGATACAATATGAATTTCATTAAGAAGTGTTGGAGAGAAATTGGCTCGGAATTCACTGCTGCAGTAATAGAATTTTTACAGAACAGAAGCTACCACAGACTCTAATATTACATGGGTGGCTCTGGCTCCAAAGTTTGTTGGGGCTAAGGAGATTAAGGACCTTTGTCTGATCAGCATGTGTGTGTATAAAATTATATCGAAGGTACTGGTTCGGAGAATGAGGAGCGTAATACCGGGATTAGTAGGAGAGACTTGCTCAGAGTGCTTTTGTGAATGGGGGAAGATACATGATGGGGGTATTGATTGCTTATAAGACTATGCAGTAGTTGTAAACGAGGAAAAAGAGTTCAGCAATAATTAAGTTGGATTTTCAAAAAGCATATGATAGATTCAAGTGAAACTTTGTGGAAATTGTCCTCCAAAAGATGGGATTTGGTCATAGATGGAGAGGATGGGTTTAGGAATGTGTTTACACGGCGTCTATGTCGATTTTAATTAATGGATCGCCATCTAAATCCTTTAAGATGGAATGAGACTTAAGGCAAGGTAGGTGAGGGAGTGAGAAATAGAAAGATTTCTCCATGGTTGGTTAGAAGGGACAATATTGAATTGTCTCACTTACAGTTTGTGGATAACACCATTCTTTTCTGTCCACAGGATGAGAAAACTATCAGAAATTACAAGAGAATCTTGCGGTGATGTCTGGCTTGAGTATCAATTTCGATAAATCCAACTTGATTTCAATTAATTGTTAACAAGAGTGGACACAGGGAATGTGTAGTTTGCTAGGTTGTAAGGAAGCATCTTTTCCGGTTAAATATCTTGGAATTTCACTAGGAGTGAATCCGTGACTTGTCAAGACATGGAAGTCAATAATAGACAAAGTGAAAGAAAAGCTAAGTTTATGAAAAGCGAAAACACTCAATAATACGGGTAAGTTGGTCCTTATTAAATCAATGCTTAATAGTTTGCCAGTATACTATCTAAAATTGTACAAAATGTCAATAGTTGTAGCAAAGAAGTTAATCTCATTGCAAAGAAAGTTCATGTGGAATAACGAGGATGGCAAGCATGGGATCCCTTAATGAAGTGGGATACAGTGCAAGCTCCAAAAAGGTTAGGAGGATTGGGAGTGGGGGATGCAATGCTTCGGGATACGGTTCTTCTATTTAAGTGGTGGTGGCGGTTTTCAAAGGAAGATTGTCCATTATGGAAGAAGATTGAAATTTTTTTAAATAAATAAAAAATATTTTATTCACCAAAATATACAATTTGTAGGATTTTTACGAAAATTCATCATATCTCTTATCTCGTTTACAGTATAAATAAAAGAAGAATACACGTATCTGGTTTACATTGTAAACGAGATAAGGCACGAAATGATGTGATCATATCACATTTCTACATGT
Organism: Arachis hypogaea; assembly: GCF_003086295.3. Classification (NCBI taxonomy): domain Eukaryota; kingdom Viridiplantae; phylum Streptophyta; class Magnoliopsida; order Fabales; family Fabaceae; genus Arachis; species Arachis hypogaea. Next base: position 7,062,371 of record NC_092050.1, read on the forward strand.
GATGTGTAACGACCTTATCTCATTTACTAGGGGTGTAAGTTACCGAACCAGACCGAAATTTACAACAACCGAATGAAAAATCGAAAAATCAATTTTTTTTGTTTTTTTCAAATCAAATTGATCGATTCAGTTCGGTTTTCAGTTGGTTTGACAGAAACCGAACCGAACCAAACCAAACCGAAGTAGTGGTTCAGTAATGCTTCCTTTTACCAATTTACTCTTTAACCTAATAACAAAATCCCAAATCCTTTCTTTACTCCTCAGTTCCTTTCACGCAGCCACAACCCACAAGCCACACTCAGTAAACTCACATCTCCATCTTCCTCCTCCATGCGTGAGAGAATGAGAGCATGAGAGAACCAGAGAGCCAGAGAGGAGAGAGCTGTTGCCATCCTCCACCTCCAGTCACAAGTCGCAACTGTAGCAGTCAACCAGTCATCTCCGTCGCAGGCGTTGGAGAGCGTCGTCGTCTAGCCCACGTTCATGCCATTGTCGCAACTGTAGCAGTTCATGCCATTGTTTAGTCCGCGCCGTCGTCCAGTTCATACCGTCATCCAGTTGGCGCTGATGTAGTAAAACCCTAAGCTGAGCAGTTCTTCTCCGTCGCCGAGCAGCAGTCTCTGTTGCCAAGCAGTAGTCTCCGTCGCCGAGCAGTTCCTCTTCGTCGCCGAGTAGTCCTCTCCGTCCCCGAGCAACAACCTCAGTCCGAGCCCTCTCCTGCAACTCACAATGACTTCTTCTGAGGTTAGTAACTTAGTATATTCACAATTTGTCGCATAAAATTTGTTGTTGTTGGCTTGTTGTTGTTGCTGGTAGGTTAGTAACTTAGTATATTCATAAGTTGTTGCATAAAATTTGTTGTTGTTGGCTTGTTGATGTTGCTGGTAGGTTAGTAACTTAGTATCACCCTTAATTTGTTGCATAAAATTTGTTGTTGTTGCCGTTGCTAGTCTATTGGAAACTTAGTATATTCATAATTTGTTGCATAAAATTTGTTGTTGTTGCTGGTCTATTGGAAACAATTTTTTTGAATGTTATAAGTTGATAAGTTATTAGTTGTTGTTGCTAGTCTGTTGGAAACTTCTCAATTATGGCTATAATTTTGTTGTTGTTGCTAGTTTGTAAGTTTGATAAGTTATAAATTGTTATTGTTGTTGCTGGTTTGTTGGAAACTTCTCAATTATGGCTATAATTTTGTTGTTGTTGCTGGTTTGTAAGTTGATAAGTTATAAGTTGTTGTTGTTGTTACTGGTTTGTTGGGAATTTTTTTTTATTTTATAAGTTGATAAGTTATAAGTTGTTATTGTTGTTGCTGGTTTGTTGGAAACTTCTCAATTATGGCTATAATTTTGTTGTTGTTGCTGGTCTGTTGGAAACTTCTCAAATTTTTTTGTTATAAGTTGATAATGTTAGGTTGACGAGTTTGAATAAAATTTTTCAATAAAATTGCTATATTCTGTTGTTCATTGTTATGTTTATAGAGGAGTTCTTTAACTCCAACGACAGTTGAGGCATTAATTTGGACACAAAATTGGCTTCGTACTTCTCCAATAACAACTTATTTTGAGGAGCCTATTGAGGAGTTTGAGAAACTTGAATTAGGTATGCAAAAAAGAAATTTAAAGTTCCTTTTATAGTTTATATTTATAATTTATAATCTATATTGATTTCTTTGTCTTGTTCTTTTTTTTAAACTTCATTTTTTGGTGACTTAATTCTGATGATTAAGTTTTAAAAAACTGAAAAAATTGACCGAACCAAACCACTGTTGGTTCGGTTCAGTTTGGTTGTCCAGAAAGCAGCAAAATGAATAGTTGACATCACTAAAGAACCGAACAGGTCGGTTCAGTTGGTTTTCGGTCCAAAATCGAACCAAACCGAACCGATTACACCCCTATCAACACACTGTAAACGAGATAAGAAAGGAGACGCCTATATATAGAATTCGTTTACAACGCCCTTTGAGAAGTTATTTCATCCATTTCTTCAACTTTTCTCTAACTTCTACCATTTTCTAATCATAATATCAAATTACTCGGCAATTATGACGCACGCAGATACACGTGATGCAGATATAAACTGACTGAACGTGACATGGCACATCGCTGGAACAACCAACTTCGAGGTTAGTGTTGTTTTTTTTATGTTTATATTAGAGCATGTATGTGTAGCCATAATTAGGGTATTTTTATAGAACTAATATACAATATATATTAGGTAGATGAATGCATTGTTAGTAAGGATTAATTGGTAGAGTATGATTCTAGGTATTAATGAAATTAATTTGTTAAGTAAATGTTAATTTAATTTTGGTTTTATTTAAATTAAGTTATTAAGTCGATGCTTATTAATTTAGTTATTAATTATTTAAGTAAATATCTTTATTTAAATTAATATATTAACTCGATATTTATTAATTTAGTGATTAATTATTTAAATAAATATCTTTATTTAAATTAATATATTGACTCAATGATTATTAATTAGTTGTTAATTATTTAAGTAAATATTTTTATTTAAATTAATTTATTAAGTACACGTTTCTATAGTTATATGTTAAATTAATTGAATTATAAGTTAAATTAATTTGTTATGTTAATGTTTATATGTTTATTAATTTTGTTAACTTTGATAGCTTTATAGTTTTATAGATTTCTTATTCAGGTTTTTATTTTTTATCAGAGACATTGCCTACTTCTCCCGAGGCGAGTGAGTCACACACTTGTACCACCGAACGCTATTGTCCCCTACTTGAGGGAGGCTGGCTTTGGCGTCATGGTACCAGTCAGGGACTTCGTGTTTGATAACTCCTTGATCACGACATTCGTGGAGCGCTGACTTCCTGAGATCCACACTTTTCACCTGCCATGGGGTGAGTGCACTATCACCCTACAGAAGTTGCATACCACCTTAGGTTACACGCGCATGGAGAGCCAGTGGATAGGTGCTTTCGGGATTTCCACACATGGTATGGGACTGAGACCTGGGAGTTGGTGGAGCAGCTAGTGGTGTCAGGCCTCCTGCAGTTCAGCAGCAGGGTGTGAAGAGGAAGGAGTCTTTCTCCCTCAAGTTGACATGGCTTTGGGAGCGACTTCGGCAGATGCCCAATACCACTGATCCAGACACCCTCTAATAGTACACGAAGTGTTACATACTACTGATGATTTTGGGGGTTACTTAATGATTGACAAGTCAAACAATCAGGTTCATCTCCGGTGGCTGTCACTACTTGATGACTTTCAGAAGTGTCGTGCTCTGTCTTGGGGATCCGCGGTGCTTGTCCTGACGTATCACTCCCTATGCTCTGTAGCACTAGCACATCGAGCCACCACAGATATTGCAGAATGCATTCCGCTGCTTGTCTCTTGGATATACTAGAGATTTTTCCACTGGTGTCCACCTGAGCCACAGGTTTATATGTATCCCATGGCTGCGAGGTAACTGTTACTTATGGCTTTCTTCTTCTTCATTATGTAGTTCAATATGATGTTCGATAAATTGAAGCGTTGTTATTCTTGCAAATGTCCATAGATTGATAGGTATGGCACATCAGAGTAGGGACCAACACGAGCAGAGAGTCCTTCAATGGCGTCAGGCGTTGGATCAGTTACAGTTAGATGAGATAAGGAAGATTCTTTTATTCAGTTACAATGGAATGAATTACTTATCCTATTTTGGAACCTATTACTAATTATTATTTTACAACTTATGTTGTAGTTCCTGTGGATGCTATACGACGACCTTGCACTGCAGGACCTCCGCCCGCTATGGCTGAAGGATGAAGCAGAATGGGGGATATGGATGTTTGTTGTTCTCCTCGTCTGTTTCAACGTCGTTGAGTTTCACCATGTTCATCGGGTGAAGTGCCAGTTTGGTGGCAAGTAGCCATTGCCAGCGATCTCGGTCAATGTCGATAGGTTTCTGACCACCACAAGACGGGGCGAGGACGTATGGTGGCCTACCAAACTTGAGCAGTGGTATGATGGTTGGAGGGCTCAATTTAAGGAGGGACATTAGATCTTCATGCAGCCGTTCACAGACTATCTGTAAGACCCAGAAATTTCGGAAAATCTTATTAAGAACTAATTTTTTATTTATTTATTCATTAAGTACTTTAATCTCAGATATTATTTTATTAAAGATAATTAAAGAAAATTTTGATTAATTGAGTTTAAAATAATTTAAGGTTTTATCTGATTTTATAATTATCAAATTATTTTTTATATTTAAATGATAAAGTTTAGCAAATGTAAAATAATAAGAATTTTATATGATTTGGTTTAAATAATTAAGATTTCGGAATTTAATACTTTAATTTTTATAAACAAAGAAAATTAATTATATTATCTTATATTTTAAATTAGAATACTTAATTAAAAGCCAATCAGTAAATTGATAATTAAATAATATTTTTAAAATAATTTTAAGATATTAATTTAGAATTCAATTTAATACAATATCCCTTAATTTTATTAAAATTTAACAAAAATCTCAATTTGTCCAAAAATTTCTAATTTTACAATTGCCCCAAATCAAACTCTAATTCTAAAGTCAAACACACAAAACCCTAACCTAGCCACCGCCACTCACCCACCGCCACCCCCTTTCCTTTTCTTCCCCAAAACCCACACAAGAACATACATACACACACATGTAAAGATAGAGATCCGAAGGGAGAGGGAGAGGGAGACCGTTTCCAGCGCCGCCACCACCACGCCCAGCTGTCGCGCTTTTCATCGTCGCCGTAGAAGGGAAGAGGGAGAGAGAGTGCCGTCGCGAATCAGAGCTGAGCCGAGAAGAGAGATAGCGCGTGAGAGGGAGCTTGTTGCTGCTAAGTTGTCGCCATCATCGAGTCCAAGGCGGAGAGGAGGAGCGCGAGTTGGAGGAGTGGTTGCCGACGTCCCACACCGTCGCGTGTCACTGCCGCTCCTAGTCACCCCGTGAAGCCATCGCCACCGCTGAAGCTCTGGGTCGCCATCAGCTTTGCGCAGAGCTCCCAAGGGTGTTACACTATCGGCCTACACAGGAGTATTGGGATTAGTACCGGCAGGCTTGCTGTGTTAAACACCTATCATGGCAACATGTGCTTGATGACCCCAGGCTGTTGGACTTACCTAGTGACAACCAGCTTACTGCTAGCCAGCCGAGGGACGTTCTTCACCTTCTCTGGGATGTGCCTGACAGTCATCGGCGTGCTAAGGAGGTTCGGGAGGACACTTGGAGGCCTAGCAGGAGAGAGAGAGAGAGAGGGGACTAGAGAGTACGGAAGTGCACAGAGGGATAGGGTCAGGCCTCGTAGGGAGCACTTGAACGTGGAGTCTGAGGAGGAGGCTGAGTATCACTAACAGGAGGAGCATGGTGATATATCACGCGACCAAGATGACTCACTGCCTCCACCACCACCACCCTTTCTTCCACCTCCACCACCACTTACACTATCGGGTTTACATTCACAGGCAGGTAGGGACGATTGGGATACTACCCCGCCTAGATGGCATGACCTTGGGGCATCTAATAGTCATCATGAGGCATCGATGGTCGAGGAGGCATTCTAGATTCATACCACCGACTAGCACACGATGCAGCGTCTTGCGGACCAGTTTCGCACGGGCAAGGAGTAGAGCATAGGGCATGTTCATCAGCAGTCGTTTGCTCCTATGTCTACCATGGTTTGGGTACCATACACTTCATCGGGGTCTGGCACCTCATATGGCACACATGTCCGACCCGGTGCACAGTATGCGACACCACCATTTGTGGACTATGGTCTCTTGATGGCAGTATCCTAGCCGATGCCGCCACCACAGTGTCCTCTACTTGGTCATCCTCAGCATCATCCCCATCCATATGCTATAGTGCCTTACTCAAACAGTTAGTTTGTCGTTCATCATCCACTACCATAGCAGCCACCACCTCAGTCACAAAATCCCTCTCCTCACCCACAGCCTCCTCCGGACCTATGTCATAGCAGACCTCACAGCCTCCACGATGTGGCACCGGACATCGCCTGGCAGGGACGGATGTACTCAATATGTAGTGGAGGCAACTGCCCTTCAGTGAAATTGAAAAAATTAAAGAGTAGATGTTTGTGAAATATCTAATTTGCCCCCACTACCAAATTAATTTTGACCCCACGCTCCAAATTCCTAACCCTTCTCCTTCTCTCCCTTTTTAATTTTGTTCCTCTGCTCCAGCCTCCAACCTTCACTTCCAAACTCCAATCCTCCAGAGTTACTTCCTTCAGCCATCTGCCGTCACTCCGCCAGTTTCTTTGTTGCTGTCCCGTTCAGCCTTTCTCCCGCATCAGCTTCGTCAGTTTATCCTTGCATCGCCGCGTGCCCGCGTCTGGTTCTGCATTCTGCTGCTGTGTTCCTTCGACATCTGCGTTCTTTTTCTTCTTCCTCGGTCTTCACAGCTTCAATCCTTGTCTAATTTTGTCTTCCCGTTCCTTCGGCGTATGGTTGATTGGTTCTATCTTCTTTTTTTTCTTCTTCCTCGGTCTTCACAGCTTCAATACTCGTCATTCTTCTAGTTCTATCTTCTCGTTCTTTCGACACCATCTGGTTCTATCTTCAGCAGTTCAGGGTGCCGTTGGGTGTCGCACGACTATTGGGTTCTGCCTCGTGGAATTTAGGATTCTGCAGTTCAGTCTTGGACTCTTCACTCTTGTGGTCTTGCCTCTTGGTGCATTACATACATAATACATTCATGAATCATTGTTATTTGTTAATTGGTTTTTGGTTAATTGCCTCTTGGGTTCTGCTTCTGCAGTTCAGTTCCATCTATGTAATTGCTTTTGATTTTCTTAATCTGTTTGTTAATTGTTTTGTTTATTGACTTATTTTAAGTTAAGAATTTAGGATATTATTAGTTATTTAGCTCATTAGTTGTTGCTGTTGGAATTTGGAAATCAATTTGAATGACACATGTTTGTCAATTTTGTATTTATAATTTTATACTGTATTTTTAAATTTGTATAGAATTGTGAATTATTTATATTAGTCAATTAACTTAGGTTTATAATTTTATCCTATTAGTAATGGAGAAATATTTTAAAAGAACGTCATCGTTGGAGGTTGGATCCCAAAACAATTCATCGATCTCTTCTAACAAAAGGAGGTTTTTAGAATTCGAAGTAGAGAGTCTTATAGCAGGTCCAGGACAACGACCAAAGATTTCAAGTTATCATCCGAATGACAGAGACAAAGTTAGGTGTGCATATTTGCAAAAAGGTCCTTGTCAACCAAGGACTCATGATTTCCCGTAAACTGCTTGTGGTTCTTCTTTTTGAAGATTTAATCTAAATTGGTTTGATGACTATGGCAATTGGTTAGAGTATAGTATATCAAAAGATGCTATCTTTTGTCTTTTATGTTATCTTATGAAACCTGAGACTGAAGGTGGTGATGCTTTTGTAACTAATGGCTTTTCAAATTGGAAAAAAAGAGAGACTACAAACTCATATTAGGATTCATGATAGTGCTCATAATCAAGCTTAGAGAAAATGTGAAGCACTTATGAAGCCAAAACAACACATTAGTGTTGCTATTGAAAAACAATCTGAGCAAGCTAAAAAGAATTATCAAATTCACTTGACAGCCACAATTGATTGTATTAGATTTTTTTTTGCGACAAGGATTGGTCTTTCGTGGTAACGATGAGACAGATGATTCTGTTAATCAAGAAAATTTTTTGGAACTTCTAAACTTTCTTGCACAACATAGTGAAGAGATTGATCGTGCTTTCAAAAATGCTTGTGAAAATCTTAAACTAAGAGCATCCTCATTTCAAAAAGATATTGTAAGAGCTGTAGCAAGTGAAATGACAAAAGTTATTATTAATGATCTTGGGGACGAGTTGTTTTTTGTTTTGATTGATGAAGACCGCGACATTTCTATTAAGGAGCAAATGTCAGTTTGTTTAAGGTATGTGAACAAAGAAGGGCAAGTTAGGGAGCATTTTCTTGGTCTTGTTCATGTTTCTAATACCAATGCTTTATCTCTAAAATTAGCATTGGAGTCATTATTAGAACATATAATTTAAGTTTACCAAGAATACATGGACAAGGATATGATGGTGCAGGTAATATGCAAGGAGAATTTAATGGTTTGAAAACTTTGATATTGAAACAAAATTCTTATACTTTCTATGTACATTGCTTTGCCCACCAACTTCAGTTAGCTCTTGTAATGGTTGCAAAAAAATAAGTTGAAATCGCTTTGCTTTTTAATTTGTTAACCAATTTGTGCAATGTTGTTGGAGCTTCATGTAAATGAAGAGATATGCTTCGTGATAGTCAGATGATTAAGACAATTGAAGCATTATAAAGTGGAGACATTTCTAGTAGACGTGGTTTGAATCAAGAAATGGCTTTAAAGAGGGCTGGAGACATTAGATGGGGTTCACACTATGGAACTATACTTATATTAATTTCTTTGTTTCCTTCCGTGGTCAATGTTCTTGAATATGTTGAGGAAGATGGAAATAATTCAGAACAAAGAGCTGAAGCATGTCATTTATTGAATGTCATTCAATCCTTTGAATTCATTTTTAACTTGCACTTGATGAAAAATATCTTGGGAGTTACTAATGAGTTATCTCAAGCGTTACAAAGGAATGATCAAGACATTGTAAATGCTATGGTATTGGTTAAAGTGTCTAAGCAACGGTTGCAAAATATAAGAGATGATGGTTAGTCTCTTTTACTTGATGAAGTCTCGTTGTTTTGTGACAAACATAATATTACTGTTCTAAAAATGGATGATATATTTGTGTCACAAGGAAGATCAAGACGCAAAACTCAAAAGATCTCAAATTTGCATCATTTTCAAGTTGAGATATTCTATCAAGTAGTTAATAGAAAATTTCAAGAACTCAACAATCATTTTACAGAGGTGAATACTGAATTACTTTTTTGTATAGCTTGTTTGAATCCAAGACACTTATTTTTTGCGTTTGATAATGAGAAGTTGATCCAATTAGCTCAATTCTATCCATTAGAATTTTCTTCCACTCAACTTTTAACACTTGATAGTCAACTTGAGAACTTCATATTAGATGTGCGTTCTGATGATCAATTCTCAAACTTAAAGGGGATTGGTGCTCTTTCTGAGAAATTGGTTGAGACTCGAAAAAATATTGTTTATCCATTAGTGTTTCTTCTTTCGAAGTTAGCTTTAGTTTTGCCCGTAGCAACTAGCAACTGCATCAGTTGAAAGAACTTTTTCTGCTATGAACATCATAAAGAGCCGGCTTCGTAACCGTATGGAAGATGAATTTTTAAATGAATGTTTAGTCACATATATAGAAAGAGAGATATTTGATTGTATTGATAATGAAAAGATTATTCAATCTTTTCAAAACATGAAACCCAGAAGAATAGAATTTTAAATTATTTGTTATTATTTTAAATTATTATTTTATTGTTTTAATTTGTTAGTTAAATAATTTGAGAAGTAATCATATTTTATAATATCATAGTATTTTTTTTTGTGACTATAATATCATAGTATAATTATAAAAATTAGGGTTAACCACCAAAAATGTTCCCGAATTATTCAAACGCTGACAGAAATACACCCGAATTTTACTATCGACAAAAATACCTTTAAATAATTTAAAAACATAACAACAATACCCAACAGTAAATATATATTTTCAAAAAATGCCTTAGAGATTGAATTTTGAAGTGATTTTTTATAAGAATAATTAAAAAAATGAGGGGTAAAGTATACTTTTTATCCTTAAAGTTTGACAAAAATTTTAAAAATATCCCCAAGTTTTATTTTGTTTCAATTTTGTCCCAAAAGTTTTCGATTTGCATCAAATATATCCATAACGGCTAATTTTTCAAAAAATTTAAGACCGATTCAACAACAATTTCATAAGAACAACCCCTCAACACAAGCAAATCAAGCATAATTTTCATACATTATTATTATATTGGTCTTAAATTTTTTAAAAATTTAGCCGTCGAGGGTATATTTGATGCAAATCGAAAACTTTTGGGACAAAATTGAAACAAAATAAAACTTAGGGGTATTTTTAAAACTTTTGCCAAACTTTAGGGACAAAAAGTATACTTTACCCAAAAATGAGATATTATTATTCTTACAATTTGATATTTTTTTCTATGTATATATTTTTTTGTGATTTTTTAAAAGTATTATTAGTTGTTAACAAAAAAATTACAAAAAAATTTATACACAACGAAAAATTACCAAATTTTAAGGATACTAATATCTCATTTTCTTAATAATTCTTGCAAAAAATTGTATTAAAATTCAATCTCTAATATATTTTTTGAGAAATACATATTTAATGTTAGATAATCTTGCAAAAAAACTAACATTAAATATGTATTTCTCAAAATATACATTAGAGATTGAATTTTGATGTAATTTTTTGCAAGCATAATTTAAAAAATGAGATATTATTATTCTTAAAATTTAGTGATTTTTTGTTAAGTATATATTATTTTGTAATTTTTTTAAAAGTATTATTAGTTGTTAACAAAAATAATTATAAAAAAATTATATACTTAACAAAAAATCACCAATTTTTATGTATAATAATATATTATTTTTACAATCATGCTTGCAAAAAATTGCATCAAAATTCAATCTCTAAGGTATTTTTTTAAAATATATATTTACTGTTGAGTATTGTTGTTGTGTTTTTAAATTATTTGAAGGCATTTTTGTCGATAGTAAAATTTGGGTATATTTTTGTCAGCGTTTGAATAATTCGGAAGCGTTTTTGGTGGTTAACCCTAAAAATTATTATTATATTATATTATATATATTTTGTCCACACGGACAAAATTTTTTGGATCTGTCACTGTCGCCTGCATTACCCAGGTGATCAGCACCGATGATGTTGTTATACTGTTACTCTATGTTATTTCATATGTTATTAAAGTTGTATTTTGGTAATACTATTTATGTTTGCATGCATCGTTGATGTAACTTGTGCTATCTCTGTTATTTAGGTTGTGAGACATCTTTTATGTTCTTTGTATATTTTATGTAAATGTGTTACGCGGTTGTATTTTAAATTTAGAATTCAAGTACAATATGAACCACGTAAATAAAGAACCTACCATTCGAGTACAAAATAATCAAAGTAAACACATATTACCTTACATTCAGTTTCAAAATAACTAAAGTAAACAAAGAACAAAGTGAACAATTAAAGGAACTACACAAACAATAATCGCAAATAACAACGAACAAAGTGGCGACACTAAGCTAAGCCTCATTTATAGGCTGGTTTGGACATTCTCTCTGGGTATTCTCGATTTTTTTGCATAGACCACACCTTTTCTCTTGGTGCTCACCCTCATCCATCTCATTATGAAACCTGGTGAAAATAGGTTTGCTATTAGCCTTCCTGTGTATGGCTGGATTAGGATGCAACCGTGTCCCATGCCACTCAGACCAAAGCTTCTTGTCTGGTATTGGTGGGAACTTTGCCTCATACACCTTGAACACAACCTCCTGCATGTATACCGGATGCACATAAGGACCCCAATAGCTTAAATCATAGTGTATTGCTTTTTCACCAGTCTCTACTTACAAGAGAGGATTTATGGAAGAATATTTGTCAGTTACAGATTAAAGAGTAGGAGGTGAGAGATAAAACGATCCTCGAACTATCTTTGGAGGTTGGGAATGGTTAAAGTATCCGGTTCTTGGAGGACAATTGGTTACCAGGTGGTGTGTTGAAAGACTTTTTTCCAAGACTTTTCTCGGTCTCAAACCAAAACGGATCTATTACAGGGGATTGTGGGTTTTGGGATGAGTTAGAGTGGATATGAAATTTTCCAATGGAGGAGGAAACTATTTCAATGGGAGTTAGAACTAGTTAACTAACTTCATGGGGTTCTACAATCAGTGAAATTAACGACTGAGAGAGAGGACCGTCTTATATGAAAATTTGATAAATCAGGCGATTATTCTACTAACTCATTTGTACAGATTTTGCAAGCAAAAATTCTCTCAGATGATATTACTAGCTACAATTTTACTAGTTCTATAAATATGGAGGAGTTTATTACCACCACGGATTGAGTTATTTACTTGGTTTGTATTAATTGGTAGGGTTAATACTATGGAGAGATTATGTAGGTTAGGCGTTATCGATATGAATGATAATATATGTGTGTTATGTAAAAAATATGTTGAAACTGTTTACTACTTGTTTATTGATTGTGAGTTTATTTGGCAGATGTGGTGTGCATGATTGATTGCCTATGACAGATTATGGACTATTCTAGGATCAATTAAACAATATTTTTAAGAGTTGGTCAGGAGTGCCTGCAAGGAAGGAAGAAAGGAAAAGGTGGCTAATTGAATTTTTTTTGTTATCTGGACTACATGGATGGAAAGGAATAACAAAATATTCAGGAGCTAAGAAGCAGGAGTAGCAGATGTTATTGAAAGGTCGTTTATGAGTTATACAGAGTGAGATGGTATTGAACTCAATGATTGTTGATGACAATATCAAAGATGACTATGGGTTAAGTTCTTTACTTTTGTTTTGTAAGACTTTTATCTATTTATATTTTGTATGTTGTTGTTTTGTCTTGTTGTATTGAGCTCTTTTACTTCAAAAAAAAATTTCAAATAATTTTTTTAAATTAAAATCAAAGAATTTTCATAAAAAAAAATTTAGTTAAAAATAGGAGGTTTTAATTCCCGGCCATAATAGAGGAGTTTAATTCCTCCTCAGGCTCCTCTTCTTCATCTCACTTAAAATTAATAAAGAAGAAAGACAACTATATTAAATAGGAAAAACCAAACTATTAGAGATAATTTAATTACCTTACCCATGTAAAGAATTTTATATTTCCAAGTAATATAGTTACTTCATTTAAATAAAAGATTTTATAATTAGGGTAAAGTATACTTTTTGTTCTTGAAGTTTGACAAAAATTTTAAAAATATCCCCAAGTTTTATTTTGTTTTAATTTTGTCCCAAAAGTTTTCGATTCGCATCAAATATATCCCTGACGGCTAATTTTTCAAAAAATTTAAGACCGATTCAACAACAATTTCATAAGAACAACCCCTCAACACAAGCAGATCAAGCATAATTTTCATACATTATTATTATATTGGTCTTAAATTTTTTGAAAATTTAGCCGTCGATGGTATATTTGATGCAAATCGAAAACTTTTGGGACAAAATTAAAACAAAATAAAACTTAGGAGTATTTTTAAAATTTTTGTCAAACTTTAGGGAAAAAAAATATACTTTACCCTTATAATTAACAATAACTCAATTGAAACATTTGAATTTACATACATTTAAAATTCTATGAAATTTAAAAATACTTCATCCAATCTCAATCTTAGAAATCTGTGTTAAAAAAAAATAAATGAATATATATATATATAACTAGAAGACTCAACTTTTTCTATAACCTGAAAAAGTTAATAAAATGAAAAGTGAAAAAATAATCACTATTTAATTCAGATAATAAAATATACATATGATAAAGTTATAAATTCAATAATAATTAAATTTTTATTTTATCATTTATAATTTTTCTCATTTTAAGAAAATATTTTCTAAATAAAGAGTCTTGAAATTGTATATATTAAAATTTCCAAAAAAAAAAAGAGTCACCAAAAAAAATTTCCAAAAAAAAAAAAACTGAAAAGAAAACAACAACCAAGTACCAACTAAAGGATTTACAATTTTCCTTGTAAGGCATTCAATCACGTGATCTGAAATTTGACTTGATTGGATGATTTGTCTAGTGGTGGGTATGGCAAGCAGACGGCAACTTTATCCACCCCCCGTGACTGCTATGAGTTATGAGTTATGACTCACAAATGCAAACCCAACGAACAAAGCATTTCACCCTTTGAAATATAAGCCCAAACAAACGCACATGGAAAATGCCATCCCCCTACTACTAAGGCAGCTGCCCCTACCACACGCACCCACCACCATCACCATCAAAACCCGCGAAACTTCGAACCAGGTACGCGCACCACTCCCCTATTTCCCGCGTACCCTATCATATATAACGTAACAGTAACACGTTCACATTCACTTTCTTTTTTTCTCAAAACGGCTTCGTTTTAGGGTTCACGTGAAGAGCCTCACCAATATCAAACCTCGCCGCATTGTGCTTCTTCTCATCTTCGGTTTCAACTCTCCATGGAAGACGTTAGGGCAACCACTGCCTGGGTCGCCACCCACTCCTCCCACGTTCTCGTCGACTCTGCAGGTTCATTGCTAATCTCCTCCTTTTCTTTCACATGTTCCAGCTTAATGCATTGTCAGAGAATAACTATTTGTCGTTTTCACTTTTTCAGGGATTGAGAAAGTGGTGAACACCATTGATGACATTCCCAAGGTTGACTGGGATTTCGAAGGGATTCATTATTTTGACAACGGCCCACTCACCGTCCAGTACTTGTTTGTTTTGGACGCTCTCAATTTCTGCTTCTGGCCCGGTACCCTCTGTTACTTTCCTTTTTTGGCAATTTTGTCTTGCATTCAATTTCTTTTCTCTTTCTATATTTCCAGTATTTTTATTAGTGGTACAGAATCAGTAAGTTTATATTCCCTGCAGAACATGTTTTCCACTCATGGTAGGTATGAAAATTGATTGTGAATATGGAAGATATGGCAAATTTGGGCTTCAATCTCTGTGTTATTACTTTAGTGTTGGCCTTGGTTACAGCATTTTGGTGTTATCAAGAGTAATGTTATTTTTGAATCATTGATTTTTTACGAACACGCACTGCTCACAAACACTTGGGCCCATATATTTTATTTTCACTTGATTCTTCTCCTTTGGGTGTTGTTTGATGCCCATCGTAAAATTTTTTCCTTCTTTTCAATGGCAGTGGTCCATTTCATAGCGTAGCCACCTCCGTAAACTGACTCTGCTTCTTTTTAACATATACGGCACCCCACATATTATATTTGTATATCATTAATTAATTATATTGCAATTGTACACTTGTGTAGAATTATATGAACAAAAGTCCATAATAAACATGAATAATTTGTTGCAAGCTCTTATGGGACATGAGATGAGCGGAATCTTGAATTCTCCAGTTATTCATTGTTAAATGTGGATGAGAAACTGCCTTATATCATCATATCTTCTTTGTTTTTATTGAAAAAGAATTCTTTTAATAATTTATTTTATAGGTTTGGTTAACAAGTTACAAAAGGAAAGTTTTATTGAAAATACAAGGGTTTTTTTTTTCAATACATTTTAAATATAAATTGAATACTTTAAAAACTTTAAAAGTTACTATTCTTATCTGCATAACAAGTGCCCTTTTGTTAGCTAATTCCTTAATTTATTTATCTTTGTACTGCACTGCCATATATTCAGTGATAATATTCAACGGATTAGTATCCAGTTGGAAGTTGATACCCCAACTCTCAAACACATGTAGTAGTGAACCATGTTCTAAGATATCAGCATTTGAATTTTCCACCTGCTTTTAATTGTTATCTGTTTGTTATTTTCCATAGTTTGCTTCTCATCCCACTTATTAAACAGATAAGGATTTGAACTATGATGATTTGGCATCTGGGCTAAAGGCAGCTCTTCAAAATGATAAATCTGCATTTGATGCTGACCGCCTGAAGAAGTACACTGGTAAGCATTTTTGTGTAAATGGCAATTCTGTTAAGGACTTTATCTTTAGTTTAGCTCAAATTTTTATTATCAGTTGAAATTAAGGCCTGTTGAAATCCTAGATTTTGTCATGTCATGTGAAGAATTAAATTTCAGTTGTTGTCCATCTACAACAATTTTAAGCAAACTCACAGATGCTATGCTAATAATTGCCTTCGACCTACCAGTATTATATGAACAAAGACTTCAAAGTATTTTGTTCTTGTCTCCATTGCTGACGACCTGTAAGGGACATGCAACTGCTTTTCAGTTCTAGTATTTTGAAAAAATGAGATATGTGTCTGTGTTGAAGTCTAGCCTCATTGGTATTTGCTCACTTCCAGTTAGAAAATTGTTTCCCAAAAAAAGCAGTGACAAAATCACTTTGTAACGTTAGGTCCACAGCTACGTGAGCTTTTGAAGTGGCCTAGACCTCTTCCTTTGGAAGATGAACGTGTTCGGTTACTTCATGAGGTAATTTATTTTTGTTGTGTTTTCCCCCTCCATCAATCTATCGTATAAGCATGTCTTGAAGCTTAATAACCATTGTGTAAACCCTCGCATTGCTAGGTTGGAATTGAATTGGAAAGAAGTTTTGATGGAAAAGCATGTAATCTTGTGGACAGATGCGGAAAATCAGCTTTGAATCTTGTTGCTCTTGTTGCGCGCCATTTTCCTGGTACAATAAGCTTCTTTTCCCACGATAAGTTTCATGGTTCAAGTTCTCAAATATATAATTACTAATTTTTTTGGTTGAAGTTTCTATGGGTTGTGTTGAGTGTAAAAATTGCTTCTTTAACCCCAAATTTGAAATGTGCTAGGCTTTAGAGACCATTCAGTATACAAAGGCCGCCAGGTATTCTTGTATAAAAGAGCTCAGATATTTGCGGCAGATTTATGGGGTGCATTTAGGGGTCAAGGGTATGGTGAATTCAAAGACATCAGCTCTCTAACTATAATGGCAGACTATATCGTCCCGGCGGTGCTTCGGCAACTTGGTGTTCTAAAATATAGCCCAGCACTTGCCAGTACCATTGATTCTAATGGAGAAATAGGTCCGGGGACTGAGGAGGAAGTTGAACTCCGGGCTTGCTCTGTACATGCTGTGGAGAAAATGAGGGAGCTGATAAGTAAAAAGTTAGGAAGACAGGTGAGTTCTGCTTCTCCCATTCATAACCCATTTCAATTCATGTAATTTAACATTCACAATTGTTGTTCTTTTCTCCTTCAATTATGTTTCTGACTTAAATATTTGCTCATTTCTATTTCAGGTTCTCAGTGTGGAGCTGGACCTTTGGCTCTGGGCCTCTGGTGTTCAGTGCGCAACCCTGCAGCACCACCGAACACTCTCAATATATTATTGAGTACTTGATATATGGGTAACTAGTAATGAACAGTTCAGTTGTAAGACCAAAAACTGACTATGGTTTAGGGTAATGTCTTAAGAATATGTGAATATCTAAATTTTGGAACTAGCTTTTGTAACCTTTGAAGTGCTTGACAATCAATTTACTTGTGCTTTGTTTTATATAAATGACAGAGAAATATTTAATCAGGTGCCGTCTAAATTATGAACTGTTATTGTTTTGAATTTTAAAACTTTAAACAGGGTGGTTTTGAACAACAAGGAATGGCAATGTTAGTGCTTGCTAATTGATGTTTGATTTTTGGTAAATTTGGCTGTTCTTAGCATTGGTGTTCTTTGAAGATTCATCAGATGTCTTTGCTTTTTGTTGAATGTTGAATCAAATCATTGTTAAGCTTGCATAAACGACTTTGCTTATGGAATTGCTTTTTACTTTTTGAAATTGTAGGAATTGAGTAAAATATATGGCCGTCGCTTCACTTTTTTTGTCTTTTGGTCATTGCATTTTTTTTTGTACACTGGAGGCCCTAAGGCCAAGAGAAAAAAAAAAAAACTGACTAACGGGGAAAGGAAACCCCAGTACCCCACATCTACAGCAAATAAAATTAGAAAGGTTTTCTTGGGAGGATGAACCCAAGTAGCATGCTCCCTGATTTAGTTTAGCAGCAAGTTTGCAATGCCATTAGCTAATTAGCCTCTCTAAATATATGTCGTATGTGCACTTTCCACTTCCTGTTGAGAAGCTTTTCCATTCTTTTTAATTGGGCGGGTTAGTGTTGAGTGGTATTTTGGAAAATTCTTTATCAAATTTACAGCTGCTTAGGAGTTTTTTTCTAGCTCAATCCTTCTAAATTCCTTCTCCCATGCTATCGCCAGTCCCTCTCGTATTGTTGCAACTTCTGCTTCTATTACTTTTGCAAAGTTCAGACGTCTGGCATATCCATATACTCAGCCACTCTCAACATTTCTAAAAACTTTAGCATAGCTAGCTTGCTCAGGTTATCTCATGCAGTTGGGATTGTTCCCTCTATCCCATCTTGCAGTTCTGGAAGCCGTTAGGATAGCATTATGAGCCAATTGCCAAAGGAACACCTTCACCCTTTGTAATTCTTTCCAATCCCAAATCAATTTTCATAATCAATCTAAGTCATGGTCGCAATGGAAAAGAAATTGACAGGTATGTTTGATGGTAAACTCACCTTTAGGATTGAGTCACCAAAAGAGGATATCGCTGCCATCTTGAGGGAGGGGGAGTGCTTCATATTTTATTAATGACACTGTCAGGGAGGAGGGTATCCAACTCTCTAATTTTCCATTATCCTTCTTCGTTTACATAATCACTCACTGAACGATTTTCTTCCTTAAGAGTCGGGATTGGAGATACTAAATTAGCTAATAAGTTCTTCAGTTCCAGCCAAGCATCTCTCCAAAACTTTGTTGTCTCACAATTTTTCAATAGATAACCTACGTTGTCCTTGATGATGTGCCATTTGGCTACAATATTCTTCCACAATATAGAGTCACCACTGCTAGTCACTACATTTTGAATAGGATTGTGTCCTCTCCCATATTTTCTAATCATAATTTGAACACAAAGAGAATCGAATTTGGTAACAATTTGCCAGCCTCTCTTCAACAAAAAAGCTTTGTTGACTTGCTCTAGTTTTCTAATCCCCAGACCTCCTTTATCTTTTGGTTTAGTAATTTTCTCCCGACTAACAAGATGCATTTTTCTCGTTGAACAGTCACGCCCTCATATAATCGCTCTTTGAACTTTCTCCACCACTAGGCAAATGCTTTTTGGAATAATCTCATGTTGCATAGGATATAGTGCCATTGACCCAATAATAGAGTGAGCTAGAGTAATACGACTAGCCATAAATAGGCAGTTGGCTTTTCACTCCTTGAAGTTTTGTTTTAACTCGCTCAATAATGTAGTTGAAATGGCTCTTCCTCCTCCATGTATTATGGATAAAAGTTCCAAGATATCTTCTAATTTTTGGCGTTTTAGAGTATCCACTAATATTAATGATATTACTCCTCACCTCTTCAGGCACATTTTTTGAGAAAAATATGTTAGTTTTTTTCTGGTTTATTAGAGGAGCAGACTCCTTACAAAAAACATTCAAAACTGCTCCTTACAAAAATTATTCAAAACACTCTGCATTTTTCTCATGTAATTGGGAGATGCCTTAGAGAATAAAATGAGATCGTCCCCAAACATTAAATGAGACACTTGTGATCCGCTTCTGTCAACTCGCATTGGGAACCAATTCCCTTTGTCTACGGCTTCCTCAATCATGTGAGACAATTTATCCATGTAAATAACAAATATATATGGAGATAGGAGATCACCTTGTCTGATCCCTCTAGTGAGAGTGAATTTTACTGATTTACTATCGTTTCAAAGAGTTGAAAGTGTGGCAGAAGTGACACACCTCAATGATATTACAAAGGGCAGGGGAGATACCGAAATGGTTGATGAAATCATGAATAAATTTCAAGCTCAATCTGTTGTAAGCCTTCGTAAGATCAATTTTGATGGACATACAACTAAATTTACTTCTCATTCTTCTCATGGTATGAACCATTTCTTGTACAATGACAATATTATCGTGAATATTTCTCCCTGGAACAAAGCTGGATGGATATGGAGAGATGCGATCTTTGAAAAATGGTTTCAGCTTTTCCACCACAATTTTGGCCATCCCTTTGTAGATAACGTTACATAAAGAAATTAGCTTGAATTGGGCTGAAATTTTAGGGATGAGGACTAACATGGTTTTATTCAGGGGCTTAACAATTTCTGGGTTCCTCTATAAGGTAGTAATCACCTGCTCAATATGTTTGTAGATGCAATTCTAGTATTTTATTTATAGAAAGCTCATGGTAGACCATCTTCTTCTCGGGCCTCGAAGTAACCAATGTTAAAAAATGCTCTCCTAATATCTTCCTCGTCAGGAGTTTTAAGAGAAGCTTTCACAATATCAACACTAATGGGAGGAAAGGTTTTAGTACAAGAAGTGCTTGCTCTGTCATGATTTTCCTCCTGAAACAATGAGCTTTTTTCAATGGTGAAAGTATATTATGATCCTTTATAATCCAAGATTCTTTATAAATCTGGGCCATTGAATTTTTGAATCGATGACTAAAATTTAAAATTTTTATTAATAATATAATAATTATATTTATATTTAAATATTTTTACAAATAATTCTATTTCAAAATTTCATTTTTGTCCTTTTTCCCTTGGTTCTTTTATTTTTCTCTGCCATCCCCTTTCCTGTCACCGCTGAAAAGAGGAGTGCGACCGCCACAAGGAGCTGCCGCCGTTGTCATCTTCGCGGGCTGCCTTTTCGTGCGCCGTTTTTGCTGTCTTTCATCCGTGTCTTGCCGTCGTCGTCTGTGGAGTCTCCAGGCCGTCGCCGTTCGCCGTTTTCAGTGTCGCCACGAAGTCAAGAACGAGCGAAAGGCAGAGAGATCCATCATTGTCGATGCTGTTCAGTGGAGGAGGAAGAACCGCAACGAGGAAGGGGAGCAGGAGCCATCGCGGTGGTCGTCGTCACCGTGGTTGAATAGTAGTGGTTAGAGTCGTCGCTGATGGAGTCTGTCGAAGCTTCTATATGAGAAAATAATAATCGGTTCTAATATATGTTGATGGTGCAGTGGTAAATGTGATGATAGCAATGGTTGTTGTGAGAAGAAAATGTGAGAAGAGGAAGAAGATGAAGATATTTATGTAGTGGAAAAGTTTAGGAGTCATCAACTTTATTAAATTCTGGCCAATATAGAACTGGCAAAAGAAAAAATGAGTAACTCCACACCATTGGATGAAATCTCACACCATTAAAAATATTATTGATGACTACTTAATAGTTACAAATCACAAAAATTACTGGTCTTAGTACTCCTCTTATGTAATTTATTATTTTATTTTATAAATTTTTTTATTTAAACTACTAAAAGTCTAAATATACTTTTTCCACTAAGACACATCCCTGAAACAAATGATAGAAGTCATTGCATTACTTTTATACTGTTTCCTTTCTAGGTGGGTTGACATTTGACAGGAGTGATTTATTTCTGTTTTTGGTATGTCACTGTTGTTTTGGAAATGTGTTTTTTTGGTCGTGTTGTTTTAGAAATTTAATCGAAGATTGTTGTTTTACTTTTCTTTTTTGGGTCTTGGTTTTTTGGTTTATAGAGGGGCCAAAGGCCCATTCTTTTTTGGGTCTTTGCCCGAAGGCTACTGGCTCTATGGATCAGAGAGACCCAATCTACAAGTACAAGCACTAACATAACATAAATTCCATTAAGCCCATGCTTGCTTGCAAATATCCCTTCCCCTTCCGCCTACCTTATTGTGTATCATTAACTACCCAGCATCCAACATCAACCTCACCTCCCTTGGCAAATTAGAGGCCCATCCAGTGTCCAAAGCCCCTGTATTTTCCAATTTTGCAACGGTGTTAGATATTTTGGGTCTACATGTGGGCTTTGCTCCATTGTTTCGTTGGGTACGTGGGCTTGCATGTTCCGACGCAATCCTAGCCCAATTAGAATTTGACAGGATGAAAAAAATTTAAAAGAAGAATACCTACCGTTTTGAAACACATGGATAACTGGGTAATATGTTTCAAAATCGTGACAATTTGATAATTAGTTCTGAAAATAGTAGTAAATTGATTATAAAAGTCATTATTTTTAGAATGGGATGATTAAATTTGAAATGGATTTGAATTGGATAAATTATTGTGTTTGAAATTAATTATATAAAATAGAAACTAATTTGAATTAAAAGTTGATATACTGATTTGATTTATATTATTATCTATTTTTTACCATACAATTTTTTTTTTATCACCATCAACGATTGTAGTTGGCTAGGGACGATGGCATCGGCTCACGATTTGCCGATGCTTATAGCCAAGGTCAGTTAGGTTCTCGGCGCAATTAATCGGCGACACCTGACAACCTTTTTTTCTAAACCCTTATTTTTTTATATAAATACCTAAAATGTAAAAATAATTTTTTTTATATTTTTAACACATCAAATTAATTTTATTCCGAAAAAGAATTTTATTTTTGTCCACCGTCAGATTTAAAAAAAAATGTAGTTTCATTGAGTTCGTGTTTCTTCCTTTCTTTTGGTCTAGGTAGTTTGCAGAGGAGTGATTAATTCTTTTTCGTGAACGAATTTGTGCAATAAATTAAGTAAAATGAAATGTAGTTGTTCCTAGCTTGGGTTAATAAAAAAAGAGTGTTTGAAACCAGCAAAATTTATAATTTGTAATTATTAATTAATTATTATTAATATTTTTAATAGTATAATTTTTTTTTGAAATAAAAAGCTCAACATAATAAGGTGGAGCATCAACGTCTCAACAGAAAAGTATTAAACAGATAAAATAAACTAATTCCTAATCATCTTCGACAAAAACCGTCAACAACCCAAAATATCAAATATCACTCCACTCTTTATAACTTTTAATCGACCTGTTAACTACTCCTGCAATATTTAATTCTTGATTTCTGAAAATTGTGTCATTTCTTTTATTTAATAATACAAAATTATTTATTTTTTTATTGATTAAATACTGACTAAATTTTAATAAAAATACTGATTTCTTAGACTTAATAAAAATGTTTGATTTCTAAACTTTCTCCGAAAGAAAAAGGGAGGGGGTGGAATTGAAAATCTTGAATGTTCCTTCTTAAATCACAGAGACTACACACTACAGCACCATATATGTGAGAGAGAAGAAGAAAGATCAGAAAACTAGGAAAGAGAAAAAATAAAAAATAGTCTATAAGTATATATCCGAAGAAAATGATAATTAAGAAGTGAGAGATTATAAAGAGATGAGATGACCTTAGTTTATATGATGGGCAGATTGATCATGTCATCTAAAATCTGAAAACCTTAACCTCTTTTGCAAGTTGGGGAGGGACTCTTAATCTCTCAAGGGAAATTCCACTCTGCTTTGCCATGCTTTTTCTTTCACCTATATCACCAAGCACCGTACTGTGACTTGTGAGCATCTCCATGGTCTTCTAGTTTCACCATTTTAATACTACTTTGTATCCAGGGTTTTCATTAATGGTATCTATGCACCTTCATTTCCATAAATTCTGATAAGAGCCTTCTCTTTTTTTTTTTTTTTTATTATTATTAGAAAAAATTACACTCATTTTTTTAGAAATATTAAAATAATATTTTTTTCTTTTATTTGTAAAATGTATACTTTTTTCTTTTATAACTTTTAAAAAATCTCTTCTTTAATTCATTTTAAATTTTTTGTATGAACTAAGGTTAATTTTATTCTTTTTTAAAAAAAAAAACAATATTCTTTACAAAAAATATCTTTTAGCAAAATTTTTTTTTGTGATTAATTTTTTTTATCAAAATATCTTTTAACAAATTATTTTTTTATTGATTAAATTATATTTTTACAAAAACCTTTTTTAAAATTCTTTTAATGATTAAATTATTTTTTATAAGATAACAAATTATTTTTAATAATCAAATTATTTTTTTCAAAAACACAAATAACAATCACCCTTGCTTTTGAAGGTTATCCTTGGAGGATCTATACTTCTCCTTCTTCAGATGGCTTTCTTTTCAGATTTTTTTTAAATTTTTAAAAAAATATTTTAGTATAAATACAGTTTAATCAATAAAAAAATAATTTGTTAAAGAGTATTTCGGAAAACAAAATTTAATCACAAACAAATAAAATTTTTGTTAAAGAATATTTTTATAAAAAATAGTTTATTTAAAAGAAAAAGAATAAAATTATCGTTAGTTAACATAAAAAAAATAAAATAAATTAAAAATAAAATTTTTTAAAAATTATAAGAAAAAAAAATATATATTTTACAAATAAAAAGAATAAAAATATTATTTTAGTATTTCTTAAAAAAAAAGTAAAATTTCTATTATTATTATTATTATTATTATTATTATTATTATTATTTCTTGACAGCTATATAATGCCACAACCATTCTTTTTTTCCTCTTCTACTAGTAGTGGGTGGAGAAAGGTAGGGACCACCGGACCACTCTCCACTGCTAGAAAGTACTAAACTTTGGTACACTTTGGCTTTGATTTGTTTATTTTCTTAGTTTATTTATTAAAACTTTGGTTAGATTAATACATAGTGCGATTCCACTTACTTAACACACAAATATATCACTTTGTTTTGGTAATTTAAGGTAAAAATATGAGCCACTCATAAGGGAATAATGCTGTGTACTTTCATCTTGACCATCAAATTAACCCTGTATCTATTTTGAAATAATTTCCTATATCTGATTTTATTTTCCTTAATGATGCTATGCCATGATTAAACATAAGTTCTGTACATGAGATGCCGATTGATTTTGATAACCATGAAGGACAACCAACCAACCAAGCAAGTTATTTATTTACTTGCTTTACTTTATATTGGATGCATCATGGGGACCTTACCCTACCATCAATTTCATGATTTGTGGGTTGAAAATTGGACTCTAGCTAATCCAAAACGTATGCTGCTAGTACATTATACGGGACCCATATGTATCGGAATCTTTAGGATATTGCCTCAATTTTCACCTTGATTTGAAGCTTGCTTTGTTTGTTTGTATTATATCACGTCTCATTTCCCTTTAGCTGATGCATGATATCATCGTTACCCTGGGCGACTATTTTTAACCACATACTCATTTTCATATATTGTTTTCTTATACCCAATTCTTACTACGTTACTAATTTCTTTAGGATTTAGAACAATTAGGCATCTCTACATATATACTAACACTTGCTTAAACCACTTTATTTTGTCTCTTGTTTCTTTCTTCTTTCCCATTTCCCCCTTTTTCTCTTTATTCAATATTCATAGCACACATATTACACATCTATTTGATTGTCAATATGCTTTATTTAAACATTAGGTGTTATCATTAATGCTTATGATTAAATTAAAATGATCAGTTATATCGCCTCGTACTAATTAACGAGTGACCAGTCCATTATATTGCGAAATAAATTTTGATTAATGACCGCTCATATGAAGATGTCAAAATACATTATAAGAAAAACGTTGAATGTTATTAACTTATTAGATTTATTGTCGAATTTAGTATTGTAGAATAGTGGCGGCTTCACCAATGAATTCAATAATAAATTTATTAGATATAAATTTCACCGTTAGCTTTTCTTTTCTGATGATAATAAAAGGAGAAAAAAGGTAAAAAAATTGGCACTGCAGCTACCTTCGAATTTATAGGCGCATAAATTCGACGGTAATCTGGCGTTTTAGTCACATGTGAAGATTTACCAGCAGATTTTTTATCGATAAATCTGACTGTAATCGTGCCCTAAATTCAAACCATAAATAATCTTTCTCCTCATTTCGAATTGTGTCCTTTACCCTCTCGCCTTCCACTCTCTCTCTACACCATCTCATCTCTCCCTTCACATTCTCTCTGGCAGCCCCTCCGACGGCTCCTTTTTGTCGTCTGGTTCTCCCTGCTGTGCCGCCGCTGCTTCTGCCACTGTGTCGCTGAACCGCCGCTACACTGCTCCCTCCAGGTAACATCCCCTTTTTAACTCTCATTATTCAAATTCTATTATTTTTTGTATTGGTTAGATTAGAATATAGGATATTAGGTAGATTAGTTGTTGATTACATCCATTAGTTTGAAGTTGTGATTAATAATTTGTTAATTGTTGCTGATTTTTGTGATTAAAATGTACATATTGCTCATTTTTGTAAAAATGGCTCAAAGAGCTCTTAATAAAATTTTGGTGTAATTATTAAAATCAATATTTGCTTTTAAAATAGTACGTTTGTGGCTGTTTTTGAATTTTAGTGTATGATTGATTTTTCGTAGAGTTTGTTTTGATTTTGGAGGTTATTTCAAAATTTAGGGGATGTCATGTCAAAATTTTTTGCAAATAATATAATTATGGGAGAATTTGTGTCAATTGAACGGCTCTTTGTAAATAATATGATTGTACACATGATTTGTGTTATATTTGTTGTTTTATGTGATTTAAAGTATCTAAAAATTTCATCTTTGCTATTACATTGTATTCATGATTAGTGTTTAGTTATATGTTCTTTACAGACATGACGAAAGGCAGAAGTGTCACGGATCGATCTCATGGTCATGGTAGAGGGAGGGGTTCTACTGGTACCCCTGGGACTTCTCAGTCGTCCCTCTCTACTACTCTGACTACCCCTATGATATCACAGGCAATGGGTGTACAGGATCAGCCGTTCATCATGGTCCATAACCCCAACTACATGGTTTCTACTGCTGCACCACCCCTGCAATCAGAAAGTCGTCTGTCTGCTTTATCAGAGGGATTCCTCCACCACCTCCATTTGCTGAGTAGCGCACTATCTCGACGCCGCCGCCTCTAGTGACAAACACTCCAGTGCCAAAATTTTCTCATGGATCCCAACTAGATGCCCCTCCATCACCTCCCATCGTACGGATGACAATTTGGTTTGATGGGACTTCGGTATGAGTACTATTTTAAATCTTTTATATGTAAACCATTTTAGTTAGTCAGTTTAATTTAGTTACATGCAGTTTTTTTATTTTAGTGCATTTAGATTGTTAAGGTAGGTTCGATTTAGTTAGTAGATTTGAACTGCTTATTATGTTTGATAATTCTTGATTGTTGATGGATGTTGTTGCTTAAGTCATATAATGCCATATAGATGAAACTACTAATCTTAATTAATTGATAATTCTTAATTATTGATAGATCTTACTACTTGATTCTTGTTTATTGATTGTTGATAGATGTTGCTGTTTACGTGAATTTGTGATGGATGTAGTTTTTGGCGCATTGTAAAAAAAAATTGAAGTTTGTAGAAAATTTTGAATAACTTTTCAGTAAACTACTAATCTTAAGTTTTCCATTTATAGGTTTGCGCCAAATAATAATGCATGTACACAGGAGTGTGCTAATATCATTAAGCTAATGTACGACCACCCATGACCGAACTACAAGAAGATCCCAACTGAGATCAGAGAGTGATAATTTCAGAAGTGGGCGGTAAGAACTCAACATATTCAAACCTTAGTGTTAATTTATATCTTCTATTTTATTTAGTATGTATTTAATTTCGATTAACTCACGCTAAATATTCTTTTTGCAGGAGAAATTTATATGAGACAAGACTCATGATATCATGATCAAGAATATCTTTGACCATCGGATGGCTAGGCAGCTTTAGCATATGTTAGAGGATGTACGTGAGAACCGCAACTACCTCATCATTTGGCTCCGTCCGGACATTAAGCAGTTACTGTATGTCCATTGGGAGACTGATAAAGGGTTCAAGTATCGTCGTCTCACCAACAGAGCTAACAGGGCATCTGTCAAGTCATCAAAGTATACTGGTGGATCAACGACTTTCATGAAGACTAAGGCCAGGCTGATAAGTAAGTTGTTTCATTTTATTATTAAGTTCGTTTAGTCTTAATAATATAATGTTATTATTATTTGACTTAACATATGGTTTCAAAATGTGTAGTCTAAGTCATTGAAGCCTTCACCAACAGGCTCAGCAGCTGCGGGAGTCTGAGGAGAGGTATCAGACGATTCTCTCACGCATGACAAATAAAGATGACCTAAGGTTGGAGTAGAGGCGGAAGCTGGAGCTGCTTTCGTGGATGGAGTAACACGTGGTGCCGTACGAAGATCAGATGCACGCTTGTGGCAGCGGTATTGATGGAGGGGCACAAACATCACCGCCTAGGCCGCTCAGCGGCAAGACTTGCGAGACAACGACAACGACTTTCAATAACTAAGATTTTTTTATACACTATTTAATTGTATCATATACTCTATTATTTGACTTTTCATTTTATTTATACATTTGATAATTATATTTAGCTTCTATTATTTTGAATTTGAGTACTAATTGTAAAAAAAATAAATTTAAATAAAAAATAGAATTTGACCACTAATTTGATAAAAAAAAATATTTATAAAAAATTGAACTTACAAATTAAATACGTTGCGTTTTACATCTATACACCATATCTAAAAATAAAAATATAAAATATGAAACTACAACTTATTGCAAGCATAGGGAACTTGGATGTAACGAAGGCAATAAATTTACAAGCGGAGTCCTAAGTACTTGTGATGAACCTATTTTCTATGAAAACAGAAATTAACGGTGGAGTTCAGCAGAAACTAACTTTAGAACTTTCTTTTTGGTTTGGAAATACTTGTTATCTTTTAAAGAATAATAAAAGATTGATATTAAAAATCAGTAATAAAAATTAATGATAAGACTAATTTTGAGGGTTGGGATGTTAGTTATGTTCTAACGAGAAATATGTAGCATGGAGTAGCAAATTAAGTCAAAAACAGTAATGGGGTCCATGGAGTAGCATTCAGTCGGGATCACTTCTTATTTTCATATTATTTTTTATTCGTTTTTCCATGGGAAATGATATTTTAGCTAACTCAGTACTTAACTATATATGACGAGGTCACATCTCATTAAACAAAGATGCATATTGGTAATATAGAGACATACATATGATGTATAATAAGACCGAGATTATAATTTAATACTACTACTAAATTCGGTCATGCTATTCTGTTTTGGAAAAAGTATAGATTGCAGTATTTTTTTTTAAAATAATTTATTATTAGAAGTAATAAATAAATTAGTAAGTTTTGAGCTATTATTTTCTATAATCTTATAAAAATATATATTAACCTGATTGGTACATTATTTTTTTAAACCATTAATATAAAGTATAACATAGGAAAAATTAAAATTTATTTAAAATTAATAAAGAGTACAATTTTTTTATTTAATAAAAAACTTTAAAAATAAGTCATTAAATACTAATAATAGGTACATGAGATAGGGAGCAACGAATTGTTTGAGTTGCGATTGATGATTTGTGAATGACTTAGAAAAAGGGAATTGAGTTTATGTCATCTTTTTCGATTTTTTTTTTGGTTTTTGTTTTTTTATTGAAATAAAAATTTAGTTGTCGATACATTTGTTAAGTTGAGATTTAGGAGAGAATTTTATTTTGTTTTTTCATAATGCATTCATGAACAGTACAACTTTTTATTCACTACAATATTTTAGGTCTATAGCCACTTTTTTTTGTCACGGTTTTTAAAAAAAAGTGGCCTAAAAAATCTATGGCCACGATTTACGGGAGTGATCTAAAAGAGTCTATGGTCACAGTTTTTTTGGGTGACAAAAAAGGATCTATGGTCATAATTTTTTAAAAAAAGATGACCTAAAAGGGAGTCTATGATCATGATTTTTTAGGGTGACTTAAAGGGGTCTATGGTCACGGTTTCGGGAGGTGACCTTAATGGTCTATGGTCACGATTTTTCAAAAAAGAGTAACCTAAAAGGGTCTATGATCACGGTTTTGGGGGTGACCTAAAGGGGTCTATGGTCACGGTTTTAGGAATGACCTAAAATGGTCTATGATCACGGTTTTTCACCGTGACCAAAAGACATCTATGGTCACAGTTTTGAAGAGTGACCTAAAAGGGTCTACGGTCATGGTTTTACGAAAGGGTGACCTAAAAGGGTGACCTAAAAGGATCTATGATCACAGTTTTGGAGAGTGACCTAAAGGTATCTATGGTCACGGTTTAGGGGGTGATTTAAAGTGGTCTATGGTCATATTTTTTCGAAAAAAAGTGACTGTAGAGTACCTATGGTCACGGTTTTGGGGGTGACCATAGAGTACAGTTTTTCAAAACCTGGTGCGGAATTTGAATACCACAAACTAACCGGCAAGTGCACCGCATCGTACCAAGTAATACCTCAGGTGAGTGAGGGTCGATCCCACAAGGATTAATGGATCAAGAAACAATAGTCAACATAGCAAATAACATAAAAACAGATAATTAAATAAAAACAAACTAAAATTGGTTAAGAAAATAATATGATAAAAATAGTTAAGGTGTCAGAGATATTTAAATTTTCAGATTAATATTCAATGTTAACTACCTTGACCATGCAAAGATTATGTTCATGGCAAACCTTAAGTGATTAAACCATAATTCCTTAGTAATTTAATCTCCTCTAACTCAATCAACCGCCAATTCCTTTGTCACTTGATTGAATTAGAAGATTAACTTTAATTCTAGTTTATGAGCCACATAAACCCTAGATACCCAAAAATAAGACGATTATATATCACTGCGTTAAATCCAGATAAATAGAGAGTTGTGAGGAATTGATTTCAAGATGTAATTCTAATGATATAATTTTCCAAGATTCAAATAGAATTCAAGTTGAATTAGAGTTATTTTCCAATAATCACTAATTCTTAGGATGAAGAACGAAACTAATTCTTAAATAATAATCAAAACATTAATCAAGAGTATAAGAACAAATAATTATTAATCCATCAAAGTAAATAGAGCTCCTAACCTTAACAATGGAGGCTTAATTCCACATGGAGAAAATAAACCCTAGTAGAGAAAAGTATGAAAGTATGGAATGAAAATTAGGAGTTGAGGAGAGGAAGAAGTTTTCCAGAGAGCTGATTCTTTTTTCTTTTATATCTAACCTAATTAATGTAAAATATCTTTTCTAAAATTAAATAATATCTTTTTCTATTTTTAATAAAAATGAAAGAAAATTATATAAACAAATAATAAGAAATAATACGTGCTCTTCTCTTCAACGTGGGGACCACTATGCTTTTCATCATTGTTGGCGCCAAACTTGGAGCCAACGTCTACGCAAAGCATTCTTCATTGGTTTCTTTCATTGTGGTGCCAAACTTGGAAACACCAAGGCAACAAGCAAGGAAGGCGTTGTGATGATCATGGCGCCAAACTTGGGAATTCCCAAATTTGGCGCCACCAAGGCAGTAATTTCATAAGAAAAGTATAAACTATTATATATTGTTTAAAAGATCTAGAAGTTGGCTTTCCAATGTCACTGAAATCGCGTTAATTGGACCTTTGTAGCTCTAGTTATGCTCATTGGAGTGTGAATAGGTCAGGGTTGACAGCATTCACAAATTTTCTTTGCACTTGTCTTTAATTCTTGGTTCCTCCTTGTTCTTTTGCTTCTTTTTTTCTAACAATTCCCTACAACTATCATGAAACCAAAAAGATCAAAACAATATCCAATTTAAACACCAAAACTCTCCATAATTAAGCATTATGCATTTATTTTATATATGAAAAAGTATAGAA
Source organism: Arachis hypogaea (assembly GCF_003086295.3). Lineage (NCBI taxonomy): Eukaryota > Viridiplantae > Streptophyta > Magnoliopsida > Fabales > Fabaceae > Arachis > Arachis hypogaea. Next base: position 7,093,605 of record NC_092050.1, read on the forward strand.
AAACACAACATGATGCGCACGCATCACAACACCAAACTTAAACTTTGTTTGTCCTCAAGCAAACAAAGAATCATGCAATATAAATTGACAATCCAAGGTGAGAAGAGTAGCAATTTTAATATTCATGGTTGGATAGTTTACTATTCATGCAACACTCACAAAAGAATTTTAAATGATTGATGATTTTATCTTACTCACTTTATGAAATCTTTTTTTATACTCCTTCCTTGAAACAAGCTTTTCATTCGTTTCTTTTTCTAACTTCTTGGGTGCTTTTCACCATTTGTTTTTATAGCTTCGACTCTAAATACTTTGTTTTCAAGTATTACCACCTGATACATAAGCACCACAAGTATATAACTAGAGAACTTTTTAAGCTTTGTTTTTGTTTCTTTTCTTTACTCTCTAATAATTGATGCTAAGAGCCTTAAGCTTTGAGGGAGTGCTTTGTACTTGAGCCTAGCCTTGACTCTAAGTATTTTGTTTTCAAGCTTTTTACTTGATACATAACACCACAAGTACTTTACTAGTGAGTTGTCATTAATACTCAAAGCCTTCAGCTTTCTCATTCCCCTTTCTTTACTTGATCTTTTATGGACAAGCTTCTTTAAGGTTTTCAAAATTTCAAAGATTTTATAAAGTGTTCTAGATAAAAATTTCAATCAAACAAAATTCAAATGTGTTTGAGCAAAAATAGTCATGCTAGCCTTCTAATACTCATATGCTCATGCTGGTTTCTTCTTTAATTACCCTGTTTGTTGATGATCATGATGCTTAATTGCTTTGACTCACAAATTTCTCACAAATTTCAAGATGATAGTTATGATGTAAAGGTAATATGTTACAATTCAAAACTAGACTATGCTTATCTAAAAGGAAGAACACACATGCATATAATCAAAAGGAAAGGAAACAACCTTAGTTCTCTCTGCCTTTCTCTTTATCATCTTCTTCTTTATCCCCTTTTAAGCTATGTAGAGCATAGCCTCCAACACCAAACTTAGAATGGTTGCTTGTCCTCAAGCAACAAAGAAAAATAGTGGTGATAGAAATCAGAATAATCATGATGTCTAGTGGATATAAAGAAGCAAGGCGGAAGCTCATTCAAATCAAACAAGCAAAATTAAAAATAAAATGAAAGGCAAAACAAAATGAATAAAAATAAACATGTTGCTAATGTATTGGCATGGAGGGCGTGGATCTTGCATGGGTGAAGTGTGGCAACACCAAACTTGGTGTGAGAACACCAAACTTAGTGTGACACTATCAATGAAAGTCTGGGCCAAGTACCCAGTAAAATGCAAGTATCATGTTCCTGTAACAACACCAAACTTGATCCATAAAATACATATGCAACATGAAGCAAAGCAAAAAGATAAATAAAAAGAGATTACCTAACGTTAGGTTGTCTCCCAACAAGCACTTCTTTAACGTCACTAGCTTGATGTTGCTTCTTGAATTTCTTCCTCTTCTTCCAGTTGGTTAAGAGAATGACTTCAGTGGACATGAGGAGAAAAATGATACCCACCAAAAAGCAACTCTCATACAACTCTCTAATTCACTAGGTCCAAGAAAAGCATATTCAAGTGTTGGGGGAGAAGACTTCAATTCAAATATGGGCAGGGAATTTAGATTTTTCTTCTCAGGAGCTTGCATGCATAGAATTGAAGGGACTTGTATGGCTTTCTTCTTAATTATTGGAATGTGCAAGCATGGAGTGTGCATGGCTTCCTCCTTTGTTTGCGCATCTTCTTCTTCTTTTATGTGAGAGGGTGAAGAGTTCTGTAATTCACTGGAATATAAATTCTTTTGATTGATTTTCTCACTTTCTTCCATAGGATCTTGCATTGTATCTCTTGGGAAGGAATTTGCTTGTATCTTGTCCAGGTGCTTGATAATCAACTCCGCGTGGTTCTCTATATTTTTGACACTCATCCTCATATCATGTATACATTTTTTCATGAGAAGCTCAAGAGCTGGTAGTTTTTGATATGAATAAGGAGATTGTGGCTCTTGATATGAGTAAAAAGAGGAGGATGGTTCTTGGTATGAATATGAAGATGGTGGTTCTTGATAGATGGAACATGGAGCATTGAAGTTTCTTTGGTCTTGACTTTTTCAACCAAAATTCGGGTAATTCCTCCATCTACAATAATATGAATCACTCCTTGGGTGTGAGTAGTAACCCATATGATCTGTCTCCATTATTTTCCTTAGCACAAGACACCAAACAGAATTAAACGCACCATGTGGCAAATAGAGAAGCTAAGAAGAAAGAACAAAAAGAAATATTAAATGTTTTTTAATTTATTATTATTATTATTATTATTTTTAAAATTTTTATTATTAATATTTTTAATATAAAAATAAATTTCGAAAAATAAAAAAAATATAATGTAAAAATCAAATAAGAAAATTAAACAAAGAAAAAGTCTAATCTAGATAATCAATCAACTGGTAGTTGTTAATCACAATTAATCTCCGGCAACGACGCCAAAAATTTGGTACCGAATTTGAATGCCACAAACTAGCCGGCAAGTGCACTGGGTCGTACCAAGTAATACCTCAGGTGAGTGAGGATCAATCCCACGAGGATTAATGGATCAAGCAACAATAGTCAATTGATTATTCTAGTCAGACAATCAAAATTTAGGGTTTTCATAACAAATAACATAAAAACAGATAATTAAATAAAAACAAACTAAAATTGGTTAAGAAAATAATATGATAAAAATAGTTAAGGTGTCAGAGATATTTAAATTTCCGGATTAATATTCAATGTTAACTACCTTGATCATGCAAAGATTATGTTCATGGCAAACCTTAAGTGATTAAACCCTAATTCCTTAATAATTTAATCTCCTCTAACTCAATCAACCGCCAATTCCTTGGTCACTTCGTTGAATGAGAAGATTAAGTTCAATTCTAGTTTGTGAGCCACACAAACCCTAGATACCCAAAAATAAGACGATTATATGTCACGTATCGCGTTAAATCCAGATAAATAGAGAGTTGTGAGGAATTGATTTCAAGATATAATTCTAATGATGATATAACTTTTCCAAGATTCAAATAGAATTCAAGTTGAATTAGAGTTATTTCCCAATAATCACTAATTCTTAGGATGAAGAACGAAACCAATTCTTAAACAATAATCAAAACATTAATCAAAAGTAGAAAAATAAATAATTATTAATCCATCAAAGTAAATAGAGCTCCTAACCTGAATAATGGAAGCTTAGTTCTACATGGAGAAAATAAACTCTAGTAGAGAAAAGTATGAAAGTGTGGAATGAAAATTAGGAGTTGAGGAGAGGAAGAAGTTTTCCGGAGGGCTAATTCTTCCTTTTATATCTAACCTAATTAATGTAAAATATCTTTTCTAAAACTAAATAATTTCTTTTTCTATTTTTAATTAAAATAAAAGAAAATTACATAAACAAATAATAAGAAACAATTCGTGCTCTTCTCTTCAACGTGGGGACCATTATGCTTTTTATCATTGTTGGCGCCGAACTTGGAGTTTCTCAAGTTTGGCGCCAACCCGACGCAAAGCATTCTTCATTGGTTTCTTTTATTGTGGCACAAAACTTGGAAAATGCAAAGCTTGGCGCCACCAAGGCAGCAAGCAAGGAAGGCGTTGTGATGATCATGGCGCCAAACTTGGGATGTTTGGCGCCACCAAGGCAGTAATTCCATAAGAAAAGTATAGACTATTATATATCGTTAGAAATCTCTGAAAGTTGGCTTTCCAATACCTCTAAAACCACGTCAATTAGACCTCTATAGATCTAAGTATGCTCATTGGAGTGTAAAAAGGTCAGGGTTAACAGCATCCACAAATTTTCTTTGCACTTGTCTTTAATTCTTGGTTCCTCCTTGTTCTTTTGCTTCTTTTTTTCTAACAATTCCCTACAAGAGTCACGAAACCAAAAAGATCAAAGCAATATCCAATTTAAATACCAAAACTCTCCATAATTAAGTATTATGCATTTATTTTGTATATGAAAAAGTATAAAAAAATACAACATGATGCGCACACATCACGTCGTTTTCTCCCCCAAATTCCCCAATCCCCTATCCCCCCCCCTCAAAATCCCCATTCACTCACTCGTCGATCTTCACTTAGGAAAAAAGGGTGAAGATAACCCTTAGTGCCAAAATCCTCATTCCCTCTCTCCCAGCCATGTACCTTCCTTCCTGTCATCCATGACGCCACCTCTGGTTGTGCTCTAGCCCCTCTTGTCATTTGCAAGTCACCAGCTTCTTTCTTGTGATTGTCGAAGTGTCGTCTGTCGCCATCCCCTCTCCTCTGCTCATCAGTCGCCAGCCCACGGTCCCTCGTTGTTGTCTGTAGAGTGGTCCATCGTGGTTGTCTTTCAAAGCCCCAAACCTATCACCGTTCGTCTCGTCATTCTCTAAGCCTCAAACCAAACCCTAGATTCGCCAATCGCTAGCATCCACGGGCCCTGTTCTGTCGCTATTCGCCTGGGGTCCATCGTCGTGGTCATCGCAAGGTTGTCGTCGTGGTGATCATCGCTAGGTTGCCGTCATCCATCGCATTCAACTGCTATTCCTCAAACTTTGTTCACTTCCATCACTTAGCAAAGGTAATGGTTGCTTTGTTCAGTGCTCAAATTCATTGTTGGTTGATTAGCTTTGTTTTGTCACTGCTTGATGATAGAAGCTTTAATTTGCTTTGTCACAATTGATCAGATCCTTCAATTGTTGATTATTTGGGATGCTTAAGTGGTTTCCTGTGATCAAACATTTTCATCAAGTATTGTAGCAGTTTAATTATATAACTTGGTTGAAAATTTGAATTTTCAGCACTTTGTCTATCTCTTGTTTTGCATTCAATAGTATCTTCAAAGTTACTAGTATTTAATGGCATTTTTTGGTTGAGATGGTTCATAGAAGTTAAAGTTCATGTCCGTCCATATCTTCAAAGTTAAAATTAAAATCTGTGTTTTCTATTGATAATAGCAAGAAGAGAATGTGACAAAAAAATTTGAGAATCTTAGGAATCTTAAACTTGCAATTACATGTGAGATATGACTCAAAGATGGAACTTTAATCTAAATGTACAATTGAATACTTTAAATTGTATCTAAATTACTATCTTTTTGAAACTTTCTTCCCTGAATCTATACTATTGACTGTCGCATACAGTTAAGAAGGGAGTTACACAATTAAAGTGATGTAGAAAGTGATGAAGGAAGTGTTGGTAATTTGAACACTGCAATTACAACTTTTCAAAATCAGTTGAAGGACAAAATGGATTATTTAAAGCGTGTGGAAAACCTTAACAGTTTTCTGGTAGTTAAAGAGCAAGAATATAAGCAAGAACTATTTGATGCTCCTAAAGAATCTATAAATATAAGATTTCATCCCTCCTTATTCTGCCACTATAGAGAGTCAAGTTTACATGATTAAGCTACTACAATTAACTATCTTAGATGCATACTATTTATCATTTTTCTTGTAGAGTTTACAAGACATATTCTGTAGTCGATCTCAACTTAGAATTAAAAGAATGGGATAATTAGATCTAAAACTTTTTTGAGATTCGTGCTCACAGAAGTACTCAAATGAACCATGGCAAGAGATATCCGCCATGCTATGTTCATCATAGGAGGACAATCTAAAGAATTCAGCTTGGCATTCTTTCAAAATAACTGAGCTCAATGGCATTTTATAGGCATACAATATTTTCAATCATGTGTCAGATTATTGTTAAGAATTCTACCGAAGACAAGGTAATTGTTTTGAGAAATTTTGGTAATTTCAGAACAAGTGTAAGTAATGATAGAAGCTGCCCAATAATCTCTGCCTAACGCCAGTAATACACCAAATGATGCGCGGCAAAGCATTCCTCCTTCATTTGGATCGAACCATGTGACAAAAGATTTGGATATAAGTACTGTTCAAATTAATAGTTAAATTAATAGTGGCTAATTGATATTCATGTTAACTTTATTGTTGATTTATTAGTCTTAAATAAATCTACTATATAATCTAGTTTGTTAGCAGATGGTTGCTTGTTCTTATTTTAAGTAGTATGTACTAGACTAATGTAGTAGTTAATTATGGAATTTTGATGTTGGCATGTCTTCTTCAAATAAGAAACTCATTAATATAGACCTAGGTGTTTTAATTTGTCTCCTCTTTATTTAATTCATGTTATATATTCTTAATTAATTAATATTGGTTAATTGCTGGTACTGCATTATAAAGTATCTTCATTAATTTATGTGTGTGATAATTACAAGTCCATCTTATTTAAGAGGCTAAAACAAGGTATAGACACAGAAGAATAACTCATTGTATAGGCTCTGAACAAGTGAACAACTTCTATTACATGTATATGTATAAGTTTTGGCTAAGGTTTATTTTATGTGGCTCAAAATCCTATCAAGTGCTCCTTGCTATTTAGTGTTTGAACTTGATTGCTTTGTTCTAACATATTTATTTCTTTTGCTAGGAGGAGGATATGATATGAAAAAAAATATTTCTAAGATTCAACCCAATCTTATCTAGGACAAACTCAGCTTCTACCCAAGTTAGATTTGGCTAGGTTCACTCCCTAGACTTGCAACCACTAAGTGCTCACCCAACTTTGCAAGGAAATCCCCTTAGAATCACGTGTACATTACAAAACAGAAAAACATACAAAAGAGTTTTGACATAATTTTCTGGCTTTTTTTTATAACTCTCTTTGCCTTTTCTCTCAATGGCTTTTACTGATATCTCACTTAATGTCTTTTTCTATTGAAAAAAAAAACAAAGAAAGATGAACACTGAAGAACAGAAAATTTAATGTAAACTCATGAAGAAAAAGAAGGGATAGCTTGAAAGTTATGAAGATCCAAACTTGTGTGCTCACTTCTTGATTCAATCTCTGGCTGTTTACCCTTTTAATAAAGGAGTAAAGTTTTTAAAGCTTGAAACTTGGCTTGAACAGTTGACTTTTTCTTCCCCAAATACAGCAGCAGCGCCGCATAAGAGAGATGGGACTGTAGCAGTGATTAAAGTTTACGTACATCCTTATTAAGATGTTTCTCTTTTATCGTTTTTCGATTTTCTTCAATAATCTGAGCTATTTATCAATGTTTTGGCTCCAAGTTTCATTCTTGACCCTTAATTTATAGTAGAGCTTCATAACCTTCAATTTCTTCAATTTTTAGTTTGGTACTTGAAGGAAGATAGTATCTTCAACAAGCTACTTAATGAAGCACAAAAAAAAATATATTTTTTTGAATTACATTGGATTTAATCGTTATTTTTTGTTGCTCTAGTTTTTGACTTTTTTTTTTCTTTCTCTTTTGTTTTTTTATTTTAAAAATTACTTTTTCTTCTTAATTTGATCCTTAATTAGAGTTTTTTTTTTTGCTTATTCTTGAAAGTAATCATATAAGTGAAGAAGAGAAAAGAGAGAGAATTGATTTGGTTACTTTAGCTTAGTTCACATGAGAATGTGTTATTATGATTAGAATGAGTGTTTAGGAGTCTGAACCATTTTAAGACTTTGTTAATTTGTTATTGAACCTATTTTGATTTCAATAATCTCTCCCACAATAAACAAACTAATCAAATACATAATTATATTAAAATTTTTAATCCAAAATAATAATATTTGATAGTCATTATCCAATAATTATTATTATTTTCTTAAACTCAACGGCGATATATATGTAATTGTGGAGAATTTGTAATTTGTTTCATAAGAAACGAATATTGTAACTAAATTTTTTAAAAATAATGTACCTTACACATCATATTTTTATTTTTTACTATTTTTATTGTAATTTTTTTATTTAAGAGGAGTGCTAGGAGATCAGCAATTTTTGTATTTTGTAACTATCAATTAGTCATTAATAGTGTTTTTAATGATGTGAAATAAAATCTAATAGTATAAAATCATTCAATTTTCTTTTAATGATTAAATGTTGGCCAACTTTTTAAAAAATTGCTGCCCGAGACTTTTTCTTTATTGAAAACTATTATTTACCATGACCCAATATTTGTGGGCACAGAAAACAAATATCTTGTCAAATAACTAAGGAAGGAATAATGGCAGAACAAATAAGACGAAATAAACCGTGTTTCATTTTCAATCATGAAGTCAACAATGTGACTCAGTAATCACTCAGCACACACAGCACCCTAACTTGCAACCCTATCCGATTCAAGCCAGGATTATAGACATAGATTGATGATAACCAACAAAATCATACTTTCATACTTCGTGTAAAATTTAAAAAGAAATATGTGTAAATATTCTACAAATTCTGATGCATGTTTCGATAATAGTAAATAAAATAACACTTCAACTATATATATCATCATCGTCTTCATCATCTTATATTCAGCGCAACTGTGAAAACACATTTTTTTTGGACCCATATTAACAATTACTCACTTCACGTTAAAATAATAATAATAACAATAACTCACTTAATAATGGTAAACGCTTACTTAATAACGATCTATCGATCCCAAATAAAAATAATGAAGACTGATGAAGAAGGAAGACTCATGAGGGAAAGCGATAAGGATGCCACGTTTGCATGAGAGGGACGTCATATACTCTTAATCAACCTTGCTAGGGACTAAAATAGTTGTAGCCAATTTTAGTCAATAAGATATTAGATTATTAAATATACCGAATATTCACTTATTTTTAATTTTTTAAAAGTATTTATTTATTTATTTATTTATATTTATTTTTAACCCTATAGTTTCACCTACCAACGACCTATATATCGCCAATCAGCTGCTGGCCATCCGGTAATAATTATCTTAAATTATAAATTTTTAATTTTTAATTTTAAATTCTAATTCTTAAATTTTTTATTTTAATTCTTAAATTTTATATTTTAAATTAGTTTTATTTTATTCCATTTTTAAATATTTTTATTTTTAAGTTTTGAATATTTTTCGTGTATTTAATTTTAAATTTTTTTCAATAATTAATTATTGTTAATTTTATTGGTTAAAAAATAAAAAGTATTGGCCACAGTATTTTTCCGTTCTTAATTGGATATTAAATTTTACTCTATTAAGGTTACCTTTAATATTATTGTAATGTCATGCTTTTACATTGTAACCTCCCTTAGGTTGTGTGACTTACGTATTAGACATTTAGACTATGTTTAGCTTTAAGAAAAGAATAAACCAAGATAAAAAAATATACACAAAATTAATATTTTTGTATTTTATTTAATAATAAATTAAATTTAAAATTGAACAAATTATAAAAATTTCAATTACTCTCATTTTTTTCTTCACATAAAATTAAAAAAAAAATCTTGATAAAATATTAATAAAAATAAAAATAAAAAATAAATTATATTCCACTTAAATTTATTAGTATTTCTATATTTTTTTATTAAAAAAATATAAAATATACTAATTTAATATCTCAATACATAATATTTATATTTATATTTCATTTACTAAATATAATTTTGTGTGTTTATATTTTTATTTCAGTATTCCATACTAATAATGAAAGGCAGTTTGTTAAAAAAAGTTAGCCTTAATTATACACTTATTGTACTTCAAAGTTAATATTTTATGTTTTAAAATTTAATTTTTATATAATATCAATATAAATTTTATTTACATAGATATTAATTAATTATATTATTTTTCAATGAACTATATATCAAATAGCATAGTCTCTCCATATTCATTTAGAAGTTGTGGGTTCGAGTCTCCCTACCTTGATAAAAAAAATAATAATTATATATTATTTATTTGTAAAAATAACTATTATTTTATACTTACTGCATGGCTAAATGATCATATAAATTTACAAATTTAATTTGGTACGTAAAATTTTTTGTGCTTTCAATTTATCAAATTAAACTCATATATCCGTGTATATGTATAACCAGTAATTATGAAAATGTTATGTCAGCTCATAAGATTATATTATAACTCGAACCTTTTTTTTTTTGAGTTCCACGTCAAAAAAAAAAAAAAATAGCGACACTTCTTGTACTCCAACTCAATCCTGTTTGGCAAACTTCAAACTTCGCAGAATATATAATATTCATACTTATTTGTCCATTGAAATTCTCATCATTATTACAAAATTACAATAAACAAATTACATGAGATTAGACCTAGCTTAACGTTTTAATTTTATGAGGAAAAGAAAAAACATGTGTTCTAAAATTAAATTAACCATATATATTTATTTATTTATTTATTTGTCTGTGTATGTATGTATGTGTTCCCCTATCTTGCACCACATGTTCAATCATTACTTCATTAATTATTAGTGCATCTCAAAAACATTCATTAAAAATATAAATAAAAGAAAAGGGTGCATTTAGTTTGAATTTTTTTTATTTTTATTATTTAATTTAAAAAAATAAAAAACAAAAAGATATAATTTTATTATTTTTATTGTTTTTCTTTTTATAAAAACTTAAAGTTAGAAAATATTAAAAATAAAAATTAAAATAGAAACAAAAACCGGCAAAAGCAATTTAAGTGCTTTATTTAAATTATTTATATTCTTAATAAATATATTTAGCCTTTTATATAAAAAAAATGCCCACTATTTTTGTTCCCAGTTCCACTTATTGCCCCTTCCAGCCTTGCACTCTTGGAAACTTGATATGTGCATTTTTATAGAGAAAAGTCTATCTGTCATCCTAATTATTAATAAGTTATTGGAATCCTCAGTCTAAAAAAGTCGGTACAATTATTTATTTTTGAATGTTTTTGTTGTGAATATATAATATAGCACATTGAGAGTTATCTTCTTATATATTCCGAAACCCTAAGTTTCGGATAGGATCCGTGTAAAATCAAACTGTTTCCTGTATTCTTTATGTTCATTTTGATTTTATAAATCATAAATACATGTTAATATTAAAAATAGTACCTACTGCTTTTTATCAAACTTATCTTAATTAAAATGTATAAGTTTTGCTACTGGTTAATAAGATAACAAAATCATTTGGCTATTGTATTATCTTGAAAAGTGCCATATGTATAATAAACATGTAATTTTGTACTATTATATCATGTATACATTAAAATTAATTATTAAAATAAATTAATTATTAATATAAAATATATATTAAAATATAAATATATATTAAAAATAAATTAAATTACATCTATATTTATACATAAATATATTAATAATTAATTTTAATAACTAATTTTAATATACAAATAATATTGTCAAATTTCGTAATACTACAAAACCTAGCTACTTATCAAATTTAAAATAACTTCAACACAAATTAGTTTTGAATTGAAATAGTGTAATAAATATCAAATATTGTACATAATCATTTAGTTATATATTATTCAATTATAATTTATCTACTTGCACTATAAAAAAAAGTAATATTTGTAATAAAAAAAAATTGTTACAAAAAATCAAAATTTTAAAATAAAAGAATTTTGTAACAAAAAAATGGCTATTGCAACATGTCTCATTACAAAAAGTTTTTGTAACAAAAAATGAAACTGTTACAATTTATAGTGATATTTTGTAACAAATTTTTCTGATACAAAAAACCAGAAATCGTTATAAAAATGATAACAAATTTTGATCTTCAAGGTATTTTTGGTGACAATCTATTTTTTCCTATCATTAAATTTTGTTACAAAATGTAACTTGATTTTGTAATATTTTTTTTCTTTAGTTACAAAAGCAAAATAATTATTTTGTAACAATTTTTTTTAATACAAATTGCATGCATAATTTATTAAATTATTTTTTTAATTAACTAATATATTAACTATTTTACTAAGAAAGTCTACATTTATATAATATGTAAAAACATACATAATTCAAACATGCCTCATTTAGCTAAAATTGTTTTAAAACAAAATATTAGTGAGTACATTGATTAGTTCTACAAGTTATATGTCTTGCACAAGTTCAACCAAAAGTTAAAAGTTCTAACATAGATTAGTGTCTCTATAAATCAAAATATTCTTGAGCCCTCAAGGTAGCATGTGGTCACCATTTCAGCACTCCTGTAAATAAGAAAAACCGAAACAAAAAATTAGAAACAAGATATAACACTAATTATAATTTTTTCCATTAAGTTTTATCCAAAATGTTTAAAAAAAATTTGGGCAAAACCTCCCCTAAAACTTGGATATTTCCATCGTCTACGGTTTCAACAAAAACAACCAATTCACAACTTATTTTTCAGCCAATACACAACCAAATTTATCAAACCAAATTTAGGCATGAAGTTAAAATGAACTTGAATATGCCATATAACTAACCATTAGCAACTGTGCTCCTTTACTCTTGCCTTTTGTATTGTATCACAATATATGGATCTATTTTGCCTATTAAACACAAAAAATAAATTATAAAAACTTGTTAGCATATTTATTAGCATAGTTAGAATGTTTATTAAATAATACCATCCATTTGAGTATTAAAAAGAAAAGAATTAACACAAAAAAGAAATTAGGAGAATATATAAAACCAAGTATAACATATCCAGATTCTTTGGTAAGTATAACAAATAGTAACACATGACACTTGGTATTTATATAAAACCAAATAAAAATTATCCAGATTCTTTGGTAAGCAAGAGCATCTAGTGTACAACGAAAATCAACATACTAGTCACTGAACAAATTCAATCAAAAAAAGGAGAATAGCAAAACAAAACAAAATAAATAAATAAAGGCATATTAAATAAAGGATAGAAGATGTTGGAAGGCTCACCGTGCGGATGCTGACAACATTAGACTGAGCTTTCATAATCTCGACATCACGCTCTTGTTGCTGCTTTCAATCAGAAAGCAAGGTCTCATCCTGTACAAGTTTTAAATTAGAACTGATCCATGAACTGTTGATAGCAACTAAACAAATTGTACAATAATAATATTAATCTATGGTGATACCTGAGGTAGCTGTATAGTCACTCTGTTTGGAAAAAAGGCGACCAAGTTGCTTCATTACTTTTGGTATTTCTTTACTCCTATCATGCAGTCTACCAAAATTATCCTGCACAAAGTTAAATACCAAATTACAATAGTTCAATAATCAATAATTCCTGAAGGAACCATGACAAAAAGTTAATATATATAATCAATAATCAATAGGTCATTAATAAAGTAAGAAAACATAATTATGCAACATTTACTTCAAAGCTTTCTTAGTCCCTACTTCAATCAAAATTGTATCACTTCATTAAAGCTGTTTTTCCATCAAATTTTCTATATACAGTGCCTAACCTTGGCCCTTAAAAGGTATTTTAAGGATGGAAATTAAAGAACCAAAACTGGGAGCAATAAGATAATGATTGACAACTGGTAATAAACGAGGCAAAATTAGTTGGCACAAAATCGGGAGCAATACAGTTTACACGAGTGTTTAGGGCCATCTCAGCAGCTAAGGCCTATGCAGCATATTACGAATAATTATCAAACTTAAAAACAAGAAGATATATGCAGTTTTGTTAGATGTTCAAGGAACACTTTGCAGGGCAAGTGAAGTACCTACTTTGGTAAGTCCAAAAAGGGCTGTTTTGGTCACTTCATACATAGACATAGAAGCAGGAGGATTGAAGCCAGCGACGGAGGAAATAATAACCACAGATGAGCCTTTGTGCAAGTGAGGAGCTGCATCCTGCAAGAACATAAAGGTTGTTAACACATCAATTAGAACATTAGCTCATAACAACAAACAATTGACAGCTTGAACTAATTTACCTTGAGAAGAAGTATAGAGGCCTTAACATTAATCTCCTAAAGCTTGTCAAGAACAGAGTCTTTGGTTTACAAAATAGGGTCAACAGAAGGATTTACAGCTGCGTTTGACACAGTCACATCTATATTTCCACACTTATGTAATGTTCAACAGCATATTCAACAGCATTCAAACAAATTTTAATAAAGGATAATGCATTCGATAACAATGAATAGAAAAGGGTGACCTGTGCGATTTTTTGAATCAAATCCTTTCTCTGTTGATCGTTGGAGACATGGCAAATAAGGGCCAAAACTTCAATTTCTTTAGCCCTAAGTTTCTCTGTAGCATCGTCAACATTTTGCTGTAGAAACAAGAAAATTGAGTAATGAATATAATTAATTGGAGGCAAAGAGGAAGAGAAAGGGAAAAGGACCTGCTGGCGAGAAGAGATGACGACGGAAGCACCTTCCAAGCCCAACCTTTCAGCTATGGTGAAGCCAGTTCCAGATGGAAAAGGCGATACGGAGCACAGGGGGTTCAGCCAGCAGCGGTGGTGGCTCCCCGTCTTCCCTTCTGTTCGCATTCCCTCACCCTCAGACTAGATCGGCGGTGACTGGGCTCATCAACGACGGCGGCGACGAATGGAATCGGCGGCGACGAAGGGAATCGGTAACGACGAAGACGGCTTGAACAGCGGCAGTGACGTGACACTTCTTCTCATGACGGCTTCCTCCCTCGTGCGTCTCTGCTCTGGCAGTGGGCTGAACGGCGACGACACGGCTCCACAGGACGGCGACGCTCCTCCGATCCTCGCGCGGTTCTGACAGCAGTTCGTGGACAGACCGAATGGCGGCGGCACAGGGACGGCGGCAACAGTGCGGCCTTCTCCTCCTTCTCCTTCCTCGGCTCGCACCTCTCTCTTCTTTGCGCGACACGACGGCGCGGCGGCAGTGACGCCCGCCGGCGTCGTCCTCACTCTTCTCTCCCCTTCTTCCTATGAATCCCTCTCCTCTCTACCCTTTCTGTGCTGCTATGTGTGTTTCAAGCTTGATGAGTTTGCTGAGGGCGTTTAGGTTTGGGGAAGGGCTGCGGCTGGGAGATGAGTGAGGGTGGATTAGGGTTTTGAATAAAAATAGATCTAGGGGTAGTTTTGTAATTTCAAATAAAAGTGGGGATAATATAGTAATTAGAAATAGATTTTACTCCAACAATAATAATGTATAAAAATACTATTTATTCATCAATTTTACAAATTAATTTCAATAAAATGTTCAAATCCAAAAATTAGAAATAATATAATTAATTTTTCTATTTTCCAAAGCAGCAGTATTAATATTTTAAATATTAATTACTTACTCCAAATCATATAAAATTCTTATTATTTCATAATTACCAACTTTATAATTTAAATATAGAAAATAATCCAATAATTATAAAATTGAATAATAATCTTAATTTATTTCAAATTCAATTAATCAAAACTTGTTCTAATTATCTTTAATAAAATAATTTCTGAAATTAAGACTATAAATAACTATATGATTTGAGACTTGATCATAATAAGATTTTTCAAAAGTTTTGGGTCTTACAGATATGGCGGTGGTGATGGCGGCGGCGATGGAGGCAGCGACGGCTGCGAGCTTTAGGGTTGAAGCTAGCCTTTTGCACATTTTCACGAGATATTCTCTCTCACACTGCGACGGCTGAGAGCTTTAGGGTTTGTTTGGAGGGGTTGAGAATTTTAATTATGTATAATAGTGGGGGGATTTTTAAAATTATGCAGGGGAGTTTTATAATTTGCCACAAATAAAATATTTTGTGTAAGTTTTTAAAAATTTCCACTAATTATTAAAAAATTTGTAGTGTAAAAATCTGATTATTAATAAAAATTATATATTAATTATTTAGAAGAATATAAAATAATATTTTTATTTTTTAAAAATTAATGAATACATACATTATATAAAAAATTTTAATTTTTGAAATAAAATAAAATTATTTTGAAAAAAATATATACACAATTTTTTTTACTCTTCAAGTATTTAACAGTTTAAAAAAAATTGTTATAAAATATGCTTATAATTTGTGACAAATAATTAACTTGTTACAAACAATACTGAATTTTGTGACAAATTAATTTTTCGTTACAAAACAACTGGAGTTTTTGAAAGTTAAAAAAAAAATTGTTACAAAATATTTTAAATTTTTTTAAAAAAATTGTTACAATATTTTGTAACAAAACACTATATCGTTACAAAAACTAACATAATTTGTAACAAAATAAAACAGGTTGTTACAAAATATTATCATGTTTTATAACAACTTGTAATGTTGTTACAAAACATTATTCTTTTGTAACAATAAAAAATTATTATTACAAAATATTATTTTTTTGTAACAATTTTAAATTTGATACAAATTTTTTGTTACAAATATTCCATTTTCTTGTAGTATTGTTATAATTTAGTTGTCACGGAATTATAGATCAGATATTAGTCTTAAGAGTAGATATGTTACTTTAGGTATGATTCTTTATCTTAAGGGTAAAGTATTAAATTGGTCTTTTATATTTGGGTGTAATCTTGTTTTGATTTTTGAGGTTTAAAGTGTTCTATTTGAATCCAAAAAAAAATTTATTTAGTTTCAATGTATGTAGTTCCACCTAGGGGTGGCAAACGGGATAAAACCCGCTGGGCCGGCCTGCGTAACCCACCAAAAAGTGGGACCGCCGAATAACAAAAGCCCGCCTAACCCGTACCGCTTAAACCGTGGACTTTGACGGGGCGGGGCGGACTTTCCCGGCGGGCTAATAATTTTTTTTATAAAAGGTTGACCATATTTTTGGCCAAAAGCCCAGAATCGACCTTCCATACAACCCGACCTGCCCCCAATGAAACCCTACCCGCCCCAAATCCTAATTGCAGCCTCCTCAATTCAGTCCTCACTCCTCACCACTCGGCTACTATGACAGTCACTCTCACTCTCTCCCACTCACAACTCACAAGTCACAAGTCACAACACAGAGCTTCAGCTTCTCCAGTCTCCTGCAGCTGACCGCTCCCCACCGTACTACGTTTGGCACCATTGCCGTGCGTCCTTACTCCTCACGCTCGCAGTCTCACACAGACAGCAAAGTCGCACCCAGGCCCCAGCAGTTGCGGTACTCCTCGTCACCGTCGCTTTTCGGTTCTCCTGGGTTCTAGCCACCGCTGCTGCTCCGTCTAGCCGTCGTCGCCGGTGGTCTCGGTCTTGGGCTCTTGGGTCCTGTCCTCTCGCTCTCTGGGTATGCTCGTCTCTCCTCTGGCTCTCTGGGTCTACTCATCTGTCCTCATCGCCGATGCTCCTCGCTTCTTCTGTTGGCTCGTCTGTCCTCTCGTTGGTCGTCGGCTCGTCACTGCTCGTCTGGTATGTTAGTTTTCTGGCTTAGGTTTTAGATCAGAGATTTAGGTTTGTTTGCTGTGTTTGGTGTTGTTTGATAATGGTTGAGTTTTGATTAAATCATTATTATTGATACTTGTTTTAAAATGGTTCTGAGTTTTGATTAAATCTGATGCAGATTCATATATTATTTGCTGTTTTTCATTTTGTTTGATAATGGTTGAGTTTTGATTAAATCAGAATTGTTGATGCTTGTTTTAAAATGGTTTTGAGTGTTGATTAAATCTGATGCAGATTTGCTGTGTTGACTAAATAGTTTTGAGTGTTGACTAAATCATAATGGTTAATACCTGGTTAACAATTAACATTTGCTGTTATTTCAGAAAATATAAATTTTAAAACTGTGAGTAACCTTGTTACTGCTGGAGCTGGTTTTGAGGCTGCTCCGGTCGAGGATGATGAACCTAGTTCGAAAAGGGCCAGACCAGCAACATCCGATGTTTGGAATTTTTTCAAAAAACTCGGTCCAGATAAGGATGGAGTAGAACGTTCTGAGTGTAAAGGATGCAAGAAGGTGTTTAAAGCTGGAAGTAAGCGATATGACACTTCTACTTTAAAACGACATCTTGATAGTTATACTCAAAATTAGCATGAAGATATTGGTCAGACTATAGCAGAATTGTAACTTAAAATGGGTTCACTTAAGATTGATTCAGGAGTGGCTAGAGATATGTTTGCTTCTTATGTAGTTGCTGGGGATAAGCCATTCAATATGGTTGATGATAGGAGATTTAGAAATTGGGTGAAATATATAAGTCCAACTTTAAAACTTCCTACTAGGAATACGGTTAAGTCTGACATAGTGAAAGTTCACAAGAGAGAAGCTGCGAAACTTAAAAAAAAATTTAGTTTCCATTCCAAATAGAATTTGCTTAACATCTGATCTTTGGACGTCCAGTACCAATGAGGGGTATATATATTTGACTGCACATTTTGTTGATGAGAACTGGAAATTACAGAATAAAATTCTCAATTTTTGTCATATACCTCCTCCTCACACAAGATTTGAGTTGTCTTCTAAAATCTTTACGTTTTTGAATGAGTGAAAAATTGATAAAAATATTTTTTCTATTACTTTGGATAATGCTTCTTCTAATGATACTTGTGTTGATCACTTGAAAAGTACTTTGAAAAATACTCGCGGGCTAAGGCTGGGCGAGACGGGCTGGCCCCGCAGGCTGCCATCTTTTTTTTAGGATATTTCAGTAAATTTACAAATGGCATAGATAGAAAATTAGGGTTTTTCACAAACCCTAAACAGTAAACACACTCAAACATGCCACAACCCAAAGCCACCTAACCCTTCCCTGACCCTAGGCTTCAGCAGTTCAGCTCCTTCGTCGGTCTTCACTCCTCGGCTCCTCGTTGTTCCCTGAGCTCCTTGTGCCTGCGGCCTTGCTTCCCTCTTCCGTCACACAATCGCAGTTCGCGGCGGCACGCTCCAAGTTCCTCTTCTCTGCGAACCGCCTCTCGTCGATCTCCCACGTCGCCTATCCCATCTCATCTCGTCAGTCGTCACAAAATTGGAGTCCCATCGATGCTGCATTTGTCTCGCCTCTATTCTGCCTTTCGTTCCTCTCTTTCTTTGCCTCTCGGCGGTTCTGTGTCCTTCAGACTCCTTGCGGCGCATCTTTTCTCCTCCTCTGCCTCTTAGCGGCTCTGTGATTTAGTTATTGATGAATATGTATGTAACAGATACCAATCTCTAATTTGGGATTAAAATATTAATCAAGCTTATGAATATTGGAATAGAAAATATATTATTGTAATGCTTGTTTGCTTTTCATATCCTACTTTTTTTCTTTATGTTTTCCAAATTTTTTAGCTTGTGCTATAATAGATTAAAATGAAGATATTTATTTTGTTTTATTTTTTTTAAGTAAGGAACTGTGTGTAAACCTATATTTATCTTTGTTAATTGATTTGCGTGTGCTGATTTATGGATTTTATTAATTATGTTGTGTTTTGTTTTAAGTATAATACGATTATTTGATATGGATTTATGTGTGGATTATGTGTTTGTTTTATTATTGTTATGTTTGAGATTTAGAGATTTATTATTTATTAAGTTATTTTTATTATGGTTAATTTCACATCAAAAAAATTATTATGGTTAATTAAAATTTGTTTATAAATTAATAATTAATTTAAAATATTACTCTATATATTAAAAAACTAATCGGATAAAATAACTTTATTATAAAATAAAATAATTGTTAGTATTCAAATTGAACTTCATCATAAAAGAAATAGTTTTCTTAAAAAATATTTCAAACAAAAAAGGCAAGCCGGCCTACCAACCCGCCAGTCTATCCTTTGGTAGGGCGGGGTAGCAAGTTGAACCCATATTAGTTTGGCGGAACGGGACGAGGCGGGCCAGCCAGCTTTGCCACCCTTAGTCAGGGCATGTCCAGAGACAATGGAAGACCGATTCTTTTTCACTGTGGCATCTTGGACAAATCGGTACCACTGTTTAAATTCTTTGTCCCAATTTCTTGTTTACGGGTAAAACTTCGTGCATCACTTTTCACATAAAATTTTTAATCTTCGATTGACATTTGAGATTTCAAATGGATGTCCATAATTCTTTCTTTCTGCAGTGTTCTCAAAATAAATCTGTTCTCAAAATAAATCTGTTGGAGGGTAAAAAAATTGAAAGGCCACACCATAACCAGAAGCTACTGTATATATCCTAGACTTTTTCTTTATCCAGGTAATTTTATTCCCTCCTGGTGAATTGTTGAATTTAGACTAGCATTTGCAATTGTTGGATTGAATGCCTCTCGAATTAGTGACTAGTTCCATGTTCTATCCAGTAGCATCAAATCTGAGACCATTTTAGTCTTTGACCCTCTTGGTATTAGGATTAGGAGTAATTACTTGAAAGTCTCTTAACCACAGGTCTTCCTAAATCCTAACTGTACTGTCTCTACCAATTTTTCATAGGATTCCTTTTTCCAACACTTTCTGATCCTTCGAAACACTTTGCCAGCCCCAAGATGGGTTATCTCCGGCCTCCGCCTTTAAAAAACTTGAGAACTTAAAATATTTACTCTTGTACACCTTATAAATCAGAGAATGTGGCCTAGTTATCAGTCTCCACCCTTGTTTTGCAAGCATTACAAGGTTAAAGACTTTATGATCTTTGAAATTAAGACCCCTTGAAATTTTGGTCTACAAAAAATTTTCCATCCTACCCATTGCATCCTTCTCTCCAAGTCTCGTTGTCTCCACCAAAATTGAAGCATGAGCTTTTAAATTTTACCAACTAGTGTCTCTGGTAGTTTAAAACAACTTAGTATAGATTGGAATTGTCAGTGCAATTACCTTTATTAGTACTTCTTGGCCGCTTGAGGTTAACAAAGCCTTCTTCCAGTGCTGCAGTTTCTGTGTCACTTTATCCTTGATATACGAAAATGTAGTTCTCTTGGATCTCTGAATAACCGCTGGTAACCCAAGGTCCTTGTTCTGGTTGCCAATGTGAGGAATATGTAAGATATGAGATAGATGATCACTAATGTCCACAGGGGTATTTCTGTTGAAAAATAATAAGGAATTTATCCAAATTCACGGATTGACCACTAATATCTTCATAAACTTATAGGATCCGAAGCAAATTTTGACACCCTTTTTCTGTAGCTTTGCTGAATAGAATTGAATCCCCTGCGAAAAATAAATAGCTGATTTTAGGACACCTTGGATTAAGTCTCAAACATATAATCTCTAGTCTCTGTTCTGTTCATTGGTGCAGGTGGGACAATTTCTCTGCACAAAACAAAAATAAATAGAAAAAAGAGGGTCGCCTTGATACAACCCTCTACATGGCTTAAAGAAACCATGAGGCTGACAATGCACAGTAACAAAGTATAAAACCGTCATCACCAGTTCCTGAATCCATTCCATCCATCTCCTATAAAAACCTAACTTCCTCATAATGTAAGACCTCAGATTTTTTTAAAAATTAAATAATTAGTTATTTATGAGTCATTATATTTGTTGAGATTTTGTTTTTAAGAAAACTATTTTATTAAAAATAATTAAATAGAATTTTATGATTATTGAAGTAATTTAATTATGACTTATTCAAATTTAAATTATTTATTAGAAACTATTTTAATAGACTTATTATTATTATTATTATTATTATTATTATTATTATTATTATTATTATTACTTAGTTTCATTCTATTATTACCATTACTATATTATATTATTACTTATTTTCATTCCCATTGGCCGAAGCTATTAAAGGAACAAAGAAAAGAAATAAGAAACGTAGCTTATATGTATACATATGTACATGTATAATCATGACTCCTAATAAGCTTTAACATCACAAATAATCATTCCTTCCCATCAGCTTTTAGTTATTATTATTCATTCAATACTACCGAACCATTGAGAAAGGAAAAGAAGAAATAACCGTGGATTCCATTGAAGCAAGACATCTACTCATTTTCTATTATACTAATCATCATCATCTAGCTTCATTTGAATTCATTGCATGCATGGTGAGAAAGAAGAAAGAAAGAGAAGTGATCGAGAGAGAAAGAGAGAGAACCGTAGCTTCCTTGATCTTTTGGTTACGATTCTTTGATATCCGTAATTCCAAAAAAAAATTTAATCCAATAAAAGTGTTCATATCCTCCTTTTCTACACGTTGGCATCATTTTTGTTCGGTAGAAGTTGACGGTGACGTAACTCTCCTTTCTCTTGAGTTTGGGCAATTGGAGTTCTATAAGGTACAAAATATTTCTGACGTTTTCTTTTTCAGCAGTTCGGTCAGAAAATTTTTCCAGAGTTTTGAGTATTTTGATTTCGTGAGAAGGTAGGATTTCGATAAATTCTCAATGAGTAAATATGTGTTGAATAAGTGATTTAATGTTGTGATTGATTATTGATTAAGTTTGATTGAATTTATGTTAAATTTTGGAAATATATTGATGTATTTGTGAAGTTCATGACTTGGCTGTGATAAAACCAGCAGGGACTGAACTGTTTTAGAGATTTTTGGGTTGGAATATCGTTGAAGATCGAGTAAAAATTGGTGAGGTTTGATGGCCGAGAGATTAAATTAAAAGTTACGGCGAATCGGTAATCGAAAAATTAAAAAACGGATTAAAATATAAGTAATATTTTGAAAAAAAAAAAACTAAGAGCTTCGGTTTTGGTATATTTTTAAAAGGTGACATTCTATTTGTATATAAAAATCAAGGTAAAATTTGTAATTATATAAGTTTTCGGATATTTTGGCTTTTGGGTGATAATAAAGTACAGAGGTAAAAATGGATATTTTGTAAAAAAAATTCGGGTTGCTTTTATAAATATTGAGATAAGTGAGGTTTCAAATATAATTTTATAAAAATATTGGTTTAAAAATAAAATATTTAAAAGCTTGAAGTTTAAAACGTAGATAATAAGAGCTTAAGAATAAAAACTTTACGAAGTTAAGTTTTTAAAAAAAGATATAAATATTATTTAGTTGCCATTTAAATGATCTTATTTACATTATTGTTATTATTTTATTAAAAATATTATCTAAAAAATATATTATTTTATTTATGATATACTAAAAAGATAAGCAGAAAATTGTCCTAAAAACTTTAGAAAGACAAATCTAACTTAAGAATCTTTGATTCTCTTTCCATAAGACACTTAGGAAAATGCGAGGAAATGATGCGAAGATAATTTATATTGTAGAATGATAAGAAAGAAAAGAAACAACGAACGAAAAGAAAAGGAGATAAGCAGAGATATGGTGGTGAGTCCACCGAGATTTGCTTTTCAGAGATACATCAGCCAATCCAGGGGATGTCGCACTTGTAAGACAAAGGTTGCTTATAGAGGTTATCAATACATACATTGGCTAGAGAGAGCCTCACCTGTAAGACCGAGATTGCTTACAGAGGTTATGTTTGCATACATCGGCTCAAGAGAGTCGCACCTGTAAAACAGAGATTGCTTACAGAGGTTATGGCACTGGAAGCCAAACTCAGACAAAGGTTGTTGAGTTAAGTCAAAGTATAATTCAATAAATAACAGAAAATAAAAGAATTAAAAGAATGAAAGAAACTAAAAGAATCCCTAACACAGGAGAGCAGAGCATAGAAAAGAAAAGAATGTATTAACTAAAGCGATCTTTGCCACAGGAGAGCAGAGGGCAAAGATAAAGAAAAGGCTTTAAAAGACTGTCTGCCACAGGATATGAGAATGATTGAAAAGTCACGAGAGGGTGACGGAAAGTAAATAGTTATGGTGCCGATATGAAAATGTAAGCCGTGAGCTTTGTATGTGAATGACTGTGCGAGGATGCCCGTAAATGTGGAATGGGTTCCAGGAACATCAGTCACATGCTTCAGCTGGAGAATCAGTTCCTGCAAGTACTTGCAGAGGTCATGTTCGACATACTTCAGCTGGAAAATCAGCGCCTGCAAGAAGTAGAAACTTGCAGAGGTTATGTCGTTGGAATGCCTTATTCGACTTGCGAGTTGGATTGTGTCGGGTGCGGGTCGAAACCGACAAATGAGCTCATTACCTGCACTAGGGATAGACATGCATCATACATGTTTGCGCATATTTGTTTGTGAGTGTGTTTCTTGTGATTGTGGGTGTGATATATGATTGCTTGATTTTTGTGTCCTTTGTTTGTTAAGTCTAAATGTATTCTATTGTCTGTTATTATTGGCTTTGGTAATAAAATGAGTTTAACTATACCCCCCGACCCTACTAAGAACTCTCCAGTTCTTATCCCCTATTTTCACCCCTTTTAGCTACAGGTGCAAAGGTTTAGTGCGGAGCACAGGAGCATAGAAGATTATGTTCACGAGTTGAGTTGTTAGAATTTACTTTTCCCACGTCGTTTATTGTTTTTAGTTTTTAAGGGGGGTATGATTTGTTTTTGATAATCTTGAAATAAGTCTATGTATTTAATATTATGTGAATATATATATTTTTGTGATTAACTAGTTTAAAGTACGGACTCATTGTTTTTTGAAATAAAACTTCAGTTGGTATTCGCGAAAGCTCAATATTAAATAAATATAGTATAAAATAAAAAGGTTTAAATGTAAGTAACGGCTGAGCTTTTAGTACGATCATGAGGTGCTAAAAGTTAGGGTGTTACACATAACCTCCCAAACAAAACTCCATTCCACCCTGTCATACGATTTACTCATGTCTAGTTTCAGAGCTAATTCATAATCATTGTATCTCTTATTCTTCAAAAAAAATACATAAATTCATGAGCAATTAAAACATTATCACTAATCAACCGCCTTTTAATAAAAGCACTCTGTGTGTCACTTATGAGTCTATTCATCACAAAATGAAGCATGTGCACCATCATCTTTGATAAGACTTTATAAAAATACTATTCAAACTTATAGGTCAAATCTGTTTCATGAATTTTGCATTTGGAACTTTTGGAATAAGGCAAATATGAGTGTATTAAATGATTTCAGAATTTTATCTCCCAAGAAAAAACTTCTAACCGCCTGAAAAACATCTCCTTTAATCGTTTCCCAAAAAAATTGAAAGAATTTAACAGTGAATCCATCTTCACCCGGGACCGAAAAGGCATTGATAGAAAAAACAACAGCTTTCACTTATTTTTTTGTGATTTGTCTGGTTAATGCACGGTTGGTGGCGGTGTTAATTTTTGTTGGAATACCCTCAATTTTCGTTGTTGGATCTCTTGGGTTACTAGATGTAAAGAGCTCTTCAAAGTACTGTTAGGCTGTTGATGCATTGCCTTTAATGCTGGAGGCTACATTCCTTTCTACATCTTCTAACTCTTGCACCTTATTTCTTCTACTTCTAGTTTAAAATTTGGAGTGAAAAACTTTTGTATTGCGATCTCCCTATTTTAGCCACTAGACTTGAGATTTTTCTTTTCAATATCTTTCTTCTAGTTCAAGTGCATCTTCTAATTCAGCCTCCCATACCCTGATAGCTGCTCCATTTGCTTAATTGCCCTTAATTTTCTCCCCTACTATTCTTTCTCTAATTTATTGAATTTTCTTTTAAGAATTAGAAGACTAATTGTGTTGCCACTCCACTATGCAGTGTCTAGTTGTCTTGAGCTTTCTAGCCAATCTAAATATAGGTGAACCCCTAATGTCTAGCGTTCAAGTATACTTAATTAATTCCGCCACCTCTTCATTCTCACACCATCTCTCAATCGGAATCTCCTCTTCATTCTCCTCATCTCCCTATCTGAATCAATAAGGAGTGATTTGTGATCCGAACCCAGGGACGGATCTAAGTACAGTAGTGTGGGGGCAAGCGTCCCACTACAATTTGAAATTTTTTTGAGTATTATATGATAATAATATTTATTTGCCCCCATTAGATTATTAAATTTGACCCCACAATAATTTTTTACTCAACTTTTGGTACTTAATCGTCAATTTAAAAATTTTATATTAGATATTCGTTAGAATGATCAATTCTCAATTTTAAACGAAATTAGTATTCTTTTTTAAAAATCAACTCAAAAGAATATTATTTATCTTCTTTTCAAATTAGTTTTAATTTTTGCGTAGCAACTATATTAATTGAAAGAACTTTTTTAACTATGAATATCAATAAGAGTCGGCTTCTAATTGTATTGGGAAGTGAATTTTTAAATAATTATTTAGTAATATATATGGAAAGAGAGAAATTTTGATGATAGTGTTAAGAGAAAAATTACTTAATTTTTAAAAAATATAAAACCTAAAAGAATAGAATTTTAAATTATATATTATTATTTAAATTACTATTTTAGTGTTTTAATTTGTATATTAGATATTTTGAAGGCTAATCATATTTTACAATAACAAAATATATAATCATAATAATAATCATGCTACATGTACATAAAAAATAATTATCTGTATAAAATATATATTAAAATATAAAATACACCTTGAAAATAAGTTAAACAATACATGTATTTATACATAGATATATAGTGGTTAATAGATAATTTAATATTTAATTTTTTATATACACATATTATTTTTATTATAAAAATTATTATCATGTTATATAAATTTTGTCCCCACTACCAAAATTTTCTGGATCCGTCACTGTCCGAACCCATTTCATCTAAGTGCATAACATAGCCATTTAAAAATTCTGCCCTCCATCGCATTGACACTAGCACTCTATTTGGAAATTCAACCGTTCTTTGACAAAATTGCCACTAAATTGCTTATTCAATCATGTGAACTTATCACCTTTGTAACCCAAGTCCACCACCTCTCCTGCATTAATAAGTTATTAAAAGTTCTTATAGATGATGATGATTTAGGTCTGCCTCCTTTCTTCTCATGATGAGCTTTAATAGCGTTAAAGTCTCCCATAATTATAATCTACGTTCCACCATTCTCAATCAATTATAGAAACTTTGAGTATTGTTCCTCCCTAATAGTTTCATCTATGTGCAAATAGACTGTCAGAACCTCCTACCTCAAGTTACTTTGATGAATCTCTAGTTCAAAGTGAATCAGAAAATTCTCCCGGTTTAAAACTTGAATACTCACTCCCTCCTGTAATGCTAATGCTAAACTTTTAGATTGACCAATAGGATCCACTGTGTAGACTAGTTTAAATCATACTCTTCTTAGAACTCCCTCCACATTCAAGGTGCTATTTTTACTTTCGCACAAGAATAACACTTCAGAGAAATGAGATTTATTAATCCCTAGTATGTTGTGAACTGTCAGGAATTTTCCTAAATTCCGACAGTTTCACGACAGCATCTTTATACCTCTTTGGGTGCCCAATTTTGGGTGGCACCCTCCCTCATTGTAGCTGTCTTACCATCCTCCAAACACTATTTTTTAGTTGTTGAATTTTCTTTCACCTCTGTAGTAATTCTTTTAGCACCCATCACAGCTTCTTCTTCTTTAAAACTCCACTTATTCCCTCACACACCCCTTTAAAACTCCCCTTTAAGACTGATCTGTTTCTTCTCCTTTTTCTTTCCTTATTTCCTCCAAAAACTCTTTTAGATTCAAATTTTTCTTTCCCTGAATCACTTAGTAGCAACGCCTTATTCACACTTTGGACTTCCTCTTCTTCTGCCCTAACTTGCGAGCTCCTATCATTTATTAAGAGATGGACAAAACCTCGTACGAGGCATACCGAAGTTGGTTTTTTGTATCTAGAATCTTATGTGTCAGTGCTAGAATTATAATTTGGTTTGTTATTCTCCTTGTCTTCTTCAACTCTTTGACCAAATTGATCCACTTTGAGCCACGCTCCCCATCCTTTCTCTTCTATTTTTCCTGCCATCGAATCCTCCAAATAACCATTGCAAGCTCTAATTTCATATCCAATTCCTCTACAACAGTGGTAGAAATTACCAATTTTCTCATATTTGAGTTTCACTTCCAGAATCTAGTTATTATAGCCTGAAATCTTCATAATTCTACGCAAAGGTTTGCTAACGTCAAGCTGCACCAGTACCTTAATAATATGATCTTCTTTTTTCCTCATCACAAACAAGTTTGTATCCATAACTTGCCTAACGATCCTCCAATTCTTCTGCCTACTTTTATATTTTTTCGGTAAATTCCATAGCAGGATCCATATCGGAACACAAGAAAATTCTTTCTCAACAATCGAACTATTCTCTCTCCAACATTTGAGATACAGAATATAGTTCTTAAACAATTATGATCCTCTTTTTTTCACCCTAAGCATATCCATTTCGCTGCTGAAAAAGAATTGGGATAAATTTTGCCATGGTCCATCATCCGAAAGCCTTCTGGTTGTCTCCATATTTTATAGAGAACTGCCTCTAACGTTCTAGCAGTAAATTTTCGATTCGCCAATATAACTCCTATTGCACTTCTCAATACTCTCTTGAACGTCCTCATCCTCAAACCTCAATACCTCATTCTCTTCTTTAATTGCACATGTGTCACACCCCTAGGAGGCAGCCATTGTTGAACCAAAATCACTCACAAGAGTAAAGAAAACTCACAATTAAAATTTCTCCTAATCCTAGCAGAGTAGAGCAAGACGGCAACCCTAGAAACAAATCACTTATGGTCATAATATTTATTTATCCCTATTGTATTATTAAATTTGATTTTGTTATATTAAATTATTATGAAATTTATTTTATTGCCATATTATATATTGCGCCACTGTCAAAATTTTTTAGAATTGTAATCGCAGTTATCACTATAAGAAAGTTGCTGAAAATCGTCAGATTTACCGGAAGATTTATTGGTCGTTTACCTGTTTACTCTTGGATTTAGAGGCGGAATAAATATGGCAGTATAAATCTCGTCGGTAATTGTTTACAGTAGATTTTTTTGTCTATTGCTAATTATCGCGAATATAAACTTGTAAGTTTGTTACTGTCAAATTTATCTCTTGATTTGCATTATTGGTACAAACTGCTTTACATGAAGGCTTTGACTTGTTTACCAGAGGGGTGAAGTTTTTCGACATCTTCAAGTGAATGATGGTAAGGTACCTGCAAGAGTTTCTTATGCTTAAGTTAGCAAAAGTTTTAGGCATAAGAGAATTAGAATTGAAAAATACCTAAATGTAATAAGGTATTTATAGAAATAGGTGATGACTTCATCATCACTCGTGTGTCTTGTCACATGTAATGGTGGCAGTTTCTCTTTCAATATCTGGGAAATTACTCCATGTTGGAGTAGTGGAAAGCTGCCTATAGTAGTAATTTGACAAGGTTTTTTTACCATGCAAGCCGGATAAAAAACGAGTCAGACCAACTATGCTCATCTAAAGTCGGGTCGAATAGCCCATGTGAATAGCGAGCACAAGCTGTGCGAATCTGTTGGACTTTTTTAAATTCTTATGTTGTGTGTATATTTGGACCATGAGTTTATCTTCGGGCCAACAACAACAAATATATGGTGAACCGAAAAGAATATTATACAGTGACGAGTTGCTTCATATTAGAGGAAAAGAGGACAAATAAAAAATAGTTAGAAATGGGGGATAGGAAAAGTGAGAGAGAGCATACAAGATTCCACATCAGATGAAAGGGAAAGGCACCTATCAATTATCCGAAGCTAAAAGAAAACGCAAAGAAATCCAACGGTGGAGGAACGTCCATGCGCGGAAACACGGAGCCGCGCATGCCCAAGTCTTTGGAATCTCATCCTCTCCTCTTCTTCCCAATTCCCTCACACACACACCCCACTCACCCTCTTTAACTCAACCCTGGTTAATTCCCAACCTTACTCACTCACTCACTCACTCACTCTTGCGCCTCAAGTTTATTTATACCCCAATTGCACCCTCGCCTCAATTTCCATTCCCCACCTCCTCCATTCTACGTCACGCCTCTTCTTCTTATTCTTCCTCTAGCTAGTATTAGTAATTTTGGTTCATGTGAGGGGCAATTGCGTAACTAGGTGTTATCTTAACACAAAGCTGTAAGTAAGGTTAACTAAAAAGCTAAGTGACTAGTGATAAGAGAGGCATGAGTTGCAACGGGTGCCGAGTCCTTAGGAAGGGTTGCAGCGAGTCATGCATCTTAAGGCCATGCCTTCAGTGGATCGAAACCGCCGAGGCCCAAGGCCACGCCACCGTCTTCGTGGCCAAATTCTTTGGTCGCGCCGGCCTCATGTCCTTCATTTCCAATGTCCCTGAGCCCCAAAGACCCGGTAATTCTCATTTCCATTTTTTGTAAAAAATATAAACTAATTTTTTTTAACCTTCTTTTTCTTCCTTTTTTTTTTAACATGTTTTTAATTGTTGATATTCTGTGCAGCTCTTTTTCAGTCTCTACTTTTCGAAGCATGTGGGCGAACGGTTAACCCGGTTAACGGTGCCGTTGGACTACTGTGGACTGGAAACTGGCACGTGTGCCAGGCCGCCGTTGAAACGGTGCTCCGAGGAGGCTCCCTCAGGCCTATGCCGGAGCTACTCGGTCTCGACGCGCCTGTTCCTGTCGCTGTTGACGCCGGCTCCGAGGGGGAAGTCACGTGCGCTGACGCGCGGAAGCTCCGAGACCCGAACCCGAGTCCGAGCATAAGGTTCACGAGCTCCCGATCTGGTAAAGACAGTTCCGGCTGGAAGCGGAAGCGATCGGAGGAGTCGATGATGACGACGGCGGACCTTAACCTTCGGCTGACGCCGAGTTCCGTGCATAGCGGTTGCCGGCAGGAAATTCGGCGGCCGGGAACGCCGTCGATGAATTCGGAGGAATCGGTGACGACGATGGCGTGCTTGGATAGCGGACTCGGAGATAACTACGCTCACGGCGGAGACCGGAAAGTCCTCAACCTTTTCATCTGAGGGCTCTCTCTGTCTTTCTCGCTTTCGCTCTCTCTGAGATTCGCGTTTTTCTGAATCCAGTTAAAGGGTCACGCACTAGCTCGTAGTTGTAATATTTTTCTATATTAATCTTCTCTCTCTTTTCGTTAATTTTGATCGCTTTATTTTGAAAAGAGGGTGTTCCCGGAGTTGTAATCCGGTGAGATTTTGTAAGATTCAGGCATCGGATTTCTCTATCGTTCTTGTAGGGTGGGAGAGAAAGACGAGGGTTCGTCGGTGATAAGTTTTGCTCTGTCAACTCTGTGTTCATACTTCATATGATGGTGTGACATAAATATATTAAATCATTATAATTATAATTATGTACACTTGTTCCCTTCTTTAATTATGTTTTTAATTGCTTTTTATCTTTTAATATTCAATAAGATTGGAGGATAAAAAAATAGAAGTGTGAAATATTTAATATTACCCAATAATTTGATTTTTTTATTAAGAAGTTAGTCATCAATCACACTCATAAAAATTATATAAAAGTTGCTGGTTAAACAATTGCGTAGTAATTAAAAGTTTTTCATAAAAGATGAGTAACTAAAAGTTGCGATTTTCCCTTTACTACTATTTGGCAGAAGTATTGTGATTATCTACTTGATTGGTGAATGAACAGAACTAGGAAGGTTGTTGGTGTCAGCTGGGGAATAGGTCATATAACCTCAATTAATGTGATTTTTATACCACATTAATCATAAGAAGTAATTCTACTTTGTTAGAAAAGATATAGCTGAACAATTATTTCAGGTTCTATTTGGATATTAATTTGGGACACAAATAGAAAAACAAACACAGGCAGATACATAAAAAAAAAAGATAAAATAAAATAAATAGTGCTTAATTTTTTTTAATCTTTTTTTAGCTATTATATATTGTGTCTTTTATTTTATAGTGAACAAAAGAATTTATGTATATATCTCTGAAATAAAATCTTTTTCTTTCATTGTAATATTTTCTTTTCCCTAACATCTCTGTTTTTTTTTTTGAGAAAGATATCAAATGGAGTGTTAGGTTTCCTATGTACGCCCGCAACATAAAAGATTAAAGAAAGAAAGTGAACGGATCCATTTAGCTTGAGGCGTGTGTTCGTTGTCTGAGTCTTGACTGAATCCGATTGTGGGGTTATGTTACCTGCTCTGAGACGTAGTCAATATTAAACTGCTCTCCTAGTTGTCAACAAAAATTGCTGTACGGTACTTTGTTATTACCAATTTACCATTGATATTTAATTCTAAGTAGTCAAATTACATTAGAAGTTTAAAACTACCAATTCGCAGTTGATTAATTAAATAATCTCATCACCATTTGAATCCTTAACATGGCCACGAGAACCCCGTCATGTCGCACAAAAGGTATTTAACTGACAAGATTATATAGAATATTACTATTTTAATTTGGTTAAAATAACGAGATAATTGAAATATGAGGTACTAATAAGACAATTTTGTTAGATTTTGCTGGAATTATATCAAGAATTAGAATACTTAATGATCCAACTGTTACAAATATCAAGTCATAACTCGACATTATGAGTCATAACTCGGCGAAATGCAGCATAGTTTGGCATTATGTGTTACAACCAAATTCAACGGGTTACATCCTGTAATCAAAATGTTCGACCAGACATCATCACCCATTAAACCTTATTATTGCTCTTCAATTCAGACAATAAAGCAGAAACATAACCGACTTGTTTCATTCCACTTATAAAAGGTATGATCTTCTATCCTAAACACCACATTGAATTCTCAATACTAACTTAAGCTTCGAAGTGTTTTTGCAGGTACACTCCCCCCTTTTTTCCTTGTTCATACTCTGCACGACTGGACATCTCCCTAGGCAGAAAGCTCGGACTATCCCAAGGCTCATAGATCGGCACCGAAGATAATAACTCAGTGCCGACCCCCAGTAGCCGAGCTCCCCTCCAGGTATCCACACAGGAACAATTGGCACCCACCGTGGGACCGAGAATATAATTCTTTCTTTATATCAACGGCCTCGACGTTCTCGCCTGGAGCCATGGCTGAGCAACTTCCACCTACGCCATCTGAACTTCTTCAGATGGTGACCGAGTTACGGTAAGCCAACCAGCGCATGGCCGAAGAGAACCAAAGAATGGCAAATCAGATTGCTAATTTGAATAATACCCTGATCGAAAATAACAATGATCGACAAGAACGAACGGAAGAAGCCGAGCATCAATCAGGGTCGACGCATGTCTTCGAAACTGCTCAGCACGAAAAAGAGCAACCTGAGCATAATGAGAAAGCTCGGCCAGAAGACGAGGATGACAACCTAGAAAACTCCCCTGGGCCATTCACGACCGAGGTGATGAACTTCGTGTTGCCCAGGAGCTTCACTGTGCCAACCACCCTAAACCCCTATGATGGGTTAGGTGATCCGAAGAAATACATCAAAAAGTTCACCTCCATAATGATAGTAAACGGTGCATCTGATAAAATTTTATGTCATTGTTTTCCATCTTACTTAGACGGTCATGCACTTGATTGGTTTTGTTCTTTGCCTGCAGGTTCTATTTCTCGTTTTCGAGACATATTAAAGCCCTTCGAAGAGCATTTTGCTGGATCAGCCATCTATCTACATGACTCTGATTACTTGAACACAATCAAACAAGGCCAACATGAAAGCCTCAAAGACTACATGACGTGCTTCACAAAGATAGCCATGAGTATACCCAATCTCCACCCCGAGGTGGAACTGCACGCAATAAAAAGCGGACTCCGACCAGAAAAATTCCAGGAGACCATTGCCGTGACCAAACCTAAAACTATGGTCGAGTTCCGTGAAAAGGCGAAAGGTCACATTGACATCGAAGAACTCTGACAAGCTCAGAAAACAGAGAAACCACAATACAGAGACGACGACAAAGCACGAGATAGTAAGAAAAACTTCAAACCAACTCTCCGATATGAATCTTATACTCAGTTCAACACCAAGCGTGACGACATCATCAATGAGATCTTGAATTCAAAGTTGATCAAGCCACCAAGAAAAGCTGGCAACTATCCAGATTCAAAAGGCGCAGACAGATCAAAAGACTGTTCTTTTCATCAAAAGCACGGACACACTACTGACGAGTGTGTCATCGCCAAAGATCTTCTGAAGCGGTTAGCTCGGCAAGTACATCGGCAGCCACATAAAACGACGCGCACCTCTCCCTGGTGACCAAAGCTCGGCACCACAGCATGGCCGAGATAAAGATCAACCGAACACCAATCCTCCCGACCAACCAAGACGTATTATTAACTGTATTTCTGGAGGTTTTGCAGGTGGAGGGGCCACAAGCTCGGCAAGAAAACGGTCTTACCGAGCTATGTTTTCCATAGAAGCCGATCAACACCAACAGCAGACACCTCCACATTTTTCTCAGATAACATTCCAGACAACCGACCTCAACACCAATGTAACAAATCTAGACGACCCGGTCGTGATTTCCCTACAACTCGGAGATCTCCTTGTCAAAAAGGTTTTATTGGACCCTGGGAGTAGTGTCGATGTTCTCTTTTACTCCACATTTTAGAAGATGAAACTGAGCAACAACATCCTCCAACCTTCCACTGGAGACCTGGTCGGCTTCTCAGGTGAGAGGGTCTAGGTTATGGGCTCTGTGTGGTTCCAAACCACACTTGGTGAGGTTCCCTTATCAAAAACTTCAGATATTCAATACTTAGTCGTTGACTGTTTTAGTCCGTACAATTTAATACTTGGCCGACCTTTCTTAAATAGGTTCGGCGCTATTGTGTCTACAATTCATCTCTGTATTAAGTTCCCTTTGCAGGATAATACAATTGCAACCATTTACAGCGATGCTCGAGAGGCCAGAGAATGCTACAACAACAGTTTCAAAAAACCAAATCAGAGTACGCAAGCCCGCGTGAACAGTATCAGTAACCAAGCCAAGCTACCAGTCCTGGCCGACCTTGATCCCAGAGCAGGAAGCCTAGAATGACCAACCCCAACCGAAGATCTGCATAAAATCTATTTCACAGATAACTCAGAAAAGTTCATTTATGTTGGATCCACATTAAGCTTGGACGAGAAGGCCTTATTCCAAACATTCCTACAACAAAATGCCAACTTGTTTGCTTGGACCCCAGGTGACATGCCAAGAATTGACCCATCTGTCATATCCCACAAACTGGCATTAGATCCTTCTGTCCGACCTATAGCACAGAAAAAGCGAAACCTCGGCCATGACCGCAAACAAGCCTCTCTGGAAGAAATCAAGAAGCTCATCAATGCCAACTTCATTCAGGAAATTAGATTCACAACATGGCTGGCGAATGTCGTCATGGTGAAAAAACATAACGGTAAATGGCGCATGTGTGTTGATTTCACCGATCTCAACAAAGCATGCCCAAAAGACTCATATCCCTTACCATCTATTGACTGTTTAGTTGATAATGCTTCTGGTTATGAAAAACTTAGCTTTGTGGATGCATACTCTGGCTATAACCATATTCAAATGCATCCATCCGACCAAAGTAAGACAGCCTTTATTACTGAATATGGAAACTACTGTTATAAAGTCATGCCATTTGGCCTTAAGAATGCAGGTGCAACATATCAACGCCTAATGGACAAAGTATTCGCCCGACAGATCGGCAGGAACATTGAGGTCTATGTTGACGATATGGTCTCCAAAATAAAGCTCGGCAACAACCATCTTGATGACCTGGCAGAAATCTTCGGTCAAATACGGAAATTCCACATGCGGCTAAACTCCGAGAAGTGCGCCTTTGGCGTACAAAGTGGCAAATTCCTCGGCTTCATACTCACTAGCCGAGGTATCGAAGCAAATCTAGAAAAATGCCGAGCTGTTTTAGATATGACAAGCCCACAAACTATCAAAGAAGTCCAGCGGTTGACAGGGAGAGTTGTTGCACTCTCTAGATTCTTACCTTGCCTAGCTTCTAAGTCTTTATGTTTCTTCCAAACTTTAAAAAAGAAAAAGGCTTTCCAATGGACCGATGAATGTGAACAAGCATTCACAACCATCAAAGAAACTCTTTCAAAACCACCAATTTTACAAACCCCCTTCAAGGGGAACCATTATTTTCATACTTATTTATGACTAACTGGGTTGTAAGCTTCGCTCTTATTGCAGAAAGGCAAAAGCAGCAGTTGCCGATCTATTTTACCAGCAAAACACTACAGAATGCTGAACTTCGTATCCGAGCATTGAGAAGCTGGCTTTGGCTCTAGTCTTCTCAGCAAGAAGACTACGGCCATACTTCCAGAGTCATGTCATCCATGTTCGGACGGATCAACCTTTGCGACATGTCCTTCAGAAACCAAAACTAGCTGGCCGACTAGTAAAATGGTCAGTCAAACTTTCTGAGTTCGACATCAGATACCAAGGACGATCATCTATCAAATCTCAGTTCTTGGCTGATTTCATTGCTGAATTCACAGCACTGGACATCGCCGAAAGTTCACCAGAATGGTCTTTGTATGTAGACAGCTCCTCTAATCCACACGGGTGCGGCACCGAGATCATACTCGATGATGGAAATGGTAACGTCATTGAGAAATCGCTACATTTTTCCTTCAAGGCGAGCAACAACCAGAGCGAGTAAACGAGTTGCTGGTAACGTCATTGTTCAGCAGGTAAACGAGCTGTACCAAGTAAAAGACCCTTTATTATCCAAATACCTAGCAATTATTCAAACTTTACTTTCAAAATTTCATAAATGTCACATTGAACATATACTTTGGGAGAACAATAGCCGAGCTGACATTCTCTCTAAGCTCGCCAGCACCCAAACAAATAATTCATCTCTTCACCGCTCTACCTTAGTTAAACCCAGTATAGAATTAATAGAAGTTCTAAGTGTAAGCAGAATGCAGATTGGAGAACACCATACATAAACTATCTTCGGACAGGGATCTTGCCAGGCGAAGTCGAGAAAATTCGGCACTTTCGCTGACAAGCCTCATTCTTTATAATTTATAACAATTGCCTATACAAACGAGGATTCTCTCGTTCTTTACTAAAATGTCTTTGCAGCTCAGAAGCCGATCTTGTGCTTGCCGAGGCACATGAAGGTATCTGTGGTACACACCTCAGAGCTCGAAGCCTGTCTTTGAAGATCCTCCGAGCTGGTTTCTATTGGCCGACGCTGCAACAAGATTGTAAAACAAAAGTTAAAAGCTGTGACAACTGCCAGAAGCACAGTCCGATCACACACCTCCCAGCCGAACTCCTACACTGTTCCGAGATAAGTTGCCCATTCAACCAATGGGGGCTCGACATCCTCGGTCCTTTCCCCTTAGCGGCCGGGCAGGTAAAATTTTTAATAATCGCAATCTATTACTTCTCAAAATGGATAGAGGCACAATCATTAGCAAAGATCACCTCACAACAAATGATTTCCTTTATTTGGAAGTATATTATCTGTAGATTCGGCATACCTCGGCACATTATCATTGATAATGGCCGCCAGTTTGTCGATAAAAAATTCGTCTCCTTTTTGCAGAACTTAAAGGTCAAACATCATTTCTCATCAGTAGAACATCCACAAACAAATGGGCTAGCAGAGACCGCAAACAAGGTCATCCTCCATGCCTTAAGGAAGAAACTCGACGACGCCAAAGGGCTTTGGGCCGAACTCATCCCAGAGATCATATGGGGATATAATACAACCATCCACTCAACAACAAAGGAAACACCTTTCCGACTAGTATACGGCTTCGACGCAATGATACCTGTAGAGATCTCTCAAGCCTCACTACGCATTCAAATGGCTGACCATACTGCAAAAGACGAAGCGCGACATTCCGAACTCGACCTCCTTGAAGAAGTTCGGTCTTCCACAGCAATGAAACACCTAGCTATGCAATAGCACATATCTCGGCGATATAATCAAAGACTTCACCCAAGGTCTTTTCAAGTAAACGACCT
The DNA here is from genome assembly GCF_003086295.3 of Arachis hypogaea. Classification (NCBI taxonomy): domain Eukaryota; kingdom Viridiplantae; phylum Streptophyta; class Magnoliopsida; order Fabales; family Fabaceae; genus Arachis; species Arachis hypogaea. The sequence continues at coordinate 7,130,966 of NC_092050.1, forward strand.
TGTGCTCAAAAGAACCGAACAGGCCAGAAAACCATCAAGCCATAGCAAACTAGCAGCTAACTGGAAGGGCCCTTACCGAATCATAGAAGTCATCGGTAATGGAGCTTACTGATTACAAACCTTAGATGGTAATGATTTGCCTAACACTTGGAAGGTATCATCTTTAAAGTTATATTACAGTTGAAAGTCAGGGACAGGCGAGTACTCTTTTTTCTATTACCAAGATTTTTTCCAAAACGGGTTTTGCTTGGAGAGGTTTTAACGAGGCTTTCCTACCTGCACCTTTGTAACCAAAGGTTTGTTAACATATATAAGTTTCCTATTTCATCAAATTAATTATCATATTAAGCACTTCTCTCTTATCTCCGAATTTATACTATTATCCTGCCAAACTCTATATCGAGTCCGACTATTCAGACTTCACCGGTCAAATGAACAGCCGAGCTCTGTTCTATTCGGACTTTCACGGTCAAACAAACAGATGATTATTCGGATTAACCGGATAGCCGATCTATATTCCGAATCCGACTACTCGGACTTTACCAGTCAAACAAATAGCCGATAACTATTCATAATCGGCCTACTCGGCCTTTACCTATCAATGTAAACTGCCCGGACTTGACCAATCAAATTAGTTAACAGACAAAGCATACACGAAGACAAACTCACTGTACCCAACTTGCATCTATTTTATCTGACATTTCCTACACTACACCTATAGCAGGGTACCTCGCAGATAATCCCACATATAAATCAAAAGATGCAACACAACATTTTACCCATTTCAAATTGGCAGCAAAAATATTCAAAATATAAGCAGTCAAAGTGCTCATTCCAAGAGCCAACCATTTTTACTAAACCACTACCATTACAAAGTTTAAACAAAACAAACATATGTATGAAACTAGGGTTACTGCTCAACATTTTCATCTCCCTCCTCTTCAGCACCATCATCCTCAACCATGGTTCCATCCCGAACAATTTTGTCCGGATCCATCTGACCAAAATCCACGTTAGGAGCTAAGAACCTCGCTTGAAGAGAAGCTCGCTCAAACCCCTCAATAAAAGAATCTAAGATTGCTGTCTCCTTGCTTTTTTCCATATTTTTCAACTCGACAGTAAACTCTACCATCCGAGTACTCATACTTGAGAGATCAGCCTCTTTCTTTCTCACATCCTCCACTTCCTTGGCCTAATTTTCCTTGGTCAACTTTAGCTCTTTTTCAACCTCAGATAATTTACTCTCGAGTTCTGTAACCCTAGATTTCTTCAAATTCAACAGTTCTTCCAAATTCACATCTGGCTTTTGTTCGGTAGCTTGCCGATGTTTTTTCTCTTGGCTGCGTCCCAAGCTTGCAAGCCGAAGTCTAATAACCTTCAACAAAGACATAGCAACTAATACACATATATCCATCCCAAACATAACTGACAAAACTAAATCACAAACATACCTGCATATACTAATCGATGGCCACATCACCGACTTCACCGGCCAAGGTCACATTCGCCGGTCCTTGACAAATCTCGTCCGTAACCACCATATATGGAAAATCCCTCCCCCACAGCGACGAGCCATCACTTTGCTCGGCCATATCATTCAATTTCTTTTGATTTTCAAAAAACCGTTGAAGTTCCTCCACTGGAACCTCATCCCTAACACCCTCGGACTCATCAGACAAATCCATCATATCATGTTTCCTCTTCTTCAGAACAACCTTTCTCCTCCTCGGCTTGGGCTGGTTAACCTCACCAATACCAGCAACTTTGTCAACCTTAGAGGACGATCCCTCTTTGTCCAAATTTTTGCTTTTTACCCGCGCCCTCAGACTCAGTGCAGACACTCCAGGATATTTTCCTCCTAGAAAACAAGTCAAAACAAACAATTACAACATATCTCGACCTCACTCATAACACAAATATTCAAAGCCTCACCTAAATACTCTATAACGACGTCCCTATTATCCTCCTACTGAAGCAAGTCAAACACCGAGATTAGTTCTTTCCGATCAACAACTTCAATCAGGTATTCTATGATGCACTCATTCCTTGCATTTATAGTCTCCGGCCCCAGAATACTCTGAGGTTCCGAACACCACCAGATCGAAAACTTCTCCCCAAAGTGCTCGTCCATATAAAAAGGGAACTCTCCCTCAACACTCCTAACCTTTACATACATTTCCTTGAAATTTTTAAAAGATGAATTGTAAAGTTTGAAAACAACAAACCGGGGTGAACTATTCAAGTTCACCCAACCCCCTTTCCAAATTCCTTTGGCTTGGAATAATGAAAAGAACAACTCCACTGTCGGTTTCTCCTCCAGAAAATCCATCAGAATTTCAAAACTACGAAGAAATGCCCAGTCATTAGAGTGAAGTTGGGAAGGTACACAATTTAGTTGCTTCAACACCTGACACTCAAAATCCATAAACGGCAGCTTCACCCTCAATTCCTCCAAAATATTACTATACATATAGAAATGCTCAAAATCCTCCCCTCTATGAAAAATCCTGTCACCTGAAGAACAAGGAAGTAGCTCCACCGAACCCCAGAACCTACCCTAACGATCCTACTACTATCAATCTCCTTCACAGCATCTTCATCCAAAAACATAGATGCACGACTCCTCACATCCTCATTCACCCAATCATATGACCAATCAATCTTCTCTTTTTTCTCCTTTTCAAACCCCATCAACAACCAACAAATGAAGAAGAAGAAGAAGAAGAAAAGCAGCCAAATGTAGGAGGAAAACAAATAAATTAGAGCATACCTCTTTTACTCATTTTTGCTTCAAAATGCCTCTAATAAACAAGATAGAGAAAGGGAGCCAAAGTGAAAACTTTCAGGATTCCAAAAGTGTTTTAATTAAACACACTTTACCCAACTCTTTCGATTCCACTCCCCTCAATCAATCAGTTACATCAAACAAAGTGAGGTACATTGGAACCACGCACGTGCATTTAACTCTTTCTCTCTCCTAGTCACCCCACCATTTACCATCATTAACTGTTTAATAAAGCAACTTGAATTGTGGGCTACAAGGCCTAACCAAATCGGCCGAGTTATTCGCTCACTAAATAACCGACTTATGTTTCATTAATAAGCTTAACCTACTTCATTAAACACATTTCCAGGCTAAGCTTGGGGGCTATGATCCGGCCGTTACAAATATCAAGTCATAACTCGGCATTATGAGTCATAACTCGGCGAAATGCAGCATAGTTCGGCGTTACGCTTTACAACCAAACTCAACGGGCTACATCCTGGAATCAAAACGTCCGACCAGACATCATCACCCATTAAACCTTATTATTGCTCTTCAATTCAGACAATAAAGCAGAAACATAACCGACCTGTTTCATTCCACTTACAAAAGGTATGATCTTCTATCCTAAACACCACATGAAATTCTCAATACTAACTTAAGTTTCGGAGTGTCTTTGCAGGTACACTCCCCCCTTTTTTCCTTTTTCATACTCTGCACGACTAGACATCTCCTTAGACGAAAAGCTCGGACTATCTCATAACTCATAGATCGACACCAAAAATAATAACTCGGCACCGACCCCAGTAGCCGAGCTCCCCTCCAAGTATTCACACAGAAACACTTAATAAAAGAAAATTATATATGTACCTCTCTAGTTTATTATTATTATGTAAATTAAGTGGTTAGAAAATAATGTTTAAGTAAACGTTTGATATTTGAAAACACATATCATATCTAATCTTTTAGAAGTGTCACATGATGAATTCGTTAGTCATAAAAAAAATTAAATAAAAATTTATATCTTTTTCTTATAATATATTTATATAGTGATCAGATTTAAACTATAAAAAACTTAAATCACAAGTGGTCCTATACTATTATTTTATTTAATCATATACACTAATCGTTAGGTCCAGCACCAATAATACATAATGACATTCAGACACTAAATCACTTCATAGGCTTATAGAAATTCTAGGTTTAAACATTTAACTTATCTTTACAAAAAACAAAAGACAACAATCAATAAAAATTTATCACAGAAAATTCTAATATTATCCCACTTAGACAATACTGATTCTGTTTTATTTAATTAAAAATATTTTAAAAATAACTTTCGAATTAAATAACTATGACCATAAATTACAACTTAAAATAATTCACTATAAAACAGAGGCGAATTTTAAGCTAGAAAGCATCTAGTTCCCCTACAACTACATAACCAATAGTTTTTAATCATAAGGAAATTACATGTTTCTCATGAAATACTAGTGTTTTTTCAAGAAAATACACATATAAAAAAATATAAATAATATCGTAACCAAAAATAAGCATGCATATCAATCCATCGACCAAATTACACAAATTCAATATAATTTGATGACTTAACAACTCCCACTAATCTAAGACTTAAAAAAACTTCTTAAAATCTATAGCAATATGTTTCACAAATGTCATAATTAGCATTTGTTAGTGCTAATATATTCATGAAAAATTTTAGTTGTACATTACTAGTACAATAATAATCTTATGAGAGCCCACTTTCTCTGTGCAATTAAATTGTTAATTGCATAAAGAGAATAAGTCTAAAAAATATAATTAAATGAACATAATGCAATTTTTTTTTATGAAAGATTATGCTCAAGATCACAAAACAGAATGCATATTCATACTATAGCTCCCACTAATTATAACAATTAATAATATTTTTTTAAAAAAATCTGAGTCAAAACTCAAGCACAATTTTATGAATTGACCTATATATCCATCATATAAAATAATTATTAGCATATATTAAATTTTCATTTTTTAATCAAATATTCAAAGTATAAGATATAAAATAAACTCGTTTGTAGATAAAGAATATAATATACACGATAGTATCAAAAAATTCAACACCGGTGGTTAAAAGAATTTTTACTGTCACATAATTTAAAAAATTTAATGTTATCATTCACATAACTTATTGATCTAAATAACAATATCAATAAAAAATATACCGACTAGTTCTTTAGACTATTTTTAAATTTCATGTTTTTAATCAAACATATCATAAAGATCTTTCAAAAAATCATTCCACTTAAGTGGTAAAAATTAATTTGTACATAAACATGTACGTATCTTGCAAATCAAAAGGATTAATGATTACAATTCAATTAACAAATAATAATCATAACTTATTTCATTAGTTCAATAATTTTTTAATTATTTAATAAGACAACTAATTATTCATCAAATTAATTGTTAATTCGAGCTCCTTCAAGTTTCATAAAGAAAACAAATAGTTTTGTTCATTATATACTATTATCATTTAAATCATTCATGAAGTGCACGTAACAAAATTATGACTATTACAACTTGTTCATATCCTGACCCAACGATTAAGACCCAGGGTCCAAGTAAAAAGGCCCAACCCAAAGGGTTGACCTCACCTTTCACCAGATCAGCCACTACGAAGTCGGTACTCGTCACGACTTGCTCTAAAGAGGTCGGGAACGAGGGTTAGCTGGCAGATAAGCACTCATTTGAATGAGTAACTGCCCTTAGAATCTCTCTAACCACTTCCACGAGCCATATCTTAACTTCCCTAAGATAAAGGGACGGTTAACACCCTAGAAAAGTGGCACTACTCCAACGGTGGTTATTGGTTCACCACTATAAATACACTGACACCCCTCAGGTATCTCTAAGTCCCAATACTCTCTAGACCTGCTAACACTCTTGCTGACTTAAGCATCGGAGTGTCCTTGCAGGTACCACCCCCCATTCATTCATACTCACAAGTCGGACGGAGGCCTCCAAGGCGCAGACCCTCTCAAAGGCTTCCTCCCTCAAACGATTGGGCCAACCAACGCCATCCAGCCCATTACTCTCCGGTTACCTACCGTAACATTGGCGCCGTTGCCGGGGACCCGAGAGATCAACCAGTGATGGCGGACAGATCCCCTGAGGAGGGTCATGTGGAAACATATTCTGAACAAGAGAATCTGGATACCGAAAATAATGACGCGGACCTAACCCTCTATCAGGAAACCAACGATCAACACAAAGAAGGAACCTCCGGAGTCAAAACCCCGAAGGTGAATTCCTCAGAAGGCCGTGAGTCAGAGAAGGACGGACAGTCCCACGCAACTGAGCTTATGGGATTAGTCCATGTCCACCACAGTCGTTTGGAACAACTAGAACAGGAACGGGAGCGAGAAAGGGAGATATAAAAGCACCTAAAAGAGGAGATGGATCGACGAAAAGAATTAGAGGAAAAACTCTTAAAGTTAGAATCCTCCCTCAAAGGTCGGAACTCCCGTGACAGTAGAGAAGAGTCGCCCCTAGGAGGGGAAGATCCTTTTAGTGAGGACATAATGAGGGCAAAAGTTCCAAGAAACTTTAGAAGCTCCGATATGGACCTCTACGACGGAACCACTGACCCAAAGCATCATTTGAGCAACTTTAAAAGTCGGATGTATCTGGTTGATGCTTCTGATGCTACGCGATGCAAAGCTTTTCCGACAACCTTGTCAAAAGCGGCGATGAAGTGGCTCAACAGCCTCCCCCCGAGGTCGGTTACCAGTTTTGAAGACCTCTCAAGGAAATTCTTGATGAGGTTCTCTATCCAGAAAGACAAAGTAAAACATGCACCAAGCCTCCTGAGAATAAAACAGGAGGTTGGAGAATCCTTACGAGCCTATATGGAAAGGTTCAACAAAGCATGTTTAGAGATTCAAGACCTGCCTACCGAGGCAGTCATAATGGGGTTAGTCAATGGGCTCAGAGAAGGTCCCATCTCACAGTTCATATCCAAAAGACACCTCATCTCTCTAAGTGATGTACAGGAAAGAGCTGAAAAGTACATCAACATGGAGGAATATGCCAAGTTGAGAGACCTGAGCTGGCGACCTGGGCACCCTCCCTCAACAAAAGAAAGGGAGAGGGAAACCAAGAAGAAGGAAGAACTCGGTCTCGATAGACCAAGAAAATATCACTCTTATACTCCTCTGAAAGTTTCTATAGTGGATGTATACAGAGAGATTTGTAACACCGAAAGGCTGCCACCCCCCAGACCCATTAAAAATAAAAAAGGGGGGAGCCGCAGCGACTACTGTGAGTACCATAAAATATATGGTCACTCCACAAATAACTGTTACAACTTCAAAAATGTGATAGAAAAGCTGGCTAGAGAAGGTCGGCTTGACAGATATCTCATGGAAAGGTCGGACGGCCATGGGAAGAGAAAGCGAGATGATGTGGATAGAAGAGACCCACCACCACAAATCCCGGAGAGACATATCCATATGATCTCAGGAGGGTTCGCAGGAGGGGGACTCACCAAATCCTCTCGCAAAAGGCATCTCAAGAGAATCTACCAGGTCGAAGGAGAGTCATCCGACCTCCCCACCATTTCATTCACAAAAGAAGATGGGCAAGGAATAATCCCTGGACACGATGATCCAGTGGTAATAACTATGATCCTAGCAAATGCTCATCTCCACAGAACCCTAGTAGACCAAGGAAGCTCAGCGGACATTCTTTTTAAGCCCGCTTTCGACAAACTAGGGTTGGATGAGAAAGAATTAAGAGCCTACCCCGACACCTTATACGGACTAGGCGACACGCCAATAAAGCCGCTAGGATTTTTGCCCCTCCACACCACCTTTGGAAAAGGGGAAAAATCAAAAACTCTGAGCATAGACTTCATAGTCATCGATGTAGGGTCAGCATATAATGCTTTAATTGGCAGAGCTACCCTTAATCGACTCGGAGTGGTGGTATCCACTCCTCACCTTTGTATGAAATTTCCGACCTTAGCGGGGATAACAATGGTAAGGGGAGATCAGAAATTGGCAAGGAAATGCTACAATGAAAGCCTAAACCTGAGGGGAAAAGGCAGAGAAGTTCACACAATAGAGCTCGGAGGCGCAAGGGCTAAAGAAGAGCTGCGTCCACAACCGGGAGGAAGAACAGAGGAGATACAGGTCGGCGAAGAGGAGGGAAAAAATACTCACATAGGGGCCAACCTAAAGGAAATCCTAAAACAAGGATTGACTAAGCTCCTAAAAGATAACTCCGATCTTTTCGCCTGGAAAGCCTCCGACATGCCTGGGATAGACCCCGAGCTCATGTCTCATAAGCTCTCGGTTTACCCGGGGTCCCGACCTGTACAACAAAGAAGACGCAAGCTCGGCCCAGAACGAGCCCTAATAGTAGAAGAGCAAGTACAAGCGCTCTTAGAAGCCGGCTTCATCAGAGAAGTCAAGTATCCAACATGGCTAGCCAATGTAGTGCTAGTCAAAAAACAAAATGGTAAATGGAGAATGTGTGTCGACTATACCGACTTAAATAAGGCCTGTCCCAAGGACCCTTATCCACTGCCAAGTATTGACACCCTGGTAGACTCCAGCTCGGGGTATCAATACTTGTCATTCATGGACGCCTACTCGGGGTATAACCAAATCCCGATGCATGAGCCAGACCAGGAGAAAACATCATTCATCACGCCCAGAGCTAATTTTTGCTACGTGGTCATGCCGTTTGGATTAAAGAATGCAGGGGCCACATACCAGAGGCTGATGAATAAAGTGTTTGCCTCTCACCTTGGAAGCTTAATGGAAGTGTACGTCGACGACATGCTAGTAAAGACCACGAAAGAAGTCAATCTCTTGGCAGACCTCTCACAAGTCTTCGACACCATAAGGTTACACGGGATGAGACTAAATCCCTCAAAGTGTGCCTTCGCAGTAGAGGCAGGAAAATTCCTAGGGTTTATGCTAACACAAAGAGGGATTGAAGCTAATCCCGACAAGTGTAGAGCTATCATGGAGATGAAAGCCCGACCTGTTTAAGAGAGGTCCAGCAGCTGAACGGCCGACTTGCAGCCCTCTCCAGATTCTTGGCAGGATCAACACTAAAATCCCTTCCACTATTCTCCTTATTGAGAAAGGGATGTCAATTCGAATGGACTCCGGAATGCGAGGAGGCGTTCCAAGAGTTCAAAAGATTCTTGAGCCAACCTCCTATTCTGACCCGACCTATAGCTGGGGAAGACCTCGTCCTATACTTATCTGTAGCAGACAAGGCCGTCTCGTCGGCCCTGATAAGAGAAGACGAGGTCGGACAGCACCCAGTATATTTCATCAGTAAAGTTCTACAAGGCCCTGAGCTAAGGTACCACAAACTAGAGAAGTTTGCCTACTCCTTAGTAATGGCCTCACAAAGGCTACGGCCTTACTTTCAAGCTCACACAATAAGAGTCCGCACGAACCAACTCATGAAGCAAATCCTCCAAAAGACGGATGTTGCAAGGAGAATGGTTCAATGGGCAATAGAGCTCTCCGAGTTCGACTTGAAGTATGAAACTCGGACGGCGATTAAAGCCCAATGCCTCACCGACTTCATCGTAGAATATGCAGGAGACCAAGAGGAGAAACCAACTACATGGGAACTCTATGTAGATGGATCCTCAAACAAAACAGGAAGCGGTGCAGGCATAATACTGGTGGATCAAAAGAGGAACCCAGATAGAGGTCTCTCTTAAGTTTGAATTCCCAGCTTCAAATAATCAGGCAGAGTATGAAGCCTTGATTGCTGGGTTGAAGCTGGCGGAAGAAGTCGGTGCTACAAAAGTGATGGTATACAGCGATTCGCAAGTAGTGACCTCCCAGATAAGTGGAGAGTATCAGGCAAAGGACCCAAATATGAAAAGGTACTTGGAAAAAACTCTGGAACATCTTGGGCGCTTTGCAGAAACCGAGGTCAAACACATAACTTGGGATCTAAGTAGCAGAGCAGACGCCCTATCCAAGTTGGCAAGTACCAAGCCAGGAGGGAATAACAGAAGCCTGATCCAAGAAACTCTCCAGAAACCCTCCGTAGTAAAAGAAAAAGACAAACAACAGGAGGTCCTTGAGGTAGTCGGATTAAACCTCGGTTGGATGAACCCCTTGGTCGAATACATGAAATTCGACATCCTCCCCAAGGAGGAGAAAGAGGCTAAGAAGATCCGAAGGGAAGCACAACATTACACTTTGGTGAGAAATATCCTCTACAGAAAGGGGATATCAACACCATTATTAAAGTGTGTACCGACCTCAAAAACCACCGAAGTGTTGGAAGAAGTCCACAGTGGGATCTGCGGAAATCATCTCGGAGCAAAGTCACTAGCCAGGAAAGTGATCCGAGCTGGATTTTACTGGCCGACCTTGCAGAAAGATGCCACGGAATTTGTGAAAAAGTGTCAACCATGCCAGATGCATGCGAATTTCCATGTGGCTCCCCCGGAGGAGCTCATCAATATCACTTCTCCATGGCCTTTTGCAAAATGGGGAATGGATTTGTTAGGACCTTTTCCCCAGGCGCCAGGACAAGTCAGATACCTGATCGTGGGAATAGATTATTTCACAAAGTGGATAGAAGCAGAACCATTGGCCACCATTACCGCACAAAGAAGTCGGAGGTTCCTCTACAAAAATATCATCACAAGATGTGGGATACCTCATTCCATTACTACAGATAATGGAACCCAATTCACCGACTCTACCTTTAGAAGCCTAGTAGCCAGTATGAAGATCAAACACCAGTTCACCTCGGTGGAACACCCGCAAGCCAATGGGCAAGCCGAGGCAGCCAACAAAGTCATACTGGCAGGGCTAAAGAAAAGATTACAAGATGCAAAAGGAGCCTGGGCCGAAGAGCTCCCACAAGTGCTATGGGCTTACAGGACAACCCCCCAATCCGCCACTGGAGAAACACCATTCCAACTAGTTTATGGCGTAGAAGCCATGATCCCAATAGAAGTCAACGAACAAAGCCCAAGAGTGATTCTCCATGACGAAATCGGAAATATACAGGGGCATAAAGAGGAGCTCGACTTGCTTCCCGAGGTCCGACATTCGAAGGATGACTACAAGATACAACAAAAAAGTCATTCAAAGAGCATTCACCCCAAGTGACTTGGTCTTGATCAGAAACGACATTGGAGTCAACAAATCAGGAGAAGGAAAGCTCGCTGCAAACTGGAAAGGACCATACAAAATCAATGAGGTCTTAGGAAAAGGCTATTATAAAGTGACCGACTTGGACGGCACCGAGTTACCAAGGTCGTGGCATGCTTGTAATATGAAAAGGTACTATAGCTAAAAGCGAACTCTACTCCCTGATGTACTCTTTTCCCAACTTCATGATTTTTTTTCCCAAAACCAAAGGGTTTTTTCTGGAGAAGGGTTTTTAACGAGGCATCATAGTAGTGACTAAGGGAAATAGACTGTCCAAGCCCTTAGTAGCAATGAAGTACCTCCCCAATTAATAAAAATCTTTTTAATATCTCTAAAATTCCTTTGTTGCTTTCTCTTTCTACGAAACGCGCCGACTTAAGCTCGACAAAACGTAAAAATCCCATGACCGACCTAGATGGTCGTCAGGATAAAACGACGAGGTACAAGTCGGTGTAAAGAGGTTATATAAGTTGATCATAAGAAACTCGGAAACGTTCCGACTCATAAGTCGAAATAAAGAACCGAGTAGGAAAAGAAAACGAATCGCAAAAATAACCTAAGTCATAAAAACTCAATGAAACGAAATTGAGTACTAGGAATAACAAAAGAGAGGTAGGAAAAAACCCAAGAAAAGATTAAAAGGCTATCCTAAAGATCCTCAAAACAAAAAGGCTCGGAAAGACAGACAAGCCAAAGAAAAGATTTTCCAGAAAAGATCAAGGGGAATTCGAAAAAATCGCAATCAGAAAAGCATGCACGCATAAGGTAACTTAGACCCTTATCCAAAAAGGGTATTTATTTTTTAACTTAAACCCTTATTAAAAAAGGGTATTTTAAATGTTTTGTTTACGGCCTTAAAAGGCCAAAAAATTGTTCAAACACTGCCAAAAATAAATAAAGAGTTTAAAAAAGAGGGGACCCACAGGCCGGGCCCCAAATAGCCAACAAATTACTTTTTTGCAAGAGCAGTAGACAGATCACCACCACCAGAGGCACCAGGACCGGGAAGAGAGGCATCCATAGGAGATGAAGAGGAAGTCGGAGGAACTGTAGAAGAACTCGGAGCATCCTTAGAGCGAGGAGGGGACTCTATAATTCTCTGCCCCCGAGTCTTCAATTCTGACTCGGAAATAATCTCGGGGACAGGGGGATCCACAATGGCACCATCAATGACAACTTTATCAGGATCTAAAGGGGAAAGGTCCAGGCCAGGAGCAATGACTCCGACCTGCTCCCTAAAGATCCTCCAAGCCTCCTCAGCCCCATCAGCAATAGAGTCCTCCAACTCGGTATAAGCCCTCTGAGAATTCAACAGCTCATTTTTTACAAACACAAGATTGTTAAATAAACTTTGGTAGCTGTCTTGTGCTGTCTTCCTCAAGCCCACCTCCATGTTGCATTGGGCTTGCAATTTCCTCTCCTTCTCCCGGAGGCTATCCCTCTCCTGCTCTTGATATAAAAGAAGCCTTCCTTCCAGCTCCTCGACCCTCGAGGTCATCCCTAAAGAGCTGAGAGGAGCCTTCTCAAAAATATCTAAGAGTTTGCCACAAACCCCCGCCGCCTTGAGGCTCTCCTCAACCAGAGTGGTAAGGTGGCGCCGAACAGAAACATCATCCATGCTTATACGAGCATCCACCTTAACCTCACCAGAAGAACCAGAGTCTAAAGCCTTGCGCTTCTTCTTCTCTGGCTCAGGAGAAGATCGGGCGGAGGGGGCGGCTGAGAGAAAGTTGAAGAAGAAATCACAATGGGCTGAGAGGGAGTCCCAACGTTCCGAGGAGGAGGAGGAGGAGAGATAACCGCCCTGGCGCCACCAGTCCTGGCGCGAGACCTTGCTTTAGCCTCCTGGACTCTTTGGTAAGACTCCTGAGCGTTTGCCTTTGTCATCTCTGAAAAGTCAATAACAAATAGATCAGACAAGTCGGAAAGGTCAGTCAGACAAGTCGGAAATCTAACAAACAAATAAAAGCTACCTAGCTGTGCCTGGACAAAGGTCGGAGACCCCTAGAGAAACTTTTTGGTGTCCAAGTATGGGGCCCTCCCCCACACTTCTCGGAGGAACCCCACAATGGCTGCTTCTACCTCATCCAGGTCATCCAGACCATATTTCTCGCAGGGGGAGGCCTCCAGCCAGTATAAAGGAAATCGGGGAGAAGAATTATCATCCAGAAAAAAGGGATAGTGACCCTCTACAGCTTGAACTTTGAAAAAATAATTTTTAAAGTCATGGAAGGATTCGTCAAAAAGGGTAAAAACTCTCCGACCCTGTATGGCTCGGAAAGACACCCACTGTTGCTTATTGTTTAGCCCACTGAAGGGTTTGGTCATATGGAAGAGATAGAAAAAAATCTTCAAAGAAGTCGGGAACTCCAAAGCTTGGCTAATAAATTGATAAATTTTCAAAAAATCCCAAGAGTTGGGGTGAAGCTGGGTAGGGGCAACTCGGTAGTGATGCAAAATAGATATCTCAAAGTTTGAAAAAGGAAGAAAAACACTCAAACGGGTGATCATACACTCATACATAAAGAAAAAATGAGGGGCCGCCTCATTGACCCTCCCAAAGCAAACCCGGTCTTCAGGACCCGGGACTACCAATTCATACTTCGGCTCGTCCTCCTCAGAAATACAAATTCTGTGGTGAGTGCGAAGGTTGGTGATAAACTCGGTATCGACCGAGGGTTCCTCCCCTAGGACCGTGACATCAACCCACTGAGAAAGGATATCTACGGAAGCCATTTTCTTTTTCTTAAAAAGGTAACAAAAAACCTACAAGGGAAAAAGAAAAGGAAAATAAAAAACACGGTCTCTAAAGGAGGAAATACGGAACTGAAGTCTACAAACCAACCTATCCACAAAATAAAGGCATGCAAATAGAAAAGCATGTTACAAAAAGAACTAACCTTTATCCGAAAATGAGGGTTGGAGAAAACGAAAGCCTTTGAAGATGCAAAAATGCAGCACGAACGAATGAAGGGAAAATTTGAAAAATCGCAGAAACGAAACAATGAAGGAAAGGGAAAGTATTTATAAGTACGTTAGGGGCACAATGGTAAAAACGGGGCAGTCATTAATGAAAATGCACCGTTACCAAGACCATCAATCCCTACGCACATCCCTAACGGACACGACGCTTGATTAGACGTAACTGTCAGAACCAAAAGGTCACAAAAGTCACGTCGGTTTCGGAACATCACGTCGGTCCCCCAACAAGTCGGTTACAACCCCGAGTAGTATACTCGAACCCAAATCTTAAAGAGAAATTGGGCTTGAGTAGGGGCACTGTTCATATCCTGGCCCAATGATTAAGGCCCAGGGTCCAAGTAAAAAGGCCCAACCCAAAGGGTTGACCTCACCTTTCACCAGATCAGCCACTACGAAGTCGGTACTCGTCACGACTTGCTCTAAAGAAGTCGGGAACGAGGGTTAGCTGGCAGATAAGCACTCATTTGAATGAGTAACTGCCCCTAGAATCTCTCTAACCACTTCCACGAGCCATATCTTAACTTCCCTAAGATAAAGGGACGGTTAACACCCTAGAAAAGTGGCACTACTCCAACGGTGGTTATTGGTTCACCACTATAAATACACTGACACCCCTCAGGTATCTCTAAGTCCCAATACTCTCTAGACCTGCTAACACTCTTGCTGACTTAAGCATCAGAGTGTCCTTGCAGGTACCACCCCCATTCATTCATACTCACAAGTCGGACGGAGGCCTCCAAGGCGCAGACCCTCTCAAAGGTTTCCTCCCTCAAACGATTGGACCAACCAACGCCATCCAGCCCATTACTCTCCGGTTACCTACCGTAACACAACTCTTTCACTTGACTATTACACAATCACATTTTATAATAGTCTAATTTTGTTCATCATGTATTATTATAATTTAAATCATTCGTAAAGTACACATAACAAAATTATGACTATTACAACTCTTTTACTTGACTATTTCACAATCACATCTGATAATAGTCATGCCTCTTTTAGAATTAAAAAAAAAAAAGTCATGACTCTTTTAAAAAAAATTCAGTTTATGGTTATTTTTATAAAAAAAAATTAAAAATTTATTTATTACAAATGAGCGTTAAAACCATTAAAAAAAAAAAGTTTAAGCGAGTCCTATATCTCACGTATAAAGTATTATATCATTATCAGGGCGAAATTTAGTTGAGACAAGGGAGGGTCATGACTCCCCAAATTTTTGTTAAAAAAATTAGTAATACTTCTTTAAAAAATAAAAATAGTTCAATTGGCTCAAATACTTTACTATGGCTTAAAATATCAAAGTTCAATCTTCATCTCTTAGAGTGTATTCGCATTTCGCAGCTCTCTATTCAATAAGCAACACTCCATCTACCTTTGAGTTCAAATATAAAAAATTAGGTATTTTTTATTTAGGTAATTTAATATTATTTTATATTTTACTGTTTATTTAATTTAATTTTTTATATGATAAAAAATATTAAAATATTCAATAAGTATTGATATTATTGTATTTGTATAAATTGATAAAAAAAATTCAATAAATATTATAAATTTTAATATTTGTCTTTCTAACTTCTTTTTTATATATTTTACAGGATATATATTTAAATTTTTATATAAAATAATTATGAAAAATCAAAGAATTGATGTATTTTTTAAGAGGAAGGTTAATATTCAAGAAGGAGAATATATAACTTTTATAATATCAACACCTGTAGATAATTTTTCTACTTTAATAAATTACGAAAAAAGTGAGATACAACCTTCAAAAATTCAAAAAGTTACATTTGATGAGTTTGACCTTAATTCTTTAGAACGAAACCTTGAAAAATGGTTTTAAATTTGGCAATATTATTCAAATAAAAAAGATAAAAAGATTAAGCAAATTTATTTTAAATGGGTCTATATCAAAAATATTTTGACAATTATCTTTTATCTAACTCCCTAAATTTTATTTCAAGTTCCGTAACTAATTATTATGAAACAAAGAATTTAAAAATGTGCGATATCATTTAGCAAAACCCCGCAAGCATATGCCCAACCGTCTTGTTCCATGGTAATAATCACAAGATTTTTAAATTATTTTGAAATAACAAGGAGAAAATAATCAACTGCATACACCTCTTTCTTCTAAGGGCCTTTAACATTTATAAGATAGAACTTTGAATCTTTCCTTTATAATATGTTTATATAGTGATTAGGTCTTAATAAAGAGAAATTTCTAAAATGGATGAAAATGTAATTTGAATTTAGGTTCTATTTGTTATTACATGTTCTTTTTATTATTAAGCTATTTTATTTATTATTATTTTATACGTTAATTATTAATTATATGATAAAAATATATAATAATTTTTTAGATATTATTTTAATTTTATACTTATTTATCTTTAAATTAATTATATATTTTATTATTCATAAGGTTTAATTATTCTGTTAGTCCTTATAGTTTTGGAAAATTTTTAATTAGGTTCCTATACTTTTTTTTTAATTGGGTCTCTGCACTATTTTTTTTTTCAATTAGATCCCTCTTAACAGTAATTGATTTAATTGTATAGGGACCCAATTAAAAGAAAAAATTAGTGCAGAAACCCAAATAAAAGGAAAAAAAGTATAAGAACTTAATTAAAAATAAAATTTATTGCAAGGACTTAATTAAAGGAAAAAAATATAGGGACCTAATTGAAAATTTTGCGAAATTATAGGGACCAACAGAATAATTAAACCTATTCATAATTATTAATATAAATTTTATTAAATATGTATAAATAAAAAAATCAAATATTTTTATTAATTATAATATAATTATCTTTTATGATTATATGATATTTATTAATATTGTTCTTCAATAAATACATATAGTATATAACAATATAATAAATATAAACTAATCAATTAGTTATTAAAATAAAAAAAAGTTATTTTAATATAAAAATAAAATTAAAAAATCTTTATTATGAAAAATATTAAAATTTTATATATTTATTTAATAATATTCAGATTATAATTTATTAAAACTTGATTATTTTTAAAATATTAGTGAAGATATGTATTTTAAATTTTAATTTTAAATTTTTTATTATTTTATATTTTTTATTTATATAAAACTATTTTACCGGTTCAATCAATAATTTATCGGTTAAATCAATGA
This sequence comes from Arachis hypogaea, assembly GCF_003086295.3. NCBI lineage: Eukaryota > Viridiplantae > Streptophyta > Magnoliopsida > Fabales > Fabaceae > Arachis > Arachis hypogaea. The sequence goes on from NC_092050.1 coordinate 7,148,073, forward strand.
ACCAATAAATTAGTGAAGATATGTATTTTAAATTTTAATTTTAAATTTTTTATTATTTTATATTTTTTATTTATATAAAACTATTTTGCCGGTTCAATCAATAATTTATTGGTTAAACTAATGAACCAATAAATTAGCAGTCTAATATATTTGATCACTGATTCGATTCTAAAAAACTATGATCTAAATCCAAAGTGAAGTAAAAAAAATCAAAGTGAATTATTAAAAAACTTCAATGGCTTACAGGAATTTCAAACTAAAACCATCAACTCGTTTTCACAAAAAACAAAAGCCAAAAATCAATAAAAATTTACCACAAAAAATTCTAACAAATTATGTGTGTTTTTATTTGTAATCTGTCATTGAAAAAGGAGAGAAAAAGATATCTGTAAAAGAATAATATGAATTATATGGGTGAGAAAAACAAGAAAGAAGTATTACAAATAATATGAGTTGTTTTTTAAATTAATTACTATTAAATTTATAATTTTATCATATATAAATTTTATTATATTAATTCAAAAAGTGATTATATACTTATTATTTTATTTAAAAAATAATTATATTTATAATTTTGTTATTTTAAAAATTTGATCCATTTTGTAATTACATTATGTGTTTATAAAAAGTTAATAATTCATATATAATAATATTAAAAATATATAAAACAATACAATTTAAAAAGATACTATTTATATATAAAAAGTTAATCATAAAATTAATTATTATGTATCTTATACAAATATATATTTTTTATTTCTTTTAATATATTTTTTATATTCTAAGATACGTTTTATACACGTGAATAGTTAGTGTGTGCAAAATATTTTTTTGTTCCTTTTAGCTTTGTTAGGCAACTTTTGGAGGACGCAAAGAGGCGTAAAAAGTAGGAACAAGGGAGGACAGAGCAGTACGAAGAATCGAGAAGCTACAAATAATAAAGTCGCTCATTGCTGGAGGACTCTTGTTTTTTAGTGTATCTCTTTCTCTTTCTTTTTACTATATTGCAATGCCAACAAATACTGATGCCAAAATAATATTTAGATATAAGGAAATTTTTTTAGGATGATGGTGCTTAACATGGTGATTAGAAATGTTATATTTCATTGTGAAATTTTGATATCAGAGGCACCGATTTTTCACTAGATAAATGGTCTTTAGCATAAATCTAATACAGCGATTTGTGTTTTTTAATTAAAAAAAAAAGTAAAAAATTGAACTCTCTGAATTTATATTTTTCAAAATTTTAAACTGAAATCACATGTTTTAATTTCAATTTTTATAAAATAAACAAAATTAAAAAATTTATAATATTGAAATCAAAATTGTTCGATTTCTTTTTTTTTTTCTCTAATAATAAATTGAATAGTCCAATTTGTTTAATATCAACTAAAAAAATTTGTTCCATGCAAATGAAAAATACCTATACTTTCAATAATAATGTACTAAACACATGTTTGATCCGTAAAAAAAATTAATCATATTTAACACCTGTTTTATTACTCTTTTATCTTTTATTTTTTTCTTAGCTTTTTGGCTCTACCAAAAAAATGTATAATGATGATCATATCTAAGTTAATATTAGCAGAAAGAATACAGAAAATTCAAATATATACGACAGCAAGTAAGTGGGAGCCAGTTCATCCTTCCAAAAAGACTTAAATGTTAATCCAATAAGAATGTGGAGAAGGGAAGGTAAAGATACTAAAGATTAAAGAAAGGAAAAGTCTAGGGGCCAGCAGTTTTGTTGAATTTTGGCCAGCATGTAGTCAGCAGAGAAATGTGAGTCATTGGATGAAATCTCACACCAATCTCACATCATTAGATCATCATTAATAGTTATTTGATGGCTACCAATCACAAAAGTTGCTGGCCCCTAGCATTGCTGTTAAAGAAAACCCATCTACTACTATTTTGTGGCTGAGTTGAATTGAATACTTGAATCCAAATGATAGCACAAGAAAGCAGGTTCAGCAAATTAAATAGCGTTTTATTCACGAATGCTACGTCTCGCCGCATTTGCCAATTGCCTTGGAGAGTAGATAAAATGTTAATGTGACACGTTTTAATATGATAGTATTTCAATAAAAGTTAAAAAAAATTGAAAAAAATTGAGAGACAACAAAATTCAGCTTAGAACTTCTCAAACATTTTATTTTTATATTATTAATTTCATTCAGTAACGTTCAAATTTTATATCATCATGCACAGAGATAATAAATGGACTAGTCCGTTCTGCTAAAAATCCACCATTTGATGGATTGACATTCTACTCCGTCTAATGCATAGTTGTAAGAACCGGCCGATCGACTGGAAAATCGAATTTCTGACCGATTCAGTTGATCAATATGACCAAACAAGGAATAGAACTGTAAAAAATCGGGTTGAACCGTCCAGTTCTAATAAAAATTAGAGAATTAGCGTTTTTTGTTCACCTGGCCGGTTCGAAAGTTTTTTTTTTAATTTACTTGCCAAAACGATGTCGTTTTGGTTTTTCAAAAAAAAAAAAAAGACTCGAACGAGACGCCAATACCCCATCCCTATTTCCCCAACCCTAATCCCCTAAACACAACGGCTAACCCTCCCCCTTACCTCACCTCACCTCACTCTGTCACTCACCGCGCCACCGCCGCTCGCTAGTCTGTGTTGTCTTCTTCATCTCACTGTAGAAGACCTCATCGCGACACCTATTCTGAACTCTCAAGGAATAGAACAGAACCACTGCTCCTTCGTCGTCTTCTTCGCTGGTCTGTGTCGTCGTCTTCGTTTCCGTCATCTACTCTCTCGGACAGTGAAGCGGTCTCCGTCGTCTTCGTCCTCTGCTCTGTCAAACAGGTTGGTTGTGAACTATGAAGTTGTTTTGTTCTTTTGATGCTCTGTGCTGTTATGTTTTGTTCTGTCTGGTGCTCTTCTTCTAATGCTTGTTGAAAATTGAAATTATGAATCTTAGTATGCATATGTTGTTCTGTTCTGTTCTTCTAATACTTGTTGAAATTATGAAGTTGTTCTGTTCTATTCTTCTAATGCTTGTTGAACCTATGAATTTTAGTATGAATCTGCTTGTTGAAATAGGGAATTTAAGGTTGTTGAATCTGCTTGAAACTGTTTGTTGAAATTTCTGATATGAATAGGTGAAATTTCTGTTGTTGAAATAGCCGCTTGTTGAAATAGGTGATGTTAAAGTAATCTATTTAGTATGAATATGCTTGCTCTGTGAATTTAAGGTTGTTGTCTTGCTGAATAGGGAATAGAGAATAGGGAATTTAGGGTTGCTGTTGTTTTATACTTTTGCTACTCTATATTGTTTTAGAATGGCTTCAGCGAATACCCCATCAGAAACACCATCTTCGCAAGAATTAAGATCAACTTCTGATGCATCAATTGGAACCCAAAAAAATAATAATAGAGCAAAAATCGATCCTGCATGGGGTCATTGTAAACAAATTATGGAATCTGGAAATACCATCCTGTTATGCATATATTGTGAGAAGCTTATTAGGAGTGGAAAAATTCATCGGTTTAAGCATCATTTGGCTGGAAAAATAGGAGATATTGAGTCATGTCGAAAGGTGCCAGCTACCGTGAGACACCAATTCCATCAAAGCATTGAAGAGCTTCGAAGCAAGAAAAGAAAAACTCAAGAACAATATGCAGAAGGTTATAATGCTTGTGATGAAGTTGAAAGAAAATTTGACGAGATTGAACGTAATGAGATGCAACAACAACAAAAATCCAGAGTTCCAGCACCTAGCTCTAGAAAAGGAAAACAAGTCAAAGGATTACAATCCTATTTTCCATCGGCAACAACACCCGGAACTCAACCAACTATCAAAAGCGTTCTTTAAATTAAAGAAATTGTAGAGAAGTGTGATATTGCTATTGCGAAATGGATGATGGATGCCTCTGTTCCATTTATGTGGTTAATTCAGCTTATTATCAGCCAATGATTGATGCTATTGCAAGCATGGGTGCAGGGTATAAAGGGCCAAATTATCCAAGAGTCCGTGGGTTGAGTAAACTGGTTGAGGATGTGAGGAAAATGATAGATGGTTATCATGAGATTTGGAAACAAACTGGATGTACTATCATGGCCGATGGATGGACTGATCGTTGTAGGCATACTTTGATTAATTTTTTAGTTTATTGTCCTAAAAGAACTATTTTTCTAAAGTCAGTTGATGCTTCTAATGTCTCAAAAACTGCTGATGCTTTGTTTAAGTTGTTTAGGGATGTTGTATTTTTTTGTTAGTCCTGAGAATATTGTGCATATTGTAACAGACAATGCTGCAAACTATTTTGCTACAGGAAGGTTGTTGGAGGCTGAGTTTCCTAAATTGTAGTGGTCCCCTTGTACAGCTCATTGTGTTAATCTGATGTCTCAAGATATTGGAAAGTTACAATAAGTGAATGAAACTGTGTCACAAGCTTCAATGATCACCAAGTATATCTATAATCATTGTTATCCGCTGTTCTTGATGAGAAAATTTATAGGTGGGCAGGAAATACTTCATCCAGCTCCAACTCAGTTTGCCACTAATTTTATTGTTTTGCAAAGTATTTTGGCTCAAAAGGATCCTTTGAGAGCTATGGTGATGTCTAAAGAATGGACAAGCTCAGCTTACTATAAAGAAGCTAAAGCTAAGAGATTTGTGGATCAAGTCTTGGGTTCTAAATTTTGGAGTCAATGCACTGATATTGTTAAGCATACTGAGCCACTTGTTCGTGTTTTACATATTGTGGATAGTGAAGACAGAGCTGCCATGGGTTTTCTTTATCAAGCTATATATAAGGCTAGAGGAGAAATGGTGAAGAGGTTTCAAAAAAGAAAGAAGGTTGCTGATCCTTATTTGAAGATTTTAGATACCCGTTGGTATGCATAACTCAAGAAAAATCTTCATGCGGCTGGTTATTGGTTAAATTTAACTTTTCGATTTAATGCTGAAGAACTTGAAAAGCACAGACAAATGACTTCTGGCTTGCTGGATGTCATTGAGAAATATACTTATGGTGATCCTGATTTGAATTCTAAGCTGACAAGTGAGATGAGGATCTTTAAGAATGCTGAACAAGATTTTGGAAGACCGTCTGCAATACGTGAACAAAGCACTGTTATGCCAAGTGAATTTCTTCATAAAATTAGTCTTTTACAATTGTGATGTATTTATGATTTGATATTTATGATTGTGATAAATTATTCTTTTTTTTAATGTTAAGATCAATGGTGGGAATCTTATGGTTATGGAGCGCCAAATTTGCAAAAGTTGGCGATTCGTATTTTAAGCCAAACTTGTAGTTCTTCAGGTTGTGAGCATAACTGGAATATTTTTTAACACATTCATTCAAAGAAGAGGAATCATTTAGATCATCAAAAACTTAATGATCTTGTTTATGTTCATTACAACTTAAGGTTACAACAAAGGTACTTTCTTGATTATTTTAAGTTGAAAGAATTATTTTAAAATTTTAATCATCATAAGAGTAACGAAGTATATTGATAACATGGGAACCAAATGAGAAAGCAAGTTTATGATCCAATTTGTCTTGATGCATTTAAGGATCATTCGGAATGAATATTGGAAGATTCACCACCATTTTTAACTCCTAAAGAAGTTGATGCTTTACGAAATGATCTTGCAAATATGTCTCTTCAATCACCTTTAGATGATTTAGGTATGCTTTCTTTTATTTATTTATGAATTATGATCAACTATGATTTTGGTATGCTTTATAACATGTTTTATATTATTTTTTATCTTAATTTGTGAAACATTATCTATAATGCTATATCAATTGGATTTGGAAGATGATCAGGATGATGATGGAGCTAATAATTCTGTGAAAAATGCAAATCAAAATGAAACCAATCAGAAGTAGCTCCACATTTTTCAAATGAAGAACAATTTTCCAACTTCGAAATCACTCATTGGATATAATTTATGAATTGTTATCCTTATTGTGTCTAATTAAGATACTATTGTAGTAGTACTAACTAATTTCATGTCTATCTTTAAATTTTTTAAGTTTATGACTATTTTTAGTATTTTATATTTTTTATTTACGTGTAACCGGATTTACTAGTTCAACCATGATTTATAGTTTAAACCAGTAAACCAATAATTTAACCGGTTTGATCACTGGTTCAGTTCTTACAACTATGGTATAACGGTAGGTTGGTGGGTGGGTGGGTTAAGCCCATCAATTTCTTTTTTTTTATTAATAAACTATTAAATATTAAATAATATATATAATTTCACAACTATTTTAATATTATAATTTCTAAATACATAAAAAAATTATAATTTCTAAATTCACAAACATTAAAGTCTTTATAATTCTAAATATATAATAAACATAATCATCAATCAAGTTTTTAATAAAACTAACATTGTAAAAAATAAAAATAAATATTATCCAAAAAATATAATTAAATATCTTTAAGTCTCTAATCAATCAAATATAGAACATAATCCAAATTATAACTTAGAACATCTTCACTTATTATCTTCAACTGCAAAAAGAAAAAAAGACGGGCCCGTCGGGGAAAACATGCCCCTGCCGAAACCCGCAGATTAAAGGGTGCGGATTAGGCGTACTTTTTAATTATGGAAATTTTAAATTTTCAATTCGACCCGCCTATTTCGACGAGTTACGCGGGCCGGCATGGCAGGTTTCGGCCTGATTGCCACCCTTAATAACGCGCCTTGTTATTTTATTGTTGGCATTGACATTATTAATGATATTTATTGTGGAAACCAGTAATTACATTAATAGAATACATTTATAGTATATTGGTGCGAATTTTTAGAATATCCACAACTGAACCGACAAGTGCACCGAGTCGTCCAAGTAATATCTCAGGTGAGTGAGGGTCGATCCTACGAGGATTGATGGATTGAGCAACAATGGTCGAATGACTGGCTTAGTCAGGCAAGCAAAAAAGATTGTTTGGTGGTTTTCAAAGGCATTAAATAATAAAACAAGAGTAAAGAAAGTAAATAATGAGTTTGGTGTAAAAACAGTGAGAGAAAACAGTTAAGGTTTGGAGATGTTTACTTTTCCAGATTAAAAGTTCTTACCAACTATTTTAACAATGCATGATTCATTTAATGGCAAACTGTAAATGACTAAACCCTAATCTCTTAGTGATTCAACCTCCTCTAACCTTTATTAACCGCCACTGTCGTGGTAACTTAATTTCGATTAGAGGGTTAAGTGCAAAACTAGTTTATAGCCACAAAAACCCTAATTATCCAAAACTAAAAGGATTATATGTCACATATCCCAATTAGTTTATGTAATTAGCAATTTAGGAGGAATTTGTTTTCAAGCTGTTGTTCAAGTGATATAACTCTCTCGAGAATCACAAGAACTCATGTAGAATAAGGGTCATACTCTCGTTCCACCCAGATTCATAAGATAAAAAATGAAAACAATCCTTGAAACTGAATCAATACATTAATTAAAATAGAAAAGCAATAGTCTTAATTCATAGAAATAAAAAGAGCTCTTAACCTTAACCAAGGAGGTTTAGTTGCTCATGACTTACAAAGAAAACTAAGGTTGTGGAAGAGAGAAGATCCCACGCTGGGAGGCGTGTCCTTTTTGGGAGGAAGGAAGTTCCCTATTTATAGTAGAACCTCTAAGACTAAACCTAGAATTCAAAATCAAAATGAAATCAAATCTAATCATTCAAATTCAAACTAAATCAAAACAAAATCAAATGTAATCAAATCAAATATTTCCTTAATGACTCTCTAACTAATGATCCTCCTTGTAATTTAAGCTTGGTGTCTTCAAATATTCATTAATTACAAAGATTTATTGGGTCTGGGGCTGTTGTAGGGATTTGGGGCCACTTTGGTGGCGTTCAGCATCAGAACTAGCAGTGATTGGGTGCTGGTTCTGTCCTTCATGGGCGCTAAACGCCAAGCTCGAAGTTTAGTGCCCTATATGGCAGTAATTTCTGAAGAAAAGTATAGACTATTATATATTGTTGGAAAGTTCTAGAAGTTGGCTTTCCAACGCTCTTGAAACCTCATCAATTGGACTTTTGTAACTCAAGTTATGCTCGTTGGAATGCAAGGAGGTCAGGGTTGACAGCATCCACTTTCTTCCTTTGTTTTTGCATAAAATTCTTTCAAATTCGCCCAAATTTCATCTAAAATAATAAAAATACCAAAAAAACTCAAAGTAGCATCTAAAAAGGATTTTAACTAGAAAATAGGAAGAAAAAGGGTATAAGATGCTCACGCATCACAACACCAAACTTGAACTGTTACTTGTCCCCAAGCAACTAAAACAATATAGGACTGAGAAAAGAAGAAAAAATGCCTAGGACTCGAGTGTTCATTAAAGCTCATATCTAATCACTGAGTGGGGCTAATGAAACTATAATTCTGAATATGTTTGGCATCTCACTCCTTTTGAAGCTCAGAGATGTTGATATCCTTCAGAATTAGAACTCGAATGATATTATGGACTCCCTTCCTACTTGAAGCTCTGATTAATCCTTGAACACAGCTTTTTCTTATCTTTTCTTTGGTGTTTTGCACCTTGAGTTTAGCCATGACTCTAAGTGTTTCGTCCTCAAGCTTAACTTGGCACAGAAAACACTACAAGCACTTAACTGGTGAACTCTTTGAGTTCTAATTTTTCTTTTTATTTCTCCCAGACAGTGGTACTCAAAGCCTTTGGCATACTCTGTAATTGCACTTGGTCTTGACTCTTAGTGCTCTATCTCAAGGATTACTTGACACATTCACACCACAAGCATATAGTTAGAAAAATAACTCATTTGAGCTTTTAATCATTTTAGACCTTCCTAACCATTGATGCTCATAGCCTTGGACTTTGTTTCTTATTTTTATCTTCTTTTTGCTGTTTGTTTTGCTTTAATGACCAATTTATTACTTACTTTAGAGAATCCATAATACTTCTCTAAGTTCTTGTACATCAGGAATCAACATTCTCAACTTCAAGATTAAATATGCACTGTTTAGTTCATACATTCAGAATTATAAACAATACCACCACATCAAAGTTATCAGAATAACTCATAATATATAACTCAAGCCTCATGTATTTTACTACTTCTTTTCTTTCTCTTTTGATTTTTCAAGTTTAGTGAGTAATATATGACACAATATTTTTCATTTTTATTTTTATTTTTATTTTTTTCAAAATAAACGTAAAATAACAAAGTAAATAACTAAACTAGAAGAATAATAAAGTACCACTACTGATCATGCAAAGGCTTTCAAACAAAAAACAGGAAATAAGATAAAATACTAAGAAATAGAAAATAAAATAGGCAGAAGATAATGAAATTCAACCACCTCAGTTATGGTGGCCATCTTACTCCACAAAGTGTGCTCCTCCGTGAAGATGAATCACCTCCCTTTCGTGTCACTAATGATAATATAAGATAAAGAGTTCGCTCTGCAACACCAAACTTAAAAGTTTGCTTGTCCCCAAGCAAAGAAAAACTTGGCGTTAAACGCCCAGCTGACGTTTAGCGCCCTATGAGGTAGGAGTTGCCTTGAGAGTTGTGCCCTTGTGGACATTAAACGCCCATCTGGCATTTAAGCCAGTCCCTGCAATCCATTCAGGGCGTTAAACGCCTGCTCCATTGTTACCACTCTTGGCACTAAACGCCGGGCTTGGCGTTTAGCGCCAGCACATTATGCCCTCCAGGGTGTTCTGTTTCTCCTCCAGAGTCCTCCTGTCCCTATTCTATACACTTTTCATGACCAAAAACATCATAAAACTAAGGAAAACTATGAATAAAATAAATAAAGAAATAAAAGATAAAGAAAACAAACTAAAGGAAAAACTAAAGGATACTTAGTATTGGGTTGCCTCCCAACAAGCGCTTCTTTAACGTCATTAGTTTGACACTTGATTGTCGAATTTTTTTCCTCTTCTTCCGGTTGGTTAAAAGAAATGACTCCAAGGGAGGAGAGTAGAAAATTAGTTCCCTTGGATTGGAATTCCTCCTAACAAGCTTTCTTTTATTGTTAGTAGCTTGATTCACCTTGCTTGTTATGGTAGGGGTTGGATTGCTTTTTGTTGATCTTCCCTTTTTCGTTGATATTGTCTCTTGTTTCTTGGTCATAATCCCCTTTTCAGTGCTTTCCTTGATTATCTTCACCACTCTGAATTTAGGACTTGGGTTTTGAGTGATGAGTGGAGTATACCCTTCATCAAGAACCTCTTGAATTGGTGGTTCAACGAACTCACCCTCTATGTAGCTCTCTGATTCACTGGAAGATGGACTCCTTTGAATGATTCTCTCACATTCTTTTGTAGTAATTTGCATTGCTTCTCTTGTGAGGGAGTTTACTTGTTCCTCTATCCAATGCTTGGTAATCACCTCCACATCTCTCCATATATTTTTGACACTCATTCTTATATCATGTATGCAACTTTGAGCAATATTCCTTAATTCTTCTATGGCAAGCTCAAGAACTGATGGTCCTTGACATGAATAAGGAGATGATAGTTCTTGATATGGATAAAAAGATGAGGGTCCTTGATTTGAATAGAGAGATGGTGGCTCTTGATATGAATAAGGAGATGATGGTTCTTGATAGATGGAATATGGAGCACTGTAGTTTTCTTGGCCTTGCCAACCAAAATTCGGATAATTCCTCTATCCATAGTAATTTGAATCACTCATTGGGTGTGAGTATTAACCCATGTAATCCCTCTCCATTATTTTTCCTTAGCACAAAATATCAAACAAAATTAAACGCACCATGTAGTAAACAAAAAAGCAAAGAAGAAAGAATAAAATATTTTTTTAAGCAATATATAAAAAAATCAAAAATAAATATGAAAGAGTAGAATACAAATTCAAAAATTAAACAAAGAAAAGTAACTAGAAATTTTGAAAAATTTTAAAAAGAAAAATTACTTGGGGACACCAAACTTAGTTTCAAAAATTAAGGAAACTTTTAACTAAAATAAAACTCAAATTTTCGAAAATTAAAAGGGAAAAACAAAATTAACACAAATCAAAAACTAAAAATGCATAATCTAAGCAATCAAACAACTAATAGTTGTCAATCACAGTCAATCCCTGGCAACGGCGCCAAAAACTTGGTGCCCGAATCGTGAACTCGCACAACTTAACCGACAACTACACTGGGTTGTCCAAGTAATACCTCAGGTGAGTGAGGGCCGATCCCGCGAGGATTGATAGATTGAGTAACAATGGTCGAATGACTGGCTTAGTCAGGAAAGCAGAAAAGATTGTTTAGTGGTTTTCAAAGGCATTAAACAATAAAACAAGAGTAAAGAAAGCAAATAATGAGTTTGGTGTAAAAACAGTGAGAGAAAACAGTTAAGGTTTCGGAGATGTTTACTTTTTTGGATTAAAAGTTCCTACCAACGATTTTAACAATGCATGATTCATTCCATGACAAAAAGTAAATGACTAAACTCTAATCTCTTAGTGATTCAACCTCCTTTAACCTTCATTAACCGCCACCGTCGTGGTAACTTAATTCCGATTAGAGAGCTAAGTGCAAAACTAGTTTATAGCCACAAAAACCCTAATTACCCAAAGCTAACAGGATTATATGCCACATATCCCAATTAGTTCATGTAATTAGCAATTTAGGAGGAATTTATTTTTAATCTATTGTTCAAGTGAGATAACTTTCTCGAGAATTACAAGAACTCATGTAGAATAAGGGTCATACTCTCGTTCCACCCAGATTCATAAGATTAAGAACGAAAATAATCCTTGAAACTGACTTAATACATTAATTACAATAGAAAAGCAATAGTCTTAATCCGTAGAAATAAACAGAGCTCCTAACCTTAACCAATAAGGTTTAGTTGCTCATGACTTACAGAGAAAACTAGGATTCTGAAAAGTGTGGAAGAGGAAAGATCCCCCCTCTGCGAGGCATGCCCTTTTGGGGAGGAAGGAAGTCCCCTATTTATAGTAGAACCTCTAAGACTAAACCTAGAATTCAAAATCAAAACGAAATCAAATCTAATCATTCAAATTCAAACTAAATCAAAACAAAATCAAATCAAATCTTTTCTTAATGACTCTCTAACTTATGATCCTCCTTGTAATTTAAGCTTTGTGTCTTCAAATCTTTATTAATTACGAGGATTTCTCGGGTCCGGGGCTGTTGTAGGCATTTGGCGTCACTTTGGTGGCGTTCAGCGCCAGAACTAGCAATGCTTGGGCGCTGGTTCTATCCTTCTTGGGCACTAAACCCTAGGCTCGGCATTTAGTGCTCTCTATGGCAGCGATTCCTAAAAAAAAGTATAGACTATTATATATTGTTGGAAAGCTCTAGAAGTTGGCTTTCTAACGCCATTAAAATTGCATCAATTGGACCTCTATAACTGAAGTTATACTCATTATAATTCAAGGAGGTCAGGGTTGACAACATCCACTTTCTTCCATTGTTTTTGCATAAAATTCTACCATATTCGCCTGAATTTCACCTGAAATAATAAAAACACCAAAACAACTCAAAGTACCATCTAAAGAGAATTTCAACACTAAAATATAATTAAACTTGCTAATTCTAACTAAATTTAACTAGAAAATAGGCAGAAAAAGGGTATAAAATGCTCACGCATCATATATAATGATCATTCATTTGATCGGAAAAAAAATTAAAACTTATTTCCCTAATAGTGTGAATTCACTAGCGTCGAACCTTTTTTTTAATATTGGGTTTGTAGTGATATATCTCACCAAAATAATACAGAAAAATGTGTTTGATGTCGTCATGGGAGATTGATAACTCATGCAAAAGTCTGAGCAAGGATGAATTATTGATCCATAATGAAGAGTGTGAAATTAGGCACAAGAGGTTGGGCCAAGTCAAATAAAAGAGCCCAAGATACCAAGAGTTAGGAAGCCTCCAATATAGATAAAAGACTATGTTAGCAAATGAAGGAAGGTACAACACGAGAATATTTCTTAATGCTAAGCTGGACAGTTTGTTAGGAGAATGAGGGGGGTATATTGTAAGGGAATCAGAATTACAATTCATGTATGCATGAATTGAGAGTTTGTTAGAGGAATTATTCCTGACTCAATGAACAACTGCGTTCGTTTCCATTTTCTATCTTCTATCTTTCATTCAACAATATTCATACTCTACTTTTTTCATTCTGCTATTGTTATTCTGTTTAATTACTTACCACTTGAAGGCTATGATTGGTTGTTGAGATCTCCGATCAAGTGTCGGCCCCACTGAAAGGTTGGATGAGCTAGAAAGGTCTTTACAGGATATCAGGGGGCTACTGAAGGAAACATTAAAGCTGAAGAAGGTGGCGAGCGAGTCCGACGATGAGGAACAACTACAATTCTCATCAAACCGCAATGGAGTTGTCATAGGACACCAGGTTTAGCAGGGGAATTGGCGGGTTCGAGTGGAACTTCCCATGTTTGAACGTGAGAAAGTGGAAGAGTGGGTGTTTAAAGCAAGGGAGTATATCGAGTGGTATTCGGTGCTACCAGAGATGCAGGTTCGAATGCTCTTATTCCATCTATTAGGAGCGGCTTACTTCTGGTGTCCTTGGGTTGTCAACAACAATATTTACACACTTAGGAGATGTTCTTGGAGGCGCTACTAGTGCAATTTGGGTAGAACCAGTTCTTTGATACCAAGGCAGCTTTTAAGGAGGTAAAACAAACAACCACTGTCACAGAATACCAAATTCAATTCGAAGAACTTACTAATCAAGTAACTGGCTTGAGTGATGATTGGTTAATTTCTCTTTTTATTGTGGATTTCAAGATTATTTGAAATGTGAATTATTGTTAGCAAAATCCATCTCTTATGTCACTACAGTTTCATTAGCCAAATTGTATCAGTAAAAACATACTATCATTTCCTCCCCCAAGACACATCTCACGATTTCAAAAATTACTTCTACATCAACCCAACATTTTCAAACACTCTTTCGTACAAACCACCTCAAAAATATATCAAACCCAATTCCTTTTAATCCACAACACACAACCTTTCCTAATTTTAGAAATTCTAACCCACCCTTTAAGAAACTATCTGCTGCTGAAATCAAAGCAAAGAGGAAAAAAGGGTTGTGCTATTATTGTGAGGACAAATAGTCTCCAGGCCACAGGTGTAAAACTTCTTGCTATCTATTTATTGGTGAAGAAGAGATGCACAAAATCTTACAAGAGTTAAAGCCTGAGGTAGTCCAGGCTGCAAGGGCTTATGAGACAATAACCGTGGATGCTGTCTAACCAGAAATAAGCTTCAATGCGACGATGGATTAGTATCAACCCACTACTTTTAAACTGAAAGTTTCTTATAATGGGCAGCTGTGATGGTTTTGATTAATGGAGGTAGTTACCATAATTTTGTGAAGGCAAGTGTGGCGGAAAGGTTGAAATTTCCAATCAAATAGACCACTCCTTTCCAAGTAGTAGTGGGCAATGGGGATGTGATTGGTTGTAAAGCCTATTGTGACAATGTGCCTTTAATCATGCAAGGATACCAATTTACTATCAGCACCTTTGTATTGGACCTCCAAAGGGCTGATGTGGTATTTGAGGTATAGTGGTTGATGTGCTTGGGCTATGTGACGACACAATATGGGCTACTTACCATGGAGTTTGCGGTAAATGTCTTAAATATTAAATTGCAAGAAAAATGACTGCTGCAATTAAAAGCCATTAGTAAACAAGATGCTTCAGAGAATGGTGTCTTTTGAGGTTGTCACTACACTTTATCATTTGAAGGTGATAAGTGCAGAAGAATAGGAGTCAACCCCATTTCTGCAGAAATTCAGCAGGTGCTGAATGAACACAACAATGTTTTTGAGGAGCCAACTCAGCCACCAACACGAAAGGAGATTGATCACACCATCACCCTCACACCGAGAGCACAACCGGTGAGTGTTCGCCCTTATAAGTATCCACATTTTCAGAAAGAAGAGATTGAACGTTTAATAGCTAAGATGTTGGATGTCTGGGGGATTTGAGAAAGTCAGAGTGCATTCTCTAGCCCAGTATTGCTAGTAAAAAAGAAGGACGGGTCTTGGAGGTTCTGTGTTAATTATCGGGCTTTAAATGCGATTACTATTAGGGATAAATTTCCCTATTCCTACGATTGATGAGGTCTTAGATGAACTATTTAGTGCAGAATATTTTTCCAAAATTGATCTGTGGTTTGGTTACCACCAAATTTGAATGAGTGATAACTCCATTTCTATGACAGCTTTTCAGACACATCAAGGTCACTACAAGTTTGTTGCGATATCCTTTAGACTCACTAATGCTCCATCAACATTTTAGGTCACTATGAATAAAATTTTTCAACCTTACTTTCGCAAGTTTATTGCTGTATTTTTTGACGACATACTTATTTATAGCAAGATGTGGGAAGATCATGTATACCACCTCGGGTTGACACTCACTCTCTTAGCCTAACATCAGCTTTTTACCAAGAGATCCAAATGTCTCTTTGGCCAAACACAAGTTGATTATCTTGGCCACATTGTATGTTTAGAAGGGATGAAAGTTGATCCCACTAAAATTGAGGCAATTCAAGCATGACCTAAACCTACTTCTCTTAAGCAACTATGCGGGTTCTTTATTCTAACGGGCTACTATCGAAAGTTTGTCTCGAATTATGCTTAGATAGTTTAACCATTGATAAAACTCCTTAAGAAATACAATTTTCACTCGGGGTGTAGAGGCGGATCAGGCATTTTCACAATTGAAGGCAACAATGGTGCATACACCCGTTTTGGCTTTGCCAGATTTTTCAAAGCCATTCACAGTGGAGACCGATGCGTCTCACAAGGGAATTAGTGTGGTATTAATGCAAAAATGGGCATCATCTCGCTTATTTTAGCAAGAAATAGAATTACAAAATGTACTTGGCCTTCGCGTATATTAGGGAGCTATACGTAATTATTCAAGCCGTCGGCAAATGGCCATTACTTGCTAGGAAGGAAATTCGTTAATAAAATTGATCATCAAGGTTTAAAGGAGCTAATGACTCAGGTGGTACTCACACCAGACCAGCAGTATTATCTTGCCAAACTATTGGGGTATGACTTCGAAATTGAATATAGAGCTGGACACTTAAACCAAGTGGCTGATGCATTGTCCCAACACCCTAATTCAAACACTCCCTATGTCTTTCGCAGTCTCACGACAGTGAAGAATTCGCTTCTTAACTCACTCAAGGACGCTAACATGCATTGCCCCCTCTATGTTGCAACTACACCAGCAATTACACGAAGGACGACTTACTGCAGACTATGAAGTGAGGGAATGTTGATGTTGTACCAGGGAAAGATTTGGGTTCCAGATTACTCCAAATTAAGGGAACTACTACTGCAAAAGTTCCATGCTTCGGTGCCAGGGGACTATGAAGGGTTGCCTAAAACCTACAAGTCACTTGCTGATCTTTTCTTTTAGCCAAGTATGCGCAGTAATGTTCAGAAGTTTGTTGAGCGTTGTGTGGATTGTCAAATAACCAAGTATGTTCTGGCTATACCCCAAGGGCTCTTACAACCACTACCTATTCTAGAGAGACCATGGATGGAAATCTTTTTAGATTTTATTGTTCAATTACCTTAATCTGCTAGGTACACGATGATTTTGGTATACGGCGATTTTGGTGGTGGTGGATAGGTTCAGTAAAGTGGAACATTTCTCGACTCTGAAACCTGGATTCACAACGTGAGACGTGGCCAAGGCCGTCATCAACACAGTGGTTTAACTACATGGTTTCCCTGTTAGTATGGTCTCTGACCGGGACCCTATTTTTCTTAGTAAGTTCTGGAAGAATTTATTTGAGTTTAGTGGGACTAAATTGCACTATAGTATAGTCTATCACCCATAGAGTGATAGTCAGATAGAGGTAGTGAATCGCACACTAGAATAGTACATAAGAGTCTTCACTCACTCTTATCTGAATCACTGGACCTCCTATCTTTCTTGGGCAGAATTTTGTTATAATAGTTCTCATCATTTAGTAATTAACATGTCTCCTCAGAAGGCATTATTTGGTTTCCCTAAGCGCACCTTACCGGGTTACCTTCTCGGTTCCAATCCCATTTTGGCTGTCGATAAATTTCTAAGGATTAGGAAAGCACTGCACCAAGAGCTTCGTTATTCCCTACAATGCATTCTAGGAAAAGATGAAATGGCAGGCGGATCAGCGCCACTGGGAGAAGACTTTCGAAGTTGGAAATTGGGTCTTGTTGAAAGTACGACCCTATAGACAGCGGTCCCTCACTAATCATGACTCTAATAAGTTGCAAAAGAGATTTTATGCTGCCCCAATGTATATTACACCCGGTGTTCCATGTTTCCGTCCTCAAAGTATTCCATGGTGAGCCACCAAGTGCACTGCTATTAGTTCCAAATATTCCCCCATCGTTGCAGCCTCGGCCCACTACGATTTTAGGTCACCGTTTTGTGGACATTGCGGTGGTAAGCGAGCTCAGGTGCTGGTAGACTGGGAGGGCTCTTCCAGAGATAAGACGACTTGGGAAGACTTAGAAGAGTTAACAAGGATGTTCCTTGAATTCAACCTTGAGGACAAGGTTGTGTTAGAGGGCGAGCTAGTTGATAGCTCATTCGAGAGTCCAAGCAGGGATGAATTGTTGATCCATGATGAGGAGTGTGAAATTGGGCAAACAGCATAAGAGGTTAGGCCAAATTAGATAGAAGAGTCTAAAGTACCAAAAGTTAGAAAACCTCAAATATGGATGAAAGACTATGTTAGCAAATGAAATGAGGTATAACGGGAGAATATTTCTTAATGCTGAATTGGGTAGTTTGTTAGGAGAATGTGAGGGTACATTATAAGGGAATCAAAATTACAATTTACGTATGCATGAATTGAGAGTTTGTTAGAGGAATCATCCCGAACTCAAAGAAGGACTGCGTTCATTTTCATTTTTTATTTTTTGTCTTTTATTCAATAATATTCATATTCTACTTTCTTCATCTTGCTATTGTTATTATGTTTAATTACTTGTCACTTGAAGGCTATTAGAAGTGATCACTAACGATAGAAAAACAATATCGACATTAACTGCAAAATGACAATGACGTTTTGTACAAAATTAAAATATAAAAATAACTTTGTCATTTTATGTTACAAAATTTTAAAAAAATTTTATGAATGAAAATATTATTCTTATTTATTATTTATATTTTTTGACTACATAATTGTACTGAAAAAATTATAAAATCTACAAAAAGTATATATTTTATAACCATTGAAAACTTATTTAAGCTTGATGGTTTCAGTGGCTAAGAGAAGGGGGGCTGAATCTTAGCCCCCTTTTTGTTGCTAACACTTGCTGAGTTCAGAGGAGACTTTTCTGTTTTAGCTCGTCTCTGGACACGAGACTTTTTCTTTTATCTCGTCCCTAGTCACGAGACTTTTTGTTTTGTCTCATCACTTTGCACGAGACATTTTTAGTTTTTGCTCCTGTACAGTAGAAAACAGAAATGGAGTAGGAGAGAAGAGAGATTACACCCAGATATATTCTGGTTCAGCTGCTAAGTGCAGTGCAGCCTACATCCAGTCTCCATCACAACAATGATGGAATTTCACTATAATCAACCTGATTACAAACTGTAAAGTGCTAACCCAACTTACAAGAGGATTCCCACAGAATCATGAAACTCAACATAGATGAACAAAGGAACTCTAAGACATCTATGGCTTTTTCTTTTAATTTTGCACTCTCTGGCTTTTTCCGCTCTATGGCTTTTTCATACAAACCTCACTGTTTGCCTTTTTCTATGAGACTCAAGACATGACAAAATTAAACAGAAAAATACAAAACAGAATACATTGAAGGAGAAGAGAAAACTGTTAGCTCAGGTAGCTCTGAGAACTCTGTGCCTTGCACTCTCAAATTTTCTCCTTGCTCCAAACAGTGGCTGTTCTCTCTTTTTATAGAAGAGGGAAGCCTCCACATATTGAAGCCAACAAAAACCGAACCAACTTCTTCCTCCTTCAACAAACAGAACCGGTTCGGCCACATAGAGAGAGAAGAGATAACAATGCAAAACCCAACATGCAATTACCTCTAGTCCTTTCTTGATCATCACCCTTCATCAATCCGAGCTCTCCATCCTTGGCTTGCTCTCCAAGATGGATTTCTCGCCCTTGATGCTTCATGATGATAATGACTTCATCTGCTTCAATCACTGCCTCAACTATCACTTCGCCACTCTAGCTACTCCCTGTGGTGGTTAAACAGAATCAAAGACAAGTCATGCTTCAAGAATCTCCTCCATGCTGGCCGAATCTTAAACGTCCATTTTTGAGCATGAAAGGCTCAAGATACCTCACCAAATCTAACCAAATATGGTGAATATCTCAGCCACAGTTCATTTTTATTTTAGTATATTTTCTTGCCATCATTAGCTTGATGGTCTTGATGCATGCAACTTCTTCCTTTTCTTGGTTGATGAGCATAGCGTCCATAGTTTCCTGGACAAGGACCGAAGGAAGAAGAAAGAGATGAGAGAGAATGTGAAGTTAAAGTAAAAGCAATTAAATGAAATTGAAACATATTGATAGATTGCTTTTACTTCCCTTGCTTTGAGTAGCGTATAGCATTAATCATAATGATTCCCTATCAAATCAAAGTCAAGTTCTCTCTCATGTTTCCAATGCTAGCTTATTAAGTTTTGAAATCCATTCTTAGTAAGCAATGGAATCCGTTGGAAAGCATGAAGCCTATTTGCTTTCTTAGTTTCGGACCAGGCTTGGAACCATTCATCACTAATAAGACTTGGGCTTGTAGTGTTGAAATTAAAGCTGGCCCAATTAGTTAACATTTGCTTTCCTGATGAATTTTTGGATCAAACATAGAACATATAAGAAAGCATCTGTTTGGGCTTGCAACAATAATATTTATTTTGGCCCATTTAATATTTCAGTCTCATGGTATGAGAAACATGTAGCAAAGCTTATCATTGGGCTTAAAACAGAAACTCATTTTTCGGCCCAACATAAAATCTGCACAACAAAATTATTAATTTAGTAAGTATGAGTTAAAATCAAATTAATAATTTTGTAATTAAATATTTTAATAATGTTTGTTCATCATCAAAATTAAATAAGAGTTTTCAAACTCATCAAAGCTTTTATGATATTTTAGTACCTCTATAGTAATTAGTTGAATTATGGTTAAGAAAAATCATTTAATTTGATTTTAGAGTTTAATTTTTGTTCCCCATTTGTGAATAATGTACATGCATACATAAATATTTATCTTAATTCTATCCTATATAGGAACTGTACGAGTCGGAAAAAAATTATAAAAAACTAATTTTTAATTAATTAATATTAACTGATTTTAGAATGAAAAAAGATCAGTTGTTATTAACATTTTATTTAGATGCAAAATGGAAAATAGATAGAAAGAAAATGAGTAAAAAGAAAATAAAAGAAAAGAAAATAAAAGAAAAAATTAAATTTTTTTTGTGTTATTTGGATGAAGAGAAAATAGAAGAAAAAAAAATAAAAAGAAAATTTTTTTTGTTTGGATGAAAGAAAAAATGAGAAGAGAAAAAATCATACCTAAATGAAATTATATTAATACCCTTTATAAATTATAATATATACTAATGTTATAATGACAAATTTGTAATTTTACCTATTTTTTCACTCTAATCTAAATTTTCTTCTCAATCTCGGAGAAAAAATTTTAATATGAGCCCTACATGTACTTTTACATTTTCCATCCATTTTCTTTTTTCATCCAAACAATGAAAAACTAGCTCAAATGAGTAATAACTCAAATGGCATAGACTCCCCATACTCAATTAAGAGGTTGTGGGTTCGAGTTTCCTATCTTTCCAAATTTTTAAAGCCAATAAACTATAGCTCAAATGATATAATCTCCCTATACTCAATTAAGAGGTTGCGGGTTCGAGTCTCCTATCTTTGGTAAAAAAAAACAATAAAAAACTAATTTTTTCATCCATTTTCTTCTCCTTCATTTTCTTTCCTTTCAAATTCTTCTAAACCAAACAAAGTATAAAAAAATAAATTTTTTTAACATTACTCAATTGAAAACTTTAAAAATATATTTTTTAATTATTAAAAAAGAGTGAAAATTATTTTAAAATTATTTGCGTATAGAAAGGTGGCACGTGGACAAAAAAAAATGGAATATAACATGTTGGATGTGGCAAACAAAATAATTGGAAGAAGGACACTCAGAGCGAAGGAGTGACGCGGATCTCACCGACCGTCTCTTTCAATCAATAAATGAATTATTGGCCATTCGCCTTTATCTATTATATTTATTATATATTACTAATTTTATTATTAAAATATATATTATATTATTTTTTATTATAATTAAAATTAATTTTTTTTAAATTAATTTTTTTATTTTTTTTATTTATTCACTTATTATTTTTTTATATTATTATCAATAATTAATCATAAATTTAACTATTAAAATATATAACATAATATTTTTTAATTATATTTAAATTAAATTAAAATATTAAAATTAAAATTAAAATATAATTATATTATATATTATATATTACTAACTAATTTAATAATCAAAATATATCACATGACACTTTCTTATTAAAATTAAAAAATATATTTTTTTTTAAAATTAATAAATTTTCTTTGTATATTTTTTTATCTACCTCTCTCCTTTATTCTATTTATCTCTACTCTTTCTATTCTATATATAATTTATAATTTAAAATAATAATTTAACAAACCAAAATATGTCACTAAATATTTTTCAATACAATTAAAATAAAATTTTTCTTTCTAAAATTAACAAACTTCCTCTCATTCGTCTTATTATCTTTCTCTCTCTTTTTTTTATTCTCTACCTTTTTTTTCACCTTTCTGTTCTAAAAAAAATAAAATTAACAAGATAATATAATTTAAATTAAAAATATTATTATATATATTTTTTATTTAATTTTAAATGTTTACTGCTTATCTTTCTAATTTATATTTTCACTTCTCTTCTTTCAAATATTTATTACATATAATTTGAAGAGAATACTAATATTGTGATTAAAAGTTAGAATTAAGATTCAATTATTTAAAAAAATTAATTTTTAGTTAATTTTATAACTATTAATATAAATTTTTTATGCTAATATCTAATTATATTTTTATATACATAGAGAGAAAAGATATTATTTTTAAGTAGCAAGCATAAAAATTAGTTATTTCCATTTGTGCAATAAACTTAATACCTAATCAAATATAAAAGTATACACATTAAATTCTTTTAAATTTTAAATAATGAATGTTAAATTAATTATTAGTAAAAAATTAAAATCTTTCACATGAAAATAATAACTAAAAATCTTAAGAAAAATTATTCTAAAAGACCATTAAGAAGATTTAATTATTAAAAAGGATCTTTAATACTAAAATTATTAAGAAGGATCAATTTTTTTTATAATATTTAAGAAGAAAAACCAAATCTTTTTATAAGGAGATAAATATATCCTTAACTATTTATTTATTTATTTTTTATAATCTTTAATATATGTTGTTTGATTCTTAACCCTATATAGATATGTATGAATATTCACTTGGAATTAATTAATTAATTAATTTATAAAAAAATACTCTAAAAAAATCGTTAGGGATATTTATTATTAAAATATTGATTCTTAACTATTTTTTATTTATATTTTATAATTTTTATATTAACAATTTTTATTTTTTCTAAAATTTTAGTAATTTTATTATTTATTTATTTATTTATTTTTTACTTTTATGATCTCTTGTTTTTTTTCCTCGTTAGGTAAAGATCATAAAAATAAAAAAATGAATAAAAATAAATAAATAATTAATAAAAATCACTAAAATTTAAAAAAAAATTTTATCAACATAAAGATTATAAAAAATAAATAAAAAAATAATTAAAGATATATTTATCTTCTTATAAAAAGATTTGGTTCACCTTCTTAAATATTATAAAAAGATTTGGTTCTTCTTAATAATTTTAGTATTAAAGATCCTTTTTAATAATTAAATCTTTCTAACAGTTCTTTAGAATAATTTTATTATTTGATTTTTTATCTAAGGAGACTCAAGTCTTCTTAACCGATGGAAACTTTTGTCCTCTACGATATTTTTGTAAAAGTAATTTGATTTTATAAATCTTTTGTGCCATAATCTATAATGTCATGACAAAATTGTTATAATTTTAAAAGATTTATATTCTCATAATATTATTACGAATAAAAATATTAATATATTACTCATCACGACAAATTATATTCCAAACTTCTTAGTGTGATGCAGTCCCTTTACTACTCAACACATTCATTTTTTAAACATATTTTTCTGATTTTTTTTATTATGGTTGGGGACTCGCCTCCCAACCCTAACGGTTCTACGGCCCAAAGAGAATTGGGCTCCCTTAAACCCAATTCTTTCTTTTCGACTTTAGAATCTCGGACACTTCAGCAGAAATAGCTAAGTAAGATCTGATTATAAATTACAAATATAAATTTAATCTTATCTAAATTAAGATATTAGAAGAAGAAAAAGTATATATATATATAAAAGAGAGTCTTGTACTTTTTTAGGTATCACACAACAAAAATTTTAAACTCTAAATTTCTAAGATCAATTTTGATTTGGACGTCAGAGTGTTTTTGTAGGTCATTTTTCTCTCTTCACTTAAAGATCCGATAGTCGTAAAGCTCATCAACTTTGTCAAGTTACAGATCTCATCATTCCAAGTTAGTCATAAAACAATTATAAAAAAATTATAAACAATTATGAAAGTATGAACTATTTTGTGAGAAGGTTGTAGGTGCATGATCATACTTTCATATCCATTGAACCTTACAGTCGACTCACTAAGCATTGCAACGGATTCTTACCTTCGGAGATGAAGACGGCAAATCAGACAATACTATATGGTTCTTTCTCTTCGACGGCGAATACACACCAGAACTTTCTTAATCTAAATGGTGATTTTTTTGGAGGAAAAACAAAGTATTCTTGCGTTTGATCGTTGGTCTTCCTTAGGATTTAATGTAATTTTGTAATAACTGTGTGGGTGTAATAGGCATTGTACATAAGTAAAGGGATGATAGTGTATATAAGGGGTAACACACAAAACGACGTCGCATTGAGCGACAAGGACTTTTGTGTCCACTTTTCAAAAACTTCATCCCACTAACATGCCACGTGGGCAGCCGTGATGCCAGGTAAGTAGAGGGGGAGTCACGTCAGCCTTTTCCGTTAGGTCTGACGGTGGCTTCTGAACGAATGGACTGATCCGTTCAACTTTTAAAGACGTCAGGGACATAAAAGTATTTTCTAATAGTCAAGAAGTAAAATGTTCACAAAATAAAAGGTCAGAGACTAATTTATCCTTTTCTCTATTTATTTTTTTGTCGACCTATATAAAAAAATTTCTCTAGATCTTGATAATGATATTTTCTCAAATGAGACAGTTAGAACAAATATTAAAAAGTTAATGACTGATTTGATCATGCCATTTAAAAATAATCAAGAGAGATCAAAATAATTATAATAAATTAACTCTGCTTAACTAATTTAAATAAAATATTAGTCTAAATATTCTTTAAATATATCAACATCTATATTATCCAATATAACATAACCTAAGTTAAATATAACATTATCTAAATTAAGTATAGTCATTATTTATTCTATTAATATCTATTTAAATAAATATTTCTATAATATTTAACAAATTAATTCTGCCTAACTAATTTGAACAAAAATATTAATCTAAATATTTTTTAAATACGCCAATATCTAATATTATCTAATATTATATAACCTAAATTAAATAAAACATTATCTATTCTATACAAACCATAATCATTGTCTATTCTAATATCTATCTAAAGAATTATTTTTACACGATATCTATTTTAAATAATTAAATATAATAAAATTATAAAAAATATCGCAACAAATTAACTTTAAAAAAAAAAAAGAAAAATTATCTGGTCTCTAATGAGACGAGAAAAAGAAGAAGAAATATAGTAGAGGTAAAAAAAAAAAGATAAGAGTTTAATTTGGTGAGGAAATAAGAAAAAGGAGGAGGTGAATATAGTGAAAAGTGAATTGATAAAAATGAATATCGTGGAAACCACCTATAAACCAAAAATATATATCATAAAAAATAAATTTTGTTTAATTTTTAATTGAAAATAAATATTTTTTATTTTATAATTAAAAACTTCCATTCTTAAATAATTTAATAATATAAAAATAAATTTAATTTTAATGCATGATAATATAAAAGTTTTTATAAGATTAATCAATCGAATCTATATATTCAGATAATTCTTTAAATAATGAATATATGATAATATTCAATTGGTTAACTTTTTTTTTTTTTGGTAGTACATGAAAATTAAAATTTCGTATGAAAATAAGTCAAATCATTAGCATAGACATATACTCTCTCCCTTCATTATAAGTATAGTTAGCATTCACTTTTAAATAAAAACTTTAGTTTGTAATAGCTCAAATGGCATAGACTATTCATACTCAATTAAGAGGTTGCGGGTTCGTCTCTCCTATGAAACTCCTATCTTTTCAAATTTTTGTCAATGAGTTATAGCTCAAATGGCATAGACTCCCCATACTCAATTAAGAGGTCGCGGGTTCGAGTTACCTATCTTTCCAAATTTTTTGCCAATGAGTAATAGCTCAAATGGCATAAACTCCTCATACTCAATTAAGAGGTTACGGGTTCGAGTCTCCTATCTTTCCAAATTTTTTGCCAATGAGTAATAGCTCAAATAGCATAGTCTCCCCATACTCAATTAAGAGGTTGCGAATTCGAGTCTCATATCTTTGGTAAAAAATAAAAAATAAATAAATAAATTATCCCAATTTCAATGTCAATTACTATGGCTCATCAAACTAATGGCTATTTAATCATCTTTTATCTTTCAACATGAAATAGTCTTATACTTTAACAATCTTTTGTTATTTGATTTGATTTGATTTTAACCACAATTATAAAAAAAATTTCAATCAAGAACTCTTCAACCGATAAAAAAAAAATCGAATGAAAAATACATCTTTAACAAGTTATATGTGCGAAAAATATTAATACAGAAACAATTTAAATTAAGAAAATAATTAAAAATCAATATTTTTTAACTGACAGCCAATCTACAAAACAATGAATAAGTAAATATTAAGAGTGAAAAAAAAAAAGAAATTTAAAATTTTTTTTGGTACATAGTGTTGATCGAAAAAATATTTTTCTATTAAAGCGAAATAGTTCAAAATGATGGAAAAATTGAAGAATTTAGACAGTTTTCGAAAAGATACACGCTTACGCGTGGGCTGAAGGTAATCGATGCTGATTCGATTACATTTACTTTATTAAATCGGTTAGGCCAAATTGAACAAAATTTTCGAGACAGGTAATCGAACAAGATGTTCGAATAAGTAGATTGAGTAGTTATGGTAGTGGAGAAGTTAGAGGCTTTCATCACGCGAGAAAATTATGAAAAATGTGTACAGACAAAAGGCGAGAACGGTTATCAAGGAGTATGCATTCAAGATTGTGATTTTTTTATTAATTGTAATTAGTTGTCTGTTACCAAAAGTAGATTATAAATACTAAGAAGTTTTAGAGAATAAAGGTTAGAACTTTAACTCAGAAAACACTCGAGCACCCTCACATCCAAGAGAATTTCTGAGTCTGCGATCGAATAACTTTTTTGTAGGGTTCCTTCCATGTTTTCTTTCTTTTAATTTATCTTCTTGTAAACTTTATCTTTCAAGCAAATTTATCTTTCAAGTATCCTTTATCTTCATCGTCCAATTTACATTTCTGCATTTTAGATTTTCATGTCAAAGTCCTTTGACCCGGTCAAAGGCATTTTATTGTTTTCTTTCAATTTCAACACAAACCTTTCCGTTTTCAGCACATTTTTGTTTCGAAAACTTTACCTTTTCGTTTCTTTCATTGATTTATAAATTTCAATTTATTTTTATTCCCAATACTCGTCTAATCGAAGACACTTTAATGCACTTTTAGAAAACTTGTACCTGCATAGAGGAGTAGGTTTCGCTCCCAGACCACTAGATATCGAACCACCATTGGTTTGCTAAAAATCGACAAAACAAATTGGCACGCCCGGTGGGACAGTTTCAAAAAAAAGTTAAAGTGTGTCAAAAGTTTGAGTGTCATTTGGTGTATGCGATTGAGGAGTGGGAAAATCATTCACATGGTTGATGAAGTGTCAAATGTGAATGGTGGTTCCTCCACCAATTATAATTTACCAGTAATTGTGCAACAAGCGGACATAACTTCACGTTCGAAAGGTGCAATTGGAAGTCAAAATATAGCAGTTACCACTGTGCAAACTGGAAATATTGGGCGTAACATTCGTCTGCGTGGTAATTTGCCACCTCCTCCAGTAATTACCGGTTGGCCCCCTTATGGCTTTTCTCCCGGTTATACTCAACCGGTGGGTAGTTTTGTTCCTCCCGTTCAGTTTGGGAGTGTAAATGGAGGAAATAATCCCTAAAACCTACAACAATATTCTGATTATTCTCGTGATTACAATGTGGGTTCTACCTCAAATGCTACTAATTCGATGGCAGTGTATCGACAGCAAGTAGGGAAAAATCATCATGACTTGGTCAATTTGTTGACTCAACAGATGACCACAATTCTGAATCCCATGATGGCTGATCACGAATCAAAATTTGAACGTCTTGCTAGACAAGTCGAACGGATTGCTCGAATCGTAGATTATGAGGATGATGAAAGGCATAATGCCAAGGGAAATAATGAGGGATTCGAGAATTTATTTCAAAATGAAAATGATGTTGTTAATAGAGAAAATCCTCATGCAGTTCCCCGAGGTCAAAATGCTGATGACTTTCTAGTCAGATTACGTGATAATCATGGCGGTGAACGTTATCAAGTCACCAGGATTGTGGAAGAAGTACGGAATCGAGTTGGTCTGAATGTTGGTTTTAAGAATCGACCCCACTTTGTGTCTGCTTTCCCCCAAGTTGTTCAAATGGCTCAAGTGCCAAGAGGGGTGAAAAATCCAAAGATAATTACAAAGTTTGCTGGGAAAGTCGGAGAATCAACTAGTGAACATGTTGCTCGATATTTGGTTGAAATTGGAAATTTAGCCAATGATGAAAATTTGAAAATGAAGTTTTTTTCTTCTTCGTTAACGAAGAATTCATTTACTTGGTTTTTGACTCTTAGACCAAATTCGGTAACGACATGGAATCAGTTAGAAACTGCTTTTCACGCTCAGTTCTATCGAGGGAAAATGAATGTGGCAGTTACTAATCTAGTAGCCTTGAAACACGAAGATGGTGAAACCATTGATGATTACATGATATGTTTTAAGAATGCTAGGAGCAGATGCTATGTTTCATTACCTGAGAGTGAAGTGGTAAAAATAGCAACTGCGGGGTTAGGATTCTATATGCGCAGGAAGTTGCTTAATATGAATATCCTTGATTTAGCCCATTTGGCCGAAAAAGTTTGTCAGACCGAACTTATGAAAAAGGAGAAAGAGAAGTATAGGAGTGAGCAATGATCGAAGAGTAAACCTTTTACTCGAAAAGAAAAAGTTGCTTATGTGACTATGGAGTCCTTAGAGGAAGAAATCGATTTTGAAACGGAGGTCGATTTGGCCGAACTTAAGAAAGGCCCTCCATATGTCTGTTCTTTATTCAAAAAGCTTCCTATTAATGAAAAGTCGAATGATTCAAAACTGAAAAGTGGAAAGAAATATAGTTTGGATATTTCAAAATCTTATCAGATTTTTGATGTGTTACTTAAAGATAAACAGTTAATTCTTCCTGAGGGTAGAACTTTACTTTCCGTGAAAGATTTGAAATGAAAACCTTATTGTAAGTTTCACCAAGCAACAAGTCATTCGACTAACAGTTGCGTTCGTTTCAGGGACTTAATTCAGGAAGCAATAATGGAGGGACGGCTGAAATTTGATGATGGCAAGAAGGAAATGAAGGTTGATATTGATCCCTTCGAAGCAGACGCCAGCTTTGTGGAACCATGTTTCGGAGTGAACATGGTTGGAATGTCCTATGATTTTGATGTGGTCTTGATGATTTTGAGACACAGGTTCAATCAGTGTATCCCGAGCGGGAGATGGTTTGTTGGACTTTCTAGTTCAACAAAAGATTAAAGACTGGGACGTATCTCTGTGTCCACCGTGTACTGCTGTTTTTGATGCTGAGGCAGCAGCTATCTTCGAAAAGGAGAGAATGAAGAAAGAGCTGGCTCATAGGGAAGAACAGGCGCCCCAGAGGCAGCCGATTTGGCGCATAGAGGGTCAGAGTTCTAAGACACCACAACAGAATATGGCTACACCATTAAGCCGATCTCAGGCTATAGGTGTCCAGTGAATTCGGAACTGTCAGGAGTTCCAGAAGTGAGATGCTCTCTATCGACACAATACACAATGGGGACATCGGGGACCTCCCCAAAATCAATACCCCTACTTTCGTAGTAGAGCCAGAGGTTATCCAAGAGGTCGAGGGGGAAGAAGAAATTTCAATTAGAATAAGAAACCCCAGGTGGAAGTAAGTAAGGAGGCAACACCCTCTGTGCATTTCCTTCTAATGGAGAAACTTGTCCGAAAGGAATTTCATCTCCTACAAAGATGGAAAAGGGTAAAGCAGTGGCTCAGTCCTCAGGGGTCGACAAGAACAAAGAAGTTGATGTCGATGGAGAATATTTTGATGAAGGGGATGATGACATGATTGGAACGATCTCAATCATTCCAACTGAATATCTGGGGGAATATGAAGGTGACCCAGATGAAGATTATGATATGGAGGATGAGGAAGCCTTTTCCTTCATCCGAATTGAAGATGAGCTGGGATATTTCCTTCGGCCTACTGAAAAACAAATGTCTCATCTCCTCCTGCTTCATATAACTACTACTTTGAGTGGAATCAAAGTAAACAAAGTCTTGATAGATGGTGGAGTGGCAATCAATCTGTTACTTGAGAGGATGTTAATAAAAGTGGGGAAGCATCTTGATGACTTAGTTCCCACAAATATTGCTGTAACTGATTTTAGTGGGACTTCAACTCCAGCAAAAGGGTTGGTTACTCTTACTGTGAAGGTTGGCTCATCTGAGCGCAACACTGTGTTTATGGTGGTTCCATCGAAAGCAAGCTATAATGCTTTGCTGGGGTGAGATTGGATCCATGGTGTGGGTGCAGTACTCTCCACTGTGCATCAGAGTGTTCTTCTTTGGACAAAGGATGGCAAGCCTGAAGTCATCAAGGCAGATTTGAACCTCTATGTCGAACAAATGCATGTTGATTTCAGGATATATAATCCTAAATTGAAACCTTTGAATGTTGACCGAACATTGAATTCTTACAATTGTGAAGGGTGCTACTTGTCTTCTGAAGGCCTTTCGGTGAAGTTGCGTTACCCAGAGTTAGGATTTGCTCCAACTGGTTGGGACTGTCTGTCTTGAAGATTTTCTGAAGTTACTCCTTGGACCAAGTTGAGAAAGTTTCCGATTACCTGGTAACCTTGCATAATTATTTAAATAATTTTATTCCTGTAAAGAATAAAAATGATTCTTCTGATGAAGTGGGATCATGTAGGTTTAGGAGTTCCTTTAATAGTAGTAATGGTATTAGCTCGATATCTTTAATCGAGCTTTGTCATAATTTAAATATTTCTCCTATGTGTAATGAAAGTGATGCTTCATTGTGTTGAAAATCAAAGTAATATCAATAAAGTGGATAATTCAGTTTATTCTATTTCTAATGAAGTTGTTGATTTTACCTTTGACTGCATCTATGATTTAGAACCTTTGGGTTTTGAGAAACATTCTGTAAAAGATGATGATCATTATAAAGGGTTTGAATCTCAAGATCCTTTAGAAGAAATCAATCTAGGGACTCTTGAGGATGTTCAAATTACATATATTTGTAAAGATCTTGTTGATCCTTTTCGAATTGAACTTTTTAATCTTTTACATGAGTTTAAAGATTGTTTTGCTTGGGATTATCATGAGATGCCTGGTCTCGATCGTTCACTTGTGGAACATCGATTAGCATTAAAACCGAATGCTAGATCCGTGAAGCAAATCCCAAGACGTTTTGCTCCGAAAATCAATGAAAAAGTAAAAGAGGAAATAGAAAGCTTGATTAAGGAGAAATTTATTCAAACTGCACGCTATGTTGAGTGGGTTTCGAATATTGTCCCTGTAATGAAGAAAAATGGGAAGTTAAGAGTATGTATTGATTTTCGAGATTTGAATAATGCTACTCCGAAAGATGAATATTTTATGCCTATTGCAGATATGTTACTTGATTCTGCAACGGGAAACGAAATCCTTAGTTTTATGGACGGTTATTCAGGATATAACCAAATCTTCATTGCAGAAGATGACGTGTCTAAAACTGCTTTTTGTTGTCCTGGGGTATTAGGCACTTATGAATGGGTGGTTATGCCCTTTGGCTTGAAAAATGCTGGTGCAACATATCAGCGAGCAATGAATGCCATCTTCCATGAGTTTATTGGAAAATTTATGGAGGTTTATATCGATGATGTTATGGTCAAATCGATTTCAGTGAATCAACACATTGATCACTTAAGAAAAGCATTTACCACCATGGGGAAGAAGAGATTAAAAATGAATCCTTTAAAATGTGCTTTTGGGGTATCTATTGGTAATTTCCTGGGTTTTGTTGTTCACAAATAGGGGATTGCAATCGATAAAAATAAGGCAGATGCAATATTAGCATTATCTGCACCTAAATCGAAGAAAGAAGTGCAATTATTCTTAGGTAAGGTAAATTATTTTAGAAGGTTCATTTCGAATCTCTCTGATCGAACTCGAGTGTTTTCTCCTTTAGTAAAGCTAAAGAATGATTCACAGTTCGAATGGACGAATGAACATCAATTAGCATTCGATTTGATTAAGGTTTATTTATTGAAGGCTCCAATTATGGCGAATGTTCGTCCACATGAGCCCTTAAAATTATACATTGCAGCATCTAAGAACACGATTGGGTGTATGTTAGCCCAAGATGATGAGAACAGGTAGGAGCGGGCCATTTATTACCTTAGTCGAGTTCTGACAGATATCGAAACAAGGTATTCCCCGATAGAAAAATTGTGTTTGTCTCTATACTATCCCTGTATGAAATTAAAATGTTATATGGTGGCTAAATCGGTGAAGGTTATAGCACAAACTAATCTCGTCAAATATATGTTGAGTTTCCCAATGTTACGAGGACGTTTAGGGAAATGGATGCTAGCCTTAACAGAGTTTGATTTGCAGTATGTCCCGGCTAAAGCTGTGAAAGGACAGGTCATTGCATATTTTCTGGTAGACAATTTAAAAGATCTGAATGACCAGGGGGCAAATGTAATCGATGTTAAAGTCGATTGTTGGAAGCTATATTTTAAGGGATCGAAGCACAAAGATGGTGCAGGGGTTGGAATCCTTATTATTTCACTAGAAGGGATTCTATTAGAGTTTTTGTTCGAATTAAAATATCCTTGCTCGAATAATGTGGCAGAATATAAAGCTTTAATTTTGGGTCTCGAAATATTAATTAGAAAAGGGGTTTTGGAAGTCCAGATATTAGGGGATTCCCAGTTGGTTTTGAAGCAGTTATCGAAGGAGTTTAAATGCAATAACAAGAGGTTGCAAAAGTATTTAATAACTGCTTGGGAGTTGTTGACCTCCTTTCGAAAAGTTTCTTTGGTTCACATTCCAAGGATTGATAATGAAATTGCTAATGAATTAGCCCAAATTTCTTTGAGATATAGAATCGGTCCAGAAACTCTTAAGAAATTGGCCAGTGTTCATAAAATTTTAGTACCTGCAAATGAAAGAGAAGTTTTGTGCGTAGATAAATGGGGAGATACTGATTAGAGGAAGCCTATTGCTCAGTATTTAAAGGATCCTAATATTCCGGTTGATAGAAGGATGAAATTGCAAGCAATAAATTTTGTCTTGATGGCTGGTGAATTATATAAGAAGGGAATCGATGGAAGTTTGTTGAGATGTTTAGGCCAAGATGATCAAAATATTGCTTTGGGTGAAGTCCATAATGGGATATACGGTGCCCATCAGGCTGGAAAGAAAATGAAATGGGTGTTATATCGCAATCACGTGTACTGGCCATCTATGATAAAAGATTGCATCGATTATGCAAAAGCATGTCAAGAATGTCAATTACATGGTTTGATACAGCAGATCCCTGCATCCGAGCTGCAATCGATAATAAA
Organism: Arachis hypogaea; assembly: GCF_003086295.3. Taxonomy (NCBI): domain Eukaryota; kingdom Viridiplantae; phylum Streptophyta; class Magnoliopsida; order Fabales; family Fabaceae; genus Arachis; species Arachis hypogaea. Next base: position 7,181,346 of record NC_092050.1, read on the forward strand.
ACCATGGCCATTTAGAGGTTGGGCTTTAGATTTGATTGGATTGATCCACCCTCCTTCATCGAAACAACACAAGTTTATCTTTGTAGCAATCAATTATTTTACAAAGTGGGTTGAAGTAATTCCCCTAATAGAAGTTGGTCAAAGTGAAATAATAGACTTCATTGAGGAACATATTATCCATCACTTTGGAATTCCTTAAACAATAAGTACTGATCAAGGAACGATGTTTACTGGTCAGCGAATTAAAAATTTTGCAGTCTCAAGGAATATTAGTATGATTACTTCAACTCCTTACTATGCTCAAGCTAATGGGCAAGTTGAGGCAGAAAATAAAATTTTGATAAGTCTGATAAAAAAGTATATCGGAAACAAGCCTCGAACATGGCATGAGACTTTAAGCCAAGTACTTTGGGCTTATCGAAATTCACCAAGAGGGTCAACAAATACTTCACCCTATAAATTAGTTTATGGCCATGATGCAGTGCTATCATTAGAAATTAATTTGAATACTTTGAGGATATCAAAACAGAATGATTTGCCAGTTGATAATTACTGGAATGCAATGTTTGATGAGTTGAATGAATTAGATTTAGAGCGAATCCTGGCGCTTGATGACATGATTCGACAAAAAGAAAATATTGCTCGAAGTTATAATCGTCGAATAAGAGAGAAATATTTTAATACAGGCGAGTTGGTTTTAAAAGTTTTTCTGCCAATGGAGAAGAAATCGAAATTCCTTGGCAAATGGTCCCAGACTTGGGAAGGCCCTTTTCAAGTGATAGGGTCATATTCTGGAAACACATATCAAATCAAGGATATCGAGTCGGGAAAAGTAATTATCTCAATTAATGGAAAGTATTTGAAGCAATGTTGTTGTTGGCTAAATTAAAGTCAAACATGCATAAGTCCAAAAAAGATAGAAACCATTACAAAAAGTAGCCTGAAGTAAAGAAATTCAAGGTGCCAAGAGTTTTGCCAAGTCCGAACGCAGTTGTGCCCTTTTATTGTCCAAAGTTGAAAGTGCTTCAATATGCTTGAACTTGTTGAATTGGAACTGTTCAAATTATTTCTCATATTCTTCTTTCTTGGCCTCAATGGAAACAATTTCTTGAATAATTTGGTGTTGTTCTTGCTAGGCAGTAGTCAGAGGTACGCCTATTTCAGCCCGCCTTTCGTGAACTTTAGCAAGCTTTTCGTTAATTTGGGCCAATTCTTTTTTCAAGCTTTGTCTCCTCCTTGTCATAGAAAGCTTGAATGGAAATAGCATGAGAGATCCTTAGATCGAATTCTTCATGAGAAGTCTTTTTCGGTTGAAGAGTGGAAGCATAATTGTCTATTTCAGTTAATCTTAGCTGCTTCGTTTTCGATCTCTTGGAGTTCATTTTAAGAGGTTATACTACTGTGGGAAAGCTCTTTGAATTGTTAGACCATGGCAGAGTACGGGATAGAAGCCGGAAATCCAAAGGTGGAATTCAAAATGTCAGATAAAAGCTGGTTGAGGAGGATATCTTTGATCCAGGCAGCAGGTGGGTGATCCAAGAGTTTAAGAAGGGATCGAAGCTGTTCTTGAGTGTCAACATCCAACTCGAATAGAGGGCTGGATGAGGAAGGTCTAGGAAGTGTTGGAACAGAAACAGGCACTTCGTCTTCTTGGATAACCCGATTCAAAACAGAGATCAAGTTAGCTAATGTAGCACTTGTGGGTGTGGTAGATACGCCTTAAATTTCTAGATCTTGGTCCAGGAGGAGTTTGGAATCCAGCCTGTTGAGGGGGGTTGGAGAATCCTTGAGGAGTTTCTAAAACTCTGGATCGAGACGAGTCTGAATTTGTCGTCTCAGCAATTCGAGAGACAGAATCAGAATCTGGAGCCATCTGGTTCTCAGCAGAAAGCGCAGTCTGATTAGTTGGTGAGATTGACTCAAGTATTTGAGTTTGTGTTAGAGAATGCTGCGGAGGATCTTTTGTCAAATCGACCACCGGTGTTACACGGGAAGGTGCAAAGGCAGCTTGAAGTGGTTGAGTAGATTTTGTGGCTTGGATCAAATTGTGGGATGTAGAGTGTCCCAAATCAAGTTGTTATTGCAGAAGTGGTTGATCAGGTGCCACAGGAGATGTGATTGAGTGAGTAGCAGTGGTAGGCTGAAATGAAAGGTATACAGTTATAAGTTAAGTTTTATTTCAATTTAAATGAAACACATGTGGAAATGTTAGTGTTACCAGAATAAGCCTTGGTTTTCGAATGAGTTTTTTACCAGGGTTTGAGAAAAATTGAACAAGGGGGAGAATGCTGAATTTAAAGGAATATAGTACTGTAGCCGTTATTATAGAAGGAATGCAAAAAGAGGTAACTTCTCGCAGAAGGCGAAAAGGTGGAGAGAGAAAGCATATGTCTCGGGAAATGTGTCGAGTGATTCAGTATTAATGGGGAGTTAAATGGTAATTATTACCGATTTAAAAGATTGAAATTTGAATTTGGATTAAGTGTTTCATCTTCTAAATAGTGTTATCGAAGGCAAACACATTAATCCAAGGGAGCAATTTATTGATCGAAAAAATATTTTTCAATTAAAGCAAGGTAGTTCGAAATGATGAAAAAATCGAAGAATTCAGACAGTTTTCGAAAAGATACACGCGTAAGCGTGGGTTGAAGGTAATCGACGCGGATTCGATTACATTTACTTTATTAAATCGGATAGGTCAAATCGAACAAGATTTTCGAGACAGGTAATCGAACAAGATGTTCGAATAAGTAGATCGAGAAGTTATGGCAGTGGAGAAGTTAAAGACTTTCATCACGCGAGAAAATTATGGGAAATGTGTACAGACAAAAGGCGGGAACGGTTATCAAGGAGTATGCATTCAAGATTGTGATTTTGTGATTAATTGTAATTAGTTGTCAGTTACCAAAAGTAGATTATAAATACCAAGAAGTTTTAGGGAATAAAGGTTGAAACTTTAACTCAGAAAACACTTAAACACACTCACATCCCAGAAAATTCCTGAGTCTGCGATCGAGTAACTTTTCTGTAGGGTTCCTTCCATATTTTCTTTCTTTTAATTTATCTTCTTGTAAACTTTGTCTTTTAAGCAAATTTATCTTTCAAGTATCATTTATTTTCATCGTCCGATTTACATTTCTACATTTTAGATTTTCATGTCAAAGCCCTTTGACCCGGTCAAAGGCATTTTATCGCTTTCTTTCAATTTCAACGCAAACCTTTCCGTTTTCAGCACATTTTCGTTTCGAAAACTTTACCTTTTCGTTTCTTTTATTGATTTATAAATTTCAATTTATTTTTATTCTCAATACTCGTCTAATCGAAGACACTTTGATACACTTTTAGAAAAATGGTACCTGCATAGAGGAGTAGGTTTCGCTCCCAAACCACTAAATATCGAACCACCATTGATTTGTTAAAAATCGACAAAACACATAGTTTATTAAAAAAGGTTAATTCACAGTCTTATATATATAGTTCAAGACTTTCAAACCAATTAATATATTTTTTTTATAAGGCTCAAACCAATTAATATATAGTCACTTCTAAGTATATATATATGAAATTAAAGTTGCGTTCATTTTTCATGAGATTTTTTTTTAAAAGAAAGAAAGAAAGAAAGAATCCTGAAAAGATCATATAGGGATTCTATTTTGTGAGAAACATATTCTTGGGGTCCTTCGTGTCGTGTTTTGATTTGAATTTTTTCGATGAAGACAAGTGAAAGAGAGATATAGAATGGAAATATTTGGACAGCGTAAGCATAGCATAGAGATACCTTGGTAGGCATTTTATATAACATCGATTCTTCACTCATACTTGAATGATAGGTCAGCGAGAATTCGGGACATTGGCTTCATCATACGATAATAGAGCCTCTCTTTTCTTTTTTGGATTTTTCTAAGGATATTATTGCAAGTTGAGGAGCAAGTTGGCCAACCCATGGGTCTACCTAAAGATATAGTTCGTTTACTTCTCATATTCCATTTGATATGTTGTTTGGCTTCCCAGTTGCCAGGCCAGTAATAATACTTCTCTTTTTCCAATTAATTAATTAAGTATTTAATTAATATATGTATTCTAAAAATATATGTTATTAAGATTATTAATTGAATTTTTTTCTAAAAAATATATAAATTTTAAGTTTTTAATGTATTTATTATTTTTTTTTTCAATAAAAATTTCTTAAGACTATTACTAATAGTAATTTTAAAAGATATATATTAACTAAATTCATTAATTATCATTTATCAATTTCCATGTTGATGTTACTTATTGCAACTTTTCTTGAGTGGCAACGTATCTAAATCCACTCGTTTTTTTGTTGGTTTAATTATTATTTTAATTTTTATATTTTTATCAAATTTATAATTAAGTCTTAATATACATTCAATAGAGTAATTAAATTCTTTTTTTTTTTTGTTCTTTTTCAAAGTGCAATATCAGCCTATATAGGTGTTTTTTTTTTTTTTTTTGTTGTGTTTATTAGTTCGACAGATTAAGAATTAATCTGTTGTGAATCTGAATTTCATTTAAAATTTTGTCACTTATCAATACATAAAATAAAATTTAAACATTTATTTAAGCGGACGAATGAGTCAACAACTCAAATTATTGAAGTTGGTTTATAGGTGATGTTATTGTTATTAGTCTTTTGGCCTCTCCCATTGTTCCACAAACAAAAGTGGCCCTTCAAATGATTTTAAGGTTACCTCCTTCCAATCAAAATTCCAAATCCAGTTGTTGGGTCAAGGTCACCATCCTAGCTAGCTAGTTCCAATTTCCATTACCGTTGGCTTCTCTCAAGTCTCGCAACAAAAATACGAATTTCCATAGTTCTCTCTTGTACATCAAGTAGTAATATCGTTATATATCTTTCCACTGTTAGATAAGAAGCGTGATTATTTATTTCATGTCAGTTACATATTCAATCTAATAATAAATAGCAAAAAAATATAGAATAATATTATATGACTAACAAAATTTAGTATTATAGGCTAACACTTAGCCAATAAACATATTTTTATACTAATATTTAAAAAATATGATATTGACTAAATTTTAAATTTTAAATTATAAATACTAATGTTCTAAATATTGGTTCGAATTGGTCGGTCGAACCTGTTAAACTGTGAATCAACAAATATGGTTCGGACAGACAACAAAACCGACAAATTTAGAAATTGGAGTTGAACTGTCGAATCAGTCAGAAATCGGTCGGTCAAACCAAACCGTGACCCAATCGGTTTTTAAAATTGGCTAGCAAAACGCTGCGTTTTGCATGCTGAAGAAAGGGCCAAAGGGGAATGAACCCTAGTCTCACCTATAGACCCACTCACACCTCTCCTCTTGAGCCTCCACAATCCACTCTCACCTCTCGCTCTCATTCTCACGTCTTCGGTCTCCACCTTGAACTTCCGGCGCAACTTCCGTCCAGTGCCGCCGTCGCAATGTCCGTGGAGCCACCACCATTGTTTGTGCAGCCACGCTCCATCGCCAAGTCAGCCCTCGAAAATCGCAACCACCGCCAACGCCACTTTCCGTCGCGCAGTTAGGGACCGTTGGCGCCAGCTCTGCTCAACCCTGCCACCCCTTCAGCCACCTCTTGCCAGCCAATGTCCCTGTTCCCGCCAGCTTTGCATTTTTCCAAACTTCCAGCTTCTGACCCTAGGTATGAATTTTGATTTTTGTAATAATAATTGTTGAAGCATTGATTAATTGTTGAAGGATGATTAATTGAATAATTTTTTATAATTATTGTTAGTTCAGTTCTGTTCAAGCCTGTTCGAAGGTTACTTTGAAGTTTTGTGAACTGTGAACTGCAATTTTTTTATTTTTCTCCCCTAAATTCGATTTTTTATGCTCTGTTCAGAAATTATTGAATGATTATTGAATGTTTTGTGTTTTTGTTGAATGATTATTTGATTCTTGATTAGCACTGGATGCTCTGCTTTGTTTGTGTACTATTTCTATACTGTGTTTGTGATTTTTTTTTTGGATAATTCAACAGGTTAAAGATAAACTTGTTGTTTAATAATATTTTCTTCCATTGTTAATCTCGGTAATTCAATAGGAAGCAGATATAAAAGCAGAGCTTTCAAGTCTGTGCGAGTTGCTGTCCATGTCCTGGTAAATGGATTGCAAGTTAATGTTATTTCCTTTAGTTTTAATGTTGGATTTTGAAACTAACCCTAATTTCTTACTTCTCAGGAATCAAAAATCAAAAATCAAAGAAATAGAAAAAAAGCAGGTATTATCAGTTAAATTCAATTCTGAGTATTATTAGTTGGACAATTATGAGAACATTATTACTGCTTGTGAGCTGAAAACTTTAGATTTAATTGATTTTTGTCTGGTAATTATTGGTTGGACAATGATAGTGTTTAGGGTTTTTAATTTGTTCTGTTTGAAATATGAAGGATGAGCTTAAGAGAAGCTTGCTAGATTCTATGATGTTAAGGACCCCAATATTGCGTTCGTGTTCAAGTTCCACACCCGTTTTGGAGGGAGAAAATTCATTGGTTTTAGTTTGATTTATGATACTGTTGAGAATGCTAAGAAGTACGAGTCTAAGTACAGACTTATTAGGGTAAGATAACTCCATTTTTTGTTCTTCTAATGTGGTTTTTGTTCATGAGTGTAATTGCTATAGAATGAGAAACATTTTCATCCAATTAGAATATATGAGAAATATTTTTTATTCTTCTGATGTATGTTTATTTATAATTTATTTATTATTTTATTATAAAACGATTTTTTCGGTTGGACTACAGTTGAACTGATTAAACCAATAAACCAATAATTAAAACGATTCGATGATCGGTTCGATTTTCAGAACCTTGATAAATACTAAATTTTAAATTCTAATAATATTAAAATAAGATATTAGTCCAAAATATTAACAAATATTGATAAAAAAATATTAGTCCTTTAATATTTCTCTAAAATATATGTATGGTACAAAATTAAGTATAAATAATATATTTTTTAAAGCTATAATAGATGATAAGACTGAAAAATAAATTTTACATATGTACTTCGCTCAAAATTATACTTGTAAAATGAACAAATTATGAATCCCCAAAGACGTAGGTTCATAATTGATACATGCTAAAGTTTTTTTTATTATTTTAATTTAATTTATTTTAAAGTTTATAGTTAGAAATTCAAGTAAAATTATTTTTTGGAAAAGTCTAGGGGCCAGCAATTTTGTTAAATTTTGGCCAGCATGTAACCAGCAAAGAAAAATGAGTCATTGGATAAAATCTCACACCAATCTCACATCATTAAAATCATCATTGATGACTATTTGATGGCTACAAATCACAAAAATTATTGATTCTCTAAGATTCTTCTTATTTTTTAAGGCCGATAGTGATATCGTGTTAATATTTTATTTAGATTAATGTTCATAATTTTATGTATATAATATTTATAATTATATATTTATTTTATTTAATATTATTTAATTATCCTAATAGTAATTAAGAAATACAAAATAAAGTAATAATTAAGAAATATAAAATAAAAAATTTAAATTATTTGAAAAATTATGGTTTTTTAAATATTTTTGTAGTATCAACCGTTTACTTGTTCCTAGAATATAATGACGTGGCACGTTTAGGTTTTGAAGAGGCTTCAAATATCTGAATTGAAGATCTCCTTGTGGACATGCATTCAGCATTCATTCATTTGGATCTTGTTATTCAATAAATAAGGGGTAATCATGTAGAAAGATAATCCTGCAATGCACGTAATAAGTCATTGATGAATTAACACGCCACGTCATGACTTATATTACTAACTTCATTATGTTATAGAAAAATCCTAACTCATATTCCTAACAGTATAGCATAATAACATTGTTAGATCCTTTTGGCTATCCAGATGAGAAAAAAGGGAAACTAAAAAAGGTGATATTCGATCGATTCTTATGTCTGTAGATGGTAATTGTAATTCTTTTTTGAGAAATTCTTATTTATTCTTTTAGAGTAAATGGCTTTTTCTTTTTCACATAATTTATTCATTCTTAATTCTTAAAGGTGCTAAAAAAAAATTATTAACACTACGTTCCGTAGTTATAAGGAGTGGAGGTGGGAAGATCCTTTTTTGTTGTTGATAGCAATGTCAGAGATAACATTAAGTTAAATATTTGAGTTGTGATGTTGTTAGCTGACTTTAACAGGTGGTGTTTTGTTTTGATTAATTTTCTAGCTCTTTGCTCTACGTTAGTGTTGAGCTCTGTTATTTCAAAAAAAATTCTTATTTCTTTTTTTTCCCTTACTTTTTCAGATTTAATAGATGAGATTACTTTATAGAATAAAAAATTCTTATTCCATGAAATATATAAGAATGCCCCTTTTTTTTTTCTCCAATAGACTATAGTTCAGTCTCTCGCTCGAGTACGAAAACACAAACACAATAAATGTCACACATGCAAATGGAAAGAATATATAGAAATCATGAAATACCATATTGGACTCAGGTAGCATTCTTTATATGTTTTGGGCCTCTTGGTCCGCTTTATATTGGGATTATCTTTTGCCCAAGGTATTGAGCATCTTCTGGTAAGTTGTATACAAGTTGGTTTGCTTCATATATATATATGATGCTGTCTATGAGGGTAAAAAGGTCAGATGCCTATGGTGACTAGGAATAAATGTCCAATTAAATTGAGAAATGTGTTAAGATTTGATTTGTTTACTAAATTTGACCTAGGATTTTGATTTTTTTTTTTTTTTAGACTTGGACCTAGGATTAAAAGTAAGTAAAATGTTTAAAAAGTAAAACTTTGGTCAAATAACATCACCAAATAAACCAACTTGAGTTGGTCGAGTGGTCAGCTCACTCGTCCGCTTAAGCAAGTGTCGGGAGTTCGAATCCTGCCTTGTGCATGCAACAACTCATTGGCCAGCGGCAAACTTTTAAATGGAGCTTAGATTCGCGACGGCTTAGTCCTTAACCTGTCGGGTTGGGGGATACCGTTTTGGGTAAACCAAAAAAAAAACATCACCAAATAAAAAAAGGCCCAACCACACGGCACACAAAAATCGACAAAGGTTTTGCCTAAAATCTGAACACTTTCTAAAATACCAAAAACAAAAAAGTATAACCCTGGCCCATGAAAACCCACAAACACTGATCTTCTCAAAAGGGAGAGGAGCTGGATCGAGTCCTTCAAGTTTTTGGCGCGAAGAAGGTTCATGGCAACGTAAATAAAACACCATTGCTGACTGGGAATTGAATCAGATCAATACGTCTTTTACAACCACAAGAAGACATGAACATAATCAACCGCACAACCTCAAAGAGCTTCCACCACCATGTCGTGAAACAAAATATCGTCTTCAGGCCAACTCCACTGAACCAGGGCCGCTGGAAAACTACCTGATAACATCGCCTGCCGCCGACAAATCACTCTCCACACTTGACTGCGACGTTTTGCACCTCCACTATTTAATTAATTTTACGAAAATATTTTATAACAAAAAAAATTAACTAATAATAATTAGAATTTATCTTATATAATGTTTATTAATTATTGTTAGAATTAATAAATGCTAAATAAATCAACTTTTGTCTCCTAACATTATTGTTAATTTTATATTCTTTGTTTTTGAAATTGCCAATACAACCTTGGGGTAAAAACTCATAAATTATGGCTTTGCATTCAAAACATGGTTTAATTTAATAGTAGTATTAGAGAATCAATATATTTTGTGATTTGTAATAATTAATGAATTATTATTAATATTTTTAATAGTATAAAATTACATCTAATAATTCCCTTTTTTTAATCATTAAATATTGACTAAATTTTAATAAAAGTGTTTATCATAAAACTTTCTCATCCCTTAAATGGAAGACTTAATTAACCATTGTCCTTACCATGTGTCACGAGACTAAATTTTAATAAAAGTGTTTTGGTCAATATATAATCCCGTAGCCACTAGCCACCACTTTTATATATATATATATATATATATATATATATATATAACATTGAAATTGATGATTAAATAAGTTTTTGATTCATTCAAAATTATTGATCTAGGGCTTTGGTTCCAAATTTTTCAGCAGTGAGTGAAATTGGTTTCTACTTCCATCCTAATATATATCGATTTGGAAATAAATACTTGTACTTCGAATCATGCTAAATCAATTTCTACTACCATTCCGATCCACACTATTAGTCTTAGCTTTTTAATTTTTATTATTTTCGTTTTGAGGTCAATGACAATACAACAACAACAAAGTCTTATCCTACTAAATTTAGAGATCAATGACAATATTTATAAATAGAAAAAATATAGGTAACCAACAATATTTTTAAATAATGTGTGAACAATATAAATTAATAAGATTAAAAGAATAAATTAATCTTAAATTTAATTAATAGTATTAAATTAGAATGTAGTATATTTTTATTTGATTAGTGATTGTTCATGTTATTTAAGATAATCATTGTTTACCTAGCACTCCCAAATAAATATTAAAGAAACACTACCAAATATTTTTTTTAACATAAAACAATTTCTAATATTTTTTTGGTTAAGTAATTATTATCTAGAGAATAGAAGTCCATAAGTAGTACCAATATGCTTGAACATTATTATTTAAACAAAAAATGATTGTCTTCGTGTTAAAATATATAATAACTAAAAATTATAAATAATTTTACATATTTAACTAAACTATTCGATATAATGCGTGTTATATCTTAGCTACTACCTTTACATTATGATATTTTCATACACCTAAACAAATATTTTAAACTAATAGTAAGAGCAAGGGAGCTTATTCAACCATAATTGAAATGATTCTGCATATTAATTGTTTAAGACATTAGTAAGAAAAAAGAATAAAGTGGTCTCTAATGATTGGTGCGACATTTTTAGATTAATTGAATCACATGCAGTGCTCGATCTAGTTAGCCCAAATATCGAAGCTGATGATGTCGTTATACCTTTGGCTTGGTTATGTCCGAGGGAAGTTCGTTTCCTAAAGATTAACAAATTTCTGACGCAGCGTGCACATTAACCTTATTATATTTATTATTATTTTCTATAATAACTATTAATAGCAAATCAAAAATGAAAGAACAATTGCTATCAACGTGGGATATCCAAAAGCACATGGGTTATTTTTTATCAGTTTGGTGCTTGAATTTTCTGTTTTTAGCGTTGTTTTTAATTTGATCAAGGAACAAGGAAGAAACATTTAACTCTCTGGATGCATGCCGAGAGAATTCTCATCTGACAACATTCCAAACCAACTTGCTTTTATCCTCTTGACCTCTACTCTTCAACCTACATTCAGGGCTTGACAATATATATCCTACTCACGGATATCTAACCTGGACCAACACATTTAGATAGGATTGTCTACTCTACCTGCTGCAAGTAGGATAGAATAGGGTACAAATTTGCCTACGAGTAGGGTATGGATTTAGAGTATACCCTACTCTACTCGCACTTCTAATATATATATATATATATATATATATATATATATATATATATAAAAGTTATGCATGTAGTGAAGAAAGTGAGTGTTGAACTCACAATCTTTCTCTTATAAAAACTTGAAATAACCACTAACTTAGTCGATGATCATATTATTTGTAATTTTATGTTAGATTTCTTTAAGATTTTATTGTTTTTAATTTTAATTTAAACTTTATTTTTTATTTTCTATTTTATTAATATGTATACAATTTGGAATGGTTGAATTTTATATTTGTTTGAAAAATTAAATATTTTTATGCGAGTAGGGTCGGATAGGGTAAAGTTTAGAACTTTAGGGTGCGGATAGAGTTAGAGTTGAGAAATTCTTAACCCACGGGTAGAATATGATAGAGTTTTAAAAAAGTTTTCAACCCGCAGGTAGGGTTAGGATAGAGTCCAAATCCTACCTTATCCTATCCATTGCCAGCCCTACCAACACTTTAGGAATACTCAAAATTCCTAGGCACAATTAATTATAACTATTTAATTAAGCATCCTTAACCTTTTCTGATTCTCCTTATGTGCTTTTCATAGATTCTAGCTAGTCTCATTCCATATATACGTTCAACTAATTAATAAACAATTAAGGCAGAAAGTTAGTCAGCTTTTTGGTTATAAGATTCCGTTAGTTATATTATTCTGCAGTGCATGCCTGACATAACATAGCAAAATGAATTAGCAAACAAAAGCAATGGTAAAAACTGTAAAAAGAAACCAACGTGTCTATACTCTCTATACGATGATTATTCGGGAAAGCAACTTTTGAATCTACTCCCATGGACCAAAATCATCTACGCTAAGCTCATGGACGTATATGTATGTATGTATGTAACCTGCGGGGTCCATTCACAATTTTGAGATCACAAGAGCACTGCTTCGGTTTCAGGATCTTTGAAGCTGCAATTGATAAGATTTGGAGAATTTGTGAATGATGTTAGAACTATGGAGTTATATACTGCTACCTATACATACATTATTATACCATTGAAGACACCCCATATTTAAAGTGAACATTTTTCTTTCCATTAAAATTAAGGTAGAGTCCATGTGTTATAATAGCTATATAACTTTAGCAATAATTAAGAATAGGGTTTATTTATCTTGTACCTAGGGGGTATATATTAAGATTATAAATTAAAAAAAATTTATTAAAAAATAAAATATTTAAATTTTTAAAATATTTATTTTGTATCTATTAAATGAAAAGAATTTAAAATTTTTCACTGATGGTAAACTTATTATGTGTCCTTAAGGCATATATTAGCTAAACCCTTAATAGTAAAAGAAAATCAGTCTTTTGTCATGCTTTTAAAATGTGTCAAATAGTGCGAAAAAGCGTAATGATATCTTTCCGCCACGCTTTTTGAATTGTCGGCACACTTTTGAAAAGGTCACATCCGCAAGCGTGCCAGTTGCTCTATTGCCGCGCTTTTGTCAATCTATTCGTACGCTTTATTTTTTGCCACACTTTCATTTATTGGCACGCTTATAAGCGTGACTGTATGTATAAACCTATAGCTACACTTTTAAAGTATGTCGAAAAGTGGACAAATAGCCACACTTTTAAAAACGTGTTCATTGGGTTGATTTTGGCTATGCTTCAAAAAGCGTGCCGATGGAAAAAGATATAGCTACGCTTTTTAAGCGTGATAATAGAAAAAGATATGACTACGCTTAATAAGTGTGGTCGTTGATGACTATAAAAAGATATGGTTATGCTTGAAAAGCGTGCCAATAAAGTACAATGTGTTCTGTACAAATTATGTTGTATTATTGACTTACACAACATTTATATATCATTTTTTTAAATATTCTAGCTAAAAAATTTTATAATAATATTTAAGTAATAATCTAATAATAATTTTTTAAAATTAAACTCAATATCTTGACATCTCAGCACTATCTATCCTTTACAAAAGTTAATTATGTATTTTTAGTATAGGGGATTAAATTGACTTTTTTGGAGTAAAAAGATACTGGCTCTTCAGTATGAACATAAATGAACCAAGCGAACATGTTAACTTTAATTAAAAAATGAGATTATATCACTAAATGCCTAATTGATGAGCTTGGCCAATGAGATAAAATTCATGAAATAGCTATCTTTCAAACTTTGTAAGGTGAAATTATTCATACAAGATTATAACAACAATAATAAAAAAAATAAGCATAATAAGATAAGAGTAATAATAAATGTGCATTTGTCATTCCTATGATGGACAGGCAATTTTGCAGTCAACATTTGCTATGAGAAGTCTAACAAGTTCACCAGTGTATTCAATCACACGACAGCTTTATTACTATCAAGTAGTAATAAAAAACATCAAATATTAGTGTAGACAAATGTATCCAGGAGCAAACTCATTCCTTAGAGTAGAAGCCAATCTGCTTACCACCACCAACTATCACTCTAAATAGAGGTCGTCCTTTGGACTCTAGATCACTCATCAGGACCCCTATTTTATAAATAATAGATACTTTAGCATCTAACAATGGAAGATAAAAAATAAAAGGCATTAAACAACATAATGAAAACTACTAATTAACATGAAAAAGAAAATATTTACATCATCTTACAAAAACATAAGAATATGACATACAAAGAGCCCAAATAATCATAAATAGATAAATAAATGTTTCACCAGTGATTGAAGTAAACTTTCCTCACTGCAGGCCAGATGAACTTTTCATCACGAAAAGATGAAGAATCTTCAACTACTTTTCCTGAAAAAAGATGAATAATTTTAAATTGCAGTGAGTACAATGCTCTTTAATAACTTGCATCTCATATATGTAGCGCTCTCTATTGACATATAATTACATAATATGCATGCAGTATATCTGTATAGAGGTATCACTTAGCCATTATATTTATTTTTAGGGAAAAAAATCAAGTTCTGTTGAAAATGCCATAGACTTGAGCCTATTGATTTATGTATTCAAAGCTATTAAAGAATTTATCTTTAATCCACTCCGATTGTAAAACTTTATGCAAATAAATATCAATAGGCAAGAAAGTACACATTATAACCTTTGTTCTTTGTAAAAAATAAAAGATATTAATGGTTAATTGATCATGCATGTAAAAATATTCTAAAAAATAACCAAAATCATAATTATCAGAATTAGACCGTACCGGCTAATTTATCGATTTTTGGATCGAACCAATAATTTAACTGGTTCAATTAGTAATTTAGACCGGATTTACAATTAATTCGATCAACAATGGTTAAATTCGTTGAAAAACGATGGATTCGTGTTTAAAATTGTTGTTGACCCATACCGGTGCATTGTAGATCCGCATGCCGCCGAACTACCAGAGGAGCTCCACATGCCCACTTCAAGAGTAGGAGATGCAAGGTTCAAACAGGGGACATCAGGCATGCAACGCCTCCCTCGCTAATATGCCAACATGTTTCTTATTATTACATATGACAAAAAAATTATTATATAGTAACTTTGAATCAATTTTATTTTTACTTTTATTTTTTTAAACATATATTCACATGGATACCAAATTTTGATATATTGACTGTGTTATATTTTTTTTCTCTTATTCATTTAAATTGAGAAAGTATTTTGTACTATTGACTAATTTATTATCTCTTTTGCATCATAAATTATATCTAAGATTTGATACTTGATTGTTATTAATATATTTGTAAAACATGTATTTTAAATTTTAACTTTTTTATAATTTTATATTTTTATTTAATTATGACCGGATCAACTGGATAAATCAGCCCAGTGACCTAGTCGTATAACCGAATTAATTACCGATTCGCGGTTATGATAACTATGACCAAAATCTTTTGTCTGGACACTATTACTTGTTGACAACTTACCAAGGCTTATAATTTGTAGGCAAGGGAAATGTAATGTTTTCCAACGCTTATAAAGGCTCTTTGTCACTCAAAGACTCTTCTCCTAAATATGTACTCTTTTCATCTTCTCCCGTTACATTTTTACGGTCATCAGCTGCATATGCATCCTTTCGACAACTCTAGCATCTTTGAGAAAAGTTTTTATTCATTTAAGTACCTGTTAAGTCAAGTTAAAACCATAAGTTTGAGCTACAATATGAACATTATTCAGTTTTAAATACCAAGGCAGAGTACTTAAGGAACTAAAGACCAAAGATAAACGTTAAGAATTAAGAACAGTAAAAAATGCTAAGTGGTCATAACTTTGACCATTAAAATTGAAATAGTATCTGTTACCACCGTTTGATATTATAATTGCCAAAAGTGAAACCTGATGAACATAAAAGGAGAAAAATGGTTACATTATCTCTTTACCGATTAGTTATCCTTCTCATAGTACTACATATTAAATTTACAAACAGACTTGAAAAAAATTGAAAATCCTAATGTTGGAATAATTAAAAATAACATAAAAAATTAAAATCATAACAACAAATTATGATAAGCAAACAAAATTTAAAAATATAATTAAAAAATAAGAAACTCTAAGGCTTAAAAATTTAACAATAGAATTTAAAGTTTAGAATAAATAAAGAATTACAACAAAAAAAAGAACAAATCATACTTGAGATTGAGACTCCATTGGAAGATGCAGCTACAGGGCAGAGAGACTAAGCATGACGGAGCATCACGATGTTGATAATGGTGGAGAGATTGAGAACGATGGAGAACAACGTTACTGGGAAGGACGAGGTTGTTGAGATGGATGACGCGGAGAATGACGATACTGAGAGACGAGCTGCTGGACGACATAAAAGTATTATTAAAATAAAATCAAATTTTTTTATATTTTTGTAATTTTTTATTTATATTTTTAAATTAAAAAGTTTTAACTATTAAAAAATATTATTTTTATTTTATTAATATTTTAAAATCTCATCAAAAGCGTATAACTATTATAATTACTATAATAATAGTCACCATAACGTGTACAATGTACTTAAAAATAATTAATTTAATAAAATATTATTCAATTATAATAGTTGTTTATTTGAATAGTTGAAAGAGCTAACATTGTTGGAATGTTATTAGTAAATTTCCTGATCATGAGATAGAAGACATAGATATACAGATGTACGAGCTGACATACACTTGTAATAGCAGTTTGTCATTGCATGTAAGATGCTATTCTTTGTAGCATTCAAAATTGCTCAGCTGGTCCTACTGGATAAGGCCACACAGTATAATGACAGAAACAATACTATTTAAATATTTATATCTATCTGTCTGTTTGTGAGTGACTAAGTGAAAAGGAGAATGATTGAAGAATGTTTAAAGAATAATTGTAGTATTCCCTAGACAGAATAGTAAATTAGGAATACATATATGTGCTACATAAAACTGTAAGGACTAAACGTTCTCATCTGGATTTTCATATTAATAAAGGTAACGGGGACCAATCACAAGTGGAAAACGACGATGTATATATACCAAACAACATCGACCACGGATTCTCATATATTCGTCTTAGTATAATTCTTTTAACATAGTCTTTATTACTTATTAGACAACCAAATCAACGTATACAGGGATAACTTTATACAATTGAATGAAACTTTTAGTATGATTCTTTTAACATAGTCTTTATTAGACAACCAAAACATATACAGGGGTAACTTTATACAATGGAATGAAACTTTTAGTATAATAATTAACATCGATTCGAGTGTCTAAAACAGATCCGTGTTTATATTTGCTCTTCCTTCGGTTTATAAGTTATTATTAAAAGAGGCAAGGACCATTTTGTTGTTCTTATGTACAAAAGTTTCTCCGAGTCTTATTGCAATATTGATGGTCCAGTATTTGAGGAGATATGATGTCTGACCATTTATGGTGTATATCAGTATCATGTGGTGATGATTGATGCACAACCACACTGCAAAGAGATGCATATATGGTTACAATTTTGGCTGGACAACTTATTACAATATTCTTTTTGACAAGTGTTGTAAAATTTTGAGATGTGTTCAAATGTGTATGAAATTTTATTTTTTATTTTTTATTAAGATACGGTTAAACATAACAAACACTTGTATTAGATGAATGTGAAAAATATCAGTGTCTAAAATATATTCGACAAATATTCGTACTTCGTAGCATCGTTATATAGTTTTTAACTTATTTTTTTTAACACTATATATAAACCAAATCCTAATTTAGAATCAAATTTGTGTTAAGACTTAAATTATCGAAAAAACATGATGTGCTATTTTGTTTTCACCTCAGTTAAATTTTTATTACTTTATGTTCTAGATAAGTTTTACTTGAATATCTTATGAGTGATTTTTTTAATTCTTTTCATAAAAGTTTCATCATTAAAAATTTCCATATAAATGCGGAGATTAATCTCGTGAGAAGTTTGAAGAGGTAGAAAATATAGGTGAAATACAATATTATCCACTGATAAAAAAAATACAATATTATCCACGACAAGAATGAAGGCAAGACGGATGTAAGGAGGCACCTCACCCATTTTGCCCTGTTAATATCCTAATCTTAATGTTTGTTATTTTGGAATTGTATGGAGTCTAATTTTTCTTTTTTTTTTGGATATGTTTAAAAAGAAATACTGAGTAACTAATATTTTTTACTTTACTTTTTAACCAACATTAATTATTTTTTTTATTTTTTACGGTAAAAATATTAACCTTCTAACTATCCATTTTATAAAAGAAAAATTTTAAGTGATAAATACCTTTTCTTTTTTATTTTTGCTTTACTTTTAAGCATTATATTAATTTTTTGTGTACTGAGTAGAAGTATTAATGAATAATTTAAATATATATAAAAATATCATATCAATAATATTTTTATAATTAAATATAAATACAGTACTCTTTAAGTACTTCCGTATATATTATTAAACTAAAAAATTATGTATTTTAATTTATATATTATTGATATGATATTTTTATATATATTTAAATTATCCATTAATAATAAGAAGCCACCAAACTAATTGCTCTAGCTTTATATTTATATATAACATACAAATTTCATCATTTTCTCCCAAACATTCTTAATTTAATTTATCATTTCTGTTCTGATTCATACTGTTGATATATGTGCATGTCATTAGTGGTTAATATATAGACATGTCTATGTAACTTTATGTCCTATTATGCTATATATTTATATTATCAGGTAGACTCTAGACATTGTTGAAGAAACGGAATCTTATTTTATTGTGTAAAACGTAAATAAAGAATATATATAATTAAAAAATAAAAAATCAGCAAATATCAAATCAGACTTTAGATTCATTATTAATTAGAAAAGTTGGTTCAGTAAAACAAAAAAATTGTACTTTTAAAAATAATTAATTTCCCGAGAGATTCATTATGTTAATCTCAAATCCACATTTATAAATATATATAAAAGAACAAATGAAAAGATGTTTGGATCATTCCTGTCCCATAGATTAGTTTTTAGCCGCCATTAACAATCACAATTAATAGCTACTAGGTTGATACTTGATACAATAATGAATAATTATAACTCTTTCGAGGTTTTCTTATCCATACCTACATTTTAAGAGCATAAAATTAAGGTTTTTAATAAGAAAATATTGATATATATTCCAATATATTAATAATAACTTAGAAAACCGTCTCAGTTAGAAGTTTAGAAATGTTTAGAAGTTTAGAAATGTTTAGCAGTTAATACTACTCTTTCCTTGCATTTGGGTTATATTTGAACAAATGTTGATCAACTTTTTATATTTTTTTATTAAACATATTGGACTTCAAATAATCTTTTATGTTTTTCTTAAAATATGTTAACTAGTGCTTAGCTTTTAAGAGATATTATTAAGCAACCAAATTCTTTTTAATATAACTATTATTCGTATTCATTCTAGGAATTCATTGGATACATGCATATAATAATACACAAGAAAAAAAATTGATGCATGTTAAAAGAAAAAAAAGAAATAAAATAAGACATTGCATATAAAAGAAAAAAAATTATTCGTATTCATATAAAAGCATGTTCATATAAATAGTTACAAAAATCATAAATTGATGCATGTTAAAAGAAAAAAAAAAGAAATCGAATAAATCAGTGCATGTTTAGTTTCTCTTCCCCTTACTTTATGATTAGTCTATGTAGCTATGCTGGTAGTATCTTTTAGGAGCCACTCACATAAATACGTTCAAAACGTCTTTTTATAAAGATATTTTTTAATAATTAAAATTTAACATATATAATCGATTAAATCGTATTATTTTTGTTAAAATTAGACACATTAATTTGACCAAAAAATAGTTAATCAAATTTTGAATTGGTCTAAATTAATATTATTTTTTATAAAAAATGACTATAATATCCTATTATAAAAAATGACTAAAATACTTCTATTATATATATTAATTTTGAGAATTCTAAATTTTAGTCCTTTATTTTTCTATCGTAGGGTTTAGGGTTTAGGGTTTAGGGTTAGGTTTAGAATATATATATATATATATATATATATATATATATATATATATATATATAAAATAAGAGTATTGTAGTCATTTTTTATAAAAAAATAATAATATTAATTTAGACCAGTTCAAGATTTGATTCACTATTTTTGACCTTAAATCAATTTGTCTAGCCTAATTTTGACAAAAATAATATGATTTAATCGATTATATATGTTAATTTTAATTACTGAAAAACATCTTTAAAAAAAAATATTTTAGGCATCTTTATCTGAATGACTTCCTATCTTTTAATGTTGACATTAAAATGTTATTATATATTTATATATAAATATATATTATTTAATTTATTTTTAATGTATATTTTATATTTTATATTTTAATATATATTTTATATCAATAGTTAATTTTAATAGATAATTTTAGTATATATCTAACATAATTATCAAAAATATAATCATTCATATTGTTTTCTTCTATCAGTTTAAATTTAAAAAAAAAGCAATTTCATAACATAATTTTAAATTTTTATGTTTAAAAGATCAAGAGTTCAATCTTAATAAAATCTAAAAATAAAAAATAGCATAAGACAAAAATAAAAAATAAAAAAACCTTATACAAAAATAAAACAAATTCAAAAAAATTCTTACCAAAAAATTATATTAAAAATATAAACATTGATGTGTCTTCCCAATAAACTTAAACTTTTAGTATTTTCATGACTCTCCAACTATGAGGCCTCAATTTGGAAAATGAAGAAAATTATTATCGGTTATATGATAAAAAGGGTTGTTGAAGTAAGAAATGAATGAAGAATGAAGGATCGGAGCAGCTTGCTAATGAAAATTGTATGATTGGCACCATATCTGGTAGGCCATGGGGGAGAGAGAGAGAGATATATGAAAGCATTAGCCCGTGATTGAGTGAGTGAGCCAACAAGTTAACTGCTTGAAATTAAATCCCCCACACTTGGGTGTCCTTCACTACATGACAATTTCCAACTCCCACATAGAGACAACACCCTGGCCGGCTGCTTCACATGCCTTCCTCTATTCCTCAACCACGGCGACTCTCTTTTCTAGCCACCCATGAATACCTTCTGCTTCTGCTTCTGCTTGTTGTCCTCACCAAAATTAAACACAGCCTTCTCTTTCTCCCACACACTTTGACTTTAGGCCTACACTTGTTTTCTTGGGAGTAGAGTCGTCTATCCCACCACGATCATCATCACCAGTGACCAGTCTCTTTTTCGGATGAACAAGGGATAACATAACATCCTCACCAAAAAATTAAACCTTCATGACATGTCTAATTCAAACCCACAAGATATTGGTTCGTTTCCCAACACACACTACTACAGTACTACTAGTCAGGTCACTTTCCCCCTTTTCCCCTGCTACTACCCTCTGATTTCCCCCTTAATTATTCCACGCTTCAATTCCTTTTGTTTTCTTTCTCTCTACAATGCAATATACACTCACTACCTTCTCTAACTCTTCAATGACGCAATTCACCACAAAAATACCACCACCTTTGCACCAATACAACTTTTCATTTTCAAATCCTAATAATAATAATAATAATATTATGAACAAGAACCAACAAATTCCTAGGACTAGGCCCTGGCCTGCTTTCCCTACACCTAAGTCACTACCTACTTCCACCACCTTCGGTGACGCCACTTGCATGGAACAGTTACTTGTTCACTGCGCCAACGCTATTGAAACCAACGACGTAACCCTCGCTCAGCAGATTCTCTGGGTTCTAAACAACATAGCTCCACCTGACGGCGATTCCAATCAGCGACTCGCCGGAAGCTTCCTCAGAGCCCTAACCGCACGCGCCGCGAATACTGGAAGCTGCAAGATGCTCGCCGCTGTAGCTGACGCCGCTGCTAACCGTAACAGCCTCGCCATCGAAACGCACAGATTCTCTGTCATCGAGCTGGCAAACTTCGTTGACCTCACTCCATGGCACAGGTTCGGGTTCACCGCCGCCAACGCCGCCATTTTAGAAGCCACGGAAGGGTTCTCGGTGATCCACATCGTGGATTTGAGCTTGACGCACTGCATGCAGATCCCGACGCTGATCGACGCCATCGCTGGCCGCCACGAGGTGCCTCCTGTAATCAAGCTCACGGTTCCCGGTGCCGCCTTCAGAGAAGGTAACATCAATATCCCTCCATTACTCGATCTTTCTTACGAGGAATTAGGCGCGAAGTTGGTCAACTTCGCTAGGTCGAAGAACGTGGTCATGGAATTCAGCGTTGTTTCTTCGAGTTACGCTGATGGATTCGCCTCTTTGATCGAACACCTGAGAGTGCAACATATAGTTTCCGTTGCAGAAGGTCATCGTCCAAACGAAGCTTTGGTTATTAACTGTCACATGATGCTTCATTACATTCCCGATGAAACTGCACTAGTTCATCATCATGAAACAGATTCGAATTTAAATCCTTTTATTGTTCATGATTACTCTTCTTCTTCGTCATCTCCTTCATCTTCATCGTCATCATTGCGGTCAATGTTTCTTAAGGCGGTTCGGAGTTTGGAACCTACAATTATGGTTTTGGTAGATGAGGACGTGGATTTGATATCAAATAACTTGGTGTGTAGGCTTAGGTCTGCGTTCAATTATCTGTGGATACCGTACGACACGGTGGACACGTTCCTTCCTCGAGGCAGCAAGCAAAGGCAGTGGTATGAAGCTGACATATGTTGGAAGATTGAGAACGTGATAGCGCATGAAGGGGCTGAGAGGGTGGAGAGGGTTGAGCCCAAGAGCAAGTGGGAGCAAAGGATGAGGAATGCGAGCTTCCATGGGATTGGATTCAGCGACGAATCGATTTCGGAGGTGAAGGGGATGCTGGATGAACATGCTGCTGGTTGGGGTGTTAAGAAGGAAGATGACAATCTTCTTCTCACTTGGAAAGGCCATAATGTTATCTTTGCTTCAGCTTGGTTACCTGCTTAGTATCTGTAATCTTATCAGTAATAAAGCTTCAATCTTCAATCATGAATGTTTCTTAATGATGTACTATTAGTTTTTTTTTCTTTTTTCTTTCTTCTATAGATTCTTATTCCTTCTACATTGTATTTCTGGGAGTAGGTGAGATTTTTTATTTTCTTTTAAATTTTAGATTATAGATAGTATACATTTAGTTTATCTTATAGTAGTAATTCAGTAGGTAGCAAGAAATTATGTCTTCTTGTATCATTCACTCTTTATCTTTATCATCGTATCAGTTAGGTTGTCATTGATAACGCTGTGTTTTAATTTCAAAAACTTAGATATGATGAATGCTAAATGTTACTACTCTTCTCTAGTTAAGAACATATAATTAATAACTCTTTGAACATTATCTCTATTAGTTCTCCAATTTCAACCTAATAAGGGTACTGTGCTTCCATCACTTAAGGTAGTTTCTCATAGAATGCTAGGGGCCAACAATTTTTGTGATTTGTAGCCATCAATGATAGTTTTAATGGTGTGAGATTGGTGTAAAATTTCATCCAATAGCTCCTTTTTTTTTGCTGGTCACATGCTGTCCAGAATTTAACAAAGTTGCTGGGTCTCTAGACTTTTCCTAATTTCAATTTTAAGTTACTATATAACTGTGCTGCTATAATAGATTTGTTATGATTATTTGTCTTGCTTCGCTTTTCTGCCTAGATGCTATCTCGATTTCCTAAACTATATATCAGATGGATAATTATATATCAGTTTTTAAAATTAGCTATTAATATAAATTATATGTTAAAATATAAATATATATTAAAAATAAATTAAATTATATATATATTTATACACAAATACATTAATGATTAATTTAGTAACTCATTTTAGTGTATAAATAACTTTTTTTAATAATAAATTCTGATGTAGACGGTTGATAATGGCACCACTTTATTTTTGATGGATGTGGAAGATGGCTCCTGAGTCTTGAATCTTCTTGATTACCAATCAAATAATCTTCGTTGCGGAGCTAGAAGCAATTCCGCTGTGTTGAGTGTAACTGAATGTATAAACAACATTTTACAACGAATTTTTTTCACCGCGGCTTTGGTGCAATTGCAAACATATACGTGATATAAGGCATTGCTTTTTGTTGCAACTAGGGTTATAACAGAAAAACGTTATTTATATAACTTCCATTACATCTTGAATTTAAACTTCCATTTCTGGAATCTTAAATTATATATAAGGAAAAAAAAACAATAAATTTATTTTTTAAAAGAAGAATTTAATTTTGATATATTGTCAATGTAAAATCATTTTATACGTGCATCCAATCATATAATATTACATTAATAAAAATAACTATCTTTTACATTGATTTCAAACAAACATTTGTAATTATACGATTATATAAAAGTATTTTACATGAAAATTAAACTCTTAAAAGAATACAAAAAGATGACCAACCCTTTTAGTAAAAGAAATAGAGAGTTAATTGATTGGACTTTGTTAAGTAGACAACGACTTTTGTGAATAATGTAAATAATAGGCTCTAAAATTTGTCCAATAAAGTAAAAACACTATACACCCCAAATTACCCACTTAAATCTTAATATTAAAATAAATATCCATACATCTAGTGAATTAAACATCTGATATATCCATTGTTCACATTGTTTAGTATTTTCATTGTCTACCTATACTTTTCCTAATTGATATTAATCTAAATGTAAGACAAAAACAAAAAATATTAATTACATGATATTTCTTTTTTTTTTAATACTGAATAAAATGTGCATTTGAAACACGCAAAAGGAGAGATAAAATTAACATTTCTCATTATATAGTATCTATATGGAATGTTATATTTGTAAGAGTTTTTATATCTTGATTCTTGAAAGTATGGCATAAATATGAAATAAGTATATACTATATATTGACGAGCTTACCCTTGCAAAGTTTTTAGTTTATTCTCTTAGATGTGAGAACAAAAATATACAATCTTGAAAAGGGTAATTAAAAATAACCCATTAGATGTATGTCTAATTAGGATGCCGTAAACAGAAAAAGAACAACAATGCGGATTCAATATTCTCCAATGGAATTGAATGACTTTTGTCGTCATATGATCCTTAATGTTGACCAAAAAATTGTTCACTAAAGTTGAGATCCCCAAAAGAAAAATGTCTTGACAAAAACTCCAAAGAAAAAACGTCACGGAAAAATGTAGCGATTCAAACAGAAAAAGTGAAAAACTAGCAAGTTAAAAAAAATGAAATTAACTGTTTTTTTTTTCATACACATGCACACTCACAGTCTCATACTAACCCACTCACACACACTAAAAAACTCTTCTTTTCGACTACAACCGAGCTATTACGGAGAATCGAATTGGTGTAGTTCCTTGCGAAATAAGAGTGTCAACCGAGTTATGTCCTCAGAGGCTGAGCGCTTAACTCTCGAATCCAAGCTCTTTCTTTGTCTTAAAGTGTGAAGGTATGAGCAATGAAGAGGAGAAGGAGTGTACCTACAAAGGCACTCCGAAGCTTAAATAAGTATGATGTCTAGTTTTTCAGTGAGTTTAAAAGAATACTTTACCTTGCTTATATCCTCGGCTATTTGTCCGTTATGCTTTTAATATTAAGGTCGGTTATAAAAGAGCGGACAACGTCTATTTATTCGTCTGCTGTTACATCGTTGGTCACGATGAGAACACTTTTAGCCGAGTTATGGCTCATGAATGGACGAGCTTATAACGGATTGTGCGAGTTATAGCTCATGAATGAGTGAACCTGTAACGGATTGTGCCGAATTATAGCTCATAAAGCAGCGAATTTGTAACGAATTTTACCGAGTTATATCTCATTTATTATGACCATATCACTATCTAAGAGGCAAATCGATTTGCCACTAGTATACAAGTCTCAGTCATGAAAAAAAAAAATTAAACCCTCTATATAATCAATTCAAAATATTATGTACATATTAAATATAAATGTCCAAATCAATTATTATACATATGTATATAAATATATATGTAGTTTAATTTATTTTTAATATATATTTTATATTTTAATATATATTCTATACTAATAACTAATTTTAGTATATATCTAACAAATAAAGACACCCTATTGGAACGCAGGAGAAGATGATGCCAATAAAGACATTAACAAATTTAAACAGTTACGATTAAGCACAACATAAAATAGATTTACAAGCAACTTAATGAACTTATTCTGTTCATTATTAATAATCTCCCCCATAGCATATACTCGGATTAACCAACCCCCTTAAAGATTCTATCTTGTTCTTTTGTTCCTTGAAAATCATATGATGGAGCAATCTGAACGAATGTTCCCATTTTGCGCATTCTTGATTCCAACTCGGCCCAACTTGGTAATGGCAGCGACGAAGTTGGCGTGGAAGGTTTTGCTGTTACTAGCAAAAGCCTCCACAGCAGGCTTGGACCTTGGGTCCATGAACAGAACTTGGTCTGAGGTGAACAGGCCCATACCCTTCTGAAGATTCTTGAAATAAGCGTTATCGAAAGCCCGTGGTGTTGTTGGGTCCATGTCGATTGCAATCCTTGGATCCACATTTCTCGGGCACATAGATTTTAGCTGCGAGGCGTAAAGGTCGTTGAGTGTGGGGTCCACTTTAGTGTGGCTCTTGAAATTGTAGATTCTGTTATTGAACTTGTTGCAATGAGAGAACCCCACGGTGTGAGCCCCTGCCAAGTGAATCAACCAACATAGCAACACGTCAACACTCTTCATCTTAATTTCGCCCGGCCTTATTGCATGTGAATTAAGAAATTTTTTTCCCTAAAGTTTTTATCTTTTTTATTCAGAATCAGAAATAGACTTCCTTATTGTATAGGAGAATGTTTATATGTCTTAAAGTGATTTCTAAGATTCGTCGTTTTGGAGCTTAACTCCAAAATATTCTGATTTTTTTAAATAAATAAAATAAATATTTTATTTACGAATATAAATTATTTAGCGTGTAAAACATGCTTATTTGATTTGTACAACATGTCTTATCTCATTTACAATGTAAATAAAATAAGTATGTGTATATTTCATTTATACTGTAAACGAGATAAGACACATTAACGAGTACACATATCAGGACATGTGATGCATGAAAAAGAGACACTTTCACGTATCTCGTATATTGTGTAAACGAGATATACACATACTTATTTCATTTACACGGTAAACGAGATATACGCTAAGTTAAAATATTATCACTGTAAACGAGTTATAGTATGACAAATTTCAATTAGCTATAAAAGGATCGACAAACTATTAGTATTCTCCATAAACATCTCAATCTTTCTTTTCATCAGTTTCTTCAATAAATTTAGTAGAAATATCTAGTGGTGGTAGTCTTTTTGTTATAATATTGTATCCTAACCACCACATGCGAAACAGTGACATTGGAATTATATTTGAGTATGAGAATCATATTTTGAAGTGCACTCGAAGAGCAGATTCTTTGTATGAGTTGAAGAGTCTAATATTGACGCACCTCGGTGGTAATGAGAGAAAACAGGTTGGAAGAGCTAGGTATAGGATGCTAGCACCGATGAGAAACGGTGTATTTCTATTTTGTCTGTTCTGACTCAATGACAATGAGCATGTGCGCCTCGTGTTTGATGTCTAGGGGGAGCATCATGATTCAACAAGTGATGGAGTTTTCTGCGGAGGTTTGTGATGTTGGGGGTGATGATTTTGGCAACTCGAATTTCATCTAGGATGATGACCCACCTCTTGCACCACTACTCTGCAATGTGCTAGACCAGCGGTAGACGTGGACGTGAAAGGTGAGAAGTTCGATAAAGAGTATGTCACCGATAGCAACGAAAGTGGTTCCTCTGAGGATGATGACGAGGATGAATTCGTATCAGAAACTCTAGTTGGTGGATCAGTTCGATACATTTTGCTTGCTCCACAACCAATTCCAGAGTTATCAATTATACCTATAGGGGTGGCAATAGTGGGAAAACCCGCCTCGCCCGGCCAAAATCTTGCCCTTTGGCGGGCTGGCCCGTCCCGCCCCGACTAATGAGACGGTCCTGAAATCTCACCCCACCCCGTCTAATAGCGGGCTGGTGGGCCAAATCTGCCAAATCTCTCTTTTTTTTACTATTAACTATTAAATAATATAAATTACCCAAAAAAGTATTAAATAATATATATAATTTCACAGTTATTTTAATAAATTTATAATTTCTAAAGATATAAAAAAATTATAATTTCTAAATTAACAAACATTAAAGTCTTTATAATTATAAATATGTAATAAACATAATCATAATCATAAACAAAGTTTTTTGAAATAAAATAATAAAATCAACATTGTACAAAGTAAAATAAATATTGTCGAAAATATATAATTAAACATCTACAAGTTTAGAACATAATCAATCAAACGTAAAACACAATCCAAAACACTAAATTAGAACATCTTTAAAAAAACCTAAGCCCGACGGAGAAGCCCGCCCCGCTAAAGCACACGGTTTAAGCGGTGCGGATTAGGCGAGCTTTTGATGTGTGGCGGTCTCAATTTTCCAACCCGACCCACCTTGTTTGGCGGGTTACGCAGGCCGATTCGGCGGGTTTAGACCCGTTTGCCATCCCTAGTTATACCCAGTTACTATCATATTTTGGATTTGGACGCGATACTCGAGGTAACTCCATTTTTCAATATGGGTGCAGACGATTACAACATAGAAGGCGATGTGGAATTTAGGGTTGGTCACAGATTTAGAAACAGAGAAACAGTCATGCAAGGCATGAAGAATTATAGTATTTAGAGAAGTGTTAAGTACCAAGTTGTGGAGTCAGATCAGTTAAAGCACCAT
The DNA here is from genome assembly GCF_003086295.3 of Arachis hypogaea. Lineage (NCBI taxonomy): Eukaryota > Viridiplantae > Streptophyta > Magnoliopsida > Fabales > Fabaceae > Arachis > Arachis hypogaea. The sequence continues at coordinate 7,210,093 of NC_092050.1, forward strand.
GTGCGTTGCAGGCAATTTACTGATGGTTGTCTTTGAAATTTTCATGTCGTTCTCCGATAGAATCTCGGATATTAGTAAGCGTTACTTTGTATTTAAATATCAACAAAATGTGCGACAAAGAGAGAAATGAAAAGTATGTGCATTATCTTATTACTTGTAAACGAGTTATTTGTATAGGCGCGTTTAAGCCTTATCTTGTTTATATGTAAACGAGATAAATCACGCGTCAAATCACGTATACAATACGTGTACTTACTGACGTGTCTTATCTCATTTACAGTATAAACGAGATATGTATATCTCATTTACACTGTAAGTAAGATAAAACATGTTGCACAAATCTGATAAAACATTTTAAATAATTTATATCTATAAATAAAATATTTATTTTATTTATTTAAAAAAAATCTAAAATATTAAAAGGCTAATATTGGTTAATGTTTGTTCAAATGTCGCGCAAAAATAAGAAAAAAGTGTTACCTAATATTTCTATAATCTATATGATAATAAAATATGACATGACGCAAACTTTTCACATCTATGCTTTGGAAGATCGTTATAAGTATACAAAATTAAAGAATGTTTAAAGGGTTAATCACCAAAAATAATTTTGAATTATTTAAATATGGACAAAAATACATTTGAATTTTATTATCGACAAAAATATTTTTAAATAATTTGAAAATACGATAAAAAGTGTCCAACAATAAATATATTTTTTCAAAAAATCTCTTAAAGATTGAATTTTGATTCAATTTTTTGCAAAAATAATTATAAAAATGAGATATTATTATCCTTAAAATTTAGTGATTTTTCGTTAAGTGTATATTTGTTTGTAATTTTTTTGTTAATAACCAATAATACTTTTAAAAAATAAGAAAAAATATATACTTAGTAAAAAATTACGACTAAATCACCAAAAGTAACCATAAAAGATTTGATTTGGTGACAAAAGTAACTATAGAAGATCATAATTCCTCAAATGCCCATAATTGATTAGCTCCGTTTGTTAAAAATAGCCAAGCTTGATGTAGCCTTAACAGAGTGGCATACGTAGATAATTTTCTTTGTTCTTCTTAGTTGAAACCCAATTTTTGCAGGATAAAATCATACCCGAATACAATCATCCATCGTTCCGAACTACTCCACAGGAGAACCCTGAATTAATTTATTCTCATAGAATTCGACCAAAGTCAAGGAGAGAAGTAACTACAAGTGAAGAAAGCAAATTTTCACGAACTTCACATTCGAAGATGAAGAAGAAGAAAATTCTGGATGAAAGATGTCACTAGGTGAGTATGTTGTCTTGTTGGAATCTTTGACGGTTACTAATTCTGGAAGATGGTTTATTCGTTGCCCCTCTTCAAAGGTATGGAACATTATTTATGATAGTTAGACAAGTATGGGGTTCCTCTGCATCTGTGATATTTCGATTTTTTGGCTTCTGTAGAGTCAAGATTGCAATTATTTTGTTTGGGTTGATGAAATTGATGGGAGATAGCAAAGTTTGGCAAGGTGTTTGATTAGAATACTCAATGAGCATGAATGTGGTGTTGCTAATCAAGATGTGAGTATGTGACGATGCTCTAATAGACCACAGGGAGAGGAATGTTAACATGGCCATGAAGGTTAAGAAGAAGATTAAAGGTGAAATCAAAGCTATGAGAATATAGCTTGTGACTGTGGTTATTTTTGTCTAACAGAACTAATCAATTTTGGATATATAAAGAATTATGATCTTCTATGGTTACTTTTGTCAGCGAATTAATCTTTTATGGTTACTTTTGGTGGTTTAGTCAAAAAATTACTAAATTTTGAAAATAATAATATATTATTTTTTTAATCATACTTGTAAAAAATTGCATCAAAATTCAACCTCTAATGTATTTTTTGAGAAATATATATTTAATGTTAGATTTTTTGCAAGATTATCTAACATTAAATATGTATTTCTCAAAAAATACATGAGAGATTGAATTTTGATGCATTTTTTTATAACTATGATTAGAAAAATGAGATATTATTATCCTTAAAATTTGGTGATTTTTCGTTAAGTATATATTTTTTGTAATTTTTTTGTCAATAACCAATAATATTTTAAAAAATCATTAAAAAAAATATATACTTAGCAAAAAAGTCACCAAATTTTAAAAATAATAATATCTCATTTTTTTAGTTATACTTATGAAAAATCGTATTAAAATTTAATCTCTCAGACATTTTTTAAAAATATATATTTATTGTTAGATATTTTTATCGTATTTTTAAATTATTTAAAAATATTTTTGTTGATTGTAAAATTCGAATACAATTTTATTAGAATTAACTTAGAGACGGTTTTTGTGGTTAACCCAATGTTTAAATTTGATTATTGAAGATGCTTGGCAGGCACGTTGAGTTATACATATCAACGATCAATGTATTAAAAATCACTCGTCTCAATGTAACATCTAGCCCGAATTACTAGAATAGTAGTATTTATATTAAAATAAATTATTTTATATTTAATTTTTTAATTTTAAAAATATTTATTTAAAAAAAATAATAATAATATTTATTATAAAAAATTATTTTAAATTTTTTTATAAGTATTTAAATAATTTTTTAAAAAATTACAATTTAATTTTAAAAATTACATTAAATATTAATATTATAATATTTTATAAATTAAAAATTAAAAAAATTATTTATAAACTTATTCAAATTGACCCTTTTCTTTTATTTATTATATTTTCAAAAAAATTTCAAACTTAAACGTTATTAAGGGGAAGGGAAATTATTGTGTCACATGCGTGGTGGTGTTGACAATTATTTGATTAGAAATGTTAAAGAATAAATAGAATTTGTTATTTTTGCTCAGCTTTTTAGTCATTAATTTAATTTTTGTAATATAATAATTTAATAACATATTTTTAATTTATATTTAAAATTAAAAAAATAAATTGATCTCTAACTTTTTATTTGTAAATATTTAAATTTCTGAAAATTTAAAAATATATTTATATTCCTAATTTTTTAAAATTTGGACACATCGATTTCAAAATTTAAGTTGTTCCATTTTAAACATTTTTTTGGTATAACCAGGTTTGATTTTTTTTGTTGGGTATGTCAGTCCCTCAGACTAAGTGAATGTGAAAAATTAATGTCCAAATTTTGAAAATATTAAAGAATTTAAATATATTTTTAAATTTTTTAATAATTTAAATATCTGCATATCAAAAGGTCAGAACTTATTTATTTTTTTTTATTTTTAAATATTGATAATTAACTGCCAATCAAAAATAATAAATTCTGCTCGTGGTTAGGAGAGTGTAATGCACGCGCATTACCTGAAAGAGCAATCATATCTGTCTGGGTAAGGCCGTTTGCGGCGAAGAGTGAATTGAGCTGGTTCAAGTTGAACCCTGGCTGCGGCAGCTTCCCATTCACATCTGAAGCCCTTGACTTCAACCCATCATATCTCCCTAACTCTACCTCATAGTACGGTCCACCAGCCTGAAATTAAACACGACCAACAATGCAATTAACTATTCAATTTCCAAAATATTAATTAAAGTTATATGATGAAGCCAAGGAACCAACGAACCAGTGAAATAACATCACGGGTTGCCATGGTAAGAATATCTGCGCATGAGACTTTATTTCTGCAGAGAGGGACAGCATCCACGGCTGCTTTTGCTCTGATCACCGTGTCAAAGCCGTCTCCGGCCAGTGAGAGATTGTCAGGATGATCCTTCTCTGCTTTGTTGTTTGGAGTCGAAGCTACCAAAACTGAAGCATCACAACCCTGTCACATATATATCACACATTTACTTCTTTACTTTTAACATTTTACTACAAATTGCATGCAGTAATTAATTGTTCATTTACCTACTTACCCTCACAAAGCAATCATGGAAGAAGAGGCGAATGGTAGCAGGGACAGTGACAAATGTTTCATGGAACTTCTTCTTAACTGCATCTCTGACTATGTTCTCAACATTGGGGCAGATTTTTGCATAATGGTGTCGACTTAGCTGAGCTGAAGTACCATGTGCAACACTTAATAAGAGAAACCACACAAGTAGAACATTATTAAGCTGGGACATTTTTCTCTGTGGGAGGTAGAAGTATAAGAAAAATGCAGAGATATTTTGCAGAGTGGGAGAGTGAAATTATAGCTAAAGTGGAAAAGTTTAGGGGAAAGGGAGCATATATTATACTGCCTATAAAATTGTCGGGGTCACGAGCCAGTTGTAATAAAATATTATTATTCTATTAAACTTTTTGGTTTTACAGCAATAAAGTGCGTTTAGAAATTAGAATGAATAATAATAGAAGAATGATAGGTACATACTCTACTTTGAAAGGGACACAAATAACTACCAGCCAAACCTAGAAAAAAAGAGAGGGGTAAAAGAACTCCGTGAAACTAAGAAAAAATAACATGTCATAAAACCACTCATTTCAAAAGTTTAAAAGATAGAATATATATATCCGTAACACTCTTTTTTAAATAAGAGCATTTTTTGAGTTTGTTTGATTTTTGTATAGGTTTTTTTTTTATTTCCTTATGCAATTTTTTTATTTTTGAAGTTTATCAAATATCGAATTCTAGACTTTTTAGACATAAAACTCTAATATCATATCAAAACTAGTGAAACTAATTAAGGAAAGAAATTCCACAGCTCTTTGAAAAGAAGCTGTGCTAAGCTTGAGCAGATTGCAAAATTCAAAACAGAGGAGAAAGCTTGTAATGAAAGTAATTGAGCATCTTTTGTTTCAAATGTAACTTACATTTACACTAGGCTAAGTCTACTTTTGATACACCAAGCTAGCTACTGTTAAGGCTCAAGATTATCCAAAAATGACGTTAGTAACCAACTCAACTAATTACTTACATCACACTAGCTAGCTGCCTGATTACTAACAGAACTATAACAGAAATATAATGCAGTAATGCAGTTTTACCAACTGCTATTGTAACAGTTTTTGCTTTTCACCCTTAATAAGAGGGAACATATACAACTGAGATTGGTTTGTTTTCATTTATATAACTGCAACAAAATATTGGTCCAAAAGAAAATTCTTTGCTTATTTCGGAGGAGGGGCCTGGTTTCAGTGAAGATCCTAATTTTCCAAGAATTTGTGGACCAACTTGGTTAAACATGAATAACGACACATCAGGAAGAGGAAGAAGAAGGGGATGCTAACATTATTAGCACAATAAGAATTCGATTGAGTGGCATGCACGTTACTTTGCGTTCATCCCCCTCGGACCTGGTCCTTGCATTGCTGCTACCAGAAAAAACAGATTGTACTTTCAAGTTTCGTTGGAGCCTGGCGGTCCTGTCCTAGCTATTATTATAAATTATTGAAATATACATGTAATGTAATATAATGGGGAACTAGAAAATCTTATCTGAGGTGGTTAAAGGAGGAAAACATTTTGATTCAGGGCAAAATCCTAATAGTTTCAAGGATATAAAAAATAAAAATATCAGTGTCCTATTGGTGTGTTTCTTACATTCTTCGCGAATAAATATGGAGAGAACTAATTTTAACACAATAAAAAAAAGACTAGCCATTTTTAGTATTTTTGACTATTATTTGGCAAATATAAATAGTAAATTGTCATTTTTATTAATTAACGTATTGATTGATAGGTGCAATCTGTATTGATTTATATGTATAAAATTCTAGTAAATATAGGTATAAATTATATACTTTTTATATGTAAGACATATGTAAATATATGTGCAAATTATTGCTAACTAAGTACTGAGAAAAAATGATAATATTTACTAGTCATGTAATATTGCTTAATTTTAATTGGATTATGCTACGTGTATACAAAATTAGTCACCAAAATCAACCACCAATATAAAATACACGCTGAAATATAAATACACATTGAAAATAAATTAAACTACATATGTATTTATACATAAATACATTAGTTGCTAATTTTAGTGGCTGATTTTGGTGTACGAATAGCATTTGTAATTTTAATTATTAGTAACGCAAATTATTTTTTATATTGGGTGAGGATGATTTTTCATGATCATGGGATGTAAGGGTGTTAATATCAAATATGATAATGTTTAATTTAAAATGTTAAAATTGGATTTTTCAATTTTTGGAAAAACAAAAATCGGACCTTTCGATTTCTTACGTAGCGTTTGTTTTGAGGTATTAGGACGGAGATTGGGAGACTGAGACTCAATATCATATTTGTTGGTTCAGGGGATGGTACTAAAATTTCAGTCTCTATCCCAAAATTTTAATATTTCAATACCTCCAAAAAGTGGGGACACAAAGAACTGAAATTTTTGAAGACGAAGATTGAAACTTTAATAATATTTTATATCTAAAATACCCCCATTTCAATTAATTAATTCTAACTTTATTTTTTGTGCAAATTAAATTAGAGTTTCATTCTTATTTTAGTCTCTGTCTCCTATTTTACACCAAACACAATATTAAAACTTATTTTAGTTTCTGTCTCTCGGTCTTTGTCTCTCAATCTCTATGTCTCTTCTAAACACTATCTTAAAGACAAAAATCAGATCATTCAATTTGTGAATTTTAAAATAAAAAAATTACAACAAATAAAATAAACCTCTCATTTAATATTAAAGTTATTTTTTTAATTTTTTTATAAAGTAATCGAACTAAATTACATGATCCCATACTAAAAAAATAACACAGTTTTTAGCCTATTAGTAAATATTGATTAATTTTTTTATTATAAAATTATTTTTTTAATCCTCACTCCAAATTTATAAATAATATTAACTGAAAAATAGATGATTTCTTAAGTAAACTCATTTTTCATCACTAAATAATAATCAAAATAAGTTACCCCCAAGGCCACTTTGACTGTAGAGACACGGGTTCATACTCCACATACTGCCAATAAAACGTTGATTTCTATCTGTGCTTCTGTCTTCTTTGTTTTACTGTTATTGATTATCTTTTAGTGTTGTGAAAAAAGATCAGTTTAACACTAATTGTTTTTTTTTGGTGACTAGTTTAACACTAATTAAACTTTCACTAGATAGTAAATAGGTAGTACTTCAAATTACTATTACTGATCTGATAAGGTTTACATACGAGCGCTTTTACACCATCTTTTTTAATTGTCTCGTTTGGTTTTGTTGTCCAATATTACTAAAAACAGATATTCAGTTTTGAAATATTTACATTGAATGTGATGTATGTGAAAAATAATGATGTTAAGGAGATAAAAAAAATCCATTCAAATAATCTAAATTTATTTTATTTAATTTTTATTTATTAAGAATATATTAAATAAAATAAAAAATAATAAGTTTTAATAGTTTTTAGTTAATATTTTTTGTTATAAAAATTTTATTTGTAAATAACAGTACAGTGTGCTGTAATTGGTTTTTATTAAGAAAAATGACTGGTTTAATTAATTCATTAATGCAGATATGAGTGTATAACCCCATCACACCTAGCTCTAGTAGTGTCGGTGAAAATGAAAACCATTTAGATAGATGACTTTGATTCTTGATTTGTCGCATGACGCGGCCATTATTGGGTTTATGACTCAGCCTATTGGCAATAACAAACTCAAAATACCGCACATGGCATCCACACACCATGAATAGGAGGGAAAAGAAACTTTATATTTGGGTGAAATTATAATATTACTCCTATTTTGATAATATTATTTTTTTTATAAATTTATATAATACTAATATTTTTATCCGTAATAACATTAAAGAATATAAATTTTTTAAAATTATATTGGTTTTGTCATAATTTATAAATTATAGCATAAAAAATTTATAGAATCGAATTACTTTTATCAAAAGATCATAAGGGACAAAAATTTTCGTCAGACTATAAATACTAGAATCTCCGTAGATAAAAAAATTAAATAATAAGATTTTTAGTTATTATTTTTCATGTGAAAGAGTTTAATTTTTTACTAATAATTAATTTTAATATTTATTATATAAAATTTAAAAGAATTTAATGTGTATACTTTTACATTTGATTAGGTGTTAAGTCTGTTGTACAAATAGAAATAATTAATTTTTATATTTGCTATTTAAAAATAATATTTTTTATCTCTATATATATAAAAATATAATTAAATATTAGCATAAAAAAATTATATTGATAGTTATAAATTAACTCAAAAAGTATTTTCTTTAAACAATTGAATCTTGATTCTAATGTTTAATCACAACATCAATATTTTTTTCAAATTATAAGTAATAAATATTTGAAGAAAGAGAAGTGAAAATATAGATTAGAAAGATAAGCAACAAAAATTTAAAACTAAATAAAAAATATGCATATAATAATATTATTTTTAATTTGAATGATATGATTTTGTTAATTTTATTATTTGTAGAACAGAAAGATAGAGAAAAATAGAGAAAGAGAGAAAGATAAATAAGAAGAATGAGAGAGGGAATTTGTTAATTTTGGAAAGAAAAAATTTATTTTAATTATAATGAAAAATATCTAGTGACACATTTTGGTTTGTCAAATTACTAATATAAAATATAAAATATAAATTATATATAGAGTAGAAGGATAGAGAGAAATAAAAAAATGGAGAAAGATAAATAGAAAATATAGGAAGGGAGTTTATTAATTTTGGAGAAAATATTTCTTTTCAATTTTAACAAGAGAGTGTCATGTGACACATTTTGATTATTAAATTAGTAATATATAATATAGTTAATTTTGATGGTTAAATTTGTAATTAGAGAATGTCATGTTATCTATTTTGATGGTTAAATTTGTAATTTGTAATTAGTTATTGATAATTATATAAAAAAAGATATATTGGATGTGGGAATGAGAGAGATAGAGAAAGGGAGAGAGAGAGGAAAGGAGAACTCTTTAATTTTGCAGAGAACAAAATTGATTTCAATTACAATAAAAAAGTGGCATGTGATACATTTTGGTTGTAAAATTAGTAATATATAATAAATATAATGTAACAAATTATGTGAAAAATCTATTCTATTATATAAAAATCGGATTTTTACCCTTAATGATAAAGTTGACGTGGCATACTTTTGAGAGTGTTTCCTGATTTATTTTTTTAACTCATTAAATATAATTCATTACGATGGATTAATTATATCAACTAATTGATTTGATTAGATATTTAAATATCACACAATTTAATATTATGTATATCAATTAATTGAATATAATTGTTAGAGTATAATTAGGATCAATTAGCATTATTCAACATATTTGAATATTTATTATAGGATATTACGTCTTTATTATTTCGATTCTCTTGTTACCTATAAATATCCTTCTATATTGTATTATTCTACACAACTTGAATATTCACAATCCTTTTTTTCATATTGCTCCCTCTCTCCTTTCTAACATGGTATCAGAGCCATGGTATCCTCATTGAGGAGGATAAATTGATTTTCTTATGGTAAAATCACCGTACTTTTCATATTTTTCTTCTGTGCCATTTTTTTCTTTTCTTTTGTCAATGCTTTGATGCTTTTCTAACCTCACCGATTAACTCATCCACTACTTACTTATTCTCACGGAGGAACCATATATTTTTCGTCACATTTCGATAGTTTGTGATCTCTTCGCACTTTGTCACTTTTCAGCAGTTTTCTTGCAGTTCGCCATCTTTTTAGCAGTTTTTCGACAGTTAGCCACTCTTGTGGCAGTTCCGTCTGCATTCTCTTCCGACAGTTCTGTTTGCATTTTTTTCTGACAGTTTTGTCTGCGCTTCCTTCTGATAGTTCCGTCTGCGCTTTCTTCCGACAGTTCCGTCGCGCTTCCTTTCGACAGTTTTATTTGTCCTTTCTTCAGGCAGTTCTGTCTGCATCCGTTTTATCAGTTTATGCATTTTTTTATTTAGTTGTTTCAAGTAAGTTTCAAACTCAAGTTGTCACTTGTGTTTGAGGGGGTGTTAGAATATAATTAGCATCAATAAGATCAATTAGCATTATTTAACATATCTGAATATTTATTATAGGATATTATGTCTTTATTATTTCAATTTTCTTAGCACCTATAAATATCATTTGATATTGTATCATTCTATACAACTTAAATACACACAAACTTTTTCTCTACTGCTCTCTCTTACCCTTTCTAATAATAATAAATACAATTTAATTTAGTTAGAAGTTCATATATATATATATATATATATATATATATATATATATATATATATATATATATATATATATATATATATATATATATGAGACAGAATAAAATTGTAAAAATAATTTCTTTGTCATTTTGGATATTTTAACTTTTTTTTCTCTTTACGCGTAATTTTGTTTTGCGTTAACTTTGTTTATTTAATGATGAAATATAATCATGTTAATTCTATCATATAATAGTTTATTTTTCTCCTATGTATTTTGATTTGTATAGTTACTATTGATATTGTTGTTTTCGTTTTCTTAATTAATTAAGATTATAATAATTCATCACAAATTTGTATTTTATAGAGAAAATTTATATATCAATCATAAAATACACAAGACTTAACCAAAAAATTAAAAAAATGTTGATTAATCACAAAATAAAAAATAAAAAATTATTCTTTAATTATGTTATAAAATACAAATTGGTACTATTTAAAATTAGTTTTTTTACCATTAATGTTAACTTAAATTATAATAAGGTAAAAAATAAAAATTGTATAATAATTTAATTTAATTATTTATACTACTAAAATTATACTTTATTATATTCTATTTATTTTTATTCATTAGTGATCTTTAATTGTCTATTAAAAAATAAAAATTTGAATTGATTAAATTGATATTTTTTTAATTATTAATATAATTATTGTGATATTTGCTTTGCTCAGTAATATTTTTTAATTTATTTAATATGATTAATCATCGCTTTCTTATTTTATGCTAATTTAACTAATTAAAGTCAATAAATTTTAGTTATTTTAATTACAATTTTTTATTCTAATAATGTATTTCAATTAATTCACTAATACAATTTTAATATTTATATATCATTAATAATAATAATAATCTCATTTTAAAGTGATATTTTATCCCCAATATTTTATATATAATATGTCTAATATAAAAAATCTACTATTTCTTTATACTATTAGATTAGACATATTTATATTCAATTTATTTGATTACTTAATTAGAATTAATTATATTAAAATATTAGATTAAGATTATGGTAGACTAATTATATTGTTATTAATTAATTATATTAAAAAATTAAGATTATGATAGATTATCATTATTTTATTATTTTTTATTTTTTATATTAATTCAGATATTTAGTTTCTTTTTATTATTGTTTTTTATTCTCTTATTCTATATGTTTATTCCTATAAATCTTGCTAAATTAAATAAGGTACTGTATATCTTCTTTTTATTCCTTTTTTATATACACATAAAATTTATTAAATTATTTCTCTTCTATCTGATAATTTTATTTCTCTTCTATTTATATTTCTTTTCTTCAATATTTTATTGGCTCATAATTTTCTAAATTTTACTTTAATTTATGTATTTATTCTTATTACACCTAACATTTTTTATTTATGTGTAATATACATTCTTATATATGTTATAGAAATCTGATTTGATTCTATTAACTTGCCAATTTTTTTTTGAAAAATCTAAAGCTAAAGTACAAAAGTATATTTATAGATATTTTATTTTTTTAACTAAAAAATATAATTTTTTTGTCATATTTGTTGAAATTCTAAGTTAAATATGAATATTAATTTTTGAAATAGAATAAATATATTTTAAATTTATGCATCTAAAAATAATATTCTATCAATGTTAGAATTATTTAGATGGATAAGTAATAGTGAATATAGAATTATTTAGGATGGATAGAAATAAGTACATCTTTTTTATTGAAAATATAAATTTAAAAATATTATATTAAATTTTGAATAGTCAACCTCCCATTAAACCATTGTATGTTCAAAAGACTTTTGAAAAATAAAATAATTTTAGGTATTTAATTTTTTTGTAAAAATTTAATTAATTTAAGATATTTATTGTCGTTGATTAGAAAAGTAAAGTGAAATGATAATTTAATATTTCTATACTCTTAAAATATTATTTATTTATTTTTCTAGCATTCTTTGACATCCGATGATTATATTAATATAATTTAATTCAATAAAATTATTTATCATCATTTGATTGAATAAAAATTCTATTTTATCTGAAAATTTTAGGATTTTTCAATATCAAGATCATCCATGTTAACTCAGTAAGAAATATAACTGAGAGTGCGGAAGTGTCCCTTTATTCGAGAGCATGATTGAGATCAGAGAGCTTGGCTCTTGCAGTTCTTTTTATTTTCGTCAACCAAAACCTTTTGTATCCTAATAGGGCTGAATCACAACACGGAGGCGAGTTTGATGTGTTGGAGACTAAAATCCTGAAATCATTATTTATATTTGAGTGTGACACTAACCTTAAAACTCAAATAAAATAGTATCTATGGTTTGAATCTCATTTATCCAAATCAAAAATAATAATGACTTATTTAATTTGATATTTATGACAATAAATGAAATCACCGTTATATATGTCATTTAATATAAAATTACTTAAATTTGCGATTATAATTAATATATGTATTGTCCATAAATATATTAAGAAATAATAATTTCCTAACAATCTTCCACTTGGGTTGTACATATATATTTTCCTGAGATAATCACATCTTATAAATTTTATGCGCACATCTGAATGTTATTTCCCTTATTACTTTAATAATCTGCTTTGTCCAAGATTGCGAGAACCGAACCAGTCATCAAACCGGTCGAGTAATTGGTTCAATGATTCAATGGTCCAACCGTAATCGAACCGTGGTCGAACTGGTTTCATTAAATATATATAAAATAAAATTATTAAAAATATCATATAAATCTTTTAAAATTTAAATTCAATCATTCATAAGATTTAAATTTTCATAACCCACCCACTAACTAAACTATATATCTCATCTCATCGTTAAAATTCTACATTCAAATTCAAACATCAAAATTTAGAATAAAAAAAATTATGGCATAAAATACTATATCCAGTTATTCACATTCAATCAACAATCACCAACAATGTCAATAATTACTTAATTAGACGAAATTCGTACAATTAATGTCAAATTACTAATTAAAAATAGCTATGAACCAATCTCAGCAGCAATATTTTTTCAAGATGTGGAAAACAAACCATCCCCTGCCCCTGAAAATCCTAAAAGAAAAGAGATTTACCAATAATTGACCAACTTCTATTTTAACATTCAACCCTTCCAAAGAGTTCTCCTAAAAAATTGGTACAACCTTAAAGAAGAAAAGTCTAAAACCCAACTTCATGCTTCAGTTGGAGTTACAACTTGCAATATAGCATACGTTCAACGAGCAACAAAGGGACAAAACAGAAATGTAATATTTGAAATAAAATCATCCTTCATAGCGCTGCACACGGATCGAATCGGATATAGCCTAAAATTCTATCCGATCCACACTGTACTCATCGGATCAGATTGGATACGATATCCGCATTTTTTCAGGCCAGATCTGATCTGATCCGATCCGCATACTTGCGGATCAGATCGGATCAGATATCGGGTATATCCGCATAATTAAAAAAAAAACTATTTTAAGATTCTATTTGGCTATTTTTACAAAAAAATATACATAAAATTCATTTTTCACCTGTTTGAGCCTATTTACTCCTAAAATATTATCAATAAAATAACACAAGATTTAAGTTTAATTATTCTAAGTTGAAGTACAACATAAAATTAAAAACAAGATATCATAAAATTCATAAAATAACACACTAAAATTCATATCACATTAGGGTTTACTTTCTTAATACTATTTATATGAGACGTGCGGATATATAGATTTGCAGATCGGATCCACGTATATCACTGCTAAATCCGCAATTCGATCCTACCATAGTGCAGATCGGATAATATCCACAAAATTCGGATCAGATGCGGATAATTACCGCGGATATGTGGATATTATCTGATCCATGTGTAGCCCTAATCCTTCACTCTCTCCAGAAACGCAATAAGAACCTGCCTTCCAGCAAATTCATCCGCAACAACACAGTAAGCTGAAAAATAACAATGCAACATTTCAAATCACTCAAAGACAATGAGAATTTCACCCCAACAATCATCTAAGCAAAAATGCATACATATATATACAAAATTAAATCAGAGAAAAACAGATCTAGAGAGAAAAAGAGAGGAACCGACTGAGCCATTATTGACGAGGAAGTTGAAGGTGTGGTTGTCGCAATTGTAGGTGAACTTGTTGTTGGAGGAAGGAAGCTTCTGGAGGCACTGGAACGACGGTGAGGAGAACATGCATGTTTGCGACAACGAGGAGAACAAGGCTGAGTAGACGTTCGCGACGTCGAGCAACAGAAACGTTCGGCGGCAACGATGGCACTCTCGGGCTCGACAACAACGATGACAGATCTGGGCTTGATGAACTTCTGGCGACGATGAGGAGGATAGGTCCGGGCTTGACGACACCCTTGGGCTTGACGACGCGAGGAGGAAATAATACCTTCGAGAAGCAAGGATGGCAATCACTGGTTGTCACCCCGAGAGTGGTGGGGGCTGATGGTGGGTGAAAAGCTTTGATGATTTCGCTCTAATAGGGTTAGGGTTGGTCAATTTGAGGCTTTGTGCGTTTGTGGAAGATTGAAGGGGGAGGGGTGTTCTCATTTTGAGCTGAGCATTGTTTTTTTTGGGGGGGGGGGTTGGGACCAAAATGACGCCGTTTTAATGTTGATTAGAGAACCGGACATTTTAAAAACCTAGCCAGTTCAGCCGGTTCACCGGTTAATTGCCGGTTTTTTGACCGGTTTTTTGTAGTGCATTTTTAGACGTCAACCGGACCAGCCAAATGATCAGTTTTCGGTTAACCCGGTTGAACTGGTCGGTTCGGTCCAGTTTTCATAATATTGGCTCTGTCTCATATATTAGTTATGAAATTACCGCAACTTTGATCACATTAGTGTCGCAACGAAACCACGATAATCGCTATACTAAAATAATCAACCACATAGATCAAATTTGGATGAGAAAATTCAGAAATACATGCAAAAATGATCTCATACATGCCTATTTTCAACTGGTCTAACTTGAATAAAAATTTATTTTATTCGGTGACAGACTTAGATGAAACTACAACGGCAACGCCCGTGCTCATAATGATGAGTTTGTGGAAGAAGAGACGAACTTAATAGACTCATAATGTGAGAGAGAGAGAGAGAGAGAGAGAGAGAGAGAGAGAGAGAGAGAGAGAGAGAATTTACCTAGAAAAAATGGATTCAGCAGGAGAAAGGTGGCGACAAGCTCAACAACGATGGTAAGTCGATAACGGGATAAGCAGCAATGGCGATATGAGTTGTGAAGGAAGATGGGAGCGGTGAAGGGGGTAGGCGGCGATGGGCTCAATAACGACAATGGCGGGAGCTATGAGATTTTTTTGTGAAAAAACCGAGAAGAAGAAGATTCTGGGTGAGGATGACTGGGTTTCTCTTGCATGGCTATAGAGTATGGACTGAAGCTGTGAATCACTTAATCTATGATGTGAGGCAAATCCTAATAGCTAAAAAGTGTTTATATGTATACATTCAGGGCGGGTACACCCTAAACCCGACCATGCCCTGTCCTGAGCAAAATTTGTCCCGACTCGGGTCAAGTTATTACCCTCTCCAACCGGGTTGGACGGGTCAGGTACCCACATATTCGGGTACTCTTGATAAGTCTAACCACGTATTAATGCTCAATTTATTAAGGGTTTATCGCTAGCCAATAGATTGCTACACACACAAAGTGAGATTCTAATTCCTAATAATTGTTTAAGCAGATGAGTGAGATGATCACTCAACGAACTCAAATTGATTAAGACAATACTAACTATTTTTAATATTTTAATATTTAAAATCCTAAAAGTGATTTTAATTATAACTTGGTAAAATATTTATAATAATAATTATTATATATATTTTATTGAGTAAAACCCCTCCTCGGTCCCTAACCATTTACGAAATTGACCTGGCGCCCTCTCACCATTGGAAATTAACAACGCGGTCCTTAACCATTCTCTCCGTGTGACCAAAAGGACCCTCTTACCGGTACTTCCGGTTACTTTTTACCCGAAAACCGGCAAGAGGGTCATTCCGGTCACACGAGAGAATGGATAAGGACCGTGTTATTATTTTCTAATGGTCAAAGGACACCAGGTCCTTTTCTAGATGGTTAGAGACTAAATATTTTAATAGTAGGATTACACGTAGAGACTAAATATTCTTTTTAGATTTTTAGAAGTGATATTTGTTTCATTCAAATGTTCGTGATATGACGAATTAATTTTAATTTAATTTTACGTATTTTAATTTTATTTATTTAGTTACTAATTGGAATTTTATGTCAGAGGATTTAGAGTTTTATTTATTTAACCTAAAGTTGAGTAAGTTTCTTCGATTTAATTTCTAAATCAGTGAACAAATTAGATTGAGGTATTTCTTTCTTGTTGCATCAAGAAATTGAATAAAAATCAACTGATTCTTTGTATTCAATTTCTTGATGCAACAAGAAAGAAATACCTCAATATAATTTGTTCACTGGTTTAAAAATTAAATCGAAGAAACTCACTCAACTTTAGGTTAAATAAAGAAAACTCTAAATCCTCTGACATAAAATTTAAATTAGTAACTAAAGAAACAAAATTAAAATACGTAAAATTAAATTAAAATTAATTCGTCATATCACGAACATTTGGATAAAACAAATATCACTTCTAAAAAGAATATTTAGTCTCTACGTGTAACCCTACTATTAAAATTATGGTTGATGAATTTAGTTCCACTAATAAGAAAAGCAGTTTAATTTTTTTTAGAAAAAGGTGTATGAAATAATACTTTTGAACTAACCTTTTTTTTAGGTTCAACAATATAGAACATACATGTCGTTCTTAAAACCCTAAATCCAAGACATAATAATGCTTAATCAACCCAAATAATTATCACTTTTGTGTTAAGTTTCGTTGTTAATGATTTCGTATTATCTATTAAATTTAACGTTGTTTGCTCTACGTCCACATGTAAAATATGGCAGAATGCATTAGATGCAAAACTTAAAACAATACTTTTTATTTATTTATTTTCCAATTTTAAGTAAAATCCCTCCCCGGTCCCCTCACCATTAGAAAATAACAACACGGTCCTTATCCATTCTTTCCGTGTGATCGAAAGGACCTTCTTAACCGGAAGTACCGGTAAAAATGGTCCTTTTGGTCACACGGAGAGAATGGTTAAGGACCGCGTTGTTAATTTCCAATGGTGAGGGGGCGCCAAGTCAATTTTGTAAATGGTTAGGGATCGGGGAGGGGTTTTACTCTATTTTATTTAATTTTTAAAATTTTTTTATATATAACTTTATATATTATCCCGTACAGAGTACGAAAACATACACTAGTAACATTATAAAAAAGAGAATGTTATTGTCATTTTGGTATATTTGAATCCTTTAAATTTCTCGCGTAGACAAAAAAAAAAAAGAGTATAGTATTACCGTCACTACAAGAAACATCGTTAAAATCGACGGCTAAACCGTCGATAATATTAAAAATCGACGGTAAAATGGACGGTGGAGGTAGTCACTATTAAGCTTGTCGATTTTTCAAAATTCGAATAAAATCGACGGCTTGCCTAGCCGTCGATAATAATTTAATAAAATCGACATCATTTCCGTCTATAATATGAGTTTGAGAACTTTACTTTCTTACTAAAATCGACAACGTCGCCGTCAATATTATTATATAAAATCGACGCCTTTTTTGTCGATATTTTATTTAATAAAATCGACAACATTACCGTCGATATTATTATATAAAATCGACGCCATTTCTGTCGATATTTGATTCAATAAAATCGACATAACTGCCGTCGATTTAATTATTTAGATATCGACAAATTCTTTGTCTATATTTTATTTTTTGTCTATTTTAAATTTAAAAAGCAACAACGGTCGATTTTAATAGCTATATTTTTTAATTATTTTTTCTATTTGAAAAATAGTAAACAATTAATGCAAATAAACTTTTAAATATAAAAATAAAATTTATACTAAATATTAGATAATGAGTTTACAAATTTTTTAAAATAATAAATAATCCTCTAATATAAAGACTTAAGACAAGATAAATTTTCACAGTAGCCCTTTTTTATTAGTCAACTTAATTCTTAACGAAAGCACTAATATATTAAACTACAAAACTTTAAAAGAATCATTATTACAAAAATTAACTATTATAGTTGAAGGATCAAATTCCTCTAAAGTAAAAAGGTTAATAAAATGATAAAGGGGAATGCTAGAGGAACAATGAAAATTTTGAACAACATGAACAACCACCAATCAAATGAAAATACACTACACTCTAATTTAATACTATTAATTAAATTTACTCTTTTAACCCTATTAATTCACATTGTTTACACATTGTTCAAAAATCTTATTTGTTACCTATATAATAGATAACATCATTTACTTGTCCAAGTAACTCAAATAGATAATAGCGGTAAATCCTATATAATAGGCTACCGTCACAGTCTCACAGAATGCCAGTTACAAACACCAACCCAAAAGTGAGTCAACTAATTAACTGAACTATCAAATTCCAACTATAAAAAACTATCATTCCATTGCAAAAAAATTGGTACAAACTAGGAACTGTTACCCTCCATGAAAATGATCCTATCAAACCATGTTGGGCCTCTGTGGTAGAAGGAGATTATAAAACTTATCATGCAAGAAGAAATTCTTTCCCTTGCTATCAACAGCTTTCTTCCACTCACACCATCCACCATTAACGATCTTTTTCATATCATTTGTGCCTATATAGTGTGGATCGAGTATTAAAAACGCGCAATCTTCACTTGCTTCATTGTAATCCACTCGCAAAAATGTATATGCAAGTACACCACCTCCTGCATTTAGATGCTAGAGGGTTAAGAGTAACTCATTCTAAAAATATCAGAGAACAAAAGACAAATTATTAAAACGAATATGCAACTGAAAAAATATATACTTTGAAATTTAAGCCAATCATTTTAAAAAATGTTGTAGATGAATGACAGGATGGAAAGTATAAAAGTATATTATTGACTAACCAATCATAATAGGTGTTCCTTGGGTCTCAAACTGCAATGCTAGCCAAATGCTTAACGGAGACCAAGTGAAAAATGAATGCACATTATAAATGTTGATTGTAACAATAGGATACAAAAGGATTTACTGTACTTTGCATATGCATGGCGCCCTTCCTCACATACTGGAGATAAAAGGGTAGTCAGGTGCACAAACATCCTGTATTAACGCAAAAAGTCTAACCTGATAATTACTTCAGTGGCTGATTCTACGATTTGAACCCATAATCTTGGAATCACATGGAACCATTGCTCCAAGGCTCTCCTTCCTAGCTTAAATTAAAGGTTGAACAAGTATTTAAAAGGGGATCAAATTTCAGGAGACTATTTCCATTTAGTTATTATGTAGATGCAACCATCCTCCCACACATTTCTCCAAATGTTCTTCTTCAACAACTGAATCAACCTCTTCGAGGCTATTCAATTTTCCACGCTCCGACACGAAAAATTTCAGCTCGCCGAAACCGGCAGCGACTGCTCCGATCACCGGTCGATTATCCCCTTCCTCTTCACCGTATAGAAACTTCCTTAGTCTGTGAGTAGCATGAACTGCCGCTTGAGCGTCGGCACCGGCTCCGTAAGCAAGCGCTCCAAGCGCTCCATAAACTTCAAAGCCTTTAGGAATCAATGTCCGAAGTTCCTCTGTTTACAAATTCCAAAACGCGAGACAGAGAAAACAAATTATAGAGTTAAAGATTCAATCTAAAACAAAAGAAAACAAATTAAAGTTGCTCAATACAAACAGAATCATTGAAAAAAGTAGTGAATAAAAAAAAACTTGAGTTTATGCTACAGAATAATTGAAGTGAATCTGATAAATTAGGGATTGAAGAAACTAGATACTAGGTTCTTCTGTGCTTTTTAAGTTGCTTCAGGATCCAAATTAGATTAATGATTAGTACCAAATTAATCTTTGAAGACCTATTCTATAGTAATGCTGAGCAAATTTTTTATCCAAAAAATTGATGAAAAATCAATGAAGAACAAAAGAGAGAGAGTAAGTGAGTAACTAATTTTGATTGAGCAGCAACAACAACGGTGCAGAGAGACGAAGCGACGATAGCAGCGGTGCGACGGCAGCAGCGATGCGACGGAAGCAGCGGAGCGACAGCGGCGCGGTGGCGATGGAGAAGGAGGGTTGAAGTATGCGAGGTGAATTCAGGGTAAAATAAGGGTTGATGAAAATTGAAAGAGTGAATACTACACCCGACCCCTGACAATTACCTCGAAAGGACAACGAGACCTTCAAGGAAAAAAAACACCAAATCCGGCCCCTGATTTTTTTTGGGGACTGATTAGCCTCTATGCCAAAAAAAACATTGACTTTTTTTTTGGCAGAGGGGCCTCGTTGTCCTTTCGAGATAATTGTCAGAAGCCGGGTTGGTTTTTTTTTTTTTTTTGTCAAGGTCTCGTTGTCTTTCGAGATAATTGTCAGGGGCTGTTTTGAGTTTTTCTCAAATTGGAATGGTAAATTTGGGGAAATGAAGGAAACGCGGGAAGTGAGTGGGAAGAAATTTATTTTATTGATAAAAATCGACAGCATACTCGTCGATTTTAATTTGAAAATAAAACGACGACTTAGGCGTCAATTTTAAACATTAAATCTGTACCATTCATTTAATTTTAAAAAGTGATCAAGACCGTTTAAATTTATCGACGACAAAATGTGTCGATATTTTAAATAATAAAATAGACGCTACCTTTGTCGATTTTAAAATAAAAATATTTTCTAGTCAAGGTTAATGGATTACCAAAAAAAGCGATGATTTTACTGTCGATTTTAATATTTTATTTTTAATTATCTTTTTTAATAATATCGACAGCAAGCCGTCGAAAAATATCGAATGGAGAGATAACGGTCGATTTTTAGCGTCTCTTGTAGTGCGTGTTCCAATCCTTTTATTTTGTGGGCAAGCTGTGTACATAGCATATATAGTTGGGAATGAAAAATGGAATGGCAAGTAAAAGCAAAGGATGTTGCCATGGTGGTGGTACCATCCCATTGATCAGAAGGTGAGGAATTAAAGTATAAAGTATTGTGTGCATTGGGAATATTCCATTAACTGATTTCCTAAATTGCCTCGTTGATTTAGGGTAGAGCACTTACATTCTTCAAATACCATGGGCTCACGGATATATTTATATAGTGATGGGGGCACCTATTAACTAGCTAAATAATTATTGGGTGTTCATGCAATGTTATTGTGAACTTTGTCCATGATCATTGATTTTTCCACCTTGTTTTTCTCTGATATGATTATGACAGCTGGAGTGGATCCCGTCGTTTGGTGGTAATATGTTTTCTCTTTTTCATCCAGTGATGTGGGGCGTGGGGGCAAATTGTTGACTCTATGATATGATACGAAGATCTAACATCTGATTTTTCTTCCTTTTAACTTTTTCCACTTTCTTTTATCCATTTTTCCTTCTCTTGGCAACAAATCATTAATATGTGTGACAAAAAATAATGGCCAGCTGAATTTTAGCGAGTTAATTAAGAGTGAAATTTTAAGAGCTCATACATAACAACAACATTCCTAAATTCAAAATAAACAGGTCTGGACTCGAGGTACTTACAAGAACATTCTTAAATCCCGAAATCCCTGAATTCCTAGAGCTTAGCTAACAAGAACAGCTCAACCATTTGATAGTTTTAGTTAGTTAACAATGTGAGGGAGAAACTAATAACAAAATTAATGTGGAATACATTATGGGGAGAAAAATGATGTTTAAATAAAAAAAAATAGTCATTAAATTAGACATCATTTATTTGTATATAGATATATTTTATTTCATATATTTTTAATATATTTTATATAAATAATTAAGTTTAATAATTAATTTTGATAGTTAATTTTGTATCTGCATATAGTTTGGTTATATTGAATGGCAACTACTCAAATAAAAATGACAAAAATATCTTCTTATAAAAATATTTTATTTAAAAATATGACTTATTTATTTAACCATATTTTAAATAAAAATAATATTTTTATAAATATCAAAATTTAACCGTATAATTTATCATCCAAAAAAAAAAATTTACATAAAAATAATTATAAAATCTTCACCGTATTAATAATGAATACAATATAGTGTTGAAAATATGTGGGACTATTGTACACACACTAGCGTCCCTACAGGCTACAGAAGAATTGTTCTGGACCAATAATTAAGCACGAAATTACCGTATAGTCCTAGTTTTTATTCTTAAACTAGTGTATTTTTTTATATCCTACATAAAATTATATAAAAATTTTATTAAAAAATTAAATAAAATATATATAATAATTATTATTATAAATATTTTAAAAATTATAATTAATATCAAATTCTCAAGATTTTTAATATTAAAATATTAAAACTAATTAGTATTTATTTTAATCAATTTAAATTTATTGAGTGATCATCTTACTCGTTCGTTTAAACAACTATTAGGAGTTAGAATCTCGCATTGTGTGTAGCAATCTATTGGCTAGCGATAAATGCTTAATAAATGGAGCATTAATATGTGGTTAGATTTGACAAGAGTATCCGAATACGCGGGTACCCAATCCGTCCATACCCAGTTGGGGAGGGTAATAACTTAACTCAAATCGGGGCTGATTTTGCTCAGTATAGGACATGGTCGGATTTAGGATGTCCCCGCCCCAAATATATATATATATATATATATATATATATATATATATATATATATATATATATATAAACACTTTTTAAGAATTAGGATTTGTCTCACATCATAGATTCAATGATTCTCTAGGTAAATCCCCCCTCTCTCATTGTGAGTCTGTTAAGTTCTTCTCTTCTTCTTCCACAGAACTCATCACTTAGTCGCCGTCGCTATGAGTCTGGGCGTTGTCTTTGCAGTTTCATCTGAGTCTATCACCGAATAAAATAGAATTTTTATTCAAGTTGGACCAGTTAGAAATAGGCATGCATGAATTATTTTTACACGTAATTTCTGAATTTTTTCATCCAAATTTAATCTACGTGGATGAGTATTTTAGTATGGCGATCATTGTGATTTCGTTGCGACACTACTAATGTGATAAAAGTTACGGTAATTTCATATCTTATACATGAGACAGATCAGATTATTAAAGTAATAAGAAAAATAACATTCTGATGTGCACATAAAATTTATAAGATGTGATTATTTTAGAAAAATATATATGTATAGCCAAGTAGAAAATTGTTGGAAAATTATTATTTCTTAATATATTTATATATTTATGAGCAACACATATATTAATTATAATCACAAATTAAATAATTTCACATTAAATAACTTATATAACGGTGTTCTAATTTATTGTCATAAATATTAAATCAAATAAGTCATTATTACTTTTGATTTGGATAAATGAGATTAAAACCATAAATACTATTTTATTTGAGTTTTAGGGTTTAATGAATGTTACACTCAAATATAAATAATGACTTCAGGATTTTGGTCTCCAACACATCAAACTCGCCTCCGTAACTCTTTTTCTACAGTAGAGTTGTGATTCACCTGTATCAGGGATACACAAGGTTTTTGTTGACGAAGATCAAAGAACCACAAGAGTCAAGCTCTCTTATCTCAATCATGCTCTCGAATAAAGAGATGCTTCCGCGCTCTCAGTTATATTTCTTAATGATTTAATATGGATGATCTTAAGATTGAGAAATTCTAAAATTTTCAGATAAAATCGAATTTTTATTCAATCAAATTATGATAAATAATTTTATTGAATTAATTTATATTAATTTGATTATTGGATGATAAAGAATGCTAGAAAAATAAATAAATAATATTTTAAGAGTATAGAAATATTAAATTGTCATTTCACTTTACTTTTTTAATCAACGACAATAAATATCTTGAATTAATTAAATTTTTACAAAAAATTATATACCTAACATTATTTTATTTCTTAAAAAATCTTTTGAACATATAATGGTTCAATAAGAGGTTGACTATTGAGAATTGAATATAATATTTTTAAATTCGTATTTTCAATAAAAAGATGTACCTAATTCTAACCATTCTAAATAATTCTATATTCATTATTACTTATTCATCTAAATAATTCTAACATTGATAGAATATTATTTAGATGCAAAAAATTTAAAATATATTTATTCTATTTCAAAAATCAATATTCATATTTAACTTAAAATTTTAACAAATATGGCAAAAAATATTACATTTTTTAGTTAAAAAAGTAAAATATCTATAAATATATTTTTGTGCTTTAGCTTTAGATTTTTCAAAAGAATTTGGCAAGTTAATGGAATCAAATCATATTTTTATAACATATATAAGAATGTATATTATACCTAAATAAAAAATATTAGGTGTAATAAGAATAAATACATAAATTAAAGTAAAATTCAGAAAAATAAGAACCAATAAAATATTGAAGGAAAGAAATATAAATAGAAGAGAAACAAAATTATTATACGGAAGAGAAATAATTTAATACATTTTATGTGTATATAAAAGAGAAGTAAAAAAAAAAATATACAATTCCTTGTTTAATTTAGCAAAATTTATAGGAATAAACACATAGAATAAGACAATAAAAAATAATAATAAAAAACTAAATATTTGAATTAATATCAAAAATAAAAAAATAAAATAATGATAATCCATCATAACTTAATCTTTTAATATAATTAATTAATAACAATATAATTCGTCTACCATAATCTTAATCTAATTTTTTAATATAATTAATTCTAATTAAGTAATAAAATAAATTGAATATAAATATGTCTAATCTAATCGTATAAAGAAATAATAGATTTTTTATTATTAGACATATTATATATATGGATAAAATGTCACTTTGAAATGAGATTATCGTTATTAATAACATATAAATATTAAAATTATTTTAATTCATTAATTGAAATACATTATTAGAATAAAAAGTTGTAAAAATTAAAATAATTGAAATTTATTAACTTTAATTAGTTAAATTAGCATAAAATAAGAAAGAGATGATTAATCAGATTAGATAAATTAAAAAATATTACTGAACAAAGAAAATGTCACAATAATTATATTACTATTTAAAAAAAAAATCAATCAATCAATTCAAATTTTTATTTAAAATAGGCAATTAAAGATCACCAATGAATAAAAATGAATGGGATAGAATAAAGAATAATTTTGGTAGTATAAATAATTAAATTAAATTATTATATATAATTTTTACTTTTTACCTTATTATAATTTAAGTTAACATTAATAGTAAAAAAATAATTTTAAATAGCCCCAATTTGTATCTTACAACATAATTAAAGTACAATTCATAATTTTTTATTTTGTGATTAATCAATATTTTTATATTTTTTGGTTAAGTCTTCTGTATTTTATGATTGATAAATTTTCTCTATAAAATACAAATTTGTGATGAATTATTACAATCATAATTAATTAAGAAAATAAAAAAATTATAAAAAAATTCAAATGAAAGATAAAAAATAGAGTAAATTTATTTTGAAACTAAAAATTTGTCCATTATGCTAGAAATTTTAAAAATTTGTATCTTATTATATAATCAATTTTGTTACTCACTTCAACTTTATTATCAATTTGCATCCAAAAAAATATATAATGTCACACTTATTTCAAAAAAGATGAAATTCTTCAAATATATGGTAGAATATATAATTTAAGATAAAAGATATTTAAAATTTTATAATAATATTTGAAATTTTCAATAATGATAATACAAAGAGTTTAAATCTACCAAATGAATTCAATAGTTATCCTTTGCACATCCTATTTAAATTTATTTGAATTTTAAAATTTAATTTGTATCTTCTTTTTTTCTCCTAATATAAATTATTTTTGACAAAAAATAGGAAAAAATCTATTAGACCAATATAGCTATTATAAGGAGATTTATAATTAGAGAAGAAAATAATAAAAATATTAATAATAATAATAAAGAAAAAAAAGAAGCTCATATTAAAGAATGTTAGAAAAGAAATAATAAAGTTCATATTAATAATAAGAATGTCGAGAAATGATGTTGCTGCTTTAGGCTTCTAGCCTTCGCTTTTGGTCATCGTTTTTTTTCTTTCTTTGTTTTTTTATTTAAATTGTCATAAAAAAATAATAATTCAAGAAAATAAAAACAGCAAGATCAATAGTAACTATACAAATCAAAATACGTAGAAGAAAAATAAACTATTATATGATAGAATTAACATGAATATATTTCATCATTAAATAAACAAAGTTAATGCAAAACAAAATTACACGTGTTCCGGTATGAGAGTAAACTCCGAGGTATAACTCGTCTTGATGACATTCAAACCAGCTTTTCTTGGAGTAAGGGGAGCGGAACGTCGTCTTCTTCTGGGGAGGCGGCGTTGGGCACCTGAAAAGGGACTCCAACGCTCAAGTCAGTATGAGTATGAGAGAGTTTACAAGAAAACTAGAGTGAAATTGCGTACCTACAACTGAGTGAGCAATTCGTATATAATGGGGTCTATTGAGGGTGGTTATGCACACTTATCGGACTGGATGGGACCTTTATTCGTTGGTTGTCTTATTTTCGGGATTTAAAGAGAGATTTGGGGAGAGTTCATACGTTGGTTCAGTTCCGAGTTTGTTGCTTTTCGGTTTGTTTTATCCTAACGGATCATATCCCCCAAGGTTGACCTGTTTTGGAGTCATGAACATGTTAAGCTTCTACTAGTGAGTTATAACTCGGAACTGAGGTTCGAGGTGATTTTTGGTTTTCGCGTCGAGCTATAACTCGGAGCCCCAAGCTTAACTTGTTCATTGGAATTTTGTGGAGTGTAATAGGTTTTATTTTGAATTTTTTGCGGGATGTGTTTTTAGAGAGAGAGTTTTGGGGAAAAGAAAAATGCATTTAATGCGTGTTGGGGAACAGAGTGATTGTGGAGATCAGACCGTTGATTAATTGATATGACCCGCACGTTGGACGGTTGGGGTTCGTTCTGGGAGGTGTAACGCTTGTGGAGAGGGTAGTAGGCTGGTTGGTTTTGGATTGTTGGTGTACCCGGTGTCTTTGGAATTTTGTTTTTCTTTCTCCTTTGTTTGCGAAAGATGAGTAAAGGTTAGTTTGCTCTTCCTTTACTTGTCTCGTTTTTGTTCTCTTCGTCTTGTGTATTGTTATTGGGAAAATGGAGAAAGGGAAGAAGGTAGAAGTAGGGGCGGTTGTAAAGACATAGGTGAAACTTGTTGAGGATGTGTGGGTTTGGGATCCGGTGAATCCTTTTGCTTGGGTTGCTGAATCAGTGAAGGAGTATGTTTCTGTGTTTGATGATGAGTGTAGTATTGCACAGTTGGATTCTGCTTCTTGCTGGTTTAGGGAGGGTAGTGATGTAAAGCTTAAGTTTCTTCCGTGCGCTGCTGATGATCATGTTTATCATCGTGGGGAGGGGTTTGAATTCTTTTTTATTTATAGCTGTATTTTTGTAGACTTGGGTGTTAGATTCCCGTTCTCTGAGTTCGAATGTGGTGTGTTGATGCAGTTGAACTGTGCACCATCACAGTTGCATCCTAACTCGTGGGTGTTTGTTAGGGCATTTCAAATTCTGATGGGTTGTTTGGAGGTTGAGCCTTCGCTGGAAGTTTTCTTTGCGTTGTTTCAATGTAAGGGGGTTAGGCGGGGTTGTTGGTTAAATCTTGCCAGTGTTTCTGGCCGTGCTATATTTAGTTTGTATAGGTCTTCGTATAAGGGGTTTAAATCCATGTTTCTGAAGGTAGGTGTTGTTGAAGGGGAATATCCCTGGTTTGTTGACGAGTGTTTCCTGGAAAGGTTTCTTTTGTTCTGGGTTCCTAGACCTAGGCAGATACTTGGTATGGACGAGATGGAGTATAGGAATGAAATGCTTGTGGAGTTTTTAGTTAATCATATTTCTTCATCGAGTTTGCTATCTGTCTTTGAGCTCCTTGAGTTAGAAGGTGATAGGGATGCTCTTGATGGATATATAGGTAACTGCCTTGTTTCATTGTTGTATATATATGCTCTGTGTTTGTAAACGTTGATGTATTTTTGTTGTGCTTGTAGTTGAGAAGGCACCAAAAGTGACTTCGTCCAGCTTGCGGGATTTTTTCCAGACTAAGAACGTCAAGAAGCAAGGTTCGACTAGTCAGGCTATGGGGGAGAGGGGTGCCGAGGTCAATCAGCCATCTCCCAAGAAAATTGACTTTAAGAGGAAGAGAGGTGAGGTAAAGAAAAATAAGAATGTGGTCGAGGAAGAAATAGAAGGTGAGGTTAACCTGGATCAAGTGAAGAAGTTTACGGAGAATCAGAAAATATTGCATAGTTATAGGGGGGATGATGATTTGACATCCTTGTGGAGCGAGCATTTTCCTTTCACTGTGATGGCTGACGAGCATGTTCAGAACCCTGACGTTAAGCTCATTCACGAAGTTGGCGAGGTTGGAGTGGCCCAGTATTTACAGGTATATTGTACGGTTTTGCTTTTTGTGTTGTATGTGTTTGGTTGGTGTTCACATTTGTGCTTTTCTTCAGGGTATTGGAGCTCGCTTAATGTGAGTTGGTTGGACCGAGGAATTGAAGCGTTCCAGGGATGTATTTGACAAAACTGCAATGGATCAGCTTATGCGTGAGAATGTGGAAAAGAGTGGTAAGCTTCGTGATCCATTGGATCTGGTGAACCAATTGGGGGAAAAACTTAAGGAGGCTGAGGCGACTTTGAAGAAGTCCGGTGAGGAGAAAGCCTCTCTTGAAGCTAGGATTATTGTGCTTGGAGTTAAAAAGAAGCAGGCTGAGGATGAGAAGGAGAATCATGGTCTCGAAATGTTTGCAGCTGGGTTTGATAGGGCTGCTGATAAACCCATATTTTATGATATATTTTGTGCTTAATCTGAGTGATTTATTCAATCCTTCACCCACTTATTCATATTATTTGCATGGTTTTACTTTCCCTTCCTTATTATGTGATGTATGTGAAAAACATGTTTCCTATGCTTTAAAATTAATTATTTTAATTACCTTTATTTCCATTCGATGCCGTGATTAGTGTGTTGAGTAGTTTCAGATCTTCTAAGGCAGGAATGACTCAAATTATGGAAAGGAAACATACAAAAGTGGAAGGAAAGCATAAAATGGAGTTTCTGAAGAAACTGGCAGCCACGCGATCGCATGGGCGACGCGGCCGCATGCCAGCGCGAAAAGGCATTGACGCGGCCGCATGACTGACGCGACCGCGTGACAAGGAAAACTCCGAATGACGCGACCGCGTGACCCACGCGGACGCGTGACAGAGGCCACGCACTAGAAATTACAGAAAACGCTCCCAGCAAATTCTGAAGCGATTTTTGGCCCAAATCCAAGTCCAGAAGGCATAGACCAGAGGTTATGAAGTGGGAGAATGCATCCATTCAAAGAGAGTCTCCACTTTAGTTAGTTTTCATGATTTAGATTTAGTTTTGAGAGGGAGATTCTCTCCTCTCTCTTTAGGATTAGGATTTAGATTTAGGATTTTATTCGCTTTCAAGATTATCTCTTTATCAGGTTCAATATTCCTTTTTATTTACTTTTGCAATTTGATTTATGAATTCTTCCATGTTACAGATTACTCTTTTGAATTAATGTTATTTGAGGTATTTCAGTTTAATCTTGCTTTATTTTATGTACATTATTGTTATTCCCATCTGAAGACATTTTTATTCCAGTAGATTTACTTTTCTCCTTTTGGTCTTGGTTAAGAAATCAGTAACTCAGGAGTTATCAAACTCAAGCGTGATTGATAATTGTTATCTTTGTTAATTAAATTGAACTTCAATAATCCCAATCTTTTCTTAGGAAATAAATAGGATTCGAAGATCAAACCAATTAATCCCTTGAACTTCCTTTATCTTAGTAAAGGTTAACAAAGTGGAATTAAGATTCAATTCTCATCATCATTGATAAGGATAGCTAGGATAGGACCTCTAATTTCTCATACCTTGCCAAAAGTTTATTTATAGTTATTTATTTATTTTACTTGCCATTTAATTTACATGTTCTTCGTTTACTTTAATTGCTAATTAAACCATTTGCTCCTCACTCTCAAAACCCCAATTTACAATCTCCATAACCAATAATAAGAACATACTTCCCTGCAGTTCCTTGAGAAGACGACCCGAGGTTTGAATACTTCGGTTATCAATTTATTTAGGGGTTTGTTACTTGTGACAACTAAAACGTTTGTACGAAGGAATTTCTGTTGGTTTAGAGACTATATCTACAACGCGAATGTTTTTATGAAATTCTTTACTGGCAAAAATCGCAACGTCAAAATGGCGTCGTTGCCGGGGAACTGCAATCGTGTGCCTTATTATTGGTTATTGTAAATATTTTTCTTTTACTTGTTTATTTGTCTTTATTTTCCCCTTTTTATTTCTATTAGCTACTATGAATTCTCACCCCTATCGCTTTGAGTTTGGTTCTAATGTTATTGAAAGGAATGGAAGTTACAATAGGAACATGCATCAAGGTCAGAGCAATCAAAGATGGAAGGAGCCAAGAGGATCTGATCAACCCTTTAGGAAACAACACCCTCCAAGATATCATGGACAAAGACCATTCTACAATGCATACCAAGCAAATAGACGTGGTGGACAACCTTGTAATTACCAACAAGCCCCACCCTGTGCTTATAGACCATCCTCTCAACACAACTTCGAACCACCACACTCACAAGCTCCTTTTCACCATTCGCCACCACATGATCCGCATTTACCCCGATTTCAATCCAATTACTCCCAAACACCAC
This sequence comes from Arachis hypogaea, assembly GCF_003086295.3. Classification (NCBI taxonomy): domain Eukaryota; kingdom Viridiplantae; phylum Streptophyta; class Magnoliopsida; order Fabales; family Fabaceae; genus Arachis; species Arachis hypogaea. Next base: position 7,241,076 of record NC_092050.1, read on the forward strand.
TACTTTCCCCTGTACCATATCCAAATCTATCACCTCGAGAATCAGAGATTCGCCTCAAGGAAACAGTAAATCGACTTCAAACAACCCTTCATCAACTGAAGCAAGCAGTAAGTCAATTATCTTCTAGACGTTCGAGCATTCAAGGACCTCCCACAGCCCCATGTGGACAATCTAATGAAGAGCGTAGTATGAAGGAGATACTAGAAACTCCAGTGGACAAGACAGAGCATGGCTTTGTACTGGAACAAGTAGAGGAAGCTGTTATTATTGAAGAAGAAGAGTTGGTTGAAGACTTAGGAGATGCTGAACATCCATGGGAATCCAAAGTTGTGGAGCATTCTGTCAAGGATGTTACAATTGATGCTAAGGAGGATTGTGCGCAATCCCCAGAGCAAGTCTTTCATGAAGAACTAGACAGAATAACCCAAGAGGCAAATTTCCTTGATGATGATAGTCACAAGTCAAGTTCTCCTAGTAATGAACTTGCATCCGCGAGTGAATTCTCTGAGATCGAAGAATCTTCCCCAAGTAAATACGAAGATGACGCGGAGGTAGATTTCTCTCAACCTCCAGTCTATGACTTAAGTGATGAGAAATACATAGATGACTTTGATTAGGACATGGATACATTTGAAGAATCTTGCAAGGAAGTGGAGAATTTCACAGAAGAGCACAAGGGAGTAGAACTCACAGAACCACTGGAACCACCTATCCCAAGGCCATTACCACCCAATACAAGTTTTAAGTGGGTACAATCCTTAACCTTTAACTGTATTTTTCCACTTGAATATGGTTTGCTTGAAACAGATGGCCAGCTTAGAGCTCTCTGTGGCTTTAAGAGTAAAAGGGAAATGGCTCGTACTCAGAGCTGGTGCACAAGGTTCAATAAGGTTCCACGCTTCAACTCGAAGTGCACGGATTGGCACCATGATCAATCAGATGGATCTCAGAAAACGTTTGGGTATCCTGGTAAGAATCTAATTTCTAAACCGCCTAGATAGAAAAGTATAGATCAAGACGAAGGCGGATTTAAAAGCAAAGTTTGGGATCCTGGAATCTATGCTGACAATCATCACCCCGGGAGCTTGACAATCTGTTTGAAGCTGCTTAGAAGCTTCACATGCCTAGTTTGGGACCCCGGAGGCCATTGGCATTCCAAGAATTGGTGGAGATTTATGGATGAATTTAAGCATAAGCCGCCATAACAGAAAGCTCATCCAATGTCCAACTTAAGGACTTTAACTAAAAGTGCTAGGTTGGAGACAACACACCATGGTATGATCGTCCCTTTTTCATTTTTATTTAGTTTTATTTATTTTCGAGTTTTATTTTATTTTATTATATTGAACCTGGAGTTTTGCATCACATCCATATTAGCACTGCATTCTGCATTTTTTTCAGATTATAAAAAAAAAAAGATTTTCGCACGCGACACGACAGCATCGCCGACGCGTCCGCGTCGTATGTGCCTCAGGAAGAAAAAGCAATCGAACAGAGAGTCACGCGAGAGCGTGGCTAGAGGTGTGCCAGTGGCACAAATCGTCCCACGCATCCGCGTCGAGTGGGAATACTGGCCTCCCACGCGACCGCGTCACTCACGCGGCCGCGTGACCTGAATTTCGACGTAAAAAGGGTGCACAGCCGAAAGTTGTGCTAGAGTGGTGCTAGACTGGCGCTGGACGCGCAGTCCATCTCACGCGACCGCGTGCCTCACGCGTCCGCATCATGTCCCAATATTGGCCAACCACGCGATCGCGTCCCCCACGCGACCGCGTCACCCTAAAATTTGGCAATATGAGCTTCAAACAGAAAGTTACGCGACCGCGCGGCTGCCCTCGCGCTAATGGCACAGATCGATCCACGCACCCGCGTGGATGACGCGTCCGCGTCATTTCATAGAAGCGCTATCCGCGCGACCGCATCACTCACGCGTCCGCGTCACAAGCGGCGCACAGAATATCCAGATCAGCCACTTTTCTTATCTTTTCTTCTCTAATCCTAATTTTTCTATCTTTTCTTATTCTTTCTTCCTTCTTTCTTACTTTATTTCTTTCACTTCTCATTCCTTTTCACCTTCATTCTATTTTATTTAATTTAATTGCATATTTTCATTCATTGCATTTTAATTTTGTGCATATTTTTATTTTCTTTTCTAAATTTATTATTTTTCCATTGGTGTTAAAAATTTCTTATTCAACTGTTACATCTTTTCTGGTATTTTCTTGGTGCTTATGACTTGTTTTATTCTGGATAGGTAATATTATTTATATCAATGCCAATCATTTATACCTGTATTATTTTTACATTGACATAATTTTTTATTATCTTTCCTTACCCACACTCTCTTCCCTATTTTTGCAATTTTTTGCACTCTTGATTTTCCATGTACTTCTACTGTTTTCTCATTTGCATGTTGTAGCCACCGTGTAATTGAGACCCTCATTATTTGGCATTAACCAACCCATATTTTATTTGATTTTTTCTTTGTTTTGGGTTACTTTTCTTCCCTTTTTCTTTCAAGATGGCCACCAGAAAGAGGACCGGAAGACGTTTACATGGGGGAAGACAGACAAGTCCATCTGCACAATCCTTGAAGAAAAGCATCAGTTGGAACAACCCGTCCACCTGCACATCTTAGCATGCACCGAGGACGGTGCAATCTTTAAAGTGTGGGGAGGTCGATACCGATCTCCATGGGTTAGTCACTCTTCTATATCAACACCAATGATTTATTTTCCTTGTTAGTTGTCGCATCTGCATATTTGATTGCATGTTTATTTGATTTTGTGCATTTAGTTACTACTTGGTTAAAGTAATAAATTCCTTTTTAGGACTCTATTTTTAAAAAATTTCACTAATTTAAATTGAAAAAAAATTTATGTTAAAACTTGTTTGGAAGTTGTATTTGGAACATGAATTATAGCTAAAGAACACACAACCTGTGAGATTTGAGATCATTTATATGGTTACATTATTTAACCATAAATATTTTATTCCTGTGTGTTTCCTTCTCTATGATTGTAATCTATATTTTGTTCTAATCTATATGTCCATTATTTAGTGTATTTACATGCTTGCATATGATTGAGGCCATTGTTTGATTTTAGCTCACTTATCCCAAATAAGCCTACCCTTTAAATCACCCTTGTCAGCCACTTTGAGCCTTTTAATCCCCATTTGTTCTGTATTTTACCACATCACTAGCCTTAAGCAGAAAAACAATTAAATATCCCAATTGAATCTTTGGTTAGCTTAAGATAGGGATTGTGCAACAATTAAGTGTGGAGAAACTGTGGGAACTTGGGTTAATAAGAAAATGTATCATGTTTCTAATTTTGAATATTGGAAAATTTGGGTACCTACTCATGTAAAACAGAAAATTAAAAATTTCATATGCATTGATATGTTATTCTACTTTTTATGTCTCTCTAATATATATATATAATAAAAAAAAAGAAGAGAAAAAGAAAAAGAGAAAAAAATATATAATATAAATAAATAAATAAGGGGACAAAATTACCCCAATGTTAAGTTAATAGAAGATCAATGCACATGTGATGAAATTAAAGAAAAATTGATACATGAGTATGTAATGCAAAAGTGAAGACTATGGGTAGCTAGGCATGATTCTAGAGTTATATAGAGTATATGTATGTTAGGTGAAAGCTTAGGTTAATTAAAGATTCAATTTATAAAGCTCACTTAGCCATATACAAATACCCTTACCCTTACCTTAGCCCCATTACAACATTGAAAAGACATCGTGATGTTTGCATTAGTATGCTAAATATTTGTTGATTGGTTAGAGGAAGAACAAGGTTTAGAAGGCATGATTAGAGAAGAATAGAGTGATTAACCCTAGACACTTGAGAGATTAGAGTGATATACATTACCAGTAAGGGTTCAATACTTAATTCTATGTTCCCTGCTTTCATGAGCTATCTTCTTACAAGTTCACTTGCTTTCTGTTGTATGATTTGAATTAGTGAAATCTGATTTATGTTTGTCTTGAAGAGCTTATTTACTTTTAACCAAGTAGGTAGAAATATTTTTGCATGTAGTTGCATTCATACAGATAAGTTGCATTTCATACATTCTATCATTCCTCTTCACTACTTTTATAGCTTCTCTTGAGCTTAGCATGAGGACATGCTATTGTTTAAGTGTGGGGAGGTTGATAAACCCATATTTTATGATATATTTTGTGCTTAATCTGAGTGATTTATTCAATTCTTCACCCACTTATTCATATTATTTGCATGGTTTTACTTTCCCTTCCTTATTATGTGATGTATGTGAAAAACATGTTTCCTATACTTTAAAATTAATTATTTTAATTACCTTTATTTCCATTCGATGCCGTGATTAGTGTGTTGATTAGTTTCAGATCTTCTAAGGCAGGAATGACTCAAAGGATGGAAAGGAAACATACAAAAATGGAAGGAAAGCATAAAACGGAGTTTGTGAAGAAACTGGCAGCCACGCGATCGCATGGGCGACGCGGCCGCATGACTGACGCGACCGCGTGCCTCGAGCGACACACATATGACGCGGTCGCATGACTGACACGACCGCGTGAAAAGAAAAACTCTGAATGACGCGACCGCGTGACCCACACGGACGCGTGACAGAGGCCACGCACCAGAAATTGCAGAAAACGCTCCCAGCAAATTCTGAAGCCTTTTTTTGGCCCAAATCCAAGTCCAGAAGGCATAGACCAGAGGTTATGAAGTGAGGAATGCATCCATTCAAAGAGAGTCTCCACTTTAGTTAGTTTTCATGATTTAGATTTAGTTTTGAGAGGGAGATTCTCTCCTCTCTCTTTAGGATTAGGATTTAGAATTAGGATTTTATTCGCTTTCAGGATTATCTCTTTATCAGGTTCAATATTCCTTTTTATTTACTTTTGCAATTTGATTTATGAATTCTTCCATGTTACAGATTACTCTTTTGAATTAATGTTATTTGAGGTATTTTAGTTTAATCTTACTTTATTTTATATACATTATTGTTATTCCCATCTGAAGACATTTTTATTCCAATAGATTTACTTTTCTCCTTTTGGTCTTGGTTAAGAAATCAGTAACTCAGGAGTTATCAAACTCAAGCATGATTGATAATTATTACCTTTGTTAATTAAATTGACTTCAATAATCCCAATCTTTTCTTAGGAAATAAATAGGATTCAAATATCAAACCAATTAATCCCTTGACCTTCCTTTATCTTAGTAAAGGTTAACAAAGTAGAATTAAGATTCAATTCTCATCATCATTGATAAGGATAGTTAGGATAGGACCTCTAATTTCCCATACCTTGCCAAAAGTTTATTTACAATTATTTATTTATTTTACTTGCCATTTAATTTACATGTTCTTCATTTACTTTAATTGCTAATTAAACCATTTGCTCCTCACTCTCAAAACCCCAATTTACAATCTCCATAACCAATAATAAGAACATACTTCCCTGCAGTTCCTTGAGAAGACGACCCGAGATTTGAATACTTCGGTTATCAATTTATTTAGGGGTTTGTTACTTGTGACAACCAAAACGTTTGTACGAAGGGATTTTTGTTGGTTTAGAGACTATATCTACAACGCGACTGTTTTTATGAAATTCTTTACTGGCAAAAATCGCAACGTCAGCTGATGAGCAGGCGAAGTTTCTGGTGCCAGATGGCGATTTGTCAAGGATGAATCCTTGTAAAGTTATTGTTGGGGGCGAATTGGTTGAGGATGATGACAATATTGAGGGTCAGGGCAAGAATCCTGATTCCTAGTTATTGTAAAGCTTTTATTTGTGTGATGGCTTTCGTACTAGTTATGTTTTGTTTGTTGTGCCTTTAGAGGGCGGATGTTAGTACTTTTTGGTGAATATGCAATTGAAACTGTTTCCTCGAGTAGAGGTTTGCTTATTGCTCCTTTAATATATTTAGACTAGTGCTTGCAAACATTTTGTATTAGTTGATTCGTATTGGGTTTGGATAGATTGTGTTTTCTGATTGATGGGTTGGGTTGTAGGATCGTGGGAGCGTTGAGTTGGTATATTCAATTGTATTTTTCGATATTTGATAAGTTTGCTTGAGTACACAATAGGTGGTATTTGTTTGTTGGAAATTTGATAAAGTAGTGCAGTAGAGATAGGTTTATAGTTCGTAATATTATTTTGTTGGAAAGTGCGGGGTGGTGTGCCTCATTAAAACCTCTCCAGCAAAACCCTCCTTAGGGAAAAAAATCTGGTAGTAGAAAAAAGAGTGCATCACCGTGAAAGACTTATAAATTAGCTGGAATACAACTTTAGGGAGGATATGTTCCATGTGTTTGGTAGAATAGTTCCATCAAGCTTTTGTATTTTGTAAGCCCCCTTGCCGATAATTTTGTGCACTTTGAATGGTCCTTCCCAGTTTGCACCTAGTTTGCCATGTCCTTGTGGCTTTCGTATGTCTTTGACTTTTCTAAGTACGAGGTTTCCTTCTGAGAATGTCCTGGGTTTGATCTTCTTATTGTATTTCCGGGCTATAGCTCGTTTTGTTGCTAGCTGCTGGAGCGTTGATCTGTCTCGATCTTCCTCTGTGAGGTCGAGCTCGGCCTTTCTTCTTTCTATGTTGTCGCTTTCACTTGTACTTGTGGTTCTGTTACTTTGTAGGATACCTCAATTGGTATCATAGCGTCACACCCGTATACTAGTCTGAAGGGTGTTTCTTTTGTTGATGATTGTTCGGTGGTGTTGTAGCTCCAAATCACTTCAAGGATGAGCTCAGCCCACTCTTCTTTTGAGTCTTCTAGTTTCTTTTTAAGTTCCTGCAAAATTATCTTATTGGCGGCCTCGGCTAGACTGTTAGTTTATGGATGTTTAACTGAGGAGAATTGTTGGATTATTTTGAAATTTTGTAAAAAGTTTGTGAATCGTTGATCTATAAATTGTCTGCCGTTATCAGTAATAATGAATTGAGAGATACCAAAACGGCATAGTATGTTTTTCTATACAAAAGAGATCATTTTTTCAGAAGTGATTTTTGCCAATGGTATAGCCTCTATCCATTTGGTAAAATAATCTATAGCAACAATTAGAAACTTAACCTGGCCTAGAGTGGGAGGAAATGGTCCGAGGATGTCTAGCCCTCATTTATTGAATGGCCAGCATACCTCGGACGTGTGTAACTGCTCGGCTGGGTTGTGGATTATTGGCGCGTGGCATTGACATTGATCGCAGTGGTTTACTTTATGCATGCAATCTTGCTTTATTGTCGGCCAATAATAACCATCTCGGAGGATTTTGGCGGCTAGGCTTCGGCCTCCGATGTGTGTGCCGCATACTCCTTCGTGGACTTCGTCCATGGCCAGCTTTGCTTCGGTTGTGCTTAGGCATCGAAGGAGGGGTCTCGTGAATCCCCTCTTGTATAGCTCGGTTCCAAGTATGGTGTAGAAGCTCGCTCGTCTTTTGAATTTCTTTGGGTCTTGGATGTTGTTTGGTATGAGTCCTGTCTTCAGATAGTTTATGAGTGGTGATCTCTATTCGTCTTCCTGCGAGACACTTGCAACTGTTGTTAGCGTAACACTGGGCTCGTCCAGTGTTAGTTGTGATAGTATAGGGGTTTTGTCTTGGCTTCTTGTGGTTGCTAATTTTGAGAGGAGGTCCGCTCTGTTGTTTTATTCCCGAGGTATATGGAAAATACTAAATTTATGGAAATTTCTTATAAGGTTACCTACCATTGTGTTGTATTTTTTAAGCAGGGGATCTTTTACCTGAAAGTTATCTGTTACTTGTTGTACCACCAAGAGGGAGTCGCATTTGACATTTATCTGTTTTATTCCCATGGTATGTGCTAGCCATAGTCCAGCTATTAAGGCTTCATACTCTGCCTGGTTGTTACTGGCATGGAAGGTGAACTGTAGTGATTGTTTGAGTTGTATTCCTTGATTGCTTTCGAGGAATATTCCTGCTCCGAAGCCTTTGCTGTTTGAGGCTCCGTCGACGTATAGCGTCCATAGATTATCTCTATGAGCTTGGTCTTCTGGGGTGAGTTTTGCAATGAAATCAGCTAGTGCTTGTGATTTGATGGCGCCTCTGGATTGGTACTGGATGTCATATTCTAATAGTTCGATAGACCACTTGATTAGCTGTCCTGCTAGTTCGGGTTTTGTCAGTATCTGTCTTAAGGGCTGTTCTGTTTTGACCACGATGGTATGACTTTGGAAGTAGTGTCGTAGACGTCTAGCCGTCATGATGAGAGCTAGAGCTAATTTCTCTAATTTTGGATAGCGGTTCTCAGCGCCTTGAAGTGATTTGCTGACGAAGTATACCGGGTGCTGGTGCTTTTCTGTCTCTATTACTAGTACAGAACTGATAGCATGGTTAGTGATGGATAAGTATAAATATAATGGTTTACCTGTTTCTGGTGTTTGGAGGATTGGAGGAGTTGAAAGTATAGCTTTGAGTTCCGTAAAGGCTGTTCGCATTGCTCGGACCAATGGAACTTTTCTTGTTTTCTCAAGTTTCTGAAAAAGTGATGTGACCGTTGCACTATATAGGGCAGGAATCTTGCTAATGCTGTCCAGTTAGTTGCTGTATTTCTTTGACTGTCCTCGGGCTTCGCATGTTGATTATGGCCTGGCATTTTTCGGGGTTTGCCTCAATTCTTCGGCATGTGAACATGAAGCCGAGGAATTTTTCGCTTTGTACTCTGAAGGTGCACTTTTTTGGATTGAGCTTCATATTGTATCTTCGGAGTTGTTGGAATATTTCTGTTAGGTCCTCAACATGGTGTGCTGTAAGTGTTGATTTTGCTACCATGTCATCGACATAGACTTCTATATTTCTTCCGATTTGTTTTGAGAAGATTTTATCCATGAGGCGTTGGTAGGTGGCGCCTGCATTTTTGAGTCCGAATGGCATGACCTTGTAGCAGAAGTTACCATTGTCAGTGATAAAGTCAGTCTTATCTTGGTCGGCCTCATGCATTAGGATTTGGTTGTAACCGGAGTAGGCATTCATGAAACTTAAGCATTGGAAGCCAGAGGAGTTATCAACAAGTTTGTCGATGTACAGGAGGGGGTATGCGTCCTTTGGACAGGCTTTGTTGAGGTCTGTGTAGTCGACGCACATCCTTCATTTACCATTGTTCTTCTTTACCATTACCACGTTGGCTAACCATGTGGAGTATCGGAGTTCCTTGATGAATCTAGCGGTTAGTAGTTTCTGGGTTTCCTCCAATGAGGTTATCCTTTTGTCGGTGCCGAGGTGTCTTTTCTTCTGAGCTATAGGTCGGATTGACGGGTTGATTGCCAGGTTGTGGCAGATGACGTTTGGGTCTATTCCTGGCATATCTGCTGGTGTCCAGGCGAACAGATCAACATTTTGTCTTAAGAGTTCCACCATTTGAGCTCGTTCTGTATCTCTTAGCACGTTTCCGAGGTATGTATATTTGTTCTCGCTGTTTGTTAATTGCACTTTAGTGAGGTCGTCAAGTGGCATTGGGCGCTCTTGGTGGTTGGTCCTCGGATCTAGGTCTACCAGAGGAGGTAATTGTTCTGAGTTGTACACTGCCTGGACATATTGTTGGTCGAGTTGCTTTGGCTATTCGCCCTTTAAGCTGGCGTTATAGCACTGTCTGACCTCCTTTTGGTCTCCATGGATCGTCACCACTTTGTTGTCCTGTGAAAGAAACTTGACACACAAATGTACAGTGGAAACAATAGCGTTGAATGCATTCAACGATGGTCTGCCCAGAATAATGTTATAGGGGCTTTTGCAATCGAATACAAGATATTGTATTTCTAAAGTTCTGCTATTGGGGTAGTCCCCAAAGGTCGTTCGTAACCAAATGTAACCTCGGATAGAGACTCGCTCACCCGAGAAACCTACCAATTCCCCGGATGATGGTTGTAGGACTTTGTCGCTCAGGTTCATCCTTTGGAATGTTGAGTAGAACAATACGTCGGCGCTGCTCCCTGGGTCCATAAGGATCTTTTTTACCAGAGGTTCTTCGACTTGTGCCATAATGACTATGGGGTCGTCTAGGTTTCGATCGACGGCCTTATAGTCCTCGGGGCTGAACGATATTCCTGGTTTGTCCTTGTTCGTTGGCTGAGGCATAGATGATTCTGCCATAGCCATCATAGCTCAGTACGACCTCTTTCTAGCCAAGTTCGTGCATCCTCCACCTGCAAAACCACCAGAAATGAAGTTTATTATTCTGCGGGGTGGATTGTTATCATTGTCTACCTTTCTTCCCTTGTTGCGGAAGTTGTCAATTGTTTTCTGTTGGTGGCCGAGGTCTTCGATGTTTTTTCTTCGTCTGCGAGTGTCTATGTATTTGTCTAACAGTTCCTGGTGTGCCAGTTTTTTGAGGATGTCCTTTGCTATCACACAGTCGTCTGTGGTGTGGCCGACTGGCCGTACTTTTGGTGAAAAGCGCAATACTTGGATCTGTCCACGTGCCTCTGGTCCTGGTAAGTGCCAGCTCTGTTTGGTGGTTTGATGAGCTTGGAATGCAGTATATCTTTCACGATGTCCTCCCTTTTTGTGTTAAAGGGAGTGTACGTGTCGAACTTAGGGGTTAGTCTGAATGGCCTCTAGTCTGTCCTGCTGGCCGGGTTTCTGCTTCGTCTTTCTTCCTCCTTGTTTGGGGTAGATTTTTCTGCTCTCCGCAGTGCTCGGAACTCCTCCACTTCGATTTGAGTTGTTGCTTTTTCTCGAAACTCGGCCAGGGTCTTCGGCTTTGCTATTACAATGGATTCCTGAAACTTCCCTGGTTGGAGGCTGCTTTTCAGGGCGTGGAGATGGACTTCGAGATTTAAGTTAGGTATTTCGTTGGTTGCTTCTGCAAACCTGGTCATGTAGTCTTTTAGGCTTTCATTTGGTCCCTGTTTAATGGTACTCAAATAGTCGGAGTTGTGGACATAGATTTTTGACGCAGCAAAGTGATTTATGAACTGGTCGGCCAACTCATCAAAGTTTGAGATGGAACCATCGGGTAAGTTGGAGAACTAGATGAGAGCGGCCCCGTCCAGGAAGGTTGGGATGGTTCGGCACAGGATGGGGTCGGATTCTTTATTCATGAACATCATGGCGTAGAATTTAGTGACGTGTACATTTGGATCTCCTATTCCTTGGTAGGGTTTTAGGGTTGATGGTAAGGTGAGATTCTCGGGCATTTTGAAGTTCATAACTTGTTTTGTAAAGGGGTTGGTTCTTTTGACGATTGTTTTTGTGGTCTTGGGGGTGGTTTGCTTGGTTTCTAAGGTATGCTCATCATTGTCCTCTTTTTGTTCGGTGTTTTTGTGTTCCCCCTTGGTACGATCGTGCTCCATCTGCCGCAGGAGCTCGGCCATCCTCTGGTTCTCGGCCCTGAGGGCCTCATTGATTGCCAAGATCTCCGATTGGTTGATATTAGAGGGAGCATGGCTTTGCTCGTCCGCCATTTTTTGTGTCCTGCAGAAAGAAGAGGAGATAAAAAATGTACAGAGTAAAAAAAAGTGGGGTTAGAGAATTTTTGGGCCCATGGTGGGCGCCAAATGTTCCGGTATGAGAGTAAACTCCGAGGTATAACTCGTCTTGATGATATTCAAACCAGCTTTCCTTGGAGTGAGGGGAGCGGAATGTCGTCTTCTTTTGGGGAGGCGGTGTTGGGCACCTAAAAAGGGACTCCAACGCTCAAGTCAGTATGAGTATGAGAGAGTTTAGAAGAAAACTAGAGTGAAATTGCGTACTTACAACTGAGTGAGCAATTCGTATATAATGGGGTATGTTGAGGGTGGTTATGCACACTTATCAGACTGGATGGGACCTTTATCCGTTGGTTGCCTTATTTTCAGGATTTGAAGAGAGATTTGGGGAGAGTTCATACGTTGGTTCAGTTCCGAATTTGTTGCTTTTCGGTTTGTTTTACCCTAATGGATCAACACGTAAAGAGGAAAAAAAAGTTAAAATATCCAAAGTGATAAAAAGATTATTTTTACAATTTTATTCTGTCATATATATATATATATATATATATATATATATATATATATAAAATAATAAACTTCTAACTAAGTTAAATTGTATTATTAGAAAGGGTAAAAGAGACAGTAGAGAAAAGGTTTATGTGTATTCAAGTTGTGTAAAATGATACAATATAGAAGAGTATTTATAAGTGTTAAGAAAGTCGAAATAATAAAGATGTAATATCCTATAATAAATATTCAGATATGTTAAATAATGCTAATTGATCCTAATTATACTCTAACACCCCCTCAAACTTAAGTGGCAACTTGAGTTTGAAATTTATTTGCAATAACTAAATAAAAAAATACATAAACTGATAGAACGGGTGGAGATGGAACTGCCGGAAGGAAGCGCAGACGGAACTGTCAGAAGGAAGCGCAGACGAAACTGCCGGAAGGGAATGCAGACGAAACTGTCGAAAGAGAGCACAGACGGAATTGCCGCAAGAGTGGCCAACTGCTGAAAAGATGGTGAACTGCCGAAAAACTGCTGAAAAGTGACAAAGTGCGAAGAGATGACAAACTATCGGAAGGCGACGAAAAACATATGGTTTCTCCATGAGAATAAGTAAGTAGTGGATGAACTAATCGGTGAGGTCAGAAAAGTATCAAAGTATTGACAAAAGAGAAGGAAAAAATGGTACGGAAGAAAAGTATGAAAAGTACGGTAATTTCATCAGAAGAAAATCAATTTATCCTTCCTCAAGGAGGATACTATGGCTCTGATACCATGTTAAAAATGGGAGAGGGAGCAATAGGAAAAAGGTTTGTGAGTATTCAAATTGTGTAAAATGATACAATATATAAGGGTATTTATAGGTGATAAGAGAATCGAAATAATAAAGACGTAATATCTTATAATAAATATTCAGATATGTTGAATAATATTAATTGATCTAATTGATCCTAATTCTACTCTAACAATTATATTCAATTAATTGATATATAATATTAAATTGTGTGATACTTAGATATCTAATCATATCAATTAATTGATATAATTAATCTATCGTAATGAATTATATTTAATGCGTTAAAAGAAATAAATTAAAAAATATTCTAAAAATCATGCTACGTCAATTTTATCATTAAGTGTAGAAATCTAATTTTTATATAATAGAATAGATTTTTATGTCATGGAAGGAAGGTGTGTTCATGAATCATAAGAGAGACTTGTTTTTTTTTTTTTGGTCAAGTGGATTGGACAGCCCCCAATCCTAGACATTACACCCATGCATTACACACTCATACAATCCACCACACACACTACATGGGGGTACACATAAATGGTTCTATATTCCTCCATGAGGATTTGAACCTGGTGCAGCTCTATGGGAGGCAAACAAAGTTGCCATCTGACCAGGCCTCGGCTGCAAGAGAGACTTGTTAAATACCAGCAGAGTTTAGAACTCTTGTAGTTGTCATTTTTGGAGGGTGACTACAAAAATGGAAGGTGTGTGTTCATGACTTAGGAAGCACCGATACGACACGTGATACGGACACGACACGACACAGATACGCCGACACGTTCTTTTTATAAAAAATTGGATACGACACGTTTAGGATACGTTGTGAATTAAAATTTAAATAATATATTAAATTAATAAAATATCATATTGTAAATATAAGAGGAAATATAGTTGCATAAAAAAGTCTAAAAATTATGTAATTATTAAAAAAAATAAAAAATTTTAATCTACTCTTGCCATCTCGCTAACAGAAAATGTATCAATTTCTTCTCCTCTAAGTCTATCATCCGCAAATACCACAGCTTCTATGTTTGGTTTATCTAAAGATAAATACAAAACCTCACTCAGATCTGGACTGTTGTCATCAACTCTGCTTCTATTAATTATTTTATTTTTAAATTTAAATTTTGATTTGTTTTGATTTTAAAATATTTTAAAATGAATAATAACTAGTCACCTATAACATTTTTGTAGTTTTTGTCATTTTTAAGAGCCATTGGGCCAATTTCACAATGGATTTTAAAACCTAGACCGACGAAATGAATAGGCGATCACATGGGCTTTCGTATATCCTGTTTCGTTTGTTAGGAAGAAATATCATGATTATGCACACCAAAACTGGACATTGAGTTTGAGCTGATTCACACGGATTAAAAAAAAAAAAAAATACATAACTCAGGTTTTTTAAAACAGTTTCTAAAAAAGACCAAAAAAAGAAGCTTCTGTTATAAAATAATTATTATTGTAAATGTTCCATTATGTAATATTATTATACATAATGAAATATGAAATAGAATGTGGAATATAGACGTTCTATCATAATAGAATATGAAATATTATCAATTGATAGAGAATGAGTTTCATAATATATTTCTACTAATTAATAAGTGAGTTACGTAGATAATATCTTATTATTATTTATTTTAAAATTTTTATCTATAAATAAATTTTAAAGAAAAGTTATTAAGACACACCAGGAATACATATAATAAAAAACACATATAGCTACCTATTTGAAATAGTATTTTGACTATTTAAAAAAAAATAGCGTCCTTTCAAAAAAAATATATATTATGTATACAATATTATAAATATATTATATTATATTGAGTAATATATATTAAAAATTAATAATAAAATTCTTTTATTCTTTTTTTATAACTTTTTAATTCTCTTTTTATCTATTCATCTTAATTTCACAATCGTTATAAAAATTATTTTCTTCTATTGAGCCGTTTTATTGTTGATGCATTTTTACATAGAACACGACATAGTCTATATAATGTTCTTTTGCGCAAATTTATAAATAAAGTGAAATAATGTTACACATGGAAATCTTTTTATTAACTAACACCAATTAAATAATTTAATATCATAAAAATTAATTATAACTAATATTATTTTAAATTTTATTATTTAATTTGATTAGATTTTGTTCATAGTTCATAACAAAAATTTAGAAACATAACATTACTTAACAAGGTGTAATGTTCAATAAAAAATAAATAAATCAATTTTAAAACGTGTATTTTTTTAAATGAAGAAAGTGGCTCCTTTTTTTCTATATGAAAATAATAATAGTGTAATACAATGAAATGGATGGATGAACAAAAATTTTACTGTTATGGTGTCAGTATAAATCGTAACCTACGTTTTATCATTTTCAATTGTTTTTTTTTTTTCATCAAAATAATAAAACGCAGCCTCTATTATATTGTTTTCATGTTTTATTTTTTTTTGAAACAACAAAACGCAACCTACTTTTTTTGGGGTGTCAGATTTTTTTTAAGGACGCAAATCACAGGTTGCGTTTTTAACGTGTCAGAAACTTTTTTAGAAAGCTTAAAACGCGGTTGCGTTTTTAGGAGAAAAAAATATTTTAATCAAGAGTGTGTCTGTGTATTTTTGGAGACGATGATAATGATTGCCATTAGTGCCGGCCATATTGAAGAAGCCAAACTTGTTGTCTGTGTACTTGTATATTCCTATGTACTCTAGAGACGATGATAATGGTTGCCCTTATCTATGATGAAACTTAAGTATTTAGGGAATTAAAGTTTAAAAATCATGTTTAAAAAAATAATAATTTATTTTAGTGAAAAAACCTTGGTATATATTATAGTTGTGAATTTTTTTTTAACGTCACTCGATTATTTGGTCGAGTTGAACCACATGTTGAACCGTCTATGCAACAAAATTTACACACCACACCCACACACACATTATATCCCCTTTTTTGGTCAAGTTTACACTAGATGAGGCTCGAACCTGAGACCTCTTAGTAAGAAAGGGGAACATATGCCACTTGAGCTAAGACTCATTGGTAATTGTGTTGTCTTTTCACTTGTCTTTATCTTTATTGATTTAAATTAAAAAAGTATTTTGTACTAGAGATTAATATATTATTTTTTTTACATTATTAGTTATGTTTAAAAATTGTTATTGAATTATTAATATTTATAAAAAAATTATATTTTAATTTTTAAGACATTATTTTAATTTTATTCATATAATTTTATTTTTTTTAGTTATGACCGAGTTAACTGGGTGAATTAATGGCCCATCGGTTGAACCAATAATTCGGTGACTCGATCATATAACCGGATTAATTATCGGTTCGGTTCTGATAACTATAGTTTGCGGCCTCTTGAAATTAGGCTGTGTAATGAATTATGTAAATATATATGTAATTTAATTTATTTTTAAATATATTTTATATTTTAATATATATTATATATATAAATAAATAATTTTGTGATTAATTTTTTAAGTACAGTTAATATAATAATAGATTTAGATATATTCAATTACTCATTAATGCAATGATACGAACTTAATTATCTATGTAAAAATTATAAAAAATAAAGTTAAGTAACATTATTATATTTGTATATTAAGATAAATATTTTGGTTAGAATCTAGATAGAAAAACTGTAAAACATTTGACAATGGGTGTGGGAGAAGATTAAAAATTTGTTAATCTTTTATTTCTAGAATATCTAAAAATATTTTCTCTTTTACTCTACAAAAAAATTATTTTATATAATAGTATATAACAAAATATTTACGAAATCAACATTTTTAGTTAAAAAAAATTTGATTAATATTAATTAAAATTAAAAATAAAAAATATTAATCACCTAATATTTCTGCTAATGTAATACACTAAGGTAGCGTTTGTTTTGAGGTATTGGGACAGAAACGGAGAGACTGAGACACAATATCATGTTTGTTGACTTAGAGATTGGTACTAAAATTTTTGTCTCTGTCCTTAAAATTTCAGTATCTCAGTATCTTAAAAAAAGTAAGGACACAAAGGACTGAAATTTTTAGAGACGGAGACTGAAATTTTAATAACATTTTATACTTAAAATATCCTCATTTCAATTAATTAATTCCAATTTTATCTTTTGTGCAAATTAAATTAGAGTTTTATTCTTGTTTCACTTTCTGTCTCTCACTTTACACCAAACAAAATACTAAAATTTATTTCAGTCTCTCTCTTTTAGTCTCTTAGTCTCCGTCTCTCAGTCTTAATCTTTCAGTCTCTGTCTCTCTACCAATGTAGCAACCAACTGTATTTTTTATGATACTCTATAATAAGATCACACACAACATCCAGCAAATACTATATTTAGTTTCGTTGTTACGTTGTTGACATAAATCTAATGTATCTGTTTATGCTATCTCTGTTAAGGGGAAAAAAACTTTTGTGACTCATATGGACTCAACATCAACAACATGGTGGGGACAGCAAACAGGGCCAGTTAATTAATTAGATAAGCTAGCAATCTTAGATTCTCTCTCATCCAAATGTCTTTGTTAGATATAAATATTTTCGTCTACATCGTCAAATCATCATAATGCAACAAAAGTGGGACAGGGAGAACCGAAATAATACAAGACTAGCTAGGTGAAGCAAGAAAAGTATACATTCACCAAAATCTGCTTCTGGAGCTGGAAAGCCTTATTGGAAAGTGATATTCACAACCCATAAGGAAAAAGGAAGAGGGGGGGGGGGGGGAGGCTATTAATTAATTAGGCAGTGCTATGGCCTATGGTACGGAAAAGTTTTTTTTTAAGCTTTTTTTTTTTTTTTCAGCAGATACTACTGAAGAGACGTGGTGTAATTGAAGTTTGACGTGTGTTTAAGTTGTTTGGGTACGCACAAATAGTATTTGCTGGGACATCTGTAGAAACGCAGAAAATGCAGACTTTGTCGCAAACATGTGGTTTAATTACCATGGATTAATGTATTGTTAATAATGATAATTATGGTGCTGGATTTTTTGTTGTCCATACATGTTTTGCTCTTTGACATACGTATTTTTTACTTGGGCTATTATTTTTGTGGATGTTAGTTATGGATATAATTCTCATTTTTTGTTTTGTGAAAATAACAAAAAAAAAAGACTCATTCTTTATTATCAGAAAGAAAAATAATTTTTATTATTTTATAGAGATTTGACATAGCAATGTCCAATTTATAAAAGAGATTTTAATTCTAAATTTAATTTTTGAAGAATGAAGATGTTTAAAAAATCTAATAGTATTAAACCCTATCATCATGTTATGTTTAAATAATAACAATAACATTTTGTTTGGATGCAAAATGGAAAATGTAAGGAAATAAAATAGAAGGAAAGAAAATGAAAGGAAAAGTTGATTTTTTTTATATTGTTTGGATGAAAAGAAAATGAATGAAAAAAAAGTAAGAAGATTTTTTTTTTTTTTTTAGATAGAAGAAAAAGTAGGAAGAAAGAAAATTATAACCAAGTAAAATTACATTAATATCTTTATTTATATTATATATAAATTATAATATATTAATGTATTTAAATTATTTTTTAATAAAAAAAGTGTTCCTAATTGTATTTTAGAATTTTAATGTATTATCATTATAAATAATAATATTTTTTTAAATTTATCTTTTTTTATTTTCTATTAAATATTATAAATTTTGCTTAATTTTAACAATGGACATATTAGTAATTTCACCTTTATTTTGGAACTTTCGGCTGTTTTTCTCCGCAAGTTTGGAAAGAAAATTTGGATGTGGGCTCCATGCCATTATTTTTTTTTCTACCCAATTTCTATGCTGATCCAATCAAGGAAAATTTTCATTTTCCATCAATTTTCCTTCCTTACGTTTTCTTTCCTTTTAATTTCCATTGATTCAAATATAGTGTAAATGCAATTCATGATAAATATAATAATATTAATAATTTAACCTATGATGAAAGCTTAGGTTGATTTAGATGTGATTTAGTAAAATTTTTATTTTTTAAAATTAACTTATAAAAGTTAATTATCAAAAAATATTTTTTTTTAAAATAATAGTATCTATATTTGATCATTCAAATTAAAAATAGATTTTAATAAATATAAGTAGCAACAATTGTGTTTAGTAAAATAATTTTTAAAATTTAAAATTATTATAATAAATATAAATGTGAGTTAAATTTAAAAATTAATTAGTGTATAAAATTATACTAAATTTTTTATTTGTGATAAGTACAAACTAATTTTAAAAAATTGAATAAATTGAGAAGTTGTAAAAAATCATTTGTGAATGTTTTAGATTTATTAAAACGCAAGAATAAAAATGTAATAACCTAAAAATCTTTAATCGAATAAATGAGCTATTTTTTGTAGCAAAGAAAGAAAAGAATCAGTATGCTAGAGTTTACATAGTAGGCTTTAGATTTTAGAATTTACAATTTAAGGTATACGATTTATGCCAAAACTCATATAAATAAATATTTTTGGTATTATCATTCATCAAGTGCTCTTTATTTGATTGAAACTGTATTTAACCACAAAATCTACGTAAGAAGTCATTATTGACTAAAACAAGATGTTATAAGTCTCGAATTGAAACACACTCATCTTTATTTAGAGGTTGTATACACTAAAACTCATGTAAATAAGAATTTTTTGTCAAAACGAGGACTAAAATATCATTCATCATCACGTGCTCTTCACTCGATTGAAACTATATTTAACTTCAAATTTTTGTAGCTGAATGTGTTGAATTTGATTTTTAGTGATTTTCTAAAAAAGACACGAAAGACTATCTTATTGTCATGGATTATTGTGGTTGGATGTGTTGAATTGGTTTAGTAGTAAAAAGTTTATAATAGAAAAAAAAAATCCTTGCACCAATATTTGTATCATTTAACTGCATTTATTATTTCAACAATGAACAATACAATGTACTCTTCACAACTTCTTCTCTATTATTTTTTTCTCTTCAACATCAACTTCTTAAGATCTTAATTAATTAAGTTTAAAACCCTAAACATCCATGAGAACTTCTTCTCTATTATTTTAATGGAATAAAACTATAAATTTAGACACTTAAAATTTGTGTCATAAAATATAAAATTTTAACAGGTAATAACATTAACTATATTATTTTAACTTTAAGAATGAATATTATATCAATAAATAAAATTATTATGAATAAATTTTAACAAAGATAAATTTTCATAAGTATTGCTACAAATGCGAAATTATTCTACTTTAAAGATAAATACTATTTTTTTCATAGTATTTTTATCTGGGTAATGCTAGGTAGACAAAAAAAAAGGCAGAACTTGCCTTATTTAGTATTAATTAATTATTGCAACAATTAATGAAAAATAAGGCAAGTTATGACTGTTTTTGGTTAATTTTTTTTGTTACCAAACATTTCCGTTTTTATCTCGGTAGACCACCATTGATTGAAACTCCATTTATTAAGAGTATACTGTTAGCCAATGAGATGCTACATATACAATACGAAATTCAAATTCTTAATACTCACTTAAATGAATAAACTCAACCAATTCAAATTAGTTAAGACAAATAGTAATTATTTTTAATTTAATATCTTTAATATTAAAAATTATTAAACTTAATTTTAATTATAACTTTGTAAAATATTTATAGTCATAATTATTATATATATATTTTTAATTTTTTAATAAAAATTTTTATATATTTTTATATATATTGTACAAAAACACACATTAATACATCATAAAAATAAAACTTATTTGCATAAAACAAAAATAAAAAACACCAGGAATCACACTTTTTTCAAAAATAAATAATTATGTTGTTTATGCAAAAACAAAAATACTAGATCTCAAAAACAAGGATGTCCATTATCCTAATTAAGAGTTAATTCCACTTTGATTTTTGAGATTGACAAGTTACACTGATTTAGTTTCTGGCTTTCTAATCGTTACAATTTGATCCCCAAATTAAAAAAGTGTACCAATTTAGTCTCTCGTATATTTTTCGTTGTCAGAACTCAACGCTGTTAGTGATGTAACTCAAGCCTTTCCACGTTATAGCTGGACATATTAAAACGATGTCGTAAGCACTTTGGCACTAAAAAATACACTAAACGGCGTCGTTTGAGGGTTTGAACAATTAGTATTGTTCAAAAGGGAGAGGTCTAACGTTTTAGTATTGTTTAAGCCCTAACACGACGTCGTTTTAATATGTTCAACATGGCAAGGCTTGAGTTACGTCACTAACGGCGTTGAATTTCGACGACGAAAAATACACAGGAACTACATTGGTGTACTTTTTTGAATCTAAGGGACCAAATTGTATCAATTGAAATAAAAGTCAGTTACTAAATCAGTGCAACTTACTAATCTCAAGGACTAAAGTAGGGCTTAACTCTCCTAATTAATCGAACAGCATGAAATATAAATTTTTCATGCCAAAGGAAAGATAATCTACATATACTCTAAAAACATCTAATAATTTAATCAATATCATTAATCATATGTTAATCTAACATATTTAATTTAAAGTTGTGCCGACACAACCTGCATCTTCTTCTGCGCCCACAACTTTAAACTTGGAATAGTGTCTGCGCGTGTGTAGACAAAATAAACACGTATCGTAAAAAAAAAGTACTCCATATCTCTTTATCATAGAGTTAAACACCAAAGTAATTCCTGAGATTCACAAAATGCATTGATTTGGTCCCTAACTTCCCAATTGCACTATTTATGTCCTCGACTTTGGAAAAAATACACATAGTTAGTCCCTTCACCCTTTTCCGTTGAAACTCCTTCCCGGCGGCAGTGATGTGGCAATTTTTTTGCCACGCTGGACTATGAAAAACGGCGTCGTATTAGGATTTGGCGCTAAAAAATAAAAACGACGCCGCTTCAAGAAGGAAGAGTTACCAAAAGTTAAAATCCCCATATTCAAAGAGATCACTTCGCCACTTCATCTTTTTCATCTCGTTCGAACTGAAAGCTCCATACCCCGTGGTTCGCTAATCCTGCTGAGATTTTTTGTGGTGATGCAAATTGGAGAGGGTCGAAACCTGCTCATCGGTCATTCAAAATCGGGGAAGGAAGGAGCAAAGCTTCCTCGTGAAGCCCCCTGACATAGAGGTAGGCATGCAATGAATAAAATATTTATTTATTTATTTTTTTATAGTATTAAGGTATCCATTGTTGTGAGTTTGAGTTGGAAATTTTGTGTTAGTTGATGAAAAATTATTGAATGCTATATTATTAGGTAGGGTTTCTTGCACTGGGTGGTGTGGGTTTGGATTTTGTGAATGCTCTGTTTTCACAAAGGGAATGAGGGTGTTTCTATAATGGTAATGTGATGAAGTATCTATTTTTAAACAATATTAGATTATTTTCTACTGTGGTTTCTTGATTATATTATCAGTAGCATACATTAGATAAATTGTTATACCTGTTTTTCAGTGTATATGAAAAAATTGTTGGATATCATGTTCTACCATGGTGGGACATTTAAGAAGAATGATGATGAAAAATTGTTGGATATCATGTTCTACCAAAGTTTCTTAGGAGATTTAGATGAAGATACCCTTGATGTTTTTTTCATGAGAAACTATTTCAAGGAGCTGCGGTATGACAAGGTAGTTGAGTGCTGGTGACTGGTTTCCGGCAGGAGCTTGGAGGTTGGACTGAGAGCTCTGACTAGTGATGATGAACTAAGGGAGATGTGCTTCCATGCAGAGAGGAATGATGGAGTAGTTGATGTTTACTTTGAACATGGAGTTTCCACACCTGAACTGATGGAGGGGAAAGGGGCTGTGATGTTACTTGATTATGAAGCACAAGAGGTTTGCCATGATGACTTACAGACTAACAAGAAAACACCTATGGATAGCTTAAATCAAACCTCAGACGACAAATTAACTACAAACCCAATTCCAAACCAATCAACTGCAAACCCAATTCCTTCTACTGCAACTCCAACCCCAGACCATCCTGCTGCTGACCCTCTCACTATAAATCCTACCAGTGAAGAGCCCAACCCCATGGACGAACCTAATAACACCAAACCCAATTATAGACCCAACCCAAAATCCAGTATAAAACCCAACCCAGCTCCCATTGTGAAACATAATCAGAAGCCAACTCTGAAGCCCAAGCACCATCTGAAGCCCAACAAAATTCAATCAAAGCCCAAGTCCAAGTTTACTTCTAAACCCAAACCCAAATTTAACCCACCTAAAAGAATTCCAAGATCTCAGGTAAAGGGATGGAGTACTAGCAAAGACAAGCAAACTCTTCATGTGGATTTAACTATAAATGAATCAACAAGTGATGATGGCAGCTCAGAGGATACATCTTATGTCCCAGTGCAAGAGGCCAACTCTAGCAATGATGAAGAATTGGTTGCAAGAAATTCGAAACCAATTAGGAAAGAGGTAAAAAAGGTTCAAAAGAATTCAGGCATGGCTAAAGGGAATGAGAGTATAGGAAAAGATAATATTATACAAGTTGATGATGCAATTGTTGAGGATTTATCAGATGTAGAGGTGGACCTAGGTTTTATAGGAACTCCAACGAAAGGAATTTGGTATGAAGCTCTCGACCCTGGTGCAGAATCTGATGGAGCCAACTCATGGCACTCGGAGGAGATGAAAACTCCTCCTAACTCTGAGGATGAGCTGGAACCTAATGGAGATTCAGATGAATTTCCCATCTTCCAAGGGGGCCAGAGGTTTGGTGAGCTGAGACTTCAAGTGGGCATGAAGTTCAATACCAAACAAGAATTTAGGGATGCTGTGCAAGAGTTTACCATACAGGAGGGTAGGGGGATTAAGTTCGTAAAGAATGATAATATCAGGTGTAGGGAAGTTTGCCAAGTGGAAGAGTGCTCATGGGTTGTGTATGCTTCAAGAGATCACGAGAACTGTTGCTGGCAAATCAAGACATTTTATGATTATCATATATGTCCAAGAAAAAAATTCTAATAGGGCTGCAAACAGAGCATGGTTAGCTGGTAAGTTGGTTAAAAAGGTTAGAAAGTATCCTAATTTCAAGCAATGTGAGGCTGCAGTGTATTTTAGGTCAAAATGTGATCTGATTCTGCATAGAAATTCAATAGCTAGAGCCTTGGCTGATGCAAGGAATGTTGTTTATGGCGATGAGAAGGCACAGTATGCCTTGTTAAGGGATTATGCTAAAACGCTTCTGAAAACCAATCCCGGATCTACTATGAAGATTGGGGTGATTCCATTGCCTGATGGACAAGTCATGTTTGAGAAAATGTACGTTTGCTTGAGTGGTTGCAAGAACGGGTTCAGATCAGGGTGCCGGCCATTAATTGGACTCGATGGTGCATTTCTGAAGACACAGATTAGAGGCCAGATATTATCAGCTGTAGCCCAAGATGCAAATCATCACATATATGTGATTGCTTGGGCTATAGTCAATGTTGAAAACAAGGAGAACTGGAAGTGGTTTCTTGAGCTACTCCATGATGATTTAGGAGACTATAAGACTAACGGATGATGTTTCATTTCTGACATGCAGAAGGTAACCAACTCCTACCTATAACTTGTTGTGTTATTCAAGTAGTTACACATTCGTTAAAGTCTTCATTTTCTGGATTATATGATATTGTATGAGCTTGGTTCAACCTATTATAAGTAGTTGGTTGATTTTTGGATAACGTGTGATTGTGTGAATATTTCATACTAGTTGATCCTACTTGAACTTTATAAACTATATGATTCTCTATTTAACATATATTGCTTGAAATTTGCATAAATATGTGGAAGTGGTTGTCCTACTTAAGTAGTTTGGTTTCTGCTACATGTGTTTCTCATAAGTAGGGATTGATTTCTGCTGTAGAAGAGGTCATGCCACAGGTCCATCATCATTTCTGTGTATGGCACCTATGGCAAAATTTCAACAAACAGTGAAAAGATCTTGAGTTGAGGAGACTCCTCTGGGATGCTGCTAGGTCAACCACATTTTAAGACTTTATTGATAACATGGACAAAATAAAGAGGGTCAGTGAGGAGGTATGGACATACCTGAACAAGTGGTCAAGGCATTTATGGACAAAGTCTCAATTTAGCCATCGGCCAAAGCTGGATAATATTTGCAACAATGCATGTGAGGTCTTCAATGCACGCATCAAAGTGGCTAGGAGCAAGCCAATCATCACATTGCTTGAAGAGGTAAGGATGTTTGCTATGCGATCGATTGCAAAGAATAAAGTAAAGTTGAACAACCATGTGGGGAAACTACCTCCTATTATTCAGAGCCGATTGGAAAAGGTTCGTAAAGAATCAAAGAATTAGGTTCCTATATGGACTTGAGATGAAGAATATGAAAAATTTGAGGTCCATGGACACCCAACTAACATGATTGTTGATTTAGGCAAGAGACTTTGCACCTGCCAGTTCTGGATGTTGACAGGTGATATTATTAGCCTTTACACCAAATTTATTATCTTCTTCATTATAAATGGCATTACTTCATTAATTATATTGGCTGGTGTGGAGTTGATCATTTCTTGGTTTATTTACTATAGGCATTCCTTGTGTTCATGCTTGTGCTGCTCTTGCACGGGTGAACAAGAGACCCGAAGATTTCTGTCATCCCTTGGTCACCATGGACTCATACAAGAAGACATATGAATATCACATCAATCCTCTCTCAGGCCAATCCCTATAGAAAAAATCAGTCTACAATCAGCCCCAAGCTCCTAACATTAAACGTAAACCTGGAAAACTGACAACCAAAAGACGAAAGGATGCTGATGAGGGTACTAGTGGAAACAAGAAACCTAAGCAAATCGTTACTCTAAAGAGACAGCTGAAGCCGTTCACATGCACATATTGTAGAGTAAAGGGCCACACTAAGAGGGGATGTAAAAAAAAAGAGTTGATGAGCTTGCTGCTGCGCTTGCAGCTGCAGCAGCTGCTATTGCGGCAGCCAAGTCCAAATCTACTCAAACTGGGAGTACACCTGTAGCTGAAGCAAGCAACACCACCAATATAGCACCACAAGTAGTTGATGCTCCTCCTGGTGTAGCTGTCCAGAATCATGCTCAAGTGGAGGTTATAGACAACTTTCCACCACCAGCACCTGCTACTGAGATTGACTTATCCCAACCAAATTATGGTGGAACACAAGATGAGGTAAATATTTGGTATATAATGTTTTTTGACATTTTTTTAACTGCTCTTTTTTCACACAAGTTTCCTAACTTTCCTCAGGCCCCAGCACCACCACCACCAATAAAAAGGCCAGATAAATTACAAACCAAAAGGAGGAACTCACCACCACCAGTAACTGCTTCTGTTGATCCCATGCAAGGAGCAAGTGCAGCAACATCTTTTAGGTTAGCAAACTTTTTGAAGTTTGTTCCAACTCCAGGGTTCAAACCACCAAGAAAGAAAAACACTAAGTAGTTGGATGTTCTGGCTGCTGAAGTCTGATTGATTACATATGGAATTTGGGCACTAGTTGTTTCTTTATTTTTGTTATTTTCATTCAGCAGTAGCACATAACCAGGCTGTATGGTTAACTTTTACTTTTGGTAGTTATAAACCTTTAAACTTGGAGCTCTTATTGTATTCCTTTTTGGTGTTGTATTATGGTGTTTATCAGGAGCTACTCCATTGACAGTGTTTGACAATATGTTAATTATAATCAAAATATGGTTTTATCAACTTACTTGTTCTGTTCTATTTATTCAATTTCGTTATTATCTTTGTAAACTATATACACAGACCACACAAATAATCCAAAAAGTGCCCATTCATTCATAAACAATACACAGTTGTTACATTTTTACAATCACAACTAGTACAACAACTAACAAGAAAAAAACCAACAATCCTAATATTTGTGTTACATATTTCTGGCTCCTTAATTCAGCCTCCAAATTGCCAATCCTCAATGCAAGATTCACGCTCATTTCTTCATTGTTATATGGTGCAGCTTCTTCAAAATTGCCATTATCATCTTCTACAACGTCTGCCATCGAAAAAATCCACATCACCGTTTTTCATTACACTGTGAGCAGTATATTTAGGAATTTAGGAGTTGACATTAAAAAACAGAAACAACATCTCTTACAGACAAACTCACGTAATTCGGACATCCGAAGAACAGCTTGTCTGGGTGGGTATCCGTTCCAGACCATCGGAGCACAGGGCGTTTCCCACACCCACAGCGCTCTGGCACTCGTGAGGCTCTGCTGCGACTAGGCGTCCTTGTCGTCGATCGAATAGAACTCCTGTCTCCCTCATTTGCACGTCCAACCATCCTTTTACCCAGCACAGCAACGACGAATAAAACAAACAGGGAATGCTACTCCATCAGCAGTTAGGTTTAAAAAGGGACTCAGGGACCACATTGGGTTTCAAACTTTCCATGGCCACGTCATGTAACCATTGGACACTCCAGTATGGCAAAAAATTGCCACATCACTGCCGCCGGGAAGAAGTTTCGACGGAAAAAGGGGAAGGGACTAACTAGGTGCATTTTTTTCAAAGTCGAGGACGTAAATAGTGCAATTGAAAAGTCAGGGATCAAATTAGTGCATTTTGTGAATCTCAGGGACTACTTTGATATTTAACTCCTTTATCATATACGAAAAAAAAGTCTTTAACATTGTAATATTGACCTTAATTAAGTTAAACTCTGAGAGATTGTTATATATACAAATATAAATACATGTGCAATTTATTTTTAGTGTCGTAAATTAAATATATATCTATAGTTCATATATTTTAAATTATATATGAATTATGAAAAATAGTTATTCTTGGATTTAGAATATGTGGCCTAAGAATGCTGATGAATGTCTTGATCCCGTAAGAGAGATAATTGAGAAATAACGGTTTAAGTTTAAAAGAGGTAAATATTTAACTAAGATGTGGGGTATCAATACATATTAAAATTATTATTAGTAGTTAATTTTTTTAAAAATAATTTATTTTAATAAATATATAATAAATATATTAAAAACTTAAATGCAAAAAATAAATTTTAAAAATGTGTGTATTCACAAGGATAAGAATATTACATTAACTCATATCTCATTTATTAAATTATTAATTATTGGATAGGATGCATGGCTAGTAATAAGTGAGCTCATCCAATTGTCAATTCCCCACACAACACTTAAGTGAAATAGAAATGAAAAAGTATGAGAAGCCAATATCTTTATTGTACAATGTATACAATGGGGATTTAATTGAAATTATAATTAAATTATAGGTAATTAATTAATTGTTTCGTATTTAAAATTTGAATAAAATTAGGATTCTCCTCAATGACCTCAACACAAACGGTAGCCCTAATTCTAATTTTCTCTCAGCATCGTTCTTCTTCTTCTTTCCTTTCAGCACCGGTGTCCCCTCTTCCTCCCTCATGCTGCTATCATCCACCGCACCAAGCTTCCCTCGCGTCGCCCTCCCCAATCGCGCCCCAGCGGACGCGTCCTCCCTCATGTCTCCCTCCACCATGATACAGCGACCCCAACCATCGTTAGCGTGGCCGTTGAAGCTCGCCACCGTTTGCTGCCTGACAGCCTCCCCCCTGCTCACCACCGGGCTTGTTGCGATTCTGCTCTCCGCGACTGATTCCCACCAATACGATAATTACTTCTCTGCAGTGCTGTTTCAATTTGTATGTTTCTAGTGTCATTAATTTTCCAAATTTGAATAAAAGTTTGATGAATATTTTGTGGGTTTTTTTTTATCATTATTCTGATTAGTCATGGAAACTCAAGGACCAACTGATCACAATTCTCTTACTAATGGCTCTATAAGTTTCTATATCTATCTATCTTTTTGTATATTATTTTTAATTTTTTATCATTATTGTATTTGCAACAAATAAGTTCTTGTTTCTGCCTAAACATGAATATGAATTTGACCATGAATAGAGAACAAAATTATTACTATTTAAACCGTTAAAATAAATCTTTTATTCGCCATATTTTTTTCCTCAATTTTATTGTGGCTTGTTGTCCTGTTGCTCATTTTTTGTTTTATCCCAAACACAATAATGTTGAAGTCTCTTTCTTTCTTCTTCCTTTATCTCTTTCTTTTCTGGAAAATCGCAAAAAATCATGAGAATTTTGTGGAATAATAAACGTCTTTCTTTATTGTTTTAGTCTAAAATATTTTATTTTTTCTATGTTTTAGAGTTTCTTTCTCATGAGATTGGATGTTTAATTTACTCATTGAAAATTTTTTTCATGGATGAAATTTATAGAAATTATTATTTTATAACTTTCAGAAGACCAAAGCTTTTGAGATGATATTGAAGAAGAGCCAAGGTCTTTGGGTCCTCTTGGTTTTCAACATGTATCGAATCATGATTGTTTGCTTATTTTGTGGATGAATATTCATTAATGAAGTGATTAACTAATCATTAAAATAATTATTACAAACTGGACAGGAATTGATGTTTTACATAAAAATATGGTCGGTTGAGATTTTTATCGCAATTCTTGTATAGTTATATCACCTAATGATAAAGTTCTTGCCTTCTGTTCTAAACCAGTGCTATCATCAGAAAAATATTTTTGACTACCATATTCTTTCATTGAGCTAAACTACACTAGCCAATAGCAACTATGGAATATATCAAATTAACCAAATTCAATGGTTGAAAATTAGCTACAATAGAATGAGAACGATTCATTATTGTTGGATGTTCATTTTACTAGGTATACGGATGCTTATTTTCATTTTTAGGTAGATGTTTAGTTAATTGGATTGAATTTTAAGTAGATACAATCTATTCAATGTTAAGTTCTCGATGGATGACAAGGGTTTTTTTGTGAGAAATTATTGAAGAATTTCAATCTTAGGTATGAACACATTCCTCTAACTCTGCTCATCAAATTTAAGGCTCTTAATAGAATGAATGTTATGAGTTGTTGCAGATTGTGTGGATGAAATTGATGCACAACAGGTCTTTGGATATGCCCTTTACAAAGATGGAAAAAATACCAAGCTCTCTTATTATCCCTTGGAAAAGTTTAGTTCTAATATTTCCGGTAAAAGCTTTCACAATGGCCTTTTCATCCAAAGAATGTTAGCGAAGGTTTCTTCTCTTCCAAAGTACAATTTTCTCACCAAGTTCACAATTTGATTCTTGAATAAATAGCTATACATGAAGACATGAAGTTCATATGATCTTACTTTTGTACGAGTATTTTATGCAGTGTAAAGTTAGAACAAGTAACTGTCACATCTCTATTAGAAAAAAATGGAATTATCAAAAGAGTTCACTTCAAAACTAAGAGTGAAGAAGAGCTTATAGCAAAGGCTCCTCTCACCGTAGTTTGTGATGGTTGTTTTTCTAACTTAAGGCGTTCCCTTTGCAATCCTAAGGTATGAATTCTATCATGTTAGATTTATATCTTTTTATTATATTGTAGAATAGAATAACGGTTCATAGTTCAAAGTTATTCAAGAGATTTTTTAACTCCCTTGCTTTCACTCTTGGAAAGGTAGTACAAATACTTCTTTTCTAGTTTTCTCTATTTAGAATTCTATTTTATGATAGTTTGTTTGAGTTATAGTCTCTAGATAAGTCTTAACTCATAGATAAGATCTTATACTATATTCTTACTAAATTGACGTAAATAAAATGCAGAAAATGTAAGTTACAGGCCACAAAGAATGTATATTCTAGAGAGAATAGTGTTTTATATATATCCATTTTCTGTTTTTGTTTCTATGGCTTGGAGCTCCAATGGTTCTTTTTCATTAAGGAAAGCATAGATATATGTTCTAGAATTTAATTTTGATGCACTCTCAGTGAAGTAGTTTTAATATAGGTCGGATGTTCATTTTACTAGGTAGGTCGATAGTTATTTTCATTCTAATTTGGATGTTTATTTGATTTGGATTGAATTTTAATATAATTTTGCCTGATTAGAAGAATTTGTTAAAAAAATATTGGGAACATGGTGTCTATTATAAAGTAAAATTTTACTAACACGCTTAATCCTGTTTAAGTTAGTCATTTTTTTGTGGTTTATATTGTTGATATTTATGTCGTAGTACCATACGTCACTTAATTCCTTTGGTTGGTTTTTTGTTTGTGTTCGATTGCATGTCATGGACGTGACGGACGTGACGGACGTGACTGAGCTAGAAACTGATAAGACAGAACTTAGTCATATTGTAGAATTGGATTTAGTGTACCATTCACTGAGTTCAAGTATGCTTGGAGTTGTTGCAGTTAGATATAAGTGATTAAGTTATAACAGGGTTATGTGACATTTAGATTTGTAAAACAAATACTAGATTGTATTTTTCTTTAGCCATTTAAACAAAGTCGGATGTTTATTTTACTATAATTGCATATGGTTCTTTCCATTCTAAAGTAGATGGTTATTTTCGGTATATTATTTGTCCTTTACTTGATTTTCTGCATTTTGTTTGCACATGCCATGCAAGTTCTTTTATTATATGGGTTGAATTAGATATAGTTTAATTTGATTGAATTCAAGCTGGGTTTTAGTTATGCCACTTAAACATTATGCACGAGTGGTATTTTTGGTCAATTGCTTTGTTGTTTCTTATCAATTAATGCGGATGCTCATTTTACTGTGTATGTGAATTGTTTCTTTCAATTTAGAGTGGATGTTTATTTTGAGTATACCATTTGTCCTTTACTTAATTTTCTGGTTTTTGCATCCGAATTCTCCTCGTGTTTCTTCTGTTTTATGGTTTGAGAATTATAGATTAAAATACAATTCTTGTAAACATTGATATTAAATATAAAACAAATAAAGTCTTAATTTGAAATTAAAAGATTTTTTTATTATATAACATTTACACGAGATATATAATTTATAGTTTAGAGAAATACTAGAAACTCAACAGTTAGTCATCAATATTTAAAAGTTTGTTAACATAAGAAGAATCTTCAAGAAATGCTGCATCATGATGACAGTATTAAGCTCTTCAAAGCTAACTTAAGGAAGCTTGTCAAAAGCTCTCTACTTGTAATCTTTCTCCAACCTTTTTGGATGCTAGAGATTGTACCTGTGATCCTTCTTATTCTTCCTTGCTCTTCAATTTTATAACCCGTGCAATAGTCGATGTGCACTGAAAAATAGGAACACAGCTCAATTTTTAGGCATATCAATTACTAGTGTGTAACAAGAATTCATTAACACTAAGTTTTAGAAAATAATCAACAATCTATGAAAAAAATCTTAACTTAGAAAAAGCATAACTAAGTGATTAACTAAATAATTACTTTTACTACAACCAACAAAACAGAGTGAAATTCAATTTCAACATAAAATAAATGAACATATGCATACATAGTAAAATGAACATCCACTTTAGTTGATAATAAACATCTAACAAATTAACCAAACTTTCATCCGTGCACCATGTTTAAATAGCCTAACTCAAACCCAACTTCAATTTAAGAAAACATAAACTAAGTCTAATCCAATTTTTCTCCATTACTCTGAAACCACTTAACAAAAGAAACTAGTGGAACATGTACATGCAGAATTCAACAAATCAGGCAAAAGATCATTATTATAAATAAAATAAACATCGACTTTTCGAATAAACAAACCATCTACATACATAGTAAAATGAACATCCACGTTAGTTGATAATAAACATATAATAAATTAAGAACTTTTATTCAATTATTACATTCTTGATTAAAATCCATATATAAGAGGCCAGAACCTGCTTTAACCAATGTCAAGCAGACCAGAACCCCATCTTGTTCCTTGAATTAGCAATTCATTTAGGTTAGTTGTACTGTTTCGAAGGAACTGTGGCTTAGCTGGATCACAAAAAACTGAATTTCAACCATTACAATTCAGCATGAATCCAGTGTGAACATCTTCACATACAGTACCATACAAGAATCCAATCTGCAATAAAGAATAAGCACACTGAAAGGCACTGTGTTAATGGAAAAAAACATAGATATTCTTAATCTTTATTACCTCTTGACCCCATTTAGTGTTAGTTTAATAGTTACATGAAGCCAAAAGTAGAGTCTCTTCATCAGGTAAAGCTTTTCCGCCATTCACCAAATCAGGAGTGAAATTATGTTGTTTTAAGGATTTAATTAACTTGTTGGATGTGTCAAATTGTTGTTGGGGTTCAAGTTCAGTGCCTAACATTATTGAAAACATAGAATTATAATATGGGTATGCAGTTATGATACTCATATCTAAAGCAAAAACAACTGAATAATTTCAATAGAAACCAAACATCCAGGAACATGCTAAATTCATTGCAACCATCTATAATAACAATCTATTCTACAAGTTCCAACACAATGACATTGCAGAGTTCTTCACTATGAACAATCAAACACCTCAGCTAGATTCAGTGCATGTACAGCTAGTAGCAAGAGAAACAGATATCATCACAGCAACAAATCAACCCACTAACCTCCAATAACTCATCGACCACGGAATGGGTTTGGCCGCCGTAACAGCAACGAGTTCTACCCGTTCGATTTTCACGGCTTCAAGGGGATGACACAAGACGAACGATGTAGGAAGCAAGAGGTGCCCACAATGGTCTCGGTATTTGCGCTGAGGCAAGCCGCGACCCATGCTCTGCGACGTTCAACTACGGCAGCGATGAGTCTCTCCGGTGAAGCACACACGAGACCTGCGAAGGAAAGCGGGGGACGAGCGAACTGGCTGTAACCGGCGACGTAGGAGGCGCGCGTTGGAGGGTGAGCAGCAGGGGTCTGGTCGGCGCTGATGGAGGTGGGGGGTCACTCGGCACCACTGCTATGGGATGGTTAAGAGAGGTCTCAAGGGTTGGGTAAGAGGGTTGTCGTCGGTGCTAAAAAAGAAAGAGATTGGAAAAAAATTGAATTAGGGATTAAATGGTTATAATTAAAATAAAACTAAATAAGACTTTTAAAATTAGAGTGAAAGATGAGTTAGTTTTCATTTTTTATTGATATTGGATCCAATAAACAGCCAATTATAGCCATTGTATACGTATTTCATTGTCTCTCTAGCGAGACTCGATAGAAATACTTATACCATGCTGCCAGCTGCCAAGTGCCAAGTAATTATAAATGGTGCTTATTTAGATCTAGTTGATTAGCATAGCACAGGTGCATGTGATACATTGTGCTCGGTCAAAGATAGTCAAACATCATTGTTGGAGAGCCCTATTTGAATGAGACAAACACAAAAAATTTCCAACTTAATTTATTTAGGTTTAACTGAAAACACATATTAATATTATTGTTAGTGAATGTTTTTTAATTTTTAAATAAATGTATACTAAATATATTAAAATTTAAACTTTATACATTTTTTATAATTGTTTTTTCAATTAATAATCTTAACAAATAATTATTGACAACTATATATGTATTTATCATTTTGGGATAAAATTTGAATTATCTTAATATTCCATAGCAAAACGTTGACATTTTCAGATGATTAAAGACGTGCATTATACCTTAAATCCAAGAGTTTCTAATTTAGGATTTAAAATATATAATAAAAAAAAAACTGCATATTCTGCTAGCC
This sequence comes from Arachis hypogaea, assembly GCF_003086295.3. Lineage (NCBI taxonomy): Eukaryota > Viridiplantae > Streptophyta > Magnoliopsida > Fabales > Fabaceae > Arachis > Arachis hypogaea. The sequence continues at coordinate 7,275,350 of NC_092050.1, forward strand.
ATATCTATGCTTATAATATTGAAAGAGTTTTAAGTGTATCGAAAACATCGATGTTCCAATTATTTTAACCGTTGATCTGAATTATAAAAATTATATATAATATATATTAATTAAAATCAACTGTTAAAACAACTGAAATATCAGTATTTCCGGTACATTTAAAATTTTTCCTGTATATATATGGACCCTCATTTACAGTAACTTATGTCTTTACTCCTGACTACTGTTTTGCAACAGTCTAAGCATATATTATATGAAAAATGTGAGAAGAGTGGTGCGATGCATAGCATGTTGATGTTATGAGTTATTAGGAAGTAGCTAGAGCTATGTTCCCCGTCTGGATATAGTAATAATTTTCTATAGGTTCCTCAATGTCATGGAATATAATATATATGTAATTAGAGTGGGACCAATAAAATAGCATAAGTTCAGCCTTTTGGATCACTAGTTGTTTGTTCAGCAAAGGCTATGGAGTATGGACCCACAGCCACCGGTCCCATAAGAATGCACCTTCTAGCCCCGGCAACGCGTGCTTCCATTCCATGTCCTTCTCTGTCTCTCTCTCTTTTCTTTTCCTCTCACTTTAATTTCTATTATCTAATCTCTATTTCTTCTCTTTGTGTAGATCTCAAATGTATCTAACCTTCACTACATGTTCTCGTATCGTATAGTATATGGTAAGAATATGAAAGTCCTTTTTATATAATGGACATTCAGTAGTGTATTGATCAGCGCATTCACGTTAACTTAATCACACACATGGCCAATTAATGTCGACAATCATTGCGCAAGTCTCTTTAGACATAATAATTTGAATGGGGTTTTGTTAGGGGTAATTATTAATTTAAATGTAATAAAATTTTTATTGGAAAAGATTCTAAGATTGTAGTACAACAATTATTGTATAAATAGGAATAAATAACATTTAGCCAATCTCATTTGATAGGAATAATAACATTTCCGCATTTGATAATATACAAGAAATCATGTTATGATTTTGTTGGTTTAAATAATTTGATAAGAAATGTTAGAAGACTATTAGAATTTATTATTTTTAATTAATAATTAGTTATTAATATTTAATAATGTGAGTTAAAATATGTTATGAAATTATTATACTAAAAGAATTAAGTTGATAACTGAAAATTATGGTTAAAAATAATAAATTCTAATGACCCTCTACTATTTTTTTAATTTGACATATAATCAATTTACTCGTTAAATAATGAGCTCATTCGTCTGCTTAAATAAGTATTGGACTTTTGAATTCGTCTTGTATATCTAGCAATCTATTGGTCAATAAAATACTCTTAAATAAAACTTAGATCCACGATTAATTAATTCTTATCCTACCAAATTAAGGAATACTATCGAAAAAAAATTGACATGTTAAATTTTATTTAGAGGTTATTAATACTTTTTTTTTTTTTATAAGTATCAACTTGTAAAAAGCAAGTACAAAAGCATCGATATCATTGATGATTCTGTATTTTGCCATGAATGTGATGTTGGTAGAACAGAGAAAAGAATGGATTAATGATGCGATAACCTATGACTTTCTGTCCCTTCAAAAATGTATATATTTAAGATCATGCGCCAGTTCCTAGTTTGGACAGTTATGCTATGGGTACCAACTTATCGTACGGTCAGGATCTACTTCTTGGAGGCAAAGATGCCACTTCATCAAGCTTCTTCGTATAATTAAACCATGCTAGCTTAGCTTCAGTTACAACTTACAACTATTTATTATATTACAGAGCTGATACATATACACAACACAGAAACTTTGGTGCATGTGATTCAATTCACCTAGCTAGCTAGCTAATTAAATAAAAGCATGCTATGCTGTGTTGTTCTGTTGATGATTTGTCTTGAGCAGACCAATGCTTTGCATTGTGATCCTCAACAACTATATAATATATTAACTATAGTGTAATGAATTATTTATTTCTTTCTTTATTATCAGTGTGAATTTAATATATGTGCATTGCTGGTGAAACAATGCTGTCTCATGAGGCATCTCCTCCACAAAACTTGAATCACATTGGTCAAAGCACTGGGATTTCAGATTTGTTTGGCATGCCTAAAACCTCATGCAATAGCACTCTTGGTTCCCGTGTGAGATGAGAGAATAATCTCAAAACTCTTCAAATAATAGTTTCATTCTATCTATATACTGAGGATCTAGCAGTCTACTAGCAAGTAGTGTGTTTAATTTTCTCAAATAAAACAAGGTTGTTGCTGAACTTTATGTGGCCATATATATATATAGTTGAAGGAGCTTGTTTTCTTTCCTTGAGAGAGTTACGTTGCTTTTCTTGGATTATCTTCTTCAATGAAATCTCACAGGTCAGAACCTGCACTTTTTATTTGATTATTCACAACCTTTTGAGCTTGGAATTCAGGTAATTGGTTTCTGTTAATAGCTTTGCTTTGTTCTGAGAAGCTTATCATGAACTTAATCCACTGTTTCATAACAACGTTTTAGAATTTTATTATATAGTTTGGTTTTGGGCCACTTTTTCACCTTCCCATCAGGTTTTATTTTGATTTTAGAATTTTGCTATATAGCATAGGTTCCATATAAAGCATTGAAAATGATCTATCATCATATATCTATGTTTAGAAATCATTACTTGCAAAGTGGTGCACTAATAAGCACTATTAATGGTTCTCTGTATGGCCCTAATATTAATGACATTATACCAAGAATATATATATTCTTTTTGGTTTAAATATCTAAGAGAGATAGTATATGAAAAGAAGAGAAAGTACATACTTGGTTGGTTATGTATTATTCTCTCTCTATCTGTACGTTTATATATCTGTGGTAAAAGAAATTATTTATGGTGAGAAAATTTCAGCAAATAACTTAGGGAATGGAAGATATTTTTTTGTTATTCAAGTTTGTGGTCCAAATTTTTGGAATGAGGGAAGCATGGGACTAAGAAACAGACAACTTATGCATAAAGGGAAGTTGATGTCATCATTTTGTAGTATTAGGGCTCAATGCCATTATTATAGTTTAGCAGTACATATATACACACATTCCCCCACACCAACATAGCTATTTTCAGCATAAACAATATGATGTTTCCATTGATCATTTCAGGTAACATCAAATTGATAACTGATATATGAAGGTTGAATGATAAACATACATGAACATCTGAACACAAGTTTCCACCAAAGTATAGTTATTAGTTAATACTGCAGAAGCTTAATTAGCAGTTAGATATCCAATAATGGAGAAGAAGCTCATTAGGCCATGTGACAGAGAATACATGAGGATGGCCATGCTAAAACATGAACAAACTTTCAAACAACAGGTACTTCTTCTTCTTCTTCCCTTTCAGTTTATATACAAATAATAATTTGTCTTAATAATAACTAGATTGGAATGTTGAATTTCAACAGGTGTATGAACTTCACCGTTTGTATAGGATTCAGCAGGAACTGATGAAAAACATGGAAGGCATCAGCAGCAGAATCAGTGAAATTGAAGAGTCAGAGATTGAGTTGACTCTAGGGCCTTCAAGTCACTACAACCGTAAGAAAGTTGTTGAGGCATCACCTCTAACTTCAGATTCAGGTCAAAGCTTTTCTTCTTCTTCTGGTTCTGGTTCTGGATCCTGTTTCATACACAACAACACAAGTTTCAAGACCCATCAATATCATAGCAGCCATAGAGAAGAATTAGGTGGAGGCATTATAGGCCTTGTCCAAGTGCCACATTCAAGTAGTGGTGTTAGAAACGGCTACCATATTATTGAAGAACAATCAAGACTAGAGAGATCAAAACAGCCACCTTCACTTCTTCAAGTATTGAGCCTTAGCATTACATGAGAATTTCTATGGTCAATGTGATACATATATATATATCTGCTTAATTTACTACTGTTTTGACTATTATCAAGTGCAGTTTTATGATGTCTTGTGTATAAAGTACTAAGTTTTATGGTTTAACCGGTTATGGTGTCTAATATTTCTTTGATTTTGTGACTAAAAGTTACACCATATTCTTTTTCTGTCATCAACGTTTATCATGAAAACGTTCCTTTCATGCCAACCAACCATGTCTATTTTAGGCTTTGTGGAGGCCTGAAAATAGAACAAGAAATTCAATCCTTCAAAGAAAGCATCTTTTGAATATGACAAAATTCATATATATCTTTTGTCCTATCACCCAGCCATAGCAAACATTGAGACGTTTCTCCAAAGCAATCAACCCAGCCAGCTAATTGGTTGATTAAGTTAAATATTGTAATAATCTCAAATCATGTTAATTAGGAGACAAATATCTAATGATGAGTGCTGCTTCTGTCAATTTAGTGTTAGTGTTATTAGTGGTGTCACTGAAAAATGGGAGAGGATGCATGATTTTATTTATTGCTCTCAAAAATAACAAGTATAGTTAGAATGTTCTAAGATCACCTTTTAAGATTATTAATTACTTTTTTTATAGAAAACATATAAAATTTAAGTTTGAATATATTTGTTATAAAATAAAAAATTTAAAACAAGAATTTAGTTTCAATCAATAATTCATGAACTTACAAATCAACAAGAATTTGGCAATCTAGTTGTTGTCTAGCATCACATGGACAGAGGATTCTCTTGCGTGTACACTAAAAAACATTTGTAACTTACTACATTTAATGCCTTTGGAATATTCATACAATTGAGAAACCAAATCATAGTCTCTTACTTTTATTTGATGATTGGGTTTTAGACCATCAACACCGACACTGCAAGGCTGTCACTTCTAGTATTATTACCCTTTCTCAAAAGCCTTTTTCTATCGCAAAGGACTAATTATTTTGCAAATAAGACCCCACCAATCTCTCTTCTCAGATTTTATATTCTAGGGTGCGGTGATCTTTTGGTCCAGTTATTTTTGAGAAGACAAAATGTCACTGTGAAAACTGAGAAGTCAGAAGTAGCTTGATTCACCTCATTTTTACAATCGCCGTATGTAAATGGCTAAATGCTCTGTCCTTTCTATACCTTGATTCATGACTTTTTCTTTTTTTTGTTTGGTTAATGATCACGATCCATTTTAAGATCGTTCAAATTTCAAAATGCATATTACTTTTGTTCTCAATAACATGACTTTTTAGATAGGTTATAAGAGATTTTTTTGTTTTTGAGTTAGATTTTAGAGTTAAATTACACTTGTTTGATTCTAATATCATATTCGAATATTTTTTATTTAATATTATTAGGATACTCATCTATACATATCACATTACAAATACACTGCAAACAATTATTCTTGATTCTAAGAAAAGGATATATTATAAGTTCTATATAATTTCTAAATAATTGATAAATGTGAGATATTACTTGAACTAATTTTTTAAGTAAACTTAGACCAAACTCAATTTTAATAATTTTTATATTTCTACTTATCACAGTAAACGAATTTTATATTGCTGTTATTACTATAATTATTAGTGGTTAAGATTTTGTTTTTATTAGTTTTTGGAAGAAAAAGAAAAAAAAACTACCAACTTCTGCCAACTCTTGTTTATAACTGTGTTTAATAGAAGTGTCTTTGTAGATGTGTCTAATAAAAATGTTATTTTTATGACTGTATCTAATAGAAGTATTTTTATAGATGTATTTTTTAGATGTGTCTCTTTATACATGTGTTTAAAATATAATAATTAATTATTATTGACAATAAGTTGGTAGATAATCTATTGGTACCTATACTTTTTCTATATTTATTAAAAATACTGAGAATATCTATCCAAATATTTCTTTTTTTTTTCTTTAAAATAAAAAACTACCTAAAAAAGATAAATAAAAGAGCACCTTTCAGCAAGATGTAATGACCCATGGCACCCCATCCATGTCCTTATGTCCAATCTATGGCTTCATTTGTTGCTAGAAATGATGCTGGTATCCTAGATTATTAATCAATCATGCTAGATAATTAATTAGGGTACTTGTCAATAACAACTAATTATTAGTTGGGTTACAAACAAGTCTAAAAAAAAAAATCTAAAACCTAATAAAAAATTCTAAAATCTAAAAAAAAAAAAATCAAACAAAAAGAAACCACCAAAATTTAATAAAAAAAATATTTAAAATAAAATAAAAAAATCTAAAATTATTGTAAAAATAATATCCAAAATTTACCAAAAAAAATTTGAAACGTAACAAAAAAAATATCTAAAATTATTATAAAAAAAATTCAAAACCTAAGAAAAAAATCCAAATTTAAACAAAATAAAAATTCTTTTAATTATAATAAAAAAATAACGCATCATTTTCGAATGTTTTTTATATTTGAATTTTGAATGTTTAAATTTTAAAAATTTCATTTTTTTTTTCTGGGAATGTACAATAAAAATTAAATAAAAGTAAACTATTAAAAAAAACCATCGTTTCGAATGTTTCTTATATATTTTTGAAATTCAAATATTTAAATTTTAGAGGTTTCAAATGTTTTTCTAAAAATATACAATTAAAAGTAAATAAAAGCAAACCAATAAAATGGAGACATTATTTTGACTAATTCTTATACCTAAGTTTTAGATTTTAAATTTTAGAGCTTTTAGATATTTTTCTGAAAATAAATTTTAAAAAATAAATAAAAACAAATAATACCTCTAGATTTCGGGTGTTTAAATTTTAAAAATTTTTGGATGTTCTTTTTCTATGAGTTTGGATGTTTTATTTTATTAAGTTTTAGACATTTTATTTTAACAATTTTAAATGTTTCTTTTTATTAGGTTTTGATGTTCTTTTTCTATATTTTAAATATTTTTTAATTAAGATTTAGATATTTTTTTAATAATTTTAAATATATTTTTATATTTTATTATGAAATTGACTAATTTATTAAAATATTGTCTAAAGATTAAAGAAGATGTTGGTTATCTAGAATTTTGCATAATTGCATTATTAATTAACTGGCTTAAACCGATTGGAAGAATGATTCTTCATTTCTTCCAATGAATACCAATGTTGAATTCAGTTTGCATTGTTGCCAGTCACCAGCTAGCTAGACAGCAATTCAACCAAGGAATTATATATTTAATTTTCAACACCCTTTACAATATATTTCTCACTTGATCATGATCAAAACATATAATCTACAACGGCATCACACAATGTAGTAGTAAACAAAAAAGAAAAGAAAAGAAAAACTAGGAAAGAAGAGTAGTCCTGTATTTTCAAGCTTCATGATATGGAGTGGCGGCGATTCTTATTTGGTTTTGTGCGACCTTTGGAGAAAGGTGCGATGCCATCAGCACGTAGAAAAGGAGAGAGTTTTCCAAGTTTCTTGGACACAGAACTTATGAACGATTTTCGAGGCAGAGGAGGCTTATCAGCGGCAGAAGAAGGCGAGGCACTTACCATAGGGCTGCTAATTCCTGATTTGATCAGTGTGGAATTCTCGATCTCTTTTAGCTTCATTTTCAGTTTCACAAGCTCTAATTTCAGGTCTTGATTTTCTCTGCGTAATGTGGAGAGTTCATTTGAAACCGGATGGTGAAATACACTGGTCTTGGATTGACCTGAAGAAGGAGATTCTCCACTCGCGCTGCTTCCATTATTCATGGCGTCACGTAGTCTTTGCTGTTCGTAGTAGAGAACTTGAACCACGGTTTGGACCGGAAGACGGTCGTTTTGAGCCGCATGCGCGCACGCCTCTCGCGATAGCTTCTGGCAATCCATCACGCCACATACTTTCTTTCTCTCCATGTCACTCAGATTAGGATGAGCCTACGAGTTTATGCACAAGGATAAATATAAAATACATAATTAAACTTATAAATTATTTTTAAGGTGTTATAATGTTTTAGAGAAAGGAATGCACCTTGAGATAGATGTCAATGGCTCTATACATGCCATCTTCTGTTGGCTTTGATTGTTCAGGAATCAATTCAGCCAGACTGGTGAACTTTGCGATCGTTAAATTTCGATCCGTTGCTATTTCAGATAGGTAGTTTTCCATCAGCTTTCCAACCCGTTCGATATCAGTTTGTGGAGGCGAAAAGTATTCAACATCTTGATTATAGACTAAATGGTTCCCAAGATGAGATTCAAGGTAATTGGTCATGATCCTCTGCACCGTATCCACATCAAACAATGTGTCCCCAGTAAATAAATAAGAAGGAATAAGAAGATCATCTAGGACAGCGTGTCCTAACTGCATGGCCATCCTCTTCTCCAAATCAAGCCTGCAAGCAACCGTCGTCTCCAGATATATCGCCGAGCGAAGCAGCATAGACAGAAAGCTTACAGACATTGCATTCTTCTCCCTTGGCAACAGGCTCACTATTGTCTCCAAAACAACCCTCTTTTCGTGCTCTTGTCGCGGCTCAATCTTCTTCCTTCCCTTTGCAAATATATCCTAAACAAGAAGGAGGAAAAAAAAAAAGATGTTAAGACTGACTGAATCTATAAGACTGCATTTGGATACACTTTTCTGAAAAAGAGCTACAGAAATTCATTTGAGGTGCCAACTCACTTGCAGTTGTGTAAAGTTGATAAACTGAGAATTGTTAGATAGTAATTTAGTTAAACATATTAGATTATCTAACGATTCTCAACTACACCTTTAAATGCAATCTAAAAAGCGTATCCACTTTGAACAGTTTCAATCATTTTAGCCTGGGGTCTCACCAAACCTCGTAGAGATTTCTGTGCATAGAGCATTAGAATGGGACCAATAGCATATTGTTTAAACCCTCTAGCCATCATTGCAGTTAGAACTCTCTGGAAGATGTCGATTCGGAGAACCGTTAAGTCTTCAGACCACCAATCAACCACTGGCCTCTGATGATGAGACACAACTCCATCAGAGCCACTGTCACTTCTTGCAGAAGAAGTGCAAAACTGGCTTTCCTTGCAGGCTATGTATGCAATGGCATCGATGCATTTACTCACCAGTTTCGCTTTCTCTGCCATTGGAAGAAGCTTCTCTGACATGTGCAATATAGACACAGCCCCTGGTATTGTCTTGAGTGCCACTTCGTTCAAGTAAGCATCAGTTCTTCCAACTAAGTTTCCAACTGCATAATCCTCTGTCATCTCGAGATACTCCGCCATGCAGCGAAGCATGGCGATGTTTTCCACAGTTATCTCGAAGTTTATACCGTAACAGAATTTGGCTGCCAGTTCGAATCCTTCTGCTCCTCCAGGAACATCAGAGAGTTCAATCAAGGACACATCAGCATCGTTGGATTCTGAGACCAGTTTCCTAATATATCCACACTTGGAGACTAATGGAAACTGCAATTACAGTATGTAATATATGTTAAAGAATGATTCAACCTTAATTGATGATCAAAATAACAATTCTATGCATAGTATTGCTTCCTAATTTAAGTTCTATAATTCTATTATTAGACATGAAGCACAAAAGTTGAATATGAAATTGTTATTATTCTATTATGTTTGAATCGGTTCACTACCTTATGTAAGGAAAATGAAGCTTCTCCAACTTGAACAATAACATCACTTGGAATCTCCTGAGAAAAAATCCTGTAATTTAAGTACTAAGTAATTAATCTCATTGGTTTTTGGTTCTTGTATCAAAGAAAGAAAACGTAAGCATATCGATATGAAAGAATACCATTCACTCGTTCTCTTCATGGCACTGGAAAGAAGCTCCTTCTTCTTCAGGGACAAGTCAGGAGTAGTAGCAGCAGCAACAGAAGCTATATTATTCTCTTGACCACGATCCACCATGGCAGTTACAGATTCCTAGCTCACAATAGTTTCATCAATCTTAAGAAGAAAAGAAAAGGATTGAGTCAGTGGTGGTATTATAGGCTCAAAGCTCATCTTTTATATTTATAGATTCCCTCTACATTTTCTTCATGGCAAGGGGAATAGAAGTACTTTTTATCCCTTCAAAATTGGAATTTGAAACTCTTTTTTTATATATACCAATTTTCTTTTTTCTTCTTGCTTTTGAAATAAGAAGTTGAAGCTGAAATGAACCAACATGCGGGAAAATAAAGACCAACGAGGATAGAGTTGGAACCTGAACCTCAAATGAGTTTCCGAGCAACGGTAATCAAACAAATCATCTGCCATGTGAATTTACCAAAACAAAGGTTTTAATGTCAAGAAGAAACACAGCTGAGTGCCTGAATTAGAGGGTATAAGAAGGAATATATGAGTGGCATTATCGAAATTTTAAGATGTGAGGAGGGGCAAAATGGAAGCAGAAATGGTGTGTGGTGTGTGGAAAGGATGAGATGGTTGCATGTTGATTGGCGTCTCTGGCGTTTGTATCAACGTGAGAAGTTTGAAATTCTTTTCTCATGTTCCCATCCACAACTATAGAAGAGAGTGTTCCTGGCCCATTTTTGGTAATTTGTTCCGCACCATACATACATTGAATAATAATTTGAATTTTTATTTTAATTTATTTTAACTTTTTTTCCCCGGGTTTAACTTAGTGACAATTAAATTCATATTTTGGAAATGAGAAATTAATAACGTTAAGTTAAACCATTGAAAACTGAAAAGTTGCCACTGGGTTCAGGTTGGTTAAAAATTATGCATTATTGATCTACCAGACTAACATGTGAATAGGACCACAGGAAAATTCATATATAGGGGGCAATAATGAATGTATTTGATGACCACTCAGGTAATTTTTATTCGAAGACGATAAATAAAAATTATTATTTTTACATAATAATTTCATGTAAGTAGTCACTATGGATATTACATTACTTAGCAAAGACTAGAAGCTCAAAATATCTTAATTGGATACTACTAGCTATCTATAACATTTGTTATTGGACAAAGGTAGACGATACTACAGCATTCGTGATTGATTTAAGTATATCGTTGTTTATATTCTTTAAGCAAAATTTCAAGTTGGAATTTTATTTCAGAATAAGAAAAAAATTATCCCTGACTTAGCTCGATTTAAACAATTCGCTATTAATATGTAATCATGGCAACCAAAAATAGATTCATACAAGTGGTTTTAATCAAAATCATGGGATACGTTTGCTGTTTTTACTATTTTTTTCATGGGGAGCATAGTAGTAAGCAACTTAATTTTATTTTAAGCTATGAAACACAGATATTTGCTGAATTATTGTGTCTATGCGTGATATATTTTGGCCATGACATTTATCTATCTTTATTAAAATATATATTTTTTGTATTCAATAATATCTTAATAAAAAATAAATTTTTTGTTGAATATATTTAAACACACTTAAATATTATTATTTGCTAACATGTCTAACTTTATTTTTAATATGTATTTCTTAAATAAATTAAAAAATAATATATATTATTATTTATTAAAATAAAAATTTATTTTAAATATTTTATGTAATTAAAAAAGAATTTAATTTTGATGTTATTTTACACGTGTATCCAATTACGTAACATTACATCAGTAAAAATAAATACTTTTTACATTGATTGCGTGAATTGTCATCTAAACAAATTCTTAAACTCTTAAAAAAATATTAAATACAATTAAAAATTAATTTATACTTTAATATTAATAGAATATCAAAATATCACAATTTATCTAAAAAATACTTTATATTTTATATATATTTATATATATACTCTGTTTCGATGTCTTATAAAAATTTAAAATTCGTACGTTCAAGTTATCCATGGATCATAGATTGTAAGAAATTATCTGGAATAATATTAAATGAATTGTCACATAGGTCATAACGGCATAGCAATCAGCAATGGAAGATTACTATTCAATCCCCCATAATCACTACTCTGCATGATAGAAGCAGGACAGCTTCTTTAATTGATGAACTCATCACCGTGGTATGTATGTAGTACAGCAGCAGATAGTCTATGCAATAATTTGTGCACCCAGCAGTGTATTAATGATAGATTAGCACCCGTACAAATCAGATACAGTTTTTAGTTTGGTGTTTTCACATCATGCCACCCTATAAAGGGTCCCCTTCATATAATGCATATCGACTAATCATCATCAAAATAATGATTCAAATCAATTTGCATTAGATTGTTGGTTTCTCCAACTGAGATATGTTACTCTGGATTATTGGATTTAGACCCCAAATAATGCAGAGCACATACATTAGTCTTATATGGGTCATGGCCACTTGGCCATTCATCAATATTTGAGGCTGCTCTAGTATGTAGTTTTCATTTTCAATCAACTATTTCCCCAACATAATCAGAACCAAAGCATTTATGATCAAAATGCACGGCCTAAAGGTGATCATGTATATATGTTGAATTGCTTACATGTTATGAATAGATTCAAACTCACTTCTCACACACACATATCCAAATTATAAAATTATGGTTTTGTTGCCGATCAGTCATTGCCTAAGAAACTGTAGCGATAATATGTAAAGAGAAATATTAGGGATAAATTTTTTTTTATCAATATTAGCTAAAATTTTTAGCCAACATCTTACTTTTATATTATTATTAGGAGTTAGGATTAGTGTTGAAGATTTTAAATTGGAGAGTGTAGAATATTAGTCAAGTATTGTCAAAAAATGATCAATTTTATTGGTCATGTAGCATTGTTTACATGTAAATATCGTTTGGGAAATGCTCTCATAAAAATGCGTAAAACGTCTTTTTGTAAAGACATTTATGTGTCGCATTATTATTGGACGTATTAATGAACTGATTATTTTTTAATTTCTTAACAAATTAGAATAAAATTGATTTTTTATAACAATAAACCCAAATTTTTTTAGGAATTTAATTGTATTTTTAAATTTTTAGGGATTTAAATATCCGAAAAATAAAAAGTCAGGGATATAATTGTCTTTTTATCAAAAAATTTAAAGATATTTAGTTTAGATGGTATAATTCGATCGGATCAAATCGGGTCTAATAATTATAATGCAAACAATTGGGTTTATTATTATTGTTATAATAAATCGATTTTGTTCTGATTTATTAATAAACCGATTTTGTTCTGATTTATTAAAAAATAAATTATTAACCAGTTTAATAAAGATATCCAATAATAACATAACATGTGTGAATGTCTTTAAAAAAGGACATTTTAATGTCTTTATTAAAGTGGTCCATATCATTTAACCTTACTATTTAGAATATTAAAAAAATGTATACATTGATTCATCGGTAAAAACTTTTACTTTATTTATTTTTACTCGAAACTTAACATGTATACCTTTGGTGATATGAATAATTCTGCATATAATAAGGGAGAGAACTTTCATAGATAAGGACCCGTGAGCAGGAATAGTCTTGTGGAATTATATGCGTGCAATGCTTGAAGTTGGGATGCATGCTTACCCTAGCTAGCTAGCTGAGATTAGATAGATCACTTCCTTCAATAACGCTCTTTAATCTGTCCGAGTGTGAAGCTAGGGATATTACAAGACAAAAGAAAAAAAAAAGGTCAATGGGACAATGATGTAGCCTGTCTCCTCCAATTTGCCTTTAATTTGTTAGTTCTTAATCACTGTTTTCAGGGCAAATTGCTTGAAAATCTCTCCCCAAGGAATGTAAGAAAATGTTCACGGGGCCATGACAAGATGAAATAGCTCTAGGCACGTGGTATATGTTGACTGTTGAGCAAATTGTTTAACTTGTACCACTAAATCAGAATACAGCAGATCACAGAAGAGAAATTGTATTCTTGAAATGACATATGTTATATCATTCAATTATTAGGTTTATTTGATTTTCTTTGTTGAAGATCATACATTCCTTAGACCAAGCCCAATGAAGTGCCTGCATAAAAACAAGGGAGGACATTTCACCCCAAAATGAAAATTAGGAATTTCCATTAGCCTATACAAGTTCTTCATGTATATGGTGAATTTATTATAAATATGAAAGAAACGACGTCGTGCAATTGGTGTAACCACTTTTATGTAATATAAGAATAAGAGAAAATGATAGTACTCTTCTCTATAAGATGTCTAAATAATATTTAAAATGGAGTGTTACATTTTATAAACAGAGGGGAGTCTCATTTTTATAAGATCAAATAGAATCATTTTTGTTTTGAGTTAAATTTTTTAGATCATGAATATATATTTTTTTATATTAATTTTTAGAGCACTACTACGATTTTTTCTGTAAGTAAATAGTGCAATTTAGCTTTGGATTACAGTTCAAAATAGTTTATTTTTAGAGTGAAGGTTAGTTAAGAGTTATAGTAGTTGTTAAAGAGGGGCTATAGGTCACCATGCAAGCGCCAAGCTAGCTTGAGAGTTGAGAGGCAGAGATCCATGCATTAGCATTGCCCTTTGGCATGACCATCATCAACCATCAAGGCTAGCATTATTAGTTATGTGTATTATGGATGCCATGCATGCATGGGCGAACATGATACGCATCGACGACAAAGATCTCATGTAAAAATGATAAGGATCGGGTTTGGCTTTGCTGGCCAAAACGTGTGATTCGTGAAGGAGATTAGATTACGCTGGAGCCTCTTCTAGATTGGTGTCTTGTGTTTGGCACTCTCCTCGTCCTGACTTAGACGATCACATCGTGTTTTTTTAATTACTCTAAATAGCTTAAGAGAAATTCTCCGCTTACAAGCATTTTCTCATACAAGTCATACAAATTATTTATTTCTTTTTTTTCCTTTCTTCATGCTTCCTCTTTTTCTTTTCCTTCTTTTTCTTTTTTCGTGCCTCTTCTTCTTTTTCTTCTTCTTTATTTTTGAAGTGTTTCATCTTCTTCCTCGTGTTTCTTCTCTTTCTTCTTTTGATTTTGCAACATTATGTATTTTTTTTCTTTGTTTGATTTTTTCCTCCAAAAAAGAATGATGAGAATATGAAATAAGAAAATGAAGAAGAAAAAGCAGCAGAAGATGAGGAGGAGAAAGAGGAAGAGTTCTGAATTATGCATAAGGTGTACTTCAACGAATTTTGGGTGTATTTTTAAAATCATTTGGGTGTATTTCTGTAATCCTTTGGGTGTATTTTTATAATCGTTTGGGTGAATTCCTGTAACCGTTTGGGTGTATTTCTGTAATCGGTTGGGTGTATTTCTGTAATCGTTTGAGTGTATTTCTGAAGTTCCATTATCTTCAAAACGATTTCAAAGCTTGATTTCACAAACAATGAAAATCGAAAAAAAACGAAACAAGAATACCAATGATAAACGCAGATAAAACAACGAATGAAAAGGCAAAAAGAGAACGCACGAAGGAGATCAAATTTGGCAAGAAACTCGTTTTCATGGAGGAAGAAGAAGGAGAAGAAGAAGAAGAAGGAAGAAGAGGAGGAGAAGGAGGAACGCGAAGCACGCCATAAAAATCGTATATGGGTCAGTGTACTTTTTGTTAAGTTTCTCCCAACTTGTATGACTTGTAAATCAAATAACTTGTATGTGTAGCTCTCCTCATAGTTTAATTGATCTACACGAATTTCTTCTTTCTTTTATACCACAAAGAAACTCATTCCTGATTCCACCCATCTGAGTATTAGTAAACTTTTAATTTAATAAACATATCTACTTATCTAGCATATTACATGTACAAAAAAAATTTAGTTATTATTTATATAAAATATATAAATTAAAATATAAAATATATATTAAAAATAATTTTAATAGCATATGTATTTATTGAATACATAGTAATTAATTTAAAGACTAAATTTTTTTTGTGCATATAATATTTTTATAAACAGAATTTTAAGTAAGTGAAATACCAATCAACTTATTAAAATTAGAATTTATTTAACATGTACTTGCGCTCTAATAAAGACACGTATTAAAGTTATGATTAATATTTTTTTTACAAAAGACACGTATTTATTTAAGTATATTTTTTATCTTTAAAATTTGTCAAAAATTTTAAAAATATTTATAAATTTTATTTTAATTTATTTCAATTTTGTTCTTGAAAATTTTTATTTGCATACTTTCATGTCATTTACATTTTTTTGTTGATTATCTCTCCTTAATGTTTATCTAACTAGGCTAATTAATCAACTATGGCTTGCTTAATCCGTTAATCTCTGTAGAATTCGACCTCACTCTTGTAAATTATTACTTGACGACAATTCGATATACTTGCCGAAAGAATTTTTGTAGTGATACATTAATTCCATGATCACTCCATTACTCTCTTTCCTTTTCTTTCCTTTTGTTTTTCTGCTGCTGTTGCTGTGCTAATGTGTATATAGGAAAAGGAGATGGCGGTGGGTGAGTGGCGGTAAAGATTAAGGTTTTGTGCGTGTGTTTTAGGGATTTAGAGTATTGATTTGGAAATTAGGGTTTATGTAGAGTATTAATTAAAAATTAAATTTAATCCAATAATAATATCTATAAAAATACTATTTAATTATTAACCTAAAATTTATTTTCAAATAAATATTATAATTCCATAATTAAAGATAATAAAAATTAATTTTTTTTATAATCATAAAATAAAATTAAAAATCTAATTATTCAACTTAAGGCATATAAATTTCTTATTATTATTCAATTACTAAAGTTTTAAATTATAAATAAAAATTGCTTAATTTATATTAAAATTATTTTAAAAATCCGGAGTCTTACATTAAAAATTATAAAAAAATCATAAACAAAATCTACTAGTATCTATCGCGGTTTAGGAAAGAATGAGAATATGTAGAAATCGCAAAAAAAAAAAAAAAAGCGATTTATCTGGGAGGTGCTATAAAAATTGCGATAACTGGCCACAGATTATTCATTTAGGGCATTTTCAATTTTGATTTGAAGAGTTTTTCACGAATCACGCACGAGTGTGATCATAAAAGAAGAATATCGTGTCTACTGACTAGATGGTGTTGCGTACGTTGCAAAAAGTATGAATGAAGAGATTAGTACAAAAATTTGTTCATTGTTAGATTTAAAGAGAAATAGTGTTATTATTGATTAGAAATAGATTTGATTCATACAACTCATAGTAGTGTGTTATTGTTTGTTAAACATGCTACTTTTATTGTCTATTGGTTTGATTCATATAATTTAAAGCAGAATAGTGATGTTATTGATGTATTTATTAGTTGATTATATTATTGTTATTAGAATTTGAGTATTGTTAGGGAATCAAAAGGGTATTAGCCAAAAACCAGCCAAATACGTTTGGGTGAATCCAAAATCTCTACGAGTTAATATATATGGATGTTTCTTCTACTAAGTATCAGAATGTTTCTTTTTCATACTAAATGGATGTTCTTTTATATATTTTTCAAATTTTTTTGTATTACAAATGTGAATGTTTCTATTGATATTCAATTATTTTTGCTAAAATATAACTGGATATTTCTTTTGTTAAGTATTAGGATTTTTTTTCATATTAAATGAATATTTTTTTATATATTTTTGTGTATTAGGGAATTGTATTATTGCCTCTGATATCTGGTTGCTGTATGTCTCAGCTTCTGTATATAAATCATAGTATTCTTCAATGGTTGGTTCGCCCTTTATACATCTGAATTGGGAGAGGGGAAAAGCCAAGTATCAGAAATCACAGAAAAATGAAATAAGCAACATTCTAGGGGAAAAATCTGACAGCTGATAACTGGTCATCAATGTGAATATTTAAAAATCAATCAGGACACCTAATAACAAATATCATCAAAGGGAACCCCACCCATCTGAGGTGAGAAAGGAATAGGATCATATGCATGCAGATAGATGAATGAAAACTCCCCTGAACTTATGTACAATTACACACACACACACACACAATATCCTCACCTACCATGAGATGCAGTTAAGTATACGAGTATAAATTATGATGGCCAAAAGGGATCATATGCACACAACAGTTCCTCCGTCGCCTCCTTCCTCCACGCCCGCCACCACCTCCATGGCTTCTCAGGCTGTCCCCCCGCCCTCGAAATTGCCGCCGTCTTAGGGATCGAGCTCAAGTTCAACTCCAACTGCAACGGCGGTTCCGGTAACACATCTGGTTCACGAAAGGGAAGCGGTTCTTGTCGACGGTGGCAAATCCAACGAGCCAGATGTCGGTGATAGAAGAGGAGTGGGTCGCGGTGGGAGGCAGAGAGGGCCTGACGGTGAGAGAGAGGGGTCTGTGTGTGTGTGATTGTTGGAGGTGGGTAGGTTAATGTGAGAGAGAAGAGGAAGGTTTTTATAGATTTTAGTTAGGTTTACCAAATCAATTTTAATTTTTTTAAATTTTGAATTTAAAAACTTTAAAATTAATTAATTAATAATACAAATTAATGTGGTTTTGTTTAGTTTTTGACTGGTAACCTCTTGGTTCCATATACTTTTCCTTAGAATTTTCATTAAAGTATGACTAAGGTCAGTTTTTAATTTTGTGATGCAGTTAACTTGGTGTATATAAAGTATTATGAGGCAACAAAATATGCCTCTTCAAACTTTGGTCATCTCATACTTGAAAACCGTCAGGTTATACCACCTAGCGAGGTTGAATGAACCTTTGATCAGTGCATTCATCGAGCGGTGGCATCTTGAAACGCACACCTTTCGTATGTCATTTGAAAAATGCAGATCACACTACAAGACGTTGTGTACCAATTGGTGTTCTCTATTGATGGTGAGGTGGTTAGCGGGTGTCTCACTGATTTCTCACAGTTTATTCCTGACGAGAAGCCAGCGTGAAAATGATTTGAGAAGCTATTGGGTGAGCTTCTGCTGCCATAAAATGTATAGCAAATGACAGTCTACTTCATGTGGTTTCATGACCAGTTTAAGGTGCTCTCAACCGATGCGAGTAAGGAGACAATGCGTATATATGCTTGGGCCTATATTATGATGTTGTTCTCCACTCAGCTATTCAGTGACAAGAATGAAAATTGAATTCACCTTCAGTAGTTATCGTTTGTGGCAAAGTTAGATGAATTGAGAAGTATAGATGAGGTTGAATTGCTCTGAGATAGTTGTATAGATGCACGTGTCGAATGGCCAATAGAAATATGACAAACCTGGCTCAGCTGCTTTAGTTACTACAGTCGCAAATTTCTGGCAATTATTCACACTAAGACCATATAGCTTCATTACATTTTCTTTTTCGTTGACATCCAAAAATGATTCAGTGTTTTTTATGTCGAAGATATTTATATAAATAACTTAGTGTATCTATATGTTGAATTATAGCAGTTTATGCTTTCATTCATTCTTCACATAAATTGTGAGATCTAATACTATTAGTAATTTATTTTACATATACACATAGTTTAAGCTATAGTTCAAATGGCATAATTTTTTATCTTTGCCTAGAAATTTCGAGTTTGAACTCACTCCTAACTTTAGGAAAAAAAAAAGTTTAAACCTTCTCGTAAATTCATATAAAATCTAAGTGAAAACAACCGAGTTTGAGCAAAAAGTTGAATAGAGACAAATTTAATTAATGTTAAAAAATTTGAGAGAATAACTTAACGGCTAATTTTTTTATTGTTCTTGCCTGAGTAGGTGGAGGTATAACTCGGTTCTTGACGGAGGTCGGTGATCCTTCCCTACGGAATGTGGTATACGTCGGTTGACCAGAAACTAGAGAGTGGGTACCTGCAAAGGCACTCCGATGCTTAAGTTAGCAAGAGGATGTATATGTGAAAGCTATTTTTCATGAAAAGATGATCCTACCTTCAATTGTTTTCTCGTCTCTTTTATACCTGTGCGGACGAGGTTTGATCGTTCCCTTTCTTAATTGTAACGCCTGAGAAGAGGATTGATTGCATATCCGACGTTATCAATTAGGAGCTAATGCTGTTTATTAGAAAAGGTCGGTTATGATTGAGGACCATACGTTTCCGAGCTATAACTCATAACCGATGTTAACTGGTCATATCACAGCCCCAAGCTTGGCCTGACTTAAAAGAGACAATTTAAGCTTTTAAATGGTCATTAACGAGTTATAGTTTAGCATATGGAGCCCCCAGATTAACGTGGCTCATTTAAGTCTATCTGTAATATATGAAAAGGCATAGAAGATGGAAGGTTAGTAGGAATTAATGCTTCTATTTTTTCATGGCACGGTTTATTTTATTATTTTAATAGCAGTGCGCTATTTCCAATGTACTTCACCAACCGTTGAAAGTGGTGTATTGTTAATGGTGGAGATTGGTTCACGGAACTGAAAAGTTAGATTAAATGGATGGCAAGTAATCTTTGCAATTTTATTTCATTGGACTGGGAGATATCAACAGAAGCTCTTAAGGAGAATGAGTACTAGAGGTTAGTGAAACTCCCCTCTTTTCTTACTATCAGAAGTAGCTTTCTTTCTTTTGTTTGCAAAAATGAGTGAGAAAAAGAAGAAAGCGTTACCTAAGGTGGAGGACAATGAGTTTTATGACTGGATGGATAGTGACGTTCAGATACGGGCTTCGCTATTCTCAGATAGAGATAGTGTGAGTAGAGTCAGTTTATCCAGGATAGTGAAACCAGGGCTTCGTCTGGAGTTGTTGCCATGCAACTGGTCCGATCGAGTTTTCTATAGAAGGAAAGATTTCGAGTTTTGAGTGTGATGTAATGACACAGATGAACTGTGCCTCCTCTCAGATTCACCCTAATGGCTGGGCATTTATTAAATGTTTTCAAATTCTGATGGAATTCCTCGAAGTGGAAGCAGACCTGGAATTGTTCTTTTCACTATTTTAGGCCAAGGGGGTGTGGAAAGGGCTGTGGATAAATTTGAATAGCACTCCAGGTTTTTCTATTTTTAAACTCTATAAGTCGTCCTTCAAAGATTTTAAAGAAATGTTTTTAAAAGTAAAGTCGGTAGATGAGGAGTTCCCATTTTATCTTGATGAAAACTTAGGGGAGAAATTTCCCATGTACTGGTGTTGTCAACCACAGCATATACTAGGCCCTGAACTTATCACCGGCCAGAATGAATGCATAATATCCTTTTTTTATTGAAATAGTGGATAAGGGTTGTTTAGTGTCTGTGTTTGACTTACTCCCTTGGGAAGATAATAGATCGACTGTGTTGGACTATCTAGGTGAGGAAATTTGTGAAATGTAGGTATTTTCTGGGATGCTAGGCATGTTTGATAATCATTTTTATATATATATATATATATATATATATATATATATGTATGTATTTATATTTTTTTTCAGCTGGGAAGTATCCTGGAGTATCAGCTTCGAGCTTAAGATCTCGGTTCAAGGCGAAGAACTTTGAAGGTTCTTCTTCTAACCCTTAAAAGGTGGATGGTGGGGCCGAGGTTAACCAACCTCCAAGAAAAAAAGGAATTGTGTTTAAAAAGAGAAAATCAGATTTGATTGGGTTGGATGGTGAACGAAGTAAGGAGGAAATGTTGCTGTTAGAGGATTTGTCGAGTTTTACCTTGAAGCAGGAAAAGTTGCATGCTTTTGATAATGAAGGAGAGAGTTCCTCTGTTTGGTGTCCGAAGTTTCCATTTAATGTTGTTGCTGATGAGGTCGTTCAATCATCGACAGATGTATCTCTGGTGGAAGAGGTCGGGGATATAGGAGTCGACCAATTTCTTCAGGTGAGTTCTTTCCGATTTATGTGGTTTTATGTCAAGAATTGATACTGATTTAAGTACTGGCTCTTAAATAACAGGTACTAGGTTTCCGACTTGCCAACATTGGTCGTAGCCAAGAGAAGAAACATAAAAAGGTCTCACATGATGCGTCTGCAACTATGACGTTAAAGGAGGAGCTTATATTAAAGGAAAAGGCCTTGTCTGACCTGAAAGAGAGATTTGCTGAAGTTGAAGGTGAACTGAAGGTGGAAAAGGAAGGTCGAGCAAAGACTGTTGAATTGTTGGCGAAGAAGGAAGATGAACTTGTCGGTTTAAGTAACCGAGTTATTGAACTGACTTGAAAAATAAAAGAAATGGAGAATACCAAAGAGGGTGACATTCTGGATGCGTTTGCAGAGGAGTTCGAGCGAGCTGTTAACCAGGCAAAGTTTCTTGTACCTGATGGGGATTTTTCTACTATGGATCCTGGTAAAATAATCCGTGATGGTGAGCTTGTTGATGATGAAGAAGCTGCCGAGGAAGGCGATGACAACTTAGCTGATTAGTTTTTTACTTTTTGCTTTTCTGTTTATTATTTTGACTTATGTTTTTGGAGGACTTTTCCTTGCCTCTGACTTTTGGGACAAAAACTTTTCTGGCAGTAACTTACGAATTGGAAACTTTGGTTATGTTTTTGTGATGACTGCTAAATTTTTGTTATGATCTTGTCTGGTTTTTGCGCTGGTTATCCTTGTGAGGATATTGTGTGTGTATTTTTCTGTTTTAAGCATTTAGTTTTGCTTAAGTGTTGCGCATTCGTGTTTGAATAATGCGACTTTGATATTTGATCGGCAACCCTTTTGTAAAAGGATATTGTAGTCTGATAATTCGGTAATAGCTTTTAATTTGAAAGAAGTACGTGAAAAATTTCATAAAAGATATTGGAAATTACTTATAAATAGTACCTTGACATCTTTTATGTCGGTAAGCTAGCCTCATTAAAACCTTCTTGAGCAAAACCTCTTTTGGGAAAAATTCCAAGATAGGAAAAAGAGTACTAGCATGTTGTTGTTCTTAACTGTAGTATTGCTTTAGTGAGTGTACATTTCATGTGTTGGAAATTTTGTTGCCATCTAAATGCTCTAGCTTGTAGGCGCCTCTTCCGACGACTTCACATATTCGGTACGGACCATCCCAAGTTGTTGCGAGCTTGCCGTGGGTGGAAGGTCGGCGAGCTTGTTCTGTTTTCCTTAATACTAAGTCACCGATGTTAAATCCTCTGGGAATTACTTTTCTTGCATATCGTCGGGCAAGTTGCTGTTGTAAGGCTCGGTGCCGAACAGCTGCTATATCTCGTATTTCTTCGACTAGGTCAAGTTCGGCTGATCGAGCTTGGTCATGATCTGTAGCTTGCGTTTGCATTGAGCTTTGTGACACCTCCATAGGAATCATCGCCTCGGAGCCATACACCATTGTGTTGTGGTATGCCAAATCTACAGATGATATATCTCCAAACAAAATTTATCATTTGTGATGATATTATTTTTGCCAAAGGTTGGGCTTCGATCCACTTAGAGAAGTAATCAATTGCTACTACCAAATATTTTACCTGCCTTGAGGCGGTGGGGAAGGGGCCGAGGATGTCAATGCCCCACCTATTGAAAGGCCAGCTTACCACTGAATGATGAAGGTGTTCTGCAGGTAGGTTAATAATCGGTGCGTGCTTTTGGCACTTGTCACAGGTCTTGACCTTCTTTCTGCTGTCTTCCGACAATGTGGGCCAATAAAACCCTGCTCGTAAGACCTTTTGTGCCAAGCTTTGAGCTCCAGAATGTATCCCACATATTTCTTCATGGGCTTCGGATAAAACAAGATCGGCTTCAGCCCTGTCCAAGCATTTCAAGAGAGGTCGAGAATAACTTCGCCTATACAAAACGTTATTTAGCAATGTAAAGAAAGATGCTTGTCTTCTAAACTTTTTCTTGTCTTGAATTTCGTCAGGAATAGAACCATGGCGGAGGTACTGAATATAAGAATGTTTCCAACTGTCTTTATTTAAAATGTTCAGAATGTGCAACATATCAATGCTCGGTTTATCTAGAGTTGATTGCAATAGCGTGGCAGTGTGTGCCTGTGTAGTTGCCAGTTTTGATAAAACATTTGCTCTATGATTTTGTTTCCTAGGTATATGGAGAATTTTAATTTTTGGAAAATGTGCTAGTAATTGTTGCACAACGTCTAAATATTTGAATAGAGTCTAATCTTTTGTCTGGAAACTTTGATTTACTTGCTGAATAACCAATAAAGAATCACAATATACTTTTAAATTGGTAATATGTAAATCGGCTGCTAACCTGAGACCAGCTATGAGGGCTTCGTATTCCGCTTGGTTATTACTGACTTTGAAAGAGAAACGGAGGGAGTGTTCTAGAGTTATGCCGTCCGAGCTTTCCAATAGTATGCCTGCTCCAGATCCTTGAGGGTTTGAGGCACCATCCATGAACAAGGTTCATGTCTGGCTTTCCTGTTCCGAGTATGAGCCTGTTAATTCAGCTACAAAATCGGCTAACCATTGTGATTTGACAGATCCTCAAGGCTGATATAGGATGTCAAATTCAGAGAGTTCAACGGACCACTTAATTAGTCGTCCTGCCAACTCAGGTTTACAGAGTATCTGACGAAGTAGATGATCGGTTCTGACGATTATTGTGTGGCTTTGGAAATAAGGTCGGAGCCGTCTTAGGGAGAAGACTAGCGCCAAGGCGAGCTTTTCAAGTCTTGGGTAGCGAAGTTCTGCATTTTGTAATGACTTGCTCACAAAATAGACTGACTGTTGAAGCTTGTCGTCTTCTGCAATGAGAACAGAGCTAATTGCTACATCAGTGATAGATAAGTACAAATATAATGGTTGGCCGAGCTTAGGCTTCTGTAAAATAGGTGGCTTTGAAAGGAGTTGCTTTAAATTGGCGAACGCTGTTTCACAATCCTCATTCCAAGTAAATATATTTTTGTCCTTCTTCAGGCATTGGAAAAAGTTGTGTGACTTAGATGCTAAGCACGGGAGGAATCTGGACAGGGCGGCTAATCTGCCTGTTAAACGTTGGACTTCCTTTATAGTCGTCGGACTGTGCATGTCAAGTATTGCTTGGCATTTTTCTGGATTTGCTTCAATACCTCGGCTTGTCAAAATGAATCCGAGGAATTTTCCCCCGCGAACGCCGAACGCACACTTTTCGGGATTCAGCCTCATGTTGTACTTCCTTATCTGGGCAAATATCTCATGGAGGTCTTGTATGTGAGGGTGGCCGACCTTTGTTTTCACGACCATGTCGTCGACATATACTTCGATGTTCTGGCCTATTTGTTCCTCGAAGATCTTGTTCATGAGTTGTTGGTAAGTTGCATCTGCATTCTTTAATCCGAAAGGCATAACATTATAGCAGTAATTACCATATTCAGTTATAAAGGCTGTTTTTTCTTGGTCTGATGGATGCATAAGGATCTGGTTGTAACTAGAGTATGCATCCATAAAACTCAAAGTGCCATAGCCACAAGAATTATCAACTAAGGTGTCAATGTTGGGTAAAGGATAAGCATCTTTAGGGCAGGCCTTATTTAAATCAGTGAAGTCGACGCACATGCACCATTTACCGTTATTCTTTTTTACCATCACGACGTTGGCCAACCATGTTGTGAAGCAGATTTCTCGGATGAACTCGGCGTCGATGAGCTTTTTAACCTCTGCCACGGAGGCTAATTGCTTCTCGGTTTCGAGGTTCCTTTTCTTCTGGGAGATTGGTCGGGCTGTTGGACTGATTGCTAATTTATGTGTAATCACAGATGGATCTATGCTTGGCATGTCCCCCGAAGTCCAAGCAAATAGGTCGGCGTTCTGGCGTAAGCAACTGATCAGCTTTTGTTTTTCCTCATTGTTGATGGATGTTCCTATAAAGGTGAACTTGGTTGGATCCTCGGTGAGGATAACTTTCGTCAGATCTTCATTTGGTGTAGGGCGATCTTCAAAGTCGGCCCTTGGGTCAAGCTCGGTTAGCATTGGCTGTCCAAATTGTATTGAATTGACACGCGCTTGACTGCTTCTTTTAATTGGCTTTAGACTGATATTGTAGCATTGCCGAGCTTCATGTAGATCACCATGGACGGTTGCAACTATGTTGTCCTGTACAGGAAACTTGATACAAAGATGAAAAGTGAAAACAATAGCAGCGAATCTATTTAAAAAAGGTCTTCCCAATATAAGATTATAAGGACTAAAACAATCGACCACAAGATATTGTATATCTTGTGTCTTAGATAATGGTTGCTCACCGAGTGTGGTTTGTAACCACACCGAGCCTAGCACAGGAACTCGTTCCCCTGAAATTCGACCAGATCACCCGAGTATGTCTGCAGAATATGGGTGCTCAGCTTCATCTTCTGGAATGTGGCGAAGAATAGCACGTCGGCACTGCTTCCTGGGTCAAGTAACACTTTTCGAACTATAAGGTCTCCCAACTGAATTGAGATCACCACGGGATCGTCATAGTTGACATGGTTGGATTTGAAATCAGCATAGCCGAAAGTCATTTCAGGTACGTCTAGGGTTGGTTGATTATTGTTGGTAGTATGCTCGACTGCCAACATAGCTCTGTATGTCCGTTTCCTTGCCGAGTTTGTCTGTCCGCCGCCAGCGTAATCACCTGAAATACAATTAATCACCCCTCTAGGCTGAGCTGGGGTTTTATCTTTGTCTTTTGACGACGAAGCTGTCGCAGGTTGGTCGGAGTTTGGATTTTGCCATTTCTGCATGTGTCCTGCAATGAATTTATCAAGATGTCTTTGGCGCGTTAAGCGCTCCAGGAGATCTTTAGCAATCACACATTCGTCGGTGGTGTGGCCATGTTTTTGGTGAAAGGTGCAGTATTTGGATTTATCAACATTTTTTGGCTCAGGGTAACTGCCAGCTTTACGGGGAGGTTTAATTAACTTGGAATTTAATATCTCATTGATAATGTCGTCCCTCTTCGTGTTGAACTGAGTGTATGACTCGTAACGGGACACGGGTTTGAAACTTTTCTTGCTCTCCCGAGGTTTATCATCGTCTTTTGTGAACGCCGACTTTTCTGCTCGTCGTGCTTGACGGAGCTCTTCGATATCTATATGCCCTTTAGCCTTCTCCCTAAACTCGGCCAGAGTCTTTGGCTTGGCTACTGCAATAGCTTCTTGGAATTTGCCAGGGCGAAGGCCGCTCTTAATAGCATGCAAGTGGACTTCAGGGTGAAGATAAGGAATTCGCATAGCGATCTTCGTGAAACGGGTAATGTAGTCCTTCAAACTTTCTTGCGGACCCTGCTTAATGGTATTCAGGTAATCGGAATCGTGTAAGTAAATTGTTGACGCTGCAAAGTGATCATCAAATTGCTTAGCTAGTTCCTGGAAGCGTGAGATAGAATCTGCAGGTAAAGAGCAAAACCAGTCAAGTGCGGGTCCATCTAAAAAGGAAGGAAAGTAACGACATAAATGGGGTCGGATGCCCCGTTAACGATCATAATAGATCAGAATTTTTTAATGTGCTGCTTAGGATCCCCTAGCCCATCATATGGAGTTAGGGTCGTCGGTAACATGAATTGTCTGGGCAGCTGAAAGTTCATGATGTTGGTTGTAAAAGGTCTTGCTGAATTATCGCGCTCATCATTCTCGTCCTTAGGTATGGTGTCCTCATTTTGATGATCTGCATCGTCGTCCTGAGGTGTCTCCGAGATATGGGTCGATTCGGACTGACGTTCGTCATTCGCCTGTCGTTCGCGGCGATCATTGTTGTGTTCCAGACAGGCATTAGCCAATTGTTGAATTTGTTGTTGCATTCTTTGATTCTCTTCCGTCATGCGCTGATTTGCTTCAGCCATACGTTGATTTGCTTGCTGGAGCTCAGTCACCATCCGAAGAAGCTCGGACGGAGTGGGGGGAGGTGCATCGGCCATCGTCAAATGTTAGGGAATTAAGGGCCTACGAAAGAGAATATCCCAAATATAGGCCCTCCTTCTAGCGCCAATATGTTCTTGCCTGAGTAGGTGGAGGTATAACTCGGTTATTGACGGAGGTCGGTGATCCTTCCCAACGGAATGTGGTATACGTCGGTTGACCAGAAACTGGAGGATGGGTACCTGCAAAGGCACTCCGATGCTTAAGTTAGCAAGAAGATGTATATGTGAAAGCTATTTTTCATGAAAAGATGATCCTACCTTCAATTGTTTCCTCGTCTCTTTTATACCTATGCGGACGAGGTTTGATCGTTCCCTTTCTTAATTGTAATGCCTGAGAAGAGGATTGATTGCATATCCGACGTTATCAATTAGGAGCTAATGCTGTTTATTAGAAAAGGTCGGTTATGATTGAAGACCATACGTTTTCGAGCTATAACTCGTAACCGATGTTTACTGGTCATATCATTTATATCAAAAAAATATTGGTGTTTTTGTTGAAAATGAAATTATTTAATATAATTACAAGTGGGTGAATTTTGTTGGTGGAAAGTTAACATTGTGGAGGGTGTGTTGAACATGTAACAACATCTTAGCCAACACGTGAGAGGCGTATTAAATAATTTTCACAATAATATAATACACTTCAAATATCAATATTTAACTAAAATACAATCTCCATTTTCATATTAAAAATAATTTCCGTAATTTAACTACTATTTTGATTATTATTTATTATTTATTCTAATAAATAAAAAATCAAATATCTTTTATCCAGTCTGCGTCTCATCGTCAGCGACGAGCTGCTTCAGCTTCACCTTATCTTACCTTCGCAGGTCCAACTCCTAAACCCTGCAACTAAACCCCTCGTCTATGGCGTCAAACCCATTCACACAAGCTAGCATAACCCAGTGATCAATCCTCCTAATGTTCAAACCCTACTTTCTCCCATTTCCCCACAATTAGCTTCCTCCAAATGGAACTCTCTTCTTCCTCCTCCTTACTCTCCCCGAAACCATGTTCACCCGCCCTTTCCAGCTACTCCTTCTCCTCTTCATTCTCCCCCTTCCCAATAAAAAACCACAATTCCAGAAACCGGAATCCACGGAGCTTTCGCATTCTCGCCGTAGCCTTGGAACCGCCGCAGCAGGAACTCCCCAACACCAGCCCCCATCCTCTCCTCAAGGAGCTCGCCGAACGCAAGAAGATAACTTCTCCTAAGAAGAAAGGTCCCACAAGAAGGTTCCTCTTGAAGCCCCCATTAGACGACAACAAACTCGCTGACAGGTTAGTTACGAGTTAGTTATCAGATTTCTGCACTCACCTCCAGGCACATTATCCAGTGTAACTAACTAACTAACTATATAGGTTCCTCAAGAGCCCACAAATGTCCCTAAAATCGTTCCCCTTGTTGAGTTCGTGCTTGCCTTCTTCGCGGCTCAACAGTGCCGACAAGGCATGGATTGAGGACTACTTGCTGGAAGCCAAGCAGGCTCTGGGGTACCCTCTTGAGCCCTCCGAGGCTCTGGGGGACGACAACCCTGCCAAACAGTTCGATGATTTGTTGTATCTGGCATTTCAGCATCCGTCCTGCGAGAGGACCAAGGCGCGCCACGTGAGGTCAGGGCATTCTAGGCTGTTCTTTATTGGACAGTACGTGCTGGAATTGGTCATGGCAGAGTTCTGCTTGCAGAGGTATCCTATGGAGTCGCCGGGTCCTATGAGGGAGAGAGTGTTTGGTTTGATTGGGAAGAGGAGCTTGCCTCGGTGGATCAAGGCTGCAAGCTTGCAGAATTTGGTTTTTCCCTATGATGATATTGATCGGATGTTGAGGAAGGATAGGGAGGGACCTGTAAAGTAAGTTCTCAATTCTGCCCCGATTGGCCAGGGAACTCTTGTTTCTATGACTTGTCAAATTGAATTGATTTGTTAGGTTTGGTGTTAGCGTATGCATTGCTATCTGCTTTAAACTTTAAAGTTTCTTAGTTTCGTATTTCTGTTATTCCTATGTTGATATTCTTTCGAAAGATATTGAAATTACTGTGTTTCGTGTGCTTGAGATGCTGAAGAGTAGATAATTCGTAATGAAAGTTCTGCTGATGTTGTTTTGCCTTTGAACAAGATAACTGACTGAAATTGGGATGCAGTGGATGCTTGTGCACATAAGATACCTCTGTCTCTGGATTTTGTTTCGCATGTGGACTAGCATCTTTAATTTGATGTACTGGTTTGTGACATGAAGTACAGGTTTATGTTGAGATCAATAACCTATCTATTTAGTATTGTCTCCTTTTCAAGTCGAAAATTGTCAAATGATTAATGAATTCAAAATATCAAGATGCTAGACTGGCACACTGTCTAAAGAAGATCTAGGAAATAAAAGAAAATTTTGGATTCTCCTCGTAATCTGTTTCTGAATGAGATTTTCACTCCTTTTTTCACCCTTGTTATTCTTTGGCAGGTCAGTATTTGGAGCTTTGTTTGGTGCAATCTATCTTTGTCATGGTATTCCAGAAGTATATCGTGTTCTTTTTGAAGTATTTGGAATGGATCCAGATGCTGAAGATTGCCAACCCAAACTGCGCAGACAACTTGAAGACATAGATCATGTGTCTAATGAACTTGAAGGCAAGATAAGCTGGCAGGATATTGTCTCATATAGGGTAAGTTCTCCATATCTTCTGCTAAAATATTATTTGAAAAAATAGTTAGCTCATAAAGATCTGTTTACTATGTCCACAGCTCAAATGCAGCCTTTGAGTACATTTTTCTTCAGTACTGCCAAATTTCAATCGTCAATTGTTGCCCTGCAACAGAAATACATGCCTATTATTAAATGGAAACACATTAATGATGTTTACTGTTCTTCACTCAGCCTCCTGCAGATGCTCTGGTTGCACATCCAAGGCTGTTCCGAGCTTGTGTTCCTCCAGGCATGCATAGATTCAGAGGAAATTTATGGGATTATGATAGCAGACCCAAGGTTATGAAGACACTTGGATATCCGTTAGAAATGACTGATAGTATTCCAGAGATTACAGAAGCCAGGAACATAGAGCTTGGACTTGGATTGCAGGTAACTGTAGCTCTACTATTGCCTGCTGTTTTATTTTTCCTTATCTTTTCATCAAAATCATATATCTGTCTTCGATTGTTCGGTTGAGATTAGGTGTACCTTTGATATGTCTCTGAACAAAACTTTGCATTTTATTATGAGAACAACTTTTTAGTTTCTTCAAGACCCTTCGATGGAAGATATAATATTAGAAATTAAAAGTTTGAAGGTTCTCTTGCTTCTGTTATAAGTTCTAATGTTGAATGTTTTATGTAATTGCAGCTCTGTTTCATGCATCCATCAAAGTACAAATTTGAGCATCCTCGATTTTGCTTTGAGAGATTAGAATACATCGGCCAAAAGATACAGGTAAATTATTTCCGCTGTCTTTGGGATAATTTGACTGCATAGGTCCAATGACTCTAGTTTTGTTAAGAAATATATCATGCATTTACTACACAGCTTCTAATCAGATTCTAAAGATATTTCTACTCGGTCTTATAATTTTGTATTAATATATATTTTTTGATCTTTGAAAAAATTGTTGTATTAAGGATTTGGTGATGGCTGAAAGATTGTTGATGAAGCATTTAGACGCTCCAGGATTATGGCTTCAAGAGAGGCACCGACGCCTTCTTCTGAACAAGTATTGTGGTAGATATTTGAGGGAGAAACATCTTCATGGTTTTGCTATATATGCTGACGATAAACAAGACTCTTTCGAGCGCAACCGGAGGAACAGAAACCCTGCCACAGCATCTATTCAACAAGCGATTCACGGGCTTTCATATCTTGTTTATGGGAAACGCGATGTGAGACGTCTAATGTTTGAGGTTTTTGACTTTGAGCAGGTTCAGCCTAAAGAAGTCTAAATTGGAGAAACAAGAGTGACATAGCTGTATAAGCATTGCAATTATAAGCACTGCTATTTTTCTGATATCATTCAATTCCCTTTCGGTATATTTCTTTTACATTTTTTTCCTTCTCTTTATTTAGGTTTTCCATATCACAATTCGATCCATTCACTTGTAGTTGATTTGTAAGTTCTTATTTGGAAGATGCTCATGTAAATAATTGTATTTTATTAGTTCATGGAGATGATGATACAGATTGACCAATTGTACTAACACTCCATGGCTCTGACAATGAGGCATATCCATGATGACGAAATCGTAATTTTGGTTGCTATACCGGTGGAATGTCGCATACTCACAAGTCACATTCACTACAAGGATATATTTTGAGTTAAAACATTTATTTATTTATTTTGGTATTGGGTTAAAACTTTTTTTATTCCCTAAAAGGTGTTTGAGTTGAAAGTTCTTTTGGGTCGGCGTGCCCCAACTTTTATAGTGAAGTACAAGGTATCAATAATTGGGCTTTCATCATCACTCACTCTTACAAGACGCAATCAAACCGAAAGGGAAAATTCGTTCAACTTGATGAGGTTATCCCCAATTCGCAATTCCCCATAGTCCTTTGGCATGATTGCTACTTATTTTGTTGCCATATATTTCAGAGTTTGGTTCACAAGTACTTCTCATTAAATAAAAGTATTTATTTCAACTCTTTATCGTCCCAAAGATATAAAATCATAAATATCATTCAACTCTTTATTAATCATGTGATTAGGCTTACAATAGCAGCAGCCAGCAGGTAACTCCGACCTCAGCCCTCTTGGAAATGGTAAGTTTTTTTTTTTTTCCTGAATACAGAAAGTAAGAATCTCTCAAATTGGGTCAGCTCTAGATATTTATGAAGGCAAGTCAGTAATTTACACGTCAACAGATTCTTCACGTTAGATGGACCCACAGGTTTGGTCCAAGCATGAAGCATCACACACAAGAAGAACCCCCCCATCCCGCTTAGGATATTTCTCTTTTCTCTAACCCACCAAAGCCAAACGCAGCTTTAATTTCCTTTCTCTTTGTTGCGAAGCGCCAGAGAAGGATGGCATAGGAAGAAACGGTGATGGAGTGCACATGAGTGCTAACATGCGCGCCAACCAATCATCATCTCGTCAACATCACATTACTACGACTATTCTCCCTCCTTCGCCTTTTACTACTGTGCAACCCTGTTCCCTTCCATGCGCCGGTTGCGCATCCTCCCTACCCTGCGCATCGTAACTAACTAAAACCACCATCACTATCTCTCCGAGCACAAATCAATCATCACAAATTCGAGATCTCTTCTTTTCAGATTCGGAGCGCCCCGCTATGTCGAAGGCGCGCGTCTACACTGATATAAATGTTCTTCGCCCCAAAGAGTACTGGGATTATGAGTCCCTCAACGTTCAATGGGGGTAACGTTGCACCGAACCCTAATCTCTCTCTTTTTGCTATTTGCTATGTTATTCGTTCTGAATACCGAATAGTATAATTCAACAAATCACAAAGTGAAGGGGAATTTCTTGCTATTAATATAAGCAGGCGTGTGTATGCGCGCATAGTTTCTTAGCTGCTGGTGTTAATGTTTTACTTTTGAATTCCAATAGGTTTAACGGTTTTTTGTAGCAGCTAGCTAAGGGATGGGGAATTCTGCCTTTTAGCTTCAAGTTATACCTGTTTGGTTTGGATCTCATGCTTTTTTGCTTAGCTTATGTGTCGTAGGAAATCACCTTGTAATACGATCTTATTTGACAATTTCTTCAAGTTATGCGCATTTTATTTGGTTGTTTATTTATTTAACTAAAGTGATTGTTGTTTGTGTGAACTCTATAATTAGCTCGTGGTTTACTTGTGCTGAAAGGGAAATGTGGTTTGGGACCTTCTGACGATTTCATCTTGATATTTATCTCTGTGATTGTGTCCATGCCTTAGGACCTTTTGGGATCTAAATCCTGTTCGTTTTACAGTTTTTATTCTAGCAGTATTGTTTGTTTTGTTAACTACTGTATGCTTTTTCCAGTGATCAAGATGATTATGAGGTTGTGCGGAAAGTGGGAAGGGGGAAATATAGCGAGGTATTTGAAGGCATAAATGTTAATAGCAATGAGCGCTGTATAATCAAGATTCTCAAGCCTGTCAAGAAAAAAAAGGTAATCTTCTTTTCATTAGAGTTGCTTTCTACACTAATTGTGAATCTGCAGGCTATGAATTAAGCCAGCTACAGGTGCTTTATCAGAGCAATTCTTCTAAGATATGCTGCCCCATGGATTATGTTATGAGTGCCTATGTACCATGCCATTTTAGTTATTCTTGGCGATAGTTTTCTTATGAGATCTTCATCGTCATTTTGTAGATTAAAAGGGAGATTAAAATACTTCAGAACCTCTGTGGAGGCCCTAATATTGTCAAACTTCTTGATATTGTCAGAGATCAACATTCGAAAACTCCTAGCTTGATATTTGAGTATGTCAACAGTACAGATTTTAAAGTTTTGTATCCAACCTTGACTGATTATGACATACGCTATTACATATATGAGCTCCTCAAGGTAACAAGATCCTACAATCTCTTCTAGTATTTTGTAACTGTCATTATACGTATTTTTCCTTTCCTTAGTTGATGTTTTACCGTTAATTAAAAAATTGAGTGCATTTGATGTGGATTAGGATCCTTACATGTATTCTCTGTTTGGCTCATAATTATAGGGCTTATATAATGTTTGCTTATGTAGACAATAGACATGTAGTTATATATCATGAAATTATTACTTAGTTTTCAGTAAATACATTGGTAATTTTTTTCCTTGCCACTAACTGCTTTAGTTTTGATTTGCAGGCATTGGATTACTGCCACTCTCAAGGCATAATGCATAGAGATGTCAAGCCTCATAATGTTATGATTGATCATGAATTAAGAAAACTTCGCTTAATAGATTGGGGTCTTGCTGAATTTTATCATCCTGGAAAGGAATATAATGTTCGTGTGGCTTCAAGGTAACATTTTCTGACCTGCTGAACATGGTCTCAACTTTGTTCCCAAGAGCAGAGATAAGCTGAAAAGAAAACCTAAATAAATTTATTGATGTGACATAGAACCATTAAGGCAGTGTCAATTTGGAATTAGCAAATTTGACAGATTACTCAAAAAATGTCTAAGCATTTTGTGTGTCATGTTTGTTGTTCCCCCTAAGGAAATTCTGAAGTTGTGGTTATGTGAAGCAACAGTACATCATTCTTATAAGACCAAACACCACTACTATTTTTCTAATTAATCTCACTGTGGGTCTGGAAGTTTTTTGGGTTTATTGAGTGCAACATTTCTTGTTGCTGAACATTGTGACAATTAAGAACTGCAAAAAGACTATAGAGAACTTTAACAATTAATGCATCTTTTACAAATGAAAATTTTGATTCTCCTCTTCGATCTGAGTTTAGTCTGGCTCAACTCTTCAAGCTGCTCTCCCTCTTTTCTATTTTAGCTGAACAAATTTCTGCCCTTTTCTCTGGTTACCTAAACCCAGGTCCTATAACATGGATTCCTATCAACACTTTTTAGTATCATGTTGTAAGCTCATAGTCTCCAATTTTATATATTGTCATGTGCTGTACTTTTGATTTTCAGATACTTCAAGGGGCCTGAACTTCTAGTTGATTTGCAAGACTATGACTATTCATTAGATATGTGGAGCCTTGGCTGCATGTTTGCTGGAATGGTGAGAATTATAGTTACAGGTTATTGGATATTTATGGCCTACCCTTGGCATATTAGCTATGCTGATAGTATAAAAGTGAATGTACTTTTAACATTCATTGTTTTGATATAGATATTTCGCAAGGAACCTTTCTTCTATGGTCATGACAACCATGATCAGCTTGTCAAAATAGCTAAGGTAGGATTCATGTTGCTCTGAAATAGTGTATAAATGTTTGAATGAATGAGTATCATGATCATGTTGGAAAATTAAATTAAATGTTTAGTTCCAGATTATGCCTATGGTGTCATTTCCCTTGTACTGACCA
This sequence comes from Arachis hypogaea, assembly GCF_003086295.3. Classification (NCBI taxonomy): domain Eukaryota; kingdom Viridiplantae; phylum Streptophyta; class Magnoliopsida; order Fabales; family Fabaceae; genus Arachis; species Arachis hypogaea. The sequence continues at coordinate 7,310,687 of NC_092050.1, forward strand.
TCATTTCATTTACCAACATATTCATCTCTAAAAAGGAGTTACACCATTGCTAATGTTTGATTGACAAACATACTGAAATATTTATTTCTAAAAAGGAGTTATTATTAATTATTTGTGACATGCAGGTGCTTGGGACTGATGAACTGAACGCGTATCTGAATAAGTATCATCTAGAGCTTGATCCTCAACTTGATGCTCTTGTTGGAAGGTAAGTATTGTCTTTAATTAATTTTCCACATATTTCATCAGTTTTAATTTAGTTAATTTCATTTACAACTTATCATTCCAGGGCAAGGCAGGTATCCTTGTCCAAGCAATCTCATCAGAAGTTTGCTGCTTATTTTGACTGAATATCCTCCTGCTATGTAAGAAAGATCACTGTTTTAACACATCTTTTATTATCTCTCTCTTGTGCAGACACAGTCGCAAACCATGGTCTAAGTTTATCAATGCAGATAATCAGCATCTTGTGTCTCCAGAGGTCATTTAAGCAGTTTTTCAATTTCGCATTGGCCTTGCATTTAGTGTACCCTGCAATGCAGTCTATCATTCTTGCATGTGTAGATACATATCTCATTCTTTCCACATGACTGACATGCAGGCAATTGATTTTCTTGATAAGCTCCTTCGGTATGATCACCAAGACAGGCTAACAGCCAGAGAAGCAATGGTAATGATAGTTTTTTCAATTTGACATAACATGGTTCTGAGGTTGCATATATAGTTTGTAATATTTTAGTTTAGCGCACGTGCGCGCACATATACGTCAGTTGTGTACTAACTTTTTTATGCCACCTTTGCGTATATCCTTCAGGCACATCCATATTTCTCTCAAGTTAGGGCTGCAGAAAGTAGCAGAATGAGGACACAGTAAATCATTTGTGTATCCATAAACCCGACTCCATATAATTCGGGATTGTTTTAAAGTACCCCCAATTGCACCTTGATTATATTCTGTTTATCATAGTTAATTTTCTTGTGGAGTGAAACTAGTATGTTTCGGTTGAAGAATAATGTTATATCTTGAAACTTGAGGTTGTGTCTGTTATGTTGTGATTACGTACAAGATCTTAGAGCCTAGGCAACGTTATTCTACTATAGAATTGTTAGGATGCCTTGATCCAGACCGGTAATATTTCCAAAGATTATGTGCTACATATTAAATTACTATACAATTTGTATACGGCTGAATTCAAAAAACAAGCGCTGAAATTCGTCATTCATTAGAAAGAGAGGGGGTGGGGGGTGGAGAAAATAAAAAAAACTGAAGATGTTTATCTACATTTGAACATTCGTAAATAAACTATAGAAGCTCAATTATTGACTCATCTCCTCGCCTTGGCACGGTTTTTGTTTTCGGGGTGGGGGTGGATGGGATATCGTGGCCTGCATTTGCTATTGCTCGTTTGAACATTTACCCCATCCAGCATAGCCATCAACGTCAACACTCAACAGTTTCCAGCATCGATTTCAAGAGGTAGTAATGGTCATCAATCGCCACGAAAAAATATTTGAGAGTTTTTCATAATGAAAATTTCATATTAAATCTTACATATCATCGTGAATCTAAATTCAAAGCTGGTTTAAAACATGTCCGTAAAGGTCTGATACAAACAACTACTAATCATTTTTTCCGGTACAAACTAAACAGCCATTATAGCCAAATTCAATCTTCAGCAGCAAAGAGACAACACGTATATATAGTTATATACCAAAGTAAAATTGATTTCGAGCATATTGGAGAATAAAAAAAGTTCCATTTTTGGTTTGGTGACTTTAGTGTCATATAAGCTAACTTGTGATAATTTCATGATAAGACAGCAATTTATGTTTCTGCAAGAGACACTTAATATTAACAATAATTATCGTTAAACATTACAGTGACAGAAAAGAGAGAGCATCACAAGTTTCTTCCCAAAATTTGGGAAAATCATATTAAATGTTCTCCCTCCCCTTCTTGTCTCTCCACACAACACACAGACACAGCCAACATAAATATGAGGAGGATCTCTGTGAATGGATTAATGGAAAGAGGCCATGATGATATTAAGTTCTCTCCACTTGTGCTCCCCAATATGTTCACTTTTTAGTTTTTAAGGTGAGGAAAACAAACATAAACATCGGATTTAGGGTGTTTGGCTTCGGCGTGCTCCCTGCACTTCACTTCTGATGTGGTGCACATAAATGTCTGCATGCATACCTTGCACTGCAATCATCAATCACAACATTATTTATTTTTATCAGTCAAGTACAATTCCGCTTCAATCACTTTATTTCAATAAACCTTGTGAAATAAACAGTCAGGTTCACCTTTTGTTCTTTTATCTCTCCTAGTGCATTCATATATTCCTTACACATACTGGATTCAAATCTAAGTGAATTTGGATATTAAACCATCAATAATCTTAATATATTAGTAAACACATTGCATAACTTTTACATGATAGTCTTTTTAAGAACATATCTTCGGACTTGTTAGATCATACAGTTAAGAGGTATAGCAATATGGTAAAGATCACCCAAGCGAACAAGAACAATAACCTAGAAGTCAAGAACCAAGACAAAAAATAAAAACAAAAAAAAGGAACAATTTCCCAAGGTTTTGATGCAGATGAAATATTCTTCTTTGAACAAAAAAAATTGATCAATTACTTTACAGCTCTTTATTTATTTATTATTATTATGTTACCTTTCCCACAAGAGAACCATTCATTAATATTTTCGTTGAAAACAGGACAAAGCAGACACGACTGAAATTGAAGTACTATGAGACTATAATCACCAAATTACCTGGATCGACATAGCTTTCTTGTTTGAATCCAGCTGGCTTCCTAACACGTATAAAGAAAACAATTAGAATCAACAACTACACCAGATCTAACACATCTCAATTTTCCAGATTTCTTTTTAACCAAATCAGAATTAAAATATTTTCCGCCTCCAAAGTGTGGTTTCTAAATCTAATTGCGATTATTGTTTCTAGCTACACATAGGACGCACGAACAGAAATCGACAGGTTAGATATATATATATATATATATATATATATAGAGAGAGAGAGAGAGAGAGAGAGAAGGTAGAAAATTTTACCTTTTGCGGCCTTCTGCTTCTCGAGGTTCTTCTCACGAGCCATCTTTGCCTTTTGCCCATTGCCTCCTCCCATGACTGGGTGCGCGAGCTGAGAACCACGAAACCCTAATTATTATTATTATTATTATTATTTCCCAAAAGGGGAGCGAGCTTAGTCGCGGAAGCACCAAGCAAAGAACCACAGGGAAATATGAATGGCGACGATATATGCCTCAAGCAGTCAAGCGATATATTATTAAATTATTATTATTTTACTTTATTTCTTTTTGTTTTTGGTAAAGTTTTACTTTCTTTCTATTTTCTAACAAAGGGCGGGCTTAAGCCTATTAGCCCAAGCCCAAAGAATTTCATTTATTTATTTATTGTGCCTGTAAAGTTTTTATATAAACTTATTTAGTTATTTATCACTACTTTCTCCTATGTGTTTTTGGAGTATTAAGTTTAAAGTTATTATTTAATTTAGTTTCTAAATTTGCACGTTAATCTTAATTTAGTCTATAAAATTTTAATAGTTTTTATTTAACTTTCAAATTTTATAATAAAGTATTGACATGGACATAAAATAGCATCCTAAAATCTATTAACGTTCAAATAGTATAAAAATGACACTGTATCACTTGTTTTGGAAGGAAAAATTTTAATAAATACTATTTATAATGTTGTTCTGGAGCTATTTGAGTGTTAAAACTAAAATAATGTTATTTTATAGAGTTTAGTATCGGTTGTTCAGATCAACATTCCATTAACGTCTGTACGTCAAAATTTGTTTTAGAGACTAACATGAGTCACGTTCGCAAAGTTTGAGAACTAAATAAAGCTCGTTGAAACTTTAGGCCGTGTTTAGAAGAGAGATTAAGACAGAGAGACAAAGACTAAATTAAGTCTTTATATTATGTTTGGTATAAAGTGTACATAACTAAGTTATGTCTTAGTATCTTATTTCGTTTAAGATAAATATAGAAATGAAATAAGAATATTTATTAAAATATCTTTAGTTATAAAAAAAATTGTTATTAAAATTTTGTCTCTATCTCTAAAAATTTTAGTTTTTTGTGTCAACCGTTTCTATTTTTTAGAAGTACGTATTGAAGGGATTAAAATTTTGTATTTCGAAACTAAAATTATAATTTTAGTCTCTAGCCATTAAAATACAATATTGGGTCTGATTTCTCAGTCTCTAAAAATAAATACTATTTTAGAAACTAAATTAAAATTTATTTATAAATTTCCATACTAAATTGAATATTTATTAAATTCTACTAAATTCTTTTCACCTAGTACATAAATAGTTATGAATATGATTGGTTGGTAGTATATTCAATGCATTTTAATTAAACTTTTACAAATGGTATATTCAATAATAATTTTATAATATTAGTTGTTGATAGAATATATATATATATATATAATCATCGATACTTATAGATTTTGTTGTTTTTATACTTGATCATGTCATCATTGATCCCAAATTCAATATAAATGTTGCAGTACAACGATAAAACGTGTTAATCTGGAGTAATAATAGTCTAACTCACTACCTCGGCGAGTCTGGACAACTTTGCTTAGACAACACACAAAAACAAGTGAGGAAAAAAATAACAAAAAAAAATGTAAAAATAATAGAGAAGAAAGAAATAGAGACATACATATATAAAGATATGATTTCACTAGAATTTACATACCAAATGTTTCTCGTTAAATTTTCTAGAAGAAAAGAAAAGGCTAGCAAAAGAAGGTATGCTATTTCTTAAGAAATTAGATTTGACTATGAGGAAAAAGTTGATTTGGTATGGCAAAAACTACATAGAAAACTAAGTGAATACCTGTCTGATAAACCCATGGTTCTTTGACAGCTTTCAGCATCAACAAGAAAAAATGTCCTAATACGAATTTTTTTTTTCTTTTCAATTACAACCAGTCAACCCAACAAATAGTATATTGTGTGTTGTTGATGAAAAAAAAAAAAACAGAAAGAATAAAAGAGTTGGTACAGTTTATAAAAATAGTTGAACTCAAATAACTTGACTGTGATCTCATTATAAATGTGACGAATTTTTTAATAGATATGCTTATGCTTATACTAGTAAATAGTAATTCCTTTAGAGATATGACTTGAAAATCTTGACCTTTGTTTACCTTTAACAATAGTACAATACTACAATATTTTTATAAAAAAATAATAATTAAAATATAAATATTTATTATGTTAAGTTAAATATATTAAATTATCAATTCTTATAAATAATCACCTAACAAATAAGGGTGTTATTAACAAATTACAAAATGACCGATGATTTCAGCCTAAAAAACCTAGGAACCTGTTTTGAATCCCAGTGGAAATTGACTGATCCGATAATAATATTCTTAGAGAAAAGAAAATCAAAACCGCTTTGAAATTATGTGATGAGCGTGTAAGGTCCCTGGCTCTTTGTTGCAGGGCCACCGATGTAGTATGGTGGTGGTGGAAGAGTCATTTTCTTACACCGACTAGCATATATACATGGCTTGAGTAAAACGTAACATGTATATAATCCTAAAACAGAAATGCATCAGAAAAATATAATCTACTTCTATACACTTATTTATATATTTTGAGTATGTATTTATTTTGGTTCTTAAAGAATTTTGGACCAGGCATTTTAGTCCTCAACTAAAATTAATTACTCGATTGGTCCCTAACAATTAATTCTGTCAGTTACTTAGGTCCTTGACTCCGTCAACTTTAACGGAAGACAAAATGGTCCCTGACAACTATAACATGGGACAAAATGATCTCTGACAACTCTAACAAGAGACAAAATGATCTCTTACCCGTTTATTCGAAAACGACGCTGTTCTTCCTAATTTTTTTCATATCTCGCATAACCTTAACATTCATACTCTCCTTCTTCACTTTCACAGTCTTCTTTTCCATCTTTTCCTTCCTTCTCTTTAACTCCAAGACTAAGCCTTGGTGTAATTGCCACACGTGTTGCACCTACCTCAACATGTCATGGACCACACACTTTCTAAATCTCTATGACTGGTACATCCACCTCCCTGCACTTCAGCCACTAGAAACATCAACTTCTACGTCCTCGATAACATCACTTCCAATCTCGACAATGTCCACGACATTCTCAAGACCAAGTTCCACAACTACTCCAAGGACACGCCTTTCTCCACTCTCCGACAAGAAATATAGATTGTTGGACATTAGGACATCATAAGAAGATTATCTTTCGACATCATATGCAAATTCTCATTTGAAATAGATACTGAGTGCTTCACTCATTCTTTCCCAGAGTCCAAGTTGACAGACAGTTTCGACCTCGCATCCAAGCTATCAGTATAACCAACAATGTCGCCGTTGCCGCTCATATGGAAACTGAAGCAATTACTGAACATTGGTTCGGAGAAGAAGCCGAAGGAAGCGATCAGAGTGGTGGACAATGTGGTCATGAAGATGATAGTGCAGAGGAGGAGGGAGATGGCAATGACGACAACGGATCTTGACAAATCAAACTTGCTGTCTAGATTCATGGGATCCATCGAAGATGACAAGTAGTTGAGAGACATAGTCATTAGTTTCCTGAGTATGAATTGGTTGAGAACAAGTTGAAGATTTTTTTTCTTATGAACATTGGAGTTGTAGAGTGTGTATTGTGTAGCTTGAAGTTACAGTGTTAGACTATTAGTGAACAGAGGAGATCAAGGACTATTTCGTCCTATGTTAGAGTTGTTAGGGACTATTTTGTCCTCCGTTAAAATTGACGGAGTTAATTGTTAGGGACCAATCGATTGATTAATTTTAATTGGAGACTAAAGTATCTGGTCTAAAATTCTTTTGAGAACTAAAATAGATATATACTCATATATTTTTGATGATACAAAAAATAAATATTTTATTTCCTTATTTCTTATATTTTTTTAATATAAAAAACAAAAAAATATATAAAAATAGTATACACAAAGAGTAGTAAACATAAATTTTTTTGGCATAATCACACCGAACATCAGCAAAATTAGAATATACCTTGCTCTCTTTTTGATGCAAATGAAGCCGACTTTTATTTTCTCCCTTCTCCCTGTCGGTTATGTTATCATCACAAATAACACACTCAATTCTCTCTCTCTGTCTCTCACAACACAAACATATAAGCCATAAACTCTTTCTCTTTATCCTCTATCAAGCCATTGATGGAGCTTTTATGGGATCTTGCCTCCACCATAGCTCTCTCTCTTCTGCTTCCTTTGATTTTCATCAAGGTCTTGTCCGTGACGCCGAACTTGGATGCAAATGAGGAAGTGTCCGTTATTGCAAGTGAACATGATGATGATGATCATGATCATGGAGTCAAATCTGAAGAAGTTGTTCAGGTTGTGGCGAAATTTGATGAATCTAGAGACAAATCAGTATTGGATAAGCTTGCAGTTCCAGAAATATTGCATGTGAGTTGTGGATCGCCAAAGATTCGCAATTCAGGTGATGTTGATGGCGAGGAAAGAGTTCACAATGAAATCGAAGTCGTGGATTTGGCAGACAATGATTCTGCTAAAGAGGTTGAATCAGATGTGGTAGAGTTTGAGATCTCGCAGTGTGATGAAAATTGCAATAATAATAATAATGATTATGAGATTGCTGAGCAGGATGATGATGATGATGATGATTGGGAGGGAATAGAGAGAACAGAGTTGGAGAGGCGTTTTGGTGAAGCAGTTTTATTTGTTGGGTCAAAGGTCAATGCTGAAGCAGTTGCGAGTCTTGGTAATGCTCTGAAGATGAAGTTATACGGTTATCACAGAATAGCAACTGAGGGTCCTTGTAGGCAACCACAGCCAATGGCACTCAAGTTCTCTGCTCGAGCAAAGTGGTATTTAATTCATATTTTCTCAAAAAATCTCGTTTGAGTTGCTTAGGGTTATAGCTCTTACATAAAAAACTCTTATTAGATATTTTGATGTGCTAAACGGATTATTATTTGTTTTATTAAAGGAATGCGTGGCAGCAACTTGGGAATATGAATCCAGAGATGGCCATGGAGCGATATATCAGCCTTCTTTCAGAAAACATTCCTGGTTGGGGGATAGATTCTCCTTATGTAAGTGACTATAAATATGATTTGATATACCTCTATAGTTTTATATTAATTGCTTGCCCTTTACTAAAAGAAGTAAAGATGAAGATAGGATTTTATGTACAATTTGAATAATAATGTACCCGGTACCTACCCTAGTTAATTCCCTTCAACTACCCCAGATTGTGATGGTAGAATCAATGGGATGTTTATTACTTACTATTGGGTTTCTCATTTAAGTATTAACTCTTAGTTGATGTGTTTTTTTTATCATACCATGATTGAAATTTTTCGTCTTTTTTAAATGACAGGAAAACGCTAAATCGGTTCCTGCAGATATACACAGATCTTCTTATTTGAAGGCATAGGTATGTAAAAAAAGCTAAAAGATGGTGGACATAATAAAGTCAATGCACACTCAATTGGACCTACATATATACATATGGTAATGGGGTTGCGTTTCCCACAAGTAGTTGCAGGCTTGCAGCATTCTTTCTTCATGTGCAAAACGATAGCTTCTTTGAGATTGATGCAGATCCCTGCGATTGAGGAAGTACATGAGGGTACAATATTAAGTAGTTAAATTAGTAATTAGTGAGTTGTAGTTTAGGTCACATTATTAAATAATAATTCTGCATTTTTCCTAGGTTCACGAATTTGTCTATACGTATATGATTCAATCAATATAATGTCTGTTTCTTTTTTTTTTTTTCTGAGACTTCCATTGAGGCATTTGACATGGGAAAGAGTTGTGTGTTTATGTGCGCTTGTGAAGCTCTGGCCCAAGAAAAGAAAGAAAAAAAATCATTTACACGAACAAGTATGAAACTAAAAGATGGCATTCGAATGCGTCAAAGTATGGGAGAAGATTTCGAGCGGTGGTCAATTATACATGAATAATGCTAATTAACTGCAAAGTGCCAACGCAAGTGTCTGTCTCTGAAATGATCTGACAGGTGATCTCACGAACTGGGTGGAGAGTTATTGTCCATTATTTAATACGGCACTAAAGTTTTCCCTTTCACTTGTGAAAACAGAAAATTACAACCCCTCACTCACTTCGTGTGATTATCATCTTTTCGTGATGTGAAGTCATACTATATTCCTTCCATGGCGTAATGTACAAATTGTCAAAGCAAATGATAGTTTGTTAATAAATAATTCATTTCACAATTTCAACAATGATTATAATGAGTTAATGACTTGCGCAAATTCTAATAAAACAAAAACTAATGCATGAACCGCCAAACAGACTTCTTATTTCATATTTTAATGATAATTAATTTCTATATTTGATTAGTTTATGACTTTATGGTGGACACTATAACATATTGAACAAAATGACTTTCATAGCTATTTAGCAACGAAATTTAAACATAAAAATCTCATATATATTATCCAGTATTCGTTATTATTCCATAGCTACTTACTGGAGTAATATTTGTTTTTTGAACATTAGTTTATATGGAATAAAATTTCCTACTATTGCCATGTTTTGTGCTCTGACTTCTTATTTTTTTTGGTACTAGGTGCTCTGACTTTATTATAGAACTCTCTTCCAGATTTTTATTTCCCTCAATTTAAAAAAAAAATGCACCGAAAGGAACGATGTCGTTTATCTGAATTTCCGCATATACGAGCCAACGCAATAGGCTCCATACTCCATAGTAACTGCATAACCGAAACATTTATTCTCTTGCTCCCTCACTCCGTCTCTCTGCGTCTCCATGTGCTCCATTTTCATATATCATCACCACACAATCTTTAGGTTTTACTTTAGATCTGAATTCAAACGGGAATTCTCTTCGCCTGCATACTCTCGCAGTTGTGTATTCAAATCGACATTATAAATAGCCAATGGGAGTAGTTATTGAGAGCTCCGTTTGGGAACCGAATCCCTCCATATACATCTTCCTCTTCGTTTGTTGTTGCTTCTCGATCTTTCTTTTCCCTTACGCCTCTAACCACCACAGAACCTCCACAATTTTCGATCATGGAATCTCTTCCTCCTTTCTCCGTTTCCAACGCAACTTCCTCTTCGTTTATTCTCTCGCTTCAGGTTCGCTTTGCTTCATTTCATAGCTCGCTGCTACGCTGTTTAAATTCCTAGAAAATGTTCGAAAATCAGATTCAGGAACTTGAAATTTCTTTTGTCGATGGATGCTGAATTCGATCTATGAGTAGCTTTAGCTGAGAGTTCATTAGATTCTGTGTTCTCTTTCGTCAGATTTTGTTAATATATTTTTTGTGTTTTTTTTTTCAACTGCTCCGTTTTCCTGTTTTCCATCTGTTGTAACGGGTGAGCTTTGGATCGGTGATGAGAAACTGTTAGTGCTGATTTCTTTTTCTCAATTTTCGTATTCGTTTTAGTGATGGAAGGTCTGTGGTCAGTGTTCGGGGAGTATGAGTTAGCTTCGTATGGACTCAGCCGAAAACAGATGATCGAGTCTCTGTATTATGGATACACAACGGCTCTCTTCGCTGCTCCTTTCCTTGGCGTGCTTTCAGATTTGATGTGAGCATCCAGTTTTAATAGCTGTGATTATTGAGTCACTTAAAAATTAATTAGGTCTTGGCATTTGTATTTGAAGATTTAGTACTAGAAATGCTGATTTATACAATTGTGATGGATGAATGCCTATTGTGTGATATTTATTGCAATGAATATGGTTTACTTGTTTATTGATTTGTGTCATGCAATGCGTATGCTCTAAATGTGGAATTTATTATTATTATTATTATTATTATTATTATTATTATTATTATTATTATGTGGAAGAATATGATCACTGATGTTGCTCAGTTGACTATAGTGTTCATTTTAGTGGATAGTTGACATGTTATTAGGAGTGGAAATTTTTTTATAAAAATGCATCCGTCTATAACTTGTAAATTTCTAAACTGTTAAGAAGCTATCATGTTCAATTTTTACATGTATATATTTTGTGATGTCTGTCTCATTCAGTCATTCTCATCGACTGTTGGATGTATTAGTTTTTAGTATTTGTATCCATTAGGTTATAATTCTATGCGTGATCCGAATTGTGAAGCACGGTTCACCTATATGGTGAAACTAACTTTCTACATACTATAATTTTAGAGGTCACAAGAAAGTCTCCCTAATCTTTTGCATCCTACACCTGTTTGCTGGCATATGGAAGAGGTTTTCAGAGCAACCAAGCATTTTTATGACTAGCATATATCTCTCTCTGGCCAGTACTATATTTTTATTCAGTTTTGAGACTTGGATGGTTACTCAACATGAAAAGGTAATCAGGAATTTTGTTCTTAATTTATCTTTACTTCTTAAACCCCAATAGGAGCTTTTGCTCATCCTTATTTTTTTGGTATGGAAAATGTGTTTGTTTGCCTGGGGAAGAACATAGGGATAATTAAAATATTAATCTAATATCAATCTGAAATTTGTGTATTTTTCTGCAGCAAGGGCACAGGCAAGATTCACTTAATGACACATTTTGGTTAATGACTTTCTTTGAGTCTGCATGGTTAATTGCCAGCCAAATGTTTGCAAATTGGCTTATTGGTAATAGTACAGACAAAAACATTGCTCCTTCCTCTACTATTATCATCCTGGCAACCATATGCTTTACTTTTGTCACCAGAGGATGGACAGAAACCCCAGGAGCAGGGACTTTTAAAGAGTATAGTAGGTCCTTCTATGCATATATTTTTGGTGGTGAGTTCACATGCTTTACTAGCTCTTGTTTATTCTTGTTTCTTTTATATTAACAATAATTCTATGTTAATATCTTTTAGAAAGAATAGAATAAAGGTCAAAATTATTATGAAAGTACTCGTATAGCAATCTAATAACTGGGTAATAAGTCTGGAAAAATTCTCCAAATAAGTTTGATTTATGTTTCCGTTAGAGGCTAGTTGCTGCATGACATTAGTGTATGTCAGTATGTGGTCTTCTACCATAGGCCATGACTTAATTGATTTATTCCTTAGAGTTTCTTTCTTTCTTTCCTTCTTTTCTAGCTGTATACCTAAAAAATTGTTTTTATTTTTCCAGTTTTCAACTTTTCCAACTACCCTTTCATTTGCTTTTACCAAAACTAGGCATCTAAGCCGTTTTTTATAGAAGTTTTTACTTTTCATTATATTTATATTTTTTCAATGAATAAATGATTCTCCATTTATTCTGTTCTTGTTGCAAGAGAAGCTCAGTAAGTATCAACTGAAAATTTAAGAAGACAAAACTAAGTTAATTTTGAATTTGACATATTGAAGTGTGGGACTGGGCATTCATTATTGCATACATCATGCTCTATTGATTATTTTCCCTCCATGTCCAAATTATAATGAGTGAGCCCTATATCTCTGATTTTTTTGTATGTAGTTTGAAGTGAGTATCAACAGTTTAATTTTGTTTTATGTTATTTTTTATTCACTCTAAAGCTGTATTAGGACTGCTTTATGCTTGCTAAACTCTGTCTCAATATTCAGATAGACACAAATATGATGTTTTCTTAGGCCATGTGGGAAGTAGTTTAGTATTCTACTAGATAAATGCATTATGCAACTTTTCAGCAATATGATGAAAAATTTACCAAAAGAAACATGTGGATTTTGATCTGGTAATCTGCAGATAAGAGGATATGGCTGTTAACCTGGGCACAAATGTGCCTTCACTTTTCAATTGGAATTTTTTGGATCCTCTGGGCGCCTACTGTGGTGGTATGATATCTAATTTTTAGGGTGCAATTTTGATATATTGAGAAATCGATATATCGTTATTTAACTTGTTATATTTCAATCTAACCATTTGAATGGTCGTGTGTATTCTTAATGTGCATGAGTTTAGGCTGATGGGCGAGAGGTGCAATTAGGATTGATATATCCTTCTTTTTTGGCATCAAGGATGATAGGAAGCACCATATTTCCTTGTCTTACAAGTGGTCCATCGTCACTTAGAACTGAGGACTGCCTAGTATATGCATACGTTGTATTGGCTCTTCTCCTGTCTTTTGTGGCTTATGACTATCAGGTACAGTACTTTTATCTTTATTATATGGCATATGCTTTTGTTAGAATTTTTGGGCTGGAAGTCTGGGTTCTGACTCTCATACTTTATCATGTGCAGGAAATTGGATTTCTGATGACATTATTTAGCATGTTTCATGCTTGTGTCGGGTTCATTTTACCGTCACTTGCCAGATTGAGGACCATGTAAACTCATCAACAAGGCTTGTACTATAAGTTTGCTTAATCGTGGATCCAACAGTTCTAATAATCTTGTCTGTAGGTATGTGCCTAATGAATTGCGTGGAGGAATGATGGGCCTTTCTATTGCTCCTGCAAATGCAGCAATTCTTCTTTCTGTGGTACAGGTGTGTATTCATGAAGTTATGTGAAATCATAAGGAAATTGTTTAACCAACCAAGCACTAATAACGTGACTTAATATGAAATTATGAACCATGTAATGAAAGTAACATGTGAATACTAGGTTTTGAATTTAGAATACCATGATTGTGAAAGGTGGTGGCTTAAGAATCTGGATAGCTCTGCTGATTTTCATGGTTTGAATAGTCTTCCCTTATACTAGCACTTTAGCAGAAACAAGTCCAGGTCCTGGTCTAATGTCACCTGCCAACCAGTCTCAAATATGACAGTTTTCTGTTAGATGATTATTCAAGCTAGCTGCTGGGCTGCCTTAAACGTAACTTTTTGAATTTGTATGCACTTGTTAAAAGCATCAATTTGTCCATCTAGTTGGTTAGCTATCTGTGGTGACGTTGCATGCTCATATAACAGATGGAGAATGTTTGAGTTCAAGATTATGATTTTTAGGTGCAATATGTTGTTAATTTTTCTTTGCAGTAATTATATTCTCAATATGTTCATTTCAATCTGAATTTTTTCGTGAACGTTCTTTTCGCGGTATGTTTCTTGTGTCAACTTGTTCATGTGTGTATTTGTTGTCATATTAACTTTCGCATTACCTTGCAGGGTGGTTATTATCGGAATGTTGGAAATTCAGCATTAATGGCATTTGGTGTGCTTGGTTTATTGCTAGCAGCTGTTTGCATGCATGCCCTGAAGCAATTGGGAAAGCAACCGTATCACAATTGGCATAAACAGTGAATGGATATCCCTTTGGCAGGGTTTGTTTAGTGGTGGCTGTCTCTCTCTCCTGTTGACAGAAATGAGTAGTCAGGAGATCAAACTTCGATGAGGCAAATGCAGACGAAGAGCAATAAATTTCTGAAGTGTACGACACTCAACTCGTAATGACTGAAATTGGGGTACATGTGTAAAAACTAAGAACTAAGAGAAAGACTGGCGGGCAACTTCACAGTTTACTTCTTTATTTTAAATCTTAATATCAAGATCGGGTTCTCTACTGATTTGAGTGATTTGAGTATGTCAGCCTTATAGGGCTATACATGACTAACGGGTTTCTAATCTTGTTTAATTATTGTAGCTTACACACTTTGCTGCTTGGGTTTGCTAATGGAATCTAGTCAACAACCGCACATGCTTTCGAAGGTGGTATCTGAATCTTTATGTGCTTACGCATGCCAGTTTTGTCCAGAAATGCATCTAAAGACGAGGAGGTGAAAACTAATTCTTGTTTTATTAATGTGATCACTGTATGGTTATTGACGTGTTTTAGCCTGAGCTTATTAGTTAATACTTAATACTTAATTCTAAATTATAAAACATATCACGCCACTAACCCCAACATGTTATGAAGTTTATGACCAAAAAAAAAAAAAAGTTATTTTTCTAAAGTTACAATGAAAACATTCCAAACTGTGGCCTGTCGTGATGTAGCGACGAACGGTAGGTAGAATGATACAATTCAGCCTGTAGCTTAACTTTTTAATCGTTTGTAATTTTTTTTTTCCCGAAGAAGAAAGTATCTTTTAACTTTAAACATAATTATTAGTAAAATTTTTTACTTAATTAGTTATTATCTTAACATTTTTAAAAATTGATTGGGTTGAATGTATGTAATTCTCGTAAAATTGAATTAATTTAAATTTGAAGCGGTACTGTGGTAGTGCAATTTTAACAGTGTTTTACAAGTAGCATAGTATAATTATTTTTTTGATATATTTATCCGGAAAAGTATAATTTATATAAGAAAAAGTATTACAAAATATTATAACTATATCCGGAATATTACCCAAAAAAAACTTTAAATGAATTTATATAAGAAAAAGTATAATTACAGAACAATTATTGAGTGTACTAAATAAAAATAGGATAAAGTTTCAAAAATACCTCTAAGTTTTATTTTGTTTTAATTTTGTTCCAAAAGTTTTCGATTTACATCAAATATACTCATGACGGCTAATTTTTCAAAAAATTTAATACTGATTCAACAACAATTTCATAAGAACAATCCCTCAATACAAACAAATCAAATATAATTTTTATGCATTATTATTATATTGGTCTTAAATTTTTTAAAAATTTAGCTGTCAGTGTATATTTGATGTAAATCGAAAATTTATGAGACAAAATTGAAATAAAACAAAATTTAGGAGATATTTTTGAAACTTTTGTCAAATTTCGAAGACAAAAAATATACTTTATTCATATATATGTCTAAGACTGAGTTTATACTTTGAACAATTATAATAAAAATATTATAAATAAAAAAATAATTTTAATATATTGACAGTATAAAATAATTTTATATGGACATTCAATTATGTAATACATCATTAGTAAAAATATATAAAACATTTTACTTGTCAATATATCAAAATTAAACTCAAATAAAAATTATAATTTGTTGTATAAAAAAATTCTTTTATAATTTGTAATAAATTTTCATATAGAATCACGATTTGTTTTCGCCTAAAATTATTCTTTCTAAATAAGAACTCTCGTATAGTTTAACTTGTTTATATATATATATATATATTATTCTTTTATTTGCCATTAAGTAGTTATTAATATATGCGACATGATAAAGTTCACATTAAGTAGTTATTAATATATGCGACATGATAAAGTTCACAATGAATACCTAAAAATCAAATCTTTAAATTATCTTATCATTACAAAACAATTGTCTATCGCGGATGAATACATTACGTTATCCATATACTTGTTCCCTCATCCACTTTGTCGCCACCCACTTCTCCCCTTTTATTACGGGGCAGCTTCCGTGGAGTGATGTCTGTCAAAGTATCAAGTGTCAAGAGGTTGTTAGAACGGCTAAATTAATTTAAAGTGATGTATAATTTAATTTTATAAAAGACGTACGATTTTACTTTAGTTTCTTAAAATTTTTTAGAATATTGTGTTGTTGAAAAGATTATGAAGATATATATACAAAGTAAGGTTTATGAAATTCAGAACAGAATTAATTTTTGATTGAATATTTAAGCTAACAAAATTCATTGTTTTAAACAACAAAAATTGTATAAAAGATAATAAATACTATTACAATTCTTAATAAAAAAAAAAACAAAAAAAGTTGCAATATTATTCAATAAACTATATCCAATATTTTGCTCGTGTATTTAAAAAGAATAATTTATTATATAATATATAATAATAATTTTTTGGAGTGAACCTCTTTATATGTGTTTGCTTATACAATGTATAACATTATTCTTTTGGAATAAATATCTTTATATGTGTTTGCTTCGCTGTGTATTGAGTATTAGAGTTATTAATTATTTAATACCGAAAAATTTTAAAAATTAATAATATATTTTTTTCTAGTTTTAATTTAAAAACAACAAATAGTTTTTTTTTTTGTTACCTACGGTATCCCCTAACCCGACATGTTAAGGACTAATCCGTCGCCAATCGAAGTTCCGTTTAAAGGTTTGCCGTTGACCAATGAGTTGTTACATGCACAAGACGAAATTCGAACCTCCGACCCTTACTTAAGCGGACTAATGAGCTAACCACTAGACTAACCTAACAAATAATATAATATTGGATATACGTATTGAATATTATAATATTTTAGAGTATACTTTAATTCTAATCTATTTTTAATTAATCGTTAAAATATTATATAGATATATTTATTTAAAAATTTGAAATAATAACTTTAATTTTAAATTTTCTATATTAATTAGAACACATGTGAATTTAAATAGTAAAGTTGACTTCACAACAATAAAAATGTTATAATCATCAGCTAGTAAAAAACAAATGTTATAATCATAAATCATAACACTATATGATAGATAATTGATTCTTTTAATTTTTCATTTATGTAGGAAACTAGGAAAAAATAAAAGCTATAAAACATGGACACAGATTACCAAACAACAAAGATATGCTAACACAGTAAAATTAATTTTTTGTAAGATAAAGAGATACAATATATATATAATAAAATATTTTTTAAATAAATTAAAATAATATCTTAATATTTTTAATTTTTTAATTATATAAAATATTTAAAATAATTTTTAGTTTTGATAAATAATAATATAAATTATTTTTAAACCCATTTTAAAAATATAAATTAAAAATAAAGTTGAATATCCTAACACGAGTGAAATAAATGTGTCTCAATGTGTTAGAGAAGTATTTTTTATATTTTATTAAAATATAATTCGACAAGAAAGACATATTTATTGGATAAATATCGTATTTGAGATATGTCTAACCATAGTTGTCAGAACCGAACCGGTGATCGAACCGGTCAGATTACTGAGTCACTGGGTTACTGGTTCAACCGGTGAATTACTGGTTGAACCGTTTAACCCGGTCCTATATAAATAAAAAATAACTAAAAATTTAAAATACATATTTTCACTAACATTTTAAGAATATTAAACTATTTTAAAATAATATGGAACAGGAATAATAAGTATTTTGTTATTTTTATTCTATCATAAATATTTTTATTTTGTTTTTGTATTAAAATAACTATTATTTTTAAATTTCAATAATTTATTAATTAGTTTATATCTATTATACTATTATATATTACAAGTATTTATTAAAAAAATAATATTAATATATATTATATAATTATGAAAAGAAAGAATAAGTGAGTTTATAATTATTGTTAAATAAAAATATAATTAAAAAGATCAAGTTTCTAACTAAAATTAAAAAAAAATAAAATAAAAGTAAATTAGTTGATAAAAGATATTTATATATATTATAATTTGCGTGCAAATGTATGAAAAGCATAATAGCCTAGCGGTTGTGAGAGTGTCTTAGCTCTCTGAGGTCAGGGGTTCAAACCCTCCCTCCAACATTTTGAATAAATTTGTATTTTCAACCGGTTCGCACCGGTTCTCTTCCTTATACGGTCTAACTACTGGTCCGGTCCACTAGTTTTCCGATTGAACCGGCCGATCCGATCCGGTTTTTACAACAGTGTGTCTAACACGTGAATACCAACTTAGTAAAATACCTATATTTCATAAAAAAAATAAAAAAATTAAATGAGTCTCCCTTACAAATTAGTTGTCAATTTAAAATTATTTTTATTAATTTTAAGAATTTAATTTTGATACACGATCAAATAAAAAATTCTCGTAAAATTATTTAAGTCGATAATTCATCGTGGAATATAAAAATTAGTTAACATTACACGCCATTGTAGTATTTTTATTAAAAAATATGTACTTTATTTCTAATTTCATATGCATGATCTCTAAAATATAGCAAACATAATTTTAATTCATTATCTTTCAAGATATTCTAGTGCGTCCATTTAAATATAAACTACCAAATATATCAGTTATTATGTAGGTGAAGGATCAAAGGAAAGGACGACATGCATCATTATCAACTAAAAAATTATGGTCACAGGGAGGATAGGGAAGAATACTAACCGGATCAATTGAACCATTAAGGAACAACGAGTAAAATAGAAGTCCATCCCCCTTGCGTGGCTTTACTTTTAAGCCAACACAATCCTTGTAGTTGTAGCTAACGTCCATGTTCATGCCATTCTGCATAATAATAGAGACCTTCCTAAGCACCATAATACTGATAATAGATAATGTAAAATACGTGAATCAAGATGCAGTGGCAACCTTAATTTTACCTCAAATGGAAATATCGTCTCCCCACCTTCTGGAACGTCCGTTAAATACAGCAAAAATGTAGCAACCTGCACGGTTAACCGAAACCGATTCTTAAGAATTGAAGTATTGATGAATCAATTAGTAACAGTTTGTGCAAGTAAACCGTACCACGCCAGCTCAAGAGCTAAAAATTTAAAGAAGGCTCGTAGAAAAACAAAAATATGTGACTGAGATAGGCAATTTAACTAGAGTTGAATCTTGGAATTGACAAATATAGTATATGGCCATATTTTCCAAAAATGTTATGTACTCGCCAAAATCAATTACTATGTATTTGTGTATAAATACATATGTTATTTGATTTATTTTTAATATATATTTTATATTTTAATATTAATTTTATATTAATAACTAAGTTTAGTGTACATCTAATATAATTGTATTTTTTTTTCATCTACCCTAAAAGCTTCAGACGAATTAAAAAGTGGCACTTCAAACCTAACACACAAACTAAAATTGTTAACAAAGTCTTATAAAAAGAAACAAATTGTTAATAAAGTACGCCCAAATCCCACCGCCGCTACGCCTTGGATAACTTGGTAAATTGGTTATTGGCACTGCTTGAGTTTCAAATTTCAATTGTCATTTACTAGTTAAATATATCAAAAGAATTAAGATGACAATTATTATGCAACAGAGAGATCAAAATGCAAGGTAGGTATATATATTATTTATTAATGTATATTTTATATTTTAATATATATTCTATATAAATGAATAATTTAGTGATTTAATTTTGGAACACATATATAAGATTAGTTGTACACCTGTACTAACTATGTTACATGTAAATAAAAAATTAACCATCAATATTAAAAATAAATAAAATAATATATTATACACATTGAATATATATATATATTGATGTGTTATAGCATTTTGATAAAACAAATTGTAAATTCAATTATACAAGTTTCATTTTGGACATACCCTCATGTTCTCTTGTGGACCGTATTCCACAGAATTGAAAGCGTCATAATGAGAAGCATATCTCTGTCCAATCTCATAGCGGAGTACATTAAAGTCCTAAAAAAAATCATGACTTATATAGAAAAGAAACCCCGAAAGAAAAAGAAACTCTGAAAAGGGTAATGTTAGGTAGACAAAAAAAATTAGACAGAACTTGTCTTATTTAGCATTAATTAATTATCGCAACAATTAATGAATACTAAATAAGGCAAGTTATGACTGTTTTTGGCTGATTTTCTTTAGTTACCAAATATTTCCGCCCTGAAAAATCATGACTTATCAAATAGCAACTCATAGAATCACCCTGAAGGTAAGAGGTTTTCTAACTCAACAAAATCAAGAAGCACTTGACTTGTGGAAAAATAAAAATATAAAGCTCAGGAAGGGAAGCAAAATATTCGTTTCTATAAAGCCCTAAGCGACTCTAAAAGAACATTGATATTAATGCAAAGGTGAATAGAGTTGCGCCCACCTATTTCCTGCAAAAAAAATTTATGCTTATTTAAAAGTGCAGCAATGCAGACAACAGCTAAACACATTATTCCTCTGCATTGGTGACCCTATTATTTTTCTAGAACGGATATTTCAATGTAGAAAATTTAGACAGGGTAACATGATGTTGCTAATTAGAGTAGGAAAGAATGCAGTGGAAGCAGTTCAGGTCAGTGTCTAAGTGACAACGCAAACATCGAGTCGAACATATAAGGGGAAATACAGAGACATATAATCTAGGCTTACAACCTCTCCTATGCTCCTTGAGCTAACAAAAATAACATTTATCTTCCCCTAGAGTAAGAACACTGCAGAAGTAAAGAACATGATGCAACTATTACGAGAAAAAAACAGCAAACTAGCATTTTTAATTATAGTTAGTTCGTGACTTGTCACTTTAAAAAAAAAACAATAAAGCACTAGCGAATTATCAGTAAATAAGCTTGAAATGCTTTTCAAAAAATGTCAGAGGGTACCTCAAAATGACTCCGGGGAATTTTAGTTGCTCTGGCTATTTTCTCCTCAATAACATCTAAAATCCCTGTTTCATCCTCGTTAGCTTTAATAAACATACCAGAGCTGTTTAAAAAAAAAAAAAAACATAAAGATGTGATATGAATTTATGATACCTTACGACATAATATGCATCTTAGAATTTTGGAATTCTCATAACTACAATATTAATCACCAATGAATGGCCGACGACATTAATCTAATGTAGCATTTGCATCATGCATAAGCAAAATATATCAGCATATCACAAATGTCTCAGGAACGGAAACTCCACTGATTATATGAGGATACTGTTTTGAAGAAATTCAGTTTACAACACACTAAATTTGCAAAGCATATCTAAGGTCCAGTGTAGCTGTCTAGCAGATAGGGGTCAGGAAGGCGACAACACAATATGTGTTGGTATCTCGCTCAAAATATAATGCCAAGTGTCAAAGTCAGACATTAATTATTCTGCAGCACATACTGACTCGTGCATAATACCTTGTTCTAATTCCCTCTGCACTCGCTTTCGTTTCTCCCTTCCGTAATGCCACAGTTGATGGTTCGAGTCTTTCCCTTGCCATTTCAATTATACTGTCACATTGTTCTGAACTCGCAAAATTAGGAAAATAGAGAGCGCGAGGCATCCAACTCAAAACCTAATTAAGGATAACAAACATACACAAACTTGAGATTCAACACTGAAGTCAACGAAACAATTGATTTAAGGTTTTTTTAAATTCGAAATTTCTAATCCTTCTCGTATACGTCTATGATATCAAATATCAACCCAAATATACCGAAATTAATAATGATTCTGCGTCTGTATAAAATAATTTCATAAAAATTACGAGACTATTTCAAACTGGAGATGAATAGTAAAATATCGCCATGGCCTCAAAGGTTCAAACACAAATAAAAATAAACCTAGCAGAACAATTTCAGCAACGAGATCGCGAAATGCGAATGCAAGGAAAGAAGAAATCGCGAACCTGGAAAGGAATCAACGTGATGGAATTGTCACCTAACTCTCCTGCGCGCAACAAATTGTACTCCGTTTTCTCCGTCGTCGATCTAAGCAACCTCGACTCACTCCTTCTCAGTCTCAAGCCTTCATTCGTATCTTCCTGCAAATTCTCATCGATTGTAAACGAACAAATAAAACGCGCTCAAATTTGAAAAGGAAAACTGATTATGATTCAGAAGAAACCTGAGAGTGAAAGAAAATGCTAGAACCGAATAATCCAGCGAGAAAGAAGAAAATGCATATGAGTATGGAAGGCTTGCTGAACTTCCTTGTGTTCCAGATCAAGTGTCCTTTAACCGCTTTGCCTTTCATTTCAATTATGCGGAGAGCGCGCTTCTATTTATATATTTATTTTTTCTCTTCTTTTTTCAGAGGAAAATGCTAAATGTGAAGTAGGCAAGTAGCTCGCGTTGCTTCTGAAATAGTGAAAGTTGTGCAAGTATGGTTGGTTATGCGGTATGCCGGTATTCTCAGTGCAGTGGAAATGATCGTTTTTCTAACTGACTTTCCGTTCGGTGATTCTTGTCTGTATGCGCCGCTTATTTAAACAAGCTTATCAGTGATTAGTCAATTCAACATTTTACTAATTAATACTACCTTATGACTATGCCATTTTCATATCTGGTCAATCTGCTTAAATACTTGCTATTACGGACTAGTATTGTTATATTTAAAAATATTATTTATATATTAAAATTAATTATTAAAACCAATTCTCAATATATTTATATATAAATATATATATAATTTAATTTATTTTTAATATATATTTATATTCTAACATATATTTTATATTTTATATTAGTAATTAATTTTAATATATATAATATAATTATTTTATAGGACAATTTACTGAAATAAATAAATTGGCTTCTATAATTACCAGAATACACGTTTTACAAAATGAATACCGAAATACATTTTTTTCATAAACTATGTAAATCGCAACAGGTGTCCCGCGGTTTACGTTCGAAGCAAATCATCACATAATCCACGGTAGGGGTGTCACGGTTTATACTTTGTCAAATTCGTCTATATATACCACTCAACACAGGGAGTGGGGCATTTGAGGAAAGTCATTTTCACACTTTCACAGATAGATACTGAGAAGAGCTTGTTGGTTCTAGTCTGGTAAAATAAAAAAAAAAGAGTAATAGGCATGGTGTTAAGTTCACTGATAAAGAACCACTGAGCGTTTTTATCCGTTCGACTGATACTTTGTCGGATCTGAAGAGGAACATATTGCAGAAGGTAGAGTTGTGTAGGGCCAAGTTGGTGAAGAAGGTGTTCTACAAGATTCCGATGGCGGTTGTCTCAAGTGGTGTGCAGTATGAAACATTTGTGATAGGGTCGGATGAAGACATGAAGGTCTTGTTTCATTGTCAGCGGAGTTTTCCGGAGGTGAGAATACACGAGTTGTTTGCCAAGTTAGAAGAACGTGTCGACAGTTCCGGGGCTTCAGTGCCAAATCCTCAGTCGACGACGGTGGTCGGTGGGGGGTGCTTCTACTTCGATGCTTGTCGTTGCACCTGGTTGTCTCTTAGCTGCACCTTCACTTGTTCTAGCACCGGCAGCTAGGTCACCTGGTTTGATTACTAGTCTTGTTGGTGGTGGTGAGCCGAATCACGTTGAGGACGCAATGCGGGAAGATGATTCTGACGATGAGCCCGATCACATATCGGGGGATAGTGAGGATGAGACTCCAGTGGCCCCACCTGCACCTTATGGGTCATCCAGTTCTGGGTCCCATCAACAACCGCCGCATTTCTCGACACTGAACCTGAAAGCAGTGAGTCAACAACCGGATGAGGCACACACCTTCGGAGGCCAAGGATTACACGAGGGCAATACTTCTGGGGAGAATGCTGAGTCGTGGGATTTTTTCTTAACCCACTTGCATCAACATGTGACCACACAAGAAGGAATTCTGGTGATCTCTGACAGACACAACGTCATTAAGGCTGCACTGGAGGCACCAGACAGTGGTTGGCAACCGCCTCATGCATATCGAGCGTATTGCATTCGACATGTTGCAGCTAATTTTGCTCTCAGTTTCAAGGGTCAGGATGCAAGGCGGATGCTCGTGAATGCGGCATATGTCAAGACTGAGGCCGAGTTTGACTACTGGTTTGATATTATGAGGAGTGAGAATCCGGCCATGTATGATTGGGCCAACCGACTGGAGTACGATAAGTGGACCCAACACCAAGATGGAGGCAGATGGTTCGGCCACATGACGACGAACATATCCGAGTGTGTTAACTCTGTATTGAAGGGGACACGAAATCTGCCGGTTACTGCACTTGTGAAATCCACATATGAAAGGTTAGCAGAGCTTTTTATGGCCTGAGGACAGACAACAGAGGCGCAGTTGGGATCAGGCCAACGGTTTTGCCAGGCGCTGGTCAAGGCGATACAGCGCAACTTGAAAGATTCGAAGTGCTTCACGATTACTCTGTTTGACAGACATCAGTCTGAGTATACCGTGGCTGAGACGACTCCTACCGGTAACTTTTTGCTTGGGACGTATCGGGTTTCCCTCAGAGATCGCACTTGTGACTGCGAGTACTTTCAAACTCTCTATTACCCGTGCTGCCATGCGATTGCATGCTGTGCTTAGTCCCGGTTAGACTGGACTACGTACGTCCATGAGGTTTATACCATGAGTAAGGTGTTCAGTGTATACCGGATGGGATTTTTGCCCCCTATTTTAGAGGGTCTGTGGCCACCATACGCCGGTCCTACTATCGTTCCTGATCCTAACATGAGACGTGCCAGAGAAGGGCGACCGAAGTCAACAGGAATCCGTAACACCATGGATGAGGCTGATACTAGTCGGCCGAAGCGATATGGGCTATGCAGACAAACAGGACACACTCACAGGACTTGCCCTCAGTGAGAATCCGCCTCCAGTGCCGAGGCATAGGTGTCATTAGGTCATCATGATTAGCTTTCATTTTTCTTTTCTTATTTATGTTCTTGTTCTGTTTTAGTTGTACTTATTGTTAAGTAAAGTTCTACTTACTGTTCGTTTTACGGTGACGTGGTTTTTGTTAGCGATTCTCTATGTAGTTGTGATTCTCTTGAGTATAATTTTGTTGGTAATTCTATGAGTTCAAGAGACTAATTTCAATTAAATCAAAGCACCAACCTATGTTGCCATACATAAAAAATGCAAACCAAAGTTTCATCCAAAAACTCATCCTCTATGAAAAAGAATTAAGTCCACACTAAAGCATAAACCGCTAGACCCCTTTAGCGATTTATGCACATTTGCAAATTACACATAAACCGCGACATCCCTACTGCGAATTATGTGATGATTTGCTTTGAACGTAAACCGTGATATCTCTGTAGTGGATTACGTGCATTCGTAAACTGCGGAACCCTGTCGCGGTTTACAAGTTTATAAAAAAAATGCATTTCGATATCCATTTTGCAAAATGTGTATTCTGATAATTATAGAAGCCAATTTATTTATTTCAGTAAATTGTCCTATTTGGTATTTTATAATAAAATATTATTATAATTTGTAAACCAACAGAAAAGTAATAAATTGAGTGTTTTTTTTAATTAGTTAAAGTTTGTTCAAATATTATTCTATCATCTATTTGACAAAAAATAACACTGAAAATTTAATTTTTAATTAATATTAATTATTTTTTAAAAATATTTTATTCTTTTTAAATTTTATAATCTAAATAATAAATTTTTAAATATTTTATATTTTAAATTATAAATCTAAACTTTAAAATTAACTTGTGTTGCGATGGTTTTCTACTATACTGTTTTATTGTAGGGTAAAATATACCTTTTTGTCTTTGAAGTTTGGTAAAAGTTTTAAAAATATATCTAAGTTTTATTTTATTTCAATTTTGTTCCAGAAGTTTTTGATTTACATCAAATATATCATCGACAGCTAAATTTTCAAAAAAATTAAGACCAATCTAACAATAATACATGAAAATTATGTTTAATTTGTTTATATTGAGGATTGTTCTTATGAAATTATTGTTGAATTGATCTTAATTTTTTGAAAAATTAGTCGTCAGCGGTATATTTGATGCAAATAAAAATTTTTTGAAACAAAATAAAATTTTTATCAAATTTTAAGGACAAAAAATATACTTTAGTCTTTGTTGTAAAATAATACACTCTCATGTCGGAATCCACGGTGTGATTAACATATTAGTACTTATGACATGAGACGCTTTCAAAAAGTTTCAATTGCTTTCTTAAGTGTAGGACTAGAAGTGAGTCAAATCAGCTCGAGTTTGATTCGTTAATAGCTCGATAAGTTGAATTCGTGAGCTGGTGAGTCAAGCTTGAGTTTGAAATTGAGCTCATAAACTAAATGAGTCGAGTTTGAGTTTAGATAAGCTCAGCTCATTAGCTCGTGAGCTGGCTCGATTATATATATAATATTAAAAATATAGATTAAATACGTATAAGATATGCGTGTGTATATATATATGTATAATTTTATATATATTAATGCTCTTAATTATTTAAAATTTTATAGTCATTTTTATATATAATTTTGATATAAGATATAAATAAAAAATTTATAATTGATAGATAGACAATATATAAAATTTATTTTTTAAACATTTTTTAATATATATAAATTATAGTTTATTGATATAGATTTATAGATTCTGTTCCTATTATTTGGGCCAGCTCGTGAGTTCGAGTTAGCTCGTGAGCTTTCGTTGAGTCGAGTTTGAGCTTATAAAATAGGCTCGATTGTTAATAAACTGAACCGTGAGCCAAACTTAATTTTTGTGAGTCGAATTTGAGTTTGGTCTAAGTCGACTCTCGGCTATTTTCAGCCCTATTTACGTGAAACTTGGGAGATTGTTGAACCGCATGGAACCTTTATGACAAAATAGCATTATTTTTTGTTTACATGTTTTGGGGATGATAGGGATTTGCTATAATGTTGCATATATATATATATATATATATATATATATATATATATATATATATATATATATATATATATATATAAGTTAATTACCAATTTGGAAATTTTTTTTATATTGTATTGTTAGATGTAAAATTCTCCATGATAAACTAAACTATGTGTAATTGCTATGGTGATTTATAAAATGTCATTGAAGTTTTGTTCTTTCATAATTAATTTTTTTTATTACAAAACGTCAACGTTTTGTGCTACAATCACAATCGTATAAAACACTAAAATGATCAAATAATTTTGTATTTCATATTAAAATTATTCATATACACAAATTTTAGTCCCGATTTAGAATGCCATACAAAAAATCCTTAAAAAATATATGAACAAAACAATGTTTGAATGATTTGAAAATAAGATAGAAATAATTGATAAATGATATATTTTTTATAAGTGAAAAAATTTTTATATTTAATAAATAATTTATCTATTTGATCTGAATTTTTATGATAATATTTGAATAAATATTTAAAATATGCACAAAAAAATTCAAAAAAAATTAATCTTTAAATTTTTGTTTTTGTTTTTTTAAAATAATGTGATCATTCACAATATTCAAAAAAAAAAAAAAAATTTCACCTAACGAAAAATTACAAAAATGTAAAGATGAAAAATTTTTATTTTTTTAATAATATTTATAAAAATTCATATCAAAATCTAATTTTAAAATTATTTTTTAAAATAGATATTTAATATCTAATTTTTTTGTCACATTCTAATGATGTGACGCAGGAATAAATAGACCTGTATTATTAATACAAAAAAAAATAGAGGTGTATTATACAAAGACAAATTATTTTTAAATTATAAAAACTAATATTATTTGTATACTAAAATCAATTATAAATATATATATATATTATTTAATTAATTCTTAATATATATTTTATATTTTAACATATATTTTATATTAATAATTAATTTAATAGCTAATTTTAGTATATACTAAATATAATCTCTTTTCGAACGAGCACTGGATTTAAGGCTTATTTGGATGAGCTTCTAAGAAAATATTTTTTTTCGAGTTATCTTTTTTTTTTTTAAAAGATCTTATGGAGAAGTAAAAGTAATTTTATATTTGGATATCTCATGCAAAAAAATCTTTTTATCTATTAATTATGTTTGGGTATAACAATATAAAAGTACTTTTTTGTTTATTTATTGCATGAAAAATATCTTTTTTTTAAAAAAAAAGATCTTTAAAAAAAAAAGATGTAAATTACAACTTCTCAAAAAAATATTTTTTTTTTTATTTTTCTAGTGCTTTTACTTTTATTACTAGAAATTTGCCAAACATACTAAAAAAAAAAAAAAAAAGATTTTTTTTCAACAAAATAATGACGCCCAAACAAGCACGGGTATTTGGTTGCAAAATGTTCAACCATTCATGGTTTCATGCATCCATAGTATTTCACTATTTCTATATAACGACGGGGACGAGCTTAACCTATGATGCACGGACACTGACACGGACACGGGACACGACACTACACGGGACACGCCGACACACAAATTTTAAAATCTTACATGATACGGGGACACGCATATATATAAAATATAAAGTATTTTTTAGATAAATTGTAATGATATTTTGATATTTTATTGATATTAAAATATAAAATAAAATTTTTAATTATTTTTAATGTCTTATTTTAATTATATCAAGTATTTAAAATATTTTTTGTTTTAATAAATAATAATATATACTATATCTAAATTTATTTTAAGAATATATGTTAAGAATAAGACTGGACACGCGGACACGTGATGGTATTTAGGTGTGTTCAGGCGTGTTCGAAGAAGAATTTTTTATTTTTTATTAAGACATGATTGGACACAGCAGACACGCGTGTCGAACGAGTGTCGGTGAGTGTCGTGTCCGAAATGTGTTTGACACGTGGACACGATAACTCAGCGAAGTGTCCGTGCTTCATAGGGCTTAACAGTACTTTATAAGTTATAACCAAGGCTTGTTCCCTCTGCGTGCAGGTAACAGGAACTGCGTTCCAATTTGCGTGCAAAGGAACGCCCAACACATGGCTAAGGCACACAGTTCCCTTCGCCTTTGCCAAACCACAAAAATAGTTAAAATACAAAAGTGCATATAAATTTAGTTTCGGATAATCTGAGCGCTAAAGACCTTCACCACATCAGATGAACGGCTCATAGAACACCACGTGGACAATAATCCTGTCCACATAGCGAACCGGGAAAGGACCCTATGAAAATCTGGAAAATTCACAAAACTTGCAGCCCTCCTCCACGTAAATAACATGTGGTCCCTCGTACAAAAACCATGCTATTAATCAACGAGCTATCAGCTATGGTACCATCTCACTATTCTTTCATAGCTTGAATTCAACAAGTAAATAGATGCTTAGACTAAATCTTCACTGCTCTCAACTTCCAATTCCAAATGCAAGACAAGTCAGACCAGGAAGCAGCTATGGCTCGTTGATTATTCATAATCACAAAATTTCAAGCTTTTCTCGTCGGGTTTCCATCAAGGTCAAGGCCATAAAGGATGAGATGGATGGGGAAGCAAGTGGCTCTTCTGGACGTAGCTGGGATCCTGGCTTGGAAATTGAGGTCCCTTTTGAGCAGAGACCGGTACGTTTAAGACACTTGTGATATTATGGGAATAAATGTTTTCTTTGGGTATTACTCAGAACTCAACATGATATTCCAGAGTGTAAGGTTAATATCATTGCTGAACCTATTAAATAATAGGTGAATGAGTACTCTTCTCTGAAGGATGGAATCCTGTATTCATGGGGTGAACTGGGTCCAGGATCCTTCTTTCTTCGCCTTGGAGGCCTCTGGTTGGTAGTATTCACAGTTCTTGGAGTGCCAGTTGCAGCTGCAAGCTTTAATCCTTCAAGAGTAAGGAAGTCAAATTTATGTGTGCATAAGTTTTGGGACATTTAGTAATCAAAGTAGTCAACAGAAATGTTGATACATTCTCACAAGAGTACATGTGACTGTCAGCTGCACACTAGCACAAAAATATTTTTCTTATATAAAATTTCCTTCAGCCGGTGTTAATGTGTCACTACCTTGCAGGAGCCTCTAAGATTCATACTTGCTGCTGGAACAGGATCACTTTTCATTGTATCTTTGATTGTCTTGAGGATTTACCTGGTGCGTTTGAACGTCGAATTCTTCTTTCTGTTCTGCGTACCATAATAATTTCATTATTGGGGACTGGTTAAGTAAGGCAAAGAATTCAAAAAAAAAAAAAAAAAAAATTGTCAATTGTAAGACACAATGGATTCAAAGTTTAGCTTGGTTGGAGCTCCCTCTTGTAGTCATGCATGACCTTTATGTTGTTTGCCTCAGATGCAATAGAACAAGTTTTAAACTACCATGCCAATGATTAAGTTCCTGAGCCATTTCTGCACATTCAAACTTAAATCACTGCTGCAGTCAAATAATTTGAATTACAATGCAGGGATGGAGTTATGTTGGAGATAGACTTCTATCTGCGGTCATTCCGTATGAAGAAAGTGGATGGTATGATGGACAGATGTGGGCCAAGCCACCTGAGGTTTGCCTCTATTTTTATGTGAAGAATGCTTGCATAAATGCTAATCCAACATAAACCTAACACTTAACGTACACTCATAATACAGTAATGGAACCCAAAATAAAATGCATGCGCCATGAGTAAAACTCGCGATGTATAAATTTATTTTGAGATGTTATATACATCATATCCATCCAAAAATCTCCTCTTTTATGCAAGCTTCCTTTGCCTGGTAGTGAGAAGAGTAGTTCAAAGGAATCCAAACCATATTCAATACAATATACGCGACCAAAAAAGTAGCTTTAAATGAATACAAGGAAGCCAATTTTAGAGGTGGATTGCAATTTGGAACTTTGTTACCTAAGATACACTCAAGCAGTATGTTCAAAGTAAAAGAATATAAAGGATATGGAAGCTGTGACATGCTTCATTTCTCTCATTTCAGGCACTTATAACTGAAAAGTTAGCTTTATTTGCAGATCCTAGCTCGTGATAGATTGTTGGGCTCTTACAAGGTACTAAACACTACATCAATTAATTATGCAGGAAAATCTTGGATGCAAGCTAGAAAACATTATATTGATTTCTTGCAGCATGATTCACATATAATCGATGTTTTCAGGTTAAACCAGTTGTTCAACTGCTCAAGCAAACTCTAGTTGGAACAGGAGCATTACTTGTTACTGGAGTTATGCTATTTATCTTTGCTACACCAGTGCAGGACTTTTTCCAAACTACCTTTACCACGGTAGGAAAGAAATCAAACGCACAAGCTCCCAAAGTTAACACAAAGTATAACTTAAGGTAAGGAAAGACACAGAAACAGAGAAACATATGCATTATCTTCAATTTTTCCCCCCTTGTCTCATTGCAATATTATAATGTATGTTGTAGAAAGGAGGAGTTGCTTAAATTGCCTGTAGAGGTGATGGCTGATGATGATCTCGCAGCAGCTGCTGCAGAGGCTGCTGATGGAAGACCAGTCTATTGCAGGGATAGATATTACCGAGCATTAGCAGGAGGCCAGTATTGCAAATGGGAGGATCTGCTCAAGGATTAAGAAAGATGAATGTGTAACTAAATTCATTTAGTTAGAGTACCGTTTGTAGTGACTCTTTGGCCAAAGTTTTATGCTATTTAGTAAGAAACCATTTGAAAAGATGTTCAAAGCGATGAGAGCAAACAAACCCAGAAATATATTGAAGAAATATTAAATCATACCGAGGTATAATGTGATCATATGAAATTACAGGTCATATTTCTAATTGCATATAATGAATATTAATTTAAGAATAAAAAATGTGAACCAGAAAACATACTTGAAAATATACAGATACACAAGTACAAGCCCCGCTTGGACAATTCTGCAAGCATGAGAAGATTGTTCTTGATATGCCGTGAGTTATGGTAGCTAAGTCGATCTGAGGAGAGTGCTGCTCTAATGACAATTGATTCCAGTGCAGGGGACAAATTCATTGCAAAGCAAAACTATTTGCTTCCATTATACTGATCTAACCAACTAGAAACATTGAATGATATTCATTTGCAAAGATTCCGATTGCAGCTCATTTTTGAGGAAAAGGAAAAACAGATGACATGTTTTTCACGTTCAATGTCAAGCAAAATAGCTCAAGCATGATATGAATTCCTCAAATATTGAAAGAGCACCCATCAAGCAGTCCTTGATCCAATGATTTCACGAACTAGAGATCAGTGAAGCTCTGTTGCTTTGTCCCAAATTGGTGTATCAATAGAGTATAATAAAATGGTTGATTGTGCGATAGGCCCAATATACCATATTAAACAAGTTTCCTACACCAATGAAGAATTTTGAACATTTGTGCTCCAACAACATGCCTGAAGGTCTTCTTGTTTGCTTTGGCATATTCAATATCGAGTGTCCGATATGCAAGAGCAAACAAATACATAGCTGGATGAAGTCTTCTGCATATTGCATATTGCATAATCAACAATCAATACACTCCATTGGCAAGTACTTGGTTAGGACACAATTCTGAAAACTCAAAAAGTGTGGTTAACAAAGATGAGACGAGATACTTGATTTCCATCAACTGGCATATTTGACTCCCAGGAAAATAACAAACGATTCCCCCAAGATAGTACTACTATTTGTATATCATTAATAGCCATTCCGTAATCAACACCACACATTTTTTAAAGCAGTACAATTGATACAGTTAAATAATTCTCCCAAAAGTTAAAAGACAAGAAATATCAGTTAACTTACCTGTCAGCTTGCTCGCCATTGTCCAAGCCATCCCACAACCTTTGTGATGGTATTGTATGACCCTTCTTATCTTTACCATATGTTTCAACATACCAACCCCCTATGTCATGGAAGCCAGAGCGAGGTTCAAATAGCCAAAACCTGTATAACTGAAGACTTAAAATTAGTAAAAACGTATTACAAGCAGGAATGAGAGAGCAGCAGATAATTATGCATAAAAGTTGCCAAATTTCACACAGAAAATTAGAATATTACAGTATATTTTTCAGTTAGAAGCACTACAGAGTACAGAAGAAAATTTTTCTCAGCAAAATATCTACATAATATAGCATCATCAGAAAATTTTACATATGCTCATGGTTCTTTCAACTTAAAATGTACAATAATAACATTTTAGAAAAAATTGAAAGTTGAAAATGACATGGGTTAGTTCAACTGTTCTAAACTGTTTAACCTTTCAATAAACTGTATGAATGTTGACAGCGTTATAGAACAATCTAATAGCAATACGATCAACATTGAAAACAAAATAAAATAAAGATCAGTAATCTAGCCACGAGAAGATTGGTATGCATGATAAAGTCACATGTTCTGACAAAGAAAGTGATCAACACAGCATATGTTATGATGTTCACCAGCAAATATTACAGAAAGATGCCAGAGCTTTACTTGCTTGGTGGTAAACGTGCCCTAGTGCATCTACACTCACAAAGTGAAACTCTGTCACCGATTTCATACCAGTGCATATGCTTCACCTGAAAATTGTCATAAACAACATTTGTTGATTTATAGCATCCTGCTATACCAAGTTATTCATAATAAGACATTTGAAGCAGTAACCTGAAACCTAGACGATTCTTATCATATTAAGACTATAAGCAAAGAGGACTTGGTCCTTATGACAAGTAAAATCCCCTTTTAAGTTCTAACCGTTTAACCAACAAGTGCATGGAATAGCAAATTTACATACCAGCAATGTTCTATGTTTCATGATTGCATGGGTCTTGTCACCATTGCTGTTGTAGACATAACAACAACCTTCATCTGGGGTGCTCCCAATTCCAGATATGGTTCCCAAATGAATTCTGCTTCCAACTGCACCATTGGCCAAGTAATGTTCTGGAAAGTCGCCACTGATATATTTTGGATCTTCATCCGAATTAAGGAAAACGTGAATGTGATCTTCAACATCTTTCTGCAACCCACCAGAATAACATCTAGGTAGGTCCCGGGTTGCTGTAGCAATCACTCTGCCGGAGACGTGCAATTCTAGATCTCTATATGCATCCGATACACTATTTGAAATGTTAGAAGTTTGAATTCGATGTGTCCCAAAATCCTCTTGCCTTTCTGCATTGATGTGAAATTTCTTCATCGTAGATTGGCACAGGTCAGAATCTAAGGATCTGAAAGAAATTAACTTCTCATTTTTCGTAGATGATATCTCCGGAATCTTCTCAACTAGGCAAACCATCCCGAAAAGATCCCGGCCGGAAACCAAGTGCAAAACCTCAGGAGTTTCATGAGAGGACCTTTCCTCAGCCTCAAAGCAGTCAGGAAAAAGCTCCATAGGCATAGAATCAATTTCAGGACCATAATATGCTGCATGAATAGCTGAATAGAAATCTCTCTCAAGCACATCAAAGTAGCCTGTTCCAACAGCCACCTTCTTCTCTGACAAAATATCATTTATAGTTAATCTGTACCACTTCAACCATTCAACAACTTCCATCTCCTTGAAAGTATTAGCATGGGATTTGTAAATGTGCAATTTTGAACCCTGTTGGGAATGCCTCTGTATGAGCCTTCTCTGGGACAACAAATACATGTCATAATGGGTTCTCTTCCGAGAATCTGAAAGAATCTGCAAAGAATCACAGATTATTCAGTTAATTAAAGTTCCCTCCAAACCATAGAAAAAAAAACCCCATGGTAGAAACCCATTGAGACTCTATATTATGATCTGCAAACAGTTTCAAGCTATGCAGTAGGTGTTACTAAACACCAAGTATAAGAGCATGCGCAGCATATCCAGTACCAATGCGAGCAGGAGAAAACGAAAAAGCAAATCAATGAGAACAAAGTTATACATTCAAACTTTGGACATTAAAAGCTATCAAAGTTAAAATATACAGTCAGGCTTCGCAACATCCTTCAAAGGAAGCAGTATTACAATATCACTATTCAGGTAAGCTTCTCCGAGCTCATTGTTCCATTTTGACAGTCTCTCTTGTAACTTAGAACTGGTTAATCATGTTATCCAACCATAGTCTATGAAAATTTGAATGATTATTATGCCAACTTATTCCAATTTTACAGTCGCTAATCGTTAACGATATCAACTAACTTCTATAATGGATCTTTATTTTTAATATTTCCTTTTCCTTTTCCTTTTCACTACAAATAATTGAGACTTCAGCACAATTTCACAAATTTCAGAACCTAAATAATTATTTCATGAACCAAATTTTATTTCTCTGTCTCCATCTAAGTCCAAATTCAAGCTATCTAAACGAAAACAATGATAGTCCTGAGTAGGATTCGCACCCACCTCATATGCAGCCAGGATTTGCACGAATCGGCGAGACTCAGCGGAATCGTTCCTTGACTCAGCAAGGTCCGGGTGAGTCTCTTTCGCTAATTTGTGAAACGACGCTTTGATCTCAGCGAAGGAGCTGGTCTCCGACACTCCTAGCAGCTCGTACGCGTTCTCCGCGGGGAATTCTTCCCAAGAAGATTCAGATGCACTACTGAACCGATGGTATCTGCAACAACGACACAGAAATACGACGTCGTAGGGCGTTATAGTGGCGCCGTTTTGTGTTATCGATATCAAAGAAATTGGGCTCCGGTGATGGAATCCTATGACCGTGCTGTACCCGGCGAGATACACCATAGTTTTTAGCGTTTTATTGTAGTGTAACAAGAGAGAGAATAGAACACGGGGAGAACTGAGGGAAGTGGATGATGGAGAATATAGTCCTAACTCCTAACGAAGTTTTCTCAACACTCCCCCTCACCCATGCTGAATGCTGAACCGAGCGTTTACGTGTCGTGTCCTTATCGAGTTAAATTTTTCAAACCAATACACGTGGTTGCCAATTGAGAATCCAGTTTTTTTCTTTCTTTCTTTTTTTTTTTTTTATGAAATTCTTACAGAGATTTGAGAATTGAGATGGTGGCCTGGTTTTTCATTTTTCCACAATTTAATTCCCTGACTTAAAGATTATTAGCAAAAAATGTATTTATTTCGATAATTATGTAATTTATTTAAATTAAATTGCACTTCATTTAAGTATATCCGATTCTAATTTGAGTTGCTGAGCTAAAAATTGTGGAATTGAACCATGAATTTCATTCTTTTTCGTTCCACTGAAAACAGAACTTATCAAACTTGTCCCATCATCCTATATAAGCTTGGTTTTCACCTGGACATGCAATTTTGAAATTCTCTTGCACTTCTTAAAACTCCATGCATAAATCATTTTTCTTTATCACGTTAATGCTATTGCACTTCTTCCAACTCTGTCACCTTTTCACTGATGTTATAATGTTAAATCATATATATGTAGCGAACACGAGACACACAAAACCACATTAAAGTATTAATTTTAAGCACTTAAGCCCAACACGACTGAAGTAATCACTGTTGAGAATGAAAACTATATCTCTTAGTAATTGTATAAAGAAAATCTATAGATACTGCTTTTAAGGCACTCCCTGGCGATTTACGGCTTCAGTGGCTGAGAGCTCGGCCTCGGAAGAAACAGCAGCACCTGAGGGAGTGGGTGCATCAGTGGCGCCAGCTCCACGACCTGGCTTGGGTTCTTGATGGCCTTCAGTGCCATAACCCTTACGCTTATAGTCTTCCAAATCCTTATATTTCACGTAGGGACTGTCCTCCATTGGAAGAAGCTCTTCCGTGCTGCTGCTTTCCTTAGCTGATTCGTTATTTTGAGTCTTTTTCTCTCTGTTTTCTTCCTTATTCTCCATGTTCGTTTTACTACTTGCTGAGCCTCTTCTGCTCGGTTGTTGCATTATATATTGTAAGGCTTTGTTTTTCCTTTAGCGATGCTTTTGGCACCTGGAACACACGTGGTGCTCCAATAGAGATTTCCGGAAGCGTGGCTACTTTCTCTTTGGAAGAAGCTAGAATTTAGAAGCTTAATATTAGTATTAATATTAATTAATTAATAGGTGCAAGGAAAGGCACCAATACCAATCGACGGGTAAGGAGAATTATAATAGACCGCCATTGCCCACTTGACAACGCTGCAGCACTAAAGGTCTCATCATCGCTTTTGAGATAGGAGAGTTGGGCACTTTGCCAAGAGACTGGCGTCAAAGGCAACTCCGTTACTCCACCACCGGTTGGACCAAATATATATGGGTTAGTGTCAACGGCACCCAGCCCTTCCTTGACTCGTTCACTGTTTGTCTCTGCCCGTGAGCATGGCCAAATAACAAAATAGAAGGAACGCGCCCAAAAATGAAAGAAAGGGACGTATAGACTATAGCCCAAAGCATGACCCAGAAAAAAAAAAAAAAAAGACTGCAATGCAACGAAGAGAGGACAACTTGGGTTGATCGAATGATCAGCTCATTCGTCTGTTTAAGTAAGTGTTGGGAGTTCGAATTCCGTCTTGTGCATGCAGTAATTTATTAGCCAACAACAAATCTATAAATGAACTCAAATCTACCATGGATTAGTCTTTAACTAGGAGGCAAATAAAAAATGAATTAGGAGTGTGAAACGGACCAGTACTATTCATTAGGCCCAACCAATTATTTTGGGTTAAAGGAGCTGGACAAGTTATTGTTTGAAATAGCTGTTCAGTTCATCTAGAGAAGTCTGTTTATTATTTTTTTTTTCTGAATAGCATTTTATTCGTAGCGAATTAATCTTGATATTGGGAGAAAGAAAAAACGGAGACAATTTTAATTTTAAAATAAAATAATAAATTCTAAAAAAATTTATTTTTTGCCAACTTTCTTGCTTTTTTAATATATTATTAGTTTAGAATTAGAGATATTTGAATCGCATTGTCAAAGATATCAATTTTTGCCTTTATATATTGAGCTAACTTATTTCTGCGGCCAAAAGAAATATGTGCTCGATTGGATTATTTTATTTTTAAAAAATATTTTTATATATTTATAAAATATTATTATAAAAAAATTTAAAAAATAAAGTTTTAAGAAGATCTTAATGAATTGTCTACTAATTAAATATTTCTTAAATTTCCATCTAAACACAATTATTTTTCTAATAGAAAAATCTCAAAAAAAAAAAAAAATTTAAAAGTACTTCTATTCAAAAGGCAATCTAAAATTTATCCATTTACTTCTTTAAAAACAAAAGCAGAAATTGAAATGAACGTGGGAAAATATTTTTTATTCAGGTATATATGTATAAGTTTCTTTGCAAGTTTTGGAAGGATAGGCATGCTGTCTACCCTTTTATTTTGGCACTTTGAGATAATGAAAAAAATTTGATAAAGTTTGTCCATATTGTTTGGAATAGGTTTTTGTGTAAAACTATATTTTCCAAGCGAGAAAGACTAGAGGCCAGCACTTTTATTAAAATCTGGACAACATTTAACTAATAAATGAAAAATGAGTAATCCTATACTATTGGATGAAATCTCATACAATTAAAAATATTAATAATAATTAATTAATGGCTACAAATCAAAAAACTTGCTGACCCGTATCCCTCATCTTTTTCAAACAAGCAAGAAAACACAAGTATTGTGATGATATAAAAAGGACAGAAGCTTTGTCTACCACCTTTATGACAAGGTTTGGGAACATAACCATGTGTCATGTGTGGT
The DNA here is from genome assembly GCF_003086295.3 of Arachis hypogaea. Taxonomy (NCBI): domain Eukaryota; kingdom Viridiplantae; phylum Streptophyta; class Magnoliopsida; order Fabales; family Fabaceae; genus Arachis; species Arachis hypogaea. The sequence continues at coordinate 7,349,462 of NC_092050.1, forward strand.
TGTGTACTATAGATTCAGATTTCAACCCAATCCTCAAATTTACCTCGGTATATAGATACTATTTTGGTCACAAATTTGCTTAAGTACGTTTCAGTCAGATCTTCAAACAGATGTAATGATGTAACGTATAACTAGAACCTATCACCGTTAAGTAATTTGTTGCTTTCTTTTAATGATTCATTATCTCCTTGTCAATGGACTTTGATTTGGAAAGACAGAGAAGTGTTGTTTGAAGCTGTTGTATATAGTAATTTTGATATGGTTTTTACTCTAACTTTTGGCGTGCAATCTCTGTTTTTCAATTTCAATAGCTGAAATTGTCCCCACCACCCTGGTTGTGAAGCATGCAAGGCAATTCATCGAGAAGAATGGCATAAAAAGCGACCTTAGATGCGTATTGGTTCTAGTAGTGGCCGGCCATAAAAGTTCTCTGTTCCTTTCTTCACCCATCAAACAAGGAAAAGATCAAAACACATTATTTTTTGGTTTCCTCCTATGCAATGCACCGAATGATCACTTCACTTCACTTCTCTGTTTTAATTTCTCGCTTTAGTGTTTGTCACTACTTCACTTTTATATATGCTCTTCACATTCCATATTTCTCTGTTACAACTACTCCACCATCTTTTTCGAAAAATATTAGCTGATCAACACTTTTTTCTTAATTTTATCTTATATTTAAATTAACATTAACTAACTCGCTGTCTTTCTACACTAAAAATATTGGCCCCTTAATATTATTTTGCTTCACGGATATCTTTATATTTATATCTTCATTTCACATTCTCGTCATAAGATCATATTCTTACAAGAAACTTATCGCTTAATTCCCACCTTCCTTTCTCATCCGAACTCTTTGAGTTTGAAATGGCCACAAACATTTGGCATGCGAAATGGAAACAAGTGGAAGAAAACGATCAGGACGAAGATGAAGATGAAGAACTGGAAGCATTGTCACTTTGTGATCTTCCGGTGAATTCAATCGAACAAGAAGATCTGCCAAGAAAACCACCAGCTTCTCAGATAAGCGAAACTAGAGAAGCGGAATTCGATTTCTGCTCATGGGGTGGCCCGGTAGAAATGTGTTCAGCAGATGAAGTTTTCTTCCAAGGCCAAATGCTCCCATTGTGTGTCTCATCAAAATCCACCACTTCCCAGCGTTATGGCCAGAAACATGAGTGGCTATTTGAATCAAGGTCAGAATCCATGGACCATTTTTCTTCAAGCGAGTTTCATAGCAGTAGCAGTAGAAGCAGCAGTTTAAGAAGTCAAAACTCATGTAGTAGCACCAGCTCCACCACCATCACCACAAGAACAACAAGAACTTCTAATGCTAGAAGAGAAGTTCGTGGTCATCATTTTTACACGCATCATCCAAGTCCCAAACCTCAGTTGAAAGCAAATATTACAAGACAAGGAAGCTTTGGTAATAATCATGGTAGAAAGTCGTCATCAGCATGGGATATTTTCCGTCTAGGTGTGGTTCCTGCACCTGAGATAGGTTTACAAGATATTAAGGTTCGTAGTACCAACAATGTTAATAGCAAAAATTATAGTAACTTCAATTTCAATTTCAACGCTAATGTCGCCACTACCAATAATAGTGTTGAAATGAGTAACAACATTAGCGGAAAGAGCAAGAACGTTTTGAAGCAGTTTATGAACAAAGGTAGTGGTTTATTCAGTGGTTGTAAGTGCTCATCAATTGAAACGGTTGAGGCGGACATTGCTATGATTGGTGGTCACACAAAAAAGTCAAATGAGACAGAGGGCACAGTGCACGCCATGAAAGAAAAAGTGGTGGAACAAAAGAGGCAGAACAGTAGGGTAAAGCAGGGAAAGAAGGGTGTGCCACGTCATCATCAAAGCTTTGAATGGATGAAGGGGCTTTTAAATAATACGAAGTATCACGATGAGGAGGCTTTGTTATCATCAAGCTCATGAATTGTTGTGTCATTGTGTGATTATTGGTCGCACTTTGTGTTTAATAGATAGATTAGAATTAGATTGCCTTTCTTTATTAGCTTTGGAATTATGATATTGGAGTAGAGGATCTGTGAAATCATAGTCAGAATTTTTTACATTGCTCGTGAGAAATGAGGCTGTAAAACGAATTATATCAGTATCATTCCTTTAAGAGATTGAATTGCTTTTGTTAAGATATATTTATGTCATGGGGTTTGTGGTGATTGGCTATTTTGGATTGATTTAAGGAATTTGTTAGGTAGATAATGACTTTTGTGAATAACGTGAACAATTGATTCTAAAATTAGTTCAGTAGAAATACACTATATCCCAATTTATCCACCTAAATCTTAATATTAGGATAACCATTCGTACACCTAGATCTAGTGAATTGAACATCCGATATATCTATTGTTCATATTATTTAGTATTTTTATTATCTATCTATAATTTTTCTTGATTTAAAATTTTTGTTCACAGGATTTGGCAGCGTTTGGGTTGCCCCTTGTGACATCTCTTTCAAAGAGAACTATTTCTACCTTAACAGCTAATTTTTTAAACATGTTAAATATGCACTAAAATTAATTATTAATACAAAATACTGAAATGTTAAATATATATTAAAAATAAATTTAAAAAAATATTAGAGAATAATTAGAATTTATTATTTTTTTTATTATTAATCAGTCATTAATATTAAAATAAAATATGTTATTAGATTACTAAACTAAAAAAATTAAACTAAAAAAATTAAATTAATGACTAAATAATAATAAAAATAATAAATTTTAATACTTTTTTTAATATTTTTTATAGATTAAATTAGATATATATTTGTATATAAAGATATAATAATTAATTAAAAATTTATATATTATGTGCACATAATATTTTTAATTTTTAAATATTATTATTAAATAAAAATAAAAAATATTATTTATATACTAAAAATAAAATTGAGATTAAGTATCAACAAACATCTCTTTGGAGTTTTGAAGTGCATAAAACAGTACAATATTTTGTGGAACTGGTCTAACTGTATATTCACTGAAGTCCGCACCTCAGCCTAGTGATTCCCGCAACAAGTCTTGAGGATAATTCATTAACGTAATCTGATCATTACAGGTCGTGTTAATGCAGAAGAATACTTCTCATAATACGTACAAGGTTACAACTATCCTTGTCTTAACTCTCGAGAAACATTCAACTATCAATAAATTTCCAAGAAAACAAGATAAACGATAGCTGAATATAACAAGAAATAAGACAGGCAAGCGAGTCAATGGTCATAAATAATTTTGAAAGTAAGCCTCCATTGGTTGACCATTAAAGTCATCGTCATTTCCTATTGTTTCATTTTAAAAAGCCATAAAATCCATTGTCCCAGAAATGTGAAAAAGTCATGTATAAAATTTTGGAACACTCAAATAAATATGTTTAAAATCTTTTTTTTAAGATATTTTTTAGTAATTAAAATTTAATATATATAATTAATTAAATTGTGTTAATTTTATTAAAATTAGATCAGACAAATTAATTTGATCGAAAAAATGATTAATCAAATTTTGAACTAGTCTAAATTAATATTAATTTTTTTTGTAGAAAATAACTATAATATTCTTATTATAGAAAATAATTAAAATATTTCTATTATATATATATTAATTTTGAGAATCTTAAATTCTAGTCATTTACTTCTTGCTGTCATAGGTTAAGATTTAGAGTTTTCAAAATTAATATATATAATAGGAGTATTTTAATTATTTTCTATAATAAGAATATTATAGTTATTTTCTATAAAGAAAATAAATTTAGATTGGTTCAAGATTTTATTCACCATCTTTTTGATCAAATTAATTTGTTTAGCCTAATTTTGACAAAAATAGCACAGTTTAATTGATTATATATACTAAATTTTAATTACTAGAAAACATTAAAAAAACGTTTTAAACATCTTTATTTGAGTGGCCCCTAACATCTTATATATTTAGTTTTTTATTACTAAACTACTAATAACGTATATAAAAATAAAAAATATTAAGTGATTAATATTTTTTAATATTTATTTTATATATGAATCAATATTAATTAATTTTTTTACTTTTCTTACTAACAGTATGTTATCATTTTCTATAAAAAGATGAATTTAAATAATTACATCTTCTATCAATAATTAAAAAAAATATTAAATTGTATAGCCTTTTTAAATAATCAAATTTTTTAATCAAGACATTTTTTAGGGCTTGTTTGGATGAATTTTTAAAAAAATATAATTTTAAAATATCTTTTAAAAAAAAAGTAATTTTATGTTTTGATATCTTATGTAAAAAAATTTTTATTTATTAATTATGTTTGTGTATAATATTTTTTTTATTTATTATGTTAAAAATATTTTTTATTTTTTTAGTATTTTTATTTTTATTATTAAAAATTTGTCAAACACGTTAAAAAAATAAAAAGATATTTTTTATCAATTTAATATCACTCAAATAAACAGTAAATTTTTTGTGTTCTAGCCTCTAGAAATAGAAAATAATAAATATAATTTTAGTGTGATGAAGAAAAGTAATTTACACTTAGAACTAAATAAGAATTTTCCTAATCTTAATCATTTAATACAACGTATATATACATTTCTTGTAGATCCGTTTCATTTGAATTTTTTGATCTCATCACAAACACTAACCGCAAGCAATGCACTAATAAATGCAGCAAATGGTTTTCACTTATCAGCCCCTATTATTTCTTTTCACTTATTAACTTAAACAGCTAATTGTTGTCAAATCCTCCGTGGCACCATGTAACCCATTTCTTGCACCACAAGATTTTCTTCCCAAAAGATTTTTTTTTCTCTTTCTATTTTTATTTATTGGTGCACCCCTCTCCTCTACAGTCTCCTTTACTCCCTTTTCTACGTTCCAAAAGACAAAAATTCTACATTTTAACGCGGAATTCACACGTTAGTCAACATTTCCATTCACCAACAAACTTTTCTTTCGTCTTTATTCAGGCACCGTGGACCGGACACCACACACACACATACAGTGTGAAACATAAGAGGAAAACGAAAATTAAGGATGTTGGAGCTCTGTCGAAAACCGTTGATGTGCTTCTTCTCATGTGGACTAGGAGGAGGCAACTATGACGATGAGCTTCTATGGGACTTAGAGTTGAAGCCACACACCGCAGGTGAATATTCAATTGCTGTTGTTCAAGCCAATTCTTCTTTGGAAGACCAAGCACAGGTGTTTACTTCTCCCTTTGCAACTCTTGTTGGTGTTTATGATGGCCATGGTGGACCTGAAGCTTCTCGTTTCGTCACCAACCATCTCTTCTCCTTCATTCACAGTAAGACACTAATTCAATTATTCAATAGTATACTTCTATGATTTCATTGACTAATAGTTATATCAAATGAATTGAAATTACAATTGACACAGTAACACTCTATATATAAATGACTATGCTTTCTGGTATGTATGATACAATGAAACTCCATATATCAAAGACTATCCAACGTTTGATTTTTTTTTTTTAATGAATTGGCACGGAACTATGGAAATGAAATGACGATTATTGTTCTTGTTCGTGGCAGTGTTCTCTGCAGAGGATGGTGGGTTATCGGAGCAAGTGATAAAGAAAGCTTTCAGTGCAACTGAAGAGGAGTTCTTGCGTATGGTGAAGCAATCATGGATTTCGCAGCCACACATTGCTTCGGTGGGATCGTGTTGTATTCTTGGAGCAATTTCAAACGATGTTCTCTATGTTGCTAACCTTGGAGACTCGAGGGCAGTTCTCGGTCGCAAAGCATTCGGAGGAAACGAGGTTGGTTGCGGTCATAATGTGGTGGCAGAGCGTTTGTCCACGGATCATAATGTTGGAGTGGAGGAGGTGAGAAAGGAGGTTGAGGCTCTTCACCCTGATGATGATTATGTTGTGGTTAATGCTAATGGAGTTTGGAGAATCAAGGGGATTATTCAGGTACTTATATATTCTCTTCAATTTCATCCATCAATTGTTCAGCACGTTAAATTTGATTTTTCTTCCTTGGGTGCTCTGTTTCCCAATTGATTGAAAATGTATTAGTTTCAACTGATATCAGAATTTGTGTTCTGCTTTGCTTCGTAATCCTAAATGAGTGACTTGATCACTTAAATTGTTGTCTTTTAGCATCTGAGCTACAACTACAAGAGATCCTAAGAGCTAACAACCTATAAGATTCAACTGCACTATTTAAGTGACTTAGATTAACATATCACTATATCAGCATAACTCTCTTTTTTAAAAAAAAAAAAAAGAAAATGTTTCTTGGTACATTTGAGTATAAATGATCTTCTATGAATTATGTCTGTCTGTTCTATTCTGGCATCAGACAATTTTGCTCTTTATTCATTGTGATTTTTGTATTAATTTCATATAGATATAAGGAATGCATTCATTGTTTTAGCTTCTCTTAAATCGCCAAAGAATAAAATTTTCCAGAAAAAGTGACTATATATCGTGCGTTTGAGCCCAACATTTGGCTCCACTTTCCATGTTTTTGGGCCACGTCACACACCTTAGCACCCTGTTGCTTGTGGTAGCCCAGTGTGGTGGTGACACGGATCAATTATGTGATTCTATGGTGGACTCATGCTTATGAATGATCTTTGATATCAGATTTGTCTGCATTTTTGGACAACTCTTAGTGGAGTGCATAATTGGTTCCATGGAAGTTTCATGATCTGAATCTCTAGCCATAAGCCAGGCAATTTTTGCATGTGATAAAATTCAGAAGAAAAAAACCTCTTGTGCGAAAAATTACGTCACTTCTTCGAAATATACCCTTCTGGAATATGTGTTAAAATTTGAATTAGTTGCATAATTTCAGTATAAGAACAACCATGCTACACAAAATACACGTTAAAACTGTGAGAAACAACACATTTTTGTTAATTACTGCTTCAATCTGAATAGGTCTCAAGATCAATTGGAGATGTTTATCTAAAGAAGCCAGAGTTCGACAACAACTCTATAATGTTCCAGCAATGTGTGTCCCCGGTACCTTTAAAGAGAGCCGTGATGACGGCGGAGCCATCAATATTAGCTCGGAAGTTGAAGGCGGAGGATTTGTTTCTGATCTTCGCATCGGACGGACTTTGGGAGCAATTAACGGACAAAGAAGCCGTTGAAATCGTGTCTAGAAGTCCAAGAAAAGTAAGCACTCTGATAACTAACAAAGTCCCTTCCTTACTCCTTTAGTTTCTTTTTCTTTGTTATAAGTATTTGAAATTGCATATGCATTTGTAGGGGATAGCAAAAAGATTGGTGAGAGCTGCACTAGAAGCTGTTGCAAAGAAAAAAGAAATGAGATATGCGGATTTAAAGAAAATTGAGAAAGGTGTAAGGCGCCATTTCCATGATGATATTACAGTGATTGTTATATACCTTGATCACTCACAAAATTCTGTGAATGGTAGTAGGCCAAGACATCAAGGAATCTATGATTCTGTTAATGCTCCTGTAGATATCTACTCTATTAATGCAGATAGGTAATCTTGTAAAATTAATAAGCTAGAACTATAGTAATATATATTGGCTAAATTGTGCCCAAAAATTTGTGTCACATCAAATCTTGGGGTATCATTGGTTGGATTAATTATTGAGAAATTAGTGTAATTATGGAATGAGGTTGTGAGAAGTGGCAATCGGATATTTTTTAAGATGCTGATTACAAGTGGATCATCTCGAAGCATGATCATACAATTTTATTATATGTATTTTACAAAAAGAAAAAGGAATTAGTAAATGAAACCATAATTAAAAATCAACCCCAGAAAATTGCAAAATAACTGCAGATCAGATCAGTGAGCAAATTTTTTATGTTCTCGATCTTTTATTGCCTAGAATTTATTAAACTATGAAGCTAAAAAAAAATCTGGCATTTATATTAAATATGTTGATTTTATTTTAATTAAAATTAAAAAATAATTTCTAATAAAAGAATAACTCATATAAGTAATACACATAATTTCTTTGGATAAAAAATAAATATGAATTAAAATTTAATATTTTCTATTAAATTTACACCAAACCTAAATGTAAAATTATTTGGAGAATGTTATTCAACTAAACAAGTATTAATTACTGAAATAAGAGGAACAATATAGCAAAATACAGAATGTGGTGTTTCAACAAAAATGAGCATGTTAACTAACAAGATAACCTATCAAAATATTGCAATGTCTACAAAGTTAAATACCAACATAATCTACATAATGCAAATGTCATGAAGTACGAAAAGGATAGATTTTCTTACAGCTTTCTAGTGGCATCGGACCTAAAGGATGGTGACAGGTTTGTGGCAAAGAATCTCGAAGACCACAACACCTTCGGACTTGAAGTTAAATAAGCGAGCAAAATTTGTCCACCCCTAGAAATTACCCGAAACTACCGTTTTTTGTGCTGCTAAATTCGGTGTAGGTTGTTTAAACTATTCGCTTGAAACATTTCAGACATCACAATAACTGAAATTTGGTTTTACCAATCAATCAACCCCACCCAAAACCTAGTCTCATTATCATTATCATCTAAATAGCAAAACTCAAGAGGCCTAAATCCAAACCCTCCCCCCATCTAGAAATTGATTGGAAATGGATCCAAATTGAGTCTTTCCTAATTTCATTTCATCACTCATTCATACGAAAGAAAGACAGATTTTAAAGCTGAACAAATTTCATTAATGGAGAGAGAATTTTTCGTAAATTTAATATTTCTTCCTATTAATTTTAAACTCCACAAATTCATAACAACAATTACCCACATTACATGCATAACATATCAAACATTTATACTCTTTATGTCCTGCCCATATCGCACACCATAAACATTGCCTCGTGAAATTCGTCGTCACTTCAGGCTCACTAAGAAGGCACGAACCCCACTTGAAACCAATTTCGAGAGCATACTTCCACCATGATTCCGAAGATAATACAGGACCATAAATAAGACATCGACACCATGTACATGTGTCGACAGTTGCCTCCATGTCGTCCATTGCCTCCCGTCTGGTGTACCTCAACTCGGCCAAGGCCCGATCTACGCCTCGGTTTCGGCGGCGTTCTACACTTTCTCGTCACCCCAATCCAATTCTATCTATTAATGGCCTTCTATTTAGAATGTTGATGGAATTAAGTTGACTTGAAGTCATCACAAATTTTTATATGGTAAATAACAAAGTATATTTTTTTCAAATTTGCTCCACATGTTACTTTTCATTATTTGTGAACCGATCTCCATATTTTTTATTAATTTTTTTTACTACCTAATCTTTTAAGGTCTAAAAAATATTTTCACAAAAAAAAAACTCCTTATTTTTTAAGCCATTTTGCAGATTGTAAAAAGCTTCCAATAATCTTTTATGCTCTTTGCAAGGTGTAAATAGCTGCACTACCACCGACACCAAATTCTACCAATGGTCAATATTAGTATATCACACTAAATTCTTTTTCATATAAAAATTAATTTATGTATTTCTTACTTAATCCTAAAAAAATTATTATTTCTTTAATCATAAAATAGGTCATATTTTAGAAAAGTGAAAATAAACTATAATTAAATAAGAATGATAATAGTCACTTAAGAATATTTTTTGGGTTTTGCCTGATTGTGTCATTAATAAGAATATTCTTTTGGGTTTAATTTTTTTTTTTTTTAAAAAAAAGGTATATTTGAGAAGCTTGAAAGGCTAACCTAAAATATTTTATTTTTGTGGTTGTCATTCATTTTTATCCAACTTTCATTATTTGCTTTAATGGTCATGAAAAGGTTAAATTAAAATTAGGATTAAGTACGATTTTTAGTCCTTAAGATAGGGCCAAAAATTTTTTTGTCTCTAACTCTTTTATGTATATACAATTATTCCTATGATTTAATTTAATTTTAAAATTGTTATTTTTACCCAAATTTTATTTTTTTTATTACTAAACTGCTCTTAATTAAAAAAATATAAAATGAAAAAAGAAAAAAAAAAAAAAGAAAGAAAGAGAACACGGGGAAGGGAAAGAGTAGAAAGGAAGAAGAAGAAGGGGGAAGTTCAGAGGGAAGACGAAGAAGGGGGAAGAAGAAGGGCGAAGGACGGATGGGGGGAAGAAAAAGGGGGAAGGGTGAGGGACAGACGGACGTCGACGCCAGTGTTCGACGTTGACGCCAGTGTTCGACATTGACGCTAGCAGATCCGCGAGGGTGGACGTTGTGCGTCGCTCGCCGCTGCTCCTCGTCACTCGCCGCCGTGCTTCGCGTCCTCGCCGTTGGTCCTCCCTAGGTTTCCAATTCTGCTTCTGATTTGTTGATTTTGTTAATTAATTGTTGATTCTTCAGTTTCTTCTGTTAATTATATTGTTGAATTTTTTTATTTGTAGATTTGTTGATTTTTGTTAATTACATTATTTCTTATTATGATTCTATTATTGTTGTTGATTCTAATTCTATTCTGCTTCTGTTTCTTTTTCTTTTGATTCTGATTTCATTATCCATTGTTGTTGTTGTTCTTTGGAGTTGAGAGAGATAGTGATGGAGATTATATTATTTCTTTGTTGCTCTTGTTTCCATTATCCATTATTTCTTTGTTGCTCTTGTTCTTTGGTTGCTTCTGCTTCTATTTTTTCTAGTTGCTTCATTTCTGTTTCTATTTTTTTTTATGTTTATTACATTATTTCATTGGTGTTGTTGCTGATGCTTTGACAAAGAAGAAGAAAAAAGAAGAAGAGTTGATGTAATGGAGAAAAAGAAAAAAAAAATAGAAAATGAGGATTTTGGTGAAGAAGGGGAAGGGTATTTTGGTTCGAAGGACGATTTTAAAACCAAATTAAACCTTAGGATAAATTCGAATGCAAAAAAAAATTGAGGACGAAAAAAATTTTCAGTCCTTACTTTAAAGACCAAAATCGTATTTAACCTTTAAAATGATGTCTTTTTTTTTTTTTTTGTTTTCCTGGGCTAAGTCCAACACAACACACCTAAGAGATGCAGCCTCAGAAGTCAGATCACCTGGTCTTCTTCTCAGCCTCCATAGAAACGCAACAATCGATGCCATCAGAACCGCAACTCCACTAGACGTTGCGGGTCATGGTGTCGAGGTCCGCTTCCTGAAGCATCAACTATCTTTTCATCTTGAACGAGAAATCTGCTTCGTCTTCACTCCATAGTTTCTTCTTGCTGCCGTTCCAAAGTTCAAGTCCCAATTCATCTAAACACTACACAAGTGTTTTTCCAAACGTACTTCTCTTGAAACATTTTCTGGATGTCTTTCTCAACGGAAGCGAATAAGTTCCAATTTTGTTGGCATGTTTTGTGCCGTTGATGAAGGACGGCGAGAATCAATCGCCACTTACTCCTTTTTTATTTATAATTTTCAAAAACTTCTCAATGTAATTGGATTATTATTATTGTTATTTATAATTTTTTTAAAAATTGATAATTAGAGATCCGTTAATTCAGTTTTTGTTCAAACTCAAAATTAATTTGCTTGCTCTCCACTTGAGGTAAGGGGAGAAGGAGAAGTGGGTGGTGTGGTGGAATGAGATGAAAGAGGAGCCGACAGTGACGAAGTGAAAAAGGATGTTCTCAAAGCAGTGCTAGAGAATGAAGAGGACGACGGCCATGGAAATTGGAGGATGCTGGCGTCAACATGCATGGTATCGAAGCACTTGTCTTCTTCAGTTTTTTTAATTAATTAAATTAACATTATAAATTCATCCGTATGATTTTTCATAATTTTAAACTATACCTGTAGTTTAGAGGTCATGAATATACTTTCTCGACTATAGAAAACTCCGAAAGAGATATGGCTATGGTATAATAGTTCAAGAAAATATTAAGGCCTTGGCCTTTTGTTTTTTTTGTCTACAACACACACTCACTCACACATATATGTTATACTATCCACTTTTTTATTTTAATCTGGACTCGAATTCCTGTGCAGCTTTCTAGGAGGTTAATAACTCCTCTATTAACCAAATTGAGTAGTCTAATTATTAGTTTACTAATTTATTTAAATAAATATCAAAAATTTAAATTTTATTTTAGACATACAACAAAATAATAATAATAATAATAATAACTCTTCCACTATGTGATGTAGGCCTTGGTTTTTAAGAGTCATTACCCTTTTATTATTAAAATTATTGGGAAAAAAAAATTTGAGATCCAAGTCGAAAATAATGAAAAATTGGGACGTTTATTTTATAAATATTTAGAGAAAAAAAAATAAAAATGTAGATTGTCTGGCACAAAATAGTTTAGATTTAAATTATAGACTATATTTTTAAAATTTTTCTTCTAAAGAGATAATTAGTATTATAGTTGATAATGAACAAAAAGCATTTTTATCTCATCTAATTGTATTTAAGTTTCTTTTATTTGGGTGTTAGTCTCATTTTAATGTCAAACAAAAAAAGGACTAATTTTATCTTAAAATAAGTATACTTTTTTAAAATAAATTTTTTATATTGATAAAATGAAAAGACTTAAACAGTAGTAGTATCAATAGAGTATCAATAATAGTCATCCTTATAACTTTTAAGCAACATAAATACTTAATGCTTTTTTTTATGTTTATGCAGAAGTATTATTATTCGTTTTTGAATATTGTATATAAATTAGGTTAGGTTTGTTTCTGATTTAAGAGAGAAAGAAAATGAAAGATATTAATTAAAGGATAAATAAAATATGGATGAACGTTAACGCAGATTGAATCAGGTTGAATATGGTCAAAATTTCGATCCGATTCACACTAAAATTATTGGATCAGATCGAATTCAATATCTGTAGTTTTTAATTTTGGATTCGATCCGATCTGTATATTTGCGGATCGAATCGGATATATCCACAAAATATACAAATATTTTTAAAAATTTATTTTTATTAAAAAATTAATAAAATTCTTTTTTTCTACTCTTTTAAACATGTTTACTTTTAAAATAATATTAAGTATATATTTCTTAAACAATAAAAATAAAATAATATAACATATATAATAATATAATATATATGATATTTATTAGTTAAAATATTTAAAAAATATTTATTTATTTATTTATTTTTGTGGATATCTACATAAAATTCACAATTTAATCCTATTAGTATGCGAATCAAATTCGAATAAACATCGTAAATATGCGAATCAAATCTAATTCATGAACACCCTCAAATAAAGGATGGAAATGTGTTTTTTTTTGGTGACTTGGATGGAAATGTGTTTAAACTCCTTAACCTAAACTATTATCTACTAAAATATTTCATTATAATTAATATATTTTATAATTGGTAGCGTTCCGTTAATAATAATTCGAACACATTCAGACGTATAATACGGTCATTTATATTTTGAATTCGGTGATTACAAATATTTTATTCTCTGTAAAGTCATTACCTATGTTTGTAGTAGAAAATTTTTAATAATAACTCGCGAAAGATTCACAACAAAAACCGATTATAAATTCTAGGAAGGAATTCGAATGAGCAAAAAAAAAAATTTAAGTGAAAATAAATATAAAATAATAAAATAAAAGATTAATCACACATAAATTTATAATTTCTATTATATGTGAGTCATATTATATTGATTTAAGAATGATTAATAAACTTTTACTTTTTACTTTACTAATTTTTTTATTTTAAAAGAATTAAAACCTCAAATGAGAAGTAAGTGAAGAACTTTGAATTATATTGCTATTTTAAATTACATTTTTTATATTAATTTAATGATTGGAGTGTTTTTTCTAAATATCCATTTTAGTATTCTAAGACTGAAACATACTATATTTAGCATAGTTATTGGACTTGACTTGATTCGGTCGGTTCGACCGAAAATTTGATCATCTGACTGGACCAAATCACTCGTAGAACCGTCTATGTAATAAACCTAGTAAAATCTGGTTCGACCTGACGAATTTTATGTGAACTCAGTTATCCGGCCGGTTAATCTAACCTGATTGGGGTCATGTTTATTAATTTATTTTTATTTTTTTCTGAAACGGCGTCGTTTCAGGCAATCCCACCCTCTCTTTGAATGAACTCTAAGCCACGAATCGAGACTCTGAGTCCAACCGCCCCTAACCCCAGCCAGCCTCGTCTCTCTACTCTCTCTAACTCGGCGTTGGCAGCCCCTCACCCTCACCTCGTCACTCTCTCGTCTCTCCTCTCACCTCGTCAGTCGTCAGTTCGTCACTCTCAATCTCTGGGTCTCTCACCTCGTCGCTCTCTCAGTCTCTCACCGTGCCCCTGCGTTCCCTTCGTCGGAACCAGTGAAGCAGCATCTGCTCCCTCGAGTGGTGGTGGTCGTCGTCGTCTTCTCAACCAGGTGAGCTCCAATTTTCGACCCTGTTCTTTCTCTAGTTCAATGTTGATTTCAGTGAATCTGGTGGTTGTTGAATGTGATTGTTGCTATTTTTAGAGTTGTTGATGTTCTTTCTCTGGTTCAATGTTGTAACAACTTACCACACAAAGCTTTACGCTTAAGTCGTAAAACTAATGTGGTGTGGTACTACGACCTTTAAAATAAAACGTATATATGTATATTAGTCGAAAGAAGGTAGTATACTAGGAACCTTGAAGAATAGGCAAAATAAAATCGTAAAATCAAAAGTGCAACATTCAAGATCAAGGATTACTTGCGTACGAAGAAAGCTAGAGTTTATAAACATATGTATATAGAAAGTAAGAACAGAGGGTCAAGAGTACAAAATAGCAAGCTCCAAATTACATATATATACACACCTAATTCACATTTATCACATATACATATACAAAACTCAATACCTACACACTTAACCAATGAATTCACTATGGGTCGAGAATCCTTACTGTACCCACGGACCAAACGAACCAAGCCCCACAATTCTCGCAAGCTAGATCGAACCTAAAGTACCAAAACCAACAAAATCTCAACATATATACTCACAAATTTCGAAATCATGGGGTAGAGCAACTGGAGTGAGAGTGAGGCTTACCTAGGAAATTGTTCTGATAGATACATAAAGCTCGACGCGGTGGTCGCGTGGCCGCAAACGGTGCGGCGATCGGAGCTTGGAGCGAAAAGTTATGGATGATTGAATGGAAGACAAGGGTTTGGAACCTTTCTTCCTTTCCCTTGTGTTTGCTTCAGCGTTCTTGGCTGAATGAAGGAAGAAGAGTAATTCTTCTTAAAGTGTATGGGTTGATTGGGTTGGGCCTTGGGCCCATTTTGGGCTTGGTTCGGTCCGTTCGACCCAATTTTGGGCCAAATTATTTAAAATTAGTGTCAAAATTCTTATTTTAATTGGCTCTATCTTATTTTATTATAAAATTTACATTTCTAATTTCTTTTATTGAAAATTAATTTTTTGATTATTTATTCGCTAATTTTACGGGGTTTACATCCTACCCACCTAATTAAGAATTTTACCCTCAAAAATTCAAATTTAGTTACCTGAAAAGAGGTGTGTGTAGTCCTTCCGCATATCTGATTCGAGCTCCCAAGTATACTCTTCAATACCAGCTCGAATCCAAGCTACTTTTACCAATGATACTTTCTTTCCGCGCAAACGTTTGACGCTGGTGTCATCGATCCTAACCAGGATTACTAGAAGTGTCAGATCTTCTCGTACTTGAACCGATTTCGGTTCCAGAATATGACTTGCATCAGGAGTATATTTACGAAGCTGCGACACGTGAAATATGTTGTGCAGGTTTGAAAGATGTGGCGGTAAGACAATCCTGTAAGCTACCGGCCCAATCCTCTTCAAAATTTCAAATGGTCCAATGTAACGGGATTTAACTTCTTCGTCTTGATTGCTTTTCCCACTCCAGTTGTTGGAGTAACCTTCAGAAACACATGCTCTCCTTCTTCAAATTCTAAAGGCTTCTGCCTTTGATCAGCATAGCTCTTCTGACGGCTTTGAGCGACAAGCATTCGACTTTGGATTTTCTTTATCTGCTCAGTAGTTTCAGATATCATTTCAGGCCCTAACAAGCTCTTCTCCCCAGTTTCATACCAGCTTAGCGGAGACTAGAACTTCCTTCCATACAGAGCCTCATACGGAGCCATCCCGATGCTTGCATGGTAGCTATTATTATATGCAAACTCCACTAGTGGCATATACCAATCCTAGCTCGCTGGCTGGTCCAAAACACAAGCTCTCAGCATATCATCCAATGTTTGGATTGTCCTCTCTGACTGACCTTCTGTTTGAGGGTGATATGTAATGCTTAAACTCAACTGAGTCCCAAATGCTCGCTGAAAGGCTCCCCAGAATCTTGATGTGAATCGAGGATCTCTGTCGGATATGATGGTGGTAGGAACGCCGTGCAACCTCACAACCTCTTTAATGTACAGTCATGCTAACTCCTCCAATGTACAGCTCATTCGAATGGGGAAAAAGTGGGGCAACTTTGTCAGTCGATCCACAATCACCCAAACAGCATCATATCCGGCCCGAGTCCTTGAGAAGCCCGACACGAAGTCCATTGCAATGCTCTCCCACTTCCATTACAAAATCTCTAAGGGCTGAAGGGTTCCTGATGGTTTCTGATGCTCAATCTTGACTTTCTGATAGGTTAAGCACTTTGAAACGTGCAACGTCACATCATTCTTCATTCCTGGCCACCGGAACATCGTTTTCAGATCTTGATACATCTTAGTGCTTCCCGGATGGATAGAGAACCCGCTTTTGTGTGCCTCCTTCAAGATATCCTGCCGTAAGTTTCCGACGTCCGGTACAATAATTCGGCCCTTAAACCTCCATAATCCGTCTTTTTCCTCTGACACTCTCCACTACTTCCCTTGTTCAATTGCCGGCAATACTTTCTGTAATTCTTTATGATCTTGCTGAGCTTTTTCAATCTCAGACTTGAATTTACTTGAAATTTGCAGCTGACTTAAACACAGAGTCCCAAACTCCTCTCCAACACCCAATTTCAGGCATTCAAACGCCTTTAGCAACTCTTCCTCTCGTAGCATCATCTAAGCAGCACATAGGGACTTCTGGCTTAAAGCGTCCGCCACAACATTCGCTTTTCCAGGGTGGTAACTCAACTTGAAGTCATAGTCCTTTAGAAGCTCCATCCACCTCCTCTGACGCATATTCAATTCTTTTTGCTCAAAGAGGTACTTCAAGCTTTTGTGATCTGAGAAGACTTGGAACCTAACACCATAGAGATAATGTCTTCAAATCTTTAGAGCAAACACAACGGCAGCATGCTCTAAATCGTGAGTCGGGTAGTTCATCTCGTGCGGCCTTAACTGTCGTGAGGCATATGCCACGACATTACGGTGCTGCATCAGCACGCACCCCAGACCCTTCATTGATGCGTCACAGTATACCTCAAATGGCTCACTCGGCTCGGGCAATACTAACACATGTGCAGTAGTCAACCTCAACGCTTGAAAGCTTTCCTCGCACTCAGGAGTCCAAACAAATGGTGCATCATTTCTAGTCAGCTTAGTTAAAAGCAAAGCGAGTTGTGAAAATCCTTTAATGAACCTCCGGTAACAACCCGCCAAACCTAGGAAACTCTTAATTTCTGTCACAGAAGCTGGGCGCTCCCAATTCATTACTGCCTCAACTTTAGCAGGATCCACAGAAATCCCCTGTTGACTTACCACATGACTAAGAAACTTCACCTCACTTTTCCAGAACTCGCATTTAGATAACTTGGCATACAATTTTCTCTCCTTCAAGATTTACAGCACAGTTCACAAGTGATCTACATATTCTGCTTCGATTTTAGAGTAAATGAGAACGTCATCAATGAAGATGACAATGAATTTATCTAAGAACGGACAGAAGATTCGGTTCATGTAGTCCATAAACACTGTCGGGGCATTGGTTAACATGAAAGACATCACCGTGTATTCGTAGTGACCGTATCGCGTTTTGAAAGCAGTCTTCAGAATGTCCTCGTCTCTAACCCTAATCTGATGATACCCATATCGCAAGTCAATCTTGGAAAACACTCTGGCTCCCTGTAGTTGATCGATTAGATCGTCGATCCTTGGCAACGGATATTTATTTTTTACGGTAACTTTATTCAACTGCCGATAATCGACACACAGACGCATACTCCCATCCTTCTTCTTTACCAGTAACACTGGCGCTCCCCACAAAGAAACACTCGACCGAATGAAACGTTTACTCATTAAGTCTTCCAGCTAAGCCTTAAGGTCGGCCATCTCCAAAGGTGACATACTATAAGGAGCACTCGAGATCGGACCTGCTCTAGGTACTAATTCAATTGCAAACTCAACCTCTCGATTAGGTGGAAATTCACAAACAACCAGGATTTGCTCTAAGATTTGGTCATCACCCGAAACACCCACAGTTAACAGCATAATACCCTGACATTTATATCCAGAACAGTTTACCATCATAGAGTTTAAATAGTAATTATTCACCACAACTGACCCTTCTGATCCGTCTGGCATAAAGTACATTGATTTCTCAAACAGTCGAGCAAAACATGATTCTTAGATAACCAATCCAGTCCCAAAATGAGATCCAGACCAGTCATCGGTAAACAGATCAAATCATGAACGAAATCACGCTGTTGAACCCAAAACGAGACTTATGGACATCCTAACCTAGTCATAATGGCTTTAGAAGTGGTATTATGCACATTTAAATCATAACCTAAGACCTCAATCTTCAGTCCTAACTCATCAGCCCTTTCAAATGCTATAAATGAATGTGTCGCCCCAGAATCAAATAAAGCACTTAAAAATTTACCAGCTACTTCACAGTTACCTCTGATCAAGGTCTCGAATCCCTCGGCACCTACTGCTGAAGTGGTGAACACTCTCCCTAGCTACTGCACTCTACCAGTATCATACTTCTTCTTTTCTGGGCAATTCCAGGCCAAGTGCCCCAGGTTGTCTACAAAAGAAACACACCCCCAATCCTACTCTGCATGGAACTCCGAGATGATGCTTCCCGCGCCTTTGATAGTTTAGATCACTCTGTGGCTGCTTTCCATACCTTCTTTCTTGATTGGCATTGTTATTCTGCCTCCTGAAACTACCTTGACCCTGATTATATTGCGGAACAAAACCTCCATGCTTGAAATTTTGGCCCCTCGGTGCAAAGTTCCTCCCTTGAGCCCTCTAAAAAGGCATCCTCAGACTTCCCTTCTCCAATGACGCCTTCCTCACACATTCTTCTGCCACTCGGCTTTTGTTTACAAGCTCAGAGAATACTCTGATCTCCACCAGGGCAACGGAGCTCATAATATCATTCTGAAGGCCCCTTTCGTACTTAATGCACTTCTATTCAGCAAAATCCTTAGGCGTACATTGGCCAATGCGAGAAAATTGGCACAGTTCTTCGAACTTGTTAGTGTACTCAGTAACAGTCACCTGTCCTTGTTTCAATTGTAGTAATTCAAGTTCTTTGGTGTTTCTGACCGAGTTTGGAAAATACTTTCTATAAAACTCTGTTCAAAACACTTCCCATGGTACCATAGCTCCATCTGGCTGCAAGATACGTCGTGTTCTCTACCACCAGTATTGGGTCTCGCCTTGCAGCTGATAAGTCCCGAATTCAACCCACTGCTCCTCAAGAACCTGTTGAGCCTGCAGTGCCTGCTCCATAGCCTGAATCCAGTTATCTACTTCAGTGGGGTTTACGGTTACCCTAAAGGTCAGATAGTGAACCTTCAAAAAGGAGGCAAGAGTCATGGGACCCTCTTCACCATTATTCCCATTGTTTCCATTGTTTATTTGATTACCCGGTGCCTCGGCTGTCGCCTGCATAGCCACAGCCATGTTTCCCAGGACAGCCATGAAGTCTATAGGGTTGTTCCCTGTTGGTTCAGGAATAGCATTGCCTATTCTACCTCTTCCTCTCCCGCGACCATGTCTGCGAGTCGACATCTGGTTTATATACACACCAAACAAGTGAAATTAAGTTGATCAGTCTTAATATTACAAGTCTAGTGCTTCAAGTCCTAAATGCATACTCATAAATGTTTATGCCATATATATCAGTTAGATATCCTAATAGCACATAAACAAACACACAGAGAATGGACAGAAGCATAGTCAGTCCGTCCCTCAGGCTCTACAGGAACGAACCGCTCTGATACCGTAATGTAATACCCTACCATGCAGAGTTTTACGCTTAAATCGTAAAACTGAGGTGGTGTGGTATTACGACCTCTAAAATAAAACGTATATACGTATATTAGTCGAAAGAAGGAAATATACTAGGAGCCTTGAAGAATAGGTAAAACAAAATCGTAAAATCAAAAGCACAACACTCAAGATTAAGGATTACTTACGTACGAAGAAAGCTATAGTTCATAAACATATGTATATAGAAAGTAAGAACAGAGGGTCAAGAGTACAAAATAACAAGCTCCAAATTAGATATATATACACACCTAATTCACATTTATCACATATACATATACAAAATTCAATACCTACACACTTAACCAATGAATTCACTATGGGTCGAGAATCCTTACCGTACCCACGGACCAAATGAACCAAGCCCCACAATTCTCGCAAGCTAGATCGAACCTAAGGTACCAAAGCCAACAAAATCTCAACATATATACTCACAAATTTTGAAATCAAGGGGGTAGAGCAACTGGAGTAAGAGTGATGCTTATCTAGGAAATTGTTCTAATAGATTCGTAGAGCTCGACGCGGTGGTTGTGTGGCCATAAACGATGCAACGATCGGAGCTCGGAGCGGAAAATTATGGAAGATTGAATGGAAGACAAGGGTTTGGAACCTTCCTTCCTTTTCCCTTGTGTTTGCTTCAGCGTTCTTGGCTGAATGAAGGAAGAAGAGTAATTCTTCTTGAAGTGTATGGGCTGATTGGGTTGGGCCTTGGACCCATTTTGGGCTCGGTTCGACTGGTTCGGTCCGTTCGACTCAATTTTAGGCCAAATTCTTTAAAAGTAGTGTCAAAATTCTTATTTTAATTTGCTCTATCTTATTTTACTATAAAATTTATATTTCTAATTTCTTTTATTGAAAATTCATTTATTAATTATTTATTCGCTAATTTTACGGGATTTACAAATGTTAATTTTGATAAACCTGAGTAAATTTTAGAGTTGTTGTTGTTCTTTTTTGTTTGTTGAATGTTGATTTTTTAGAGTTGTTGTTGGTGAATCTAAGCAAATTTTAGTTAGAATTGTTATTGAATTTGGTAGTTACTGCTGTTGTATTTAGTTTTTTAGAGTTGTTGTTGAACTTGAGAAAATTTTAGTGAATTTTGGTTGAATAGTTAAATTTGTTTTTGATTATCATTAATGAACTTTGGTTGTTGTTGTGTTGCTTAAAAACTCATTTAGATAAAAAAAAAAGGCTGAAAATCTTTTGTTTCTTTTGCTAGAATTTTAAAAATGTCTTCATCTCAAACACCATCAAATACGTCATCATCTCAAAAATAAGCATCATCAGCAACTCCTGATGTTACAACTAAAAGAGTTTATAATAATAAAGGGAAGACTGATCCTGTTTGGGGTCATTGTAAATAAATTATGAAAAAAAAAAGAAAAATCACTATGATGTGCATATATTGTTGAACTAGTGATCTGGTGACCCGATCATATGACTGAGTTGATTATCGGTTCGATTTCGATAACTATGATATTTGTGAAGAAGTAAAAGTTCATTCCACATTTTCACCATTCCTAGGAACAAGTTATACCTCAATCAGTCTTACCAATAATACAAAAATTGGTAATATAGTCATTTTTTTTTCAATAACTCTCAAGTGCTTCCATTTAAGAAAAATATTCCAATTTTGGTAATATAATTTGAGAAATATAAAAAAATGTTTAAAAATAATTGTATATACCTAATGTTCATTCATACTCTGTTCCCCAATAGCTAGGTCTGAAAGATCAAAATAGATAGAGTTCAGGCTATCTAGTCCAAGAAATTCCAAACTCACTCCATTTGCATATCCAACTTTTTGTATTGACTTCTACTACTCCTATAAATATGCTCGTATATTTAAATATGAGATCTCAATGAATCTTAGATAAAAATAATAATCACTGATCAGAACAAGAGGGAGAGTTACAAGAGTAGTTATTAAACCATCACTTCAACTGTATAAATACTCTTCCAAACTCAGGTATTTCTCAATCATAACATATAAATCTACATTAAACATTTATTAACTTAAGTATTGAAGTCTCTTGCTGATACTGTAACAATCTTACTATCAGAATGTCACGTTTTCGGCTGCGCCACTCTGATAGCGAGGAGTATTACGACGACTTTAAATACATCTTTACACAATGAGAGCCTTTAAAGTGAAAGCCACATTTTCGTCGTGTAAAAAATCGAAAATGCTTTTTCTTTAATCACAGTTACGAATTTCTCAAAAATCAATCTCATTACTTTAAATTCTTTAAAGTTCTCAAATCGTAACTCTGTAATTAGAATCAATCAAATAAACTCATTTTTGGAGTTAACCAAGTTCCCAAAATCAATTTCAATTTCATTCTTAACTTTAAAACATTCTCAAAGGACTCGAAAATCATTTTGTTCCGCTAAGTAATCGAATACTTTAACTTCTCTTTCAAGCTCCAAAACTTTTTTCTCAAAGACTCGAAAAATCCTTTATTCTTAAATACATCCTTATATTACTTTATTTTTCATTAAAATACTCAAAACACCACTCTTTAATTTATATCAATTCACTAAAACTCATTTTCAATTTAATTAAATACCCAAATCATAAATCCTTTTTATAATTTGCCAAACCAAAATAAGTTAAATATCCAATTCACTTTTATTACGTTAGTTTTCTCTAAAACTCCTCAAAAACATAATCCTTAAACCAAAATTAATCAAACAAAAACTCATTTCTTTAGTTAAAAAAATTTTCCCAAAAGAGACTAAAAGACCATTTTATTTCACCAATCAATCCCAATGATTTAATTTCACTTAAATACTTATAAAATTTTCGACAGCATCTACTCTAAAATAGGGCTAGCAATAGGTAGGGTAGGGTAGGGTTTAAACCTACCCTAACCTACTCACAGGTTAAAAATCTCTCAACCCTAATCCTACCCACATCCTAAAAGTTATAAACCCTATCCTACCCTACCCTATCCGCAGAAATATCAATTTTTTTCAAAATAAATATAAAGTTCAATCATTTCGAATTTCATACATATTAATAAAATAAAAAATAAAAAACTAACGCTCTAAATTACTAAATTAACTAACTAGTTTAATGGTTGTTCATTTATTATAAGTTATTACATGAGGAAGGTTGTGGGTTCAACTCTCACCTCCTTCACTATATATCTAATTTTTATAAAATATGTGTTATATATGGGGTGCGGTAGTATAAGTTATTACATGAAGAAAGTTGTGGGTTCAACTCTCACCTCCTTCACTATATATCTAATTTTTATAAAATATGTGTTATATATGGGGTGCGGGTAGGGTAGGGTACACCCTAAATCCGTAACCTACCCTACCCGCAAGCATACCCGGACCAATCTCTACCCTACCCACAAGTATACCCGGACTGATCTCTACCCTACCCGCAACGGGTCGGTAGCCTACCCTACCCGAACGAGTTAGACCGAGTAGGGTACACTCTAAATCCGTAACCTACCCTACCCGCAATGGGCTACCTACCTGCAAGTATACCCGGACCGATCTCTACCCTACCCGCGAGTAGGATATGAATTGCCAGCCGTCCTCTAAAATTAAGACTTTGCCACCTTGCGGGTTTCCTCATTTTCAGAAATTCTCACTTTCAATCTCAATTTATTTCAATCTAAAACAACATTCAGGCAAAAAACTATCCACATCAATTATAACCAGTTCTACAGTAACCAACTCAACAAACTCAATCAACAAATCAGAATATCCAACCTTCTTAATCAATCAATAAATCAATCAGATGACAATCACATCCATCCTAAACCATTCAATTTAACCCATAAGACTCACATAACCACAAAAATATATTTTCCATTTCAATATTGAGTTAACAATTTCTGGAAATAATATGGATTTTAAGAAAGAACCCCTACCTCAAATCCTCGAACTCAGTGATTATTAAACGCAACGAACCCCTCTTTTTCTTTCAGTTCATAGGGGCGGCAACAATTCCGACCGCTATCGCAGCAGCAACAGCCATCAAATACTGTATGTAGTCACGGTAACTCAACCCTGAGATATTAACGTCGCGTAAAACTCAATAACTTATAACAGAATAACAACGGTAAGGGTTTCGGGATAAGAGCGACTTACTGTACTCAGAGAAGAACCAAAGAACGAAGTAACAAAAGCTCCAGTGATGACGAAAAACCTCAGCAGCAACTGCAGCAATAACATAGTGACAACAACATCTCGAAAATAGAAAGAATGGAAACCAGAAACAAGAACAACCTTACCAGTGGCAGTAGCGCTAACTCAGCCAGTTCTGGCAGTGTTTTTCAGCGACCACAATGCCATTTTCAGGCAACAGAGGCATGGCTGGTTTCTCCTTCGACAGCAGCAGCTTCCCCTCAGCTTTGTGGGTGGTGACAGCGATGAGCCTGGTTTCGACGATTGTAGAAGCAGCGAGGACGAGCTCCTCCCCTTCCTCGCACATCAGGAACGGTAGCGACTGCTCTGACGGCGACGGGCCCAACGGTGGCGACGACGAAGCTAGCTGCGGCTCTCTTCCTCGTGCATCCTCCTCCTCAACGACCACAGCGGTAGCGAAGATCCCATCCAGCGGCGGCGACGCGTTGGTGACAGCTCCTCTCTCTCTCTCTCTCTCTCTCTCTCTCTCTCTCTCTCTCTCTCTCTCTCTCTCTCTCTCTCTCTCTCTCTCTCTCTCTCTCTCTCTCCTCCACTGTTGGCGACGACGACGGCGACACCCATCTGCCGGCGTCGTCTGCTCCATTCTCCTTTTCTTCCCTTTTCTTCTTCTTTCTTGGTCTCCCCTTCCCTCTTTCCCCTTCTCTTTTCTTTTCTGGTCGTTGGGTGTAGGGGGGTGGTGACGTGTGTGTGTGTGAGAGAGGGAGTGAGAGTGAGAGTGTGAGTGTGTTGTTAGGGTTAGGGTTTGTGGTAGAAATTAGGGTTTGATAAAGTATGGATTTTAATAAAAATAAAATAGTAGAGTAATAATTTAAAACTAAATTAAATACAAAATAATTATCTTTAAAATACTATTTAATTATCAACTTGTAAATTATTTTCAATTAAATATTAATTCAATAAAAATTAAAAATAATTAAATTAATTCTCCTTTATTTATAAAATAAGGTTCAAAGTCAATATATTTAAATTAAAACATATAAAATTCTCATTATTTCTGAATTTCTAAAACTTTAAATTATAGTTGAGAAATTGTCCTTCCTATTTATATATAAAAATCTCTAAAAATATAATTTTAAATAAATATAATAAATCATAAATAACTTATTATCTTAATTTTCAAAAATCTAGAGTCTTATAAATACCACTCCGTCTTCACTCAAAGATCTTGGACGACTTCACTTCTTTCATCGGTGGAGACATTGGATCTATCACCAGAAAAAATCTGGACCTCGTGTTTAAATCCAAATCATCAATATCAAGTAATCTCCAAAACACCTAGCTATATATTTATTTCAACTAACAACCTTCTTCAATCTAAAAAGTCATACTAATCTTACTAGTTAGGTTTGAATCTTAAACACATTCATAATTAAGATCATGAGTCAAAATAAGCACCGAATAATAATTTAGCGTCGCCGGACAAACTATTTCTTTGGTTTCTAGCTTAATTCGTTTCTCTAGAAAAGCAGTAACCTAAGGAGCAGGGCAACCATGTGTCGCGACCAAAATATCCAATCTAGGAGTAATTCCAACCATAGACAAAAAGCCAATGTTACTGATGCTTTCATTTTCTTCTTGTTGTTGCAGTGCTCAATGTTCACGTTACGTATTGCGCATTATATATGGTCCCATCTCCATCCCCTGGACCCTGATAGCTATTTTATTAAGAAGCAGTTGGCCAGTTACTCTCTCGAGTCAGTGTGATTAATGCCGGTTATGCTTCATGGCAAGAATAATGCCAAGTTGCCATTAATGTGGCAGGCCCGACGGGTGACCATGCATCGTGATTAATTTTGAAATCAAAGATATAGATATAGTCTCCTATGGTGGAAATTCAAGTGCAATCGAAATCTAATGACTCTCAGATATCAATTTCACGTGAAGTCCACTTCACCTGAGTTTTCATCTTATTTTTTATTCATTCAATTTACCCATACTTATCTTGTAATTGATCCCCCCCAAATTATTGTATATTTTTTAATAGAACCCACACAAATATGTAAAGATAAATAAACACTACAATGTGAAGGAATAACTCTTCCAATTTTGTACTTATTAAGAACATCATAAGCTAACTATTTGATGAATAACGAAACATTTATTGATGCTCAATAATACAATATAAAAAAGAATTTGGATGTTAATATAAGGCATTACACTAAAATTTTAGAACAATATAATAGACATCAATGTATAATAATGATCAGTAGAATAATTTTGATGTTAAAAAAAAATTCCTTTCAAAATTTGATTATCATGTTTTTTTTTTTTTTTTATCTATCAAATTATCCATGCCAACAACAACAAAGCAAAAGCCGTTGGATTCGATGCATTATTCGATCCACACACACTACCTACCCTTATCTTATGTTATATCTAAAATGCATTATATGAAAAAAATTAACCATTATATATTTATATAAGGATTGATTTATATATTATTTTAAAAAATAATTAATTATTAAAATAATAAAATCTATCATAATAAAATAATTCAATTTTTTAAAATTATAATAAATAGAAATTTTCAACAATACTAAATATATAATTAATTTTTAGTATTCATATATAGCAAGATTCATCCTATAAGCTTTAGATTTAGAATTATTGGTTCCCCTAACTTAAAAAGTTAGCTCTTTTTTTTTTTGGAGAGGGATAATTTATAAAAATCACAATTTATTTTCTATTGTCCATATTTGTTACATAAAAAATTAATTTCAGCACGATATATATACACACGCGCATACAAAATTATTAATTAGTATAAAGCATGTAAATAAACCCTCTTTCACGCATTACTTAATTGAACAACAATAAAGTTGTAAATACATATATAGCATTTTGCTAGCAAATACCTTTAAAATACTTACTCAAATTTAAGAAATTAAAATAAAATATAAAGTTCTTTTTTGTTAATTATTTATTATATCAAAATTTTAATAAAACTGTTCACATATAATAATACTCTATTCTTTCAAGTTTAGGAGTGAACAAATAGATAGTCCGACTCCACCAAAATCTGCCCAAAAATAAGGCGGTCGGCCAACACCCGCCAAATGAAATGGACTTAAAATGTTAGCTCATCCTTTTTTTTTTATGACGGGTTGATGGACCGACCGGATTAGCTCGTCTAACATTTTTTTTATAAAAACTAATCTAAAAAAATGATAATTTTAAAATTAAATATAAATAAAAATAATTAAATTATAATACATTTTTTTATGATTTTTTTTAATTTTAACTTCAATAGAGTTATTCATAATAATGATATCCATAATAAAATTATTTTTATTTTAAGAAACAAATCACATGGTGTGAACACATATATGAGTATAAAATAAAATAAATAAAATTAATAACAAAAAAGAATTAAAAAAGCTAAAAGAATATGTTTAAAAATTATATAATTATTAATTTTATAATATTAATTATATTTTATTAAAAAAAATTAGTCCGGCAAGACGAGTTGTCCCATCCCACCAAAATCCGGGTGCTTGACGACGTGGGTTTGGTAAATTTTAAATCCTAACTTGACCAATTTTTTTGGCGAGTTCGAGAGATTGATATGACGAATTCGACCCATTTTATCACTCATACTCATATTAAAATAGTATAAATTCTCATTATCTAAAAATAAAATGCTTAATAACCTTTGGAAGACAATTTTATTTCTTGAACTAATTTTTTAAAATGAGTTAGACCCATATAATTTCTAATAGTTATCATTTTATTTTTATATACTTAAACTCAAGGTGAAAGTATATATATAACATAGGAGGAAATGATATGATCCCAACTTTATTTTCAAAATTGAAATATTAGAACTACATCTTACTTAAAAAGGTAAATAAATTTCCTTTATTTTCCCTTTACTTTTCTATATAAGCTTAATGTCATTTAGCACCTTTCTTCAGAAATAGATTTTTCCATTTTTTTTCTTGTAAATTGTGATATTTTATTATATAATACTTTCTTTTTACATTTTTTGTATTGTCACTCTTAAAAAAAATATACAATAGAAAATGACACCTTACCATCTCAATTTAAGAAAAGAAAATTAAGAAGATTCATTCCTCTTCCTTTCCCATTAAAAATAACAGTAACTCTCCACGTACAAGTTATTTTTTTATATAAGTCTATACAAATTATTTATATTTATGTGCGCACGTTCTTCTTTGTGTCGTTATTATACGTTCTTTTTATTCTTCTTGCTATACGTTCTTCTTCTTCGTTATTTTTCTTTTTTGTTATCATCGTCACCAACACTACCTCCTCCTCCTCCTCCTCCTCCTCCTCCTCCTCCTCCTCCTCCTCTTTTTTATTGGAATTTCTTCTTTTCCTTCTTTTTCCTCCTTCTCCTCCATCATTAGTTATATCGTTGTTGAAGATAATGAATATTCAAGTTCAAATTGTCAATTGAATCAGAATGAATTTTATTATTGTTTTGAATCCAATCAAGTAGCTGAGATGTGGTTCAATTCTAGTTAATTTTTTAGTTAGTAGTTTATGATTTTGTAGGTGAATAATGTTTCATCGTTGATTATTTGAATTGAATGTAATGTAAAAATTCTGTATTAAAGAAAATATTTTTCTGTATTTATAGCAAATTTGGGTGTAACACAAAAATATTTGGGTGTAACATGAAGATATTTGAGTGTATTGTTTAAGAATTTTCGGTGTATGTGTGCTGATAAGTTCTGCATAATTCAAAACTCTTCTTCTCCTTCCTCCTAATCTTCTGCTGCTTCTCATTCTTTTCATCATCATCATCATCTTCTTCTTCTTCTTATTTTTTTTCTTATTCAATTTTTTTTCTTATTTTATCTTCTCAAGTTTCTTCTTGTTTTACTCTTTTAACAAGAATAAAAACAAAAAAAATCAAATAAAGAAGAAGAAGAAACACATAATTCTACAAAATTACTTGGAAGAGGATGAACTTATATTCATTCAACTAAAATAAAGAAAGGAATAAGGAAAAGAACAAGAAGAAAAAGAAGAAAAATGCAGCATTAGAGGAAACATTTTTCTGTATTTGCAGCAAATTTGGGTGTAACACGAAGATATTTGAATGTAACACGAAGATATTTGAGTGTATTGTTTAAGAATTTTTAGTGTATGTGTGCTAATAAGTTCTGTATAATTCAAAACTCTTCCTCTTCCTCCTCCTCATCTATTGCTGCTTTTTCTTCTTTTTTTTCATCATCATCATCACCATCTTCTTCTTCTTTTTTTCTTATTCATCTTTTTCTTTTTATTTTACCTTCTTAAATTTCTTCTTATTTTACTCTTTTAACAAGAATAAAAACAAAAAAATCAAACAAAGAATAAGAAACACATAATGCTGCAAGAAGAGGAAGAACTTATATTCATTCAACTAAAAAAAAGAAAGAAATAAGAAAAAAAAAGAAGAATAAAAAATGCAATATTAGAGAAAATATTTTTCTCTATTGTAGCAAATTTGGGTGTAACACGAAGATATTTGGGTGTAATACAAAGATATTCAAGTGTATTATTTAAGAATTTTCGGTGTATGTGTGCTGATAAGTTCTGCATAATTCAAAACTCTTCTTCTTCCTCTTTCCCTTCCTCATCTTCTACTGCTTCTTCTTCATCTTCTTATTTTATATTTTCATAATTTTTTTTTAGAGTAAAAAATTAAATAAAAAAAAATACATAATGTTACAAAATCAATAAAGAGAGGAGGAGGGAAAAAATGCAGCAACAACGGTAATAATAAAAAAACAACGATAAAAAAACCCACAAAAAAAAAGAAACGCAAATGACATTATAAATTTATTATTGTAAGCGGGTAAATAATATAGAAATGAATTTTTTTTCTTTGAAATTTATTGATTTCTCTAAAAACACTTCATTCCAATTTAGTATTTCATATTTCATATTTAGAAAAATTGAAGGCTTTTGTATGCATAAGTAACAACTACTTATATGCATTCAATTCAAGAATAAATCATGGTTTCATATTGGGTACCATGCTTTCCAAGTATCACCAGTAAAACTCACATGCTAACAACTATTTACGGCTAAGATACGGGCACCAATAATACAAGAAAATATACCACCATTCATACTGAAAGCCAAAAGGAGCTTAAATCCGTATATTTAAATATATTTAAAAATTTAATATATTCAAAAAATTAATATCAATAACTCTAAATAATTAAACAATAAAAACTACAAATAATTAAATAAGTAATATCAATAATTTCAAATAAAATTAAATTAAAAAATACAAAAACTAAAGCATATTAAATCTACACTAATTTCTCTAATAATTTAATTTATACTAACTTTTGTTATACCTTTATTTAAATAATTAAAAAATATCTCTAACACTTAATACTAATTTCTAAATAATTACCTCTAACTTCTACAAAATAACTGCTTTAAACTTAAACAAATAATATTTAAGTATATGATATACTAAGAAAGTAACCTACATATAAAAGACATACAGTCTTCATGTAAAAATTAGATTTTAAGTGCTCTGAATAATTAGATTTTAAGTACAAAAATATTAGATTTTAAGTACTCTAAATAATTGGATATAAATAATATTTAATAATAATTAAATTTTAAATAATTAAACCTAATATTAAGTACTCTACCTAGATTTTAACAATAATATTTAACAATATTAAGTACTTTAATTATAAAAATTAGATTTTATTAAAATAACTGTAATTTTTACATGAAAAAGACTATATGTCTTTTACAGTTAAGTTTACTTAATATTATTTGTTTAAGTATTAGAGATATTTTTTAATTATTTAAATTATTAAAAGTTAGTGTAAATTAAATTATTAGATAAATTAATGTATATTTAATACACCTTAATTTTTGTATTTTTTAATTATTTAGAATTATTGATATTTTTATTTAATTATTTGTGATAAATTTCATCATTTTTATTGTTAATTATTTAGAGTTATTGATATTAATTTTTTAAAAATATTAAATTTATAAATACATGGGTTTAATTTGTATTACCGGTGCACATATATTTATCTATCAATAGTTGTGCTCCTTAAAATGTTAAAAAGACAAAATTATAGTGCATTCAGATTTAGACAATCTGATAATATCTATATTTAATAGATTTAATTAAATAAATTATCTTATTTTTAATATAGATAATTGTGGTGGTACTTGTTCCTCGTGTTCCTTATAAGTCCAAGCTCCAAACTCACGGCCAAAAAATCTAAAATACTCAAATTCAGCAGTCGGCTATCAACCAAAGCAAAAGAGAGAGTCATAGGTCATACAGTGGGAAAAGAAAAACAATTAAGCACGACAGCTAAAATAAAAAATAAATAAAAAAAAATGGGAATAGTAGAGGAAGCTCACAACGTGAAAGTGTTAGGTTCAGGAGACAAGTTCTTAATCCTGGCTCATGGATTTGGCACCGATCAATCTGTGTGGAAACACTTCGTCCCTCATCTCCTTGATGATTATCGCGTCATTCTCTACGATAATATGGGTGCAGGTACCACCAACCCTGATTACTTCGACTTTGAAAGACACTCCAGTTTAGAGGGCTACGCCTACGATTTGCTTGCGATTCTTGAAGAACTTTCTGTTCATTCTTGCATCTTTGTTGGCCACTCCGTGTCCGCCATGATCGGCGCTGTTGCTTCTATTGCTCGCCCCGATCTCTTCTCTAAGCTCATCATGGTCTCTGCTTCCCCTAGGTAACGTAACCAAAATTGATGCCTTAGCTTTTTATTTTGACTCAGTCAGTTTCTTCTTTGAAATTATCAATTAGAAAAAAAAATCTAATTTGGCACAATACAGTTTAAAAGACATTCAATTCAACCTTAAGTCCTAATTAAGGGTTAATAGTGGAAATGGAACAGGTACTTGAACGATGTGAATTACTATGGAGGATTTGAGCAGGAAGATCTAGACCAATTGTTCGATGCTATGTCGGCAAACTACAAAGCATGGTGCAACGGTTTTGCGCCGCTGGCAGTCGGCGGAGATATGGAGTCCGTTGCGGTGCAGGAGTTCAGCAGGACTTTGTTCAACATGAGACCGGACATAGCTCTTGTTGTATCACGCACCATTTTCCAAAGCGATATGAGGCAGATCTTGGTACATGTCACCGTGCCGTGCCACATCTTGCAGAGTAAGAAGGACATGGCTGTTCCAGTAATGGTCTCCGAATACCTCCACCAAAACCTCGGCGGCATCTCTGTCGTCGAGATCATGGCCACTGATGGCCATTTGCCGCAATTGAGCTCGCCGGATATTGTTATTCCGGTGCTTCTCAAGCATATTCAACATGATATTGTGGTATGAATTATATTGAGGAATTGAAGAAGGTTAGTTGGCAGTGATGTCAATGTTTTTAGCTAAAAACAACAAAAATGTTAGAATCCATAATATGTCGCCATCTAGATTTAGTTTGAGAAAATGTTAATGTGAGAATTAATTAATCTGTAGCTTTATTTTGGTTGTCTTGGTAGCCTGTTTAATTTCTCATGGTAAATTCACCAAGAGCAATAATGGCTTATGGTGGTTGTGTATTTGTGCAAGTTATTATTCTCTCTATGAGGAACAAATGAGTATGTGTACTCTATCCCCTGTTTTTCTTTGTCTGTATTATTGTTTGTTGTCTCAATTCTTGATAAGCTCATATAAATGAATCTATTAATAAAGTAATGATGAAAAAAATAATTATTTTTAAATAAAAATAATAAAATTTATTATTTAATAATAATTAATTTTTATTTTATTATTTTATTAATTTTTTATTTTAAAAATATCTAAAATTTTTAATTTTATTATTATGGCTGAATTAGTGCTCACTTCTACCTGGGTTATTTTGCCACAGTAATTAATTTAACAAGATTTATCAAAATTCAAATATAGTCTTAGAGAAGGAAAGGACTAGGAAGTGGACATTGTTAATCCATAGTAATTAATTTAACAAGATTTATCAAAATTCAAATATAGTCTTAGAGAAGAAAAGGACTAGGAAGTGGACATTGTTAATCCATTTGGCGGTTAAAGAATATATGTCATAAACAATTAGTTAGGTATTTAATTGATGTCTTTAATATAATATTTTTATTTTATTATTTTATAATAGACTAGCTAATTCTCAAATTTTTTAAAGTATTTTATTTAATTAAATATATTGAAATTAAATATTACTAAATTGTTCTAAATATAAGTGTACTACAATTTTGTCCTACAACTTTTTATATAAATCATGACATTGCTATTAATTTTAGAAAAAAAAAAAAAAAGCTAGAAAGTAACTACAATTTATGCATTCAATTCAAGAATAAATCATTGTTTCATTTCAAGTGCCATAGGTAAAAAAATATATTAAGATTTATGTTAAAAGGAGCTTAACTCCATATATTTAAATATATTTAAAATTAAATATATTTAAAAATTAATATTGATAACGCCAAATAATTAACAAAAAAAACTACAAAAATTTATTATAAATAATTAAATAAGTAATATCAATAATTTCAAATCATGAAAATTAAAAAATACAAAAACTAAAACATATTAAATTTATACTAACTTTTTAATAATTCAATTTATACTAACTTTTTTTAATACACTAATTTAAATAATTAATAAAATATCTCTAATATTTAAATAAATAATATTAAATAACTTACATATAAAAGACATATAGTCTCCATATAAATATTCTCATAGTTACTTTTACATAAAATCTAATTTTTATAATTAGAGTATTTAATATTGTTAAATATTATTGTTAAAATCTAATTAGAGTATCTGTTACAACTTAGAATATTAGTCGTTACTAATTTTGTGATTTGAAGATAATTAAAGCCTATATGAAGTTACGGTAAATCACATGTATATACCAAACACATCTTAATATTACATAAATCTTTCAAAACAAAAAATGTTACGTGAATATTTTCATACACATTTTTATGTAAATCGAATTTATTGAATTCGAATTAGTAAGATCTAGGATAAATTGGAGCAAGTAAGTTCGATTTATTAAATAATGAAATGCAAAATATCCATGGTATTGATCCATTATTCATAATAATTCAATACCGCTTGATTCGATTTAATTCATGGTATTGTAGCACATAGTAAATCAAATTGAATAAATTTGAATTACACTAATAGTAATTCGAATGAAGTAGATTCGAATTATGAGTGGTCATGTTTCAATATAAAATGACACATATAAATTTGATTTAGCATACATATCACTATATAAAAAATTCAAATTCACGTGTTTCGAATTATATTTTACCGTACTAAATTCACCCAAAACGAAAATTCCAGAGTAACTAAGGAAATTTATACTAGGAGATTGAAACTGTAGAAATAGGAGACGACTCAAATTGAATCTATCGGTTGGACGAAGTCGTCCATATTGCTAATAGCGTTTATGAAGAGTTTAGTGAATGAAATTTAATTTAGTTTATTATTTTCTTTAAGAAATAAAGAATTGTTAGTGATATTAAATTATTTAGAATTTGATTATTAGAATTTTTAAACTTCAAATAGTAGTTAGAGTATTGATTTAGGGGTAGTAGTTTGTGAGAACATTAAAAGCACAAATGCATGTTAGATGAGGGATAACTAATATAAGTATGTTAATGAGTAGTAATGATAGTTTTCATTAGAATTTGTAAGTTTTTAATGTTAGACGCTTAACGAGGTTAGTAATTTTGTTGGAGTTTAATTTAATTTAATTTAGATTTCAAGCGTTGGATTAATTAGGCAATAGAAGACTAATAAGGGTTTGATATTATTTAATTTATTTAAAGAATTGAATTATTAAATGTTAAATTAACGAGACACTATAAGTTTAATTATGGTTTAAAGTTTAACTTTTTGTCATAAATATTAGATTAACTATGTTCCGTTAAAATTTAATTTAATTTGGTTTAATTTAATTTAATACAATTCAACAATATTAGGTTATTTATGTCCAGGTTTACAATATTTATTACATGAATATATTTTTTATTATAATTATCCATTTTAAGCGATTTCTGTTTTATAAATTGTTATAGTTTTTAGAGAATTTTTTTATCGTGATGCAGTCTCACCGATGTATCACGAGCATGAGCAGGCAGCATGGTATGTCTCTAGACGAGAGGATCATTCTGTATCTGCAGATGTATTACTGGTAGCGTCCATGAAGAGGTTAATGAATAAAATTTAATTTAGTTTATTTTTTTTAAGAAATAAAAAATTATTAGTAATATTAAATTACTTAGAACTTGATTATTAAAATTTTTAAGCTTTAAATAATAATTAGAGTATTGATATATGAGTAGTAGCTCGTGAGAACACTAAAAGCACAAATGCATGTTAGATGAGAGATAACTAAGTATGTTGATGAGTAGTGATAACATGTTTGGTTAGAATTTGTAAGTTTTTAATGTTAGACGTTTAACGAAGTTAGTAGTTTTGTTGGAGTTTAATTTAATTTAGGTTTTAAGTATTGGATTAATTAGGTAATAGAAGACTAGCAAGAATCTAACATTATTTATTTTATTTAAAGAATTGAATTATTAAATGTTAGATTAACGAGACACTACAAGTTTAATTATAGTTTAAAATTTAGCTTTTCATCCTAAATATTAGATTAACTATGTTTCGTTATAATTTAATTTAGATTAATTTGGTTTAAATTAATTTAATACAATTCAATAATATTAGGTTATCTATGTTTAGGTTTGCAATATTTATTACATGAAAGTTGTTTTTTATTACAATTATCCATTTTAAGCGATTTTTATTATTTTATAAATTGTTATGGTTCTTAGAGAATTTTTCATCGTGATGCAACCCACTGATGTATCACGAGTATGAGGAGGCAACATGGTATGTCCCAAGACGAGAAAATTATCCCGTACCTACAGATGTATTGCTGGTAGCGTCGATAAAAAGGTTAACGGATGAAATTTAATTTAGTTTATTTTATTTAAGAAATAAAGAATTATTAGTGATATTAAATTGCTTAGAACATGAATATTAAAACTTTTAAACTTCAAATAGTAGTTAGAGTATTGATATAAGGGTAGGAGTTTGTAAGAACATTAAAAGCACAAATACATGTTAGATGAGGGATAATTAAGTATGTTGATAAATAGTGATAATAGGTTTGGTTAGAATTTGTAAATTTTTAACGTTAGACGCTTAACGAGGTTAATAATTCTGTTGGAGTTTAATTTAATTTAATTTAGGTGTCAAGTGTTGGATTAACTAGACAATAGAAGACTAGTAAGTGTCTAACATTATTTAATTTATTTAAACAATTGAATTATTAAATGTTAAATTAACGAGACACTACAAGTTTAATTATAGTATAAGGTTTAACTTTCCGTCCTAAAGATTAGATTAACTATGTTCCATTAGAATTTAATTTAATTTGGCTTTATTTGGTTTAATTTAATTTAATAGAATTCAACAATATTAGGTTATCTATATCCAGATTTGTAATATTTGTTACAGAATGTAATTTTTTTTATTACAATTATCCGTTTTAAGCGATTTTGTTTTATAAATTGTTATGGTTTTTATAGAATTTTTCATCATGTTGCAGCTAGGAGTGACAAGCGGGCAAGTCCGCCCCGCCCTGTCAAAAGTCCATCTTTTGGTGGGCTGGCCTATCCCGCCCTGCCTAACAGCGGGCTGGCGGGCCCGCCAAATTTTTTTTTTTTACTATTAAGTATTAAATAATATAAATTACTAAACAAAAGTATTAAATAATATATATAATTTCACAACCATTTTAATAAATTTATAATTTCTGAAGATATAAAAAATTATAATTTCTAAATTAACAAACATTAAAGTCTTTATAATTATAAATATGTAATATACATAATAATAAATCAAGTTTTTTAAAATAAAATAATGAAACTAACATTGTCCAAAGTAAAATAAATATTGTCCAAAATATATAATTAAATATCTATTAGTTTAGAACATAATCAATCAAATATAAAATATAATCCAAAATACTAAATTAGAACATCTTCAAAAAAATTCTAACCCCGGCGAGGAAGTCCGCCCCGCCTTGTCAAAACCCACAGTTTAAGCGGTGCGGGTTAGGCGGGCTTTTGATGTGTGACGGTCTCAATTTTCCAACCCATCTCGCCTTTTTTGGCAGGTTATGCAGGTTGGCCCGGCGGGTTTAGGCCCGTTTGCCACCCCTAGTTGTAGCCCACCGAAGTATCACGAGCATGAGGAGGCAAATGATATGCTCCTAGATGAGAGAATCATTCTAGACGTGCAGATGTATTGTTAGTAGTGTCCATGAAGAAGTTAGTCAATAAATTTTAATTTAGTTTTTTTAAGAAATAAAGAATTGCTAGTGATATTAAATTGCTTAGAACATGGTTATTAGAATTTTTAAACTTCAAATAGTATTTAGAGTATTGGTATAGGAGTGTAGTTCGTGAGAACATTGAAAGCACAAATACATGTTAGATGAGGGATAATTAAGTATGTTGATAAATAGTGATAATAGGTTTGGTTAGAATTTGTAAGTTTTTAATGTTAGACGCTTAACGAGGTTAGTAATTCTGTTAGAGTTTAATTTAATTTAATTTAATTTAATTTAGATTTCAAATGTTGGATTAACTAAGCAATAGAATACTAGTAAGGATTTGACATTATTTAATTTATTTAAAGAATTGAATTATTAAATGTTAGATTAACGAGGCACTACAAGTTTAATTATAGTATAATGTTTAGCTTTTCGTCTTAAATATTAGATTAACTATGTCCTATTAGAATTTAATTTAATTTGACTTAATTTGGTTTAATTTAAATTAATATAATTTAACAATATTAGGTTATGTATGTCCAGACTTGTAATATTTGTTACATGAATGTATTTTTTTGTTAGAATTATCCGTTTTAAGCGATTTTTGTTTTATAAATTGTTATGGTTCTTACAGAATTTTGTCATCCTGATGCACTCCCATCGATGTATCACGAGTATGAAGAGGCAATATGGTATGCCTCTAGACGAGAGGATCATTCCATACATGCAGATATATTGTTGGTAGCATCCATGAAGAGGTTAGGGAATGAAATTTAATTTAGTTTTCTTTAAGAAATAATGAATTGTCAGTGATATTAAATTGTTTAGAACTTGATTATTAGAATTTTTAAACTCCAAATAGTAGTTAGAGTATTGATATATGGGTAGTAGTTCCTGAGAACATTGAAAGTACAGATGCATGTCAGATGAGGAATAACTAAGTATGTTGATGAGTAATGATAATAGGTTTGGTTAGAATTTGTAAGTTTTTAATAATGTTAGTCGCTTAACGAAGTTAGTAATTTTGTTGGAGTTAAGGTTTAAAGTGTTGGATCAACTAGGCAATAAAAGACTAGTAAGGATCTGACATTGTTTAATTTATTTAAAAAATTGAATTATTAAATTTTAGATTAACGAGGAACTACAAGTTTAATTATAGTTTAAGATTTAGTTTTTCGTCCTAAATATTAGATTAACTATGTTCCGTTATAATTTAATTTAATTTGAGTTTATTTGGTTTAATTTAATTTAATACAATTCAACAATATTAGGTTATCTATGTCCAAGTTTAAAATATGTATTACATGAATGTATTTTTTATTACAATGATTCGTTTTAAACGATTTTGTTTTATAAATTGTTATGGTTCTTAGAGAATTTTTTTATCGTGATATAGCCCATCGATGTATCATGAGCATGAGGAGGCAGTATGGTATATCCCTAGACAAGAGAATCATCCTGTATATACCGATGTATTGCAGGTAGCGTCCAAAAAGAAGTTATTGAATGAAATTTAGTTTAGTTTATTTTCTTTAAGAAATAAAGAATTGTTAGTGATATTAAATTATTTAGAACTTGATTATTAGAATTTTTAAATTTCAAATAGTAATTAGAGTATTAATATAAGGGCAGTAGTTTGTGAAAACATTGAAAGCACAGATGTATGTTAGATGAGGATAACTAAATATGTTAATGAGTAGTGATAACAGGTTTGGTTAGAATTTGTAAGTTTTTAATGTTAGATGCTTAACGAGGTTAGTAATTTTGGTGGAGTTTAATTTAATTTAATTTAGATCTCAAATGTTGGATTAACTAGGCAATAGAAGACTAATAAGTGTCTGATATTATTTAATTTATTTAAAGAATTGAATTATTAAATGTTAAATTAACGAGACGCTACAAAATTAATTATAGTATAAGGTTTAGCTTTCCATCTAAATATTAGATTAATTATGTTCTGTTAGAATTTAATTTAATTTAGCTTTTTTGGTTTAATTAATTTAATAGAATTTAACAATATTAGATTATCTATGTCTAGGTTTGCAATATTTGTTATATGAATGTATTTTTTATTACAATTATCCGTTTTAAGCGATTTTTGTTTTATAAATTGTTATGGTTCTTAAAGAATTTTTCATCGCGTTGCAATCCACCGGTGTATGATGAGTATGAGGAGGTAAATGGTATACTCCTAGATGAGAGGATCATCTCAGACCTGCAGATATATTGCTAGTAGCGTTCATGAAGAGATTGGTGAATAAAATTTAATTTATTATATTTTTTTAAGAAATAAAGAATTGTTAGTGATATTAAATTGCTTAAAACTTGATTATTTGAATCCTTAAACTTCAAATAGTAGTTAAAGTATTGATATAGAAGAAGTACTTCGTGAGAATATTGAAAGTACAAGTGCATGTTAGATGAGGGATAATTAAATATGTTGATAAATTCTGATAATAGGTTTGGTTAGAATTTGTAAGTTTTTAATGTTAGACGCTTAACGAGGTTAGTAATTCTGTTGGAGTTTAATTTAATTTAATTTAGATTTCAAATGTTGGATTAACTAAGTAATAGAATACTAGTAAGGATCTGACATTATTTAATTTATTTAAAGAATTGAATTATTAAATGTTAGATTAACGAGGCACTACAAGTTTAATTATAGTTTAAGGTTTAGCTTTTCGTCTTAAATATTAGATTAACTGTCTTATTAGAATTTAATTTAATTTGGCTTAATTTGGTTTAATTTAAATTAATATAATTCAACAATATTAGGTTATGTATGTCTAGGTTTACAATATAATATTTGTTACATGAATGTATTTTTTGTTAGAATTATCCGTTTTAAGCGATTTTTATTTTATAAATTGTTATGGTTCTTACAGAATTTTTTCATCCTGATGCACTTTCACCAATGTATCACGAGCATGAAGAGGCAGTATGTTATACCTCTAGACGAGAGGATCATCTCGTACCTGCAGGTATATTGCTGGCAGGCACGGACCCAATCATATTTATGAGGGGGCATTTGCCCCCACAATATTTTCAATTTTTTTAAAAATAATAATTATATATAATGTGCTTCATTTCATTTCAAATTTTAAATGATTTCACTACAAAGGAATTAAATTCAATTGGCTAAGTCTTAAATTTATTTTTTTATTTTTTATTATTTTGATTATTATTTAACCTAATTAAAATTTAGTTCTTGTGCCGTCACTCTTTTATTCTTTTAAATTTTCTTCTTATTTTTTATATTTTCAACCTTTTTTTTTATTTCTTATCTAGTTGTCATCTTCTCTTCATAAAAGATAAATTTTAAAGTCTCCATATTTTTTTATTTAGCTCTCCATTCTATGTATCTTCTAATTTCATTGTTTATCTTTTTTATATTGTCAATTACAAATTTTAATTTAAACAATTATAATTTAAGTATTAATATAATATTTTATTCTCTTCATGACTTTATATATTTATTTTATTCTCGATTTATCTATCCTTATTATTTATTTTTTATCTTTTGTTCTATTATATGTACCTACACTGTATATAAAATTTTAAAATGAATTGATTAATTTACTAATTTAGAATATATTTTTTATTTTTAGAAATAGTAATAAAAAAATATTTTAATTACAATACATAATTAAACAGATGTATAAAATCTTTCATCTAACATTATATCAAAAATTTTAAAAATATATAACAAATTTAATTATTTTAAAAAGAAAGAAAGAAAAAATTATAAATTAAGTTTCTATTATTTATATAAACATATTTTTTATATGCAGATTAATTTTTCTAGTATTTATATATAATTTTAGTTTCAAATTATAAATACTAGGGTATCATTAGGCACTAATATACCAATTGATTCAGTTTTTTATTATTAAATATGTATAAAAAAATTAGTTAGAATAACAAATTATCTATAATTTAACTAAAATGTTTTAAGTTTATGTTTTAAAAATGAAAAATATTTTTTTTATAAATTATATATAATAAATGATATTTTAAAAATAAAAGTGTTCACTAACTCTTTTTAATTTTTATATCTCCATATAATTAATAATGTTCAATAAAATTTATTTTAATATATATTTTTGTCCCCATCTCTAAAATTTTCTGGGTCCGTCACTGATTGCTGGTAGCATCCATGAAGAAGGATAACTAAGTATGTTGATGAGTAGTGATAATAAGTTTGGTTAGAATTTATAAATTTTTAATGTTAGAGGCTTAACGAGGTTAGTAATTTTGTTGGGGTTAAGGTTTTAAGTGTTGGATTAACTAAGCAATAGAAGACTAGTAAGGATTTGGCATTATTTAATTTATTTAAAAAATTAAAGTATTAAATATTAGATTAATGAGGTACTACAAGTTTAATTATAGTTTAAGATTTACTTTTTTATCTTAAATATTAGATTAACTATATTCCGTTAGAATTTAATTTAATTTGGATTAATTTGATTTAATTTAATTTAATAAAAGTCAACAATATTAGGTTATTTTTTTCCAGAATTGCATAATATTTGTTACATGAATGTTTTTTTATTATAATTAACCGTTTTAAGCATTTTTGTTTTATAAATTATTATGATTCTTAGAGAATTTTTTTATGATGCAGTCCCACCGATATATCACGAGTATGAAGAGGCAGCATGGTATGCTCTTAGATGAAAGGATCACCCCGTACCTGCAGATATGTTACTAGTAGTGTCCATAAAAATGTGAGTGAATGAAATTTAATTTAATTTATTTTCTTTAAGAAATAAAGAATTGTTAATGATATTAAATTGTTTAGAACTTGATTATTAAAATTTTTAAACTTCCAATAGTAATTAGAGCATTGATATAGGGGTAGTAATTCGTGAGAACATTGAAAGCATAAATGTATGTTAGACGAGGAATAACTAAGTATGTTGATGAGTAGTGATAATAGGTTTGGTTAGAATTTATAAGTTTTTAATGTTA
The DNA here is from genome assembly GCF_003086295.3 of Arachis hypogaea. Taxonomy (NCBI): domain Eukaryota; kingdom Viridiplantae; phylum Streptophyta; class Magnoliopsida; order Fabales; family Fabaceae; genus Arachis; species Arachis hypogaea. The sequence goes on from NC_092050.1 coordinate 7,392,028, forward strand.
GACGCTTTGCTTAACGAGGTTAGTAATTTTGTTGGAGTTAAGGTTTCAAGTGTTGGATTAACTAAGCAATAGAAGACTAGTAAGGATATGACATTATTTAATTTATTTAAAGAATTAAATTATTAAATGTTAGATTAATGAGGCACTATAAATTTAATTATAGTTTAAGGTTTAACTTTCCATCCTAAATATTGGATTAACTATATTTCATTAGATTTTAATTTAATTTAGGTTAATTTGATTTAATTTAATTTAATAAAAGTCAACAATATTAGGTCATTTATGTCCATATTTGGAATATTTGTTACATGAATTATTTTTTATTATAATTAACCGTTTTAAGCGATTTTTATTTTATAAACTATTATGATTTAGAGAATTTTTTTCATCGTGATGCAGCCCCATCTATTTATTACGAGCATGAGGAGGCAGCATGGTATTTTCCTAGACTAGAAGATCACCTCGTATTTATAGATGTATTACTGGTGGTGTCCATAAAGATGTTAGTGAATGAAATTTAATTTCATTTATTTTCTTTAAGAAATAAAGAATTGTTAGTGATATTAAATTTCCTAGAACTTGATTATTAGAATTTTTAAACTTCAAATAGTAGTTAGAGTATTGATATAGGGATAGTAGTTCGTGAGAACATTGAAAGCACAAATGCATGTTAGATGAGGGATAATAATTTTGTTGGAGTTTAATTTAATTTAATTTAATTTAATTTAAGGTTTAATTACTCTGTTGGTCCTATAGTTTCGCAAAATTTTCAATTAGGTCCCTATACTTTTTTTTCTTTTAATTGGGTCCCTGCACCAATTTTTTTTCAATTGAGTCCCTATACTTTTTTTCCTTTTATTTGAGTCCCTGAACCAATTTTTTTTAGTTGGGTCCCTATACAATTAAGCCAATTACTACCAAAAGGAACCTAATTGAAAAAAAAATGGTGCAAGGACCCAATTAAAATAAAAAAAGCATAGGGACTTAATTAAAAATTTCGCGAAACTATAGGGACCAACAGAATAATTAAACCTTAATTTAATTTAGGTTTCAAGTATTGGATTTACTAGGCAATGGAAGACTAGTAAGGATCTGACATTATTTAATTTATTTAAAGAATTAAATGATTAAATGTTAGATTAACGAGACACTACAAGTTTAATTACAGTTTAAGGTTTAGCTTTTCGTCCTAAATATTAGATTAACTATGTTTTGTTAGAATTTAATTTAATTTGGATTAATTTAGTTTAGTTTAATTTAATATAATTCAATAATATTAGATTATGTATGTCTAGGTTTACAATATTTGTTACATAAAAATATTTTTTATTATAATGATCTGTTTTAAGCGATTTTTGTTTAATAAATTGTTATGGTTTTTAGAGAATTTTTTCATCGTGATGCAGTCCGGCAATGTATCACGAGCATGAAGAGGCAGCATGGTATGTCCCTAGATGAGAGGATCATCCCGTACTTGCAGATGGCGGACTTAGCCTATCTCGTGAGGCTCAACGACCATTGGTTAGGTTGGATGAGCCATTAGTTAGTGCATTTGTTGAGAAATGGTGTCTAGAGAGCCATACTTTTCATATGCGATTCGGAGAGTGCACGATTACAAGATGTAGCGTACTAGCTGAGTCTCCCAATCGACGAACAGTACGTTAGTGGATATCTGAAAGACTTCGAGCGTTACATTGACGACGGCTGTCCAGCATGGGCTTGAGTCAGGAGTTATTCGGTATGTTGCCGCTAGGGGACTGAATCGACAAGTTCACTGTGAAGTGCACTTGGATGTAGGAGACATTTAGTGACCTTCCCCATGGTGTAGTCGAGGAGACAATCAAGAAGTACGCGAAAGCATATATCATGATGTTATTATCTACACAGCTCTTCGGTGATAAGTCCGGTACATGCATGCATGTTACTATGTTAGGTGGCAGTCGTGTGGCCAACAAGTACATGGTTAAGTTGGCTGGTCCATTGCAGCTCATCCAATCATGGATCTTCTGGTGGTTTCCGGGTTTTAGGCCCAATGGATTTGACACCTTTCACTAGCCTTTGGAAACGAGGTACTCATTGTTAACAGTTGTTTTGTGTGTTACTATTTTTACGGTTTATGATAGTTGTTGATAACATATCTTGGGATGCATGTGGTCAGGTTATCAGTTGACATTTAGCGAGAAGGGACCTCGAGTCACGCATTGCAGACTGAGAATAGATTTACTTTGGGCTGGGGATGTGAGTCTTAAACGTTTCAAGCATTTATTGTTCAGTTATTTTGTCTTCTTACTGGTTATGATGCCTTTTTTGGAACCATTTCTCATTATAGTTCGTGTAGATGCCATACAGCTCATCAGATGTCGTACAGGTAGTGCACCTGAGATACTAGATCCACGACACACAGCATTATGGATGTCTGTGGCAGCACTGATCTACTTTGCTGTCATAGAGTGGCATCAGGTGGATAGGGTGCTATCACAGCTTGGAGGAGTACAGCATCGCTGCTACCCGCACTCAACATCAATTTCTTGAAGTTGAAAGATTGCAGAGGCGGCGATCGGTGGTCTCTCTCTGCCTTATAGTGTTGGCACATTCATTGGACTAACTAGGCACATCATGTGTTACGGTTTGATGTTGTTGCAGATCTAGGACCGTCACATGCGTACTTAGAGTGGTGGCATAAGCATTGTTGGCAATTCTTGTCGCTTGAGCTACTTCTCGATGACCCTAGGGAGGTTACGATTCTGACAGAGGCATTGCAGAGAGGTCCAGGACAGGCTCCAGATATGGATCATGTACTTGATGTTCCAGACAACCGTCGTGTTGAGCGAATACGTCATGTCGGGACACGTTCGAGTCAGCGTGAGTGGAGGTAGCTCGACAATGACATTGATGCATTGGAGGGGAGGGGTTGTGGTTGTAGAGGAGCTAGGGGTGGTGGTCGAGGTAAAGCCCGACGTGGAGGGAAAGGCGGAGAGGAAGAGGGTAGCGGTGGAGATGAGGGTGGTGATGGTGGATATGATGGCGGTGACGACGGTGCTGATAGAGGTGGTAGTGAAGGATATGATGGAGGTGACACTGGTGGAAGTGGAGGTGGTTACGAAGGCCATGGTGATGGACGTGATGGTGGTGTGGGTGGTGGTAGTAGAGTTGGTGATGGTAGTGGTAGTGGAGGTGGTGAGGGTGGTGGTGGTGGAGGTGGTCAGGGCGGTGGTTATGGTTGTGGTGGATATGATAGTTATGGAGGTGGTGGATTATGTAGCGATAGAGGTAGCGGAATGGTCGGTCGAGGGTTTAGTGATTATTTTGTTAGAGTTCTGATAGACAAGATTATGGTCGGTCTAGAATTTCATCAATAGAAGGTCATATCATAGTATAGTCTTAGAGCAACATGTAATCCTACTACTTAAATTTTAGAATTTTGGTTGTCACAAAGTTAACCCCAATGTAAAGTAACCGAGAGTATTGGTCTCGGGTCGTCCTCAAGAGAATGGGCAAACATGTGCATCAATATTGGTTAGAATGTCGGGGTTAGGAGTCATGAGTAAGAATTTAAACTACTAAACTTAACATGCAAGGAATCTTAAAGTGCAAGAAACTAAATCAAATAACTAAGGCAAGGTATGAGCAATTTCAATCTAGCAAGAGAATATATAAGCTACTTCTATTATAAGACGAACAACTAAACTAGCTACAACAAGAACTAAACAATTGGGATTTTTAGGTTTTAAATATGAATGATAAAAGGCACTCTTGGCTAGGCATAGGAATTGGGGTCACTATCCTTATCTAATAACCATATCTTGACAATTATTAGGAACCAAGCTCATTAAGTCTACCTCTATGCTTGAAGTATGTATAATGTCTATTTCAAAGCATTAAGTTCGTCCAATGGCTTGATCAATCTCAACTCATAAGTTCCAATCCAACTACTAATTGACTTAGTAGTAGATTGGTGTCAATGGGTATCAACTTGACCACTAAGGCTCTCAAATCACTAAATCAATTAGACTCAATGACTCAAGTTTACCCAATCCTCTTAGCATAGGCCAAGAGTAAAGAAAACTACTCCATAATCAAATGAAACATTTCATCAAACACAGGGCATGCATTAATAAAAGACATATTCAAATTGCAATTTAATTGGAAACTACAAGTACCCACTAACAATTATCAATGGAAAACAACTCAATTAACACTATCAATCATAGAAAATATCAATGCACTAATAGAAATTCAAGATCCATAAAGTTCATAATATGAGAAAAAAAGGAAAATAACAAGAAAACATAAATTCAATACAAGATTGAAACAAAATGAAAACTAGAGAACTCAAATTAAGTAATTGAAACTAAAATTAACAAAATCCAATTCAGAAATTCAACAATGGAATATCAAATCAAATTAGATATAGAGAGGAGCAAGAGTTTCTCTCCCTAGAACATGAGAACTAAAAACTAGCTCAAATTGTGTGTAAAGTGTAAGATGATTGATCCCCCCCTTTTCTCCCTTCAGTCCTGGGTCTTTTCCATTTAGAATCCAGTTGAATTTGGGCCTGGAGCTCCTCAGAAATTGCCAGCCATGAGTTCATTAATGATGTCACGTGCCGAGCGTCACGCGTGCGCGTCGGCCATGCATGCGCGTCATCTGAGTTTTTGCAATCCACGCGTACGCGTACGCGTCGGTGGGATTTTTGCTCAGCCACACGAATGCGTCAACTTTTGCGTGCCAATCCTAGCACCATGCTCCCACGCGTGCGCGTCGCAGCCAATTTCCAAAGGCTCCATTCTTCATGTTCCTTCCACTTGTGCATGCTTCCCTTCTCTCTTCTAAGCCATTCTTGCCCTATAAACTCTGAAATCACTTAACAAACATATCACGACATCGAATGGTAATAGAAGATGATTAAAATATAGCATTTTTAAGGTAAAAGAAGCATGTTTTCAACCATGAAGCGAAATTAGGATGGAAACACAAAACCATGCAATTTATATGAATAAGTGTAGAAAATATTGACAAAACCCCCCAAATTCTATACAATATAAACCACAAAATTGGGGTTTATCAGGTTCCTAGCAGTGACATGGTGGTGCACAAGAGTCAGATGTACATTAGCCCAGGTGAAATGCTACCGGACTTTCTTAGCAGTGAGGGCCTTGACGCAGAGTTTGAATGGTCATGCTTCCTTGAGGAGATTAGTGTGATCATGCAATAAGATGATTTGGCACGACGTAGATCTCAAGTAGGTGGATCCCAGGCACACTTAGATGTGAATCTAAATGAGCCTCCTACTGGACTTGTAGATGACACATTTGCGTTGGGTGGGACACTCCGTCGGCATTCGCTACACATACTTCGGCACATCCCGGTCCATCAACGTCATAGGAGGGCATACCATAGAAAATGGAGCATGGCGGCGACGGAGATGAGGATGAGGTCCCTCTGGCCCAGAGAGCACGGCGGATTAGGCGCCTCCGCCACTGCTTCATTGGATCGCATCTCTTTTGATTGGGGATAATTGCATTATTCAGTTCATGTTATGTCTTCTATGTTGTTACATGTTATTAAATATTAGTTAGTATTGCATCTATGGTAACGTGCACTGGTTAGGGGTTAATTGCTGTTGATACTAGTTATATCTTGCTGAGAACCAACTTATTTATAGCATATGTATTTTATTATATTTAGAAGCACATGTATGTCATATTGTTTAGAATCCCTTGTATGTTATATGACTATTTCATAATGTATTATACGGTTGTCTTGTAACACGAGTCAATAATACATAATATACCTGGAAACAATCATATGATGAAGTTCAATTAACTGTCAAGCGAGAATGCAAACAACAATAAACCTTATAATGGACACCATCATTAAAATAAACCAACGAGGACACTAAAGACAAAACATTACAATAATTAAGCACAACCTTACACATTACTGGCGGAGGCAGAACCAATGTTGACTCCTCCCTGTGGACACCTCCTACGTGTATTGCCAGGCTGTCTGCAAAACCCACATCTCTTGGGCTTGTTCAGGTCAGCCTTGTCCATTGTAATCCAAATCCTAGTAGTCTTGGAACGCCCTTCAGACACACGTCTCTTGGTGGGATCGGATATGACTGTCAGACCATCATATGGTGGCCAAAACCCCTCAGAGATTAGAGGTGTGAATCCCATCTAATAGATATCGAACACTGAGCTAAGGCAATACACCTCATGGACGTAGGTCGCCCAACTCAGACGTGCGTATGCACAGCATGCTAAGGCATGGCAACATGGATAATGAGTGCTTAGAAATATCCACAATCACAGGTCTGGTCCTTGTGGAACACTCTGTAAGAGGCAAGTGAGAAGCTCCCGGTCAGAGTGGTCTCAGCTATAGTCAGAATTATCTCTGTCGTACAAAGTTACCATGAAACACCTTGAGGCCTTCAGATTAGCCTCTATTGCCTTCATCTGATGCTGACTAAATTGCTGCCCGATTTCTAATTGTGCCTCTGTCTCTCTTCCTTTGCGAACAAATAGCTCGGCCAATCTCTCATAAGTGGACTTCACCAACGAAAAAAGTGGAAGGTTCCTTATTGGAAGGTTCCTTACACTCTTTAGTATCGAGTTTACATACTCAAAGATATTCGTAGTCATATACCCGAATCTCTTACCTTCGTCCAGATGCTGAGTCCACTGCGCATGCTTAATCCGATTAGCCCAGTCACACATTGTAGGGTCTTCGGATTGGAGAATGTCAAACCAGTAGTCATACTCGACCTCAGTCTTGGCATAAGTAGCATTCACTAGAAACCTCCGTGCATCCTTGTCCTTAAAACTCGGGGCAAAATTCGCCGCCACGTGACGGTTAAAAAATGCCCGGTATGCATTAGGTGGAAGCCAACCACCATCAAGAGCCTCTAATGTAGCCTTGATCCCGTTGTGCCTATCCGATATGACTAGAATGTCCGGTTGAGGCGTTATGTGCTACCGAATGTGAGATAGAAAGAATGACCACGAATCTGCATTCTCACCGTCCACAAGTGTGAATGCAATAGGACTGATATTGGAATTGCCGTCCTGAGCAATCGCGACGAGCAGTGTATCCTCGTATTTGTCGTACAAGAGGGTCCCGTCGACACTAACCAACGACTTACAATGCTGGAAGTCCTCGATACATGGTGGGAATGTCCGAAAAAGCCGATAGAAATAACCTGATGACTCATCGACTTGCCCACCAACTCACACAAGACTCATCCTCAACACTGCGAAACTACCTGGCATCATGATCTGCACACCCAGTACCCATCGCGGCAAATCATGATATGACTCTTTCCAAACTTCGTAAATCTATTCCACGGCCTCCTGCTTAGCCAACCAAACCCTCCTATAAGTCGGTCTAAAACCAAAATGTGCCTCTGTCACATTCTGCAATACCTTGATTGACACAGCGGCATCAATTTTAATCATAGGCAGTATGAAGGCTGATATCACATGATAATAAAGCATTATGTGATCACTAGATATCAATGTGACCATACAAGTATGAGGTCCATTGTACCATTTTACCTCCAAAATACCTCTGTGCTGGCGGAGACTGATCCGAATCAACCATGTGCACCCGTTGTCGAACTCCTTGCGCTTTCCATAGTACTTGCGATGATCGGATTTCAACACTTCATACTCAACCCCACGACGGATGCTATAAGTCTTCATGCTTAAGACTACCTCCTCTTTATCATGAAACTGCTGACCAATTTGGAAGTCAGCTAGAGCTCCTGCTGTGCCATGGCATTCAAGTCTAAAGTTGAAAAGTCCAAGTCCAAAGTTGAAAAGTGCGATAGGTACTGCTGAGTTCCTGAACGAGATGCTCCACCACCCACAACTAGAGTACTCCTCGATGAGCTCCACATTATCATCATCATCCTGCAGTACATTCTCGACACTATCCGGTGCTCCACCCTCTCCAAAACCCAAACCATAACAGGAGTACCGTTCATCGCAATCGCAAGCTCACCGAAGGGTTGAGTATTACCTATTTTTCTGTCACGATTACAGTTTAGATAAGCTGTGAAGGACGGAGATGCAACCAAAACTGTCTCAGGTGCAATCACTAGCACATATGACGAGGCATCAAGAGGCATTAAACTAGAGTAGGCTGGCATTACTGAGGATTGAGGATTCTGGTTCGAATCTCCTAAACTATAGACCACATCTACAAGCTTAGCCAATAGTTCAGGGGTCTTCACCTCGAGAATCTGACAACGACAATGGAACAGAACTTGCAAATCTTCGTTACTGTCTATGACGAAGGAATCGTACTTCACATCATCGCGCAACACGAAAATTAGAATTCTATAAATAGCTTCTCCACCCGTTTCACGCCATGCAGCCCCAGTTTTTGCATTATAGTATTCTGAAACTTAGTGAAACTCGTCGAAGGTTTGAGAAAATTTAATTCCAAAATACATTTTTTTTCTTAATCGACCCTCTATAGTGCACCAGAAGTCCAGAACAAAAAAACTCTCATCACTAACTATTGTAAGTCCTACTATGATGAGAAATTCACATTCAGCTCGTATTTATATACATTAGTATTATACTAAATCGAATTAATTTAGCTCGATTTATATATATGGGTCACTGCATACTAAATCGAATCTAGTGGATTCGATTTACCACTAGCCACCATTGAGTATAAATCGATTTTGTTACATTCGATCTACTAAGGATTTGTAAATCGAATTGACTTAATTCGAGTTAATAGTGCACCATATAATTCAATTTAGTACAACTTAAGCTAATTTAAATTCAATTTGATTTACATGTAATTTCAGTACACTAACTAATTTGAGTCACGTTAATTCGATTTAGTATTATAAAATCTAATTCGAATTCAATGAATTCGATTTATATAAAAATGTCCATGAAAACATCTATATAACTTTTTTTTTTATTTTCAAAAATTCATGTAAAATTGGGATGTGTTTGGTTTATAAAATCTCATATACCCTATAAAATTATCAACAGAAACTTGAAAAATAAAGAAAGAAAAAAAAAAAGAAGAGCAGCAAAAGCAACACACACATACACTCAAATCATAGCCGATAACGATAACACTGACGCGCTTATTATATAATAAGAAACTGTGTACTAAATTTTAAATCTGAGATACAGACTAAAGTTAATGTTCCTTTCCTCTTTCTTTGCTCCCACAATAGTTAATCCCTTCCTTCTTGTTTGCTTTGCATGGATTCCTACTTCCCAAGTACGCCAAGAAAAGAATCAGAATTCGAACTTCTACTGCAGTTTGTTATGTTTCATTTTCATAAATTTTATTTTTTTAAACGGTATAACATACAAAATATGTCTTTTATTATCAATAATAACTATTGAAATTTTCATTATAAATTAAATTAAATTTGCACGATGTTATAAAATTCAGTCATCAAAATTAAACTTTTATAATTTTTTTTTTTTGGTAACAAACTCATATAAATTTTAAAAGTAGACTTTATCACCGAACTTTTCTTTCCAAAAGTGCAGGACAATAATGGTTCCTATTGATCTTGTATTTTTTGCTACATAATTTTGTTGGGTCTATGATAAAAAACTTAACCCAAGGCCGAACCCAAAGGTCCATTGCATTGGGCCGATACTATATTCGAGACACGTGTATGTCAGATGTTGTGCCACTTCATCACTAATTCCAATTTCCAACAATAACCCCATGTTTCCATTCTAGTGCACCCTAGTTCGTTTGCCCCTCTCCTTCCTCCTACCTTCCAAATATGGTCGCATTCCCCATTTTGCCCTCAAATCATCCTTTTGCTTTTTAGAACCCCGTTGAAAGCATTGAAGCAGGCCAACAGAGACAAAGCACAACTCAACACTCGAACTTGAACCAAAAATTCCCCTCTGATCTCTGGCTTCAGCCATGGCTACTTCTGCTGCTACCTCTCAGCGAACCGAGCTAGCCAAGCACTGCAGCTCCAAGGACTGGTCCAAAGCCATTCGAATCCTCGATTCTCTTGTTTCTCAGAACGCTTCAATCCAAGACATATGGTAACCATATCATACTTTCCTCCATGATTTCCGTTTTCCTCATCGTGATTACTTCTCCTGAACGTTAATGTGAATCTCTATTATGATGCTTCTTTTTTTTTTTTCCTTTTTCTTTTTCCAGGAACAGAGCTTTCTGTTATAGCCAATTGGAGCTTCACAAGCATGTGATTAAGGATTGCGACCGAGCTCTTCAGCTTGACGATTCGCTTCTTCAAGCTTACATTCTCAAAGGTCTATTTATCCCTTTTATGCCTAATTGAATTCAATTGAACAATTTCTACTTCCTTTTAACTGTTCTTGTTTGTCTAGTCTGTGCTGTAGTTCCAGGGGAAAAAGGGACTTGATTTGAGTTCGCTTTACAATTGAGGTGGTTGATGAGAATATTGAATAATTAAAAATGGATAATAACCTTGTTCGGATTTGTCAGCAATTCAGCATGTTATGATGATGGATTTGTTCGTTCTTATATTTCTATTTCTGTAGATTACCATGTCTTTTTTAATTTTAAGTAAAGAGAAAGAAAGAGATGTCTTATCTTTGAAGTCAATGGTGTTACTTTATTCTGTCATGTAGGTCGAGCGCTTTCTGCATTGGGAAGGAAAGCAGATGCTTTATTAGTATGGGAGCAAGGATATGAACAAGCTCAGCATCATTCTTCTGATTTGAGGCAGTTGCTAGAAATTGAAGAGCTTTTGACGACAGCAAAACAAGGAAATGAAAATGTGTCGCACGAAGCCCATGGGTCGATCACGCCGCAATCAGAATCAGATTCTTTGAGTAATGGGAACTTGATTGAAAATAAAAATCAGGATAACTTGGGGGCTGAAGATGAATCATGCACCAACAATGGTGATAAATCTGTGATCTTGATGAAGTCTGCTGATAAATTTGACTCAGAGAGTGAATTAAATGGTGAAGATAGAGAGTCTAACAAATTTGATGGCCAAGTGAGCGGAAGCCCTGATGTAATTGATAAATTGAGTTATAACTCTGAATCATGTAATGACTCCAGTGATGCGTCAGAATCATGCGAAAAGGTGTTTACCAATAGTGGTGAGTCTAGCGAGTCAGTTAATGTCGCTGAAATTCTTACAAAGTCGAGCAATAAGTTTGCTTTTACCCATGAAAAACATGAAGGGAGGAAAAATAAGAAGTTCTGTGTTGCTCGGGTTCCAAAGACAAAGTCTATAAGCGTAGATTTTCGGCTGTCACGCGGAATAGCAGAGGTTTGTTTAAGCAGTTGCTTTATGGCTTTTTTCATGTGTTTAAGAGCATATGTGACATTTTAATTGCTTTGCAGGTTAATGAAGGAAACTATGGTCATGCCATTTCTATTTTTGATCAGGTGCAATTTTGTCCTCCTCAGTGATACTTGTGGTTTTTAACTTTTATGCATTTGTTATTTTATCTTTCTTTTCGTTCTCTATTATCAAATGACAAACTGTAGCCTTGTCTCAATCATATACACAGATACTGAATGAGGACCCTGCATATCCCGAGGCTTTGATAGGGAGAGGGACTGCATATGCATTCAAGAGAGAACTTGATTCTGCCATAGCTGATTTTACAAAGGTGATGATAATGTGAATGGACACTGTCTGAAAGGTGATATTTTGGGTTATTTCTCTGTTTTTAAGCACTTTACATTTTTGTATATGTTAGGCTATACAGTTTAATCCATCAGCTGGTGAGGCATGGAAAAGGAGAGGTCAGGCGCGGGCAGCCTTGGGGGAGTTTGTTGAGGTAAGGCTTCCGTACCCAATCTCAGTATTTATCTAATATTCAAAAGTGTAACCGCAGTCTCATTTCCAGTTGAAATGTTATAATTATTATTATTATTATTATTATTATTATTATTATTATTGAGATATCCTCCTAAACCATCCTGATATTATCCTCATAATTTCGTAGTGAGGAAGATATTGAGTACTTCTAACGTTTTCAAGATATTAAATGTATTTAACATTTTACCTTGTTTAGAAATTAGGAAGATAATTAGGATGACATTTAGAAGGGTTTATCACTACTCAATAAAATTGTTCGGTATTTTAGTTGAGGCCAGATTCATGTGAAGTGGGCCATTAGTCATATTATATATGAAATAGTCTAATTCTTTTAGGGGGGGAAAAGAAAGAAAATAGAAAAAAAAAACAAGGGTTTTGGTTTTTGTTATGTGTGAATTTTCTTCTTTTAACAAAATATTTGGGTTTTTATTGGTTAGGCATTGCCACTAAAAGATATAGGCTTTAGTTGAATGCCTAAACAGTAAAGAGTTTATTGTCTTGGTTCGAAACCAACCTAATGTTGTCATTAAGAGTCCTGTGGTCTCCTTTATCATTATGGAGTCGTGATATTAGAGTATCTAACTTTATAATTTTATTGCAGAGATTACAATTAATAATTTTGCACTGTTTTGAATGTCAGGCCATTGAAGATTTAACTAGGGCATTAGAGTTTGAATCCAACTCAGCAGATATTTTACACGAGAGAGGTATCTTTTCTGACGCTAGAGTCTTTTCATTTTATTATTAGGTAACTAATTGATCATTAAACATGAAATAATAAATAATGCTTCCTAATGTAGTTGCATATGTATCTCGTACCAGCCGCAGTTCTAGACAGACGATTTTAGTTATATGTGAAATAAGTCTGCAGTCTATATCTTGTGTTTTGTTGATACACTTTTAGGGAGTTTGCTTTCAAATAAATGTGGCTAAACTGTTGAACTTTCTCTTTCCTTCTTTGTTATCGTTGGGCTGCAAGAGAGAGAGAGAGAGAGAAAGAAAGAGAGGGGGGGGGGGGGGTTATCGAGTACCTATTTAGATATTATAATTTATGTTTTTTCATCAAATTAATGCAGGAATTGTCAATTTCAAGTTTAAAGAGTTTAATGCTGCAGTTGAAGACCTTTCAGCATGTGTGCAGCTTGATTGCGATAATAAGTCTGCCTACACATATTTGGTGGGTCCCATGTCTTCAATTATGATGTTCATTAATTATGAACTTTTGATATTGGTTTCTGGTCTTTAGTCTAGGAATGTGGCTTCATGCTTTTGCTAAACTTTACATAAACTTTCACAGGGTTTAGCGTTATCTTCAATTGGCGAATATAAGAAAGCCGAGGAAGCACATCTAAAAGCACTTCAACTTGACAGACATTTCCTTGAAGCATGGGCACACCTGACTCAGGTATCTCAGCGTTTCTGCACTGATAGTTTGTTGGCACATTACAGGTTTTTCAGTATTAGATTTATCAGTATTTGATTATAGCTATTAAGTATGGAACACCTTTTCTGGTATTTTCTTTTCACTTTTATGCTTAAAGCTACTTTGCTAGATGATACTGGCAGCTAGTTATCCTGACCTTCGCTTTTTGGCAGTTCTACCAAGAATTATCAAAGCCAGCTAAAGCTCAGGAATGTCTAAGTCAGGTGGTCCAAATTGATGGGAGGTAATTGTTGTGAATTAAAGTAGTACTCGGTATCATTGTTTTATTTGATCAGTCACACCTGATATTGTTGCTACCTGTTGGCTTTTTATTTGAGACTGATTGCTCAAGTTTTCGAATTAGGTTTGCTAGAGCTTATCATCTGCGTGGCCTTCTATTCCATGCAATGGGAGAGCATAGGTATTTATGCAACCTTACCTGCTGTTTAATTGGAATTGATTCCTTATAGACTTGATTGTTTTTGCTGCATGCATTCTAGAGTCTTACTGATTGAGGCTATGAATACTAGTAGAGTTCTTGTAAGGGCACTAGTTTAAGCATGATTTTTTTTTTTCTTTTTTTTTACTGGAAAGCTAAACTTTTGATCTTTTCTATGCGTCAAATGCATTGAGAATGCTGAAAGTTAACCCTAATAGTACTAAAAGTTTAAGTTGTAGTGTGCAGTATAGAAGCAAATTTTCTGGTAGAAGTGGTAGCATCATCAAACTTTCTAGGGTGGGAGAAATTAAGAATAGTGTTTTTTAGAGGCCATGGAGTGCTCATGGGGCAACAACCTCGATTTCTTGCCGTTTTCATGTAAACTATGTTGATTGAAACAGCATCACATGGGATTATCGTTGCATAGTTGATAAGTTTTGGTTGGTATTACAGAACCAAAACTTCCAAACATAGATTAGTATGCCTAGAGTCTCAGCATATAGTTGCACAATAGCTATTATTCATTTGACTTCTAAGATTGTAGAGATAATTGTCTATGGATTATGTATGGAAACTGGTGAAATTGTAATGATTTTTTTATGGCTTTTACTTTTTAGTAGCACTTACAAATACATGCAAATTGCCAGATATTTCACACCAAGAGTTGGTGTTAAAATATTTTGATTTGGAACTTTATGTTCTACAAGTTGATTTTGTTTCTTACTTACATTGGATTTTACTGTGACAGGAAAGCTATCAAGGATTTGACAATGGGGCTGACCATTGATGGTGCCAACATTGAGTGTTTGTATTTACGAGCTTCATGCTACCATGCTGTTGGACAGTACAAAGAGGCGGTATGATTTCAATTCAACTATAATCTATTTGAGAAGAATGCATGTTCAAAGTCATCCGGCTACAGAAATATTTTTTAATGGTCACAGATCAAGGATTATGATGCTGCACTGGATTTGGAATTGGACTCAATGGATAAGTTTGTGCTCCAATGCCTAGCCTTTTATCAGGTTTGTTACATTGTGAAATAGTATATTTCTAAAATATCTGCTTTTCATTTCCTATTTTAAAAGTACATTCCTTTATTGATTAATCTACTAAGTTGGGAGCAGTAGTAAATTTCCAGAGTCAATGTTAGGTTAGAGTAGAGAGATTATAGCTTTCCAATATGCAGACTTAGGGCATGCCAACGTGAACATGCAAATCTGTTGGCATTTTCTAATACTCTTCTGCTTTAGTTCTTCATCTTGCCTAGTTATCATTATTAATTGAGAGGCACTTACAGGACCTGCATTCCGTTGGTTAAACTATATATGTTTACTACTTTTGTACATTCTCTTATTGCATTATGACATTCTACAGATGGCCATCGGTGGTGTTGTGACAGTTAACATGATACTTTGAAGTTTTATGCACTATGATCCTAGTTCCTTGATGTGCTTTCGTTACTCTATTTTTTTGCTTTTTCAGAAAGAGATTGCTCTTTACACAGCCTCAAAGTTTAGTAGTGAGTTTTGCTGGTTTGATATTGATGGGGATATTGATCCACTTTTTAAGGTAAAAGTTATGGATGTTATTCCACCTTTCTTTGTATTTTTTTCTTCTTTAACCAGCCAAATGTATTATGTTTACTTGTGTGAACTGAACAATTTGGAATTATGGGATTGTAGCAACCTGAATGTTTGAAATAAATAATATTGCTTGTTTGTATTATAACCTAAAAGTTTTCTTTAGGGTTCAGAAGCATAGAATTTTTTTGTTACAGGTGTGCTTTGTAAAGTTTGGGTTCACATTGATGTACTATTTATTAATGTCTGAATTATATTCAGGAATACTGGTGCAAGAGATTGCATCCGAAGAATGTATGTGAAAAGGTTTACAGGCAACCTCCTTTGCGCGAGTCTTTACGAAAGGGAAAGCTTAAAAAACAAGAATTAGCTCTTACAAAACAGAAGATTACCCTTATACAGGCTGCAGATTCCATTGGCAAGAAAATCCAGTATGATTGTCCTGGTTTCCTACCTAATAGACGTCAGGTAAATGGTTGTAGCTTACACACTTAGACATTTACATATATTGTCATTATTTTTCCTGTTTGTGGTTTTCCAATCAACAAATTGTTAATCTTGTATTGCTGTTGATATTTTCATCTTTCATCATGATATTAATATTTTCTTATTTATCAGCATCGAATGGCAGGATTTGCTGCTATTGAAATTGCACAAAAGGTTTCCAAGGCTTGGCGTTTACTGAAAGCAGAATTGAAGGGCTCTAATAAAAGCAACTCAAGGTATGGCAAAAGGGCCAGGAGAAGGGAAAGACTTAACATGCCAAGTCAGAATAGAGGAGGTGCAGGCTGTAGCACAAGTACTGCCGTGGAAACATCCTCTTCTTATGGCATTGTAGATGATAGATCATCCAGCCGTTCCATGTCATGGCAAGATGTTTACACATTAGCTGTTAGATGGAGACAGATCTCTGAGCCTTGTGACCCAGTTGTGTGGGTGAACAAGCTAAGGTATTGCATCCTTGTGCCAAGTATTCTAGCAGACTATATTATCTCTCACTGCTTAATCCTAGATGAGTATTTTTCTCGTAATCTTACATTTTTAGTTATCTTTCAACTATTCGTAGATTCTCATTTATCTGCACGGCCTCTGATCTGTGCTATAAATTGATCTGATTTTTCTAGCTGCATGACACAGCTACCATGTGGCTGCCAAATGGGCTACCTGCCTACCTACCTGTCTGTTTAAGCCCTCCCTTAATAGGCCACAGGTTAAATAGTTAGGCCAAAATGATCCACCATTTAGATGGGCTGTAAAATTAGCAGCCCAAATCACCTGATTATAGGTTCTTCAATGATTAATCATAAAATAATAAAATATCAAGGCCCTGTAGTTTAACCAAATTCAGATTTTGTTGAATTTGAGTATGTTTCTTTGTACTGCAGTGAAGAGTTCAATTCTGGATTTGGTTCTCACACACCTATGATTCTGGGACAAGCAAAAGTTGTTCGATACTTTCCTAACTATGAAAGGCAAGCACCTCCGGGGACCCTCTTTTCTCTTCTCCTTATATCAACAAACTGGCTTGGGAAATACTCATTCTTAATGAATGCCACAGGACCTTAGATATTTCAAAGACTGTCATCAAAGAGAGAACATATGTCTACAGCAAAACAGACCAGATCATTCATCTCTTGAAAGATGGGAAATTAGAAGAAGTGAGTTGCTTATTGTTGATTTTCATGCGTTTTGCCCTTTTTCTCTTGCCATATATATATATATATATATATATATTAACTCTGCCATGATTTGTAACTTCAAGTGGTCAGCTTTAGAAAACTTTTGCTTGGCTCACAGTAGTATATGCCTCTTTGACTGTTGGGTGATACACGAAATTTTCAGTTCTGAATATAAATTTTAGCATTACTTAAAAAGGGTTAAACTGTTTTGATGATAGGTAGCACTTCTTGAATCTTACACATCAATTTAGATAAACTATTGTCAGTGACAAACTGTCCTGAATAATTAAGTTGTTAACATGAATAGTTTTGTATCTCTTGAATTCCTCCTTAGTTCTTAAACATGAGCCCTTTGGGCTTGAAGAATTAAGTATGGAGAATGCACAAATCTATTCTTACCATATGTTGTTGAAATCTAGGTTTTTATTTTTGAAGAATGAGGGAGGCAAAGATTTAGCTTATGAACACATTTACTCGTCTAGATCTGTCACCATCCCAGAAAGCAATCATCCCAAAAGTTGAAGCTACTACTAGAAAGCACATGAATAGTTTACTTTGCTTAATTCACACATAGAAATAGCACTTCCCTTCCAAATATAATTGGATATAACTGCTAAACATTTTTTAAATAATTATTGTGATGAACTAATATAAATGCATCAGTACTCGCCTTCTCTTGCTTGTCATTGTTGACAACTATTAACAATGATGTCTGCTTGATGTTACATGGCATTTTGTTTTTAATAGTATTTCTGTAATCTTGTTTTTTTTTTTTTTTTAATGGAAACTTTTATGTGCAGGTCATTCATGCAAAATCTTGCTCTGATCTTTATAATATTGTCGGTGAGGATTTCTGGTCAGCTACTTGGTGCAACAGTACTGCATTTGAAGGGTAAGTTGTATACTGCATAAATCTGAGGATAATAAAATGTTTTCACGCACTTATTTCTGGATGTTGATGTGCTTTCAGGAAACAACTCGAAGGGACAAGGATAACTCTTCTAAAAATGTAAGCTAGATACAAGTTTTGAGAAAATGATTGTCTTCTTTGTTGCTTTAGTTTTTCCGGACATCATATTGTCAGAATTGATGGTTTTTCTTTTTCAGGGGAGAACATGGTTTTGACTTTTCAATTAGAACACCTTGTACACCAGCAAGATGGGAAGATTATGATGCAGAAATGGCAATGGCATGGGAAGTATGTGACACCAAAACCTTCTGTTGGATTGTTTACCTGATAGATGTTCCTCTAGATCTTTACCATGGATGTCACCTGCATTTATCATTGAATTGTGATTGATGATTGTACGAAGGCATCTTTTTGCTTTTATTTATCATTCAAGTTACTCATTGGATTGTGAATTTACCTTGTCGCATGTTGGGATGTTGTGTATCAGACCCTCTGTAATGCTTACTGTGGTGAAAACTATGGGTCTACTGATTTTGACGCACTTGAAAACGTGAGAGATGCAATCTTAAGGATGACATATTACTGGTACAGCATTATCTAAATGTGTAGGTTGTCTTTGTTTCTTACTTAGGTCATATCCATATATCCACCTATCTGCATTCCTTTTCAGGTATAACTTTATGCCACTCTCCAGAGGATCTGCTGCAGTTGGACTAGTGGTTATGCTGGGTTTGTTACTTGCGGCCAATATGGAGTTTACGGGAAGCCTTCCACAGGGTTTACAGGTCGATTGGGAAGCTATTTTGAATTTGGATCCAGACTCCTTCGTGGACTCTGTCAAAAGTTGGCTGTACCCATCCTTGAAGGTGAATACCTCATGGAAAGACTATCCTGATGTTGCATCCACTTTTTCAACAACAGGATCTGTTGTTGCTGCCTTGAGCTCTTCTGATGATTGAACTTCTTGAGATATTACCTGGTGAGTCAACTGCATATTAAGATATACTCCATTTCTGTTTACTTTTTGGTGAAATTGTATTTCCCGTTCTGTTTATCACTTCTAGTGAAAGAATAGTGGTTTATATTAGATAAGGATTCTCTCTTGTTTAAAATGAGTGTTCATATCTCTAACCCAAAAAAAAAAAAAAATGAAAAAAAGAAAAGCAAAGCAAATCAATGGTGAAATGTGAATGCTACAAGATCATGTTTATTTGGAATGAGAGGATTCAAATCTGTTTATATTTAAATACCCAATCCAAATGTGAATGGTTCAATTTTATATGTTTGCAAAAGCTAATTCAATATATTGATCTGAATGTTGTAGGTCTATTTTAAGGTTGCGGATAATTATATTGCTGCTGGTCTCGTCATAAGCTGTTGCTGCTGAGAAGTATTAGGTCATTGACCTTCTTCTTGAGCCTTAAATTAAATCTGTACGCAGGCTTGTTATTGTAATAATGTGTTTCCGATTGTACAGAAATGTAACATAACTACATAAGGAAGTAGATGACTAAATTACTATTTATCTTGGTTACTTCAATAATATCTACTTTCTCGCCATCCCGGCTTTTGAAAGAGAAGAGAGACGAAACGGTGGGTGCTGTATGTATACTTGTATTTTATTTGTTGTAAAAATTGTTTGTAGTGAAATTATTTTTCCCCATATTTGAAACGTTGTTGTATTAGTAGGCCCAACCTTACTTACCTTACCTCTTGGTAATTTTTTTTATTGGTCTTATAACACCGTGAACGATTGGGATGTTTAACCTAACCAATATTTAAAGCTTCCAGGTTCTGACAAAAAAAAAAAAAAAAGATTCCAGGTAGAATTAGGTGCATCAATCCAACCTTGATGCTTTTTTGAAAAATTATGTATTCCGAAAGAAGCATGGTATACCGTATACCACAATAAATATTTTGTAGGAAAATGCCTTGCACTAGAAGATCTCCAATCTCTTTTTCTTTCTGTTTTCTTACTCATTTAGGAGACTGCCGTGTTCTTCTGGGATATTTGAGATATGAAAAATCTAAGGGATCGGCACTTTTGATCAAAATCTAGCTAGTATTTAGCCAGTAGTGTGGGAATGGAAAAATGGCGAATGAAAAGTGGGATTTTGCAGTTGGGAGAAGTGTGTGTTGGAGGGAGGGGGTTAAGAAAATGTGAGTAGGAGTGTATGCATTCGGGTTTTTTTTTAAGGCTGATGTACAAAAATATCAATGCTGGCTCGTTGATGGCCCAAAATTATAAAATGTAAAAAGAAAGAAGGGTGTATGCAAACAAGGTTGTATATAGTACATTTTTTTTATAAAAATATTATTTGTACGTTAAAATAGGCTACTAAAATCAACCACTAATGTATTTGTATATAAATATATATGTAGTTTTGTATCGTACCCTAGGAACTTATCGACTTATATCAAACCAACTCTTATCGTACCCTTGGAAAATTCAAACTTGCAGTCAAACGAATACTTATCACGTAAACGTCACACTCCGAGAATCTCGGCCGAAGCCGAGATTCACTCAAACCAACTCCTAAGCAGTCCAAACCCTAAGTTTATAAAAACGGTAGCAACATCAGTAAGTACACAAAAGTAATAACTCACAGAACAATAACTCGATCACACACACAAGCTTTAAGAAATATTTTTAACTGACTTGGGCGTCGGAGTCATTTTTGCAGGTACCATGCTCGGGTTCACGTTCGAGGCAAATACTCCAAGTAATAGACGAGGTCACCTCCTCTAGAACCGATGTATAGTATGGAGAAGAGTATCCTTGCCAGAACAAGTTTAATTTATTTTCAATGTATATTTGTATTTCAATATATATTTTATATTGGTGGGTAATTTTGGTACGCTTGTAATATTACTTTTTTTTTTTAATACCAAAATAAATATCGTACACTTTTTATTTTTACTTTATCATTGTGATTAAGGATTAATACTATTGATCAAAAAATTATTAATGGTATTAGTCTTTTCGTAAATTAGATGTCACATGTCATTTAATTTCGTAATATTAATTTAAACAGAACTAGCCCAAGTTATTTCACATAAATTTTTCATAACGGTAATAACTTACATTTTTAGCATTTAAAGTAAAAAATTGTTTAACAAGAATAAAAAAAATTCCTCAGAAAGTTCTTTTCATATATTAAATGTAACAAAAAAAAAGTCACCAAAAAAATGTAACAAAAAAAAATTATTTAGCATGCATAGCAATTTAATGCTTGGCATTGCCAGCTAACCCTGAAGTTCATAATGCTTTACTCGCCAAATGTAAATAAACCTCAGTCTTGTATGGTGCTCCTTCTCCGATATGCTTCACTTTTCTGTAGTCTCGCCCTCTTGGATTATGTGCTGGCTTCTACACACATTTTCATTTTTCACCCACTACTTTTCTCCTCGGATTTGCCCTTCTCAACTCTCTTCTGTTTAGCCGCACTCGTCTCCCAATCAAAGGTTCTCCTCCATTATTGTTAGACGTAACTTGAAATTAAATTAAAGCACACGTTAAGAACTTATGTTTGAGGATATTCCATGCATTTAATTTACCAAACCACATATACATACATACAAATTAAAGTTACTATTAGGAAACTAATGGCCTAAGTGTACAATGTGTACAATGAGCTAAATCTTATAATAAACATTTCATGTCATAAAACTACTCATCCTAAAAGCATAACTTAATAGGACAATGTAACACTAATGGTCATATTTCTAATACTTTCTAAACCTCCATTATAATTGTACACTTAGGCCATTACCTCCCTATACTTAAATCCATGCCTATAAAAATTTGCTATTCACTTGCATGAAATAATAATTTACAGTAAACTTAAATTTCTAGAAAATCAAGCATTCTAGAAGACAGAAACTCACCTTTAATTTTTCTCCACGTAGTAGTCTTCTTCTTCATCAAGTTGGTAGCATCGCATTTATCTCTGCGCCGCCTTGACTTTTCCGAATAAGCAAAGAGCCACGTGGCGTTCATCTGCTTGTTAACCATACGAGCCACATAGTACGGAATCTTGAACTTGAAACCCTTTCTCTTCCGATCAGTCTCACCAAAACGGTTACTAATGAACATCAAGCAATCCATCAAGCTCTCTTTGGAGAGCCCTTTCATGTCATAAGCCTGTGCTCTTCTCCACAAGCTCTTCCCATGAAGACACGTGGCAGTTCCATAACCATTATTCGATAAGCACAGAGCTCGACTTGCATCGCTCACTGCAGATTCTGCATCTCCAATAACCAAATGACACTGTGCTCTATTGCTATGAAGCACCACTCTCTCTCTCTTTCTCTTCAACGGACACAAATCCAAAGCCTTTGAATACTTCATGGCAGCCATTTCCATGTTCCCTAACCAAAACTCATTGTTTCCTTCTTGTTTCAAAGCACAAGCCATGGCTTCTTTTTCTCTGATCTCTTGCTCAGTCATTAGACTCTCTCTCTTCACTCTATCCACCTTCAAATCCCATAACTCTTCCAACGTTCTCTTGGTCCTTTCGCTCTTCAAATTCAACGACCTGAAAAACTTGATCTTGTGGTAATCCTGTAATAGGGTCTGTGTGATTGTTTGTCCTAAGCTTTTGAGCTCAACCAAATCAACAAGAACCGGAACTACAATATCCATGACCTTATATCTTGTGAATGGATCCTTAAGAAGTTGCAAAAGGCTTTCAATGGCCAACTTTTGTCTATCATCCGAGGATCTTGAAATATTACAAAGATTCACTATCACTTCTTTCAAATCCGCTATGCTTTCTCTACCTATTTTGGTATGACAAAGAGTTCTTACAAGTCCTAATCCCGCAGGTGAAGTTGGATTCGCTAAACCACCCCACATCCCACACAATTCCTTCAAGAACTGCTTCTTCTTGCAGATCAATCCCACAGATCTTTCTCTCCATGCAAAGCAATCAAGAAGATAGAGAGACCAGCACTGAAGCTGGTTGGCCCATTCTTCCGCCTTTCTATTCTCTAGTTCCAACCCTCTCTGCCCTCTCGTCAGCAAGTTCCTTTGGTACTCTAATCTCTCTGATTCCTTCAAAGAAACAAACTTCTCATAAACAGTGTCGAGGCACGTAGAAGCTATGTCAATGGCTGCTTCTATGATTTCAGCTTCGTGTTCCGCTACGGCTTCAAAAGTTGCTTCATGGCTTGCGAGGTGGCCAAGTGCACGAAGTGCAACTCTCTGCTCAACCCAACTTATTTTCCCAATAAATAGTTCGATTAGTGGCTTAACCACGTTGGATTTAACTGCTTTATCCGCAAGCTTAACTTCATTCATGGCGTAGGAACCAATGATATGTGCTGCATAGTAAGGGATATACATATTCTGGTCCCTAAGAAGCCAATCTTTGTAGCTGACACTTTTTTGAATCAATTTGGCCATGCATCTGAATATGCCAAGGGAAGGAAACTCTGGATCGTTTGGTTTAGTGACAGCAATTTTCCAGAGCCCATTTAAAGCTAGGATGTGTTCTTGGTCGTCTAAGTGAGGCATTTGTTTGAAGTAGCGAGAGATTTTGGCTCTTCTGAGAGTAGGAACTGTTTCAGACACGATGCAGAAGAAACAAGAACAGGAACAGTAGTTGTCGTTGGTGCATGTTGGCGTAGCAGGTATCAAGTTATGTTTTGTCTTCTTTGTGGTTGAATAATTTTGTGGGAGTTGGTATTCCATATCCATGGTGAGAAATTTGATGGGGTCTTTAATTTTTTTTTTTTATGTGTTGTAATATTTAGATTGAATATATATTGGTTGGAGTTAGTAGTAGTAGTTGTGGCGCACCTAGTTGCTCGTGACAAGATAATAAGTTAAGTTGTGTGTATCACATGTAATATGGTACAGAAAATGCAATGAGTATGATAAGTGACTTTGTTTTCAATACATCGGATTATGGGAAGAATCATTGCTTCAAAGTACAAACAACGGAGGGGAATTGTTGAAGACAATTCAACGGCATTACTTTAAGGCAGCTAGGAATCTAATAATGATATTTTTTACTTAATAGTTATTTTGCACTACTTAAATTGAAAAACTGATTTAAAAAAAAAAACAAAATAACAATAGGAAAATTAACTTTCTATTTTATCTAGAAACAAAAATAGCTTATTCCAAACCAATGATAACTCAAATGGCATAATTTCTCCGTACTTACTTAATTCTAAAACAAAGTATAAAGCTAAAGTTTATATTTCTATTTGATCTTTGCACAATAATGGACTAATACCAGAACAATCTCTATCATTATAAATCGATTACAAAATATACAATTTTTTTTTAATAAATTTAAGTTATAAATCGATTAAAAAAGAATAAAACATAACTATAAAGAGAATAGAGAAAATTAGGCTTTCTTAAGTTCAATAAACAAATATTATTGTTTGGAATTTAAATTGACTTGAGTATTAAAGTTTTTTTTGCAGTTACAAAATGATGACTTTTACAAATTTTCTTGCATCTCTTGTTTGGTGTCTTTGGATATATGTGTTCACTTAAGAAAATTACTATTGCATTAAACATCTCACCCAAAATATATAGAAATGCTAATAAGTTGCTATTTATATCAAATTTGACATTTGTTGGACAAAATAAAGCTAATAGATGAACTGTTAGAGGGTTTAGTGAACAAATAAAGCATGTCATATCAGCTAAATCTTCTTCCTTCATCAACTGTTGACCAAAAATACCGGATGGACCACGAATCTACTATACTTAAAGAAACATAGACATTATCAATCACCTTGAAACGGATCGCCACAAAAGCTGTGTAAGAAAATTAAGAACACTCATTTAAAAAGTAAAAGAAGGAATAGATGAGAGACATATATACAAGCGCTATTGATGACTAAGATCTCTTGGGAATTAAGCATAAGCGCTGTGGGTGAGTTTTTTAAAAAAAAAATATTTTTTTAAATAAAAAATTATGTTTAGATATGTCATGCAGGGATAGAATAAGGAAAGATTTAGATTCAACTCTAATTCTACTTGCGCATTGAGATTTTTATATAAATTCAACCCTACAATTAAGTGCGCCAGTTAATATGATTTTTATATAAATTCAATCCGAACTCTACCCATTTTTAACCTTCGAGTATTTGATTTTATCCGCCAGTTACTAAAAAAAATGCAATATTGTTATATAACTTAAGGATAATTTAAAATAGAACTGATTTTTATGTAAAAAAAAATATATATTAAATTATCAATTAATGATTTTTTCTTAATAACTAAGAATTTTTTGCATTTAATGAGAGATCTTTGGTTTAACATCCATTTAAAAGTTAAAACATATTTTTATATAAGTATATAAAATATACACATATAGAGTGTGTGGGTTGGTCGAATAGTATCTGCACCCTACTCTATCCGCTGCGGATCAGATTGGCAACCCTACCCGATCGGGTTGGAAACTTGCGAGTACGGTACATATTGTCACTTTTAATCTCATGTAAAAATATTTTTTTATCTATTAATTATATTTAGTTACAATAATATAAACATATGAAAAATATCCAACATAAATGGTATTTAAAAAAATATATTTTTTTTTATTTTTGCTATTAAAAAATTATCAAATACATTAAAAAAAATCTTTTTTCAATTAACTTAATAGAAACCCAAACATGCACTCAATCAATGCCACTGCATATATATTCAAACTATCCCCTGCTGAAAGTATGATGAAATCATCCAGTTTCCAACTCAAAAAGTGATCAAATCAAATATAAAATATAGTGCAAGTACAAGAAGGGTTGGTCTCAAGAAAATGCGGCTATCACCATATATGCTTGTTCTTTAAAATTTAAATTAAATCATTTGCAGCTCCTTTATAATTAACCATGTGATTACAGCCTATGGGGGACTTGGAAAAGAATCAACACACGAGTTCGTTTATTGGCATGTGTCCCTATAAACATAGATATTGATGAAGAACAAGGTTGCTGCCCCTTGCCTAGTTGAGTTTATTGCTAGGCGTGCACATCTATCATAGATTTGTGCGCACGTGATCTAGAACTCTGAACAGTGAACACCAGCTTCATGTGATTCAAGAAAACCCTAGTTTCACATAACTTACTTCAAAAGTGTTCTGGAGAAATCTAAACTTCAAAGCTCTGCAAACGAAAACAATTTAGTAACGGATTTTTTTCTAGTGAGAGATAATAGAAGATGAGTTTAAATAGTTAAAAATTATTTTATTTAATATTTATTAATTTTTTTAAAATAATTATGTTATTTTATATATAATAAATATATAATTATAGATGTTATGTTAAATAAAATAGTTTTAATTATTGTCTCTTTTAACATTATTGTTTTGCAATCATATTTACATCTTTCGAGGAAAAGGCAATTTAATACTTGTTAGGAATGGTATCATATGAATATTAGACTATTAGTGGTTCATCTTATTAAGTTTCTTTAGTTAAACAAGCACGGAAATAAAATGAGTATGTAGTAGTGTTAGACTTAGATAGAGAATATAATATTCAATAAAGATTGTAAGCTAATTAACTTTTATAATTAATTTTCAGTTAAATTTTTTCTCCTTTTAAAATTGTTTTCTTTTATATAAAAAAATTAATTATAAATTTAATTATTTGTATAAAATATATATTTATATAAAAGTATATAATAATTAATTTTTAATATACTCGTAATGTTTTTTAATTTCTTGTGTTGAATGGTTTTGGAGGGGATTATGTGTTATGGTCTTATGGATTAGACTAATAGCTCTTTGGGAGTTGATTTATAAAATCCTCCAATTATCTCTCAACTCTACCGATGCTAGCTGAGCCCAATATTTGGGGGGAGGAAAAGATTTTTGGTCAATGAGGCTTTCTTTAGGGCTTACTTTTTGGACAAACTCCATAGTCTCTTATCTGGAGCATAAGCTTAAAACGTATTCCAATTCCTAGAAATTGCATATCTCCCCATCTTCACTTCAAACGTTTAGAGTTCAAATTTTAAAAATTGTAATTGAGAAAAAAAAATATGATAAAATGTATAAAGAATGTGTGGGTATATTGTGTACCTAAGATTAAGAATTATCCAATTTATTGGGATACTTAAGATTAGGAGTTGTCCAATCCACTGAAAAAAAAAAAAAAGGCGTATTCCAGGTTTTTAAAACAAATCAAAAGGCTATTCCTTTATAGACCAAAACAAATGATCAAATATGATTGAGTGGTTAAATATGTTATCTTTTTTGTTTGAAATATATATATTATATTCAGATTCAAATTTTGATAATAATCAAATAGTAGATAAAATATTTAAATATGTATGTATAAGTATGTAATATCTAATGATGGTAATCAGTGGCTAAAAGAATGGGGTTGAATCTTAGTCCCTCTTTTGCTGAGAATTACTTTCTATCTTTTAAGATAGTTTCAGGAGATATTTCTGTTTTTGTCTCGTAATCGGTTAGGAGATATTTTTTAATTTTGTCTCCTACGCAACAGAATTAGAAATGGAGTAGAAGAGAAAAAAAGAATCATACCCAGAAGTATCCTGGTTCAGCTGCTAAGTGTAATGCAGCCTACATCCAATCTCCATCATAACAGTGACGGAATTTTACTATAATCAACTGATTACATACACCAATTCTTCCCTAGGAACTACCCATTCCTATTCGGGACAAGTCCAAAATCTATCCCAAAACTGAACTTGACTTGGTCACCTACCAAGCTTTCAACCGCAAAGTGCTAACCCAACTTGCAAGGGAATCCCACAGGATCATGAAACACAACACAGATGTACAAAGAAATTCTTAGACATCTATTGGTTTTTTCTTTAATTTTGCACTCTCTATCTTTTTTCTCTCACTGGTTTTTTCTTACAAACCTCACTCTATTTGCCTTTTTCACCATGAGACTCAAACAGACAAAACTAAAAAAAAGAGAACAAAATATAACACATTGAAAGAGAATAACTTTTGTTAGTTTAAGGTAACTATGAGCAGGGACAAACCGAGGTGGTAGAGAGAGGGGGCACTTGCCCCCACAAATATTTTATAAAGTAATAT
The DNA here is from genome assembly GCF_003086295.3 of Arachis hypogaea. Taxonomy (NCBI): domain Eukaryota; kingdom Viridiplantae; phylum Streptophyta; class Magnoliopsida; order Fabales; family Fabaceae; genus Arachis; species Arachis hypogaea. The sequence goes on from NC_092050.1 coordinate 7,419,944, forward strand.
ATATATATATATATATATATATATATATATATATATATATATATATATTTATCTTTTTATTAGATTATGTTTTTTTTTAAAAAAAATAAATTAATCAACAAATAATTATAATTAACTTCACTACACTGGAAAATTAGTTAATAATCATGTTGAAACTTAATTTTAAAATTAAATGTAACTTTAGTTATTAGTAATATTTTTTAAATATTAGTTAACACTAAAAACATACTATTTATATATTAATATTTTTTATTAAAATAATCTTTTTTATAATAATTATTTTAATTAAAAATTTTATTTGTACTGTAAATATTATAAGAAATAAATATCATAATTAAATAAAAAATAATAAATAGTTAAATAATTATTTAAGAATATATATATAAAAATAACATTTAATTTTGTTAAAAATAAAGAGAGAATAATTATAAATTATCTTTTCGCCATAATTTAAATTAATATATTGTTTACGAGTTAATTAATTTATGTATGTATATATGTATATATTGATGTATATTTTTAATTTATATATATATATATATATATATTTTAAATTATAAATATATTTTTATTTAAATTTTATCTTTATATATTTTTGCCTCCACCAATCAATTTTTTTGGGTCTGTCACTGGCTATGAAAACTCTGTGCTTACTCTCCTTATTTCAGCCCTAGGCCGTTCACTCTTATTATAGAAGGGGAAGCTTCCAAGATTGAAACCGGTTCAACCAAACCACCAACATCTTTTTCAATAATCAAAACCGGTTCAGACAGAAAGAAGAGAGAGGAAAATCGAAAGCAAAACCAACATGCAAGTACTGCTCTCATCCCTTCTCATCAAGCTTCATCAATCTGAGCCTTCCATCTTGACTTTGTCCCCAAGAAAGATTTATGACCCTTGATGAACTCTTAATCCTTAACAGCTCCATCTGTTCCATTTTTGCTTCTTCCTCCACGTAGCTCCAGAAGCTACCTCCTGTGATGGATGAACAAAAGTGGAAACGAGGTTCACCTCAGGGATCTTTTTCTCTGACCGAAACGGATTGCTTCTCCTTTTGGCATGGAGATCTTGAAGCTTCTTCTTCACATCTTCCATTTTGTGGCAAAAATCTCAGCCACGCCGTGCTGTAGATCTTCTTTTCTCAAAGGCCATCACCCTACCCTTTTGCTTCTTTCTAGCTCCTCTTATGATTTCTCTTATAACTTTTACCTTCTTCTTTTCTGTTGACATAACCGAAGAAGAGAGAGAGAGAGAGAGGAGAGAGAAAAAAGGAACTTTGGAAGCAATGAATGAATTAAAATGAGTTATTTCCACTTTCATTCTCCTATGCATAGTAACGTGTGAAGCATTAAAAATAATCAAATCAATTTTGAATTTTCTCTTTCATGTTACCAATACAGGTTAATTTTTTTGGATATTGGATAAAAATTGGTGTAATTCTTTAATATTGGAAGTTATGGTGTTTTACAAAATTCTGGGAGCTATAAAATTCGTAGAGTGCGAATTGCCAAATCAATTTATTTTTAATTTATAAAGACAATACACAGACTGCGTATTGTATTATTTTAATATTAAATTACAATACGCAGTCTGCGTATTGTAAATACACAATTTGCGTATTGTCAGTACAATACGTGTTCTGTGTATTGTGTTTGCCCAGAACAGCGCCCCCATAACACTGTAAAACTATATTTTTTGTAACATTAACGTAAAACTCATTTCCCTCTTTCATATTAAAATAAAAAATCCACCAATACATGCAATTAAACCAAATTAATTAAACTTTGAATTCCATCACCCATGGAGAAAGGTAACCGTAGAAAGCATGCTTCCAATTCCTTTCTTTCTTCTTTAATTTCGGACCAACATTTGTTGGATCAAAAGAAATTTATTTTGGACTTCCCATTAGTTTTTTACCCATCATTATATTGGGCTTAAATTTTCTTTTAGCCCAATAATAAAATCTGCACATTTTAACAAAATTGTTAAACAACCAATTGATAATTAAGTTAATAATAACTAAAAATTAAATTAATAATTTTATAAATAATATTTTTAGCAATGTTTGATCATCACAATAATTTGAAGTTTTTCAAACTCAACCTCTAAAATTGAGAACTATTTAATCTATCAAAAAAAATTGAAGAGTTAAAAGGGAGCTACCAAGAAAAAAGATAATATGGGATGAAGATAGTTGTCCCAACCTAATATTTTCAGTTTTCTATGCTTTTAATATTTTCAGATACTTGCCTACATAAATTAAAAGTTTAGAACCATTGCAAGTTACACTTTTACCCGTCAATCGAGTATGTTGCTATCATTTTTTTTTTCTTTATAAAGAATTTTTTGGGAGAAACTAAGTGGAGGTTGTAAATGGAATCGAGGTTGTAAATACAGGCTTAATACAGCCATTCTATATGAAACCCTGAAAGTTAAATAACTAATTTATAGAAAGTATAAATAAAAATAGTCAATTGTTTCCGCCGCTTATATATAATACAAATTTAGAGAACTAATTATAACATAAGTCAATTTAAATTAATTTTTTATATTTTTAATTTAAAAATTTAAAAAAATAAGATAATAAATTTTTTTTATATCAGACTTTCTATTTTTCAACTAATTAACTATATTTTCAATTAATTTTCTAGTAAAATTGTATAATAAAATAAAACAAAATTAATATTATCGTGCATGGACACACAGACTCTTAATTAAAAATTGAACGATTTAAAAAAATAATTGTTAGATAAATAATAAAAAATTTGAACAATGTGAACAACAAATTGATTTTTTGATTCATCGAAGACTTAAAAAAACACTCCAATCAAGTAACAAAAAAATCTTTTTATATTACCTTTTTAAATTTTTAATCATTTGTTGCTCCTGTTTCTCCTAAAAATCCTATCAATACCATTGTTGTCCAATTAGCCCTCCATTGAATTTGTAACAAGAATAACCATTCTTTTGTATGTAAAATAAAATATAATAATAGATTTACAACAAGAACAATCATTCCTTTTGTATTTAAAATAAACACTCGCATACAAATAAAATTTTCAATAAATACTTTGTAAAAAATTTACGCCTCTACAACATTGCCATTTGAGTGAATATAATGATCACTAATGTAGGAAGATGGACTGTAGAATCTTCTTCACCGATTGAGGAATAACAGAACAAAAACTAACGTATACAAACCCAAACACGTTAATGAAGGTGTCCGGTGAAACAACGACTGCGATGAGCAGGGCTGGTGGTCGAAGGAGCAACGGCGACAAGAGATCGGAGGCGACGATGGTACGGTGTCCGTGGTTAGAGAGATCGACGCCGGTGAGGGGTTAGTTGGGTGAACAACGACGACGCTGAAAAGGATGGAAAAAAAGCTAATGTGGCGGGAATGGGAAACGACGGTGTTCTTGTAAATCTCATCGATGGTCTCCAACGACGACGATAAGTAATGGTCGTGGAGATGAGAGGAATTAGCGCAGACCTTAAAATTGTGGTTATAGTAGAATTAGAAGTAACCATTTATAGTATGAATATATTTAGGTACTAATTCTAATTTTTTAAATTTTAAAATCTGTTAATAATTATTTAATTAATTAAAATCTAAATTTTAGTTTTAATTTTATCTTCTTTTTTAACCATTATTCACCGAGTAAATCCCCAAAATGGTCTCTTAGATTAGGCCCGTGCACCAATGTTGCTCTCAGTTTCTAATTGCTTTAAATGCACCCTCCAATTTGAGCTCCGTGTGAAATCCTGGTCCTTCCACCCGATTCCGGCATGACTCAGCAGCCGGAGCACTGAGCTGGCGATTCCACCTCCACGTAGGACGCCTTAAACGGCTAGCTGATGTGGAATATGATAAAAAAATTTCCAAATTAGTCCCTGGCACCAATTATAAACTCTAACGTAGTTCTTCATTCTTCCTCTATGAATTAGTTCGTCGTCCAGTTAAAGCTCTTCGGCTTCTACCCTCTGCTTGGTCTGGCTATTGTTCAATTTTGTCCTGTTATTCTTCTTCTTCCTCCTCTCCCACCATGAGTGACCGTCATGCTTCTGGAAGGTCGAATCGCTCCTCTGCGACCGGAAACTGGAAAAGGAACAATGTGCGTAGCCGGCGTTCAGCAATTCCAGAGTGGTGCGGTTGTGGGTGCAGGCCTGTCCTTCGGTGGTCAAGGACGGAGACTCATCCTAATAAGCCGTTCTTCGGGTGTCCCAATTATAATGTGAGTGCATTTACTAGCTAAAATTTCAAGTGTTGGTTATTTGAGGTAGTTGTTTGATAAGGTTGATGCATATTTGCAGACTAGTGGAATGAATTGGTGTGGGTTATTTGTCTGGACAGATTCTGTACAGGATGAGGTACTGGTGAAGTCTGATGAAGAAGATGAGCATGGTGGGATGAAGATGAACATTGCATGGAAGGTGGGTAAACTGGAAACAGATGTGAGAAATGTAAAACTGATGGTCCAAGTGCTTGGTTTAGGGGTATTCGTGTTATTTGTGTTTGTGTTGATGTTACTGTTGAAGGTTTGATTAGGCTTAAAACTGAAGTACAGAACCACGATGTTAGTGTAATCCATTTTATAAACAATGTAATTGATATTAGATTAGTTTTTGATATATTGAATGATTGTGTTGTTTGGTGGGTTGTTCCTATGGTTTTATTTTTGTAAACAGAATTGAATACCCAATTATGTTATGGATAAGCAACAATAGCGAAAGCTAACATAAGGCATAATTCATAACTGAATGACAATAACACTAGTTCATATAAACTTCTGCAATAATGCAGTGATCACAAGAACAAGCAAAAAAATACTGAGCATTGTTTCAGCTATATTCCAGCAACTTAATTAGCATTTAAAAGTTGTAGAGGTGTCTATGAATCACCATGACCAAACAAAAAAGACAAAGATAATTGTTTCACAAAACACACAAACTTTCAGAGTTTCAACCTAAAGCTATGGACATAATCACTTCTTTCTTGGCGGTTTAAACCCTGGGGTAGGCACAAACTTGAGGAAGTTGGCCAGCTGTGCTGTAGTTGCTGCACTAGCTCCCTCCATTGGATTTAATGATGTAGAGCCAATTGGAGTAGGTAACCTTCTTCTAAGTGGCAGTTTTCCAGGTCTTGTAGGTGTCTTCCTCTTTTGTTGGTGCTCCTGCAATGCAGACAGTAATAAGGCCTAGAAAAATAAGATGAACGCCAAATAATAAAAATACATTACATGAAACATTATTGTACACAATACCTTTTGGGAGTCTTCTGCTTCAGAGTATGAGGGCTGAGACAGATCAATCTCAGCCTGCTGAGTATCCACTTCCACAAGAGGGGCAGGATTAGGGGCAGATGCAGTAGCAGTAGCAGATGCTGTTGCAGTTCCCGATCCTGTTGCAGTAGCAGAGGCACTTGCAGCTTGAGTTGCATTAGAAGTAGTTGTTGTAGCCGACGCAGAGGCAGTTGCAGTGACATTCTGAGCAGCAGCCTTAGGGTCCTTAGCAGCAATCCCGCAGCTTTGGCGGTAGCAGCAGCAGCTTCAGCAGCCTTGTTCTTCTCACACCCTCTTTTTATATGACCTTTCTGCAAGCAATACTTGCAAGTGAATGGTCGTAGCTGTCTCTTCACAGTGGTGGTTGGCTTTGATTTCTTGTTAGACTGACCTCCTTCATCTGCATCCTTCCTCCTCTTAGTTTGGAGCTGTCTCGGTTTCTTCTTAACTAATGGTGTCAATGATCTATTGTTCTCAGATCTTTTTCATAATTGTTGGCCAGGTAAAGGGTTTATGTGGTGGGAGTAAGTGGCTTTGTACGACTCTATTGTCAAGAGCTTGTGGCAGAAATCCTCTAGCCACTTGTTCACTCTAGTAATAGTAGCACAGGCGTGAACACATGGGATTCCTGCAACAGCATAAACAGTAATAACGATTTGGTGAATAATTAATTCGGGTCATTAGGCAAACTACTTAAATAATTAATTAACACTTAAATATATTACCAGTTAGCATCCAAAACTGACAAGTACATAGCTTTTTTCCCAAATCCACTACATGGTGCGTAGGGTGTCCATGTACCTCGAACTTCTCGTATCCGGTGTCTCCAGCCTAGATTGGTTGCCAGTGCTTAGATTCCTTCCTCAACTTCTCCAGTCTGCTCTTGATCACCGGGAGAAGTATCCCCACATGATTATCCAGCTTCACTTTATTTTTGGCCATTGTCCTAATTACGAACATCATAACCTCTTCCAGCAGTGTGATTATCGGCTTCCTCCTAGCTTCCTTAATCTTTGCGTTGAATACTTCGCATGCATTGTTACATATTGAATCTAACTTTGGCTTGTGACTGAACTGAGATCTTATCCAAGAATGTGTTGATCATTTTTCAAGGTATGCCTATGCATCCGGATTAAGCCCCTTCAACTTTTTTCTGTGTTTCCTGAATTTCTCAAAGGTTGTGGCTCGTGCAAAGTCCCACAACAAGCCTGTTAGCTCCAGATATTTCCATTGCTTATTAAAATTTCTCCACAAATGGCATACACAGAAACGGTGATGCACATTGGGCATCACCTCCTGTACAGCATTAATCAGGCCTTGCAACACAGAATCAATGCAAATAATAATTAATTCAGATACAGCAAAGATAATAATTTAGAATACACTAGCATCGTGACCCATAATTGTCCCTAGCTTTGAGTTTTCCTCCCCATAATAGCCCCTGACTTTGTATTACAAGCACCATAATTGTCCCTAACTTTTGTTATCGTGCATCTAAAGTAGTCCTTGTCACGAGTCAATAGCATGTTACAGTATTAAATAATATAATACAGTGAAAGTAATGAAACAGGAAGATAAATCAAAAGGGATTAACAGCCATATACCTTTTTCATATCAGAAATAAAACACCAACCATGTATCTTGTAGTCTCCCAAATCTGCATGCAAGAGTTCAAGGAACAATTTCTAGTTGGCAGTGTTTTCAACTTCCACAATTGCCCATGCAATGACGTATATGTAATGGTTTGCATCCTGCGCAATAGCTGATAGAATTTGCCCTCCAAAGACAGTTTTCAGGAAAGCACCATCAAGTCCAATGAGTGGACGACATCCTGCCCTGAATCCACTCTTGCAGCCACTTAAACACACATACATTTTCTCAAATATCACCTCACTGTTTGGCTGTGGAATGGTACAAATTTGGACAGTCGAACCCGGGTTGGTCTTCAACAGTGTCTCTCCATAGTCCCTCACCATTGCATACTGTGCCTTTTCATCACTATATACAAGGTTTCTAGCATCAGATAGTGCCCTTGAGATCGAATTCCTATTCAATGACAGATCATACTTGGTATTGAAGAAGGTGTTTGCATCACAATGTCTGAAGTTGGAATACTTTCTCACTTTCTTCACCAGCTTACTAGCAACCCAGTTACGACTGGCTGCTCTGTTCTTATCCTCCCTTGCACATGTATGATCAGCTCTCTAAAAGTTTTCACTTGCCAGCAAGTATCGTCTCGGTCCTTGGAAGCAAAAATAACCCAACTGCATTCCTTAACCTTGCAAACTGCTCTTAGCCTCTTCCTATCATTCTTATTGAATCAAATACGCCTTCCCTCCTGGATGGTGTACTCCCTAGCAGCCTCTTTAAAATCTCACTTCGTATTAAACTTCATTCCAACCTCTAAGTGAAGCTCTCTGAACCTAGCCCCCTCCCTAAAAACTGGAAACACCTCATCAGATTCAGTTTCCTCGTCTAATTCGTCTTCAGAATTGGGTGGGGTCTTCATCTCCAATGAATGCCATGAGTTGGGACTATCAGAATCGGTCCCAGGATCATATGCATCATAATCATCATTCTTACCAGCTCCTACAAATCCAAGATCCATTTCAACATCAGAAACATCCTCTACAAAAGCGTCATCATCAACACAAATCTTCTCCTTCACCTTATTCTTCCCCTTACCCTTATCCTGTGAATCACTCTTATTTGTTGTTTTCTTCTTACCTTTTACCTTATGTGAAGGAACAGGGTCCACAGCACACGAATAAGATGAGCTGTCTTCCCTTACTGGTTTATAGGGCTCATCTTCTGAACTCTCATCAGAATTAGAGGAGTCTTCATCAGAGGACAGCAACATCACTGGCATCTTGCTACCCTGCCCCCTTTTCTGACCCTTTGTGCCTCCTATCCCAGTTGCAGACCTCAAGCAATACCTCCTGTTCACTTTTGTCTGAGTTGATTTCGGAGTGTTCTAGACCTTCTTTTTAAGTTTTTGTTCAATCGGCACCTTAACAGAGGCTTTAACCCCTTGCTCCCTAGGTCGACTAACATTTTCAGTAGGATTCTTTTTTATCATTTGGGTTAGCACCATCGTGTGGGGCAGCTGTGGCATTTTTCTTTGCTTGCGTCCCAAGGTCCCATACTTAATCATCAACATATACTATAACCTCCTTCCCTTGTATCAGTTCAGGTGACGAAACCTCATGTTCAATGTAGATATCAACAAAACCCTCATTCTGTGAACCCATCTTACACATCTCTCTTAGGTCTGCATCACTGTTTAACTTCCTCAATCCTTCCCCTATGCTCTTTCTAGGTACAAGCCACCAAACTTCCTTCATTCTGTTATAATCTAGCTCCTTATAATAGTTTCTCAGGTAAAATACATCCAGCCTATCCACCTCAACATTACCCAGGCAGTTTCTGTTGTCAGGATAGTAACCAATCTTTCCATCCACACCCTTTTCGAAAGTTCCTCCATGATGAAACATAATGTCTAGTACTTCATCCATCTGCAAGATACATATACAAACAAATTAAACACATGCAATACTAACTTCTGACCATAACTAAACCACTATATCATTAGAGGAAAGAGCCCTTATTTGATATATAAAAAAAAAACAAAGCAATCCAAACTCCATGCTAACATTGTAACCACAAAAAACCTAACAACATAGAAATCTCAACAAAACACCAAACGAAGATGAAATCACCTTCAATCAACAACTCACGTGAAGAACCATCAATGAAAACCCAAAAAAAAAAAAAATTTAAACTTCAACTACACTCTGTATTTCTAACCTTGTTGATGTTGACCATGATGATACCCTCTGGTTCACCAACTTCGTACGATTGGCGTCCTTCCTTCTCCTGGGAATGAACTTAGAAAAGCACTAACGAGAACGAGCCTTACTGTGACCGCATTCTCTGGACGAAAGGGAGAAAAAACGTTTGAAGAGAAGTAGAAGAAAGACTAACAAATGATCAACCCTTTCTCCAAGCAACCTTTTAATTCCCCTCCATCACAAAACGACACTGTTCTGATTCATCCACCCCCTCCAAGCAAAACGACGTCGTTCGGGCGTCCTATGTGGAGGTGGAACCACCAGCTCAGAGCTCCGGCTGCTGAGTCATGCTGGAATTGGGTGGAAGGATCAGAATTTCACATGGAGCTCAAATTGAAAGGCGCATTTAAAGCAATTAAAAATTGATGAGCAATATTGGTGCACGGTCCCAATCTGAGAGACCATTTTAAAAATTTACTCATTATTCACTTTATTCACAATATATATTGTTTATTTATACTTCCTCTTTAACGAATTATATGCATTGTAGGATGTTATCACTTATTACAAAGATATTCATATTTTACGGTATGTCACCATTTCAAATAAGAACGCTAAACGTGTCGAAATACTTATTAGAATTATTTTTAGAGAAAATGACAAATAGGTCCCAGACCTTTTGTCCCGCAGACATTTTTGTTCCTGACTATTGAAAAATATTTTTAAGTCCCTGACCTTCACAAAATTTGGACGGATCAGTCCCTCCGTCCAAATATCTCCGTCAGGGACTGATCCGTCCAAATGTCTCCGTCAGGGACTGATCTGTTCAAGTTTTGTGAAAGTCAAGGACTTAAAAGTATTTTTCAATGGTTAGGAACAAAAATGTCTACGGGACAAAAAGTCAGAGACCTATTTATCTTTTTCTCTTATTTTTATTTGTTAATCAAATCAGGTGTAAAAAATGTATCTTTTATATTTCTTTCAAGGAATAAACTTGTTATGGATGAACAGACAAAGATAATTATTTATTTGGATTTTATAATATATATATATATATATATATATATATATATTTAAATTTTTTCAGCTTTTTAAAATAAATATGATTATGATTAAAATATATTTTATTCAATCAAATATAATAGCTAAATTTCATATTAATTATTCTTGATTAAATCGTTCATATCATGTTATTGAAAACTAATTATAATAAATACATATACGTTAATTTAATAAAATCTATCAAGATCACTACCGTTCATTTATAAAAATTAGTAAACAAAATATATTTTTTAAAATATTTTTTTAGGCAACATATCTGTTCCAAATGAATTACTGTATATAGTTATTTATTTAGGTTAGAGTGTTTAACATATTAGATTAATAACGCGAGGAAATTGACTGCGCTATTTTTCAACGAACATGTTAAGATATACAAAGCATTTATTATATAAAAAGTATTTAAAAAATAAAAACTTTTTAAATAAAGAATACTAGCAACAATTGGAATTGTTTTGGTTTAAGTTATGAATCAAACATATAGTTAAAGTTGCTGAGGTATGTATTATCTAAAAATAACTCTAAATTTATTAATAATATATTTAAAAAAGATAGTTAAACATAATTTTTAGATTTATTTTTAATTTTTTAAATTTTTAATATGATGTCACGTCAGCTTAAATAATTCTTCTTTAAGAAATAAAATTAATGTCTGGTATTAGTTTTTTATTCTTCTTTCTTTATATGTCTCATTATTTATTTTTTACATTTTAACGTCCCATTAAATTTATCAAACATTATAAGAAATAAAATTAATATCAATTTCACTTTAAAATTCTATTAAAATTATGAAATGTTATACTTAATATATAAAAGTTCCACTAAAATCAATGTAAATTCCACCTTAATTTTCATTAAAATTATGAAACGCTACACCTAATAAAATTCAATATATAAAAAAAATTAATTTATTCTTAAGATCCCACTAAAATAATTAAATATTACAAGAAATAAAAAATAAACGTATAAATTCTTTTAAACTTTTACTAAAATTAAGATAATCAATCTATTTTAAATAATGTAATCAATTATAATATTAGTTTGAAAATATAACTAAATGGGTTTTTAAATATAATTAAAAATAATATAATTATATATTATATAATAAAATATTATAGTAGTAATTATAACGTTCATTTTAATAGTCACAAATTAAATAACAAAAACAATATAAATATATGTACATTTAAATATATATTTTTTTAATTTTTTTTATGTAATTAGATATCAACGGTAACTATAATGATCACTTTAACTGTTACAAATAATAACTTCTATTTTTGCATATTATGCTATAGAATTTTTATTGTATTTTTGCGTTACATGATACAAGTGGTCTATAGTAATTGCTATTTATGCTAGCTTGTTAAGTCTGTTACGTTTCCACTTGCCTTCCTTAGTTAGCCATAATTAGTTGTGTCAAGTTGTATAAGAGTTAGTTAGAATTATCTACCTATATATATCAGGCAGTTAGCGTTGTAACGTGCGTGACTCATCATTATTTCAAATTTTATTTTTCATTCTCCTCTCAGTTTTCTCTGGCTCAGTATGCCTCTCACCATGATCATACGCAACTTTCCGCATGGTGCGGTGAGCGTGGAACGAGAAGCACAAGAATTCTGACTGAGGAGAGAGTAGCTTGTTCTTTGATTCACAAGCAATCGTTGTGATCGAAGAAGTAGTGACGGGTCAAGCTTCGAAGTTGAAGCAGATTCAATGTTCTTGGTTTCTCTAATTCATCAAGTTCTTCGCCGATATTCCTTGATTCTTTCTTCGTTCTTCTCAGAATTCATTTCTTTATCATCTTTGATTCTTCTTCTCCTCTCTTGAACTCACACAATAGAGTTTGACGAGAGCTCGATCACTTTGCGATCTTAATCGTTTCTCTAGAGTGAAGTGACGAGTTTTCGATCAATGAGATCAACAGAGGAAGGCTCCGAATCTAATCATCAGGTTCGTCGATTATGGATGCAAATCCAAATTCAAGTCCCGAATCGGGAGGCTTCAACCCTACCATGGACATGCGGCAATTTACAACGTTCTTCAATCAAGTTGTGTAGATTCAAGGCCACATCAACAAGCAGTCGAATCCAAGTCAAGATCCTGCTAGCCCTTATTTCATTCATCCTTCTGAAAATCCAGGTATACCTATCACTAATGTCACTCTCAATGGTACAAATTATGGTACATGGAGTAGGGCTATGGAGAGGGCTCTAAAGTCTAAGAACAAAATCAAGTTTATTGATGGTAGCATTAAGAAACCTGAGAGCACAGACTCAATTTTTGAGACATGGGAGAGATGTAATACATATGTAGTGGCTTGGATAAATCTCTCACTTAGTCCAGACATTTCTCAAAGTGTTCTTTGGACCAACATAGCATATGAGTTGTGAAATGATTTAAACCATAGATATTACCAAGTTGATCGTTTTAGAGTTGCTGAACTAAATGAGAAATTGTATGCCCTTAAACAAGGTGACCTTACTGTTACTGCATATTTTGCCAAGCTCAAAACTATATGGGAGGAGCTTGATAATCTTAGACCGATTCCAATGTGTGCATGTGAGATGAAGTGTGATTGTGGACTGAAAATTATCAGAATGCAAAGGAAAGAAGATAGAGTTACAAAGTTTCTTAGGGGACTAGGTGAACAATACTCTAATGTCAAGTCACAAATCATGTTGATGGAAGAACTGCCAAGTGTGAACAAGATTTTATCCATGATTACTCAACAAGAGAGAGAGCTCTTTGGCTTGGACACTACCTCAGACATCAACATCTTGGCTAGTGCTACCTTTTCCTCAAACACTGCAGGATTTTTCAAGGCAGAGGGAGAGGAAGAGGTAGAGGAGGTAGGTCTCAAGCTGGGAGAGGACAAGGAGGCCAAAGCAAGCTGCATTGTTCCTTTTGTAACAAAAATGGACACATAGTGGATAGTTGTTACAAGAAGCATGGCTATCCACCTAATTACAAGCAACGGTTTGATAATCATAGCTACAACAATTCAGTTACACCTGTCCTAAATTGCATGACAGCAATTGATAACACTGAGGGTGAAAATGAGAATCTCGGTGAACAACATCAGATGGCTAGAAGTGACACCACAAGCACTGATTTCACACCAGAGCAGAGAGAAGCAATTTTGGCACTACTTAGTAGGCAAGACGTGAATCATGTTCATAACATTAGCCAGATTTCAACCAAAAACTCTCATTTACCTCATCAAGGTAAAATGGTACATGTTTTGAATTTTAAATCCAACATCAAGGCTCTAAATGTTTGCACTCAAAAACACAAGTCAGGGTTATAGATACTGGTGCAATAGATCATGTATCATATAACTTGGCAGATTTTTAAAATTATTTTAAAATTGATCCTATAATTGTCAGATTACCAAATGATACACTTACTACTAGCTGCATAATGGGGACTATTGCATTTTCTGACAATTTATACTTCACAAATGTATTGTTCATTCCATCCTTCAATTTTAAATTTCTCTCAGTTTTAAAACTGACTGCATCATTACATTGTAAAATGAGTTTTACTGATGAAAATTATGAGATACAGGATCTGCACACTTTGAAGATGATTGGTGCAGCTAGCAATGTTGATGATTTATACATTTTGCTCAAAGAGATCAAACAACTTCCTCATATCACAGCATTTTCTAAAGGCAGTAATCAGAAAGCTCCCAAGAAAAATACTCAGGAAAAATTATGGCATGATAGATTAGGTCATCCATCACATGATAGGTTAGTTGCATTGAAAGAAAAATTTGACTTCATTGATTGTAAAATAAGTCATGAGCCATGTCACTCATGCCATCTAGGAAAGCAAAAACGCTTGCCATTTTCCCTCAGCTCTACTGTTACAATAAATGTATTTGAGCTCATACATATAGACATTTGGGGACCAATTTCTATTCCCTCATTTACTGGAAAAAGATATTTTTTGACCATCATAGATGATAATTCCAAATTTACCTGGCTTCTCTTCATGAAAAGTAAGGCCGAGGCATCACAATTGGTTAAAAATTTTGTTATTTTTGCTAAAACTCAATTTGATGCAGTTGTCAAAATAATTAGAACAGACAATGGCCTTGAGATTTTAATGAATTCCTTCTATGACTCATCTGGAATTATTCATCAAAAAATATGTGTTGAGACACCACAACAAAATGGTATTGTTGAGCGTAAGCATCAACACATCTTGGCCGTGGCAAGAACCATCATGATACATGCGCATCTACCAAAACGTTTTTGGAGCTATGGTGTTAGCCACGCAGTATATTTGATAAATAGGATTCCCTTCCTCCTTCTAAACAACCACTCTCCTTACCAAATTCTTCACAAATTCTTACCTGACTTGTCCAACATCAAAGTTTTCGGCTGTTTGGCATATGCGACTAGTCTCACTCGGCATAGAGCTAAGCTAGATCTGAGAGCAAGACAATGCTTACACCTCGAATTTAGGGAGGGAACAAAAGGCTACTTATTATTTGATTTACAAAATAGATAAATCTTCATGTCCAGAGATGTACAATTTTATGAAAACCATTTTTCTTATAAAAATTCACAAAATATTCACATTTTCGAGGTCACACAATATACCATACCTGATCATCACAATTCACACATGTCTCATGGTAACTTTGATTACAGTTTTCTAAAGGGCACACAAATTCAGGTTCTGGGCACAAATAATAATAGCAATATTTACTCTAGCACTAATAATTCCCACTTAGGTCCACGTGCATCATGGCATAGTGACAATTTGGAACAAAATCATGTTTTACGTGAGTCCAATGATTCTGACGATTTGATAAATTATCCTAACATTCATGGTCATTTTGATTCTGCATCATCTATAGACAATGAAGGAAATAATCTAAACCTACCCACACAAGAAATTACATTGCCTGACAATGCTATGATAAGAAGGTCCACTAGAATCTCAAAACCTCCTGCATATTTGAAAGATTATGAATGCAAAACTATCAATAGTGCTTAATCTAGAAGCCAACTACGTTTTCAGCCATACCCAATCTCAGATTTTCTATCATATGAAAAACTTTCTCCAATGCATCTCGCATATTTTCTTGCCATCCAAAATGTGGAGCCTAAATGCTATAAAGATGCAGTCTCTCAACCCTGCTAGCAGGAAGCCATTAAAGCTGAATTGCAAGCCCTGGATAAAAACAAAACTTGGAGGCTAACTTCTTTACCACCTGGTAAGAAGGAAATAGGTTGCAAGTGGGTGTTGAAAGTGAAATACCACCTGGATGGGAGTATTGAGAGGCACAAGGCGTGTTTGGTAGCTAAGGGTTTCACTCAAGTTCTTGGGGTTGACTACAAAGATACTTTTAGCCCAATTGTTAAATTGAAAACTCTGAGGATAGTTTTGGCTGTTGTTGCTGTAAAAGGCTGGCATCTCAAACAAATAGATGTCAACATCGCTTTTTTGCATGGTGAACTTGATGAAGAGGTATACATGCGGGTGCCTCAAGGATTGGATGCTGCACCAGGTCAAGTGTGTAAACTAGAGAAGTCTCTATATGGGTTAAAGCAGGCCAGTAAACAATGGAATTGCAAGCTCAAATCAGTGCTTACTGAGTTAAACTTCACTCAATGTAAGTCTGATTACAGTTTGTTTACAAAGACTACATCGAATGGTTTCACTACCATATTGGTGTATGTTGATGATTTGGTGTTGGCGGGGGATGATTTGAATGAAATTGATGTTGTGAAAAAGGTATTGCATGATAGATTTTGAATCAAGAATATAGGAGACCTTAAGTACTTTCTTGGATTAGAAATAGCAAGATCTAAGAAAGGTATTGCATTGTATCAACAAAAATATGTTTTAGAAGGATACCGGTTTTGAACATTGTAAACCTGCCTCTACTTCCATTGACTATGGAGCTAAACTAAGCAAGAGTGATGGAGACTTGCTAGCTGATTCCACTCAATACAGAAGAATCATTGGAAAGTTACTCTATCTTTCTAACACCCGGCCAGATATAAGCTATGCAATAGGAAAACTCAGTCAATTTTTGGAATCTCCCACCACTGAACATATGAAAGCTGCACATAGGGTGTTGAGATACATTAAAGGGTCACCAGCTACGGGACTCTTCTTTTTTATGAATTCAGATCTTAGTCTCACAGGATTTTTAGATTCAGATTGGGCAGCCTGCCCTGATTCTAGGAGATCTACCTCTGCATACTGATTTTATCTTGGTCCATCCATTGTAAGCTGGAAGAGCAAGAAACAACTGACAGTGGCTGTTTCATCGTCTGAAGCCGAATATAGGGCACTTGCTTTTGCAACTAGAGAGGCTCAGTGGCTAAGCTACGTTTTAAAGGACTTGGGAGCACCGATTATGAAGTCTATCAACCTCTATTATGACAACAATTCTGCCATCTACATTGCTACTAACCCAGTTTTTCACGAACGCACTAAACACATCGAGGCCGATTGTCATATTGTGCGAGACAAATTGCAAGAAGGCTTGCTACATCTACTGCTAGTTTCCACTATTAATCAGGTTGCTGATATCTTGACGAAACTGTTGGTACCTGGTCCTTTCCTCATTGCTCACTCTAAGCTTGAATTATTGGATATATTCTCACCCAATTCTCCAAGCTTACGGGAGGATGTTATATGATACAAGTGGTCTATAGTAATTGCTATTTATGCTAGCTTGTTAAGTCTGTTACATTTCCACTTGTCTTCCTTAGTTAGCCATAATTAGTTGTGTCAAGTTGTATAGGAGTTAGTTAGAATTATCTAACTATATATATCAGGCAGTTAGCGTTGTAATGTGCGTGACTCATCATTATTGCAAGTTTCATTTTTCATTCTCTTCTCAGTTTTCTTTGGCTCAGTATGCCTTTCACCATGATCATACGCAACTTTTCGCATTTTGTCTCCTCGTAATAAGCTATCTTTATATAATATTATAAGATTCTTTTTTAACCTTAATTTTTTATATTCTCTTACCCTTTATTTTTAATGTGAACGTTAATTCTATTTAATAAGTATAAATTTAATTAAAAACTAATTTCTTCTCTTCTCCTTTCATACTCATCACTCATTCTTATATTTACTATATAAATCAACATTCACTTCACATATTTTTTTATCTTCTCTCACATAATCTCATACCTCTTTCTCTTTCTCTTTCTCCTTCTCCCTCTCAATTCTTGCTAATTTTTTGCACAACTAGAATTTGGTTTATAACCATAGTTTTTATTTTTATTTTTTTTAATTTGCTAAACGTATGTATTAGCAAGTGATTGTGTGATTGTATTAATTAGTTTTTCTATTTCTTTATGTAATTGTATTCATATGTTATGTATTGTCTTTGTCGCCTATATATCACTTCTTTTTTCTTTCAACAATTTATATTTTTTTAATATTATTTAGTTGTAATAACATTATTGAAAATACATATTGTCATGATTCATAAAAAATAAAATTAAAATATTAGATATCATTTTTAATTATCAAAACATTAATAATATTCATACCTGTATTTTATCTAATAATTTTATTATTGTGCTATAGTATTTAAATATAAACTAAAAAAGATAAAAAAAAATAAACAAAACTAACTATTTAAAAAATAAAAATAAAAATTAATTATATGAAATCGAGTGAATAAACTTCAATTAAATTTGTTTATTACTTGTTATAATATATTAAAAGAGAGCACAAGGTAGTTTTACAATCATTCTTAAACATTTAATTTCACTCTATGTTATCACATAAGATTTTTTTTCTAGGTGACATAATCTTCTATCTTGCATTATGCCATAAGATTCTCATGGTATTTTTATCTCATTATAACCTATCTTTCTATAATATTATAAGATTTATTTATGTTATACTATTATTTTCAATATTAATGTTAATTCTTTTTAATAGATATAAATTTAATTAAAATCTAATTCCTTCTCTTCTCTTTTCATACTCATCACTCATTCTTATATTTACTATATAATCAACATCTACTTCACACATTTTCTTTATCTCCTCTCACATAATTTCATACCTCTTTTTCTTTCTCCTTCTCCATTCTTACTAATTTTTTGCACAACTAAAATTTGGTTGATGACCATAGTTTTTTTTTTTTAATTTGCTAAACGTATGTATTAGGTAATTGTATGATTGTATTCATTAATTTTTCTATTTCTTTGTGTAATTGTATTCGTAAATT
Source organism: Arachis hypogaea (assembly GCF_003086295.3). Taxonomy (NCBI): domain Eukaryota; kingdom Viridiplantae; phylum Streptophyta; class Magnoliopsida; order Fabales; family Fabaceae; genus Arachis; species Arachis hypogaea. The sequence continues at coordinate 7,438,300 of NC_092050.1, forward strand.
ATATAGTGTATTTGTTACCTATATATCACTTTTATTTTATTTCAACAATTTATATTTTTTTAATATCATTTAGTTGTAACAATATTGTTGAAAATACATCATGTTATCGTGATTCATAAAAAAATAAAATTAGAAAATTAAATATCATTCTTGATTATCGCTTATAAAAATTTTAATAATATTCATACTTAAATTTTATCTAAAATGGTTTTATCACTGAATCATAGTATTTAAATATAACCCAAAAAAAAAAATAAAAAAAAACAAAAGTAACTATTTTAAAAATAAAATAAAAATAAAAAATAATGATATGAAATCAGGTGAATAAACTTCAATTGAATGTTTTATTATTTATAGTCTAATTTATGTATAATTTTTTATAATTATTAAATTTTGAATTAATTTTTTATTTTAAATTATCATTTATGATCAACCATTATAAAATTTAAATTAATAGTTATATGTTGCTAGACAAAATTTTAAACTTCTTAATCAATTAAATTTAAATCATATTATTATTCAATTAAATTATAAAATAACAATTAAGTATAATTATTATTTATATTAAAACGATATATTTTTTCTTTGTATATCTTTTTGTTGAATAATAATATTGTTAAATTATATATAAATTATCAAATTAAATGAATATGTTGTAGAATATTTTTTATAAATTAACTTCTAAATTTAATATTATTTATATATTATTTAATATATCCTTAAATAATATTAATATTTTAAATTTATATTATATAATATAATTTTAGTTTTTCGCATATCGTGCTTATCTTAATCTAGTTAATTAGTAAAAGCAGAACGCACAAAATTTAGATGAGTAAATTTTTATAGTGGTCCTCAAAATTGACGCCGTGCACCAAAATCGTCCCTGAGATTCCAATTGCACCAATTATGTTCCTGAGATTGGAAAAATTATATCATAGTAGTCCCTGACTCGTTTTCCGTTAACGACACGCTGACGTGGCTTGATGACGTGGACCTTTAGTGACACGTGTCACCTCATAGTTTGGCCACGTGTAACGGTATGATGACGTGTCAGTCAACGACATGTGGCATGCTGACATGGATGGGTATGCCACGTGTCACAATGCTATTTTGCCACGTGTTAGATTATGCCACGTGTCACAATCTTATTTGTCCATGTATCATCCATTATGTCATCGTTACATGTGTACCAAATTGGTTCCTTACTTTGCATCAAATGACTCATTTTAGTCCCTGAAATTGAATGTCGTGCACCAAATAAGTCCCTTCATCAGTTTTTTCTCATTTTTTATAAATTTAAAATTCTCAATATTTTTTTATACACTAATTTTAATTATATTTTTTTATTATATTTTATAATAATTTTTTAATTAATAATATTAACTTGTATCATTAGAGTACATGTTAACTAAAACTAAAATTTTTTTTATTGTCTATTGTATTTATTTGTATCTGTTTTAATATTGTTCAAGTCATGGTTACAATAAGTACTTATATTGATTAATGGTGTGATATATGAAAAAGCCACTTAACTAAGTTATAGATAAAATGAATTATTATAATTGATAAATCTATCTCATTAATTTAGTGAGAAGTTAATTATATGGGAAATCAGACATTCTTAAAATGGATGGAATAATGAATTTATATTAGATAATAAATGCCTTATCAAGAATTTCTAAAATATTTATTAAAGTGTTAAATATTAAAAAAAATGTATTAAAGAATATTATTATACTCTTAACTTATACTCTTTATTAAATCAATATCAATATGTCACATAATTCTTTTAATAAAATATTGTAGAAAAAAATTGTATAATTAAAACTAATATTTTAAAAATATTTTATAAAAACACTTGTATTTAAATAATTTGTGAAAAGATAAAATTAAAATTAGTGTATTTAAATATATAATGAGAATTTTAAATTTATAAAAAATGAGAAAAACTGATGAAGGGGCTAATTTGGTGCACGACATTCAATTTCAAGGATTAAAATGAGTCATTTGATGCAAAATAAGGGACCAATTTGGTGCACATGTAACGATGACACAGTGGATGACACGTGGACAAATAGTATTGCGACACATGGCATAATCTGACACGTGACAAAATAACATTGTGACATGTGGCATACCCATCCATGTCAGCATGCCACGTGTCGTTGACCGACACGTCATCGTACCGTTACACGTGGCCAAACCATGAGGTGATACGTGTCACCAAAAGTCCACGTCATCAAGCCACGTCAGCGCGTCGTTAACGGAAAACGGGTCAGGAATTATTATGGTACAATTTTTCCAATCTCAAAAATGTAATTGGTGCAATTAAATTTTAGAGACAATTTTGATGCACGCCGTCAATCTCAAAGACCATTACAGGAAAACTCAAATTTAGATAGGAAGTGAATATGTCTATTATCTAATCTTGTTAGGAAAAAGTTTTATTTATGCCATTAATACACGTAGCCGTTAAGCCTAATAAGATTGGGGGTGGTCTTGAATCAGACACTTCACCTGACTATAGCGCTCAAACAAAACTTTTTAATTAATTGTACTTTATGATCTTCTATCAAGTGGTGCAATTAAAGAACAAAAAAGACATTATAACCACTGGGGATCTTAAGATCTTCGGAAGAGCTTATCCTATTATAAAAATTGGAATCAGGAACATCCAGCGCAAAAAAAGGGAGAATGCATAAACTATTACTTATAATTCTCTAAGCCAAGAGATCAATTGAATCATATAAAACATCATCAATTGTTATAGTGCTTGAAGTGGTGTTAAAAGTCTTACTCTCAAATCATATGCTTTGTTTTGATGGGATAACTGATTTATAGGATACATTCATATGTATATAAGAACTAAGAACAGAACATTCATAAAGGAGTAGGAACAAGAATTAAAATAACAATGTAGAGAAGGCCCAGTTGGAGGCTTGAAAGCTTGAAGGCATGTTCGTGTGGGGTCCACAAATTGTGTCGGTAATATTACCAGCTCCATCTTGTAATCTTTCGAACAATTATTGCAACAAATCCTTTCTGGCACATTGTGATTGGTTCATTATACCCCCTACCCAACACTAACCCAGCTGTATCACCAACATAGTCCAACAACCATCACATTACTATATGTTACATCATTCACATAAGGCGTATAATTTATCAGATTTTATTTGGATTTTTGTTGATTATGATCTTTCCCTACACATTGTAAATTTGTAATTGAAATTGAAACCAGTGAAACATGAACTTAGATAAATAATAAAATCCTGGCAGCCTCATTTTTGTTCATACCTTGCAAGAAAATGAAATGCATCATAATTCATAAAGCCAGAACATTGCCGTAACCAAAATCACATGCGCCTAATGGGCCTAACGGGCCCAGTCCAGACTGGGAGAAGCGCCACGCCGCGCTAATCTCTGTTTGTTTCCTCATCAAGTGGGCCCCAAAAGACGAACCTTCTGCACCCTATTCCGGACACGTCGATCCAACGGCTATTTCTGGCCCATCATATCCACGGGACCCACCTCGCACACACGATCTAGATTAATCACTGCCGTCCATTCTGTTCTGACAATGATGCATCTTCAACGTCAAAATCTGATAGAAAAGGGCCTATATAATGCACCCGCTACAAACCCCAAGGCCTTCATCTCTAACACTCTCTCACTCTTTCTCTGTCTGCAAAAAAGAAAATGGATCGCAAAGGTGTTCTCTCCTTCGCATTGATCTGCATTGTCGTCGCCGGCGTCGGAGGTCAATCCCCGGCGGCAGCCCCGACTACAACCCCGGCAACTCCTGCTGCTACTACTCCGGCAGCATCTCCAGCTCAAGCACAAGCTCCTTCTTCAAAGCCAAAATCACCGGCGCCGGTTGCTTCTCCCAAGTCATCTCCGCCAGCTTCGTCTCCGAAGGCCGCCGCAACACCGGTGTCAACTCCAGCTGCAACTCCGTCAAAGTCAGTTGCTCCAGCTCCGGTGGCCAAGGCTCCCGCATCGACACCACCTGCGGTTGCTCCAGTGAGCACTCCACCGGCACCAGTGAGTTCTCCACCAGCTCCGGTTCCCGTTAGCTCGCCGCCGGCGAAGTCTCCACCTACACCCGCACCGACAAGCACTCCTCCTGCAAGTTCTCCACCAGCACCTGTGGTAGCACCAAGCGCTGAGGTTCCTTCTGTTGCTCCTGCTCCCACGAAGTCAAAGAAGAAGACTAAGAAGGGTAAGAAGCACGGTGCACCTGCACCCTCACCGGATTTGCTTGGCCCTCCAGCACCGCCGCTGGGAGCTCCTGATGCTTCGTCCCCTGGTCCTTCTACTTCTGCCAATGACGAGGTACATTCTCTAATCTTTGCATGTCCATTTTTTTCAGATCTATAGTTAGTTTCAGATCTGAGGAGTGAAATCAGATATATACTCATTTGTTTTAGTTTTAGACTTTAGTTGACTTCAAAGTTTCAAAGTCAGTTTAAGGTTTTCACTGAACTCAAACCTTGTCTTACTTTGGCTACTGTTTCTTTTCTTTTTTTTTTTCAAAAATATATTTTAGTTGTTTAGGGTATGAAAGTAATTTAGTTAAACAATAAAACGGTGATATGAGAATGTCATGTTTAGGGCTCGATGATTATTTAATGTGTGTGTCTGCGATTAACATTGGGATCTGAAATTGTGGTTTCTTGATATGAATTGCAGAGTGGAGCTGAATCCATCAGATGCTTGAAGAAGGTGTTGGGATGCTTAGCTTTGGGCTGGGCTTCCCTTGTTTTGATCTTCTAAAGAGAGAGTGTGCATTATATTTGTTGTTACGACATTCTTGTATCATTTATTTTCTTTTTGAGGCCCTTTTATGGGCGACATTTAATTTATTTTACTACTATTGTTTCCTTTAAACTCTGATTATTCTATTATTCACGATGTTTATTGGCATTACTAGCTATGTCATTGCTCATTCATTACTCAATTTTGCAATTTTTTTCTTGGGATTTGACTCTTGTGGTATACACCCACACAGCAATGCATTTTCTAGTTCTACTTTGGTCGTTTCCTAAGTTTGGAATGAGTAAAGACCAAGGAGCACCGACAAAGCCAATTTGGCTAATTTCATTCACTAAAATTAGAATAAATATTTATCGTTATAATTTAGGCATCATAGTCTTATGAAATTATTATTATTATTATTATTATAACTTCTAAATTTAAAAATGTATTAAAAAAAATTGAAATTTAATTTTTTTTTAAACCATCATTTTCTGATAAAAACACACTAGGGCTCTCGCTTTCTGGATTTCTGTCTTCTGGTTCATTTGCACTCTCGGATGTCTCCAGATCCAGGTTGATTGATCCCCTGTAAACAAATAAAAAAGATCTAGATTCGTCCATGGGGAAGTAGAACACGATCACACTTAATTATAGCCACGAATAGAAAAACCAATTCCAAAAGTAACTATAAACATCTTAAAATAGAATTACGGATTGAAAGATAAATCAGTTGTAAAGAAATCAGCAAAAATATAATGTCTGAGCGCGTGGAGTACTAAATTTTATGTCAAGTAAAAATAGCACAAAAAAAATACGCATATTTTGTTTGTTCCAATTCATGGGTGACCCACTGCTATCGGCGTTTGGTAAATAATGCTTGCGGACAATAATAAAGGTGGTAAGATACTAAGATCCAGAAATTTATACAAATTTCCTCGTTGAATTATGTTACTTTATCTTCCTTCCTAATTCCTCTTATTTTAATTGTCGTTTTGATATTTTTTAATACAATAAAAATTTATTTAGATACAAAATAGGATTAGATATATTAACTTTTTTAATGTATAAAAAAAAAATTAACACGACAATTATTTTGAAACAGAAGGAATATTTTATTATTCATGCCTTAAAACTATTCAATCATACTACAAACACAAAAGATCAATTATTAGTTAGTCATTTTTATATGGATATATGATTGATATTAATGAAAAGGTTTATCCTTTTTTGTTTATAGCTTTGATATTTTGGTGGTTAATTATTTTGTTGAAAAATTATATAAAATTATATATAAATATACACACACACACACACATATATATATATATATATAATGACTAATTTAATGATTGATATTTTGTGTTTATAGAATATTTTTTAAATTTATTTGCTTCTAAATGTCAATTTTACAAAATTTAAATAAGATTAAACTCTTTTTTTATTAGTAACAATCAATATTAAGTGAAAGATATAGTAGTGTAAGTGAGAATATAGGATAAATATTGAAAAAAGAAAATTGTTAACAGAGAGATAGTTTTATATAATTAGCTTAATTTACTTCAAGTAAAAATATTATTAATTATTTTCTTAATTAATGTCCAAAATTAATTGAGCACTTATTTAGGAACGTAGCTAGTAGAACAAAATGTTGAGATAATGTACACCTTGGGCATTAGCAATTAGTATTTCCATTTCCATCTCTTTTGTTTTTAATTATTTGCCCTCCTCTAACTTTATTCCACACTTTCTTTGTTTCTTCGGGTAGACGCTAGCTAAAAAGTAAAGACAACTTTAATTTATCATATTAGGCGTCTTTTTTTTTTTTTTCCTTCTTAAATTTATTGCATGCAATAACGGTTCAACTAATTTACAGTTACCAGTTACCACCTTCTGCGTTCATAATTTTTTATCTTAAAAGCACACTTCTTTCTAATTGAGAGTGAGCGAGTGGAAGCAAAATCTATAATTGATGTTTTTATTTGGTACACTACCACTAAGGTCGAAGTTTTTTTTTTTTTTTCTTATATGTAACATGATTGTATATTATATTATGTAACATTCTTCGATGTCTTCTTCTGTGGGATGCATGACCGGATCAAGTATATTGACAAATTAAAGGGACGTTTTGGAGTATCAGTAAGGAAAAAAGCTGAGAACACCAAAGGTTTAGAAGCAATGGCTCTCTAGTCTTTAGTAGGAGTCACTAAGCTATAATGGTTAGGAAGATTTTCAAATGTACCGTCGTACTAGTGTATCAGTGAACCGTTGATCTTAATTATATATATTATATATATTTTTTATAATTAAAATTAACGGTTAAAAATCACTAAAACACCGGTACGACCGCACACTTGAAAATTTTCCTAAGGAAAAATATAGGGTACCAACATGTTATCTGCCAACTTCTGCTAATTTTTATTTATAATTGTGTTTCATGGAAGTATGTTCGTGATGTGTCTAATAATTAATATATTTTAAATACATATATAAAGAGACACATCCAGAAAATATATTTATAAAGACACTTCTATTAAACATAGCTATAAAAAAGACATTTTTATTAGACACATCCACGAACACACTTCATAAAACACAATTATAAATAAGAGTGGACAGAAATTGGCAGATATGCTGTTGGTAACGTAGCGGAACCGTTTTCCTAAAGGTTATTGCAGGTCCTCATTATACTTTCACGTGCTTTGGTAACAAATTATAAGAGAATTAAAGGCGTCATCCGCTATTCAACTTTCACTATCACAGATAAATTCTTATATTGTCTACTATATACTAATGAAAAATTTTCTGTAATGCCTTAACCTGCACTGCACCCTATTATGCTACATATTTATTGCATGTGGGGTAACACCTTTTACAGCTAAAAGCATGGGCCATTGGCCGAAAGAGTGTTGTAGAATCTAACCAAATGAAAAAGAAGGTTTGTAATATACTATTTATTAGCTTTAACAACAAATCCATCCCTTGTTAAGTTTCCTTTGCTGGTAAGAAATATTCAATGCCAAAATCGCACTCAATGAACGTAGGCCTTCATAATATATATATACAAAATCACCTTCTCTCATTCTTCTTTAAGGGGTCGACTTTTTCACATGCTTTTACTCCAACAAAAGAATTTTGGCAAATTTAACTGATAAATTGGTTCATGCACAAAGCCTTCATGCTATTTATAGGCGTGTAAGAAGAAAGTGATGCATCCACTAATCTAACACAGAATCCAGTATCACGAGCCTATCAAAATCAGGAGGAGGAGAACTTGATTGCTGATTCAAATAGTTTAACATACGAAGAAAATTTTAGTTTTGTAAATAAGCTAACTCAATTCCAGCTATTGATGAAAATTTACTGAATTTTATATTAGTTTAGACCAAAAAAATAAAGAACGTATGCACTATATTTTAGGACTTAATTTTGATGCACACATAATGTAAAATTGTTTGTCTAATGTAATACTAATTTTTAATTTGTTTAATGCAAATTGATTTGCTGAGTTTTATACTAGTGTATACCTCTCTCTTTGCTTTTAGCACAAAGAATGAAAGAAGCTGCTCTTGTTTGTGTTGGGTTTGTGTTTTTGTTATGAGACGTTAATAGTATTAATTAATATAGATGGAGAGTTATGACTTATCACTAAAAAAAATGACAGTCCACCTACCTCCACTGCCATGAAATGAAAGTAACTGGTGAACAACGGTACTGCAAAGTCAGCAATTTGTGATCTGCGTTCATGTTACGAACATTGGTCAGGCGCGTGGTTTTATTCACACAAAACACCAGAGAGATTCCTCACACCTTTGTTTTTTTTTTTTTTTCTTTTTAGAATTTAATAATATCAGATCTAAGCAGGCAAATGAAATTGCGCGACAAGCTGTACACGTAGTTGTTTTTTAAATATTTGTTGATTGACATATAATCATTTTGACACTGAAATATGTTGCTATTATTATCACAACCTATTATTAATCATCATTAATGTGATAATGTCTGAATACGGAAAAACACAAGAAACATGTTCAACAGAGTATTCATCAAAACACCAATCAAAACCTTGAAGCCCTCAATAAATGCGGACATAAGATTCTTGGATCAATACACAGAAGTAGCAATAATGATTCCTGGACGAAATAGTTCAAAACTTCAACCTAATGTGACACCCTTTTGTATATTACAGTATTCACAAATTTTCTTTTCTGACTATGCAATTTCCAAAATATGTTCCTATAAGATTTCGTTATATATAAACTGCATGATTTCTTTGAAACAAAAGAATGTTGGTATATGCTAGTTGCACTAATCAGGATTAGGCAGACCATTATGCAGAAGCTGCAGCACAAAGGTAGCTCATAATGGCTGAAGTTCCTGCTCTGGCACAACCACATCAACCGGCTTGTACGAGTGCACAATTTCCTCTCTGTTTTTCAAAATTAAGAATATTCCTAAGGCTGCTACTAGTAGAAGCAATGTAAGCATAACAGCCAGAGCCACAACCAAATAATATTGTTGCAACCAACTCCTGCATCAATAGGAATATGTGTTAATAACAAAAACAGATAAAAGTTCTATCTAAACAACAGAACCATAGAAAATTGAAGACTATTTAACAACCTCAAAGACACACAAGAACAAACTGATCACCAAAATGGTAACTAAAATAAGGAACAGACCCACAGAAAGAGAAGAATAAATGAATCTGAAATTGCGTAGGTAATGTTTGAAAGAAGAAACGTGCAAAATTTTTCCACTACGCATTAAACGAACTAAAAATAAATAAAAAATAGGCAATTATGCAACTACAATAAATAAATGCAAAAATGTTTGCTAACCAAAAAATATTAGCCAAATAAATAAATGTTAAATAAGACAGTCACCAAAAAAAAAATGTTAAATAAGACAAGTTTAGACTGTTTGAGCTGATTGTTTTTTGTCTCCCTAACATTACTAAAATAAATGATACTATAGAACAGATAATTCCACTTTTACTTTAAGAAGAACCTTACCGTTTCCGTGGAGGCTCAACATTCCAACTAAGTAACTTATAATTTCCAAATGTCTCAGGAAGTCGTATTCCATGTTCAGAAAGCTGGGCAATTATACTCTGCATAAAAAATCACCATCAGATGGCAATGTTGGCATAAATGCTTATTCAAAAGTCCAACTTACCATTGCTGTGGTGTTAGAAATGTAATCAGCATATGTCCTTGGGGTTATGACCCATTGAGAGAGAGAACCATTTCCAAAAGAAGTAAAATTCATTAAGTGAACCTGGGACAGGAAACCAAGAATATTATTATCACAAGTAAAAACGCACTTGAACAGGTAAATATTAGCTGAAAATGCAAAATTGTTTTCGGGACACACCTGAAAGTTGGTTGAAAGACTAAAACCTAGGTCCTAGGACCTCCAGTCCTCTAACCAGACCCAAGTACCCAACCCACACCAATCATTTGAGCTAGTGAAGGTTGTCTCAATATTATGATTAAACTCATTTATTGCACCGGAATTACAAATCACAATTAAAGCCATAACTATGCAGCAAGATGTTCCAGCACTTAAGTTACAGTTTTCTAACCTGTGAAGCATTAACATCCAGCTCATGAGCTATGAGTCCGGCCAATTCAGTAATGAAAGGCTTCATATCCAAGTAGCTAATGTTAAATGAAATTACAATTGTAATTTGAGCAATTTGGAGTTCATCTGCACATTTAAGTTGATGAAAGTACAACAGTCATGACTCATGAGTAAGCATACACATTATGAATATAGATTAAAACTTTAACAGAATATAACTATTTTTTAAACTGTACAATATTCTATCCATGTTGAAACAGCAATCAGCTTATAATACCTTGATGTAAATTATACAGTGTTGCAGATGGAGCAACTGAAGGCTCTAGTGCAGTGGAATTGGATGAGTTTGTTCCTTTAGCATTTGGAGGCACAGGTGGTGGGGCATCTGATATGTGTAGTCTTTGCCATAACTCAGAACAATTAGTTTTCCAGAAACCAATTTTTGAATGCTCACGATCATACATTACAAGTGTGTTACGGACAATGATACCTATAAAAAATAATATATGAATGATCACTAAAGCAATGCAAATCTATACCTCAGAAGCTAGCAATCTTGTACAAAAAAATAATAGAGAGGATCTATTTCGAATGAAGGAAAAGCATGAAATGAAATGAAATGAAGTTACTGACAGTAAATGGGTTACCTCCTAAGAGGGTAGTTAGATCATTTTCATTTGGGAAAACCCCAAGACAATATGCACCTCGCACCTTTGAATGCTTCATAAAAATGTGAAAAACAGGGATTAGGAAACCAATCAAACTGTAAAGCTAAAGATATTAATGATCTTCATATGGGACTAACCCGGAACAAGTAATTTTCAGGTGACAGTGACAATTTGTGACCGTTATCAAATACCATGTCAACAGCTGGAAATTTATTAGAGAGTTGAGAGACATCACTGAAACACGAGTAAACTCAAACTGTTACTTAAGCTGCAACGGGTATCTGTTTACTCTTAAATAATGATACAGAGAACAGACATACATCCCAGCACCAGAAAAACATATATCATTGTAATTTGGATCTGGACCAGGGATTCGCTTCAAAGACTTGGCTTCCTTCATAATCTGCAAGCAGATAAAATAGATAATCAGAGTCATGATCCACATAAGAAAAATACATCTATGGAAGAACTTACGGCATGTTTAAAAGCGAGAAATGCAAATTGTGGTAGGTATGCATAAGTTGTGCCACTATCCAAGACAGTTCCATGTTTTCCATTGAACACCTTTGTGTTTAGAGGCAATCTTTTCCCCGCAACATGTATCTCCTTCAGATTGATATTATAATATGGACTGTTGCCATCCCAAAACTAGAGTAAATGTAAGATTAATCAAATGAATTTGTTAAGAAAAGCATGATACCTCGTATCCGTAATATATTCGAATCCTACCTTCGATAACGATCTGAATGTGTAAAAACCATGTCTGCTGGGGAAGACATGCCACCAAGAACCATTGCACCTCCACCAACATCCATTCCACCATAGCAAAGTGAGAACGAATCACTTACTACTTTTTTTTCAACCAGTTGATCCATGATACTTAATTCACCACGGCCCAAACCCATGATGCCATCAGCATGCTGACTGTACAGATCACCAGTCTCAACGTTTTCACAGCCAAAAACAGCACGCTGTGGGGCAAGGTCACTCTGATTTCCAAAGGATACGACATCCTCACCTAGGACCCCGCTACTACTACTCATTTCAGCATACCGTCTCTCATATGTGCACTGGTTCTTCTTATTGTCACAGTTACATCGCGAGGTGCATTTGACAGGATGATAGGTTTTTGACAAGTCTGGCTGGAAACTTGGATCCTGTCAAATAAAATTGGGTTTACAAATCCATTCAACTTCAGATAAATCAGAGTTCCCCATGCATGAGCACAGCTTAAAAAAAAAAATCCTTGGAAGATACTAAGAAACAAAATAAACACACAGGGAGGAATAGTAATTAATTAATAGACCTCTAAATTGTCCAAGATGCAATTACTCAAAATTACTAGACACAATTCTTTCTATTGAATTCTTTCTATTTCTAGTAGTCATTAACTAACCAATAGTAACTACCATAACTAACTAACTTACGGCTAACACTTGGTACCTAGAGTTATGTTGAATCTGAAACTGCCAATCAATTTCTTATATCAACTTATATGACCAATTTTGATAATCGAGACTCAAAAGTCATATCCACAACCCAACAGCAGCTCTTTTAAACAAATTTAACAAACATGAAATTATTGACGCAAAAGTGCCTCCATAAGAGGGAAATGGAACATCACCTGGTGCGTACCACAGTGTTGGCAAGTAGAGCAAGGAACATAAGTAACAGTACTCCCCGTATCCACAATAAGAGCAAACCTCTGCGGCGGAGTACCGATCCATAGCCGCGTGGTATAGTACCTACTCCATCAAATTTCCCAATTAATAAACAAATTAGTAAATACTGAGAATACAGAATCTCGATTTTCAGAATAGGGAAGTGAGGGAAACCCGTTTCGGAGGAGATCGTCGTGGAGTCTCATGCGAGCGTTAGGGTGGGATCCTCGAAGTTGGCGATGATGATTAAAGTTGAAGTTGGAAGAATTAGGAGCAGAGAGATGGAGAGGGAGAATCATGGCAGGAGGAGAGCCCTTCTCTGCATTTTGCAGCAGTAACACATCGCTTCCATCTCCCCAAAGAACCAACTCTGCCACCCATAGAATCAGAGTGAACAGAGTCCAAGCTCGCGCCATTAGTAACTGACTCCAACGACTACAGTTAATTCCCGCGCGACGATGGCGCTGATCGGTGCTGCAAACACACAGCACCCTTAATTGGAGAACTGAACGGAACGGAGGCAAGTCGGGTTACCGTTTCCTTCAATTTCAAGTTATACCCTTTAGTTTATTGAATTTGACTTGATCGACTTACTTTTACCGGAGCTTGTTAATTTCACAGTGCTTGGAAGTTGGAACACTATGGAGTCGTTAATGTTAACGCCTTATTAGTTAGGTAATAATTCAATAGTCGTTGTTGAGCATTTAACTTCTTTTTTTATTAAGGAAAAAAATCCTTGAGATATTTTTTCGTTCATTCATTTTGAGCATATTGAAGTATTGTTTCTTTATGGTCTGTGATCAGATTGAGCTTTGAAGTTTCAACATGTCAATTTCCAGCGGTTGAGGGTTCCAATTGCGTCGCATTTTCTCCACGAATCATTGGTTATATTTGATAAATTCTAATTGTATAAAATTATAAATAGCATTTTTCTATTAAAAAAGAAAAAGAAAACTGCTTTGATAATCATTCCATAATATACAGAGAGAGGGCACAAGGAATATGCCAAATATGGAGATGATAACGAAAAGTTCGGTGCTAACTACTAGCAAAGAAATATCTCTATATCTTCGAGAGAAACCCTCACTTAACAAAAGGAAGCTTCGTTACAATCAATAGTCACAACTCGCAGTGCTGATTTTTGGGCCAAATAAAAGCTGCACCATCAAAAACAAACAGCAGATAGTGACTCAAATGCGAAACTTCCTCCCACACATACTAAATTCTTTCGAATTTCCAAATGAAGTTAACAGGAACAAAACATGCCTAGAAGCATGGCTTCACTAAAGTATTAATGGCACATCTAGTCCTTCCCTACAACGATTTGAAGTATATCACATTTCACATGTACAGCTTGTGTGACGACTGCAAACCACTACTCATATATCGACCTCGGTTAGGAGCAGCATTGGATGGTTGAGCGTACATAGCTTGGCCAGGAACTTGATAATTATACATAGCAGTACCAGCATGAGGATACCTATCTGGAATCCCTGCATATGCAGCTGCCCTAACTGGTGGATGTTGCCTAACCATAACACCGGCCGGAGCAGCGCTACCCCCAGATGAACGATGATAACCTGAATTCATCCTCGGCTTCTTTGATGGAGGACGCTTGTTAAAGTCTCCACTTCTCTTTCTATCCGGATTCTTTGACTTCTCTAGTTGACCAACCCTTTTCAGAAGGGAATCAAGTGGGTAGTCAGCTTCAAGATTGTATTCTTTGATACAATTGATCACTGTCTTCAGTCCAGCCAACTCTTGCATTGGCATCATTCTGCAGATAAACGGCAATTTACAAATTTGTTATACATGCAGAATAAGAAAATCATTAACAATTGAAATGAACTTCGATGAAGCACCAAATCATACCTTAGCAATTGCAATATCACCCACATTTCCAGCCCGGACTTGTGAGTTTCTCCTCAAGTTCTTGAGATATACCTTCAGAAGAGGCACAGTCGGGAATGCTTCTTCAAGCTGGAAGGAGTGAATAAAATGTACAGCAGCAATTTGTGTCCCCTCATTTATCAATAAGTCTACAATAGCTGCATAAAAAGTAGTAGTTAGAATGATCAAATATATGATAATCATATTATCTCTGACCATGTAAATTGATACCAAAAGGCAGCAGCGTATATATGTCACACATGGCGGCACTTCGTTATAAATTCAAATTTATTAACATCCTTAAAGAAAACTAGTTATCTATAGTAAGGTTACATATCTGACTGGAGAACCCTTCATTGCAGACTTCACAGGTCAGTTAATCAAAAGAAAACCAACCTGGCACTTTGTGAGTTAACCCAATAGATCGGCAGAGCTCAGGTGCCTGCCTGCACTGAGCAGCAGCTTGTAAAAGCTTGCAGAGTTGTTCTTCAGCAAACTCTGAAGCAATCCTAAAAGTTGAAAGAAGCTGCAGAAAAGCCTCTGCTTCCAATGAATTTCCATTGGCAGCATCAACGTCTGCGCTAGCTAACTTGGACCTCCACTCATCAGCAATTGCCTTGGCTTGCTGCTTAGTTTCAGGGTTCAGAAGGTGGTCTGCACCTGGGTCAGCCTTTGCCAATAAATTGGCCATGGCTTCCATAATTATAATACAGGATTTGCGCATGCCCTGAAGGGCATCATCCATTTTATCTTTTGGTTCAGTAGTTTCATTGGTGGGGTAAAACCCCTCTAGTGAATCCAGCACCAAACGTGCTGGTTCAGTAGCATGCTCTAATGCAATACAGATATCTTCACGAATAACAGAGAGATTATGTTCGTTCTCCAGAACATAATTCAGAAGACCTTTTGCATCCATATGCTCACAAAACTGAGTTAGCTCTGGACGCGGCCTAATCTCAGTAGCCACGCCATCAGTATTTTCACCTGATTTATGAGGAAAGTCTTCCTCTGGGGAATTAGCATCACCAATAGAGCTGCTTACCTTGTTTTCTTTGCTCTCCCCATTTTCTACAGACTCCAAAGTCGCAGTCTGGTGATTTGCACGAGCCTCCACAATGGCAGAAACAGCGGCATCTTTAAGATCTTGAACCCGATCCAAGAGGTCCTGCTCTCTAGAAGCAACCTCTGCCTCTCTCTCAGCAAGTAATGCATTCATTTCTAATTCTTTCTGTTCGTACTCCTTCTCCTTGGCTTCAATCTCTTCAAGCTTCCTATTCATTGTCACCTCAAGCTCTTGGAAATGTTGCTTAATTTCATCCCACTGGATTTTAGTCTCTGAAGCCTCCTTCCGTGCTTCTAATTCAATAAATGCCTGAGCAAGCTGCCCCATCAGAGACTGCACGTCTTCCCCAGCTTGCTCCATGTCAGGCATATTCATGCAGCGTGTTCAACTGAATTTCAAGAGCAACTCCTTGGTCAAACATTATTTAGAGCATTAACTGTAACCTAAAATAAAATTAACAGGACATGTTGCAACTTGCAAAATCCGTCATAAAGAATTAAACATTCCATGTAAAGAAAAATAGAGCAAGGCTGACAACTGTTGAGGAATATTTTCAGAATTTACAGTCTAGGCTTTCTAGAGAGTTCGGTGAATTATATTACTCTTCAAATAAGATGACTACAGACCAGATAAAAATTCATGGAGAATATTTCTAGAGTTCATAGTCTAAGCTCTCTCGAGGGTTTTGGGGAATTATACTATTCTCATTTATTATAAATAAACAGAACAACCCTGTAATTCAATATATCCAATCTCCATTACGTAATTTCGTTGCGCCTATCGGAACATTGAAAATTTTATCAAGCATAGATGAAATTTACAAAATTTTTATATTGATTTGTGAACACATAGCAGATGGAAGCAAGTATGGATATTGAGAGTGGTTAGGCTATGCAAAGCATAAGGCACGCAGCTCGATTCCTCAAAGTATCCAAGAACGTGTGTTTTTTGCGTTATATTATAAACAAGGAATTACAAGATTAAACGGAACATGAATTAGGGCATAAAGAGAACAAGATAATCACCACAAAAATGAGAGAATAGAAACCAAGAATAGAATAAACATTAATGAGAAAGAGAAATTTGGCAGCAGTATTGGCGGATAGAGTGGGCACCTGGTTTGCGCTTAGGCGCTGGGGTGGCCGTCACCGATGGGGAAGAAGAGTGCCGATGCCGCTAAAGATGGAAGACGGAAGACACAGAGCGATGAGATGAAATAGCCGGAGATGCATGAAAGAAAGAAAGAAAGAAAGAAAAGAGATGGGAGCTATGTCAGCTATGTGAGAGACTACTTGATTTCAGACACATCTCCAAAGAGGGACAGCTTTGTGAATGTGTTAGTGACTTGGACTATCTGTTGCGGCCCAAATAATTCAGCCCATTTCTTGTCTTAAAAATAAAAAAATAAAACTAGCAGGCCGAAACCCATTGTATAGCAATGGTGCCTATTACTTCCACGAATATTCATTTACTTGGTTATAAAAAAAAATACATTTGTTCATACTCTGGCCCAACGTTAGGGTCCAGATTTAAACGAAAGGCCCAACCCACAGGAACTGAGCCTCACTCTACACCGATCTTCCCCAGAGGAAGTCGGTTTTTGCCACGACTTGCTCTAAAGAAGTTGAGAATAAAGATTAGCTGGCAGATAGACACTCATTCAAACGAGTAACTGCCCCTAAAATCTCTCAACTCACTTCCAGGAGCCATATCTCAACTTCTCTAAGATAAAGGGACGGTTATCCACCTTAAAAGGTGAAACTACTTCAACGGTGGTTATTGGTTCACCACTATAAATACACTGACACCCCTCAGGTATCTCTAAGTCCCAATACTCTCTAGACCTGCTTACTCCCTTGCTGACTTAGGCATCGGAGTGTCTTTGCAGGTACCACCCCCCCCCATTCACCCATATTCACAAGTCGGACGGAGGCCCAGGAACGTGATTCCCTACGAAGGCTTCCCTCCTCAGACGATTGGGCCAGCCTAACGAGTCCAGCCCATTAATCTCCGGTTATCCATCGTAACATTGGCGCTGTTGCCGGAGACCCGAGAGATCAACCAGTGATGGCGGACAATTCACCCGAAGATGGTCATACAGCGTCTGATTCCGAACAAGAAAACCTAGATATCGGAAACAACGACGCGGACCTAACTCTTCACCAGGGAGCCAACAACCAACATAGAGAAGGAACCTCTGGGTTAAAAAATACGAAGGTAAACTCCTCAGAGGGACGCGAATCAGGAAAGGAAGGGCCACCCCATGCAGCCGAGCTAATGGGGTTGGTACATGGCCACCAAGGTCGTTTGGAATAGCTGGAACAGGAGTTAGAGCGACAACGAGAGGCAGACCAAAATCTCAGGGAAGAGATAGAGCGACGAAAAGAGTTAGAAGAAAAACTCTTGAAGGTAGAATCTTCCCTTAGAAGTCGGGACTCCCGTGGCGACCAAGAAGAGTCGCCCTCGGGAGGAAAGGATCCATTCAGTGAAGACATAATGAGGGCAAAAGTTCCAAGAAACTTTAAAAGTCCTGATATGAACTTCTATGACGGAACCACGGACCCAAAGCATCATTTGAGCAATTTCAAAAGTCGGATGTATCTGGCTGATGCTTCTGATGCAACTCGCTGCAAAGCTTTTCCGACCACCCTATCAAAAGCAGCGATGAAGTGGTTCGACAGCCTCCCTCCAAGGTCGGTTACCAGCTTTGAGGACCTCTCGAGAAAGTTCTTGATGAGGTTCTCCATCCAAAAGGATAAAGTAAAGCACGCATCGAGCCTCCTGGGAGTAAAACAGGAGGTCGGAGAACCTCTACGAGACTACATGGAAAGGTTCAACAAAGCGTGCTTGGAAATTCAAGACCTGCCCACTGAGGCAGTCATCATGGGACTAGTAAATGGACTTAGAGAAGGTCCATTCTCACAATCCATATCAAAAAGGTACTCCACCCCCTTGAGTGATGTACAAGAAAGAGCAGAAAAGTACATCAACATGGAGGAGAATGCCAGACTACGAGAGCCGAGTTGGCAATTTGGGCACCCCACGCAATAAAGGAGAAAGAAAGGGAGCCCAAGAAAAAAGAAAAGGTCGGTCTCGACAGACCAAGAAGATATCACTCTTATACTCCTCTAAAAGTTTCCATAGTGGATGTATACAGAGAAATCTACAATACTGAAAGACTGCCGCCTCCCAGGCCCATCAAAAATAAAAAGGGAGGAAGCCGCAGCGATTACTGTGAGTATCATAAAACGTATGGTCACTCAACAAATGATTGCTACGACCTCAAAAATGTGATAGAAAAGCTGGCCAGAGAAGGCCGACTTGATAGCTATCTCATGGAAAGGTCGGACTATCATGGAAAAAGAAAGCGAGATAACGGAGACAGAAGAGACCCACCAACACAAATCCCCGAGAGACACATACACATAATCTCGGGAGGATTTGCGGGAGGGGGACTCACCAAGTCATCCCGCAAAAGACACCTCAAGCGAGTCTACCAGGTCGGGAGCGAATCACCCGACCTTCCTACTATCTCATTTACAAAGGAGGATGGGCAAGGAGTAATCCCTGGACACGATGATCCAGTGGTGATAACCATGATCCTAGCCAATGCCCATCTCCACAGAACTCTAGTAGACCAAGAAAGTTCAGCAGACATCCTTTTCAAGCCCGCGTTCGACAAGCTAGGGCTGGATGAAAAGGAGTTAAGAGCCTACCCTAATACCTTGTATGGACTAGGTGACACGCCAATAAAACCACTGAGATTTCTACCCCTCCACATGACCTTTGGAAAATGGGAAAAATCCAAAACTCTGAGCATAGACTTTATAGTCATCGACGTGGGGTCAGCATATAATGCCTTAATTGGCAAAGCTACCCTAAATCGACTCGGAGCAGTGGTGTCTATCCCTCATCTTTGCATGAAATTCCCGACATATGCGGGGATAGCAACGGTACGGGGAGACCAGAAATTGGCAAGAAAATGCTACAATGAAAGCCTAAACCTAAGAGGAAAAGACAAAGAAGTCCATACCATAGAGCTCGGCGGCACGAGAGTCAAGGGGAAAAACTGAAGAGATACAGGTCGGCGAAGAGGAAGAAAAAAATACCAACATAGGAGCCGACCTAGAAGAAAACCTAAAGCAAAGGTTGACAAAGCTCTTAAGAGACAATTCTGACCTCTTTGCCTGGAAAGCTTCCGACATGCCAGGGATAGACCCCGAGCTCATGTCTCACAGACTCTCAGTATACCCAGGATCACGACCTATACAGCAACGAAGGCGTAAGCTCGGCCCAGAACGAGCTCAAGCGGTGGAGGAGCAGGTACAAGCACTCCTAGAAGCCGGCTTCATTAGAGAAGTTAAATATCCAAACTGGCTAGCAAACGTAGTGCTAGTCAAGAAGCAAAACGGCAAATGGAGGATGTGCGTCGACTATACCGACCTGAATAAGGCATGTCCAAGGACCCATATCTACTCCCAAGCATCGATACTCTAGTGGACTCTAGTTTGGGGTATCGATACTTATCATTTATGGATGCCTAATCGGGATACAATCAGATCCCGATGTATAAGTCGGATCAAGAAAAAACATCATTCATCACGCCCGGAGCAAACTACTGCTACGTGGTCATGCCATTTGGATTAAAAAATGCCGGGGCCACATATCAAAGGCTGATGAATAAGGTGTTCACTCCCCACCTCGGGAATTTAATGGAAGTCTACGTAGACGATATGCTGGTTAAAATCGGGAAAAACCGACCTCTTGACAGACCTCTCGCAAGTCTTCAACACCATAAGGTTACACGGGATGAGGCTGAATCCCGCAAACTGCACCTTCGCGGTGGAGGTTGGAAAATTCCTGGGATTTATGCTGATGCAAAGGGGGATTGAAGCAAATCCCGACAAATGCAAAGCCATCCTAGAAATGAAAAGCCCGACATGCTTAAGAGAGGTTCAACAATTGAATGGTCGACTTGCAGCCCTCTCCAGGTTCTTGGCAGGATCAGCACTAAGATCCCTTCCATTGTTCTCTCTACTAAGAAAGGGATGTCAGTTTGAATGGACTCCAGAGTGCGAAGAAGCATTTCAGGAGTTCAAAAGATTCTTGAGCCAACCTCCAATCCTGACCCGACCTTTAGTTGGAGAGGAGCTTGTCCTATACTTGTCTGTGGCAGACAAAGCTGTAGCGTCTGCACTAATACGAGAAGATGTGGTCGGGCAGCATCCCGTGTACTTCACCAGCAAAGTCCTACAAGGCCCTGAACTAAGGTTCCACAAACTAGAGAAGTTTGCTTATTCCTTAGTAATAGCCTCACGGAGGTTACGGCCTTACTTCCAAGCCCACACAATAAGAGTCCGAACGAACCAACCTGTGAAGCAAATCCTCCAAAAGACGGATGTTGCAAGGAGAATGGTTCAATGGGCAATAAAGCTCTCCGAGTTCGACTTGAAGTACGAAACTCGGACGGCTATTAAAGCCCAATGCCTCACCGACTTCCTAGCAGAGTACGCAGGAGACCAAGAGGAAAAGCCAACTACGTGGGAACTTTACGTAGATGGATCCTCAAACAAGACAGGAAGCGGTGCAGGCATAATACTGGTTAATGAAAGGAGAACCCAAATAGAGGTTTCCCTCAAATTTGAATTCCCAGCTTCAAATAATCAGGCAGAATATGAAGCCCTGATTGCAGGATTGAAGCTGGCAGAAGAAGTCGGTGCAACAAAAGTGATGGTATTCAGTGACTCTCAAGTGGTGACCTCCCAGATAAATGGAGAGTATCAGGCCAAAGACCCAAATATGAAGAGATACTTGGAAAAAAAATTCTGGAACACCTTGGGCGCTTTGCAGAAACCGAGATCAGGCATATAACTCGGGATCTTAATAGCAGAGCAGATGCCCTCTCCAAGTTAGCAAGTACTAAACCAGGAGGGAATAATAGAAGCCTGATCCAGGAAACTCTCCAAGAACCCTCTGTGGTGAAAGCAGAGGACAAACAAGATGTCCTTGAAGTAACCGGGCTAAACCTCGGATGGATGAATCCCTTGGTCGAATACCTAAAATTCGACATCCTCCCCGAAGAGGAAAAAGAGGCCAAGAAAATCCGGAGGGAAGCACAATACTACACTCTGGTGAAAAATATCCTCTATAAAAGAGGAATATCAACGCCATTGCTGAAGTGCGTACCGACCTCAAGGACCACTGAAGTATTAGAGGAGGTTCATAATGGGATCTGTGGAAACCATCTCGGAGTCAGGTCGCCAGCCAGAAAAGTAATCCGAGCTGGGTTCTACTGGGCGACCTTGCAGAAAGATGCCACAGAATTTGTGAAAAAGTGCCAACCATGCCAGATGCATGCAAATTTCTACGTGGCTCCCCCCGAGAAGCTCATCAGTATAACTTCTCCATGACCCTTCGCAAAATGGAGAATGGATCTGTTAGGACCTTTTTTCCAGGCCCCAGGACAAGTCAAATACTTAATTGTGGGAATAGACTACTTCACAAAGTGGATAGAAGCAGAACTATTAGCCACCATCACGGCCCAAAGAAGTCGGAGATTCCTCTACAAAAATATCATCACAAGGTATAGGATACCCTATTCCATTACTACAGATAATAGAACCTAGTTCACCGACTCCACCTTCAGAAGCCTAGTAGCCAGTATGAAGATCAAACACCAGTTCACCTCGGTGGAACATCCACAAGCAAATGGACAAGTCGAGGCAGCTAACAAAGTCATACTGGAAGGACTAAAGAAAATACTACAAGACACAAAAGGAGCTTGGGCTGAGGAGCTCCCACAAGTGTTATGGGCTTACCGGACGACGCCACAATCTGCCACAGGAGAAACACCCTTCCGACTTGTCTATGGCGTGGAAGCCATGATACCAGTAGAAATCAACGAACAAAGTCCAATGGTGATCTTCCATGATGAGGTCGGAAACATACAGGGGCACAAAGAGGAGCTTGAATTGCTCCCCGAAGTCCGAGAGCAAGCCCAAATAAGAGAAGCAGCATTGAAGCAAAGGATGACTACCAGATACAACAAAAAAGTCATTCGATGGAGTTTCACCCCAAACGACTTGGTCTTGATTAGAAACGACATTGGAGTCAACAAATCTGGAAAAGAAAAGCTCGCGGCTAATTGGAAAGGACCATACAAAATTAGTGAGGTCTTAGGAAAAGGTTATTATAAGGTGACCGACTTAAACGGCGCCGAGTTACCAAGGTCGTGGCATGCTTGTAACATGAAAATGTACTATAGTTAAAAGCGAACTCTACTCCCTGATGTACTCTTTTCCCAACTTCGTGATTTTTTCCCAAAAGAAAAGGATTTTTTCTGAAGGGGGGTTTTTAACGAGGCATCACAGTAGAGACTAAGGGATTATAGATAGTAAAAAACCCTTAGTAGCAGTAAAAGTACCTTCACAAATAAGTAAAGATCTTTTATCTCTTATAAATTCCTTCTTGTTTTTCTTTCTTTCTACGAAACGCGCCGACTTAAGCTCGACAAAACGTGAAAATCTCATGAACCGACCTAGATGGTCGTCAGGATGAAACGACGAGTTACAAGTTGGTGTAAAGAGGTTATAAAAGTTGATCGTGAGAAACTCGGGAAATCCGACTCATAAGTCGGAAAAGCCGAGAAGCAAAGAAAACGCATCGCAAAAATAACCTAAGTTATAAGAACTCAATAAATAAAAAAATTGAGTATAAGGAATACCAAAAAAGAGATCAGGAAACCTATTAAAAGCACTAAAGGTTGTCCCGAGTTATTAAGGAAAACTTAAAGAAAGGGACAGTCAGCCAAGAAAAAGGTTTTTCAAAACAAAGATCAAAAAGGTTTTTTCGAAACCCAAAACAGAAAAGCATGCGCACAAGAAACAAAGAAAGGTAACTTAAACCCTTATCCAAAAAAGGGTATTTTTTGTTAACGGCCATAAAAGGCCAAAGAGAATGTCAGCAAAATACCACCACAAACATAAAAATAAATAGTTTAAAAGGAGGGCCCACAAGCCGAGCCCCCATATAGCCACAACAAATTTTTCAGCTGGGAAGGACGTCACCACCAGAGTCGGAGAGAGTAGTCGGAGCATCACCAGAGTTAGGGAGAGTGCCATTAGGACCAGAAAGAGAAGTGTCCATAGGAGATGGGGTGGAAGTTCCAGGAGCCTTCGAAGAACTCGGGGCATCTTTTGGTCGGGGAGGGGACTCCATTATCCTCTGCCCCCGAGTATTTAGATCAGACTCGGTGACATAATGGGGAGAGAGAGGAGAAACGATAGCTCCGTCGACCACAATTTTATCCGGATCCAAAGGAGAGAGATCCAAGTCGGGAGCAAGAACCCCAACCTGTTCCTTAAAAATCCTCCATGCTTCTTCAGCCCCGTCAGTAATGGAGTCCTCCAACTCGGTATAGGCCTCCCGAGCTCTCATCAAATCCTTCTTCACCTCCACGAGATCCTCGAACAAACTCAAATAGCTCCCATGCGCCTTCTCCCTCAGGCCCTCCGCCATGGAACATTGGGCCTGCAACTTCCTTTCCCTCTCCTAGAGGCCATCCCTCTCTTCCTTCAATTTGGCGACCTCCTCCCTCAGCACCCTCTCCTGCCCTTGATATAAGAGAAGCCTCCCCTCCAGCTCTTCAACCCTCGAGGTTGAACTCAAAGAGCTGAGGGGAGCCTTCTCAAAAATATCCAGAAACTTTGTACACACCCCAGCCACCCTGATACTCTCCTGAGCCAGAATAGTAAGGTGGTTTCGAACAGAAGCATCATCCATACTTATACGAGTATGAGGATAGATATGCTTCTGAACAAACTGAGGCGCATCTACTTTAGCCTCACCTTCAAAAGAAGAGCCAGACTCTAAAGTCTTGCGCTTCTTCTTTTCTGGCTCAGGGGAAGATCGGGGAAGAGGGGACGGCTGAGAAGAAGCTGAGGAGGAAAGGACAATAGGTCGGGTGGGGGTCCCCAAATTGTGGGAAGGAGGGGGAGGAGAAGGAAGAGAAGGACCAGTTACCCTGGCGCCGCCGACTCTGGCACGGGACCTCGTTTTGGCCTCCTAAACTCTCTAGTAAGACTCCCTGAAATTCTTCTTCGCCATTTCTATAAAAGCAATTAGGAAGCTAAAAGTCAGTAAAACAAGTCGGAGAAAACAAGTCGGAAAATATGATAAACAAACAAAAAGCTACCTAATTGAGCCTGGACAAAGGTCGGAGACCCCTAGAGAAATTTTTTGTATCCAGGTAGGGGACTCTCCCCCACACTTCTCGGAGGAACCCCACAATGGCCGCCTCCACCTCATCCAAATCATCCAAACCATATTTTTCGCAAGGGGAGGCCTCTAGCCAGTACAAAGGAAAACGAAGGGAAGAATTCTCATCCAGGAAAAAGGGGTGGTGACCCTCTACAGCTTGAACTTTGAAAAAGTAATTTTTGAAGTCATGGAAGGATTCATCAAAAAGAGTGAAGACTCTCCGACCTTGTATGGCGCGGAATGACACCCACTTTTGTTTGTTATTTTGCCCACTGAAGGGCTTAGTCATGTGGAAGAGGAAAAAGAAAATTCTCAGAGAAGTCGGAAAGTCCAAAACATGGCTGATGAACTGGTAAATTTTCAGAAAACCCCAAGAATTTGGGTGAAGTTGGGTAGGAGCAACACGATAGTGACGTAAGACGGCTATTTCAAAATCAGAAAAAGGAAGAAAAATACCCAAACGGGTAATCATGCTCTCATATATATAGAAAAAGTGAGGGGCTGCCTCAGCAGCCCTCGCAAAGCAAACTCGGTCTTCTAGACCCGGGACCACCAACTCATACTTCGGCTCATCCTCATCAGAAGTACAAATTCTATGATGAGTGCGGAGATTGGTGATGACGTCAGTATCTACAAAGAGTTCCTCCTCCAGAATAGTAACATCCACCCATTGAGCGAGGGTTTCTATGGAAGACATTCTTTCTTAAAAAGGTATAGTGAAACCTACAAAGGAAAAAAGAAAAAGGATCAAAAACAAGGTCACTAAGGGCCTGGAATCATACAAGAGTCACTAAGAGCCTACGAGTCAATCCTCCTCTCTAAAATAAAAACATGCACTTTGTAAAAAAGAGTAGAGGAAAACTAACATTTGCTTGAAAAAGGATAGGGGCAGAGAAAGATGAACTCCTTCGAACAAAAGCTCCTTCCGAACAGAGCAGAGGAAGTTTGAAAGTTTTCAGAAACGAAGCAAGGAAAGAGAGGGAAAGTATTTATAAGAACGTTAGGGGCATATTGGTAAAAACGGAAGCCGTCATTTAAAGAAAGGCACCGTTCCCAATGTAACTGATCCCCGCGTATGAATACACAAATCCCTAACGGACGCAACGTTTGATTAGACGCGACTGTTGAGAATTTTTAAAACACGTCGGTTCTGAAACATCACGTCAGTTCCTTATCAAGTCGGCTGCGATTCCGAGTCGAAATACTCGACCCCAATTCTTAAAAGAAATTGGGCTCGAGTAGGGGCACTGTTCATACCCTGGCCTAACGTTAGGGCCCAGATCCAAACGAAAGGCCCAACCCACAAGAACTGAGCCTCACTCTACACCGACCTTCCCCAGAGGAAGTCGGTTCTTGCCACGACTTGCTCTAAAGAAGTCGGGAATAAAGATTAGCTGGCAGATAGACACTCATTCAAACGAGTAACTGCCCCTAAAATCTCTCAACCCACTTCCAGGAGCCATATCTCAACTTCCCTAAGATAAAGGGACGGTTATCCACCTTAAAAGGTGGAACTACTTCAACGGTGGTTATTGGTTCACCACTATAAATACACTGACACCCCTCAGGTATCTCTAAGTCCCAATACTTTCTAGATCTGCTTACTCCCTTGCTGACTTAGGCATCGGAGTGTCTTTACAGGTACCACCCCCCATTCACCCATATTCACAAGTCGACGGAGGCCCAGGAACGTGATTTCCTACGAAGGCTTCCCTCCTCAGACGATTGGGCTAGCCTAACGAGTCCAGCCCATTAATCTCCGGTTACCCATCGTAACAATATTATACAAGAAAAAATATCTATTATTTTTGCATATATAATATAATATACATGCATAAGTAAAATAATTTTATATTAATAGTACATATATAATAAATCCTTAGTTTCATATTTTTCATTTAAGAATGAAAAAAAATATACATTTTTACAAATATACAGAAATGTACTTGAACATGAAACTTTCAGAATGGCGACACACTCAGGTTTTCAAAGAAAAAAGTATGCATTTTGAATATGAAAATATAATAGATTGTATCCCTTACTATTCGGTCACTCTATAGAATATATGTTATAATATAAAATTCATATATACATAAATATAAGTAACTAATTTAATGAATTTCTTTTACACACACATATATATGTAATGTTCGCATTGCTAACATGCAGTCTTTGTATTCCCCATTGGAAACTTTTCTTTCAGGGCTGTGCCAGAATCTCGAAGTAAATAAATAGCACATTCCAAGAGAGGAGTTATCTCTTTGAACATCATAGTTTCATTAATAATAATAATATAATAATAATACAACAGGAACATCTATTTAGACTTGTGTAACTGATGCACAGATAGCAAATAAGGAACCAGAGCCCCTTGCTTGAACTAAAAAACTAGCTAGTGTGTGAATAGTGTATCCATTGAAAGTCTTGAGTGGCATCCATGGTCTGAAGGAACAAGGATTAATGCTCAGTTCTCTGTGCTAGCAACTGCCTATGATCGATCTAAACTTTGCCAAGGCGAAAAGGAAACAGCACGCGCAATAAGGTATATTACAAATGCAACATAAGCAGCTGTTAGTGCACACACTACAACGGCAAACACTGCTCCATTCACTTCAGAGGAGAAGAAGTCTAGCAAAAGATAGCCATTGATCACTATCACCAGAGCAGCCACCAGCCAAGAAAAAATCTGTACCACATCACAATTCACAAAACAATCATTTCTAATATGTCGTTTGTTAAGGAATGATCTTGTTACATTCTTTTAGTTTTTGTGTTTAATTTGATGCCTACTAAAGAAAAGATGATTTATATGTGTGTTGTGCAAGTAAACTACGTTTGAAAGGGAGACTGAGACTAGGAGACAGTGACTTAGTCTCTGTATTGTATTTGGTGTAAAATGTACTGAATTGAGTTATGTCTAAGTATTATGTTTAATTTAAAATAAATATAGGGATTGAGTGGTAGATTTGGAATTTGAAAAGTTAAATGGGATTATTTTTAAGAAGAAATATTATTAAAGTTTTAGTCTCGTCTTAAAAAATTCCAATCCCCTTTGTCTCCATTTTCTGGAGGTAAGGAACTGAAATTTTGTGTCCCGAAACTGAAATTTTAGTTCCAATTTCTAACCATCAAATACAATACTGAGTTGCAGTCCCTTAGTCTCAGTCCCAGTTTCTGCAAACAAACGCTACCTAATAATCAATCCAAACAAACTGAGCTGAACAATATTGAACAAAGGGCTACTCCAAATAAATCCAAGTTCTCAAGAGAAGCTAGGGTTCTTACAATAGACTGCATAACAGAGGATATTTAGCATATACACATATATGTATACCATTTATAACTGTTACTAGGGTCCATTTAATTTGTGACCACTATAGGCATGTACAGACAGGGAATTTCAAAGTCATATAAAAATGAATTAATTTGGCATTTCAAAGTCATTTACGAAATGCATGGACTAGTAATGTGTAGCTGAATGCTGATATGTAACCAAAATGCTGTAGAACTTTTAATATACCTTGAGGACAGGACCAATTCTGAAAGTGCCCATTATCTGTTCCTTGGACACCAAGCAAAGCAAGGGAATAAGAGCAAATGGGATTTGAACTGACTGAAGAACATTAAGCCATTCATTCAGGATATCTAAAGATTCCTCCGAGGTATCAAAGATAAGAGCGACTATCATGGTTGGGATGATTGCGCAGCTTCGGGTAATTAACGCCCTCACCCATTTCTTCAGCCTTAAATTGAGAAAACCTCCCATGATGAATTGACCAGCATATGTACCAGTTATGGTGCTACTTTGCCCTGCTGCTAACAAACCAATGCCCCATATATATAGGATTGGGAATAATCCACCCCCATACTTCTCCTGAAGATAAGTCCCTGCATTTACAAGACCAATACTATCGGCTATTTCAGTACCGTAAAAGCCCTTGGCAAACACAGTCGTGACGAAAATATTGATGATGAAAGAGACTGCAAGGGCCAAGGTGGACTCTATGGAGTAGTAATTAAGAGCTTCTTGAACGCGGCCTTTCTTGCTTTGATCAATCTGCCTTGACTGAACGAGAGCGGAATGCAAGAACACGTTGTGAGGCATAATGATGCAACCAACAACTCCAACAGCTTGCTTTATAGTTCTGGAGCTAAGTTTAGGAACCAAAACACCTGCAAAGATAACACTGGTTGTATCAGAGATAAAGCAATATCACTCCAAAGAATTTGGTTACACACGTCCATATCAATGAGATGAACTCAGTACCAAGAAGAACATCAACCCCATTGGGTTTTGCTTCACCGAACATCCATGCAAATGAGAGCGCCATTATGCCAATCAGAACAGCAAAAAATGCCTCCAATTTCCTCACACCATAGTTCTCGAGAAATAGAAAAATAAAACTGTAAACAAAGCAACAAAGAGACCTTGTTGAATTAACTAACCATTTTCCCGGACCCACGATTTATATAACCGTAATCCAAAATCACCTTATTTAATTTAATAAACCAAGCATAAGACAGCAAATTTATCCATAATAATAGTAATTACCAATCAAGAGCAGTAATGACGACACCAGCCCATAGAGGAACAAATCCGTTACTGAGAATCCGGATAGCAATAGCGCTGCCAATAACCTCTTGTATGTCGGAGCCAATAAGAGCCAACTCAGTCATGAGCCACAGCACAATCCTGGCCCATGGCGGGTACTCCTCCCTGCACAGCTCAGCCAGGTGCCGCCCTGTGGCCACCCCGAGCCTGGCCGAAAGCAGCTGAATCAGAAGGCCCATTAGGGTGGCCCACATGAGCAGCCAGAGCAGCGAGTATCCTGCAATCGCACCCGACTGAAGATCCCCCTCCAAGTTCCCTGGGTCAAGAAACGCTATGCTCATCAAGAACCCCGGCCCAGTGAACAGCCACAGTTTCTTCCACGAGAAGGGCGGCGCCTCCACGTCATCGCCATACTCATCCTCCACTCCCACCGCCACCACCACCTTCTCGGAGGAGTCGTAGGCCGTGTCCTCTTCTGGCTCCAGGAGGGGTTGTTGGGGTGGCATGCTAATTGCGGCGGTGGCGTCCAGAGATAGAGAATAAAACAAGTGGCGGTTTGAAGCCGTGTAAACACTGAAAAGGTTCTCTCACTCTCGACTGTGCCTTGTGCTGTGTGATGAACTGATGCTAGTGGTGTTTCCACATTTATGCTCTATCTGCCACTTCCTATCATTCTCGTTGAATTAAATCTCGAAATTGAAACAAAACTACTCCCAAGGGTCATCGAATTAAGTGATATGATAATTTTCTATACACATCAGAATCTTACTCTCAATGATTATCAAAAAGGGATGTTAGAGGGAGCAGAATTCATTGTTTTTTATGTTAAAATTATGGATTAAAAATATATTATTAAATTATTAGATTAAAAAAATTAGATTAATAATTAAAAATGTTGAAAAAAAAATCTACTAGCAGAATCTTTTGATTGTAATAAACATGGATTTATTGTGTCTAAGAGATTAAAAATTAGTGTCATTCAAGGGAAATTCTTATCTATTCTATAGTTAAATTATTTTGTATTATAATTTTTATTATTTATTTTTTTTTAATTTATTAAATTTTTAAAAAAAAATTTAACAACAATTTTATTAAAATTTAATTCGTACTTAACTAACAAAAGACAAGTGAATAATATCATATTATTAAAAATATTAATAATAATTAATTAATATTTACACATCATAAAATCAGCTGACTCTATTACTTTTTTTTTTAAATAAACACATGAGATTATTTCATAAAACACAACAAATTAATCTATGGAATATGAAAGAATTCCTCGTCCTGAAGATATTATTTAAAATTATTACAAGTAAAATTTTTTAAATTTGTTAATAAATATATCATAAGGGTTTTGCTATCTTAATACATTTAAATTTTTATATTTTATATTAAACGTCTTAACTAATATTTTTAAAATACTTATTAGTAATGTTCTAAAATTCTCACTGGAATTTCTTTCTATAACTTCTTATTGTTTTTGGGAAAAATAATGTATTTTATAAAGTTTAAAACGAATACAAAATGTATATATGATCAAGATAATAGATGCATATACGATAAACTTGGAAGAAATTTGATCACATATGCATGCATTTTGTAATTTGTACCTTTTTACACTTCAAAATAAAAAAAAATTTAACAATTTTTTATTAAGATTAAATATTTTTTTATTAAGATTAAATATTCGGACCATGCGAGTTGTGTCCCTCAGAATGTAAAAAAAATTACCCAGAACAAACAAAACGGAGGGTCCGAATTCCATGTTTCACATCAGCTGCAATTGGACCATGCGATTTGTGAAGCAAAATTTCATGACCAAAGAACTCGCATGGTCCGAGGTGTATACTCTGAGTTTTTTCAATTTTTTAACACAAATCGGACCTCCGATTTGTGTACTCTGAATTTTTTTCAACTTTTTCAACACAAATCGGAGGGTCCGATTTGTGTACTCCCATAATTTTAAAAAACACCAAAAATTACCATGTTAAAATATATCACTTATTTTATTTTCATATCAAAATTTTTTTGCCATTTAGATTAAAAGTCTTTATTTTATTAAGCTTGAAATACGGGTGTATATGAGGATTTTTTATTTTAATAAATAAATTAATTACAATAATTATTGAAATAAATAATTTAAAAAATATTTATCAAAATAAATATTTTTCTTATCTCATTTACACTGTAAACGAGATAAGATAGGATGCGAAACGAGATAAGATAGGATGCAACATGTGTATATTTTGTTTACAAGCGTAAAAAATATATCTTTTTTTTCTGTTTTATTTGACGCGCTTCACATCTTTCTATTTTTAGGAGTGGATACAATTACCGGGTTTATTTTTATCATAGAATTTGAACCCGTACAAGTTTTTTATTTTTCAAATTTAAATAAATCCAATTAGATCTATAATTTAATCTAAAATTTTTTATATACTCTTTTTGAATATTAATTGATCAAATATATCCATTTTAATCTCTTCTACCAATCTTTTTAAATATTAATTGTATGCTAAAAATTTGGATTATTAATATTATTAATATTTTTTATTATTTTCAAAAAAAATATTTTTTATTTTTGCAAATATATGTATTGTAAACGAGATATACACGTGTCGCATCCATCTGTCTTATCTCATTTACTATACGTGCAAAATTATCTCATTTACAGAAAAAATATTTATTTTGGTAAATATTTTTTAAATTATTTATTTCAGTAATTATTATAATTAATTTATTTATTAAAATAAAAAATCCGTGTATATGATAGTTAAACTAGATCATTCATCCTAATATTTTATCGAATTTTAAATTTAATTTGAAATTTTTAAAAAACATTAGAATAAACTAGATCAAATTAATATATATTTATATAATTTTAAAATTTTCACATAATAAATTAATAAAATTTTATTTCTAAAGATTAAATTAATAAATATTATATCATATTTATATCAAAATAAATTAAAAAAATCACATAATATAAAAAATTTAATTAAATTATAAAAACATAACATTTTATTACTAATTTTACTTTAATATATATTTTGTTATATAATATAATTTCCAATCAAATTGAATCAATCAAATTATTTAATCTGAATTTAGTTTAAAATTATGTCAAAATAAAAAAATAAATCCAAATCCGAGAAAATGTACTTTATTACCGAGGGAAACCGGGCTCTTACCCGTAGCTGGAAATATTAATATGCTTAGACCGTCAACTAAGACAATCACTCTTTTTCTCTCCAGTTAAAGACTTAGGCAGGAAGAAGAAAAATCAGTACCTTTCAAGAGTTAGCCATATAGATACCAAAAAAGTATGTGGACTCTCTTTATTCCCTATGATTTACACGGCACTCCCAGTAGATAAAATTGCCAAAGATTTCAACGCACGTCAAAATCAAATGTTTAGACGAACATGGAGTTGTTTATATACGAAGTAATGTTACATCCATACTAAAATCAGCCACTAAAATCAGTTATTAGTATAAATATATGTTAAAATATAAATACACATTAAAAATAAATTAAATCACACATATATTTATACACAAATACATTAATAACTGATTTTAATGACTAATTTTAATGTACAAATAATATTTTTGTTATATATAATATAAAGAGAATTTTAAATATACTAGATATATTAGTATTCTAATAATTTAACAGTTAATTTCAATGATAAAAAATATATATAATATATATTAATTAAAATTAATTAGTAAAATTATTAAAATACTAATGTTTTGGGTAGATTTAAATTTTTTTTATAATATATCCATTCTTTTTCAGTTTTTGGGAGGGGGGAGGTTTTTTTTCTCTTAATTTTATCTGTTTGTTTGTATTCTGACCCACAAGTTAAACATATTTAAAATCAAATAAAACTCAATTTACAAAGAGTCTACTCTCATTTTGTATTTGTATGGACTGACTTTTACTTAAAACTAGTTTTAAGACCCGTGCCAAGCACGGGAAAATAAAGAGCTGCTTACCGAAAAGATTATGAAAGGAGCACATGAGAAATAAACCAATCAAGGCAGAATGTTACGTAGCAAGCCAGTAAAAACTTTTCTATAGACAACATTAATAGTATGATCTGAAACTTTGCCATTAGAACCAACAGATAATATCTTCAGTCCAGAATGAATGCTGACCCGAGAGAGCGCAACATAAAGCTGACCATGAGTAAAAACAGGCCTCGGAAGATACACGCCAACGGTTGACAGCGTTTGACCTTGGGACTTGTTTATGGTCATCGCAAAGCAAAGCGCAACCGGAAACTGGCGTCGAGTAAACCTGATCGGTAATGTATCATTATTAGGTGACATGTTCATCCTGGGAATAAAGACAATCTCACCAGTATTACAACCTGCTAATATGACGCACTTAATGATGTGGTCACTAAGACGTCTAACCTGCATTCGCGAGTCCATTGGATTGGTCAATATTGCGAAGAAGCATCACAGGAACACCGATTTTAAGAACTAACCGGTGTTGGGGAATTCCTGAACAATTCAGCGCATTCAATGACTCGGTGCTCATTGTGTATAATTCAGATTCCAGGTGACCATCTTCATTAATCAGTGTATCAGAGCTCAAGTAAACCCTCTCGTTGCCAGGGATCAAAGACATCACGTGATTGTTTACTTCAGTTACAACATCAAGTGTTGGTGCTAATATACTCCTACCCTTAAAATAATCCACGCTAGAAGAATGGAGTAAAATGTCAGAATAAACAAACAACACCAAATCATGCAGACATGGATACTCAATATTCACCAGCAAGTTGTCGGGTATTCTAATTACTGATTCGCCATCGGTGCTGTCTCCGATTAACCTGTCACCAATTTGAAGCAGCCATGTAGCAAATTCCTCTAATTGTACACCGTGGATATCTCGTGAACCACAGCACAGCCTCATGTTTTCAGTTAACTGCAACACTTGGCAAGATTGCCACAGGTTCGAAGCATTAATACACGAATGAACGATCTCTTCCCGGGAACTACGAGGAATCACAGGAAATATCTGACGGAAATCACCTCCCAGAACAACAATTTTCCCACCAAATGGAGCATCGGGATTATATCCACGATCAAAACGAAGAACATCCTTAAGGTACTTGTCGAGCGCTTCGAAGCAAAATTTATTTAACATAGGTGCCTCATCCCATATAATTAATTTTGCAGATGAAATAAGACGCGCGAGGGGTGTGCCTTGCCTTATATTACAAATAGAGTCTGGTTAACACTGAGTGGAACCTTAAAGCGTGAATGAGCAGTTTGCCCATTAGGCAACAACAGAGCTGTAATGCCACTGGATGCAACGTTGAGAACAATATCACCCTTCGACCTTATTGAAGCAGACAGTGCATTCCATAGAAAAGTCTTAACAGTTCCACCATATCCACAGAAAAAGAAAAAACCACCAGCGCCATGACTAACTGCATTTGCTATTGTGTCGAATGCAACGCACTGGTCTCGATTCAACCGGGAAACCAAATCGACGAAAATACTTGCCAACTCTGTCCTGTCGAAATTGAGCTCATAAAAAAAGACTGTGTCGGAAGAAAAAATATTTATATATAAATATTTATTTATATATAAATAAAAAATAAGTTTATATTTCTATTAGCCAGAACTTTTCAAGTCATGTATATGGACACAATATAATAAACATATGGAAAATATATTGATATTATCCATAATTTTTTAACTCATGTATATGGACACAATATATATATATATATATATATATATATATATATATATATCATGTAAATAATGTGCTATATACATTGATAAATTTCAATATAAATGTATGACATAGATTAAAAGAACGGGAAAAAATATGGCATGCAGCCATTCAGCCAAAGGAAAAAAGGATGGGGATCTGACTACCATAAAAGATGATGCTTCAGATGATTATTTTTAGAGTAATTACCCAAATCAGTCCCCGAGGATTTTAGAATCGGACATTTTAGTCCCCAAGAAAAATTAATACACGGATCAGTCCCCAAGGTTTTACTCCGGCAGACAAATCAGTCCCCAGTTCATTTTCTGGCAGAGTAATTACCAGATCAGTCCCCAAAGATTTTAAAAACGGACATTTTAGTCCCCAAGAAAAACTAATGTACAAATCAATCCCCAACGTTTCTCTCTGTTAGACATAATAGTCCCCCATCCAAAAATAACTAAAATAAAATAATTATTATTATTAATTGCACAATAATATTGTACTATATTTTTTGTATTTTTTAGACAAAAATAATGATAAATTTATTCATTAAATTCTTATATAATATATATATATATATAGTCACTCAATAATAATAATAATAATA
Organism: Arachis hypogaea; assembly: GCF_003086295.3. Taxonomy (NCBI): domain Eukaryota; kingdom Viridiplantae; phylum Streptophyta; class Magnoliopsida; order Fabales; family Fabaceae; genus Arachis; species Arachis hypogaea. The sequence goes on from NC_092050.1 coordinate 7,474,088, forward strand.
ATAATAATAATAATAATAATAATAATAAAATGATTAGAGATTATTTTACAAGAAATTCAAAGTTAAAATCATTTGATATTTTTATATTTAATATAATCAAAAGATGTCCTAGGTAAAAAAAATTATATATGTTTATATTAAAAAATATGTATTAAAACAAAATATTTTAATTTGAATTTATATTAAATACATATTTTTTTAATACAAACATATTTTTTAAAATAGTACATTTTTTGATTATATTAAATACAAAAATATCAAATGATTTTAACCTTGATTTTTTTTAAAATAATCTCTAATAATTTTATTTATTATTATTATTATTAATTACATAATAATATTATACCATGATTTTTTATATTTTCTAGATAAAAATAATGATAAATTTATTCATTAGATTCTTATATATATATATAGTCACTCAATAATAATAATAATAATAATAATAATAATAATAATAATAATAATAATAATAATAATAATAATAATAATAATAATAATAATAATAATAATAATAATAATAATCAATAAAATTATTAGAGATTATTTTAAAAAAAATTAATAATAATAATAATAATAATCAATAAAATTATATTAAATACATATTTTTTAATATAAACATATATAATTTTTTTTACATAAGACATCTTTTGATTATATTAAATACAAAAATATCAAATGATTTTAACTTTGAATTTCTTGTAAAATAATATCTAATAATTTTATTATTATTATTATTATTATTATTATTATTATTGAGTGACTATATATATATATATATATATTATATAAGAATTTAATGAATAAATTTATCATTATTTTTGTCTAAAAAATACAAAAAATATAGTACAATATTATTGTGCAATTAATAATAATTATTATTTTATTTTATTTTATTTTTGGACGGGGGACTATTATGTCTAACAGAGAGAAACGTTGGGGATTGATTTGTACATTAGTTTTTCTTGGGGACTAAAATGTCCGTTTTTAAAATCTTTGGGGACTGATCTGGGTAATTACTCTACCGGAAAATAAACTGGGGATTGATTTGTCTGCCGGAGTAAAACCTTGGGGACTGATCTGTGTATTAATTTTCCTTGGGGACTAAAATGTCCGATTCTAAAATCCTTGGGGACTGATTTGGGTAATTACTCTTATTTTTATATTAGAGATAGAGTATATAAAATAGATAGAAAATACGAATATATGAATAATGGAGGTTTTGAGGCAGAAGAAAGCGTACGGCCACGGGATCCAAGGCAAAGAAGAGAAGTCTATAAAAATCAGGGTTGAGATCACCATTTTCGCCTGAGTCAGCAGATGGCCAAAGGTACATACTTCACAAAAAGAGCAACAATGTAAGATGCTATGTACGGACATGAAGCTCTCATATTGGGTTAGATTGTCAACAGAAAGCGCTACAAAAGGAACACATAGATTTGTGTATGTGAACATAAATAGAAAGTAACATACATATTGGTCACTCATCTATGGTCCACCAAACCGTAAATAAACTTTTGAAACATTTCAGATAATGACCGCATGGCTAAAAAAAAAAACGAAATTCGGGGAAACAGCGGAATCCTGTGGAGTGGTGGGGGAAGGTGTGGAATGTGGTGCGTTGAGTAACTGATGTAGGGTAGATCGGGAATATATATATATATATATATATATATATATATATATATACTTATGGATATAGGTGGGGTTATGAATGACCTATTCAAATATTTCTATTTATTTAGTTATATTTATTTATCTATTTATGTATTTAAAATTTATAATAAAGAGTAAGCGGTGTCTAGAAAGATGTTAAGGTTATAAGAAAAATAATAATAATATAGAAAATAATAATAATAATCGTTGATGTAATTGATCAAAGAGTGAGAGATAAAATAAAAAACTTATAAACAATAATTGAAGAATACTATAATAAAGACGATTATATTATGAAATCACTGAAGATATTATTTCGGCCACCGTAGGCCGGATAGTAAAGAAGATCCTGGATTAGATAGCCTAAATTGAAATTGGAATATTGATATTTATAATAAAAAGTAATGGGTTTCAATAAAAAATTAATGTTCGATTATAAATTATAAATATAAATGTAGAAATAATAATAATTGTTGTTGAAATTGTTCAAAAGGTGAGAAATAAAATAAAAGATAAAAGATTAAAATAAAGTTTTGGAATAATACAATAATAATGACAATTATATTATTATCTAACCACTGAAGAAACCTATTGAGCAAATGGTGTCATAGTTATTGGTATTGTTATAAGATACAGGGAACCGAAGCCGTGATGAGGTATATTATTTGGGCAACCCAGGCCCGGATATCAAAGGAGACACTGGATTAGATATACTAAAGGATTGACATCAATAAAAATTGAAGATGTAATGACAAAAACACTTCCTAAGTGACGTGGCTAGGACAAATGTGATCACTGTGATTCTTTTCATGATAATTAATTGGGTAAGTTAAATTAAACACTTAAGCAATTAATAGTATGACCTATTAACCGAATAAAATGAGGAAGCAAACTTATTTAGAATTTGACCTTGTGAGGAAACCAAAAAATTAAGCAGATGTTGTTCAATGATCCAAGTAACCAAGCGGTGGTCATTAATAAACTTTGGGCCCCCTGAAGCAGAGTACATAGAATCTCAGCTGATGTGATGATCAGACGGCTTAGTAGATAACCCAGTTAAAATATTTAGCATGTAATACAACGATTAATAATCATGATAATGACCATAATATATAATATATAATAAATAATATATCTCGATGGTTCATAATTAATTACGGAGAGTATAGGAAGCACTTTATACGTAGACCTCAACCAAAGTGAAAAAAATTGAAGAAGAAAAAGTTCCCGCCTTTGGAAGATAGCCCGATGAAAATGAATAATAAACAGGTAGTCAATAAATGCAAGTCATTGGATGAGATCAGTCAACAAACAAGTAGTGTGAAGTCTAAATATAGCAGTGATAATTACTCAGTTTAATTACCCCTGACATAAGTATGACTAAAAGAAGATATAGTATCATTAAATGAAATTCACAGTAAATGTTGAAGCAAGGATGGAAATTGAAGTTCATTTACTCCATGTAGGAAAATGTCTTGTCACCAGAGATTCACAGGGTTGAACAGGATGAATGAGAAAGAATGGAACACAGCTAAAGTAATTAATTGCATTGAATCAGCAAGAATAATGAAATGGAGGTAAGATTAGATGAATGGGCAAGTCGGGGGGATATATGATACATGGAGAGATACATGGGAACCAAGCAAAAAAGATACTGGGACGTCATCGTCAAAAATGAACGCTGCGACAGATTTCAAAAGCATATATGTATATGTAAATGTATATGCAATGTAAATGCTGGCCTATCAGATAGGCATGGCAGTAAATAACAAAAGAATAAATTTGGCAGACAAAAATTAGTGGGAGCACAAGAATAAACTTGGTAGACAAAAATTACTGGGAGGACGATTAAAGGCGTTGGTTGATTGTATCTAATCGGTTGTTTACCAGTTTCATGATCATCACTAAACGTGAATAGCAAAAGTTAGGTAGCCAATGTTAGATTAGCGGGGGACAGCAGCAGATAAGAAGGCATGGCTTGATAAGATTTAATAGCGTGTTTACCAATGTAAAGATCATCAGTAATTCGTAATAGGTAAAGTTATTCACCCTAAATCAGATTAGCAGGGATTATCAACAGCGCACCTTAAAATGTATTCTGGATATAATTACTGTTAACAACGTAACAGACGAAATAGTGAGGATGAATAATATTTGATGGTATTATAACTATTACCATTATAACCAAAAAGAACAATTGACTAATTACCTGCGCAGTGAGGAGGCCATAGTCAAGGAAAGCAGCCAACAAACCGTATATCCTCGAAGTTCCTGAACTAAGCATTGCCGCACAAAAGCCGAAGCTGCAGTGCACAAGAGGTAGCTCAAAAGTGGAGGGTGTTAACAGTTGAGGTCAAAGAAATTATTCAGATTCAACTAATGGGATCCTCCTGCAATAGTTGAAACAAAAGAATTTTACATGCACGAAGTTGGAGTTTTTATTAGTGAAAACATTGTGAAAAAGAAATCATAAAGTAAATAACCAGTAGAATAGATGAATCAGGAATTACCCAGGTAACACGAAAATGAATGTGTGCTGGGCATGCCGAGGAGTAAGATCGGCCAAAAGAAGGATCGGCGGAGCAATCACAGACACGACTTGCTGTGCCGACCTGAGTGAGGTGAGCGACGGCTGATTCAAGGGTTTGGAGTGGAAACGAAATGAAGCGTGGCTGCAGGAGGATAAGGTCACAACATCAGTGTGGGTCATTGCTCACCCAACCCACAGTTACAAAGGGAACAGATTGGGCCCATGTCATTAGAAAAGGCCGGTAAGGCTTGAAAATATCATGATACATCAATTAATGTCTTTGTATTGAAATGGCCGGAACAAAACGGCAGCCCAAAGCAATTAAGACCGGCTGTGAGTAAAATATGTTAAGTTGCAAAGATTGGAAAAAAGTAACCGGAACACAAGCTGCCGGGCCAACCAGCCATTATCACAACCACGAAATCCAGTTCCGGCATCACTAATAAACATAACACAACACATTACATAATAACCAGGAAATATGCAGCGGGAATTATAAATTATAAAATATAAATAAAACATGAAACATTCATAGGTCAAGAGACATGGAGATAATGATCTGAATCAAAGGGAACTAATCACCCCCGGGGACAGGATGCAATCAACTCGGGGACCAAAATAAAAGATTACAATTGGCAAACTGCTAACTTGTTCAGAAAGTGCGTACATAAATCTTAAGAAATCAAAGCGCAAAACAGCGCAGAAACAACAATACGTTATTCAGCAATATTCAGACTTCTAGAGAAAATCCCATGCAACCCTTGATGCAAACAACTCCAGCCCATCTCACGCTTCCAATGAACTTCACAACTCCGTCAGCCAGACCAATGGATCGAAACTTGGCCTTGGATACAACAGCATCAAGCGACGACTCAACACCCTCAAAATCACGGACACAATGGCTGATCCCAAGAAGCTCGCGACCTATCTTCATACAGGGTGTTTCCGTCAGGTTAGTGACGCCAATAAAGAGATGTCGACCCCACGCCATTGCGCCACCGGGTCTAAGGTTGATGGTCATCACATGAACTCCGAACCTTAAAGCGGACCGCTCATAGGTAACGAAATTCACATAATCATCGTGGCCAATCAACGTCGGATAGTCCACACATGCCCCTGCACCTATTTCTATCTCATCCAACGCAGAATCCATGGTTGCGTATCGAACCACGGAGACCGGCTTCTTGGTAAATCTACCTTCACTATTGACCCAAAAAAACACAATTGCTGGTCACGGCATACCCACTGCTCAGTCTATCAATCATTTGCAGGGTCCGCGCCGCGGGGCTCCACTGCCTTGCACTTGAAAGATACATCTGCACGTCGTATCCAGGAGTTGCCAGGTTACGTTTTGTGAGACTAAGAATCTTATAATCATCACAACCCACCATGCTAAGAAAGGCGTAAGCAGACCACTCCTCACGGTGGTTGAAGTGGTAACCCTCAAACCCGGGATCAGCAATAACAGACCTCCAGAAACCGAACGGGTCCCAAGTGATCAATGAACTCGAACGACCATCTATTGAGTATCTTGCACATACCTTGCCGGTATCTGTTCCCACCAGGAAAAATCACGTCCAGTCAAGAGGAGCAGCGACCAGAACGGCGACACGGGTTCCAAAGACGAACATAGAAAGCCTCCCACAGTCAACATCTTTGAGGGGGTTGTCCAAGTGAAGAACAATTGCCTGCCCCCCCTCCGATTTTAAATGAGTCACCATATTATCTGCCCGGTTCAATCTTTTGTACCAATCACACGACATACACCTCCCCCTACCTATGGTTTTTCCATCAAAACAAAGGAAAATCTTCAAAATCAGGTCGGTTGGCAGGGCAGAGATGTTCAAATTGACTTCATCCCCGCAATGTCCACCACGGAAGCCATGAGCAGCTTCTTCGACTGTTGCTCGGGACATTCCAAAACGATGCTGAGATTCTTTACTAGCCACGAAAGAGGAAATGCTCTGTAAACGGTAGAATGATTTCTTTAGTTGGTGTGAGTTCCTACACCGTTAGTGTGGCTCTCCTTAAATGCATAAATAATAGATAACAGATAAATGGATAAATAATAAATAAATACATAGATAATAGCCATGTAATAGAAATGTAATTTTATAATTATATTATATATATTATACAAATAGATAACAGATATACAGATACATATACTTTAATATATTAATACTTTAATAGATTAGTGGATTAGTGGATATACATTAATAGATAAATTTTACTGTGCTTAATAGTTGATTATTGATTACTTTGGTTAGAAATAAGCTGTATAATTTCTTCTGCTCTTACTAATGGATACCCTAAGAGTGAGGAGAATATGAACAAAAACTAAGAAATGGTATGACGTCGGAATTAAATGACAGCAGAAAAAAAAGTGGCATTTAACAGTCAAAAGGATTAACTGATTGGGTGGATTAAAGCAAAGCAAGACCGGCCAAACACAAGCGTTGAATAAGAGAATTCACACACCTAATATTAGTGCGGGTTGTGACACTTGGCCTCTTGAAACTGGAAATTTGGATATTAACTTAGGATCTCAATTATTCTTAAAAACGTATTCATATATTTAATTTATGATTTTAACAACTCCTAGACAAAAGAACGAATAATTTCCTATTAGTAAAAGTTACAAGAGTGATTATTAAGCCATTATTTCTATTATTAAATACTTAATACTCCTCCAAAATTTTAGTACTTCTCAACTCATAATTTATAAATTTGCATTAAACTTTTATTAACTTTAACTCTTAATTAACTTTTTTTTTGGGTCATTACATTACTCACACACCCATACACCTAAATTTTGAGATTTTTTAAACTTCATCCCAGTCTCAGTTAAGATTTAAACTTGGTGCAGCTTGATTAAGAGGCAATTTCATTGCCACTTGGCCTCAGCCTTTGCTGCAACTTTTTATTAACTTTAGCTTTAACTCTTATCTTTACTCAAAGACGTTAGACGGTCTCCTCACACCAGAAAAGACGTTAGACCCAACACTTTAAGGATGTGGACCTCACATCCAGGCCGTAATACCCAAAACACCACTCTTTGTTTTTTTTGTTGTCTTGATCCACTCTTGGCTTAGCGAGAAATTGCCTGTGTGGCCGTGTATATGAATTTTTTTTACTTTTCCCTTCCACTGTTACAGTGACAATTCTTTCGAATACTCCATTTTTTTTTTTTGGGTATTGAGAAGCCTCCGCTTAATGGCAAACGATCAGGCAATTAGTCACTAGATACATTTCATGCCTGGTGAGCCTGGATGTCTATATTTTTGGTGAAGAGTAAATTAACGAACAGATGGGCCATGCACCAATAAATTTTTTTATTTAAAAAACACGGACGGGCCATGCCCAAAGGCTAACTGCCAATATTGCATGTGTACAACTTTATTGGTTAATTGGACTGTTGGACAAGTTTTATAAGAAAACTGGTATTCTCAATATTATTGATTTTGGATATTAAACTAGCCTGACCCAAAAAAAAAAAAATAAGGACATCAAAGTGGTGTTCTGAATTTCTGATTATATCAAAATCTTGCCCGTAATAAAAAAAAAAATCTCTTACTCAGTTTCGGCTTTAGGTGCCTTGTGGTCCTTTTAAGTTTTGAGTTGTTATTTTGCGATCTGGTAGTAATCTTCTCATTTTTATATGGATACAGTGCATATGATGATTTTAATTTAAAATGTCACTATACCAAAAATTCGTAAATCCAATCCAAATAATATCTTTGTTACTATTTGGACTTAATCAATTTAATCTAAGCTTTGAATTAAAGTTGATCTGATAGAATTTCTGAAAATTTGAATTGAATTAGTTAATAATAATAATAATAATAATAATAATAATAATAATAATAATAATAATAATAATAATAGTAGCAGTAGTATCCGCTAAGGATATTCCCTTGCAAGTATAGAAAAATCTATCTGAATATCCAAATTCATGACGGAGATGAATAATACTAATTATTTTAAGAGTTAAAATTTTGTGATTTAAATTTGATCGGGGTTACTTTCATATCTTTATGAGTTATTTAAAAAAACTCAAATTTATTGTACTCTATAGTCTATACTTTTCCACCTGTACTATTACTATTGCATTTGGACGTCATTTATACTTCTAAAAAACAAAAAGCTATTTTTCAAGATATTTTAATATTAGAGACCTATATATATATATATATATATATATATATATATATATATATATATATATATATATATTATGATATTCATTTATCATCAATTTTTTATTAGGCATTATTATGTTATTGTTGGAACTCAATAGAAGTTCAAACAAAAATTTGTCTAATAACAGAAGTACTAAAAATAATTTTTTCATAATTTGTGCGATTAAATAAGCAATATCAAAGATATTTCAAGCAGTAAATATAATGACAGATATTAAATAATCAGATATCAAAATTTTAATATGAAAAAATCTTTAAAAGAGGGACAAAAAACCCACGAAACCTAATCTAGTAAAATCTTCCACTATCAAAATAATGGGTACACAATCAGTTTTTCTAGTGACACTAGGACATTTCAACAATCAACAAAATACATCATCAAAACTGATGGAATCAACATAAATCCTCCACAGAGTGGGTATCTCAAATCAGATAAAAGAGAATGCAATACAACTAGCAAGTTATATCCTAATGTTTATCTCTACACCAGGAATAACATACTAAAATTTTATAAGAAATGGAGCAAGTTTACCAGTTTAATCGGATCAAAAATGACTTGTCCTTTTCCCCCAAATTTTTCTTTTTCTCTCGTCGAAGCCTCTGCTTCGTTCTTCTTTCTTTCAAAAGTGAAAGTCTCAAAAACTCTCTCTCCCTTCGTGGCTTAAAAGGCACTTTCCTTTTTTTTAGAAAAAAAGTTGTGTGGACCCCGTGAGGTTGAGGACCCACCAACAAATCTCCTCCTCACCAACTCAAGTGTGGATAGGCTGCTCTATCAAGCCCGCCTTCTCTTTGCAGGAATCAAACTTTACTGCAGGTAAACTCTTAGTCATCATATCTAAACCATTATCATAAGTATGGATCTTCTCAAGTGCATGTGACTTCATCTCAATCACTTGACGTATCCAATGATACCTTATCTCTATGTGCTTCGATCTGGAATGAAACGTCGGATTCTTGCTGAGATGGATAGCACTCTGACTGTCACAGAATAACAAAAACTTCTCTTGATTGATGCCTAACTCTTGTAGAAATTTCTTCATCCACAAGAGTTCTTTAGAAGCTTCAATAATAGCAATGTATTCTGCCTCTGTAGTAGACAAAGCAACACATTTCTGAAGTCGAGATTGCCATGACACAGCTTCCCCTGCAAAAGTCATCATATAACCAGAAATAGACTTTTTTGAATCAAGATCCCCAGCCATATCCGCATCTGTGTAACCATCCAACACAGGTTGGCCACTCCCAAAGTATAAACAAACTCTGGAAGTACCATTAAGGTATCTGAGAATCTACTTCACTGCTTGTCAGTACTCCTTGCCAGGATTAGAGAGAAACCGACTAACAACTCCAACAGCATGAACAATATCCGGCCTGGTGCAAACCATAACATACATCAAACTGCCAGCTACAGATGCATATAGAATCTTCTTCATTTCTGCTTTCTCTTTCTCACTTGTAGGACATTGCTGCAAATTCACCTTGAAATGACTAGCAAGTGGAGTACTAACAGGTTTGGAATTACTCATGCTAAATCTCTCTAAAACCTTCTCAATATACTTCTGCTGCGCCAACCACAGTTTTTCATTCTTCCTGTCACGAGTGATACTCATGCCAAGGATTTTCTTTGTAGGACCCAAATCCTTCATAGCAAAGGATCTATTCAAGTCTTTCTTAAAACTTTCAATCTTCTTAGTGTTATGACCAACAATCAATATGTCATCAATATAAAGCAAGAGAATTATAAAATCACCATCAGAGAATTTTTTAACATATACACAATAATCAGAAGAAGTCTTACTATACCCATGACTTTCCATGAAGGAATCAAATTTCGTGTACCACTTGCCTTGGCGCTTGCTTCAACTCGTATAAGCTCTTCTTCAACTTGCATACAAGGTGCTCCTTTCTTTTAACCTCGAAACCCTCTGGTTGCTCCATATAAATTTCTTTATCTATGTCACCGTGAAAGAATGCAGTCTTCACATCAAGCTGCTCAACCTCTAAATTCAAGCTAGCCACCAATCCAAGCACAACTCGAATAGAAGACATCTTCACAACTGGAGAAAAAATCTCCTCAAAATCAATACCTTTCTTTTGCTCAAAGCCTTTCACAACAAATCGAGGTTTGTACCTTGGCCATGAGACATTTTTATCCGCTTTTAGTTTAAACACCCATTTATTCTTGAATACTTTTTTACCCTTCGGTAGCATCACTAATTCAAACATATGATTCTCATGCAAGGATTTCATTTCTTCTTGCATGGCCTTCAACCAATCTTCCTTATGCTCATCAGACATAGCTTCCTGGTAGCTCTCTAGCTCCCTAGTCTCAATGTTCATCACATACTCATGAGGAGAGTATTTCTGAGAAGGATGATGCTCTCTAGTAGATCTTCTCAATTTAGGCTCAACTAGTAGTTCAAGTGAAACTTCAACATCTGATGGAACTTCTGCATTTGGCACCTCAGGTTGAGGTGTAGGTTCATCATGTAAATCATCACCATTATTATCAACTTGTACATCTCTCCCATCAACAGGAGGTCTAGTGGAAGGACCAAGTTCATCATTAGCAGAATGTCTAACAGTTATTGTTGGCTTATCTTTCTTCTCAAGGTCTTCAATGGTTTGGTCTTCAAGAAAAATCACATCTCGACTTCTAATTATCTTCTTACTCACCGGATCTCATAATCTGTAACCAAAATTTTCATGACCATAACCCATGAAGATACACTGCTTTGACTTTCCATCAAGTTTGGACCTTTCATCTCTTGGAATGTGAACAAAAGTCCTACAGCCGAACACTTGCAAATGACTATAGGAGACATCTTTTTCTCTCCAAACTTTCTCTAGAACATCACCATTAAGTGGAACTGAAGGAGAAAGGTTGATCAAATCTACTGCAGTCCTCATCACTTCACCCCAAAAGGATTTAGGAAACTTTGCATGAGATAGCATATACCTAACCCTTTCATTGATAGTACGATTCATTCTCTCTGCAACTCCATTATGTTGAGGAGTCTTAGGAACCATCTTCTCAAGCTTGATCCTATGTCTTTACAATACTCTTCAAACGGACCCCTGTATTCATCACCATTATCTGCTCGAACATATTTAATTTCCTTTCTTTTTCTCTTTCAACACTTGCATGAAAGTGTTTGAAGATACCAAGCACCTGGTCTTTAGATTTCAAAACAAAAGCCCACACTTTTCGAGAATAATCATCAATAAAAGTAACAAAATATGATGCACCACCTAGTGTCTTAGCATCCATAGTGCAAACATCAGTATGAACTAAATCTAGAACATGTGATCTCCTATGAGGTCCAGAACTATGAAATGATACTTTAGCATGCTTTCCAACAAAACGATGAGTGCAAGTATTTAAAGTTGTACCTTTCACTGGAAGTGAGTACTTCATGGTTAAGACGCTTAGTCCTTTCTCACTCAAGTGGCCAAGACGTATATGCCACAAATCAGAAGATGAATCATCAGCTACATTCACATCTTCTTGCACAACTTTGCTTGCAACCGGTAGAGAGTAGTGAGACTATTGTCTTCTCTAGCAACAATGAGAGCCCTTTGGTAATCTTGCATTTTTCACTACTAAATGAAGTGTAATACCCCTCTTGATCCAATACCTTCACTGAAATAAGATTGAACCGCATATCTGGCGCATGCTTAACATTCTTCAACTGCAACTTACATCCCATGTTAGTTTCAAGCCACATATCACCCATACTAATGATATCACACACTTCTTTATCTCCCAATTTGATCTTGCCGAAATTTTCAACAGTATAGGAAGTGAAAAATTCACGCCTCGGAGTGACATGACATGAGGCACCAGAGTCCATAATTCAAGTAGAATCATCACAGATAAAATTCACACAATTTTCATCATATGTGATAAGAACATCTTCATAAACAATAGCAGCAGTTTCTTTATCACTATCTTTACCTCTGTCTTTGTTTCTTCCCCTTGATTGTTCTCTTTTCAAGAACCTACAATACCTCTTGATATGCCCCGGCTTACCACAATGGTGACAAATGAACTCCTTTCTTGGCTTGTACTTTTCTCTTGACTTGCTTCGACTCTCTGACTTGTCAGAACTGTGAGGTTTTCTACTTTGACTTCTCCCCCGTGACTCTGAAACAAGTGCTTCTGACTAGGAGGAGACATTAATCAAACCTCGTTTTCTTTTTCTGACTTCTTCATTCAACATGCTCTCTTTAACCATTGCTAACGTCAACTTTTCTTTTGGAGCTGAGTTAGTCAGTGTCACAACTAAAACTTTCCAACTATCAGACAAAGAACTCAATAACAACAAGGCTTGCAACTCATATTCAAAGTGATTTTATTATTTATCAGTTGGTTCACCGTCTCCTGAAAAGTGCTCAAGTGCTCCGGTATTGATTTATTTTCAATATACTTCATATTGACAAGTTTCCTAATTAAGAATGCTTTGTTTTGCACATTCTTCCTCTCATATAACTCCTTCAATTTCTTCCACATATTCTCGACATTCGTTTCAGTGTCAACATGTGGATATACGCTAAGATCAAGCCATTGCCTAATTAAAGCAACTGCCTTCCGATTCAGCTTCTTCCATTCAGTATCAGATTTAGTACCTTTGGATTTATCCTCCTCTACAAGATCATACAAGTCCTTGCTATACAACATATCTTCCATGAGGGTCTTCCAAATTGAATAATTTTGGGAATTCAATTTGACTATATTCGGTCATGAGTATTTTTCTCCATTTAATCAACACAGAGATAAACAACCAAAGCTCTGATACCACTTTGTTGGGGAAACTCAACAAAGGTTCAAATAAGAACCTGTCTAACAGTGGAAGCCCTAAAAATAATTTTTCCACAACCTGTGCGATTAAATAGGCAATATCAAAAATACTCCAAGCAGCAAATATAATGGCAGATATTAAATAATCAGACACCAGAATTTTAACGTGGAAAAACCCCCCAAAAGAGGGACAAAAAACCTACGGGACCTAGTCTAGTAAAATCTTCCACTATCAAAGTAATGGCTACACAATCAGTCTTCCTAGTGACACTAGGGCATCTCAACAATCAACAAAATACATCATCAAAACTGATGGAATCAACATAAATCCTCCACAAAGTGGGTATCTCAAGTCAGATAAAAGAAAAGGCAATACAACTAGCAAGTTATATCCTAATGTTCATCTCTACACCAGAAATAACATACTAAAATTTCATAAGAAATTGAGCAAGTTTACCGGTTTAATCGGATAAAAAATGACTTGCTATTTTCCCCTAAATTTTTCTTCTTCTCCCGTCGAAGTCTCTGCTTCGTTCTTCTTTCTTTCAAAAGTGAGAGTCTCAAAAACTCTCTCTCCCTTCGTGGCTTAAAAACCACTTTAAAAAAAAAAGTTGTGCGGACCTCACTTGAAATTGGGGACCCACCAACAGTTATTATGTTAAATGGAAATAAACATATGTACTTAATTATTATGAAACTTGTACTATATCCCTAATATATCGGAAAAATCGAGTTATACCTCAGCATGATCAAGCAAATTCAAAATAGATAAACGTCCACCGTAATAAACTTTTTTTCCGAATCTCGTACTTAGTCGGCACCGGATATCTCAAAAACAACCAACGAATATTTTACCAACAACAACTATAAATCAAAGTCCTAACCGACGATAAGGAAACAAGAAAAAAAAAGAACAGACCACACGACATCACATTCACTCTCTTTTAAGATATTTTCACTCATTTGAGCGTTTAAGTCATTTTTACATGTATCACGCTTGAGTTTGAATTTAAGAGACTACTTTTTTACTGGACAAGAGGCTTCAAGAACTCGCAAAACAACACTGAACCGACCTATAACTCGAAAGAGTATCCTTACCAGAACATAACTCTAATACAAAGTACTATTAGGCATAGAACATACAGGCTACTGAGGCTAGAAGGGAATATTGATTCTCATTATACAAATTCTTATTATACTTATAACTAACATATGTATATAGGCACGTTTCTAGTGACTAAGATTGTGATGATAAAAAAAGACTATGGATTGATCTACCAATCTACAAACAATACGTGGAAAATGAAATAGTGGAGAATGAAGTAGTTGTTCATTCATATTATTCTTAATTGTTGGCTTAATAATTTTTAAAGCTTAATTCACTCACGGTAACTTCTCAACTTTACCATAAAGTGTTGGTTGCAACCGATAACACTACTGAACTGAGTGGCACATACACTCTTCACTACTAGCTTAGCTCTCTCAGGGGCACCAATATCCCCTTTCCACCGTATTAGTAACTCTTGTTTGTTAGAGATGCATGTATGTGTTCACCTTCACTTTCCATTTTACAAAGCGAGATTCCTAAGCGAAACAAATTAAATCAAGAGTCCCCTCGTCACAATCAACGAGAGTTAGAATCCTAGCTACGTGTTCTCTCATTTTTATTTGTTTCTTACTGTTTTCATGATGTGAATTATTCATCCCTAAACAAAATAATTACTGCGGCTGATTAGTGAATTTACCTAGCTTTGAATTAGTTCTAATCTAGACCAACCACCAATCTCTCTATCCCGTGCCAAGATGTAATAAGTCTCTGCAATGTGCCAGCATAGCCATCAGCCTAGTGTAGTCACCAAAGACAGCATATATATATATATATATGAGTGTTGCTACATATTTAAATATTTTTTGACAACTAAATTTAATTAAATTGGTCAAAACCCAATAAAAACTACTTTTATTACACGCAGCATATACACACGTGCACTTTACTAACACAAACGAAACGTTGCTTCACAAATGTTTCACGTGCCGTGCTCAAAGAATATGAAAAACAATTTCTATTTTCGTGCTGCTCCTCTTCTTTTTTCTAATGGTGTTGTTACTACGTTGTTGTGTTTTGTTTTTGTTTCTTCTCCTCTTTTTTCATGTTATTCTTTCTTTTTTTTTTTTTGATAACTCTCAATAGAATAAAATAAGAATAATTATGAAAAAAAATAAGAAGAAGATAAAAAAAAGATGAAAAAGAAAAAGAAAACGAAGTAGAAGATAAGGGAGAGTATGAAGAAGAGTTTTGAATTCTGTGCACCTTATTTAAATCTAAAATGCACCGAAATTTTCTTAATGATAACGATACACAAACAAACTCAATTTAAAACAAGCTCATACCAGAATACACCGAAATTAAACTCAGAATGCACTAAAATTAAATTCAGAATGCACCGAAATTACGATACACAAACAAACCCGGTTCAAAATAAGTACAGACCAAGTGTAGCTTATTTAAATCTAAAATACACCAAAATTATTTAATGATGACAACAAACAAACAAACATAGTTAAAAACAAACACAGACTAACTGCACCTTAAATAAATCCAAAATGCACCGAAATTACTTAATAATGACGACGCACAAGCAAATTCCTCCTCCTCCTTTTTTATCATTATCATCTTCTTCTTTTCTTGTTCATATTTTCCTTCTTGTTTTACCTTCTCATGATTTTCTTGTTTTGTTCTTTTAACAAAAATAAAAATAAGAAAAAATTAAATAAAGAAGAAGAAGAAACACATAATGCTACAAAATCACTTGGAAGAGAATGAGAAAAAAAAAATGCAGCAACAATAGTAGCAATAAAAGAACTACGATAAGGAGAAAACACGTGATAACGATAACGATGATGATAATGGTAGCAGTGGTAGTGGTCGTGGAGGAGGAGGAGGAGGAAGAGGGGAGCTACATAGTGAGGATTGTCTCCCTAATTTTAATTTTTTACTTATAAATTATATGTAAATTTCAGTTTTGTCCCTCTTAAATAAATTTTATCTTAATCTTATTTTATTGCGTAAATATTTTTAACCCACTTCTAATATTTCATCTAGTTCCACCCCTGAAGAAGAAAACATGCGCGATAAAAGTGAAGAAGAAAAAGAAGAAGAAGAAGAGTGACAAGGGTGAAGAACGACGTGC
Source organism: Arachis hypogaea (assembly GCF_003086295.3). Taxonomy (NCBI): domain Eukaryota; kingdom Viridiplantae; phylum Streptophyta; class Magnoliopsida; order Fabales; family Fabaceae; genus Arachis; species Arachis hypogaea. The sequence goes on from NC_092050.1 coordinate 7,490,468, forward strand.
ACTTGTAAATTTGGAATGTTAGATAATCATTATGATTTATTTTTTTTGGCTATTAGTTTACTATTAATATTTAAAAATATAGGATAAAATATGTTGTTACATTACTAAATTAAAAAAATTAATTTAATGACTACTAATGTCCAAAAATAATAAAATCTAATGATGTCTAACGTATATATATGTGTGTGTATATATAACAACTGAAAGAACCAAAATAACCAATAATCGAAAGTCATTATTAATTTGGTAGACAGAAACTTAACTAATTAACTGGCACATACAATATAAATTAAAGTGGTCCCAACCATTTGGGATTACAAAAGCAGTGTTAGCTAGAACTAATTTGGTAAATTCCCTCCATTATCATTTCCATTGACCTAGCTCGAGAGACAGAGAGTGTTGTCTCTATTCTTCCTTATACGTATGAAGAGACAAGCACTTAACAGGAAAAGAATTCAAAAGAAGAGAGGCTGTCGTGGACAAACTAGGGAAGCAAGCAAAGGTAAATTAAAGTATACAAATAAAGTACCCGGTAAAAAAAGGACAATAATACACGTGGTCCATGTTTCTCTTTGTACAAACCATGAACTCGAATTTAATCATCTTGCTTGGGCAAACCCTGGTTATATAGCATCTCTATTATTCAAACCCTGAGCCTTTTTGGGCTTATTTACTGTCAATCACAGTTGCTTCTTTGCTGCTACAAAAAAGGGAAAGCCTTATATCAATACTATAATGTGTTCATTTTTCTCCAATAAGGCAAAATGTTATTGATTATGGTTGTTTAATAGCAATAGTATAGTACATTGGAACTATTTAATGCAAAATATGATTTCATTTTATCATTATATAACATAACAATATCTCAGAATTATCTTGTTATAAAAGTTAATTATTTCTAAAAATTAATTTCTTTTATTATCTTAATGATCATATAAAATTACCCTAGCACTCCTACGGATTAAAATTAATTGAGTTTTATTAACTATATTTTCCTAAAAATATTGGTTAAAATTTTAAAATTATTTCAAATGCAAGAAAGATTGAATTTGTCATGATGTAGAGCTTTCATCTTTTTAACCCAGAGATTTTATTTTAAAATCTTAACTAATTTATTGTAGATTGGCTTTAAAATCTAAATTGACTTTACTATACGCTTTTGTATACTTTTTATGTTCTTTATTTCTTCAATTTGTTGAAAGAACTATCCAGCTTCAATGTACTTGAATTCAAGCCAAAGGGTAAAAGAAGCCAGATATTATTAATGAGGTTTTACTAGACAGGAAAACAGTCAAAGATTTTACTTTAATATCACCTTTCCATCACTTTAAAACCTCATTCCGACCACCAACCACCACATTTAGAATTGCCTCCTGCTGTATTTAATTAACGCATGAAATATAGAATATCTAGTGAGATAATGTGCACTTAAGTAATTCTTTTCTTTTTTTTTAATAATAAAAAAAAGAAAAACCTAAACCAAACTAGTACGATAGACGATTGCTTATATTTTATAACAAAAACACATGAATTGTGTGAATGGTTGTGTTATGGAATATTTTCTTGAATTCATTATTATTAATAAGAACCAAGTTTAAGAATATGTAAAAATAACCAATTTTGATGATTATCTCAGATTCTAAGAAGATTTCATAAAAAATGTTATAAAAATAATGGTAATTTTTCATCAATTAACATAGTACCTAATTCATTTTATAAATTTAATGGTTACATTATAACTATGTTCTCTTCTTAAAAGAGGTTACAAACTTACAATACAATATTAATTATATATGTATCCAAAAAAATATGACTCAATATATGATGAAATATCAAACATTCAAATATCTTATGAAAAAAAGTATTTTATTAAAATAATAGCTCATGAAAAGAGCAACTAAGGTAAAAAATTGCCAATGAATAATAGCTCAAATGGCATAATCTCCCCATACTCAATTAAGAGGTTGCGGGTTCGAGTCTCATATCTTTGGTAAAAAAAAAAAAAAAACCAAGGTAAAAAATTTATAACATTATAACCTTATAACGTATGCATTATTTTAAATACATGCACTTATCTCTGATCCATCATCTTATAACTCGGTTTTTATTGTGCATTTTGAGTCATAATTCGACATTAATTATCATTCATTCTTTGTTTATAACCGACACTTTCATTACCAACTTAATGACCATCATTTCTATCTTAATGATCAAACGGTCATAACATCAATTTTATTCATCAATTTTATGCCTATAAAAGGAACCTTCTATATCTAATCTCAGAAACAATACATGATAAGTTTTATTTCATGTCTTACATTTAGGGCTGGCAATTTATATCCTACCCGCGAGTATCCAACCTGGACCAACCCGTTCGGGTAGGATTGTCTACCCTTCTCGCTGCGGGTAGGGTAGAGTGCGGTGTGAGTTTACCTGCTGGTAGGGTAGGGTACGGGTTCAGGGTATACCCTACCCTACTCTACCCTACCTGCACCCCTAATATATTATATAATATATATGTAAAAGTCATGTATGTAATGAAGAACGTGAGTGTTGAACCCACAATTTTTCTCTTATAAAAATTTGAAATAACCACTAAACTAGTTAATGATTATATTATTTATAATTTTATGTTAGTTTTCTTTAAGATTTTATTATTTTTAATTTTAATTTGAACTTAATTTTTTATTTTCTATTTTATTAATATGTATGAAATTTGTAATGGTTGAATTTTATATTTACTTGAAATTTTTTTTTTTTTGCGGGTAGGATCGGGTAGGGTAGAGTTTAGAACTTTAGAGTATGGGTAGAGTTAGGGTTGAGAAATTCTCAACCCGCAGATAGAATAGGGTAGAATTTTTAAAAAGTTTTCAACCCGCGGGTAGAGTTAGGATAAAGTCCAAACTCTACCCTACCCTACCCATTGTCAGCCCTACTTACATTCTATATTTATAGAATTATTATAAGGACACACACGTGATAAGTTCTATTTCACGTCTAACATTCTATATATTCATAGAATTATTATATGCCTCTTAAACACTTATTGACTTGAGCGTCAGAGTGTCTTTTGTAGGTACCCATCTACTGGTGAATGAGTTATACACCGGCCAATCTCAACAAAAACAATTGACACCCACTGTGGGCCGGTAAACTAATTTCCTGCTCCATCGAATAGATTCAAAGAATTTGAATTATATTCAAATACTTGAATCAATTTTCAAATAACATTTACATATTTCAGCAATTTATGTATTCTAATATTTTTATTTCTCAACCTCTATTCAAAACTCGGTTTCATAAGGCCAAATAATATTCATTGAGAATTTTACAAACAATTCATTTAGAATGATGAAATGACTATTGACACTAATCTTTAATTTGTTATACTTTCTATCAATAATTTGAAGCCTAAAAATATGCACTTCAAACTCCTAAAAATTTAAATAAATCAATGTATGTTACCTACAAAATTTCTTTAATTTCATGCTCTTTAATTACTTGCCATGTTCTATCTTTTTTTATTCTTGACCAAAAGTGGAAAGCGTACAAAACCTGCTATATAGTCGCTTATAATTTTGTTTTCAGCTCTTGGGATCATCTACTACACAATAGTCTCGTCTCTTATATTTTCCTTATCTGTTGTCATGAGAGTGTTGATAAAATTTCTACCTATATGTCATTATTATTTTAAATCCAAACATACCATGATTCATTCTTTGCATTAACTATTTTTATATATCCATGTGCCACACTTGTCAAACATGTTTTGTTCTCTATACTCCAAAATCAATATCTGCAAATCTATTGAATTTTTTCAAAATTCATTCTTAAAATTTGATAAACTATAACATCAAATAAAAAACATGAACATTATTTACTAGTTATTTCTTTAGCACTTTTTAATTTCAATTTATATATAAATTCATTCATCACACATAAACAAATTCAAAACATATCATTATGACATTATAATTTCTATACCATCATGTTATTTTTTTTTATGAATTATATTTATTTATTTATTTTTATTATCATCTATACAATTAGATAAGTCCAAGCCTTGAATGTAATTGAATTCTTTCAAAACTCATAATAAAATTTCTCAATAACACTATATTAATTCAATCTCTATTATTTATTTTATTATCAATATTTCATTCTTTCTTCCTACTACAGTTATAAATTTAAATGTATTTTTGCATGAACTTAAATTCAAAATTGAATTGTTCAAAAATAATCCTAATAGCTCTATGTCATTTGATTGATTATATATTTTTTATTCTCTAGCAATATATAACAGTTGTACAGTTTATTTTATTAAATTTTATGTTATTATTGATTTAATACAAAAAGTTAAACAAAAATACGTGCAAACATTCAAAATTTATTATTGTTGCACAAGGAATATCCCTCGTCATATTGTAACTGTTAAAAATATTATACTAAATGTATCATTCAATAACTGTTATCTTATTATTTTATTATCAAATTAAAGCATGTCCTACAAAATAAAATTCAGATATTTACATTTGACATGTATGACATTCATATATCTCAGCATCTTCTCTACAATTATCAAATTTCAAGGTATATTTTTCTACTTTGAACTCTTTTACTTTTATAATATATATTATTCAATATATGTTGCGACTTTGTACATATTTATTTTCTCAATTTATCTCATTCATGTCATATGAACTTCACTATAAATTATAAATATTCAATAACTAATTGCTTTGAGCGAGAAATTCATCAATAAGCTGTTGTGGGCCGGAAAAATTTCCAAGACAATTAACCATTATATCCTCGGATCATACAATCGATTTCGTCAATGGATATCTATTTCTGATCTTTTCAGTTCACATACAATCAAATGCTAAAATTATTCTTAAGCGGAAAAGTATCTCCCACACAACAACATCTTGATTAAATAACTCTTACCACTCAATTATTTTATGAATAAGCTAAGTGCCGACATAATAACCCGACTAAACTTGGGGTCTCACCATATCATTATTCACTTATGTTTTAACCGAGTTATAACTCATTTTATTTTTCGATAGACAAAGTTTGGGGGGTGTGATCCATCACCTTATAACTCGGTCTTTATTGTGCATTATGAGTCATAACTCGGTCTTAATTATCATTCATTCTTTGCTTATAATCGACACTTTTATTACCGACTTAATGACCATCATTTATATCTTAATGACCAAATGGTCATAACATCAATTCTATTAATCAATTTTATGCCGATAAAAGAAACCTTCTATATCTAATCACATGAACAACACATGATAAGTTCTATTTCATGTCTTATATTCTATATTCATAGAATTATTATAAACAAAACACATGATAAATTCTATTTCATGTCTTACATTCTATATTCATATAATTATTATAAGGACACACACGTGCAGGGACGGTTCTATGTACAACGGTGTGGGGGCAACCGCCCCCACTACGATTTGAAATTTTTTTTAGTAGTATATGATAATAATATTTATTTTCCCCATTAGATTATTAAATTTGACCCCACAATAATTTTTTACTCAACTTTTGGTACTTAATCGTCAATTTAAAAATTTTATATTAGAAATTCGTTAGAATGATTAATTCTCAAATTTAAACGAAATTAGTGTTCCTTTTTAAAAATCAATTCAAAAGAATATTATTTATCTTCTTTTTAAATTAGCTTTAATTTTTGCATAGCAACTGTATTAATTGAAAGAACTTTTTTAACTATAAATATCAATAAGAGTCAACTTCTAATTGCGTTGGGAAGTGGATTTCTATATAATTATTTAGTAATATATATAAAAAGAGAGAAATTTTGATGGTAGTATTAAGAGAAAAATTATTTAATGTTTTAAAATAGAAAACCTAAAACAATAGAATTTTAAATTATATATTATTATTTAAATTACTATTTTAGTATTGTAATTTATATATTAGATATTTTGAAGGTTAATCATATTTTACAATAATAAAATATAATCATAACAATAATCATATTATATGTACATAAAAAATAATTATTTGTATAAAATATATATTAAAATATAAAATACACATTAAAAATAAGTTAAACAATACATATATTTATACACATATATATAATGGTTAATAGATAATTTAATATTTATTTTTTTATATACACATATTATTTTTATTATAAAAATTATTATGATGTTATATAAATTTTGCCCCCACTACCAAAATTTTCTGGATCCGTCACTGCACACGTGATAATTTCTGTTTCACGTCTAACATTCTATATTCATAGAATTATTATATGCCTCTTAAATAATTACTGACTTGAGTATCAGTGTCTTTTGCAGGTACCCACCCATTGTGTTCTTTGACGTCCGAGTTATTCTCACTCCATTAAAGAAAAGGCGTATTACAATAGCACAAGAGACGAGTTATACCTCGAAGGTTCATCCACATAAGAATGATCTCTATTTTAATTCTTTTTGCGACTTATGCTAACTTAAGTGTTGGAGACCGTTATCATTAGAAATGACGTGTTCAGAATATTGGGAACTCAAAATAAAAGGATAATGTTAATATTGTGTTTTCAACCTATTTTCTGTAATTTTATTTAGAAAATTTTAAACTCAAAAGAATAAAAATACTTTTGAATAGTTTATAATTTGTGTGAGCGTGTATAGATAAAATTATAGTATGATCAGAAATCATAGGTTATATAACCGTTAAGGCATTTTCTATTTCATCTCTTCTAACTAGTTTATAATTTCGTATACATATAAAAAAATAAAATAGCGAATTCATTGTATGTTTCGTTAAAATAATATTAGAGAACTAACTTCTTTTAATTAATATTAGTCAATTTTTAAAATTATTTTATTTATTTTAAATTTTAGATATTAAATCATAAATATTTTATTCTAAATTTTAAATTGTAAATCGTAATCCTAACTCTTGAAAAAATGGAAAATTTTAGAATGAAAAAAAAATTGATTAATATTAACTACTAATTAAAAATTAATTCTTTATATTCTTTTGCGTTAATCATTAACTATTTAACTTAATTGGTTTTCGCTGATCATTTTAAGTCGTTTTAGCTATACAGCATGTCCTTGATAACCGCCGTTATCTTTTTCCTCATTTGAAGTAATGCGCTAAACTATTTTGGTTGGTCGGATTGGTTAAAGAGAGTCAAATATGTTAACTAGCTTTTCCCAATTTTGTAGTAAGCACATCTTAACTAGCCATAAAACGTTGAAATAACACATTCTTTCTAAGTTGAAGTCACTGGTGAACACCTTCAACTAAAAAAGAAATGACTAGTTAATTGTAATTGTAATTTAATTAATAAGGGAAGGTTGTGGATCATTCATGGGGATGCTTGAGGTGGCTTATTCATGTTTCTTAGAAGTGTCTTTTAGCAACATATAGGAGTCCCCAAGTTTAAGGAATATCAGTAATTCCCTCCTAAAAATTACAGTAAGTTTAAAAATACATTATAAATTTGAGATAGAAAACAGACAGAGAGATGAACTATAAAAAAAGATGAAAATTAAGATGATACGTAATACAAAAATATTATTTACATATAAAAAAATCAATTACTAACTAAATTAGTCATTATATATTTTTATATAAATACATATATTTTTAACTATTTTAAAATATATTTTATATTTTAATACATATTTTATACAAATAATTAATTTTTTGTGTCTGCGTAATATAATTGTAAATAATAATAAAAACGAGAAGTCCTGTCATTTTTTAAGGAGACAAAATTTATATGCCATATTATGTTTTAATCACAAAATTAATATTATATTATTTTTATTATTTTTTCTTACTTTTATGCTTTGTGTGGTTAATATCAATATGAAGGAAGAAAAAGCATATACATACACTTGGAATATTTAAGAAATTTTATAAAAAAAAATAAAGATTAATTCCAATAAAATTATATCGTTAAATAAGCATTAAAATTTATACCATACCTTTATAGAGGATTAGAGAAAATAGTAAATTTTTTTAAAAAAAATATCGTTGTTAATATAATTGCCTATAAAAATTGTTGATGAGTGTAATACTTTTCTAAATAAAAATATAAAAGTAATCTAAATTGGAAACAAATATAAAATAGTGTCTATCATGCTAGCCTATAAAGTCAAATATAACACAATTTTTTACTTCACTATCTTTTTTTTTTCTATCTTTCTTTTTCTCTTATTTTTAAAGGTGGAAAGATTTTTCATTATGAGCCTCTTGGGCAAGAACATCCAAGCCAGATAAGCTCAATCGATGTGTGAGTCTGGCTGACCCCTATACATGGAATTCGAAATTGTCGTTTACACGTTCAAAGACTGTAAATCTGTGTGATATACTAGTATTCCAATTCCAGGTTTTTGAACAAATCGTTTTAAGAAACAAAAAAAAAAAAAAAAGAAATTAATCAATAATCATCTGCCCATTTTTCCCCCTTCTTCCAAGTTCCAATTCAAATATATTAAATATATATGGGGGGATAAAGTTAGTCAAAGACGTTAGTTAGAAAGGCTACCAAATTTAATAACAAATGAGTGAATATTTGGATTCGGATAAAAAAATTAGTATTATTATTATTAAGGCTGTCAAATGTCACAATAATCAAGCTCCGTCACGCAGCTACCCACTAAGCCGTCCGCATCAGTCTGGTATAAAGTTCATGTGACATGCTTCCAAAAACGTAGGGCCTCCGATAATTTTATTAATTAAAAGTTTAAAATTATGGTTTCATTTCACACCTATTAGCTTATAAATTTCATACTATATAGTAATTTACTTTCCCGTGATTAGTAAACCTAGCACAGAAAGAATATATAGCACGTGCAAATAAGTACACGCACATAGAGCCTATAGTAAGAGATACCTTCAAAACTTTGGGTCATTGGACAATCCACTTTGATCCCATTGGAATTGAGTTTCATATCCCTTTCACATCCCATATACCAAACACGAAAATTTTCCATCAATTTGAGCTTTCGACGTGTCTTTGACTCTTTTCAGAAACTTATAATTAAGATGTATTAAGAATTTAAGATCACACATACATAATAAGTAAGCGTGGTTTCCATACTGAGGACAAACAAACATTTATATACGAACGAACAAAATAAAAAAAGAAGTTTAAAGTTTAAAGCACATAGTTATGTTTTAACAGAGTTAAGCCACGACGGCCAAAAAAGAGAAAAGCTAAAAGCAAGCACTTTTGAACATCACATCAAGAAGTTAATACACAGATACTTCCATGAGATAATAATAATAATAAATTAAAAAAAGAAAAGAAAAAGAAAACATTTTTATTGAGATCTAGTTCTAGTGCATGACTACTGCATGGCGGGAAGCATCCTTCAACGACGACGTTCAGGTGTCCAGTGAGGTGCAGCTGGGCTGAAATGAACAGAGACCACCCTAGAGTCGAGCAGTTCCATTATTGGTGTGAAGCTTACGCACCTTGGAACCTTGTACTGATTAATGGACGCACCCCTGGAGATAGCATAGTCCATGAGCTCCTCAAATGTTCCATTCTTCACCACTCTTATTTCCAACGGTCCAATCGAATTATCTGCAACTCTTCCCTGTCTATAAACCGAGTTTAAAGACTCCTCCATTGCCAAGCAGCACTGGTTTAGAACTTCATTAGTTGGAGGACGAGAAGCGTTCTTTATCATAAGCTCCCAGTAAATCACGTAATGCCCTGGGATCGATTTTGTGTCTGCATAACTCGTGTACTCAACCACCGTCGTGTTGAACTCCTTTAACAGCACAGATGCGTTCTCTATGCCTCTCTGAAGCTCCGATTCATCGGTTTTGTCAGAATCGATGCTCAAAAGAACGTTCTTTCTTCTTACAAAGCGGAATTCTGGCGCCGTGTTGTAGAACCTTGTGACTTGAAGAATGTCACCCACACGGTATCGGTTGAGGCCGCAGTAGGTTGTGATAACGAGCTCGTAGTACTTCCCGACTTCGACGTCGGCGAGGTCAACGAGCGGCGGCGGCGAGTCACGGGAGAGAGTGAGAGGAGACGAGTCATCGTGTGGAATGAACTCGAAGTAACCCATGTTTGGCATAATGGTGTAAGAAACGTCAGAAGGATCCGAAATTGGCCTGAGATTAAGACCAAAGTAGCACTCGGAGGAACCGTACATGGTGCAAGCTTTAGGTAATCCACCACTGTAGTAGTCCAGCGTGGGAATGTATTGCGCCATGGCACCGGTGACGATCACGTCCAGGTACTTAGTATTTGGCCAGATTCTTGTGATTATCCGTTCCCAGTCCTCACTGGAGCACTCCATCGTTATGAATTCCGCCAGCTCCGGGTCGGGTTTGAGGAGTTTGGCCATGCATTCCCTTATGGAAGGGTCGGTGATTTTGGGGCTTAGGGTTCCGGTTGAGATGTCATGGCTCAACTGTTGCCAGTTAAGCTGGAGGAAGCGGATGGCCCTGAGAAGGCCGGAGGCGAAGACGGCGCCGACGCGGAGGACTTGGTGGCGCATGATGAGGCCGCATAGCATCTGTGTGTACATACTCTGGAATGAATCGGGGCAGAGGATCGCCTCATTCGGGCTAGTGTACAAGTTGTATGGGTCAAACGGACGGTTCTTGAAGTGCTCGCTTTTGTAGTAGCTTGTTAGCACCGGCCGCGCCACCAGCCCTCCGGGGGTCTTCGTTTCTGCCTTCACGAACAGGAAGTGAAGCGCTTTTCCTTTGTCCAAATCAGGAACGTACCTGTGTATGTGCACAGCGTAAGAACCAAATCAATTGATTAATTTTTTATTTTAATTAATTAGGAGTTAGTACTGTAGCTGATACATATACAGTTAGTTATACACGTCGGTTGCGTTGAGTTAATGCAAGCACTGTGAAAGAGAAGAGAGAGAAAGAAACGTACTGGTTCATGACTGGCATGAGAAGGCTGTACAGTAACTGACGTCGGTCTAACTCCTCATGAATGAACGGCATCAGTTTTCTTTCGCCAGCAGATGTGCCAGAACTGCAAGTTTTCATCATTACATATCATCATCATATACATATCTCGTGACTCGTAAATAGTTACTGTGATCAATGTGTATATACATAATTACATACCTCGTGAGGAACTCAGAGATTGGGTAAGCGCAGAAGATTGGAGAGCGGTCACCATTTGCAATGCGCTGGATATCAGGCTGAAGATCCTCGTAAGTAACGACAGGAATTTTGGACTTGAAGGTCTTCCGGTCAGTGGCTCCGTTTAGGCCAAATCGCTTCAGATACTCCGTGTCGGCGTTCTGGTGCAGAATCTCCTCCAAAACTCTCTCCTGGACCGAGTCGGTGTTTTTTGTGACCTCCTCTATGAACTGAAGAGCCTTTGCGCTCTTCTCATCACAAGCAGGTGCAGGAGCTAAAGGTTGTTCAATAGGAGAGGGCGACAACAACTCAGAACCACAAGCCATCACGAAGGGTTAATAGCAGAGAGAGAAGACTCGTCAAGAATGGAATCAAGTTGATTATGGAAACGTTTATTATTGTTTTAGCGGTGTTGATGCAGAAAAAGGGATTGGAAGGGTGGAAAATGAGTGTGAGAGGAGAGAGGGGGGTTCTTGTTTTTATAGTGGGATTTGGAGGCGTAAGACTTGGCTTAGGGCAAGGCAGATCATGGGAAGCCACGTTGAGAATAGAGGGGCCAAATAGCAATTTTGGAGGGAAGCGTAGGGAGTGTGAGACAAGAGATTAATTTATTTTGTTGGTGTAAACATGGCTGGGGAACATGTGGGCCCATGAACACGTAGGACTTGGGGCATTATGGCCGACATGGAGGGGCCCGTGGATCGCCACGTCATCAGGACCTTGTCGAAGACGATTACTCGTTCGTCATGGCCGAACCACGCGGCCATTTTACTTGCAGAGGTTTGTTGGTCTCCGAAAGCGACCCGTGCCGGCTGTCCCTCTTGTAATATTGTAGCCCATTTCATTCAGCAAGAGACGGCCCAAGGCTTAACTACACTACTCACATACATCTGAATTGTGATCAAATAATTCCCTCCAATCGGCTAGGTTACCAATAATATTTCTGCCAATTTTTCAATTCTTATTTATAAAGGTGTTTAATAGAAGTGTCTTTATAAATGTGTTCAATAAAAATATTTTTTTATAATTGTGTCTAATAAAAATGTCTTTATATATATATTTTTTAAATATACCTTCTTATACATATATTTAAAATATAATAATTAATTATTATTAACAATAAATTAATAGATAGTATATTATTATCCTATACTTTTCCAATTCTTTATTAGTCTCGGTTATTATTAGTATCTGAATGTTATTAAATTTAAACTGGCTAGAGCTTAATTATTACTATCTACTTATTATTACAGAGTAGAAGCGTTTTACCATCGTGATCTAGTTTTTGTTGTTATTTCAATCCAAACATCCCAAAGATGATTCTATTTTAACCTTATAAAAATCTTGTGTTTTGATATAACTTACATATATTTTATGAAAAAATTACAGAAACAACGTTTTTTTTTTACAACATAAATAATAAATTAAAAAAATTATTTTTATTTTTAAAATTTAAAATTTACATTAATTAGATTTATTTATATTTATTGGGCTTGAGATGTAGTTTATGATAAGGGTGTTTGTGGTGCGGTTTGGTTTGGTTTTCGTTTAATTTATGTGCGATGCGGTTTGGATTGAATGAATTTTTTTTGGAAATCCGATCCGATCCGATCCGATTACAAGCGGTTTGGATCGGTTGGATTTGCGGTTTTTTAAATAAAAAAATTGAATACATATAACAAGTCTCAACATCAAATTTTAAATAATTAACAATGACATAACAAGTCTTAATAATATCTTAAAAAACTAACAATAACATAACAATAGAAATAAAATTATAGGTTAATTAAAATAAATAAATAAATAACATTTTGAACATAAAATATTTATAAAATAATAATAATACATGAATAATAGAAAAATGTATAACAAATTGAACATGTTATAAGTATAATTGTAAATATAATAATAAAAGAATAATATTATAGTACATTGTGCGGTTTGGATTGGATTGGATCGGTTATGAAAAGTAAATCCGAAATTCGATCCAATCCAGCGGTTTGCAAAAAATAGAATCCAATCAAATCCGAATTAGTGCGATTTTAATCGGTTTTCGGTTTGGATCGGATTGGATGAGCGATTTAATTTGGATCGGTTTGGATTTGAACACCCCTAGTTTATTGTTCACAATTTTCATTACTTATCTAACAGAATTAATATTTTAAAAATACAAAAAATAATGATAATTGTAAACAATATGAATCATAAATTAAAAAAGGAAGGTAAAGTTAAAATTAAAAATTAAATCATTAATTAATTATTTAATTTCAGATTTTAAATTTAAAAAATTAAGATTAGCATTTAAACATATTCACACTGCGTATGGTTATTTCAAATCTCACAAGAACCTCCAATACATGTCCGAAACTCGTCGTTATCGTTCTCCGGTCCTTAGCTCGCACTGTGCACCCCACCGGCCATACAAACGCCGTCGCAATTTCCCTCGGACATCGTCAAAGTCTCACCTGGCGCCACTGTCCCTCCGTGGCAAAGGCATATCCCCCCGCGACTGGCTACCCTAGCTACGCGTTGCCCATCAACATGACGGGCCAACAAAGCTTCAACTGTTTATTGTTGTTAGAAAGGATAAAAGAGAGTAATAGAGAAAATGTTTGTGTCTATTCATGTTATAACGAATTGTACAATATAAAAGGGTATTTATAGGTGCTACGAGAATCGTAATAATAAAGATATACTAAATAATTCTAATGAATGCTAATTGATCCTAATATATTGACATCCCCCTCAAACTCACGTGACAACTTGAATTTGAAACTTATTTAAAACAACGAAATAAAAAATGCATAAACTGATAGAACGGGTGTCGACGGAACTGCCGCTGTCTGAAGGAAGTACAGACCGCTGTCTGAAAGAAGTGCAGACGAAACTGCCGCTGTCTTAAGGAAGCGTAGACGAAACTCTCGCTGTCTAAACGAAGCATAGACAGAACTGCCGCTGTTTGAAATAAACGCAGACGAAACTGCTGCAGGAAAAAGTAAAAATTATATTATTTCTCCATGAAAATAGATAAGCAGCAGATGACAATGGTTTTTTATTCATCAAACCCGAAAAGACACAAATCAGAGAGGATAGATTAATTGGTGAGGTGAAAAAATATCAAAGGAGTGACAAAAGACAAGAAAAAATGGCATAGAGAAAAAGTGTAAAAAAAAAAAACGGTGATTTCATCAGAGGAAACACAATCGATCCTCTTCAAGGAGGATACCATGACTTTGATACCATGTTAGAAAGGATAAGAGACAGCAATAGAAAAAAGGTTTGTGTCTATTCAAGTTATATCGAATGATACAATATAAAAGGGTATTTATAGGTGCTAAGAGAATCGTAATAATAAAAACATAATATTCTATAATAAATATTCAGATATACTAAATAATTCTAATGAATGCTAATTGATCCTAATATATTCTGACAATTGTATCAAACCTTGAATCAAATTGCGGACGAAGCGGCCACCGCGCCCATGGGTGCAAAAAAATTTGCTACAAAGGAAGCTGCGATATTTACATTCCAGAATCTTTATTGTCTTGTTCAGTGGACGCCAGGTCTGTCGCTGGAAGATTGTAGAAGCTGTTTGGATGGTTTGATCAACTCGAACCTTCTTCAATGCTGTGTCGAAAAGCATGTGACCGCCGGGGTGCACCGATCTTTCATCACCATGGAAGAAAACCGCGTACCGTCATTCTCATCGATCGTCGCTGCCGGTAGCTGTCGAATCGTTGAAGGAGCAACAGCAGTGTTAGTCGTTGCATCATTTTCAACACGGCTTTTTAGTGAATCTATTTCAATGGTTAGTTCAGGATAGTCATTTTAGTAGGTATGCGGATGGTTATTTTAATTTTTACGTGGATGATTATTTTGATTGGATTGGGTTTAGTTATATATAATTAAAATGTACTGGATGTTTAATTTATTAGGTACACGGATGATTATTTTAATCCTTAAGTGGATGGTTATTTTCACTAGAGGTGAGTGACGCCGGTGACGGTGTGTGGCAAACCAAGTAGCGACGGTGAGAAGGAGCCCGACGGCGCTGTTTATTTTCGGTCTGGAGAAGAGCGACGCCGATGAGGCTTGTTGACAAATCAGCAACGATGAGGAGGTTCCTGACAGCGACGAGACGGCGACGACAGTAAAGGATTTTGGAGAGAAGCTAGTGCTTTGGTAAATTAGGGTATAATGAATGGTAAAAATTTTTGAATTATTGAATGGAGTTTTTTGGTTGGGATAATTTGGGTGGTGTTTTTTTTTTTATTGGACCAAATTTTTAATTTATTGTTTATGTTGTTCAAATTTTTCATTATCAACCTAACAGAGCCGGTTATTATATTTGGTTTTAATCCTAAAAAATATAATAATTTATTTTCAAGATTTAAACTAAATTATCATATTTTTTTAGGAACAAAAAAATCAAACAAGATAAATGACTAGACTCAAATAGTTTTGGAAATGCTAGAACCTAAACCAATTAGAGACAAGGACTCGATTACTAAATGTTAAACTATATAATAATCTAATTAATCAGACATGGAGTAAAGTCATAAAAATATTAAAGTAGTTGAATAAATGGAATCAATATCAGCTTTATTTATAAGAAGATAATTCTAATTTGTTTCCCTTTTTATATTGAATAATAATGAATACCATTATACGGAACGGAACCGTACGGGACTTGACGAACACGTCCACATAACACAGCTGTGTTCACGGCACAACCTAAAATGAACCAACATCGGCGTATCATGGTGAAACTCAGTTCCTCCCCCTTCCATGCAATATTCAGTGTGATCGAATATTATAATTTTCTTCCGCTACCAACTTCTGCTACTTTATATGTAATTTAATTTTGATATATTATCCATATAAAATAATTTTATATTTATATCTAACTACATATTATTAGTCAATAAAATAACTATTTTTTACATTAATAACGTAAATAATTATAAAAAAAATAAAACATAAAAAAAAGGTAAACATAATCAGACGATTCCTTATACAATAATATTAGGAAATTAAGAGGTACCAGCAAAAAATTAACTAAATATCTTTAGGTGAATTCAAAACTTCTACGTGAATGGTACCTATGCTATGTATTAGAATATTTTTTCTACTAAGTATTAGAATGTTTTTTTTTTCATACTAAATGAATGTTCTTTTATATATTTTATAAATTTTTTTATATACTAAGAATTGGAATTGTTAGAAATTCCGTGATCCCCGCTCCTATTTCTCCAACGTAGCATTTAGAATTTTAATTTAGAGTGAGAAGCAATTAATATAAAATATTATAAATTAAAAATAAATAAAATTAATTAAATATAATTATAAATTAATTAAGTTATTTACTTTTTGTCTGATCACCTTTTGTTCCATATATTTTTCCTTATATAAAATATGTATGTTATGCAGTTAATATATTAAAATTAAATTCCGTATATATAATGAATTCTCGCACAAGAAAAAAACTTAATATACAAAGGGCCGGGAATAACTTAGGGCATCAGATTGCATTAATGTTTTATTCCATGCTTGTAACAATATATTAGGAAATTTATTATGATATAAATAATTGCAACTGGTTTAGTATTATTATTAATTTATTATTGGATAACTCGATGAAATAGGTGTCTTCCTACACTGGTACGATGGTACCTAATTATTATATTGGTTTTTATTTTTCCGCATTAATTAATCATATAAAATGAAAACTATTTTATTTTAATTATCTTGTTTTATTTCATATGATTACATAATATATATATTTTCATCGTAAAAGAAAGATAAATCCACAGTAGAATTAATAACAATACAGGACGACTAACATGTAAGAAAGGTAAAGAGTTGTAAAATATTGAGGACACATGCATCAATGCATGCATGTTCATGTTCATTGTTGTTCACTACTGATGAAAAAGGTCAAATGCGACGGTGCAGTCGGAGCTCTTGAATATTTTCTTTTGAAGTTCTGAAACTTTTATATTTGGTCACTGAAAAGATAATTTTGTGCTAATTTAATATATTCCTGCCTTTTATTAGATGTCTTGATTGACTATACTCAAGCTTATTAAATTAAAAAAAAAAGGAAAGAAGAATAAATTTGGAGAACAATAGAAAAACTTGTAATAAATAATAATTTACTAACATAAAATTTAGATTAATTTTGAATATACGATATTTTTTTATTGATTATTACTATCTTATTTTTGTTGTCTCTCTTATAGAACTACGCTATCAACAGCTTCTTAGGATTCCTTCAATAACATAGTTAAACTTAAGTTATTTTATAATATTATGCTAATTAATTACTAATGAATGATTACCTAAAGATGGAGAAAAAAAACAATATTAATGTTGCCATGACGCAACTGTATCTTCACATAAAAAAATAACGAATTCAAACCATTCACCTACCCTTTGGATATAAAATGGTCTCTACTAGCGAAGGATTAGCTAGAGGAAACTTCAAAATGTCAAACAAAAAAATTAAAATAAATATTAAAAAATTAAACTAATTACTAGTTTACTGCATTGTGTGATCCTTGTGGTTCATATAATATATATATATATATATATATATATATATATATATATATATATATATATATATATATATATATAAATGGTCTCTACTAGCTAAGGATTAACTAGAGGAAACTTCAAATTGTCATAAAAAAAAATACTAATTATTAGTTTATTGCATTGTATGATCCTCTATATATATATATATCCTTATTTACCTGACGTTTTCCTGAATAATAATGCTAAGGAACCAAGAGGGTACCTGATAAAAATTAGCCAAATATTTCTGGGTAAATTTAAAACCTCTACGTGGATGGTACTTATGCTAGGCATTAGGATGTTTCTTCTATTAAGTATCAGAATGTTTCTTTTTCATACTAAATGAATGTTCTTTTATATATTCTATAAATTTTTTTATATACTAAGAATTGGGATTGTTAGAAGTTCCGTGATCCCACTCCTATTTCTCCAACGTATCATTCAGAATTTTAATTTGGGGTGAGAAGCAATTAATATCAAATATTATAAATTAAAATAAATTTTTTTATATACTAAGAATTGGAATTGTTGGAAGTTCTGTGATCCCCGCCTCTATTTCCAACGTATCATTTAGAATTTTAATTTAGGGTGAGAAACAATTAATATTAAATATTATAAATTAAAAATAAAATTAATTAAATATAATTATAAATTAATTAAGTTGTTTATTTTTTGGCTGATCACCTCTTGATTCCATATACTTCTCCTTTTCTGAAAAGTTCAACGGAATATTAGGTGATTATGAGTTTATGACTTTCAGATATATTCATACCTTCCCGTTTTTTGTTACAGCATATAACTGTATATATATGGTTTTCAAAAATATTATTTGTATATTAAAATTAATTATTATATATTTTTGTATAAATATATATATATAATGTAATTTATTTTTAATATATATTTTATATTTTAATATATATTTTGTAGTAATTTGTAATATTTGATTGTGCATCTAACATAGTTAGATTTATCCTATTTAATATGTATTGTTACTTGACATTTAATCAAATTTATATATTTTTACTTGCAATTATGTGAAAAATAATTAGAATTTTTTTAAATGTTAAAATAATACATTTTTTTCTTCTTTATTTTATAAGAAGTATTTCACTCTCTATTTTTTCTGAAATAATCAATATTTGTTATTCTTAACTAATTTTCGTATAGTATTTTTATTTAACTGCATAAAAATAGTAATACCTTGGTTGAAGAAGTTGATGCAGCAGTGAGGTAGAAGAAAGTGGAATAGTGAAGAATGAAAGAAGAGTAGGTTGAATCTTAGAGAATTGGAAGAATGATCAATTGTAATGTAAACAGAATTCTGGTATTGAATGTACAAATTTTAGTTATCACACTATGATAGGTATATATAAACATGATTTAATAGAGGGGTTTAATTCGAGAGTCGAAATAAATCGAACTAAATTGGATTAATTCGATGTAAAATTAATATATATAGAATTATAAATTTTATATATTAAAGCAATAAAATTTAACTTTTAAAAATTAAATTTAACAAATATAATATCTTATTTATATTAAAATAAATTATTTTAAAATAAAAATAATATCATATATAAATATAATATGATATTATTAATTTCACTTAAAAATATATATTTTTATTATAAAAAATAACTTCGAGCCGGATTGAATGGTTCGAAGAATATCCGATCTCGACCCAAAAATAATAAATCTGAATCCAACAAAATATACTTAGAATTTGTGCTGGATTTCGGCGGCCGGATCTTAAACACCCCTATGATTATATTCAGCACCTACCTTAACTAACACATTAAACATAGAAAGGAAAAACTACTTACTAACGGATTCTGTTATATATTGCAATAAAATCTTGATCTTGTTTCAACTCTTTTCACCTTATCCCGTAATAGGATGATAAGAGTTTTTTTTATGAAAACAATTATTTTTAACATTTTTATACTCTGGTTCTACAACCTATAATTTATTTTGTCATTGTCGCAAAAAATCGACAAATCAATCCATGTCCATTTCTTTACCATACCATGTAGTTAACTTCCGTTAACATTTAATATTGGAGCTCACAAAGAAATCATGTCGTCTCACCTTAAATAAGGACAAAAATTGGAGTATACAATTTTTTTGATAGAAATTATTTTGTCCTTCAAAAAAATAATAGGGATTGAGACTTTATTTTTTTTTTCTTTACTAATGTAAGTTATGTTAGAGATAATTATTTTAATATCTTTTAATATTCTATGATATAATATTAAAATTTTTATGATCAAAATGTTTAAGATTCGACCCTTATTATTCATAAAAGAAAACAAAAAGTTTATGTACAATTACGTTTTAAGAAAAAAGCAAGTTTTTCTTTTAATAAATAGTTTCATAACAAGTTATATCCTTAGTACATGTTAACTATATGTCCGTCTAATAGAGTTGTTAGGAATCTTGATCTGTTTCTTGATTTAATAAAAGTCTTCTAACTAAATTAGGTTATTAGCTATATATTAGGGTGGAAATTCAGGTGAAGTCGATTTCACGTGAAGTTGATATTTGAGAGCTGTTAGATGATTTGACTGATTTGATTAAATTTTCATCCAACGATTTTCAGATATCAACTTTACATGAAGTCGACTTCACCTGAGTTTTCACCATATATTATATATAAATAGCTAAATCTCTCTATATATTCATCAAGTCAATAACAATCATTTCAGTTCAGCAATTTATTCTCAATTGGGAATGGATCCTCTCAATTTTTTTAACAATTGAGAGAGTAAAGTGTGATCTCTCACCATTAATTTTTTAAGAAGGGACCAAGAATAAATATGAGAGAAAGAACAATGAAAAGTTAGATATTACACTTTACACCTTCAATTTTTTTAACAATTGAGAGGATCCATTTCCCTCAATTTTCTGCTTCTCTGTTTCTTTTTTCATTTTTCAATATCACTTAAATGGTATCAGTGAGTCAAAAGATTCATGTACAATGTTATCAATAATCCCATACCACCAACTCTCTGGCAGCCACTCCCATTGTCACCACTCGAGCAACAAAATCATTCGTCGTTCTTTTATCTCGCACCATCGTACGAGTTTACAAGTTTAGATATGGAATCGAGTTGACTCGGGCATAGACTCTATCCTGAGTAAACTCGGCTAGACTCGGCTAGACTCGGTCAAACTCGGACAAACTCGTGAGTCTAGGACCGAGTTAGCGAGTTTGTGTTTTTCTTCATTTTTGCTCAAAAAAGCGTCATTTTGAAACCAACAAAAATACTTTTTTTATTAGAGTTACAATAACACTCTCAAAAAAGAATGAAATGAAACTCACTCACAACTCACTCATCTGCATCGTTTCTCTCAACTCTGACTTTCTCCATGTTCTGCCTCAGTCGCCGTTCTCCGTCGAGCTGCCGTCGTTCGCCTGCGTCTGCTACCTCTGCTCTGATTTGCGCAATTGTCTTTGTGAAATTTACCTATGTTGCCCTCTACTTTGTATTTCTTCACATCTCCACTATCTGCAACTCCATCGTTCTATCACCGTTCACGAGTTCAACTACTTCTCCTACAGTCCTATCTCTGCTCTGGTTTGCACCGTCGTGAAATTCATGACTATTTGTCACCGTCGTTTCGTGCTGCTGCTGCACCCTTATCTTCGATATTCTATTGCTAGGACTTTGTCCCTTCTTTTCTTCTGTATCCTCTATTTTTTGTATGCCTTTTGCCCTTTCTTTGAGCCTTTGCTTCTTGATTTAGTTTTTTTTCTTTGCTTTTTAAATTTTGTTGCTTTTAATTTTAGCCTATTACTTATCGTTTATGTTAAATGTCCTGATGGTTCATCCATTTATGACTGAGTAGTAATTAATTATTTTTATTAGAGTTAATTTGATTATTTGATATTATTCAATGTTCAATTAAAGATTTAGTATTACAGATTTAGAATTTTTAATTTTGTGTGTTCTATGTTGTATTCGTACGAGTTAACTCGCGAGTCGAGTCTAGGTCAGCTCCACGAGTTTACTTAGACTCGCGAGTTTGACAACCTTGCCCATAACAGTATACAACTCCAGAAGATGCAGCTTCCAAAACAGAAAGCAAAGCCTATAAAAATTGAGGTAGATGATTACAATGTGTCCTCATGGTTATTTGCATCCATGGATGCTTTCTTCAAACTCGAGTTCATGGGTATCAACTTGCTCATGATATCTGGAGCAGAGTGCACACCTATTTCGCTTCACAAACTAAAGCAAGGATTCGACAGCTTCAACTCTAGCTCAAATCGATAAAAAAATTAGGTTCCACTTATGAATACCTTATTCAAATAAAAAAATTGGTAGATTTTTTAGTAACTGTAGGAGTACTTATTACTGAATCAGAGTATACAAACATTATTCTGGATGGACTGAATGAAGATTACCACTCTCTTATTACTTTTGAAACTACAAAAGAACCCCCTACTCGATCCCAAGTTTTGAAGCACTGTTGATGGCCTAAGAAGACATTATTAAAAAGTTCAAGAAACCTGATACATCTATGGTTCAGGTAAATTTCTCTCAAACATCTTTTTCCAACTCAAAAAATTTTGATTATGTGAATATGAATGGTAATGGAAGAGGTGCTCCCACTTTTTCTGGAAGATGATCATTTGATAGAAAAGGACGTGGTGGTAGAAATCCTAGGGGGAGTCGAACTTCTTAGCCTAATATGGCTAGACCACAATGCCAGATTCTAGAAAATTGGGGAATGTGGCCAATTACTGCTAGATCACAATGCCTAATATGGCTAGACCAATGCTAGCACGAGGTGGATCTGTCCAAATATCAAGCGTGATTTGGAGGCTTATTTTAGAGATAATGAGGGGTTTAAGCATCGTCGACTGATGAACGTCATTAACAGGGTTTCGCCCAGGTCGTCCAAGTATACGGGTGAGTCAGCGACTTTCATGAAGACAAAGACCAAACTGGTAAGAATTTTAACATTGTTTACTGTTTTAGTAGTTACTTGAATTAGTTTTTACTTTCTTTTTTGATTATTATCAATTTAACTAATTAGTTAGTAGAGTAAATGTTAGTTTAGTGTCATTGTTTTAGTGGATTTAGGTGGTTAGGATAGGTTAGAATATGTTAGATTAGGCTCTGAGATTGTTGAAAAATATTGGATGGAACCCTTCAAGAGTGGCTAAATCCAAATTTTAGGGGAGACTCTGTCGATATTTTCATAATATTTTCAATGAAATAAAAAAAAATTATACTTATGTTTTCGAAATTACAATTAAGATTTTGGTTCATGCTTATATTTGTCTGTCATTCATTAATTTGTTCGTTTATTTTATTGGTTGATTGATATATTAATTTGTGATCAAAGTCGCTGGAGCGTGAGACAACGCTGGCGGAGATTTTCCAGTATATCCATACTTTGAAGGCAAATAAGGAGAGATTTGCCGACGAGTGGTCTGCGGCCCATTATGTGAGTTTAAATTAATCCTAAGTTTCAACTTTATTTGGTTTAAAGTCAATTATTTAACTATTATCCTAATCACTACTAACGTATGTGACGCAAAAGGAGTACACACAGAGGTTGGAGACCGCGACCCAGGAATCTCAGCCGCCTAGTGGAGCCGGGGAAGCCGGCTCCGAGACCTCCGTAGTAGATCCCGATAGGATTTGGCGCGAGACCGCCTCTGAACTCCACAAGAATCGCCACTTGGGGTCGTTCTTCGCCAGTGGCCTCCACTCCTCCACGTTGGTGGTTTCCTCTACGCTTGCTTCTATCACCAAGCTTGCTGATCCCCAGAAAGTTGTCGACTTGAGGGAGGAGGTGAAGAAGCTAACACAGGAGTTTCATCAGCAGGCGGAGCAGTCTGAGCAAAGGTATCAATAGATTCTTGCACACGTTGTCGTCAGCTCCGACTTGGTGGAGAAGCTGGAGCAACTCGATTGGTTGTGACAGCAAATGGAGGAGTACAGCAAGCAAATGCACGCTAGAGGCAGCAGCACTGCTGGTTTCAGCGGCGATACTGCTGGTGGGGGCATGACGGCAGCACCTCCTCCGCTACCTCAGTAGGGGGACCACGACGCCGTCGACGATGATGATGAAGACTACCATATTCTGTAGGATTTAGGGTTTTACACATTTTTCTTTTTCTTTACTTCATTGTATTCTACATTTGTGATGTTTTATTTCATTGAGACCATTTATTTTTTAATAAAATTATTTTTAATTTCTGGAGATGTTAAATTTCTGCTAATAATTGTGTGAACAAGAATCTTCTAATTGTGGCTTAACTGTGCCAAAAAATTTAGGGTTTATAAATTTAACATTACCCTCAGATTTACCGTTGGCGATATTCGACGGTAACTTTGGTGCCTAAACACATGAAATGGCACTAACATTACCGTCCGATGTATCATTCGACGGTAACCATCAACACAAACTCGACAAATCATTGAAAAAGACCGACGGTAACTCCACTGGTAATTAACGTCGGACAAGAAAAATCCGCCGGTAAACTATTTTCGGCGATGTTTATACCGTCAACTCAAGGACGACGGTAAATCTAACGGTAATATTTTTACCGACAAATTTATTTAATGAATTCGACAGTAAATTTGACGGTATTCAACAATTTTTTTGTAGTACTTAAATTAAAAATTTATAATTCCACTATTGCATTTTTAGATTTTAATTGGCAAGCAATTTAGATGATCGAAAATCAACCACAGAATACTGTGTATATTATGAAGCAAATCTAGTGGTATGGAAATGTTACAAGCAGCCTACAGTTAGTAGAAGCTGTACTGAAGCTGAGTTAACATTCCTTGTATTTATATTTTCTAGATTAATTTGAATCTAAAATCTTTTTTAGAAGCTCAAACAATCTTGCATTACTTTTTTCATTGTCTACTATGATAATGTGTCCACAGTTCTCTTAGCTTATAATCCTATTCTTTACAATAAGACTAAACATTTTGAATTGGATTTATATTTTGTAAAAGATAGAGTGAACAAATATTTAGCTGCAGCTACTCGTGATTTATTTATTGAACAAGTCACTAATATTCTTACAAAATCAGTTTTATTAGAATTAATCTCCACATACAAGTCTTTTTGCTATACAAGTCTTACAGGTCCTAAAATTTATTTACTCCTAAGATGCACCTCTTATGGCACGTATGTTTCACGCTCCTCCTTAACAGATTTTTCAATCAACGCGCGCTCGTTACTTCTTCTTCTTCTTCTTCTTCTCCCTCTTCGTTATTTTTCTTTTTCGTTATTGTCGTTATCAACACCAACTCTTTCTCCTCCTCCTCTTCCTCCTCCTTTTTTCATTGGATTTTCTTCTCTTCCTTTCTTTTTTTCTTTCTCATTCATCATCAGCTATCTCGTTGTTGAATATAATGAATAATTCAAGTTCAGATTGTCAATTAAACCAGAACAAAATTGATTATTTTTTTGAATCCAATCAAGTGGTTGAGGTGTGGTTCAATTCAGAAGAAAAAATGCAGCATTAGAGGAAATATTTTTCTATATTTGTAACAAATTTGGGTGTAACACGAAGATATTTAGGTGTAAAACAAAAATATTTGGGTGTATTTTTAATGCAGAATTCAAAACTCTTCCTCTTCCTCCTCCTCATCTTCTGCTGCTGCTTTTTTTTCCATCATCATCACTGTCTTCCTCTTCTTTTTTACTTATTCATCTTTTCTTTTTTGTTTTACCTTCTCAAGTTTCTTCTTATTTTACTCTCATAACAAGAATAAAAACAAAAAAAATTAAACAAAGAAGAAGAAAAACACATAATGCTGCAAAATTATTTGAGAGAGGATGAACTTACATTCATTTAACTAAAAGAAAGAAAGAAATAAGGAAAAGAAGAAGAAGAAAAAAATGCAGCATTAGAAGAAACATTTTTCTGTACAAAAATGCTATTTGTACACGTAGCATAACTTATTTCTGTATTTGCAGCAAATTTGGGTGTAAAACGAAGATATTTGGGTGTAAAATAAAGATATTTGGGTGTAAAACAAAGATATTTGGGTGTATTTTTATTCTGATAAGTTCTGCATAATTCATAACTCTTCCTCTTCCTCCTCCTCATCTTCTATTGTTTCCTTTTTTTTTTTTTATCATCATAACCATCTTCTTCTTCTTTTTTACTTATTCATCTTTTCCTTTTTATTTTACCTTCTCAAGTTTCTTCTTGTTTTACTCTTTTAACAAGAATAAAAACAAAAAATCAAACAAAGAAGAAGACGAAACACATAATACTGCAAAATTACTTGGAAGAGGATGAATTTACATTCATTTAACTAAAAGAAAGAAAGAAATAAGGAAAAGAAGAAGAAGAAAAAAAATACAGTATTAGAGGAAATATTTTTCTGAACAAAAATACTATTTGTACACTAAAATCAGCCACCAATGTATTTGTGTATAAATACATGTGTCCTTTAATTTATTTTCAATGTATATTTGTATTCTAGTATGTATTTTATACTGGTGGCTGATTTTAATGTACACGTAGCATAACTCATTTCTGTATTTGCAGCAAACTTTTGTGTAAAACGAAGATATTTGGGTGTAACACAAAGATATTTGGGTGTAAAATGAAGATATTTGGGTGTATTTTTATTCTGATAAGTTCTACATAATTCAAAACTTTTCCTCTTCCTCCTCCTCATCTTCTGTTGTTTCTTCTTCTTTTTTTTTTTTATCATCATAACCATCTTCTTCTTCTTTTTTACTTATTCATCTTTTCATTTTTATTTTATCTTCTCAAGTTTCTTCTTGTTTTACTCTCTGAACAAGAATAAAAACAAAAAATCAAACAAAGAAGAAGACGAAATACATAATGCTGCAAAATTACTTGAAAAAGGATGAATTTACATTCATTTAACTAAAAGAAAGAAAAAAATAAGGAAAAGAAGAAGAAGAAAAAAAATACAGTATTAGAGAAAATATTTTTCTGAACAAAAATGCTATTTGTACACTAAAATCAGCCACCAATGTATTTGTGTATAAATACATATGTCCTTTAATTTATTTTCAATGTATATTTGTATTTTAGTATGTATTTTATACTGATGGCTGACTTTGGTGGTTGATTTTAGTGTACAAGCAGCATAACTTATTTCTGTATTTGCAGTAAATTTGAGTGTAAAACGAAGATATTTGGGTGTATTTTTATTCTGATAAGTTATGCATAATTCAGAACTCTCCTCTTCCTCCTCCTCCTCCTCATCTTCTACTGCTTCTTCTTCTTTTTCTTCTTATTTCATATTCTCATAATTTTTTTGGGAGGAAAAAATCAAACAAAGAAAAAAAATACATAATGTTGCAAAATCAAAAGAAGAAGAAGGAGAAACACGATGATAAAAATGAAACACGCGAAGAAAAAGGAGGAGAAACACAAAGAAGGAAAAGAAGAAGGAAGAAGAAGAGGAAGAGGAGAAACGCGAAGAAAAAATGACAGTTGTAATTTTCAGCGAGGAAGAAGAAGAAGAGTCGTTTATAATGGTGAATGAGCGCTTTGAAAACGTGATGCGCGTGTTAACACGCTTTAACTACTAACACTAAATCGTGATAAAAATAAATGAGCGTGTCTTCTATTTATCACGAAACATTGTCACAGTGGCTAAAATTTAACCTTTTGCCACAAACAATATTTTCCGTAGCTATACTTCCTGCTTACATTAATGTACCATGGCTATCTTGTCTTGAATAAATTAATTTTTTAAATAAATTTATTAATGTATAGTGTTATTTTTTAAATATTCTGACGTTAACACATATTTATGAAATTAAATCTAAAAATATAAAAAAAATGAATTTAGATAAAATAAAAAATTATAAAAATAAAGATAATATTCTAATATATGAGTTAGTTATAAAGATAAAATTTATTTAGCTAAAATAATATAATTTGAATAGATAATAGAAAGTTCAATCATTTTTAAGTATAAAAAAATTATAGTTTTTATTAAAAATAAATTATTTTATTATTTTTTGAATTTAAAAAAATGAGGATAAGTTAAAAAAAAATAATCTTTATTTACATGGTTTAGTATTCACTATATATTTTTGTGAGTACTGTATTCGTATTATATGCATAATTATCTTTTTAAAAATTATTTTGTGAAATTATGAATTAAATTGTTTATTTATACTATTATTTAATTGGTATATTCCATTAATTAATTATTTTACAATTATTTTTAGTTATAACAAAATTAATACTAATTAATTTATGAGTCACTTATATAAAAGTTTGCAATTTTATTAAGTAATAAAAAAATTGATTTGTAATTTCTTATAACAATTTTATGTGATAATCAATTTGTCTAATGTAATAAAATTTTAGTAACTAATTTAGTAATTAAAATTTATTAAACATTAAATTTTTTAGGTAAAAATATTTACAAAACTTACTTAATGTATAACTCTTATTATATTATTTCGTATATAATAGATAAATAATTAAATGATAGTGCATCGTTTGAATCATCAACTATCAACAGAATGAAATGAAAAATTGTGAAGGTTATATATTTATTAAAGTAGTTTTTTGGTTATTTATTGTTATAATAAAATTAAAGATAAAAATATTACAGACTCAAAATTTAAATTTAAATTTAAATTTTTAATCATATTTGACCATTAAAAAATAAATAAATAATTATTGTATTAAAAATAAAATAATTTAAAGTATATTTAGTAGATAATAAACAGTAGAATAGAAAGAAATATTCTTAAGATTAAAGAAAGTTAAAAGACAACAATGACCAAGCTGAATTTTTAAGATTTAAAAAATTTTAATGTGCGCTTAACTTCTGAGGTAGCTTTTGGCGGAAAATTAAAGTAATCACGGACAAATTCCAATATAACTTCCCATCATTTACGTTGTCTTTTAACTCCTACTTTTTTGTAGCACCGGAAAGCACTTTCTTTAACCACACTATATGAACCCTATCATATGATAGGGTATCCTCCAAACTCAAAATACCGATTTTTTCTTTCTTCATTTTAATGTTATTTGTTGGTTTTTTTTAGCAGATTTTTTCGTGAAGCAAAAACGTAATAATTCAGGAGAGGCTCTTTTAGCAGAACTACGATAACCACAAAATATCAACAACAATGAAGAAATTACAGAAGGTTTGAACGAAATAAGTTTCAACCGACCGTACCTACCAGAAAAGATTACCATGACCCTTTAGTTGTGAATGTCAAAGGTATACGAAATTTCAAAATTTTTACGTGATTTTTTGAGTTCTAATATTTAGTTTATTTCTTTTATTCAATTTTGTATTCAGTTGTAGACACTTCTACGGGAGAAATCACAACTGGCAAAAGGACGACAATTCAAGTTTGGCATTTGAAAAAGGATGAAAAAGACATTATGAAACTTGATGGGCATGGACAAAGTCGAGATAATGAAGCAAATTTATTGGGTATGGTTTCTGGGTGTAATGGCCTGTAGAGCAACGCAAATTTATTAGCTATGGATATGAAGAAACCAAAATTCAGTTGGCAGTTCTGTACAAATTTTTAATAAAGTGCCTAGTTTATCTAGTAATATGCCAGACATTTAATTGGTGTATTTAATAAGTAATAGTTAAAATTTTAAATATATTTATTCTAGAAGGGATTAGAATTTATTTTATTTATGTTAAAATTTTTTTATTTCTTATTATATATAAGTTTAGACTTGTATTATTATTATTATATGAAAAATGTTAGATATTATATATTTAAAAACTTTTATTTTTGTTATTAATGTTATTGTTACGATGGGTAACCGGAGATTGTTGGACTGGACTCGTTGGGTTGGCCCAATCGTCTGAGGAAGGAAGCCTTCGAGCGGGTCTGCGTCTTGGGGGCCTCCGTCCGACTTGTGAGTATGAACGAATGGGGTGGTACCTGCAAAGACACTCTGATGCCTAAGTCAGCAAGGGTGTGAGCAAGGCTAGAGAGTATTGGAACTTAGAGATACCTGAGAGGTGTCAGTGTATTTATAGTGGTGAACCAATAACCACTGTTGAAGTAGTGCCACTTTTTAAGGGGAATAACCGTCCCTTTATCTTAGGGTGGTTGAGATATGGCTCTTGGAAGTGGTTAGAGAGATTCTAGGGACAGTTACCCTCTTGAGGAAAGGTTTATCTGCCAGCTGATCCTCGTACCGACTTCTTTAAAGCAAGTCGTGAAGATAGTCAACTTCGTGGCATCTGGTTTGTGCAGTGTGAGGCTCAACCCCTTTGGGTTGGGCCTTTTTACTTGGATCCTGGGCCTTAGCATTGGGCCAGGGTATGAACAGTGCCCTTACTCGAGCCCAATTTCTTTTAAGATTTTGGGTTCGAGTATTCTACTCGGGGATGTAGCCGACTTGGGAGGGAACCGACGTGTTTGTTTGGAACCGACGTGACTTTCGTGACTTTTGATTTTTCACAGTTACGTCTAATCAAACGTCGCGTCTGTTAGAGGTTCGCGTAGGTATTGATTACCTTGGTAACGGTGCACCCATTAATGACTGCCCCATTTTTACCATTATGCCCCTAACGTGTTTATAAATACTTTCCCTCTCTTTCATTGTTTCGTTTCTGTGATTTTTCAAATTTCCTCTCCACCTGTTCGTGAAGCATTCTTGCGTTTGAAGGCTTTCATTTCCTCCAACCTTTTTCAGATAAAGGTTAGATTTTTCTTCTTCTCCTTTTGCAACATGCTTACTGTTTGCATGCTTTTATTTTGCGGATGGATAGGTTGATTCGTAGGTTTCTGTTTGATTCCGTACTTCCCCTTAGAGACCATGTTTTTTGATTTTCTTTTCTTTTTCCTTTGTAGGTTTTACCAAAACCCTTTTTAAAAGAAAGAAAATGTCTTCTGTTGAAAGTCTTGCTTAGTGGGTCGATGTTACAGTCCTGGGGGAGGAACCTTTGGTTGACACTGATTTTCTTACTGATCTTCGCACTCGCCACCGGCTCTGCACCTCTGATGAGGATGAGCCGAAGTATGAACTACTTGCCCCGGGTCCAGAAGACCGGGTCTGCTTTGGGAGGGCTTCGGAGGCAGTCCCTCATTTCTTTTTTATGTATGAGAGCATGCTTACCCGCCTGGGCGTTTTCCTTCCTTTTTCTGACTTTGAGATGGATGTTTTACGCCACTGCCGTGTTGCACCTACCCAGCTTCATCCCAATTCCTGGGATTTTCTGAAAATTTATCAATTTGTCAGCCATGCTTTAGACTTTCCGACTTCCTTGAGGATTTTCTTTTTTCTCTTCCATATGACTAAGCCCTTTAGTGGGCAAAATAATAAACAACAATGGGTGTCCTTCCGGGCTATACAAGGTCAGAGGGTCTTCACCCTTTTTGATGAATCTTTTCATGACTTCAAAAATTATTTTTTCAAAGTGCAAGCTGTAGAGGGTCACCACCCCTTTTTCCTGGATGAGAATTCTTCCCCTCGCTTTCCTCTGTATTGGTTGGAGGCCTCCCCCTGTTAGAAATATGGTCTGGACGACCTGGATGAGGGCCCCATATCTGGATACTAAAAAATTTCTCCAAGGGTCTCCGACCTTTGTCCAAACACAATTAGGTAGCTTTTATTTGTTTTCTTGGATTTCCGACTTGTCTGACTATCTTTTTTCGACTTGTCTGACCTCTTGGCTACTACTTGTTTTTACAGAGATGGCGAGGAGAAATTCGAATGAGTCTTACCAGAGGGTCCAGGAGGCTAGGGCAAGGTCCCGGGCCAGGACTGGTGGTGCCAGGGCAGCTATCCCTCCCCCTCCTCCTCGAAATTTGGGGACTCCTTCTGAACCTATTGTTATCTCTTCTTCTGCTCCTTCTCAGCCGTCCCCTCCCCCCCGATCCTCCCCTGAGCCCGAAAGGAAGAAGCGCAAGGCTTTAGAGCCTAGTTCTTCTTTCGAGGGTGAAGCCAAGGTGGATGCCCCTGAATTTATCTGGAAGTACATCTATCATCATGCCCGTATAGGCTTGGATGATGTTTTTATCCGGAACCACCTCACTATTCTGGCTCAGGAGAGTATCAGGGCGGCGGCGGTGTGCACCAAGTTTCTTGATATTTTTGAGAAGACTCCTCTTAGCTCTCTTGGTTCGTCCTCGAGGGCTAAGGAATTGGAGGAGAGACTTCTTTTATATCAAGAGCATGAGAAGAAGTTGAAGGAGAAGGTCGCCAAACTAGAGGAGGAGAGGAAGGATCTCCAGGAGAGGGAGAGCAAGTTGCAGGCCCAGTGCAACATGGAGGTCGGTTTAAGGCTGAAGGCGCAGGAGAGCTATTCAAGCCTTTT
The DNA here is from genome assembly GCF_003086295.3 of Arachis hypogaea. Lineage (NCBI taxonomy): Eukaryota > Viridiplantae > Streptophyta > Magnoliopsida > Fabales > Fabaceae > Arachis > Arachis hypogaea. The sequence goes on from NC_092050.1 coordinate 7,522,480, forward strand.
TGAGGACCTTGTGGTTGTGAAAAAAGATCTGCTGAATGCTCGGACTGCCTACACCGAGTTGGAGGACTCTATTGTCGAGGGATCTGAAGAGGCCTGGAGGATTTTTAAGGAGCAAGTCAGAGTCATTGCTCCTGGCTTGGATCTCTCTCCTTTAGATCCTGACAAGGTCGTCATTGATGGCGCTATATTGACTCCTCCTGCCCCCCAAGTCGTTTCTGAGTCCGACTTGAAGACTCGGGGGCAGAGGATTATTGAGTCCCCTCCTCGCTCAAAGGATGCTCCGAGCTCTTCCAAGGTTCCTCCGACTTCCTCTCCGTCTCCTATGGATGCCTCTCTCCCTGGTCCTGACGCTGCTCCGACTATTCTTCCTGGTTCTGGTGGTGATCTGTCTACTCCTCTGAAAAAATAACTTTATTGGCTATATGGGGGCCCGGCCTGTGGGTCCCCCTTTTTTAAACTCTTTTATATTTGTTTGTTGGTGGTGGTGGTGACTGAACAATTTTCTCTGGCCTTTTAAGGCCGTAAAAAAAAATATTTATAAATACCCTTTTTTGGATAAGGGTTTTAGTTACCTTTTGCGTGTGCATGCTTTTCTGTTTGTAGTTTTTTAAAAAACCCTCTTTTTGATCTTTTTAGTTTTGGAAATCTTTTTCCTGGCTGTCTGTCCTTTTGGGTTCCTCTTCGCTTTAAGGACAGCTTTTAAGCTTTTTCCTAGGTTTTTCGATCTCTTTTTGATTATTCCTTATACTCAACTTTGTTTTATTGAGCTTCTATGACTTAGGTTATTTTTGCAACGCGTTTTCTTTTCTACTCGGTTTTGTATTTCGACTTATAAGTCGGCATATCCCCGAGTTTCTCACGATCAACTTTTATAACCTCTTTACACCGACTTGTACCTCGTCGTTTTATCCTGACGACCATCTAGGTCGGTTCATGGGATTTTCACGTTTTGTCGAGCTTAAGTCGGCGCGTTTCGTAGGAAAAAATAAACGAGAAGAAATTTATAAGAGATATTGTAAAAGATCTTTATTTATTGGGGAGGTACCTTACTGCTACTAAGGGCTTTTGACAGCCTATTTTCCCTTAGCCTCTACTATGATGCCTCGTTAAAAACCCTTCTCCAGAAAAAACCCTTTAACTTTCGGGAAAAAAATCGTGAAGTTGGGAAAAGAGTACATCAGGGAATAGAGTTCGCTTTTAACTGTAGTACCTTTTCATATTACAAGCATGCCACGATCTCGGTAACTCGGCGCCGCTTAGGTCGGTCACCCTATAATAACCTTTTCCTAAGACCTCGCTGACTTTGTAGGGTCCTTTCCAGTTGGCAGCGAGTTTTCCTTCCCCCGACTTGTTGACTCCTATGTCGTTTCTGATTAAGACCAGATCGCTTAGTGCGAAACTTCTTTGAATGACTTTCTTGTTGTATCTGGTAGCCATCCTTTGCTTCAGCGCTTCTCTTATCTGGGCTTGTTCTCGGACTTCGGGGAGCAATTCTAGCTCCTCTTTGTGCCCCTGTATGTTTTCGATTTCATCATGGAGAATCACCTTTGGGCTTTGCTCGCTGATTTCTACTGGTATCATAGCTTCTATCCCATAGACAAGTCGGAAGGGCGTTTCTCCAGTGGCAGATTGGGGCGTTGTCCTGTAAGCCCATAACACTTGTGGGAGTTCCTCAGCCCAGGCTCCTTTTGCATCTTGTAGCATTTTCTTTAATCCTGCCAGTATGACTTTCTTGGCTGCCTCGGCTTGTCCATTTGCTTGCGGGTGCTCCACCGAGGTGAACTGGTGTTTAATCTTCATACTGACCACCAGGCTTCTGAAGGTAGAGTCGGTGAATTGGGTTCCATTGTCTGTAGTGATGGAATATGGTATCCCATATCTTGTGATGATATTCTTGTAGAGGAACCTCCAACTTCTTTGGGCTGTGATGGTAGCCAATGACTCTGCTTCTATCCACTTTGTGAAATAGTCTATTCCCACGATCAAGTATTTAACTTGTCCTGGCGCTTGGGGAAAGGGACCTAACAAATCCATTCCCCATTTTGCGAAGGGCTACGGAGAAGTTATACTGATGAGTTCTTCGGGGGGAGCCACGTGGAAGTTTGCATGCATTTGGCATGGTTGACATTTTTTCACAAATTCTGTGACATCTTTCTGCAAGGTCGGCCAATAGAATCCAGCTTGGATTACTTTCCTGGCAAGCGACCTGGCTCCGAGATGATTTTCGCAGATCCCGCTGTGGACCTCCTCTAATACCTCGGTGGTTCTCAAGGTCGGTACGCACTTTAACAATGGTGTTGATATTCCTCTTCTATATAGAATATTTTTCACCAGAGTGTAGTGTTGTGCTTCCCTCCGGATTCTCTTAGCCTCTTTTTCCTCTTTTGGGAGGATGTCGAATTTCATGTATTCGATCAAGGGGTTCATCCATCCGAGGTTTAGTCCGGTTACCTCAAGGACCACTTGCGTTCCCTCCGTTTTTACCACAGATGGTTCCTGAAGAGTTTCCTGGATCAGGCTTCTGTTATTCCCTCCTGGCTTGGTACTTGCTAACTTGGATAGGGTGTCTGCTCTGCTATTTAGATTCCGAGTTATATGTTTGATCTCGGTTTCCGCAAAGCGCCCAAGATGCTCCAGAGTTTTTTCCAAGTACCTCTTCATATTTGGGTCTTTTGCCTGATACTCTCCACTTATCTGGGAGGTCACTACTTGGGAGTCGCTATATACCATTACTTTTGTAGCACCGACTTCTTCTGCCAGCTTCAACCCGGAAATTAGGGCTTCATATTCTGCCTGGTTATTTGAGGCTGGGAATTCAAATTTGAGGGAAACCTCTATTTGGGTTCCCCTTTCATCCACTAATATTATGCCTGCACCGCTCCCTGTCTTATTTAAGGATCCATCTACATAGAGTTCTCATGTCGTTGGTTTTTCCTCTTGATCTCCTGCGTATTCTGCTACGAAGTCGGTGAGGCATTGGGCTTTAATTGCCGTCCGAGTTTCGTACTTCAAGTCGAACTCGGAGAGCTCTATTGCCCATTGAACCATTCTCCCTGCAACATTCGTCTTTTGGAAGATTTGCTTCATGGGTTGGTTCGTGCGGACTCTTATTGTGTGAGCTTGGAAGTAAGGCCGTAGCCTTTGTGAGGCTACTACTAAGGAGTAGGCAAACTTCTCTAGTTTGTGGTACCTTAGTTCAGGGCCTTGTAGAACTTTGCTGATGAAATATACTGGGTGCTGACTGACCTCATCTTCTCTTATCAGGGCTGACGCGACAGCCCTGTCTGCTACAGATAAGTATAGGACGAGGTCTTCCCCAGCTATAGGTCGGGTCAGAATTGGCGGTTGACTCAAGAATCTTTTGAATTCCTGGAACGCCTCTTCGCATTCAGGAGTCCACTCGAATTGACATCCCTTTCTCAATAAGGAGAATAGTGGAAGGGATTTTAGTGCTGATCCTGCCAAGAATCTGGAGAGGGCTGCAAGTCGGCCGTTTAGCTGCTGGACCTCTCTTAAGCAAGTCGGGCTTTTCATTTCTAGGATAGCCCTACACTTATCGGGATTCGCTTCGATCCCTCTTTGTGTCAGCATAAACCTTAGAAATTTTTCAGCTTCCACCGCGAAGGTACACTTTGCAGGATTTAGTCTCATCCCGTGTGACCTTATGGTGTCAAATACTTGCGAGAGGTCTGCTAAGAGGTCGGCCTCTTTTTCGGTTTTTACCAGCATGTCGTCTACATAAACTTCCATTAGTCTCCCAAGGTGGGGAGCGAACACCTTATTCATCAGCCTCTGATATGTGGCCCCTGCATTTTTCAATCCAAATGGCATGACCACATAGCAGAAGTTAGCTCTGGGCGTGATGAATGATGTCTTCTCCTAGTCTGGCTCATGCATCGGGATTTGGTTATATCCCGAGTAGGCATCCATGAATGACAAGTATTGATACCCCGAGCTAGAGTCTACAAGGGTGTCAATGCTTGGGAGTGGATAAGGGTCCTTAGGACATGCCTTATTTAGGTCGGTGTAGTCGACACACATTCTCCATTTGCCATTTTACTTTTTGACTAGCACTACATTGGCTAGCCATGTTGGATATTTAACTTCTCTGATGAAGCCGGCTTCTAGAAGTGCCTGCACTTGCTCTTCCACTACTAGAGCTCGTTCTGGGCCGAGCTTACGCCTTCTCTGTTGCACAGGTCGGGACCCTGGGTATACCGCGAGTTTGTGGGACATGAGCTCAGGGGCTATTCCGGGCATGTCGGAGGCTTTCCAGGCAAAGAGGTCGGAATTGTCTCTTAGGAGTTTAGTCAACCTTTGCTTTAGGGTTTCCCCTAGGTTGGCTCCTATGTTGGTGTTTTTTCCTTTCTCTTCGCCGACCTGTATTTCCTCAGTTTTTCCTCCCGGCTGTGGTTGCAGCTCTTCTCGGGTCCTTGCACCTCCGAGCTCTATGGTGTGGACTTCTTTGCCTTTTCCCCTCAGGTTCAGGCTTTCGTTATAGCATTTTCTTGCCAGCTTCTGATCTCCCCTCACCGTTGCTATTCCCGCTGAGGTTGGGAATTTCATGCAAAGGTGGGGAGTGGATACCACTGCTCCGAGTCGATTAAGGGTAGCTCTGCTGATTAAAGCATTATATGCTGACCCTACGTCGATGACTATGAAGTCTACACTCAGAGTCTTGGATTTTTCCCCTTTTCCAAAAGTGGTGTGGAGGGGCAAAAATCCCAGTGGTTTTATCGGCGTGTCGCCTAGTCCGTACAAGGTGTCGGGGTAGGCTCTTAATTCTTTCTCATCCAACCCTAGTTTGTCAAAAGCGGGCTTGAAAAGGATGTCCGCTGAGCTTCCTTGGTCTACTAGGGTTCTATGGAGATGGGCATTGGCTAGGATCATAGTAATTACCACTGGGTCATCATGCCCAGGGATTATTCCTTGCCCATCTTCTCTTGTGAATGAAATGGTTGGAAGGTCGGATGACTCTCCTCCGACCTGGTAGACTCGCTTGAGATGTCTTTTGCGAGAGGACTTGGTGAGTCCCCCTCCTGCGAATCCTCCTGAGATCATATGGATATGTCTCTCCGGGGTCTGCGGTGGTGGGTCTCTTCTATCCATATCGTCTCGCTTTCTCTTCCCATGACCGTCCGACCTTTCTATGAGATATCTGTCGAGCCGACCTTCTCTAGCCAGCTTTTCTATCACATTTTTAAGGTCGTAACAGTCACTTGTCGAGTGACCATATATTTTATGGTACTTACAGTAGTCGCTGCGACTCCCCCCTTTTTTATTTTTTAATAGGTCTGGGAGGAGGCAGTCTTTCGGTATTGCAAATCTCTCTGTATACATCCACTATGGAAACCTTTAGAGGAGTATAAGAGTGATATTTTCGTGGTCTGTCGAGACCGAGTTCTTCCTTCTTTTTGGGTTCCCTCTCCCTCTCTTTTGTTGAGGGGAGATGCCCAGGTCGCCAACTCAAATCTCTCAGCCTAGCATTCTCCTCCATGTTGATGTACTTTTCAGCTCTTTCCTGTACATCACTTAAGGAGGTGGGGTGTCTTTTTGATATGGACTGTGAGAAGGGACCTTCTCTAAGCCCATTGACTAACCCCATTATGACTGCCTCGGTGGGCAGGTCTTGGATTTCCAAACATGCTTTGTTGAACCTTTCCATATAGGCTCGTAAGGATTCTCCGACCTCCTGCTTTATCCCCAGGAGGCTTGGCGCATGTTTTACTTTGTCTTTCTGGATAGAGAACCTCATCAAGAACTTCCTTGAGAGGTCTTCAAAACTGGTGACCGACCTCGGGGGGAGGCTGTCGAACCACTTCATCGCCGCTTTCGACAAGGTTGTCGGGAAAGCTTTGCATCGCGTAGCATCAGAAGCATCAGCCATATACATCCGACTTTTAAAGTTGCTTAAATGATGCTTCGGATCTGTGGTTCCGTCATAGAGGTCCATATTGGGGCTTTTAAAGTTTCTTGGAACTTTTGCCCTCATTATGTCCTCACTAAAAGGATCCTCCCCTCCTGGGGGCGACTCTTCTCTGTCGTCACGGGAGTTCCGACCTTTGAGGGAGGATTCTAACTTTAAGATTTTCTTCTCTAACTCTTTTCGTCGATCCATCTCCTCTTTTAGGTGCTTTTCTATCTCCCTTTGTCGCTCCCGTTCCTGTTCTAGCTATTCTAAGCGACTTTGGTGGACATGGACTAATCCCATAAGTTCAGTTGCGTGGGACTGTCCGTCCTTCTCCGAATGAGGAATTCACCTTCGGAGTTTTGACTCCGGAGGTACCCTCTCTGTGTTGATCGTTGGTTCCCTGGTGGAGGGTTAGGTCCACGTCATTATTTCTGGTGTCCAGATTCTCTTGTTCGGAATCTGTCTCCTCATGACCCTCCTCAGGGGATCTGTCCGCCATCACTGGTTGATCTCTCGGGTCCCCGGCAACGGCGCCAATGTTACGATGGGTAACCGGAGATTGTTGGACTGGACTCGTTGGGTTGGCCCAATCGTCTGAGGAAGGAAGCCTTCGAGCGGGTCTGCGTCTTGGGGGACTTCCGTCCGACTTGTGAGTATGAACGAATGGGGGTGGTACCTGCAAAGACATTCCGATGCCTAAGTCAGCAAGGGTGTGAGCAGGGCTAGAGAGTATTGGTACTTAGAGATACCTGAGAGGTGTCAGTGTATTTATAGTGGTGAACCAATAACCACTGTTGAAGTAGTGCCACTTTTTAAGGGGAATAACCGTCCCTTTATCTTAGGGTGGTTGAGATATGGCTCTTGGAAGTGGTTAGAGAGATTCTAGGGGCAGTTACCTTCTTGAGGAAGGGTTTATCTGCCAGCTGATCCTCGTACCGACTTCTTTAAAGCAAGTCGTGAAGATAGCCGACTTCGTGGCATCTGGTTTGTGCAGTGTGAGGCTCAACTCCTTTGGGTTGGGCCTTTTTACTTGGATCCTGGGCCTTAGTATTGGGCCAGGGTATGAACAGTTATATATATAAATATAATTTTAATTTAATAAAATTATTCAATTAGAGCAAATTAGCCACAGATTGTATGTGAAAAATAGGGTGAATTAGCCACGAAAATAGTGTGATTAAATAATCCAACGTTAGCCACAAAAAAATTGCGGCCGAAAAATCTTGCCTGCACAAATTAGGTACGGATGAAGTGTGGTAGAATTATACTTTTCGATTTGATTATTCTTATTTAGCCACGGCATTATGCGTGGACAATGATATACAAATTGTGGCTCTTTGAAGGTTTCCACGATATTTAAAACTGTGGCTAATAATACTAAAATCGTGGCAAATTGAAAATGCAACCCCGATTAGCCATAAATATTCTTTCGTGGCCAATGTATGGCTGCTACGGTTATTTTAGAGTTTAGCCACGATTTTTTTCGTGATTAAACCCCTTATTTTTTTGGTAATAATAAGACTTATAAACTAAAAAGACTTGTATGTATAGCATAACTGATTTTATTAACTATCTTTAATAAACTCAAAAATAAAATCAGATTGACTTTTCATCCAACATAAATTTGTGAGAAGATATTAATTATATAACCATTTAATAAAACTATTAGAAATCTTGATTTGTTTCTTAATTTAGTAAAGAGCTTTGTTAGGGACACTATTTCAAAAATAAAATCATCCAACATAAATTTGTGAGAAGATATTAATTATATAACCATTTAATAAAACTATTAGAAATCTTGATTTGTTTCTTAATTTAATAAAGAGTCTTGCTAAGGAGCCAATAGACTATTTATATAATGTGTATAATGGGCTATTAAGTTACAAAATGAACATCTTTTATACTATTTAGAATAATACTAGGGATAATAAACGTTCACCAAAAATTGAACTCTTGACCTTTCGGATCTAGAACTCTAATACCATGTCATGATACCACTCATCCAAAAAACTCAAACTAATGAAAAAATAACTCTAATAATTATATCTCTAATACTCCCTAAACCTCCATTAAATACATTGTACAAATATTCTATTGGTCCCTCGTATTTTTCCTTTAGCAAAAGTTTTCTAATTAAATGAGAATATTAGCTATTATTAGATATGAATGGCTAAATCTCTGTGTACATTCGTCAAGTCAATAACAATAATTTCAATTCAGCAATTCATTCTCAATTCTCTGATCTGCTTCTTTGTTTCCTTTTTCATTCTTCAATATCACTTGTATTACAAAACTGTTAACCTTATAGTAATATTTTTTAAAAAAATTAATATTTAAGGATAAAATAGTCACTTTTAGTGATACAAGTCAATATTAGGATTATATAGTAGTTAGTAGGTTATGCATCTTAGGCAAACACGTAATGCGGTCATATCCCGCAGTTACTAATAAACTAATAAATAATATAACGTTTAATAAGAGAAAATTACATAAAGACACAGATAAAAATGTGTGGAGCCTACTACTTTTTCTGAATTTTAATTGAAATTCACCTTTACTAGCTACTTGGCCTGTTTGGTATTGATCAAGAACCTTTACAAAATAATCTTATGCCTAAGATTTTTTTACAATTATTTTATCTTTTTTTTTCGAACATAAATTCTGAATCTAATGTTTTGTTCAAGCCAAGACACTGACACATCAATATCAAATCTGAAAGCAAGGAGAATATATACATGAAACAGAACAAAGACTTCGTTTTCTGATAGTAAATTAAACAACCCCATGGTCCATGCCATACATGATTAAACTTTAAAAGAAAGAAATTCTTTTTTGGAAATTGACTTGTCAACTGCTTTGTAAATAAGTTCAACTTTGGTACGGTAAAATTAACTCGAATTAAACACAGATTTTATAAAAAAATATTATATAACTATTAAAATTTATTAATTTTAACTATCACTTAATTATTAATTTAATTTTTTAATTTAATTTTTTTAATTTAATAATTTAATAATTTATTTTATTTTATATTTTTAAATATTAATAATTAAAAATAATAAATACTGATAATTTTTTAATATTTCTGACTTTATTTATATATCTTTGGCTTTACGAGTATGACTTATTATCACTCGATCACCGGCCATCATCCTTATCCTTATCCTATCCCATAGCTAAAATCTTTGGATTTCATATGTAGAAGTCTGACTTGATCAACAAATTTTATCCCGTGAATTTAAAAGGCTGAAGAGTACAAGTCCAAGTGGTAGAAATAATAGAGGATCATATTGCTTATGAATTAAATTTTTGCCAGGAGTGAGATCATGCCCCCAAGCACCATGGCCAACTGATTCGGGTAGGTGATGTGAAAAATAGATTAAATAAAAATAATTAAGATGAGAAATTTAAAGTAAGTAAATTTATGAAAAAATATTTTTATTAATAATAAATAAATAATACAAGAATTAATGATGAGAAATAGAGATGGATAATAAGCGTTAAAATTTTTATCAATGTCACAAGAAAAAAAAAGGAGTTTTTTTTAAAGTAGATAGAGATTGACGGAATACCAATTTTATTTGTGAAATTGATGAATAAAACAAAGAACAATGAAAAAAATTTGAGAGAAAAAGATGAATTTTTTTAGCATCTAAATTTTAGAAAAAAAGTTCTTTTAAGAGGTTATTTAAGGTTTTTTTATAATGTAAAACCATTTTGAAGAAGGAATCTATTGTTTAATGGTTATAGTGTGATGTTTGGCCTACTCCTTTTATCCTAAGATTTGTTATTAAATAAGGTAGTTATCAGAAAATATTTTTAAATGTTTCCATCACTTCAAATCTTTTTAACTAAAAATGGAAGGAGTTGATTTTCACAAGTTAAACTAAAATTCTGCTAGGTGTCGATGACAAGGAGATGTATGAATAAAAAGGGTGCTCATAATATGTGATATTAGTGAAATGACATTTAGTTTGATTTTCTTTTAACTAAATGATATTCGTTACACTCCAAATCTAACAAATTCACTTCTATCAATTTAGTTCCCATTAAAAAAAAAATTAACTTCTCAAGGTGTTTTTTTGAATTCTATCATTTTACTTGACTCTTTTTTAGTTTTTTTATTATACTTTTAGATTATTTCTAAAATTATTTATATACAAAAAATTTATATTTTTAATACACAGTCACCAACTAATTAAACAAGGTTGAGATGCTTTTATATTTTAAAAACAAGGACGATGTCCTTGATTTTTTTGGATATAGAGTTTTAGTATTATATTATAAAATTATTTATTTAAAAAATTTAAACGAATAAAAAAATAATATTAATAATTATATTTTTAACAAAAAATTAATATTATTTAATTCTAACCACATATATATATATATATATATATATATATATATTTATTTATTGTGTAACCCATAAATTTCATTTCTAGCTATACAAGATAAATGATTAAAATATTGGTGTTAATTATGTCAAAAATAATATTTTTGACAAATTATTTTTAATGTCGATGAAATACAACATTATTGTGTCACAGCATAAATATATTTGGTAAAAATAATTTTTTTTGTAAAATGATTAGAATCACATTATTTTATTGTATATGTATCATTTTTTTCTACAAGTTTATGTATTAGTCATTCTACAAATATTTTATGATGAGTAAACATTTTTAAGAGTAAAATTATAAAAAATAAATTTATTTAGAATAAAATTAATGTGATTAAATGTAATTTACTTAGATGTGATTAAAAAATAATTGAATAACTATGTACCGTAAAAAATTGATATTATTGAATAATAAAATTAAAATTTATTTCTATGTATCGTTTTTGTCCTCAACGTGTTCGTCCTATTTAAGTCCCTAATGTTTCAAAATCGTCTCAAATTTGTTTCGCCATCAATTCTGTTAACAGATTTTTAACGGCAGGACAACATTGAGTCAATTTTAAAATGTTAAGTATTTAAATAGGATGATTTAAATGTTAGAGACAATTTTAACACTTACCCCAAACGTTAAGGACAAAAAAATCGATACTTTATTCTATTATTTATTTTCTGTTCATTTATTGTTTTTTTTATTCGTTTCACTTCTCTTTATCGATCTACAATGTTTAGTATTCGATCACTGACAAACTAAAAAATAATCGGTCAAACAATTGGTGCTTATATCTTGTCAAAAAAATAAATAAAAGATCATAATTCATTAAAAGAAACAAAGAAATATTGTACCACGTAAATCGGTCCAGGCAACTTGTTTGGCTGCTAAGTGTTTTTCCAAAGTATAAAAAATAGATAATTATTCTAATGAAAATGTCAAAAATATTTTTTTATGTTGATCTTTATTTAAAAAGTGTGACTTATTTATTTAGCCACACTTTAAATAAAGATAACACTTTTATAACATATAAAAATTAAATTTTATAATTTATCATCCAATGATTAAAATAAAATATCTTCATATATTGATAAAATCTTTATTAGACTAATCACCTTAAAAATATACATAAAACTAGTTTATAAAAATTTTTTATTTTATTTAATTATATTAAATATATACTAAAATCAATCAATAACATAAAATATAAAATATATATTAAAATTGACTTAAATTTTATATGTATTTATATATAAATATATAATAATTAATTTTAATGTACAAATAATATTCTTGATTTTGACCGTATGCTGCAAACCGAAGACCCTGAGTTACAAATGCAATCATTCATCACCAAATTAAAAAAAGAAAACCGATGACCCTGCATTTGCAAATTTTCTATACGGTAGTTGGTCTATGACCCTGCATTTGCAAATTTTCTATAAGATTATTTGTAACGTTATGTACATATATAACGTTACATACAAGTGGCACCTTTCCAATAGGAGAAAAATTGAGAGTGCAGCAAAGAATTCAGTGTGCTTCATGTTAAATGTTAAATATCCAACAACAAACAAACATTCATAATTAAATAATTAAGTGTTCCATGTTTCCACTAAGGGAAACTTCCTGTCGTGTAATACTATAACATTCACCTTATATATCGAGCATCAGCAAAAGAATTTAAGCATGGTCAAATTCAAAGAACCATCATCATTAGCTATACACAGTGCTGGAATATTGACTGGATTTAACGTGAACATTAGAGTTTCTAATGCCGTCAAGAAACCCAGTTTGAATAAGCTGCTAATATGTGTATATAAAATATATTAACTTGACCCCAAACATTATTTATGATTGTATATATGATCTGTTTATGTCTCTCTTTGACGCATGCCTTGTGACATATATATACATATGGTACGCACGCACATTTTATTTGATCTTGAAAGATATTATCTATTGTATTGACTTATATTTTATCATCTTTAATTTAAATTTTGACGTAACTTCTACATTAATATTTTAGCCCTTATTTTTTCACTTTTAAATTGGATTAGATATTCAATTATCTGTACATAACTTAGTTTAAAGAGTCTCTCTTATATAGGGTGACAATGCGTAGAGTAGCGTAGGATTTGAAGTCAATCCTAACTCTACTCGCAGATTAAAATTTTAAATTGGACTTATTAATATTTGTATTATACTCATTAATATTTTTTATAACACTCGATAATATTTTAATTATACTTATTAATATTTTTTTAGTATAATAAATATTTTTTATATTTTATTTTAAATTTAATTAATACTACTGTACCAATAAATAAAAAAGTGAATGGATACACTAATATTAATTAAATTTAAAATAAAAATAAAAATATTTAATATACTATAAAAATATTAATAATATAATAAAAAATATTAATAAATATTATAAAAATATTAATAAATAATTATTTTATTATACTAATTAATATTTTTTATAATTTAATAAATAATTAAATATTTCATAAAAATGAGAAATAAATGTAAATATGGTATACAAGAAAGGAGTAAGAAATTGCATGAGAGTAAGCTGGGATGCAGATCATCCAAAATCTAGACTATCTACGTCTAAACAAAAATGTAAAAAAACAATAAAAAATTACGTTATTAAAGATGTTTTATTTATTTATTTTAAAAAATAAAAAAATTTATTTTAGTTCATTTTAAAAAAATCCAATTATAGATATGTGATCAAGTAAAATACAAAAAATATACCTTATAATAAAGCCGGATATCAATGTGGAAATGGATGAATTACACGTATCATCAAGGGTTAGTACGTAATGGTAATTAATAACACATCCTAGAGTGTGTTACTATCAACTTAATGTTTCGCCAAAACTGTGAATGTCGAAAATATTGAGAGACTACTATATAGGTTTTGAATTGATGAGGCAAACAACTTTTGGGAAAAAGATATGCATGGATATTAAATGAAATCACGCGTAATCATGGCGGGGGCATTATTTACCTTTGTCACCTTCAAGTAGTAACATACAGAGATTAAAGATACATACTCTCTGTTGGTTATTATTGCATCAATTATTTGTGTCCATTAGTCACATGGATTGGCTACTTTTCAGTTTTCACAACTTTGGCCAAGCTAAAAATATGATTGTGAAAACCCCCATTAAAAACGTGACCACTCTTGGCAGCTGATTAAACCATCAGAATTATCAAAAAGAATTTATTAATGAGAAAGTATAGGGAGCCAATGGTCTAAGCGTACAATGTGTATAATGGAGATTTAGAAAGTATTAGAGATATGATCATTAGTGTTATATTGTCCTGTCAGGTTACGCTTTTGGGATGAGTAGTTTCATGACATGGTATTAGAGTTCTAAATCCGAAAAGTCAAGAGTTTGATCTTTGGTGAACCCCAAAATCAGTTTAAGTTTTTGGGATGAGTGATTTTATGACCTGAGATGTTTATTATTCTGGTATCTAGATGGTTATTCTAAATAGTATAGGTGATGTTCATTTTATTTATAGACCAAAGATTTAGTCCTTGTACACATTGTACAATTAGGCCATTGACTCCCTAGCGTTACTCTTTATTAATATGTATCTTAACAACATACGATAAAATTATTATTAATAGAATATTTTAAATATTTTTATTTCATAAATAAAAAATAAATATATTAAAAATTTAAATTTAATGCTTTTAAAAAATTTTTTAATTTATCCTCTTAACATATGTCCCTTAAAACGTATATTAGATAAATCCTATAAAAAAAATATAGCAGTTATGTTAACTTTCACAATACCAGTGTTATATGCCATTTTAATCAACTTTTTTTTGTAGTGTATGTTGCATGCTATTTGTGATCGGTGGACAACTTTAGAGGCTATATAAAATATAAAAAACAAAAGGATAAAAGTGAGGCAAACAAATCTTTTCAAACAAAAATTTATTATTTTTAATTATTAACTAAATTTTTTTAATCTAATAATCTAACAATATATTTTTACTTTATATTTTTAAATATTATTAATTAATTACTAATTAAAAATAATAAATTATAATACTCTTCTAACATTCTTCTTTTTAAATAGAACAAATGATCTGAACAAATAATTTACGATAATAATAAATATAAAAAAATAGAACAAAAATTAATATCAATCAATAATTAATTAATATAAATTTTAAATATGTAATTTTAAATTATATATATATATATATATATATATATATATATATATATATAACTTTTAAATGAAATATTCACTAATTATCATGATGATCTCTTAGCAAAAACCTATACATATTTTTCGTAGATTGCTATAGGGAACATAAAATATCGATTATACCTAACACTGCATTTAATGTAATTGGAGTTAAATTTTAAAGTGGTCCTTGAAGTTGTATTCGAAGTTTAAAATATCGATTAATTAATATTCGTCTTTAAATTTGCACTCCAAGACTCATACTAGTCCCTAAGACGCTTTCCATTCATCAGAACCTTGAAACGACGTTGTTTTAAAAAAAAAAACGTAGAAAACCCGTCCCCTCCCCCATTCCCAACTCGTTCTCTTCCCTTTCTTCATCCCCAACCCCAACCCGTCCCCTTTTCCTCCCCCAACTTGACACCTTTCTCTTTTCCCTTCCTTTTCTACTTCCCTAACCCGAGGTCCTTCCTCTTCCCCTTCTCCTTCCCAACTTGACGCCCTCCCCCTCCCCAACATACTCTCACACTCACAAGAGTTCTCCTCAACCGTTGCTGTCGCTGCCTCTTGTCGGCCTCCGTTTCAGTGCCGCGCTGCTCATCTCCCACCCCAATCTCGTCTCTCACACTCAAATACAATAGAGGCAGAGGCAGAACACAAAGCCTCAACCTTCTCTGTCATCGTTGCGCCGCTCGTCAGCCTTCGTCTTGTTTCTGCGCCACTCGCCAGCCTCCATCTCGTCGCCGCGCTGCTTGTCAACCCCTCTGCGTCAACACATCATCTCGTTTCTCGCCGTCACTGCTCGCTTCTGCCTCCCTCTCTAGTCATCGCTGTCACTGCTCGCGCATCGGCGATCTTCTTTTGTCTCCACTTTGTCTCCTTATTCTCTCCTCTTGCACGGTTCTCTCTCTCAGCCGTGGTGAGTTTTTTTTTTATTTTTTTAGTATTCAATCATTATTCTTTAATGTTCTGGTGATTGTTACTGCTGATGTTGTTTCAATATAATAACAATGGTTAATTTTAGTTGTTTTCTGTTCTGTAATTATTGCTGATTTTTTTATTGTTGCTATTTTTTGTGCTTGTTGCTGTTTAGATTGATTGATGCTTACTATTTAGGTTGATTGATCTTTTCTGATTAATGCGGATTTTTTGTGTGATATTTTGTATTGCTAGTTTTTTTTTTTTTGTGATCTGTTGTTGAAGAAGAAGGGATTAAGATTTTAGAAGGGGAATTGCTATTTTTTTTTAAAAATATAAAACGACGTCGTTTTAATATAAATCAGTCTAGTTCAGCTTTCTGATGGACAGAAAATGTCTTAGGGACTACTATAAATTTCAGAGTGCAATTTCAAAAATAAATTTAGATAATTATTAATTTTAGAGATTATTTTGAGACTCGAGAACAACTTAAAAAAATATTTTGAGACTTAATTCATGTAATTGTCATTAACTTTTGAAAAAAGACAAAAACTAATTAAGGTCGCTTTCAAGCAATATTTTGTTAATGGAATATTATTGCCCTCGTTATTGTCAAATATCAGCTAGAATTTCCGTGAAGAATCAAGCTATATCATGCTTCCTTTGATTAGATAAAATATTCTATGAAGATATAATAGTAACTAAAATATTTAGTGCATGTATACTAAAAATTAATTAATAAATTAATTTTTATATATTTATAGATAAATATATATTTTAATTTATTTTTTATGTATATGTTGTATTTTAATTATATATATTTTATATAAATAATTAATTTAGTAATTAATTTTTTGTGTATAATAATAATAATAATAATAATAATAATAATAATAATAATAATAATAATAATAATAATAATAATAATAATAATAATAGTTTTGCTAAGAATATATAATTCTACGTTCTTAGGATTGCAAAATTCTAATAAAATGATATAATTTTTCTTAAAATCAGACACTGATGAGGACAGAATAATGAATATAAACTGCTCAATTAAAGCATGAATAGATCCGGATTATTTTTTCCCATTGTCATTTTGTATAGAATGGCTATTTATGGCTTTATGCTCTTGAATATTGAATATTGGAGCTGCAGAAGGTACCACTTTATATGTTTCTTTCATACTTTTAGGAGTGGTCCAGTTGCAAATAAACAACGTTCAATAATTATTGATAATAATCTAGGTTATGTATCATCGTTAGTTCCATGTTAAGCAAACACAACATGGCTAACAATTGATGGCCTAGTAGAGCACGTTATACTCCTCATGAGGCATCACTACTTACCTCATCAAAATTATTATGTATGAGCAAACCTATTCTTTGATAATCTTTTGTTTTGCAAGTCAGATTCTAATTTTCTTTAATCCACGGTATTCCTCAGCCTGACAGGCCAAGGACTAATCCGCCGCGGTACTGAGCTCTATTTAAGGGTTTGTCGTTGGCCAATGGATTTCTGCATACACAATGCGGGATTCGAACCCCCAACACTTACTTAAGCGGACTAGTGAATTAACCACTAAACCAACCCAACTTGGTTAGATTCTAATTTTCTATTATAACCTATTACATGTCTTCTGCATTTTGATTATAAAAAAAAAATGGCCTTTAACTGAAGTACTTGACCACAAATAAGAAGTTCAAAAGCAAAATGAATAATGTTACACATTAAAATTTTTTTTGAATCAACTCTAATTAAATTAAATAATAAAATTTGAAATAATATTAGTCATAACTGATTTTTATTATATTAGACTAATTTTATTAAATTTAATTAACAAAAAGATTTAAATATGTAGTATTATTCAATAAAAATAAACACTATAAGCTAACAAATAACATCTAAACAAAACAAAACACAAACCAACACACCAAACATGCAAATAGAACAAACACCCTTCCTAACCAACAAGACAAAACCAAAAGAACAAACCACACCAAAAAATACAAAACAAAATACCAGATAAAAACAACCATGAAGTATGTTAGGCTGCGTTTGTTTATAAAGACAGGATATTGGGATAGAGACACAGAGATACAAAATCATGTTTGATAGAGGAGACATGGACAGAGATAATATGTCTAGAGACACTGAATTAGTATATTTTGTATCCATCTTGACAGAAGGACACGACGATACTAACAAGGAATACAACTTATTTTTTATTTTTTCTTTTATTATTTTTGTTAATTTTTTACAATCCCGCTATGTTACCAACAGTATTTCTGCTGCCAACTCTGATTTATAACAGTATTTAACAGAAGTGTCTTTATGGATGTGTCTAATAAAAATATTTTTTTTATAGCCATGTCTAATGAAAGTGTCTTTATAAATGTATTTTCTGGATGTGTCTTTTTATACATGTGTTTAAAATATAATAATTAATTATTATTATTGGTAACAAGTTGGCAGTTAGTGTATTGGTACTCTATACTTTTTTAATTTTTTATTATTATATTTTTTGTCTCAATTTTTGAATAAAAAAACAAAAACAAATTAGATTTTCATAATTTATTATAGTTTATCACCAAATATAATACAAAACACAAAATTTTGTATCTCTATCATTTATATCTTATTTTCAATATCTTATCTTATCCTGTTTTTATAAACAAATAAACAAATGCACCCTTATTAAACTTCTCAAATGTTGAACTTCACGCGCTTCACCGTATAAAAAGGTTTTGGTTTTTAATTTTGTGTCGCTTTTCGTGGTCTTTTTATCCTTTTTTTAGATTATTATACTGTATATTGTTTTGATAATTTTTTTTAATTCTTTTTTATGTAAATATTCTATTACTACTTCTTTGTCACTATATCTTAAATCGAGTTAAGTCTCAAGTTTTTAGGTTCTTCTCACTTTTTCTTCTGAATTCTCTATATCACTTTCATCATTTATTCCTGAATTATTCTTTTTCTTTTTCTTTTTTCTGATTTTTGCGCACTTTTCTTCTTTTTTATTTGGATATTTTTTTATTCTTTAGTTATATTTTTTCTTCTTATTGAATTTGTGGCTGTTACCCTTCTGAAAAATTTTAGGGCTCCCAACCTGAGTAGATTAAAGTATTAAACTGTCTAATAATCAAGCAGTTTTATATCAGTGGACACAATAAATCTTAAAGTAGTGTTTGTTTTGAGGTACTGAAATAGAAATTGAGAGACTGAGACTCAATATCATGTTTGTTGGTTCAGAGACTGGTACTAAAATTTCTGTTTTAGTCTCCAAAATTTTAGTATTTCAATACTTTCAAAAAGTAGGGACACAAGAGACTAAAATTTTTAGAGATAGAGACTGAAATTTTAATAATATTTTATACCTAAAATACCTTCATTTCAATTAATAAATTTCAATTTTACTTTTTGTACAAATTAAATTAGAATTTTATTTTTGTTTTAATTTTTATCTTTCACTTTGCATCAAATAGAATACTGACATTTATTTCAATTTCTATCTTTTAGTCTTTATCTTTCAGTATTAGTCTTTTCATCTCTATCTCTCCACCAAACGCTATCTAAGTGACTCGCATGATTTAACAATTTTTGTGTTATCTTGAAAAATCCAAAACCGGGCATCCATGCGTTCCAGCTAACAACGATTTTTTCACTAAAATATTTGCATTACAATATTAAGAAAATTGGGCTTTTAAGTGAATTCATAAAATTCAGCTAAGGTCTATTATTCCTTTAAAATATCGTTAGGTCACTTCATAACTCATAAGGCTTAAAATACAAATTACATCCATTCAAATATAGGTTAGGATGAGTTCTTGTCGGCCCCTAAGATTTAAAATTCGCCACTTTTGTCCCCTTTAATTGTCTTTCGTGTAAACTGTCCACTTCTGGCAAAGACAACGAAAAGAAATATAAGCGAATATAATTGTATGTGAACAATGCAAACTATATATACTATAAGCATTAACTAATGTTTGTGAAGAATTTAGACTAAAATATATTAACATTACACTAGAAATAGTTACGTGTCTTTCATTTAAATTATGTGCATAATTCATTCATAAAATTTATAACAGAGATTTTAAGATGACGCCATATTTTTCTCTTTTCTTCTTTTTTCTTTTGAAATTTTTTATCTAAACTATGGGTTAGTTTGAATTACCTTTAAAAAAAATATTTTTTATTTTTTTAAAAGATTTTTTAGAGACAAAAATTATTTTATATTTGAATAAATTTTTTTAAAAG
This sequence comes from Arachis hypogaea, assembly GCF_003086295.3. NCBI lineage: Eukaryota > Viridiplantae > Streptophyta > Magnoliopsida > Fabales > Fabaceae > Arachis > Arachis hypogaea. The sequence goes on from NC_092050.1 coordinate 7,542,181, forward strand.
AGATTTCAAGTATTAAAAATATATTTTGCTTTTACTAATATTATTAGTTTTTAAAAAATAAATAATTTGTTTTTGTAATAATATTTTTTTAAAAAAATTATCTAAATATTTTTAAAATTGAATAAAAAAATTCACTCAAAAAAATCAATCTAAACTGATCCTAAATAAAATAAAATCTATATGAACTAGATTGTTTCAATTTGAAATTTATTACATATGTGTTCTATTTTATAATTTATATAAATTGCTACAGATTTATATGTTAAAGGACAATGTTAAAACTGTGAGTAAATTGTGATTCTCATCGTATGCATGCTTCTGTAAAATACATTATTTGTCACGTTGTGTTAAAATACATTATAGTAGTATTCTTAATAAATCATAACAAAATAGTATAATTTATGAAGAACGATCCTACCCTATAATTGACATATATATAAAAAATTTCAGTTTGGGTATTTAGTCAATATAATTTATCAACTCTTTTTTTCCTGGACTCTAACCTGATGAGAATCGAAAGATCTAAATAACGATTCAAATTAAAAAAAAAAAGTATTCTAATAATATAATACAGTAGATTATTAGAGAAATTTAATACGAACAAATTAAAAGTTCAGCCATATATTCTAACTCAAAAAATAAATAGATGTCGCCATAAGATTGTCAAGTCTCAATAAAAAATAGATATTATTCAAAGGTAGAAATTAATTCACTGTAATTCGAATTAGAAAAATTCCATTCAACATAAATTTATGGGGTGAAATTATTTTAAAATTAGAAAAAAAATTGAGACAATACTACAAAATAAAAAATCTTATTAAAAAGATAAATTTAGAGTCAAATAATTTAAATCTAGTGATTAGAATATAACTTTCTTTCATCCAAAGTTTAGAAATCAAACTCAAAAAAAATAAAATTTGGCAACTAAATGGTAAGAATGGTAAAGTGGTTACTTCTAATGTTAGAATTGCTTCTGTGGCATATTTTAAAGATATCTTCTACTCTTCTTAGCTATGAGAATTATGAACCTTTGTTTATTGACTTTGAACCTAAAGTTACAGTTTTTATGAACCGTAGATCTCAAAAATCAGTGACTATGGAGGAAGTAAAACGAGCTATATTTAGTATTTATCCTCAAAGTATTCTAGGAGATATGACATGACAACAATTTTTTTTTTCAAAACTTCTGGAACATTATTAGTGGTGATGTATTTCAAATAGTTAAGAGTTTTTCTTAGAGGACAAAATTTTAAGGGGTTTTAACCACCCTCAGAAATCAAATCTACCTTATTCCCAAATTCCTTAGTTAAATATATGACTAAAGTAAGACAAATAAATATGTCTTCAGTCTTTTACAAGATTATTTCTAAAGTCTTTGTGCATAGACTTTAAGGTATAATGAATAAATTAATTAGTTCTACTCAAAGTACTTTTTATTAAAGATAGATTAATTTCTAACAATATCTTAATTGCTCATGAGTGCATGCATTATTTGAAGAACAAAAAATGAGAATTTGAAACTAAAATAGCACTAAAGTTGGATACGAGTAAGGCGTATAATAGGGTGAAATGCTACTTTTTTTTGTTTATATTGGAGAAGTTTGATTTTGACTCCTGGTAGATGTGAATTCGGGAATTAGTAACAAGTGTTTCTTATTCTGTCATTGTGGAAGGACAATTCTATGATTTTTTCAAACCAAATAGAAGTATCCGCCAAGGAGATCCTCTATCTCCCTATTTTTTTTTTTTTCATTTTCTATGTAGAAAGTTTATCCTTCTTGCTATACAAGATAGAACAAAACAGACTAATTCAAGATATTCAAGTTCACAGACGATGACCCAAAATCAATACCTCCCATTTGCTGATGATTCTATCAATTTTTGTAAAGCTAATCCTGAGACATGTTCAAATATTTTGAATTTGTTAAATTCTTATGAAAGCATCAATCGACAGGGGGTTAATCTTAATAAATCTATTGTATTCTTTAGTCACAACACTCACTATACTATTTGTAAACATTTTGCTAATGCTTTGAATATTGATTATATTGGGATTCAAGATAGATACCTTGCTTTACCTTTTATAATCTATAAATTTAAAATGACTACTTTTAACATTATCAAAGAGAAGGTTTGGAAGTGAATCAAAGGGTGAAAACATAATGTTCTATCTTCAGGTGGAAGACACGTATTGCTTAAAGCAGTGGATAAAACTATTTCTATCTATACATTGTCTTGCTTTAAGCTATTGATGATTTAATTTAAAAAATCACTCTTTATTCTCACAGTACTAATGGGGCAAAAAAGGTTTTGAAAGGCGTATGCCTTGGATTACCTGAGATATTATGATTCGGCCAAAGAAAGAATGGGGCCTTGATTTAAAGACCTTAGAGTTCATAATTTGACACTATTAGACAAAGAGTTTTGGAAACTTGTAACATACTCTACTTCTCTATTATTCAAAATTCTAAGGAATAAGTACTTTAGAAATAGTAATATTTTAACTGCAGAAACTAGAGTCTTATCTTATTAACTGAGTTGTGGATACTGAAGAATACATCTGAATCTTTGAGGCCCTCTGTATCCTTTAGTGGTTCCTGAAATGCCAAACAGACAGTTTATTTCCAATCTTGTTCTACGAGTTAAAGATTTAATTACCGAAAATAGGAATTGAAATTAGCCTCATTCGAAAATTATTTTTCCAAGACCTTGCGGACAAAATTCTTTCCATTAAAATTCATGTAATATTGACAAATTGCAATGGAATTTAAATAAATTCAAACATTATGATATTGCTTTAGGTTATATAATTAGTTACCAATGGAAGTTGAACATGCCTCACAAAATTAAGTTCTTTATATGAAAAGCTCTCTATGTCCACTTTTCAGTTCTTGCCTAGTTTCATTGCCGCTTTCCATGTACATCGCTAATATGTTCCTGCTGTCAAAAAGCAATGAAAATGATCACCTATTGTTTGTTCCACTATTCTACAATTAAAGAAGTATGGTCTCAAGGTTACCTTTGAGATATGCTTCTCTCAGACTTTTGTCGACTTCTGATCATAGTGGATTGTAGCAATGGAGATGACTAACCCATGTTGAAGGATATTGATCAGAACCCTCAATTGCTTGGCATTATTTGTTGGCACTCTTGAAAGGCTCACAATCAGTTAATTTTTGAAGGCTTTATTTCGATGTCGTCTGCCATCCTTACATTCTCTATCAAATTATTTTGAGAGATTCAGAAAACACCCATCTTATCTCACCGAGTCCTTAAAAAAAACTTAGTTTCATTCAATTCAACTTATTATTTTTTCTTGTTTTAGATTCTTTTTAGTTTGTTCATACACCGTTAGATTCTTCTAAATTCTTTTTGAACATCTTTATATTTTATTTTTTAAAATTAGTAAAATATAACCTACTATCTTAAAAAATAAAAAATAAAAACCTTTTTATTAGTATTTTCATTGCGACATTATCACTTTATCAGGTACCTGAACCCGAGGCTATTTTCTGGAAATTTTAGTATGTCAATTGTCAGAAGGAATTTTGGAAATGTAGGAACAAATAAAACCAGGAACAGAGCTTATCTAAATCTACAGTGATAGACAAGAAAACATGAAAATTTAGTATCCATATCCTCAGATATCATGACGAAATCATATATGAAGAAATAAATGGCAACCAAGAAAAACATTAAAAAAAGGGGGTAACGTTAGACCCCACTAATAATTTGAGTCGTGTATACTTTCTGTACGGGTTTTCCAATTCATATGTATGTATTCGGAATAAAACAATATATTAATTGTGAGTATAAAGTCTAAAGAAATTGTTTTGGTAAGGCCAGCAGCCACCCTTTAGACCTCTTTGTCAAACATTGAAGTCTGACTATCACTTGAGCATCACATGGGTGATTGCTAGTGAGATAGAGGGCACATTTTCAGTAAACAAAGCATTCATAACTGGCAATCTTTTCAAATGATGCAAAGAATTTAAGGATCTTGATAGACCATCAGGCATAAGCCATACATTTTGTAAAAAACTGAAGTGATCGATGGGACTTGGGAGTGTGTTTACAAATTTTTGTGACTCCAAAACTATTGCTTGTATTAGTAACATCCCATTAGTTATGGTAAACAGCAATTAAATAGATATTATTAAAACACTATATATTTTTTTTAGAAAAAAGAATGAATGGAAGTGATCGTACATTACAAACTTTAGATAAAGTCAAATTACAATTTCTAAACTTCTTTAAATTCCTATTTAGGTGAAGATGCCAAAACCTTCTTAACTTTCTAAAGACTGGTAAACAAAGAATAAAAATCTTATAATTAAGTTTATTTTTATTGTTTAAAAGACCCAAATAGTTTCAACTTACAATATCCCCCAGGGTAAATATATGTAAAAAAATGTATTCGATTACCTATTCTTCTAAATATAACGGGAGTTAAAATTTTTTTAATATAAATATTTTTATTTTTAAAATACTTCTCATTATATATTTTTATGAAAAAATATTTTGAAATTTATAAGATCTAAACTCAAATCCTTTCAGTTAATGAATAAAACGATGAATTAAGAGACATTAATAATGCCTATTAATAGATTAGTTCCTACAATGCTTCTAGAAGAAGTTACAGTTCCCTGCAACGGGTTAATGGAGCAATTGGTGACACCGAAGCGTTATTAAGGCGCCAAATTATTACCGAGGTTCACAACTTACAAATGATCTATGATATGCAGAATACATTACAACAATTGGAATCCTAAATTGGGTGAGCTTTGATAGAAATCCCAAAGCCCTGCAACAATACCCAGTTCTTACATCAGACTTCACATAAAACCTGTACACTCTAGCTAATACTATTGAATCCCAATCTTAAATAGGGATCGCCATAAAGCCTTTTAAGTTGAAGAACCAAGCAAAGTAAGCGAAGGTATGTAATTTTGGTATATTCTTAGGAGTTCTTTCCTTTGATTTACTCCTTTGCTAAGAGAAACTAGTGCACCCTTGTCTAAGTGTCAGAATAAGCCTAGTGTGCTACACTAGAAAGCAGCAATGAAGAACCATTATCAACTTCGATATAAGGTAAGATCATAAGTGCCTTAATCACCAAATCATTTTAAATAAGTGTGGAACTACTCAAAATCAACAGAAACCAATGTGCATTAAACATTATAAATGGAAATCACTTCCTAGCATATTCAAGCAAGACCATAACTAGAATTTGTTACAGAAATAAGGACAAGATATACTAGAAGATTAGCTTACTTGAATTATTTTGCTCAAACAATATACCACCAAGCTAGCAACTAACTACAAATCCACTTAATTTCAATACGTTTTGAGTTCTGGACCACGAAAATATCATCTAATGAAAAATCTAATACATAGCAAAAAAACAAAGTATATGGTAGAATCCATCAAGGTCACAACTCAAACAGTTTTCTGAAAGAGAAATGAATAAATGAAAAAGAAGATTCCTGCTTCACACAGCATCAGCCATCACCACCTATATACTTGGAGAAATTCATGTGATGCACAATTGGTGCCGAATCCATATGGTCCATTCAAGTACCTATCGCAAAACGCATGAGCAAAAAAACATGAACACTTTCTGCAAGAGCTGAATCACGAGATATATGGCGATATAAGAGTGAAGTGAGTAATAAGTACCCTGAGACAATTCACAGCAAGCGCGCGATTCGACGGAGATGTGGGAAGTGAAGCGAGCGGCGGCGTTGACGCTGTGCAGCGGCATAAGCGACTGCGTACATCCAAGTGCTCCGACATTCCTTCAAAATCAACATTTGAATAGAATTAAGAAAAATAAAATAAAATTGAATAATTGACGAAAAAAAAAATGAAAAGAAAGAAAAAGAAATAGGAAATGATAGCATACCTAGGGAGGGTGAAGAGGGGGCGGCGAAGAGAAGGAGAAGAAGAAGGGCGATGGATGCGAGGGACAGAAGAACGGCTTGGTATGGTTCTGATGGCGGAGATCAACGACCTCGACAGCGATCCGCAGCGCCATGCCATGGCTTTGCTATGTGGAACTGGAAGGAACTCCAACTAGGTACCTATATAGGGGTTTTGGCACTGAATGCCGAAGGAGCTAAACCCTACTCTGGTTTACAGACTTGGGTCAGTTCTAGCCCATATTTGAATGGACTACATAGCATACTAGCCCACACCAAGATCAATAATTATTCTGGAAGAGAACAACATTTTTTTCATCTACTCAAATTGTTCCCTTTTTTTTTTTTTATCAAAGATATATTTTTTTTTTTTTACCAAAGATAGGAGATTCGAACCCGCAACCTCTTAATTGAGTATGAGAAGACTATGCCATTTGAGCTATAACTCATTGGCCTCAAGTTGTCTCCTTTGTTTTGTGAAACTTGTGTTTCTTTTATATCATATTAATTAATTATTAATACATCATAATTCTCATAACTAATGAATGAATGGATAACACTTAACAGGATAAGTATGTTTTGTCAACATTAATATTTAAACTGAGGGAGAAAAAAAATCAATGGGAGATGATTTAAAAATTTTAAACGGAAAAAACAATAAATGATTTAAGTTTTTCTCTTTTCTTCTGGTCACAAACCAATAGTACTTTCAAACGGATAAATAGCAAGGACCAATAAATGGGATATAAGATAGCAGTGTTTACGCAGAGGGGGGAATGTAGGGGGATGCTGGTAGCATTATATTTTCAACAAATATACAGGCGAGTGCCATGATTATACAGAGGAGGTTGTCTAACGAAACCTATACAAAGTATTCAAGAATGTACCCCTACGACTACGAGTTACTTCTTAATCTAACAAAGACTTGGCATCAAATTACAACAGGATCCCAGAACATGAGTTATTACTAAACTATGGTTAACACGGGAAACCAAGCCCTTTCAAATTACACTTCCAAGTCCCCATCTAAAGATGGGGAAAACAAAGAATTTGATCAATTAGCCAAAGCCAACTTGTGTTGCTGAGATTCTTACATTCTGAAATCCAACACACAGACAGTATTACTTGCAAAACATGCAGCGATCTTGTCACCCTCCTTATTCCAGCACACCTCAAAAATGCCTCCATTCCCATTGTATGTCTTAACGATCTTGCCGTCCTTCAAAGACCATATGTGCATAGACTTGTCAGGAGAGCCGCTGGCCAGATACTCGCCATTGGGACTGAATGCAACGGAATATACACGATCCCTGTAGATCCATAGAAACAAGTTGAAATCATGGGTTAGAACTTTTGTAGAAGCAACCTACCTACCTCCTTTCCTAGGACCGAAGTATTTTCTAAGGGGGGGAAAAATCCCAAGTGTATATTATAAAATTAAAACCAATGTTTGAAACGGGCTTGACATAACCCAAATATATTAAGCAAAGAAAAAGGCTTTTACCTGTGTCCGTTCAAGCTATAGACAAGTTTCCCAAGTTCTACATCCCATAGCTTTACAGTTGTGTCAAATGACGCACTGCACAAAAAGGATGACTACATAGTTTTAAAATGAACCCAGCTTAAGTGAAATGCATTTTAACTCTAGAAAGATAAAACATTCACTGACTAACAGTAGAGTGCGATATGAAAGGAATTAAATCAATTTGAATCAGTAGCATGCAAAAATGTACACATCATTCACAGTTAGCACTTAGCAGTGTACAGGTACAAGGCATTCGGAGCAACCACAACTTCAAACAAACACACGCAGAGGTCACTAAGACTAAGGAAACACACAGTAAACAAATTCTAATTCCAGGAAATCAATAAGAAAGGCTTGCAAATAAATCAAAAGCAAAAAAACTTAATTTTAGCAAGAACACATACCTTGCCAACAACAACTTTTTATTAGGGTTATTTGTACCGGTACCAGTGGGGCTCCATCTGATAGTATATATCTCCTACAAAACAATTATCTAGTTCTCTCAATAATCTGCACAGCATTGAAGTCAAATGGAAGCTTAACATAAAATCTTAAATTGAAATATAATAAAAACAAATCATTACCTTGGTATGTTCTCGAAAATCATGAAGATACTTATCGTGTTTCGTACTCCATATCTACAAAAACAAGAAACATCAGAGTACAAACACATTAGTTTCCAGATGTTCCAGCAAAATGACATACTTGTCTCATAAGTGTACTATAAGGTAAACATTTTATTCCAAAATCCTACCAGTGGAAAATGTCATTATGCAACAAACAATTAGAACAGTTATAAATATTACCTTTGCAGTGATATCATCAGAACATGAGGCCAGCAACGACCCGGTTGGATCCCATTTGACACAATTAACTTCACCCTAAATTTGCAGAAAGGTCATTTGGTCAGTGGTCACCACGTAAAACACCAACAGAAAGTGACCCAACCAATCTATATAGTTAACCCTGCTAGCTGGTTTAAATAGATTATCAACAAAGTACATGATGAATCCTACTCCCTCGAGGATAGTATAATCATCGGATTGTAACTATCGGTGTATACTAAAACTCTTTTGAAGTTTGGTCACAATACAAACCTGATGGCCAGCAAAACTTTTTACAGGGCGATTTTCACCAATCTTGCAAACATATATCATGGTGTCAGTAGAGCTTGTCGCAAATGACACATTGTTGCGCCAGTCAACATCAAGTGTTGGGCCTAAACAACATATCAATCCCAAAATTAAAAATATAAACATGGTCAGGGTTACCTCAACTCCCTATTTAGACAATTCTCCTTTGTTAAACAAGTTATATTCAATATTTATACCTGAATGAAAGTCAAATTGTTGTTTCCATTCCGCTGCTTTCACATCCCATACAATGGCAGTCTTATCACAACTTCCAGTAAGAATATAATCACCTTTCTTATTCCATTTCAAAGAAAATATGGGTCCCTTGTGTTTGCTTAATGTACTCCGCAATTCACCTGATCAAAGACATTGGCACATAATCAAAATAGTATTAGTCAATACTCAAAAGAGCGAATTCAAACACAAATCAAGCCTTTGACGTCTCCCCATCTAATCATATGAATCTCAAAGGAAGTATTGCAGTGTATTCGTATGGAAGACATCCCACCATTAGTAGTCCAAATTCTTGCTTGCCCATCGTATGAACCAGTAGCAAGTAGTGTCCCATCTGACTGCATGTCAAACAAGAAAGATCAAGATCTTGATAGGATTTACATAAAGTTATGATTAAATACTGCAAAGAATACTTATCCAAACAAAAAAATGCTGCAAAGAATACTTGTGAATTTACATCTCAGTTGCATGAATTATACTTAAGCATATGAAAATAAGTGCCGCAGGCCACAGGGGACCATCATGCCTGAACTATTATGTACACTAAACTCAGGAAGAAAAAAATTGGCAAGAAAATTATAAAGCTCCATATATTTCTTAATTTTTCACATAGCTCCCTTATGTTTTTCAAAACCTACACAAACCTCTGAGAAATATATTAAACCCACATTGAAAGACACAATTTTCCTCATAAACTTTCCCTGTTGAAAAGAGGCTGCTGTGGGTTTGAAAATGATAAAATAGCATGTGGAAAAAAGCAGGGAACTAGAGGGGAGGTTGAAGTAGCTACTAATGCCCACTACCCATCTTGGATTCAAATCAGATTATCAAAATACGTAATCAAACTCACATTCCAATCAAGTGTTGTGACATCTTTATTCCTTTCATTTGTTTTACCCGTCACATGCCTCAACACCAACGCATTCAATGGGCCGTTCTGTGAAGTAGATTTGGATTTCCCCTCTGGCAGTGTCCAAATACGAGCCGTTGCATCCCCGGAACTAGAAGTTGAAAATGTCAATAGTGAAGTGAATTTAAGAATTGTGAGTCTTGAAATGGAAAGGCAGAATGAGCAATGTTTTCTACATCAACTATAATACATACTGCATCATCATGATCATATTTTATGCAGAAAGAAAATTAGTCACTCATGGAGAAGACATTTACCCCGAGGCTAGAAGAGATCCTGCAGGACTCCATGCACAAGCACACACCTAAATTGATCGTAAACAAATCCATTAACAGTCAATCTAACAGAGGAAACAGGTAATGAAAACAAGCTTTCAAACAAACAAAGCATTTATGAAATTCTTCACCTCTGAGGTATGCCCTTCCAAAATTGTCACTTCTGTTCTAGAAAATTCACCTGGTGGAGATGTTGATGTTGTAGTAATATCCATTGGTTCTGGTCCTGTTACAGTGAATGAAAACTTCATTACTCCAATACTCCTATAAAGGAAGAATAATAATTGAAAGGGAAAACTAGTTTGCAATTTGCATTCTCTGCTCACTTTGAAAGGACAAGTTTGGGAGCAGGGGAAATCTAGTGTGGCAAACAGTTGCAGCTAAACATAAGATACTTCATTTAGAAATCCCCAAAGGAAATAAAATGTAAAATATTATGCAAAGATAATCAGGATGTTGAACTAAAGACATAAGCCAAAAAGGCATGACCTGAAAGAGAAGATTCCTAACCTTGGGCATCTTCGGCTAGCAATAATTTATTGAAATTTGAAATTGAATAAGAAGCAGCAAACTACAAGCGTTTAGTGAAACTATACTGAAATTTATAATCTCATCAGTTATTACACCAGCATTCTGCAGTTACCAGCGATCAAATGACAATATTACAAGAAAATATGTTCATCCGTTCTTCCTTACCCAACATAAGGTTATGAGATGTATGCATAAAAATAACACACCTACTTCACAAGAAATGCTGAACATGCAACAGAGAACAATTTTTTTATTTTTTATCTAAGACAATGTAAATCAATTCTGCTGGGCAAATGATTACCTCCAAATACTCTAATCTCTTCTTGTTTTATAGTAACCTTATCTACTTGATCTGCACCCATTTCTCTACCAATGTGATTTTCATGCGGCCGTTCTCGGTCTTTATGAGTTTCTACCTTTTCTTTATCCTTTTCCCATTCTTTCTCCTTTTCACGCTTTTCCCTCTCTCTATCCTTTTCGAATTCTTTTTCCTTTTCACGCCTTTCCCTCTCCCTATCCTTCTCGCTTTCTTTCTCCCTTTCACGCCTTTCCCTCTCCCTATCCTTTTCGCTTTCTTTCTCCCTTTCACGCCTTTCTTTCTCCCTATCCTTTTCGCATTCTTTCTCCCTTTCACGTCTTTCCTTTTCTCTTACCCGCCTACGCTCACCTTCATGTTCCTTTTCGGATTCCTTATTTCTATCCTTCTGTTGTTTCCTCCTTCTTTCACTTATCATTTTCCTTAGTTCGTGCACATCTTTTGTGATGAGATCCATAGGTTGTAAGAGTGAAAAATCTTCATCCACATCTGCATCACACTGGCGGACTAATTGTGAGTAACATGAAAGAAAACTTAAAAACATAAAAGAAATCCACTCAAACAGATGACAACAATTCTGACAGTGAAAACTACAATACCAAACCAAGAAAAAAACTCACATTACTAATGTTGGCTTCCATCTCCAAGTACTGTAGCCCCTTCTGAACAAATGTAACAAGAGCACCGGGTGGTACTAAACTTCCATCAATGGGGTTTTTGTTAATACTAGCCTCATATCCAAATGCAAAAGCTGAGTGCGTAAAACCTGCCGTTGCAACACACAAGGTTCATGGTATGGACATCTCAGAAAATATTGATGAAAAACCTTTGCTTGCTCAGTGACAACAACAATAATCATAAATAATAGTAACATTATTATAGAATCAGCCTCATAAAACCTCTATCAGAATCTAGAGGATGTCATAGTTCAAAAATATAAATTGAACTGTGCTTTCAGAACTATAAGATTAAGTCTCAAACACCAAATTCAACTTCATCAACAGATCTAACCAATTTCGGTTCCTCTTTCTAAGTTTTACAGAAAAGCACATATTAAAATATAACAATAATAATTGGAGCTCCAAATTCCCCCCATATAAGGTTTGGTTTCAGTGCAGTAGCTAAACCCTAATCTGGTGGTAGCAGCAATTGTAAGCGCTTGAGTAAGCTCAAACCGTAAACAATCGAAATTCGTCTAATGCTCTAAAACCCTGGCACCTCATGGAACAAAAAGGGGCAAAAAAAGGAGGAGGACTTCATGGTACAAAGAGAGAAGAAAAGAGGTAGGAGGTAGGAGATAGAAGAAAGGTACCTGATTCTTGAAGGTAGCGAAAGACGAGATAATTGAGCTCAACGGAGGTGACGGTAGTCATGGTGGGAGAAGAGAAAGGGCTAAGCAAGCATGAGTTATTGGCAGAGAAGCGTTGCGTGCCGTCGTTAGCTACGTGCTACGGCGGCACAGAAGAGAAGGCAGGGGATTTTACAATTTTGCAATTCAGAATGAAACTGCAATTTTCTCTCTCGCCGTTCCGTTTGGCTCTCTGTTACTACTACTTTTTCCCGTCCGTTTATGCTTCTTAGCATTTTATCTGCACCAGCAGTTTTAATTTCTATTTTTTATATATATTTAATATAATTGATTATTTTATATTTTTTACCAATATTTTAGAATAATAACCTAAATAGTTGTTCAATATTTTAAGTTAATTCTAGAGTCTAAATCCTAAAAAAATCTTTTTAATAAACTATTTTATTTAATATTCCAATATTTTAACAAGAAACGTAGTGTTGATAAAAAAATTATTGGAGATCTATTTAAAATATTATTTTATTTAAAAATTAAATTTATTAATTAAAAAACCTTTTTAAGAAATTAAAGAACATATTTTATATGATACGAATTTGTATAAAAAAATAGAGAATTAGATAAAAAATCAGAAATAATTAAAAAAAAATTCTTAAGATTAGAACTAAAAAAAATAAATTTTCTATTACATTATGAATATTTCGCATTATTATATCACACTTCTATTTATAGTATAATTTTTTTATTAGGCTAGTCCAAAACTAATTCTATTATTAAAATTAATAAATTAATATATATTTGAATTTATTTAAATATTAATTAATTCGGATTCTGTATCTAGATTTTTTCATTTGGATTTATTTCTTCATTTTGTCGTAAACATTAATAATTTACCTTTTCTCGGTTAAATCATTCCACTTTAGTTTATAATGTTTATTTTTTTTAATTAACAACGTGATATCAAATAAAACTTTTTATATTTTTCAGTTTAAGTAATTTAGACGTACATATTTTAAATAAATAATATATATTTGAAAAACTTTGGTTTTTTATTCTTAAATATCTACATTTAGAATATTAAAAGTGCGTGTTCTTTTAAATATATAAAAAAATTATTATAAAATAACAATGTTTAACTTACAAATCATTAAAAAATGTGCCAAAAATTCCCCAAATTAAGTTTGCGAGTAACATAAAAAAATTTAATAAGCTGTTTAAACAAATTTCCTTATCAATCAATACTATCATAAAGCCTATCTGAACTGACATCATGCCATTTAACATAATTTTTTTTTTTTTGAAATAAACTAAACAAAGAAAAACAAAACAAATAAAATAAAGAACTGCTTAAATAGAGGGATAGTCTTTTTTAAGACTACTCTTAAACTCCTTCCAAAGTGAAAGAAGCTCCACATGTGAAAGTTGTAACTTCATTGCCATCTTTGCCTGCCACTGTACTTGCATCTCTCATAATCAAACGAAAGTCAACACGCCAATTCCAATGCATGATATCTCTTATTTTAAGCACAAATGGATCAATAAACTAAAAACCATCTTGAGTAACAAGATTAAATGCTTCCACACAATTAGTCTCACAAATAACATCTCGTTGACCCACATCCCAAGCTAAGAGATATCTTCTCCAAATGGCAAACAATTCTCCTTGAAAAATACTATTACTCTCAATCATTCCCAAACACCCCGTATGCCAACTCCCATTACAATCTCTAATAACACAAGCAAAACCAACACTATCACCCGAACCAAAATAACTAGCATCACAATTAATCTTAAAGGTACCAATGGATGGGGGATTCCAAAAACCATTTAGAGTAGAAGGAAGGGACATACGTTGTAATTCAAAAATATTCCTAAGCTCCTTTTCTGAAGTTAATGCTAGACAAATCACTTTTTCCGGAGGCAAAGTTTCATGAGGATTAAAGATGTCATTATTTCTTGCTCGCCATATCCACCAAAGTCCCGAAAAGAACTTGAACGGATGCTCTCTGCTATGATACAAAAATCAGTTCTTCAAATCCAAAAGATGACAAGAAATATCCAATCTATGCCAGACAAGCTGAGCTTTTGGACAATTTCGAATACAATGTAAAATCGATTCCTGGCTAGAAAGACATTTTGGACACCTATCCGATGACGACATCCCTCTTCTAAAGCGAAAACTTGCAATAGAAAGAGTCTCCTTAAGACGCAACCAAGCCAAAAACTTATGCTTTTCCGAAACAAGCTAACGCCAAAGTCAAAGCCAATTCTCTCACTCCTCCCGCTCCTTAACATAATATATATTAATTAAATAAAAATATGAAATGAAAAATATAACATTAAAAAATGTTTTACGATTTTAAAAACTTAAAAAGAAAATGATCGTTTTGAAGGAACAACAGACCTTGTCGAAATTAAAGAAAACACTTAGGTGCGTTTGATTTGCATTTTTATTTTTTATTTTTAGTATATTTTATTTTTTAAATTTTATAAAAAAAATAAAAATAAAAGATAAAATTTTATTATTTTACAATTTTTATTTTTATTTACAAATTTTAAATAAATAAAAAATACTAAAAATAAAAATAAAAAATAAAAATACAAACTAAATGTAACCTATTGTTTTGTTCATGAATATGCCACGGTAAATTAAAGGCATATTAACTTCCATGAACATATTACTTGTGCCAAAAATATTTTTTAAAACATCTTTAAAATATTTAAAACGCACTAAAAATATTTAAATATGAATAAAAACTGTTACGGATCCGGTCCACGGATCCTACACCCGGAATGGTTCTCGAATTCGGTTACCAGGGTCTGACCCGCTTCGTCCTTCCAGAAGGCCCGGAACCAGCCCACTAGAGCTCCTAACCAACTTTCAAATTCAAATGTCTCCCTTATCTTAGCCAAATAAGATAAGATAAGATAATTCAAACGTCTTCCTTATCTTAGCCAAATAAGATAAGATAAGATATTCACCATCACCTATAAATAGAGGATCCAGGTATTCATTCATTCCTCACAACTTATACCTCTTAGATCCATTCTGACTTGAGCGTCGGAGTATCTTTGCAGGTACCTCCCCCCATTGCTCCAGTCAAGTGATCCGGCATCTGTCTCAACCTGCAAGTTCTCGATCCATCTCTCAACCCGTACCAGAGACATCTTGTACATTGGTGCCGTCTGTGGGGACTTTGCAGCGTTGTGGCGGCATGGCGGATAACCCAGAAGAGCAATCATCAAACTCAGATTTCTTGCGTATAACTGAGAGCAAAAAGGAATAATGTTTCCTTAACTTGCATCACCTTTGCAGTGATAACACACATTCGCCATACTCCAACGGCAAAATCCCAAAGGAATAATGTTTCCTTAACTTGCATCACCTTTGCAGTGATAACACACCTTTGCCCTACTCCAATGGCGAAATTCCAAAGGAATAATGTTTCCTTAACTTGCATCACCTTTGCAGTGATAACACACCTTTGCCCTACTCCAATGGCGAAATTCTAAAGGAACAATGTTTCTTCGACTTGCAATCACCTTCTTAGTGATAACTGATAACACTCTTTATGCACCTTCGCCCTACTCCAACGGTGAAATTCCAAGTCCTCCGAGCCCAAAGTCTCGCCTCCCTTTAGTGGGACACCTCCACCTCTTGGACCCTCTCATTCACCACTCCCTCATCTGTCTCTCCAAGCGCCATGGCCCCATCTTCTCCCTCTATTTCGGCTCCATGCCCACCGTGGTTGCTTCTTCTTTTGAACTCTTCAAGCTCTTCCTCCAAACCCATGAGGTCACCTCTTTCAACCCCAGGTTCCAAACCTCTGCCATCCGCCGCCTCACCTATGACAACTCTGTCGCCATGATCCCCTTCGGACCTTACTGAAAATTCATAAGGAAGCTCATCATGAACGACCTCCTTAAACGCTACCATCGTGGCCAAGCTCAGACCTCTTAGGAGCCAAGAGATCAAGAAAGTTCTCAAGGTTCTTGCACAGATGCAGGGGACAGCCAAATCGTGGCGGTATGACGGAGAACCTCGAGGAGCAATCCTCCACCCAACACCCCAACTCCCGAACTCCAAGATAATACTCCTCCCACCCATGGGAGGATAATAAGCGCGCACATCGCCAACCAACCCCAACCCAGCAACAACCAAGAGAGGACAACCGTCCTCCCACTGAAGCCCCGCCACCCGACGGCCTAGGAGAGAAGGCGGTCCAGATAATCCAAGAGCTGTGCCTTAGGGTGCAAGACCTCAAAGGTCGAGTTACACCCAAAGAAAATCACAACGCCGAAAATGGAAGTCATGCAACCTCTAGATCAAGATCTCGCCATGAAACCAGGCACGGCGGATCGCCAGAACGGCGACATGCCAAGAGATACAATCGCAGCATATCCCGTGACCACGAACACGACAGGATGCCTGAACGATGACACGGCAAAAGGTATGATCGCAGCGTCTCACGCAACCCGGCTCATCAACATGACACGGACGACGACCGACAACATCGAGAGGCCAAACGCACAAAAAGTGACCACGTGATAATGGGAGCCACTCTCTTCACTGAAAGAATCCTGAAAGCAAAACTCCCTAAAGGCTTCGACAAACCTACGGATATGAAGTACGACGGAACCAAGGACCCCAGGAGCACCTAACGGCCTTCAAAGACAGGATGAACCTAGAAGGGGCCGCTGACGCGGTCCGAGGTAGGGCCTTCCCGGTAACCCTAGCCGGGCCAGCGATTAAATATTCAACGCCCTCCCCAACGGATCCATAACTGGCTTCCACAATATCTCACAGAAGTTCATGGCCCAATTCACCACCAGAATCACCAAAGCTAAACACCCCATCAGCTTATTGGGAGTCACCCAAAGACAAGACGAGTCCACAAGAAAATACTTCGATCGGCTTCAACGATGAATGTTTAACGGTCAACGGACTGACGGACTCAGTCGCAAGCCTTTGCCTAACTAACGGGCTCATGAATGAAGACTTCCGGAAACACCTAACTACCAGACCAGTGTAGACCATGCACGAGATTCAGAGCGTCGCAAAGGAGTACATAAACGACAAGAAAGTAAGCCAAGTCGTAGCCGCCAATAAACGGCAGCACTGCAGCACACGACACGGCAGCACGGCACCTCGACATAACCCCCACCAAGAGAAAACCATAAAGAACATCCCAAACCAGCAAACGTAAACCAACCCCCCAGAATCGGAAAATTCCCTAACTACACACCTCTGACGGCCCCGATCACCGAGATATACCACCAAATAGCCGATCAAGGTATTCTCCTGAGGGCCCGACGACTCAAGGAAAAAACGGGCAGCAATAAGACCCTATACTGCGACTACCACCGAGGATGCGGACACAGAACATAAGATTGTTTCGACCTAAAAGACGCCCTCGAGCAAGCCATACGAGACGGCAAACTCCCCGAGTTTGCCAAAATCATCAGGGAACCAAGACACGTGGAAAAAGACAAATCACCAGAAAAAGAAGGACGTAACCCGGGGACACAGAGACAAGCCTCTAAGGAAAGCCCTGAAACAGATCCGACCATTATCGTGAACGTCATCACAGGGAAAGACACCCCAGGGAAATCAAAATTAGCACTGAAGAAGGATCTCAAGATCCTGGTAGTCAGAGACCAAACCCTAACCGCCACCACCAATAGAGTGATAACATTCTCCCCTGAGGATTGCCAGCACGACACCTTGGCAGAAGACGCCCCCTTTGTCATCTCGGCAAAGATTGGAACCGGGCTAGTAAGAATTATACTGGTGGATACAGGAGCAGACTCTAACATCCTCTTCAGAGGAGCCTTCGACAAACTCGGACTTCGCAACGACAATCTACAGACATACCGCAAACGGAGTCACGGGACTCAGAGACAACTTCCTCAAACCAGACGGTTCTATCGTCCTTCCCCTGACGATAGGAACGGGAAACCAAAGGAAGACAATCCTATCCGAGTTTGTGGTCTTCAAAGACTCCACCGCCTACAACGTCATCCTCAGAAGAAAAACAATTAACGACCTCTCCACCGTCATCTTCACCAAATACCTTCTCATGAAGTTCACAGCAGAGGATGGCTCCATCGGAACTATTCACGGAGACCGAGAGATCGTAGTAGAATGCGACAACGCCAGCTTAGCCTTGCAAAAGAAATCTCGCAACGCGGCCGGCATATTCTTAGCTGACCTGGACGTCCGACAAGACGGGCAACCTAGGCCGGAACCAGAAGGGGACATGGAGAAAATTGCAAATAGGGCAAACCAAAGAAGAATATACTTTCATCAACAAGAACTTCCCATACGACCTTAAAGAGGATCTCTCACTTCTCCTAAGACAAAGCAGAGACTTGTTTGCATTCACACCTGCTGATATGCTGGGAATAGACCCCAATCTAATGTCTCACCGACTAGCAGTAGACCCCAAGGCTAAACCTGTGGCACAGAGGAGACGAAAAATGTCTCCCAACCGAGCAGCCGAAGTCAAAAAACAGGTTAAAGCCCTCATCGAAGCAAGCTTTATCAGGGAACTGCCCTACACAACCTGGCTGGCTAACGTTGTGCTAGTAAAAAATGCTAATGGGAAGTGGCCAATGTGCGTTGACCACACGGACCTGAATAAAGCCAGTCCAAAAGATGCCTTCCCTCTACCGAATATTGACGGGCTGGTAGACGCCGCATCCAGCCACCAGTACCTCAGTTTCATGGACGCGTATTCCGGATACAATCAGATACCATGCACCGACCCGACGAGGAGAAGACGACCTTCATCACTCCCGACGGCACGTACTGCTACACAGTCATCCCCTTCGGCCTAAAAAATGCCGGAGCCACTTACCAAAGGCTCGTCAACAAGATTTTCCAAAACCTGCCTGGGACCAAGATGGAAGTCTACATAGATGACATGCTCGCCAAGACCGAATCCGGCGGGCAACTTATCAGCAACCTCGAGCTTATAATGAACACCCTAAGAAGACATCAAATGCGCCTCAACCCGACAAAATGCACCTTCGGGATGGAAGCAGGAAAGTTCCTCGGTTTCATGATCACGCAACGCGGGGTAGAAGCTAACCCCGAAAAATGTAGAATCGTCCTTGAAATGGCAAGCGCAAAAAATCTCAAAGACATCTAGAAACTTATCGGCCAACTAACCGCACTATCTTGTTTTCTCGGCGCGTCGGCCCAAAAGGCAAAACCTTTCTTCAAACTTATGAAAAAAGGAACCCCCTTCAAATGGGAAGCGGAATGCGAAGAGGCATTCCAACATTTCAAGAAGTCCTAGCAAAACCCCCGGTTATCGCTAAACCCCAAACAGGAGAGGTCCTCTACCTATACCTATCTATAACAGAGGAAGCACTCGCAGCAGTGCTTATCCGAGAAGACGAGAATAAGGCCCAGCGACCCATCTACTTCATAAGCAAAGTATTACAAGACACAGAATCGCGCTACTCACGCCTCGAGAAACTCACATTTTCACTCTTCACGGCATCCCGTTGTCTCGGACAATATTTCCAGGCCCACCCCATTACGGTCTGAATCGACCAAGCGGTCAGGCAAGTCCTGCAAAAGCCCGACCTAGTCAAAGGAATAAATTGGGAAAGGAGCCTACAAGCTCAAAAAACTCGACGGAACCGAGATCCCGAGAACCTGGAATACCGCCAACTTACGGCGATATTACACGTAGGAACACTCCCTCCCTTAAAACTATGTCTTTCACTTATATTATTTTATTTTATTCTCCTTGTATTATTTTAGGGTACTCTTTCCCTCCCCCCAAAACGGAGGGTTTTAACGAGGCCCAAACTTAATAAAATTTCATTTAAAAATGCACTTGCCATGCTTCATCCCATATTGTCGTAACGGCAAAAAGAGTAAAACGGATATCCAAACAACAAAACGGATATCCAAATAAGTAAACGGCTACTCGGGAACTGATCACCCCGAGGCCAATAAAATATATCCAAATAACCAAACGGATATCCAAATAAGTAAACGGCTACCCGGGAATCGATCACTCCGATGCCAACAAAACGGATATCCAAAAAACAAAACAGGTATCCAAACAACAAAAAATGACGGCCCGGGATCGATCACCGTGAGGCCAACAAAACGGAAATCTAAATAAGCTAAATAAACAAAGTTTTGAAATCGGCCCACCAAGAGGCCTAAAATAAGTTCACAATAACGGCCTAGAAAAGGCCACACAAAACAAGCATGAGCTGACGGTCTTCCAACTCGCGAAAAACCGAACTGACCAACATCCCGCCAATCAGTGCAGGATGACGTCACGTCCTTTCTAGGCTCCTCACAGTCTCCCAAACTACAGAGAATTGGACTCTCCAAACAACTTAGCATTGAGACCAAGTAAGCATGCTCTCGATCATGCTCCAGGGGCAACTGTTCCAGACCCGATCTTTGGGCCCTTCATCGGAACGGTCATCAAACCCAGCATGTGATGAGACGCACAAAAAACGGGGTCCTCGCCTGACCATGAAACGGCTAGAAACTCCCCAAAATTCTCGACCTTGATCAGAAAAACCAAACAACGATCTCCTTGCCAAACCACAACGGCGAGGAAAAGGTTCCTCCAGCGATGAGACCGAGCACCCTCATTCTCTCACTCCGGGGGCAACTGTTACGGATCTGGCCCACGGATCCTACACTTGGAACGGTCCCCGAACCCGGTTACCAGGGTCTGACCCGCTTCGCCCTTCCAGAAGGCCCGGAACGAGCCCACTAGAGCTCCTAACCAACTTTCGAATTCAAACGTCTCCCTTATCTTAGTCAAATAAGATAAGATAAGATAAGATAATTCAAACGTCTTCCTTATCTTAGCCAAATAAGATAAGATAAGATATTCCCCATCACCTATAAATAGAGAACCCAGGTCCCTCCAGGTATTCATTCATTCCTCACATCTTATACCTCTTAGATCCATTCTGACTTGAGCGTCGGAGTGTCTTTGCAGGTACCTCCCCCCATTGCTCCAGTCAAGTGATCTGGCATCTGCCTCAACCCGCAAGTTCTCGATCCATCTCTCAACCCGTACCAGAGACATCTTGTACAAAAACCTTTTTTACAACAGAATTACTTTGCAATTTTTCGAAAAATGACGCATAAGTATTGTCATTTGCTACTTTAGGCATTTTTGTTAACAAAAATAAATTTTCTTCATATTTTAATATTTTTAATACATTTTTAAATGTTGAAGATACTTCTCTCATTATCATAAATCGAAATTGTTTTTGTAGCAATTAAATAATTTAAAAACATTTTTTGTGGGTTACTCTTACACACATAAACTTACAAATTCTTCTACTATTCTTTTATTAAATAACAATCAAGTATATTTTAAAAGGAAAGTGAAAAAAAAAAAAAAAACTAACTAGCAAGAAAGTGAGAAACACTCTTTTGACCAAAGTTGTATATTTTTTGGGACTTATGAATTCAAGAGTGGATTATGTTTCATTTCACCAAAGAAAAAATTCAGTCCATGAGCGGCCCATGATTACAAGCCGAGCCCAACTAGGTCCAAACCCAAACATCATATTCCCATTTCCCAACCCCGCCCCCTTTCTTTTCTTTGTACTACGCCTATCACATCTTACAAATAATTGAAATAAATATAATTTGAAATAATTTCAAAAACATATTAAAATATAAAATATTTACATTTATTTGTAATAATTATATAAGTATGCACAATGGTGGTGGTTGATATAACATTTATAATCCCGCTGTATTACCAACAGCATATCTGCCAACTTCTACTAATTCTTATTTATTATTGTATTTAACAAAAATGTCTTTATAGATATATCTAATAAAAATATATTTTTTATGACTATATCTAATAAAAATATCTTTATATATATTTTTTAAATATATCTCTTTATACATATATTTAAAATATAATAATTAATTATTATTAATAATAAATTGACAAATAATATATTACTATAGCGTATACTTTTCCTTAACATTTATGTTACTTTTCTAATGACGTTCTTTTAGCAAAAGCTTAGTCGTGTTCTATACTTCTATATCTGCGCCTACATTACATACTCTCTGACGCTTCAACCTCACATTCAAATTTGCAATTTGCATTTGAATTGTCTAAAGCACAATCGCAACATGTCAAACGCGACACCATCTAGCAGCAATTATAATTTTATATAGACATATATTAATCTACTAATAGTAATAATAACAAAACAAAATGATCACTCAAAAGCAGACATGGTTTTAACAAAATAAATTTATTTTGCTGGAACAGAATCAAGCCAACTCATGAACTAGTTTAAATTCAACTTGTTAATAGCTCGATAAGCTGAACTCGCAAGTTGGTGAATTGAACTTGAGCCTGAAATTGATGAGCTCATAAATTAAATAAGCCAAACTTAAAGTTGGATAAACTTAGCTCATTAACTCGTGAACAGATTCGATTATATATATATATAATCTTAATTATTTAAAATTTATATTTATTTTTTATATATAATTTTAATGTATGATATAAATAAAAAATTTATAATTTATTGATAGATATACAATATGTAAAATTGATCTTTTTAAATATTTTTTAAAATATATAAGTTATAATTTATTGATGTAGAATTATAAATTATGTTCCTATTATTTGAGCCATCTCGTGAGCTCGAGCCCGCTCATAAATTTTTGGTGAGTCGAATTTCAGCTTAAGAAATAGGTTCTATTATTAATGAGTTGAGTCAAGAGTCAAGCTCAAATTTCGTGAGTCGAGCTTGAACTTAGTCTAGTTCGACTCACTTCTAACCCTATTTATACATATTTTCAATAAAAAAAGTTGTATATCTATTCAATTTATTTAGAATACAAATTCAATTATCAATAAATTTTATCACTTATTATAAAATTGTGATGTAATAATAAATTTTGAATTTAGTACATATTATGTATTAATAGTATAAAAACATATATTAAAATTAATTAAATTACATTATATAGTTTTTAAATGTTCTGGATAAACGGATAATAAAAAAACTCGGTTATACAGGTTCAAACGTTACATAAATAATATAACAATAAAAGACAATATTAATCGACAAAACGAAAAATCGCAAAGAATGAAATGCACATTCAGGGCAGTAAATGCCCAATAATAGATACTCAAAAAAGATATAAAACAGGAAACAAGGAAATTCGAAAAAGGGAACACAAAAACCACTATTATTATCTATAAACACTACTAACTTAAATATTAAAGTGTCTTTGTAAATTGTCCTGCCAATCTGATGTGATGATACAAGTCGAGATCTTTAGAATATTTTATCTCATTCTAACCAAAAGATATCAACGTTAACATAACAAAAAAGGTTAAATATTTTTTTAGTTTTTTATTATGGGTGAAAATAAAGTCTTTAATATGCAATTTACAATTAGATATTCTATAAAAATGATAACAGAAGATAGATTCACATACAAATTAGGCATAATAATAATCATTAACAAAACAGTAAAGTTGTGCACTTAATTATGCATGAGCAAATTAAAGAAACTAGTCCCAATGACGTATATGACCATTACGTAAGCTCAAACGCAATCCAATATATGCAGCAAAAAGTGTGACGTGCAAATCACACGTCTTCTTCATCTATAAATTAAAATCCAAGCGCAAACCACTGACCCAAACCATCCATATTAAAACGTACATTTGAGCCAATATCAAGCAATATAATTCAACATTCAACAAGCAATAATCATGTCTACCTTCTTCCTATATCTCTCACTCATCACAATCTCCTTCCTTCTCACTTTGAAGCTATTATTCAAATCAAGAGCACTCAAAAATCTTCCTCCAGGTCCACCATATCTTCCCCTAATTGGAAACCTCCACCAACTCAAACAACCATTCCACCGCGCTTTCTATGAGCTGTCACGAAAATATGGCAAACTCTTCTCTCTCTGGTTCGGTTCCCGCCTTGTGGTTGTCGTTTCATCACAAACGGCAGCGCAGGAATGCTTCTCCAAAAACGACATCGTTCTTGCAAACCGTCCTCACTTTCTCACCGGAAAGTACATCGGCTACAACGACACCACCCTGGCGCTTGCCCCTTACGGAGACCACTGGCGCAACCTCCGCCGCATCGCAACGGTCGAAGTTCTCTCGACGCACCGTATCACCACGTTCTTGGAAATCCGAAGAGACGAGATCATGAGGCTCGTGCAGAAGCTGGCTCGGGAATGTTCCAACGGCTTTAACAAAGTGGAGCTCAGATCTAAGTTCTCGGAAATGACCTTCAACACTATGATGAGAATGATTTCTGGAAAAAGATACTACGGCGAAGATTGTGACGTCACTGATGTTGAAGAAGCGAGGCAATTCAGAGCAATAATCAAGGAGTTGGTGGCTTTGGGAGGAGCAAACAACCCTGGAGATTTCATATCAGTTCTTCGGTGGTTCGATTTGGATGGTTTGGAGAACAAGTTAAAGAGGATTAGTAACAGAACTGATTCTTTTTTACAAGGGCTCATTGACGAACATCGCAGTCGCAAGATAAACACTAACACCATGATTGATCATCTTTTAACTCAGCAACAGTCGCATCCTGAGTACTATACAGATCAAATCATCAAAGGACTTATTCTGGTATGTTTCTATCTCATCCACCTTAATTCTTCGGTTGATACCTCATATTTAGGATGAGGATAAGTTATATACGACTATATGTTAGGTGTACATCAAAATTAACTATCAAAGATGGTTATTAATATAAAATGGAAAAGTCTAGAAGGTCAGTAACTTTGTTAAATTCTGGCCAACATGTAACTAGCAAAGAAAAATGAGTCATTGGATGAAATTTCACACCATTAAAAATATCATTGATTGCTATTTGATGGCTACAAGTCACAAAAATTACCGTCTCTAGCATTCTTCATATAAAATATATGTTTAAAATATAAATATATATTAAAAATAAATTAAACTATATATATATTTATATACAAATATATTGATGAGTGATTTTAGTAGTTAATTTTAATATTTCAATAGGATTTTTGATTTATATATGATATACATAACATGTGAAAGAAAAACAATAAAAATGCTTAAATCTTTTATTTGACATGCATCACGGTCTAGTATAGGATTTTTCTTGTTATTGCATGTACTGTTACACCTCACAATGGGTTACTTAGATATGATATATAAAATGAAGAACCTGCATGATTCCGTTGAATGAAGTATATATTCTATGCGAAGTAGTCTGGAAAATTAAAGTACTTATCAAATATATTCATCATAACTTGTATTAATAATCAGGGAGTAAATTAGAAACTCAATTAAAAAGATGGTAGCTAAAATCAAAGAATAAAGAAACATGCATGCATGCCTGTTGCTGACAACATGCTCAATTTTTAATTTGGACTTGCAGGTTATGTTACTCGCTGGAACAGACACTTCATCTGTGACTTTAGAATGGGCAATGTCTAATTTATTAAATCATCCAGAAATCATAAAGAAAGCAAGAGAAGAAATAGACAGAGAGATTGGACAAGATCGCCTCATAGACGAGCCTGATGTTTCGAAGCTCAATTATCTTCAAAACATAGTGAACGAAACACTTCGATTGAACCCCGCAGCACCATTATTGGTTCCACATCTTTCTTCAGAGGATTTCACCTTAGAGGGATATAAGGTACCGAAAGACACGATGGTATTGGTGAATGCTTGGGCTATTCATAGAGATCCCAAAGTGTGGGGTGACGACGCTACACAATTTAAACCTGAAAGGTTTGAAAAGCAAGGTGAAGAAAACAAGCTAATTACATTTGGAATAGGAAGAAGAGCTTGTCCAGGAGCGAATTTGGCACAACGCACAGTGAATTTGGCCTTAGGTTTGTTGATTCAGTGTTTTGAATGGGAACGAACAACGCATGAAGAAATTGATATGGTTGAATGGAAAGGACAAGTGGTGTCAAAGAAAATTCCCTTGGAAGCAATGTGTAAAGTGCGTGATCCATTTGCAGCTAAGAATATTATTTAATTTAATGAATAATAGCACTCCATTCTCTATATAGTTAAAGGAATAAATATTTGTGATGCAGGATCCCATATGTGATATGTTCATTAAGTTTTTTCATTAGTTTTTTTTTTTTTTTCGTCTCATTATTTTATATTTTAATAAGAATAATATTAGGATTAGTATAATTTATTATTTTCAGTCAATAATATTTAATAGTATGTAATAAAAAATTGAAATTATATTGATGGAATAAAAATTTAGATTACTGCTTAAAAATACTAACCATTATAAATTAAAATATGTTGTAAAATAAATAAATAAATAATATATAAATAAAAAATTCTAGTATTAATATTTATTAATATTGTTATCTCAATATAACTGAATGGTCATATATATATTAACTTTCATATGTTGCATTGTACATTATAAAAAAAAAGTTTGTTTATGTTATTGTTAGGCTCATTTTTTTGGATATGCAAACTCTGTGTGTGTTTAATATGGGTATGGAGGTGGGGTGGTGCTAGACATGAATGTGGAATAATTTTTTTTGAATTATAAAGTAAAGAAATCGGACTATGCGATTTCTTTATTAAAAAAATTATGAACACAAATCGGATGGTCCGATTTGTGTGGAAAGGAAAATCGGAGGGTCCGATTTGTACTTTTTAATTTTTTTTATTTTGAAAACAAAAATCGAATTGTCCGATTTCATTATTAATTTTTTTTATTGTTTAAAATACAAATCGGACGGTCCGATTTGTGTAATGCAATTTTTTTTAATTTTTTAAATACAAATTGGAGGGTCCGATTTGCTCTTGATATCACAACTGCGTAAAGCACCCATAAAATCCATAACAATGTCCTACACCATTCCTCCTTCCATATCTAAATTAAAAAGTGTTATTATTGTGTGTCTATTGTCTGAGACTTAACCTTCTATATATTTATACACGTACCAAGTTTTTTATTTTTAAATTTTATTAATGTAATATATTTTGAGAATTTGAACTTTTTTCTTATTGAAAAATTGAGCCGCGGAAATTATTAAATGATGGACATTCATCCTTATCACAATACTCCCCTTTAAATGTTCATTTAAGATTATGTCTCATTCAAACCTTACTAAAAAAATTCAATAAAAAAATTTTTAGTGAAAAAAAAAGAGTACAATATATTTTGTGATGAGGACTATCTTGTTAAAAATTTTGTCAAAAAAATCCAATAGGAAAAAAAATCTAACAAAAAAAAAAGAGTAAAGTCTCCCCCTCTTGTCGACACTATTTAATATCTTAAAATCGGCGCATCGCAATCTGATGTACCAATCTTTCAAAGAAGGATTTTGGAAGTGACTTTGTAAATAAATTTGCCAGGTTATCATTTGAACGGATTTGTTGGGCATCAATTGTTCTTTTAATGCATGCTGTATTATCTGCAAACAGAAAAGTTGGAGCTATTTTATATTCAATCAGTCCACATAATGACAGAATATATTGGATAAAACTCCGGAGCAAAAAATACTCATGACTTGATTCATGTATCGCTAGTATTTCAGCATTATTAGAGAATGTTGCTGCTATCGTCTGTTTTGTGGACCTCCATGATATAGCTGTATCACCATATGTGAATAGGTATCTTGTTTGAGATATTTCTTTGTGTGGATCAGACAAATATCCTGCATCTGCATAGCTAACTAATTGTGACTTTGATTCATATGGATAAAACAAACCTATATTAACTATTCTATGAAGATATTGAAAGATTTGTTTGATTCCATTCCAATGTCTTTTAGTTGGAGAGAAACTACACCTTGCTAATAAATTTACAGCAAATGATATGTCAGGTCGTGTATTATTAACAAGATACATTAGTGTTCGAATAACACTGAGATATGGTATTTCAGAACCAAGGATATCTTCATTTTCTTCTTTAGGACGGAATTGATCATTTTCCACATCCAAAGATCTTACGATTATTAGGGTAATCAATGGATGTGACTTATCCATATAAAATCTCTTCAAGATCTTTTTTGTGTATGTTGTTTGATAAATAAAGATCCCATTTTTTGTATGCTCAATCTGCAGGTCGAGACAAAATTTAGTATTTTCAAGATCTTTCATATCAAACTCTTCTTTTAGAGCTTTTATAATTATTGGAATCTCTTTAGGAGTTTCAATGATATTTAAATCATCAACGTACACAGCAATTATAATGAATCCAGATGCAGATTTCTTTATGAAAACACATAGACTGATATCATCATTTTTGAATTCGTTTTGGCTAAATACTCAATAAGACGATTATACCACATTCGTCTAGATTGTTTTAGATCATATAAAGATCTTTACAATTTAACTAAGTATAACCCCTGCTAATATTTATTGGATGCTTTAGACATCTTTAGTCCTTCAGAGAATTTTATATAGATATCACTATCTAATGATCCGTATAAATAGGCTGTCACCACATCCATTAGATACATGTATAGTTCATAGTATGTGGATAAATTGACCAAATAACACAATGTGATTGTATTTATTATAGAGGAATATATTTCTTCATAATCTATACCAGACCTTTGTGAAAAATATTGTGCCACATGTCAAGCTTTATAGTGTACAACTTTATTTTTCTCATTTTATTTTTTCACAAATACCTATCTGTATCCAACAGGTTTTATATCTTCTGGTGTACGGACTACATACAGATCCAAATACTTCACATTTTGCAAGTGAGTTTAATTAAGTCAGCCTTCATAACTTCTTTCCATCTTGGCCAACCATTTCTTTGTCGATATTATTCGACTGTTCTTGGTTCAAGATCTTTACTTTCATGCATGATGTGTAATATCACATTATATGCAAAAATTTTATTGACAATTATTTTATTTCGATTCCATTTTTCTCCTGTAAAGATATAATTTATCGATATCTCATCATTTTCATAATTTTCAGGCACCTGAATGTTTTCTACCATCAATACTGTATTAGAATTTTGGACACTTCTTGGTGTTTCTTCTATGTCTTTATCTTTTTTAACAGGAATACTATTTGTCTTGGTAATTTCAAATGCATGTCTTCTTTTCGATAATTTTTATTTTTGGAACTAATTGGTTTACTATGCTTTTAGCGTGTACTCATTTCAGTAGCTATTTGTTCAACTAAAACATTAATTCGAATTAAGGTATTTTCACTTGTTATTTTTGAACTTTTAGTTCATGTTACACTGATTGAGGATCTAAATGCATTAAGAATGATGCATTCTAATTAAGTTCCTTTTTAAAAAGCTTATTCTCTTTTTCTAATATTAAAAATTTTGATCCATCAAAATGATAATTTGCAAATCAGGCTTTAAATACATCTCCAGTTTATATCTCAAGATACCTCACTATAGAAGAAGAATCATATCTAACATATATCCTCAATTTTTTTGGGGTCCTATTTTGGTGCAATAAGACGGGACAATTGAAACACATATCGCAGACCCAAATATTCTCAAGTGAAAAATATTTGGTTGCTGGCAAAAAGCTAATTGTAGAGGAGAGAATTAACGGTACCTTGTTGGTCTCAAACGAATAAGTTGCTGCAGCAAGTAAAATGGCATGCCTCCAAGAAGAGGTTGGAGACTTGTTCTCATAAGTAAAAATCTAGCAATCAATTGGAGCCATTTAATAAGTAACTCTATTAGTCTATTTTGTGTATGAAAATGAGCTACTAGATATTCAACACTTATATCATTGGCCATACAATAAGCACCTAAAGCTTGAGAGGTAAATTCACCAGCATTATCAAGACGAATTTTTTGATTGAATTTTCCAAAAAACTGTGCTTTTAATCGAATAATTTGAGCAAATAATCTCACACCAGGTTGCAAGAAGATAATAAGCACACATGTGATCATCTCGAAGATGTGTCTAATATGACCATAAAATATCTAAAAAATCCATATGGTGGATGAATAGGTCTACATATATCACATTGAATCCTTTCTAGAAATTCACGAGACTCAAATCAAATCTTTACTGGTGATGACCTTAAAATTAGTTTTCTCCGAGAACATGCAGTACAACAAAATTCACTAGATTTAAGAATCTTCTGATTTTTTTAGTGAATATCCATGAAAATTTTCAATAATTTTCCGTATCATTGTCGTTTTAGGATGACTCAATTGATCATGCCAAATTATGAATTCATTTGGACTAGTAAACTTATAGTTTACAATGGCATGTGATTCAATTGCTCTAATTTTAGTATAATATAATCCGAATGAAAGTGATGGTAACTTTTCTAATATAACATTTTATTTGAATCATGAGTTGTGATATATAAGTACTTATGATTTTCCTCATTCATTATTTTATTATAATATCCATTTCTACGAATATCTTTAAAATTCAACAAGTTTCTTAGAGACTTAATAGATAATAGTGCATTATTTATTATAAATTTTTTTCCTCTAAAAAATAAAATTATAGCTCTTTCAGAGCCTTCTATCATATTACCTGAGCCAATAATTATATTAACACATTTCTTTTGGTACAAGATAAGTAAAATATATATTACTTTTGAGAATGGTATACGAACTTGTACTATCCGTAAGGCAAACATCTTTGTTATATGTTCTCAGGGGCGGAGCTAGAAGAAATATTAGAGGGGGGCAAAAAATATTTACACAATAAAATAAGACTAAAATAAAATTTTAAGGGGGGCTAAACTGAAATTTACATATAATTTACATGTAAAAAATTAAAATTAGGGGGGCCATTGCCCCCCTTTCCTTATACCTAGCTCCGCCCCTGTATGTTCTTACCATTTTTTTCAAAGACAAATAATAATAATAAGGGTAAAGTACTAAATTGGTCCCCTACGTTTGGGCGTAATTCTATTTTGATCCTTAAAGTTTAAAGTGTCCTATTTGAATCCAATAAAGTTTCATTTAGTTTCAATATAGTCTCACTATGAGGTCAAAGTTAAATAATTAACAAAATATCCTACATAACAACAAGATTGATAATCTGGAGAATAAGAACAAGCTCCAGAGGTACAAAATTAACCGTGGATGCATTAATATATTTATGTTATTCTATCTGGATGACTTGATTGAAATGAATTAAAGAAAAACTCAATTTATAGGTGAGTCTCTTCAATATGAACCATCCGTTAATTAGAGGTATATAATTCTTCTCTATTTCAACCATTAAAATTCTAAGGTTATAAATTAAGATTGTTTATTACCTCTCATTTTATTTAGTTATTATTTATTTATATATTTTCTAAAATTAACTTTACTAATTTTAATACTAATTTGTGATGGCATGAGTGGATTTCTATGTGCCTGGACAAAATAAATACACAACAGTAATAATAAAACAATCCAATCATATCTTATTTTCATTTAATTGCATGTCTCAAATTCTCTTTACAATAATACTAAAGAAACAAAAAATAATTAATTTGAACCGTTTAAATATATTTTATTTAATATTTATTTATTATAGAATATATTAAATAAAATTAAAAATAATAAATTTTAATAAATTTTTATTAGTATTTTTAATTATCAAATTTTTTTTATTTTTTGTGTGCGTATAATTACAATAATTTAGAGTTATATACATTTATTAGTTTAAATAAAATAATATTTAATTTTAAATTCTAATTTAAATTATTTTAGAATCAGATAAATCGGTTAAATAAATCTCTAAAGTGGTCTCTTAGATTAGGCTCGTACACTAATATTGTCCTCAGTTTTCAATTGCACTATATATACCCTCCAGTTTGAGCTCCGAGCAACATACAAATCTTTCTACCTAATTTCAGCATTAGTCAGCATCGCAGGTGGAGCGCTGACCTGGCGTTGCCAGCTCCACGTAGAACGTCTGAAACGACGTCGTTTTGCTTGTAAGGGAGGACTGAAGCAAAACGGTGTCATAATGTCATGCAGGGGTATTGAAAGATTTCTTAGGCAAGGGTGATCATTCATAAGTATTTTTTCTTCTTCTCTTCAAACGTTTCTTCTCCTCTTCCTCTAGAGAATGTCATCATAGTAGAGCACCTTCACCTTACCGATTTTTTGAGTTCGTTGGTAGGAGAAGGAAGGACGCCAACCATAGAAAGTTGCTGAACCAGAGGGTACCATCATCGTGAATATCAAAAAGGTTAGCAATACTATTACGAATTAAAATCTAATTTATTTTTTTGGGTACTCATTGATGGTTCTTCACTTGAGTTGTTGTTTGAGGTGATTTCATTTGCATTTGGTGTTTTTTGAGATTTTTATGCTGTTAGATTTTTTGTGGTTACTATGTTAACATGAGGTTTGGTTTGCTCTGTTTTTCTATTTATGAAATAGGAGATTTTTCCATTAATGATACTCAGGTGGAGTTGTGGTACACTGTTAGTGCTGCATATGTTTAATTTGTTTATTTATATATCTTGCAGATGGATGAAGTATTGGACATTATGTTTCATCGTGGAGGAACTTTTGAAAAGGGTGTTAATGGAAAGATGAGGTACTATCCTGATAATAGAAGCTGTCTGAGTGATGTTGAGGTGGATAGGTTGGATGTATTTTATTTGAGAAACTATTTTAAGAAGCTAGGTTATGACAGAATGAAGAAAGGTTGGTGGCTTGTATATGGAAAGAGCATAGAGGAAGGTTTGAGAAAGTTAAACACTGATGCAGACTTAAGAGAGATATGTCGGATGGGTTCACAAAACCAAGGTCTTGTTGATATATTTATGAACATGAGGTTTCATCACTTGAACTGATGCAAGGGAAGGAGGTTATGATATATGTTGATGATCAAGTAAGGGATCTTGGAGAACAAACAAAGAAAAATGGCACATCCATCCCACACCGTTGTGCCAATCCAAATGCCAAAAAGACTCCTACTGTTAATATTAGTCTACCTAGGGAGCAGGAGGTTAAAGTCTCAATTACGGTGCCTACTGAACAAATACTGAAAAAGAAGACTAAGAAAGCCCCCAAACCAACTCAAACCAAAGTGAACAAGAGGTATTGCTTGAGGTCTGCTACTGGAGTAGGTTGCACAAAGGGTCAGAAAAAGTCTCAAGGTAGTAAGATACCTGTAATGTTGTTGTCCTCTGATGAAGACTCCTCTAATTCTTATGAGAATTCAGAAGATGAGCCCTATAAACCAGTTAGGAAAGACAACTCATCTGATTCATGTGTTGGGGACCCTATTCCTTCATGTAAGCTAAAAAGTAGAAAGAAAACAACAAAAAAAGTGATGAACAAGGTAATAATAAGGGCAAGAGTAAGGATAAGGAGCAGATATATGTTGATGACGATGCTTTTGTAGAGGATGTTGAAGTAGATCTTAGATTCATGGGAGGTGGTAGGACGGATAATTATGATACCTATGATTCTGGAACTGATTCTAATGGTGCCAACTCGTGGCATTCGTTGGAGATGAATACTCCACCCGATTTTGAAGATGAACTAGAGGAAGAGGTCTGATCTGATGAGGTGTTTTCAGTTTTTAGGGAGGGTGCTAGGTTTGGTGAAGTACATTTAGAGGTTGGAATGAAGTTTAATACCATGTGGGATTTTAAAGAGATTGTTAGGGAGTACACCATTCAGGAGGAAAGGTGTATTCGATTCAATAAGAATGATAGGAAGAGGTTAAGGGCGATATGCAAGGTGAAGGAATGTAGCTGGGTTATTTTTGCTTCCAAGGACTGTGATGATACTTGTTGGCAAGTGAAGACATTCAGAGATGATCATACCTGTGCGAGAGAGGACAAGAACAGAGCAGCCAACAGAAAGTCAGAAACTAGGTTGCTAGTAAATTAGTGAGAAAAGTGAGAAAATATCCCAACTTTAGACATTGTGATGCTAGTACATTCTTCAAGACTAAGTATGATTTGTCTTGAATAGGAATTCAATCTCAAGGACACTATCTGATGCTAGAAATCTTGTATATGGTGATGAAAAGGCACAATATGCATGCAATGGTAAAGGACTATGGGGAGACACTTTTGAAAACCAACCCGGGTTCAACTGTTCAGATTTGCACTATTTCGCAGCCAAACGGTGAGGTGATTTTTGATAAGATGTATGTCTGTTTAAGTAGATGCAAGAATGGCTTCAGGGCTAGCTGTCGTCCACTCATTGGACTTGAAGGAGCTTTCCTAAAGACTATGTTTGGAGGCCAAATTCTTTCAGCTGTTGCGCAGGATGCTAACCATCACATATACGTCATTGCATGGACAATTGTGGAGGTTGAAAACACAATAAATTGGAAGTGGTTTCTTGAATTGTTGCACCAAGACTTGGGAGATTACAAAACACATAATTGGTGCTTTATTTCTGACATGCAAAAGGTATTTAACTTATTATGCCTATGATGATATATCATATTAGTTGCTACTACTATGTTTAAAGGACTTGTACATATTAGTTGCTACTGTATCATATTAATTGCTACTACTATGATGGATGCACTGTATCATATTAGTTGATACTGCTATGTTAAAAGGACTTGTTTAGTTGCACGATAACAAAAGTTAGGGACTTTTCTGGTGAGTGAACAACAATGTGAGGGATTGTTATGGTGAGTGAAACCCAATGTGAGGAACATTTATGGGTCACAATTATGAATACTTATGCACTCTAATTTGCAACAATTAATGGATATGAATGCCTAATTGTATGCATTAAACTCTGGGTTGCAGGGTCTGATTCATACTGTGCAGGAGGTGATGCCTAATGTACATCACCGATTCTGTGTATGGCATCTTTGGAGAAATTTTAATAAACAGTGAAAAAATCTAGAGCTATGGGGCTTATTATGGGACTGTGCACATGCCACTACTTTTGAAAAGTTCAAGGAACACAGAAAAAAGATGACGCGGCTTAATGCGGATGCATGGACATACCTAGAAAAATGGCCAACACATTCTTGGACAAGATCATAGTTCAGTCACAGGCCAAAATTAGATTCAATTTATAACACACGTTGAAGTATTCAATGCAAAGATAAAGAAAGCTAGGAGAAAGCCGATAATCACATTGCTTGAAGAGGTGAGGATGTTTGTAATGAGGACAATGGCCAAAAATAAGGTGAAGCTTAATAATCATGTGGGATATTTTCTCCAGTAATCAATAGCATACTTGAGAAGGTGAGGAAGCAATATAAACACTGACAACCAATTTGGACTGGAGACACCGGCTATGAGAAGTTCGAAGTACATGGACACCTTACAAACCATGTAGTTGACTTGAGAAAAAGGCTATGTACTTGCCAATTTTGGATGCTAACTTGTAATATCTTTAAATCTTTATCACAAATTTATCATAAGTTCATTAGTTGTTTACTCTGCCTATTTACCCAATTACTTATTCACCATATTTATGGTACGAGTTTCATGATTACTTAGATACCAATATGCTTGGCTGGTTAATCGATTAGCCATTAATATAAGTACTCAATGTCTAATCACTTAGTGAAAATTTGGTTATCGTTACTACTATTGCAGGAATCTCGTGTGTTCATGCTTGTGCTGCTATTGCTAAAGTGAACAAGCATCCAGAAGATTTCTATCACAAGCTATTAACTATGGAGTTATACAAAGTCACTTACAGTTACCACATCAACCCCTTACCTGGCCAACAATTATGGAAAAGATTTGAGAACAATAGACCTTTGGCACCATTGGTTAAGAGAAAATCGGGACAGCTCCAAACCAAGAGAAAAAAGGATGCGAACGAAGGAGGACATAGTCTAATAAGAAATCAAAGCCAACTACCACTTTGAAGAGGCAGCTATGACCATTTACTTGCAAGTATTGTCTGCTGAAAGGTCAAACAAAAAGAGGATGTCAGAAAAAGAGGGATGCCGATGCTGCAGAAGCTACTGCTGTTGCTGCTGCTGCTGCCAAAGTTGTGGAGGCTGCTGCAAAGGACCCTAAGAATGTTGCTTAAAATGTTACTGCAACTGCATCTGTAAATGCTACAACAACTAGTACTAGTGCAACTTACTGCAAGTGCCACTGTAACTGCAATAGGAACTGGAACTGCAACAGCTTCTGCTACCGCTGATCCTACCCCTCTTGTGGAAGTAGATGTCTAGCAGGTTGAGATTGATCTATCTCAGCCATCATACTCTAAAGCAGAAGACTCCCAAAAGTTATTGTATCATAATGCTAAGTATCTTTTTAATATTTGAAATATTCTAATTTCTATAACTGTTTTTGATGACTGTTGTTTGCACTGCAGAATCATCCACTTAAGAAGAAGACACCAACTAGACCTGCAAAACTGCCACCTAGAAGAAAGTCACCTCCTCCAACAGGGTCTGCACCATTGAATCCAATACAGGGAGCTAGTGATGCTACCGCAACACAGTTGGCAGGCTTCCTTAAGTTTGTGCCCACCCTAGCATTCAAAACCCCAAGAAAGAAGTGATTAATGTCCATAAATTTAAGATGTCAGTATGAAAGTTTGTGTTATTTTGTGAAACAATTATGACAATGTTCTATTTGTTTTTTGTTTGTTCATGGTGATTTATAGATTTCTCTGCAACTATATTATTGTAATTAGGTTACCGAAAAATAGCTAAAATAATGCTATGTATCTTTTTTATTGTTATTATCATCACTGTATTATTGCATAACTTTATATGAACTAATGTTGTTATGGATCAGTTATGAATGATACTTTATGTTAGCTATTGTTATTGTTGCAGCTTATCCATTTTATAATTGTGTGTTCAATTACATTTACAAAAATAAAACCACAGAAACAACCTATCAAAGAGCACAATCATTTGATGCATCAAAATCCACCTTATATCAATTACAATGTTTATAAAATAGATTACATTAATATCATGGTTCTGTGCTGCAGGACTGATTCTATTCAAACCTTCAACACCAACATTAACACAAACATACATAATATTAAAAATCCTAAACCAAGTACTTTGATAATCACTTTTACATTTTTTGTATTTGCTTCCAATTTACCCACCCTCTATGCAATGTTCATCTTCATCTCACCATTTTTATTTTCTTCATCAGATTTCACCGGCACTTCATCTTGTACAGAATCTTCCATACAAATAAACCGCATCAATTCTTTTTATTAGTCTTCAAATATACATCAAGCTTAGCAATCATTAACCTCAAATCAACAATACTTAAAATTTCAGAAAGTTAGTGCACTCACATTATAATTTGGACACTCGAAGAACAGCTTATTAGAATGCGCATTTGTCCCTGACCACCGAAGGACCGACCGACACCCACATCCGCACCACTCCGAAACTGGTCCACGCCTGTTTCGCACATTGTTCCTTGTCCACTTTTTCATCGTAGAGGAGTGATTCGACCTTCCTGAAACGTGACTGTCACTTATGGCCGCAATAGCGATGGCAAGATGAAGAAGAAGAAATAGAAGTAGAAGAACTATAACATGATGAAGAAACGATTAAAAAATGAAGAAAGAAGAACTACGTTTAAGGTTTATGATTGGTGCCAAGGACTAAATTGGAGAATTTTAGAGCGTATTCCACGTCAACTGATCATTTTAGACGTCTTACGTGGAGCTGGCAGCGTCAGGTCAACGCTCTGCCTGCTGATTCATGCCGGAATTGGATAGAAGAATCTATATGTCGTCCAAAATTCAAATTAAAAAGTATATTTAATACTATTAAAAATTGAGAGACAATATTAATATAAAAACCCAATTTAAAAGACTACTTTAAAAATTTACT
Source organism: Arachis hypogaea (assembly GCF_003086295.3). Classification (NCBI taxonomy): domain Eukaryota; kingdom Viridiplantae; phylum Streptophyta; class Magnoliopsida; order Fabales; family Fabaceae; genus Arachis; species Arachis hypogaea. The sequence continues at coordinate 7,580,100 of NC_092050.1, forward strand.
CTAAATTGGTCAAAGATATAAATGTTGATACTATTTTTAAAAGTATTTTTCTTTTATTTTTTTCTTAAATCATTGGTTTTTTTATAAAGGAAGAAAACAGCGTGGATTTTTCCTTCCTCCTTCTCCAGTCCCAAGAACTTATATGATGAGTATGACGTAAGCACAAACGCAAGCTCAGGCATTGCATGTAAGCCGCAGAAAGGGTGACGTGTCAGGTGTCTTTTTCTATAAAATCGAACACTAGCCGAAACTATCCAAACACTACTGGAAGCAATTCAATAATCATGTCCACTTTCCTATATCTCTCACTCGTCACAATCTCCTTCCTTCTCACTTTGAAGCTATTATTCAAATCAAGAGCACTAAAAAACCTTCCTCCAGGTCCACCATATCTTCCCCTAATTGGAAACCTACACCAACTCAAACAACCATTCCACCGCGCTTTCTATGAGCTGTCACGAAAATATGGCAAACTCTTCTCTCTCTGGTTCGGTTCCCGCCTTGTGGTTGTCGTTTCATCACAAACGGCAGCGCAGGAATGCTTCTCCAAAAACGACATCGTTCTTGCAAACCGTCCTCACTTTCTCACTGGAAAGTACATCGGCTACAACAACACCACCCTCGTGCTTTCCCCTTACGGAGATCACTGGCGCAACCTCCGCCGCATCGCAACGCTTGAGGTTCTCTCAACGCACCGCATCAACTCGTTCTTGGAAATCCGAAGAGACGAGATCATGAGGCTCGTGCAGAAGCTGGCTCAGGAATGTTCCAACGGCTTTAACAAAGTGGAGCTCAGATCTAAGTTGTCGGAAATGACCTTCAACACTATAATGAGAATGGTTTCTGGAAAACGATACTACGGTGAGGATTGTGACGTCACTGATGTTGAAGAAGCAAGGAGATTCAGAGCAATAACCAAGGAGTTGGTGGCTTTGGGAGGAGCAAACAACCCTGGAGATTTCATATCAGTGCTTCGATGGTTCGATTTTGATGGTTTGGAGAACAAATTAAAGAGGATTAGTAACAGAACTGATTCTTTTTTACAAGGGCTTATTGATGAACATCGCAATGGCAAGAGAAACACTAACACCATGATTGATCATCTCTTAACTCAGCAACAGTCGCATCCTGAGTACTACACAGATCAAATCATCAAAGGACTTATTATGGTAAGTTTCTATTATTCTTCCCTTGTTTTATTTTATTGACGAATTATTATTGCGGTTCATGGTTTGCATAGTCCTTTTGCTTCAACTTTACGGTGAGCTTGCAAGTTGCAACCTCATAATTATAGGATGAGGACGAGTTTATACGATAAAAAGAGGATAAACAACTGAATAAATCAATGATAGTGGGCTTGCACATGTGGTAGTCAATAGCATGTTTATTGATTGGTCCACGTCGTTGACTAGGTCGGCGTCTTCCAATGTTGATATAATGATATCCATATTCGTATATATATAGTTATGCTTAATCTAGTCACTTATACACTATTTTTGTTGTTAATATTAATAGTATACTGATTTCAGTATAGAGTATACACACAAACAATGAATGTTTAAATATTTTATTAATAGTACCTAACTAAATCTACTTTTTTGGTAAAGTAAGAAAACAAGTCACATATAACAAACTCATTAGATGCAACTTTTAATTAGTTAAATATAAAATATAGAATTTTTTTAAATATAACGATATATTAATATTTAAAATTATTAAAACACCAATATACTAATACACTTAAAAATTCCTAAAATATGTAACATCTTTAAGAGTTTTCTCAAACCAAAAAAAGATATTAGAGTAATACAAATGCTTAATTTAATGTTAGTCCAATTTAACACTACTGCTTTAATTATGCGGGTCCCTGTGTTTCTGTCCCATCTATCACTACCTTGGACTATGTATTTATTTGACATGGTCAGAGCTAGTATATTGGCTCAGTTATTTCCTACTATGCACCTCTTCATGAAGGGTTGCTTAGATTAGATAAATATAGAATAAGAGTATTATCCCATAATGACATCTTCACGTCAATGTGAAAATGACGAAAATGATGATATTGCAAATATTAGATAATTTAATATATTTTATTGAATATATTTTATTTAATAATTTATAATTTTTTTTATAATTCTTTTCATATAAAGTATCTTCGTAAACATATATATCTCTTAAAAAAATAACCTATATGATTCTATTCATTGAAGTATTCTATGACTCTGTGCTAAGTAGTGTAAAAAGTTCTTTATCAAATATATTCATAACCTTTATTAATTATCATGGAGTAGATTGCAAACTCTACTGAAAATATAGTAATAACTAAAATTCACAAAATAAACATGTATAGTATGCTTCATCTTTACAAAATACAGAATTTGTTTTAAGTGAACTTTAAAAAAAAAAGACATTTTTAAGTAATATTTTTTTATCAAATTTTAAAAAAAATTAAAAATAATTTTATATTTAAATATCTTATATAAAAACATCTTTTTATTTAATAATGATATTTTAGTATAATAATATAAAAATATTTTTATATTTATTTATTATGTAAAAAATATTTTTTTTATTAATTTTATCTTTACTATTGGAATTTTACTAAATATACTAAAAATAAAAAAGATATTTTTTATTAAAAAATATATTTCTAACGACTTAATAACACCCAAAAAAAATACTTAATATTTATTTCATAATTTTAACTTGTAGGTTATGCTGCTTGCTGGAACAGACACATCATCTGTGACTTTAGAATGGGCAATGTCTAATTTGTTAAACCATCCAGAAATACTAGAAAGGGCAAGAAAAGAAATAGACACAGAGATTGGACAAGATCACCTTATAGACGAGTCTGACATATCAAAACTCAATTATCTTCAAAACATAGTGTACGAGACATTTCGATTGCATCCTGCAGCACCATTATTGGTTCCACATCTATCTTCAGAGGATTGCACCTTGGAAGGATACAAGGTACCGCAAAACACAATTGTATTGGTGAATGCTTGGGCTATTCATAGAGATCCCAAAGTGTGGAGTGACGACTCTACACAATTTAAGCCTGAGAGGTTTGAAAAGGAAGGTGAAATAAATAATCTACTAACATTTGGAATAGGGAGAAGGGCTTGTCCAGGAGCCAATTTGGCACAACGTACAGTGAATTTGACATTAGGGTTGTTGATTCAGTGTTTTGAATGGGAGCGAACAACACATGCAGAAATTGATATGGCTGAAGGAAAAGGACTTACCGTGTCAAGGAAAATTCCCTTGGAAGCAATGTGTAAGCTGCGTGATCCATTTGCAACGAAGGCTATTATTTAATTTAATAATATTAGCACACAATTATCTGTATAATTAAATGAATAAACATCTGTACGTACGTGTAGGATCACTTATGTTGTGGCTGTGTCCATTAAGCTTTTTTATTAGTGGTTTTTTTTCCCTCGTGTCCTGTTGCTTTATAATAATTATATGTGAAATCTTTCCCTTTATCAGTTGGAAATGGAGGGTCATTTTTTTTTATATGGAACAAAGGTTGGTGTTGTTTAACTTAATGGATGCATGGACAAATTTTTCTCTACTATGGTGTCAGGCATTTTACTTTTGGCCTGTTTTTGTTTTTTTTTTTGTTCAGGAAAGGGAACAAATCGTAGACTGCGATTTGCTTTTCGAAGGCTTTTCAAAATTTTTTTTATTTGTTTCAGCCCAAACGCGGCTTGCATTTTGTGATGGGTTAAATTTTTTTTTCGTAATAACAAATGTGCTGAGTGTCAGCTTTTTTTTTGGAAACGCAAAATACAGGCTGCGTTTTTTACATTGTCAGATTATTTTTTTGAAAAATGAAAAATGCAGGTTGCGTTTGTTGAGAAAAAAAATATTTTAATGAAGAGGTCTGCCTATAAATATAAAGCACTCCTTACCCAAATGGCCTTACTCCCATTCTACTCATCATACTCTTCTTTCGAATACATATGTTGTAGTTCTTAGTTTTTTTGGCAGTTAGGTGTGTCAAAAAAATTGGAGTATGTGAGGTTGAAGTTATGAAAAATATTGCAAATTTGCGAGTATATTATAACGGTGAAGTTATACCAAACACACATGAAGGAGTGATTTTTGCTTATTGTAAATGTCCATTGTCATTTGCTATTCCATGTACCATGAGCTTTGTCGAGTTGCAAAATGGGCTTTGTAATAACATTCAAAGCCACATTTTGAAAAGGGTGAGCAACCTTTTATACAGAAGTCCTGTGCAAGTATTTGGTGGGCTAATACAATTTCAATTAATGTCCATCACTGACGATGCCAGTATGCAGCAGATGTTCTGTATTTATCAACAAACCCGATTTCACGTGCCGATGATAGAGTTATACGTTGAGTTTGAACAGCAGTCAGGGTCGGGCGCGGTCAGCGAGGAGGTCAATGTTGATGAGCTCGGGAATATATATTGGGAAGAAGATAATAATGACAGTGAAGAGGAGTTCGAAGCTAAGTCGATGACGAAAACGATGACGGAGACTTGGCAAGCAATCCGGAGGTGCAAAATGAAGCGAATGCAATTGTAAGCCATCACCCGTTTAGTGTTCCGTCTTTCATGCGGACTCTAGATCTCGAAGCCATACATGACCCGGAATTTTCTGAGTATGCGAATACGGGTATGTTATAATTATTAACTCAAGTTTCCTACAATGTTTATTATTTTATTTGCCTTGTCTGACTGATGGTGGTGCGCATGTTGTAGGTGAAGGCAACGCTGCGGCGGCGGAAGATGGCGAGTTTAGTGTTGGAATGATATTTGGTTCGAGAGAGTCGGTAATATCTGCAATCAAAAGCTACACTATCTCTAGAGGAGTTGATTACACTGTGTACTAGTCTGAGCCGCAGACATTCTATGCGAAATGCAAGGGGTATGGTGCAGGGTGCGATTGGCTTATCCGGGCTAGCTTGATTCGAAAGAAAGCTTGTTGGGAGATCCGGAGATACAATAGCAAGCACACGTGCACCGTGGGAACGATATCACAAGATCATGCCGAGTTGGACTCGGACACAATTGCAGATACCATTAGGCCGTTGGTCGAATCAGACCCCTCGATAAAGGTGAAGTCTGTAATTGCAGAAGTTCAATCTCGGTTCAACTACACTGTTAGTTACCGCAAGGCTTAGTTGGCAAAGCAGAAAGCTGTTGCTAAGGTTTTCGGTGATTGGGAAGTTTCTTACCAGACTCTGCCAGTATGGTTGAAAGCAATGATGGTTAAAATGCCAAGGTCTCGTGTTCAAATCAAAACGCTCCCCGTTTACCGTGTGACTGAGGAGGTTCAAGGTGTAAGAGTTCTACACCGCATTTTTTGGAGCTTCTATCCGTGTATTGTAGCATTTAGACACTGCAAGCCACTGGTGCAAGTTGATGGCACGCACCTGTACGGAAAATATAAAGGTCCACTTCTGGTAGCGGTTGCACAAGATGGGAATCAAAACATTGTGCCTATTGCATTTGCCAAAGTCGAGGGCGAGACGACAGATGCATGTGAGTTTTTCCTAACGAATTTGTGGAGATATGTTGTTACCATTGATGGTGTGGGTATTATTTCTGACCGTCATACCTCCATTGACGCTGCAATAGCTCGCAGTAACGGTGCATGGTCACCACCAAGGGCGTGGCACATGTACTGCATCAAGCACATCGGCTCCAACTTCTTAAAGAGGTTCAAGGCTCCATATTTGCATAAACTCGTGGTGAACACAGGTATTTCAACTCGCTATTATGGTTCTATTCATAGTAAATTTGTGGCATCTGCTTATAACTAAAGAGTTTGTTCAACAGGCTATTCTAGGACGGAGTAGGAGTACAACAAAAACTACGAAAGGCTTAAAGAACGGGGTGAGGCATATACTCAATGGTGCGATGAGATCGGTGTTGAGAGATGGGTGTTGGCATTCGATGGTGGTCATCGTTGGGGACATATGACGACATACCTGGTAGAGTGTATAAATTCTGTCCTGAAGGGTGCACGCAACCTTCCTGTGACTGCCCTGGTCCGGTCAACTTTCTATCGGTTGAATGAGTTGTTCACTCGAAAGAGTACCGAGGCTCATGAGCGTCTCCGCAACGGATTCACATATTCAGAGTTCGCAACGAAGAGAGTTGAAGAAAGCTTCTGACGTGCAGGAAACGTTGTGGTCAACCGGTTTGACAGGCGCAACGAGATGTTTGAGGTTCGTGAAATGCAAGATGGTACCATTTACACTGTCAACCATGCGCAACGACACTGCGACTGTGGCCATTTCCAGGTCGAGCGACTTCCATGTCGCCACGTGCTTACATGTTTCGCCAACCAGCATCTCGATTGGCAAGTGTACGTGCACGATGTGTACAAGATGTCTGAAATTTGCAAGGTGTACAGATGAGAGTTTGTTCCGATGGGTGACCCATCTACATGGGATAGATACGAAGGAGCGAAGATGATCGCCAACTAGACATTGAGGCGCGCGACGAAAGGAAGACCGAAGTCCACCCACTACTTGAATGAGATGGATTCGCGTGAGATGCGTGGTCCTCGCTGGTGCACTATATGTGGACGCGAGGGACATAGCCGCAGCCGATGTCCTCAGCGCGCAGGTCCAAACTCCGCTGGAGGTCATTAGTGGTTAAGCTTTTCAATGCAACTTTGTTATATGCTACCTTTCTTGTATGTTACTTTTTTTTTGTAACATCGTCATTTACTTTAACCTAGTTAACAATTTATGATAAATAAAATTTTTAATCTCGTTATTTAATTTTTTAGAGAATAAACATTTTCGATCCGGAGTAAACATTTTTTAGAACATACACAGAAACAAAGCTAAATATGTCATAATAATAATTACTGAACAGAATCATCTAAATATGTCAAAATAATAATACTGAATACAACACTGAATCTAACATCAACTGGTAGACTACTTCCTCGACGCCTTCTTTGAATACAAGGATGAGGTGTATTTGTCTGGAGGCGCAGTCTGTGTCCGTAAGTTATACGGATGACCCTAAGACACACCGGCGTCCAGCCCACTGCCGACATAAGGACCACTGCCAAAATCTGTCATGCTCGCACCACCAGTGTCATACAAACCGTTGCCACTCATCCCCGGAGCACTCGCTCCACCAAGATCATACCAGTGCTGCAAGTCGTATCCCAAGTCTCCCTCTTCCTGCTGCGGGTACTCATTCAAATCAAACAACTGGCCACGTGGTGGTGCGGATGGACCGAGCGGATCTACATGACCCGTCAATTGATCAAAGTCGAAGTCACTAGCATGACCTGAAGTGGCGCGACGACCACCAGAATGATGAGATGTAGCAGGCCCTTCTTGCGGTGGCATCGGGGAGAGAAAATATGTATCTCTCAGGAACTGAGAGAAGCTGATGGTGTTAGATCCACCCAACGGATTAAAGTGACCCTCGGCTGGAATTACCAGATGTGGTATGTAGGGCTCAGGTGTCTGAGGCGGCTGTGGCTCCGGTATATATGCTGCCTGCTACTGATATGCCGGCCACTGCTGCGCATATGATGGATCCTGAAACTGCTGGGCATATGCCGGGTCCTGAAACTGCTGGGCATATGCCGGCATCTGAACCTGGTACTCAAACGCCAGGACCTGATAGTGGTGCTCATATGCCGGCACCTAATTAACAATTAAATACAATTAATAGTAATTACTGATAACAATTTATAAACCTAATAATCATAATACTAGGAATTAATAACAATACATGTTCCTGTTGTTGCTGTGGTTCATCCGCGCCAACCTCTTCGCTTGAAACTCTATCTGACAGTCGCAGGTGAATCCCATACTGCTGCTTGTACCAGTCGTAGTACACTGGGAGAGGATGGAAGTCAATAATCTCCCCGCCTAGCTGCAATGTGTTATAGCGGTCAAATGTCCATCTGTTAACCCATTGACTGTAAATCTGTCCCCAGTCATGGTTCTGTGCTCCTGTCAACCGCTTGCAGTGATCACGACCAAGGTCGAACGCGGGGCCTGGTGGTAGCTGCTGCATCCCGAACTGTCGTCTGACCCCGTCTGTCGGGTGCCATTCTATGCACTCGAATGACACTAGAGGTGACTGGGTGGAGCACATAACCATATGAGGAGCGAGGACATCCGGAATCCCACTCCCATATATGGCCGCCATATAAACTGCACAATAGTTACCAAGAGACCGATTAGAAAAACTATTATTTTGAATAAAAATATTGGACATTAATGGTACAACTTATGTCGTCAACTCCCATGTCGTCGAGTCCTCGCCTAAAATGCGCAGTAGGCCGTCGTATATATCTCGTATGTTGGCACCAATGACTCCACCTAACGAAAACAGAATAACAATAATAATAATAATAATAATAATAATAATAATAATAATAATAATAACAATGACAATAACGATAAAAGCCAATACCGTCGCGCTAGTGGAATACCAATATCGCCGAGTTGATCGCGGGGTATAGGTGCCAGGAACGGCATACGCTCCCACGCCCAAACAAAAAGCAGTATCAGTAGGCCATCCATTTTCTTGCAGTTGTATCGTGAGGCACGACACAACGATCTGTATAGGTGTGCCAGACTGGCTGCCCCCAACTATACCCTGAAATGCGGTGAAAATCCCGAAGTAGCGGTAGAAACTTCGAGTTCAGTGAAACGGTCGACTTATCCAGAAACACAATTGTTCCGAGCACGCAGAAAATGTGCGTCCGAACGTACCGCTCGAGAGACTCCTAAGTATCACACGGCTCGGTGTCTCTGCACCGCCGGACCCAAGCAATATTAACCTTCCCGAACACGTGATCGTCCGGACCGGGCTCCCGACCAAAACACGCAATGCAGTTCTCCACCAAAAACTGGTGGCTGCTATCTGATCTGCCTGTAACGGCCTCCCCATTAATTGAGAGACCAAGAATATAGCTCATATCTTCCAGCGTCATTATCACTTCACCGACCGGAAGATGAAATGTGTGAGTCTCCGGCCTCCAGTGTTCCACCAAAGCACTCAGTAGTGCAGAATAACCTCTCATTTCGCCTACTCACGAAACGTGTTGAAACCCAGTCAATGCCAATGTCGCTGCAGCTACCTCGTTAAAATTATCTGGCAGATCCAATTTTCTGGACAACAAATTTCTGATAACCTGTAAAAAAAAATAATTATTAAATTCTAAATAATATCGATTAATAATTTGTTAAAAAAAAGTAGCAACAACAACTAAACATTATTATTATTATTATTATTATTATTATCTTAAAATATAATAATAAATTATTAAAAATTAATAAATATTTGTCTATTATTTATTAAACAGTATTATTAATTATTAAAAACTAAAAATAACTTATTCTCTCTATCATAACCAGTATTATAAAATAATCATAATAACACTCTAATTATAATAATAATTACTCAAATATAACAATAATAATAACCATTTATTATATTATCTATAACCTAAACAGTTTATTATTAACATACAGTATTAATTATTATTACAAAATATTACTAAAGTATTAAACATAATAATTTTTTTAATTAAACATTATTAAAAAAAGCGGTTAACAGTATGATTATTATTATTATTATTATCATAAAAAATAATAATAAATCACTAAAAAATAATAATAAACTATTACACATTATTGTTATTAAAAATTATTAATAAATTATTCTCATTAACATACCCATAATAATAATAATAATAATAATAACAATAATAATAACCATTTATTATATTATCTATAACCTAAACGATTTGTTATTAATATACAATATTAATTATTATTACAAAATATTACTAAAGTATTAAACATAATAATTTTTTAATTAAACATTATTAAAAAAACCGTTTACTGTTAACAGTATGATTATTATTATTATTATTATCATAAAAAATAATAATAAATCACTAAAAATAATAATAAATTATTACACATTATTGTTATTAAAAATTATTAATAAATTATTCTCATTATAATAATAATAATAATAATAATAATAATAATAATAATAATAATAATAATAACAACAACAACAACAACGTCACTAACAATACAGAGATTAATTTGCCTATTAATAACAATAATAATATAATAACAGTATTAAAAAAATTAAACCGTAATGAGAAATAAATAACAACATAATATTAGTAATAATAATATTAATAATCCGAATATAACTAATTACAACACAAATAAATAAAATTTAAATAAATCTATATATTTATTGTTAAATATTTAAAAAAAATTACTTACAAATTGAGGATGATCCAAATACTCAATAATATGATCTTCTGGTTTGGTATAGTCACGCACCATTTTTTTTCCTATCCCGTGCAGTTGTTCTTCTTCAGCTAGCTCTTTCCTACTTAACACTTGCTTCCTCACTCTCCTTCAACTATTTCTCACTTCTCACATTGTAGTAACTAGTTTTTAACTTTGCTTCCCTTTCAATCTGTGTTTTTCGCTTATAAGGACCAAGCTGAACACCTTTCGAGTACACGTGGCGCGCATGCAGCTAGGGAGCCTGCAAAACACAACCAGCGTTTGGCTTTGCTACGCTGACAAACGCATCCTGCGTTTTGCGCTGTTCCAGGTTGGTCAACACCTGCTCCTGTTGGCATGCAAGGCACGCTTCGCTTGCTGGTTTCCTTCCCTCACCAATCGCAGCCTACGTTTTGCAGGGCCTGCATTTTTCTGATTCCAATGCCTGCAAAACGTTACCTGCGTTTTATAGGTTTCTGATCAACGTAGGTCCACATTTGTGGACAACACACCATGCATCCATATACATGTTTTTCACCAATCTTTTATCCATAACCAAATTAATTTCTGGAAAATGGAATTGTAACAACTGATGTCAAGACATATAAGGATCGATAATGCTAAGGGGAAAAAATCAGAATTTTTTTATTTAGTATTTATTAATTGTCGTAATAATTAATGAATGTTAAATAAGATAATTTATGGTTATTTTAATTAATTTTTTTTGTTACTGAACATTTTCGTATAAGAGTTATCGTAATTGAATACATCTTATACAGTTTCTTACCACACATCTTGTATATTTATTGCTCGATCAAACATCGAATTTAAATATTATGTTCTTGCTGAAATTACTATTTGTTCCGTTCTGTGTGAAACTGCTGAGTTATAGCGATTCTTTCCGAACAATGCGTCGCTTATTTCGGGGAGCTATACGTCGATTTGGTTTGAACACAGTGGCGGAAATAGCTGCAAAAGATACTCCGACGCTCAAATTAGAAAAAGTGCTTAAACGAGATGTTACTAAATATATAAATAAGCATTTTGTGAAACCTGTCTTTTCTGAGGTTATATATTCGCTTATATAGACGATTTTGTATACTGATCTTCTGAGTTCGTTCGTGATTCTAGGTAGGGGTACTGCAGAGGCGGAGGCAAGTGTTAGACAAGGGGGGCAATGGCCCCCCAAATTAAAAATTTTAATGTATAAAAGTTATTAATTTTTATATTAGCCCCTCCTTAATTTTAATTTTTTCTTTTTCTAAAATTATATTTTTATGTTGGCCCCTCCTAAGAATTACTTTAGTTTCGCCCCTGGGGTACTGGTGTCGTTTCCTTTGGTAACGACTTGTTGATAATCTTTGACTGATAGTGTTTTGGAACCGATTTTACTATTATTACTCCCGAGTTATTTGATTTGTTATTATTTGAATTGTTAGCCGAGGTATAGGGGACGTATCATAACCCTCCAAGCTTGCCTTGGTTTAGAAGGAACAAAGGCAAGCTTAAATTTCACATATACCTCGACCCTAGATATTGTGTGATGTTAGTGTACCTCATCCCCCTACGCTTGGCTTAGTTCTGTATAGGATTTCAAACGGTTTTGCATTTAATGTGTGTCTTGCTTCTTGCGCCTATTGGATTTGATTTATGTGAAACGTGGTGTGCGTTTCTAGGTATCCCTGACCGTTGGATTTTTACGTGAATTACAGCTATTTTTTGAAGGGTTGAGATTAAAAACCTTTCGTTGGTAATTGTTTATCTACTGCCATGTTAACTATGCTTGTAATATTTGCCTTAAACTTTTAGACATCGTAGATTTCCTGTGTAATATTCTTTGGCTTGTCACAAAATGAGTAAAAAAAGTGAGTGTTAATCTTCTCTTCGTGGTTTTTCTATTTAACTTTTGTTGTGCTCCTCATGATGGAGAAATGAAAAGTAGTGGTTGACGAAAATGACCCTTATAGCTGGGTTGATTCCAGAGTTAGGAGTTACGCTTCTCAGTTCGATGACGAGGAGTCTGTGAAAGTGCTGGGTTTGAATTCATGGGTCAGGGAGGGTAGTCAAATTAGGATAGAGATTTTACCTTGCAAGAGGGATGATCGTGTATGTGAGCGTTTGTGTGACTGGTCTTACTTTTACCTGTATAGCTGCTTGTTTACGGAGTTAGGCGTTAGGGTTCCTTTTACTGATTTTGAGTGTGGTGTATTATACTGGCTAAATTGTGCTCCAACCCGACTGCATCCGAATTCTTGAGGGTTTGTCAGGGCTTTCCAAGTGTTGATGGACGTGTTAGAACATCCTCCTTCCCTTAGATTGTTTTTTTTTTCTTTATTTCAAGCTAAAGGGGTTGAGCGTCGGTTGTGGGTAAATCTGAACAGTCACCCTGGTCGTTCGGTTTTTGCTCTGCATAAGTAATCCTTTAAGGACTTTAAAACAATGTTTGTTAAAGTTAGGAGCGTGGAGGAAAACTTTCCTTTTGATGTGAATGAGAATCTTGAGGAGAGGTTTCCTTTGTCATGGCGTCCCGAGCCAACTCAGGTTTTGGATGTCAACGATAGGTTTCTTGATGACGACATTGTCATGGAGTTTCTTTTTGAAATGTTGGATCTAAAGATTTGTTGTCTATTGCTAAATTATTGAAGTGGGATACTGATAGGCAGGCTGTGTTGGATTATATAGGTAATTTAGAATGTCAAACTTTGCTAACCTTTTGCCTGCGTGTGTCTGATTGTTTTTTGTTTTTGTTTTCTGTATGCAGCTGAGAATGCTCCGACCATCACTACTGCTGGACTGAAGTCCTTCTTTAGCCAACAGAGAAAAAATGAGAAAGAAGGCTCGACCACCATCACTAAAAAAGACACTAGTACAGCTACAGTGCAATCCGAGTTGAATCCCAGACCTAAACAAAAGAGGGGTCAGGCAAAAGTGAAGCCTGCCGAGGTTGTTGAGTTTAAGGGTAGGCCCTCAGCTACTTTGCAGATGGTTAAGTCTGCCTATGAGTCTCAAAAAAAGTTGCATGGTTATGTTGAAGACGAACATGCTAGGTCCTTGTGAGCTAAGCTTTTCCCTTTTATGACTTTGGCTAACGAACTCTTCTGTTTTTCTGAGGATATGAAAATGATCAATAAGGTCGGTCGTGCAGGAACAAGTCATTTTCTTCAGGTACAAATAGTGATTTGCATCTCTTTTCCATGTTATGGTGGATTGCGTTGTGATATATATGTATTTTCTTTTCATAGGTGATTGGTGCCCATATCGTGGCCATTGGTAGGACACAGGAGCTTGCTCTTGAAAAGGAGAAAAAAGAAGCTTTAAGTGCTGCTGAATTGTCGGCTGCCGTTCAGGAGAAGGAGAAAGTAATTATTGAGCTTTCTTCTTTTCTAAAGCGGAAGGAGACGGAGCTTATTGAGGAGAGACGTCTTCAGCTCTCTTCAGCTGAGCAGAAAAAGACGGTGAAGTCTGAGAATGATCAGTTGGTGGCTAGGCTGAAAGAGTTGGAGACGGATGTTTATGAAGCCTTTGCACAAGGCTTCGACCGGGTTGTCTCTCAAGTTAAGGTCTTTTTCCCTGAGGCAGATGTTATGAAGCTTGATGCGACTAAAGTGGTTGTGAATAACGAGTTGGTGAACAATGATGCGATGGTGGAGAAAAGAGAGCGAGAGCTCAAGTATCAGTGACAAAGTAGAATAGTTTGAATAGTTTGTTTTTTTTTTTTTGTTAAATGTGTTTGAAAAACTGTCGCTGTATTTAACAGTTAGTTTGGACAATTGCCGAGTATGAAGCTCGATTTATTTTGACTTTAAAGTATTTGTCGTTATATTTGTGATTTGGCTTTCTGCTTATACTTTTGTAGCAATATGGATAATAGACATAGAAGCAACAGTAGAATGAAATATATTGCATGTGTTTACATTGGAATTGTGGCATCCGGCCTCATTAAAACCCCCTTTGAGTAAAAACCCTTTTTTAGGGAAAACCTTCAAAGCGGAAAAAAGAGTACCTTCATCCACTCTTGCTGAGATTGTTTTATGATTGGTATAATTTCAAAGAAGAAATATTCCAGGATCTTGATATGGGATCTCCCCTAAGTGACTCTAACTTGTAAGCCCCCATTCCGAGGACTTTGATAACTCGAAACGGGCCTTCCCAGTTTGCTGCAAGTTTACCACGTGTTGGAGGTCTTCGTGCTTCTTCTGTTCGTCGAAGGACGAGGTCTCCTACCTGGAAAGCTAGGGAGATTATCATTTTGTTGTGCCTTTTTTCTATAAGCTGTTTCATTGCACGCTGTTTTATGGCTGCTATTTCTCTTTCTTCTTCTACGAGATCCAGGTCGGCCATTCTTGCATCGATATTACGATTGTAATCATGTAATTCGGCTCTTAGGGTTAGGGTGCCGACTTCGATGGGTATCAGTGCTTCGGCTCTGTAGACTAATATGAAAGGGGTTTCTCCGGTAGATGATTAAATGGTCGTGTTATAGCTCCATAGAATTTTTGAGATAAGGTCGGTTAGCTGCTTCTACTTGCCCATTTATTTGTGGGTGTTCAACCGAACTAAAATGGTATTTAATATTGAAATTCTGTAAAAATGAGGCAAGTTTATGGTCGGTAAATTGTCTGTCATTATTGGATATTATTTCTCTTGGTATACCGTATCTACAGATAATGTTTTTCCATAGGAAAGATCTCACCTTGTTTGTTGTTATACGTGCCAGTGGTTGTGCTTCTATCCATTTTAGAAAATAGTCTATTGAGACCAAAAAAATTTTATCTATCCTGGCGCTTTCGGGAGGGGTTCTAGGATATCTAGTCCCCATTTGTGGAATGGCCATCTTACCTCGATAGTATGTAATTTCTTGGCTAGTGTTGTTGTGATAGTGGTGTGCCTTTGACAACTGTCGCATGTCTTTACCTTGGTGATGCAATCTCTTTTCATGGTCGGCCAATAGTATCCTGTTCGGAAGATTTTTGCAACCAAAGCGCAGCCTCTGATATGGTTTTCGCATACACCTTCATGTGTTTCTGCTATGACTACGTCGACCTCTTCCTTGCTGAGGCATCTGAGCAGTGGTTGCGAGAATCCTCGCCTGTATAAGCTATTTTCGATGCTCGTGTAAAAGCTTGCTCTTTGTCGGAAGAGCTGGGGATTTGATCTCCCTTTGGGATAGTTTTTGTATTGATATACTCAAGAAAAGGTGTTCTTCAGTCTCTTGCCTGTGTGATGCTCAATACGTGAGTTAGTTCAAAGTTTGGTTTTTCAAGTGTTAATTGTGACAGTGTTGGTGTGTGCATTGCTGGCCTGGTGGTAGCCAGTTTAGATAATACATCGGCTCTAGTATTTTGCTCCCTATGCACATGAATAATTTCAAATTTATCGAATTTTGAAATAAGATCCTTTGCTGTGAGCCAATATTGCTCTAGCAAAGGATCTCTTACTTGGAGATCTCCCTTAACTTGTTGTACGACCAGTAAGGAGTCGCAGTAGACCGTTAGCCGAGATATTTGGAGGCTTTGGGTGAGCTTTAATCCTGCCAGGAGGGCCTCGTATTCTGCTTGGTTGTTGCTTGCTGTGAATGAGAATTGTAGTGACTGTTCTGCTATCACTTTGTCTCCATCCTTTAATCACACTCCTGCTCTGCTTCCTTCTGGGTTTGATGCTCTCTCTACATGCAGCTTCCAATTTGGCTTCACAGGTTGTATTTCGGTAGTGAGCTCGGAAACGAAATCATCCAGTATTTGTGATTTCAAGGTCGGCCTTGACTGATATTGAATATCAAACTCGAAGAGTTCGATGGACCATTTGATCAATCGTCCGTCTAACTCGGGTCTGGTCAAAATTTGTCTCAAAGGTTGATACATTCTAACTATTATTGTGTGGCTTTGAAAATAGTGCCTTAACCTCCTTGCCGTGGTGACCAAAGCTAAGGCCAGTTGTTCTATCTTCGGATACCTTGTTTTCGCCGATTGTAGGACTCTACTGACAAAGTATACAGGTCTCTGGACTTTTCCTATTTCAACAACAAGTACCGAACTTATAGCATGGTTAAAATTTGATAAATATAAATGTAATGGCTTACCAATGTCTGGCTTTTGGAATATTAGTGGTGATGACAGGAGATTTTTTAGCAACTTTTTGCAGTCTTCATTCCATGTGAACTGTTTGTTCTTAGATATAATTTGAAAGAAATGATATAATCGGTTTGCTACCACGGGTAGAAAGCGTGACAGTGCTGCCACTCTTCCTGCCAGTTGTTGAACTTCTTTTATTATTTTTGGGTTAGTCATGTTTAGTATAGCGTCACACTTTTCTGGATTTACCTCAATCCCTCGTGAGATTAGCATGAATCCAAGGAACTTCCCTCCTTGTACTACGAAGGCGCATTTCTCCAGGTTCAGCCTCATGTTGTAAGCTCGGACTTGCTTAAAGATTTTTAATAGGTTTTCGTAGCGCAAGCTTTGTGCTGAAGTTTTCGCTACCATATCGTCTACATAAATTTCCATGTTCCGGCTTATTTGTTGTTGGAACACCTTGTCCATTAGACTTTGATATGTGGCACCTGCATTCTTTAGACCAAATGGCATTACCTTATAACAAAAGTTACCATGTTTTGTTATGAAAGCTATTTTGCTTTGGTCTTCTGGGTGCATGAGGATCTGGTTATAACCAGAGTATACATCCATGTAGCTTAAGCTATTAAATCCGGAAGCATTATCTACTAATTTGTCAATGCAAGGTAGTGGATAAGCATCTTTAGGGCAGGCTTTATTAAGATTTGTAAAGTCCACGAACATGCGCCATTTACCTGAGCTTTTCCTTACCATTACCACGTTTGATATTCATGTGGTGAATCAGATTTCTTTCATGAATCCTGCATTGAGTAGCTTCTTGGTCTCCTCGAGAGATGCTTACTATTTTTCTGTTCTGAGGTTTCACTTCTTCTGGGCCACAGGTCAGACTGTTTTATCGATAGCCAGCTTGTGGCAGATGACGTCTGGATCTATCCTCGACATGTTGGCTAGTGTCCAGGCGAATAGATCGGCATTGTCTCAGAGCACTGATATTAGCTTTGATCATTCTTCACTTTTAAGAGCTTCCCTTATATATGTGAACTGATTCTCTTTGTCGGCTAGAGTTATCCTTTGGAGGCTGTCCATAGGCTGAGGTCTTTCATTGAAATCTTCCCTGGGGTCGAGCTCGGATAATGATAGTATTTCCTTTGTATTGTGGATTTCTTGTACTTGTGGTGGTGCCTTTAGCTATGCCATACTTTGTTTGAGGCTTGCATTATAGGATTGTCGAGCGTCTTGGTGGTCGTCATGCACCATTGCTATTTGGTTTTTCTGTACCTGAAATTTAAGACACAAATGTAAAGTAGATATTATTGCGCTGAAGGCATTCAGAGCAAGTCTTCCGAGAATAATATTATAAGGACTGGGGAAGTCAACTATGAGGTACTGAACATCAATAGTCTTTGATGATGGGCTCTCGCCCATTGTTGTTTTTAACCATATGTGGTCCCGTATTGGGACTCTCTCTCTCTGGAGAACCCAACTAGTTCTCCAGATGAAGGGTACATAGCCTTTTCAGATAATTTTATTTTTTGAAAAGTTGATTAAAATAATACATCGGCATTACTACCTGGGTCTAATAAGACTTTTTTACCAACAATTCTCCTGCTTGGATAAAAATTATCACTGGATCATCGAGGTTTGGGCTTGATGAAGTGAGATCAGACTGAGTGAAAGTTATCGTCATGTTTGTTGGGTCCCCCTTACTCGGAGGTGTTGTTCCCTCGATTGCCAACATCGCCCGATAACTCCGCTTATGGGCCGTGTTTGTTTCACCTCCTCCTGCGAATCCCCCGAATATACAGTTTATAACTCCTCTTGGCGGATTAGGGTTAGTCCACTTGCCCTTGTCTTTTTCTTCTGAGCTCTGTTGGCGCTCTTCTCGATCTTGGTTGCTTTCCCTGTTCTTCCTTCCCTCAATATACTTGTCCAGAAGACCTTGTCGTGCTAACCTCTCGAGTTGGTCTTTGGCTATCACACATTCATCTGTGGTGTGATCAAATTTCTGGTGGAAGGCACAATGTTTAGATTTGTCAACAAACCTCTAGACTTGGTAGTGTCCTGCTCGGTTAGGTGGCTTTATCATCTTTGCATGGATGATTTCTTTTATTATGTTCTCTCTCTTGGTGTTGAACCTCGTGTAAGTGTCAAATTTTGGGGTGAGCTTAAATGGTTTCTTTAGCTCTTTGTTGTTTGATGGTTTGACGACTTTTTCTTCCTCCCTTCTGGGTTGTTGCCTGTCCGACCTTTTGTCTTCACGGAGTTCTTCGATTTCTATCTGCCCGCAGCTTTTTCTCGGAACTCAGCCGATGTCTTCAATTTTGTGACTGCAATCATCTCTTGGAACTTGCCAGGTCGGAGGCCTCTTTTAAGGGCATGCAAGTGGACTTCTGGGCTTAAATCGGGGATTTCCATGGTCACCTTGGCAAACTGCGTCATATAGTCCTTTAGACTCTTATGTTACCCCTGCTTGATGGTGCTTAGGTAGTCTGACCCATGCACATATATTCTTGACGCAGTAAAATAATCAATGAAAGATCTCGCTAGTTCTTCGAAAAAGGAAATTAAACCTGCAGGTAACTTAGAAAACCAAAGCAATGCAGCAGCACCATCTAGAAAAGTAGGAAAAGCTCGACAAAGCATAGGTTCAGAGGCACCATTAAAGAACATCATATATTAAAATTTTTTGAAGTGGATATGGGGGTCACCGAATCCCTCGTATGACTTGAGAGCGGTTGGTAGAACGAATTTTTTCGGCATTTGAAATTTGACAATGTCCTCTGAGAAAGGGTTGTGTATTGTCGGCTTTTGTTTTGGCGGGGTGATCTCTTGGGGCTCTGTCTCTCGCGATAGTGTATTGTGTATGTTTGAGGTCTTGGAGTCTCCTTCGCTATGTTTTCCGTTTTAGCCTTTGGATGATAGTTCGACTATCCTTCGAACTTCCGCCTGGAGTTCGGCAATTTGAGCTAGGAGTTTGGCTTGCGTGGGTTGTTGGACCCCGTTATCAGCCATATATGAGGATTAGTAATCCTGCAAAAAGAGAGTGTAAAGCTAAAAGAGTGTTAAATTCAGTGGGGTTTCTATGTTCGGCCCCACAGTGGGCGTCAAATGTTCCGTTCTATGTGAAACTGCCGAGTTATAGTGATTCCTTCCGAGCAATGCGTCGCTTGTTCCGGGGAGCTATACGTCAGCCTGGCTTGAACACCGCGGCGGAAATACTTGCAAAAGATACTCCGATGCTCAAGTAAAAAAAATGCTTAAATGAGATGTTACTAAATATATAAATAAGCCTTTTGTGGAACCTGTCTTTTCTGAGGTTATATCTTTGCTTATATAGACGATTTTGTATACTGATCTTTTGAATTTGTTCGTGATTCTAGGTAGGGGTACTGGTACTGTTTTCTTTAGTAATGGCTTGTTGATAATCTTTGACTGATAGTATTTCGGAACCAATTTTATTGTTATTACTCCTATATTATTCGGTTTGTTATTATTTGAATTGTTAGCCGAGGTATAAGGGACGTATCACTATTAAAATTGTCTTGATTCGTTGATTTTTTCTACTAGAATGTCACTAAGTCGTCCGCAACTAGGATTTGAAGTATGCCGAGTTGAGTTGAGCTAGACCAAACTCAAGCTCGACTCACAAAAATTGAGCTTGGCTCATGACTCGGCTCGTTAACAATGGAGTTTATTTCTTAAGCTCAAACTTGGTTCACCAAAAGTTCACGAGCGGACTCAAATAATATGAACATAGTCTATAATTCTATATCAATAAATTATAACTTATGTATTTTAAAAAATATTTAAAAAAAATATCAATTTTATATATTGTTTATCTATCAATAAATTATTATTTTTAAATTATTAAGATCGTTAATATATACATATATATATAAAATCGAGTCCGTTCACGAGCTAATGAGTTGAGCTTATCCAAGCTCAAGTTCAGTTCATTTAATTTATGAGTTCAATTCCAAGCTCAAGCTTGACTCACCAGCTCACGAGTTTAGCTTATCTAACTATTAATGAGTCGAGTTCGAACTGGCTCATGAGCTGACTTGACTCACTTCCAGCCCTATCCGCAACTGATATTTTTTATGACAACTAAAGTAGTATTAAAAAAATTAAAATATATTAAAATTAATTAATCTTAATTAAAATTATTTTACATATCTATTTACATTTTTATTATTTTTCTTATAAATTTTAGAAAATTTGAATATAAAAAAATCTAAAATAATGGAAAATTATTTTTTTTTTTGACACGAACCTGTTTTTTAACCAGTTACTTAAAGTTGACTTCACTCCTAGTCTTAATTAGTGCTGGCAGATCCTATTGAATATACACGGTGCCTTCAGCAGTGTTGTCTCTTTCAACATCCATTTTCCTTGTGGCTTGTCGAATCCACCTCTATTATATTCTATCATGTCAATCCACCTCTATTATTTCTTCCTTGTCATCATCTCTGTTATCTCTCTTGTGGCTCTCAACCTTTTCTTCTTCCGGTCAAGAAAATCCAAAAACCTTCCTCCAGCTCCACCTTATCTTCCCATAGTCGGAAACCTCCACCAACTCAAACAACCATTACACCGATGCTTGAATGAGCTGTCACAAAAGTATGGCAAAGTCTTTTCCCTCTGGTTCGGCTCCCGCCTTGTGGTTGTCGTTTCATCACAAACGGCAGCGCAAGAATGCTTCTCCAAAAACGACATCGTCCTCGCAAACCGCCCTTACTTTCTCGTTGGAAAGTACATCGCCTACAACTACACAACCCTGGTGTCTTCTCCCTACGGCGACCACTGGCGCAACCTCCGTCGCATCGTGGCCACGGAGGTTCTCTCGACGCATCGAATCGACTCGTTCTTGGAGATCCGAAGAGACGAGATCATGAGGCTTGTGCAAAAGCTGGCTCTGAAAGCTTCCACCAACGACGATGACTTTGCCAGAGTGGAGCTAAGTTCCATGTTCTCGGAAATGGCGTACAACACTATCATGAGGATGGTTTCTGGAAAAAGATACTACGGTGATGATTGTGACGTCACTGATGTTGAAGAAGCAAAGCTATTCAGGGAGATTATCAAGGAGTTGATGGTTTTGGCAGCAGCAGATAACCCCGGAGATTTCATAGCTCTGCTTCGTTGGTTTCGTCTTGATGATTTAGAGAAAAGGTTAAAGAGGATTAGTAAGAGAATTGATTCTTTCTTACAAGGTCTCATTGATGAGCATCGCAGTGGCATGAGGAACACTAACACCATGATTGATCATCTTTTAACTCTGCAACACTCCCACCCTCAATATTATACGGATCAAATTATCAAAGGACTTATTCTGGTAATTAATTGCTTCCTCTATCTTTCTTCTATTATTCATTGCTTAAAGTGCTTCGTACATATAAAATGTCTTTATCCAACCATTTATTAGATGGAAAAGTATAAGTAGAGAATCAAAATATTAAACAATGTAAACAATGAATATATCAAATATTTATTTTATTAGATGTGCGGATAATTATTTTAATATTAATATTTAGATGAATAATTTAAAAATATAATATATTTTAATTTAATTGATAATTATTCATGTTATTAAAAAAATTATTAATTACCTAACATTATTATTAGTTACCTAACATTACCCAAATTTGTCCATTGAGAAATCATCATCATCTTTCGTCAATAACATTTAGGGAATTATCATTATGCCTAAATGATGGTGGCTAATTTATTAAAAATAAATTACAGGATAAAATTTTAAAAATATTTTAAAATTTTATTTTGTTTCAATTTCGTTTTAATTTTTTTTTAATTTGTATCAAATATATTTATAATAATTAATTTTTTAAAAGTTAAGAACCAAATTAGCAATAATTTTATAAAAATAATATTTAATACAAATAAACTGGTATTCTGCATTATTGTTAGATTAAAAATGTTATTCGTATACTAAAATTAGCTACTAAAATTAATTATTAATATATTTGTGTATAAATATGTGTATAATTTGATTTATTTTTAATGTGTATTTATATTCTAATATGTATTTTATACTAATGACTAATTTTAGTTACTGATTTTAGTGTATACGTAATGGGTAATGCTAGGAAGAAAAAAAAAAACAGCCAGAACTTGCCATTCATTAATTGTCGCAACAATTAATGAATGCTAAATAAGGTAAGTTATGGCTGTTTTTGGCTAATTTTCTTTGGTTACCAGACATTTCCGATACGTAATATACTCGTTGTTAGATTGATCATAAATTTAAAAAAAAAAATTAATTATCAATATATTTAATACAAATTAAAAATTTTTAAAATAAAATTAAATAAAATAAAATTTAAAAAATTTTTAGCAGGACGAATAAAGTTTATTTTACTTTTAAAATATAAAAATAAATAATTTTTTAATATTTAATATTTATTTTGAAAAACAATTTTGCAAATTCGGCGTTAAATTAAAAGGGGCCAACGAGTTTGCCTATCACTTATTACGTGGTCCCATATAATTTGAGTATGGTATGGAGGCTCCACATATTGACAATGATTTATTTTTGTTTGTTTATGGTGTCTATTATTAAGGGTTTAGTTAATATATATTTTTTAAGTTAAAATTATTATCAATAATTTTTACAAAATTTATTTTAATAAATATATGCAGATACTTTAAAATTTAAATTTAGTATTTATTTTGTAATTTTTTTAATTAATAGCTTTAATATGTTTTAAAAAGTATGTATTAGCTAAATTTTATTATGCGAAATGTTAGAGGGTTTTAGTGTAAAAAATGAGCAGTTAATTAATGTTGATTAAAAGTAAGATAAAAATATTAATTATCTAAATTTTTTTACTAGTAAATATCGGAAAAAAATTATAACAATAGAAATGTTTAATTTAATATTAGTTTATTTTATACTACTACTTTAATTTTGCGGTTCATTGTGTTCCTATCACATCTTCACAACTAACATGCCAACGAGTTATAACTCAAATGGCATACTTAATTAAGAGGTTGCGAGTTCAAGTCTCCTATCTTTACTAAAAAAAACATGGACCGTAAATATATATTTAAATCTTCACATAATAAATTAAACATATATGTCTGTTCCTAACAAAACATAATTGGTCGTTCTATAATTTGGACTTGTAGGTTATGGTATCCGCTGGAACAGATACATCAGCTGTTACTTTAGAATGGGCAATGTCTAATTTATTAAACCATCCAGAAATAATAGAAAAGGCAAGAAAAGAAATAGAGACACAAATTGGAGAAGATCGCATTGTTGACGAATCTGACATTACAAACACAAGACTCCCTTACCTTCAAAACATTGTCAATGAGACATTTCGATTGCATCCTGCAGCACCATTATTGCTACCACATTACTCTTCTGAAGATAGCACCCTAGAAGGATATAAGGTACCACAAAACACAATAGTATTAGTGAATGCTTGGGCTATTCATAGAGATCCCAAAGTGTGGAGTGACGACTCTACACAATTTAAGCCTGAGAGGTTTGAAAAAGAAGGTGAAGCAAATAATCTACTTACATTTGGAATGGGAAGAAGAGCTTGTCCAGGAATAAATTTGGCACAACGTACTGTCACATTGACTTTAGGCTTATTGATTCAATGTTTTCAGTGGAAACGAATAACATCTCAAAAAATTGATATGACCGAAGATAAAGGACTTACCATGCCAAAGAAAATTCCCTTAGAAACTATGTGTAGGTTGCGTGAGCAATTTGCAACTAGGATTTTTTATTCGAAAACATTAACGCGAGATCCTAGTTAAAGTTATTATATGAAGTTCTACACTTCTACTACATCTATAATGTAAAATGAAGGGACAAATATGTATGTCTTTTAATTTGTACTCGATGTTTGCATTTAGTTTTAATGTATTTTTTATCTTTTATTTGGTTTTTAATAATTCAAAAAATTTAGATATATTTCAATTTTATTTTTAAACCAATTTTGACTATATGCTTGAAATATATTTCAATTTTCTCTTTTATATTATCGAAAGTGAAAGGTATCAGAGAACCAGATAAAAAACAGAACAAAGTAGAAGAAGATGCTAGAGTGTTTTGTGAGAGTCATAGAGAATTCCAGAATTTGAGAGAGAGTTCTTGAAATTGGGGTTACAGAAGTGATTTCTAAACTGAGTTGTGATCTGCTATTTATGCATAGTGAGGGCTGTAACAAACTGATGCCAGCTCACCATATTGCTAACCACATTCCTAACTGATTGACAACTCAGATAACAGAATTAGTGCCAAGCCACTAACTACTAACTGCCTATAGGCTACTCCTAACATCCTCCCTTAACATGAGGGGTGTTGCTTCCCTGGTATAGCCTCACTGAAATCCTCCCTTGAACTTATGGGAGGTCTTGGTGTGTCTGTGGCAACTCGAAGCTTTGGCCTGAGACTGTGGAAAGCTGCCTGCGACAGTGGCTTAGTCAGTATATCCGCAAGTTGATCTTGTGAGGGTATGTGAACTACATGAGCTAGTTGCTGCACTACTCTGTTCCGTACAAAGTGTAGATCTATCTCAAAATGTTTTGATCGGCTATGGAGATTGGGATTTCGGGTCATAAGTACTGTGCTTTGGTTGTCACAGAATATTGTGGGTGCTGGGCCAGGTGGTAAGCGCATCTCTAGTAGTAGCTTTTGCAACCAAATTGTGTCTGTCATAACATCAGCTAACGCTCAAAATTTAGCCTCCGTGCTGAACCTTGAGACTGTTCGCTGCTTCCTACTCGACCAGGTAACTAAATTCGTGCCAAGAAAAACACAGTATCCTGATATGGACTTGCGATCATCAGTGTCTGTGGCCCAGTCAGAATCACTGAAAGCCATGATTCTTAGGGTGTCGCTCTTGTGGATCTGCAACCCTAGATCAATTGTCCCGGCTAGGTAGCGAAGAATCCGCTTAACTGCTTTCCAGTGCAAATCTGATGGAGCATGCATGTATTGGGACACCTTGCTAACAGAATAAGCAATCTCAAGTCTGGTAATGGTAGCATACTGAAGACCCCCTACCACAGATCTGTATAATGAGGGATTTTCGAAGGGTGATCCTATGCTTGCTATGAGCTTGGGACTGCTGAGCATAGGAGTTGGCACTGGTTTGGCATCTGGCATGTTGGCTCTTCCTAGAAGCTCTTTGATGTATTTGGACTATTTGAGAAGAAGGGAATCCGGCGAGTCCCTGACCACTTCGACCCCGAGAAAGAAGCTCATTTCTCCTAGATCTTTGAGGGTGAATACCGCATGCAACTGTTGAATTAAGCTTTCAATTTCAGTGGCGCTGGTGTCCGTCATGAGAATGTCATCTACATAGGCCAGGAGATAAGTGGTGGACATCGAGCAGGAACGCACAAAGAGACATGGATCCGAGGTTGTACTGGTGAACCCAAAGCTGAATAAGGTGCTGCTGAGCTTGAGGTACCAGGCTCGTGGGGCTTGTTTCAGCCCATAGAGCGCCTTCTCTAGTTTACATACCACACCAGACCCGTGCTCATAGCCTTCTGGCTGCACCATATAGACCGTCTCATGTAAGTCCCCATTAAGGAACGCATTGTTAAAGTCAAACTGCCGGACCTTCCAGCCCTTTGTCATTGCAACTGCGAGAACTGTCCTTACAGTAGCAGGTTTAGCTACTGGGCTGAACACCTGATCATAGTCTAATCCTTCTCTCTGATGAAAACCCTTTGCAACCAACATTGCCTTGTACTTTTGCACCTTTCCATCAGCCTGCCGTTTGACCCGAAACACCCATTTGCACCCAATTGTTTTTATGTCAGTAGTCTCAGGGACCAATCGCTAGGTATTGTTCTTCATCAACGCGCCAAATTCCTCATCCATGGCAGCCTTCCAGTGTGGTGAGGATAGTTCTTGAGCAACCGTGGCAGGTTCAGTCTCTGTGAGGTCCAGTAAAGAACTTTGGAGTTGAAGATGATACACTTTTGGCTTGAAGATACCTGCACGTGACCTAGTGATCATGGGATGTGTCCGAGTGGGTGCTGACTGATCATTTGTCTCAGTTAACCCTGCATCAAAACAAGAGGGAAACATAGCAGTAGAAGAGCAAATATCTATATTATTAGATAACGGACAAGAATCAACATTAGTAGTATTGGTTGTGTGCTCTAAGGGGTGAGAGTTGGAAGGGGGAGTTGGTGAGGGTGCACTAGCTGCTGGGTTGGAACAGGGTGAGTGTGAAGGAAGAGGAATGGTGCTAGGTTGAGGCTGTTGCGCTGTGAGCTGAAGGGCAGGGGCTGTTGGGTGTGGAGCAGGTCTAAAGAACTGGGTTGATGTGGTGTGGGGCTGATGTGGTACAGCACAGGTAGGGCTTTGGTCATTGGTAAAATTTGAAAATAGGACAGGGAAGGGGAATTCAGTCTCGTCAAATATCATATGTCTGGAGATCAGGATTTTACCAGCTTGGGTTAGGCACTTGTATCCTTTGTGGAAGGGTGAGTAGCCAAGGAATAGGCACTTTGAGGTCTTAAAGGCAAACTTGTGGGGCTGATAGTGTCTTAGCTGGGGATAGCAGGAGCAGCCAAAGGTCTTAAGAGCTGTATAGTCAGGTAGTTGCTTGTTTATAAGCTCATACGGTGATTTTTGGTGAGTAACAGGTGAGGGCAGTCGGTTTATGACGTGAGTGGCTGTAAGAAAGGCTTCATCCCAAAATTTTAGCGGCATTGAGGCCTGGGATAGGAGAGTGAGACCCATTTCTGTTATATGTCTATGCTTTCGTTCAGCGCTCCCATTTTGCTCATGAGTGTAGGGACAGCTCATTCTATGTGCAATCCCATGTTGCATTAGTGTCTTTGTGAAGGCATGAGAGGTGTACTCCTTTCCATTATCTGTCTGTAGTGTTTTGATTTTACAACCTGTTTTATTTTCAAAGAGCAATTTATATTGCAAAAAGGCTTGACGTGCTTGAGCCTTGTTATGCAAAAGATAAATGCATGAGTACTTTGTTGCTGCATCAATGAAAACAATGTAATATCTGTATCCTGAACTGCTGATCATGGGGGCTGGTCCCCAAATATCTGAGAATACTAGTTCTAGAGGCTGAGAGTAAGTTGTTGTTGAATCAGAAAAAGGTAAATTGTGGTGTTTTCCATGATAGCATGCACAACAGAGATTTTTTATGATTGAAAGAGGACCATTTTTATTGAATTCATTACTAGCAATATTACACAATTTCATTACTTTGTGTACAATGTGTGTGGCTGGATGTCCTAGCTTTCTATGCCAAACATCAAATACAGACACTGGTTTTACTCTAGAAGTACCCTCAACTGGTCTTAAGTTGCTTGCAGGCTTTTCAGTCATAATATTCACAGTAGTTGGACGGACTTCAGTGGTGTGAGCAGCATGAGACTTATCAGCAGAAACAGCATCAGTTTTCATGAATTTTTCCATTCCTGATTCTGACTCTGAGGTAGAGTTGTGTATGGTGTTGTAGTTAGTAGATGCTAAATGGTTGAGTGTATGTGCAGTAGGCTTATTGATGTGGTTCGTGGTACTAGATTTTGGTGTAGGATTATTTTGCGTGGCTTTGGCCATGACTCCAATATCATCAAATTGATATAACCCTTGACTAAGAGAGCCTTTGAGAAGTGTCTCCCTGGTCTCCTGGGATTTCACAAAGCAGTCAAATGGCCAGAATTTAAAGAAGACTTGGTTGTCAAAGGCAAATTTAGCTACACTAATGAGATTTTTGGAGATTGAAGGAACATGAAGGAGATTGAGCAGTTTAAAGTAGGAATGAGGATTTGAGGCTGAAATTAGAGAAGTTTTGCCAATACTAAAAATGTTCATACCTTGGCCATTACCTGTGAATACTTGATTTGTGCCCTCATACTCTGAGCCTGTGATCAGATTGTTCCCATCGAAGGTCAGGTGGTGAGAAGCCCCCGTATCTAGGTACCAGGCCTTGTCTGTTAATGGAGTGGAAGGTGGTGCTGCAGCTAGTAGTGCCGTAGCCTGCGGCGGTGGCTGGGGCTGATGAAATGCAGTTGAAGGAGGTGCCGGATGTGTGACTGTGGCTGCAGCATTTGGATTTGGATAGTTTTTATTGAAGCGGTGATAGCACTCCCGCACCGTGTGACCAGGCCGTCCATAGAGCTGACACACCACTCTGTTATGTTGAAAACCATATCTGCCACCTCTATAGGACCCTCTACCTCTGAATCTTCCTCTGGATTAAAAGGGTTGACCTCTACCTTGATTGTAGCTGTTGGTGTAAGATTGTGAATTGTTGTATTGGCTGTTGTACGACATTGGTGACTGATCTTTATGCTGATAGTGTTGAGATCTTACTTGTGAGTGACTTTCTCCTCCTTGAGTTAGGTTGACCTGGATAGTGCCAAGTTCTATTTTCTTGAACCTCTCGACTAGTTCTTCCTGGCTTAGGAGTTGAGCTTCAACTTCGCTTTCAGTGACACTTTCAGCTTTGGCTGAGATCATCATGATAAACGTGCTATAGTCTTCGTTGAGTCCCTGAGTAATTGCATCCACAAATTCTTCACTGAAAAGTGGTGATCCTAGGGTAGAGAGAGCGTTTGTGATTTTCTTGAGCCTAGACATGTATTCGGTTGCAGATCCTTGTAGTTTCACAGTTTTGATTTGTGCCTTTAGTTGTTTCACCTTCGACTTCAACCTTTTTGCAAAATACTCCTCTAGGTTATTCCAGATTTCATACGCATACTCACAGTTTGTTACCTGACTTGAAAAGGCTGGATCAATCGATGCAAAGAACCACGAAATCAGAAATTGATCGTCTTGCTCCCATTCCAGAAATTTTTGCGTTTCATTATCTGCAATTCTGTCTTCTTCAGAGGCGTATCGGCATGGAATTTTCTTCTGGTTCAGGTGATCCTTGAGACCGTTGGATTTGATGAACGCAAGGGCTTGGCGCTTCCATGGAATGAAATTATTCTCATCTAGCTTCAAGGCTACAGTGTTGATAGATGTGCGAACTGCGTTGTTTGTTGTTGTTGCGGAGGCTGCTGCGGAAGTGACGGTGACACTGGTGTCGTCCATGGATCAGAACCGGATGCTCTGATACCATGAAAGGTATCAGAGAACCAGATGAAAAACAGAACGAAGTAGAAGAAGATGTTAGAGTGTTGTGAAAGTCATAGAGAATTCCAGAATTTGAGAGAGAGTTCTTGAAATTGGGATTACAAAAGTGATTTCTAAACTGAGCTGTGATATGCTATTTATGCATAGTGAGACTGTAACAAACTGATGCCAGCTCATCATATTGCTAACTACATTCTTAACTGATTGATAACTCAGATAACAGAATTGGTGCCAAGCCACTAACTACTAACTACTTATAGGCTACTCCTAACAAAAAGCACACATGAAAATGATGCAATAGTTATCAGGAAAACAAGTCATACTATTTTTAGTAATTTACTATTAAAGCAACATTATATATCCTCACTTTAAAAAAAGTAACAACAAATTAAAGTATTTTTTATTTATAATTTTATTTAGTAAAAATGTTCCGTGACCAAGTTTTTGTTAGCCTAATAAATTATTAAATCAACTTGATTAGATTTAGCTAATATAAAAAAAATGTTCAGCTAACATTAATGTTTCTTTTTAGTATATATAGGGTTCTTTAATTTGAAAATAAAACTGACATGATCACACACAAAAATATTAAATAAAAGTTACGATTTTTCATCTTTTCATAAAAGATATAAAAAGATATAAAGTAAGATAATTTATATTTAAACAAAATAATGATAATACATGTATATAAAAAATTAATTATTAATTAATTATTATATATAAAATATATGTATTTAGTATTGAATACAAAATTATTATATTATTGTAAATTTAGGACGGATCCACTCATGTGGATGTGGGGGCAAGTGCACCCACTATAATTTGGAATTTTATTGAATAGTATATAATAATAATATTTATTTACCCCTATTAAATATTAAATTTGACCCCACAATAATTTTTTATTCAACTTTTAACACTTGATAGCCAATTTGAAAACTTCATATTAGATGTCCATTATAATTATCAAATTTCAAATTTAAATAAGATTGGTGTTCTTTCTTAGAGATCGACTCGAAAGAATATTATCTATCCATTTGTGTTTGTTCTTTTTGTTATGAAACCACTCATCCCAAAAGCTTAAGCTGATGGGAGAAGGTAACATTAATGGTTATATGTCTAACAGAGCTCTATGTCCGAAAGGTCAAGAGTTCGATTCTTGGTGAACCCCAAAAGTGGCATAAGGCAAATAAAAGAGAAAAGAAGGCCTATGCAAAATCAAACAAACCCAAAAAGAGGCTCTTGTTTGAGGGGGAATGTTAGATATAACCATTAATGTTACCTTCTCCCATCAGCTTAAGCTTTTGGGATGAGTGGTTTCATAACACTTTTAAAATTAGCTTTAGTTTTTTTCATAATAACTACACTAATTGAATGAACTTTTTTAACTATGAATATCATCAAGAGCTAATTTGTATGAAAGTTGAGTTTTAAATGATTGTTTAACAACATATACAAAAAAAAGACATTTTAATTATATTATCAAGGTTTCAAAATATGAAATATAAAAAATTAAAATTAAAATTATATGTTATTATTTAAATTACTATTTTAGTATTTTAATTTATAATTAGATATTTTGAAACCTAATCATATTTTACAATAACAAAATATAATTATAACAACAATTATGTTACGTAGACATAAAATAATCACTTGTAAAAAATAAATCTTAAAATATAAATTTTGAAATACAAAATACATATTAAAAATAAGTTAAATGATATATGTATTTATACACAAATTTATAATAGATAATTTGATAGCTAATTTTTTATGTAAACATAATATTTTTATTATAAAAATTATTATAATATTATATATATTTTACTTTCACTATCAAAATTTTCTGGATCCGTTACTAATTGTAATAATTTATATTATTTGTGTATGGATAAGTTTTAGCGTCAAAGAGCTCTTTTGAATTTTTTATTCTAAAAAAATCTTTTAAAAAACTCATTTAAGTGAATTCCTATAATAAAATGAATCTTTGTGAACATCATATAATAAGATATTTATTCATGAAAGGTAAGAAAGTTGCAAAATACTTATAATATAAGTTCCCAGAAAAATCTAATCGCCGCCCTGTCCAAATTCAAGTCAATGACAATGAAGATATCTTAACCCTTTGACCTCTCTTTTAGCCTTTTGGTTCTTTGTTACCATTTTTGCTTTTGCTTCTCAAAGTTGGAATAATATTGTTCGTGACCGCTCGATAACCTATGGATTTTATTTGAAAGCTTGCTTGTAAGTTGTAACTGCGAAGGTGGAATAAGAACTAAGAAAATAATACGTATATTAAAATGAATATTTGCAATGGAATACATTCTGCGAAGTTTTAGGTAGGCTACCGTTTTTATATTAGACGATATAGATACAACACAATGCTCCGACAAAAAAATAAATAAATAAATAAATAAATGTAGTAATAGAAATTATTATATTAATGTTCTGAAGCGTTACTTGATATACTCGGATGGATTTGGGGTTTAGACTTGAAGTTCAAGAAGAAAGTCTAGCCGCTAACAGTTTTATTAAAATTTTGTCAATAATTAATTATACAAAAAAAAGTGAACAATTTTATATTATTAGATATAATATTATACCACTAAAAATATTAATGATAATTAATTAACAGTTACAAATTACAAAATCTTTTGACCTTCTAACACTCCTCGAAGTTCAAATACCTTTTTGTAAGGTTTCAATTTGAATGTCATTGGTCCGGTGGTTTGTTCGACATTTTCGTCGGACGTTTCGATGCCTAAGTTAGTAAATATTTAAGTAGATTTTTAATAAAATTAGCTTAGTAAAAAATATCTGTATGATGGGATATTTATAAATTAAGAAAGTACGATTTAGTTCTTTTTTGTAGATGACTCAGTTATTTCTCTTATAGTGTGCGCAACTATAAAGCACAGACACTTCGTTGAGTTGCCGTGACAGCGTGTCAGACACATTTTGGATACGACACTCATTGACACTCGTCCGACACGCGTGACTGTCGTGTCTAACCGTGTCTTAATAAAAAATAAATTCTTTTCCGAACACATTTGGACACATCTAAATACCTAGGAGTGGCAGGAGTACCTGAACCCGCAGGTACCCGGGTGCGGGGCAGGTTTTCGTCGAGGCAGGGCGGGGTCGGGACTGGGGTGAACCCGCCCCGGAGTATATATTATATATTATAATATAAAATAAAATATATAAAAATTATTAAATATAAAAATATATAAAGGACTTTTGTGTGGGTTGTTGCCTAGGGTTTCAATGCTAATCTTCTTCTGCAGTGAGTGAAAGTAGTGACTAGTGTAAGGCTGAGAGCAACGAGCTTCTTCTTCTCCAACGGCTACTCGCCGGCCACCGTCACCTCCGTCCGAAAGCAGAGCTTCGCCGCCATCCTCTGTCTGGGAGAAGTGCTTCGCAGCCGTCCTCCGTTCGAGAGCAGATCCCGTCGCCGTCGTTGTGACTCCGTCGCCATCCCTGCGTCTTTTATTTAATCATTTACTTTGGAACTCTGTAATTTTGTAACTATAACTGCAATTTATGTTAGGAAGAGTAATATACAGCTAATTAGAGGTACTCATAATCTGTAATTTTGAAATTCTGTTATTTATATATTTGCTTATCTTTTATTTTATTATTTATTCTAAAACTTTGTGACTCTGCTACTTTAAAATTCTGTTATCTATATATTTGCTTATCTTTTATTTTATCATCATTTACTCTGGAATTCTATAATTCTGTAATTGTAACTAGAACTTATGTTAAAAAGAATAATATGCAAGTTAATTAGGGGTACTCATAATCTATTAATATGTATAATTCATATTTACTATTCCAACTGCTTAATTAAATTATATTATTTATAAATTTTAATATTATATGCGAATAAAGAAACTGATTTCTAATATTTCTGTAATATGATTTTAAAAGAATGGGAAAAAAACTAAAGGGTATTTACAAATTTGATTAATTAATATTATTAATATTAATAAACGGTTACTAATTGTTTAGTACCATTTGGTTGAAAGGACACAATCTTATTGTATCTATTGGCAATAGAAAAGACACAACCATTTGTATACGTAATTAATCATAATTGCTACATGCAATATGTATAAATAAGTCCTTATCCACTATTTCAGAGATACAAATACTAAGTGTACAATAATAACCATTGGAACAATTTTGAAAATTGAAGATGAGCGGTGGAGTGAGCGGGGAAGAGATTTTGAGGGTGAAACACGGTGAGGCAGCCGGTAATATCGGCGGAAGAGATAAGGGGGAGAGCGGGGGAGGGATTGCATCAGGGGAAAAGGAGGATCATATTTCGGGAGGGGTTTCTAAGCCTTTGAAGGTTTCTTTCAGGGACAAAGTTGTGGGTTCCAAGATTGCTAAAGCTTTTTCACTTGTTGAAACTTTATCGGGAGATAACATTGCGGTAGTTTCTGGGAAGCAAGGAGATCTCTTGCCACCGAGTGTCACGTTTACCCAAGAAGCTAAGAATTGCTTGGCAGAACCTTATAAGGATGCTATAGTGATTAAGGTGCTAGGTAAACATTATAGCTACACTGCATTGTCTCATAAACTCCGAACGGTATGGAGGATTAAGGGAGGTTTTGATTTATTGGACGTGGGATTTGACTACTTTCTTGTGAAGTTTGATGTAGCTGAGGAGCGAGAAAAGGTTCTCTTAGGAGGTCCGTGGATGATCGAGGGAAATTATGTGGCTGTGAAGCCTTGGGATCAAGAGTTTAGATCAAGTGAAAACTGTTTTGGAGCAACTTTAGTGTGGATTAGAATTTCCGGATTACCAATTTGGTGCTACCAAGAAGATGCAATGCTCCGTGTTGCGGCTGCAGTTGGCATTCCCGTTAAGGTTGATTTGGCAACAAAATTAGCTGAAAGAGGACGATATGCTCGAGCCTGTGTTCAGATAGATTTAGGATTGTCAGTGACTAAGAAGATTCTTGTTGAAGGTGTTGAATATGAGGTTGAATATGAAAGTCTTCACCTTATTTGTGGCTCCTGTCTCAAGTTTGGTCATGATATGAAGGTGTGCAAGACTGACAGCAATGCAGGAGGAGGAACTAATACCAAGGTGATCAGCGATGTAGCAAAGCAGCCAGAAAGCTCAAATTCAAAAAATCCAGTACATGTAGAAAAGGCAAGTTTTCATTTTGGCAAGAATCTTGGAGATGAGACTGTAAATGTTACTGTCCCGGATTTGGTGGAGAGTGATTTGCATGCTGTTCATGTAGACCATGCACAACATGAGGATTTGGAAGGTTGGACTCAAGTGATTAGGAAAGGAAAGTATAAAATGGGTCAAAAGCCTTCTCTTAGCACCCATTGGGTCCAACCAAAAGTAAAGAAGACTCCTAACAAGGCTACCAATACTTGGACAAAGCCTAATCACCAACGTACAACACATGCAACTGGATCCAAAGTAAAATTAAGCAGGGGCATCAATATTGGAAAACCGGTTAGTGTGGCTTCTTCGGGGACCCGACACAATGTTCATCATCAGCAGCAAGGTGAGACAACAAATGGCACTGTGCGAAAGCGTCCTCGCCCAAACTCTTTGCAGAATTCACTAGTAGATAAGGATGGAGCATCGACGGCGGGTATGGTACAAGTTTCGACGGAGAAAATTGGGCTGCAACTTGAGAGTTCATTAAAGGCAGGATCGTCGAAGACAGGGACATCATGTTGAGTCTCAGGTTTGTTATTGGAGCTCTCTTTTTGCTGTTTTTATGGATAGTTTCAATATCATAGCCTGGAATGTGAGGGGTGCGTCTAACAAGATGGCCCGTGTGCATTGCAAAAATTTGGTGAGAATATATAAACCATCTTTCTTCTTTCTCTTTGAGACTCATACCATGTTTAATAATTTGAAGAATTTTTGGGATAAGTTGGGTTTTCATTGTGTTGGTATTGAGGAAGCAGTAGGACACAGGGGTGGCATTTGGTTTCTATCTTCTATTGCTAATGCTTCTTGTGTGGTTATTGATCAAATTGACCAATGTATCACAGTAAAAGTGAGTGTGGGTAACTTAGTTTGGCTTTGTAGTGCAGTATATGGGAGTCCTCAATTCGAAAAAAGATGTATGCTTTGGGATCATTTGCGTTCTATTAATTCAGGCCATAATAGACCATGGATGGCCGTTGGTGATTTTAATGAGATTGTGGCACCAGATGAGAGTACAGGTGCTTATTTTTCTTCTCACAGAGCTAGTCTATTAACTACTACTCTAGATGACTGTGAGCTCTTTGATCTTAAAGTGACTGGTAGGAGATATACTTGGTATAGAGCAGTTCAGGCTGGCAGGGACTTGGCTAAAAGGTTGGATAGAGCTATAGTTAATGAGGCGTGGATGACAATGTTTCCTGAGGGTTA
This sequence comes from Arachis hypogaea, assembly GCF_003086295.3. Taxonomy (NCBI): domain Eukaryota; kingdom Viridiplantae; phylum Streptophyta; class Magnoliopsida; order Fabales; family Fabaceae; genus Arachis; species Arachis hypogaea. The sequence goes on from NC_092050.1 coordinate 7,615,963, forward strand.
TTCTGAAATTCTTAGCAGGCTTCATTCTGATCATTGTCCTATTTTAGTTCGTTGTCATGGTAGCCCCAGAGTGAAAGGCTCACGTCCTTTTAGGTTCCAAGCTGCGTGGGCAACACATCCTTCTTATAAACATGTTATTAGTAAGGCTTGGAATCAAGAGTTTGGAAGTGTTACCGAAAGGCTTAAGATGGTTCAACAGGCTTCTTTAGCCAATTAATTTGGTTTTGTCTCTTTTTTTTCTTTCTTTTCTATTTAGTCACCAAAAAAAAAAAAATACTAAGTGTACATTTTAATCAACTATTAAGAGATTTTCTTTGTTCAAGAGAGTTAAGAATTTCTTACTATTGCTAATTAAGAAATTCTTAGGTTTTATTGTATCCTGGGAGAGTATTGTCATTAACCATATAGCAACTAAGTGTGGAGACAAATATCTCTTTAAAAAAATGATCTAATCGTGCCTTGAAATCACTATACAAATATAAAATTTTGTCATCTTCTCATACCATATACCCAACAAAAACTATATAGGCTGATATGCACATCAAAATTGCAGTTTAAGCGTTAGTCACATGCTGGTGGAATACAAACTTGTATTATAAACAGTGTATAGTAGCAGATGATTTTGAAATAGTTAGATTCATCGTCCTCCTAAAATTAAATCATTTCCATTTTGTAGTGACACTTATTTTGTTAAAAGAAAACAAATATTATTATTGTTAGTATGTAGGAGATGATTTTCTCTAACTTGAACTATAGGGTGTATCATATATACATAACTAATTATTATATTTTTGGTCCGAAAAAGAGTAAAATTTGTCTACCTTAATACCCACTTTTAAATACAAATATCAGTACTATTTTGAATGCACTTAAAAATTTTGTGGTTAAAATGGTACATCACTGGCAATAGTTATCAGAAAAAACAAGTCATACTATTTTCAGTGATCTACTATTAAAGTAACATTATATATCCTCACTTTAAAAAAATAACAACAAATTAAAGTATTTTTTATTTATAATTTTATTTAGTAAAAATGTTGCGTGACCAAGTTTTTGTTAGAGAAATTCGAAATGGAGGGAATGATGATAATGCGGTGCGGGTCGACTAAATGCAACATTTTACTAAAATAGCTACCATCGAATTTTTTTAATGGCGAATTTAATGCTAAAGTTTGCATCTATTTTCTCGTTTTTTCTCCAAATTATTAGCGGCGAATTTATTATTGAAAACGAAAATTTGCCGGTAATGATTTGACATACATGACGAATCCCACACAAAAAATCGTCAGTAAATTTTTCAGTAAACCCAATGCTAATGTGCGATGGTAAATTTAACGGTACTCAACATTTTTCTTGTAGTATTTCATTTGGAAAAGAGATTACGATTGGGAGGTTAAGACTAGAAGACTGAAAAACAGAGATTAAATTAAATTAAATTTGTATATTATATTTAGTGTAAAATATACTGGATTGAATTATATTTAGTTTAAAATAAATATAAAAATTAGGAGAATAAATTTAGAGTTTGAAAATTTAAATGAAGATATTTTTAAAAGATAATGTTATTAAAATTTGATTTTTGGTCTCCAAAAATTTCAATTTTTTAAAGGGATTGAAATTTTATGTTTTAAAACTAAAATTTACAATTCTTTAATTTCAGTCTGTAGCCACCAAATAAAATACTGCATCACAGTTTTAGTCCGAGCCTCAATTTTTAAAAATAAACGCTACCAAAAAAAGTTTATAATCTATTAAAAAAGTAAAAATTATATTTGCATACATTCTGAAATATAAACTATCCAAAAGTTACAAAATTCATTATTATTTATAATTAATTTAACAATCATTTTTTAATTACTATCCACATAAAGATATTTTATAAAAATAATAATCAACTAATAACCATGTATTTAATTAAATTAATTAGTATAATACATATTAATATATTAATAATTATTTTCACGCAAAGAAATCTTTACTTTATCCAACTCCAAATCAAAGTCAAAGATGGTATCTTAATCTTTGAGGCGTTGACCTTTCTTGGGTAGTTTCGTACTATCTTGACTTTCTCTAAGTTGGAATATTATTCATTTTCACATACTACACAGAATTTGAAAGTTGGAAGTTGCAACCATATATATATATATATACAAATTAAAGAGCTACTGTATTATTATTACCACTTCACGTCAAACCCTACATACAGAGCCAAATTTATTCAGATAAAGCATAATGATGGAACTTTCGTATTATAACTCTCTTCTTCTTCTCCTCGTTGTTTTCATCACTTCTTACAAGCTATTCACAAAGAGATTCAAAAACCTACCACCATCTCCACCGTCTCTTCCCCTAATCGGCAACCTCCACCTCCTGAAACCACCCGTCTTCCGCACCTTCTACGGCTTATCACAAAAATACGGTCCCATTTTCTCGTTTCGCTTGGGTTCCCAACTCTCCGTGGTCGTTTCCTCCGCCTCCTTGGCCGAAGAATGTTTTACCAAAAACGACATCGTCCTCGCGAACCGTCTCCGTTCCCTCAAGACCAAGCACCTAACCTACAACAACACCGTGGTGATAACTTCGCCGTACGGCGACCACTGGCGCAACCTCCGCCGCATCTGCTCCCTGGAGATCCTCTCCACTCAGCGTCTCAACTCTTTTACGGGAATCCGAAGGGACGAAACGGCGAGGTTGATCCGGAGCTTGAGTCAGGGGTTAGGCGAGGGTTTCACGAGAGTTGAAGTTAGATCGAAATTGACGGAGCTAACGTTCAACACGATCATGAGAATGGTAAGTGGGAAACGGTACTACGGGGAAGAATGCGATGGGACGAGTGCGGAGGAGGCGAAGAAGTTCAGGGATGTGATGGATGATATGGCGAAGTTCGGATTGAGTTCGAATCTTGGGGATTTTGTGCCTGTGGTTCGGTGGTTCGATTTCAGTGGTGATAATAGAAAACTCCAAATGATTGGTGAGAAGATGGATGCTCTGTTTCAAGGGCTGATCGATGAGCATAGAAGCAAGAAGGAAAGTTCAAACACCATGATAGATCACTTGCTCTCCTTTCAAGAATCTCAGCCAGAGTATTACACCGATCAAATTATCAAAGGGCTTATCATGGTCAGTCATCTATTCTTTGCGTATTAATTGATGATTAAAAATGATAATTAAGAGATTAGCACATAATTTGAAATCTTAAGTGTTAATGACCAGACCATTATTATTCCGTTTGCATGGGTGTAGGCCATGATGGTGGCTGGAACAGAGACTTCGGCTATAACAATAGAATGGGCACTGTCGAATCTGTTAAACCATCCACAAGTGTTGGAGAAAGCAAGGATGGAGTTGGACACTCATGTTGGACAAGAGAGGCTCTTAGAAGAAGACGACCTTACCAAATTAACCTACCTTCATAACATAATCTCTGAGACTTTGAGACTCTACCCTGCAGCGCCAATGCTGTTGCCTCATCTCTCCGCTCAGGACTGCACCCTTGGAGGCTACCATGTGCCACGTAATACTTTGGTTTTCGTCAATGCGTGGGCCATCCATCGGGACCCGGACTTGTGGGCCCAATCTTCAACTTTCATGCCTCAAAGATTTGCGAATCCTGAAGCCAACAATAACCCTTATGCCTTGATGCCGTTTGGGATGGGGAGGAGGGCGTGTCCTGGCTCCGGCCTGGCCCAGAGAACCGTGGGCTTGACTTTGGGCTCTTTGATACAATGCTTTGATTGGAACCGGATTGGCGAGGAAGAAGTTGACATGACAGAAGGACACGGAACTCTCATGTCAAAGGCTATTCCATTGGAGGCCCAATGTAAAGCCCGTCCAATCATCACCAAGATTTTCTCTCAATGAGATGTGTATAATGTATGATTGTTTTCCATTGATTTATTAGCTTTACTTTTAAATTTTAACAAGAAAAAGAATGTATAATTTTTATATTTGAGAAATCTATGAAGCTTTTCCTATTTATTAACAAGTTAAAGTGGTTAATAATGTTCATTTGTTGGCAAATTACAATTAATCAGATGGGAAGTGTATATGAAATAATGCTATACATCTAAATTTTTTATTAATTAAGTTCAACTAAATTAATCTAATATAATAAAATTTAGTTATAATTGATATTATTATAAAATTTATTATTTAATTTAGTTAAATTTAATTAAAAAAATTTAAATGTATAACATTAGTCATATATACGAGATATGCTTGAGATTTGTTAGGCAGGTTCTAGATTATGGCACTACCTTTAAAATAATTTGAAATTGGATTGAATAAAAGAAAATACAAACCTAACACACATGATTGTGTTGCCCTGAGGGGCCACTTTTATTAAATTAATACGAGTGGATGCATAATTGCATATGGAATACACTAGAACAATTAGTGTAGTAGTATTAATATTATGTGACAAAAGTCACAGTATATCTCGTTCTCATCTCCAACGATACAAAAACATCATGGTTTTTCTGATAGAGAGGGGCCTAATTAAGAACTGTCGCTCCGATTTGGCTTGAATGAGGTGAACACCTATCCCAACATATATAAAAAAGACAGACAATAAGGCTTTTTTGCATACCTTCTTTAATTTATCATCAATTAATTTTAATATAAAAATAAAGAATATACAAAAATAAGACCTATAATATTTGAAAAAAAATACATTCAAATCTTTGACTTTTGAATTTTTTATTGAGTTTAAAAGACTCAAATAAATAGAAAAATTGATTAATCTAAATTTAAAAAGAAGAGTTTTAGGGGCGAGTAACTTTTGTGATTTATAACTATTAAATAGTCATTAATAATGATTTTAATGGTGTAAGATTGATGTGAAATTTTATCCAATAATTTTTTTTTTTGTTGGTTATATGCTTGCCAAAATTTAATAAATGGTTGGCCGTAGACTTTTACATTTAAAAATTGTAAAAACCTTTCCTTTCCCCTATTTATTAATTTTTTTTAAGAAAAACAAAGAGCAATAAGAAAGGAATGAATGAATTACTTGATGGTGTTGTTGATCATGAACATTGGGAAGCCAGTCATTAGTGGCAGGGTTGCATTTGTAGCCTCGTCCTGCTGGCTTAGTTTCATGAGCAGCGATTACATGGTTCTGTGGAAGCAAGTGATGTATCTCATAAGCTCCTTCCGTGACCACCTTTATAAACCCAGTCCCTGTCTGCTGAAATAAGAAAAAGTTAAAAAGGAAATAAAAGCACAAGATAAAGCTAAGCAGGAAGTGAAGTATGAATTACGGCGTGATGCTGTTTGTCAATAGATGCTAACTTCTTGTAATACTCGGTTTCTACAAACTCATCCTGCGCATCTGCCCACCCCTCCTTAAAAACTATATCCTGCCAATAGTGAAAGGCATCATCAGAAACCAATGAAGAGAGAGAGAGAGAGAGAGAGAGAGAGAGAGAGATGCTATAGAGAGGGAGAGACATGAGATTGAGACTGGAGAGAATGAAGCTTGTGTAGCTCGGGTATGGAATTAGTGACATGGAGGTCAACGGTGGGGTCTTCTTGATCTGGTTCGCTTCTGTTGGGTTTGATGGGTCGTTTGGGAGCCAAGGCTTCGAATTGAGCTCTGATCTGATCAGCGATCCTCGCTTGCTCATCAGGGTCAACAACCTCGTCGCTTCTACTGGGCTTCTTCCATTGCCCCTGCCCCACCATCGTTCTCCCTTTTCGCTTTCAGTCGCAAGTCTAATGAATTTATTTCTTATTTATAGAGAGAGTCAAAGACAGGGAAAGTAAAAACTAAAAACTGTGGGCCTTCAAACCCGCGGCACCTCTGTATGTGTGATGCTGAGTGCTAACTCAAAATATGGGATCGTCTCATTTTAATGGGCTTCAAATAAGCTCCTCCCTCTCCCACCCAATCTTTTTTTCATTTTTCCTTTTTCTATTTTAGTTTTTAAAACTACATTAATTAGGGGTGTACATGGCCCAGCCGGCCCCGAACACTTTAGAGGTTAATTTAGTATGATTTTATTGGGTCTAAGGCCGGATAAGGGTCTCAAAAATAGATCCGATCATTATTTCGGATCGGATCCGGACATAGTTCGGGTCACCCGAACTCGGTCCGGTGACCCGGTCATCATACACAATTAATATTTTGTGTTATTAGTGATGGATGATGGTTATTCTTATGTGGAATTTAAATATTGTAAACCTTAATATTTTGTGTTATTAGTCATTATAAGATTATAAGTTAATGTTTTATGTTTAAAATGCATAAGACTTTACACTAATGCATAATATTGTGTTATTTGTATTGATTTAAATATCCGGTGTTATTAGACAATATTAGTATTGATTATGGTTATGCTTTAATTTTAGAGAATGGTTGATTCTTGTTATATTTTTTTAAGTGAATTTTACTATGTAAATTGTGAAATAATGGTTAGAGATTAGGTGATTTTTACATGCTAAAGACCTGATTTTTACCCGATTTTTACCCGGTTTTCACCCGGCTCGAAGGTGCGTAGGTTTCATTGGGTTTAGAATCGGATTAGAGTCTAAAAGTTAGGTCCGGTCTATATTTCGGGCCGGATCTGAATTAAGCCAAATCTAATATGACCCGGACCATGTACACCCCTAACATGAACCATAAAAATATTCTAACTATAAATCTATCACAAGCCTTTATCTTATTACTTTTGTAGGCAGTGGAATTGTGGAAAGGGAGTTCATAAAACGTTAAGTTTTGTAAAGTCCATAAGTGTTTTAGCATACTTAAAGTCAAAGAGACAACTTTACTTGAAAAAAAAAAATACTCCACTGCCAACGAAATGTTGTATAAATAAAAATTACTAACGGTCCATAGGGATTTAGCTTATTACTTTCTGTTACAACTAAGTGAAATTCTCGTTATACTGTACTCAGCAATTATATTGAATGATTCTATACAAAGAATTTAATTACCATCACATGACTCAGGCTTGCATCGGCTACTAGCTTCTTTATGTCGTCATGAACGTAACAGAAACACGAAGGACTTGTTCTTAGTGATCACTATCAGTCACAAAATTCAATAACCAGGTCAAATTTCATGAGGAAGCTACCTAGCTAGTATGCGTGTGGAAGCTAGTTCCGTGGGAGTGGCAACATGCACCCTACCGTATCCCGTTGCGAATCGAGTTGGATACTCTATTTTATTCGATCAACCCGTACTCTATATATGTATATGTTATATATTTATATAAAAATATTTTTTAAGTAGATGTTGAACTAAAGACCTATATATCAAAATCTTTAGCCATTAAAAAAATATTATTAATTGATAATTTAATACATTTTTTTTAACATAAAAGTCATTTCTATTTTAAATTATTATCAAGTTATATAATAATGTTGCATCTTTTTGGTAACTCGCGAGTAGGGTCGTATACCCGCCAGTTAAGAACAAGTGGGGTTATGATTGCGATATTCTCAACTCACGGGTAGAGTAGGGTTGAATTTATATAAAAATCTCAATTCGCGGATAGAATTAAGGTTGAATCTAAACTGTTCGTTGGTTCGTTGAGTCGTTTAGCTATGAGGTGTAATGAGAAGGATTAGGACCTGAGTGCGGGTGTTGAGGTGGGGAGTTGCGCTAGTGGGTAGTCAGTTGGTCGGCGGGTGGAGCCACCTGCAAGGACACTTTGATACTTAAGTTATTGTCCGTACGATGAGGCGGCTAGATTAAGGTAATGGTGACGTACCTGAGGAGAGGGGTAAGTCCCTCTTCTTTATTCCTATTCGTTTGGGTGGACCCTCCTTTTATTAGGGCCCAGCCCTTCAGAAGCTTTCACCAGCTGTCCAGATCCCTTATAAGAGATTGGGTCACGTGATGGGTGTCTCGTTGTATGGACGGGACGCGTGTTCGCTTGATAGATCTCTGACTCTTGTTAGGTTAGGCCAAAATAGTACCCCCAATACGTCAAGGCGTGAGACTCATGACTGCCGCATTCACTTGCTCGTGTTCTCGTGAAAGGTAGTCTTTGCCTAATATGACTTCGTTGGCGAGGGCTCATGCTTCTAATATTTTTCTTGCAGGCGGGGTTGTCCTCAACCCATGCTCGAGATCGTCGTTTCGATTATCGCGCTAGCGACATTAAATGCACTTAGGAAAGACCAATTTTACTCCTAACCTTTCGCGCTTCTTCTTTTATGGTTACAGTTACCACCTTTGCTTTACATTACCATTTCTATTCTTCCCTTTCTTTTCCATAACTATCACCGCCACTCACTTCTTTTCTCTTCTGCGACTGTTACTTCCATCTCTGTCCGTGGATTTTATGCTGCTGCTGCGAGGGAATCGCCATTGTCGGCTTCAAAGTGAGGCCAGCTCGAGATCGCCATCCTTTTTGGCTCACCCTTGAGAAAAAGAGGTGCATCCCAACCTACTAAAGTTTTGGTGTCGGCTTTAACTACTTAATAAAGTGACCTACTAGAACATAGGTCAGCAGAACCAGCAGATTGTTAACATTCTGTTGGCTGTGTTTAGCTCTAGTCCCCTTAACCCTCATCTTTTGATGGGTGACCGGGGCGCTAGCCGAAATTGCATAGGTAAGTGTCGGGTATTCAATCTCTTTATTATTCTTCCGTTTTCTCAATTTATTTACTTCTATTTTTCTTACGCCTTGGTAACTTCATTTAATTTTTCTTTATAGTTGAGATGGCCACTGAAAAATTATCCTTAGTCACTTGATGACTTACTTTTTTTCTGATGGAGACGATGATGCCCTTAGCTCCCGCAAAGTTCGGGATGAGGTTTTTCGGCCCGAGGGGCCGGTGCCCGACCCCCAACCTAAACCCCAGCCTAGACACAGTGCTATCGGTGAGGTTGACCATGATAAGGGGGTTGTCATTGCATCTTTTTGGCAATCCGCAAGTAGGATTGGATACTCACGAGTTAAGAACGAATAGGGTATAAGTTGGGATATTCTCAACCCGCAAATAGGATATGATTGAATTTATATAAAAATTTCAACCTACCGATAGGATTAAGATTAAGATTAGATCCAAACTCTACCCTAATCTACTCATTCTCACCCCTAAGTCCCCTTAAGTACCGAGACTTTGTTTAGCAAAAAAATCGCAATCATGTAAAGACTCTAAGCCTAAAAAAAAATTTAGTGTATTAATCATAATTAGAAAGATGATTAATTTATTGAACAGTGTGGGGAGCAAAGACTTGCTCTTGGAAAATGACCCATGTAGAGTCCACCGAGACTTGTGATTCTGACTGAATTTTCAAGTGCTCCATGACAAGAAACACAACCTTATTTTCCAAACAAAACCGTGTTCAGATATTATCATATTTTACTTAATCTCATGTTGTAGCTGACCACTTCACCCTCTTCCTCCATAATCACAGTTTTTTCTAACCAAGCAATTCTCTCTCTCTTTTTTTTTTCATGGAAACTCTTCATCAGTACCATAAAATTCATGCATCTGTTTGTGTAGTCCTGTTTCTTCTTCTGCAGTTCCAATCATTGGCCTTCACAGTCCCAGATAATTTCTTCATCAATTGTGGCTCGGACACCGATGTTACAGACAACAATACTGGTCGAATTTTCATTGGAGAAAGAGAAACAGAAATGGAAGCATCTTCTTCTGTTGGTTTCATCTTCCCAAAACATGGTAGCAGCAGCGAGAAAGAGAGCAACCATTCACCAACACCTCCTCTGTATCAAACAGCAAGGCTTTTCCATGCTGAATCTGAATACAAGTTCAGAATTGAAAAGCATGGGTATCATCTTCTGCGCCTCCATTTCTTTGCTTTCTCTTCTTCGGAAGGTAACCTCTCCTCTTCTCTCTTCAATGTCTCTGTTCCCGGGTTCTTCCTTTTGAACAATTTCAATCCTCAATACAACAAAACCTTAATAGAGGAGTTCTTTTTGAGCATCAACACCAACAACTTCCGAATCACTTTCTCTCCTATTCATCCAAATCCTGCATTTCTAAATGCGATAGAACTCTTCCTTCTCCCCAATACTTTCATCCCAAAAGGAAGATTTTATGACTACAATAGCATGGTGTTCCATACGAGTCACAGGCTCAACGTTGGAGGCTCTGATATCAACATGGTGAATGACTCGTTGTGGAGAAACTGGCAAATTGATGATCATCCTTCTGCTGGACACAAATTTCAAAATACTAGTCCAATTCACGAAGGAAACTATGCTACTCTTGCCCCAAGTCTTGTTTACCAGAGCGCAAGAGTGATGAATAGTTCAAAGAATCACTCAAAACTTTCCAATATAACATGGCAACTTGATGTCAAGAAAAATGCTAAGTATCTTGTTCAGCTTGATTTCTGTCATATTATTGGAACTCCGGTTCTGAAAAATTCACACTTCAATGTTTACTTCGATAATAACTTGAGTCACCGGATCACTCCTTATGATCACTTCAACAAAACTTGTGTTCCTTTTCGTTTGGAATCTGTGGTTGATTCGGATGACTCTGGAGTTTTCAAAATCAGCATAGGACCTGCCCAGAATTCTCCACATAAATATGCTTATCTGAATGGCCTGGAGCTAATGGAAATCATTGAGAAAACAAGTCCAGGTCCTATGCCAGAAGTAAAACAGAATCATCCTTCGCATTCTCATTCCCATTGGTATTGCCATTTGCTTGTGCATTTGAAACTGTTGGCAATTCTCGGAGCTGTGGCTTTGGTTTCAGTTATAGCAGTTGTGTTCTTTGTGTGTCTGAAACCCAAGAAACCAAAGCATGATCAAAGTGTTGATTGGTTGCCAATGGAGAAAAAAAGAGGAGGAGGAAGCTCACACTCTCATAGCAGATATGGTAGCAGCCATGGCTCATCATCATCATCATCTTCACGTTCACATGTCCCAAACTTAAACAAGATCCCTTTCGATGAACTCCAAGTTGCTACCAACAACTTCGACCAGAATTGGGTAATTGGAAAGGGTTGTTTTGGAATTGTATACAAAGGACTTCTCAACAATGGACTGAGGGTGGCAGTGAAAAGAACAGAACCAGGGTTACTACAACAACAAGACCTCTTGGATTTGGAAGCGGAGATCAATATTCTGTTGAGAATTCGCCATCGCCACCTTGTTTCCTTGATCGGATATTGCAACGAGAAGTCAGAGATGATCCTTGTTTATGAGTACATGGAGAAAGGGACACTGAGGGATCATTTATACAGTTCCAAGTTGTGTTGGATTCAGAGGCTTGAGATTTGCATTGGAGCCGCCAGAGGACTGAATTACCTTCACAAAGGTTCTTCCTGCAGAGGAATCAGCAATGTTCATAGCCATGTGAAATCTAGTAACATATTGTTAGATGAGAATAATGTGGCTAAGTTTTCTGATTTTGGGCTTTCAAGAAAAGTAGGCCCTTTTGATGAGAACATGAAATGTGATGTGTATTCCTTTGGAATAGTACTTGTTGAGGTGGTGTGTGGAAGGGTGGCTATGGATGCAAAGTACTTGGCTGCTGAATGGGGAAGCATTTGCAAGAAGAAAGGGAGATTGGAAGAAATAGTTGATCCTTGCATAAAGTGTGAAATAGATGGAGAGTCTCTCACAAAGTTTGGTGAGACTGTAGACAAGTGTTTGAGAAAGAAGGCTTTTGATAGGCCTTGTATGGGTGATGTCTTGTGGGACTTGGAGTATGCATTGCAGCTTCAGAGAGGGGCAATTCAGTCAAAGCCACATAGTCTTAATAATACTAATACTATTGCTTCTTCTAAGACTCAAGAATTGGCCATTCTCAAGCATGATCAATTGAATTCACCAGTCAACTATTATTCTGGTTTGTAATCACTAATATTTTTTAATCTTTTATTATTTTTCATATCTATCATTAAATTATAGTTCATTTTGTATTGTTATTGAGGAATAAAGCATCGAATCTTTGTTCAAATTGTCCCAAGAGAATTAGAAGAGATGAACAATTTAGAATGTATATTGTTTTTAAATGGGACAAAATTCTTTGTATTGTTCTTAAATACAGAGTGATACATGTGAACTTTGTAATGAACATATTCAATAATTGAAGCTATAGATTATACGCATGGTCACTTATATTATTAAGTGGGGGATCAGTAGTAGTCATGCTCTCTCTCATTGAAAAAGTAGTGACATTCTTATTCGTTAATGAATGATTCATACTTCGAGTGACACGTGGGAGTTCATTCATAAGTCTTCATCAATCATTTTTACTTAAAATATGAAGCACAAGTTGAGGAATATATACTTGGTTTATAATAATATATTTATATATAGGAGGGCAGGGGCCACTGAATTTTACACATTGGATTGATTCCATATATACAAATCCTATCATACTGTTCAAATCATTTCAAATAAAAATCTAGGCATGATTTGAACTTACCAATAACTTAGCTATGTATTGAGTCGTACAAAAAGAAGCTCATACTTTGATTCCATTTTTGACTTAATTCAAAAGAACCAAGTCACGCATAGCTGTATCAACTATATATCAAGCATGAAGCCATGCATATGAACTATATGCATATATATGGCTCTTAAAATATCATATCAGCTAAGCGTGAGATAGATGAGGAATGCTAAACTCATCATCTTAGCTTGCTCATTATGAGATATCAAGTTACTTCATCTGTGCATACATGCATGCTTGCACCACATGCATATGCATATATCATTATTCATCGCTAGCTATGACAGAATCTTTAATGCAATATTTACAGAACAATTTGAAAACTCTGCTTTAATAATTCTTCTCCTCCTTTTTTTTTTTTTCTATTCATCTTCCTTTGCGGTTATCATCGTCATCTTCTTTTTCTCTTTTTTTATATATATATTCAATAAAACTTTTTCTTTTTCTCTTTTTTTATATATATTCAATAAAATTACTGAGCTCATAAATTTTTAAAAGATTATATATTCTGAATATTGACATTTAATCAACAAATAAATGCAACAAAAATTTAGTACATAACACATAAATTTTTAAAAGATTACATATCCAAATATTAAGATCCAACTAACTTACAAACAAGACAAAAATTTTAAAGTACAATACAAAAATTTTAAAAAGATCACATTTCTAGAATATTAACTCACTGAACCGACAAATACATTTGCATAGATAATTTGTGTATTATGTGTAAAAATTTCTATGTTATGTAAAAAAAAATTTATGTTATATCAATAAATTATGAGTTATGTACGAAAATTTTTGTGCTATGTGCAAAAATTTTTTTGTTCTTTATAAATAAATTTATGTGCTTTTTAACAAAAATTTATGTTAAAGAAGTACAAAAAAAGAATCGTATAGTGTATATACGCGTTTTTTTCACGGACTTATGCCAACTAAATTAGACTTAATTATAAAAATGTTTATATGTATAGTATTACCAGTAAAAAAATTAATTAATGTTAACTTAAATACAAGATAAATATAAAAAAATTAATCACCTAATATTTTTTTTTTAATAGAGAGAATAATATAGCACCCAACTAGGCAGCAAACCAGTCATATAATTGTTAATAAACTTTATATGTGTCCATGGTATTTTTGAAACATGATAAGAATTAATTTATTATGTATCTCAAATTTATTTAAAAATTTATTATTGACCAATAAACTAATATGTATACAAAATATAGAATTTCAATCTCAAAACTTATTTAAATAAATGAGTGAAGTGTCCACTTGTCCAATCCAAATTAGGTAATTATTAATGAGTATGTATATTGTATAGCTAGTTAGCTAGCTAGATACCACCAGTGGCATACCTTAATTATATTCTCCACTTGAAAATTAATTAAATCTGCAAATTGGCCGGGTGAATTATATATATAATATTTTGAGGGTGTGGCAGTTAAATCTGTTTGTGTCGTTTACCCGATATATTGCGGCACAGCGGCATAATAAGACACATACATAATTGGTATATATACAATAATATTTGAATAATTAGCTCCGTTAACAAAAATCAAGACCTAAATAACTTATAGACAAAAAATTACAAATTTTCATAGTTGATGTACAAAGCTGATAAATAACCAATAATGAGTATGATGGTGATCCATGGAACGTAACATGTGTATTAATGTTAGTGACCTTCACCTCTTCCGCTAGGCCCTGAAGACATGGTGTGGACTCGTTGGCTGTTCTTGTTTTTGATACTACTACTATTATCTTCTTTAACCATGGGCTTTGCACTTTGCACTTGTTTGACATGTTGATGTTGTTGTTGTGGTGGTGACTCAATAAGGACTCTACAAGTTACAAGGCTAGGCCTTGTAGAAGCTGCAAGCACCATGAGGAAAGCTACAACTATGATTTCGTTCCTCATGATACAAAGAAACAGAACACAAATCAAAGTTGTGTTGTGTTGTGTTGGTGAAGTGTAACAATATATTGTGAGTGTTTATACCCTCCATTCTACAATAAAGCTAAAGAAGTAGTGGGCCCTCACAAGATTGGTTTGGCATCTCCAACGAGCGAGCTAAACCATACGACTGCCCTTGTTTCTTCCCAATTAAAGAACGGTTAAGGGCTTTTTGTCGGCTGGGACCCATCCCTTCACTACTCCTCACTTTTTACTCTACGAGTCTATGTTCTCGTCAAAATCTCAAAATATATTAAATTAGTTAATTATTATATATTTATATATAAATAAGTAAATAACTGATTTTTTTTCTTAACTTAAATAAGCTAAACCAATAAATAAATAAATAAATAAAGTAGCTGTTTAAATAAAAGGATAGTACTATTTAAAATTACTCTTAAACTTCTCTGAAAGAAAAAGAAGCTCAATTTGATGGAGTTATAACTTTATCGTTATCTTTGTCATGGTGTTTGTCATCATGTTTGCATCTCTCATAATAAAAAAAAGTTAATACGTCAATTTCAATACATGATATCCCTTATTTTGAGCACCAAATGGATTAATAAACTCAAAACTATCTTGGTGATTAGTAACAAGATTAAACTTTCACATAATCCGTCTCACAAATAACATCTTATTGACACAGATTCCAAGTTAAGAGATATCCTCTCCAAATAACAAACAATTTCTCTCGAAAAATATTATTACTCCCAATCATTCCCAAACACCCTCTTTTCCAACTCCCATTACAATATCTAATAACGCAAACAAAACTAACATTATCACCAGAACTAAGATAACTAACATCACAATTAATCTTAAAAGTACCAATAGATAGAGGATTCTAATAACCACTTAGAATAGAGGGGAGGGATATAAGTTGTAATTCAAAAATACTTCTAAATTTATTCTTTGGAGTTAAAGTCAAACAAATCACTTTTTCCATAGGTCAAGTCTTATAAGAATTAAAGATGTCGTTATTTCTTACTTGTCATATCTACCAAAGTATATAAATAACTGATTTGATAATTATTTTTTTATTTTTTTAATCCGTAAATCAAGAATTCATTTTACTTAAATCTAAATTATATTTATAATTTGTTATTGATCAATAGATTAGTACGTATACAAGACAATAGTTAAAGAATTATTAATATTATATTTAAACAAACAAATGATCTAACAACTAATATAAATTGATTTTGATAATTGATTTTATTTTTGTGTGGATAAACCTTTGAAATATATCTGTAAAAGATATTCTACCACTTAAATCAACAAGTATTTAAGAGATATAAAAATTTTATAAATATAGAATGTTAGTGAATAGTTTATACACGTATAGATATAATAAAACTAATCATATGAATATATATACATAAAATATGAGATTAGTGTGTAAAAGTTCATAAATCTTCTCTTATTGAGAGATAGGTAGTATTTTATATAGACATTAGGTTAATAAAAAAGAACAATGTACATTATCAGTAAATATTATTATTTTTTGATAATATTTTATCAGCAATAATTTATACTCATATTTATAATAATTTTATACACAAAAAACATATAATTTGTATTTATATTTACTAAAATTTTTACACACTTGAATTAATATAGTTTGTACCCATATTTTCTAGAGTTTGCACATATATATGAATTTATAAAATTTATTTGTTAAAGATAATTTAGTGTTTATATCGATTAAATGATAGCAAAAAATACTAAAAATTGTATTTTTCTAAGAGTTTATCAACAAAAAATATTAATGTTATGAGAATTTGACCATTAAGTCGTCAATAACGACTATTAAAATCGTCCATTATAAGTTAAAAATAAATAGTATTTAAAATTGAGTTATAATTTATCATGAGTAATTAAATACGAAATATAATTTGTATTAAGTAACGAATTAATCTGATAATTTTTAAAACATTTTTAATGTTAGTTTTAATTTTAATTTTATTTTGTGTTTTATAAGATGACACATAAATATTTATGGACCATTTGTTATAAATAGTATTTTTGTCGAGATTGACCGGTATATAACTCGTCTGTCGGTGAATACTTGTAAGCTTTCTGTCAGGATGAGGTATCGTCGGCCAGGAGAGAATAAGAAGGTGGGTACCTGCAAAAGACACTCCGACGCTCAAGTCAGTAAGTGTTTAAGAGGTATAAGAATAATTTTATGAATATAGAATGTAAGACATGAAATAGAAGTTATCATGTTGTTGTCTGTATAATAATTCTATAAATATAGAATATAAGACATGAAATAGAACTTATCATGCATTGTGTATTATAATAATTCTATGAATATAGAATATAAGACATGAGAATAGAATTTATCATGTATTGCCTATTGAGATATATAAAATTGATAAATGATATTCATGCTATGATCGTTTGGTCATTAAGATAGAAATGATGGTCATTAAGTCGGCAATAAACGTGTCGGTTACAAGCAAATAATAAATAATAATTAAGGCCGAGTTATAACTCATAATGCACAATAAAAACCGAATTATAAGGTGGCGGATCAAATAGTAATTCGAAATTAAAAATAAAATTGATCTCTCCAATGTTTAGTCTTAATAATTCAACTAAAATTTTATATTATTTTTAATTATTTTATCAACATAATTATACGATTTTATTGATTCTCCATTAAGGTGATACTGTATCTCTAAGGTGATATCGGTTTCATTTCATCAATTAACTCTAATGCAAATTTTAATTCCAAATCAATTCACTTCTTAAAATTAATTCCGCTAAGTAACTAACAGGAATCTAGCCAATGAGTTATAGTTTAAATGGCATAATCTCCCCATATTCATCTAAGAGATCGCGAGTTCGAATCTTTCTATCTTTGGTTAAAAAAATAACGAATAGGAATCTAATCAACAAATCAACAAATATTTTTAAACTACACTCTATACTAATTAATTAGTGATTATTTAAATTTTATTTTTTTTTAAATATAAAATTATTAATTATTAATTACAATTATTTAAAATTTATTGATTAAAAATTATTTATCTATACTATTTCTTATTATTAATATCGTATAAAGTGTCAATGTATATATTGTTCACCCATGATTATATAAGATTTGAATTTTAATTTACTGAGATCAATAATAATATGTTGTCTATATATGTATATATATATGGTCAAGTAGTATTAATTTATGGTTAATAATGAATGAGAATTGGAGGAATGGCGGACCAGTTGCTATTAGGGAGTGTCAAAATTAAAAGTTTGACCATGAGGAATAATTTATACTTGCTTGGGAAACAAAGAGGATCTAAGTAAGCGTTCCAAGTTTTCTGGTGGAAAAGTGAGTACCGGATGCAAAAGTGGCCAGTGAGGAATCATCAACATGCTAGGTTAGACTCATTAATTACTCATCCCAGTTTTTTTTTTTTTTTTTCGGATATGGCTTCACATCCTCACAAATAAATTTCAAAGATTCGAGATTATTATTGTTGTTATCATTAACTATCTATGCTTGCCAGCTTTGATGAGCTTATACATCAATTTTTTCCCTTGCTTAACTCTCTAATTCTCTTTTTGCGTATCATGTTTATATTTTTAAAGGTGAGTTTTATGCCGTCTTTGTTATGATATTTAAATTGTCTAATTTTTTTTTAAAGTAAAAAATAAAATATTTAAAATAAAAAATAAATCATGTAAAATTTATTAAATATTATTTATTTATCTTTTTTAATAACTTAGGTATAAAGTGATAGGCATCATAGCATTTATTATTTTTAAATTTGTAATAAAATTTTATATTGTTGACTATTTTTAGAAGAGAGATAAGATATAAATATTGAGATTAAATTAAATTTTTATATTATATTTAGTATAAAATATATAGAATTAATTTATATTTTAATATTTTATTGAAAAAATGAGATTAGATTTAAAATTTAAAAATTTAAATAAAAATAATTTTAAAAATCAATATTATTCAAATCTTAGTTGTCGTTTTAAAAAATTTTAGTCTCATATATCTCATTTTCTAAAAGTATTAAAGGCTGTGTTTGGTTTATGTATAGGTGAAGACATAGACACAAATACACAAATATTGAAGACATATATATAAGGAGACACAAAATTTTTACTTTGTTTGATAACTATGCACAAGACAGAACATAAGTTGCAAATGTCAATATTATCCTTATCTCCAAAAAAAAAAAAACACAGTTACTACTATTAAGGATAAAAGTGAAAAAATTTGTGTCTTAACTTTTGTGTCTTAATGTCTCAATAAAATGGCAGTACACAAATTTTATGTATTTGTATACCAATGTGTATCATCGTGTCTTTACTTATTTTATGTATTTAAAAACCAAACATAAAATATGGGTGTGAGTGTGTCATCGTGTCTTAAAATTTGGTGGACACACCCATTAAACAAATGGTGCCTAAGATAACATTTAGTTTTAAAGACACAGACACAAAAATATGAATACACTAGTATGTATTTATTATTTATTTGTTGAGACATAAATTTTAAATGGACACGTTAGTACATAAATGCACAAAGAATATATGTATTTAGTATTTCTCTAAAATACTGAAATAAAAAATGACAATTAATTGAACATAATTTTTTATATTTTTATTTTTTATTAATTTTTACGCAATTAATTTTTACACTATTATTCTTTGTCAATTTTTTATATTTTTTTATTAATTTTTTACATTTTATTTCTTATTAATTTTACAAAATATAGATTTTTTTTAATTTTATTGTATCTTATTTAATATTTTACTAAACACAATATATATACACTAATAATTTGTATCTATATTTTTAATGTTTATACCTCTAATTATTAAAGACAATATTAAATCTCAATCTTTTAATCTAATTCTAGCCTACTTTCAAACGCTAATTTACAGTCATACATACATACATACTAATAATATTTATTATATATAATTGATATTAATTTTAATATTCCGATATAAAAACTACATAGTTATAATGAGGATGATAATTTTATTTGTAAGTTAATTACTCTCAATTCTCTCTTTACAATGGTTGTGATATACTTGACAAATATATAATATTAAATAAATAAACAATAAATAGAAGAATTGTAGTGCAAACAACCATTATTATTAGTATTCTCATTCATCCATATTCGCTGATCAGAATTGATGGATGATAAAATAGTGCATATAAGCTGAAGATAATAGAATCTTTCAATTGGTGGTCTCCAATCATCTTATTTAATTTTGAAAATGAAAGGGCCGGGGTTAACTTGACGAACCTCACTTTCTTTGGCGAAAATAATGCCAGGATAGAGGAATATGTGTTTCCGTTTTGAACTATCTTCTGCTTGTAAAACACAATGGTTTTATTACTTAAATTGATACTTTAAAAATTATAAATTAATTACATTTATTTTTTATTATTTTATTAATAATTTTTATTAATAATTAATAATATAAAATATTAATCAGATATATTTATAAAAATTTATTAATTTAATCTCTAAATTATACTAGGATTAGTGTTTATGTAATTGAGAAAAGAAATTATATTGATCTATAATATAATACACTACTTCCATTTAAAATTAGAAGTGTATAAATTTGGATTTGATCTACGAGATTTACGATATTTATCTACATTCGATTTGTAATTTGTGATATTATTTAATCTACAGAATCGTCAAAAAACGAATAGAATCAGATCATTAATAGAATTAGATCATGAATTTTAAATATATAGTCACAGATCCGATATGTATATATCTGTAAACCCGCAAAATAAATAAAAATTTTACACATAAAAATATAGAAAAAATTACCATTTGTATTCATAAACTTTACGAACGCTGGCAAAAATACCCATAGAAAACGAAAAGTGACTTTGTACCCATGAAAAGTTGGATCCGTTTGTCAATAGCACCCGAACGTCATTAATTCGTTTGCTCCATTAACTTAAAGGCCAACATGACACGTTAATTGCTTACCAGGCTTTTGATTTTTACCTTTTATTTTTTTTAAAAACGTTCCAAGTGTATATAAGAAAGGGAGAGAGAAAAGTTAGAGGTCACTTCGCGCTATTCCATCTTCTTCTTCACCACATATTTGCATGCCCTAGCAGAGAGAGGGACGTGAACCAGTTACTAAGCCCCAACAAAACTGATCAGAAGGTTGAAGGCGGCCACTCCAAAATCCACAATCGTGGTCCGGTGGTGATCCTTTTGTGGTGTGGGTGTGTCGAGACGATTGGAAGACAGTCGTCACTTCCACAGTGAAAGGTAAGTCATCTTCCTATAGTTCTGGTGTCCAATTTCTCATTTTAGTTACCAATTTTTTTTCATTGAACTTATACACCATGAAATAGTTAAGTTAGGGTTTTTTGTTTCACTGATAGCATAAAATTTGTCACTATGAGAATTGTGTTTCAATTTAAAAATTTTAGAAAAATAGTAGGTGTATTTTTATGGTTTGTTCATTTTTTTATGATTTATTCATATCTTCTTAATTTTTGAAAAAAATTGGGTGTGGGATAATATTATAAACTGATTATGTTTATTGATGGTTTATTCACTTTTTGATGATTTATTCATTTGGGTGTTGGATAATGTTAGAAGATATGATTATGTTTTTTTTGTTATTCACAGAAATAGCCACCATCATGCATATCACATTAGTGATACACCATAGAAATAGACTTGAAAGGAGATTAGATGACAAGTTGTGTTATATACAAGGTGAAACTATTAAGGTGGAGAGAGTTAACGTGGATACCCTGAATGACTTCCTCATTAGTGACCTACTGAAAGATATTGGGTATCCAATTATCTCTGATTTCTATTGGCGACAGCCTGGAATGGAAATTGATAGTGGTTTGAGACTTCTACAATTTGACATAAATATTGTTAAGATGGATGAAGCTGTTGTGGAAAATGGGCATAGGATTGAATTATACACATAGCACCCCATCAGTTAAGTAGATGTTATAGATACGAATGATAAAGGTGGTGTAAGAGCAGATGGTGAGGTTAATGTTACTCCAGAAAAGAAGAGGGTGAAAACTTTGTTAGGAGAACTCCAACTCCAAAGAAGGCAAAAGGTACTAAAAAAACTCTTCAACTGAGAGGAGTACAAAGTGAGGCTCAAAGTACAGAGGAGACCCAGGTCCTCTACTGCACATGTGCCACCTAAACCTATCATGAAGCTAATCATATCCAAGTGACCAATTAGGAGGTGAAACGTTAAGAGGCCATCACCGTCACAACCTTCTCTCCTCAGACCTGCTCCACCACAACCTACTCCCATAAGGCCTACCACTAGAGTTGGAAGTGAGTCGAGTTGAGACGAGCTAGACTAAGCTCAAGTTCGTCTCACAAAAATTGAGCTTGACTCACGACTCGACTAATTAACAATCGAGTTTATTTCTTAAATTCAATCTCAACTCACCAAAAACTAACGAGCTGGCTCAAATAATAGGAACATAATCTATAATTTTTTATCAATAAATTATAACTTATATATTTTAAAAAATATTTAAAAATATCAATTTTATATATTATTTATCTATCAATAAAATATAAAAGTTTATTTATGTCCTACATTAAAATTATATATAAAAAATAAATATAAATTTTTAAAAAATAAGATCATATATATATATATATATATATATATATATATATATATATATATATATATATATTAAATGCATATAGAATATGTGTATTAATAATTTTATATATATAGCTTGAGTTGAGCTTATCCAAACTTAAGTTCGGCTCATTTAATGTACGAACTGAATTCCAGGCTCAAACTTGACTCACTAACTCACGAGTTTAGCTTATCGAGCTATTAGCGAGTCGAGTTCGAGCTGGCTTGCAACACCCTACCACACTGAGCTTTACGCTTAAATCGTAAGACAAAGGTGGTGTGATATTACGACCTCTAAAATAAAAGATGTATATATAATAGCAGAAAGAATTATAATATACTAGGAGCCTTGAAGAACAGATGGAATAAAGATCGCGAAGTAAAAGCGCAACGCTCAAGAAACGAGTTAACTTGCGTACTAAGAAAGCTACGGCTGTTAAGCATAAGGTAACAAAAAACAGGAACAAAGGGCCAAAGATACAAAGTAACAAGCTCCTAACTCAGCCCGCGAAGTCAAGGCTGGCCGGAGAATATTTACACATATATATACATATTCAAAACCCAAATTTACATAAACAAAATCTTGTCTCTCCATAAGCCTCTAAGAGGACCAAAAGGAACAAGTTGTGTGGAGAGAAAACTAAGTACATATATATACATAACTATACAACAAAAGTAACCCGACAATCACTTCGCTTCAAAAGTCCAGACACCTAACGAGGTGCCTCTCGACCTGCATCTGAAAAACAACAACATAGTATGGGATCCGGTTCTCAGCATGGTAAAGGTGCCACACATATAAGATATAAGGTCTTAGGAATGTCAGAGGTAATCCTAGAATATCGACACTCAGAATATAGAGCCTAAAGTATTAAATAGAAGTCATAAAAGGTGGTTCTCTAAGAGTATCTAAGTCTAGCTCTACTTAATCTTAAATCTAAGTCCCACTGCCTTTTCTCCATACCTCCATTTCCGTCAATATATCACAGACAAATAAGCATATAAAAGCAAGCACAAGAAGGTTACAAGTACTGCAGGTAACAAATATACATTTAACATAACAAGTACACTTAGGCACACCCAGTTAGAGCACAACCAAGTAATTCAAGTAATATGCACATGATACATGTCTGTCCTATGGCTGATGAGTCTTATCTATCGGTTATCAAGCCAACCCGACAAGTCCGATTTGCTAAACCTTTGGATTGTCCCTCGACGTGCATCCCCAAGAGTCTATGCATAGCTTTTTCTCAAATAATCAATATTTCTCAATGGGGGTAACATTCCCGGGAATTTATAAGTGTCCGGTCACCCTTACGTCGTACGGTCAACAGAGTATCGAGTTTTCAACCTGGTACACGTGGTGGCAAGCCACGACACTTTACCCAGGGAATCTCGTATCTCAGATTATTTGATTATTCAAGCCAAATATCATACATAATCATTCATAACATTTTATAGTCAATTCATCACTTTTTCCGCTTTACTTCACCTCCAAGTTATCCCCACTTCCTAACTTCATCTGATTATCAGCTTTAATACTATTGTTTATGACTAAAGGAATGAAATTAGAGGTTTAGAAGTTTGAAATAAGGGCCACGCGTACGCGTGGACATAGGGGTAACATTTCCGGAAATTTATAAGTGCCCGGTCACCCTTACGTCGTAGGGTCAACAGAGTATCGAGTTTTCAACCTAGTACACGTGGTGGCAAGCCACAGTACTTTACCCAGGGAATCTCATATCTCAGATCATTTGATTATTTGAGAAAAAGCTATGCATAGACTCTTGGGGATGCACATCGAGGGACAGTCCAAAGATTTAGCAAACCGGACTTGTCGAGTTGGCTTGATAACCGACAGATGAGACTCATCAGCCATAGGACAGGCATGCATCATGTGCATATTACTTGAATTACTTGGTTGTGCTCTAACTGGGTGTGCCTAAGTGTAATTGCTATGTTAAATGTATATTTGTTACCTGCAGTACTTGTAACTTTCTTGTGCTTGCTTTTATCTGCTTATTTGTCTGTGATATATTGACGGAAATGGAGGTATGGAGGAAAGGCAGTAGGACTTAGATTTAAGATTAAGTTGAGTTAGACTTAGATACTCTTAGAAAACCACCTTTTATGCCTTCTATTTAATACTTTAAGCTCTATAATCTGAGTGTCGGTGTTCTAGGATTGCCTCTGACATTTTCAAGACCTTATATCTTATATGTGTGGTACCTTTATCATGCTGAGAACCTCTGGTTCTCATCCTATACTATGTTGTTGTTTTTCAGATGCAGGTCGAGAGGCACCTCGTTAGGCGTCTGGACTTTTGAAGCGAAGTGGCTGTCGGGTTACTTTTGTTGTATAGTTATGTATATATATGTACTTAGTTTTCTCTCCACACAACTTGTTCCTTTTGGTCCTATTAGAGGCTTATGGAGAGACATGATTTTGTTTATGTAAATTTGGGTTTTGGATATGTATATATATGTGTAAATATTCTCCGTCCAGACTTGAGTTCGCGGGCTGAGTTAGGAGCTTGTTACTTTGTATTTTTGGCCCTCTGTTCCTATTTTCGTTACCTTATGCTTAACAGCCATAGCTTTCTTAGTACGCAAGTTAACTCGTTTCTTGAGCGTTGCGCTTTTACTTCGCGATCTTTATTTCATCTGTTCTTCAAGGCTCCTAGTATATTATAATTCTTTCTGCTATTATATATACACATTTTATTTTAGAGGTCGTAATACCACACCACCTCTGTTTTACGGCTTAAGTGTAAAGCTCAGTGTGGTAGGGTGTTACATGGCTCATGAACTGACTTGATTCACTTCCAGCCCTACCTACCACACCACAATCATCTCATGTTAGATCTACACCACCAGCTAACCAACCTCCTTTAAGAGTAACTAGACAAATAATGCATGGTGTAAGTCGAGGGACCACTTCAAGGTTTATGCAATTCATGCCCATCCACAATTTAAACAGCAGACAGATGGCCAGTACCTATGTTTCGTCCACCAACAGGAACATCTTGAAGTGGCAACAACAATGAGAGTTCTAGTGGCAGCAGTAACTCCACACCCAACAAATAGAATTTTCTAGTGTGATTTTATTTTTTGATCTAAGACTTACTGTAATGAGAACTTTAAAATTCTGATACTATGATTTTTTTTTGTAAGTTATGCTTAGTGCTTATATTGCAGTATTTGATGCTTTCATGTTCATAGTTTGTATTGGTACTTTTAAATAATTTAGATTTGCTACTTTGACATCAAACTCAGACTTATTTTAAGGCTTTTGTTGATAAATGCTTATATTAAAATTATTTTCAAGTTTATTATAGCATATGGAATTAACGTGTTTTATTTAGTTCTATCTTCATGTCACATTTTCGTTATTTATTGTACAATACTAGGTTTCTGGCTAGATTTATTAATTCACGACATTTACATGTCTTATTTTGTCAAATACGTATTATATCTAATGTCACAAATATCAAATATATCAACAATCATGGATATTAATGTCATAACACAACTTAACTTTTTCACAACAAGCGAAGATGTTAACAGAATTTTGAAATTCATCGTCATTGAAACTAAATAGTCACAAAAGGCTCCAAAACAACATACACCATACGCACAATTACATATTGATTAATTGGAACAGATTCAAGCCTACACAAATTAACAAATCAAAGAAAATTGTTATAATCCATGACCTAATTGTTCTAATTTCACCCTTAAGCTTTCTCATCTTTAACAAGATCTTCAAACTATTTTCTTGAATCTCTCTTCTTTGTTCAGTGACATTGACCTCATGGGTAGCACAATAGCTATCTTGATTTTTTCTAACAAGGGTTCTTGCCAATCGCTCCCAACCTCTGTCAATCTCATTCACCCATTCAAAATACTTGCAATCCATTGTCTGCAACGTGAAAGGGAGGAATAAGGAATCGTTCACAATAAGTTAACCTAAACAGAACTACAAAAACAAAAAGACTTACCTTTCATAGAGGACACCTAACGAACCATCTCTCAGGATTTGCTAAGGTTCCAGATTGTAGCAACACCACATTCTGTCCGCAGAAGCATCTCCTAAACGAAGTCTTCTCTTCACCTCTCTTGGAAGGATGATTCCATTCGAAAAACAATGGTTACTTCTGCTTCTCCTAGACATTCTAGGATTTTTAATTTTAAATTTGAAAAATAATTGAGAATAAATTAGGAAAATGAGTGATGTTATAACATTAACAACATGTTTAGACACGTCACATTGCTGTTTCATAGTCAGGTAAGCACATAACATGCCATGTTGACCTTTAACTTAACGGAGCAAACGAGTTAATAACGTCTAGATACTATATATCGACAGACGGTCCCAGCCTTTCGTGGGTACAAAGTCACTTTCCGTCTTCTATGGGTACTTTTGTCAGCGTTCATAAAGTTCGTGGGTACAAATGATAGTTTAAGTTTAATATGTATGTACTTTTAAGATTATTAATTGAAAATACTTTTATAAAAAATATATAAAATTAAAGTTTTAATGTATTTGTTATGAATTTATTAAAATAAAAAATTTTAAAAATATTATTAATAATTTAAAGAGTATTTCCAATACTAGTTTTAATTTTAATTTCATTTTGGGTTTTACAAGATGACACACGTATATTTATTTATATATATATGATTATATGTCATAAATAGTGATTTAAAATTAAAAAAAAAATTGTCCTTCCAATACTTAGTCTTAATTAATTAAAATTTTATATTATTTTTAATTATTTTATCAAAATAATTATATGAGTGACAAAATTTTATTAGTTCTCTATCAAGATGACATTATATTTTTAAGGTGATATTAATTTTATTTTATCAATCAATTTTAATATAAATTTTAATTTTAAATTAATTCACTTCTTAAAAATATAAAAGTAATTGAAATGTTCTTAAAGACATAAATTAACTAAACATTTATGAACAAATAAGTAACAGTGATTTACATAAAAAAATAAAAATATTAATATGTGTATACACTAGAAAAAAAATAAATATTTCTTACTAATTCATTTTAGTAGATGAGAATTATTTTATTAAGTTTAATCTTCTTAACAGGAAATATATACCAAATTATTAATTATAAAAATGAATTAGCGTTGGGATCAGATCAATTTTCGTTTAATTAACTTTACCTGTTTTTATTCAAACCAAAACGGGTCATTTAAAATGGGGGTATATGAGGATTGAATTAAATCGGATATAATTAAAATTTTGATCTGATTTTCATTAAATTAAATTTATTGGATCATATTGAATATCTAATATCTATATTTTTTAGAATTAAATATCAAATATTAATAGAAATGGTAACACCACCTGAATTTGTAGGTATTCATTTTATTTTTATTTATTTGGGATAAATTTTTACTGAGACGGATTTTTGGGGAGACGAAACTGGGTTTAGGTAATACCCGCCTCGATATATATATAATATATATAATTTTAATATATAATATATGTAAAATAATTAGTAAAATGATTAATAATATTGTATTACATTTAAATTTTTACTTTAATTTATGTTACGTATGTGATGATAGTTATATAAATTTTGAAATTTAATTTTATTTATTGAATTTTAATAATTATAGGAACAGGTAGGGACGGAACGGGTACTCGCGGAAGCGGGTTAGGGTTCAACTTTTTACTACCCGCAGATAGGAGTGGGACGAGTTCTATGCGAATTATTGTATGGCGGGATCGGGTAGAGCAAAAACTAGCCCCTACCCGCCCAATGTCACCCCTATATCACATACTAAAAAAAAAAAACACAAAAATTCAAAAAAGTAAAAATAAAAAATTGCTCTCTTTTTTATATTTATTTACTTCCAAAATACTATTAAAAAATATTTTTATAAATAATAATAATAAAACAACTAAACATATATGAATAATAATAAAAATAAATATTCTTCGCATACAAGTCATTTACATAAATAAATTCATACAAGTCTCTTTAACCTCACATGCCACTATCTAATCAACTTTTCAATCAACGTGCGAATATATAACTGTCTTTTTCGAAAGAATTTCGTTTTCTTTTTCGAATTTTCTCAGCGTTTTCGATCTATGCTCTCTTCCATCTTTGCATTTCTCTTCGTTCGTTCTCTACGTTCTCTTTCTTTGTTTTTCGCAATTTCCTTCATTCTCTACGTTTTTTAAATCAAGCTCTAAAATCAGTTTTGAACAATTATCTCGTTGTTGAAGATAATGAATGATTTAAATTCAGATTGTCAATTGAACTAGAGCGAAATGGATTATTATTTTGAATCCAATCAAGTAGCTGATGTGTGGTTCGATTCTAGTTAATATTTTCGTTAGTAGTTTATGATTCTGTAGGTAAATAATGTTGTTTTTGTTTATGAAAGTTGTTGTTCATCGTTGATAGTTTGAATTGAATATAACGTAAGAGTTCTGCATCAAAGAAAATATTTTTGTGTATTTGTAGCAAATCTCAGTGTAAAACCAAGACATTTATGTGTATTCTTAAGAATTTTCGATGTATTTGCACTAATAAGTTCTACATAATTCAAAACTCTTCCTCTTCCTTCTCCTCATCTCCTGCTGCTTCTTCTTTTTTTTCATCATCATCACCATCTTCTTCTTCTTCTTATTCATATTTTCTTTCTTGTTTTACCTTCTCAAGTTTCTTCTATTTTACTTTCTTACCAAGAATAAAAATAAGCAAAAAAAAAAAAATCAAATAAAGAAGAAGAAGAAACACATAATGCTTCAAATTTACTTGAAAGAGGATGAACTTACATTTATTCAACTAAAAGAAAGAAATAAATATGAAAAAAGAAGAAGAAGAAGAAAAAAATGCAGTATTAGAAGAAATATTTTTGTATATTTACAGCAAATTTCAGTGTAAAACTAAGACATTTATGTGTATTGTTAAGAATTTTTGGTATATTTGTACTGATAAGTTCTGCATAATTCAAACTTTTCCTCTTCCTCCTCCTTATCTTATGCTGCATAATTCATTTTTGGTGTGCGTTGCCGTTCTGATAAGGGTGCGAAGAAGAGGAAGAAGAATAGTAGAACGATGATGATGACGACGACGGTAGAGGCAGGAGAACTGACCGGACTTGAGAGCCTCTTCGCCATATAGATCGTAAAACTTCTGAAGGTCGCTAAGAACATTGTATGTTTCGGAGATACGTTTAAATTTTGCCTCAACTTTCGACTTGTTGAGGGAGTTCTTGTCGGGGTGCCAGATCATTGCGAGTCTCTTGTATGCTTTCTTCAAGTCCTCGTCGCTCGCATTTCGGTTCACTCTCAGAATCTTGTATTGTGATGACGGTGGTGGTTTGGATTTGATGGTGACGAGTGAGGATAACAGAAAGGAAGGGTAATCTAGGATTTTAGTATTTGGATAATTTGGTCGTACGAATCCATTTTTTATGGGTACAATTGTAATGTCTTTTTTTTTGTGGGTAAATTTGTCAGCGTTTAAAATTTTCGTAGATAAAAATGATAATTTACTCTACATATTAATTAGCTAAATATTAGTTCATATTTTTTATTTTCTTTTATCTATCAACTATACTGGAATTTATACGATATGGATTAGTCTAGTGGTTAGTTCACTCGTTTATTTATGTAAGTATCCTGATTCAAATTTTGTCTTGTATGTACAAGTATACAATAACTCATTTGACCAAAATTAAAAAAAAAAATAGAATTTCTATAATGTATTTATCATCCATCATGCACGTCTCTAATTATCACCATATGTATACCCTTTTTTCTATTGATAATGCAACGAATCGGATTAATTTGGTTAAAATAATTACTATGAAATAAGAAAGTTTGGACAATACAAGTATAATATAATGTTGCCGTGGGTGCAAAGAGAAACCAAATTGAATGACTTCATCACTTAGTATAACAACTTGGACACGTAATTCCACGCCTTTAATTTTCTTCATTCCTCACTACTTAATTAGTATTACTTTCTTTGTTTATACAAATTTGAATTTTTTTTCCCCGAAACCCCTAAGCTGTTTCCTCCGTTGGAAAATGTACTTATAGGTTGGTTTGAAGTTTGAACAAAAGAAAAACAATCTTCAACTCTTTTTCCACATTTGAATGCTCGCACACTAGAATTAAAATAAACATATAGTCAAGGTGTATCACCAAATTAAATCATCACACCTCACATGCTATAAAAAGGCCTCATCACTCCCACACAAAAAAATCATATCATTCATCCTTTCACCATTATTATCTCTCAAGAGCACAATAATAATAACCTCTTATTATTAATTTCTTTTTCCTTTCTAATAATTTGTAACGGTGGAATGACAACTATCACTAAGGTCCCAAAATGTTTATTTGTTTTGTTGATGGTCCTAAACTGTGTTGTTATCATAGCCCGTCCATTGAATATAATTGAGACAAGTTCTTCACACAAGTTGAGCAACGCCCCACTTTCACTTGGAGGGATTAAGGACTCAGGTCCTAGCGGTGGAGGCATAGGACACAAGGCCACAAACCTTCACAACCTTTCAATTGGGGGCATCAAAAACTCAGGTCCAAGTTCAGGAGGGAAAGGTCACTAATATATATAATCTTAGAGAAATGCTAGAAAATTATCAAAATATATTGTTTTCTGTCATCACTATTAGTCGTCAATTCAATTCAATTCCTTTAGTTTAGTAATTCAATAACATAATTTAGTCTATATTTTTAAACATTAATAGTTGATAATTTATAGTTAAAAACAATAAATTTTGATAGTTGTCTAGTATTTTTTTTATATGCATCATTATGCACTTTTTTTTATATATTTTATTTTTTATAATATACAAAAATACAAGACCAAAGAAGATCGTACAAATATATATATAGTCAGATTCTTGCATTGGTGTAAAATGGAAATGAAAGGGCACTATATATGTATGTATGTATATATAGTACTCTATTCCGTTCTAGCTTAGCTTTAATTTCATTATATATATTGATGCTCTGTTGTGTATTTTTTTTTTTTAATTATTATTCGTGATGTAATATTATTAAAGTTTCAAATTCAATATAATAGTCTGATATTTTCTTTATTTTTTATTATTTATTTTATTTAATTATTATGCTCTGGGGACATGTCGGGAGCAAAGCCTATATTTTATGTATGTTATGTACACAAAGGAAAAACTGATAACTGAAAACTGATAAAGGAAAAGTTCATGACTACTTTACAGGCGATGGAATATTTCAACACTTGACTATGCCATATACAATCATATAAGTAAACGGTGAACACTATTTAGTTGACTTTTTGAACTATATATAAGTGGTCACCTGTGTAAGATTTATTGTTTCTTTCTAAGATATCTCTTGTATTTAATTTTCATAAGTAAACGATTTATGCGTGCCGTTATTGGTAGATAAAAATTCAGGTGTAGTCGATTTAATGTGAAATGAAAATTTAGTCAAATCATTTAATAGTTCTCAGTTATCAACTTTACGTAAAATCAACTGCACCCTGAGTTTTTACCAAATTAATTTTATAAATGTAGAATATTAGAATATAATTTTTAAGACAAAAATATTCGATATGAAATAGAAATCATAAAACTTATTATAGGATTTCCTATTCTTATTGAAATATAGGTATTTTTATAAATATAAAATTGATGAATGAGATTAATGTTATGTCTATCTAATCATTAAATATGTAATAATAGTTATTAAACTTATTGGTTGCTTGTAACTTTCGAATAATAAATAAATAATTAGTGTCGAATTATAACTCATTATACATGTAAAATAATCATCTTAATTCTTGAGTAACGGATCAAAGTGTTCATATAATTTTTTAAATAATAAATTTAAAAATAAATAATTTTTGTTGATGTAATATTACATCATTATATATATGTACGTATAAAAATTCTTTTGCATTATCCTGTATGAAAATCAAATTCAAATTTTTAATTTGATTTCAAATGTTCACTATATTTATTTAAACTTTTTTATTATTCTTGAGATTATTAAATATATAAATTATATTTAAAATAATTTAATTTATCGAATTTATAGATATTAATTATAGGTGTCTTGGAGAATTCATCTTTCTTATCAATTTTGTATTAAATAAGTTCATTTAAACATTTGAAAACCAAATATATTAGTAATTTTGAGTGAATCTCACTAAATATTCTTTAAGATTATTGTTGAAATCAAATTAAAATTAATTTACAAATTTTAGGAGTTTAAATGTTACATTCTTAATTATTACTTTGTGCTGTACAATTTTTTCACTTTAAAAAATATAAACTCCTCTATTCTATCACAGATAATTCAACCTAATTACTTGAGCAAAACGGAAGGAAACAAGTACGTATATGCATATTTAATTATATAGTTCTTATTGCTTCCTTAGACTCTTCTCCTCTTATTGTTGAAAACCGCACTCAATATTTTTATATCCTTAATTAGTCAAGAGAATATTGACATTAAAATTTAATTAAGTGGTATCTTATCGTGTTTAATTTGTTTTTATCTATCAAATAAGTGATTGAATAACCTTGATGGCAAGAAAGCCATAATAAGGAGAGAAAAACAACCACATGCTATATATGAAAAAAATAAACTATTAGATCAATCATTTATATAAAATACATATTAATAATTAATTAATGAATATATATATTTATATTTAAATATATAATAACTAGTTTATTAGCTAATTTTTTTTTATACATATATGTCCGATGAAGTATATATAATTTATTGAATATATTAGATAAGTTTGTAATTTGTGATTTATAATTAAAAAAAAAAAACTTGCGTTTAAAAGCGATATTATTTCAGTAAAAGTATCCTTGTACGCAAATCTGAATAAAAAGAACTTTGACATGTAAAAATTAAACATATACTAAATTTTATTAGAATTTAGAATCATAATACAGTACTGCATTAAGGAGGATGCTCCCATAAATACATGTAAAATATTTTTTTGTAAAGATACTTATGTGTCATATTATTATTGGACTTATTAATAAATTGATTATTTTTTAATTTCTTAACAAACTAGAATAAAACCGATTTTTTAATAACAATAAATCCGATTATTATCAGATTCGGTCGAACCGACCAATTTACATAACCCATTGAATTATGGTTTTTTTTTTTTTTTAAACAAAATTCAGAGATATATTTGTCTTTTTATCAAAAAATTTAAACATAATTCGATTTAAATTGTGTAAATCGATAAGATCAAATCAGGTCTAATAATTATAATGTGGACAATTGGGTTTATTATTGTTGCTATAATAAATTAATTTTGTTCTGATTTATTAAAAATAAATTATTAACCAGTTTAATAAAGATGTCCAATAATATTATGACACATATAAACGTTTAAAAAAAAAAAGACATTTTTAGTGTCTTTATGGAAGTGCTCTCCCTACATTAAAAGGAATAAGCATAGATATAGATATGCATATTGACAAGGCAATAATAATAATATTTACAAAAGATCAAAGAAAAACTTTGAACGAGCTGATATATGTTCCAATGATATATGTTTCTGAGAAGTGCATTAGGGTGGAATTTTAAGTTTTTGGACCCATTGAGAATCTCCATAACAGCTCTAGACTCAGTTAAATTGCAGCAAATGATGAACGCCCTCTCGAAAATTGGCATTTGGGAGGGGATATTTGAACTTGTTGTAATTAAAAACTGAGAGTTCAAAGCCCAAATATGAAATTCTGATCAAAGCCTATAAAGAATTTTTACCATGAATAGTTCTTGATTGTTAGTGATGATTCGGCCATAAATTGAAGAAGAATAGTTTATGATCCTTTAAAGTCTATCTGTAACAGAAGATGCTTAACGTAACGACATTTGGGAGGTAAGAATCTCACATTCAAGTAATTATTATATCTGAAAAATAAGACTTAAGTGTTGGAATATGAATATGTAAAGTTGGAAGATAAGGTGGTCCAGTAAAAAAAATATAAAAAAATGTTACGAAACAAGATTAAGACATAGTTTGGTGCTACAATTACTATTGTGGTATTAATGTTCTTTAATTTATTGTTGGGTCTGGAGGTATGAATGTAGTTTAGTTCTGGTGAATTAATAGTTTGGGCCTTTGATCATAAATGTGTTCAGCGGCATTTGAGGGTTCGTTTGGAGGTAGGTAAAATAGTTATTGCAAACTGGCTAATGCTTTACACTTTGGGCTAAGCCCATTTCTATTTGCTTCGACCCAAAACAAAAGGCAAAGGTGCTGTTACACCTTCCAATTGTCAATTTTTTAAAACAAAAAAGTCAACACAACAATTTGGAGCATCAACTAAAAATTACTAAAAAGATAAAATAAACTAATTTCTAATTATCTTCGACAAAAGTCATCAACAATCCAAAAAATCAAATATCACTCCACTCTTTATAACTTCTAATTGACCTGTTGACTACTCCTACAACACCTATTTTTTTATTCCTGAAAATTCTGTCATTCTTTTTCAACTAAGTGCTCCAAATGATAACAATAAAATTAAATTCACCAACATTCTATCAATTCGACTGCACGATTGATCCCTGAACTACGTAAACTTATGATCATTCAACTCTATATCCACCAGTTTCATATTACTGTTAACACACTAGCGTCTTTCCTTTCTTCCAACTGCACAACTTCATTGAATATACCCATGTAGCAAAGAGAAACTTGACATATTCTCGATAAAAAAAAAAAAAAACTCAACTCTTCCCAAACAGCAAGCTTCTCTTCCCTTGTATGCGCACCATACACCAAGCAAACAGCCAAATGAAAATTATTGTTTGTCAATTCCCCTTCTATACACAACTATCTCTCCCCTTTATAACAATTACTCAACCTAAACATTATATCATCCCACAAATTCCAAACCCACTGCATCATTACCTCAAAATTATACCGCATCAAACTTAGTAATCACCTCATTCTTTGTCTTTATCAATCCTAACATATTCACATTATTTTTACGCTTAAATTTTTTACTATTTCTCACTTTCCAAGTCCTCCTAAACCCCATCATATACCACGAACTAAAATCATTTAAAAACTTTATTACACACCTTATTTCGATTTTTGTAGCGGCTTCTTCTTGCTTTTTCTTTCTATTTTGCTTGCCTTCTTTTTTGTGCCAATACTTCATTCTGAGTTTGGAGAATAGTCATAATGTCCTCATCCTCATCATATAAAATGGCTCCTGATTCGACCTCAGTGTTATTCTACTTCAAATTCAATTTTGATCAATCAAACTGATACACTTGAATCACTAATAGATTTAATGTTTCCCTTCATAATATTTGCTTTTCACATTACGGATTTGTAGCTCTGATTTGTCCGCGCGGTTTGTGAATGTGCTTTATTGTAAAAAATACTATCAAGCACTCAAGCTAAGTTGAGAGCAGAAAACGAGAGAAAAGACTATTTAACTAAACTCAAGATATATATATATATTGGTATTAAAACGGAATTCAAAACGTCAATATATAAATACAAATTAAATACAAATAATACAGAGTAAAGAGGCCTCTATATGGTCTTCATTGAAGATGACTACTAATTTTAAGGGAGGTAAATCCCAAAACAAAAAACCTTTTTCTAGTTCTAAATTTTTCCTCGCCAAAAAATCAATACTTCTATTAGCCTCTCTATAAATATGAACAAAAAGAATTGCTTGCAATCATTCTTTTTTAGTGTAAAAATACTTTTGACTAGAGAATTGGGGTGACTTTCCAGATTTTTATTACTGTTCAGGAGTTTTATTATGGCCGTTGAGTCACATTCTATCACAACCTTCCTTATGCCCATAGTCCACGCCATTTTCTGACCCTCTGCAACTCTCCAGAACTCTGTCGTATACACTGTGCAGGTTCTGATGTTGTACGTGAAACTAGCCACTCATCTTCCTTCTCTGTTTCTCAGCAAACCGCCGCACCCCGCTCTACCGGGATTCCTTGCAGCGTCTCATCTGAATTGAATTTCATCCACCCATTCGTTGGTAATTCCCACTTGAAGTTGATCTCCTGCCTCACTTTTGCGCTCTTTATCAGAAAACTCATTTTCATAGCTTGTTTAATTTCCTAAATTTGATTTCTAATTTCTGTATGTAGTTGATTTGATCTTTTGTAATTATTTTCATGAGCTTTTTTATTTCTCCAATACCATAGTCTCCAACAAGTAACAATATATAGATCCTTCCATTCCATATCTCTGTTCTTCCCTTATTCTTGAGTTAGGTTAACTTCTATAAAATCTTTTCCATTCAAGGTTGAAGAAGGTTTGTAATTTAGGTGTTTTAAAAAATTGGACCCAAATCGTTGAGGCTCTCGGGCAATCTCTGAAAACACGCAAACAACCTCCCTGGATTCTTTGGAAGTAGTTATAATCTCCATTTCTCCCAATAATTCTAGCCTTCCTTTCATTAGTTAAAATTCTTCTGTGTATTGTGGTCCACATGAAAACTTTGGCTCTTTGCGGACCTTTTCAGTCCCAAATTAGGCTCCATATAGTTCTATTCGGCTTCGACCATTTGTCTAAGGTCTTGTATAGTGATGCAATTGAAAACTTCACATCTTCCGTGTGCTTTCAGCCTCTTTTATCATTATCGCCATCCAAACGTGGGAGTCATAGCTAAAATTTTCTGGACAGTTGTATTAGGCAAGCTGACTTTGAGTTGTTCTCTGTTCCATTCTCCTAAAGTGTTGATCCAATCTTTCACCTTTCTGTGGGTTGTCAACATTCTGGTTCAAGGTTTGGTCTTTGAGTAATCCTTCTGCACTCATCCAATCGTTATTCCAAAAGTTGGTTACCTTCGAGTTTTCTATAAATTATGTGGAATTCTCTTGAAAAATATGTCATAATTTGACAAGTTTCTTCCAAAGATTTGAGTCCGAATTTCTTACTGTTGTGCTGCTACCAATTTGATTCCTTCTACAATACTTATGTTTTAGGACCTTTACCCATAGATTGTTAGATTCTTGTTTCATTTGCCATAAAATTTTAATTAGGAAAGTATCGTTCATTTTTGAGAGCTTCCTAATTCCCATTCCCTCTTAATGTTTCGGAAGGCAAAGCATTTTTGAGTTGATCAAATGCATTTTCTTTTGATCGACCTCTTCTCCCTATATAAATTATCTTTGAAATTTCTGAATTTCTTGACAAATATCATTTGACACTATCATGTTGCATGTGATAGTTTAAGGCCGAACTGATGGTGGCTTGAGCTAGGATCAGCCTTCCTGCAAGGAAAAGGCACTTACTCTTCCAGCCTTTTAGTTTACTATTGACTCTTTTTACAATATCTTTAAAGTTTTTTTTTTGTCTCTTCTATTGTTCGTTATGATAGCTCACAAATATCTATACAAGTCCTTCTGCTCCTTAAATTTTGCAGTCTCCAATATTTTCTTTTTGATGTCTCTAATATTTTTTTCTTATGTTTTTGAAAAAAACTATAGAAAACTTTTTCGCACTAATTTTTGATGTCTCCAATATTTTCTTTTTGATGTCTCTAAATTATATAAGGACTAGTTTGACTAATTTTTAAAATTTGAGGGATGAAAATGACTTACGTCTAGACTTTCAAGAACTATTTTGATTAATAAAAATTTTTTTTATATGTCAAGTGACACATAGCATGCCACGTGTCACTGACCTGTCACGTGGCGTGCCACGTGTTACTGACCTGCCACGTGGCACTTAACGTGATACGTCATCATCCAATTGACGGAAGGACTAATTTGACTAACAGTTTATCTTTCAGGGACTAATTTGATTAAAAAAATCATTCGGGGACGAAAATGAAGATCGCGTGATCTTTCAAGAACGAATTTAAACATTAACCCGCAAAACTTATCTAAAACTTCTTTAATTCTTGTCATTTGAGTCTATATGACTTCAACGAATAACAAAATATTATCAACAAAGTTAATTACTACTTTATACATGTACTAGCATTTTGTTAGATGCATTTTTTTTCTATTTCCTTAAAATTGACTAATTTTATCATTTTTAAAATTTTATATATTCAAATTAAAATAATCATATATTTAAATTAAAATAATCATATAGAATAATCGAATACAATATTAAAATAATAAAAATAAAATAAACATATCACCTATCTAAAAATAACATAATTATTTTATGGATTATATATTATTTTTAAGTAAATGATATATGTTTATTTTATTTTTATTATTTTAATATTGTCATTGATTATTATATAAAATTATTTTGATTCTAATATAAAATCTAAAAAATATTAAAACATTCAAATTTTTAATAATAAAAAAGCGATTTAACAGACTCAAAAAATAAAAATCAACAATAATGCACCGAAAATTTTCATGTGATTATCTTTAATTAGACAAGAGGATTATGTAAAAGAATGGAGTTGACTGATTTAAAATTCGAAATTTGAATCCAAATCTTGGCAGGCTCAATTAATATATGACGAATGTATCGTTGACACATGTCATTCATGTTGCGATAAAGTTTGTTTATCTGTCAACTGTACAATAGTCACCTAACACACAAACCAATTAGTTTCTTCGACTGAGTCTAAGACAATTCACAACTTGATTGTTTGAGTAGTGTTCCTTCTACCATCATTCCGATATCATTTCAATTCAAGTTACATATTAATGTCTTGAAATTCTTACTTCATTTCTTCATTTTTCATTCAAGTTTGATCTGTATATCACGTAAATAAATTAGTCTTGGTTTTTTAGAATTTTGTATGAGATATGATCTGATCACCATAATTCGGCTATTACAATTTATAATTTAGACATTAAGCTAAGAAAATATTAAAATTTTCATGACTCATAAACAATCACTATTAATATTATTGTGCATAAATCAACTATTATACTTATAACGTCAGTCATAAAAAAAAATTAAAATAGACGTTAGGACTCTCCAAATAACCACCACATTATTTATACTCACTAATATTTTGATAACTAAAATTATTCAAAAAAGATCATTGATCTATATAAGGTAAAACTAGATAAAGAAAAAACATATCTAAAAATCTAATACTCACTTAAGTTATTCTTATTCATTTATTTAAATTATTACTGATTTGAGTATCGGAATACCTTTTATAAATATCCGACCTATCTAGTTGTTATATCGAAAATAATGTTTTCGATAAAGATATTATTGAATTCTTTGACAAGCCAATGTTCGACAAGAATATGCTTCGATCATTTCCAAGTGCCAAATAATATTTCGATCAACCTCTAGGTACATGTTAGAATTAACTTTGGATTGGAGCCAATGAGGTACTCTGTGAGGTACTCTCTATTAATCAATTGACACAAATGTAGAAATCGAAGAGGCAGACTTGATAGTAGACCAGGAGAACGTAGGATATAATGAGGAGAATGTATTTAACAATCCAGAAAGGAAAGAAAATATCCCTTATCTCGTTCGACGAGATCAAAATGCTAATGCAGTTTTAAATAGACTTCACACATCGTGGATATCATTACCACGTGACAAGGATTGTCGAGGATATCCTCAATGGAATGGGTATTAACGTGGGTCTCATGCATCATCGACCATATTTTGTTTCTGTTTTTCCTTCTGCAGTGTAAATGACAGAAGTGCCAATGGGTGTAAAAAATCCCAAAATAATTACAAAATTTGCAGGAGAGGCTGGAGAGTCAAATGTCGAGCATATAGCTCGCTATATGGTTAGGAAATTTGTCAGATTATGAAAACCTGAGAATGAAATTTTTTCACTTGGTTTTCAAATCTGAGACCCAGTATGATTTTAACGTGGGCACAATTGGAAAATACTTTTCATGCTCAATTTTATAGAGTAGAATTGAATGTTTCGTTGACAGATTTGCTTGCAATAGAACGAGATGATGGAGAATTGATAGATGACTATGTAATTCGATTAAAAAATGCTCGCAATCGATGTTATGTGTCGGTCTCTGAAAGCGAGATCGTCAAAATAGCCGTCAAAGGTCTTGACTTGTATATGCGTCGAAAATTACTCAATATGCATATTCCTGATTTAGTCTATTTGGCTGAGAAAGTTCGACAAGTTGAAAAAATAAAAGAAGAAAAGAAGAAAGAAAGAGAAATAGTTGAATATGAGTTTGTCGAAAATAATATTCAATGATGATAAGTATTTTGCTTTTGTCCATCTAACCAAAAAAAAAATATATATCATCCTAAAAAATAATATTTTCGACAAGATATTGTTGAATTCTTTGACAAGTTAATGTTCGATAAATTCGAACTTTATCAAGTTATAGGTGCATACTGGAATACTTTGGAAGGAGTTGTGTACCCTGTTAAGATATGTACAAGTATGTCTGTGAAAAGAAGTTCTTGAGAAGCGGTTATTGGTAGTTGTTAGATATAACTGTGGAAAAGAGAAAAAAAAAATTTATTCAACTTTGAAACTCTATAAAATTGATCAAATTTTAGATGAGAAAAAGCTTCTCTGTTCACTTTAGAAATTGTGAAGTTGTAAATTTGAAAAAAAAAATTGATTATGATATTTTCGAATCATCAAATATGACAACTTTCTGACTACAATGATCCGAGAAGAAAAAGGAAAATTACCATGATTTGGGTAATATGTTGTCATAAAAAAAATTCGATGAGGTATCAAAAATGAATACGGCTGAATATATTCAACAAAATGTCGAAGATCCAATAGTTCGACAAACAGCCACTTTGCCTCAAGATGTCGAAAACAAATGCTTGGGGCATTTCTTATATGGAAGATAATTTTTCTTCGATAGATTGAAAATAGAAAGCATCGTTGAAATATGGGATATCTTTATCCATTTTATTATCCTTGACTCTTCAAGAATGACACAATGTTTCACTAATATTTTGTCATGTACTACGTGAAAATATTTGTGAAAATTTATACAATATATAGAGTTGATCAAACAATTATTTGGGGTCAGTTTTGAATTGGTCAAGCCATCGAAGACCAATTTCAATAAAGAAGAGTAAACTAGACACTTAGACTCAATTTTTTTAGATTCCACAGGATAATTATTCACCTTCGTTTCGTCGATCCCATGATCCCATGCTATTGGGGTTGGATGGATCAAGAATTGGCAAGAGTTTGGTGAATAAGATAACAAGAGAACAAGCTCGATCTAGTTATTTTTTATCGAGGCCGTAGAAAGGGATACCATTTTTCAAGATCAAATTGGTGGTAACCAAAGTGGTGTTCCTTCTACTTCGACCGATCGTGGTAAAGCAGTTGAAACTCCATTCCTAAAAATGGATTAACTATGTCGAGGAAAATTTTGAGGAAGAAGATGAAGAGATTACTGGTCCCATCGTTGAAAATATTGAATAATAGTAAGTATTTATACTTTCTTCCTTCTAGTCGAAAAAATAAATACTTAGGGAGCATTTGTTATATCGAAAATAATATTTTCGATAAAGATATTATTGAATTCTTTGACAAGCCAATGTTCGACAAGAATAGGTTTCGATCATTCCCAAGTGCCAAATAATATTTTGATCAACCTCCAAGTATATGTTAGAATTAACTTTGGATTGGAGCCAATGAGGTATTCCGTTGGGTACTCTCTATTAATCGATTGACGCAAATGTGAAAATCGAAGAGGCAGACTTGATGGAAGTCAGCTGATCAAGGAAGAGGTTAATGGTATCGAAGATAGTAGGCAGAAAACCGAATCGAAGGCAAAAGTTTCAATTTCTAAAGCAATTTGTTAGTTGAAAAGAGAAGTGAAGATTAACTACACAGAATTCATCGATGATGGTTAATCGATGAAGGAGAGGATTTTGATCGACTAAGACTCGTCAAGAAAGAGTGAAGCAATCGAAGAAGTGAAAAAGTTAATAAGTGAAGATGGTTAGTGAACAGTTATTCAAAGATTAACGCACATTAAAGTTATATCTGAATTTGATTGAAGACTTCTATAAATACGTGAAAGATCGAAGGAATAAAGGTTGGAATCTTTTCAGAGAAAACACTCACACTCACTCACATCCTCAGCGACTTTCTGAGTCAGTCAAAAGTCTTTTTCTTTTAAGGGTTCCTTCCATGTCTTTACTTTTCATTTAAATTTCCTGTCACTTTATTTCCATACAATTTATCTTCTTTGCAATGTCATTTCAATTCCTTTAAATTCAGCAACTTTTACCCTTTTCAGTCTTTACCTTTTAATTTTCCTTTTACTTTCCCAAACACTTTTCCTTTCTACAATTTCATTTCCCTTTTTATTCAAGTCATTTAAATTTTATTGTTCATTTCGAATTTCTGCAAAGCTTGGTTTCTTCTTTTTCGTCATTGTCAAAGACATGAATTTTGATGCAAATAAAACTGGTACTCACAAAAAGGAGTAGGTTTCGCTCCTAGACCACTAGATATGAACCACTCTCGATTTTGTTAAAAATCAACAAAACACTAGTATTCTTTAAACTCCAATGTATATCTTATTGCGAAAATGATAAAACAGCATCTTTCCTTAAAACGACGAGATAAACCTCGAACAATTCCTATTTATAAGAACAAGTTGTACCGTTGTTTTTGACATGTGTTTTTTTCAAATTTTATTTAATATAATTGTTTAGTTGAAATCCCATGAAAAAATTAGTTATGTTTTTAGATTTTAGAAGTTGAATAAAAAATTAAAATTAAAAAACTGCATTTCAATTTAAAGAAAAAATATCAAAATACAAACAAAACACATTCCATATGATGCATATTAAACATCATTGTTAAATTACAAAACAATTATGTTAGTTGTATATCAAAATTAACTAATAGTAAAAAGTACACATTAAAATTTAAAATACAAAATACACAATAAAAATAAATTAAATTACTTATATCTTTATATACAAATATATTAAATCAGCATTTAACCTTTTTATTACATAAATAACTAACACGCCTTAAAAGGTTAAAATTAGTATTTCGCCACGTTTATCTGCGTTGTATTTCACATCGCGGATAGTTAACTGTTAATGAATCACGTTAAAAACATTGCTAAGCAAAGTTAACTGCGAGGTTCTTTTCAATCCTACGCGTAAAACTTAGTATTTCCCCAACTGTCAAGCGAATCCTTATAAACTACTTCCTAGAAATACAGGTCAAAGAAGGACGGCGTATAAGCTTTTGTTACAAGCTATCCATATTTGTTTTCACATGCCTTAATTTGTTTCTTGACCTATTATTCTAAAAATAAATAAAATATGCAAGTGGTTAGAACAAAATGCTCCTCATATAGTAGGACAGTGTTTGAATTAAGCCTGGATTTATAGGCCCAGCTTCTACATTCTTTGAAAACTATAACAAATTAAATGTCTTGTCTCATCATTTGTTACTTGAAGGTCCCCATTTTGTTCATAACCCATTAACCCTTCTATGACTTCTAACCAATACGTATGCATCTAACTGTTACCATAAGCTTTTGTAGCCCAACACTTAAATACTTCGTAGTTGTATTTAAATTGAAATCTCTCTCCTTCTACCTGTCCATGTAATTACTACCATCTTCTCTGACCTTATATATTGGATGTTGACCGAAGAAAATAAATAAATAAATAACTGCCCAAAAGATATTTAATTTTGGACCACAACAGATAATCTGAGATCCCCTAAAACTGTATTTGTTGATATACATAGAGTTTATCTTTAGACTTTAGCCAACCTAACTTAAACTACCAGTTATTCTGAGTCTTTGCAAAGTTATCTGAGTTCCATATTATATCCTTTCTGTTACCTAGATGCGCTT
Source organism: Arachis hypogaea (assembly GCF_003086295.3). Lineage (NCBI taxonomy): Eukaryota > Viridiplantae > Streptophyta > Magnoliopsida > Fabales > Fabaceae > Arachis > Arachis hypogaea. The sequence goes on from NC_092050.1 coordinate 7,659,781, forward strand.
TGCACATTAAACTGAAAGAAAGATCATTGATCAGGTTATACTCCCTTCCACTAATTCAACTACTAATATCATAAAATTTGGATTAGATGCACAAATAAGAGAAGAAACTTATCTCATCATAGTTGAAAATAATTTTATTCTATTTTTGTTTTTTCAACTAGGCCTGGAGTACAGGACCAAGAGACGGTAAAAAAAAAAAAAAAGAACAGTTGTAGAATTTTCAGATTTTTCGTCCGGTTACATCTGAAACCTCTTTAGGTTTTTACTCTGCTAATGAATTTCTCACTCCCCCTCACATCCATCCATCCATCTCCATCCATCTCGATGCGAAGTTCTCTCTGTACATTAACTAACCATTAACCAAAATTATTGCCTAGAAAACAAGATTAAAAGAAAACAGGGGATAAACACGAAGGTTCAATTTTCCCTTTCCTTTCTTTTTTTCCCCCCTCCCTCTGCATCTGCATCTCCATTTTTCCCAAGTCAAGATATTTACGAATCGATCCTGCTAATCCCAATTCGCTTAACGGAAGCGTTCCTAAAGCCACCATCAGCAGCCTGAAAACACATCCCATTATTGTTACTTTGCTGCTCTAATCCAGCCATATAACTCCTCACTTCCTTCCTTATCATATCTTGCATCACCGCCAAAAGCTCAGCACTAAAGTTGAACGGAGCCGCTCCATTATTCTGCTTCGGCACCGCAGCCACAGCCGATGGATCGCGAATTTGCTGTAACGGCTGTGCAGCCAACGGAGCAGTACCTGGAGCTGTGGCAGTTACCGCTGGAACGGCCGCCACCGTCGCGGATACAGCAGCCGACATTATTGGCAACAGAGGTATGGCAGTCAACGGCGGCGCCGAGTGAGGCGACGGTTCGTTGCCACGATTCGAGACTTCCGAATTAGAGTCAACCCCGGGGAGGGAAAGGGACAATGAAGTGGGAGGGTCATAGGAAGACGACGTCGTTTCTACCGGCGGTACGACACCGCCGGCTCTAGGCACAGGTCGGAAAACGTGCGATGTGGAGGCAGCGGGGACGCTTGACTCGCTCACATCGGATCCGGAGGGGCTTCCGGGTGTGGGAGGGTTCATGTAGAGGCCCGTTGATACGGGTACGGCGGCGCCGGCGCTGACGGAGCGTTTGAGTGGCTGAGCAAAGTGAGGGTCGTCGATGGGGCCCATGGAGGCGCACTTGCGTTTGAGGGTGGAGTTCCAGTGGTTCTTAATGGCGTTGTCGGTTCTGCCGGAGAGGAGTCGGGCTATAGTGGCCCACTTGTTGCCGAACCGAGCGTGAGCTCTGATTATGGTATCGTCCTCTTCGGGGGTGAAGGCCCGATGCTCCACCTGTGGGGAGAGCTGGTTGCACCATCGGAGCCTGCAAGACTTGCCGGAGCGTCCCGGGATGGATTTGCTTATGAGTGACCAGTTCCTAGGCCCGTGCTTCTCCACCAGCTTCTGCAGAGCGTCGTCCTCTTCCGGGCTCCATGGGCCCTTGATCCGATCCATATCCTTTCTTGTAACTGCCGTTGTACTAGTAGCGGTATTCATCTCTCTCTTATCTTTTTTTCCTCCTTCAATTCAAAGAAAGGTTCATAAAATAAAGGGTGGGGGGCGAAGGTGGTTGTGTGATAGAATATATTTTAGAAGGAGGCTCCTTGGGGTGTTAGTTGTGTTGGTGGTGGAGCATTGGGTTGGTTTGGAGGAGGTTGGGTTGCTTATATGTGATGGGGGTAGGGAAAGAGGTTACCGGTTGGGCAAGTTAGGTTCTGGAGTTGTCAGCTAGCGTTATGGGCAATCGGTACCGCTTCTTCCAGGGAAGCGGTTGGCTTGGGATTTGGGATACAGCTGTCATCGCACACGCGTCACTCTTCAGCCGCTCCCATTTACACAAGTCACCTCTCTTTGCTTTCTTTTCTTCCCTCTCAATTTTATCCTTTCGTTATTACCTTTTTTTTTTTTTTTCAAATAAAGATGAAGAATATCACTTATGTACACCTAAAATATTTTCCCATGCACCAGCGCGTCTCTTACACATACATAACGCTCCACTCCATTATGGCACCCCAAATTTTAAACTTACCTATCCTTTCCTTATTAATAGTACTCTTTTAATAGGTAAAGGAGACCCTGTTATGAGTCACACGTACTAATATTAATATTACTATTTACTGTTATAGTGATTGGATGGTGTTAATTTTTTAGTTAAAAAGAAATGATTAATTGTTAACTTAGTGATACATAATATTAGTTTTGGAAAGAGTGTGGAATTGACGGATGGTTGGAGAGCGTGGGAAGGTAGGAGAGTAGAACAGTTCGGGAAGTTAATGTAGACAAACAAGAGGCTAACAACCAGAATTTTTCACGTTAAAATAGCATTTAATTATTAGAAGAAAGAAAACAAGAAACGGAAAAATGAGATAACGATGATAACGGTTGGGGTTTGGGGTTGGGTGAGGTTCCTGGTGCTTTGGTTTGAGTTTGACTGAGGACTCCAGGCTGTAGAGCATTTTCGTGTGGGATTTTTAAGTTTCGTCCTTTTCTTGGGAAAATTTGCGAGAGTAGGGGGTCCACTTTAGGCTGAGCTGGCACAAAACGACAAGATCGGTCGCCGAATCGGAGGGCGAATCATTACTGCTTTTCTGTCAGTCCAGCCTGTATTCTATACCTGCCACCCCCCACCACCATCTCATCCTATAACGGCCTATCTATCCCCCTCTATACTCTCTACACACACGTGCCGGTCACTTCTCCTTTCCCACACTCGCATAACACCTGTACGGAACCGGTTCCCCCCACCCCCCGAGGCATTTGCACCTTCCTCTCATCTTCCTCTCTTACACATTTCGGTTGCTTTTGTTTTGTTTTCGAAACTACTGTATAAAATATTGTGAAGCCCACGTATTTGTCAGTAATAAAATATGATTAATTAATCAATAATAGGAAAGTGGAGGATTTGGGGATGGATTAAAGAAAGGTATGGGAAAAGGGCGAGAGAGAAGATTGTCGGGTGGGTATTCAAATGGGAAAAGAAGGGATATTTTGTTATTATTTTGATCTAACAGATCCGTATCTATTTCTGTTACTCGTACATCGTACATATACTACCCACCGCATGGAGCCATGGACCTCTTCCTTCCTTTTCTATCTAAAATAATCACATATTCTTTCTCTTTATTTAATATCACTCTTTCCTCCTCTTAAAACTTATTAACATAAGTGATTACTGATTCTAAATCAATGAGCAGTAGATTTTCTGACACCGGTGTATCTCTTAATTCATAAAGAAATGTATAATTTAGATTTGTGATGACCAAGAGCATGTCTATAGGAAATGGATGCAATCATAGTGGGATTATAAGTGTAATTTACAGTATATGTGCGATCTGCTAAGACAGAATAATTAGGATATCCCAAATCCGTCATTATTTGTTCCCAAAATATCATCCCATTATGAAGTAGTACTCCCAAAACAAAGGCCGAAAATAGATTAGGGGTAGAGATATATAGGGGCCAGTGGAATCAGCAATGTACTCCTCTTACATTGAAAGCGTTACACAATCCCAATAATAATCAGTTTAGATTCTTTTCCTTTCTTCTTTTCTCTTTTTATTTTATTTTATTTTTTTTAGGATTTTGTGTTACAGACTTACAGCTATTAGATTGGTCAGTTTTTACTCTTTTTTTTACCATCTAGTACAAGGAAAAAAAGAAACTAACAGTATATTTTCTTTAAAATTTAACTAACTTGAATTCTAAAAGTACATTTTAAACATATAATAATAGATATTTTAAAAATTTTTGATATATTCAATATATTAAAAACATAAAAAATATTTTTAATAATTTTTATAATATTTTTAACATATACTTTTAGAAAAAAAATTAACAAAACTCATTTTTTACTAGCAGTGCATCCTTTTGTTTTTCTCAAAACAAAAAAAAAGGAAATACGGAAATTTGTACTTTGGCAGCATTGAAACCGTTGCGTGGGGACAGCTGTAATTAAGGGCACTCACTACTCGCCGAGCCCATCTTTTTCTTTTTCCCAAGTGAACAAATTAAAAAATAAACTTTTTTTGGTTCATCTACACAGCTACACTCCACCGCTCTAGTCATTTTTATTTTATGATTTTATTTATTTATTTATTTATACGGTATAGTCCGTTTGATAATTCTTTGACATGCGTGGAGGGCCAAATCACGTGCTTGAGCATCGCGCAAATCAGACACACGTGGTTCTTGCACCCCCTGAAGCGGCAAAGCAACTTAGCTAACCGTTGTGAAATTACAAGAGTGCCCCGCATCCTGCTGTATTGTATTTATAATTTTGTGCTTACGTTTACTCGTCTCGTCTGGAATCGTTGACGTTGATTCATTCGAATTTATCTATCTTATGTTAAGTGGCAAAAACAAAAACGGTCCAAAACCGGACGAGAAGGGTACGGAGGGTGAAAATAATTTTGCTAGGATGGCTCACGTGATGGGGAGGAATGGTCCTGGAGCTTTCGGCACCACTGTAGTGCTTTGCTTGCAAATGTATATCAATTATTATTTATTAACCCTATTGAAACTTTGAACAATTATTCCAATTTTATTCACACACATTTAAATTACCATAACGTGCCTGCCTCCTGCTATTTATAGTTTCATTGCACTCTGGATATTATTGGAATTAGATAGGGCTATCTTTCTTAACTCACAAGGTCAATGTACAGTTGGTACGGTGATTGTGATGGGAGTGACTTCAAACTTTAAATTCAATAATAGATAAAGCAAAATTATGTGCCAGGCGATGGTAATTTAGAAGATATATATATAAATGATAATAATAATAAGCAGCTTGCACACACGCTCACTCAACTCCCAAACTTATATTTAAGGTTTATTTTCTGATTTAACCGTTGATGTGCAGATCTTGTCTCATTTTATTCTAAGTTATTGATTTATTCTTCTTCCCCTCGGTTGAGCAAAACCAGTTTATTTTGAACGTTAAAAAGAAGGAAACAAAAGAAATGATATACATAGACAACTTTTTTAAAAGTGATATGGTCGGTAAAACTTAATCAAAAAATAATAAATTGACTTGATGCATTATATCTCGTCTCCGCACGTTATGACATTCAAACGTCATAATTCAGATTCGCACAGAATAAGTATTACAACGATCTAATACGATATTATTGTCTATCAATAAAAATAATTGTCAAAAACATAATCATTCTACTCTACCTCGTGTATAAAAAAAGTACGATATTTTATCTTTGACAATACAACACAAAAAATATACAATACTAATTTAAATATCGAAATATTTTTTGCAGGTACATTCCTCTTTTTTATTCTTTCGGCAACGTGATACACCCTCTAAACGAAAAATTCAGGCCTTCAAGCCACCAGCTCGGAATTAAAGAAAATGGCTCGGTGTCGATCGACTGTTGGGAGTCGAGTTACATCCAATTTTCTCACACTAAGAACAAAAAGAAAAATATTGAAAAAAGTAAAATTTTTGTGACCACCAATGTAATTATCAAAGTAATATTATTACTTTATTAAAAGATATATATTGAGCTAACTTAATTGAAAGGATTAAGCTTAGTGGCCATGATTATATACGTAAATTTAAATGTAAAATAGTAATTTAATAATGAAAGTTGAAACTCTGCCTAACATTTATGAAAAGATTTATTTATTTATTATTCGTAAAATAGGCGGTTAGATGATTATATATAATTGGATGAGGGCTTCCATTAACATAAAGGTGGTACTTTTGAATTTGCTTTTGTGCAACCAGAAACCAAACTCTCCCAGTCCCCCAAATAATTTTAAAGGCACAGCACTTCCATTGTGTGTGTGTTTTTTTTTCTTCTTTCATTTGTGAAGTTTATTTTGAATAACACATACACTATATTTAATAGTTGTTCTAAAAATAGTTTTACTATAACTAAAGTGAAAATTTCATACTTCTCTTGATCGTCCATTATACTTTGGACTAATGTATAGCAGTATAATAGCACGTTTTTTTTTGTAAGTCAATTACAATATATTATATATATTATATTGATTTTAAAGTTACTTTTCATAATGGTTGCATATATTTGAAACAGATATATTGTATGAGGAACTATAAAATCGGATGAGTAAGGAAGGCAGAGAGGTTATGGGGAAAAAAAAAGCTTTAATTTTTGTGAAATTTCTAAACACTATTCGAACAAATACTAATTTGAACGTAGCTGGCAGTGTCAAAAAAGATCCGAAGAATTCTCATAGCACTTAAAATATCTCCATGTTATACCTCGAATGGAGTTTATATAAAGCAGAACATCTCTCATAACAAATTATACAAAGAAATAATTAATTTGGGGTTAGAATTTCTAATCCGTCCTGGAGGGAAAAAAATTGAATTCTAAACATTGCGGAAGATATTTAAGATATTATATCAGTAGTCTCAATATTAAATAATAATGTAAAAGTCAGATAATCTTAGAAATATAAAAACATGTTACTAGAGCTCTGTTAAGTTTTAAAAAATTAGAGAATAAATTTAAAGTGAAAAACTATACAAGGATATACATTTCTTTATCTTAATAAATAATAACAAATAAAAGTGAATCTAAAATCTAAAATCTAAAATATTTAAGAGAAGAATGAAGACAGAAAGACAAATTATATAAAGAAAAAAGAAGTAAAAAATAAGTCGTTTAATAATTTTTTATCTACGGTAACAATAAGATTCAAACTATCAACACTTAATTAAAATAGGTTAATAAATTAATTATTAAACTAATTCAAATTATTAAGATCTATAATAAACTAATAAAAAAAATAAAAATTAATATTTAAGAGAAAAATAAATCTTTTTAAATGTTAAAATAATTGAAAATATAAAATATAATTTTTAATTTTGTAATATTTTTTTATTTTTTTTGTTTTATTTATAAAATTAATAATAAAAAATTATATTTTATTTTTTTAATTATTAAAAAAATGGAGAGAATGTATATCGGTCCAAGGTATAATCCGTACAATTTCATGCAAGTAGCAAGTAGGCATTTTTATCCATATTCATATTTTAATATTATTATTATTATTATTATTATTATTATTATTATTATTGCAAAAGGCATAAAAATATTTGTAGCACGTGAAAAACGACGGAGGCAGGGAGTGACCGCGCATCACAATCCCGCTAACGGACAAGCACGACAGTTGTAACGATGGATCCCTCTGCATACGTGTTCGTCTCTCGCCCCTACCACGTATCTCCCAGATTTGATAGTTCCAACGACAAAATTATTATTAATGTCTATAAATTCTACATTTTATTTTTGAAAAAGCGAATTTACGGGGACTAATTATCTTTTTTTCCTTCTCATTTTTTATTTTTATATTTTTAAAAACACGACCAAAATTGATAGGGCGGAATTTACCTCTGATGAATTCTGAAATTAATCGTATTTATGAGAAATAATGATATTAAAATTAAAAAGTGAATGTTTAGAGGTAGAATTGAATTAACTTGGTTAATGGTTACTATAATCCAATCTCTTGATTTGGGACATAAACGTCACAAGTGAGCAGTAGTAGGAGGCATCTGAGTGTGAGTGATTAGTGAATGGTGTTGATTTTGTTAATAAGTTGCGTGATGTGCATGGGAGCTTGGTTTTTTATGGCGGAAACTGTTGCTCTGTCTCCTTTTCGAACCGTCAATGAGATAAGCCATGGCCCATCATCCTCTGCACCCAACGTCATGGGCCACCCATGCCAGCTATATCGCATTACCCTCTTTTGTTCCCTTCTCACTTTCCTATTTATTCTACAAACTACTAGCTACTAATCTTCAATTTTTCTTTCAGAATTTTATTTTCTTAATACTAGTGTTTTTTTAATAAAAAAATTTAGAAATATAAATCTTCAAAGTCATAATATATTTAATATTAAAAAAAATTACAAGTAATTGCAAGATAGTTGGTTCTTTGTTTTTTTTTTTTTCTTTTGGGGATTGATAAAGCATAATAATAGGAAATGATGAGTGAGAATGTGACAGTGATAGCCTCGTATTCATATCCCACGATTCCCGTTTGCCGCTATATCCATGGTAGAGCTAATAAAGCACTGTCACTGTGTCCCTTATGCGGCGTCGTTTGTTGTGGCATCCTTCTATCGTGACTCCCTTTTTTCTTTTCTTCGATATTTTACGACGTCGCTTTTCCACTTTTAACGTACTATATATAATGATCATGATGCATCTAAACGTCTCTATAACTAAGAAATTAGTGTAATTGACGAACTATATATATATATTCTTCCGGTTTACCTTATCAAATCATAAATTCAGAGCCTTCTGGTGGTGGCCTCTCCTACCAAGATGGAGCCAGGAGGAATCTAACATTAGCATATATATATATATATATACATGCACGCATACATAGAATATAGTATTAGCAATGATATGTTTTTTAATAGGTTAGGTGAGATCTGATAGTGGTGGCTTATTTTATTTTACGCTCATTATGTATATAGTTTTATAATTTATTGTTCATTATGCATACACGAAATTATTGGACATCATTTGATTAGTTTTCATTTAAGCTCAAATTCTTATTTCTTACTGTGGTAAACTACCCAATTTTATATCAGGATTCGTAATAGTAGTAATATATATATATATATATATATATATATATATATATATATAAAGTTATAAACAAAAGAGGATCCAGCACACTTTTGTCGTTACCTTCTTCGTTCTCCTATATCTCTCATACCTTTTTTCTCCCCTTCTATTCGGATCCCCGCTCTTACTCGTTTAATTTATCAAGTCAACTACTTCTTCTTATTCTTACTCTCTCTCTCTCTCTTATTTTTTTTTTTTTAAGAATACTAGAGAACCAAACATATTAGTAAAAAAAAATGTAATATTAACTCAAATATAAAGAAAAATTGTTAGACACATAATTTCTTTTCTTTTTTCTACTGTGTTATTTTTTTAAAATGTGGGATGATTTAATATACGGAGTACAAATATTTTTAAGAGGTACAGAAATCAGACCATCCGATTTTTAGGTACATAAATCGGACCGTCTGATTTCTGTACTCGGACCGTCCGATTTGTGTATTCCAAATTTTTAAAATTTTTTAAACACAAATTAGAATCCGATTTATGTACCTCCCATAATTTTAAAAAACACTAAAAATTATCACGTTAAGGTATAACACTAATTTTATTTTCATATCCAAATTTTTTAGCCCACTTTTGTGAAACTCACTAAGAATACTATAAATATTAATATTTAAGTAGCATATATTATTAAGATAATATATATTGATTTAATTCCTCAGCTCCATTACTATTTTAAATATGTTAATTAGAAACACAAATATTAATTAAATAGTGACATAAATTCAGTACATAAATGTGACTAAGCAGACAGGGAGTGGCAGCTTGTAATTATTTATGTAGCAACTACCAAGCGGCATCCATCCACCTGCTCCATGGTCCTAGCTAGTAACTGCAATTGCATTCTATTTTCTGTTATTTTGGATTTTTATTTTTAATCTTTTTTATACACTTTGTTTGGTTCTTAATTATTGCCTTACACTGCTTCACAAAGCAGTGACATCGTCCAAACTAACCTATTTTTTGAAATCAACTCAGTTGTATCATCCTCAAGCTCTTAATTCATGAAAGGATAATATTATAGAGACAACACAATTGATTATTTTTTATCAGTAAATATATTATGTTATTGGAAGAGTTTCAAGTATACCGGGAACATCGGTGTTTCAGTTGTTTTAACTGTTGATCTGAATTATAAAAAATATATATAATATATATTAATTGAAATCAACAATTAAAACAATTGGAACACCAGTGTTCTCCGAAAGATTTGAAATTTTTCCTATGTTATTAGACTAAAAATATTAACCAATTGTCTCATATAAATTTAAATGAATGACTTTTAATTTGAACTTTTATCTGTATAAATTATACTAATTAATGAGTTATTGTTATAAACTTCTAATAATTTATGAATATTACTAACGAATAATGTGAATTGATTTGGTAATAAATGCAACTCCTACATATGATGATTGCATTGCAGTGCGGTAGCCGTAGCACTCTCATACAAGTTTGTCATCTAATAATAATGCTGATAGCTAGTTGTATGGCATTGGAATGACATTCAGCAAAATAAATAAAGAGCATGCCACTTTTCAATTTTATATTCTACTTATATATATAAATCACATCAATGTTAGTAACTTCTTTCCTCCTTTATTCTTTCTTTCAAACCAATTAAATTACTATATATAATTGAAGCTTATGATGATTAGTAAAAATAGCAAACTCTGCTCGATATAACTTTACCCTCTAGCTAGCTTCCCCTTCATCATTCATACTTTTCTTCTTTAATTTCTTTCTTTTTTCTTTCTTTCATGCTTTATTCGGTTTTTAAATTAAAGTGGCCATATTTCTGTTTAAAATCAAGCACGTTTGGAGAATGCAAGCACGAAAACCTTCCAATTTTGTTTCCAACAATTTTCACATCCTCATATATATCAAAATTAATAGCCATTGATTTTTGACATATACCTGATTTCATCAGGGGATGAAAACCACAAATATCCAATCATTACTCTTGAGGGACCATCATGGACAAACTCCGAGGCTCGAACTAATTAAAACGGTGGATATTAAAATGGAGGAATCATTTTTTATATTAAGATTTCTAGGCGGGTGTGGAACCAATTATTATAGATGCATCTATGTCCAAGGAAAAACAAAACAATACAACCAAATCAAGAGCACCCGAAATTTTGGGGTTAAAAAGTATGAACACATTAAAATTAGGTTAATGATAGAAAAAAAAATTTATAAAGTAAAAAAAAAATTAAATTTATAATATACTTATTGTGTATTTATTTAAGCAAAAATGTTAGAAGATAATGAATAAAATAAAGAACAAATATATTAAATGTATAACTATAAATTTTTGAGAAAAATAATTTCATAATATAATATTATGATGTTTATGACGTATACAAATTTTATATTTTGAACTTAGAATTAACACAAAACTAATAGTTATTTAAGGAAAGAAAACTATTATTTTTTATTTACAATGTGGTGATTAAACATCACATTTAGATGTGAAAATAGCATTGCTCAAGTTTAAATTGTGATCCCCCTAAGGCCTAAGGCAGTTGAGAAATAAAATTCAACAAAAATTTGTACAGAACTGAAGTGAAAATGAAAGGTTATCTAAAAAAAACCGGAATTTCCAATGATATGGGCTTTTATGGTCAAAGGGTGGAGCCCAACGCTTCCTATCTTAGGTGGTGTGGTTTGGTGAAGGGTCACAATCCTTTCAGTTCTGGGAACTTACTTGCTCATCATTCATCACTACTTTTTATCTATTAAAATGTTTTAACTTTCAAGGGTTAATTAAGCTGGGTTGGTCTAATTTATAGCTTACTAGTCAGTATTTGAATTTCGTCTTGTATATGTAGCAACTCATTAACTAATGATAAACTTGTAAATTGAGTTTCGATCCGCGATGAATTAATTCTTGAATTGCCGGATTTAGAAATACTGTAAGGAAAAAAAAAAGTTTTAAGTGTTAACACAGCCCACAAAACAAAACATTCAAGAAAGGTAAGGTAAGATTCCCAGTTTGAATACTATGATTACCGTGGCTCTTCTTTTGGGAACCAATCATATCTCAGAACTACTCTTAGTAACTAAGTTGAATTCAATGAAAAATTACATGGGAAATAATAAGTAACATAAATGATATTATTGGAGATAATATAAATAACCTAAACCAGGTGGAACCTAGCTAGAAAGAAGAGCAAATTTGATTTTGATATTGATTATTGCGTGCACTAAGAGAAGTGTCAAAGCAACAAAAGAGGAACAAGGGTATATGATATATATGGTGGCAACAACCACATATAAAGAAGCCGCCCAAGTAAGTAACAGGGTTTCAAATTTTCAACGTTGGCTTGTTTTGTTGGACGGTAGGTTTGGTCGTGTGGGACATGCACGGCCATGGCCAAGAGAGAAGAGTAAATTAAATGTGAACGGAAACATAAAAGTATAGCCTCTTTAGTTTTTTTGTGCCTTTAATTTTGTTGCTGTTTGGAAATAATATTAATAATGTAGGGCCTAATATAAATTCAAATACCTATTAGTTAGCCTTCCTCGCTTTCTTGTTCCTTTGTGCTTCATGGGACCCTTTTTCATTTCCCCAATACCATTTTTATTTGTGTATTTGGTTTCTGTTTCTTATTCTCGATAATGACTACTAACTGTTAAGTTGCTTCTTCCTGTTTCTATTCATTCCCTTCTTTCATTTCATAAATGTTTTTATACTCATTTTTATGTTACTTGACAAAACTAACACGTTTTTTTAGTTTTTACCAATGAAATGAATTAGCTATCAAATAAATCTTCTACTCTATCTAATAACAAAAGAAAAAAAAATGTGTACATTAATTTAGTGTTCTGATCAGATAATTAAATAGCACGACTATTTGCATTTTATAGAACAAGAAATTTAATAGTAGATTTTTTTTTGTTGAAAAAAAAAAGAAAAGAAAAGTGAAAGCATTTTACTTTTTCCCTTTTGGAGTGAGAAGTACAATGAATGACTCGGTCCAAACTTGGAGATAAGATTAAGAATTTAAGATCATAGGATGATATTGGGATTAATTAAGTTGTAACATTGAGTGACATCTCCCCAACCAACATATTTTAAAATAATAATGAAGTGGGATAGCTAATTACTAATTAGCTACTGCACCCAATTAATTAATTAATCAATTAATCAAAGTTAATTGACTGATAAGGGGAACTTGACTGTTCTCTATTTTTGGTTGAAAAAGAAGAATTCTGATGTGTAGAAATTGTATGGTGATGAGCTTGTTAAGACAGGCAGTGTACGGAGAGATTCTTTGAAGCATAAAAACAAAGCTTCTTTTCCTGATAGACAAGGAAATGGACAGAAGCCCAATATAAATCCAAAGCATTTAAACTTTAAACTGTGCATGAATTGTATGCGGCTGATGGATAATATATCATGCATGCATCTTCTGTTTGATTTGGATAATTAACTTTCTCCTTGCTTTTTAAATTATTAATTTTGTGGACGTGCTGGAGCAACAAAAGAAGATGAAACAAAGAACAACAAATAGGAAAACAAAAATGAATGTGGGAGTAATTAGTCAATAATTAACGGTTGGAATTGTACTGCTAGATTCTTTTATTTTTTATTTTAAAGATAATTCATAATTTACACTCATTTAACACTATGTTAGAAATTATTTATTTATTTTCTTTTTATCCGTTTAAACTAAAAAAAAGTGATTTTATAATATAATATCAAAATTTTTATGAATACAAGTTTAAAATTCCATACTTATTATTCTTTAAAAGAGAGAAAAAAATGATACAAAAATTTAAATAAATCTAAAAAAAGACTCTTATTTAAAAGATGTGTCAGAGATATAACCATTTATATACCTCTTCTTATCCGTTTTTGAATTTTTTTAAAAAGTAATTTCATGATAAACACTTAATATATCATAAAGGAAAAATAATCATTAGTACTCATAAACTTTGTAAACATTAACAAAAGTACCCATTAAATATAAAATCCGGTTAATTAACGGCTAATTAACCCATAAATGAGAATTTATTCTAGAAAGTCAAAAATGTAATTTTTATGGCTAAAGATGATAGAGGAGATTGAAACGAGAATTTCAGTACCAATTTTATAGAAATCGGACCAAGATTAGACCGAACGGGCCAACCGGATCCAAAGTGGGCCATTGGCCCAACTAAACTAAGCCAAAACCTAATTTTCAACACTCTCTCTCCTCATTTGTTACACACACACACGCTGAAATGGAGTAAGGGAGGGGAAGAACACTCTCTCAAACTTCTATCTCTCACTTGATCTTCAAATCACCATAACTTTTGATCTAGAGCTCCGATCGCCGCACCGTTTGCGGCCACGCGTTCATCGCGGAGAGCTCTACAAAACCCATACAATCAATCTTGAGGTAAGCCACGTTTTGCTCTTCGAATTTCCAGCCTTGATTTCGAGTTTCATGAGTAAAAATGTTGAGATTTTGGGTTCTTTGATGTTATAGGACCCAACTCTCTTGAAGGAGAAGGTTAATCTTGTCTCCTTGGACCTTGGGTGTGGTAAGATTCTCAACCCTAGTATAATTTGTTGTTCTATGATGTTTGGGTATTGAGATGTTGTGTATGGGTATGATGATTGTGGCTTAGGTTGTGTATATGTGAATATTGGAGCTTGATTGAGACCTTGGAAAGCTTGAAAAGGGATTTTTAGTGGTAAAAATCTGTTCTTGGAGGTGTTGAGACCTAGAGGACTTGTGGACAAGTGGTTTGGAAGTGCTCCGGTTGAGCTTGGGAAATCGGCTAAGGTATGGTCTCGGTTTCTTGTATCTAATATGTAATGTGGTAGGAAATTCTTAGGCTAGAGGCCCTAAGATAGGCATTGAATTGATGATGTTGTTGAATGGTTGAGATATATGATGTGATCATATATGTGATTATGAATATTGATGCCTTGATTGTGTGATATATAAGAAACTGCATGTTGTGATATATGCTTGGTGAATGATTGAGGTTGAATTGGTGGGTGGTACCATGTTGATGGTGAGTATGATGATGATTATGTATAATGATGTTTGATTTGGAAATGGTATTATCGGAAATTGGGATGAGGAAGGATGTGTGATATGATATTGTGTTTGCCCTGTAGCCATTTGATTGAGAAGTGTTAAAATGGTTGGACGGTGGTTTTGGGAATTTTGGTAAAGTGTCAATGTGTGAGTTGAGGATGGCTTGATGTTGATTTTGGTACCTTTTGATTGACTTCGAAAAAGGCAAAATTGGCATGTTTTGGTTGATTTTGAAAAGAGTTGAAAATGGTTTGTTTTGAAAATGGCACCTTGTGGTTTTGTATGAAAACATAGTTTTCGGGCATGTTTTGACGGGACATAACTTGGACTACGGATCCTTGTTTTGTACCAAACTTATTTAGAAATAAAATTGGATCCGGGATGTCCATGCCGCTGGAAGAACGGGTGAAAAACGATTTAAAATGAGAAAGTTATGTTCGTCGAAAGATTGGGGGTTGAATCTGTGAATTCTGCAGCTTTTAACTTAGAAAATTTTTAGCAGAATGACCCTGCGCGAGCGCGTCGATGCGCTGCACCAAATGCCCAGCTATTTTCCTGAGAGTTGTGACAGAGTTGTGCCAGTTTTGTGCCTGGGGCGCAAGAGCACCCACGCGTACGCGTGGCTGACGCTTGCGCGTCGTTTGGCTATTTTTCAATCCGCGCGTCCGCATGTATGACGCTTGCGCATCGATGAGTTTTGTGGCCATCCACGTGTGGGCGTGGAGTGCGCGTACGCGTGGCCCTATTTTCATCCCAAAGTTGTTTTTTGAGTTTTAAAGGCCAAATTTCATACTTCTAAGCCTCCGATCTCACCACTTGTGTCTTAAATCATTATGATATGCCTAGCAATGAGACAAGAAGCTAGTAAATGTGGTACTTGCGAGTGAAGCAAGGGAAAAATGAATGATCAATGAGGATCAAAGATGATTATGTGAGATGCGGAGGATGGCGGTGGAAGTGCTTGTTATGCCATGGGCCGAAGGGCCGTAATTGTTAATGAATTGGCTGGTTATGGATTTAACCGTGAGCCAGATGGCTGGATCATTGCCGTGTTACGGCGGAGCCATGATTATGGCTAAGTATAAATGCATATATGCTGTTGAATGAATTGTGAATGTTTGCACTTCCACTATCGGAGATGAGGGTTTCCCTGGGAGGAAGCAGTGGCTAGCCACCACGTGCTCCAGGTTGAGACTCGAAGCTCTTTTGACCCTATGTCGTCAGGGTGGCCGGGCACTGTGAAAGCCCCGGATGAGCTCACCCCCATAAATATTCACCAGTGAGGGTGATGGATATGGATCATGATTATGATCACGATTTGTTGAGTATAGCTCGAGTTGGGGAGACACGACAGAGGGACAGTCCAATGGTTAGCTACTAGGACTTGTCGGGTTGGCTCTATAACCGACAGATGATATCATCAGCCACTAGGGACAGGCATTCATCATATGCATACTATATAAATTGTTTGAGATTGCCTATTTGACTGCATATTACTTGCTAATTGTCTAAATGCCTTATCTGTTCCTATTTGTATATCTCTTGTTTGATTTAGCTGTGTTTGCTACATTATACTCCTACTGGTGGTTGGGAGGTCTGAAGGAATTGAAAAGGGAAGTATTAGTTAGACTGAAGGATCTTTAGTCAGTTGCCAATTATGGTTTAGCTTGTTTATAAGCTTTGATATTATCTGGAGGAAGTCCTAGGATTGACTTCGGCTTTCCTCTATTATTACATGATATATATGGGGAACTGTTACCATGCTGGGGACCTCTGGTTCTCACCCATGCGGATTTTATGGTTTTCAGATGCATGACGCGAGACTTCTCGTTGAGGCATGTTGGAGACTTCTGGATTAGCGAAGATCCTTGTTCTCGGGACTCTGTTTTGATTTTATGATTTCTCTTAGATACTTTTATCTCCATTGAATAATACAAACTATGATGACTCCTCTTAGAGGGGATTTTGGGAGACTAGGTTCTCTGTTTTTGTGTCCCTTTGGATTTCCTTTGGGGTTTCCTTATTTTATTATATGTATATTGCTATGCTCGGACCGGTTATCTTCGCATCCGGATTTGAGTTTTGATATTCCCGTTTTTGACACTCTTTTGTATATATATAATCTCGCGTTAGCTTATCCCTGTTCTTTACGTTATCGATCGGAGTGTTGCGCTTTCAAGTTATGTTTTTTTGTTTACCCCTTTTTCTACAAAGGATCCTAGTTATAATCAATCATTCATACTATTATACGTACTAAATTTTAATTCTAGAGGTCGTAATACCTTGCCATCTCGGAATTATGACTTAAGCATAAGACCCTGTATGGTAGGGTGTTACATTAAACAAAAAAATAATATTATATCTATAAAAGATAAATTTTGTGTGTGATAGTATGATACAACTATTGGACCAAATGAAGAGTTAGCAAGTGATGCTGGAGCAGAATATGGGTTGGCAACTGACAAAGGTCCATCTAGCAAAAGAGAAAGAAAAGCCCCATATTGGGTGAAGGACTACTACATGAAAAAATAAAGAGAGAATATGATAGAAGAGAGGGGTAGAGAAGTTAGTTAAGATTGGGAGTAAAATGTAAAAGGGGAGAGATAGTGGGGGAGGAGATTTACCTGATGGTATTGTGGAGTCGTTCTCCCTGGACTTGAAGCAGGGTGATTTTGGGTGTTTTTATCATTGAGTTTCTTTATTTATATACAATCTTCACTTTCTTCATTTCAATTCATACATCATTTATATAATTACTTGTTGTGTTTAACAATTTTGGTACTTCCATTGAGAGATTTCTGAAATGGAACCAGGAACTCCATTGTCCCGCTTAGAGGATGCCTATCAACAATATCATTCTGAAATTGCAGCTCTTCAGAGAGGTCAACTTGAAATCATTGCTTAGATCAATGATACCCAAAGCAAAATTGGATCGGTTGAGAGATCGATCAAAAGTGTTGAGAAGTTGCTTAAGGAAAACTTAAAGTTCAAGCAAGTTATTCTAGATCGAGGTGAGAGTCTCGAATTTGTTGATTCCACGTTGGGTGTTCGCCCATCGCGATGGCCCAAGGGAGTCCGAGTTGAACTACCGGGTTTTTATGGCGAGGGCGTAGAGGAGTAGACCTTCTGTGCGCGAGAGTATTTTGAGCTGTATGCAGTATCAGAGACGTGGCGAGTAAGGTTGTTGTCATTCCATCTCTCGGGCCCGACTTATACGTGGTATCGTTGGTGCGCGAACAATGGCATCATGTACGCGTGGGAGGAATTCTTGGAGGCACTGAACACCCGATTTGGTCGCAATATTTTTCACGACCCCAAAGCGGCATGAAAGAACTCTGACAACAGACGATGGTGGCGGAATATCAAGCGTAATTTGAGGATCTCTCAAATCAAGTAACCGGTTTGACGGAGGATCAGTTAATTTCACTCTACAAGCATAAATTTCAAGTGACCACCCTCAATTTTCGACCCCACAGCCAATGAACTAGTAATGGGAGTACAGTAACACCCAACACTATGTGGCCCTCATTCATACGCTCTTCGGCATCAATGCTAGCTCTAGTAATGACGAGACCCTTGGTGCAAGAGAAAAGGTCTTCTAATACACCGCAAGGGGGAGGTAGTTCTAATCATTGGCGCCTCACAGCTGCGGAAATCAAGCAGCGACGTGACAAAGGGCTATGTTATTACTGTGATGAGAAGTACTCAGTTGGGCACAAATGTAAGTCTTCATATTTGTTGTTGGTTAGGGAAAAAGAGATGGAAGAGCTTCTCCGTAGGGTACCCAACAAGCCAAACAACATTAAAGAGGACTTGAGCAACCATGGTGTGAACCCGATTGATGAGGGTGTGGTGGAGATTAGTTTTAACGCAATGGTAGGAGTGTACCACCCTGAGACGATACGTATTGCAGGAACCTGTAAAGGAAGTCCAGTGATGGTGTTAGTAGATGGTGGTAGTACTCACAACTTCATGAAAGCAACCATAGCAAAGAAGGTTGGCTTACCAATCACTCAAGTACCTCAGTTGAATATGTATATGGGTAATGGTGAGTGCGTCGGCTGTGTTTCAAAGTGTAGCTTAGTGCTGCTGCAGATGCAAGGATTTGGTTTCAAGCTGGAGGTATTTACTCTAGACATAAAAGGGGCAGACATAGTATTGGGGGTACAATGGCTGATGCAGTTGGGAGATGTCACCATGAATTACCTAAATTTGACAATGGAATTTATGGTAGAGGAGATGGTTGTTAAGTTGCAAGGAGAACATTAATTCCAACCAGGAGGCATTGGGAGCAAAACTCTAAAAAAGATGGTTTCAACAGATGTTATCGCCTCTTTTCTTCACCTGATGATCTTGGAACCCTCCAAACCTGCTACCGAAACCACACAACAAGATCAACAAGTGCGGCAATTATTGGAAGAATTTTAGGAAGTATTCAAGGAGCCTACCGAATTGCCGTCACCAAGGGAGATAGAGCATCATATCCACCTCCAACATGTGGTTGACCCGGTGAACGTCCACCCTTACCGTTATCCAGAATACCAGAAAGAGAAAATTGAGAAGTTAGTAGAAGAAATGTTGCAAGCTTGCATTATTAGAGAGAGTCACAGTGCATTTTCTTGTCCGGTCTTATTGGTGCGTAAGAAGGATGGGAGTTGGCAATTTTGTGTAGATTATCGCGCACTTAATGTGATCACCATTAAAGATAAGTTTCCCATACCAAAGATTGATGAGATTCTTGATGAAATCTATGGTGCTGAATATTTCTCTAAAATTGATTTACGTTATGGCTATCATCAGATTAGAGTCAATGAGGGGGACATTCTAAAGACGGCTTTTCGCGCACATCTTGGGCACTATGAGTTTGTGGTGATGTCCTTCAGGTTAACAAATGCTCCTTCCACGTTCCAAGCCACTATGAATAGAGTATTCCGCCCCTACCTTCGGAAGTTTGTGGCAGTATTTTTTGATGACATACTTGTTTATAGCCGGTCCAAAGAGGAACACCTTCGGCACTTGAGGATAGCTTTAGTCGTGCTACAGCAACATTGTTTCGTTGCTAAACTGTCCAATTGTGTTTTCTGCCAATGTCGAGTATTTAGGCCATCTGGTGAGCAGCGAAGGAGTGCAAGTTGATGCTTTAAAGATTACAACCATCGTGGAATGGCCAAAGCCAACTAATTTGAAACAGATGAGAGGTTTTCTCGGGTTTACTAGTTATTATCACCGCTTTGTGGCGAGATACGGACACCTCGCTGCCATGTTGACTGATTTGCTCAAACTGATCAATTTTCATTGGGATCATTCAGCTGACCTTACTTTTGAGTGCGGCGTTGACTCATACTCCAGTGTTGGCACTCCCTAATTTTTCTAAACTATTTATAGTAGAAACGGATGCATCTGGTCATGAAATAGGAGCAGTGTTGTCTCAAAATGGCCATCCCATTGCAAATTTCAGCAAGAAGCTTAGTGGGCTACTTTCGGCGGCCTCGGCTTATGTAAGAGAGCTATATACTATCACCCAAGCTGTAAAGTGGAGACATTACTTATTGGGCCGTCAGTTCTGCTTTAAAACGAATCACCAAGGCCTCTGCGAGCCAATGACTTAGGTGGTGTTGACGCCTGATCAACAGTACTATCTCAGCAAATTATTGTGGTTTGACTTCGAGGTGGTATATCGGTCGGGTGTTTCTAACAGGGCAACAGATGCATTGTCTCGACAAGGTGAAGAAACTGTTCTAGTGTGTTTCCAAACTTTTTTCACTGTCCAATCTTCTTTAATACCTTCCTTAGTCAGAGCCACAACTGAGGATCTAGAGGCTAAGCTATTGGTTGAACAATATAGTCAAGGGGAGTTATCTCCAGACTTTCTTTTCAAGATGGCTTATTGGTATATCGTGGAAAAATTTAGGTGCCAGATTTTAGGGGTCTACGTGAACAGCTGCTACAAGAGTTTCACACTACTCCTACAGTGAGACACCATGGAGAGCTTAAGACATATAAAGCTCTTAATGAGTTGTTCTTTTGGCTTGGCCTGCGCAGGAGCATTCACAAATTTATTCAAGAGTGTGACATTTGCCAAACAATCAAATACATGACTTCTTAACAACAAGGTCTTCTTCAACCTTTACCTATTTCGGGTGGACCATGGATAGAACTCTCCATGGATTTTATTGTTCAATTACCCAAGTCGGTCGGCTACTTTGCAATTTTAGTGGTGATGGATCGATTTAGTAAGACTGTGCATTTTGAACCACTGCGTGCAGGATTTACAGCAAGTACGGTGGCGAGAATTTTCATTAGATCAGTGGTCAAACTCCATACTTTTTCCTCTTCCATCATTTCAGATCGAGACCCCCTGTTCTTTTGTCGATTTTGGCGCAATCTATTTGAATTCACTGGCACCCAACTCCTTTATAGCACGGCATACCACCCACAGAGCGATGGCCAAACCGAGGTGACAAACCGTTCTTTGGAGCAGTACCTCCATGCCTTTTCACACTCCCAACCTCAACAGTGGGCAAGATTTCTTTCGTGGGCAGAGTTCTGCCATAATAGCTCCTTCCAATCGGCTATCTAGATGACGCAGCATGAAGCCTTCCACGGTTTCCCGATGAATCTGCCACCAGGGTACACGCCGGGCGCCTCGCCAGTACTGGAAGTTGATATGTTCTTGCGTACGCGATAAATCCTAAATGATGAGCCTGCCTACTACTTGCACCAAGCAAGAAATCGCATGAAGAAGCAAGCAGGCAAAAATCGGAGAGATAAGGAATTCCATGTGGGTGATTGGGTGTTACTGAAACTCAGACCCTACCTGCAGTTTTCTCTCTTTCGCCGGGAACACCTTAAGCTGGGTCGACATTATTTTGGGCCCTATCAGGTAATAAGTAGAGTAGGAAATGCTGCTTATCGTCTTGCCCCTCCAGAGGGAAGCACAATCCACCATGTGTTCACATTTCCATGCTCAAAGAATTCTATGGAACTCGCACCACTGAATCCCCTATTCTTGAGGCAACACCTGCTGCATTCCAGCCAACACCCATGGCAATAGTTGGACGACGCTTGGTTGACAAAGACGGTGTGCATGTGGAACAAGTTCTAGTAGATTGAGAAGGGTTACCCAGGAATGAGACAACTTGGGTAGATCTTGATGAGTTGCTTAGGGTGTTTCCTGATCTCAACCTTGAAGATAAGGTTGTTCTGAACAAGAGAGTAGTTGATATAACTATTGGACTAAATGAAGAGTTAGCAAGTGATGCTAGAGCAGAATATGGGTTGGCAACTGACAAAGGCCCATCTAGCAAAAGGGAAAGAAAAGCCTCATATTGGGTGAAAGACTACCATATGAAAAAATAAAGAGAGAATATGATAGAACAGTGGGGTAGGAAAGTTAGTTAGGATTCAGGGGAATAAATTATAAAAGGGGAGAGATAATAGGGGGAGAAAATTTACCTGAGGGTATTGTGGAGTCGTTCTCCCTAGACTCGAAGCAGGGTGATTTTGAGTATTTTTGTTATTGAGTTTTTTCATTCATATACAATCTTCACTTTCTTCATTTCAATTCTTACATAATTTGTATAATTACTTGTTGTGTTTAATAGTGTGACAAAAGTATCAAAATTCTAATTTTTTTTTTGTTGACTTTTTAATATAATTTTCAAAGTACTCCCACCTTTTATCTTCAACCTCAACTCCATCACCATCTCTTTTTTCGCAAATCCCAAACTTTCAAAACTCTCACTACTACCACCACTACCTCCTCTGATTATTATTGTCTCCCTTCTTCCTCTCCATTGGCACCACTCACCATTCATCATTATTATCATCATCATCTTGTCTTTTCCAATGAAGATTCAACCGCTGACGTTTGTGAAGTGACAAGGAGGTTGGAATTGGTGAAGCTGGTGGCCAAGTGGCGATCGAAGCGCCTCTTCAAGCGCTAATTTCTAGGCATTCTGAGGTGCTTGGTGGCGGTGGAAAAGACTGTTAGCGACGATGCGTATTTCGGCAAAGATGTAGCTGGTGCTAATTTGAAATCAAACTCTGTGTGTCTGGCAAGAATGGTGCAGAGTTTCATGAAAGATAATCACGATAATAAATACGCAGTTTTTGTTATGTGTTCTTGTAACCATTGTAACTAATTTAATAACAACTACGACGACAACTCCGACATTGAATCGGACGCCGCTTTCGAAGAAACTAACCAGCTTTCCTCTGAAAAAACTAACACCGTTTTTTCATATTGTGCAACAAGTATTATGATGACGGCGGGTGGTGGCAATGGAGAGGGGGAAAAGAGACAATAGTAATCAGAAAAGGTGACGGTGATTTTGAAAGTTTGTGATTTGAGAAAGAAGAGATGGTGATAAAATTGAAGTTGAAGATAAAGAACGAGGATAATTTAGAAATTTTATTAAAAAATAAAAAAAAATTAGACTTTGGATATTTTTGTCACACAAAATTCATTTTTATAGATATAATATTAGTTTTTTTTTTATTTGTTGAATATTTTTAGAGAAAAAGACAAATTGATCCTTGATTTTTTAGTCTGCAGATATTTAAGTCTCTAACCTCTTCAAAATTTGGACACATCGATTATTGGATCTAATTTGTCTCGTTTTAAAAATTCTTACGTGTGTATCTGTATTAACCAGGTCAGCACAACAAGAATCACGTTTAATTTTTTCGTTGAATCTGATAGACCTATGTAAACATGGGGATCGATATGTCCAAATTTTAAAAATATTAAAAATTTAAATATATTTTTAAATTTTTGAAAACTTAAATATATATAGATTAAAATGTCCAAAACTTATTTATCCTCTTTTCATATTTTTATTAATATTTACAAAGTTAATGACTACAAATAATTATTTTTTTTTATTATAAGACACCTCTCAAGTCACAAACGTTAAACTTGACCATTTTTATGTGAAATAAAAAACCGGAATGGGAAATTTTAAAAACCATGGGCAATATGTGACCACTCCATATCTAATTTTATCTATGTAAGCTTGGTGGAAGTCGTAATCCCAAACTAAAAGTCTAAATTCTAAACCAACCAAAAAGAGAGGGAAAAAAAATGAATAGCAAGAAATTACAAGTAGATTGATATTGGAGAATGTGTGAAAATATTTCTTTTCTTGCTTGCTTGCAAAGAATGTGAAAGCGTCCAACCCTTTCAACATCAAGCATGACGATAGCTAGCTGCTTTGGATAGATAACGCTTCCTCTCTGGAACCCAAGAAACCTTTATTTAATTAATTAATGGTTGTTATATGTTTTTAAATTAATAAATCACGGCATCAACCAACATAGGTCGGCCAATAGATTTTGAAAGCTAACAACAATTGCCATCATAAAAACAGAGTTAATTGAATACCAATTATCTTTATTCTTTAATTAGTCACTTATTTTATTATTTTTTTAAAATAATATATTCTGTGGCTTTTAAATACAGCTTTAATTTTATTTTTCCGTTTTATTCTACTGAAAGCGACCAAAAAGAACTTACTAGTAGTTAATATTTGAAATAAAAAAGGGCAAGCGTATATTTTAAAAATATTATAAGAGCAAAATATTTTATTAAAAATATTTTTTTACATTTTTAATATTAACTATGTTAAGTCTATATTAAAAATAAATTAAACAATATATATTTATATATAAATATATAATAATTGATATTAGTACTGATTTTAATATCAAATAGTATTTTTGTTTTAATATATAAAAAGTAATTTTGTTAGAAGTTAGAACACAAAATAATTAAATTGAAGCAAGGAATGAGCAGAGAAAACAATAGATTCCACCGAAGAAATTAAGGGAGCGGTGGGAGGGTGCAACGCAAGTGTCGTTTTCGGCGAGTCACAAGTGTTAACTAACTAAAACGGCAACGTGATGAATTGGAATTTGTGAGAGGGTGTAGTTAGAGATAAGTTCAAAATGAGTGGCTACTTGCATGCATTGGTTTGTTAAGCAAACGAGATTTTGATGAATGAGATTATGAATGTAATAATTGACCGTTTAAGCTGGCATCTATCAATGTCACACTCACATTATTAGTGAAAGTTCAAACTTAAGAGAAAGAAAGAAAAGATTTCACCTGCAGAGTAGTTTTAATTATATTCTAAAAGCATAAGTTAAACATACCATAAAAAAATATCTTAATATTATTTATTATTTTTATACATTAAAAATATAAAAAAAATATTTTTATAAAAAGTAATATTAAAATATTCTCTTTTATAAAATATTTAATCTATATTCTTAAGAGACACGATAACAAATTCTTTAACTTTACAGTATAAGTCTATGTTATGTTATGGACAGTTCATTTCCCACTAATGCAACAATCATAACTGCCGCAGTGGCGTGATCTTCAACAAAACCTTCCCTTATCTCATTATTTCTCACGGAAGTGCAACACATATCCTTACATTTAATTAATTATTTTAGGGTTTATCTAACTAACTAAATGTCATTATTTAAGATTCCCATGGATTCGTCGGTCTCTATTTCCAAATTCCATCCAAAATCCTGCTAGAAACAGAGTTCAATGGATTGGTCCTCTAAATTCAAATGGATTAATTATGTTAACCGTCTCTGTTTTGTGTAGCCAGGTTGGTCTGACCAAAATATAAAAAGAGATCAAACTTGTTTTAATACTTTAACTTCAAGTACTTACATCACTTGACATTTTAAAATAATATAAGAATATCCATGCAGTTAAAAAAAAAAAAAAAAACTTTTACCCTATTATTTTTTCCATTTATAATGTTTTTAGTGTTATAGTTAAGGATTCAAAACAAAAAGCTAGTATTTTCTTATTCTTATTTTAGAATATATATTTTTATTAATTAAGAGTAAAAAGTGTATTCTTAATCATTTTGGATATATATTTAGCACTGATAAAAAATAAAGGTATTAAGTTTTCAATATACTGTATTGGTTGAATGTCTCAAAAAGTTTTTTTTATCACTCTAAAAATTAGATAAATGATAATAGATATTTCTTAATATAACAATAAAAATATAGAGATTAGAAAATTATTTTTATTCTTTTATTCAAACATTTTAAAAACTAATTTTAGTACCTTATTAATTAATGTAAAAAAAAAACATTTGTTCTATTACCCAATCACAATATTAGTATATTACACTATCAATATGAAAAAAGTCTAAAATAACGGGTATGGAAGCAGGGGCAAACTTAGAGGGGGCGAGTAGTGGCCTTGGCCCTCGACCCCCAAATTTTAAGAAACTATACTTATATATGAGATATATATTTAAAAAATAAAAAAATATTATGTAATTTAATAATTTTATATGCATTATTTTTTATTATGTGATGGATTTATGTTTTAATTGTTTAATTCACTAATATTTTTTACTTAACTAATTTAATATCATACTCTCAAGTCTTTGTACCTTTTAAATTAATTTTTATATAATAATTTCTATATTTATTTTTTTATATTAAGATATTTAACATTTATATTATTATATTAATAATGACTTCGTAGTTATATTTTGGTAATCACAATATGTACTTTAAATATTATTTTTTTGTAAAAAATACTCATTTTTCTTCTAAATTTACGTTGTTAAAAAAATTTATAAAGATATCTTTATATCTTGTATTCTATAAGAATATTGTGTCTTTCAAATAATTAATAATTTATAATTTATTTTCAAACTTTTTAAAATTTTTTGAAGAACTAATTTTAATTAATAAGATATGTGATAATTTTTAACTAAATATGCTATAAATTATTAGTATTTTATAATTTTATAATGTACTATTAATATTGTTATATTTCTTTTATATAATTATCATATTAAAAATAAAATTATAAAAAAATTATAATTATATATATATTGATAAATCTTTTAAAAAACTAATTCTAATAATTATATATTAATTATTTTTATAAAATAAAAAAATTATCTAAAATTCGACTCTTCCTTATTAAAATTTCTGGATCCATCCTCACGAAAGTCAAACACCTTTGTTGATATAGTTAAAATACTTGCATGAAATATTTTTGAGTTAATAATATGTCAAATTAAATTTTAATTATAAATCTACATGTCATATTTATGCGTAGCAGACTAGCAGCGAAGCAATTATGTATCAGAAAGTTCTCATTTGTTTTTGGTCAAACTTGGTAAGTTCTCTTCTTTTGTTTTTTGGTCAGTAACTTGTCTTCGTTTAAGTTTCTGGGTTTCGGCCTATCAATTAATTTATTTGGGCCAAGAAAAAGTTTCAACCCACATTTGGCCCATTTTTCTCAATTAAGTCCAAGCCCATATGGTTAGTGAACCTGTTTGATGCAGAATGTGCTTATTTACCATCCTGACATATGATTATTATAAGAGATATTGGATATATTAACATAATTATTAAAATTTTAATTTTAGTTTTGATACACCATCAATATAAATTAATTTTACATATGCTCCAATTAATTATATAAAATTATGTCAATAAAAAATAACTATCTTTTAATAGTCATTCAAATAATTATACAAAATATTTTATACTTTTAATGCATCAAAATTAAACTCCATAGGTAGAGATTATTACAGGACTATTATTTTGGTTAGGACATGTTTTTGGACTATTGAGTTCACAACTAGTAGACTATAGTTGAGTGCATAGACGTGTTGTTTCCCCAACCTTGCACTACCTAATAGTGTAATAGAGCTACACCCAAATTAATTTGCAGACACGTAATTAATTTGTTTAGATAAATTTGGCAGTTTTGACTGCAATAAATTAAAAAGAGGCTAATACTTGGTGCAACAAAAGCATGCTCGGTCTTAAAGGGTGTGATGATAGGTAACTACTTTAGATGCATATTCGTGCACATTACCTGTCTCTTGCTCACACCCCATCACCCATTGTGGTCCCTATTACCATACAACTTTACAAACACACAACGCAAATGTTTCTTCATAATAATATTAATAATCTATGCTCTCTCCTAACCTATGACAATTCAATTGTTCAATCAACTACATCACAATCTTCTACTTTGTAGTGACATAGGAAATCCGAAATGGACCTTCATTTTATCTAAGTATTTTTTTTTTCCCTATGTCTTTACATTAAAGAAAGCACTGCATGCAACTACCGAATTTGACTCCTTTGAAACAGACTTATGATATCATATCACCAAATAATAATTGTTTGGCAGGAAACATAGCTGTCACTTTGAAAATCTCACGCCGTTGGCCTCTTGAAAAAACCATCATCGCAAGGGACATAGTGCTCATAACCAAGTAACCAACGCAAAAGAAAAACAAGAGGAAAAAAAATGGCAAATAATCAAGGACCACATCGGAAGAACAAAGCCAACCACCATACCCCAAATAAAAGTTTGTCATTTGAAAAGAGTTCGTTCTCCGTTGACCAGTCTCACATTATTGGACTAGAATTTTTGGAAAGTTAAGTTTTATCAATTATCATAGACAAATTCTTAGTATTTTTGCTCGGATCATAGAATAAAAATTAACCTCAAACTGAAAATATGAATGACATAAAGTATGAACATTCATTTGCTACCACACAAGAAATTTTTGTTTATATCATATCATCTTTGAACCAATTCAAGTAAGAGTTTTGCTCTTTTATCGTTTAATTTACCTAAAAATAATGTATTAAATTTATGTAAAATAAGATTTGGCAAAGCTTTTAGAAAGCACAAGTATATTATTTTGAAAATATACTTTTTAAATTGAAAAATCTAATATAATTTTATATATTAATTAACATCTACACTTATTTTTATTCTTCATTATACTTATATCTATTTTAAATGTTAAAAATAAATCCATCAAATATAATTTGTGACTTATCCTTATTAAAACTTATAATTATTTTAATTTGCTAAAATTCATTGTTACAATTTATTTAAAACTTTAATTTTAAAAAGTAAAAACTTTACAAATAACCATATAAATAGTCTTAAATATAAGAATTGTCTTTTTGGAACCCATTTTGATTGTTCAAGACAGTGCCTATGCCCTATATATAGTCAACATTGTTGATTTCTCACTTTTCATTGTCAAGCATAATAGTCATCACTAGTAAGACAAGACCCCTAAAAGCTATAAGAGAAGTAGAGAGAACCCATGCACTTTTCTTCTTTTATTTTTTATTTTTTATTTTTTTTTAAAAAAAAAGAAAGAGTCTTCTCAATCACCCATCACCTATATTCTGAGAGGTCAAGTACCATGATATATAGCAGCTATAAAGTTCCTCTTAATCATTCTTTCCTTACATATCTTCTTTGCCTAATGCATTTTTTTTGTTTTGGCTCAAATCATCACTTTAATGTGATATAAATCCACAAAAGAAGCAATGATGGAGTTCCCCCATCTCCCTGATCCTACATTAATTGGAACAATATACTATTATTATTCCTGGTGCTCTTTTTTCTAACACAAGAATAGTCTTAAGCTTTAACATAACATAATAGACTCAGACTCATTCATAATATGGTATAACAACAACAAACATTGTATTAAATTATTTGCAACCACAGACACAAAACTGCTTAAAGTCCACACTATCATAATGAATTGTCAAACAGAAATAAAGTGTGATCTGACTATAGGATTACTGAAACATCAAGCCATTTGAAATTGGAATTTTCTTTCTGCTAATAATTTACAACTTAAGTTATTTACACACTGAGTGGAATGCAGAACCGAAAGAAGAGTTTAATAACTAACAACTCTTAAGAGTAAATAGCGAGAAATTTGGGTGACTTACATGCATACTTTTCAATTCTCTGAGCTATTAAGATCTTAATATGTTGAGGCAAAGGGAATGAGTCAAACATACATACCTCAGATATAAACTGATTTGTAAATTAGGTATGTT
Source organism: Arachis hypogaea (assembly GCF_003086295.3). Classification (NCBI taxonomy): domain Eukaryota; kingdom Viridiplantae; phylum Streptophyta; class Magnoliopsida; order Fabales; family Fabaceae; genus Arachis; species Arachis hypogaea. The sequence goes on from NC_092050.1 coordinate 7,689,397, forward strand.
ATAGTCAAAACACATTCATGCATGGTATGGTTTGCTCCATCAATGGCAATGTATGACTAAAGAAATTTCAGCCATCTTTCTTTATCTGTTAACAATCTCCAATATCTAGATCTTATTCTGCACAAACATGAGATAAGATTGGCAGATGATAGTAAGAAAGTAAAGAAACAAAGTTAAACTTAAAAAACTACAATTCATCTTTCTACTCAATATCATAATCCATGTTCCACTCAAACCTCATTGAATTTCAAATGTTTTAGCAGCAATGTGTAAAATTAAGAACATGATACAGTTCATTTGAATATCAGAATTCCAGATATATATGCCAAAGAAACCTACCATGTTGGAATTAGAATACAAAGTTAAAGTTATTATTAAGGAGGACTATCTATAACATTGATAGACACTCGATTTACTGTGGCGAATCGCATCTGCTGGTCCGGAGCTCTGCTCCTCTTAAACATTGGCTCCATTGATAGTGAAGGAGAGATCAAAGATGCTGCTGTCCATGAATCATTTGAGCTGTCACAACTGAATGATGCATCAATTACACCCCCGGGGCTACTTGGTTCGGATATCCGTTTGCGTTTTTGGCAAAGATTGTAAATGCCTTCATGATTCAAAACCAATTGTTTCACTATGTGTTTGTAGCACTCATTCACTTGTTCCTGCAGGATCACCACCACCATAAATTCTCCAATACTAATGCTAGTGAGACAAAAAACAATCGCTTCAAATAGTCTAAACTTATCTTATTTAACCTTTATTTATTACAGGGTACTTTAATACCTAAATGGTTTTGGTAGTTTTTGACTAATATTTTTTTTGTTACCAACCATTTCCAATTCCTCAATTACTCACCAAATCCTTAGTTATATTTGACAAATTAACAGTTGAACTTAATCAAGAACACAAACCTCACTAGTCTTGAGTAACCCCATGAGTTGATTTATGTATTCCATTGCATTTAACGGTTCAATCTCTTTAATAACATGGATCATGGTAGCAGCAGCCAATGTAGAAGGGAGATAACCCATGAACCTTGAATCTGAATACAATGATAATAAGTAATAGTTACATCGAATCTGAATATAATTAATAGAAAACAGTGTAGCATAAATAAATGCTTACTGGGAATGACAGAAAGAAGAACACGCTGGCACCTCCATAAGAACTCCCAATGCAAAAGGGTCTTCAAACCAATCCTTCTAACAATGTGTTCAAAGAAGGAAATTGGGGTGACAGGGTTCATCCTCCATTGGAGTGTAGACAACACAAGAAGCTCCATTCTCTGAACAGTCTTGGCTTCGAACAAGAACTTGGGTTGCTCCACCTATGAATAAAAACCCAGGTTCAGAAAGAAAGAAAGAAAGAAAGAAACTTGAGGAAGAGTTAGAGAAAAAGAAGCATACTTGGAGGTCCAAGAGAAGTGGAACATGGATCTCTTCCATTTTGGCAGCAAGAGATAAACACGCAAGAGCGGTGAGCTGAGTCATCCATGGCTTGTCCCTCTGAAATGTTAGGCTTGTGACGAACCTGTCGAAGTAGTTGACTGCAAGTACAGTGGTCAAAGCAGTGAAGCCATAGAAGCAGCTAACTTTGCAAATCCAGGAGACGGCGTCGTTTCGTGGAGCCTCGAGAAAAGCATTAATGGTGTGAGTGTGTGTCTCTTTGGAGAGAAGAGAGAGGATGTGGTCGTGTTCCCATAACAAGTGATGATGATGATTATGATTGTCCATGAGAAGGCTTTGGTGGTTGTCATCATCATCGAGAATGTTCTTCTCTTCTTCGCAGAGAAGGGCATCGAAGAAGGAGGGAGAATCATCATCCTCTTCTTCTTCTTCTTCTTCTTCTTCTTCTTCTTCTTCTTCTTCTTCTTCTTCTTCTTCTTCTTCCTCTTCTTGTGTGTGAGGCATGTTCATGTTCAAAGCAGATAAGGTGTTTGTGTTTGTTGCATTGTTTGTTGTTTGTTTCATGGCACTACTCTTTTCTTTCTCTTTCTGTTTCTGTGTCTCTGATTTTACATAATAATCAGAATTCAGAACGTTGCAAAGTGTGTTACTCTGCTTCTGCTTCTGCAAAGTAGAGAGAGTAGGGAGTGGATAGTGTCCAAACCAAAAACAAAAACAAAAACAAAATTATCGTATTTGTAATATGTAATATGTATGCCTTCTCTTTCTCTCTTTAATTGTTTTGTTTTTTGTTTTCACTCCCTCCTTTTTCTTTTCTGTCTCTTTCTTTTTCCCACTCCTCCCTTCTCTCGGACAAATTATTATTATTATTATTATTTTATTTTAGTATTTAACTGACATATTAAAAATACCTTTTCAACACAATTTTATATTAAAAAAAAATAAAATTTAAGGTTTTTAATGTATTTATTAATTAACCATTTATACATGTGCGTAAAACAATATATGATGAGTTATAGTTATTCAAATTCATATTTTAACTCATTGCAAAAGGATAAAATTGTATAATGAAGAAATACAGCTTTGTATGTTTTGTGTTATGAATTTAAATGAGTTTATAAAAGTTCATATATCTTATATGGTTTAATAAGTTTTTATTATAATTTTTTTTAGTACAAACATGATACATATCTTTTTAATAAAAAAAAAAACTATTTGATCACATTTTTAATAATGCTCATTTATTTCTAATATATTTGACACAAATACTGTGTAGTATATGTAGTTATAATTTAATTTAGTTACTAGAGATTGATAAGAATCATGTTCTATATATAATATATAATTAAAATTTAATGATTGCATATATAATAATATAAAATGTTTTTATACTCATAGAATATTAAGTTTATTTATTTAGGTATTATTAATTATTTTATCCTCTATTTACAATTACTTTTTACCATACTAAAAAAATATTTCAATTTACCTGATAGTATTCTAACACACTATTGAATAAGAAAGTTAAGAAAGAAAACTTGTATTCTTTCAATACGTTATTAATACATTACAAATTTCTAAATTTTATATTTTCTATTTAATTTTTATTTATAATATCCTTATAAAGTGTCATTATTATTATTTTTTTTTGTTACTTATGGTATCTCTGACAGACTAAAGCCTAATTCGTCATGAAACTCTGTTTAAGAGTTTGTCGCTAGCCAATAAATTACTACATACACAAAACGAGATTCGAATCTCCAACACTTATTTAAGCGGACTAGTGAACTAAGTATTACACTAACCTAATTTGGTTTATAAAGTGTCATTATGAATTTATGATACTTGTGAGCAAGATCCAAAAAATTCAAAACTTTTTTTTAAAGAAAACAAAACAAAAACTGTGTAGTTTATATTCTAAATTAATTAAATAGATAAAAAAGCTTTAAAAAATTTTCTACCATCTTATCAAATGTTGTTAGAACTTAGAACACTTTTAATAAATGATAAATTCTTAAATGCTTCGTAGTATATATTTGCATTTTCTTTTATATTATTGCCAGAACCATAAAAAGAAAGAAGAAAAAATACAATCGAATAGAATATAACATTAATTTTGTAATTAAAAATATATATGGTTTATACATTTTTTTTTTCTTCACAAAGAATGATAGAAGTCCTCGTTTTTAAACTAAATACAAACAAAAATATTTAAAAGTAATAATGTGGTAATGACAAGAGAAGGCAGTGATACTGGAAACTAGAAAGGATGTATTATGGGGAATCGTAAAGCGTTGACTATGACCACTCCAAAACGGAAGCTTCACCACTTCACCCTTCTCCTTCCTACTTGTCAAATAATTTAAAGTAATAGGACAAGTTGAAAAACTACGGGAAAAATTTTATAAAATTATTTTTTTAAAAATTAATTTAATAATTATGTCTAAATTATTTTTATGTAATAAAAGATATAATAAATATTTTATTAAAGAAATGGTCTAAAATTCAATTTTTTTTATTTGTCTCTAGAAGTCTGTGAATTTATTGTTGGAAATTTTCAATAACTTACTATTATTTTTGGGAAACCTATAAATCCATCACGAATTTTTTTTTTTAAATATACGTAGTACTTTATTTTTATCAAAAAGTTATGAATCTATCTCAAAATTTCTCAATAATCTATTTATCTTATTACTCAAAAAATTAAAATACTAAAACCTGCAGAAGCATGATTTACTCTCGATATTAACGGGCATGATAACTATAAATAATTAACTCATATGATAACTATAAATTAAATAAATAATAATGTAACCGATAAAACAAAAAAGCTATAAATTCTAAGAGGAATTAATTTCTTAGGCATAAGATTAATATATCTTTACCTAATATCTTCGATTTTTGAAAAAAAAAAATCATAACATAGTTCATCCTATAATTCATTCTTTTAATCACATTTTTATTAATAAATTAAAGAAAATAAATATTTTAACAAATCGACAATACTTTTATATTGTGTTTAAGAAGAATAATGATGAAAATTAGTTTTATTATGGTAGCAAAGTTGGTGTGTAACAAAAAAATTGTATGTTTTGTATTTTACAAGTGTGTGGCAAAATGTAAAAATCATTTCTAGTGAATTTTTTTTTTTTTGAAAAACACAAATTGTCTGAATTTACTATTTTTTTTTTCCCTTAAGGTAACTCAAATAGCTCTCACCATTTTTTTTAAAATTAAGATGGAAGGAAAACCCCTCCAGCAGTTTCCTCAAAAATTGCAAATAATTTTAGTGTGACAAATTAGAAAATTAGGAAAAGGAAATCGTTATCAATGGTTTTGGTTTTTTATTATTTAAAAAAAAAATAGAAGCCACCCCTGCAATTTCACCTTTTTTTATTTACTTTCATATTTTTGTAAAATAAAAAACTTTAATTTTGTAAAAATAAAACCCTCCATATACATAAAAAAATTAACCGAGAAATGGTATCTTTTAACTCATATTTCTGATATTTAAAAAATTATTAAATAATATTAAATACATTTAATATCTTATATGTATCTATAGTATTTAATAATTTCTATATCTAATATGTTAACTGTATATTTCTTTTTTTCTCGGAAAATTTTGAAAATATATAATACTTATCGAGTTAATAGTCAAAATCGTCCCAAAAGATATCCCGATCTTCATTTTCGTCCTCGAAAGATAAATTTAATCAAAATTGTCCTCGAAAGATTTAAAATTAATCATGTTAGTCCCTTCGTCTATTCTGTCACTAACAACGTTACTTTTACTCACGTGGCACATTAGTTTTTTTTTTTTTTTGTCTTTTTGGTCATGGACTGTTAAGCCTAAAAAACAAAAATAGAACCCTAACTACCCAGAACTCGACCCACCCCGAAAATCCCTCTTCAACCCGTCTGAGTAGCTTCGAGCCTCCATTCCCGTCCCGCTGCAACACAACCCCCGCAATGGTGGTTCTTCAAGCATTCCTTCATCATCTTCAGTTGGCAAGCCATCACATCTTTGAGCTGTTCCCCAGTGCATTCGATAGCAGGTATTATGTTCGATAACTGGTCATTTGCTCCCGTCCCCTCTTAACCGAGGATTCAGTCGGAAGATCTTCCCCTTCAACTGACTTTAGTCCTTGTAACTCAACCACGAACTGTGAAACTGCAACCAATCCATCACTTTTCCTCAATTTCTCAAGCTTAGGAACATAGGTGTTCCCACCACAGTGATTGAGGAACCTGCTGCTAGTCCGCAAGGTAGAAACATCAAGCCATCTCTCTTCTGCAATTCATCCTCGGTCATTGATATCCAAGAAAGACAGGACTCAGGCTTTCCTTTAATGATAGATTTCTCTCCGGACTCCACGCCATCAACCGTGTCTAATTCTCCCCAAGCCTTCAGCCCCAATGTCTATGCATCATCTGTCATTCTCTCAAGTACAGATAAATTGTTTGTCCTATTCATTTGCCGCATGATTCTTCCAGTAATTCTGCCATACTTCTGAGGAACACGCTCCACGGATTCACCACCATGTTCTTCCTCCTTCAGTGAAACTTTGTTGGGTCTCAAGGGAGCATCCTTGTCCGTGCTATCATCTAGCCTCCGGTGAAGTGAATCTCGATAAGCAGAACTAACAAAAGGTTTGCTCAACTCTGAACCTTCTAAGCCACCAACAATAGCGACACCATCCAATCCATCATAAATCTCATCCCCACTTATCGTTGACACAATCTTCAGAATTTGAGGAAACTTGCACGAAATGAAAACCAAATATAACACTCCAATAGCAAACAAAATTTGAACAACCTAAACCTCCTCGAATTGGAAGGTTCAATTTTCTACCTCTTCATAGTCTTCAAAATCAACAAACCAAAGAAAAAAACGATACAATCTACACTACAGCAAATTATTAACTACAACAATACCCTACACTGTAGATGTTTTATGTGAATAAAACCATAAAGAACTACATCAACGCGAGGAAGCACGCAAACGGCAACAAAGCTGTAATTTTGAAAGCAAACCCCAAGTCCAAAATTTCCGCTAAAAACGACAGGGCAACCAATTGGATTGGGGTGGAAAGCGAGCACTATACCATTGATGCGGCGGTGGCAACAACTGTGGAGCAGGGGATCTAAGATGCTTGATAGGTGGCGAAGGTTGGCGTTCAGGCAAGGCGTGGTATGTCTGCAACATCCGGCGACGGCGGTGGTTACTGGAGACAGTGCGCAGCGTGAAGCTTGAAGAACCACCATTGCGAGGGTTGTGTTGCAGCGGGACGGGAATGGAGGCTCGAAGCTACTCAAATGGGTTGAGGAGGGATTTTCAGGGCGGGTACGGGTGGGTCGGGTTCTGTTTCTATTTTTTTTTGGCTTAACAGCCCATGACCAAAAAGACAAAAAAATTAACGTGTCACGTCAGCAAAATTAATGTTGTTAGTGACAAAATAGACGGAGGGACTAACGTGATTAATTTTAAATCTTTTGAGAACGATTTTGATTAAATTTATCTTTCGAAAACGAAAATAAGGATCGAAATATCTTTCAGGAACGATTTTGATTATTAACTCAATACTTATCATCCCTTTTAACTCGAGCAATAAACTAATAGAGTGTTTGAAGACTTGAAAATTGTAATTAGCAGAATCTAAACTAGAGTTACTTTCGTCAATTTAGTTAAAAAGAAATTAATTTATAATTATGCATTATTTGATTGAATAACTGAAAAAATTGATTATTAAACGTACATGTTATTTAAAAAGAAATGCAGTAACGGAGACCAGTCAACCCTTAATTGATATAGTAATAATCGTGAATGTACTTGCTGTAGGTAAAGAATTCATTATTCAAAATCAAGGCTTCACTGCCAAATCTTTTTCAGCTCCGTGCATCAGACACGAATCATTACTATTAAATATTGTTCGTTACTATTCACTCCACTCCACACATTCACTATCACTAATTCTCATTTATTTAAATTAATTAATTAAATTTCCACACAAATAATTGGCCAATAAATAAATAATTAGTAAAATCAATTTGAGTTAGTCGAGTAGTCAGCAGAAGATCTTTAAATATTAGGAGTTTAAATTTTGTCTTATACATGCAATAGTTTATTGGCTAGTGATATATTTTTAAATGGAGTTCAGATCCATAACAGATTAGTTTTTAACCTGTCGAATTAGGAGATATATACTATTTGGTACGAGCTTTGTAGGATAAACTGAGAACTGTTATATGTCGATTGGTCTAATTACAAGAACAACAACTAAGAAAATAAAAAAAGTTTTGCAAACATAACTAAATCATTCGTTCAGAAGATGCATCAAGAATTAGACACGCAAGACAATGATTAATAATTATAGAAAGTCAAACCTCTTATTATTTTCAAAATGTATTAAAGACTCTCGTTAGTTAAGATAAATTAAATAGGCATTATCACATTCTTAATATTTATTATATGATTATTTTGGTTGGTTATTTTATGTTTATTTTATTTTGTTTGTTTTAGACTTAATTATGATTTGGTCTATTTTTATTTTAATAAATTTATGAGTTAGGATTTTAAATTTAAAAGATATAAAAACCCTCTAAAATATTATGATAATTAATAGAAATGGGAAGGTATATTATTAGGGTCTGAACAAAAAAATGCATGGCATGCAAAGTGCCATAAACATATCTATATACGATGAGAACAATGTGAACAAAAAGAAAGGATGTATGTGCTTGGAAACGACACTCACACCACAACATAGAATGAATAATTAAGCAAAGAGCTCATTGTTCTGTGTTTTATTTTTGTTAATATTTGCGGTCGTCTTGTCTCCAAGCGAGGAGGAGCTTGCTGCATGCATACGCCGTACGCAGTCTTCCGGTATTATTTATTTATTACCCATTGAGTTACTTTTACAAAATTGTTTATGACATTAGTTTTTATCTTTTGTTAGAGTCAAATTTTTTATAGAACAAGATATATATAGTATACTTTGTGTATTTAGGTTTTCACATTCTAAACGTTTATTCTTTTTAATTAGAGTAAAGATAGATGATCAATATTAGAAATATAATATTTATATGTTTTTTTATCCGTTTATATATTTTAGGAGAAGTGAGTTCATAACACGATATCAGAAAATTTTTATATACGAAAAGTCTAGAATTCGATTATTAATAAATTCTAAAAAAAATTAGCAAATCTAAAAAAAAAACCCTTGATTAAAATGACGTGTTAAAGATATAATTATTCATATATTATATTAGTTTCATGACAAATATAATTATCATTTTTAGCACATAGTTAATACTCTAAATTCTAATTATTAAATTTTAAATCATAAATTTTTAATTTTTAATTTAATAATATAAAAATAAAGTATTGACTAAATATTAATTAATATTAATAAAAAAATTGATCTATTAATATTTCTCTTTTAATTATTAGATAGCCGGTAAGACTTAAATAAATTGGATCACATGTCACATATATATTAATTAATTAAAAACATTTAATTTGCATGGTTCTGTACTATATACATATATTATAATAATAACGAGAATTTGAAGCATTAATGCGCACTCTGTGGTAGCAGCTGCTACACAATTACTAAATGCTACTGCCAATCTCTTTGCGCCTAATTTAATTTAATCAACCACATATTTGTCTATTGCAACCATGTTACTAAATTTACAACTATATATTATATACATTTCGTACTGTGTTCCTTTAAAGCGACAGCTATCCTTCTTTACTTCTGCTACATGTACACATTAGTATTAATTAGTATATTAATATTATACTCTATCATCAAATATACGAAGTTTAGTTTGCTACAGTATTATCATCATTAATGTGAAGACGGAGCAACCATGATTGTGGTTATTACCTCGTATAACTTCAATCATATATATTCTAGATAGTTTACATTGTGTTCTCTATTTTTTGTTTGCTTCTTAGCATAGAACTACTTACTACGAACGTTCAAGCTGTTTTGTATCTCTTCATAATCATATTAAGTCTTGCCGCATATATAATTATTTTTTTTCAAGTCTAGGAACCAACAACGGATCCTTGTGAATATCGCAACAAAGGCGAAACATATTCATTTTGAAATATCGCAGCGATGAAGAACCGCCGCAAAATGTTATCTGTGGTTAAATGTTGATTTGCAGCGATTATTTTAACGGTTAAGAAAAGTTGTCACTAACGGTTAGGGCTGGCAATGGGTAGGGTAGGGTAGGGTAGGGTTTGGACCCTACCCTAACCCTACCCGCGGGTTGAAAATTCTATTAAAACTCTACCCTACCCTACCCGCGGGTTGAGAATCTCTCAATCCTAACCCTACCCGCACCCTAAAGTTCTAAACCCTACCCTACCCTACCCTACCCGCAGAAATATTAAATTTTTTCAAAGTAAATATAAAATTCAATCAGTTCAAATTTTATACATATTAATAACATAAAAAATAACAAACTAATGCTCTAAATTACTAAATTAACTAACTAGTTTAGTGGTTGTTCACTTATTGTAAGTCATTACATAAGAGAGGTTGTGGGTTTAACTCTCACTTCCTTCACTATATACCTAATTTTTATAAAATATGTGTTATATTTGAGGTGTGGGTAGGGTAGAGTAGGATACACCCTAAACCCGTACCCTACCCTACCCGAACGGGTTGGACCGGGTTGGGTACCCGCGGGTAGGGTATGAATTGCCAGCCCTACTAACGGTTTAGCCGTGCCTTATCTTGAAGCAGTTCACAAATCGCCGCTATTTATTTTGTGACGGTAAAAAACTGTCGCTATTCGATTTAAAAACCGCCGTTATCTATCGACATCGGTGGTTATTTCACTTAGTAAATTAAACTTGTAATATTATTAGATAAAGATAGAAATTTACATGCAGTTGTATTTATGTGAAGTTGATAATTAAAAACTATTAGATGATAATTTAGTCAAATATATCAAATTATTTAATAATTTTTAACTATTAATTTCGCATAAAAAAAACAACTGCATATGTGAACTTTCGTTTGTAGATAAAATGTAAAATTCACACATATACTACTAATGAGAGAATATTTAACATAGTGTATCGCTTTATATATTATGTACAAGCAATATTTATCACTATGTATTCGGCTTCTTGCCAATGGCAGAAACAATTAGGTCAATCTCATTTATGTCTAGTGGACAACTAAAATATGATAGCACAATATCACATCATTGTCCTTTTGGTTTTACATGAATTGAGTGTGTCCTATGCCACATGCATCAGCAATTAATTTTCCCCATTTTAGCAACACACCAAGAAATTGCTTTAACACAACCCCCCCCCCCTCTCCCTCATTTTTTTTATGCTGTAGGGAATAATCTTTAAATACTTTCTAAAGTAATTAATGGAATTACTATAATTTCAGTGTGCAATTGGCACGTATATTATCAAAGCATGGTATATGGTAATTCTCATGTTTAATAATTCAAATTTTATAAGAATTATTTCAATGGAGTTGAATGATATGAAATATAATTTTCCCACACCAAATTATTAGTCTTATTCAGTTTCAGTAAACAAGAAAGCAGAAACAAGCAAAATACATTGTTTTGTACTATTATAATTAGGTGGAAACTCAGGTGAAGTCGACTTTACGTGAAGTTGAAACCTGAGAGCCGTTAGATGATTTGACTGATTTGACTAAATTTTCATCCAACGATTCTCAGGTATCAACTTCACGTGAAGTCAATTTCACCTGAATTTTTACCTTATAATTAACGGTTTGATTGTTGTGGTGAACGATAAAGGATCTAAATTCTGAACTCTGAAGGGTGCCAAAAGAGACATAATAGTGATGCTAAAACTTATTTATGTCTTGGCATGCAGATAAAGGATCTCTTTTCCTATATATACGCTCCCTTTTTTTCTTTTGTTGCGTGACTTTTAATTATGGAATTTATCTATTTTGTGTTTTAAAAGTACATATTAAATTTATAAATTAAATTTTTTTACTAAAATTATAAAATTTCAAAATTTTAATATATTTATTTTATATTTATTAAATAAAAATATTTAAAATTTTTTATTTATCAGGCACATATTAATTAAATCTTTAATTATATATTCTACCATTTACTGTATGTCTCTTCTTTTTTGTTTGTGCACTTTCATGTCTCTGGCTGCAAGCTAAGAGAAAGAGAGAGAGCGCAGTGCAATCCAGCGAAATCCAACTTTAAAATAAAGGGAGGTAAAAGGAGAGAGCACAATTCCGATGATAAATGATATTAGTATTAATTATTTTTTATAAAAATGAAAATATAATATGAAAAAGATGTACACAAAGATGGTATATTATATTTCTCTTTTAATTCCGTACCCCTAGCTTTGCTTTTTATTGTGAACTGCGCAAATATGAGGTCTTTTTTTTTTGTAAATTTTGGTTACTAAAATACTAACTCATTTACAAAAACTATGCTACTTTAATAAATCAATAGTAAAAGGAACTGACCCTATTTGCTGAAAGGTAAAAAAAGAAAAAAACACGACAAACAAGAAATAACAGTTTGTGTTTTGTGTTTTGTGTTTGTGTTTGTATGACCCTACTTAGAAAGTCAACCAATCTCAATCCAAGAGATTATTATGAATTCTTGTGCCATTTTAGTTTAGCATGAATCGATCTAGTTGCCTCTTGTGAACTTTCTATTAATATAAGATTGTTCACATATCACTTTATCTTAATAAATATAGATATTTCAAAAGGGAGAGCTAGGTATTACTTATAAAAATAAAAAAACACACCCACACACATATATTCATTCTAATATAACTATATAAGTGTTGTTAAAATTATTAAATTAATAAAGTTATATTTTTTTATATTTTAATAATATTTTTAAAAAACATTCTTTAATAATAAAAAGACGTTATTTTAATTTTAGTAATATTTTTTAAAATAATATATTTACCATAACATATTAGAATGACTTAGATTGAATATTATTGCTCATAGCAATTACTATGTAGAATTGACCTTGTTCTATGTACGTATCATACACTCCATTATCTTGGTCAGATTAGGGCATGCAAACATCTTTTGGACCATAACCCGTGATTGGTGATTCCTTCACATAAAAAAGGCAAATGGGAAAAAAGGGAGGAATTAAGAATTGAGAGTTTATGGACCATTTTTTAGCCCTACAGATATTAAAAACGTTCAGTACAACCATGGCCGATTTTATTTTATCGCAAGGGAAAATCAATCAGGACATAAAACCCGTTATTATTTGGAATGCTGACCTTTTTTTTTGTTTGTCTAGAGAATTCTTTTGATTTTGACTTTTCTTTTTTGTCTTCGATTTTGACGTTAAATGTAAATAGCACATGAATGGTTTGTAGGTTTCTTGGGCTAAAGGGATTAATAAATTAGCCCAAATGCTAGAAGTGAAGTTCTAACAAAAATTATTAATCACGTCAAAGAAAAAAAAAAACAAAAAATATTAATCTTCTAATCAGAAGAAAAACCCACAAATATATATATTTATTGCATTTCTAAACTGAGCCAGACATACATAGACCTAGTCACCAAAAAAATATAAAGTCACCAAAAAAAAAGCTAAAACCAAAAAAAAAAAAAAGAGCCATAGCCCATATGTGACACTTAAAAAAAATATATATTATAAATAATTAACTACTTTTAAATTAAGATAATAGAATATATATTTTATAAAAATTATAAATTTAATAATAATTAATTTGTTGTTTTATTATTTTATTAATTTTGTTACTTTAGAGGATTTAAAGCAAAAAAAAAAAAAAAACACCAAACCTCAAAATTACGTTTTTTATTTTTAATATGGAGGAGAGTTTGGTGTGTTGCATCGTTATGGAGAACACAGGTGCCTTACCTGTATGTGGTGTCAGGGGAGCTGAAATCGGACCGAGGGAGTTGGAGGTAGGAACTCGGACGGTCCGATTAGAGGGAGCAACTCGGACCGTCCGATTTGTGAGGTCCCAGCTACGTGGCGCGCGTTCGTTGCCCCCCAGGACGGTGCCCCTTATACCAACATGCTTCCTGGAATCTAACTCACTCCCTCCGAATCTCTTTCATAGAACCCCACCAGCAATCCTTTTCCTCTCTTCTTCTTCTTCAGCCTCCAAAACCCCATTGTTCTTCATGCAAACTTGAAGGAAAAATTCACAATGCCAAAAAAACAAAAATATAAAGATGTTGATAGTCCTGAACTTCATATTATACATTATCTCAGCCATTCTGATTATGTAAGTTTAGTTTTTAATTTTTTTTATATTTCAGATTTATTATTATTATTGTTAAAAATTTAGATTTAAATGAAATAAATATCATATGTCATAGAGTTAATGTTATTATTGTTAGAAAGTAAATTTAGGAACATATAGGTTAAGATTGTGATTATCGTTAGAATTTAAGAATTTATTGTTGAGTCTATATATGTGTATATGTACAGTTGTAGTTGATTAGTAAACTTTTTTATTAATGATAATATTTAAATTGATGTAATCTCATAGATTAGTAAAAATAATATATGTTTAGAATTTTTTGTAATAATTTTAGAAATTATAATTAATTATTACATTTAAGTTGAATAATTTTTGGAAATGGTTTGGAAAATTTTGAGTAAATTAGGCAGAATTTTTTGTAATAAATTTTTGTTTGTTATTAGATTTTTAATTGAAATAAATATGTTAGTGTAGCTGAGAGCATTGTTATTAAACCAAATCGGACTGGTCGGTTCGATCGAGAAACCGGTGAACCAAACTCGAAACTGGTCCGGTCCGATGATGTGACTGCATAAGGCAACGAACTAGTCAAATTCGGAGTGAACCGGTCAAAACTGGTCAAACTCGGTAAGACCGGTTCGATCAAACTGCCTGAGTTTCAAAATTTCCCAAAATGTGGAAGATAGGGTTCGAACCCCCCTCTTCAAGGAGAAAAATGATATTCACATGTCACGTAACTATTTGTTCACAGCAATCAATATAAATTATTATAAAATTCTAATCCTTCGTGTATACCTATAGGCAATTACATACCTGCATTCATATACTCCGAAAACTTCGATGCATGGCTTCCAAGTCTAAAACTCGCATGAAAGACGGCTGCTCAAACAGATGTTCGTTTGCAAGTGCATTTGCCATGTCAGCTACATTTGGTGCCACAGTGCTGTCACCTTGGTCTTCGTCTCCATCGGGACCAACAACTTCGTAATTGCTTTTAAACTCTTTTTCACTGTCGCTGTTGTAATCTTCCCATTCAATATTTCGATTGGCTTCAGACGGTTCGAATTCAACATACACCTCAATGAACGATATTTGACCGCGACTTTCAATGTACATTGAAAACATCTCTTGCATGCTCGCTTCATCTGTTACATATTTCGTCTGAAATTGAACGAATCCGCCAAATACAGGTATGGGATACCTGTATAAAATACATGATATTCTTCTAGACAACCCAGATTCTATCTTCTCATAAATCACACATTTTAGTTCCTCGAATGAGATTGTGAATGGAATAACAATATCTAACGGATTTTCATAAATAAATTTCACTCATTCAACTGTTTCTAACAAAATTTGACCGAAATAATATACTTTCAGTAAGACTCTATCATCAATTTTTCTCACTCATGAATAAATTTCACACTCTCATTATTTTCCTTCGTTTGAAAGAAGAGAGAAAGATAGATGGAGGTGCTGAAGGAAGAAGACGATGAACTGAAGAAATACTCTTATCAGTACAATACGAGCTACCCACACTTATATAATGGTAAAAAAACATATTATACTCAACTCGAACCCACCGATTACCGTTAACAGATTCAAAAAAATATTTTTTATCTAAACTCGGAGGGTCCGTTTTCTTTTTAGAAAAAAAAAAAAAAAACTAACCGAACGGTCCGATTAGTTAACCGTAAATTTCAAATTTTTCCTCTCTCACAACTCGGACCATCCGATTTGGTAACCCAATTTTTTTTGCACAGAACTCGAATGGTCCGATTTCTTCCACCAGATTTCAGCCAAAAACTGTCCCACATCCATGTATAGCACCCCCATAATTCATATCAACGCATAACACGGCTCATTTTTTTATATATGAAAAAAAATATTAATATTATATAATGAAATGGATGTTTATACAATATTTACACTGCTATGATGTCAGTACAAATCACAAGTTACGTTTTATGTTTTTATCTTTTTTCTTTTTTTTTTGTTTTTGTTTTTGAATAACATAAAGCGCAGGTTGCGTTTTATTTTTAAAAATTTTTTGAAATAAAACCTGTAGGTTACGTTTTGCATTTTACTATTTTTTAATAATAATTAAAACGCAGGTTACGTTCTAGTAATAATAATAATAATAATAACCGAAGTGCTAATACTAATAATCTAATAATAATATAATAATAATATTAATAGTACTATTATTCCTAATATTAACTAATAGTAACAATAATATAACTAAAACGGTGAATATCATAACAATAATAAATATACAGTTCCATTTAATAATAATAATAATAATAATAATAATAATAATAATAATAATAATAATAATAATAATAATAATAATGCACACAACAATAATATATAATAATAGTAGTAGTATTTAATAATAGTAATTACAATTAATAATAATAAGGTTTAATTATTCTATTGGTTCTTATAATTTTATTAAATTTTTAATTAGGTCTTTATATTTTTTTTCTTTTTAATTGGGTCTTTATATTGTTTTTTATTTTATAATTACGTCATTTTCATATTAAAAATATTAAAATTAACATAATATTTTTACCAAAATACATGCGGTGAAATATTTAATTAAGTTTTTAATTATAAATATCTTCAATTTGCAAAGAAATATTCAATTAACTCTAATATTTTTTACACTAGGAAGGACTTAATTAAAAAATTAAAGCAATGTAGGGATCTAATTAAAAAGAAAAAAATATAGATACCTAATTAAAAATTTGATAAAAGTACAGAGACGAACAAAAACTTAATAATAATAATAATAATAATAATAATAATAATAATAATAATAATAATAATAATAATAATAATAATAATAATAATAATAATAATAATAATAATAATAACTTGTTGTAGTGGTAATTTTGTTTCTAATAAAACGCATATTGCGTTTTGCAGGACTATAAATTTATAGATCCATAATTTTGCATAATACATCATAATACAATATGTGTGCATAACACTATTTTTTCTTCTATTTTTAAATTATTTTCTGGCATAACACACATATGTAGGCTATTTTTTTTGGTTGTGAAAAGAAGCAACGTGATACACCATAAAATGGAAAGAATCCAAAATATTGCACTGCTATGGGTCAGAGATAAAATGCAAGTTGCGTTTTGTACTTATTTATTTTTTTAAAATTTTGAAATAAACCAAACGTAGCTTACGTTTTGGGTTTTTCATTTTTTTTAATTTTGTTTTAGGCTTAACGCAGGTTGCGTTTTGGAAGCCAGAAAATTTAAAAATTTTTGAAGCCCACAAAACGCAGGTTGCGTTTTATTAGTGTCAGAAATTTTTTCTTTGAAGTCCCAAAACGCATGTTACGTTTTGTACACAAAATAATATTTAAACCCACATCTTTGTCTATAAATACGAAGTCCAGTTTCATTCATCTTCATCTTCACTTCTCCTCTTACTCTTTCTTGCATAAAGTCCTTAGTGGGGTGCTTTTTTGGCATATAACTGTGTCAAAAAAATAGAGTTAGTTGAGGCTGAAGTTATGGAAGGTGTTACAAATTTGCAAGTATATTATAACGGTGAGGTTATAACAAACACACATGAATGAGTGACTTTTGTTTATGAATGTCCGTTGTCATTTGCTATTCCATGTACCATGAGTTTTGTCGAGTTGCAAAATGGTATTTGTAATAACATTCAAAGCCACATTTTGAAAAGGGTGAGCAATCTTTTATACAGAAGTCATTTGCAAGTATTTGGTAGGCTAATACAGTTTCAAATAATGCCCATTACTGACGATGCCAGTATGCAGTAGATATTGTATATTTATCAACAAACCCGATCTCACGTGCCGATGATAGAGCTGTACGTTGAGTTTGAACAGCAGTCGGGGATGGATACGGTCGACGACGAGGTCAATGTTGATGAGCGCGGGGATATAGATTGGGAAGAAGATAATAATGACAGCGAAGAGGAATTCGAAGCTAACTATGAAGTCGATGACGAAAACGATGACGGAGACTTGGCAGGCAATCCGGCGGTGCAAAATGAAGCGAATGCGATTGTAAGCCAACACCCGTTTGGTGTTCTGTCTTTTATGCGGACTCTAGATCTCGAAGCCATGCATTCTCCGGAATTTTCTGAGCATGCGAATACGGGTATGTTATGATTATTAACTCAAGTTTTCTATAGTGCTTAATTTATTTGCCTTGTCTGACTGATGGTGGTGCGCATGTCGTAGGTGAAGGCAACGTTGCGGCGGAAGATGGCGAGTTTAGTGTCAGAATGGAATTTGGTTCGAGAGAGTCGATGATATCTGCAATCAAAAGCTACACCATCTCTAGAGGAGTTGATTACACTGTGTATGAGTCTAAGCCGCAGACATTCTATGCGAAATGCAAGGGATATGGTGCAGGGTGTGACTGACTTATCCGAGCTAGCTTGATTAAAAAAAAAGCTTGTTGGGAGATCAGAAGATACAATGGCAAGCACACGTGCACCATGGGCACGATTTCACAAGATCATGCCAAGTTGGACTCAGACACAATTACAGATGCCATTAGGCCGTTGGTCAAAACAAACCCCTCGATAAAGGTGAAGTCTGTTATTGCAGAAGTTCAAGACAGGTTCAACTACACTGTGAGTTATCGCAAGGCTTGGTTGGCAAAGCAGAAAACTATTGTAAAAGTTTTTGGTGATTGGAAAGTTTCTTACCAGACTTTGCCAGTATGGTTGAAAGCAATGACATTAAAAATGCCAAGGTCTCGTGTTCAAATTAAAACGCTCCCCATTTACTGTGAGAGTGAAGAGATTCAAGGTGTAAGAGTTCTGCACCGCGTATGATAAAAAATAACTACTATTCATATCATAGACATGATAATAATAATAACTATTAAACATTATTTATTTTTCATTACAAAATACTAACGATTAATTATTAATCTTAGACAGTATTATTTATTTATTATTAAAAATATTAATAATTTATTATCATTATCCTACACAGTATTTTATTATTATACTACTCATGATAACAATTTTTTGACTTAAGCATTATAATACTGGCTAATAATAATAATAATAGTATTATTATTAATATTAATAACGAAAATAATAATTAAATTATTGTTTGTTAAAAGATAAATAAACAAAATCCAAATAAATATATTTACTTATCATAATTTTTTTTTAAAAATTACTTACCCATTGAAGATGATCCAAGTACTCAATAATGTGATCTTTAGGTCTAGTAAAATTACGAACCATTTTTTTTTTAAGAACCAAATCAACCTAAGCTTTCTACTCTTCTTCCTCCCACAACCTTCCTCACATAAGGGTCTTCACTCTTCACTCTTCAGTATTAACCTCACACAACACTCTTTACCCTTCAGTAACTCCTCCCTCTTGCGTTTTGCGTTTTTACACACCCCACAACACTCTTCTCCAATACGTGGCGTGCATGCAACTGGAAAGACTACTAAACGCAACCTGCGTTTTAGTTTGGTCAGCTGCCAAATGCAACTTCCATTTTTCGAGTTCTCACATGGTCAATAAAGTAGGTTCGGTTTGTATGCAGGAAACAAAAACACGTTTTGAGCCCTCGATATGCTTTCCTACCAATCGGAAGCTACGTTTTTCAGGTTGTTGCAGCTTTCTGATTTTGAATTCACGCAAAACATATCCTGCATTTTGTAGAAGTCTCAATTTTTTGATTTCAGACGATATAAAATGTAATCTGTGTTACAGATTACTAATTTCAACAGATCCACATTTATAGAATACACTCCAAATCACAGTATACTTGTACATCTCTATCGTTACTTCCATTCTTAAATTAATTTTCAACGTATGTATGGCATATTAAATTAATGAGCCTCAAAATTACGTAATAAAATTATAAGCTGCATAGTGCAAACTTTAGTAAAATAATAGCACTTTATCTAAGAAAATGAGATTGTTATCTTCAGCATATGTGTGTATTAACTTGAATTTGAAAAAATAAAAAATTCAAAATAAAAATTTACTTCGGATGCTTTAATAAAATATTAGTATTATACAATACAAATTACACCATCAACCATCTATTTTTTTTAATTTCTTTTTCTCTCTTTCTTCTTTTTTTTTCTTCTCTTTTTGGTTTTTTTACTCGTTTCTTAATTTCTCTCTCTCTCTCTAAAAGCAAGTATGCCATGTTTATATGTGATAAAAAGATTAAGGGTAAAGTACTAAATTGGTCCCCTAGGTTTGTGCGTAATTCTGTTTTGGTCCTTAAAGTTTAAAGTGTTCTATTTGAATCCAAAAAAGTTTCATTTAGCATCAATTTAGTCCTACAATGAGGTCAAAATTAAATAATTAACAAAATGTTCTACATAACAACAGTATAAGAACAAAATCGATAATATGAAAAACAAGTACAAGCTCCAGAGGCATAAAATCAACCATTGATACATCAATACATTTATTTATTATTTTTTTATAATATAAATAAAATATTTTCTATAAAACTAAAGAAAATGATAAATAAATGTATTGATGCATTAATGGTTGATTTTGTGCCTCTGGAGCTTGTACTTGTTCTCCAGATTATCGATTTTGTTCTTGAACTGTTGTTATGTAGGACATTTTGTTAATTATTTAATTTTGACCTCACTATGGGACTAAATTGATGCTAAATGAAACTTTTTTGGATTCAAATAGAACACTTTAAACCTTAAGGACCAAAACAGAATTACGCCCAAACCTAGGGGACCAATTTAGTACTTTACCCAAAGATTAAAAACACTCAAATATGAGTTCTATCTCTAGTGCGTCATGAAATTAATTCTTACTTTTAAATTGTGATCGGTTA
This sequence comes from Arachis hypogaea, assembly GCF_003086295.3. NCBI lineage: Eukaryota > Viridiplantae > Streptophyta > Magnoliopsida > Fabales > Fabaceae > Arachis > Arachis hypogaea. The sequence goes on from NC_092050.1 coordinate 7,709,912, forward strand.
TAAAAATAGATAAAATAAAATACTAAAAATAAGGTATAAAAAATAAAGATATAAAAATTAATATTTTTTTATTTTATTTAATAATAAATTAAAATAAATTATAAAAATTTAATTTATTTTTATTTTTATAAAAAAGAATTAAAAAAATACAACAACAACAAAGTCTTGTCCCATTAAGTGGGGTCGGCTACATGAATCAAACAACGCCATTGTGCTCTGTCATGTATCATGTCTACAGAGAGACCGTTTACATGTAGATCTCATTTGACCATCTCATGGATGGTCTTTTTAGGTCTTCCTCTGCCTTTCGCCCTTTGTCCATCTTCCATCTCATCCACCCTCCTGACTGGATGTTCTATCGGTCTTCTTCTCACATGTCCAAACCACCTAAGACGCGATTCAACCATCTTTTCCACAATGGGTGCTACTCCAACTCTCTCCCTTATATCTTCATTTCTTATTTTATCCAATCGCGTATGACCACTCATCCATCTCAACATCTTCATCTCTGCCACACTCAGCTTATGTTCGTGCTCCCCTTTAGCCGCCCAACACTCCGTACCATACAACATAGCTGGTCTTATAGCGGTGCGATAGAATTTACCTTTAAGTTTTAAAGGCACTTTTTTGTCGCATATAAAACCAGATGCACTCCGCCATTTTGACCAACCTGCTTGGATCCTATGATTTACATCCTGTTCAATCTCTCCATTATCCTGTATGATGCACCCAAAATATTTAAACTTTTAACTTTTCGTAGGATGTTTTCTCCAATCTTCACATCTATATTGGAATTTTCCCTTCTCAGACTGAACTTACATTTCATATATTCCGTCTTGCTACGGCTTATGCGCAGACCATACACTTTTAGAGCTTCTCTCCATAACTCCAACTTCTTATTTAGGTCTTCCATTGACTCTCCCATAAGGACGATATCATCGGCAAAAAGCATGCACCATGGCACATGCTCTTGGATGTGCTCTGTGAGTACTTCCAAGACTAATGTGAAAAGGTATGGACTTAAGGATGATCCCTAGTGTAATCCTATACCAATAAAGAATTCTTCTGTCACACCATTTTGAGTCTTCACACTAGTTGTGGCCCATCATACATGTCTTTAATTGCCCGAATATATGCGATCCTTACTCTCATCTTTTCTAAAACCTTCCATAAGACCTCCCTTAGTACCCTATCATACGCTTTTTCCAAATCAATAAACATCATATGTAGATCCCTTTTATTACTACGATACCTCTCCATCATCCTTCTTAATAGGTATATCGCTTCAGTGGTAGATCTGCTTGGCATAAATCCAAATTGGTTCTCTGTTACTTGTGTCTCTTTTCTCAACCTCCGTTCTATCACCCTTTCCCATAACTTCATAGTATGACTTATAAGCTTAATCCCTATATATTTTTCGCAACTTTGTATATCCCCCTTATTCTTGTAGATAGGTACCAAGGTGCTCTTTCTCTACTCATCAGGCATCTTCTTTGACCTTAAAATCTCATTAAAAAGCATGGTTAACCAGTTGATGTCTTTTTCTCCAAGACCCTTCCAAACCTCAATCGGGATATTATCAGGTCCTACTGTCTTGCCATTTTTTATCTGCTTTAGAGCCTCTTTTACCTCGAAGTCTCGAATCCTTCGATAGTAGTCAAAGTTTTGATCTTCTTCCCTTGTGCATAATCGACCAAGGCTCGGAAGAGTCTTCTGTCCCTCATTAAATAACTCGTAGAAGTAGCTCTTCCACCTTTCATTAATCTTCTCCTCTTGAGCCAACACCTCTCCATCCTTATCCTTTTATGCACTTAACTTGATCCAAATCTCTCGTTCTTCTTTTTCGACTCTTTGCGATTCTATATATTAAAAAAATATATAATAAAAAATATAATTATAAAAATTTGATAAAAATAATAAAAAATAAAAAATAAAAAATATTTTTATTAATATTTTTAAACATAATATATTTATTCATATTTTATTTATTAAATATAATTTTATGTTTTTATATTTTTATTTTAGTATTTTGTATTTATAAATAAACTCAAAGTAACAATCTTTTAAGTTACGCGTGGATACTCCAAAGAAGACTTGAAGCAACAAGACAAAGACAGGTTCAGGTTCTGGACCCTTCTCTCTTCAATTTTATTTGGGTAACCTCCACAAATCTATGCTGATTTTGTTGTGATTCATCAGTTGCACTACAGCAACTAAACATTTTCCAGTGTCTTAATTAATAAGTGACCATTATTTTCATTCCATTACTGCAACAACAAAACGGACATTACTCTAATCACCGCAAAGATAGATTCATGCTGCCTTTTGTTATCCACCGAATAAAGTTGCATGTTGCATCATGGATCATATACCCATTCAAAACTCCAAAAAGTTATATCCAATCATAGCTTTCACTCAAGGGAAACTTTACAAGGATGGCCTTGAACGAGTTGAAAAAAAAATGGAGATTTATCGATCATGGTAATAATGTGATCGGACTTTAAGAACGATGGAATTGATACTTGTAAAGATATTTTGATACTCAAATTAAAATAAATTTAAGAAGTATAGGTGAGAGGTAAAAGTATATAATATATTAAAAAAATTCTATTATATAATTTATCTTGTTATTTTATTTTATTTTTTAAAATAAAAAATATTTAAATATGAATATTAATTAAAGATTTACAATTTCGTAGCCAATTTACAGCAAAAAAACCTAAACTCGAAAAACCAAGTCGTTACTTGGCCGTTTTAGAGACCCAATAAACAGAAATTAAACATAAATCATTAAAAAAAAAGTTATCAAATAAAAAAATTGTAAAATAATAAAATAAAAAACTAATTATCAATAAATTTGCAATATTTATCATGTATAAATTTGAATACTTAGAATTTTTTTTAACTTTACTAATCTATTTTTAAATTTGGCATTGCAATTCCTTCAACTACAAACTTATAGGTTTTTTCTTCTGCTTGAAATTTTATTTTAAAATACTCATCACATCTCAAAAGAAAATTTTTTACATTTTTTTTATCTCTATAATAATTAAACTGGGAAAAGTCTAGGAAGCCAGCAAATTTATTAAAATCTGGCTAGCACTTAGCCAGCAAAAGAAAAATGAGTGATTCTCCACTGTTAGATGGAATCTCACACCATTAAATACACTATTGATGGCTAATTGATGGCTATAACTCAAAATCTGCTGCCCTAGCACTCCTCATTAAACTAATTTAAAATTAAAATTTATATTAAATATAATTTTTAAAATATACTATATTAATAAAAAGAGAATATATTATCTTAAAAAAAGATTAGTGAAATAAACATTGTAAGTTGTAACGTTATTATTATAATTTTACGATAAAAACTCAATCATATATTCAAATAAATAAGATATGCTCAATTGTACTCCTATATTTCATTAATCTATTTCTTTTTATTTTTATCAATTTAATAAAAATATATATCCAAATCAATTTAACGTAAATTCTTTTTCACTTATTTATAAAATTCTAATTTTTTTCCTAATTCAAATATACAAAATTTTCCATCTTCATATTCATAAAATTCTAATTTTTCATTGTAATTTTTTTTTCAAATCCAATAAGCCAAAATTAAAATTCTAATTTATGTTGTCTTTGTTATTGTTTTATTTATATAGTGTATTTTTTAATATTGTTATGTTTAACTAGATAATATTTTAAAATTTATTTTTATTAGTGTGTAATATCTTTTAAATATAGTATATAATTATTAATTTTGTAATGTTATATCTTTTATTTTAGTTAAATTTTTATAATTTAATTAAAAATATTTAAAATAATTAAAAATAATTTAAAATATAAATTAAAATGAGACCAAATATTAGAATAATAAATCTTACATTAAGTCTCAAATTATTATTTATAGTATATAATTTTATAAGTATTTATGTGATAATTTATAAGATTCAAATGAAATTAAAATAAAAAATTGAAGATGATCTAATAAGAGAATTGAAGAAGCACAAATATTGTAGAGAAGCATGCATCATGCATGCATAAATGAAAACAACATGATGCCTCAAATATCTTAAGGAGTAAGGACTATTATGATCTGTAAATACTAAATAAAAGAAAAAGAATAGAAATAATTCAGTAAAATAATCACACACTTTTCCTCTCTTTATAGAAAAAAAGACAACAAAAGAGAGTATGAAAGGTCCAACATGAGAGAGACACGCAAACCCACTTTGACCGACACGTCCCTCTGCCTCATTCAACTCAACTGCACCGAACCTATACGCTAATTTCGCCCATTCTCTCCCCACGCGCCTTTCCCGTGGAATATTTCACACGCGCCTTCTATTTTTCACACAAACACCATTTCATTTAAAATCCTGTAACTGTAATAGCTCTCCGTCCCCGCCGCAAACCTAACCACAAACCCATACATTTTCATGGGGCAATCACCATCCACCACCGTGCTTTCATCGGAATTTAACCGCCACCAATTTCACGATTTCGATTTTGATTTTGATTTTGACTTAAGAAACCCTATCGATCATGATTTCACCGCAGATCTCCCCGATGATTGCCTCGCCGGAATCTTCAGCCACCTCACTACTGCCGACCGCAACCGGTGCTCTGTCGTTTGCCGCCGCTGGCACCGCGTCGACAGCCAGACTCGTCGCCGCCTTTCCCTGAACGCCAAGGCGGAGCTTCAGGATCACCTGCCGGCCGTGTTCACCCGATTTGAATCGGTCACGAAACTCGGTCTGAGGTGCGACCGCAGGTCAACGAGCGTGAACGACGAAGGTTTGATCCTGATTTCGCTCCGGTGCGTTAACCTAACGTGGCTCAAGCTCCGTGGATGCCGTGAGATAACGGAGGCAGGAATGGCCGCTGTTGGCGAAAACTGCAAGGCGTTGAAGAAGCTATCTTGCGCTTCGTGCGTGTTCGGCATTAAGGGAATCAACGCTGTCGTTAGCCGTTGCCAGGGTTTGGAAGAGCTCTCCGTTAAGCGGCTGCGTGGGGCCCACGATGGCGAGGAGGTGGTTGGTTCCAGAACGACGTCGGTGACTTCTGTTTGCTTGAAGGAGATCGTGAATGGTCAGAGCTTCGCACCCCTTATGATTGGGTCAAAAAAGCTTCGATCTTTGAAGGTAATTGGGTGTTTGGGGGATTGGGATGACACCCTTGAGAAGATTGGGAACCTCCACGCTGCGTTGGTTGATGTTCACCTTGAGAAGATTCAAGTTAGCGATGTGGGTCTTGTGGGTTTGTCTAAGTGTTTGAGTCTGGACACTTTGCACATTGTGAAAACCGCTGAGTGCTCAAATGTGGGTCTCAATCTAGTTGCTGAGAACTGCAGGATGTTGAGGAAGCTTCACGTTGATGGGTGGAGAACCAATAGGATTGGTGATGATGGTTTGATTTCTGTTGCCAAACACTGCATTAACTTGCAGGAACTTGCTTTGATTGGTATCTATCCAACATCTTCGAGCCTCGAGGCAATTGCTTCCAAATGCAAGGCTTTGGAGAGGTTGGCACTTTGTGGGCTTAATACCGTTGGTGACGCTGAGATTGAGTGTGTTGCCAACAAGTGTGTTGCGCTCAAGAAGCTTTGCATTAAGGGGTGCCCTATATCCAATGTGGGGATTGAGGCTCTTGCTTATGGTTGCCCCAATTTGGTTAAGTTTAAGGTGAGGAGATGCAGAAAGGTTACTGGTATGGTTGTGGAGTGGGTGCGTGAACATAGGGAGTCCTTGGCGTTTAGTTTTGATAATAGTGATTATGAAGCATTGAATGCGAGTCAAATTGATCATGATCATGCAGTGAATGATATGATAGCATTTCACAGAGAAAATGAGGAGGTGGCTGCTGCAGCTGCAGCAGCAGAAGCATCAAATGGTTACAATGGATTGGCAATGTTGAGAGCAACATTTGGGTTTTTGGCTAATAGAAGTGTAGTGCAATCAGCACTGAGAAGGTGGTATAACAATGATAATGTCCCCGCTCAATAGTAGCATTTTCATGACCTTAGTAAGAAAGCAAACGCGTTCTTGCCAAAGTCTTCATTTGACAATATGAGAAGGTGAATTCTTTGGTTCAATTTGCCTTTTGGGAGTTTCAGTTTCCTGAGTAGCTAGTAGCTTTGTTGCTGCTGCTGTTAGCTAGCTGCATTTGCTAATAACCTCTATTGGTTCTGTTCGGCTGTTCTTATTATTTGTGTTGATGGTGATACTAGCTTTGTATTACAATTAGTCTATTTTTTTGTTTCATTTGGAACACTGTTGTATCATATTTGGATTAATCTTACAAATATTGGCGTGTAATGTGATCACTGATCACCGGAACCTCTTTTTAACGAAAGAGCATTTAAATTCTTTAACTTGGTATGGATGATGAATGCTGCTCTTCAGTGTATTTATTTTCAAGTTTTAACTTTAGGATTTGGATCATTTATCGATTCGAGAAGTTGTATAAATTTTTTACTTTAATGTGGTTCCTGGAATTTTCAAGACGACCTCGAGGACTATGAATCACCTAAGCAATTTGGTAAGCAACCATGGAAGTGTTTGTCGCCTTCAAAAATGAAACTGTAGTGGAAAATAGTTGGCAACAATAGTGGAAAATACAATAAATTTTCACAATGCATAATAATGCCTTCCAATTTCACCTCTTAGTATGATCTATATTTGGAGAGGGCTATATAAAAGTCCTCAAACAATATATCTCAGAACCGGAAGTGTTAATTCCCTGTACTCTCAATCACTTTCAAAATCTTCATCTCCAAAAGCAAAAACCGAAGCATCTGCAGCAATTGCCTTGATTTCACTTGCCCCTACAGACTCTATGTTGGTGGTGTTACCGGATGCATGAATATTATTATCTGTTGTTGATTCTTGAGAAGCATTGTTTTGCTTACGTTCCTCATGCAGGCGCAACTGATTCGTTGAATGTGTCAACACTCCTACATGGTCTGAAGTATCCCCAGATCCTTGAGGTGCCGCTAACTTATATTCAGTTTCAGATTTTCCGCTCTGTCTATCCTTCTCTTCATCACTATCTGAGAATACATCATCATCATCTCCATTCTTAGGGACCTTGCTCTTCGACGCAAGTTTTGCACCAGCTTGGACCTTGTTTGTGTTGCCTTCGGGTTCTGTGCTGGCAGGACCGGCTTTGGTTCTTGCTGGTACGGTGCCATCATAGTCGACCATCACAACCTCGACCTGGAATCCTGGAGTGGGGATCTTTCTCTAAAGGGCACAGTTATAATAATTAAATTATCAGTTATCACCTAGGGTAAAGAATAATCAATATACATGTATAGGGGAAGAAGCTGCTGTTACTACTACTACATCATTTAAAATAAGGTAAATTACATAGACTTTCCTTCTAAGGGAGTAATGGAGAGATGACAAATCTAAAAGTGTTGTGTATGATAATTTGTTCTTTAAAATTAAGTCTAGTAAAAGGTTTATATTTTACCTTGTCAAAGCCATCGAGATCCGAGCCATCTAAAATGGTTCGATTTTCTGTCATTGTTGTATTCATCCAACTGCCAAGAAGAAAACGATGTATCAAGAGAAATATCAATGCATGCTTAAACAAACAAAACTCTGCTCCATAGCATGCAAATCGTGGTAGACACCAGCTATAGAATGTACAGAAGAATTGGGAACCAAAATATTAGTCAAGCTTAAAAGGAGGGGCCAAAAGAAGTATGTGTTGAGAACAAACCAGTAGAAATCTCCCTGCCCATCATTGAAGTGAATTTTGAAGTCCCCAACCAACTCTGTCAAACCAGGCTCCCCCGGTAGTGCAAAAACTACTACTCCTTTCTTCCGTATACTGATCCAGAAATCTTCGGGCTGAAAAGAAGTAATTCAGTAATCAAATTCACATATACGCATTAGCACAGAGGCTTAGGGAAAACAGTTAAACCGATCAAAATCAGCCATGAAAACTAGCATGAGTACCATTAGATCCTTTGTCTTTGGATGCTTTTTCGTGCTGAATAGAATTCCTGAGAATAAGTGGAAGCATCAGCTTCTCTCTGAATTAAAATTGAGAATTTTGGTTGTAATAAGAACTCAAAAAGTTGCATTGGAAAAAGTAAACTACAGAGACTTTGTAGGGGTAGAAATACATGTCAAAATACTCAATATGGGAAAGAGGTAATGTCAACTTGTAAAGATGGTATTTTGTGTGTGTATTTTTTGAATCTCTCACTTAAGTTGTACGCATTTATTCTCTTTGTTTTGCAACGTTATCAGGTAGGACATTAGTTGAAACAAACATTTTCTATAAACACCATTATCCATTTTTCTTCCTCTCATCGCAAAGCATGGAAGCTACGTTATTTTTTGCTTGCACACATAACTACGTTGCAATTCCAGTTAAAATAGTCATTTGATAAACGAAAGCCAATTAACTAAAAGACGCAATGTTTTGGGGCTGTATAATACTATAATAGTACTCGTTTCTAATATTAAAGAAATTAACCAAACATGAAAGAGGAAGCAATTAGCCTTGTTGCTTACCACTATGATCAGATATTGTAATTGATGGCCTAACCCAATAAGGGCAATTATGAAGCCGAAACCCTCTTAGCATGCACCTGCAGAAATTCCAAATTCAGAACTTCCTTTGGTTTTGATACATTCTTACAGAATTTTTATCTCTTACCTTCGTCCAGGTGGGACTTCGCCGTTGAATTGTTTCAAAGTCCGTTCAAAATATTTGACATATCTCTAAAAAAGTTAAAGAAGCAATCGAGTTTAGAAGCATATATCAAGAAGGACATCTTAAATAAAATGGCAAACTAAAATAAATGACTGACGATTTGACTAGGAAGAGTTAAGCCCTTTCCATCTATACATCTTTTCTGGTTGAAGTAATCTATGGCTTCCTCTGCAGTTGGGAAGAACTGCAAAATAATTCCGAAAGAATAGTTGGCAGTTAATAATTGAATTTTAATAGAAAAACAAGTGCACACTGCACAACCAGCAGAATATGAAGACTTACCTTCAGAAATAAAAGAAGGCTGCAAATCATTAATCCTGTCCTCCCCATACCAGCTTTACAATGAACAACTACTACATTTTGAATATCCTCCTTCAACCATGAATGTGCACTTTCACAAAATGAGGCTATAAGTTGAATAGGAGGGCAATTATGATCTGTAAACGGGAAAGTCGCAACCTAAACATGATCCCAATAAGTTAGCAGGGTGGTAAATGATGAATCTTAAGACAATTTGATGATTTCTTTTATTTCAAAGCTACAAAGGTAGACTAATGTAAGAAAGTATAAAAGTTGTTGTTTACACATTTTTATCTGATTTGTACCAGTTCAACACACAATGTACCTTGACAAAGTCCCAGTCTCTTAAGCATAATTGTTCATAATTTGTTTAATAATGCACACCACATGTTGTGGGTATTAAAATCGTCATGAAGACCTGGAACTGTGGTCTAAAATTAAACTTATGTTTTTTTTTTTTTTTTTTTTTTTTTTTTTTTTGTAGCATAGCCTTTTGGATGAATTTTTTTTAACAAGAAAAATTTGAGTGTGCTATTTTTCTCCCTTTCAGATTCTATTTAAAGGAACATGGTTACCATCATATGCATTAATTTAGAACATGTAAAAAATCAAATTCTGGAGATGTTGCATTGCAAAATTAGCAGCTCCTAGTACCATCCACTTGAAATTAAATATCAAGAACAAGTACTGTGAGCAAAATAGAGTAGAACTAAAACGATACAAGATATGTTCTAGAAATCTACCACAACTATTACCCATATATACCAGAATATGAATTAGAGTACTTAAGAGCTTGTTTGGAAACCATTTAACAAGAGAAAAAGAATTCTATTTCCTTTAAAAAAAGAATTCATTTCTATTTGAAACTCAATTCCAATTTGGAATGACTACAGAATATTAATAGAATAGAATTCAAATTTAAAGAGTGTGCGAGTGGATTTAGAAATCAGACCTCTGATTTACAAATGAAAGAAAAATGAGAATTGGAATTCTCAAAGGAATTCAAATTATTTATTTTTAGTTATTCCAAAGCAAGAAAAAAAATTCAATTCTTGAGTGAATTTTAATTCCTAGCATTCCAAATAAGTGAAAATAAAAATGAAGAGTGAAAACTATACCTTCCCCTGGAATAGCGATCCATCATATAACCTCTCTGCACAAAGATTGTATACTTTGTACTTTCCCTGTACAATAAGGTTTTAGGATATTAACATTTTCAAAAGCAACATTTTCAAAAGATAATATAAAAATTAACATCAACAATCAACATACAAAGATTAAAACAAAAAGTTTAATTGTTATAGCAAAATGGATGTCATTCCTCAGATATATTATTATGAATTGTGTTTCATTAAGGTTAGTATACCGTATAGAAATATTTAATTCTATCTTCTATATTTTGATGTTGTTAAATAAAAGACACTACTCTTAGACTTAGGTTCACTTATAGATTCCATTGCCTATCTTTTCGTTCCAATTTTAATATTAGCAGAGAGTAGGATCCTTGGATTCCAATTTCAGTGCAAAATCTTCTACCTTATGGTGAGTTTCAAAGAATTTGATTACTTCTTCCATGTGATTCCGATAGAACCCCTGCAAAACAGCTTTCCCATAAATCAAATGATGACAGAGCATGCCAAGTTGAACATCAGATAAAAACTATGCATAGAGACACCTCAATGTATCCGAAAATTCCGGAGCTAATATCACCGCCTGGAAATCCCATAGCAATTATATTTTCAGTGATGTATGACATATCCAAATCAAATCCATCTTCCTGTAGAATGAGTTTGTTAGCCACAATTTACTCACTTAGGGATTGCTTATAAACCTTTCATTACTTTAGCAATGATTATCTGTTTCCATTCTGGCACTGAAACTGAGCCACTGAGAACTGACCTGGTATCTACGTTTATTTTGAGAGACCATATGGCGAGCTTTGACCTGCACTGCCTTAACTGCACTCTTGGAAGAGTCCATCAACCCTTTGGTGAATGATTCAATTAAATTAGGCTGCTCACTGCCTGAATTAGTAGCGGGAGCAGCCTCATTCGACGGCGGTCGCAGTTTTAGACTTAGATTACTAGTGAGGCGAGCAAAGGCCGATCCGCCGTTATTTTCGGCCTGCGGCGAAAACGAGTGTCGGAGTTTCAGATTCTTTGCCCAAGACGATATTCCAGAAGCAGGCAAAATGGATGGTGAATCATGAGCAGTAGCAGATTGTACAGAGACTTGTTTTGAGGAGTGAGTTTTCGTTTCAGTGTTGGAAGCCAAAGGAGTAGGTTCTTTTGTTGATGATGAATCAGCAGATGCTTGTTGTTGTTCCATGACCACTACCCCCGGAATGTAGTTCTATAAACTCGTACTCAAATTGTAGAACTGCATTTGTTTTAGAAGAAAATAAATAAATAAATAAAAATAAAACTAGAGCAATGAGCATGTAGCAGTTTAAGCAGCTAACAACAAATGAACTATGTGAAAGCAATGGATAAATCATAATAGCAGAGAGTCACATCTTGAGCTAAAAACGAGATTCATAATTCGGATCTAGATATAATTTGAATAAGTTTCAGAGACAGGGATCTGAAAAATGCAGAGTTCAGTGATAGAGATGCAATGTGTTTAAACAAATAACAAAACGGAGGAGGAGTGGATCGCTTACCGGTGACGGCGATTCGGTGACCGAAGATCCACTTTATTATAATTATTATTATTCGATCTGTGTCATGATGATTATGTATCGCAGGGAATGAGATTCCATCAACGATTTTCAAAGTTTGCGATCAATGGATGCAGGTTCATGAGAATGAGAATCACAACGGGTGCGGTGAGAGGTGATGTCATGCGATTTGATTTCGCAGCTCGCCAACGTAAAATGGAAAATGGAAACTCCGACAAACAGACAAACGAGCCGTTATTTACTACTAATTTGGATTTGGATTAAACGTAAAACTTAGAAGAAATTTGGATAATCTATGTGCACATTACATTTTCATGTACATCTAAATTCACTATTAGTTTCAAAAGTTTTGAATGTAGTTGACTATTTTACCCCTTTTTTTGTGCCAATGCATGTAGTCGTGTACCTTCTTTCACAATCCCATGTGCTTTACTTAATAAAATACATGTGAAGGATTAGGGTAGAAATATTTTTTCGGAAAAGCCAAAACAAGAAAGAAAAAAAAAATCACAAATGTTGTGTTTAATGATACGTGAGCACTTGATAAAATCATATATTATTCGATATAAACACCAAAAATTATATATTATTTATAAAAGTTTATAATTTTTAATTAAGTTTTTATTGTTTAAGAATTTGTAATTGAATTTTTATATTAAATAAATCTTTTAATTATTTTTGTTAAAAAATACAATATTTATTTTTGTATTTGATATAGGTTGTAATAAGTAGCGGATCCAAAAATCTTATAAAGAGGGAGTCGAAACAAAATATTGAAAATACCATATTAAAATTGAAAGCTTTAATAAAAAAATAATTATATATTTTAATATTATTTTAAACTAAAATTAATTTTAAAAAAATCATTTATATCAAAGTTTTTTTCATAAAATTCTAATTTTTATTCATATTATAAAAGATATAACATAAATAATATAAATTTGTTTCTCTAATACTTTTAATATATATATATATATATTTAAAATAAATTAATGAATATAATATATAAGATATATTCGTATTAATAAATAATTCACTTAATATATTTTAATTTTAATATCATAAAAAATAAAATTTAATTTAATTTATTTTTATGTATATATTTTTTATTACATTTAATTAGAAATTATTATAAAAACTAAAATATTTTTATATAATAATAGATAAAAAAATTATAAAAAAGATAAAAAAAATTAAAAGAATAAAAATAAATAAATTTAAAATGCATAAAATGGGATTTGAATCTCTATGTGTTGAAGTATAAAATGTCTCCCTTTAACTATTGAACTAGAAGATATATTATTAAAAATATTATACATTATATTAAATATATTTTAAATTTTAAAAATTTAGGGAGCCATGACCCATGGAGATCGCTTCCAAAATCTGCCTCTAGTTGTGATTGAGACGAGATGAATTATAAAAAATTTAAAAATAAATATTTTAAAATTATTATATTTGTTCAAAAATAATAATTTATAATTTGTATCTAATATAATAATTTAATTATAAGATTTTAAATTGTAAAATTTTAATTAAAATTTTAATAAAATTACATGTATTAACAAAATAATTAAACATAAAATATAACATATATTAACTTGAGAAAGGATCTTTATAAATGATATGTGATTTCTGTTTAGAAAAAAAAAAGGAGAAAGAGTAGTAGCATTTAGGACCAGTTTGGCTAAACTTCTTAAATAAGTTCTTTTGAAAAATGAGCTTAAAATATAAGGATTTTTATTAATATTAATTTTTAAATAAGTTATTTTGAGTTTGGATAGTTATTATGGAAGTCATTGTTTTAAAGTTGTGCATTAAATAAGAGTGATAAAATAGCTTTTGAAAATAGGAGAAGTTACATTTTTTAACTTCTTCAAAAGCTCTTAAATAACTTTTTGAAAAGTTAAAAATTTATCTAAAAAATTGTACCAAACACATTAATGTAACTTTTTATAAGTCAAAAGTTGAAAAAAGTAACTTTTTGGTGTTTCCCAAACGGACCCTTAGTGAAGGTAAGATCTTGAGAAAGGTCTTTTCATATTGATTTATTAATTTTATCTAAATTTAAAAAAGAATTTAATTTTGATGCACTAGTGTTTTATACAATTATGTTATTATATTCGTTTTTTTGGATAATTATTCATCTGGTTGCAATCAATGTAAAATATAGTTATTTTTATTGAGAAAGTCACAGGGGCAGTACTTTCATTAAAATCTAATCAACATTTAACTATAAAAAAAAGTGTATAATCCTACACTATTAAATATAATCTCATACCATTAAAAATATTAATAAGGGTTAATTAATGGTTATAAATTACAAAATGCACTGATTTTTTAGCACTACTTATTTTTATTAATATGTTATTATGTAATTAAATACATGTGTCAATTAAAAGATAAGGTTTGAGGTCAAAATCAAAATCGTTCCCGACTTTTTTTTTTATTAAAATTATTCCCAACATTACAAAACGTTATAAAATCGTCCTTTTCTACTTCAATTATATTTTTTGACCAAATTACTCTTCATTATTAATAAAAATAATATTAAAAAAAAAAAGAGCAAAACCCCACCCCACCCACTCTCCAGCATCTCTTTGGTCTCTCCCCCCACCCCTCCCCCAATCCCCTTCCTTTTACTCTTCACCATCACCCTCTTCTTCTCACCTTCGCCGTGGCAATTACCACTGTTGGAAGACACCCACCCCTCTTCCCCTTCCTCTTCTCACTCTTCCCCAATCCCCTTCCAACTTCTCACTCTTCTTTATTTTACCAGGCAGACAGAACATAGCAAAAGGTAGAAGTAAGAAATTAAATTAACAGCAACATAGCCATCACCTCTTTTCCTTCGCACCTCCTCACTCTCCCTTTCCTCACCACCATCACCACTGCCACTATAGCCATTTATTACTTACAACACTTTTTTTTTCCACCAACAACAATAGTCCCAAATAAATTAACAGCAACATTCACAAAATAAATCAACAAAAAATTCAGATTAAATAATAATTCAATAATCATCAACTACAATTTTAGTTTTCAGATCCAAAAACAGCAAAACAACAGAAATTAAAAAAATAAAAAAATCACAAGCAGAAGCATAAACTCAAACAGAAGCAAAAATTCAAGCAGAAGCAGAAGAAGAAGAGGCAGAAGAAGAAGCAGAGACAGTCACAGAAGAAGAAGCAGCGCCGGCAGGTCTCCCTCTCGATGACGACGCAACGGCGGCGGCGAACCCTAGAAACGAATAAGTAGGACGGCGGAAACGGAGAGAAGGAAAATTGAGGTTGGAATTGGGGTTGGGGTTTTGAAGAAAGGGACATGAGGAAGGGGGTCACGGGAGTGGGATAAGGGGGTAGGGGGTCACGGGAGTGGGATAAGGGGGTAGGGGGTTACGGTGAGGGGGTGAGGGAGTGGGGTGAGGGGGTAGGGGGTTAGTTTTGTTTTAATTTTTTAATTATTTTTATATTTAATAAGGATAATTTGGTAAAAAAAATAAAATTGAAGTAGAAAATGACGATTTTATAACATTTTGTAACGTTGAGGATGATTTTAATAACAAAAAAAGGTCGGGACGATTTTGATTTTGACCTCAAATCTTAGGGACGAAAAAAGTACTTATCCCTTTAAAATCAGCCTAACCATTTTGTATGTATTAGATGCGCCACTTTTTATGAGTCATTAGATTTTATTAAATGAAAATCAAAGGATGTGATGAAAGAGGAGTATTGATAGACTTTATAAATATAGAATATATTAGTATATACATACATAAATACATTTTAATACATAATATTTTAAAAATGGCAAGTATCATCTTTTACTTTAAAATAAATATAAAACATATAAATATAAACAAAAAAAATTTTTATTTATTAAAATTAATTATTATACAGTACTAATTTTTAATTACATAATATAAAAAATTAAATTATTTTATATTATTAAAAAATAATTATTAATAGTTAACTTTATTAAAAATATATTATTATATAACATAATTTTTTATTCAAATATTTGTAAACAAACATTTTATTCAAAATAGTATATATAATATTATTTTAACAAAATTAATTATTATACAATATTTAAAAAAATGTATAATATTTTCATATATTATATATAATTTAAAAAAATATTTTGACAAAATTAATTTTAAAAATATTAAATGTGTAATATTTTCATGTATTATATATCACAATAAACGTGGAAACCATAAACGTGTAATATCACAATAAAAATTTAAAAAAATAAAAAAATTAATATTTTCTTGTATTATATATAATATTTTAAATAAATTTTATTTTTATAAATATTTTGATAAAAAATTATATTATATAATAATATATTTAACATTGTAATTAGTTAATAAATTTTAAATATAATAATCTAATTATTTGTCAAAGTAATATAAAATAAATTTTAATTATTTTATATTTTTATGTTGTAGTTTAAAATATTATTTTATTATAATTTTAATATTATAAAATTTTTTTTGCATAATAATTAATCCTAATAAATAAAAAATACTTATATTTTTTGTATTTATCTATTATATATTTTTTGAAACAAAAAATTTTTACCTTTATATAATAAAATATGTGATAATATTCTTGATATATATATACTATCTATTAATTTTATATATTAAATAATTATAATAATATAGTAACATTGAAATCAAATAACATATTAAATTTGTTATATTAAAACTAAAAAATTATATATTTTACTCCTGGATTTAACAAAATATAATTTTAATAAATTATACATGATAAAAAATATTTTGTGAAAGACATTTGTACATCAATTTCTCATATATATATATATAAAAGTCTTGTCGAATTAGAGAATAAAAATTTAACTAGAAAAAAAAAACATAATAAAAAATGATCTTATTATAAATATTATATATATGAAACTATAAATGTTAAATTTAAAAAATAATTTTAAATTATTATTTACTTAATATTACAACAAAATAAATATGAATAAGAAAGGTTAGAGAAGAGAGTCATGAAGTGGCATATATATTAAAGAATAAAAGAATATATATCAATCCTATATCAATCACTATTACATACACACATATGATACATATATGTAGTTGATACGTATTATTTATTTATTTTTTTAAAAAAAATAAAAAATAATATTTTATGTATTATATATACTATTTTAAATAAATTATATTTAGACAAATATTTGATAAAAAAATATATTATATAATAATATTTTTAACAAAAATAGTTAGTTAAGTATTGAATATAATAATCTAATTATTTATTAAGTAATATAAAATAAAATTTAATTATTTTATATTTTTATATTACAGTTTAAAATATCATTTTAATATAATTTTTTAATATTATAAAAAATTTGTTGCATAATAATTAATTTTAATGAATAAAAAATATTTATATATGTTATATTTTTAATTACGTAAGTTTAATTTGTTTAAGTCTTACTAATATAAGTAAATATATAATGCGATAGGCATATATTTAGAATTATATTATTTATTTTATTTTTCTAAACAAAATTGAAAAAAAATAATATTTTCATGTATTATATATAATATTTTATATAAATTATATTTTCAAAATATTTTGATAAAAAATTATATTATATAATAATATCTTTAAAAAAAGTAGTTAGTTAATAAATTTTGAATATAATAATCTAATTATTTGTCAAATAATATAAAATAAAATTTTAATCATTTTATATTTGTATGTTACAATTTAAAATATCATTTTAACATAATTTTTTGATATTATAAAAGTTTCTTGTATAATAATTAATCTTAATGAATAAAAAATATTTATATATTTTGTATTTATATATTTTATATTTAATTATTTAAAAATAAAAAATTCTGTTACCATTTAAAATATTGTGTATTAAAGTATTGTCATTTAAAGTATTTAATTATGTACTAGAATATTCTATATTTATTAGAGTCCATCGATGTTCTTCTTTTGTATTAACCTTTGATTTTCATCTAATATAATCTAATAGTCTATATAAATATGACATATCCAATAAACACATAATTATTGTACTCATTTTAGACATACACAAATTATTTTAGCATCAAAATTAAATTCTTAATTTTTTTTTGTTTGCACCATAATATCTATCAAACTGAAAGCTTAATAACTAATCTTTTAAGTACTGTAAAGACGCAAAGACAACGATTCTTTTAAGCAAGCAAGCTCCATAATAATCAATAAAAAGGAAAAAAAAAATGGGATACTACTATACTAGTGGTTTGGGGCTTTTTTTGTTTTTGGACAGGAGTGGTTTGGTACTATGGTTGATGGATTTTGCAATACCCGGTTGAAGATCCGAACCGGACCCACACCCACCCCAATCCCCATAAACAATAAAAAACAAAACAAAACGTGAAGCTAAGGCGCAAAAAGAGCCGAGGCCTCCTAGCTTGTATTCTGCATCGCCGCTGGAAGCCGGAGACACACACCGAACACAAATCCGCTATCATTTTTCCAAATCCCCCGTCGCAACTGCCACCGTTTCCCACCAATGGACGTGGGATCAACCGGCGACACCTCCGCTGACTATTTCTCACCGGATGGCGCCATATCGCGATGGAAATTCACGGTGTCGAGGAAGTACCAACATTTCCTCGACAAGACCACGCCGCACATGCTCCGCCGCTGGATTGGTTCCTTGATCATCGCTTGTATCTACGTTCTGCGCGTATACTTGATCCAAGGCTTCTACGTCGTCTCCTACGGCCTCGGAATCTACATGCTCAACCTCCTCATCGGCTTCCTTTCCCCTCAGGTTGATCCCGGAATTCAGGAACTCTACGACGGTGCCACTCTCCCCACCAGGGGCTCCGATGAGTTCCGTCCCTTCGTTCGCCGCCTCCCTGAGTTCAAGTTCTGGTACCCTCTCCTTCCTCCTTTTCTTTCCTGTTTCAATTTCATGATTCTCTAATTCTTAGGGTTTCCTAATTAACTACCTGGAATTTGATTCGATCAATGTGATTCAATATGAGATCGATCTTTGTAATGTAGACAAGGTCATGATCGCAATTCGCAACAGAGTTTGATGATCCTATTATATTATAATTGTTGGGTTTATGTACGACACGAAATCTCAGTTTTATCAGAGAAGTTTAGGTTTTATATTCAAACAAATTATGGAAATTTTCCAAACGTGTATAGAATCTAAATGCAGATATGACGCATGAGCTCTGAAACGTTAAGATGCTATTTTCGAATAAGGAGGGTGCATTCGTGTTCTATTGCATGATTCATTTTATATGAAGCAAGTAACATTTTAAATGGAAAATATTGCCGATGAGGTCTTGTGTATTTTTGTTGCGTAAGTAGCACAATGTTTACTTAGGAAAGCAATTATTTCTTCCATATTTATACCTTCAGAATTGTTTTGTTTGCTTTCACTGAAGCTCGTTAATTCTCCTTGGTGGGCAGGTATTCAATCACGAAGGCATTTTGCATTGCCTTTGTGATGACTTTCTTTAGTGTGTTTGATGTTCCAGTGTTTTGGCCAATACTCCTTTTCTACTGGGTAGTCTTATTCACACTTACCATGAGAAGACAGATATCACATATGATCAAATACAAATATGTGCCATTCTCATTTGGGAAACAGGTAGATTCATATTCTTTTTCATTCAAAATAACCATCATTCCATAGATGTTGTCTGGTACTATGGTTAATAAATCATACATCAGGTGGTGTTTCTATTGTATGATTATATCTTTGTAGCTAATATGGTGTTTTTGTCCTTTCTATTGTTAGCGCTATGATGGAAAGAAAGCATCGGCTGAAAGCGCAGGCCATTCAATGGACTAAAATTTTCGGCTTGATTGAACTTTAATGGCTTCAGGTCGCAGCCTTGCTGGTGGCTTGTTAGCATCTGCAGTAAATTTTAACAGGTTGAGCAATCTGAGGATGTGATTGTAGAAGAAGATTGCATTGAGAATCCGACATTGATGTTGGCATCTTGATGCTCTACTTCCAAGTGAGCAATTGTTTGGACATCTTTGGAAGTTTTGACGCCCCAGTAATGTTTTAGCTTTGGGGAATATTTGGGGTTTTTGAAGTCCTTTACATTCTCCTTTCCCCTTAGTGATAGTCCTTTCATAGTGTAATAACGAAAATCAGACACAAAGCTTGTGGACAAGGAATCCCCTCATTATTATATTTGCAAATTGCAATGGGGTTATACTGATATATATTTTACGTTGTATTTTGTTATTCATTTGCTTCTCAAGAACCCTTAAATATGATGCAACTGACTAACTGAGTAATCTGTTTCCCGCATTTTATTATAAACAGCATAAATGAAGCCTAAGTTTTCTAACTTGCCAAACCTAAAAAAGATGTATTCAACCAATATTGTTTCCCAAGCATGTGAATAATCACAAATGGAGGTTGTAATAGCCAAACACAAATACTCACTCTGCCACAAATCAATCAGATTTCAATCTTCCACAGTTTTCCAGGCTAGTCTCGAGGCCCAACACACATACTCACTCTCTTAAGAAATGGGGACAATGCTAGAAATGAATTGATAAACATAAAATGTAAGACCCTGCAATGACACTTACTGTGGTGGTCTGTAATATCCATATATAGTATAATATGTTTGTGCAAAGGTGAGCAGCAACAATACAACAGCAGCAACCAAAGAAATAATGGCCCAGGGATTGCTGAAATAATTGTGTCTCAAGCTTGCACACCAAGTGTTCCATCTGTGGTTGTAATACCTATTCACATCCTCTGACAATGGTGAAAGGTAACTGTTATTGATGTCAAATACTACCTCTTGGCATAAGCGATTAAACAGGTCGGCTACTTCAGCATCACTTCCAAGCCAGTGCTCAATTATCCCACAGTAATGAAGGTACCCTACGTCCCCCGGAGAGTTGATCAAGTTGTCCATGAAGATCACATAAGAAGTAATGTCATTGCTACAATCTAGATGGCACTGCTCAAAAGCAATGAGGTTGAGGAACAAAGACTTTGTGCCATCGTGGATCAAGAGCCGTGGCATTCTCAGAATACCATCCTTGAATTTGATGTCCCAGAAGCGGTCGGTCTTCCTCTTCTTGAATGTGATTCCAGCCTCCTTAAGCTCTGTGACACAATGTATCAGTTGCTGGCGCCGTTTGTCAGCAACTCTATTATTAGACCTGCGTTTGATCCAAATTCTTGGTGCTGGTTGAGGCCCTGTGCGCAAGAGACTTCTCCTGAACACATCAAGGCAGTGAAGACCACCTTGATCAGATAAAGGATCAAAGGTATCAGTGCTTCTAAGCGACGATTCCAATTTGTTTCTGTCACTTTTTGTTAATGGCTCATCTGTTGGCATCAAAGGGTCAAAGAATCTGAGTGCTAGATTGGCAACAAGTCCTTTCAGGTCAGGGTTACCTAGTTGAATTCCTACAAGGCGGTCTAGCACAAACAAGGGAAGCTGATTTTCTAGCATGATCATGTCTCTCTGAATGGAATGCATCGATCCACGCATTGCGAAAACCGGATCGTTCCTAGAATAGCCGAGTTGTGTGAACCCTTCAGTAGCTCCTCTAAATAGCTCAAGGACAAAACAACCATCAAGAACCAACATCTCCACAAACTCATTGCTGCTCAAACTGATTGGCCCTTCATAGCAGGCGCGCGCTTTCTCTTCTATCTCTTTCATTGAATCAAGATAAAGCCTAATGTCCTGCTTGGTACGCTTAAGGACACGATTAAGGGAACGCCATTTGTGCCGGTCCATTTGGCGAAGGCGCCTTTTGCCATGGTGGTAAGGTCCTAATGACACAATTTGTGGTGCAAAAGCTTTGTCATCGCCACCATCTCTTATGTAGTGAGGGATTTTGTATATTGATAGTTTGGCCCATGAACTCGCTGCATCGTCTTGATTAGCCTGTTCTAGTTTTTCATTCATGGAGATCACCCATTCAGACTCTGCTGACTTCTCTTCATCTTCATTGATGGCAATCTGCAATGGTTCTGCAGCCTCCTGCTGAAGCTTGTGCTGCTCTGGAAACTCAGTTGATCCGGTACCTTCATTAGGAGAAGCTGGAATTCCAGATTCTAAGGTTTCTTTGAGCTTCAGGGTGATTAGGTACCAGCTCAAGAGATCTTTGTTGAACACAGCTACCATTTTCTTTTTAATAGTGAATTTCAATGCTTCCTTTACTTTGTGATGATTGGATGAACACTCAGTTGTGAATCATAAAAATGAAGGCATTTCAAATCAAACTATGGTGTGAAAGGAGATAAACCAAACATTTCTTTTTTTTTTTTTTTTTCTTTCTTAACAAGTTAACATGATTTATGTAATTGACCTGAACTGATTGTGCAGCTCATATGGGACCCCTTTCAACCCAAATAAATAGCAGTAGTTAATGTTATTTAATTAGTATTTATAGAATTATTTAATATATCTAAATATTTATTATAAGATATTACATTTTTATTATTTCGATTTAACTATAAATATCCTCGTATATTGTATCATCTTGTACAATTTGAATATACACAAACATTTTCTCTGTTATTTTCTTTTACCTTTCTAATAGTTAATTTTCTGATAACACTTAACTTTCAAGCATGATATAGTTCCAAGTTTATTCCAATTATAATTCGTATTTCCTATCGTATAGCATACCAGAATGGATAAAATTAAAGTTGCTTCGACATGTTCAAAATGGTCAGAAATCGTATGCACGTGATGACCAATTGTTATTATATTTAAATATTTAATATAAAAAGAACACAAGTGTGGTATGGATTAAGTAAAGGGAGGAAGAGGCAAACGGAAACGTTAACATTTGATGGTGGGAGAAACGTGAAAGAAATTCATAGTCATTGGATATTTAGGCTTAGCTTCATTAATCATGACTTGTAGCGTGACTTAACTATTCATTTAAACATAAAAAAAAATGGGAGAAAAATAATAAAATATGCATATGATTTTTGTGTATAGGGTTAAATCTTTTAACTCCAAAAGTTAAATGAATCTCTTTTTTCAGACATGAGTTCCTACCTCGTGCTTCAAGTGCAGCTAGCAGACATGGACCCCCCATCGATGCTCTTTAGTCTTTACAGCTAAAACTTGATTTCAAATTTAATTTGAGCACAATTATCCATGCCAAATATGAGCAATTAATCTGTACTCCCAGTATTAGATGTGTTTCTTTTTTTTATTATTTGGTAAACGTCTTGTATTTTATTACTATATAATAAGGATTTTTCGCTTTAATAAGCATATATTCAGTTGAGATGTCAAACATGTGCGACTGTATTTTATTAAAGCAATTAAAATATTCATGTTAGGCTCATCAAAATGTTAAGAACATCTATAATCTATTCACGCTAACATTGGCAGATGAAAATTAAATGTGTGTAGAAGGGACATGAAATAATAAAGTAGTTGGTGTGCTTGTTATCATCTATCACTAGAAACTAATCATGGGCCACCTAAAGTTTAAATGATGAAATTTTTTTTGGGTAAAGTATATTTTTGTTTCTAAAGTTTGACAAAAATTTTAAAAATACCCTTAAGTTTTATTTTGTTTTAATTTTGTCTCAAAAGTTTTTGATTTGCATCAAATATACCCTTAACGACTAAATTTTCAAAAAAATTAAGACCAATGTAACAATAATGCATGAAAACTATGCTTAATTTGTTTGTGTTAAGGGTTGTTCTTATAAAATTGTTGTTGAATTGGTCTTAAATTTTTTGAAAAATTAGCCGTCCGAAGTATATTTGATACAAATCGAAAATTTTTAAGACAACATTAAAACAAAATAAAATTTAGGGATATTTTTAAAATTTTTATCAAATTTTAGGGACAAAAAATATATTTTACCCAATTTTTTTTATGCTCCGAAAATAAAACGTGTTGTTTCAAGACATGAGTGGAAACTGTGGAATGCTCTGATTAGAATGATGAGGTGAATTGATAATAGGAGCGTCGATGATGATTGGATATATATGAGGCCATCATTGCAATTCCACACTTGGCAGTGAAGGTGCTTTGCAAGTTGCGTTGTATCTTTGATGTAGCCACATCTTCACCCCAATCACTTTCCCATGAGTTCCTCACCAACCAATTCTCCACATCATTCTCACTACCTCCCATATCCAACTTCCAACAAACCATGGTCTATGCTTGCTCCACTACTCCCTGATCAAGAAATCACATATATCACAATTTTATTATATGGTTATGCATGTAAGATTCATAAGCCATGCACTAATAGTTGATAAAGCTAATGCAATAGTAATATGTATATCATTTTTGTAATGATTAAACATACTCACCGGCAAATGAGCTATCCTTTCTCTAACATATTTGTTAAAAATACAATTATTTATATTGTTTCTTTTTATTAAATTAAATTTTTAAAATGAGTAATGTTCTTGTGTGAATGAACTTAGATGTAACTCGATCTTTTGTAGTCGATGTCGAACTGTTACCCTTTGCACCGAGCTTTATGCTTGGAGGTCCAAGCTTTCTGTCTGAAAATGTTTCACGTTATGGGAAGAACAAAAGAGGAGAAGTATACTTGCAAAAGGTACTCCAATACTTAAGTTAGTATTGTGAATTTCTTGTATCTTTCGAAAATACCTTACCTTCTTTATGTAGGGAGAGGTATCTAACGGTTTCATTGGTCATGATTATTCGTGTTGAAAGGCAATTATGTTGTATTCGGCTGTTATGATGCTCGGCCAGATGTTTTGTTCTGAGCTGTACCGTTTGGACAAGTTATGACTCATTAAGTCGAGCTATAACGTACGATGTCGAGTTATATCTTCGGAATTTTGTAACAGCCATATCACAGCCCCCCAAGCTTAGCCTGGGGATATTTTTAATGAAGCAGGTTGAACTTTTGATGAGCTATAACTCGGCGAGTGGGATAGTTATGGAGCTCCCATTTCAACATATTTTATTAAAAATAATATGAAATAATAGTTTGAAAAAAGTGACAGTTTTAAATGAAGAGAGAGAAAGATATTGATGACATTAAAAGAGATTTTTATTTTCAATACCATCTGAACCGTTGATTTGATTGATGGAACAGTTTTGATAGAACTCAACCGTTCATGACTTCGTTTAATTAACTGCTTTGTAATCCAAATGGTTTTCTCCAAATCATAATTTCACTTGGGTTAAGAGTTGCTTGAGAAGGTTGCTGAGAAAGAAATGAGTAAAAGAGGTACGTGTTTGTTTTCTGCTTTCTGTGTGCTCTTCCTTCTTCATCTTTTGAATTTTTGTTTTTGAATATAGGTTTTGAGAAAGAGAGAGAAAAAGAAAATAGTGGACTGGTCATATGATTAGATTAGTGAAGATGTCAATATGCGGACTTCTTTGTTTATTGATGCTGAAGCTGTGAAAGAAATAGATTTGAAGAAGATAGTTAATGTAAGAATCCAGTTTTCGGTAAACAAGCTTTTCTGGCTATTTTAAAATTTATTTTGCAAAATTCCGAATCATGGCCCAAAAAAAAATAGTGAGGTTGGCCCAATGGTAAAATAAATAAATAAATAAATAAATAAAAACAAAAAAAAAGAAAAAATGAAAAATTAAATAGAAAAATGCCATTAATATGGTCAAAATTGATTTTACGAGGGTAATTAATCTCCCTAAGTCAAGTTTGACTAGTAAATAATAAATATTATCTTACCATTGGTTTATTTTCTTCACTAGAGACTTTTTGAGCCAGAAATTCACTTTTAGTAACGATTTTGCGTGCGTCGAGAAAAACTCTAGTAACCGAAAATCTCGGAATCAGTGGTCAAAATAATTTCTACCCAACTAAATGTATCTCAAGATTTATATTAGCCATCCATTCATGATTTACTCCTTTAAGGATAAATATTAGCCATTAATTATTTTACCACACGGTAAAATTTACTTCGAACCGAATTTCTGACTAGTATTTCGCAAACGACTTCTAGAAATCCAAAATCTTCTTACTTGCCACCCAAGTAACTTGTCTCTCCTTCTCAGCCTTTAACCCCTCTCTGCTGTGTTTTTAACCTCGAGTAACTAACTGCAGTTAACTGTGGATAAGCTCGACACGCAAGCGCTGACTAAGCTTCCTCGTTTGCATGCCCCTTCTTCATTAAATTCCAGCCATTGACCACGAAAATTCCAACCCCTTTTACCATCATGAATTCAGCAAGACTTTGATTTTTTATTTAAGGAAGCATTTGCCTCAAAATTCACAAAACACTTTACACATTTTTACACTCTTTTGACCGAATTCTTGAGAGAGAAAGAGAGAAAATTCTTGCATCTATTCTCTACGTCCCAGCCCATATTTCAACTCTTCTTCCATTGTTTTTCATGTGTTTTTCACGAACTCAAACCATACAAGCACAAACTCTTGTCCGTTTTTGCTATTTCTTGCATTTATACCGAAATTTCGGCTAGATAAACTCTTGTTCTTTCTCCTTTCCTTTTCTATTTTTAAAACAGTGGCCATGATAAATTTTTAATTTTCTCCATGTATAGAGAACTCCTCTTGAAGCACCCATGGAGTACGCCTAAGGCGTTGAGGAGTTTCGAGCTCACAGTATTTTTGTATTTAATATAATCAAAAGATGTCCTATTTTAAAAAACATGTTTGTATTTAAAAAAGATTTTAATTTAGATTTTAAAGCATCATTATTCACCTTACTTGTTTCTAATGAAAATAGTGTATTAATATGCTAGTGTCGTCATATCCACATGCACAAAACTAAGTTAATAATATATAATAAAGGTCCACATATAGTAAAAGTAAAACGGATGGGGACTGTTATGTCTGACATAAAAAAACGTTGGGGATTAATCTATGTATTAATTTTTCTTTGGGATTAAAATGTCTACTTTTAAAATTTTTGGAGACTGATACGGGTAATTACTCTGCCGAAAAATGAACTAGAGACTGATCTGTCTACCGGAATAAAATTTTAGGAATTGATCTATGTATTAATTTTTCTTAAAGATTAAAATATCCGTTTTTAAAATCCTTGAAGACTGATTTGGATAATTACTCTAAAATAATTAAACCGAATATTAACGTTGAACAATACACTTAATGTACATGTCTTGAGTATTTAATATTTAATGAAGAAAGAGAATCTAATATGAATAGAACATATAAATCATTTCCATACAGTTGTCTTTATATAAAATTAATAGTTAAGAATTAAGATTGACCTCTAACAATAATGATTCAAGATCTGGTTCTTTGTCATTGATGTGGATTATTTTAGCAGCAGCATTATTATTGTTAATTGGGAGCATGATAGAAGTCTCTCTGTTTTCCCTAGCGATTTTCATAATAGTTACAATTTATTAAGGATGATGTGATCATTCATATAATTTTCACATATATCATATTATAGAGAATTATCTTTATTTTGAATAGCAATGTTATAACTGGAAACAATAGAGGAGTCTGTCTTCATAACAGTGTGGTCTAGTCTTAAATGCCACAACTCTAAAGAAACTAAATATATACTAAAAATACAAGGTTGAATGAAATTGTTTAACTTAGAAATAAGAGAAACAACTACATTGTGAAATCTGTAGTCTGTAGATACCACCATCTCTAAATTCATGCAACAACACTTTATTAGTATGCATGTTAACATTTAACCAAGCAAATTCTTGTATGAAATTAAAAGTACACCTCATTATCTTCTGCAAATTTAGAAACAGAAATAAGATTCTTAGTTATTTTAGGTGAATGGATAAAATCTTGAATTGTAATAAAAGTATCTTTTGAAATCTATAGCATATAACATAGAATCGTCAATGGTAATAAATAAATCTAATCCATTTCTTATCTGCACTTGATTTGGTCTTATGTATTCTGAAGATTACAAGAATGTGGAAGAATCTAGAGTTACATGGTGTGAAGCTCCAGTATTGGGATACCAATTTGGATCAGATATAGAGGAAGGAACATCCATAAAGGCAGTGAGGTTGTAAAAAGGAGTTGGTGGAGGAGGTGATGTTGTGCGATTGCTTGTTTGTGAAGAAACTGAAGATGATGTAGAATTGGTAAATTTAGATGGTTGATTGAATTGTGAATTTTGTGATGAGTGGAGTGTCTTGATTGAACCGATTGAAGCAGTGTCATCAAGCAATATGGCCAAAACGGCCATAAACTTGGCACTAAGGTCTTGATGCTTGATAAAATGATCTATTACCTCTTTGGAAGCGTCCTCCACATCCTCTCTCGTCACCATAACCATGACTAAGAGATGGAATTGATGGGAAAGAACCTTGGGTAAGATGTGCTTAAACAATTGAATTGTCAGGCTTTTGAAACTTATGATGACATTATTATAATTTCAACTTCACAAAAATTATAAATTTCTGGTTTTGCTCGAACAGTAATGAGCAACATTTGACATTCCTTGTTAAGTCCTTCAAGAAGAGCATCCACATGTTTTTCTGATGTTAAAGGAAAGCTAAGAATTGCAAAGGAATCAACTATACCTTTGATCTTGTGAACATAATCAGAAGATAATAATCCATGTTTCATGATGTTCTTGAGTTGCACTTCAATTGCTTAACACGATACTTTGTTGATTGAGCAAAATATTCTTCAATCTTGTTCCAAATCTGA
Organism: Arachis hypogaea; assembly: GCF_003086295.3. Lineage (NCBI taxonomy): Eukaryota > Viridiplantae > Streptophyta > Magnoliopsida > Fabales > Fabaceae > Arachis > Arachis hypogaea. The sequence continues at coordinate 7,738,275 of NC_092050.1, forward strand.
TAACTAAAGACACAACCAACTATCTTATTCTTGAAATTAGCATCAATAGATATCGGCAACTATGTTTGAAGATTGTAGTCATCTTAAAGCCATTGTTTGTAGGCTGCAGATTCAACACCAGATTGTTGATCTTCTAAAGAAGCATAATGCTGAGGAACCTTAGCTTTGAAAAATATAGATGATCTTATAATAAGTCTTGACCACAAAGTGCAGTCAAGGCTTGTTGTTCTCATGTTTTGTGATTGCGCTGTCCAAGCTTGTCTCCAATAGGTGGGAATAGACGAGAATTTAGAAGGTGTAGTGGGAAGTTGAGATTGTTGATGATCGCATTATTGTTGTATACAGAATTAGACGGATGTAAATTTGCAGGATCGAAATTCCTTGAAGAAGAATCCATGATTCATAATCCAAAAGCTCGTAATACCATCTGAAATTATTCCAAGCTCATATTGCTTGGATTAGAAGAAAAGAAGAATAGTGTAACAGAAACAGAACAAATGAATCTACAGAAAAAATGCAGCAAGAACAATTAATTTAACAAAATATTATCAAATATAGAATGACATTGATACAAACAAAATGATTACAACTCCTAGCAAGTGAATGTAAAGCTAGAGAGCAATTTATACACAAATTCCACCGACTTATTCAACACTAAGCTAAGTCACCTACTAACATAACTATAATAGCTACGAGCTAATTGTTAACTACTTCTTGATCTTGATCTTCATCTTGGCTTCCAATGATCATATCATCCTTAATAAGATTCACATAATCTATACCAGTTTATTTTTATTTTTCTTTTTTGTATTGTAAATTGGCATGCCGTTAGTTGATATTAGAATGAACCAAAACACGTCTTCCTTCACATCACCTCAAGGAGAAGAAAATGTGGGTTCAAATTGAAATATTAGAAGAAAAAAAAGTAGAACTTTTGCAGATACAAAAAAATACGGAGCAGAATATAAAGTATAAAACCTTATTGATAAGTATTCTACATGCAAGAGGACGTGAGTATTTAGATGTAAAATTTTAATCCAATTATATTACATGTACAACACATTCTGTATATAATGTAACTCATATCTGTATGTTCATGTATATACTTTTACACAGAATATAATTTCTAATTAAACTGTATTTACATAGATAAGTAAATATGAATTTAAAAAAAATATTTATATTTAAAGATAAATCAATATAAATAATTTGAACCAAAGTAAACATATTTTTTCATTAATTTTATATAATTAGTAAATATAAATATTGAATACAACCTTAATAAAACAAATTAAATTAGAAGTATTTAAAAAAATGTATAATTTTTAATAAATGTTAAGTTTTTTATTCACAAAGTCTATACTTTAATTTTCTAATTCCTGAAATAATAATTATTAACACATTAATATTTACTTGAAACAATATTTAAATTCACAAAGTAGTTATTTTATATAATAGTTGATATACTTTACCTTTCAAATTTTATTATCTATAGTTACAAATATAAGTACAACTCTTTCTTTTTTCAATTGCATTCATATATTGATATTATTATTAATATTCTTTTTATATGAATAAATGTAGTTAATGATATTTATTTAAGTAATTATAATTTTTTTTAAAAGAGATGTTTATTCTTGCAATTAGAAAAATATGTTAGAAAATATTAATGAATAATTTAGATATGTACAAAAATATCATATCAATAATATTTCCATAATTAAGTATAAATACAGTACTATTTGAGTACTCCCATATATATTCTAGGATAAGAAGTTATGTACTCTAATTTTTTAGGATTGTAAATGATGTCTTTTAAGATAGGAAATATTTGATATAGTTTTATACCCTTGTGCGTACGCACGCGACCCTTTTCTTTTCTAAAACTTTTGTTTTCAAGTCTTTCACATTCCCAACAAGCTTGTGATCTTCCTAGATGTTGTTTCAGGCTTATAAACTCCCGTTTTCATCTTTTAAATCATAAATTAATGTAAAATGCCTAGTGATTGAGAAGAAGCTAGGAAAGGGGTAACTTGTGAATGAAGAAATGAGGTATTATGATGAGTTATGATTAATAATGATGATATGAGTTGCGGAGGAGGATGGTGGAGTGTTGTGTATGATATGAGCCGAATGGCTGAGTATGATATGAGTTGAATGGCTGTGCGTGATGATGGTTATGGCTAGTTATGAATTATGATTTATAAGCCGGATGGCTGAGATGAATGTTAATGTATGGCTGTGATTGAATGCATATATGCTGAATTATCTGAGGTACGAGTTTCCCTGGGTGAAAGCAGTGGCTAGCCACCACGTGCTCCAGGTGGAGACTCGATACTCTGCTGACCCTATGTCGTAAGTGTGGCCAGATACTGTGAAAGTTCCAGATGAGCTCGCCCCCGTGAATATACACCATTGAGGGTGTTGGATATGAAATTATGATTTATATTGTGAATAACTCGAGTTGGGGATGCACGACAGAGGGACAGTCCAATGGTTAGCTACCAGGACTTGTCGGGTTGGCTTTATAACCGACAGATGAGACTCATCAGCCACTAGGACAGGCATGCATCATATGCATTATATGTGATTTGTCTGGATTGCCTAATTGATTGCATTTTTACTTGTTAATTGCCTAATTGTCTTATCTGCTTCTTACTTGTGCATTTCTTTGTTTGATATACTTGTGTTTGCATCTCAATTACTGTTGGCGGTTAGGAGGTTTGCAGGATTTGGAAATGGGATATTTAGTTAGCCTGAAGATACTTAAGTTAGTCGCCTGTTTTCATTTCTTATGGTTTAGTACATTTATACGCTTTGATTATAATGTGGAGGTTCTAGGATTGCCTTCGGCTTTCCCAGGACATTACATGTTAGATATTTGGGCACTGTTACCATACTGAGAACCTCCGGTTCTCACCCATGCAGATTTTGTGATTTTCAGATGCAGGACGTGAGGCTCCTCGCTTAGGCATGCTGGAGACTTCTATTTTGGCGAAGATCCTTAGCTCTCGGGACTTTATTTTGATTTTATGTATTTTGCTTAGACACTTATATTCTCCACTGTTTATATATATACATATTGTATTAACTCCTCTTAGAGGTTATCTTGGAGAAACAGGTTCTGTATATTATCTTTTGGTTTACATTTTGGGTAGTTCCCTTATATATGTATATATACTTATATGCTCGGACCGGTTATCTTCGCAAACCAAATCCTGAGTCTTGATATCTGTATTTTGGTACTCTCTCGTATATCTTATCGTGTTAGCTCATCCTTTATCTGTTTCTTTTACATTATCAATCGGAGTGTCGCGCGTTTTGATTTAACGGTTTTGATTTATCCCTTTTTCTTCAAAGCTCCTAGTTATAAACATTTTTTTACTCTACTATACTTACTACATTTTATTTTTAGAGGTCGTAATACCTCGCCACCTCTGTTTTATGACTTAAGCATAAGACTCTGTGTGGTAGGGTGTTACAGTAAGCATTTGGAGGCTTGGTGGTGATTGGAGCTAAGATTTTGGTTAACTTCTCAAGCTTGAGGGGATGTGTTTGTGACTAGTGTGGCTGCCTTGGTCTAAACATAGTGATCGGCCAAGGTATGGTTTAGGTTTCGCGCGTTTAATATTTAAGGTTTTGTGAAAACTTAGGCTAGAGAACTATAGGATAAGTTGAAGTAAGTTAAATGTGTTAAATGGTTAGTTTTTATGAGATTGATGGATAAGTTGATGTGGGCTTATGTTGGATAATTGATAATGTGAGTTGTACGTAAATGTGTCTCTATATGCTAGTGTGATGATGATGAATGAAGGACTTGTGGTTATGGTAATGTAATGATATGGTTGGGAAATTGAGTGGTGTTTATTTGGATTTTTTGGTATATATTGTCATAATGAATAATGTTGTAATGATGGTGGGGGAATCTCATGATGATGATAGTATATGTATATAGAGTAATATGTTGGTTTGTGGCTAAAATTGGTAAAGTTGAGTGAAATGTAATGGAATTGAGCTAAGTTGTAAGAATTATTGTGCTATAGTTAAAGGCTAGTTAGATTGATGGTTAAGGTATGTTGAGTTGAGTGGAAATGAGCTTTGAAAGGAAAATGTGGTTTTAGTAAAAATGAGGGTTGGTGTAATTTGGTAAAAAATGGTTTTTGATGAATTTTGGTAGTTCATAACTTGCTCCTCAAATTTTGGATGAAAATGCGGTTTGTTTCAAATGAAAGATGGTTTCACAAGCTTTTGAACGACATAAATTTTGTGAAAAATGGAGCTTTGTAGAGAAAGTTACGGACGACGGAAGTTTGGTGTGAAGAATGTGTTATGTAGTCACAATGTTCTGGTTTTGCAGCTTTCTGGGCAATCTGTTATTTTTTGGAAAAACGCACATCCACCCGTACGCGTGACGTGGCATTTTGAACTACGCATGCGTGAGTAGCCCATGCGTGCGCGTGATGAGCCAACATATGTATGACCACGTGTACGCATGACCCACGCGTACACGTGATATGATGTTCTCACCTACACGTACGCATGGTAAGGGAACGCGCACGTGTGCTACCTTTTCATACTACCACGCGTACGCGTGGCCCACGGCACGCGTGGTCTCTGTTTCCTGCAAAATTAGATTTTTGTGTTTTAAGCCAGATTTTAGACTTCTAAACCTCTATTTTTGCCCTGTTAACCCTGGATCTTATTAGTAAGCTTAGTAATTAGTTGAAGCTAGGAAATAAAGATAACTTGGGAATGAAGTAAAGATTAAAAATGACAAACTGTATAAGAAGGAGGTGCGTGTATGAACGAGTTCTGATGCTAAGGCTTGAATGAGTGATTTTCTACAAGTATTATAAAATGTAAGAGGCAAGTAAGAGAGTAACGTAAGAATTTGAGAATTGATATTATTAATTAATCAAGGATAATAAAATGTATGCTCAATGAGTTAAGTGAAGTTGAGAATGATGAGATGAGACATGAATAAGTATTGAGAGTGTAAATGATAAATTGTAAGAAATGATTGAATAACTTAAGCTTGGGGCGTAGTCCCCATGTCAGCCGAGATTTTTTTCTGTGGTTATTATTAAGCTTGGGGTATTATTTTCCCATGTCAGCTTGGGGTGTTGTCTCTTCTCCCCATGTCAGCTTGGGATTCGTCCTATGGATATTATTGAGCTTGGGGGCGTTCTCTCCCCTATGTCAGCTTGGGGATTCTCCCCATGTTGTATTTCTGAGCTTGAGAACATGTCGGGATGGCTACGTAACCGACAGTTGATATCAACAGCCATAGGACAGGCATGCATCATGTGCATTTGTTTATTTTGTTTGCTATGCATTATTTGGGATTGCCTAACTGAATATACATCCTGCTAACTGCTATATTTGCTATCTGCACTACATGTTTCCTACCTGTGCGTGAAACTATTTGTTTGTTTGTCTCTGCTGATTCATGGATGATGGAGGATCGGAGGAAGGGTGGAATGGTTTGGTATTTATGTTAGGTTTAAAAGTGAGTAAGTTTAGGGTACTTAGATCACCTACCCCTTTTTATGGCTTTTCCTTAGAGTTTAAGTTTTATGATTGTATGTTGAAGTTCTAGGATTGCCTCTGGAATTTTCAAGACCTTATTTATTATACGCGTGGCACCTTTACCATGCTGAGAACCTCCGGTTCTCACCCCATACAGTGTTATTGTTTTCAGATGCAGGTCGAGAGGCTCCTTGCTAGGCGTCTGGATTTCCCTGAAGCGGAGTTGTCCCCGGTGAATTTTGGGTTTTCAGTTTGTATATGTATGTATATATGTACTAGCTTGCTCTCCAAGAAACTTGATTATTTTGTTCCTCATAGAGGTTGAAGGAGAGTTAGGGCCTTATTTTTGTATTTTGAGTATTCTGAGATATATATATATATATATATATATATATATATATATATATATATATATATATATATATATTCTCCAGCCAGCTTTGACTTCGCAGGTTGAGTCAGGAGCTAGTTATATTGTATTTCTTGGCTCTCTATTCACTCTTTAGCTTACTCGTATCTATGATCTTGAGGTTTTTTCACACGCAAGTTATTCCGTCTCCGGAGCATTGCACTTTTTATTTTATGAATTTTGTTTTGCCCAGTTTTCAAGGCTCCTAGTTTACTATATTCTTTCTACTATTATATGTATGCATTTTATTTTAGAAGTCGTAGCGCCTCACCACCTCTATTTTACATCCTAGGTGTAAAGTTTTGTGTGGTAGGGTGTTACAAGAATTCGCTGAGGGAGATTCGTAGCCTCCTTAAGGATGCCTTGAAGATGAAGGATGTGCGATGATCCTGAAGAACGAGATTCCCTGCAAGGCTCTCGCATTAGCGGATCCGGTACCTTCCAACCTGTCGTTCAAAGTTTCAAGACTGAATTACTCATCTTCGACGATGAATGAGTAGAGGAGTGGGTTTTTAAGGCCTGATAGTATTTTGAGTGATACTCAGTTTCTATTGACATGAGGGTACGTATGCTTTCATTTCACCTATCTGCTCCTGCTTACTCTTAGTATCGCTGGGTGATTAACAATAACATTAGACATACTTGGGACTCTTTTTTGGATGCACTACTCGTGAGGTTCAGTTAGAATCAATTTTATGATCCTAAAGCAGCCCTTAAAGAGTTGAAACAAACCACAACAGTAGCTGCTTATCAAAGCCAAATTGAGGAATTATCAAACCAAGTCACAGGGTTAAGTAAGAGTGGCTGGTTTTCTTATTTGTGGCTGGACTTCAATATTATTTCAACGTATGAACTATTGTTAGCTAAGCCAACTTCATATGTGACTACTGCAGCAATGGCTAGATTACACGAACAGAAACACTCCGTAACCAACCTAAACCACAAACGATCCATAACTACAAATTCACTGCCACCTTTGAACATACCAAGCCATAACCCCATTAACCGAACCACCAGCACCCCAAAACCTATTATATCTCTTGTACCATATAATTCTCATCCACCTAATCAAAACCACATACTTAATACAAATCACAATACCAATTCGAATCCACCCTTCAAGAAACTATCTGCTTTAGAAATCAAATTAAAAAGAGAAAAAAGGTTGTGTTACTACTGCGAGGACAAGTGGTCCCCGAATCACAAATTTAAAACCTCAAGCTACTTATTGATAGGTGAAGAAGTGATGCAGGAAATCTTAAAACAGTAGCGGTGACAACGTAAAACAAAGTAGAGGCGCAATGAGATTATGCAAAACAAGCGGTGACAAGATAAAACAAAAAAATCGACGCAAAAAGGATTGAGTAGAAAAGCAGAAAATAACTTTACACAGAACTAGAGTAGAGCAACGTGAGAATTAAAAAAGATTGAACGAGACTGATGATATTGAGTGTATATGTGAGAGCTAAACACAAAAAAGATAAAGATTAAGACTGAAAGATGACTGACAATAAAATGCAAAGAATCCTAAATGAGAGGATATTTGTCTTTTTCTATTAATTTAATTTTAATTTTATGATAAAAAATTTAAAAAATAAAAAATATTAAAAATTATTGATAAAAAAGATTGTTTCTGAACTTTTCATTGGAGAAAAATTGAAAATGAATAAATAGCATATATAAGTCATAAAATCAAGAGTAATATGAGACATAGTAGACAATAGCATGATGTATATGTTACCTTGACGGTTGTTCATGGCCGCAAAAGTTGAGTTATGTCTCATGACCAAATATTTAAAGAAAGAGAAGTTAGCTAGGACGGCACCATATGAGATCGCTAATAAACATGCATGAGAAGCAAAAGTAATAATAATAATAGAAAAAGCATTATTATTTAGAACAAGCTAATAATAAGGATGTAACAAATTTTTTTTTTTAATTTGTGTCTTCTATTTCATATGTTAATTTATTAAATGAGCCTCACATCTCATCTAATTGTGAATAAAAATAATATATTTGTTAATATATTTAATTCATCATCTTACAAAGTTTATTAAAATTAAAATCAGTCAAACTAAAATTAAAATTAATAATTCTACATCATTAATTTTATGTATGGTCAACGAAAACAAATATGATACACAATCAATATTGAGAGATGTTCAGATGTAATAATCTGTAAATAAAAAATAAAAAAATATTAATGGGCTTGTAAATTATTAGATCAAAAAATATTTTTAAATAAATAAAATAAAATACTTTAAAATAATAATTCTAACATTATTTACTAAAATATATTTTTTAACAAATTAGAATATCAGATAGAGTCATTTTAATTAAAAAAATCGAGTTAACTTTTTCTGATTTTAATATTTTTCAGGTGTTTTTCTTCCGATTTTATGCTAGAATCAGAAAAATCACCGCTCAATTTTTATTCAGATTGGACTCATCTCACCTAATTCTTGTGTACTCTAATCATTATAAAATTTTTCTTATATGATACATTTAACCTATCAAATTTTTTCTTCTAATTTTATACTTCAACTTGTATCTTCATTATTTTATTTTTGTTTTATTTTTGTTGTGAGTGAATCAAAATGCATCAAATAGAATTCTAGTTAATTCATTAACATGATAAAAATTTTAAGAGATTAAATTACAGGTTCACACCATTATAACTTAAATTAGAGTTGATCCATTTCAATTTTGTCCAAAATTTTGATAGGTTTGCTTGATTTTTTTTATCCAAAAAATACATGGGTATAAAAATAATATTGAAATAATTTGTTTTGAAAAATAATATTTTATTTTATTTTAAAAAATCTTCAAAAAAATTTGTGTCTTGAATAAAAAATTAATCTATTTTAATAAAGATAAAAAATATTGAAAAATTGAAAACACAAATGAAAAATTGAAAATATATATATCAAGAAAAAATTGAAAAATTGAAAAACACTAATGAAAAGAATCAGCACCCGTATATCTTACTACATTGGAATATATGTATGTCTCGTTCACTATTTCTTACAAAAGTAAAGAGACTATATAAAAGAGAATTAACATATACCAATTAGGAGAGTTGGTGGACAGTAAACTAAAAAATGAAAATTTCAAGAACTTTTTTGTCAATACGCTGTTTCTCTCTTACTCTTCTAGTGGATCTATGTATGTATGAACAATGTGAGCCTAGTGAGAAGTCTAATTTATAGAGTAAATTGATGTATATCCTCCACGTATGGCAAGTGCTTCTTCGTAATATTAGTGATTAATGATATAAATAATTAAAAAAAGTGAAATACCTATTATGATATTGTGGACTATATAAATATTTAATTTATTATCTTAAATTCTGATGTAATATCTATTCTAGCATTAAATTCTTATTTTTTACTCTAAATTTAGTTAATTATTTTTGTATTGACATCATATTTTTAAGCGAAAAAATAACATTTTTTACTCTAAATTTAGTTAATTATTTTTGTATTGACATCATATTTTTAAGCGAAAAAATAACAGGACTTATAATAAGGAAATGGTAACAATTAGCCGCCAACAGATTGTTCACAAGATTACCAATTTTTTAACATGTGGCATATTTTGGTTATATAAAATTAACAATTTTACAATCAAAATGTGTCACATGTCACTCGCGCATTGTAATTAAAATCAAATATTTTTCTCCAAAATTAAAGAGTTATTCACTCCTCTCTCTTCCTTTTTCTATCTCTCTCATTCTTTCACTCACTCTATCTCTTTTGTATATTATCATCGATGATTAATTACAAATTTGATAATCAAAATATACTACATGCATGGTATTCTCTAATTACATTCGAATTAAATTAAAATTAAAATATAGTTATATTATATATTATATTTATATATTACTAACTAATTTAATAACTAAAATGTGTTACATGACACTCTTTTATTAAAATTTAGAGAAAATATTTTCTTTTAAAATTAGTAAACCTTCTTCTTATATTCTCTTATCTACTTCTCTTTTTTTTTCTTATTTTTCCCTATCATTTTCACTCTATATATAATTTATAATTTATATTTTATATTAGCAATTTTGACAAATCAACATGTGTTATCAGATATTTTTCATTATAATTAAAATAAAATTTTTTCTTATTAACAAACTTCCTCTCTCATTCTTCTTCTTTATCTTTCTCTCTCTTTTCTCTCATTCTCTATTTTTCTCTACTTTTCTGTTCTACAAAAAATAAAATTAACAACATAATATAATTTAAATAAAAAATATTATTATATGCATATATTTTATTTAATTTTAAATTTTTACTGCTTATCTTTATAATCTATATTTTCACTTCTTTTCCTTCAAGTATTTATTACATATAATTTAAAAAAATCCTAATATTATGATTAAAAGATAGAATCAAAATTTTTAATTGTTTTAAAAAATAAAATAAACTCGAGTTAATTTTATAACTATCAATATAATTTTTTTACACTAATATCTAATTATATATTTTTATATATATAGAAAAATATTATTTTTAAATAGCAAACATAAAAATTAATTATTTTTATTTGTGTAACAGATTTAACACCTAATAAAAATATACATGTTAAGTTCTTTCAAATTTTAGATAACGAATGTTAACATTAATTATTAATAAAAAATTAAACTCTTTTATATAAAAATAATAACTAAAAAATTTATTATTTATTTTTTTTATCTATAAAGACTTGGTCTTCAGAACTAACGAAGACTTTTGTTCCTTATGACCTATTTATAAAAATAGTTTAATGCTATAAATTTTTGGTGTCATAATTTATAATGTCAGAATTGACGTAATTTTAAAATATTTATATTTCTGTAATGTTATTATGGATAAAAATACTAGTTTATATAATAATGGTGTTAATAGAGGTGTGGAGAAGAAAGGATGGGTTGCAATTTGAAAAATGATGTAGAAAATAAACTATAAATATGTATTATGTAGTTGATGGAAGGATGCTTGAATTATCATCATCTTCTAACAAAATAAAAATGGATAAATAGTTAAATTTGTCTTTGAAAGATTGTTTGTTTTTCAAATTAGTTTTTAAAAAATTTTTTAATCAAATTTGTCCATCAAAAGTTTTAAATTAATCGCATTAGTTCTTCTGCCATTTTCTTTGTTGATGGTGCCAAAATTTATTAATGTGGCACGTTAAATGATATTACAACAAACATATAAGAATCTAAATTGATTATTATTAACATGATAAATTTATAAAATTAGATCAAATTAAAATCTAATTAACAGACGAAGTTAAGACATTGAAATTCCTCCATTTAAGATTGATTTCATCTAAAATAAACTCATGGTATGTTCCTCGTCATCCTCCAAGTCTATAATGGTGAGAGCCATTTTCTTGCAAACAGGGCATCTGTTCTTGATGAGCAACCACTGCCTGATGCAAGAAAGGTGATATCTGTGCGCACAATCCAATCTTCCAAGCTCTTCACCGTGAACATAGTCCTCCTGAAAATGGTTACAGAAATTCTATGTTATTAAATAATAATAAATCAAGAGGTAGATATATAGATCACAGATAGATACACACTTTACACATATAATTGTGAAAATTATTTTAATTTTGGGAAAGACAAGTGATAATTAGTTACTTTCTGTTAAAATTACTTTTGAAAAAATTATGAAACACAAATCAGTTTATTTTAAAATTACATATTTTTAATATAGATTACGTATTTAACATGTATTTATACCTATAAAAGATTTATTTAATGAATGAACTTTTGTAAAGAATGTAACTTAGTTGGTGTCACTCTCACCTGACATATGCCGCATGCATCAATGTTCTGAGGCTGCTCACCAACAGTTTGGAAAATTTCCCGCCCAATACATGCTGCAACCTCAGTTTCCGTCAGTCCTAAATTGGGGTTCGTCACTCGCTGCCCGTCTCCCAGAGGCTGCAAATTCAATGGTTTGATAGTAATCAAATGATATAAAAATAAAATCAAATATAAGGTCATTTTAGGGTTCAATTTCCATACCGTAGCCGTTTTTACAATTCTTATCCATGGGAATACGTTGTTGTTCAACACTAATTAACAAAAATACAAGAAACTTTTATTGAATGAAAATTGGAAAACTACCTCTAGACAAAATCAAGTACTCATAAGTTCAAGTATTCGTCTACGATTTTTTCGTTCCTTATGGTCTAACATTATGACAATGTGGATTTAGATCACCAAACAATAATTTCTATTAAGTCATTGAAAGTAATAGTGATTTTAAGCAAAAATGGACTTTGGCCTACTTCTAATTAAGTTTTTTAACTTAATACTATATGATCTTTCAAATATATTGTATGTTTTAATAATATTAAATGTAATAGTAACTTTTATCAATACTATCTAAACAAAATCTATCATATCATAAAAGCTTTCAAATAAAGAACGTAATTCATTTGATAACTAAGTTCTTATCAAAATTATTTTTTGCAAATTGTAATCGACGTCCAGCCAACAAGTAAAGTTGTTTGTATTACAAAAGCACAAACTAATATAAGCTCAATTCATTTATAGCTTTCACCTCATATTGCCGCAAATTCGCATCCTCCTCCTCCTCAATGCTGGCAACCAAGTTGGAGTAATCAAGGATTAGAAGCTCCTATATACAAGACATATACATTTGTAAATTTAAGGCCAAATTACTGTAGATAGTCCGATTCGAAATTACTCAATTCGAATTATTATGGACACATATCAATGTGTGTAATTTGAAGTCAATAATTTTAATTTATTATGAGTGAATTTCAAAATCTATTAAATTGAAACTAATGCATTCAATTTATTTATATACCTAATAGTTTGAATCTACTTAATTTGATTTACCATTAAAATGACTAAATCGACTTTAATCAATTTGATTTACATAAAATTGTGTATAAAGATATACACGTAACATTTTTTGTTCTAGAAGATTTATGTAATTTTGTCCTCCAATTAATTTGTTTATCTAATTTATCCTAAATTAAATTAATGATAATATAGGTATTTAAAATTTTAAAAAATTATTAATAAAAATAAAAAGATTAACTTAACTTATATTGTAATTGGTTCTCGCATAAAACATCTTCAATTGGTATGAATAGTGTTAATCATACATAAAACCCTAACTAACTAACGTACCTCGAGTTCTCGAACGGAGTCTCCATTAGGCAGATGTTGAATGTCACTGCGGCTCTGTTGTAATTAAAGAGCAATTCAATAAATGAACAAATAATAAATAGAGCGACTCGATAGATTACTGAAACAACAATATTAATTAAATATCATCAATTGAAGGGTTTGATTGGTTTGTTCCGTTGTTGATAAAATTGAAGGGGCAGAATTAATGTTGACCTCTAACAATGATGATTCAAGATCTGGTTCTTCGTCGTCACTGATGTAAATTATTTCAACACCAGCGTTATTATTGTTAATTGGGAGCATGATAGAAGCTTCTCTGTGATCCCTAAGGCCAGCAACTGAGGAAGAAACATTTTCGAAAAACATTATTATTATCAGTGCCAGAAATTGATGAAGTAGTAGTCATCTCATTCTTCCTTGACCCTATTGATAATTATTTTCTGTGTTATCACAAACCGAACACACATTCACACAATATATTTTAGTTTAGAATTTCAAAATAAGAGAATCAACCCTATTTTTAACTTGATACGGAACTGAAAAAAATTGAAAAAAAAAACCTATCATCAATGGTCAACGTCAAAATTAACATACTTACAAATTTAAATATCATATATAATATATATTCAAACAATAGATCTAAACAATACCTTCAGGGAGAAAAATTAATCAATATATCACTACAACAGATCTAATAAAAAAAGAAGAAAACGAATTTGGAAGACATGAGCTTAGAAATAGACTAATTTCGAAAATAGATCTGAAAAGATACGAACCTCAATAATAATAAAACAGTAACAACGCGAAGCAAAATAAAAGACGGTGAGGCTATACAAAACAGGCAGTGACAATGAAAAACAAAAAAGTGATTTTACACAGAAAATAGAATATAATAGCGGAAGAAGAAGACTGAGTGAAACTGATGATGATGGTAGGTGTATGTGTAAGAGTTAAGTAGAAAGAAGACAAAAATTGAAATTAAGAGATGACTGAAAGTAAGGTATATCCTAATTGAGAATTAAAAGGATATTTATCTTTTTCTATCAATTGAATCTTAATTTTATGACAAAAAATTTAAAAAAAATAAAAAATATTAAAAATTGTTGATTAAAAAGATTTTGTCTTTGAATTTTTTATTGTGCAAAAATTGAAAATGAACACATAAAAAATAGCATATGTCATAAAATTAAGAGTAATATGGGATATATTAGGTAACTACATAGTGTATGTATTATCTTGACAGGTCTTTATGGTTGCAAAAGTTAAGTTAGATAACTACATAAATCTCTATGAGAAGCAAAAGTAATAAAAAAAAACATTATTATTCATAACAAACTCATAATAAAGATGTAACAAAAATCTCTTTTTAATTTGGATCTTCTATTTCATATGTTAATTAATTAAATGAGCCTCGCATCTTGTCTAATTGTGATGATCTACGTCAATAGTTCGATATACATGAATAAAAATGTTAGATGATATCAAAATTTATTATTTAAATTTTGACTATTAATTAGCTATTAATATTTAAAAGTATATCATAAATATGTTATTGGATTGCTAGAATAAAGAAATTACACAAAATGAATTGAGTGATGTCTAAGTAATAATAAAAAATAATAAATTTTAATGACCCTCTAACATTTTTTATTCATAAAATTAGAGTGAATAAAAAAATATATTTTTTAATATATTTAATTCATCATCTTAAAAAAATTATTGAAATTATCAAAATTAAATTCAGTCAAATTAAAATTAAAATCAAAATTAATAATTTCACACCATTAATTTTATGTATGGTCAACGGAAAAAATGTGACACATAATCAATTTTGAAAGATATTTAAATGTAATATTTCTATAAATAAAAAATAAAAATAAATAAAATACTAATAAATTTTCAGATTATTATATCAAAAATATTTTATAAAGTAAAACAAAATATTTTTTAAAAAAATAATTCTAACATTATTTACTAAAATATATTTTTTTTAAATTTAGAGTAAATTAGATAGAGTCATTCTAATTTAAAAAAATCGAGTTACTTTTCTTGATTTTAGTATTATTTAAGTGATCTTTTTCTGATTTTATGCTAGAATTAAAGAATGAAATTATCGCTCAATTTTAATTTAAATTGAACCCACCCATTTATTTTTATACACTCTAATCACTATAAATTTTTTCTCATTTGATATATTTAACTCATAAAATTTTTTCTTCTACCTTCATACTTTAACTAGTATTTTTACTATTTTATTTATATTGTGAATAAATCAAAATGTATCAAATACGATTTAGTCAATTCATTACTATGACAACATTTTAAAAGATTAAACTATATGTTCACTCAATTACAATTTAAATTGGAGTTGGTCTATTTTGATTTTGTCCAAAATTAGGATAGGTTTACCTGACTTTTTTTTTATAAAAAAATGTGTATAAAAATAATGTTAAAATAATTTGTTTTAAAAAATAATATTTTATTTTTAAAAACCCTCAAAAAATTGTTTTAAATGAAAAATTGATCTTTATTAATAAAGATAAAAAATACTAAAAAATTAAAAACACAAATGAAAAGTTGAGAACATATATATCAAGAAAGAAGAAAAAATTGAGAAAATTTTTTTGAAAAGTTGAAAAACACTAATAAAAAGGATCGGCACCCATATATCTCACTACTACATTAGATCTATATATATGTATCGTTCACTATTTTTCACAAAAATAAGGAGATTGCATTAACATATATTAAATAGGAGAGTTGGTGGACAGTAAACCAGAAAATGAAAATTTTAGAGATTTTTTTCGTTAATACACTGTATCTCTTTTATTCTTTTAGTGTATCTATATATGTATGAACAATGTGAGCCTAGTGAGAAGTCTAACTTATAAAGTGAATTGAAGCATATTCTCCATGTAAGGCAAGTGTGCTTCTTTGTAATATTAATGATTAATGATATATAATAATTAGAAAAAGTGAAATACCTACCATGATATCGTGGACTATATAGATATTTAATTTATCATCTTAGATTCTTTAATAATATCTATTCTAGCACTAAATTCTTATTTTTGACTCTAAATTTACTTAATTATTTGTGTGATGACATTATGTTTTTAAGTAGAAAAATAACCGGACTTGTAATAAAAAAAAGTAACAATTAACCGCCAACGCATTGTTCACAAGATTACCCAGGCTCCCCCTCAAAGATTGTCATCTTTATGTCATGACGAACATGGTGTTAATTTACATGAAATTGTCTTTATATAAATTAATAGTTAAAAATTATTAGATGATAGTTTAGTCAAATTTATTAAATTATTAAACGATTTTTAACTATTAACTATTTAACTTCACATGATTTTCATTCATAAAATATATATAATAACTAATTGAAAATCATAATAAATCATGGAATATTTTTTTCTTTTATCAATTTTTTTCTATTTTTTAATAATATATATAAGAACAGTGGCGAAACTTCAAACAAAATTTTGGGGGGCAAAAATTTAACATAAAAATTTAATAATAATATTTATATCAAAATAAAATTTATAAATATAATTATTCTTTAAGTTTGTTACTAATAAGATAATAAATAAATAATTCTACAGGATAGAGGATAATTGTCTAGATGCTTTTGATATGGACCCCATTTAAGATAAGCTCGTCTAACCTCATCTCTCTGGTTTAGGTGATATTACCAAATTTGAAGCCGTTTTCCAGGGTCTCATACCAAAGAATTAAGGTCAAACTCATCAGATGCAACTCTTTGAATTTTTGAAAGTTGTATCTCACTTTCTTCGTGATTCATTAAAGTAGAAGAACTATTTACAGGCATTGATATTATAGAAGTTATATGTTCTCCTTCTTGAATATTAGCCTTCCTCTTAAAAAATGCATCAATTCTTTGATTTTTCATCATTATTTTGTATAAAAATTTGAATATATATCCTGTAAAATATGTAAAAAAAATTAGAAAGATAAATATTAAAATTTATATCATATAAAAAATTAAATTAAATAAATAATAATATATAAAATAATATTAAATTAAATAAATTAAAAATACCTAATTTTTTAACAAAGCGTGCTTTTTATAATGAGAAGCAAAGCAGCAAGGAGCGTGTCTTTTTATGATTATTTTTATTTTTATTTTGTTAGATGATTTTTTTATTCTTATCTTTTTTTGTTAGATGATCTTTTTTATTTTTATCTTTTTTTGTTAGATAACTTTTTTGATATGATTTGATTTTTATCTTTTAATTTTGATGTGTTGTGAAGCCAACAAAGACCCACTCTAAAACTAAAAATTATTATGCAATAAAAGCATGAGATATGGATTGAACCTAGATACTCTAGGTTATAATAAAGTATTTGAGACAACTCAATTATTCTTTATTTTTTGAAGAACTACTACTAATTTTTTTATAAAAAATTTGGGAAGCCAAGCCTCCATTGCCCTAGTGAAGCCCCGCCTCTGTATAAGAGTGATGAGTCTATAATTTATATACATTCTTCATTTCTCAATTTATTAAAGTAGGAAAATGCATATAGACTCATTACATTTATTTTAAAAAAAATTGATGAAAGGAAAATATTTATGTAAACCCCGCTAAAATCGGTAAATAAGTAGTCAATAAATCGAATTTTAAATAGGAAGATTAAAAATGCAAAACCAATATCAAAATAGGATAGAGCTCGTCAAAACGAGAATTTTGATATAAATTTCGAAAAATTTGACCCAAAGTTAGACCGGATGGACCGAACCGGTTGAACCAGGGCCCAAACCGGGCCTGTGGATCCAACCGGACCCAAACACTTAAAAGGAACAAAAGCTCTCTTCTCCCTCATTATCATCAACAACGCCAAAATAGAAGGGGGAAGGAGGAGAGCTTCCCTAACCCTCTCCAAGATTTCCAACCACCATAACTTCCTCGTTTGAGCTACGATCGCCGCACCGTTCGCGGCCACGTGTCCAGCGCGTCAAGCTCTACACTTCTGTCGAATCAATTTTACCAGTAAGCTCCATTTCTATTTCATAATCTCTACCCCCTTCCTAATCTTGAAATTGGAATTCTATGTTGAGATTTTGCCAATTTTGATATTTTAGGTTCGATTTAACTTGTGGAGCTTACTGGGTTTGAGTTGCTACGCGTGTGGGAGTAGTAAGGTTACCGTAATATTAAATTTAATTTTCAACCCATTAGGTAAAATCTGATTTGGTAACAAATGTGTGTAATAGGTGTGAATTGAGTTCATATATATGCGTTGGAAAGTGAAAAGTGAGTATTTGGAGGCTTATGGGTGATTGAAGCTTGGTTTGTGGCTGGTTTATTTAAGCTTGGAAGGGCTGTATCCTAGCTTGTGGGGCTGCCTTGGAGTGAATTAAGTGATCGGCCAAGGTATGGTTTAGGTTTCGCGCGTTTAACATTTAAGGTGTTGTGAAAACTTGGGCTAGAAGAACCATAGGTTAAGTTGAATTGATTATTTGCATTAAATGTTAGCCTTGTGAAGTTGTTGGTTAAATTTATGGTTGAACTTGTATTGGAAATTAATGAGTAATAAAGGGTTGATTTATGTGTTGGAGGGATAACAAGCTTGTGAAGTGTTGATATGTATATATTAATGAAAGGTTATTTATATATGTGATATATGTTGAGTTGTGTTTGTGAGTTGTTGAAGTAAAGAGTATGTATTCTTGGGATTGAGCTAGTATTGGGAGTCATGAGCAAGAATTGTTATTGTTGAACATGTGTGTTTGAGATCATTAGTGGTGGATTGATGAAGGTGTTGGTAGGTGTAAGAAAGTGTTGATATATGTTGATATATGTTGGGGGTTAAGGATTGTTGAGTTGGTTAAAGACAATTTTGGTTATGGTTGTTAATGAAATGGGATGATATGTTAATAATATGCAAGTCTTGATGGTAAGGAACATGAGTTTGATGAAAATGAGGTTTGGATGTAAAATTGGTAAAAAAAAATAGATTTTGGTGAACTTTGGAGGTCCATAACTTGTTCTCCAAATTTTGGATGGAATTGTGGTTTGTTTCAAATGAAAGATGATTTTACAAGCTTTTAAACGATACTAATTTTGTAAAAAAATAAAACTTTGTAGAGAAAGTTATGGACGATGGAAGTTGGCATGTGAATTTATGTTACAAGGTACCAAAAACAGGGTTGCAGCAGATTTCTGGGCATTCTGCCCATTTTTGAAAAAACGCCTATCCACGCATACGTGTGGTTCACGCGTACACGTGACGTAGAATTTTGGCGACGCATGAGCGAGAAGCATGCGTACGCGTGACTTGTTGTACGCTCCACGCGTGCGCGTGGCCCCTATTTGCTACAAAACTGGATTTTGGCTGTTTTAAACCAAATTTTTACTTCTACACCTCCATTTTCTTCCCTTTTAGACTTAGAGTATAGTACTAAGTCCAGTAGCTAGTTGGAGCTAGGAAAATAAGCTAACTTGGGGATGAAGTAAGAGGTAAATGATGACGTATATGAAGAAGATGAGAATATTAAAGAACTTTAATGCCAAGGCTTGAGAAATGATTATATATTGATTATGAAAATGAAATGGCTTATGAATGATGATATCTGAGACACGAGTTTCCCTGGAAAAAAACTGTGGCTTGCCACCGCGTGTTCCAGGTTGAATCTCGATACTCTGTTGACCCTACGTCGTAAGGGTGACCGGGCATGTATAAATTCCCGTGTATGGATAGCCCCCATTGAGTGATTATATGATGATTGAATGTGAAATCTATGCATAGACTCTTGGGGATGCACGACGGGAGACAGTCTAAGGTTTTCGGACTTGTCGGGTTGGCTGGATAACCGACAAATGGGCCCCATCAGTCATAGGACTGGCATGCATCATGTGCATTTGTTTATTTTGATTGCTATGCATTTCCTGAGTTTGCCTAACTGTATGTATACATCCTGCTACCTGCTATACTTGCTACCTGCACTATCTGCCTATTACTTGTGCGTGAATTTGTCTGGTAGCTTATCTTTGTTGAATTATGGAAGATGGAGGAACGGAAGAAAGGTGAAATGGTTTGATGTTAAGTTAAGTTTAAGATTGAGTGAGTTTAGGCAGGTTTAGTATACCTACCCTTATTTATGGCTTTTGTTTAGAAATTAAGTTTTACAATTGTATGACAAAGTTCTAGGATTGCCTCTGGCATTCCCTGGCATTCCCAGAACTTTATTTATTATACGCGTGGCACCTTTACCATGTTGAGAACCTCCGGTTCTCATCCCATACTGTGTTGCTATTTTCAGATGCAGGTCGAGAGGCTCCTCCCTAGGCGTCTGGGTTCCTGAAGCGGAGTAGTCCCTGGGATATTTGGTTTATCAGTTTATGTATATATGTACTTAGTTACTTAGCTTTCTCTCCAAGAAACTTGTTATTTTGTTCCTCATAGAGGTTACAGGAGAGTTAGGACTTTATTTATGTATTTTGGGTATTTTGGGTGCTGGTATATATATGTAAATATTTTCTGGCCAGCCTTGGCTTCGCAGGCTGAGTCAGGAGCTAGTTTCACTGTATCCTTGGCTCTCTTTTCGTTCTTTTGCTTATTTATATCTATAATCTTTAGGTTTCTTAGCACGTAAGTAATTCTGTTCCTTGAGCATTGTGCTTTTTATTTTGCAATTTTGTTTTACCCGTTTTTCAAGGCTCCTAGTTAAGTACCTCTTTTCGTATTATATATATATATTTATTTATTTATTTATTTTTAGAGGTCGTAATACCTTACTTTCTCAGTCTTATGACTTAAGCATAAGATTAAGTATGGTAGGGTATTACATTATGGTATCAGAACAGTTCGTTCCTATAGAGCCTGAGGGACGGACTGTCTATGCTTCTGGGCATACTCTGGGTGTCTATACATGCTATTTAGGATATCTAACTGATATATGTGGCATGAATGTTTGTGAGCATGCATTTGGGACTCTTAAGCACTAAACTTGAGATATTGAGATTGATCACCTTAATATCAATTGTTTGGTGTGAACAGGGACCAAATGTCGACTCGCGGATCCGAGGGAAGTAACTGGAGGGAAAATCCTAGGACCGAACCGATGCGAGGACTCCGAGATGGAAGCTCGGGTGCTGGTACGAGCAACATAGGTCAATACTATAGGTCTTTGACCCTTACTAATTTCCTCAAGAGTGGTCCACCTCAGTTTAATGGAAATGCCAATGTATTAGAGGCTGATCGGTGGTTTCGAGATGTGGAGAGGTTTTTATATACTCAGCACATACCAGAAGCACAGTCGGTAGAAATAGTGACTTACATGTTGGAGGGAGATGCTCAGAAGTGGTGGCAGGAGTTATATTATACCTTGCAGATGGAGTTAACAGATATCCCTTGGCATAGATTCAAGACTGAATTTTATGGAAAATATTTCTTAGATGCACTTCGCATTGCAAAGGAGTTGGATTTAATGCAGCTAAAGCAAGAGAATATGTCTGTTGCTGACTATACCCATGAATTCGACAACCTGTGTCGCCTCTCAAAAGTCTGTCAAGGAAATCCAGTCGACTATGAGGCGTGGAAGTGTGCTCAGTATGAGAAAGGACTTAGGAGAGATATCTTCAACTGCGTGTATCCGCAAAGGATAACGGATTTCACTGAATTGGTTAAGAAAAGTCAGTTCGTAGAAGATTACTCTAGGAAGTGGGCAATACTACAGGAAGGCTATGGAGAGACAGCCCCAGATAGGAAACCCCGGGATGCATCCCAATCCGATTGTTAGACCCGAGGTAACCATGAAATAGTAGTTGGAGTTTTAGCTACTTTGTATATCATTAATATGTATTATCCATTTGTGAAGCATGATAAGCTTTTATGATCGTGGAGTTCGAGCCAATGGTTAGTCGAAGACTATTAGTTTCCGAGAGGGAGCGATACTTAGCTAACTTAGAGGAGTGGCTAGATTTCTGAAGGATAAAAATCAGAACGACTTTACGGAAGCAAGGTGGAATATACCTAAGGAATTGGAACTGTCGAGGGTTATACGGAGTTACCATTTGAAAACCAGTGACGTTAAAGACTTCGAGGAAGAGGAATAGAGCGGATTTAACCTTTAGTTGCTAATTAATTAAGGGACAAGTACAGGTGAGACCAAATTTCTATACGAGAGAATTTTCAAGACCATTTTTGAAGATGTACCAGAACTTCCACCTTAGAGAGAACGTGAGTCTGCGATAGACTTAGTGCCGACAGCCGGATCAATGTTGATTGCACCACGAGTGAAGACATCATTATAATCAGCAAAACTCAGGACCGAGTTGAAGGGAGTACTGGAAGAGAGAATCGTCCAACTAAGTGTTTCTTTGCGAAAGTGCACCAACTAATCCTCACGGCCTAATCTAATCTGTCTCTTATAGCTCACATTGAAAACTCTATCTTAAATCTTTTCTTGTAAGAGCCCAATTCATCATTCTCCTTATTTTATTCATTACTTGTATAAAGCTTACCTCTCTTGGAATAAGCTTGGACTTATCCTAATATAATCACGTAAATCTTTGAATCCTAGAGATCTGCGATACGAGAGTTGCTCTCTTGTGGAAACTTGCATTTATTTAAACGCCAACTAGAATTTATTTAATTCGACATGCCTTATTCTTCCTATTCAAGTTTTGATTTGAACTTCTCCCCTGAGATGCAATCAGGTTTCTCTTCTGGTGTTAGTTCGGTATAACTCTGGCTAATTATATGCAAGACTCTCTTCTGATTTCTTGTAAACACCGTTCATGTACTCGTTCGTCTCTTGAAACATAACATTTCTTTGAAAAATCAACTCGTACTGAATCTTGCGACGCGCGTAACTCTTAGATTCAACTATCAGAGTATTCATCCTTTAAAGCAAGACTTTTGCACATGAAAATGAATCAGCGACATTCTTAGGAAATCTAGAGCCTTAATCCTCGCCGATCGTATCGCTCATGACTAAATAGATGCAGTGAGATGCACCTAGATTCCTTTCCTTGTGCATTCCATCATTTCGGTATAATCCTGATTAACCATATACAAGATTTTCTTCCCGATTTATTACGAACACCATTTGTATTGCTCATTCATTTTTCGAGCTTAATGTCCTTTTGAAAATTAACTTGAGCCTATATTAGTATCACGTATAAATTATAGCTGCAACTGTTAAGATGTTGATTCCTTAAGAGCAAGACTTTTGGACACGGAAGATGAAGCATGTAAGCGTGCGCCGTCAAAAAGAGTTTGGGAGCTTTAAATTAAATTCTTGCCGACCACAAAGCCTATGATTAGTTTAATGCGCTAGAAATATACCGGTTACATGGATACTCGAATATGAAGAGAGCTTTCGAACTCCAAGAGAAGGATTAACCCCAATTCTAGTAATCAGGATACCCGAACTTATTTAACAACTCGGAATTAGTGTGATACATTATCAGAGGGGTTTAGGATACGTATAAATACAACATCATGAAGTGGTAACAGATGCCCTGAGTAAGAAGTTTTTAGGGAAATGCTTGGATATAAATTTCGGAGGAAGGAAGGCTAGGTAAGTTGGAATTATAAAATTGGATATTAAGGGTATAGCTAAAGGAGTCAAACTAAATCTATTGCGGTCTTAAAATGTAGCAAGGACGAAATGCAGGAGGCGTAAGAAGACGATAAAGATCTACCAAAGATATTGAAGTCTGGTAAATAGAAGAGAATTATGAAGAGATTTATATGCCTATGCAGAAATAGAGATTGTAAATTGAGGACTTAGGGAGCACAATACTGGTAATAAGGAGCTACTAAGAGTACCGAAGCCGGTTGAATCAAGAAGACACCAAAAGAGGGTTATGTGTCAAAATCGGGAGTTGGAATGAGAAACTATTGTTCAAAGCTACAAGAGAGGATTTTCGAAGTTACCTTGAGGTTTCTAAGATGTATCACGAATCCAAGAAGATATGTACAGCAGCCAACAGTGAAGAACGGAGTGACAATCTATATGATTACGTGTTCGACGCATGAGAAGGAAAAGAGAGACCACCAGGAGCTAAGCGAAATGCTACAACCATCGAAGGGTCTACATTAAAGGTAAAAAGGAATAATCGATTTTGTAATAAATTGCCAAGGTCTAGGATAAAAGGTGACGCTGTTAGGAACTCGTGGATCAAGTGATCAAGTCCATTTTGCCCATCGGAGCAAACTCCTTATTAGGGAATATCAACGAGACTATACATCAGGAAGAAGGTGAGACTCTACAGTACGCTAAACACCTCTGAATTAATTGGAAAATGGAACATCGAACGTCTTAACTCCTGAATTTGATAACCGAGACAACAGAGGAAAAGTTACGCAAATTTAAGTTAAGATTTTCATTAGGGAAGCCAACAAAAGAGATAGGCAGATCTAAGAAGAAGACTTCTTAAGTTGGAAGGAAGAAGATACCTATTTCTGAATACTACTTCAACGAACTAGAAGCGGGCGAGCAATAGAAAACTAAAAGGTTAAATCCTGCCAAGTTAGCCCATTTCAAATTTTAGAGAGTACTGATGGTCAGTGGTGTGCCAAATGGTTTTTGTCGTACCTTTAGAAAATATTCCAATGTACTCCGTATTTCCGAACATTGGAAGCACGCCTCTAAAAAAAGTTCGTGTCTTACAACCTAAGCCAGTTTAAATGAAAGGAGATAAACAATTAGAGTAATGAGGACAGCTTCGGGAGACTCTAAGTATGCCGAAGGACTACCCACACCTCTTTTCAGATAACTGAATCTGAATTTTGAGGGCAAAATTCCTAATTAGGTGGGTAGGATGTAAACCCCACTAAAATCGATAAATAAGTAGTCAATAAATCGAATTTTAAATAGGAAGATTAAAAATGTAAAACTAATATCAAAATATAATAGAGCTCGTCAAAACAAGAATTTTGATATAAATTTCGAAAAATTTGACCCAAAGTTGGACTGGATGGGCCGAACCGGTTGAACCAAGGCCCAAACCGGGCCTGTGGATCCAACCGGACCCAAACACTTAAAAGGAACAGCAGCTCTCTTCTCCCTCATTATCATCAGCGACGCCAAAATAGAAGGGGGAAGGAGGAGAGCTTCCCTAACCCTCTCCAAGATTTCCAACCATCATAACTTCCTCGTTTGAGCTCCGATCGCGGCCATGCGTCCAGCGCGTCGAGCTCTACACTTCTGTCGGATCAATTTCACCGGTAAGCTCCATTTCTGTTTCATAATCTCTACCCCCTTTCTAATCTTGAAATTGGAATCCTATGTTGAGATTTTTCCAATTTTGATATTTTAGGTTCGATTTAGCTTGTGGAGCTTATTGGGTTTGAGTTGCTACGCATGTGGGAGCGGTAAGGCTACCCTAATCTTAAATTTAATTTTCAACCCATTAGGTAAAATCTGATTTGGTAACAAATGTGTGTAATAGGTGTGAATTGAGTTCATATATATGCGTTGGAAGTGAAAAGTGAGTATTTGGAGGCTTATGGGTAATTGAAGCTTGGTTTGTGGCTGGTTTATTTAAGCTTGGAAGGGCTGTATCCTAGCTTGTGGGGCTGCCTTGGAGTGAATTAAGTGATCGACCAAGTTATGGTTTAGGTTTCGCGCGTTTAACATTTAAGGTGTTGTGAAAACTTGGGTTAGAAGAACCATAGGTTAAGTTGAATTGATTATTTGCATTAAATGATTAGCCTTGTGAAGTTGTTGGTTAAATTTATGGTTGAACTTGTATTGGAAATTAATGAGTAATAAAGGGTTGATTTATGTGTTGGAGGGATAACAAGCTTGTGAAGTGTTGATATGTATATATTAATGAAAGGTTGTTTATATATGTGATATATGTTGATATGTGTTTGAGTTATTGAAGTAAAGAGTATGTATTCTTGGGATTGAGCTAGTATTGGGAGTTATGAGCAAGAATTGTTATTGTTGAACATGTGTGTTTGAGATCATTAGTGGTGGATTGATGAAGGTGCTGGTAGGTGTAAGAAAGTGTTGATATATGTTGATATATGTTGGGGGTTAAGGATTGTTGAGTTGGTTAAAGACAATTTTGGTAATGGTTGTTAATGAAATGGGATGATATGTTAATAATATGCAAGTTTTGATGGTAAGGAACATGAGTTTGATGAAAATGAGGTTTGGATGTAAAATTGGTAAAAAAATGGATTTTGGTGAACTTTGGAGGTCCATAACTTGTTCTCTAAATTTTGCATAGAATTGTGGTTTGTTTCAAATGAAAGACGATTTTACAAGCTTTTAAACGATACAAATTTTGTAAAAAACGAAACTTTGTAGAGAAAGTTATGGACGACGGAAGTTGGCATGTGAATTTGTGTTACAAGGTACCAAAAATAGGGTTGCAGCAGCTTTCTCGGCATTCTGCCCATTTTTTAAAAAAAAAAACCCCATCCACGCGTACGCGTGGCGTGAAAATTTGGCGACGCATGCGCGAGAAGCATGCGTACGCGTGTGTGCATATTCACGCGTACACATGACTCACGCGTACGCGTGACTTGCTATACGCTCCACGCGTGCGCGTGGCCCCTATTTGCTGCAAAACTGGATTTTGGCTGTTTTAAACCAAATTTTTACTTCTACACCTCCATTTTCTTCCCTTTTAGACTTAGAGTATAGTACTAAGTCCAGTAGCTAGTTGGAGCTAGGAAAATAAGCTAACTTGGGGATGAAGTAAGAGATAAATGATGACGTATATGAAGAAGATGCGAATATTAAAGAAGTTTAATGCCAAGGATTGAGAAATGATTATATATTGATTATGAAAATGAAATGGCTTATGAATGATGATATATGAGACACGAGTTTCCTTGGGTAAAAACCGTGGCTTACCACCGCGTGTTCCAGGTTGAATCTCGATACTCTGTTGACCTACGTCGTAAGGGTGACCGGGCACGTATAAATTCCCGGTATGGGTAGCCCCCATTGAGTGATTATATGATGATTGAATGTGAAATCTATGCATAGACTCTTGGGGATGCGCGACGGGGGACAGTCTAAGGTTTTCAGACTTGTCGCGTTGGCTGGATAACCGACAGATGGGCCCCATCAGTCATAGGACAGGCATGCATCATGTGCATTTGTTTGTTTTTATTGCTATGCATTTCCTGAGTTTGCCTAACTGTATATATACATCCTGCTACCTGCTATACTTGCTACCTGCACTATCTGCCTATTACTTGTGCGTGAATTTGTCTGGTAGCTTGTCTTTGCTGAATTATGGAAGACGGAGGAATGGAGGAAGGGTGAAATGGTTTGATGTTAAGTTAAGTTTAAGATTGAGTGAGTTTAGGCAGGTTTAGTATACCTACCCCTATTTATGGCTTTTGTTTAGAAATTAAGTTTTACAATTGTATGACGGAGTTCTAGGATTGCCTCTGGCATTCCCAGGACCTTATTTATTATACGCGTGGCACCTTTACCATGATGAGAACCTCTGGTTCTCATCCCATACTGTGTTGCTATTTTCAGATGCAGGTCGAGAGGCTCCTCGCTAGGCGTCTGGATTCCTGAAGCGGAGTAGTCCTTGGGATATTTGGTTTATCAGTTTATGTATATATGTACTTAGTTACTTAGCTTGCTCTCCAAGAAACTTGTTATTTTGTTCCTCATAGAGGTTACAGGAGAGTTAGGACTTTATTTATGTATTTTGGGTGCTGGTATATATATGTAAATATTCTCCGGCCAGCCTTGGCTTCGTAGGCTGAGTCAGGAGCTAGTTTCACTGTATCCTTGGCTCTCTTTTCGTTCTTCTGCTTATTTATATCTATAATCTTTAGGTTTCTTAGCACGCAAGTAATTCTGTTTCTTGAGCGTTGCGCTTTTTATTTTGCGATTTTATTTTATCCGTTTTTCAAGACTCCTAGTTAAGTACCTCTTTTCGTATTATTATATATATATATTTCTATTTTTAGAGGTCGTAATACTTTACTTTTTCAATCTTATGACTTAAGTATAAGATTAAGTATAGTAAGGTGTTACAATTTATATATATTTCTTACTTATATTAAAAGGGAAGAGTATGAGCAAATTCTAGTTAAGGTAGCATTTATTGTTTTTTCCAGTTTTTTGCCATTAATATTTCATACATGAACCGTGTTTATACATTAAATAAATAGCTAATACATACATTGTAGGTAAAAAATATATATGATGTCAGAAGGTTAAAATAAAATCCATTTACATGATACAATCATTCATATCTAATATCTTAATATAAATTTTATTTAATATATAATATACTATCTTCGTTTTTTATTTGTCACTCTATTCTTTATTCCATTATAATATTTGTCAAATATCATTTTTCTATGCAAAATTTATAACAAAAATCATTCATTTTATTTTAATTTATTTCGTTTGTTTCTTTTATCTACCATTTTGTTTGACAATTAATAATAAGAGAGTTAAAATAAATCAAGAGTAATCTAAATATAATTTAGTTTTACTAAACAACTCTTAATGAAAAAAATAGTAAAATAATTTTTAACATTTTTATTTATTACAGTATAATTGATAATTCAATTAAAAATATTACATTAAAAAATGAGAGTGACAGTTTAATAGAATATGTTTTATAAAAATAACATGTATATAAACGATTATGTTATGTGTATATCAAAATCAGTTACTAAAGTCAACTATCATCAGTATAAAATAATACAAATATACATCGAAAATAAATTAAACCACACATGCATTTATATGTATTTATACCTAAATATATTAATGGCTGATTTTGGTGTACGAATAATATTTTTGTATGATAAAATAGGTAAAAACTCACATACAGTTAGAGATGGCAACAAAATTTGAACTCACGGATATCTGCGGAGATTACCCACGATGGAAAGAAAAATAATGGAGACTCGCTAAATCCCACGGGAACGGAGACTATCCATCCCCACGAATAAACGGGAACGGGGCGGGGACTGAGGTACCCACCCCATGCGAATTCGCTAAATCTCTGCTAGAATGAAATTACTTAAACATCCTTTATATAAATGATATAAGTGTATGTTTAATTTCTTTTTTTCTCCGTTTTATTTAGAAACAAATTAATAATGTGCATAATATCTAAATTTGCATCAACTAATTATTTAAATTTGTATCATCATAAGAAGGAATTACTATCACCAAGTTATAATCGTCGACCAAGATTTGTTATGTTGTTATGTTGAAAACTTTTTTATTTCATTTTGTTTTAGTTTATATGTTAAAGATTTAGTTGAATAATATTAAATTGGGTTTAGTAATGTTGAATGTGTTTGAATTGGGTTTGATTTTATACATTTTAATTGAATTGTAAAATTTTTTATCATGATTGAAATTTTTTATTTTTTAAAGTTTAATATCCACATATCTATGGTTATTTGCCTCCCCTGTAAGAGGAAATAATGAAGACCCATAACAGAAGTGCAGGGCAATTTCTTAAACAGGGACAAGGAGTGGGAGAAGGGTCCTTGCTCTCATCACTACAAGATTTTTGTTTATTTGTGACAGTTTTTTTTTTTTTGTGGAGGTTTATAACCCCACCAAATGGTTTGTGGAGATTTTCAAAACCTCCAAAATTTGAGGTGCCACGAGGTCTTTTGTGAGAGTTTTTAAAAACCTCCACAATCTATTCAGTGGGGGGGGGTTTGTGTATGTTTAGTGGGAGTTTTATATTGAACTTTTGTGACAATTTTAAATCACTTTTGTGGCAGTTTAAAACCCCCACAAATTGATTTTTCAATTTAACAAAAATTAACTATTTTGTGAGATTTCAAACCTCCACAAATCTATAATTATTTATTTATTTTTAATTTCAAATCATTCATTAATCCCATCTCATTTACGTACTCTCATCTCATTAATTAGCTACTTATCAATCACAGGATTTTCTATCAAAATTCAACACCAACGGTGTGTTTTTCACGTGGGTCAAAATACACATGGATCAATTCCATGAAACTTCCATTCATAATTTTTTACCCCAATACAACCAAGAGGTATATATTACAAGAACAAACATGAATCTAAAATTAAATTGCACTATATAAGAGTTACAACTTTATCCAGATTGTGAGTGTTCTTCAAAAATTGAGCAAATTTCGAAGCAGGTTTGTTTTCCACTAACTTATAATAATATCCACACAAAAAAAAAAAGCAGTTTCATATCCAATATGAAAGTTCAATGAAACTACAGAGAATTTTAAAGTAACTAAACCTCAAATGAGCTACTTGCATCTGTGGATCCTTACATACTTTTTCCAGCATCCTACAAACCAACACCAAACAAATTAATCATAAAAAAATGGCAAAACAACATATCTTTTAAGGTCTTTAAACCATATTACAAGAAATTTTAATCAACAGGAAGAATATCATATCAAAGACTAACTTTTTGGTTGATGGGAAACTCTAAACTGTCCAGTGGTCTAAGCACTATCAGCGAAAAGAAGATGCCTATTTCACCCTGAAAACAAAAAGAGTGGTGCAGAAACAGATTAGACACATTAAACCAACAGTGGTCTCTGCTAAAAACTTCTATGAGATTTGCAAAAAGATATTACACATACTTTGAGACTCTCTCTGAATCGTAACAACAGCACCAAGAATATTCCAGTTGCATACTGCTAACAAAGAAGAACAAAATAACAAGATTTATAAGTAGATCCTTAAGGATATGCTAAAAAAATGTAACTTAGTTCAACCAACCTGAAATATGACAGGAAATTGTGAAACTGAAGCTCACAATAATGCATATGAAAGATATGCCTTCACCGAATCAATTAAATGAAAATTCTTTGTAAATGAGTGGCTAACTCCCTCCAACAAACCCTGAGAAAATAAAATAAAAAATAAAAAATTCAATTGTCGTCGATTAAGAACAAAAAAGAATAATTTGAAATATTGAGAAACTAATTCGCAGCAACGTGAATGAGTTTCAAAGAATAATAAAAAGACAATAATAATGTACCGTCCTTCTATAAGGTTTTATTTAAGAAAAAAAAGCATTAAATACAAATATCAACATCAAAAGGGTAATGTTAGGTAGAAAAAAAAAAACAGTCAGAACTTGCCTTATTTAGCATTAATTAATTGTCATAACAATTAATAAATGCTAAATAAGACAAATTATGGTTGTTTTTGGCTGATTTTCTTTGGTTACCAAACATTTCCGCAAAACAAAAAGATACGTAAGTTTTCTTTACATCATCTTGACATTAATTGCATTTGTAGATCTAATGAACCACGTATATCACGGAAAATCAAATGGACCTGTAACTTGGTCCAGAGTAAAGCAAAAAAAATGCTTATGCATCATTACAAGGAACATAAGTTTCTATGAATTTTGCTACAACCTATAAACTAGCAATTAATAGATGCTAGAATCACTTTATAACCTGCAGAAGCTCAAGAGATAATATCCTTGTCTTGGTTGTAACTTTATCATTATCTTCCTTTATACCCATCTGCCAAATTTACATTTGAAAACATAAGAGATGTTGAAAGAAAGTAACCGTGATGCTAGTATTTAAGTTGCAGAACTAACCTTGCAAAGAGTGCGAAATGCCAACAAAGCATCACGTTATACTATACCCATGCTCTCCAAATCAATCCCACTTGACAGAAGATTAACAGTTTTATTTAATTATAGAAGATATAATAAGTCAGAATTAATTAATAATTTCTTAAATTAAAAATAAAAAGCAGTTAATTTGAAGTGGAGTATTAATTAATGAATTAACAAACTCACTTATAATCTCGTCTTGAATTGTATATTAGTTTGAAAATGACTGGCCAAGTGTATGTATAAAGAAAATGCATTTTATAAATTTATAAAATCAGTCTTATCTAACCTAATCTTAGTCCAAAATTCTTTTAACAATATATAATATGTCTAAAAACAAAAAAATGTTATTATTATTCTTAGGAATATTGAAATTAAATTTTATAAATACTAAGCTAACGAAGTAATCTATGTTTCTAATAAGTAATATATATAATTGGTATTGGCATTCAAAATGTGCTCATGATAATTGAGAACATCAGAAAGTTTGATAACATAAATCACAAACATATGTATAGTTTCCTATATAATTGCAAGTAAGTGATGGATAATATTTAGCTTTTTCTACTTTTTGAAGATTTAATTTTGCCGGATTCGCATAATTGTGGATAGTTTTAGAAATAATCTATTAAAATTTATTTTTAAGTTTTGAGTGCTACTTTTGTGTAACAGTTGTTGAAAGTTGATGTATTTTTAGAATTAATCTCTTAATTCCTTTTTTTTAAAGTCCTCATTCCGTATGATTAGCTAAGACATTTCCTTGACTCCCTATTTAACACTATTAATATCTTTTTTTAAATAAATAAACAAAAATACACATAAAAAAATTGACATGGATGAAAATGCATATCAAAATTTATAAATATGTAAGTACACTCGAAAATATCACTCTCTATTACATAAGAAAGTTCATTATGTACAAGGATACTTCATTGCATTTTGATCAATACAAAAGAGGAAAATACTCGAAACTTGAAAGTCGAAACATTATATATTTCAAAGGAACTACATTGGCAAAATGAAATGAGATAAATACACATAATAAACTATGTATATGCATGCACTTACATGAGGCAAGAGTACCATGAGTTCTTGGCAATGAATTAGAACAAAAAGAATTATTGACATTGAGAAACAATTTTTACCTTAGTTCCAGAATTTACAGATCATTTGCCATCAAACTTCTTAAAGTCTCCATCAACCATGGAAAAGCAAAGTTTTTGATCCCATGCCTGAAGCATTATAGACGACGGAGGCAAATAATATAAGTTTAGAAACAAGTATTTTCATATTTGCTAAGTCATACATTTCGAAATATAAAGCAACACACAGGTTCAATGAGCCTGTTTGCTGAATTGCTGGTGCTTGTAAAGTTTTTTTAGCTGCATAAATGAAACACAATGACTTTCATTTGTGATTATATGTTGATTTCGCATCACAATATGATGTGAATTATGATGTACTAAATGAGCCTTCAGGCATATATGTATGATATTGCTATATTTTCTGTGCTTTATGTATATACTATCTATTTATCTATTACCTATTTCGTTATATCTATATATCTGACATGTGATCTTGACTAGCGCTACAGGCTCATATGTATATATTTAATATAAGGTCTAAAGTCTGTAGGAAAAGCCGTGTAGTAACGCCTGGCGGCTAGCATTGGTCATGACGTGCTAGAAGCTGGGTCGTTACAGCTAAAGTAGGTTCTAGAGTTCGTGTTCAGTTGTTACCATGCTCCAGTGAGGACCGTGTGTTTCATAGGGGAAAGGGTTTTGAATTCTTCTACATGCATAGCTGTGTCTTGGAGGAGTTGAGAGTAAAGCTTCCATTTTCATATTTTCAATGTCAAGTTTTGAAGCAATTGAACTGTGCCCCTTCTCAGCTTCATCCCAATGGGTGAGCTTTTTTGCGAAGTTTTGAGGTTTTGATGGAATATTTGGAAGAAAATCCCTCATTAGAGCTGTTCTTTTCTATGTTCCAGGCCAAAGGTGGTTGGATTAATTTAAATAGTTCTCCAGGGTTTGTTGTTTTTAAATTGTATAAGTCCTCCTTCAAGGACTTTAAGGAAATGTATTTGAAGGTTAGAAGTGTTTAAGATGATTTTCCGTTCTATTTAGATGAGGATTTAGGGGAAAAGTTTCCTTGTGGTGGTGTTTGAAGCCTCAAAATATTCTCGGTTTTAAAACAATAAGTCCGAGAAATGATTGTGTTGTTGAGTACTTGGTGGAAGTTGTCAATCAAAAACAATTAATCTCGGTTTTTTATTTACTGCAATGAGACGAGAATAGGCAAGCTGTGATAGATTACTTAGGTAAGTTTCTAAAGTATGGTGGTGTAGGCATAGTTTGACTATTTGCCTAACTGTTTGATTTTGTTATTTGTTTCAGGAGGGAAATATCCCGGTGTTTCCGCGGCTACCTTAAGAGCTCGGGTGAAGAGTAAAAATCTTGAAAAAGAAGGGTCGTCATCCAAAGTGGATAAAGGTGCCGGGGTGGGTGAGGTTAACCAACCTTGCCCTAAGCGAAAAAAGGTCATATTGAAGAAAAGAAAATCCGATGTGGTGGATTTGTCAGAGGGTTCAAGTGAGAAGGGTAAGGAGATTCCTATAGAGGAAATTCATGCCTTTATTAATAATAAAAAGAAACTCCATGATATGGCCGACCATAGTGATGGGTTGTCGGTACGGGGAAAATATTTTCCTTTTATGGTCGTGGCTGACGAGATTTGTCAATCGTTAGTAGATGTAGCTTTGGTTAATGAGGTTGGGGACATCGCCATTGACCAGTATATGTAGGTATGTTTGGTTTACTCGTTTGTTTATTGTATATGTCTTTATGTATTTTATTGGGTTTTTTTTTTAAAGGTGCTTGGGTTACGATTGACCAGCCTTGGTCGTAGCCAGGAGGTTAAAAATAAGAGGTTGTTGGAACAAGGTGGAGAGCCGAATAAATTAAAGGAGGAACTACTGCTGAGGAAAAATGAAGTTACCGGGTTGGAAGTTAAGCTTTCTGAAAGGGAGAAAGAGCTACAACTGATGAAGGAGAATTATGCTAAAGAAGTGGAGGCTTTGAAGAAAAAAGAGAGTGGCTTGTCCAGTATGAGGAGTCAGGTTATCGAGGTAACCGCAAAATTTAAGGATTTGGAAAAGAGCAAGGAAACTGAAATACTGGATTCATTTGTTGAGGGTTTTGAACATGCATCACTTCAGGAAAGGTTTTTGGTTCCTGAGTTCGATTTCTCTCAAATGGATCCAGAAAAGATTGTTCGAGATGGAGTTATGGTGGACGATGATAGTGTTGCTGAAGAGGAGGACGAGAATATCGAATAGTTTGTTTTTATGAAATTTGTATTTTGTGTAAAGTAACTTTCATGCATGTTGGAACTTGGTTTGCTCTATATGGTGCTTTTGGACTTTATATTATTTTGCTATCTGAACAAAATACGTTTGTTAGTGAATGTGATTTGTTGCAAAATTTGCCTTAGATTGTTATTTTTTTGTGGAGACATTTGCATTGTTTGCTTGATAAAATTGAGAATACGCTTATATATGGTATTTTTATTGTTTGACCTTAGTCAATAGTTTGTTTGATTGTTATATCTCAAAGTGATATAATTCGGAGTTTGAGATTGGTGAGCATAGATTGGAATTTTAGTTTGTTAGATATAGTTCTAAGATCCGATCATTGCGCTTGTTAACATAAGTCGGCAAATTAGAATTTTAGGTGCGAGTAAATATAAAATGTTGGAATAAGATAGAACAAACTGAAAATGTAGAATTAGATATTGATTGACCTTTGTTTACAAAGGTGCAGGTAGGCATGCCTCGTTAAAACCTCTCCAAGCAAAACCCATTTTTGGAAAAAATCTTGGTAGTAGGAAAAAGAGTACAAGCTTGTCCCTGGCTTTAACTATAGTAATGTTTTAAAGAAGAAATATTCCAGGTGTTAGGGAGAGTTGTACCATTCAAAGATTGTGAAGGACCTCGGCCGGGAGGTGTGTGATTGGGTTGTGCTTCTGACAATTGTCATAATGTTTTACCTTTGTGCTGCAGTCTTGTTGCAACATTGGCCAAAAGAAACCAGCCCGTAGTATTTTGGAGGATAAGCTACGGGCTCTGATGTTCCGTATATACCTTCGTGTGCTTCAGCGAGTGAAAGCTTGGCTTTCGATCTGGAAAGACATTTAAGCAGGGGACGAGAAAACCTTGTCTATACAGAGAATTATTATATATAGTAAAGAAAGATGCCTGTCGGTGAAATCGCCGAACATTATCAATGTTATCTGGAATCACTCCAGTCTTGAGATATTCTATATATGGTGTTCACCAATCTTCATATTGTGTAACACTCAAAATTTCGGTTAGTTTGATGCTTGGTTCGTGTAGTACAAATTGATATAGTGTAAAACTCGGTGTCTGTGTGCTGGCGAGCTTAGATAAGATATTAGCTCGGTTATTGTGCTCAAGAGGTATATGAAGAATTTCAAATTTTGAAAAACTAGAAAGAAGTTTTTTGACAATATCTAAGTATTTCGCTAATAAGGGGTCATTCACATGAAAGAGATTATTTACCTGCTGCATATCAAGCAGAGAATCACAGTATACCTGTAAATCCAAGATTTTTAGTTTGGCTGCCAGTTTGAGTCCTGCAATTAGAGCTTCATACTCTGTTTGATTGTTGCTTGCTTTGAAAGGAAGGTGTAAGGATTGTTATAGAACAAAGCAGTTTCCATCTTCAAGCAAGACCCCGGCACCGCACCCTTGGGGGTTGGATGCTCCATCCACATATAGAGTCCACAGCGTTGGATTATCCGCCGAACTTGGTACAGTGAATTCGGCGATGAAATCTGTGAGGTATTGGGACTTTATTGGATGTCGGCTTTGGTATCTGATGTCAAACTCGGAGGGTTCAACCGACCATTTTATTAGTCGGCCAGCCAGCTCTGGTTTCTGTAGTACTTGTTGGAGTGGTTGATCAGTTCGAACATGAATAACATGGCTTTGAAAGTATGGTCAAAGACGTCGGGCTGAAAATACCAGGGCTAAAGCCAATTTCTTGATGTTTGGATAGCGACGCTCGGCATTCTGCAAATACTTGCTAGGAAAGTAGATAGGTTGTTGCTATTTTTTTCTTTCTGTAACAAGAACAGAGCTTATCGCCCAGTTAGTAATGGATAAATATAAGTAAAGTTCTTCCCCTTGAAGGGATTTTTGTAAAATAGGTGGTTTTGAAAGAGTGCTTTTTATGTTCGTCGACATACACCTCTAGGTTTCTGCCAATTTGATCTGCGAATACCTTATCCATGAGGCATTGGTAGGTAGCGCCCGCATTTTTAAGTCCAAAAGCCATAACCTTATAACAGTAATTTCCATATTCAGTGATGAATGCAATTTTGTTTTGATCAGATGGGTGCATTAGAATCTGGTTATAACCAGAATATGCATCTATGAAACTTAATGTCTTGTAACCTGAAGCATTATCTACTAAACAGTCAATAGATGGTAAAGGATAGGAATCTTTTGCGCATGCTTTGTTGAGATCGGTGAAATCAACACACATGCGCCATTTACCGTTGTGTTTTTTTTACCATTACGATGTTTGCCAACCATGTTGTGAACCGAATTTCCTGATAAAGCCAACATTAACTAATTCTTTGGTTTCTTCCAAAGATGCTTATTTCTTTTCGAGACCTAGGTTTCGCTTTTGCTGTGCAATAGGTCGGACAGATGGGTCCAGTGCCAATTTGTGAGAGATGACGGAAGGATCAATGTCGGGCATGTCAGCAGAGGTCCAAGTGAATAGATCGACATGTTGTTGTAAGAACCTCTGGAATGTATATTTTTCTTCCGAGCTAAGTGTCGTACCTACATAGCTAATTTTGTTAGGGTCATTTAACTCTTCGGTTGGTGTAGGCCGCTCAAGGAACTCGGCTCTTGGGTCGAGGTCGGCAAGTGCTAGGAGCTCGCTAGAGCTACTGACGTTATTCAGTTGTGCTCCTATAGCTCGGTTTGGTTGTTTAAGACTTATATTGTAGCATTGTTGGGCTTCATGATGATCGCTGTGAATGGTAGCGATGAGTTCATCCTGCACAGGAAACTTCACACAGAGATGGATCATAGATACTATGGCACCGAATTTATTCAAAAACGGTCGGACAAGTATTAGATTATAAGGACTAAAGCAGTCAACCACTAAATACTGAACATCAGAAGTTTTAGATAAGGGATGCTCACCTAGTGTGGTTTGTAACCACACAGATCCCAACACTGGGACACGTTCACCTGAGAAGCCGACCAAGTCACCCGTGGAAGGTTGGAGTATGTTGTCACTCAATTTCATTTTTCGAAAAGTGGAATAGAATAGAACATCTGCACTGCTTCCAGGGTCTAGTAATACTTTGCATACGAAGAGGTCTCCAAGCTGAATGGAGATTACCACCGGATCATCCAAATTGGAAGTTGTTGTATTAAGATCGGATGCCTGGAATGTCATTTGTGGGAATTGGGAAGATGTTTTAATGTCATTTAGATTGCTTTCTACCAATAACATAGCTCGGTATGAATGCTTCTGTGCCGAGCTTGTGGCTCCTCCACCTGCAAAACCTCCAGAAATACAGTTATTGACTCCGCGTGGTTGTTCATGGTGGCTTGAAGTTGCTTTTTCTTTGTCACGGGAGTGTTGTCCTGCCGTGGTATTGTCAGCAGAGAATGGTGTATGCCTTTGTATATGGCCACTGATATACTTGTCTAAATGATCTTGTCGAGCTAGTCGCTCTAGGAGGTCTTTAGCGATTACACACTCATCAGTGGTATGTCCATGTTTCTGGTGAAAAGGGAAATATTTTGAATTATCCACATTCTTCGAATCCTGATAGTTTCCAGCCTTTCGTGGTGGTTTGATCAATTTTGAGTTTAGAATCTCCTTATGATGTCGTCCCTCTTGGTGTTAAACTGAGTTCACTACAAAAAATTTTGGTTCAAACGGCGGTTTTTTTGAGTAATTACGTCGGTTTGAACCGCCATTATTACCAGGAACGGCGGTTTCAGAAAGTGATGTAATTCTGGATGCCATTCTGGTTATTACGGCGGTTTTCAGAAAATTGCCACAATTTCCTAGGTTAAAACAGCAGTTTTTAGATAGGTTAAAACGGCAGTTTAAACACTATTATTTTCAAATAAAACGGCATTTTTTGGTTGGTTAAAACAGCGGTTCAAACCGCCGTTATTTTCAGGGTAAAAATGGCATTTATGAACAGCCATTTTTACCTTGGCAGAGTGACGTTTTTGGTTGGTTAAAACGGCATTTTGAACCGCCATTTTTACCCTGACAGTGGCATTTTTATTGGTTAAAATGGCGTTTGAAATCACCGTTTTTACCATGTTAAAATGGCGTTTTATGTTATATAAAATGGCATTTACAAGCCGCCATTTTTACCAGATAAAAGTGACATTTTTTATCGTTTAGAAAGATAGTTTTAACCGCCGGTTTTTACTTGTTAAACAAATAATTTTTTGTTTAAAATTTCACGATAATAAAAAATCGTAACCCATTTTTTGGATACCTATTTTTACATTAATATCTAAATGATTGTGAAAAATTTCTACCATGATAAAACATAGCATATAATATATGTATCACCTTTATTCCTTTTTCTTGAGACTTTTTTGAAAATAATGATAATATATCATCCAAACCAGCACACAAGACAAACAGCGAAGCTTCAAGCTCCAGCTTACCAGCTTCAATCTTTGCCTAATCTAATACCTCGTTTATAAGTGACAGCAAAGCTTTTTCACTTCCCTGCGCCATTCTAACATACTCCATTTAGTATTTACAAGCTAAAACACAAACACAATACCAAATTGAGAAATTAATGTACCTTTCCTTTCCTTTCTTCGGTTTTCTTTCTTTCGATTTTCTCGAAATTAATGTCTGAAACCAATCGCATGAACCCATTCTTGATGTATGATAACTTGTCTCAGATTAACATACTCCTGGGAGTATTTTTATAAATACAAGTCATTAGCATATTCATGTGTATTGTTTGTATTCAGGTTCAGGTCCAACATATTATATGAAAAAATTTTACAGCTCTCAAGACATGAAAAAAATATGCATAAAAACATAACAGATGCTGAATTTTATCAGCACACTTTAAGATTAGAATAGCATAAATCACAATTTCTTGTAATAACAGAAGCAAAATAACAAACACATAGAGTGCAATAAGTGCATTATTACTAAATGTTTGTAATAAGAAACTGTTCACCCTTCCAGTCTAGTCTCTTGGAATGGAGAATTTATAATAATCTATTAGTTCTTGAAAATGATGATTTCAAGTACAAAATGATATTATAAATAGCACATACTTTGCCATCATTAACAAAAATGCTAGAAGCATATAAAAAAAGTAATAGAAACAATAATAGCAACTACCTGACTATGGAATAACTTAAATAGATGGAAAAGGGTAGCAGTCATATACCTTTGACTTGCTGACATCTGCGATAACAATACTGGGAATGCCAATAGGGACTGAATCAAATTTTGCTCCAGGAGAAAGAGTTTCACATAGAATAAATCCAGCTGCACTAAGAGACTTCGCTATTTTTGAAACTTTTTTTATTGATGGAGAACCAACTACAAAGTTGAAAGAATAACCACAAAGAAGAATGTTCCCCTTTATCAAGTTCTTGTTTAGAAGTTAAGGTCTCTGGCAATCTGTGGGATTGTATTTCATAACTGAGGAGTCTAGCACAACATCATTCGCAGTAAAACACTTAAGCTAGTAAAGTGATTTTTACATTTTTCCAACTATTATACAAAAATACACTGTAACCTATTCCAATCCTTAGTCCCAAAGAGATCTTTACCTACCCTATAAACAGAGTTATGTGATATAATCAATAAAAAGTAGTAGTGGGAAGTTGGAAAAATTATGTGATAGACCAATAAACAGAGCAATGTTTATATAATCAATAAAAATAAGTCTCCTTCTAATAGTTATAACCCAATAACGTAGTGGGAAGTTGAAAAACTTACGTGATAGACCAATTCTAGCCAAGAGACCCTCACTCTTCATAAATCCCACAATCTTATAGTAAATTCTTGCATTGCTCTCTGCAAATCAAGTTCTCAATCGGTTCAATTAATCAGAAAAAGAAAAGAAGATGTTGAATTTAATTATGTGGCACACCTTGAAAGATTCATTGTCTGTTTTGAAGCTTATTCCTGAAAACTTCAGCCACACAGGAAATCCTCTTTATACAATAAAAAAATGATAAATAAAATTAAATTAAAAATTATAAAAGTAGTAATGGAAAATGGAAGATACCCGAAGTTCCATTCAACACAGACATAAGGACCAATGCGAAGTTGAGTGTAAAGACTAGCTTTTCGTATTATCTTCATGAATCTCACCAGATCATATCTCCCTTCAAAATTGTACTAAGTATCCTTCTCAACCTCATCCATTAGCCTCATACTCCCGCACCAAAGAATCAAAGCCCTAACACCTTACTGCAAAATTAAAACTTGACATGACTAGTTGATTTTCACAATATCACAGGGCATAATTGTAAATTTAGCAAAAAATGAAAAAAAAAAATAAAGAGCACTTACCATGAGCAAGTGAGAAGAGTGAGCCAGCACTGCCTCCACGATTCCATTTGAGCTGCATTCGCATCGAGACAGTTGCAATGGTTCTCTCTTCATAAACGTGTGGTAAAATTCCACCACCTCTGGCACCCTCGTCAACAACAACAACAACAACGCAGAAGATCAATCAAAGTAAAAATACACAATAATATAAAAAAAAAAACAAGCATTCTCTGTTTCTTTCTACTAGATCATGAACTAGATCTAAAATTATGAAGAGGAAGGAAAAATCAAAAGAAGATGAAGGCGGAACAAAATTACAGAGGCTCGCTAAAGGCAGCAACAGCAGCATTGCTTACAGTGGCGAGGTTATAAATAAAGGCGGCAAGGGAATGAGGGACGGTGACTAACCTTCAGATCGAAGCCAGAACCTCACTGAAGGTAGCAATACGATGTTGCTTAATATGGTGAGAAGATTAGTAAGGACGAGAAGATGAACAATGGCAATGAAATAAGCGGCAGCAACAAACCTTCAGATTGAGGCCAGAACGAGAACCAAATTGAAAACTCGTTGAAGGCAACAACAATGACGTTTCTTGCAGCGTCAAGGATATGAGTTGCAACGAGTGGATGAATGGCAGCGAGGAGATGAATGACAGTGGCAGGGATTAGGGTTCGTCATTCACTTTTTATCGAGAAACCACACTAATCACTCGGTCTCTCATATATTCACACAATACATCATGCGAGTTAAAAAGAAAAGAAAAATGATAGTGGCGGTTTTAAATTGCCACAATCAACTAAAACCGCCACAAAATTACAAACATTCTGGCACAAGCTAAAACCGCCAAAATTAACGAAAAAAATGGCTGTTCTATAAAACCGCCATAAAATTAATGCCATTTTAATCTAATTTTTTTGTAGTGTATGATGCATAATGAGGAGTTAGTTAAAATTTTTCTTACTGTCCCGAGCTTTATCCTCTTCTTTATACTGAGGCTTTTTTGCTTTCCGAGCTTGTCGAAGTTCCTCGATATCCATCTGACTTTTTGCCTTTTCACGGAACTCGGCAAGGGACTTTGGTTTGACAACTGCAATTGCTTCTTGAAATTTGCCTAGTCGGAGTCCACTTTTTGATGGCGTGCAGATGCACCTCGGGGTGGAGATCTAGTATGCTCATGGCCACCTTTGTAAAACGAGTAATGTAGTCCTTCAGACTTTCATTCTGACCTTGTTTGATTGTGTTCAGGTAGTCGGAGTCGTGCAGGTAGATAGCAGAGGAAACAAAGTGATCCTCAAAAAGCTTCGCTTTTTCCTTAAAACGAGAAATAGAATCTGCAGGTAAAGAACAAAACCAATCAAGTGCAGGACCGTCTAAAAAGGAAGGAAAACAACGGCATAAAACATGGTCAGAGGCACCGTTTACTATCATTATAGATCTGAACTTTTTGAGGTGATTTTTCGGATCTCCTAACCCATCATAAGGGGTTAAGGTTGTTGGCAAAGTGAATCTCCTAGGCATTTGGAAATTCATAATGTCGGTCGTGAATGGCCCTATAGAGTTGTCGGGCTCAATGTCTTCATTCTCTGGTGGAGCTTCTTCGTTCCGGGAAGGCCGAGCTTCTTCATTCTGAGAAATCTTGGAGACGTGTGATGGATCAGATTCGTGTTCTGCCTCCTCCGTTCGTTCATTATGATCACCATTGTTTTTAATCCGAGCATTAGTTAACTCGGCGATTTGGTTCGTCATCCTTTGATTTTCCTCCGCCATACGTTGATTTGCTTGTTGCAGCTCAGTTACCATTCGAAGAAGTTCGGAAGGCATTGGTGGAGGCAAATCAGCCATGGATGTTGAAGTATTGAGGCCGAGAAAAGGATAAAGGATTTATGTCTTCGGCTCCATGGTGGGCGCCAATTGTTCTTATGTGGATGAACTTGGATGTAACTCGATCCCTTGCAGTCTAATGCCGAGCTGTTACCCTTCGCACCGAGCTTTATGCTTGGAGGTCCGAGCTTTCCGTCTAGAAATGTTTCACGTTGCAG
Source organism: Arachis hypogaea (assembly GCF_003086295.3). Taxonomy (NCBI): domain Eukaryota; kingdom Viridiplantae; phylum Streptophyta; class Magnoliopsida; order Fabales; family Fabaceae; genus Arachis; species Arachis hypogaea. The sequence continues at coordinate 7,781,610 of NC_092050.1, forward strand.
TGAGAACAAAAGAGGGGAAGTGTACCTGCAAAAGACACTCCAATGTTTAAGTTAGTATTGTCAATTTCTTGTGTCTTTCGAAAATACCTTACCAGAGGTATCTAACGTTTCATTGCTGATAATTATTCATGTTGAAAGTCAATTATGTTGTATTCGGCCGTTATGATGTTCAGCCAAACGTTTTTCTCTGAGCTGTACCGTTTGGACGAGTTATGACTCATTAAGCCGAGCTATAATGTACGATACCGAGTTATATCTTCGAATTTGTAACAGCCATATCAAGTAATTTTATGACATAGTATTAATGATCTATGTTTCGAAAGATCTATAATTTAATCGTTGATAAACTCCAAAGGTAAATAAAAAAAATCTAAGCTTAAACTTTTTGGACGAATCATGGGAGTATTCTCATCAAATGGGCAACGTAACATTCTCATACCCATCAATTTTCACCACCTTACGGCTCTTCTGCATTTAAACCAACATTAGTTAATGTTAATCACGTAACTAGAGATTCAATCAAAGCTTAGTTATGATTACAGACCCTGATAGGACCACATTGGGCCCTAAGGCCTTTGTATGGGTAGTAATCCTCTGTGGATGCCACCATTTTGGATGATGAAAGTTCAGGCTTTGTCTATAACCATAAGGCCTTCATTGCAACCATTGTGAGATCTGTCGCAATCCACAAGTTCTAGCTTTGATAGAGAAACAGGCTCACTGGTGACGACTTTCCTCATTGCTTTTACTGTTGCCATTGCTAAGAAAATACAACTTCCTGTTTGAAAACCCATAAAAGGCCCAAAGAAGCTTACGGCCCAACACCCGTGTAATAAAATAAATAGTAAAATATTATTTTAATCAACATATATGTTGTATACAAAAATTTATTAGCCAACAATCTTTTCATGATGGCCATCATTAGTACATGTATAGTAAAAGAGTAATACTAAGTGATCAATAAAATTTGCTATTTTTCTAGTACTAAATTATAAATTATAGACTCTAAAATATAATCCTAATAGCATAAAAGTGTCTATATCATGACCTAAAATGACTAAGGCCAAGGCATAAAAGTGGACTTATAACCCCGGGTGGAATAGAATTAGGAGTGTTTGAAAATTTCGATTCGATACATACCAAATTCATCATATCATATCCACTATTTGCATTTTTTATGTTCAAATCTGATTCATACATTTGTATAATAAAAAGTTAATAAAACTTATTTTTTACTCTAAAAAAACTTTTATTCATTATTTTAACCCTCTTTACTCCTAAAATATTAGTAAACCAATTTTTTTAAATAACAAAAATAAAATAATATAACATATATATGAATAATAATTATTAATAAAAATAAAATATATATTATTTATTTATTTATTATCTGATACAGATGTGCGGATCAGATATCCAAATACATATATGATATATGCGATCCAATTTTATTAAAGTACAGATAAATACCACAAATTTTTTATATGATCCGATTCATAAACACTTCTAGTTAGGACCAAAGTCACATAATTGAGAATAAACGTTCCAAAGGCGCGCAGGTCAACCAACTTAACTAGCCAAGAGCTAGGATGCTAGATCCGACTTGACTTGGGGAGCAATCAACAGCTCTTTCCATTATTTCGATTATCACCCTTAGAGGAATAAACACCTCAACGTAAGTTGACTTTCACACAATATAGAGAATAACCATTCACTATCTTAAGAGAAGATTACATCTACTAATGACTAGTTATCATTTTACTTTATAAACATCCGAATAGTTCACATATTTCTCATTCTATTCAACTTATTTTGTTTTAACTCTGGTTAATTTAAGTATTAGAATCTCTTTCAAATACCTCTCACCTGCCATTTCGAAATCAATGAGAAACCATCTCAGAACAATTCGTTTCAGGTACACCTCAAAACAACAAGTAAGATGTTGATCTAAAATGTTGGTTAATATTAATAAAAATGTTGGCCCTAATATTTTTCATAGTTAAAACATTATTAATTAAACAATATTTTTGTGTGAATATTTTAATAGTATAATTTTAAAGATAAGACAAAAGCTAATAAACTTTAAGGCTAGTTTGTAGGTGTGGTTTTGAGCATGATGCTCATCAATGAATTTCAAGTTATCCTTGAAAATTTTAAATCTTTCATCTTTTCCTCCCAACCTATTATGTGTTTTTCGGTGCTTGATCAGCCACTCCTCGTAGATAGCCATGGCTTGGTCATCACTTCGCCAATGCAATTGGTCAAAAGCCAAAGAGAGAGTGAACAAAAGGAAAAACATGGTGGATGTCACTATTACATCAGCCATATCAAGAGGAAAGATTGATAACTAGCTAGTTAAGCATTGCGAGGATTTGGAGCTAGCTCAGGGAGAAGAGAAGGTTGGGATTACTTGGAAAATCAGGTAGAGCTGAACAATAGTTTTCTTGATGAAAAACAGTTAGAATTGTATTTTATTGGGATGAAAATTGCTTGCATATCATAAGGTTAAGTTGACCGGCTACTCAAAACACACATCAATAAATCACTTTTAGTGGCTTAGGTGAAATTTACATTTATTTTGGCTTTACTAATATATTTTTTTTGAATCAAAATAAGCTCAACACACTAATGTGGAGCAACAAAAGAAACAACAAGAACTTCGTAAAAACATAAAATTCCTATAGCTTCTGGCAACGCCATCAACCATCAAAAGATTCACTCTCAGTCCATTCGTTGTAGCTCAGCAATGTCTTTCTTATTACGAAGTCCACACCTGTTTCCTGATTCTGAAAAATCCTAGCATTACGTTCCACCCAAATGTTCCAAATAACTGCAAAGAACCCCGGCAACCATTTCTTCTGCTCTTGTTTCCGCTTATGCCTACCAGTTCACCTCTCAAACAGTTCTATTACGGTTCCAGGCATAGACCATACCTCCCCAAAAGATCTCAACCACCTGCACCACACCTGCCATGTGAACTCACAGAGGAGAAACAAATGCTCCACCAACTCTATCTCCTTCTTACATAGTACACAGAGAGTATCACTAAGTCTAATAACGCCTAGTCTATTCAATCTCTCCTTAGTATTCACTCTACCAATGAGCACAAACCACCCAAACAGCTCAATTCTTGGCGGTACCATCCCTCACCAAACTGAACTTGTGTAACTATAACTCGTTATCTCATCTGATAGAGTCTCCGATTGTAGGACCTGCACAACAGACTTGGTAGAAAATACCCCTTTACTATCAAACTTCCAAACCAAATTGTCATCTTTACCATCTGACAGCTTCACCAGTCTTAACCGCTCATGAATTTGATGGACAAGTTCCAGCTCCCATTGGAACAACTCTCTCCACCACTGGAAGTTCCATATCCACTCAAGCCCATCCCAAAATCCACAATCCCCTATCCTCGATCCCTGCTGATTCAAAACAGAAAATAATCTTGGAAAAGCCACCTTCAAGGGGCTACCTTGCAGCCAGTTATCTTCCCAAAACAGGGTACTCCTCCCATCCCTATCTCCATCGCCAGGCCAGTAAGCATTTTGTCTTTTATCCTCTGCTCTTTTATATTAAGATTACATATGTCTTTCCAGGGCCCTCCTTTATCTGGTAGCTGCTGGCTTATTAGCATTACATCAGGATTTAGGTTGTTGCACGAGCAGACAATCCTCTTCCATAAGGGACACTCCTCTTTAGAAAATCTCCACAACCACTTAAATAAGAGCGCTGTGTTCCGGAGCACTGCATCTCCAACCCCCAATCCCCCAGCCTTTCTTGGTGCCTAAACCAACTCCCACTTAACTAGCGGAATACTGTCATTACCATCCCCCTTACACCACATAAATCTCCTTTGCAATGCAATCATCTTATCCGCAACTGCCTTTAGCATCTTGTATAGACTGAGGTAGTAGATAGGTAGGCTATTCAAAACTGATCTAATAAGAACAAGCTTGCCCGCTTTGGTTAGAACCTTTGCTTTCCAGAGGCTGAGTTTCTCTTCCACCTTATCTATAACCGGTTTCCAAGTCTTTACCAACCGAGGATTCGCACCCAAAGAAATCCCGAGATACCTTACAGGTAAAACCGCTTGCTTACATCCCAGCAAACCACAGGCACTATCTACCCATTCCTGCTCACAATTCACCGATATCAAACTTGACTTCTCAAAATTAATGCTCAGCCCCGACATCAACTCAAAACACCGCAATAGTCTCCTATAATTGACTATTGTCTCTGTCACCGGGGGGCAAAACAGAATCGTATCATCTGCAAATTGTAAGTGCGACAATTCGATCTGCTCACCTCCTACTAGCAGCGGTTCAATACGCCCATTCCTGACCGCTTCTCCCACCATCCGATTCAACACGTCGACCACCAATACAAACAGAAACGGAGATAGGGGATCCCCTTGTCTGAGGCCTCTTTCTATGTTGAACGGCTTGGATGGTGACCCATTCACCAGAACAGACATAGTGGCCGTGCTGACACACTCCTTCACCCAATTCCTCCAACGCTGTCCAAATCCCATTTTCTGTAGCACTATATCCACGAAGCTCCATCTGACTCTATCATACGCTTTATGAAAATCTAGCTTAATAATTGCTGCTTTCCTTCTCCTTGCCTTGAGCCAATGAACTGTCTCACATGCTATGAGAGCACCATCAAGTATTTTTCTACCTTTCACAAATGCAGTCTGAGTCTCACCCACCAAACCCGGCATAACTGACCTCATTCTTCTCACCAGCACCTTCGAAATCACCTTATACACACATCCCACCAAACTAATCGGCCTAAAATCCTTAATTTCCTTAGCACCCAAGAATTTTGGGGCCAGCGTCACCCATGTTATATTCACATCTGATGGTAATGTTGCCCTTTGAAAGAAATCCATCACCGCCGCCGTGAACTCCTGACCAATCTCTTCCCAACATTTCTTGATGAAATTCATATTGTAGCCATCACTACCTGGGGCCTTCGATGATTCACAATCCCATACTGCCTCCTTAATTTCCTCTGCAGACGGTAAAACCTCCAAGGCTTCTGACTCATCTGTATCAATTTGCTGTAACAACCCATCCCGAACACCAATCCTTGGTACATACTCCTGCCGGTACAGTTCCTTGTAGAATCCCCTTATTTCATGCTTAATTCTTGCATGATTCCTCACAAGTCGTCCCTGAATCATCAGAGCATCAATCCTGTTATTCCGCCTTCTAGCCGATGCAATATTATGGAAGTACCGAGTATTTCTGTCCATGTCCCTCGCATATTTAGACCGAGACATCTGCTTCCAATGGGTTTCCTTCCTAATGTACCATTTTTCACAAAATCTTACCAGCGCCTTCCTTCTAGCCTCCGTTGTACCATCATAGATCCCCTCACTAACCTTTTCGTCCAACTTCCTAATCTCACCAACTGCATGTCTTGCACCCAACTCTTAAATTCTTCTGCTGAACCCGGCAAACTCTGCAACCCTTTTCGATCTTCAACTTGCAAAATCTCATTGAAGTCCCCCATCAAACAAAAAGGAACCTGACACAAACCTGCTATATAGCTCAACTCCTCCCACACCACCCGCTTAGCCTCCCTACCATGCGCCCCATAAACCAAACAGTAAGCACACTGAAAGTTGTTCTTACTTAACACTCCCTCAATGCACAACCATCTCTCTCCTTTATAACAATTCCTTTTCTGAAACATATTATCATCCCACAACAACAGGAGCCCCCCGGCTACCCCAACAGATTCCACAAACTCCCAATCTACAGAACTGTTACCCCAAATCCTACCAACATCATATTTCGAAATATCCTCCCTTTTTGTTTCAATCAAGCCTACCATGTTTAGATTATACTTTTTCTTCAACATTTTGACCATGCTCAACTTCCCGTCCCCCCTCAAACCCCTTATATTCCAACAGCTCACAATCATTTAATCAAAATTTTGCTCACCTTATGTTTGTTCTTTGGACGACTCCTTCTTGCCTTTTCTTTCTGTTTTGCCAGCTTTCGTTTTTTTTCTATTTTTTCATTATGAGCTTTCAATATACTCATGATATCCACTTCCTCATCATACAGCACAGCACCAGATTCCACCGCCAGTGCCCAGGTAACCTCATTTTCCTTGGCCTGTTCTTCCATGGAGATGCAGTTATCCTCTCCCTCAGTAAGCAAATGGAAATATATATAAACAAAGTGCAAATTAAGGATCAAACTCATACATATTAATTGATAGAATTTTTTAAATAAACTTTTAAAATTAAAAACTTCTTCCTAATATATGTTGGACTCATAGGGTTTGCGTGATATTCTGTTTATTAATAGTTTGGCCCATGAACTCGCTGCATCGTCTTGATTAGCCTGTTCTAGCTTTTCATTCATAGAGATCACACATTCAGATTCTGCTGACTTCTCTTCATCTTCATTGATGCCAATCTGCAATGGTTCTGAAGCCTCCTGCTGCTCTGGAAACTCAGTTGATCCGGTACCTTCATTAGGAGAAGCTGGAATTCCAGATTCTAAGGTTTCTTTGAGCTTCAGGGTGATTAGGTACCAGCTCAAGAGATCTTTGTTGAACACAGCTACCATTTTCTTTTTAATAGTGAATTTCAATGCTTCCTTTACTTTGTGATGATTGGATGAAGACTCGGTTGTGAATCATAAAAGTGAAGGCATTTCAAATCAAACTATGGTGTGAAAGGAGATAAACCAAACATTTCTCTTTTTTTTTTTTTTTTTCTTTCTTAACATGATTTATGTAATTGACTTGAACTGATTGTGCAGCTCATATGGGACCCCTTTCAACCCAAATAAATAGCAGTAGTTCTTGGCCAAAAAAAAAAAAAAATAGCAGTAGTTAATGTTAAAATATATTAGGATTAATTAATATTTATTAGAATTATTTAATATATCTAAACATTTGTTATAAGATATTATGTTTTTATTATTTCGATTTTCTTAGATTGCGTTTGGAAGAAAAACTGAGACTGAGTTATGTTGTATTATATTTAGTCTAAGATACATATAAAAATTAAGAGGTAAATTTGGATTTTAAAAAGTTAAATGATGATACTTTAAAAAAAGTATTATTAAAATTTTAATTTCTATCCAAAAATTTTCAATCACTTGTGTTTCTACTTTCTAGAGGTATTGAAGGTGAAGGGATTAAAATTTTAGTTTTAACTCAGCAAACACAATACTAAATTTCAGTCTTTGGAAAAAAACACTACTTTAACAACTATAAATATCCTTATATATTATATCATCTTACACAATTTGAATATAAAAAAATATTTTTTTTAAATAAACGTTTAAAATTAAAGACTTCTTCCTAATATATGTTGGATTCATAGGGTTTGCGTGATATTCTGTTTAGTTGGATCATGTGCCCCTCTAATCAGGAGTGGACTTTATTGTTGGGAGAAAAAAAGAAAGAAAAATTATAGAAGACACAGTGTATAATCCTATTGAGAAGAATATGTATTAACATGGAATAAAATTTGAATACAGGCTTCCTGCAAGACAGCAACTGCTGCAAAACTAATTCATGCGAACGGAATATATAGCACCCTCAACAAAAATAAGGAAACAAAAAAGAAAAGAAAAAATCACTTTGAAAGAAAAAAAATTGGGTGAAATCAGACCGGAATGCACAGATGCTGGTCCACCATAAAAGTTACAAGGCCGATGTATGTATCCATTGTCCATTATAGGACATTGGCTTCTCCGTTTGGTTGAATTCAGATTCATTCTTGTTTCTGAAAGACCAGCATTCTATTCTCTTCTCTTCTTTATCCACAGGCCAGAAAATTCCTCAGATGTACTCTTATTAACATATCAGTTTTGTTGTTCAGAAACAGAAAGCGTAGATGCTTGCACACCTATCACTTTGGTGTCGTGCCTTCTCTTAGTTCTACTGCGCCTTGTTCTTGGCGTTTTCGTTTTTGTAGAATGCTTGTTTATCTGCTGGTCTTGTGTTTGAGCGCCAACTGACATTTTCTCATTAGATGGGAGCTCAGGAGGGGCATCTGGCCATGGAGTTCGCTTCGAGGGGACAGTGATGTCCAGAGGAGGGTCAATTATCCATCTGCATCAAATAGAGTTACCACATATGATCAGCCAATAGGACCAATCGTAGCATGCTTAAAGTTTTTACCTAAAAATAGTACAAGCACAAAAATTGGGGTGAGATGGACCCCCAAAATAAACTAAATTGACTTTCAGACGAAACTTTAGGAAGTACAAACAGAAATACCACTTATTTGACTAATACTTCAGTATCCAAGGGAAGAGCATATTACGGAGCAAGAAACATAGCAGTCAGCAAAAGTTGACTTAATGAAGAAAAAGAAGTAAAGGGAAAAACATGGTGGGTGTGAAAAGTATGCACCACCTACTTGTTGGACAGGATGTCCTAAATAGAAGGTAAGGCTTAGAGATTAGATTGATGGTAGAATGAGTGAATGACCAAACATAATCTTGGGCATCTTCTTGAATGTAGAAAAATATTATGTAATGATGCAAGATCCTAATCCAAGCATCATGAAAAAACTATTAAATAATTGACTAGATAATCTGGTTGAAGTTTATAGCCATTAGACAAAACCGAAAATTCCAACAAAAAAGCAGAGGATGTCCCATTTGATAATACTTGGCCTTTCTTCTAGCAAATCCATCTAAATGCAGAAACTGACTTGACATGTATTCTAAATTAAAATCACCAATTCTTGGAGAATAAGTTCGGAGTGATGTTGTCCATTTAATCAGGAAAACAATCAGAGACTATTGTTTCCTTGTACTATAAATTCTCCTTTCCCTTTGAACATTTTGGTTATTTCAGGTCAGCCAAATATAAAGGGGAAGAATGTTTTGTATACAGTGAGTTTCTCAGATTCAGCTTTGCATGAGAGTCTCTACAAGTCAGCACAATAGTATTCCTAGATGTTTTAACATAGACAATATTATATGGTTTCTGTAAAAATTCTGCCCCAGTTTAGCAACAGTTTGATTTACCCGGTGGGCTTTCCTTGACTCGATCTGACCAGGATCATCTTATCTATTGCTTCAAAAGAACTACTTACGTGGGGAAACTATGAATATCCTAGAAAATAAGTCCACATTGAATGATACCAATGGCCAATTTAAGTATACATCTATATTCCTAATAAGATTATCCCATGGATAGCATCAAACTTGAGAGTAAAAATGAAGTTTCTAAGTCAAAGAGAAGAGGACTTACTGAGCAGGGAATTTGCTGTCTGAGCGAGCTTCAACCCGCAACCACCAAAGCAAAACTTGGCGGCCACAATTCCCAAGTGGTTCTACCACGGAAGTGGTCTTGAGCAAGGACAATGGACTCTCTACCTCCTCTCCAGCCCCATCCAACTCATCAAGATCCTTAACCCACTCTGGCTTGTCATCAACATCCTTCCATACCAATCTGGAATTCAACACAAATCCAGACCACTCTAGCTTCCTGGGCAGTACAGGTGCCCGGTCATCAATATAAACCGCACTTCTTCCTACATATTGCAACGAATTGAAGGTGTGCCATCCAACTAACTTATTGGTAGCATTACAAGCAGGACCCTGCACGGGCATTGGGGTGGATTCCTCCTCGCCCTCTCTTTGAATCGTAGCCGAAGAGTCAGTAGAATGAAGAAGTATCCCAACCGAAACAGCACCAATCCACTTCACATTTTGGATTTCATCAAATAGCTCCATACTATGCATATTACTATCATCAGCAAACATCACAACGCCATCCAGCTTCTGTTCCCTCACAATCCTGTTTAGTCACATGGCAACAAAATCAATCAAAACATTCCATTGAGGAATCACGCCATAGAATAAAATCGCCAATAATTATACCGTTTTCCACTGTATTAGACACGATACAATACAAAGAAGTGGAAAAAATAGTAACGTTTGATCCATAATCAAGTTTCCATAATAACAAAAGGAGAATGCTAGGGGGAGTCACTTTAGTTAAAAAAAAAGGGGGGGAGAAGAGTTGGTTAGGAGGTAAAGCCAAGGAAAAAGTATCAACAAACATTATTGGTAACGGAATACTTCGAATAACAGAAAGCAACTGGAATTTCGATCAATGAAAAACCAAAAAATAATAAAGAGCTCAGAATTCACGCACCCCAAAGCATGAAGACGCATACGAGACTCCAATTTGTGTCTTCCCTCCCAAGAATTCGGCATTGTTTGCCTAAACCCAACGTGGATAGTTCTGAGTCCCGATTTAGCAATGATGGAAGCAGTTTCGTTGGTGACGCCACCAGCCTCCACCACGATCCAAACCAGATCGTACGGCACCAGCATCAGAGAGTGCATAACGCCGGTCAGGTGAAGCTTCTGGAAAGTTCTGGCGTAGGTCGGGGTGACCGCGATCACCGTCCTAGGGTTCTTCACGCCGAACAGCGCCCTCTGCTCCCTCTGGACCCGCTCAAGTATCTGGTGAGCCTTCATTACTTCCACGGGATCCGGATGCGGCAACGGCCGGATTCGGATCCCGTGCCGCCCGACCACCACCCTGCTGGTGGAGCTCGCCACGACCGCCGTCATGTTCCCAGGGACGCTGTCGGCGGCACCGGTGACGGGAGTCGAGCGAACGTCGAGGTGAGAGGCGATTTCGGCTGCGCCGCGGAAGGGAGCTGTGTAGAGGTTGGTGGCGGAGGTGGAGAAGATGAAGAAGAAGACGAGACGGGAGAAGCGGAAGCCAAGGACGAGGCTGATAAGGCAGCATACGCCGTGGAGTACGAGCCAGAAGACCGCCGCCGGCGACTTTACCGAGCCATCAGCAGCGGAATCGAGCTGGGCGGATCCTCTGAAGCTGTTGCTCCGGCGGTTGAGGTAGCTCTGCTGCAACGCCGAGAGCTTCATTCTGTGTGTGTATGTAAGCGCGCGCGTGTGGCACACACTCTGTGAAAGTCACGCGGATTCAAATCAAAGAGAGGATTGAAGTGATAGAAGGTTGTTGGTGGCTAATGTGTTATTGAGGTTGGGGATTTGGTTTTTGAAGGGGATGGAGGAGCAGGTTGGAGATGGTGGTGGTGGTGGCTTTTGCTTTAGGTTGCTGCTTGCTCCTTCCTCTCTCATTTAATCCTCCTTCATTTCTTTCGATTTACGGATAACTTCTTCTCTTTTTTCAAAATTAAAAATGATTAATCACTCTAACCACTTTCCGCTTCCACAATTATTGAAATGTAAAATGAAAAAATGAAGAAAGGCAGACTCATTCTTCGCCCTTGTTGGTAATTGCTAGTAGTATTTGTATTACTGTTATGCTGGGGCTAGCTAGCCACGTGTACGCGTGGACACGTTCTATTGGATACAGTAATATTTAGATTAGCAATTTGGTAATCCAGTCTTGTTAGTAGACTGAGAGTGACATATTAAGTCACACAGTAATTAGATTTTTTTTTTTTACCTTTTTTGAAGTTATATATATATTCAGCCTAATAAGTCGTCGGAGAAAAAGGTGTGTTAAAATCATTGAAAACTATAGCGGTTAATTACTTTAGATTGAAACAATTAAGTCGTGTCTCTTATTGTTTTCAATTTCTTTCTATATCGGTACTGGTATGTGTTGCCAATTACAATAATATATACGGGTAACGTTTTACTTCTAATAATTGCCAATATTTGACCTGGTTCAAATCAAACCTGTTTCCCTATAAAATCCACCCTCAACTTCAATCATGGCTTTTTTTTCCAAGCCCCACAATTGTAAATTTTTCATCTACGGTTCCTATACTGGGCTTTTTGCAACGGTGTGTCAAATTATGGATGAGAGTGACAGAAAATCAGTAATACGTAGCCACTTATGTCTTATATCTCTCTGTGGCAGGTTTAACTCGTGCATCACCACTCACCAGCAACAAATTCTGCCCATATAGTCAATTATTTGCTGCAAATAATAAACAGTAGCAGGTGATTTTTATTTTAGCCATATTACGGGAAAAACGAAACTAAAATAAAAATTAAGTAAATAAATTTAATGATACCAACCCCTGGCATATGATTATTATTAGGTAGAGTGATTGGGTTCGGTGGGTTACATTGCTTCAGTTACAAACTCAATGCATCCAAACAAGAATGTAAATGAACCATATATAAAGGGTTCCTTTAGAATGTGGCTATGTATACTTTGAAATTCCTCCAACTTATCATTACGAAATGCTAAGGACAAGTTTGCGAAAGCACAAAAACTTTAACTCTTTTATGTATATATATTTTTTATGTAAAATATATGATATTACATTAACATGCAACGACGTGTGATCTGCCATTCAAAATTCAAAACAGAACAAAAATACAGTTGGTAGGTTGCCATCTGTCAAGGTCTTTGGTCCCAGCTACCCATACTTACGAACAAAGGGAATTATTCTTAATTAATCAAATTCTTAATAGAAATGAGTTGGGCGTGCTTCGTTTCATGTCTTGTTTTTTTAATTAGGTGGAGACTGTTGCCTTACTTGATTACTACATTCCACCATTACTTATGCCATAACACATGGGTTTACATAGAACCGTGGCTAAATTTGATCAATTTTGTTTTTCAAACTTTATAACAATATGATCATCTAGAAACTAGAAAGTCTCAACTGGTTACATATTTGTTCACAAATATTCAAATTCAAAGTCCTGTAAACGGAATTTATATAAAAAATATTTATTGCATATAACAAATTAGTCAATATATAACAAATATATATATATATATATATATATATATATATATATATATATATATTTGTTCCACATATATTTCATCGTATAATATATCTTCGATATATAAATAGTTAATTTTTAGTGTATATATAACTTAATAATTTTTTTGTCTGTGATATTTTTCAGTTTGATAGAATAAAAACTAGTTGATCAATAAATTATTGTATGTACAAAACAATATTTAAATTTGTGATATTTATTTTAATAGATGAGTTAACTTATCACCCAATCAATCCAAGTAAATTAATTTCATTGATTTTTATATGCTATGTGACTATGTGACTATAGATTTCTTTTTATCGATATTTTTTGTCATGGGCTTCCAGGCCCAAATTAATGCCCAGACACACCCACCCTACCCAATTCCTAACCCGACGAAGCCAACAGAATTGTTTCCCACTCATTTGCTGAGAAAGACAGTCATCCCCTATTCAGTAAGGCTCGCCACTTCTGCCATATCACTCCGCCGAGGACTCTGATAAACCGCTGCATGTCCGGTGCTTCTGGTTTCCATTGACAGTGAACCTGCGCGTTCTTCTCCCCTGGAGGTCCTTGCTGATGGAGCTTGTCCTTGCCATTCTCCGTCGGCGGGAGCACGATTCCGGAAGTCTCCTTCCACCGAGCCTGAGCCGCCCCATTTACGGTCAGATGCTTCTTTTTTTTAGCAGCTCCGTTTGCTAATCTGTCCTCCGAGCAGCGCCGTCTACCTCAGCAGACACGTCGTCCCCTCCATCAGCCTGGTATCCGTTGCCACCTCCGGCCTCCACCAAAGGTTGCATTGATACCGCGCCTTCAAGCTCGCTGCTTTGCTCCTCCGCTTCCGAGGATCGTCGTCGCTGCTTGCTGGTTTCTCCTCGTTGTGCTTGTGTTCCTCGAAGCATCTCTGCTGCCGGCTGCATTGATTTCTCTTGCCATCGCAGATTATTACCCCTTTCATCGCCGATTTGCTGACCAGAGTCCGCCGGAACGCCTCGCCGTTCGCTGTCGCTGTGGTCCACGGCCGCTTTTGCTCTGCTGTGATACCGTGTCTCCGCACTTCTTCTCCCTGATTGAGGTGCTGAGGCGAATCTTCCTGTCTTCTTTTGCTCCGCCGTGCTGCCGTCTCCTCCCTTTTTAGGATTCTTGCTATTTCTCCCGATGGAGGGTTGGTTAAAATTCTTAGTTTAAGGGTACATTTTAATAATAAAAAATTCTAAATTTTTAATAAATTAATATATTGAAATATATATATATATATATATAAAAACTAACAAAATGTTTTTTTAATAATACTTTTAAAATCTGTTTTTACTTTTTAGAGCGTATGTTATCAAAGACTTAAAAATTTCATGTGTATGTTTGATACTTTAAGGTTCTCTCTTGCATAGCGTGCATTTCCATTGTTTTTGAATTAAAAAGCTCAAAGAAAATACAGTTTCCTAAGGGTTGAGGGAAATAACTGCATTTTATTCTGCAAGTTGAATCAAAGGCATAAATCCAGATTACAGACAGAACAGTTGTTGTGCCAGAAGTTCTAAGCAATAAATAGAACCCCCTGAAACATGCATTTAAAAGGGTTCTTATTAAAAATTGGTAACTAATTTAAAAGAGACTGTCTATTTAGAGATATAACTATTAATATTGCTTTTTTTTTAATCAGCTTAAGCATTTGGAATAAGTGGTTTTATGACATGATATCAAAATTCTAGTTCGATTCTTGATAAACCTAAAAGAGGCTCTTGTTTGAGTGGTTCATGACACTGCCATCTCACTTTCCATTAATCCTATCAAGTTTCAAAGACTTGAGTTCCTGAATTAATTGAAGAAGATTGGTGTGAGAAGAGCCACCAAACTTTATTGCTCTTTTAGCAGCATCACTAAGCTCTCTCGCTCTTCTCCTCATTTCAACACTCTCCTCTCCATTACCCATCAACAAAGCTATGGCCTTTGCAATCTTACCCTTCTTCACAACCTCTTCTCCAAACTCCTGCCACTTTCTCCATTCTTTCACTCCAACCGCCACCCCAATCTTCAACACATCAACCAAAAGCTTCTCATTGAAAAACTGTTCAGCAAACATAGGCCATGTGGCCATGGCCAAACCCGCGTTCACGCTTTCCATCACCGTGTTCCAGCCACAGTGAGTTACAATTCCTCCAATGGCTGCATTCTCCAGTATCAGCAACTGTGGTGCCCAACCCCATATCAAGTAACCTTTGTTGCTTGCCTTCACTCTCTTCTCAAATTCCTCAAGAAAACTCCCATCTTCACCATCTTTTTTCTTAACAACCCACATGAAATCGTGCCCAGAATCTTCAAGAGCTTGAGCTATCTCAACAAGCTGCGAAGAAGGGAACTTGCTCATACTCCCAAAGCTCACATACAGAACAGAATTCTCAGGCTTGGAATGAAGCCATTTAAGACACCCAGAATCTTCTTCTTCTTCTTCTTTTCCTTTTTGTTCAAGTTTGGCTTGTCCTCTTCCGGCTTTATCAGCAGCATCTTGGTTCGCCCACATGGAAACAGGTCCCAAGCTCCAACTCTTGGTTCCCATGGCTTTCTTGTAATGATCCAGGTACTCACCTTCGAGCTCGTAGAAGCTATCAAACACGGATCCGAGGCTTCTTCTCTCTGAGTCCCTAATCATCTCCATCAAATGGGTGTAGCCGTTGGGTTCTCTAAGCCAATCCGGCAGCTGCAAAGGCGTCATCTCCAGGCGGTGCGGCAAACCAGGCAATGAAAACTTGTCATCAGTGCTGTCGGATTTTATGTCCTTATGAGGAGCATAAGTCTTGACCTATATATGTTTCGCAAACATTAATGAAAGTTTTATTGGTCTCACACTCTACAAGTTTCATTTCATCAACAAGCAAGAGAAAATGTTCATTTCGAAGCAAACAGTAAATGAATCGGTTTAACAATAATTTCTTGAGTCTATAAATAATTTTTTAACTCCTTATAATAGATGTTATTTTGACATTAGTATTTTCATAATAATCAAATACTCAATTTCTTAACTGAGTGTAGTGCCGAATGAGCGAAGCAGCTTCCAACAAGTAAGATCAACCTAGGAATCCCCAACCTGGCTGCAGCATCTACAGTCCAAGGGTAGAACATGTCAGTGACAATGCAATCTGCCTCCAGTTCCTCAAACAACTTCTCAATCTCCTTTTCCAGCAGATTCAGTCCCTTTGAAATTTTGAGAAGCATGTCCGGCGCCGTATCTGCGTTGAATGTTTCTACACCAACGGGAAGACCGACTTCTGCAGCCGGGAATTTAACGACGTGAGTTCTGATTGAACGGCCGAGCGAGGAGTCGCGGCCGACGGAGCTCTGGAACAATGAGGCGGCTACTGGGGTGGCTATTATGGTAACATCGACCCCGTGCATAGCGAAGAGTCTGGCTATGTCTACCATTGGTATGATGTGGCTTGTTGATGCGAATGGTAAGAACATAACTTTTATCTTAGTATCAACTTCTTCTTTTGCAGATTCCATGGGAACCGGTAATAAATTAAAGTTAACTTCTACAAAAATAGATTTTAAGAGACACACTACTCTGCTGCTAAACTGAACTCCAATGTCTTTATATTATAATTATACTAAACATGTTTACTCTCTTTATTTTCCCACATTAAACTTCAAATAAAAATATAAAATTAACAAAGTTGTACCACGAGCTGCACGATTTAAGAATAATAATTGTCTGTGAAACTTTAAGCCACAATATCAAAATACAAATACCCATATGAACACCTTTTTTGTATTTAAAATTTTAAATAATGGACTAAGACACCCAACTCTATCACAGTGACGGAACTTGAAGCAAAATTTTGGGGGGCCAGATAGAAAATAATTGTCAACATGTTTTTGATATGGACCCATTTAAGATAAGCTCGTCTAATATCATCTCTCTGGTTTGGGTGATATTGCCAAATTTAAAGCCGTTTTTCAAGAACTCGTTCCAAAAAGTTAAGGTTAAAGTTATCAGATGTAACTTTTTAAACTTTTGAAGGTTATATCTCACTTTCTTCGTTATTCATTAAAGTAGAAGAATTATCTACATGTATTGATATTGTAAAAGTTATATGTTCTCATTCTTAAATATTAGCCTTCCTCTTAAAAAATGTATCAATTCTTTGATTTTCATTATTATTTTATATAAAAATTTAAATATATATCCTGTAAAATATGTAAAGAAGTTAGAAGGACAAATATTAAAATTTATAATTATTGAATTTTTTTATCAATTTATACAAATACAATAATATTAATACTTATTGAATATTCTATTATTTTTTATCATATAAAAAATTAAATTAAATAAATAGTAAAATATAAAATAATATTAAATTAAATAAATAAAAAATATCTAATTTTTTATATTTGAACTTAAAGATAGAGAGAGTGTTATTTATTGAACTTATTAGATACTTTAAGTTATAGTAAAGTATTTAAGTCAATTGAACTATTTTTTATCTTTTGAAAAAGTACTACATACTAAGTTTTTTATAAAAGTTTGGGGCCATGAACTAAGCTCCACCACTGTCTATCATGCATCTCATCTTAGTATATAAATATTTGTTAGGGTAAAGTACTAAATTGGTCCCCTAGGTTTGGGCGTAATTCTGTTTTAGTCCTTAAGGTTTAAAATGTTCTATTTGAATCCAAAAAAGTTTCATTTAGCATCAATTTAGTCCCACAGTGAGGTCAAAATTAAATAATTAATAAGATGTCCTACATAACAACAATACAAGAACAAAATCTATAATCTGAAGAACAAGTATAAGCTCCAGAGGCATAAAATCAACCATTGATACATCAATACATTTATTTATTATTTTTTATAATATAAATAAAATATTTTCTATAAAACTAAAGAAAATGATAAATAAATGTATTGATGCATCAATGGTTGATTTTGTGCCTCTGGAGCTTGTACTTGTTCTCCAAATTATCGATTTTGTTCTTGAACTGTTGTTATGTAGGATATTTTGTTAATTATTTAATTTTGACCTCACTGTGGGACTAAATTGATGCTAAATGAAACTTTTTTGGATTCAAATAGAACACTTTAAACCTTAAGGACCAAAACAGAATTATACCCAAACCTAGGGAACCAATTTAGTACTTTATTATCTTATATAATTTAATTTCTTTCATACATCTTATCTTATAACTTGCTCAAGACATTTTTGTTTTGATAGATATACAATTTGTTTGAGTATTATATTTAAATTGAAATAAAAAATAAAATATTTTCTGTGCCACAAATAAATTTAAAATTGAGAAGATCATAACATTATATTATTATGAATAAATAACTTTAGTGTTTTTTATCTTGAACTGGAAAACCTATATTTTCAAAATACATAAATAATAAAAAATTAGAATCCTAAGTGAGACTTATTTTTAATGTTAGTTGTGCATTTTATTGGTGAAAAATTATAAAAAAATAGACTATTATTTTGTAATGTCATCTGCTTTATCTCTAATTACCTGCAACAGGTAAACATTACTTTCGATAGATAATTATAAAGTTTTTACACAACATTAGTACGTATAAATCTAAAAATATATATATATTAGATTATAGTTTAAAATAAATATTTCTCTTGTTTTTTTTTTTTTGAGAATACAGAGAGTACTATTTTATAAGTCTCAGTTTTTTTTCTGTCGACTTATAAGAAACACCGTGTAAATCTAAAAATAAATTTAAAGAAATAAAAAATAACAAATTTAAAAATAACAAATATTTTATGGATATAACAAGTTAGTCAATATATATATATTGTTTCACATTTCATTTTATAATATATCTTCGATATATAAATAGTTAATTTTTAGTGTATATATAATTTAATTGATTTTTTTTTTGTCATGATATTCAGTCTGATAAGATAAAGACTAACTGACCAATGAATTGTATGTACAAAGTAGTATTTAAACTCGTGACACTTGTTTAAGCAGATGAGTGAAATGATCACTCGACTAACCTGTTTTGTCGATTTTTAGCAAATCGATTGTGGTTCGATATCTAGTGGTCTGGGAGCGAAACCTACTCCTCTTTGTAGATACTAGTTTTCTAAAAGCGCATTAAAGTGTCTTCGATTAGACGGGTAATGGGATAAAAGATAAATTAAAATTTATAAAAGGGTAAAAGAAGCGAATAAATAAAGCTTTCGAAAAGAAAATGTGCTAAAATCGGAAAAAATTGCGTTGAAATTAAAAGAAAACAGTAAAATGCCTTCAACTGAGTCAAAGGGCTTTGACATGAAAATTAAAAGTGCAGAAATGTAAATTGGACGTTGAAATTAAATGATATTCGGAAAATAAACTTGCTTGAAAAATAAAGTTTATAAGAAAATAAATTATAAGAGTAAAAACATGGAAGGAACCCTACAGAAAAGTAACTCGATCGTAGACTCAGGAATTCTCTGGGGATGTGAGTGTGCTTAAATATTTTCTGAGTTAAAGTTCCAACCCTTATTCCCTAAAACTTTCTAGTATTTATAATCCACTTTTGTAACTGACAATTAATTACAGAAACACAACCTTGAATGCGCACTCCTTGGTAATCGTTCCCGCCCCTTGGCTAATTAAACGCTTACTCATAAATTTCCCACATGGTGAATGTCTTCAACTTCTCTACTCACATAACCGCTCGATCTTCTCTTCGAAATAACTCATTCGATCACTTCTTTCGAATACCTGACTGGTTTGACCTATTCGATTCGATAAAATATTTCAAAATTGAATCCACATCGAGTACCTCCAGCCAATGCTTGCACGTGCATTTTTTCGGGAACTACTTTTATCTTTGACCTCTTTACTACTTCGAACCAACGTTCCTTAATCGAAAATATTTTTCGATCAACAAATTGCCCCCTTGGATTAATGTGTTTGCCTTTAACAACAACATTATTGGAAGATAAAACGCTTAATCCAAATTCAAATTTCAATCTCTTAAATCAGTAATAATTACCATTTAACTTCTCATTAATACTGATCCACTCGACACGTTTTTCGAAACATACGCTTTTTCTCTCTAACTCTTCACCTTCTTCGAGAAGTTACCTGTTTTTGCATTCATTCTGCAATAACGGCACAGCAACACATCCTTTAAATTCGACATTGTCGCTCATGTTCAATTTTTCTTGAACCCTTGCTCTTTGAATTCCTTTTGCACCAGTCTTTCTTACGTAACCCTTAACATCTCAAACTTCCTTTTTTTTCGTTCTGCAATGGCTTCTTCCTCTTCTCACACCGCTGCCCAAGACAAGGGTAAAGGTACCATGGAAGCACCACCAGCTCCACCAGCACTTCATATACTGAACCAAGTCAACGATGAAGTTATTGGTGATCCCCAACTTCAGGTTGATGATAACAGAATTTTAATCCTTTTACAGTGGGCGGAGATGTACATTGCTTCCTTGGGCCTGTCGAAACCCTGGAGAGGACGAACAAAAGCTCCCTTTCTTCCCCAGTGCTCAAGGGGAAGACTTATTGATTAAACAAGCCTTGGACATCTCCTTTTTCATCAATCAAAAACCCTTCAGGAACAATCCAAAAATCAACCCTCGAGGAGCCGATTTTACAGCTTGGCTTCAACGCCTTACTCCTTCAAAAAGTGCTGCTTGGGGGCTTTGGGGGATTCAGGAACTCCTAAGGCTTTCTCACTTCGCACCCTCAACGCTCCCTTGGATGATTGGAGCTATGACATGTTTCTGGAACAGGACAACCAACAATTTCCACCTTCCTTGTGGAATGGTTGGAATGTCTCTCTTGGATGTGGCCGCTATTACATGGCTTCTCATAAATCCTCCGGACTGCACACCTGACATGCAACCAAGACGCCACTACAACATTGCCCCTACTAGCTCTTACAGTGATTTCATTGCTCACCACATGGGCAAAGAGGGCACTCCCGTCACAGACGACGAACATGTAGCATTTTTATTCTATTGGTTAAATGCCTAAGCCTCAAAGTGGTCCCTGAAGTTACCATCGAGCCTCATAGTGATCCCTGAAATTAAAAATTACTCATATCCATCCCTGAAGTTGCACTCCGGGACTCAGACTCGTCCTTCCGGCCAATTTCGTCCAGCTGGCGCAACCGGAAAGCTGAGTTAGACTCGTTGGTGACACGCTGTCAGCACAACGGCTAGCTGACGTGCCGACATAAACTGTTTTGATTCAATTTGGTCTCTAAATTGAGGTTAAAAATGCTAATCCCCAATTGAGTCTCTTCTCCTCTCTTTTCTATCGCACTAGAGGTGACTCTCTTCTGTTGCTTCTCCTACCATGTCTTCTCCATCTTCAAAAACTACGACATAGGAGTACAAGGAAGTGGCTTCGAGTCCTTGTCACCCTTCACCAGTTTTAGATGCCTAAATTGACGAATGCATTGCAGCAAGCTAGCAGTAACCGAAAGCAAGGTTCCAACACCCTTTTCACTCACAATGTTACCTCCAGAACCAGTGTAACGCAATGTTGGGTATATCACCCTCCGGCATATTATATGATCCAAGAACTGGATCCCCCTTGAAATATGCTCAATCTCTAGCTTCGAATTATCCAACCTTAATCCAAAAGTACTCACACAAAACTCAATAATTTTCTTCCTAACTTCCACTGCATTCTCCCTAGGCCCTCTAATTCCAATTAAGAAGTGACCCCCATATCTTATGTAATCCATCTTCCTAGTCTTCTCCTTTCCACTGGCTGGAACAAACTCCGACCACGCAGGGCTTTGACAACCATCATTAATTGAATACCGCCATATTGAATCAAACTTACAAGGCCTAAAAAACTCAACAATCATCCATTCCATCATGTGATCCAATTTATTAAGGCAGACATTAGCAATCAATAGACTTAAAATCCCACAATAACCATAATCAGGTACCTTAGCAGCCTCCTCTGGCGTGAAATCGAAGAAAGTCTTCAACCAATATGGGTCCGACTTTGGCTCATTCTCATTGAGAATCCTCTTCTTAGTAGCCCTCCTCTTCTTAACATTCCTCAACTCTTCCTTCTCCTCATCATTCCTAGACACACACTTCAAAGGATGCTCTTTAAGTGCAAATTTTATCAAATCTAATATTTTCCTATCCTTTGTACCTTTTTCAAGACACACTTTTTGACCACATTCTGATCCATAGTATCAAGAATCTCACTCAAATCGCCCTTCAAAAACCACAAGTATCCAGCAAAATTATTCCTAATTGTTCGACACGGTGGTGGTGGCTTTTTGGAGTTTGGGTGGAAAGAGTGGAGAAGGAGAATGTGTTGGACAGGGATTGGCAGCATGACCAAAGGTGTTTGATGAATTTTCATAATGACATTATTGCGCCTGTTGTTGAATTTACATCTGCTACCTAAAAATGAAAATGAAGGATATAAATTACTTATACAAACTATCACATATCTTGTAAATCAATAGTCCAAACCACCAAAAAAAACAGCCATCACAAAGGAAATAAAAATTTATAAGATAATAAAGCCATTGCAGAAGTTTCCATGATTATAAGCTCAAAAAACAAGTACCTATGCACTTCATTTGCCTTGCCAAGAAATCTGAAACCTGATAGCCATGAGGTATAAATTACTTCAAGTTTCCAATAAAAGAAGGGAAAGAAAGTAAGATATTAGTTACAATTCATGATAACACAACTCACAAAAGTAATGGGGAAATAACCAAAACACCCTATAGTTTGAAATAACTTAGAAAATAATTGCATGTGAGGTGCCTTAGCAGATATATCTCCAGACATAAGATATCTGCAAAAATATTAATAGTAATAAATCGTTTGATGCACCCAAAGTAAGACTGTAAGAATATAAGAATTTATATCATACTCTACACAATTTTATTAGATAAGATTAGTATAAAATACTTAAAAGTAAGGTGCCCATGTGAATTCCATATTATTACAACCACTACTGATTCCTGAAAAAATGTTTGCAAAGATGTAAGCCTGGAGTTTATCACAGGATTGCCAAATTCACATGGTTTCACAGCGGTGCTACTGTGCTAGTAGTAATTGATCAACTCTTCAAATATGCACACGTTCTACTGCTTAAAGGTGATTACAATGCTATGTTGACTATTGAGTTGTTTTTCATTAACATTGTCAAGCTTCATGGCATGCCAGGAACCATTTTGTCAGACTGGGATAAGTGTTCATTAGAGCTTTTGCCAGGAACCGTGTGGTTTTTGAAGATGGAGAAGACACTGTAGGAGAAGCAACAAAAGAGAGTCACGTTTGGTGCGATGGAAAAGAGAGGAGAAGAGACTCAATTGGGGATTAGGGTTTTTAATCTCAATTTAGGGACCAAATTGAATCAAAACAGTTTATGTCGCCACGTCAGCTAGCCGTTGTGCTGACAGCGTGTCACCAACGAGTCCAACTCAGCTTTCTGGTTGCGCCAGCTGGACGAAATTGGCCAGAAGGACGAGTCTGAGTCCCGGAGTGCAACTTCAAGGATGAATATGAGTAATTTTTAACTTCAGGGATCACTATGAGGCTCGATGGTAACTTCAAGGATTACTTTGAAGATTACCTCCATCATTTTCTGTTCTCGAAGTGTCCAGATGTCAAAATTTTTCCTGCCTCTGGCTGCTCTGCTTCACGAAGGTAATACTGTTAATCTGGCCAAGCTTCTTCTAGGGTATGTTTTTGAAGAGCTTGGTCAATTTGTGCATTGTCTTCGAAACAATAATCTGACCAGTACTGGTGGTCCCCTCGGACTTCTTCAACTATGGCTTAATGCCATTTTTGAAAAGTATATGACAAAGTTTGGAGGTGGCGCTATTGACAAGCAACACATCGAGGGCTTCCGACTGGCTGACTACAAGCCAAACTTTCTAAATACACAATCGGATGAAGACCGATTTTGGGCAGTTTTTTCTCTCTTCCATACTTGCAAATATTTTGATAATGAAAACCTCAATTTCGCCCCCTTTTTGCGTCAAAATTGTGGTCCTGCGTGGCTCGATCGCTTGCTCTTTCCACATGATACTGAGGAAAATGAACTGGCTAATCGAAACTGGGCAAACTTGCTAGCTGTTCAAGTAATTCCTACGGGGCTACCCCAGCACAAAAAAGAAAAATTCAATGTGACCATGTACGCACCTCACCTTATAGCTAGGCAACTAGGATTTTCACAAGCCATTCCAACCCATTTTCCTCGAAACAGCAAGCCACTTTGCCACATCACTCTGACTTCTCAGAATGACCTCAATTTCCTCCTCGCAACAAAACAACAACACAGGGAACGTTTCAATTTCCTTGTTTATGATCGCAGCTCATACATCACTAAGTCATGTTTCGAATGGTGGACTGCTTACTACTCTAGGTATAATCGCACTTTGGAGGAAATCCAGCAATCCGCCATTCGAACAGCCCCTGCTGCTGAAGGTTCTCCCAAAAAATCTCACAAAAGAAAAGCTGATACTGCAGCCTCCTCTCGACAACCTCAACATAAAAGTCGAAGGACTCCCACCAGGACTTCTAGAAGGGTAATTGCTTCCTTACACACACCCATGCACTTCGAATTAGAACATTTCGAAAATCATATTTACTTGTCAATTCTTAATTTTGACTTTCTTTATCAGTTACAATTGCAACCATCAAGTGAAAGCTCTAATGGAAGTGATCAAACCATCCGGAACATCCTTGCTGCTTCCTCTCAATCAGAGGATACAGCTGATTCAGACCCTGGTCCTCAGCTAATTCGAAGGCCAAGACACACTCTGGTAACATTATCATTTCTACATATTTCATTTAAGTTAGAATAAATCTTAACTTATAACTGTGTACCTTTTATATCAGCCTACCACTGCTGCTCACTCAATCACATCTTCTATGGCACCTGATCAACCACTTCTGCAACAACACCTGGATTTGGGCCATTCCACATCTCATGATTCGATTCAATTTACGGGATCTGTCGAACCACTACAGGCTGCTTTTCCACCTCCCACCGGAACACCAGTGATTGATTCAACAAAAGACCCTTCACAATATTCTCCAACACCAACACAAATCCTTGATCCAATTTCTTCAAAACAACCAAGCTCCACTTTCTACTGAAAACCAAGTAGCCCCAGATTCTGATTCTGTTTCTCGAGTCGCTGAAACTGCTAATTCAGACTCGCCTCAATCCAGAGTCTTAGAAATTCCTCAAAGATTCTCCAGTCCCCCTCAATAGGCTGAGTTTCAAACTCCTCCTGGTCAAGAATCTGGACACTTGGGTACTTCTACCACACCTACAAGTGCTACATTGGATAACCTGATCTCTGTCTTAAATCGAGTTATCCAAGAGGACGAAGTATTCGTTTCCGTTCCAACACTTCCTAGACCATCTTCATCCAGTCCTCTATTCGAGTTGGATGTTGACACTCGAGAACGGCTTCGATCACTTCTCAAACTCTTGGATCACCCACCTACTGCATGGATCAAGGACACCCTCCTCAACCAGCTTTTATCTGATCTTTTGAATTCTCCCTTTGAATTTCCGGCTTCTACTCCGTATTCTGCCATAATCCAACAATTCAAGCAACTTTCCAACAATAGCGTAGCTTTTCAGAATAAACTCCAAGAGATCGAAAACGAAGAGGCTAAGATCACAACTGAAGTAGATAATTGTGCCTCTGCTCTTCAACCGAAGAAAGCTTCTCGGGAAGAGTTCGATCTGAGAATCTCTCACGCTATCTCTATTGAAGCCTTTTATGATAAGGAAGAGATAAAGCTCGAAACAGAGTTAGCCCAAATCAATGAAAAGCTTGCCAAGTACGCGAGAGACGGGCTGAAATAGCCGTACCTCTGACCACTGCCCAGCAAGAACAACAACAAATCATTCAAGAAATTGTTTCTATTGAGACCAAGCAAGAAGAATATAAGAAACAACTTGACAAGGTCCAATTTGACAAGTTCAAGCATGCTGAGGCAATTTCAACTTTGGACAACAACAGGGCAAAGCTACGCTTAGACTTGGCAAGACTTTTGGCACCTTGAAATTTTCTACTTCAAGCTTTACTTTTTGTAATGGTTTTTTTATCTTTTCTGGACTTATGCATGTTTGACTTTAATTTAGCCAACAATAATATTGCTTCAAATACTTTCTATTAATCGAGTTAATTATTTTTCCTGACTCGATATCCTTGATTTGATATGCATTTCCAGAATATAACCCTATCACTTGAAAAGGGCCTTCCCAAGTATGGGACCATTTGCCAAGAAATTTTGATTTTTTTTTATTGGCAAAATAACTTTTAAAACCAACTCGCCTATATTAAAATATTTCTCTCTTATTCGACGATTATAACTTCGAGCAATGTTCTCTTTTTGTCAAACCATATTTTCAAGTGACAATATTCGCTATGAGTCTAATTCATTCAACTCATCAAACATTGCATTCCAATAATCATCAACTGGCAAATCATTCTGTTTTGATACTCTCAAAGTATTCAAATTAATTTCTAATAGTAGCACTGCATCATGCCCGTAAACTAATTTATAGGGTGAAGTATTTGTTGACCCTCTTGGTGAATTTCGATAAGCCCATAGTACTTGGCTTAAAGTCTCATGCCACGTTCGAGGTTTATTCCCGATATGCTTCTTTATCAAACTTATCAGGATTTTATTTGATGCCTCAACTTGTCCATTAGCATGAGCATAATAAGGAGTTGAGGTAATCATATTGATATTCCTCGAGACTGTGAAATTTTTAATTCGCTGACCAGTAAACATAGTTCCTTGATCAGTACTTAATGTTTGAGGAATTCCAAATCGATGGATAATATGTTCCTCAACAAAGTCTATTATTTCACTTTGACCAACTTCTATTAGGGGAATTACTTCAACCCACTTTGTAAAGTAATCAATTGCTACCAAGATAAACTTGTGTTGTTTTGATGAAGGAGGGTGGATCAACCCAATCAAATCCAAAGCCCAACCTCTAAACGGCTATGGTTTTATTATCGAATGCAACTCAGATGCTGGAATCTGCTATATTGAACCATGTTTCTGGCATTCTTGACACGCCTTTGCATAATCAATACAATCTTTTATCATAGATGGCCAGTACACATGATTACGATATAACACCCATTTCATTTTCTTTCCAGCCTGATGGGCACCGCATATCCCATTATGGACTTCGCCCAAAGCAATATTTTGATCATCTTGGCCTAAATATCTCGACAAACTTCCGTCGATCCCTTTCTTATACAACTCATTAGCCATCAAGACAAAATTTATTGCTTGCAATTTCATTTTTCATTTTTTTAACAACTGGAATATTGGGATCCTTTAAATACTGAGCAATAGGCTTCCTCCAATCAGTATCTTTCCATTCATCAATGCACAAAACTTCTCTTTCACTTGCAAGCACTAATATTTGACGGATACTAGCCAACTTCTTAAGAGTTTCTAGACCAATTCTATATCTCGAAACGATTTGGGCTAATTCATTAGCAATTTCATTATGAATCCTTGGAATATGAACCAAAGAAACTTTTCGAAAGGAGGTTAACAACTCCCAAGTAGTTGTTAAATACTTTTGCAACTTCTCATTATTGCATTTAAACTCCTTCGATAACTGCTTCAAAACCAACTGGGAATCCCCTAATATCTGGACTTCCAAAGCCCCTTTATTGATTAATATTTCGAGACCCAGAATCAAGGCTTCGTATTCTGCCACATTATTCGAGCAATGATATTTTAATTCGAATAGAAATTCTGATGGAATCTCTTCTGGCGAAATAATAAGGATTCCAACTCCTGCACCATCTTTATGCTTCGATCCATCAAAATATAACTTCCAATAATCGACTCTAACATCGATTATATTTTCCCCTAGTCATTCAGATCTTTCGAATTATCTACCAGAAAATTTGCAATGACCTGTCCTTTCACAGCTTTGGCTGGGACATACTGCAAATCAAACTCTGTTAAGGCTAGCATCCGTTTTTCTAAACGTCCTCGTAACATTGGGAAACTTAACATATATTTGATGAGATCAGTTTGTGCTATAACCTTCACCGATTTAGCCACCATATAACATTTCAATTTCATACAGGCATAGTATAAAGATAGACATAATTTTTCTATCGGGGAATACCTTGTCTTGATATCAGTTAAAACGCGACTAAGGTAATAAACTGCCTGTTCATGCCCATTCTCATCATCTTGGGTCAACATACATCCAATTGTATTTATAGATGCTGCAATGTACAACTTCAAAGGCTCATGTGGACGAACATTCGCCATAATTGGAGCCTTAGATAAATAAGCCTTAATCGAATCGAATGCTAGTTGATGCTCATTCGTCCATTCAAACCGTGAGTCATTCTTTAGTTTCACTAAAGGAGCAAACACTCGAGTTTGATCAGAGAGATTCGAAATAAACCTCCTGAGGTAATTCACCTTTCCTAGAAAGGATTGCAGTTTTTTTTTTCGATTTAGGTGTAGATAACGCCAATATTGCATCTGCCTTATTTTTATCGATTGCAATTCCCTTTTTATGGACAACAAAACCTAGGAAATTTCTAGCCGATACCCCAAAAGCACATTTTAAAGCGTTCATTTTCAATCCCTTTTTTTCTCATGGTGACAAATGCTTGTCTTAGGTGATCAATATGTTGATTTACCAAAATCGACTTGACCATGACGTCATTAATGTAAACTTCCATAAATTTCCAATATATTCATGGAATATAGCATTCTTCGCTCACTGATAAGTAGCACCAGCATTTTTCAAACAAAAAGGCATAGCTACCCATTCATAAGTGCCTAACGCCCCAGGACAACGAAAAGCAGTTTTAGACATATCATCTTCTGCAATGAAGATTTGGTTATATCCTGAATAACCGTCCATAAAACTTAAAATTTCGTTTCCTGCTGTAGAATCGATCAACATATCTGCAATAGGCATAAAGTATTCATCCTTTGGAATAGCATTATTCAAATCGCGAAAATCAATGCATACTCTTAACTTCCCATTCTTCTTCATCACAAGAACAATATTCGAAACCCATTCCACATATCGCGCGGTTCGAATAAATTTCACTTTAATCAAGCGTTCAATTTTTTCTTTAATCTTTTGATTAATTTCTAGAGCAAAACGGCGTCGAGTTTGCTTCACATGTCGAGCATTTGGTTTCAATTCTAATCGATGTTCTACAAGAGAACGATCGATACCAGGCATCTCATGATAATCCCAAACAAAACAATCTTTAAACTCATATAAAAGATGAAAAAGTTCAGTTCAAAATGGATCAACAAGATCTTTACAAATATATGTAATTCGAACATCATCAGGAGTCCCTAAATTAATTTCTTCCAAGGGATCTTGAGATTCAAACTCTTTGAAATGGTCATCATCTTTTACTGAATACCTTTCAAAACCCAAAGGTTCTAGGTCATAGATGCAATCAAAAGAAAAATCAATAGACTCATTGGGAGTAGGATGAACTTGATCATTTATTGAATTAAAATTACTTCGATTTTCAATACAATGCGCCTCTGCCACTAAATCAGCAGTTTGGCCAGCAACATTACTTCCATTACATAAAGAAGGAACAAGTAAACTATGACTAAACTCGATTGAAGATATCGAGTTGATACAATTATCATTAAAAGAACTTTGAACCTATGTGATTCTACTTCATCAAAAGAATCATCTTTATTTCCTACAGAAAGACAATCATTTAAATAATTATGCAGAGTTTTCAGGTAATCGGAAACTTCTTCCACCTGGTCCATAGAGCGACCCTTCTGAAGACCTTCAAGGAAGACAATCCCAACCAGTTGGAGTAAAATCCAACTCTGGATAACGCAGCTTCACGGATAAACCTTCCAAGGACAACTAGCAACCTTCACAATTATAAGAGTTTAGTGTCCTATCAACATTCAAATGCTTCAACTTAGGACTATACATCCTGAAATCAATATGCAGTTGTTCGACATAGAGGTTCAAATCTGCCTTAATGACTTTAGGCTTGCCATCCTTCGTCCAAAGAAGAACACTTTGGTGTATAGTAAAAGGTACGGCTCCCACACCATGGATCCAGTCTCGCCCCAGCAAAGCATTATAACTTGCCTTTGATGGAACCACCACAAACACTGTGTTTCGCTCAGATGAGCCAACCTTTACAGTCAAAGTGACCAGCCCCTTTGCCGGAGATGAAGCCCCACTAAAGTCCGTCACAACAATATTTGTGGGGACCAAATCATCAGGATGTTTTTCCACCTTCATTAACATCCTTTCAGGCAAAAGACTGATTGCTGTCCCACCATCGATCAAGACTTTGTTTACGTTAATTCCACTCAAGGTGGTGATTATATGAAGTGGGCGGAGATGAGACATTTGTTTTTCAGTGGGTCGAAGAAAATACCCCGGCTCATCCTCCATATCATAGTCTTCATCTGGGTCACCCTCATATTCTCCCAGATACTCGGTCGGAATGATCGAAATCGTTCCGATCATGTCATCATCCCCTTCTTCGAAATATTCTTCATCAACATCAACTTATTTACTTTTATCAACCCCTGAGGATTGAGCTACATCTTTGCCTTTTTCCACCTTTGCAGGAGATAAAATTCCCTTTGGACAAGTCTCTCCATCAGAAGGAAAGGCAATTTGGGAATGCACAGAAGGGGTTGCCCCCTTGCTTACTTCCGCCTGAGGCTTTTTATTTTGATTGAAGTTTCTCCTGCCTCCTCTGCCTCTCGGATACCCTTTGGCTCGACCACGATAGTAGGGATATCGATTTCGAGGAGGTCCCTGATGACCCCACTGTGGGTTACGTCGATATAGAGCATCCCGCTTCTGGAACTCCTGACAGTTTCGAACCCACTGGACACCTATAGCCTGAGATCGACTTAAAGGTGTAGTCATACTTTGTTGAGGAGCCTTAGAACTCTGACCCTCTATGCGCCAAATCGGCTGTCTCTGACGCGCCTGCTCTTCTCTATGAGCCAATTCTTTCTTTATTCTCTCCTTTTCGAAAATTGCCGCTGCTTCGGCATCAAAAACAGCATTACACCGTGGACACAAAGATACGTCCCGGTCTTTAATCTTTTGCTGAACCAAAAGGTCCAACAAACCATCTCCCGCTCTGGGATACACCGATCTAACTTGTGACTCAAAATCATCAAGAGCCACGTCAAAGTCATAGGACATGCCAACCATGTTTACTCCGAAACATGGCTCAACAAAGCTAGCATCGACATTGAAGGGATCGACATCAACCTTCATTTCCTTCTTTCCATCATCGAATTTCAATCGTCCCTCCATTATTGCTTCCTGAATTAAGTCCCTGAAACGAACACAATTGTTAGTCGAATGACTTGTTGCTTGGTGAAATTTACAATAAGGTTTTTCTTTCAAATCTTTCACCGAAAATAAAGTTCTACCCTCATGCAGAATTAACTGTTTACCTTTAAGCAACACATCGAAAATCTGATTAGATTTCGAAATATCAAAACTGTATTTCTTTCCACTTTTTAGTTTTGAATCATTCGACTTTTCATTACTAGGAAGCTTTTTAAGTAAAGAATAGACATATGGGGCCCTTCTTAAGTTCGGCCAAATCGACATCTGTCTCGAAATCGAGTTCCTTTTCTGAGGACTCCACAGTCACATAAGCAACTTTTTCTTTTCGAGTAAAAGGTTTGCTCTTTGATCGTTGCTCACTCCTATATTTCTCTTTCTCTTTCTTCATAAGTTCAGTCTGAAGAACCTTTTCGGCCAAATAGGCTAAATCAGGGATATGTACATTAAGCAACTTTCTGCGCATATAAAATCCTAGCCCCATAGTTGCTATTTTCACCACTTCACTCTCAGGCAATGAAACATAGCACCTACTCCTAGCGTTCTTGAAACGTATCATATAATCGTCGATGGTTTCACCATCTTCACATTTCAGAGCCACTAGATCAGTAACTGCCACATTCATTTTCCCTCGATAGAACTGAGCATGAAAAGCAGTTTCTAACTGATTCCATGTCGTTATCGAATTTGGTCTAAGATTCGAAAACCAAGTAAATGCATTCTTTGTTAACGAAGAAGGAAAAAACTTCATTTTCAAATTTTTATCATTGGCTAAGTTTCCAATCTCAACCAAATATTGAGCGACATGTTCAGTAGTTGATTCTCCAACTTCTCCAGCAAACTTTGTGACTATTTTTTTATTTTTCACCCCTCTTGGAACTTCAGCCATTTGAACAACTTGGGGAAAAGCAAACACAAAATGAGGTCGATTCATAAAATCAACATGCAGACCAACTCGATTGAGTACTTCTTCCACAGTTCTGGTAACTTGATAAAGTTCACCGCCATAATTAGCACGTAATATGGCTAAAAAGTCATCAGCATTTTGACCTCGGAGAACTACATGAGGATTTTCTCTATTCAAAACATTATTTTCATTTTGAAAAGCATTTTCGAATCCTTCATTATTTTCCCTGGTAACTTGATAAAGTTCACCGCCATAATTAGCACGTAATATGGCTAAAAAGTCATCAGCATTTTGACCTCGGAGAACTACATGAGGATTTTCTCTATTCAAAACATTATTTTCATTTTGAAAAGCATTTTCGAATCCTTCATTATTTTCCCTGGCATCATGTCGTTCACCTTCCTCATAATCTACGATTCGAGCAATTCATTCGACTTGTCTAGCAAGACGTTCGAATTTCGATTCGTGATAAGCCATCATTGGATTCAGAATTGTGGTCATCTGTTGAGTCAGCAAATTGACCAAGTCATGATGATTTTCTTTTACTTGCTGTCGATATACTGCCATCGAATTAGCAGCATTCGAAGTAGAGCCCACATTATAGTCACGAGAGTACTCGGAATGTTGTTGTGGATTTTGAGAATTATTTCCTCCATTTATACTCCCAAATCATACGGGAGGCACAAAATTACCCACTGGTGGAACATAGCCAGGAGGAAGACCATAAGGAGGTCAACCAGTGGTTAATGGAGGCTGGGTTGGTAATAGAGTACCATGTGGACGAATATTGCGTCCAACATTCCCAGTTTGCGCGGTTGTAACCGCTACACTTTCACTTCCAATTGCACTTTCCGAATGTGAAGTCACGTCTGCTTGTTGCACAATTACTGGTAGACTATCATTGGTGGAGGAACCACCATTCACATTTGACACTTCATCAGCCATGTGAATGATTTTTCCACTTCTCAATCGCATACATCAAATGATATAAAAACTTTTTGACACACTTCAATTTTAAAACTGTCCCACTGGGCGTGCCAATTTTTTTTGTCGATTTTTAGCAAATCGATGGTGGTTCGATATCTAGTGTTCTGGGAGCGAAACCTACTCCTCTTTGCAGGTACCAATTTTATAAAAGCGCATCAAAGTGTCTTCGATTAGACGGGTAATGGGATAAAAGATAAATTAAAATTTATAAAATGGTAAAAGAAGCGAATGAATAAAGCTTTCGAAAAGAAAATGTGCTGAAATCGGAAAAAACTGCGTTGAAATTAAAAGAAAACAGTAAAATGCCTTCAACCGAGTCAAAGGGCTTTGACATGAAAGTTAAAAGTGCAGAAATGTAAATTGGACGTTGAAATTAAATGATACTTGGAAAATAAACTTGCTTGAAAAATAAAGTTTACAAGAAAATAAATTAAAAGAGTAAAAACATGGAATGAACCCTACAGAAAAGTAACTCGATCGCAGACTCAGAAATTCTCTGGGGATGTGAGTGTGCTTGAGTATTTTCTGAGTTAAAGTTCCAATCTTTATTCCCTAAAACTTTCTGGTATTTATAATCAACTTTTGTAACTGACAATTAATTACAGAAACACAACCTTGAATGCGCACTTCTTGGTAACCGTTCCCGCCCATTGGCTAATTAAACGCTTACTCATAAATTCCCCATATGGTGAATGTCTTCAACTTCTCTACTTACATAACCGCTCGATCTTTTATTCGAAATAACTCATTTGATCACTTCTTTCGAAAAATAAAAATTTGGATTCTCTTAAATTTTGAATTTTAATTTAGAGTGTAAAGTGTGATCTTTCACCATTTATTTCATAGGTGGAATCAAGAGAAAATATGAGAGAGAAACCATTTAAGGGTGAGAGATCACGTTTTACCTTCTAAAATAAAAATTCAAAATTTAGAGGATCTAAATTCAATAAATAAAACCCCTGAAACATGCATTTAAAAGGGTTCTTATTAAAAATCGGTAACTAATTCAAAAGAGACTATCTATTAGAGATATAATTATTAATGTTATCTTCTCTTATCAATTTTTTTTTTTTTTGTGACTACTCTTATCGGTTTAAACCTTTGAAATAAGTGGTCTTATGATATATGATATCAAAACTTTAGTTTGGTAAACTCCAAAAGTAAAATAAAACTAAAAGAGACTGTTATTTGAGTGATTCATGACACTGCCATTTCACTTTCCATTAGCCCTATCAAGTTTCAAAGACTTGAGTTCCTGAATTAATTGAAGAAGATTGGTGTGAGAAGAGCCACCAACCTGTATTGCTCTTTTAGCAGCATCACTAAGCTCTCTTGCTCTTCTCCTCATTTCAACACTCTCCTCTCCATTACCCATCAACAAAGCTATGGCCTTTGCAATCTTACCCTTCTTCACAACCTCTTCTCCAAACTCCTGCCACTTTCTCCATTCTTTCACTCCAACCGCCACCCCAATCTTCAACACATCAACCAAAAGCTTCTCATTGAAAAACTGTTCAGCAAACATAGGCCATGTGGCCATGGCCAAACCCGCGTTCACGCTTTCCATCACCGTGTTCCAGCCACAGTGAGTTACAATTCCTCCAATGGCTGCATTCTCCAGTATCAGCAACTGTGGTGCCCAACCCCATATCAAGTAACCTTTGTTGCTTGCCTTCACTCTCTTCTCAAATTCCTCAAGAAAACTCCCATCTTCACCATCTTTTTTCTTAACAACCCACATGAAATCGTGCCCAGAATCTTCAAGAGCTTGAGCTATCTCAACAAGCTGCGAAGAAGGGAACTTGCTCATACTCCCAAAGCTCACATACAGAACAGAATTCTCAGGCTTGGAATGAAGCCATTTAAGACACCCAGAATCTTCTTCTTCTTCTTCTTTTCCTTTTTGTTCAAGTTTGGCTTGTCCTCTTCCGGCTTTATCAGCAGCATCTTGGTTCGCCCACATGGAAACAGGTCCCAAGCTCCAACTCTTGGTTCCCATGGCTTTCTTGTAATGATCCAGGTACTCACCTTCGAGCTCGTAGAAGCTATCAAACACGGATCCGAGGCTTCTTCTCTCTGAGTCCCTAATCATCTCCATCAAATGGGTGTAGCCGTTGGGTTCTCTAAGCCAATCCGGCAGCTGCAAAGGCGTCATCTCCAGGCGGTGCGGCAAACCAGGCAATGAAAACTTGTCATCAGTGCTGTCGGATTTTATGTCTTTATGAGGAGCATAAGTCTTGACCTATATATGTTTCGCAAACATTAATGAAAGTTTTATTGGTCTCCAACTCTACAACTTTAAGAGTGCAATGTTTGTTATGCAAAATAATTTTCATCATCAAGCAAGAGAAAATGTTCATTTCGAAGCAAAATAGTAAATGAATTGCATTAACAATTTTTTTAGTCTTATAAAGATTTCAATAAGTGGATATATACATAGAAAAAATGTTCAAGATTTCATCCCCATCTCATCTAGTTTGCATTAAAGTCAGATTTTCTCTCTCTTTTTTAACTCTCATTGTAATCTCTTTTTTTCTTTTTTTTTGAAGGAAAGAACTCAATACAGTAAAAATGGAACTTATTACAATAGAAAATTAACTCTCCTTGTAATATATAATTTTAAAATTCTATAAATTTATCAATTTATATTTCAAATTAGTCAAATGCTACTTTTTCAATTGATATATTCTTTGGCTTATCAATCTACGATTTTTGATAGTGGATTATCAATGTTGCTATGTCTACTCTCTTTATAATAGATGTTATTTTGACATTAGTATTTTCTTTTCGGAGAGTGCTAGGTAAATAATGAAAATTTTAAACAACATGAACGATCACCAATCAAATGAAAATACACTATACTATAATTTAATACTACTAATTAAATTTATTTTTTTAACCCTATTAATTCACATTGTTTACCCATTATTCAAAAATATTGTTGGTTACCTATACTTTTCCTTTTCTTAGTAATCAAATTCGCAATTTCTTAACTGAGTGTTGTGCCGAATGAGCAAAGCAGCTTCCAGCAAGAAAGATCAACCTAGGAATCCCCAACCTGGCTGCAGCATCTACAGTCCAAGGGTAGAACATGTCAGTGACAATGCAATCTGCCTCCAGTTCCTCAAACAACTTCTCAATCTCCTTTTCCAGCAGATTCAGTCCCTTTGCGATTTTGGGAAGCATGTCCGGTGCCGTATCGGCGTTGAATGTTTCTACACCAACGGGAAGACCGACTTCTGCGGCCGGGAACTTAACGACGTGAGTTCTGATTGAACGGCCGAGCGAGGAGTCGCGGCCGACGGAGCTCTGGAACAATGAGGCTGCTACTGGGGTGGCTATTATGGTAACATGGACTCCGTGCATAGCGAAGAGTCTGGCTATGTCTACCATTGGTATGATGTGGCTTGTTGATGCGAATGGTAAGAACATAACTTTTATCTTAGTATCAACTTCTTCTTTTGCAGATTCCATGGGAACCGATAATAAATTAAAGTTAACTTCTACAAAAATAGATTTTCAGAGACACACTACTCTGCTGCTAAACTGAACTCCAATGTCTTTATATTATACTATAAATGTTTATTATCTTTATTTTCCTTTTTCCACATTAAAATTAAAATAAAATTGACAAAATTGTGCCACGAGGTACACGATATAATAATAATTTTTTTAGTATTATATTTTTAAATTGAAATAAAAAAGATATTCTTGTTTTGACTTTTGACGGATAAACAGTTTCTTTAAGTATTATATTTAGGCCAATGCTACGTTGAGGAAGCAATTTTTTTTTCTCACCTGTTAAACGTACGTACGTGGGTAAACAATAAATGAAGGTGGCTACTCCAATGAAGATTTAATGATTATCATCATGTGAAGATACATCATTTTGACCATTGGATGATAGATTGTAGGGCTTGATTTGATTTGAAGTAAAAGTGTTACTTTTATTTAAAATGTTGCTAAATAAATAAGTTACACTTTTTGAACAAGGATCATCATGAGAAGATGTTTTTGCCATCTTCATGGGAGTAGTTGCCATAAATGAATGCGTGTGGTGTGTGTCTTGATGGAGGAGACAAGATCTGCAATAAGGACTTAATATTTTTTAACTCTTGGAAGGACTTAATTATACTTGGAAGGACTTAATTACAAAATTAAAGTAGTGTAGAGATTCAATTGAAAGAAAAAAAAAAGTATAGGGACTTAATTAACAATTTGGTGAAACTATAGGGACCAACAAAGTAATTAAACCTTTAAAAAATAACAACCTAAATAAAACAACCTAAGTAAATAACTTAAAATTAAAAATAACAACCTAAATAAATAATAAATAATAATTTAAAATAATAAAATGCAAATAACTTATAATTTAAAAAGTAACAACCTAAGCAAATAACTTAAAATAATAAAAAGAGTTTGTTGTCAATAAGTTTGCTAAGAAAAAATCGATGAAATAAATAAATTTATCAATGAATTTATTTTTTCTAAAACAATAAACTTACCAACCAATTAGGTGTAATCAAATCTAGGAGTATTGAGAATGTCAAAACTCACAAAACTAAATCCATATTATAAGATCCCTGACGATTCTGGAAGTCTGTGCATATCGATACGTTGGTTCAAATCCATATTAGTTATTATGTGAACTTAATTTTTTCAAAAGTTATAATTTATTTGTTTTTTCTTTAAATAAAAGAGTAATAATTATATAATAAGAATAAAATGTAACTATAATTTAAAAATTTAAAAAATAAATAATTTATAAATAATTTTTTTAAATTAGTTTAATAATATTAAAAACCAAATATATAATAACCTAATAAAGCGTATTTAAAAATTCAAAAAGTGACAATCTAAAAAAAATAATAATTTATAATTTATAAATAAAATTTTAAAGATTTTGAGTGACAACAGCTAGCAAATAATTTTTAAACTTAATGTATGAGCGTCATGTTAACATAATAAAAACTCCCTATTTGTATTTATATTACCATAAAGATAGAAGATTTGATTCTTTTTCTTATGTATATTACAAAAAATAATTATTTTCAAAACAAAAAAAATAATTATTTACGAATGAACATACATAATTAATTATACGACAAAAATAATATCAAATTATCAGTACATTTATTTTTATCAAATTGAATCCCATTAAATTATTAATTTAAATTCAATCTATTTAATTTTTAATTTCAATAACATTTTTTACATTGTTCTGTGTGAATTTTTTTTTATCACACTAAATCTATATTTTTAATTTACATTCAGTTATTTTTTTTTTTCTAAGCCTAAATCAGTTGGAGACCAACTAGATAACAAAAACATTCAAGGTCTAATAAAAAAAAGCCCACAATCTTAATAAATAACATTAACCATTAATCGGTTTCATTTAATTAATTATTTTCTATCAATACGCAACACAGATTTGATAGTTTGCAGATCTTGTCCTCCTCCATCAAGACCCACACTACACGCGTACATTTATCGTTTGCCCACGTAAGTTTGAATAGGTGAGGAAAAAAAATTGCTTCCTCATGGTAGCATTACCCTTATATTTAAACTGAAATAAAAAAGTAAAATATTGTCTATGCTACAAATAAATTTAAAGTTAAAAATATCATAACATTATATTATTATGAATAAATAACTGTAGTGTCTTTTGTGTTGAACTGAAAAACGTATATTTTCAAAATGCATAAGTGATAAAAAAAAAAATAGAATTTTAAGTGAGGTTTATTTTTAGTGTTAGTTGTGCATTCTATTAGTGAAGAATTATAAAAATTAGACTACTATTTTGTGATGTCATTTGCTTTATCTTCAATTACCTGCAATAGGTAAATATTATTTTAGACAGATAATTATACACATAATTTTTTTTTCTAAAATTAGGAGTAAGATTCAAATTTAAAACTTTTAAGTGAGGATGAAAAGACCATATTACTTAAAGTATAATTCGTTGACAAATTTTTACACAATCTTAGTATGTATAAATCTAAAAAATATATATATTAGATCATAACTTAAAGTAAATATTCTTGATTTTTTTTTTATAATACAAATAGTACCACTTTGTAAGTCTCACTTTTTCTTGTCGTTTTATAAGAAACACCATGCGAATCTGAAAACAAATTTAAAAAAATAAAAAAGTAACATATTTAAAAATAAAAAATAGATCTAAAAAACAGGAAAAACAAAAAAACAAAATACACAAACTTATTATTTCTAAGTAAAATCATAAATATAAATAAAAAAACAACAACATTTAATAATTAACCTATTACTATTACAACTTCACCCTTTAACATGTATATTTAAGAGTAAAGAATGGAATTTGCAGTTGGAGTTTCAAGCAAATAATTGAATTCAATTCTAGATTTACAAATCTCTGAAACAAGGCAAAGAAGTAGCATCTCATCCCAACTCAATTTGTCTTTTCTCTTTAATATAACTGGTCAAACGATGCAACATTTGTAGTTGGATCCTGATTCCTAAGATTACAAATTCATAATTCGAGTCTAGTAAATCACGTGCAGTATTGGCTTTGTTTATTGCATCTTAATTAAGGCATCCCTTATGCTACCAGAAAATTGCTTTTTAGAAATCTTATACAAATGCTTAGCGTGTCTAGATCCATGTGCATTATTATATTCGGTAATACTAGAAAAAAAATAAAAAATATTAAAATTTATTTTATTTAATATTTATTAATTGTCATAATAATTAATAAAT
The DNA here is from genome assembly GCF_003086295.3 of Arachis hypogaea. Taxonomy (NCBI): domain Eukaryota; kingdom Viridiplantae; phylum Streptophyta; class Magnoliopsida; order Fabales; family Fabaceae; genus Arachis; species Arachis hypogaea. The sequence continues at coordinate 7,821,306 of NC_092050.1, forward strand.
ATTAAAATTATAGTTATTTTTGGTTAATTTTTTTTTTTGTTATCAAATATTTTTTATTTTTTTATATTGATTATATAATGTAATTTTATACTTTTATAATTAGAAAAAGATAAATGTTATGGTGCCTATAACATTATGATTAACTTACTAAAAAAAAATAAATAGATAATATTTTAATAAATTTAAAATATTTTAGGGTAATTCACCTATAAAAGCCAAAGGATTGCTAAAATTATCTGAATTTTTCAAAGTTAAAAACGTTATCTAGATGTCTCTATTTATATTTCTATATAAATTGAATTCAAATAGGTATTTAAGTAGTAAATCGAATCTACAAGATTCGAATTACTTGAAATGCATATGTACTACTAAATCGAATTAAAGAGGCTCGATTTGACCTCTTGCATAGTAAATCAATATGGATGAATTCGATTTACAATGGACCCACAAAAATTTGAATTTTGACTGTAGTAAATTGACTCAAAGGGTTTCGATTTAAGACTTATATAAATAGAATGCAATAGCTTCGATTTATTAGCTAACGGTTCACTTTAATAATTCGAATCTAATAAATTTAATTTACATGTGATTGTCTATAATCTTATTATCATGTATGAATTGTTGATTTTTTTGGACAAAGTAAATAATAATAATATTAAAAGTACTTTTAAAAATATTAAAATATGTTATTTTATGTTATTTTTAATTTAATAACTAATTTATAAATTTTAAAAAAGTCTCTTAATTAAATATTTTGTTAGTTTATTTTTTTTAATGCATGAAATAAAATAGTTTTTTTAATTTTTAAATGAGAGTAAGTATGACATAGAAAATGAGGGAAAAAAAAAGAAACAACACTGATGACTGATGTTTTTTTCTAATATTTTTAATATTTTAGAAATATAATAAGCCAAAGACAAATTTTAAACACTATATCTCAGTAAATAATGATATTATACCATTTTTTTAGAAATAATCAAATTCAAAATCATATATAAATTAAAAAATAAATTATTAAAATAACACTAACAAAAAAATTCTAAAACTTTTTAACGACAAATAAATTCTTGAAATATCAAAAAATACGATTAAAAAATTAGATATTAAATATATATTTTTAAAAAAAATTTAGAAATCAGATTTTGATAAAAAAATTTTGTAATCATTATTAAATAGGTAAGATCTTTTTATTCTTAAATTTTAGTAAATTTTAAGTGATTTTTTTTTTAAATTTGAGATTAAATTTTGTTCTAAACTAGTATTTTTATCCGTAATAACATTATAGGAATATAAATTTTTTAAAATTACGGTCCACTTTATCCTGACAGTATAGATTATACATGGCACAAAAGATTTATAGAATCAAACTACTTTTATAAAAAGAAGTTATAGATTGACAAAAGTCACCAACTAAAAAGACTAAAGTCTTTGTAGATAAAAAATTAAATAATAATATTTTTAGTTATTACTTTTTATATTAAAAAGTCTAATTTTTTATTAATATTTAATTTTAAGATTCGTTATCTAAAATTTGAAATAGTTAATTTTTATACTTACTATTTAAAAATAATATTTTTTCTCTTTATGTATATAAAAATATATTAGATATTAGTATAAAAAAAGTTATATTGATAGTTATAAAATTAACTCAAAATTAATTTTTTTTAAAATAATTGAATCTTTATTCTAACTTTTAATTATAATATTAGTATTTTCTCCAAATTATATGTAATAAATATTTGAAAGAAGAAAAAAGAAGATATAGATTAGAAACAGCAGTGAAAATTTAAAACTAAATAAAAAACTAAAAAATATGTACATAATAATATTTTTTATTTAAATTATATTATTTTGTTAATTTTATTTTCTGTAGAACAGAAAAGTAGAAAAAATAGAGAAGAGAAAAGAGAGAGAAAGATAAAAATGAAGAATGAGAATGAGAGTTTGTTAATTTTAGAAGAAAAAATTTTATTTTAAATGTAATAAAAAATATCGGATGACATATTTTGATTTGTCAAATTACTAATATAAAATATAAATTATATATAGAGTGAAAATGGTAGAGATAAATAGAAAAATGGAGAGGTAGATGAGAGAATTTAGGAAAATAGTTTATTAATTTTGGAAGAAAATATTTTCTCTCAATTTTAATAAGAGAGTATCATGTGACACATTTGGTTATTAAATTAGATAGTAATATATGATACATAATATAGGTATATTTCAATTTTAATATTTTAATTTAAATTTTAATACAATTAAAGAATGTCATATTTCATACTTTGATTGTCAAATTTGTAATTAGTTATTGATAATGATATATAAAAAAGATAGAGTGGTTAAAAAAATGAGAAGGATAGATAAAGAGAGAGAAAGGAAGAAAGAACTTTTTAATTTTGGAGAAAAATATTTGATTTCAATTGCAATGAGGAAATGACATGTGGCATATTTTGATTGTAAAATTAGTAAGGAAGAAGGGAGAATTTTTCAATTTTGGAGAAAAAAGTTTGATTTTAATTGCAATAAAAAAGTAATATGTGACACATTTTAATTGTAAAATTAGTAATATATAATAGATATAATAATTTTTTATATATCTTTTAAATATTTATTTAAATATTAGCACAAAAATTTAAATTAAACAAATAAATCATTTGTTAAATATAAATTTTTTTGGTTACATATAAAAATATAATCATTATTGATTAATTTTATCATATTTTTAAATTATTTAAAAATTATTTATTTAATAACATATTTTAATCATATTTTTGTTAGCGGTTGAATTTGTTGGATACGAAATTAGTAGTTGATGCCAAATTAAAAAGTGATAATACTGATATGAACTAATAATTAATCTAATACTAAACTATTAATATAGGGTTGTGAGGTGGTGGAAATCTGACGAATCTTACAGGAAAGAGCTTGAGAGTTGGATTGATTATGGTGCTCTTTATGCGGTGTATCATCTATGATCTCACATTCCTTCATTTCTTCTGCATCAATATTTGGGTTATGTATGAAGTAATATTAGTTTCAACATCTTTAATGTCTTCTAAAAATTCTCCCTTCAACTTCTCCTTTTAATGTCCATCTGTTTTTTTATTCATTCTTTGCTACATACATTTATTTCTCTCTGGCAACCCTTCCTCTTCAACTCCTTCCTTAATATCAGGTAAGAAGAACGAAAAATTTCAAATTTAAATTTTGAATTGAAAAAACAAGCATATTTATAACCCCTTCTTCTATTATTTACTATATTCTTCTGGTTGCTTTGCCCATTTTTTATTTTTCAATCTGTCATTGTGATCACAGTGGTGGTGATGGAGAGCATGGTGATAGTTGCGATTGCTACAACTGCAATGGGATGGGTCACATGACTTGGAATTGTAACCAAGGAGGCATGTATGGCAGTGATGGTAGATGCAAATCTGCTACAACTATGGGGATTCTGGATATTTTGCAATGAACTGTCCAACAAGCTCTTTGAAAACAAGGTTTTATCACTTTCGATTTTCAGAAATTTTCAATTTCAAGATTTTTCGTTTGATGTTTTTCAAATTTTTGTTCAGATCTACTATTTTTTGAATTTTTTTATTTTTTAAATCGTTTTTTTTTTATTCATCAAATTCTACACTTTCAGTGAGATGTTCAATTACGAGACTCTAAAACAGTAAACCTTATCCATTCCGGGTAGTGATTTAAAGTATTTTGATAAAGAGAACTTGAGAATTGGATATTTTATAGTATTTACTATTTTCTATACCATTAATTTATTTGTAGTCTCCCATTCAATAGATGATACATATATATTCTGGATATTTATTTGTATTTACTATTTATAACATGCAACACTAACGGTATATATATGTATCATCTATTGATATTCTTTTATTTGTAATATGAATACAATTTAGTTTTATTTAGGTATCTCACCTTTCATTACCTGTTTATATTATGTATTATATCATGTATTTTTTATGTACATTTTAGTCACCTAATTTTTATCATATGATTATGATATGTATTTAATATATATTTTTTTTGTTATTTTTGCATAATTATACAATACTGCTCTGTTCTCATTGCATGCAAAACTTACTCAAATGTAATTTTACCCTTTGTTCTACTACGATCTGGACCTTTCATCCTTCAATTTCTGCTATAACAGTTGTAGTGTAGCTGATAAGATTTGTCGTCTTGCTTTTGTATTCATATTTTTACAAATAATAAACTAATGTGCTTGCTTATTAGACTATATGCTAAACTCATTAGTTATCTATAATTTCAACAAATAATAACTATAATGTTTTGTTTTTATGTACATTGCTTCTTTATTTATTCCTCATATCATCTCTGAGGGTCTTCCTTTTTTCTAATTTAAAGGTAATCTTATCTGCTTGCCATATTTTTTTATTTTTCTATTTGTTCTTATGTTTAATAATAGGTTCTCTTATGTTATTACCTGTAATCAGTTTCTGTAAATATTACTGATTCCATCTCCAAATAATAATATTATACATCCTTGAGTTATTGTTTAGTTATCTTTTCACCAAACCATTCATAAAGTCATTATCTCATACTGATTGAATTACTGAACCAATGGCTTTCTCATTCAATCTTCTTAAGGAACTTGATGCATTCACTGAGCATCATGCATGGTGCATACAAGTTATGTAATATATTATATGTTACGTGTTCATGGATATTATGTTCTTAATTTTTATTATAAACTATTAGTGAGTCTTTATGGTTACTTTTTTATTTTCGATTTCTTCTCCTTTCCATACATATTGTTTATTTGACACCATTAGCAGAAAACAAAAGATACTATTCTAATAAATTGTTAAATTCTTTGCTTTATATTATGCTACTACTACTTGATTTATCAAGTACATGCAAGATGCAACAATATAGACGACTCTAAATTGGCGCTTGATCTCGACAGTTAGTTATTTTTATTTTGATGAAAAGTGTTATAAGATTTTTCATTTTTACTAGATACATTTGAATGCTTTCTATGTTTCAAGTGTTTATATAGATGTAAGATTAAGTAAGATATATTAAGTATTTCCCGTGATTCGCACGGACAATGCACTTAGAACACATAAATGTAAAATGTAATTATATAAAATAACATTAAATTTAATATCATGTAATTATAAAATATTTATAGCATTTTGAAAAAAATGAGATGTAAGCGATCAAAATTGCCAATTTTGGTGTTTTTAATGTTTGTAGTTTGTATAAGTGTTTTTTTCTATTATTATCTATAGGTGTTAAATATGTATGATTTTTAAACTCATAAAGTTATTCAAATACAAATAAATTATGTAGTATCTTTTTAACCTATCCATTTTTTTATTTTTTAACTGTTATACAATCATATTAATGTAGCATTGTGTATTAGACATTCTAAACGTAGCATGGGTTATTTTTTAGAAAATATATATAATGTTTAATATGCTATATATATATATATATATATATATATATATATATATATATTATATATATATATATGAATGCAATTTATTTTTATTTATGCACCTCATCTTTTATTATATGATCATATTATGTATTACATTATGTATTTTTTTTACCCAACTTTTATCAGATGATTATGATATGATATTAACCATGTGATCATTCAAATTTTCTTAATAGTTGTTAATAGATATTTAACAAGTTGAGAATGTTTGTATATTTAAAGTTATATTAACACATCCATTTGAGTTGAAGGTAGACATACCCAGAATGTGTGAGTTTAGATGTTTTTATTCATGTGTTTTTTTTTTGTTAAACCTAATTTTTTCCCTATACAATGAACATGAGAAATTCTTTTTTGTTATGTAATATGACATAAAAAAAATTTCTTAATATTAGTAATTAACATGTAAGAAATAATTTCAATTTTTTATTTAATAAAAAAATCTACGTATATTAATTTAATTTGATTAATGGTTGACATCATATTATATGCATACATAATATATTTTTTTATTTCTGTACTGAATATTTTCTATACGATTAATGATTTTTTTGACCGTACTAGACATTCTTCATGCATCGCACGGATCATTCACTAGTGTATAATGATAATAGAGTTCTCTGTTATGGAAAGTGACCATGCCCAATTACGTGTTAAATTATTATTGATTATGTACAGTATTTTATTTAAAATTTAAATATATGTATGGATATTTATATTTATATTTAACTTTTCTTAAATTATTTCGCATGAAATAAAATTCTCTTTGACATAATTAATAATTTAAAAATTAAAAAAATTATTTTATTTTATATATTAAAAAAAATTAATAAAATATTTAATTCGATTTAGTAGTACATATGCATTTTAAGTAATTCGAATTCATTGTATTCGATTTATATAAAAATATAAATAAAAACATTTAGGTAACGTTTTTAATTTTGGAAGATTCAAATAATTTTAATGATTTTTTGATTTATATAGATAAATTAGGAAAAAATGCCATATTAAACTAAATAGAAAAGAAAATTACGTAATTTTATCAAAACAAAAAACATAATATGAATCACCAAAGTATATTTTAATGTAATTCGAATGAGATTAGTTCGAATTAGCTAAAGCAAGAGTAATTCGAATCACTTAAATTAGTCCCTATCAAAGTAATTCGAATGGACTCAATTCGAATTATGCATGAGTGGATCCAAGGAGTAATTCTTATATTGATTCGAACTACATGCAAACATGATCCACACTAGTTCGAATCAGGGTGATTCAAACTAGCCCACCATTTTGACACCATAGTAATTCGAAATAGGTTGATTCGAATTGCACACATAGTAATCCAACCAATGTTAAATCGAATTCAATTAGTTCGATAATACGAGTCTATGAAAAAAATTGCATTTTATGAAATTTAAACATTTTTATTATATGATAGATTAGTAAAAGAGTACATTACAAATTTTTATCGTACTCATCATAACAATATTTAGTAGAATCATTTAATTTAATATGACATTTATCCGATAAACTAGTATTTTTACCCGTAATACTATTACGGAAATATAAGTTTTTTAAAATTACATAAGTCTTGATATTATAGATTATGACACGAAAAATTTATAGTATTAAACTATATACTTTTATAAAATGGTATTAAGGGACAAAAGTCTCTGTCGGCTAAGAAGACCATAATCTTAAACAAAATTAAATAATAAATTTTTAGTTATTATTTTCAAATGAAAGAGTTTAATTTTTTTACTTAATTTTAAAATTCGTTGTCTAAAATTTAAAAGAATTTAACGTATATATTTTTATATTTGATTAGGTATTAAGTTTGTTGCACAAATAAAAATAATTAATTTTTATACTTGCTTTTTAAAAATAATATTTTTCTATATATATCAAAATATAATTAGATATTAATATAAAAAAATTTATATTTATAATTATAAAATTAACTCATTTTTTTAAATAATTGAATCTTGATTCTAACTTTTAATCACAACATTAGTATTTTTTTTTAAATTATATGCAATAAATATTTAAAAAGAAAAAAGTAAAAATATATATTAAAAAGATAAGCAGTAAAAATTTAAATTTAAATAAAATATATGTATATAATAATATTTTTTATTTAAATTATATTATGTTATTAATTTTATTTTTTGTAGAACATAAAGGTAGAAAAAAAATAGAGAATGAGAGAAAAGAGAGAGAAAGCTAAAGAAGAAGAATGAGAGAGGGGGTTTGTTAATTTTGGAAGTTAAGAAAATTTTTTATTTTAATTATAATGAAAATATCTAGTGACAAATTTTGATTTGTCAAATTACTAATATAAAATATGAATTATAAATTATATATAGAGTAGGAAGGATAGAGAGAAATAGAAAAAAAAGAGAGGTAGGTAAGAAAATATAAGAAGGATGTTTACTAATTTTAGAGGAAAATATTTTCTCTAAATTTTAATAAGAGAGTGTCGTATGACACATTTTAGTTATTAAATTAGTTAGTAATATATAAATATAATATAAAATATAGCTATATTTCAATTTTAGTATTTTAATTTAATTTAAATACAATTAGAGAATGTTATATTGTATATTTTTATTGTCAAATTCGTAATTAGTCATTAATAATGATAATGATATATAAGAGAGATAGAGTGAGTGAAGGAATGAGAGAGATAGACAAAGGAAGAGAGAAGAGGGGATAGTTTTTTAATTTTGAAGAGAAATATTTGATTTCAATTGCAATGAGGGAGTGATATGTGGCACATTTTGGCCTTAAAATTAGTAATATATAATAGATATATAAATATAATATATAATATAGCTATATTTTAATTTTAGTATTTCGATTTTAATTTTAATTTAATTTAAATACAATTAGAGAATGTTATATTGTATATTTTGATTGTCAAATTCGTAATTAGTCATTGATAATGATATATAAGAGAGATATAATGAGTGAAGAAATGAGAGAGATAGAGAAATGAAGAGAGAAGAGAGGAGAGTTCTTTGATTTTGGAGGAAAAGATTTGATTTCAATTACAATGAGAGAGTGACATGTGGCACATTTTAGCCTTAAAATTAGAGATATATAATAGATTACCCAATATTTTATTTTTACTTTAAATATTTTATTTATAAAAATAAATTAGACAACGATAAAAAAACACTGTAAAATTTCCCAAAAAAAACATTGTAACCAGGAAAATGAGTAGTGAGATATTCCTTTTTTTTTTCTTCTCTTTTTTTTGTCAATATCAAGGGTTGTTGTGTTGTTGAGCCTTGGAGAGTTTGAGAGAGTGGAGGTCCTGAATCAATTCAAGAATGTTGTTGTGTGAAGAACCACCAACCTTAATAGCCTTCTTCGCTTCAACACTCAGCTTTTTCGCTCTTCTCCTCATCTCTTCATCTTCTTCTCCGCCACCCATCAAAGAAGCTATGGCTTTTCCAATGTCTTCCCTACTCACAACTTGGCTCCCAAACTCATTCCAGTTCCTCCACTCTTTCACACCCACCGGAACCCCAATCCTCAGCACATCCACCACCAGCTTCTCATTGAAGAAATGCTCTGCAAACAGCGGCCACGTCACCATCGGCAGCCCCGCGTTCACGCTCTCCACCACCGTGTTCCACCCGCAGTGTGTCACCAACCCTCCGATCGCCGCATTCTCCAATATCAGAAGCTGCGGTGCCCAACCCCATATCAGATACCCTTTCCCGCTTTTCCTCACTCTCTTCTCAAACTCTTCAAGAAAACTACCACCTCCTTCTTCTTCGTTCTTTCTAACCACCCAGATGAAGTTATGCCCCGAACCTTCTAATGCATGCCCAATCTCAACGAGCTGAGAGTTAGGGAACTTATTCATGCTCCCAAAACTCACGTACAGAACTGAATTCTCGGGCTTCGTGTTCAGCCATTTGAGCCACCCTTCTTCTTCTTGAGATTCTGGTTTTGTTTGACCTCTTGCTGCTTTATCCGAAGCATCTTGGTTGGCCCACAATGAAACAGGGCCTAACCCCCAACTCTTGGTGCCCATCACCTTCTTGTAATGCACATAGTAATCGCTTTCGAGCTCGTAGAAGCTATTGAAGAGGGAGCCATAGCTTCTCTTCTCTGACTCTGCGATAGTCCTCATCAACTCCGTGTAGAGATTCGGTGTTCTAACCCATTCTGGTATCTGCAAACGCGTCATCTCCAATTCATGCGGCAAATCAGGTAGCACAAACTTTTCAGAGTCCGAATCAACCTTGAGGTAGGGTTTATAGTGTTGAACAGAGTGCAGTGCAGATCTAGCAAGGTAACTAGCTCCATGAAACATGATCCTGGGAATCCCAAGCTTTGCGGCGGCATCAACACTCCAAGGGTAGAACATGTCGGTGACAATGAAATCAGCATTGAGTTGCTGGAAGAGGCTCTCCATCTCCGGTTGGAGGATGGCGAGGCCCATGAAGATCTTGGGGAGCATGTCCTTACCGGCGTCGACGTTGAAGGCTTCAACGCCGGCGGGGAGGCCCACCATGGAAGCAGGGAACTTTAAGGAGTGAGTTCTAATGGGTCTTCCACGAGCGGAGTCAAGGTCAATGGATTTCTGGAAGATGGTGGCGTTGTGTGAGGTGGTGAGAATGGTGACGTCGACGCCGTGCATGGCGAAGAGCCTGGCCATATCAACGAGGGGGATGATGTGACTTGTTGAGAGGAAAGGAACAAAAATTGCCCGTAGGTCATGATTTTCCTTTTCCATAGCTATAGATTGTGAATACAATATTGCTTTATTTGGCATAGTTTTAAACACTGCCTTATAAGCCCACCTGGAAGGAATCCAATCTATATATTCATATTCAATATTCACTCTTAAGCACGCAAAACGCACCCAAAGCGGGACACTCGTGCTACAATTTTATAATCTTATCTCTGTATATTAAAAAAACAAAAATATTAGGACGGATTCATTTGTAAAAATATTTTTTATTTTTAATTTTTTACATTTTAAAAATGTGATTAATTTGTGAAAAAAATATTTATTTTTAAATATAAAAAATAATAAAAATATTTTGTATTGATTGGTTTATTTTTAAAATATATTTGTAATATTTTAAAATAACTATAATTATATTTTTATTAAATGTACGATTTTAGTTATTTAATTTTTTATTAAATTAACAATTAATTTTTATACTGTATCAATATAAAATAAATTACTATTTTATTATATTATTTTAGAAAATTTTGATATTTCTTGTATATATAGTTGGTTTTATATTTTTTATAACATTATATAACAATAAACAATATCAATTAAAATAAAAAATTGCAATAAAATTAGTTTTACACCAAATAAATCAATTAATTAATATTCAAATTTATTGATGTAAATATTTTTTAACAAATAATTTCTTAATAAAATAATGAATAAATAGCTATTAAAGTTTAAAAAAAATTAAAACAAAAGTCAACTTTCTTATCAATATTTTTACGTTTTTATGTATTTTTTAATTTTTATTATCGATACTTTTATAATTATTGTCAATTTAAGAAATTATTTTTATAACAAAATTATTAAATGAGATAGTATTGTCTCTGGAAAAATGAATGTCAAAAATAAAAAAATTTAATAAATACATATTAATTTAGAGAGTACGTACTCCCATACTAAATAAAATAAAAAATTCAACAAATATATATTTTAATTATACTTAGAGCTTTATTTTTTCTTTAATGATCTTATTTATATAGCTCAAAGATACAAAAATCAAGCCTAATAAAAGATTAAAAAAATCAAATAAAATAAAAAAATTGAAAAAAAAAACTTTACTTTTTCAAGACTTTAATGATAAGGTATGTTGTTGGATTACTAGATTTTAAAATTAGATTAAAAGAATTGAGTTGATGATCAATAGAAGTAATGGCCAAAAGTAATCATTTCTGATGGCCTATAATATATTTCAATTGAAAAACTTCTGGAGCCATCAACTTTTAGTATATTTTGCCATTATTTGACCAACACAAGCATTAAATTGTCTTTAATAAATAAATTTTATTAATTTGGTTGAAAACTGTATTGAATCATGTGTAAAAAAATTCTAAAAAATATAGGTATAAATTATATATTTTTTGTGTGTAAAATGTCTATAAATATGAGTGTAAATTATCGCTAGGCAGGTGTTAACAAAAAATAATAATATTTGCTAGATATATAGCATCGTTCTTCTCAATTTTTAATTTAGAATATTAAAATAAAAGTTTATAATTTAAATTGTAAATTTAAAATAAATAAAATAATTTTTAAAAATTAATTAATTTTGACTGAAAAAGGTTTATTACTCTACTAAAGAAAGATAATACATAAAATAGAAAAATTTTATAACAGGTTTTAAACTTCTAATAAGGTCTTGTAATTTAAAAATTTTTCAATTTAAGTTTGTGTATGGTATATTTTTTAAACAATAGATAGCCATTTAAAAAATCATCAATATTAACCAATAAACAAAAAACAAAGTTCAATACTTATATTGTTTTAAGGATAAAGTATATTTTTTGTTTCTGAAGTTTGACAAAAATTTTTAAAATATTTTTAAATTTTATTTTGTTTTAATTTGGTTCCAAAAGTTTTTTATTTGCATCAAATATATCCCTGACGGCTAATTTTTCAAAAAATTTAAGACTAATTCAACAACAATTTCATAAGAACAACCCTCAACACAAGCAAATCAAACATAATTTTCATGCATTATTATTAAATTGGTCTTAAATTTTTAAAAATACTATAATAGGGCAACGGATTCCTTGCTCCATATTTTATGTGGGAATATCATTAACCCACTTAAAAATAATTATAAATTGAACCCCGTTTTTTTTTTTTGAAAAAACTAAAAATTAGAAATTGACCTATGTATTTATTAACTTTTACACTTTTCCCTTTTTAATTTTGATCACAGATTCAACGTTGTAAACCATTGCTCTGATAGGGTTTTGCCCTCTTTCAATATTGATTGTCATGGTCTCTTCCTCTTCCTCTGCCGTCTCTCTCATCCGCTCATCTTCGCCGTGCAACCCGCTTCTGCAGCCGCTCGCAACCCGCTTTCGCTTCCACGACCGCCGCGCCACCCGCTTCTCCACGCCGCGCAACCCACTTCCCCGCCGTCGTGCAACCCGCTTCCCGCTGCCGCACAACCCGCTTCCCCCGCTTTCTATCAGGTAACATTTTCACCCTATCTCTTGTATATATATATTTTCCTGCTTCTTTCCGAACTCAGATTCTATTTAGTTTATTTTGTTTTATTGCTTTTTCTATGGTAAGGTTTTTGTGAATTTGAATGAAGTTTAATTTCAATTTGTGTTTGATATATGTTAAAGAAACTTTGTTTCAGTTGTTTATCAGTGATTCTATATTTCTGGTTCATATGTGCTGTTTCTTCTTATTTATTGGTAACAACCATAATTTGATTGATTCTGTATGTGTATATTAAATTTGATTTCTTACTAGCTAGCTAGCTTGCTATAGTGATATGACATTATTATTATGCACAGCTTCGTATTTAGGGCTTAAAGAGTTTTTGCCACCATATTTGGATCCAAATCTCACAAATCAAGAACTCATCTCAGGAGTCAACTTTGCCTCTGATGGTTCTGGTTATGACACACTTACACCAACTCTCAGTGTATCTATAACACTACTCTCTTTCTTTATCTACATCTTATTTATCACATGCCTGAAATGGTTATAATTCCTTTTTATTCCTCAAATATATGTTTCATGCCTAGCTTTAATTTGTCAATTTGGTTAAAAATATTTTTGTACAAAATTACTTACCTAAATCCTCTTTATGTATAGATATAGATGGATAGAAGTATTAAGTATACATAGATTGGTTAATTTTTCTGAATTTGTATTGGTCTCTCTATCAATTGCAGAATGTAATTTCAATTCGAAAACAGTTGGAATATTTCAAAGAATACAAAAATAGGTTGGAGAGGATTCTTGGTAAACAGAAAACAGAAGATCATATGAAGAACGCTATATTTTTCAGAAGTGCAGGGACAAATAACTTTGTTATTAATTATTTTACATTGCCAATACGAAGAAAGACAGGGGATAAGTTATTGTTTGGAACGGTGTAGAATTGAAGGAAGTAATTGGTATCCAGAGAAAGAGAAAGAAGAGGACAGAGGATAAGTTATTGTTTTGCAGCATGAAGCAGCAGCTACCTGGCGTTGATGCTAAATTGCAGAAGATTAAAGAGAAGAGAAGAGAAGAGAAGAAAAAAGAAGAGAAGAGAAGCATTTCTGCTAGGGTTTTTCATTCAATTTCATTCACCACCATTCTCTCATCCTCTTCCTCTGCTGTATCTCTTGTTCGCCAATCCTCACCGTCACAACACGCCTCAGATGACGCCGCAACCTGCTTCCGCCGCCGCCGCGCAAGACGTTGCCTCAACGCTTGGAGGTTAATTAATCATTATGCCTTTTCAATTCATCATTTCGTATGTTTTTTTCTTTTTTGGGTGATAATAGTGATGATATTGCTGTGCTACTCAGTAGTTAGGAGGAATGTTATTGCCATGAAAACGAAACAAAATTGAGTGTAAAGGCCAATCAAATCTGAACGTTGAACCATTCCCTTTTCAACGTCAAAACCTCAACTAGCAAAGTAGATGACTGAATCAAAGAATTTTACCTTTATAACAATAATGATTGCATGTCTATATAAATTTGTTTCCAGTAAAGTTATAATTAAATTCTTGTGCAGATGTGTGAATGTGATTTCATACAAAATAATATTTTTCCTTTGTATAATTATGGCCTCATGTCCATTTTAACCCCCTTCTTGGCTTTTTGCACTTTGCTATTCCTTTTTTCTTGCCTTTACTGCAAGTCCATAACCATATGATATGATATGAATGTCATTTGATAATGACTTGGATGACCACATGAACATTGAAGATGACTCACTAGTAAGTATTTTTACCAATGAGTTATGACAAAGTTTTAATTGTTGCCTATTAGCTAGTACTAATGATATTATATTGTTTATATTGTAGGTATATGATGAGAATGCTTCGTACAGTAGCAATGAAGTGTTGTAATATGGTATAGTATTTTGGTTTAAGGTTGTGGAATCCTTTATTTCTGGTTTAAGATGCTAGTTAGGAATATTTCATGTAAATTTATTTACAAAGGCCATGTGACATGCGAGATTTAACTTGAGCATTAGACCATACGTTAGGTTCCAAAAATTGTCTCCCATAGAATTCATTGTAAACATTTTCTCCCTTCCCCCTTTCCTTTTTAAATCCTGTTGTAATTTCAATTAAAATTATTCAATACGATATGGTTAATTTTGATCTTACCTGTAATTGTGTGACAGTTCTGATCTGCAATTAGCAATAGCCTTGCAACAACAGGATATCACTACATTCCAAATATGTATAAGCCACTACCTTTTCACTTTCATCTTTCTTTCTGGTTAATTTTCATGAATCTAAGATGAGTTTGTGTTGTGAAATTAGATTCTGAGTTTTCAGATTCTAAGTTTTCAGATGGCTTTAAGATCAAGGAATGCAGGACTGTCTACTAATAGCAATAACGCAGAATGGATTGAACCATGATCTTTAGGGCAATTGCTTTTGATGCTATATCCTTTGGTGTGTCTTGTTGGATTTATCTTAAACTAGGCTAATATCTTTGGTCCTGTATGAAGTATTTGGTCAAAGAAAACTATTCTTACCAACATTTTTAATTCTCCCAGTTGCCCTTACCAACATTCATCTTTCATGTTCATGTTCATGTCATTTGGAGTTGGTTTTTACTTTTTACCATTAAAAAAGGAAACCGGCATTCCTTCTGAAACCATCTACACTCACATTTTCAACGTCTCTTTCCTAACTTTCTTTTTGTATGGAATTTCTAAAAAATATTTTTTAGGTGAGTACTATTGTTACTGCGTGATAAGAGCTAAACACGAGCTCATCTCTCTTTCTTTTTTGGTTTTCAATAATTTTTGCTTCTCTCTTTGATTCGGTGCCCATCAAGAAAGATTGTTTCTCGATTGCAAAAATGTAAATATATTATTTTTAAAAATATTAAAATTTAAAAGATAAATTTAAAATTTTAAGAGTAAAATTCTACTTTGATCTTTAACCATTTACCAAAAGGATATAGCGTAATTAGTGAATAGATCATTATTATCTAAATTTCAACTAATTTTGTACTTATAGTTGTAAAATATATATTATACAGTTTATTTTTTTACTTTAATAAAGATGAGTTCATCATAAAAAAATTTAAAAAAATAAGGTAAATAACACTGATGATTTTTAGTTTTATCCAGAATTATAAGTTTTTAATAGGATAATATAAAAGTGATACACAATGAGAGAGATAAAAAATAATCATACAAATAATTGATCTATCTTAAGTTATATAATACAATATAACTTCATACAAATAATCATATAAAGCTACAAAGTACAACATCAATCATAAAATAAAGTAACACAATTATTATTCACTTGAAGGAGGAGAAAGAGGCAAGACTTTTTTAGAAATATTCCAATATTGCATCACTGCCATGCAAATATCATAGTATATTGATCTATGCTGCAAGAATTCGCAAAGCACTTGGATAACAACTTATATGCACTCTGGTTGTAATATTTAAGACAGAATTCATCATTGTTGACATTGAGCCTGCAGTCATCCATTTTCCTTTAAAAGAAAACAGAACTGAAGTATAATCTAGCCCGTAGGTACATTCATAGAACTGAAGTATATCTCATGAAAAGTAAGAAAAGTAAGAATAATAGAAAAGACTCAAAGAAAAGTATATCTCATGAAAAGTAAGAAAAGGCTCAAAGTGGTCGCAGCCTCGCAGGAATAATCTAAGCCTGTAGGTACATTCATAGGTTGAGGGATATGTTACCTACAATCAAATCATAACCAAATTTAGTATAAAAAAGGCTCAAAGTTTGACAATAATGTCAATTTGCTTATATAACTAGAATATACAAGTATCAATATATAAGAAGCAAATTTTACCATAAGTGCTGATAAGTTGTCCTTGTGAGTTTCTGCGGCCTTTCTCAACTCTGCAATGTTAATGTTACCCTTGGGGTTTCTGCACATCATAGTTTCCTAATGCACATCATACATTTGATGCTTTAATTCTAGTTATGCTATTGCCTAGTTGACACTCATTCCTTCTGATATCCTCTTTGAACTTTCTACTATTAAGCATTGCTTCATACAGGCTAATTTATAATGATAGAACAGAAGTAAATATTATGCCATTCTAATCACTTTACTCTCTCTAAAGTACAAAAACCACCAACCAGGAGACAATGATATCATATTTGATCTACTTTCTGAGGAAAAACTAATGGCATCTCAACAGATTTATTATGACAGCAAAATTAACACCGACTGAAATTCGAGACAGAGCAGATGGTGAGAATTTAATTACCTTTGATTTTGGAGTAATGTTCAATGACATCATCAACAAGACCATCAAAATTAGGGATATAGCCATGGAGGCCTTGTGAAAGGCCAAATCCAGGATAATCCATAGCAAAGACTCTGTATCCAGCTAATGCTATCTTCCTAGCTATGCCTGAAAATAATCCCATGACACGTTCGAGTTGCTAATTCACAGCATTACTGCTCTAGTTAATTGCAGATACATGTTATTAATACCAGGAACATGCCTTCAAAGAAAAAAGTGCAGATGTCTCCATATCCATCACAGAAAAACACTGTTGCTTTTGGCTTGGATGCCTCAGGAAGCCAACTCTTGCAGAATATTTCAATGCCCCTTGAATTCACCTCGTATGACTGTTACATTACATAACAGATAACCATCAATCATCTGATGACAACAACTAACCTCGTAGAATCTGCAATCTTCTGCAATTTAGCATCAACGCCAGGTAGCTGCTGCTTCATGCTGCAAAACAATAACTTATCCTCTGTCCTCTTCTTTCTCTTTCTCTGGATACCAATTACTTCCTTCAATTCTACACCGTTCCAAACAATAACTTATCCCCTGTCTTTCTTCGTATTGGCAATGTAAAATAATTAATAACAAAGTTATTTGTCCCTGCACTTCTGAAAAATATAGCGTTCTTCATATGATCTTCTGTTTTCTGTTTACCAAGAATCCTCTCCAACCTATTTTTGTATTCTTTGAAATATTCCAACTGTTTTCGAATTGAAATTACATTCTGCAATTGATAGAGAGACCAATACAAATTCAGAAAAATTAACCAATCTATGTATACTTAATACTTCTATCCATCTATATCTATACATAAAGAGGATTTAGGTAAGTAATTTTGTACAAAAATATTTTTAACCAAATTGACAAATTAAAGCTAGGCATGAAACATATATTTGAGGAATAAAAAGGAATTATAACCATTTCAGGCATGTGATAAATAAGATGTAGATAAAGAAAGAGAGTAGTGTTATAGATACACTGAGAGTTGGTGTAAGTGTGTCATAACCAGAACCATCAGATGCAAAGTTGACTCCTGAGATGAGTTCTTGATTTGTGAGATTTGGATCCAAATATGGTGGCAAAAACTCTTTAAGCCCTAAATACGAAGCTGTGCATAATAATAATGTCATATCACTATAGCAAGCTAGCTAGCTAGTAAGAAATCAAATTTAATATACACATACAGAATCAATCAAATTATGGTTGTTACCAATAAATAAGAAGAAACAGCACATATGAACCAGAAATATAGAATCACTGATAAACAACTGAAACAAAGTTTCTTTAACATATATCAAACACAAATTGAAATTAAACTTCATTCAAATTCACAAAAACCTTACCATAGAAAAAGCAATAAAACAAAATAAACTAAATAGAATCTGAGTTCGGAAAGAAGCAGGAAAATATATATATACAAGAGATAGGGTGAAAATGTTACCTGATAGAAAGCGGGGGAAGCGGGTTGTGCGGCAGCGGGAAGCGGGTTGCACGACGGCGGGGAAGTGGGTTGCGCGGCGTGGAGAAGCGGGTGGCGCGGCGGCCGTGGAAGCGGAAGCGGGTTGCGAGCGGCTGCAGAAGCGGGTTGCACGGCGAAGATGAGCGGATGAGAGAGACGGCAGAGGAAGAGGAAGAGACCATGACAATCAATATTGAAAGAGGGCAAAACCTATCAGAGCAATGGTTTACAACGTTGAATCTGTGATCAAAATTAAAAAGGGAAAAGTGTAAAAGTTAATAAATACAGAGGTCAATTTCTAATTTTTAGTTTTTTCAAAAAAAAAAATGGGGTTCAATTTATAATTATTTTTAAGTGGGTTAATGATACTCCCACATAAAATATGGAGCAAGGAATCCGTTGCCCTATAATAGACATAAATATAAGCGTCAAACTTGAAAATTAGTTAACTAGACTTTTAAATTTTGAAAAGTACTAGCGAATTTGAAAAACTCCACTTTAGGTGCTTTCAAAAACATCCCGATCTTTTAAAGGCTGCAAACACAAAATGAAAAACTTGAGCTTTTGAAAAGCACAAGCATCTTTTTAAAAAGTTTTACCAAAACCAAATTTAAGTATATTATGTTGTTAATTGCTTTGAGTTTGGCTTGCAACCTGTTATAAGTTTTTTTTAAATACTAAATTTGGCCTATCATTAAATTTGATCTGGCCTAAAACCTATTAGATCTGACAAAAAAATTTTCAACAAAAATAAAAAATTTAAAAACTATTTTTTAATTAAAGTAATTTATATATAATATGTCAAATTTAATATTTATAAAAATTTTAAATTTTTAAAGTATATATAATAAAATATAATAAATTTAAAAAATTATTTATATATTTATTTATGTTTTAACAAGTCTAATTAGGTCTGGCAGGCCAATAAAACTAATTAGTAAGTCTGAACTATTTTGTAATAAATTAGCCAAGATCAGGTCAAATACATATTACGTTGTAGGCCTCTGACAGATCATTTGGCCTATTTTCACCTCTAATCATGAACAAATATGGTGAATAAGTTTTAGATTTTTGGTTTGATATATATAATATGAGCTTGTCGTACTATACGAAAACATTTAAGAAGTCGAGAAGGATTACCGTTGTGCGTCACAAGACAGATAGAAAAACTAAGAAATCACACACACGAACGTATAACACCTTGAGTTTTGATCTATAAAAAAGTTACACACACAAATGAACGTATGACACATTGAGTCCTGGTCTATGACATACACATGCGCACGTACACACACGAACGTATGACACCTTGAGTCCTGATACACGCGCACGTGCGAACGTATGACACCTTGAATCCTGATCTATGAAGAAGTTCTTAGTCTAGTATCCAGGCTAATTATGATAGTAAAATTTTATCCCTCAATAAAAGACTAATGGAGAGAGGAGAAAAGACTCTGTATCGTATTGGGTGCTATCAAGTTTTCAATGTATCTTCTTTAATTTGTCTTTATTTTTAGGTGATTGTTTAGTATTTTTTCCGTCTTCTGCTTTTACTACGTCACTCTAATCAAATATGATTGGATCTGTCTCTCAAAGACTTGAACTGGTCCACCAACTTTAACATAGGGTTGGGATTGACTAGAACTTTGGTCGAAGTCATGGTGGAAACCCTGGTTGAGGCGGGATTAGATGTTGAAAAACCTTAGAGTGCAACTCAGCATGAGAAAGCGCATACTGTAAATCCAAGGCAAAAAAAAAAAAGGATAAGGGGTAGAAAGGAGAAAAGTCTTTCGTGTGAGCAATGACGAACCTATAAAAACTTATTAATTGGGCAAAAATATGTAAAGTAAAATTTAGGTATAGATTTTTTTTTTTGTTTTTCATCGCACCCAAAAAATCAATAACTAATTTATCGTAGATCTAAACTCTATCTAAGAGCTTGTCACTAACCAATAAATTGCTACATACAAGAGACAGAATTCGAACTCTCAACACTTGCTTTAGTAGATAACTGAGCAAATTATTTGGCCAATTCAAATTGGTTTAGATATATTAAAAATTTTAAATTAAAACGGTCTATATGTTTAAAAAAATAGAATTACACATGTAGATGTCTGCACACATACTTACTTATTATAGTATTTAAAACAATGAAAAAATAATTTCACACACATATTATAATATTTAAAATAATAAAAAGATAATTTATTTTCTATATATTTTTAAACAATTATTTAACTATTTATTATCTCTTATTCAATTGTGAAGTTCATTTATTATAGTATTTATGGTATAAATAATTTTTTTAACTAAAATAATTACTATAATGAAGACCATTTTAAAAAAGAATATTAATACAGTATATAAGTATATTAATATATAGATAATATATTTTTTATCTTAAATATTTTTAAAAAAAATCAATAATAATTTAAGTTGTGTTTAATTAGAAGATTAAGTTTTAATTTATTATCAACTACAACTTGTTAGGAAATTATTTTAATTTTCTAATTTGTTTGTGGGTAATATATATATTAATTGTAATCACAAATTATGCTATTTTAAATTAAATAATTTATATAATGGTGATCTCATTTATTGTTATAAATGCTAAATTGAGTAAGTCATAATTACTTTTGATTTGGAATTAAATGAGAATAAAACCAAATATTATTTTTTGTCCTTTAGATAATTATCTTTTGGATTTTAGATATATTATCTTTTGGATTCTAGATACTATTTTATTTGGACTTTAGGGTTTAATGGGTGCCTTACTCAAATATAAATAGTGCATTTAGGGTTTCGGTCCCCAACATACCAAAGCCATCTTTGTCGCTCTTTCTCCATCAGAAGAGTCACAATTCAGCCGCCTAGGGATACAGAAGGCTTTGGTTGAGAAAGATCGAAAGAACCACAAGATCCAAATTCTTCCATCAATTTCTGATTTCTATGAGTAAAGGTACGCTTCCGCATTATGATATATTTTTGGTGATTCAATATGAATGATCTGGGTTAATAAAATTATTTATTCCAACAAGTGGTATTAGAGTCATTCATAATTGAATCATTGAAAATATTAAATTTTAATCTCATTGGATCAATATATATTTGCGTAGTTGCTCTCCTTTTGGCAGAAATTATTTTTCTCATGGAAGGAGGGGTGGTGTATTGGCTGGATATTGGTGGAGGAGGGGTATTGTCGAAGTGTGGAGGTCACAGTAGTCAACACGTCGGGGGCGTGGTGCCTGAGTCGGTGAACGACGTGTCGGCACCCATTCAACACGCCAGGGGCGTCCTGATGTGGCGACCAGGAACGCACTGCCAACACACCGGGGCGTGGTACCTTGACACCCCTGACGCGGTGCAGAGTTTCGCGGAGTTCCAAAGTTGCAGCAGCACCACACGGGGGGCGTGTTGCAGGCCTGCTTGCACGCAGGGGACATCCCCCCACTCCGGTAACCAGCGAGCTTCCCTTCAACCTGTATAAATGTACTCTTCTTCCCTTCTATTGTGCATATACAACTGCTGAAGCAAAGAATTGAGAGAGATACAAAGGAGTGTATGAGCGTGTAGGGTTTCGTGAAGAGAGTAGTAGTAGTGTATAAAAGAAAAAAAATTTAGTTTAAAGGGATTTAAAAAAAATGGTACGTAATTATACCGCGCCCGAAGAACATATTATCAACTGTTTTGATCATCCAATTTATATAAGTTGGCAAATTTTTTTTTATGTATTTAAAGTTTATTTTTTTATGTATTTAATTTTTTTTAATTTTTTTATGTATAAATATATATGTCATGGGAATATTATTCTATGTATTTTATGAATATTTTAAAAATATAACTATAATTTGTAAATTATATATAAACGTTAATATGTAATTTTTTATAATTTTTAATGTACTAATGAATAAAAAAATAAATATTTTGATTTTTTAAAAATAAATATGTGGTTGCGTATATGAATAAATAAATATTATAATAAATTAAATAATTTGATAAATAAAGATTATTAGATACTTTATTTAAAGTGATAAATGTTATTAAATATTATTAAATATTGTTATCGTTTAAATATTTTTTGTAAGAATTAAATATTTTATTCGATAAATAAAAAAATATTTTAATAAATAAATAAATAAGCTATGTTATGAATATTTATTAAAATATTATAAGGATTATTATTTAATTAATGTAACATATATCTTTGTTGATGCAGCCTAACAGGAATTTGTTGGTGCGTAAACTGGATCCGCCACAGACGTAGAACTCGATGGTCGAAAATTACTTACATGCCACGGGATTCTACCATGTCTCTAGGATTTGGGTGATAAGAGGATTGCATCCCTTATTAGCTGCTCTGGTTGAAAGGTGGAGGCCAAAAACTCACACCTTTGTATTGCCGGTCGGTGAGGTTACAGTGACATTGAAAGATGCCGCTCATATATTTGGCCTACCCATTGATGGAGAGCCTGTGAGTGGATGGACAGATAGTAGTGGCGACTTCCTTCAGAGTCAGAGCATAGCGATATTCGATCGTGAACCAGTAGTCAGTCAGTCTTCGAAATCCTATATAAAGCTGGGTTGGGTTCGACGTATCAGAGATGCAGAGCCATTGGACACTGAGGAGTACATTAGGAGATACGTCAGATGTCAGATCTTCTGTTTGTTAGGGTCGACCCTATTCACGGATAAGTCGACCGCATACGCCCATGCAAAATATCTACCATTGCTTCGCGATTTCGAGCGGATCCATACTTATAGTTGGGGGTCAGCATGTCTCGCACATCTTTACAGAGCACTATGCCGTGCATCACGATATGATACAAAGCGATAGGCACAATGTTCTGGTTCCCATCTTGTGCAACAGCGACTAGAAGTGTACCTTTGTATTTTCCGTATAGGTGTGTGCCGTCAACCTGACTAGGGGATTACAATGCCTGAATGCCCTAATGCATGGATTGAAACTCCAAAATACGCAATGAAGTATTTTTACACCTTGCGCCTCCTCATTCCCGTTGTACAGTGGTCGTGTTTCTATTTCGACAACTGAACCAGGCATCTTCTGTATCATGACCGAGAGCCACCGTGGCAAAGTTTGGTAAGAATCCTCCCAACCACCGAAAACCTTGGCTATGGACTTCTGCTTTGCCAACCAAGCCTTTCGGTAACTGATGGTATAGTTGAACCTTGACTGGACTTCCGCTATTATAGATTTCACCTTGATGGACGAGTCCGTCTCAACCAATGGTCTTATAGCCTCAGCAACTGTATCCGAGTTCAACTTGGAATGATCTTGTGAAATCGTTTCGATTGTGCACGTGTACCTATCGTTGTATCTGCGTATCTCCCAAGAACCTTTTTTCTGTATCAAGCTGGCGCGGATAAACCAGTCGCACCCCCGCCCGTACATCTTGCATTTTGCATAGAACGTCTGTGACTCAGGCTCATACACATCATAGTAAACTCCTCTAGATATAGTGTAACTTCTAATTGCTGCGACGACCGACTTTCTAGAACTATATTCCATTCCAATCCGGAACTCTCCGTCCTCAGAATCAGCAACACCTACAGAAAGCTGAAATCATCGTTTATTGATCAATCCATAGTATAAATTAACAAAAACTTATTATTTAGTCAACACGTACCTATGTTTGCATATTCCAGAAACTCGGGAGCATGCATGGCGTCGAGATCCAACTCACGCATAAAAGGTGGAACGTACATCAGTTGACTGCTCGAGGGATGAACCACTACATTCTCCGCTGCTACCTCAACGTCCACATCACCATCCTCGTCTTCGTCGCCGACTTCATAAGTGGCTTCGAAGTCCTCTTCGCTGTCACTATTCATTCCTTCGTACACTGCAACTCTATCATCATCTATATCTAAATCATTTTGAATCACTACTGCCTCTAGGGTTTCAAACTCAATGTACAGCTCAATCTGTGGGTGCCGCATCTGAACCTGCCGGTGAATTTGAAACATATTCTGCATACTCGCTTCATCAGTGATCGACATGGTATCAAACTGTATCCACCAAAAACTACAACTGAATTCCGGTACAGAATTCTGCTCACTCTCGTTAACGTACTATTCTCCATGCTTTAACAAAGGCCGTTCTGCAGCTCTATTAACGTCCTGGTGCATGGAACCACAAATAAAAACGGATTCTGGTACACAAACCTCACTCCCTCATGAGTATTACGTATTATCTCACTGTTGCGATACACCACCAAGTGCCCTCCATTACACTAACAACACACTCAAAGAACACTCAAAACACACTCAAATCTTATTCAAAATGAAAAATAATATCGAGCTTTGCCTTATATAGAGGGGAGCATTTAACACGCCCCTCACGTGCTGCCTGCCTCAGCCAATCACGCTTTGACACATGTCAGCACGCCCCCCACCCCCGGTGCTGCCTCAGTGAACCAATCACGCTTTGCCATGTTAGCACGCCCCCCACATGCTGTCTCAACGAGCCAATCAAGCTTTGCCACGTCAGCACGCCCCCTGCGTGCTGACTAAGCACGCCCCCACGTGCTTCAGTAACACGTTGCGTGTTGAGCTTTCATCTGACTTTCATCTGACACGTCCACCTAAGAGTAATACACAGAGTATTTCCATTTCCAGCCAAAACACGATCATGTATTTCATAACCAAATTATTGAGTCTCTGATAAACCCATATTTTATGATATATATTGTGCTCAATTCAAGAGATTTATTCAATCCTTCACCCACTTATTCATGTAAATTGCATGGTTTTACTTTCCCTTCATTATTATGTGATATATGTGAAATACATGCTTCCTATACTTTGAAATTATTTATTTTAATCACCCTTTATTACCATTCGATGCCGTGATTTGTGTGTTGAGAAGTTTCAGATCTTCTAAGGCAGGAATGACTTAAAGGATGGTAAGGAAACATACAAAAGTGGAAGGAAAGCACAAAATGGAGTTTTTGAAGAAACTGGCATCGACGCGAACGCATGGACGACGCGGTCGCATGCCCAGTGCGAAAAGGCAGCAACGCGAACGCGTGACTGACGCGGACGCGCGCCATGAGCAGAACACAGATGACGCGTACGCATGACCGAAGTGAACGCGTGACAAGGAAAACTCCAGATGACGCGACCGCGTGACCCACGCGGACGCGTGACAGACGCCACGCACCAGAAATTACAGAAAACGCTCCCAGCGATTTCTGAAACCCTTTTTGGCCCAGATCCAAGTCCAGAAGGCACAGATTAGAGGTTATAAAGTGGGGGAATGCATCCATTCAAAGAGAGCTCTCGAATTATTCACTTTTCTTAGTTTAGATGTAGTTTTTAGAGAGAGAGAGAGGTTCTCTCATCTCTCTTAGGTTTTAGGATTAGGATTTCTTATTATTTCAGTTTAGTATTCCAACTCTTTATCAAGTTCAATGTTCCTTTTTAATTATTTTCTCAATTTAATTTATGAACTCTTCCATGTTACATATGATTCTCTTAATTAATGTTATTTGAGGTATTTCAGTTTATGATTGCTTTCTTTCATTTATATTACTGTTGCTTCCAATCTGAAGACATTTTTATGCGAGTAAGTTTACCTTTCCCCTTTTGGCCTTGGTTAAGTAATTGGTAACTCATGAGTTATCAAACTCAACGTGATTGATAATTGTTGTCTTTGCTAATTGAATTGAACTTCAATAACTCCAGTCCTTTCTTAGGAATTGACTAAGACCTGAGATCAAACTAATTGGTCCACTTGACCTTCCTTTGCTTTAGTAAAGGCTAACTAAGTGGGATTAAAACTCAATTCTCATCACCATTGATCAGGATAACTAGGATAGGACTTCCAAACTCTCATGTCTTGCCAAGAGTTTATTTTATAGTTATTTATTTATTTTACTTGCCATTTAAATTACTTATTCATTACTTCCCAAACCCCCAATTTACAAAACTCATAACCAATAATAAGAACACCTCCCTGCAGTTCCTTGAGAAGACGATCCGATGTTTAAATACTGGATGTTCTTTTGTTCTAATCTAGAAACTATGGCTTCAGCTACCAATATTTCTGCACAAATAAGCAGTATTCCTATGCTGAATGGTTCAAACTTTAAAGTTTGGAAGGATACCGTGGAGATTGTCCTTGATTGTATGGATCTGGATATAGCTCTTCGAGAGGAGAAACCCACTTCTACTCCGGAAAATCTCAATGAGGTTAAAATAAAGAAGTGGAAGAGATCCAATCGAATGAGCATTATAATCATGAAACGCTCAATTCCTGAGGCGTTTCGGGGCTCAATTACTGAGGATAAAGATGCCAAATAGTTCCTGAAAGATGTTGAAAATTTTTTTGCTAAGAATGAAAAAGCGGAGGCAAGTAGCCTTTTGAGAAAACTTGTCTCCATAAGGTATAAAGGTAAAGGGAACATAAGGGAGTACATTATGGAAATATCTCATCTTGCTTCAAAATCGAAAGCACTAAAGTTAGAGTTGTCTGAAGACTTACTCGTGCATTTCATTTTGATCTCCTTTCCTACACACTTTGGGCAATTCAAAGTGAGTTATAACACTCTGAAGGACACTTGGTCATTAAATGAGCTTATATCTCACTGTGTGCAAGAAGAAGAGAGGCTACATCAAGATAAGACTGAAAGTGCTCACATGGCTTCATCTTCTCAGTATAAAAGAAAGCGTGATACTACTGCGGATATGCCTTCTCAACAGAAAAAAGGCTAAGAAACAGGATCAAGTTTCAACCTGTTTCTTCTGTAAGAAGGTGGGACACATGAAGAAGGATTGTACCAAATATGCCACTTGGCGTATAAAGAAGGATATAATTCTTACTTTTGTTTGTTCTGAGACTAGTTTAAGTTATACACCTGTTGATACTTGGTGGGTAGATTCTACTGCTACTACTCATGTAAGTGTTACTATGCAGGGTTGCCTGTGGAGCCGACCGCCAAATGATGCTGAAAGATACATCTATGTAGCAGACGGAAATATAGTTGCAGTCGAAGTTATAAGAACCTTTAGATTATGTTCCACGAGTGGATTTTACTTGGATTTATTAGAGACATTTTATGTACCGTCATTTAGACGAAATTTGGTTTTTGTTTCTCATTTGGACAAATCAGGTTATTTTTGTTGGTTTGGAGACAATAAAGTCAGTTTCTTTTATAATTCGAATAATATTTGCTCTGGTCATTTGGTGGATAATCTATATAGACTTGACTTAAATTCATATAATAATGAAATACTGCAAACAGGTATAAAATAAAAACTAAATGAGAATTCGGCATCATTATGGCACAAATGCCTAGGTCACATCTCTAAACAGAGAATTCAGAGGCTCGTGTCAGATGGAATACTTGGACCCCTAAATTTGGCGGACTTTGAAATCTGCATTGAGTGCATAAAGGGGAAAAGGACAAACGAAAGGAAATTAGGTGCCGAAAGACCTAAAAATATCTTAGAACTAATACATACCGATATATGTGGCCTATTCCCTACTGTCTCTTGGAATGGACAACGGTACTTTATTACGTTCATAGATGATTACTCTCGTTACGGGTATCTATATTTAATTCATGAAAAGTTCCAAGCCTTGGATGTTTTCAAGTCTTTCAAAGCTGAAGTTGAACTTCAACTTGGAAAGAAAATTAAAGCTGTCAAATCTGATCGTGATGGTAAATACTACGGAAGATTTGACAGTTCAGGTGAACAACGTCCGGGCCTTTTGCTCTTTTTCTAGAGGAGTGTGGTATTGTTCCGCAATACACCATGCTAGGCAAACCTAGCATAAATGGTGTTGCAAAGCAAAGGAACCGAACTATTAAAGACATGGTGAGAAGTATGATTAGTCATTCTTCCTTGCCTGAATCACTTTGGGGAGAAGCCTTAAAAACCATAGTGTACATCCTTAATAGGGTGTCAAGCAAAGCAGTTAACAAAACCCATATGAAATTTGGACTGAGAAAAGGCCCAGTATAAAGCATTTGCATGTTTGGGGATGTCCAGATGAGGAGTGACCTTATAGGCCGCATGAAAGAAAATTGGACTCAAGGACAATTAGTTGCTACTTTGTTGGTTACGCTGAGCGTTCACGGGGGTACAAGTTTTACAATCCTGCATCAATGTCTATTTTTGAAATGGAAAATGCGAGATTTCTTGAGGGTGTTGAGTTTGGGGGGGAGAAGGAAATATTAGAAATGTTGCTTTTGATGAGGATTCTGTAACTGACAATGATCAGGTCTTTGTACCTATTATTGTTCAAGACACAGTTATAGTACAAGAGCACAATGAGAATCCTATTGTAGATTCAGTTACAATACAAGAGAATAATGAGAATATCGTTGTTGCTCATGATACTACTACAGCACAGAAAAATAATGAGAATCCTCCTCAATTCCAATCCATACATCAAGTCATCAAGCTCAACAACCTCAAGAAATGTCATTAAGGAGACCCAATAAAGAAAGGAGAAAATCTATCTATGGTCTCAAACAAGCTTCCCGTCAATGGTATCACAAGTTCATCAAGTCATTACCTCATGATTTTGAGGTAAATATCATAGATGAGTGTGTATACCGCAAGTTTAGTGGGAGTAAATACATCCTTTTGGTCTTATATGTTGATGACATTCTACTTGCCAGTAACGATATAGGCTTGTTGCATGAAACTAAGAAATTTCTATTGAACAAATTCGAAATGAAAGATTTTGGTGATGCCTCTTTTGTATTAGGAATTGAGATACTAAGAGATCGCTATCAAGGTATTCTTGGATTATCACAAAAGAACTATATCGAAAAGATTTTAAGTAGATATGGCATGGAAAGTTGTAGACCAATGGACACACCCGTAGCTAAAGGAGACAAGTTCAGTCTCAAGCAATGCCCTAAAATGATCTTGAGAAGATAGCAATGCATAATAAACTTTATGCATCAGCACCAGGGAGCTTAATGTATGCTCAAGTCTACACACGTCCCGATATATCATTTATAGTGGGAGTGTTGGGTAGATACTTGAGCAATCCAGGCACGGATCATTGGATAGCTGTTAAATGCGTAATGCATTATCTAAAGAGAATAAAAGATTACATACTTATCGGATATCAGAAAATTTAGAGATCATTTGGCACTCTGATTCCGATTTCATGGCATATGGTTACGAAACTTTATCACTGAGCTTCATATAGTAGATGACATTGAAAGGCCATTAAAGATATTTTGTGACAATAAGTCAGCAGTACTATACTCCAACAATAATAAGAGCTTGACAAAATCGAAGCATATAGACATCAAGTTCTTAGTTGTCAAGGAGAATGTTTAAGAAAAACAGATTTTCATAGAACATATAAGAACAGATTATATGCTAGCAGACCCATTAACCAAGGGATTGATTCCTAAAGTCTTTCATGAGTAGACTATTCGAATGGGTGTCAATATTTGTGATGCCTTGGTTTAGTGAAAATTTATTTTATGCTATATGTTCTATGACAGATATTGAATTATTTTTTCTATAGAATTAAGTTGATGGTTTATTTCATGTTATGTGAAATGTTCATTTTGCAATATTTGTTTTGTGTTTGATCACAATAAAGTTTTAAAGTTGGACCAGCTAGAAATAGACATGCATGAGATCACTTGGCATGTAATTTTCATATTACTCATCCAAATTTGATCTATGTCGTTAAGTATATTAGGATGGTGATTGTCGTGATTTAGTCATGACATTAATGTGATAAAAGTTGCGGTGATTCCATATCTAATATATGAGACGGACCAGATTGTTAAAGTAATGAGAGAAATAACATTCAGATGTGCGCAAAAGGTTTATAAGATGTGATTATGTCAAGAAAGAATATATGTATAGCCCAAGTGGGAGATTGTTAGGAAATTATTTTAATTTCCTAATTTATTTGTGGGCAATACATATATTAATTGTAATCACAAATTATGCTATTTTAAATTAAATGACTTATATAATGGTGATCTCATTTATTATTATAAATGCTAAATTGAATAAGTCATAATTACTTTTAATTTGGAACTAAATGAGTATAAAACCAAATATTATCTTTTGTCCTTTAGATAATTATCTTTTGGATTTTAGATATATTATCTTTTGGACTCTAGATACTATTTTATTTGGGCTTTAGGGTTTAATGGGTGCCATACTCAAATATAAATAACGTCTTCAGGGTTTCGGTCCTCAACATACCAAAGCCACATTTGTCGCTCTTTCCCCATCAAAAGAGTCACAATTCAGCTGCCTAGGGATACAGAAGGTTTTGGTTGAGGAAGATCGAAAGAACCACAAGATCCAGATTCTTCCATCAATTTCTGATTTCTATGAATAAAGGTACGCTTCTGCATTATGATATATTTTTGGTGATTCAATATGAATGATCTAGGTTAATAAAATTATTTATTCCAACACAACTAATTACTGAGTAGCTGGTATTATAAAGTTAATTATCATTATTTTTATAAGTTGATTTATTTATTTATTTTAAAATTTTATACGAAATTAAATTTAACAAGATAATTATTATTGTATCTTAAATTTAACAAAAAAAATTTTAACATAAAATACAAAAAAATAATTTAAATTTTATTTTAGGAGCAAACATAATATAATAAATGGACAAATATATACATCTGATTTATATATAATTTAGTATTTTTTTCAAAATTTTTGTGAGGACAAATACCCCTCTTATTTGTACATCAGTTTGACCCTGTTTTCAATGTATATATACGAACTCAAATCTTATTTAAGATGAATGTATTTCAATAGTCCGAGTCATACTAATAAAACGATTACAGTATCTCAACGTACATTATCGTATCGTTGACATCATCTCTAAGAAAAGTAAAGAAAAAATGTGAGAATCTACAGTTTTCAGCAAAGTACTAACAAAAATAGGCTAATTTATCTATCAATTTTAGGATAATCCTTTGTGTTAGGACAGTCACGCGTATACTAGTTTGACTCTAGGCCTACAATCTCAATCCTCCTATGACTAGAACCTTAGTTCTATAGCATTCAAATAGCCACAATAGCCAAACACAGATAAATAACAAAATACAATCACCCAACACAATAACAAAGATTATGCAACAAATAATATAATGTATGTTTGTCCTAGCCTCCTAGGCAGACCATAAACTCACGTGTCAATGACTACTTACAATCCAACATTACCTAAGACCAAGCCTAAATATAACTTTTCATTTGTATCCGTTAAGCATGCGTAATAAGATGGATAAAATTATAACTCTAGCCTGATATTTGACAATTATCACAGAATTTGATGTCATAATATGCTTACAATGAAAAACAATGTGTACTCAAATAAAATTTAACAGTTTTAAAAATTTTACCCTTATAATTTGAGCGTTAAGTTGGTAAGGTTTATATCTTATTTAAGTTCTTTAGGTTTTTTTGTTTTTTTGTAAGGAATCCTTTTATCTTTATCTTGGCAAAAAAAATCATTTAGTTATTTTTTATCTTAAATTATCATTTTGTCTTTAGTCTTTTATAAAAATGACTCTTCTGTTCTTTAGAG
Source organism: Arachis hypogaea (assembly GCF_003086295.3). NCBI lineage: Eukaryota > Viridiplantae > Streptophyta > Magnoliopsida > Fabales > Fabaceae > Arachis > Arachis hypogaea. Next base: position 7,853,326 of record NC_092050.1, read on the forward strand.
TTTGCAATTACCATTTTGTTCTCAACCTTTTATAAAAAGGAAGTACTAAATTGGTTCCCTAAGTTTGGGCGTAATTCTGTTTTAGTCCTTAAGGTTTAAAGTGTCCTATTTGAATCTAAAAAAGTTTTAATTAGCATCAATTTAGTCCCACAGTGAGGCCAAACTTAAATAATTAACGGAATGTCCTACATAACAACAGTACAAGAACAAAATCGATAATTTGGAGAACAAGTACAAGCTCCAGAGGCACAAAATTAACCGTTGATGCATCAATACATTTATTTATTATTTTTTTTATAATATAAATAAAAAATTTTCTATAGAACTAAAGAAAATGATAAATAAATGTATTGATGCATTAACGGTTGATCTAGAGCTTGTACTTATTCTCCAGATTATCGATTTTATTCTTGTACTGTTGTTATGTAGGACATTCCGTTAATTATTTAACTTTGACCTCAATGTAGGATTAAATTGATGCTAAATGAAACTTTTTTGAATTCAAATAGAACACTTTAAACCTTAAGGATCAAAACAGAATTACATCCAAACTTAGGAACCAATTTAGTACTTTACCCTTTATAAAATAACCTTTGTATTCTTTGGACATCAAAATTGTCATTTTGTCTTTGATCTTTTATTAAATGACTTTTATACCCATTAAGCTTGAAATTTACCTTATTATTCTTAAATTTTTTCTTAAAAACCATTTTGCTGCTCCTTAATCTCATAATTACATTTTTACTGTTTATCTTTATCTTAATGGTCTTCATGTCCTCAAATTTTAATATAATTTTTTTATCTTTAAACTTTCTCATAATTACTATTTTATCTCTGATCTTTTTAACATAATTACTATTTTATCTTTGAATTTATCATAAAACTATTTTGCCCTAAGTTACTAATTTATTCCTATATTTTCTTTAATTTATATTTTGTCTCGAAACTTTTATGAAATTATATTTAACTCCTAACCTCCAATTATTTACGTTTTTATCCCTTTAACTCCTTATATTTACAATTTTTATCTTAGTAATTTATTACACTTTTGTCCTCTTTGCTATTAATATATTCATTTGTTGCCTAGTTAATTCTTATACCTTCTTTTTCTTTACTTTTACTAATAAAGTTTTAGGACACGTTAGCTAAATTTTCTTTTAACTTCTTTTAACTTTCTTAAATTACAATTTGACTCTTAGATAATATTTTAATAAAGACTTTTAAACACTTTTTTTTTTTGTGATTTTTAATCTTTCTCTCATTCTTTTACTTCAGGACCCATTCTTAAAAAGAGTTAAGATTTAAGCTCTTAAAATATCTCTTAAGAGATAATTATCAAAAGCGATAATTATTCGAACATCAGTTTTTACTTTTTACTTTATTTAATTAGTTCTTTTATATACCAGTGTTAATGATCTTGGTATAATAAACGATCTCAACGATAAAATATTTCTAAAATATTTTGGTACAATTTATTTGAGCAATGAATATTAATAAAAATTTGTACCGATTGAATTTAGACCGGATAAATATGTGATCTAAAAAAATTATTTTACCATTCGCTAATAAAATAATATTTTTATAAATAATAACTAATTTTTTTTTATTTTTGATACGGATACACCTCGTTAAACGGAATCAAATTATAATACATAAATTTTTTTAATTTTAATCATAGAAAATTCTAAAATTTTGTGATAAGAAATATTGAGTTGTGTTGCATTTTGAATGATAGCAGACATCAAATTCACATTTTAAAAAGTCATGAAGAAATTTTTTTCTCTAGATCTATGTTTATTTGTTTATATAAATTATATTTACTAAATTTTACAAAAACGTTTATTATGGGTAAATCTAACAGATAAATTTTGAGGATGATTTTGAGGGATAATTTTTATTTGAATAATGCTAGATAACTAATAATTTATTTGAACAACATGAATAACAGATTTTAAAATTGGCCCATTTTAACTAAAAGACACTACAGTCCCTAATTTAATGTCACTAATTAAATTTAAGATTAATTTACTCTTTTAATCATATTATTTATATTGTTTAATAATGTTGTTGGTTACCTATACTTTTCTTTTTATTTTCTATCTTATTTATCGGTGCATCAATTTTAAAGGACATTGTACACATATTTTAAGGATAACGTATATTTTTTTATATTTAGTGTTTATGTATTTTTTTAAAAATATTTTTAATATTTTTAATTTCATTCAATTTTGTCTATGATATTTTTGATTGTGTCAAAATTACTTTTGGATGTTAACTCTATCTAAAAGGTTAGAAACAAAATTTAAAAACATTCAGAAATATTTTTAACACAAATTAAAAATATTAAGAACAAAATTAAATAAATAAATAAAAAATGTTAGAAAATAAAATAAATGAAACTAAACATTAGAAGTATTTTTGAAAAAAAATTCACAAATGTTAAGAATAAAAAGCATATTTTATCTATATTTTAAATAGGGGTGTTTATGGTTTGGTTAATCTAAAAATCAAACCAGTTTTTTGATTAATCAAAAATATAGTCTTGATTATTAACCAAATTGATTTTACATTATAAAACTGGTTATTAACCGGTTAGTAAAATTTAAATCAGTTTTTAATCGGTTTTAAAAAATAATCAGTTTTTACACCAAAAAACTGGTTTTTATACCAAAAAATTGATTTTTAAACTTAAAAATTATTTTTTACACAAAAATTAATTTTTTCACATACAAAAATCCAAATTTTTACTTTTTTTTAAATTAATTTTTTTAATCTAAAAATAAATTTTTTTCTTTTTAAATAATACAGGTAACATTTGTAAATAATGAAATCCCTTCTATTATAAATAGTAATTACTTTTCTAAACTTTAGGTGGCAACATTTATCATATACACCAAAAACAAAGAATGTATAAGGCACATTAGGATCAAACCCTTCATTTCCAATGGCACTTCAAAAGACCTATTCAATGATGGAAATTTTCTCCTGAGCCAAAGAAACGATGCAAAATTCCAACAGCATCCCCAAACTATACAAGAAATTCACTGTGGATATAATCCCATTGAGGCTAAAAAATGACATTCCAACTGCTATAATTGTTGACACCAATATCCCCATCCAAAAATGACATTGCAACTGCTATAAGGTGTGCTTCAAACAAACCAACATAAACATAAGCATAAACATAAACATAAACATAAGCAAGTCTAATCATATATGGAAAAACAATTCTAATATCTTTACCACCTAAGTGTTTAGAACATAACTAAAAAAAACATAAACAATTAAGACTTTCTAGTCATCTTCAAGCGCAATTGAACCTGGATCCACTGAACAAGTAATGTCCTCTGATAAAATCAAATCTGCACAAAAAAATAATTATAAATTTAAAAAAATTATAAAGACTAACGGAATAATTTAATTAATTTTATTCATCATTTGAATCTACATAATTAATTTTATTCAATTTACCTTGCTTGACCTTTTCAAGCTCTTCGAAATTCTCAGGTGCAAGAGAAGAGAAAAAGTCTCCTTTAAGCCAATCTTCGGTACATACAAGGGCTAGCTTCTACCATCTTAGGAGTCAATGAGCTATGATATTGATCGATGATTCTTCCCCCATACTAAAAGCAGATTCGGAAACTACTGTTGAAACTGGTATAGCCAATATGTCCCGTGTCATATTTGCTAGGACGGAAAACCGATTCGAGTTAACCTTCCACCATCCTAGAATATCCAAAGGCTTATCATCTGGCTCACAGTCTTCATTCAAATAACGATCAAGCTCAGATTTAAGATTGGATTTGCAACCGGTTGATCGACGATATAACCCCATATCATAAATGTCTTTGGCTTTATCACTTGCACTCGGTTGGGAGAGGGTATCATCTTGGTTTTCTTCATCTGCACCTTGATATAAATTATAAAGTGAATGAAGACAAGAAGACAACTTTGTCTTCAATTCACCGCCCACTTTCACACCAAAAGAATTAACTAGGCACCACTCAACATAATCTAACTTATGGCAAGGATCTAGAACTACGGCAATTAACAACATGTTAATAGTTTTTGCATTTTTCCAATACCTGTTGTATTTTGCTTTCATCTTACTTGCCATAAGACTTATGCTCAAATCATCATCATCACGATATTGTTGAATCCTCCTTCCAAGAGCAAACACTTCTTTCATGTATAAATTACTAGTGACATAAGAGGATCAAGAGATGCGAAGTGTAGCATCGTAAAACATCTCTAAAAACGGTAAGACAGACTTAGCATAATCCCAATCTTGAATTGAAGGTACCCCTCGTCCCTTGTATAATTCTTCAACAAATTTTTTGTCTTGCATCTCTAATAGCTCAAATGCCTTCTGATGTTTTAAGGCTGCTACTAACATTAAGTATGTAGAGTTCCATCGCGTTTCAACATCTATGCAAACAAGACTCTTATGTGGAATATTCTCTTGTGCAATACATGCCTTGAACCTAGTTAATCTTGAATTTGAGGATCTAACATACTTCATAGCGTCCCAAATTTTGGTGACTGAATCATCAATCTTCTTCAATCCATCCTTCACAATCGGGTTTAAAATATGCGCACAACACCGCATATAGAGATACTCTCCATTCAAAACTGAACTCTTTCAAAAAATCAGCCTTCTTTATAAATACATAACTCCTACATTGTTAGACGATGCATTATCAACTGTCAAACTTAAGATCTTGTTCAACTTCCAGCTATTCAAGCAAGCTTCAACATTTTGAGCCATAATCTCTCTCGTGTGGCCGGTGACTTGGCAAAAATTTAGTATTTTCTTTTGCAATTTTCAGTCCACATCAATAAAATGAACAGTCAAACATATATACGCCACATTCTGACACGAACTCCAGTTATCAGTTGTAAGATAAACTCTTCCTCCGTATTTGGAAAAGTATCTTTGAAGTTGAACCTTCTTTGTTTCATAGAGCATCAAGATGTCACGTGCCAATGTAATACGTGAAAGAGTGTTGAATCCTGGTTGCAGAGCCACTGAATATTATTTAAAACCTTGACTTTCTACAATAAAAAAGGAAGCTCCTCACAAACAAACATTGATATCATTTTTTCCCGGGCATATTCTGCATCAAACCTACCCACTTGTGCTTCTGGGCTAGGCGATGTGCCTGTTTTAGTGAACAATTAAAAAAAAGAGTCAAGGATGCATTCATCTAGTAAAGAAAATGAGGATGGACGATCACGGGGTAAGAAAAGTCTGAAGTTTAATTTGTTTCGGAAAATTTTTTTTCTTGCCGTATTTCCTTTTCTTTTTTATAAGTCATATATCTAATTATGATTTTTCTTCTTGCTAACTTGAATCTCAGCACACCAAATGTTCATGTCTTTCCCATTCCCACCACCACACTCCCACACCACAACCAACTTTCCACCCAAATCAGCCATGGTAGCACCACACAGAAATGTGAAAAGTGAAAACTATTAAACCCAAAAGAAGAAGTGGCTACCACCTCCAACCCATTCCTCCAAGAAACAACAATATTCCCACATTACAGCAAAAAAGAAAAAGCAAAAAGTACCATAACCCTCTTAACTCTTTGTAGAAATTAATGGTTAGCATTATACATGTAGTGGTTAGCATTATACATGTAGTGATTAGTTTACTTGAGGTGTAATGTACTAATACAAATAGATTAAATTGAACAATGTAAAACAAGAATGCAGGACCAAAATCAAAGGAGATGAACAAAAATCCATATTATTTCTTTTGGTAAACCAATCAAAGCTCAACATATTCAATGCACTAGGTGTATGATCCACGACATTGACAATGTAGTTCAGATATCATAGATTATATTCATTCATTAGAAAGTGAACCACAGTGAAGAAGAACAGATAATTAGAACAATAATTCTCAATTCAAATAATATAAATAAATTAAGTCCTAATTAATCAAAAAGTAAACCACAGTGAAGAAAAAACTTACAGCAGGATCCATTGAAATGAAGAGTTCAATATTGAGAGACTTTAAAATCTGCACATTTTCAATCCATTGAAATGAAGAAGTCAGAAGTATACTAATGAAGGTAAAAACAGAACGAATCCACAAAATAGAAAAAACCCAGATAACAAACTCAGGAGAAAACTCAGAACTCAGAACCAAGGGCAAGGAGGAGGCTGACCTGAAATGTTGAGTTCCGGCAAGCCACTGACGAAAGAAGAAGAGAACCGAAAAAGAGAGATACTACGGTGGCAAGAATGGGAGGTCGAGGCAGAGAGACAGAGTCGCGAATCAAAGTGAAGTCTCGAAGAGGCAGAGGTCCGACGAACCACCGGCGAGAAGCAGAGGTGAAGAATTGTTGACGGTAGTCGGCGGCGTACATAGGAGAAGCGGCGAAGAGTGAGTTCGAAGAGGCGAAGTGATTTTTGAAATTAGGCTTTGAAATTAGGTTTTCTTTTAATTTGGCTTTGGTTTTGGTTAACCGGTTAAAAACCGGTTTTTTTAATTTGATTTTGGTTAACCAATTTTAAAAAATATGGATATGATTTTAAAATTATTTTATTAAATTGATTAACCAAAATGTGGTTATGGTTTTTTAACCGGTTAACCATATTTTGGTTAATTTTTGTACACCCCTAATTTTAGATATATATGAAGGGAAAACACTTTTTTTCCTCTCCATGTGTGTATATTATTTTTGTTTGAGCTTTTTGTTGTTGGTCTTGATCTTTGCCTTTTTTTTTATAGACACGAGATATTGTGATTCTTTTGTTTTTTGTGTAGACTAAGGCTGAAAGTGGGTCGAGTTGAGCTGAGCTAGACCAAGCTCAAGTTCGACTCATGAAAATTAAGCTTGGCTCACAATTCGACTCATTAACAATCGAGCTTATTTTGTAAGCTCAACGAAAGCTCATGAGTTGGCTCAAATAATAGGAATATAATCTATAATTCTCTATCAATAAATTATAACTTATATATATTAAAAAATATTAAAAAAAGATAAATTTTATATATTGTCTATCTATTAATTATACATTTTTTATTTATGTCCTACATCAAAATTATATATAAAATTTTAAATAATTAAGAATATTAATATATATGTAAAATTATATATTACTATTATATATATATATATATATATATATATATATATATATATATATATATATATATATTAATACGCATATCCTATATGCATTTAATCTATACTTTTAATATTATATATAATCGAGCCAGTTCATGAGCTAATGAGCTGAGCTTATCCAAGCTCAAGCTCGGCTCACCAACTCACAAGTTCAGTTTATCAAGCTATTAACGAGTCGAGTTCAAACTGGCTTGACTCACTTCCAGCCCTAGTGTAGATTGTAAATATTTTGAATTGTAACAAATGTTAATGCTTTTTAAAAAAAATTAACGAGTGTAGTATTTTTTGAATTTTAAATAAAACTTAAATTCTAAATCTTAAACCTTAAATTTTGAACCCTAAAATCGAAATTTTAAACTCTAAATCCTAAACTATGAACGCAAAATTCTAAATGCTAAATTTTAAATTTGAGTCATTAATATAAAATATAATAAATAAAAAAATTAAAATTTATTTAATTAACAAGAAATACAACACTTCTCATTTAGCAAGGAATGTTTAAGGATCATCAGTAAATAATTGATTAACAAAAATAAGAATCTCTTTTAGGATGGGCTTTGTAATGTGATGATCCATTGCTACCTAATCCGTAGCCTTAACCCATAACTTTCTCAGCAGAAAACGAAACCCGCTAACTCCCTGATAAAAAGTCGCCAACTCCAAAAACAGTTCCGACCGCCTTAATTCTCTCAAGGAGAATCTTCCTCTGTTAATGAGAGTCTTTAGTTCATCTCTCATTCAGTACGACAATTTTGTTTTTTCTACCCTTGTATCTCTAGACATGGCTCAAGAAGAAGATCAGTCGTTCAATGGTGAAGTGGTTCGTCTCAATCCAGAATATGAAGATAGCTTCATTGAAGGAAATTTGCATATGGTGGGCAAGATTATCCCTGACAAAAAAGTTAGCTTCAGGACGTGCAAAGCAGCACTTCTGGGAATTTGGGAGAATCCGAAAGGAGTAGCGATTTCAAATGTCGGCAGAAACAAAGTTCTCATCAATTTCAGGGATGCTAGCAAGGGTGTTTAGATATGCAAAGCTGGACCTTGGAGCATCAGAGAAAATCTTCTCAACCTGCAGTTTTGGAATGGCAGACAGTCAGAATACGATGTCGATCACAAATATATCAAATTATGGGTACAAATACATGGGCTTCCGCTTCATTACATAATGACCAGAACTGCTAAAATTATTGGTAGAAGACTAGGTGTTGTGATGGAAACAGAAAACCTACGATGGAACAACATCCTTCAGAGAACCTTTTTGAGGGTTAAGGTAACTTTGAATGTCACTAAGCCTTTACCTACTGGTTTTTGGCTAGCAAGAGAAAATCTTCATGATCTGTGGGTTGACCTGAAATATGAAAGGATTTAGGATAGCTATTGCCTAAACTGTGGAATCCTTGGTCAAAATAAGAAGGAGTGCAAAAATCCAATGGCAACTGCTTGTTGGGACCCATTGAAACCAAGGTATGCTCTGGGATTGGGGGTCAATAGAGCTAAGGCCATTTCAGTTATAGGTGCAGAGCAGCGACAAGATAAGGAAAACAGGGATCTGTGGATGATAAACTAGCGTGTGAAGGTGAGCATGGAAAAATGGAGACTTCGGAGGAGAATTGGGTAGATGAAAGCTGTACGGGTAACAGAGCAGGGAGAGGGTTTTAGAGAATTTTTTAGTGTAACCTGGAGCAACAAAATATCCTACTTAGAGAGATCCAGGGTTCTAGGAAGCAGCTCAACGATGAATCAGTTAGTTTGTCAACCAGGCATGATATTTCTGAAGAGAAACATTCAAGTTTGGGTGAGATGCCAGCTAACCTTATCAACAGGATGAGGAAAGGGAAGGATAAGCTCCAAGTGGCAGGATAAGTGAATTCGGAAGTCGGGCACAATGATGCGGGGCGTCTAGACCTTGCACAAGCCAATGAAAATAATGAGGCTCTACCTTCTCTCATGAGAACAACAAAGAATGAGGTCAACCTAGCTGGGCTGATGGTTACTGAGGAAGAGCCACGACACCTACAGGTAAAGGAAGGAGGCAATGATAATAACAGGCGTTTAACAATCAGAGAAGAGTTGAACATGCTTTTTGGCAAGAAGGGGACTCAGCAAAACCATCAACTTAACGACGAAATGCTGGAACCAACAGTAAGGGGGCAGAATGTATAAGTAAGAATGCAGATCAGCTGTGGAGCTACAGGAAAAAACCAAAAATGAAAAGAATTGTCACTGCAGGTACCAGAACCATGATTCAGAGGATGGAAAATGGGGAAAGGTATTTTGTAGAACTAGCAGAGGATCAGCAAGAAATGGAAGCGGATAGCATTGCAAAGTCTCAGCAGAGGAATGATTTCAAGTGGGCTTTGGAGCTGGCTTACAATTTAGGAATGCATCTGAACCTCAAAAGGAAGAGAGACTTGAGCATCAATGTAGATTATGTAGAGGAAAGGAAGGAATCTAACGAAATTAGTATGCAACAACCAGGTAAGAAGTACAAAAATGATGCTGAAACAAACATGGCTGAGGAGGCGGGCCTTGACATGCCCCACCATCATCCATGATTGTTGTCAGCTGGAACTGTCAAGGAATGGCGGCCCCTTCGACAGTACATGAATTGAAAAGTATCTAAAAATATCACAGGCTGTCCATTTTGTTCCTTATGGAGACCAAAACTAGTAAACCAAGTTGTGATAGAATTAGGAGTAAGTTATGTTTTGATAACATGTTTTGTGTAAAGTCCCGGAGGCTATCCGGGGGACTTTGTATCTTTTGGAAGAGTAATGTAAATATTCATGTTTATGCTTGGTGTGATAATTTTATTAAAACTAAAGTTAGCAGTGGCAGTGATATGGATTGGGAGGCTACTTTTGTTTATGGTCATCCAGATTACAAGAAAAGGAAGGAGTTATGGAAGGAATTAACTGTTGTGAATAGTAATTTGGCACAGCCAAGAGTGTTGATCGGGGACTTTAATGACGTAATTTCACAAGATGAGAAGGTAGGTCTGCATCCTAAACCGAGTAATCAGATTGTAGCTTTCAGGAATTTTGTACATGAGAATGCTCTCTTGGATTTGGACCTTCAAGGGATGAAATACACGTGGTTTAGTAATCCAAGGAATGGTTGTGTCACTAAGGAAAGGCTAGATAGGGTTCTTGTCAACTGGGAATGGAGAAAAGCGTTCCAACATGCCACACTCTCAGCCTTACCACCTATTAGTTCAGATCATACTCCTCTAGTTCTCAATGTTAATCCTAGAGGTAGAAGGAGTAAAAATTTTAAATTTGAGGCATTTTGGGTGGACCATGCTGAATGCGACACTGTTCTTAGGAGAGGATGGAGCAGTTCTGGCAACTCTGGGGCTGATCACTGGACTAATCTGAATTGAAGGATACAAAATTATAAGAAGGAATTGGTCAAATAGAGTAGAGTCAGTTTTAAGAGGGCATATGTTAAAATAGGAAATTTAAAGCTCTGCCTCAAATAATTCTAGGAAGCTGATTATACAGAGACTCAGCAGGAGGAGATTAACAGACTTAAATTGGAAATCACCAGATTATGGAGACAAGAGGAGAAATATTGGGGTCAGAGATCGAGGGTAAAGTGGTTAAAATTTGGGGACAAGAATACATCCTTCTTCCATGCCTCTACCATCCAAAGAAGAGATAGAAATAGGATAGAGAGATTAAAGGACTCTACAGGAAATTGGGTGTGTGGGAAAAGGAAAATTCTCAACCTAACAGCAGGTCACTTTCGGGATCTTTTTAAGGCATCGGAGCATTTAGATATGACTGCTTGCATTCGCCATATTCCTGTTAGAGTGACTGAGGATATGAATGAGGAGCTCATGAAGGAGATTACAGATCAGGAAATCAAAGAGGCTACTTTCAGTCTGGGAAGTCTTAAGGCATCAGGACCAGACATTTTAAATGGTCTCTTCTATCAAAAGTATTGGATAATTGTTGGTAAAGAGGTTTGTGATGTTGTTAAGAGTTTTTTTCACGATGGGAATTTACCAAGTAGTGTTGGAGAAACCTTTATAGTTTTGGTTCCTAAGACTAATCATCCGGAAACCCTTAATCAGCTTAGGCCGATCACCTGCTGCAAGTTTATTTATAAGATTATTTATAGAGTGTTGGTTATTAGGCTTAGGAAAATAATTGATAAAATCATATCCCCCATCCAGAGTGCTTTTGTGGGAGGACACCTGATTCAAGATAACTTGGTTATAGTGCAGGAAATGTTCCATGGTTTGAATAGTATGCCTGCAGGAACTTAGCTATTAAGATTGATATGAATAAAGTTTATGATAGGATGGAGTGGTCATTCTTAGAAGCAACTCTAAGGGCCTTTGGGTTTAACATGCACTGGATAAATATGTTGATGAAATGTGTGAGCCAAGTAAGTTATAAGATTAAGATTGATGGAATTTTGTCGACGACCATTGAGCCGCAGAGGGGTCTTAGGCAGGGGGATCCCCTATCGCCGTACCTATTTATCATAGCGGCTGAGATTTTCACCATTGTTATGGATAAGGCTAAAGAAGACGACAGAATTTCGGGAGTTATAATCGCCCCTACTGCACTAGCTATTTCACACCTCCTTTTTGCTTATGATTATATAATTTTCTTAAAAGATAGTGAGGAGAAAATCTATCAGTTCATTACCATTTTGAACATGTACACTAAAGCCTCAGGACAGTGAATCAACTTGGACAAATCTGGGATCAAGTTTGGAAACCTGATTCCAATTAGGAATAGAGTAGAGATAGAAAAGATTTTGGGTTTGTCAGCTTGGGATAAACCAGGTAAGTATCTTGGGCTTCTGGCTCACTGGAGAAGATCAAAGAATAGTGCTCTCAGTTGGATTGAAGACAGAATGGTGAATAAGCTAGGGGGTTGGAAACAAAAACTCCTTAATCAATATGGAAAAGAGGTTCTCATCAAAATTCAAATCAATAGTTCAAGCGTTACCTTCCTATACTATGAATGTGGTTCTTTTTCCTAAAGGTTTTTGTGAACGTGTTAGTAAGAAAATTGCCAAATTTTGGTGGGCGTCTTCAGGAAAGGAAAGAGATATTCATTGGAAGAGTTGGGATAAGATATGTGCCAGTAAAAAGGATGGATGTATTGGGTTCAAGGATTTAGTCAGAATATAGCACATTTGGCAAAACAAGCGTGGAAAATTTTGGAAAATCCTAATGCAATTTAGGTTCAGGTACTAAAAGCTATTTACTTTCCAAACGATGATTTTAAAGATGCTAAGACAGGAAGTGCAGCATCATGGATGTGGAAAAATATTGTTCATGGTAGGGATTTTCTTTTGAGAAATGGAAGATGGTTGATAGGGAATGGATAGCGAGTAAGAATTCTGGAAGATAAGTCAGTAATGAATATGGATAAGGAGCTTGTCGTTAGAAACCTTAATTCTAAGTTTGTGAAGGATTTGATTCTTGAAGGAGAGGGGTGGAATATGAATAAGTTAAAGATACATTTTGATGAAGCTTCGATCGATAAAATCATTAGAACCCCAGTAAGTATTTGTGGAATGGAGGATAGGCTCAGCTGGCCTTTCAGATCGGATGGCATTTACACTATCAAGACGGGATATCATGTTGCTCAGAAAATACTTATGGCAGGAAATTTGGAAATTAAGAGTTCCTCAGAAAATCAGAACCTTTTTATGGCGGACTTCGCATAACATACTACCTATTTTTGAAAATATTTTTATTAAAAAAATAAGTAACACCCCTATTTGTCCTATTTGTTTGCAGGAACCAGAGTCCACTGAGCATGCATTGCTGCTATGTCCCTGGACAAGGGCAGCTTGGTTTGGGGCCTATATTCAATGCTGTCCTACGACCCTAACAGTTTCTTCTTTTGGAAAGTGGATGATGGATCTTCTAGGAAATATAAGGCTGAATGCAGGGGTTAATTACGATCTTTACAGCAGTAAAGTTGGTTTTCTAGTTTGGGAGATGTGGAAAGCGAGAAATCTAGCCGTATATCAGAAGACCAATCCTAATCCTATATTGGTGATTCGCAAAGCTAAACTAATGGAATTGGAATTTATGGATATAACAGAGGTACCAGCAAAGGTTTCAACTAATGTAACAAGAACAGGCAGCAGGGTTACCTGGAGACCACCACTGGAAGGTTGGATCAAATGCAACATTGATGCAGCTTTTGTTGAAGCACAATCTTTGGGTGCTACGGCAGCGGTGCTCAGAGACCACAATGGTACCCTTCTCTCAGGAATTAACTCCTCCATAGTCGCCACTTCCCCATTAGCTGCGAAGGCATTAGCGGTTAGGACAGCTTTAATTATGTCACAGAATTTTCAAATGCAGAAAGTTATCATAGAATCTGATAATCAGATACTCATCCAGGCACTAAAGTCACATGCATCAATTACAGAAATTCAAGTTATACTAGAAGACATATTACATTTAGCAAGAGAGATTTCAAGTTGTGGTTTTACCTGGGTACCCAGAGAAGCAAACTCATTAGCGCATGAAGTGGCGAAGCTCATAGGTCAGGGATATCTCTGCCAAAATTGGATCACGTATAACCCACTGTCCATCAGGAACATTCTCCGAAAGGATAATTTTACTGTTTCAAGATTGGCAAACAGACCATGACTGACGGCAGGAGCTATTTGGGAGTTCAAGAGCTCTATTTACGTTGCTGTGGCGGAAACCTCTCGCTCCAGGTGACAGTGCAGAGAGCAGAGGCAGAGTTTGGAGATGACGCAAATGGGGCTACAAAGGTTGCTGCATGCCGTAGGAGTTACAAAGGCGGGCTCTTTGACTTGGATTTACAGGTTCCAGGTGGGTTGTCGGTAGTGTGTCGGATGCATGTGTGGACGACTACTCTAAAGGGTAAGAGTGCAATCGATAGGCTGTGATGGGGCGTGGCAGATGGAGTCTCATCGCAGTTAATGAGACAGTGACTCAACCTCTCGTTGGCTGCTGCTGCTGGAAGATGGGGAGCGGTGACGAGATCCTGGAGCTAACGTTGATGTAGTGGAAGCAAATCGAAAGCTCAAATTGCCCATAGAGTGGGATCGGTCTCAGACCCTACGACGGAATTGCACCGAACCGGAACAGGATTCAGGCGTCTGTAAGTATTAGACGATAGTGGCGAGGGTTCGGGCTTCATTGGGCAGCTAAGGAGGAACGACGCACAAAGAAACTTTTTGAGAATGATCTCCGGGTCGGGTGGGTCATGGGTGGTTAGCCCGTTTGTTGTGCTTTGGGCCTTTTGTGGACCGTCCAAAAAAAAAATAAACAGAAATATTTTTATTTTTAAATTGATTGATTATTGTTTTTTGATAGAGAAGAAAAAACAAGAACAGGTAGCTAGCATTCTGGTAAAGCGAAGAATTTGAGAATTTGTAATTTCTATCTTCTAGGGCTAAATTTTTGCGTGAGCTTTGAATTCGAAATGGACGACATGGCTGCGTACTACTCACAGCCCACTTATCAGTATTACCAGCACCCTCCTCCCCCTCCCATCGTCGCGGTGGTGCCTCCCCCGCCGGGAGCGGCTCACCCGCCGGCGCACCACCTCCACACGCAGTACGTGCCTCACCCGCAGACGCCGCCGCCAATGTTCGCCTCATACGGCCCTCCGATTCCTCCTCAATCCCCCGGCAACGAGGTTCGCACTCTCTTCGTGGCTGGTCTCCCCGAAGACGTGAAGCCCCGCGAAATCTACAATCTCTTCCGCGAGTTCCCTGGATACGAATCCTCTCACCTTCGAAACCCTACCAATTCCTCTCAGGTTTCATCACTACACTTTTTTTTTCTCTCACTCTCCGTTTCACGTTTCTTTTCTTTTCTTTTTTTAAATGGTTATTTTATTGATTTGTTATTACTGGTAGCAGCCATTTGCTTTTGCTGTGTTCGCCAATCAGCAGTCAGCAATCATGGCAATGCATGCTCTCAATGTAAGCATCTTAATCCTAATGTGATATTTTTTTGTGTGTGTGATTTTTTGCTTAAGTGGTAATGAAAATTCGTGTTTAGTAGTTCGGCTTGATATGTTCTTTTCATGTGGTTGCTATGTAATTGCTATCTTAAACTTCAATTGGTTTGTTTGTTTGTTTGTTTTCTTGCAGGGGATGGTATTTGATCTTGAGAAGGAGTCAACTCTTTATATTGATCTTGCAAAATCCAACTCCAGAGCTAAGCGCACAAGGATAGGTACCTAACCACCTCTTCTTTTAACCATTCAAGGGGAACAAACAAGATTATAATCCAAATATTAGCTCATATATTTCTAGTCCTTGTGGGTGCACATGCCTTTGTTAGTCAAATAACCAGAATGAAAGCATATTGGTTGAAAACGGTTATTTTTCTTTCTGATTTTTTTGGGCCCTGTCTTTAATTGAATTATTTTTATCTCTTGCATTTCGTGTACTTACAATTAAATTTTATTGATTGGCTGACCTTGACAAGCAGATGATGAGAGAGCTGGCTCAGATAAGAAAGCTAGGGATCATGGGCGACTTCAGATTCTGGTAAGATGATGTTGTTAGATTGTTTTAGTGCACAAGATGTTCTTGATGTATGTAGCTTGTGTGAACACTTTTCAGTTTAGTGTTGTGGCGTTGTTATGTGCAACTCAATGTCTAATCTCTTGCTTGGAGACCAGTTAACTACTGACCACACGAAAGACACTTTTACCTATGAGCTCACTTTGCACATGTTTTGCACTCTCCGGCACTAGCAGGTGTTAGCAGCATTCACATGCCTGGAATGGGTAATTCTGCTTTCAACACGAACACGATTGGTTATCCATCTGCACAAAGGTCATCTGCACTACTTAATCACAGCTTTATTATGTGGGAGTGGTTGCTTCTTATTCACCCAAAAATAGCACAGTTTTCGAATTGAAATGTTAGTCTAGCCTCAATTGGGGAACCCTGTCTCTACCGGAAGAAAAATACATGCATCACTATGGCATGTCATGGTTTCATTTTGTCAATAGTTCTGTTGCATTAGCATTTTGTGCTATCTCATCTTATTTGTTTATTTGTTCTTTGAGTAGTCGCGGAAATGCTGATGGTAACACTCTGAATGATGGTGTATTTGCAAATCTGGTTAGTGCTATGAAATATGAAGTACTTACTTTATCCATTTTTATACATCATCTGGAATTGTTTCTACACTATTATAGTATTATGTGCTTCAAATGGTTATACCATTTAGTTTTATTCACACTCTTGTCATCCTCTTAAGATGCATGCAAAAGTTCTATTTTTCTTAGCCTGCTATCTCCCTTATTTTTTTATTGTTATTATTAGTTATTACATTGATCTTAAGTAATAATTCAGAGACAATAGCTATTTCTCGCATGCAATTATCGATTGTGTCACTTCGTAATAAATGATCTGTGTCTTTCAATTATAGACAAATAGTATTCTATTTTTGTTGCTAGTGAGTCTTCACATGATAATTTGATCTAGTTTTTGCCCTGATTGAATATCAAGCATTACAATGGGCCTGGGGGATGTAGTCATAGGTGGAATTTTATATTGAGTATGTTGGATGATGGTAAGTTAAATTTGTAGAGTGAGTTTCTATCATAGGATTCAACAGTTGCCAATAGGAGATGCCACTTGAGCTATGCTCTTGAGTGGAAACTTTCCCTTTTATTCCAACTTTTTATAAGCTTCTTTACTCAGACAGTATAAATACTTATGATGACTGTATAATTTGGGTAAAAAAAAAAATAGGTCCTTTAGTTGATTAGCTGGTTGTTGTTCAGACTAATGCATTATGTGATTATCATGTTACTTTTCTGAAGAACACTATGAATGCCTTTTCTTCATCCCCAACATGCATCTGGCCCCATTTGTTTGCTGGTAGGAAAATGTGGGGTTGGTCACTCATATCAGCATGTTGTATTATGGTCCAATTGTTGCGTCTAATCATGCCTATTATTGTTATCTCATGCATTGGGAGCAATATTTCATTTTAAAACTGTTGCATAATGCACTTAAACTAACTGTTTTCTTTTGTATCTTTATTTGGACAGAAAAAGTGTTCAACTCCTTACATTCCACAAAATTCGACCCCATGTGCAACATTATTTGTGGCTAATTTAGGGCCATCTTGTAATGAACAAGAGCTCATGCAGGTGTTTTCTAGGTTAGTGTATATTTATCAGGTGAATGCGAATTATTTCCTATTTGTGGAGACTGTAAAAGCTGAATTTTATTTTACCTGATATCAGATACCCTGGATTTTTGAAACTGAAGATGCAGAGCACATATGGGGCTCCAGTTGCATTTGTTGATTTCCAGGTCTTCCCCCTTCTCTCTCTCTCTCTCTCTCTCTCTCTCTCTCTCTAAAATGCTTTCCCATTCGTTGCCTGTTATTTTTGTACTGCATATTTGACAATTAAACAAATGGGAGAATAGGACGTTCCTTCCTGTGTCCATTTAAAAAAGTAAATAAACATCATATGTAATGATGGTAAACACTTGAAAATCTGTTTAAAAAATGCATAAAATTAGATTCCACCCTGTTATGCCTAGATAAAATCCATGGATTGCCATGTTGGACTTAGTATGATTGTTCATAGACGTGTATGAAACAGTCTTGTAAACCATAACCCTTAAATTTCTGAATCTGATTCTACAATTCAAGGAGAAGGCAATTTCACTCCCTTGAATATTTTCCTCCGAATCCCGTTTAGTTTAGTTTCCAATCCCTGTTTGGTCATGTGCAGGATGTTAATAACTCAAGTGAGGCTCTACACAATCTACAAGGCACCATTCTTCATTCCTCAGCAGCTGGCGAGGGAATGCGATTAGAGTATCCTTTTGTCACCTCTCCTGCATATTCTTCCTTTCTCAATAATCACCAATGTTTGGTATTTGCTTAATATGGACTTTCAGATATGCAAAATCTCGGATGGGTATGCGGAAGAAGCGGAAGTAAGTTTGATAATTAAAATGTGAAAAAGGCAAAAGGCAATGTGATGGAAGAATCGCTGGTGAGAAACCCTTTTGTGTCTGGTTTGCGTTATCAATTCAACTCCGCTGACATTTTCGGGCACAAGAGCATGGAAGCAAGCTGAAATGCTAACCATTGAAAGTTAGGGCAGTGTTAGTTTCCAACCTATTATTATCTCTTCTTTTTTTTGGCGGTCCTTTTTTTGTTTTTTGGTTTTGTGGGCCCGGGGGGGAGGGGAGCGGGGTGGGACTTTAGGGTTTAGGGTGGGGACTGAAGCTGTGTTATGATGTTATGATGCTTTGTGATATTTGTAGTTCAATATAATTTTGGTCATTGGACATATAATGGCAACATTCGACATTTTATTAATATTGCATTTGCGTTACGTGCTTTATTGGCTAAATATCCAACGAGGTACGTAGTGGAATGGTGGTAGAACTAATTTTATAACTTCGTATTGTATTTTTAAATTAGTATGGTCAAATAACTTTGATTTATGATGTCTTAATAATGTTCAACTATAAAGTGTAAAAGTAATAATGTTCGAGTGCCTCATCCAATTCAGAAGTTCATAAAGCTAAACTAGCAAGTTAAACGAGTTGATTCGGTTCTTTTAAAAAAATTATTACTGTTGTAAAATAAATAAATAAGAAAAAATAAATATAAAATAAAGAGGTGTAAATAAATAATTTTAGTATTAATATTCACTACAATTAATATTTTAATATAATAGAAATTATTCATATATATATATATATATATATATATATATATATATATGTAGTAATGTATATATAAAAGAGAGAGAAGAGTATTTGATAGTATAAAAAATAAATAGAGAATTGTTATTGATTGTGTGTCATTTGCTTCATATCACGCTTCTATTTATGGTCTTTTCTTGATAAGCTCGACTTTTATATTGGAAAAGTTAGCCGTCGAAAATTGCGAAGGAAGTCACAATTCATTAAATGGGCATCTACCTATGTACATCATAACAATTACATAATTTTAGGAGTTAAGTATGATTTTGGTCTCCAAGGCTATATTTGATTGGAAAGAAAGAAATAGAAAGAAAGGAAATAGAAAAGAAAAAAAGAAAATAAAAGAAATTGAGTGGATTTTTATTTTCTTTAGATATGTTTAGATGGAAGGAAAATAAAAAAGAAAGAAATGTTATAAAAATACAATTTTACTCTTCTATTACAAAATATATTAAAAAAAATGAAAGGGTAATATTGGAAGTAAAGAGAGAAAATTAGTTTTCTCTCCATTTTTCTTTCCAATGTTGGAGAGAAAAATTTTTTCAATCCCTTTTCCTTCCTCTCTAATTTCTCTATTCAACCAAACAATGGAAAATAATCATTTTCCTTCCCATTTTCTTTTCTCTCTTTTCTTTCCTTCCATTTTCCCTTCAAACAAACATTCTAAGGTATAGGCCGAAAATATTTTTCGTCCCCAACTTTTTTTTGCATACAAAATCGTCCCTAACGTGCAACATAATTTTAAAATCGTCATTCGGACTAAAATACTCTTCTCATATTCTTCTTCATCAGAAGTAAAAACAGCACCCAGCCCATTCCCTCCTTCCTCTCCCCCACTGTCAAAATCCTCTGTCACATCATCGCCACCACTCCCTCTCACTCCATCGAAAAATCTCTCCATGACTCCTCCTTCTCTGTCACTCCCTCCAACGTTGAGCACCTAGCCTCGCAGGACCTCACCCTCGCTGTCGCTTGGCCCTTGCCCTCACGGAGCCGCAACTCACGCCCTAACCTCGCGGCACCTCGCCCTCGTATCTGTTTGGCACTCGCCCTCGCAGTGCAGAAACTCGGGCCCTAGCCTCGCCGCGACGTTCCTGGCCCACGCACTCGTGTTCCTCGTCGTCATCGAGGAGCTGGTGGTGATGATCGTGTTCCTCGCGCCGCGCCTCCCTTTCCCTTCCCTCCCTTTCTTTTTAATATTTTGTTTTGATGATGATAATGATGATGATTTTCTTATTTCTTGTTAATGATAATGGATTTGGTGATGCATTGCTGTTTTGATTTTGATTTATTTGATGTTGTTGTTGAAGGTTGTTTCTTGATGCAGATGGTGATGGAGTGGTAGTGGATGGGGTGGTGGTGGTTGTAAGAAGAGAGAGAAGGTGTATTTTTATCATTTAAAAATTAATCTGTCTAAAAAGATTATTTTAAAACTACATTGAACTTTAGAGACGATTTTGTATGTAAAAAAAGGTTAAGGACAAAAAAAATTTTTCTGCTTAAACCCTAGAGACCAAAACCATACTTAACCCTAATTTTAGTGATTTCTTTTTACTCAATATCGATATAAATAAAAAGAATTATAACACATTCATATATTTTTACAAAAATTATCTAAAATTTTAAAAATTAATATATATTATTTCGAGGGTTACCTGAAACGTTGATTTTGTCCTAAATGTGAGGTCCAGATCCCTTTGTATAACAGCGTCCGACTTGTTGATGCCGAGGTGCCGCCTGTCCTAGTTCCTCGTGAGGAGGTGGGGGGGGGTGGTACCTGCAAGAGACTCCGATGCTTAAGTTAGCAAGGACTTGAGGCAGGTCTTTTAGTAGATTCAAACGTGAGTATACCTGAGGGGTGTCAATGTATTTATAGCAGAGAGTTGATGACCACCTTTGTTGGAGTAGTTCCATCTTTCATGATGGATAATCATTCCCTTTATCTCAGAGAGTTTGTTAGGATCTATCTTTTAGGAAGATAGAGATAGTGGGAGAGATTTGGGGAGGCGATTACTTATCAAATAAGTACAAATGGGCCCTTTCGTTGTGTCCAATCTCTTAAGGAGATCGGGTATTCCGTAGAGGCCATCCTTTGGGGTGGGCCTTTTGTCTTTGTTGGGCCTAGATTTGTTTATTGGGCTAGGGTATGAACAGTGCCCCTGCTTGAGTCCTGATCCTTTTGTAGGTCAGGCTCAAGCATTCTGTGACTTCTGTTTAGATGTCGGGTGTTTTAAAGTTCTTGAAAATTTTGGCTCGCATGATCTCTTCTATGAATGGGTCTTCTCCGCCTAGAGTCCGCTTGGTTATTTCGATTGTGAAAGTCGGCTTCTAACTTCAAGAGCTTTTCTTCTAACTCCCTTCGTCACCTTACCTCTCTCCGCAGTTTTCGTTCTGCTTCCCGTTGTCGTTCCGCCTCGTACTCGAATTGTTCTAGCCGATCTCGTTGGCCTCGGACGAGACCCAGTATTTTGGCTATTTATGGGGGTTCTTCCTTTTCAGGGTGACGGACTTCCTAATGAATCCACCTTGGTTGGGGGTTTGCTGATGGCCCTTCCCCATGAGGATCATGCGTCTAGTGTGATGAAGGTAGTATAATGGCATTGTCCTCTAGTTGGGGCTCGGCTTCAGATTCAGACGCCGTGTAGCCGTCTTCATACTGGTGATTCGCCATTATCAGAAGGTGAATTCCAAGTCTCCGGCAACGGCGTTAATGTTATGAAGGTTACTTGAAATGTTGATTTGGGTCTGAACATGAGGTCTAGATCCCTTTGTATGGCAGCGTTCGACTTGTTGATGCCGAGGTGCCGCCTGTTCGAGTTCCTCGTGAGGAGGTGGGGGTGGTACCTGCAAGAGACTGTAATGCTTAAGTTAGCAAGGTTTTTAGGCAGGTTTTTTAGTAGATTCGAACGTGAGTATACCCGAGGGGTGTCAGTGTATTTATAGCAGAGATTTGATGACCACCTTTGTTGGAGTAGTTCCATCTTTCATGGTGGATAACCGTTCCCTTTATCTCGGAGAGTTTGTTAGGATCTATCTTTTAGGAAAATAGAGATAGTAGGAGAGATTTGGGGAGGCGGTTACTTATTCAGATAAGTACAAACCGACCCTTTCGCTGTGTCCAATCTCTTAAATGAGGTCAGATATTCGATAAAAATCATCTTTTAGGGTGGGCCTTTTGTCTTTGTTGGACCTAACTTTGTTTATTGGGTCAGGTTCGCTTTGACCATTAAAAGTAGGTAACCCGTTCCCCCTGTCTTTTGTGCATTCTATTTCATCGTATCCCGTTATATATATATATATACACACAAAAGAGATTTTATATATATATATATATATATATACACAAAAGAGATTATATATATAAAGGCCTAAAACGAGTCCATCTCTTTTTGTTCAATTCGAATCCATTTAACTCATAAATTAAATGAGTCTAACTAAATTGAACCACTTTTGAGACTTGATTTGATAAATTTTTTATTTTTTAAAAATAGTTTATAAAATCTGTCTTTTAAAAGCCAATTTTTTAAAAATTGTACTACCTGCATTTAGTAAAATCAAACTAAAAATGATTTTCGATAAGCACAAACATCATAATTGTGTTTAATAAAATAGCTTTTAAAAGTAAAAAGGAGCATAATATACATATATAAAATAAAAAATAATTATTTTTTTATGCTAATAATTAATAAAAAAATTTTTAGATATTTATTATTTTATATAGTTATATTAGATTTTTTAATTTTCATAAGTATAAACTAACTTTAAAAAATTTTTTTCTTAAATATTTTTAAAAATATCTCTAATTTTTAAAAATTATAAATATAAATACATAAATTTTTAATTTATCAAATACAAAATAAAATATTTATATTTTTAAAAAATAAATTTTTTTATCAAACTAAATCTAAAATAAATTGTGACCTACTTGTTGATTTTTATGAGCTATCCGAGATAACTTGCAAATTGTCGCTAGTCTTGACGGCTCTAATAAAACATCGATAAATTCATTTATTGGAAGCTAAATTTTTTAAGGATCAAAATAATTGTTTTAGTTAATTTAATCTATTGGGATGGAATTGTGAATAACAGTGAAAATAATGAACAGAATAAGGGTAGTGGTGATGGCAGATAGCTTGGAAAAAAATTAATAAAAATAGAATATGTCATTGGCGGTGGCACATTGCATGAAAGAATAATAATAACAATAAAATACTCAATCGGTGGTCGCCGATTACCAGAAATAAAAAATAGAAAGAGGAATTAATAATAACGCTATTTGACCGAGGTTGTAAACAAATAGTTAGTGTAGTGTTAACTTAACATAGCTTACAATATTTTGGTCCCTACCTCACACTCTCTGTACACAGACACACTCTAATAAATTAAAAGAAAAAAGAATGATCGTAGTTAAATAAATTCACGGTTTTGCTACCTATTTAAATATTTTTATTAATTAAATTTAATTAAATTAATTTAATTTCAATAAAAATTACTCACATTATATATATAAATTATGTATTTTTTTTGTATTTTTTTTTTGTTTTTTTATTGTCGTTCTTTTATTATTATTGTTAGTACTTAGTACTATAATTTTTTTTATTTTTTTCATCTCTTTTTTCTGATAGTTATTGATGCATGTTTTATTTTTTTATTTTTTTTATACTTATTAAAAAGGTGAAATAAGAATAATTATAAAAATGTGAAATAAAAAAGAAAAAAAGATGATAATAATAAAGAAAAAGAGAATGAGAGAGTTTTGAATTGTGAAAAATATATCAAAAGATAGTACTAAAATTTTTTAACCGTAACATAGAAATTTTTTTAATTTTTACACTAAAATTTTTTAACTGTAACACAAGTTCTTGTTAAAAGGTGAAATAAGAAAAATGATGATGATGATGATGATAATGATGATGATGATAATAATGAAGAAGGAGGAAGAGAAAAACAAAAAAAAAGAGGAAAAAAAGAAGGAAGAGGAGGAGAAGGAAAAAAAATGTAGAGGAGGTAGAGAAAGAAGAGAAAGAAAGAAAAGAGAAGGAGAAGCAGGTAGAGAAAAAAGATGATGATGATGATGATGATGATAACGACGACCACGACGACGACAATGAAGGTGAAAAAAAAAAGGAGGAAAAAGAAGTACGGGAATGAGAATGTAAAAAATGCATATATATAAATTTAATTTAGTTGGATTTGATTAAAAAAATTAATTATCAGACATTTCTAGTAACTTAATATCCTTTCTATATATAATTATTCATGAAATTTTTTCGTTCCGCTAGCATAGTTGTAAGAACCGAACCAGTAATTAAATCGGTCAACTTATTAATTCATTAGTTTACTGGTTCAACCGATAAATTACATGTTAAACCGGTAAAATCAGTGTCACGTAAATAAAAAATAGAGTAAAGGACAAATAGGTCCTAACATTTTTTTCTGCGGACATTTTTGCCCCCAAGAATTGGAAAATACATTTATATCCCTAACCTTTTCAAAACGCGGACAAATTTATCCCTCTGTTGAAGTGACTCCGTTGAACCCGACGGAAAAGTCTGATGTGACTCCCGTGGTGCTGACCTGGCCGTTACGGAGCACACGTGGCATGTAACTTTTCAAAACAGAACATATTAGTCCTCCCACACCAAAATAACGCCGTTTCACCCAGACTCCCAATCTTTCAAATTTATGAGCCATAATCCTTCGAATGCACAGAAATGGTGAAATGTGTGAAGTGGGTCATTGTCCTCAGCCACCTTCAACTCCTTCCTCAACATCTAACCAGCTCTTCAACCTGAGGCTCCAACAAGACGCCGCCAGGGTCCACGCCCTAACCTCCATTGTCGCAGCTACCAACCGGACCCACGCCAGGCCCCGTTCTCCCAGATCCGGTTCGGGTTTCAGCAGCTCAGTCATCTCGGGTCTAGCTTAAGGAAGTGGCGAGTACTTCACGCGCCTCGGGGTTAGAATCCCAGCTAGGTACGTGTACATGGTGCTTGACACCGGAAGCGACGTCGTTTGACGCCCCTCTCTGCTGCCGCCTTGACTCTTCGGATGTAATCGGAATAAGGTCTGCCAGTATCAGGTCTCCTACGATGAGGGTTCCTTCACATTCGGCTATTTCTCCACCAAAACGCTCACATTTTGAAGGAGGGTTGCGCGCGTGGCACTCGGGTGTGGTGACAACAATGAGGGTTTATTCATCGGTGCCGCTGGCTTTTGGGCCTGGGACATGGAAGGTTATCATTTCCGGCTCAAACCGAATGCCAGTTCAACCAGAAATTCTGATTGCTCCTTCAGAAGTGTGAAGTTTCAACCATAATTCTATGTTTCATTTCAAAGTTTCATATTTTTGGTATAGCTTCTGCAACTGTTAATTAAGTTCAACTTAGCTTCTTTTTTTACTTTGTGTTAAGGTGGTTAAACATTTGGTTCAAATTTCTTGAAATAGCTTTGGTAGCTTTTGATGTTTGTTTCTGCCAATTGGTGAAGCATGATATTGGTCAAGTTTTGCTTTGAGTGGTTGAACTGTATTAGTCTTTGGCATTTGATAATTTGTTGAGGAATCAACTGTATTAGTCTTCTCAAATCAGATTCTTCCTTTGTGGGGTTAGTTAGAAATTGTTAACAGAGATTATTAGTAGCTGAGTTATGATTGGCTAATTGGTTATAATTTTGTTGGTATATAAAAGATCTATTGTATCACATTGTATTTACCTTTTATTGTTCTCTCAATATATAACCTTCTCTGGTTTTGTTTCAATTCTCAAAATTCTATGATGGCCACCATAGTTCTCACCTTTTATTGTCTCAATTCTCAAAATTTTATGCTAAAGTCTGGTTAATTTGATATCGCATTTGGCCTTATGAAAACATAACTTTATGCTTTTATGAAGAGTTTTTTATAGCTCATGGTACGATATGGGAGAATGTCATAAGCATAAATTCTTTCTTTGCTTTGATGATATACAGAAGGTTCTAATTGGGGGTGCAAATCTAGCAGTTATTTACATAAAGGGAATCAGGTACAAAGAATACAATGCACAATGCCAGCATAAAAATAACGGCGTCGTTTTAGTGTGGGAGGATTAATATGTCTTGTTTTGAAAAGTTACATATCATGTGTGCTCCCGTAACAGCCAGGTCAGCGCCACGGGAGCTGCGTCAGACTTTTCCGTCATGTCCAATAGAGTCACTTCAACGGAGGAGTAAATTTGTCCGCGTTTTGGAAAGGTCAGGGACATAAATGTATTTTCTAATCTTTGGGGACTAAAATATCCATGGAAAAAAAAGGTCAAGAACCTATTTGTCCTTTATTCTAAAAAATATAAAATAGTTAAAAATTTAAAAATTAAAATATATATCTTCACCAATATTTTAAGAACAACCAAGTCTCAAATTCTAAAAATAACTAATTTAAAGATAGATATAAAATTAGTTAATACTACTACAATAGTATCTTAACTTAATAAAATAGTATCTTATTTTGTACTCTGCCTTCTATACTTGATTGTTTTTGAAAGATGGCAGCATTAAAGTTTAGCTTCATTTTTGTGCCATTGTTTCCTAATGTTGTGATCATTTGCATTATCTGTCTAAGCTCTTTCAATGTCCATTCTTTGGTGATGTTATTGAATAATTTAACGAGGCATTATATATGTGCCACGTTTAATAACTCTCTCTCAGGATAGAAATATGAAGACACTGGGAAACACAAAAATGAAAAATCATTTTGGAGTAGGAGATAGATACAAAATCATACATCATGTCTTTATCCTGGGATAAAATTTGACTAATTTTCTATTCACCGAAAATTTTTTTATCTTGTGCTTGGTTTTTGACTCACTATTATTTTTGTCGAGACACATATTAAAGACAAAAAAAGAAAAATGACTTATTTGTTGATATTTTTTCTTGCGCTTATGAACAAATAGCTTTACTGAAGTTATTTATGTGTTTCCAGTGTTATTTGAAATAATTTTGTTACGATGGGTAATTAGAGATTAATGGGCTGGACTCGTTGGGTTGGCCCAATCGCCTAATGGAAAAAGTCTTCGAGCAGGTTTGCGCCTGGGAGCCTCCGTCCGACTTGTGCGTGAGAGAGAATGGAGGGTGGTACCTGCAAAGACATTCCGAAACTTAAGTCAGCAGGGGTCTGAGCAAGTTTAGAGAGTATTGGAACTTAGAGATACTTGAGGGATGTCAATGCATTTATAGTGGTGAACAAATAACCACCGTTGTAGTAGTTCCACCTTTTAAGGAGGATAATCGTCCCTTTATTTTGGAAAAGTTGAGATATGGCTCTTGAAAGTGGATTGAGAGATTTTAGGGGCAGTTACTTATTTGAATAAGTGTTATTTGCCAGCTAATCTTCATCTCCGACCTCCTTAGAGCAAGTTGTGGTTAGAACCGACTTCTTGAGGGGAGGTCGGTGTAGAGTGAGGGTCAATCTTTTGAATTGAGCCTCTCATTTGGACCTGGACCTTAGTGTTGGGTCAGAGTATGAACAAACTTCAGCCCTCCTGAAGTTATGCAATAATATTTTTGGTGCTCATCATGCTTATGAAATTGACAAGATTTCGCATTAATTAACAAATTCAACAAGTTATAATTAACAATATAAAATAAACAGATTCATAATTAACAATGTAACATTATTAATAAATTATTCACTCATTTAATCAAATTAAATCCAACTGAATAACTAAAAAAAATAGAAAGAATGGATTTCACTTTTACTTCATGAACGCACAAAAGTGAAGAGATCAGCCTGGATGAGCACAGTGAAACAGACTTTGGTGAGGGAAAGACAGCAGTGACAGAAAAGACGCGACGACGACGACAAGAGACAGGGAGCAAGGAGATGCGATGAGGCAGATTGCTTGCGAGCCAAAGACACGATGGCACAGGAAAACCACTGATGCGACGTTGTTGGAGACGCACCAAAGCCAACAACGAAGCAGAGGAGATGGCCAGCGATCGTCAGTTCTGGAGTGAGATTGAGTGAGATTGAGAGACTATGGTGTGATGAGGTGACGAAGATAGATAGTTTTCAAGCTTCAGGGGAGGAGTAGCCGTTTAGGGCATTAGACATTAGGGTTAGGGCTTTTTTTTTTTTTTTTTTTAAATCGTTTTGGTAAGATAAAAAAAAAAAAGAGAGTTTTAAATCGGCCAAATTACACAAAATCGTCAAGTTCGTTAGTTTTCATCAAAATCGGACGGTTCAATCCGATTTTTTTTATTCTTTATTTTATACGGTCAGATTACTTAACCGAACCGACTAAATAATCGGTTAATTAAAAAACAGGTCTGTTATCAAATAAAACAGAAAATAACCTTTTACAATCTTAATTTTTTAATTTTCAAAATCAAAAATAAAAAAAATGATTTAATTGAATTATACTATAGTTAACTCCCTAAACTTTTTTATGAAATTAAGTTATTTTAACGGATTGAATTCAATAAAATTATCGTCTTTTACATGTGATATGTTTTTTTAATAGTTATAATTTAGAGTTCAAATAAGAATTAATAAGACGTCTTTTACTGCATAACATTATTGACAATTATTAAATTATACCATATGTATAAAAAATAATTATTAAATTAGTTATTTATATAAATATATATTAAAAATAAATTAAATATTATATATATATAAATTTATAACAACCGATAATTTTTATGCACATATAATATTTTTAATATTTTTAAATTATTAGTCTCACACTTCCATAGAAACAAAACAAAAGTTTGCTTAGAAAACAGTTGTACCGTTGAGTCTTACTCCTTAAATTTTCTTTCCAACCTTCAGTATCCACCCATCTATTTTCATCAAGAGTTTATACATTATTTAGATAAAAATCTTTAGTCATTGTATGATTATATGTTATTTCAGAATTTTAAGGAAATACTCTGTGATTCTTTTGTGTAATAGCGTCACGTCAGTCGTGTGTGTAGTCTAAGGTCTCCCACCGCCTATGTTTGAAGTCAATGGCCAAAATAATTGTTATTCAAATTTCGGATAAACCCTGCCTTCATCATCGTTATTGACTCCAAGGCAAAGCTGCTACGTATGTTCAAAGTCGCTAGAAGCTTCTGCTAATTCTAGTAAACATTTATAGACACCTGTATGTGTGCAATGCTTGAAAGATGAAAATGAAAACTTGTACTGCATCAAACCATAAAAGCTTCAACTAAAAACGGGAATGGTAAGATCCAGTATTTTCAATACTTTCTACTTATGCTCATGCTCAATTAATTGTCGGCTATAACTTGCTAATAATGTTACATATATAATAATTATATTTTTTTTATCGTTAAATTTTAGAATAATAATTTTATTAAAAAACATAAGTTTAATATTTATAATTTTCATTAGCTAGTTTTATTAAGTGGTTCTCTCACATTTTTTAAACAAAAATCCTAACACAGTGTATGTTGAAAAAAAATAAAAACTAGTGCATGGTTAGAATCATACATGAGAATATAGCTAGCCACCAACGTTAATGGTGTCAACAATATAAAAGAAGTGTAAAAGGAAAAGTCAACGAGAAGCATGCACATTAATTTCACTACAACAAATTCACCTAAATTTGACTTTTCCTTCAATGATGGAAGGGCTGCATTAACCTCCGATCCCTAGGAACAGTAATACTCCAAACACTGCCACACGTTCATTATTATGACTTGAGAATCGGTTCCAACATTTTCCGACAACTCCGACTTAATGCTAACCAATGCTTTCTGCTTTGCTTTTTAGTCCATGTGCCCTCCTACTCCCCTATATATTATAACCCAAGGTTCATGCATATATAATCTCCGTTTTCCTTCAAATAGAGAAAAACTCAAAACAGGTCGTAGAAAAAAAAATTCAATTCGATCTCTAATAATTACTTTAAAAGAATAACGAAGTTCCTGTGTCAAAAAAAAAAGTTAATATTATTTTTTTTTGCACAGAAATTAATCAGTCTCAAAAAAAAAATTAAAGACTAAATTGAAATATTTTTTTTGGAGACTTCATTGTCTTTTCGAGATAATTATTAGGAACTGAATGGATATTTATTCTATAATTTACGAGTGTATTTTAAATAAACTCAATAACTTAATCAAATAAATAAAGTCAATAAATTACACATGTATGTGAACTGTGAGTGTATCAATAATGTGACGTATTGTCTGTTCATGTATTATAAGTTTAGTTTAGATAAATAATTTAATTAATTTTTTAAATATTTTAAATAATAAATATTTATATTAAAAATAATTTATAAATAAATTATTTTATATTTAATTTTTTAATTTTTAAAATATTTATTTAAAAAAATATAATAAAAAATTTTTTATTATAAAAAAATATTAAACTTTTATAAATATTTAAATAATTTTTAAAAAAATTATAATTTAATTTAAAAATTATACTAAATATTAATACTATTATTTTTTATAAATAAAAAATTTAAAAAAATAAATTTTAAAACTTTCTAAACTACCCATATTATTAATAGCACCTTTATAATTTAACTTTGAAAACATTATTGAGAAGGAGGAAAATAAAGGGAAATATATGAAACTATCGCCAGACCTTTTCTCAAACAAAAATAAATAAAATATACACCATGCTTGCTAATTAATGATGATCTCTTGTATCTAAGTTTATATTTTGAAAATAAACATAAGTTATTCTTATATTATGAGAAAATCAGAGGCAGGTATGTTTTTGACTTTTAAGGGAAGATTTTATCAGAAAAAAGATATTGTCCACCGCTTAGCTTGTCATCAACCCCTTATATTTTGTTCTTTGCCGTCAAAACAAACTGGTATTGTCAAATCACCAGATTTTTCATCTAAATTATTTAACAGTGATATTTTAGAAGCTAAAGAGAATATGTACTCTATATAATTTGAATAAATAATATCGAAAATTATTTTTTAATTAAATAATATTAGTTAATTTTATTATAAAATTATTAATTTAATTTAATTATTTTTAAAATTTAAAAGTTAAGACTAAAATTTAAAATAAAAAATCATTTAAAAATTGGCAGATATTAACTAAAAAATAATTCTCTAGATAAACTCATGTAATCAATAATCGATCTCTATAGTTGTTTTCTTGTCTTAAAATTTTCCCAAAATCAAACAATCATATTTTAAGAAACTACAACAAAATATATTTGAGAAGTTTAGAGATATATTAAAACAAAATTTTATAATATATATTCTTTAAATGTTTTATTGCCTAATTAATCGAAACAACACTTCAACATATTTTTAAGATTGAAAAATATGGTTAACGATTTTAGATATACATTATTCGAATGCGATAACGTTAGAAAATTATTATTTTTTAATCTATTTATGTGTAATATATATTAATTATAATTGTAAATTTAAATTATTTTATATTTATATAACAGTAATTTTATTATTTATTATAAATACTGAATTAAATTATTATTATTATTTTTTATTTAAAATTAAATTAAATTATTAAAACCAAAATATTATTTTATTTGATATTTAAGATTTAATAAGTGCCACAATACACAATTAATTATTTATAGTTTTCCTGGTACTCTTATATTACTATCCATACCTTATCTCATTAGCACGCACTTTCCCATTCAATGATTGATAGTATCATAATATATACGTTACCATCCACTTACCCATAATGTCGTGTAATGTACACAAAAGCTTGCCTAGCTAAAGCGTCACAACCAAAGCCCATAATAAGATTTCTTTTGCCGTAAAATCCATAATAGGTTGCTTGTTTGCAAGTTATACTGCAAATTTTCCCCCTCTTAGCTGCTGCTTCTAGGAAAACAAAAGTGAAGGAAAGTTTGCATTTTCTTTCTCGCTTATTTATTTTTCGTCTTGGGTACTATAGTTTCCCTTTTCTTTATTATTATGTCGATGTTCTTAAGCATATTTAATAGATGCTTTACAATAGTAAGCACAATAAACCCCCATATCCCCTCTCCCATTTGTAAGAAGTAGAGAAACTTTTAGAAATGAGAATAGTATGTTATGCTTGGTAGGTGTGGACTTGAAATGTATTTTGCTCGTGATATGATGGGTCTTCTATATTTTACTTTTCTAGCTAAAGAATACTTTATATTAATGGTGTTGAGAAAAACAAAAAAAAAAAGTACGAGGAGCTAATGTAATTAGTGTATAATGAGAGTTTTTTTTTTAAATTAATATTAAATGATAAAAAAATTAATTAATTATAAAAATTATTTCCAATTTTAAATACAAAGCAAATAAGGATTCTAAACAGTCACAAACACCTCTAACCGGTCTCCTTCTCCCTCTCTCTCTCTCCATCCTCTCTCATTTGCCACGACGCTGCGTGACCTGAAGCCTTTATCAGCGCCCATCAGAACTGCAGTGCTCAACCTCCTTCGCGCGCGTCTCCCCCCCGGTGCGCGCGCTAGTAGCAGCTGCTTCAATCGGTCTCGGTCCTACACCGCTCACCCATTGTGCGCGTTCGTCTTTTGGCGTCGGCCTGTTTCCGTGCTAGTAACCTACACCGTGTGCGCGCCCTGCGTCCGCCTGACTCCTGTCTCCTTCGTCAGCCAGTTGAAGGCATGACCATTGGACGGATCACGGTCACATTGGTGTTACGACCCCTCACACCTACCATCGTCGTCTTCTCCTCATCTGTTCAAGTTTTTTTTTTATAGTTACATCAAATCATAAGACTTATATGTCAAATTATACATTTTTTCTTTTTTTAATAAAAATTAAATTGTTAGATGATCATAGTTGCTTCTTCTGTTTATTCATCTCCTTCTTCTTCTATTTTAACGGTCAATTTAGGATGATCATTTTAGTAGGTATGTGGATGGTTATTTTAAATTTTAGGTAGATAATTATTTTGACTGGATTGGTTTTAAAATATGTTGGATGTTCAATTCATTAGGTAAGCAGATGATTATTTTTATTCTTAAGTGAATGGTTATTTTTACTAAGGGTGAGTAGCATGTGGCAAGTCAAGCAGCGAAGGTGAAGTGGGATAATTATTGACGAATATGGGGTGGCTGCCGGTTGAAAAAAAAGAGGATATTGAAGTGAAATGTTTTGGTAAATTAGAATTTTGGATGGTTATTTTTTTGAAATAATTAATTGAATTTTTTAAAAATTTGAAATTTGATGTGAGACTGAACCGAGAGTTTTTGAATTTAGGATAATCTCTGGAGAGATTTTTATTATTTATTCCTATTGGGCTAAATAACTCGCCCATTATACACATTATCAAGATTTCTCATTGTCTTTTTAGTGGGATTCAAATAAAAATAATAATTTAATGATGATCTATATTATAGTTTTAGATTAAAAACTTAAAAGCGTGGTTAATATATGTGCTTATTGTACAAAAAATTAAAATATATAAAATAAGGTCAAAACTTTCAAGAATCAGCATTTATTCTCTTCTCTTATTCATATTCAATGTGCATAATATTTTAACCGAACACTCTCTTCTCTTTTTTTTATCGTAATCCACATGACTAATCTTAAATCAATGATAAAAAAATTTACAAGCAAAAATATATGTTCAAATTAGAGTTCTATCAAAATAAAAAAAGTGATTATTAAGTTTAGACACCAAAAAAAAAAAGAAAAAAAATCAGATACTGATGTCAAAAGTAAAATTAAATCAAAGGTTGAATTAGAAGAAAAATCAGCATAACAATTTTATCTTTGTGCTATCATTCTAGCTTGTTGGAGCTATCATCTTTTCTACATGCACCATTCGATAAGAAGAAGAAAATAAAGGTTGTGTATTTCTGCTGACTGCTATAAATCAAATGTCACAATTGAAACTTAGAGCAAAAGAATGGATCAAAGGTTCAGATTTTTGAAGTCAAAGAAAAAAGAAGAAAGTGAAGCAACTAGGTTAGAATTCAAACCAATTCTACAAACCATAAATCACTGCTGTTGTCCCATCTCTCTTCTGCGTCTCTGCTTTGAATTTTGGGAAAGAAGAACAAAGTTAAAGGTGTTCAACAAAACTCAAGTTTTGGAAATTTTACTCTTATTTAAAAGGGTGTAAACGGCCAGAAATTGAAATAAAGAGAGTGAGCACACTATCTGAGTCTTCATAGTTTTTTAACTATACCTTCTTCTCCTTCATGGTTTTACATTGAAATTTCTATTCTTCATTTTTAGCTTTCTTTGTTTTCGATCAATGAAAAAGAAAAATATGAGGTATTAGAAAAAGTTATTGAGAAAAAATACAAAAATAATAATTTTGGAGAAAAGTCAGAAATTATGTCGAACTCTTTTGCAAGTGTTTCTGTTTTGTATTTATGATTTTGAGAGGATTCCCTTGTTAAGTTGGGTGAGTACTTAGTGATTACAAGTCTAAAAAATGAATCTAGTCAAATCAAGTTTGGATAGAAGTTTGATTTGTCTTTGATAGGATTGAGTAGAATCTTTGAAAATTAGTGTTTGTAACTTTTGAGAAAGATAGTAGAAATTTCATCACAGTTGTGATGAAAACTAAATGTAGGCCACATTGCATATGGTGGTTAAATCAGGATACATGACTATGTCATTTATTCTACTATACTCTATTTCTGTTTTTATTTGATATGAGACAAAATAAAATTATTTTCTGCATAATTTGTCCAGCAGATGTCTCAGCAACTCCATGTATCCAAAAGTAATCAATTTGCTTTGTTAATTACTGATCAATCCTTAAAAGACAATAAAATTATCTTCTATATAATCAATATTGCAGACTCTATAGCAACTATAGCAACTCTGATCTAAATTTAATTTGAGGTTATAGTGTACCAATTTAAAAAAGACTATAGATCCAACTTTTCTTCTTTAGACCATTGAGAATCTTCAAATAATATTAGTTAAAGAATTTAATTTTAATATACGATCAGTATAAAATAATTTTACACGTACATTTAATTATATCATATTACGTTAGTAAAAATAATTATTTTTTATTTTATTAAATATTAATTATGTGAATAACTATCTTAAATAACTAATGTGATTGAATAAGTGTGTAAAATATTTTATATTGCTAATATATTAAAATTAAATTCTTAGTTAAAATAAAACATTTTTTCTACTTTTAATGAATCATCAATATATTTAATGTATTAAAAATAAAAAAACTTAAATTTTCTGTTAAAATTTTTTACTTGGGTATATTTAGCTAATATTTTCAGGATACCAATTGTTAGCAATATTATATATGCATGTGTGTGTCTGTAAGCTAAGGAAAATTATTAATAATAAAAAGCCCTATATAATAAGGAGATAAGAGATCAATTGTGGTATTAACGTTTTCTTTAAAAGGTTATATATTTATCGATGTGAGCGTTGTCGTCTTTTTGTATTATTGCAATCAATGTGATTAGCTTACACATGCAATATCTTATCCCATCAATATATATATCATAGTCCATGCTCGTCGTGCATCATATATATTTATATTATTTTAAATTAATGCATAATTATTGTAGATGAATTTTGTACTAATAAAATAAAGTATTATGCTTGTTTGTCTCTGTAGTTTTGAACTTCAGATACATATTTATCCAAAAACAAATAGTATTGGGCTTAGCATATTTCTTTTAAGAAATAAGTAATAAAAAATAAAATAGTAAATTGAGTTGAAATCGAATCAAAACCTCTAAGTTAGAAAAACTTAAAAATAAGAAAATTGGGAAAGGTTTGAAGGATGCACAAAAATAATAATATTTAAAAAAATAAAAAATTAATTAAAACAGTCAAATTTTATTCTATATTTTTAATTATTACTCACCTTATTTTATATTTTTAATTACTACTAAAATAATAATAAAATATTATATAATTATATAAAATTATAAATATTAAATTAAATAAAATTAATTAATATTATTGTCTTTCTAACTTTACTATAACAAAAATCTCTAAAACCCTGCCTTTCAAATAATAAAATTTAGTATAAAATATTATTTTGGCGTCTAATATTTGAGTTAAATCATAATTTAGTCCCTAATATTTTAAACATTTATTTCTATTCCAAAAAATTTTAAACAGATTTAATATTATCGTATCATTAAATTTGACACAAATAGTTAATAGAACGAGTTATATGAACATTAATAACGTTATTAGTTAAATCATATATTCTTTCATATATTAAAAAAACAGAACCAATTTTTTTTTTTATAATACTTCTTTTCTCCTTTATTTTCTATCTTATTATACAAAACCTCAAAACCTGACAATCAATAACTAATGCTTTAAGATAAAAGAAAAAAAAATTTATATTGGTGATCGTTAATGGATTAATTTTACTTACACACTGAAATAAATGTTATTGACTCTTTAATATGTGAATT
The DNA here is from genome assembly GCF_003086295.3 of Arachis hypogaea. Classification (NCBI taxonomy): domain Eukaryota; kingdom Viridiplantae; phylum Streptophyta; class Magnoliopsida; order Fabales; family Fabaceae; genus Arachis; species Arachis hypogaea. Next base: position 7,889,552 of record NC_092050.1, read on the forward strand.
ATTTGTATCAAATTTAATGATAAGATAATATTGAATCCTCTTAAAAAAAATTTGAGATTGAAATAGAATGTATAAACATTTTTTGAACTAAAATAAAATATTTAAAATGTTAGAATTCAAATTAAAATTTAAACCAAACGTTAAAGTTCAAAATAATACTTTAACTTAAAATTTATAAATGGAAGTTAAATCCTCCAAACTTTTCTTTTTCTTCCAAAACTCTTAAAAATCAAATTCTTAAATACACTCTATATAAGAGTAAATAATCATTTTTTATTCTGAAAGATTCAAACGTTGACAAAACTGACTATTAAAAATTAAAACTAAAGTTATACCCATATAAGATAAGTTTTATTTGAAAAAAATGACCACAATTTTTAAATTTTTGTTAATAATTCTACAAATATCCTTTTCCTTTTTTCTTTCTTCCTCATCTTCCTTCTATAACTACTTCTGCTGTAAAATTTATCATCCCACCAGATCTCAATTAGAATGCTAATCTCAATCTCAATTTTTTTCTACCGATTCTTCAAATTTTCTCAACCATTACTTTACCGATCTTTTCCTCTTTGAATTCGATTCAAATCCTCAAGTGATAGACCTTAAATTCGACCTCAAAACACCCAAAATCTTGCCTTAAAGTAATTCCCAAATTGACATGAACAAGACTCATCGCTTCAATAAGAAACTTCATTGCAAATCTCACTCCCAAAGAAGAAAATCGAATGGATTCAATTCGGGAATCCGGATCCGAAGGTTGTGAAACCCTTTGTTCATCATCAATAGCAGCAACAACAACAACAATCGAAGCAAAAAAAAAAAAGCACTATAGAGATGTTTGCCAAAGACCGTAAAAAAAATTTGTCGTAGAGATTCATGATCCGAATAAACGAGGATCTAGAATGTGGCTCGCAACTTTTGACACCACTATCAAAGCCGCCAAGATCTAAAAAACAAGGCTTCTTGTTTATATGAGATACATACAATAGTAAACACTATTGTTTGTGTTTCGATTTATGTTCTTATTAATTGTTTTCCTTTCTGTCCCAAACCCTAACCCTCATCAACAAGGTTTTTCAGATCTTCAAAGTAATATAATAGATTTAGTTATCCATTCAACAAATTGGAGCTTCAAAATTTAAAGTTGGGTGAATCCAATAGTAGCAACAAACACAAATTTTTCACGTTTTTTTTCTTTATCGCCGAGCCGTTACAAAAACCAAAAGTACTGAGACTGGAAGGAAAATGAGAGAAAAAGAGAAAAAAAAATATTTACAAAATTATTAACAAAAATTTAAAAAACGATCATTTTTTTCGAACAAAATTTATTTTATATAGATATAACTTTAATTTTAATTTTGTATAATTAATATTTTCAGCGTTCGAATATTTTATGATTAGAAATGATTATTTACTCCTCCGTATAATTATTTGTTCGTAGAACCCAATGAATTTTAATATGTTTATTACATTTCTCTCTCAAAACAAACCAAATTAGTAATTTGATCGGTGGAATAAACTATCCCATTTTGGTGGAATCACATAGTTGCTGTATGCTTTGGACAAATCCAATTGAAGTGACACATCGGCAAATTTGAACCTAGCTTCATTAATTAATATAGGAACTAACTTTACTCCACATGACACTACTGTAATAACATTTATGAGATTATGTCAATAATTAAAGAGTAACAAAAGGCGAAATATTAATAAGCAATTAATTAAACCGGCCCTTAATATGATTAGCAGGCCACCAAGCTTTATACTTGGGTGGGCCAATGAAGTATTTAATCTTCCAAAAATACCCTTGTCTATGCAGATGAGAACAGAGGAATTAGAAGTACAAAATGGGGAATGAAGTGATATCGTTATTGCGTGGAGGGAAAGTCAATTGCTAACGGTATCTATCCACCGACCACCGACCTACCCCTCTGCCCACTCACAATTATAATATATTTTTATTTTTATATTTATATATTTATATCAGAGATAATTATGAAAATGAAACAAAATGTTTATCTAAAAGCAGTACCAAATAAAGAATATTTTTTTGGCCAGCCTGATTAATGCCCCCTTTGAATTCCTTCAATTTCACTAACCCGCAAACGACAACACCCAACCCACACCCATTATACCGCTCACCATCATACACCAGATATTTTCATATTTTACTATTTTTATTTACATTATTTAATTTGCCTAATAAATATTTTAGGACATTTATTATTAAGAATATTAAAAGTAAAGTATTTTTAAGTTTCAAGCCTTGGAGGTAAGTTGTAGAATTCAAGAGTATGTTTATAGTTCAAGTAGATTGATGATTAAAATGAAAAGAGTATTTTAGATTTTATATGTCTAAGTATATTTTATTGCAGTAATGAATGAAAAACGAAGAAACTTGAGTTAAAAAGCTAGAATAAGATTTATATTTTTAAAATAGTAAAGTCTTATAAAGTAATTCCAACAAATAAAAAAATAACATATAGTCAAAAGGAACCAATGGTTATTAAAAATATATAGGACTATGGAGAAATCTAAAATTACTTTGGCCACTAATACTAATACGAATGTAATTGAGTCGGGTCAGATTTGAGGAAAACAAGAATTAGTCTAATTAAAATTGATTGGTCCGGATCGAATTAAATCGAGTGGCTGTATCTGAATGGAATCAATTAAATTTATATTGGATTAGTTAGTTCAAATAATTAAGTATCCGATTAAAATTAAATTTGTAAAAAATAGAAACAAAGAAAAATAATTCTATAACAATAAAAATAAAATAAAATAAAAAATTAAATAAATTAGGTAATTGGATTACATAAATTCACTTATATCCCTAGCCCCTAATAGTGAACTAGTCATTGCAATGTTTGATGCACTTACTTTAAAATAGAGTTTTTATTTTATTTTATAAATTTTAATTAAGTGTAATATTTTCAATTAATACAAATTCATATATAACCTGTTCTTCAAATCAGAGAATAATCAATTCGGTTGTAACTTGACTTATAACTTGGACGGGCGTCAAAATAGATCAAGCACAGACCACTCCTACGATAAAGTTTATTAGCCTGTAATGTATGTATATAGACTATATACTGAATACTAATTGTAAAACCTGACCTAGAATACCGTATTACTTAGCTTATCCCAATAGCACAGTCCATGGTCCTTATTTAACTTGCTAAATTACAACAACAACATATAAAAGATCAAATAACATTGTAGCCTAGTAGGATTAAAAATATTATTTAAAATATAAAATATATATTAAAAATAAATTAAATAACACATATATTATAAATATATAATAATTAATTTTAGTATTTGATTTTAATGTATAACTAGCGATAAAAGAATTTATAATAAAATTTAACATTTTTCATAAATTGATGGATAAAGCTTCCATGTGATTCTTACACCATGACGAAATATTTTAGAAATATTTTGTTTAAAAAAGTTAATATAGTGTGAAGTGGTGGGATTCCATTATCCAACAAGAATAAATGAAGTTCATTTTTATAGTATTATATTTTAAATTAAAATATTGGTGGGAAAATTCGTAATGTATGAAGAATTGAAGATATAGTCCAATAATTTATAAAAATACATCGATATTAATTAAATAAATTTAGTTTAAAAAAATATATCATTGGACCGTAAGCTCAAACAATATCTATTCACGGGGAAGGGATTCGATAAAGGAACTATCATCAATCAAGTATTCTTATCATAAATAGGATTTTTTTTGTATTTGCGTCCCTTTTTTCTAGTTTTTCACGAGTTAGATAGAGTAAGTATTAATTGATTGCGAATTTAAATTCTATTTAAGAATTTATCACTGATTAATAAATTATTATATATAAAAAATAAAATTTAACTTTTGATACGTATTTAAATAAATTAATTACTCAATCAATGTAAATTAGTTATATTTACATCTCTTTTGAAGTAGTATAATACATATGAAAATGTCATGATTTCTATTGCAGGTAAAATGTTTAGCATTTTTTAATCAGAAGAAATGAAGAATATAGTAAATTTTTTGTATACATGCATAATTTCAACTTATTTTCAATATGTGATAAATTTTTAAAGGACATTAATTAATCTCTCATTGATTTATGAATATGACGAGCAGGTTTACAATTTTAAAATTTTAAATGCTTACTTATTTGTTAAAGTTTCTAAAAGTAATATAAATTTTATATTGAATAAACTAATTTTGGGTTTCTAATGATTGAATAAAAAAAATTGTTCGAAAATTTGGATAAGTAGTATTTTGAATAATTTAATCATTTAAATTATTTGAAATCTAAAATTATCCTAATTATCCTAAAAACAAATTCAGTATAAATTTGTCTTCTCATATTTTATGTAAGAATCGTGAATTGTCGGTTTATTCATGCATATAATTATTCATTGATCATAGTTTATTAGTTTAAGCCAACGATTTATTACCACAATTTGTACATGATAAATTACTGATATTAATCTTGTTTTTATGGGAGAATATATATCATGAAAACAATTAACGATTTACATATAATATGAGAGGATAAATTTATACTGAATTTATTTTTAGAATAATCAAATAGTTTTGAATTTGAAAGGATTTAATGAGTAAATTACCCAAGTAATTTAAAGGCAATTTTTTGTAAGTCAAATCCATTTTTAAAAGAATTTATTTGTAAATCGGTAAAAACAAGTAAAGTTGACATATTTCTATCGGTTCTTAATTTTAACCCCCTTAGATGAAAATCACATGTTGTTTGTATGTTGGTAATTTACGAGAGAGGTAATGAATGAAGGAAGAAGCATCTGATTTGATTTTGCAGAAGGCGGTTTATTAAGAGAAAGGGTCGGTTCGTGTGATTAGGTGTCACAAATATCAAACGAGGAAAAAGGAAACCCATTCATTCATTAATTAATTAATACGCATAACAAGAAGAAGGTTTTGCTTTGTTTTTATGTCTGAAAGAGAAAACTTATATGTGTATATACAAAATAAAAAAGAAAATAAAAAATAAAGGAGAGTGATTTTGTCGGTGAATTATTATTTACTAAAAAAAAGAAAGAAAGAAATATAAAAAAGCAGGCAGTAGTAGCGAATATATTTATGTCGTAGTTAATTGATCCATGTTCGGTTACAACTTAGAAGTTAGGAGGAGTATAAAACAGAAGAAAGAGAGAGAAAATCGACGTGGAGGTTTACTCAGATGACAACCTTAGTGGGCAAAGTCCCATGAATGCTCTCTCTCTCTCTCTCTTTCTTTCTCTCTCTCTCTCCGTAACCTTCTTCTTCTTCAGCTATTAGCTTTGGCTACCGTGTTTTCTACTCGTTAGGTTTCCAGATTCCAAGAGAGATGGAGGGTGAAGGAGGAGAGAGAGGGACGAGGAAGAGAGTGGCGGAGAGTGGTGGCGGAGAGAGAAGGTATAAAGGGATAAGGATGAGGAAGTGGGGGAAGTGGGTCGCTGAGATTAGAGAACCAAACAAGCGTTCAAGGATTTGGCTCGGTTCATACTCAACCCCTATCGCCGCCGCAAGAGCCTACGACACCGCCGTCTTCTACCTTCGAGGACCCTCCGCCCGCCTCAACTTCCCCGAGCTTCTCGCCGGAGAACCCCCTCCTTCCCTTGTCGGCGCCTGCGACATGTCCGCCGCTTCCATAAGGAAGAAAGCCACCGAGGTCGGCGCCAGAGTCGATGCCCTCCAGGCCGCCACTCTTCACCACCACCACCACTTAGCTGCGCCGCCGCAGGAGCTTATCTCGGGGCGGTCTGGAGATTTTGCGGAGCGGGTTGATTTGAACAAGATACCAGAACCCGAAGATTGTGAATGGGAGATGAATTGAAGAAAAAAAGAAAAGAAGGGTGTTATGGTTTTGTCTTGTTCCTTGTTGCTGCTGTTACGTTGTTCCAACACGCTAACGTGCGCCATGAGAAGGTGGTGTAACGGCGGAGGCAAAAGGATAGTGATTGTTATTGATGAGGCCCAAGGTCCTTTTCGGGTGTGGATTAGTGTAACTCTTTTATCTTTTTCTTCTTCCTTGCTAGTTTCTTTCTTTCTTTTTTCTGAAGAAATTTTGGCGTTGTAAAAATGTTAAAATGTAAATTAAGTAGTGATTAGCCTTCTTCCTTGTTTTAGATTATGATTTATTTTGAATTATTGACAGAGGGTGGCCGGGGGAGTTGGGTGGGGAAAAGGAGAGAGGGGCATGCTAACCACTAAAGTGTGTCATAATAATATGATAAGATTTGATGAGAGAAGGGGGAGTTAGGTATTTTTCTGGTTCAGCACTGTTTTAGCCGAATGAGAAAATGCAAAAATGCTGTGCCCACTCGATAACGATGGATGATGCATGGGGTCGCTCTAATCGGTTTTGTCGTCCAAGCACCATTTCCCTCGCACTCTTGTTGTATCCAATTCCTATATAAATATACATATTAGAAAGCCATGTGTCCATGTGAAAGCAAAATTACAGCTCCTCAACTCAATTCATTCATTCCATTAACAAATTGGCAGACGATTTCTGATTTCACTCTGAGCTGTATCCCATATCCTCTTCGCTAGGATCTATGACTCCTTTTGAGTTGTGGTAGCCAGGGATTAGTCCATGATTAGCGGAGAATTAGAGATTTGCTACTTCTTGTCTTTCTTTCTTTATTATTATTAAGGCAGGCTTTGAGGGTTGTGGTCCTGTGTGGATCAGGATTACATCGTGCTTGACGTAAGTGTGTGATTGATCAATTAAAAAAATCTCATCATCTCAAAAGATGTTAAGATGCATAAGTGTGACTGAATCCGCCAAAAGGAGATTAAAAAAGATTCACACAAAGGCAAAAAGACAAAACTTACAAATTCAATGAGGGAGGGAACAAGACATCTTCCTCCACCTCTATTCTCAGGGAGATTTTGGCTTTATTTTCCCCAACGCAACAGGAAAAGCGCACCGAATACAATTAAAGTAGATTTGTGTTTAGACTGTAGAGTGTAGACTATAACCACCACTGGCTAGACCCTAAGCAATTTCAGTGAATGAATATCTTAGCAATCCAATTACCTAAGTGATGGGCCATCAAGTCTTCGTTTCAGCTCAACCACTAACCCATTTTTAATGTTGCTGTTAAGTTGCATTGTAGGGGTAGATTTTTGTCTTTGACATATTCATGCAAGAGCCAAACTCACACCATCTTCAATGTCATTATCACCTAGGTGTGAATTCGTCTATTGTACTTTTTTAATACAATGGGAACATACCGATGATCAATAATAATAAATAATGATTTCTCTTTAAATATATTGACAATGACAAATGTAAGTCTAGCAGCGAAACAATCTTAAAAGATATACATGCATGCCTAAGCAAAAATTTCAATAATTCTAATAAACGAAGCCAATCTTATGTGAATCACTGCACGAAATCTAGCAATAAATGTATTTTTCCAGTATTCTTGCTATCATGCTTTGTTTTGGTTAGCTTTTTTGAAGTGAAGTGCGGCTCTAACAACATTTCCTCTCGTGATAATTCCCACCTTCAAATTATTCACAGGCATCCTTCAGAAAACAAGGTAAAGAAATAACCAAACAAAATGAATCAGAAGAGCCATACTTACCAGCCTACCCTCGGCATCTACAACCGGAAGCCGTCGAAATTTCGTTTCCAGCAACAATCTAGACATAAATACATTAATTTTTGAAAGTACCAAATTAGTTAAAGCCACATAGGATATCTAAAAATTGAACAAGTACAAAAGAAGGAAGAAGAACCTAGCAGCATCCTCGAGATTAGTTGTTTCCCTAACCACCATGGGTGCAGGGGTCATTAATTCGCCGATGACCTTGCCGTTGGTCTTACTCAGCAGTTTCTGAACCTCATTGAAAGTCTGTATACATACATATACATACACATGATCAAACACCACCCCATAATATTAGCCAAACCTAGGTATCATAAGCTACACAATACTAATAATTTCTGAGCTAATTGTAGTGTTGTACTATAATTTTTGGAATGCTGGTATTACCGCCCATGAGGGTTTGTCCCCCACATTGGAGGTATCATGTATATAAGATAGACAACATTTGAAAATAACAACGGAATGGACAACCCCTGCATTTTTTTGTGGCACTGTGTCTCTGTGGATGCCATATTCTATATGCTATCAACATCTATTCTACTTAGCTTTCCACGAAGATATTATATTTGTTTATTTATTCCCCCTCCCTCTTTCCACATGATCTTTCATTAATAGTGGATTGAGATTGTTGCAAATAAATTAAGCAAATTGAGGCAAACACAGGGAGGAGTTAGGTTAGATGCCTGCAGAGTCAGGGTTTGTTTGGCTTCAGGATAATTTGCACAGATCCCAACAAATAGATCAGGCTTAATAAGAACTAGATATATCAAATATATTACTTGAAACTTCAGAGCAAGAAACATAAAATACGTTCAGCATGTTTAGCCACTCTGAATAAGTAATTTCCGTAAGCAACATATTATATAATATGTATGTTATATTTAGCCAAAAATGAATGAGGGGCTTTTTGATACACAAATGAGAACTTCCCCCATATTAAACCTTTCTTCCTAATTCACGATGAATGTAGCTACATGGATTTAATTAGTAAAGTATAATAATTAGTGCTAGTAATCACAAATCAGTAGTTACTGAAAATGAGATTATATCAGCTTGTTTGAGAACCCAAACCTGCATCAACCCCTCATACTGGGATTAGTAAAAATACGGAAAAAGGGTAGTATGGTAGAAAAGGACAATAGGGAGAAAGAGAGAGTCACACAGAGACCTACACGGCTACACTCACAAATAAACGAATCCTCTGTCCCCTTAATAAACACAAGATTTACTAGTCATTAAAAATTCTTACTCAGCTTGTATGAACTGAGAGAAAATGGAACGTAGCCAAGGTTATAAAGACCTCAATGATGGAGCCGGCGACTACAAAATTTGGTGTGGATTATTTAGGATGCAGGTAAGAAAGCCCAGTTATATTTCATATATGTAATGGTAGTATATACTGATTTTGCTTTTCCAGTTCACAGTAGCCTAGCTCTCCAAGGTCCAAAGTACTTACCGAGTAAACTTAACTTAGTAATCTTAGAAGAAGGAATAAGACTAGCAACTAGTTGCATTGAAGGCCAAAAAATGAATAAGAACAGCATGGATAAACTATCAGAGGAAAAGTAACTTTTAACATACTTTCCAAGAGCTGTCAACTTCAGGAAACATGCTGTTATCTTTTCGCCCATGACCTGCACCACCTGAAACCAGCACCACACACTTCAGGGCCCCGGTTCAGGAACAAGAAAAAAACATCTGGGTGCCAAAACTTCACTGAAATCTGAAAGTTGTTAAATGACTCTCAGACAACACCTACCTGATAATATTATCCATATTATCCGATATTATTTCTTTGAATCAATTTACCTGATATTGAGTCCAGTGCTAACAAGTCATAGTCTGAAACAACACCAACCTGCAGAATATTAAAGAAACTTTAGTTCCGCAATATTTTCCTGAATTAATTGCATCAATTTTTTTTAATAGAAATGAATGCTGTAAGGAACAAAAGCATGTGAGAATATTAACACATTCAATGTTTGTTATATTCACTTGTTCTAAGGAATTATTGCCTCCAAGTTACATCTGCAGAGCAGATGCGGCTATTGTAGTTTTCTTTCAAGCGAGTTTGGCTCCAAATTTTACATTTATAAGTCATAATATTGTGTCTTCTACAAGCTGCTTTAACAGACATTCAATAAAAATAGCAGAGATATAACTATATAAACATATTATCATGTGTTCAAAGTGGCACAATAAAAATGCGTAAGAATACTCACTAAGTTCCAATTATCATCAATGACAGGAAAGCCAGTTATCCTATTCTCAACAAGAATTTCCAGAGCTGTTGGACAATAACATTCAGAAGTTCAAAGGTTAAAAATAAAAAGACAGGCATGAAATGCGATAAAAGTTTAAACTACAAAGAAATATACCTTCATCCACAGTTGTTGTGGGCTTTACCACATGCAACTCCTCTTTCTTTGTCATGAAGTCACCAACTGTGTAATAACCACCTCTTCGCTGCATAACACACCATGTGAAGCTTTCGTTACCATAATCTTCATCATAAATTCATATTAAGGTGGTGTTTTTTTCCCTAACTAAAAAGTTATCAGCCTTGGGTGCGGCAGAAGGTAGCATAATAGCATTAGTATTAACTTAATTAGTTAGTTATATCGGTTATATTTCTGTTATGGTAGGGTGAGTTAGTTACGCCTAGTTAAGTTAGTTAATTTCTGTTATGGTACAGTATGAAGCAATTGCAATTTAAAGTTTAAACAATGCATCAAGCTCTAGTGTTAGTGTAGAGAGTACCAAATTGAATAGAAAGGGGAAGGGAATAAGGGATCCATACCGAATTGGCGGTGAGGGTGCTGTTGGCAGCAGAGGGAGGGGGAAAGTGGCGAAGCCGTGGGAAAAGAAGCGGCAATCGGCGGAAACAAGGGAAAGAAGGTGGCGCGTGAGGTTTGGAAGGGAGGCGGCGCGTGGGTGAGGGAAAAGGAGGAGAAGCGAGTCTAAAAGCCACCGAGTCCATAAATTCTGAGATTGGTTGAATTACTTGAAAATTTGCAACTCACTCTGAAGTCTGAACCCACAAAAGAGAAGAGAGGGGGTTTTGGGTTCAGATATGAGAGCTGAGTGTGTATAATAAGATGCAATTGCAGAAAGATATTGTTTGTGTTGTGTTGTGCGTTATACTTATATGATATCACGCGATGCCAATTTCCCACCTTTTTGTTTTCCCTTTTTTTTTCGCCGTCAGTAAATTGATTTAGTTCGTAAAATTTTTATTTTTTAAAATTTAAAAGTAGGTTATAAAAGATTTGTTTTGACGTTATTTTCGAAAAAAAAAAATTTAATGATATTTTTTTTAAAAAAAATTTATAAAAATAAAAATAATTTTATATTTAGATATTTTATAAAAAAAATTTATTTATTAATTATATTTAAATAAAATAAGATAAAAATATTTTTTATTTATTTGTTATGTAAAAAATAAGAAAAAAATATTTTTAAAAAAATATAAATTGTAATTTTATAAAAAAATATTTTTTTATTTTTCTAATATTTTTATTTGTATTATTAAAAATTTGTCAAAACACACTAAAAATAAAAAAAGATATTTTTTATTGAAAAAATATATGTTTTTTTAAAAGATAGTTTTTTAAAAAGTATAGTATTTATGTTTGGTAAATTAAATTAAAAATTACTTTTAATAAACATAAGTAACAACAATTATATTTGGTAAAATAGTTTTTAAAATTTAAAAATACTATAAAAGAGTTAAATTTAAATATTAGTTAATATATGAGGTTATATTAGATTTTTAAATTTTAAAAAGCACAAACTAACTTTGAAAAGCTCCATCTTAGGGATTAGTTTGGTAAAGCTCTTACTTTTCAAAAGTAGCTTATAAAAGTTAATTTTTAAAAGATGATTTTTTAAAAGTTGTAGCATTTATATTTGGTAAATCAAATTAAAATGAGCTTTTAATAAACACAAGTAACATCAATTACGTTTGGTAAAATAGCTTTTAAAATTTAAAAATACTATAATAGACATAAATGTAATCATTAAATTTGAAAATTAGTTAACATACGAGGTTATATTATACTTTTAAATTTTGAAAAGTACAAGCCAACTTTAAAAAGTTCTTTCTTGGTACTTTTAAAAATACCCCAATCTTTTAAAAGCTGCAATTACAAGCACATGATCTTTTTTATTTACCAAACACAAAATAAAGAGCTTGAACTTTTAAAAAGCACAATCACCTCTTCGAAAAAACTTTACCAAACTAAGCCTAGTTACTTTCCAAAGTACCTCTATCTCTTGAAAATTATAAGCACAAGCATATGATCTTTTTGATTGACCAAACACTTTTGTGGCACAGGATTCGGTGGTCCAGGAACCTTTGGACCACTTAGTGGTCCAAGTAGAAAACATGTTTTTGGAGTTTTTTTATCAATTGCTACGTAGTCTTTGAACTAATTTTAATTACAAATCAACCCCGTATATTTTATTTAATTATAAAAATAGTTTTTTATTTATAAATTATTATTTTATCAATTATCTATTATATTTATTAACAATCAAATACAAAAATAACAACCAATTATATCCTCCATTCATCCTAATAATTTCAATTGATTAAAAAATTAACTTTGATCTTGTTACGTTCGTCCATGGCTTCCAAATCGTGTTTCCTTGAAATTCAATCGATTGGTTTTTCAAAACAATCGATTGAATGATAACTCAATCGATTGGTTTACACTATATCACAAAACAATCGATTGAAAGTTGTAAGGTAGAATGGTAAAAAGCTTAAACCAATCGATTGTTTATACTTTCCAATCGAATGAATGCCTCAAAACAATCGATTGTTGTTGTTACTCAATTGATTGAATTCACGAAAACAACATGGATTTGCCAAATACAATCGATTGGAAAGTGATGACGTTGAAGTTTTAGCCAAATTCAATCGACTGGTAATGTAATCCAATCGATTGGAAGGTGATGAAGTTGAATGTTTTGCCAATTTCAATCGATTGGTAATGGAATATCCATCTATTCAATCAATTGGTAATGTTCTCATTTTTCATAATTCTGTAGGATTTTGCACAATTTATTCTATTCTACTTTTATAAATCACAAATAGGTTGTACAAATCCTCATTAATCCAATTTTTTTTTCAATCACCATCACCATGATCAGGATCTTATTATCTTCTTGCACCAATATCAATGTATTAATATAATAACAATTTTTATCACTTAACTTAAATCATTGATCCTGTAGTTTGGTCTAGTTTAGACGAAGGAAATGTATTTCTACTAGTATTAATTAAATCCGTGAGACGAAATTATTTTGGTAACTAAGTTTAACCAAGTTGGTTCAATAGCTTATTGGTATAATAAAAAACGATTGATTGAGTAGATGGGTACCATTATCAATCGATTGAAATTGGCAAAACATTCAACTTCAATCGATTGAATTTGGCTAAAACTTCAATGTCATTACTTTCCAATCGATTGTATTTGGCAAATCCATGTTGTTTTCGTGAATTCAATCGATTGAATAACAACAACAATCGATTGTTTTGAGGTATTCATTCGATTGGAAAGTATAAACAATCGATTGGTTTAAGCTTTTTACCATTCTACCTTACAACTTTCAATCGATTGTTTTGTGATATAGTGTAAACCAATCGATTGAATGTCAAGGAAACACGATTTGGAAGCCATGGACGAACGTAACGAGATCAAAGTTAATTTTTTAATTAATTGGAATTATTAGGATGAATGGAGGATATAATTGGTTGTTATTTTTGTATTTGATTGTTAATAAATATAATAGATAATTGATAAAATAATAATTTATAAATAAAAAACTATTTTTATAATTAAATAAAATATATGAGGTTGATTTGTAATTAAAATTAGTTCAAAGACTACGTAGCAATTGATAAAAAAACTCCAAAAACATGTTTTCTACTTGGATCACTAAGGGTGTGTTTGGCAAACACGTTGGGGAAGAGAGAAGCACGTTTGAGCTTCTTGAAAGCTTCATTTTTATGTTTGGCCATTTTTATTTTCCTGAACGCAGAATTGATTCTGCTTCTGAACGCACGTTCAGGAGAAGCTAAAATTTGTAGCTTATGCGTTTCACGTTCATGGTTGCTTATTGTCTTTGGAAAATTAGGTGAAAATTTTATTTCTTTTTTACCAATCCTACCCTTCATTTTCTTCTATAAAAAGGATACCACTAACTATTACCTTCACAATAATTCTTTATAGTTTTTCCTACTTCTTCATAGTTCTTAGTTACAATTTTTTTTTCATTAAAATAGTTCAAATTTATTTTAATCACTAGCAAATTAAATATTTTAATTTTTTTATTATTTTAATACTCATTTTCATATTTAAATTTTTATGTTTTTATTGTATTTTTTACTTATATTTTTTTATTTATATGATAAATATTTTTATATTATTTGTGTAGTGTTTTGATTTCTCATGTTATGTTTTTATAAGTTTTTTTTATTATTTACTATACTATTTTTTATAGATATATTTTTTATTAAATCTTTTTTTAATTTTTGTTTGGCTTTGTTCATATAATTATTTATTTATTTTATTGTATTTCTTTTATTCATATGACAAATGTTGTTGACCTTTTTTTAAAGATATTTTTATTATTTTTTTTCATATGAATTCTTTTTTTTCTATCATTTCCTGCATTATATTTATGTTGTGTATGAATTTTTTTTATTTTTTATTTGATTTTATTCATACGAATTTTATTTACTTTTTATTGTATTTTTTTGTTCATATGATATATGTTGTTGATTTTATGGAATTTTTATTATTTCTTATCTGTATGATTTTTTTCTATTTTTTGACGTACTCTATTTTTGTTTTGTATTAACTTTTTTATTTTTTATTATGACTTTATAAAATTTGTAATTATAATTATTATATACTACATTTATTATCAAAATTTTGTATAATATAAATTATCTATGATCATATAAAAAAGGACAAAATAAATAAAAAATTAATTATAAGTAACAATAAAGCCATAAATAATGAAAATTTATAGTCCAAAATAATACTAAATTAAAGAGTACTAATAGTACTAGAAAAATTATAGAATATTTTCTTTTTGTTTGATATTATAAAATTTATAGTACTCTCTTTCATTTTTTTTATTGTATTTATTTTATTTATATGATAAATATTTTTTATATTATTTTTGTTAGTATTCTGATTTTGCATACATATAAAAAAATTATTTAAATTGATGTCTCTTTTAGTAATTTTTTATCTAAAAGTGATTTTGAGCAGTATAATCCAAACAATATTTGTTTTACTATAATCAATTTTGATATAAAGATTGCCAAACATAAATCACGTTAACCCAAACTTACTTTTCATCAAAATCAATTTTACAAAATCAATTTTATGCAAACTGCAATCCAAACACACACTAAGTGGTCCAAAGGTTCCTGGACCACCGAATTCTGTGCCCACTTTTGTGTACCTCTTCAAAAAAACTTTACCAACCTAAGTAAATTATGCTTTTTTTCAACTTTCAAATATTTTATTATTTTTTTCTCACCGAATTTTTTAATCCGGGACTAATCTAACATATCTAAATTCTATTTAAAAATTTATTGTTGGTCAATAAATAATTGTATTCATAAAATGAAATTAAAATCTTTAACATTTGCTTAAACGAATAAAAAAATTGATTAGTCAACTCAAGTTAGTTAAATATTTTATTAGTTATTGGTTAGTTAATAAGAATATGTCCTCTTGATTTTTTTTCTTTAATTATTTAATAAAATATTATCTCTTACTTTACATTTTAAAGTTAGACAAAAAAATATTAAATGATAAAAAATTATACTTTACTAAATAATTAAAACATAATTAAGAGAATCCACTCTATTCGTTACTTTGTACTCCTTTATACGCACTTTAACTATTTTATATATTTTTTCCATTACTAAATGGCTAAGTACTTGTTTGAGTGTGTTAAGTTGATAAATTTTAAAATTGACTAAATAATATTTTTTAATATGTTTGATAAATTTTTAATAGTAAAAATAATAAAAATATTAAAAATATTTTTTTGAAAAACTAAAATTTATATTTTTTTAAAAGATTTTTTTTAAAAAATTATATAATAAATAAACAAAATATACTTTTTTATTATTATACCTAAACATAATTGACAAATAAAAAGATTTTTTTATATGAAATATCTAAACATAAAATTATTTTTACTTTTTTATACAATTAAAAAAAAATTAACTCGAAAAAAATCTTTTTAAAAACTCATTTAAACAAGTCCCAATTCTATAGTATTTATTATTTCGTATTTAATTTTTCTCTAACTTATTTTTATAATAAATTTTAAATATTTAAACATAATTTATTTTTATATTTTTTAAATTAAATATTAATTTTTAATTTTTTTTGATAAATTACATATTATTTTTAGAGCCCATAAAAATCACCTTTCTAAACTTCCTTAAATATCTACTTAAATAAATATCTCATTGAACTCTTGGCTTCGTTCGCAGTTGCCACAAATGTGTAAATATCATTAGTACTAGTACTATAGTATCTGCCGTCAGTTATCCATCCATTCATTTTGATCTCTCGACTATGACATTGTTACTATTATTAGCTTGTTCTTAAATGTCTTTTCTTTATTAATTGTTTTAGCATAAAGTAAATTTAGGAACAGAAATAAATAATCATATTGGAAAAATTTCAAGTGTACTGGAGAATATCAGTGTTTCAATTATTTTAACCGTTGATTTCAATTAGTATATATTATATATTTTTTTATAATTCAGATCAACGGTTAAACCCCGGTGTTCCCCATACACTTGAAACTCTTCCACTGATATTACAACATAACTGTAGTTGGTTTCTGTGGAAACTAATAATAAATACCACACAATTGGCCCATTGTCAATAATGCATTTCACAGTCTAGAATTCTAGATAAAAATCCCATGACTTAGACAAAAACACACAACTATACTCTCTTTTTGGAAGAAAAACATAACAAGGTTACACGGTTACACCCATGCAAAGGATGCCTCTAAGGAGACCCAAGCCCAAGACCATTAATTTGGGCCTGAAGAAGGCAGCATTGTATCGTGTGTACTTGAGCAATCCCCAAGACCCATAAGACTTTAATACTACAATCATGGAGAACAATATTACTTTGCTCTTTAATGGGCCTTGGGGAGTCTGTATCACATAGTACACCCACTAGCATATTCACATGTCAAAGTGTCAATGTTATGGAGGTCCATTACACACAAAAAGAAAAAAGCAAAAAGAAAAATGGTATGGAATTAGTCACAACTCACAACTCACAGGTTGATCATGCTCAAACAAGTGGCATTAGTGTAATTCAAATTGACACCTCTAGGCTTTAGCTACCGTATTAGTCATTACTCATTATGATATTAATTTATCTTATCTAGATTATTTTTTATTAATATATAGTAGATGTAGACCCAGTTATTATAATTAATTATAATGAGAATATATAAAGAGTACATAAAAAATACATTAAAAAATTTTGTTAATTAGTTATCTTTTATGTACTTTCATTATAATTAATTATAATAACTGGATTTATATCTACTATTAATAAAAGATAATTTAGGTAATAAGTTATTCCAAAAACATATAACAAATTTTATTTTATTTTTATCTATATTCTGTGAAAACATGATAGCAGGAGATGCAAACCTACCTAGTGGTTGCAACCTATCCTATAGACAAGTAGCTCATGCAACAAGGTTTCATTAAGCAATGTGTCGGTAAAGCCCAATTGATAAGCACCTTTTCCTAATTGTCTACATAATGAGTGTCTATGTTTCTCTCACTCCACTCATAGAATTAGTGCCAACTAGCAGCAGACAAAATTGTTGTCCAAGTTGCTACTTGAATATAATTATCACTATCCTATGATAGGCGATACTTGATAATTGCCCCTTCTCATCTTTTTCCAGTGTGCATAAAATATCATTTAGGTTCAAATGCATTGTATTTGCCTGCATACTTTAAACATTATGATTAATTATATTCAACCGATGCACTGAGTGTAGTATAGTAGAGTAGACGAGACCAAAAATATAAAGGATAAAGCACAAGCGTATCACTTCATTAGTGGTAACTTTCTAAGCCAACTAAACTAACATGATCCCCTATTTTGTCCTTCGTGGGAATCCAGTCATAGACACGAGAAGTCTCTTGTAGAAACAGTGCTTCTCACTTCTCACTAATGCTACACATGTATAGTCTTTGGAAGAAAAATACAGACTTAAAAAAAAAGACAAATATTAAGAGATAAAAACTAAATTAAAATTTTGTATTGTGTTTGGTATAAAATATATAATACTAAATTATATCTATATATTCTATTGGTAAAAGTAGGTGCTGTGGTGATGTAAAGAACTAGGGATAGAATTGAGATGAAGCCGAAGAAGTGAGGATGATTGATACTTGATAGAATAAAATGAAAATTTGAAAAGTTAGATAATGATATTTTTAAAAATAAATACTATTAAAGTTTTATTTTTCGTAGAATTTCAGTTTTCTCTGTCTCTATATTCTAAAGATATTAAAAAATTAAAATTTTATATTTTAAAATTAAAATTTTAATTTTAATCTCTAATCACTAAATACAATACTAAATTCTAGTCTCACCATTTTAATTTCATATCTAAAAACAAACACTACCATATACAATCATTCTACTTACAAATGTTTATTATTTATGTTGGAGGGGATATTTTCAAACTGGAATTATTATTATGCCTTCAAAAGAAACCATGGCAATGGAAACTGGGCTACAAACCTCAACTTTTGCGTTGGTTTGATAGGGCCCATTAATTGAATTGGTTTACAAATTAGAAAAGATTTGCTAAACCTTAGTACTAAAACACCCCGCCAAAAAAAACACACAGACAGACCCCAAAAAAGCCCCTTAAATAATCATTCTCTCAACCTAGGTACCCAATAATAATTAAAAAAAATGAATAAATACTTAATTTGGTATTCGAAATTTAAACGGTACATTAATTAAATTTCTGACTTTATAAACTAACTACGTTTCTTAAACGAAAAATAGATGAAACCAACTCCAAATCAGCAAAAAATGGAATAACTTAATTAATTATATAGTAATTAATTATATTTATTTATAATTTAAAATATTAGTTATTAAATATTTCACCACATTTAAATTAGGAGGAGATACATTCAATATTATTGCAACGTGAATCACGGAAACTGATTCAATTAACTTCCGTCTCTTCACCCTCATTTTCTCTCCAAATGCCTAAAACATAATAAATCAGAAAACAGATTCAGAACCATCCAATTTATAAAGAAAAGAAACATCCTAATACCTAGCATAAACACCATCCACGTAGAGGTTTTGGATTCACCCAAAGACATTTGGCTGGTTTTTGGCTAGAACCATCTTAGTTCCCTAACATTATTGCATTAAAAAATATGAGTCTCCATTCATTTCCAAATAAACTGTCGTTACCAGAATCACCACCACTATTTATTTTTTATCTCCGTTATCAACACTGCCGTATCCTCATTCACTCCTACCACCACCATTATTATCATTTTATTTTTATTTTCATCATCAATTATACCATGTTCTCACCCATTTTACCATCTCATTCAATTTACCCTTATTTTTTTCAGATCTGTGACTCATCGTCATCTATTCTTGCATCCTCACGTTCACTAACGCCCGTTTGGTTGGTGTCCATGTCCATCAGAAATATGAACACGGTGACACATATATATTGTTTGTTTAATGAGACACAAAATTATTATAGACACGGTGACACACACATGGACACAAAATACATTTTTTTGTGTCTCACCTTTAACCTGTGACACAAATTTGAGACACAGACACAGTTTTTTATTTTCACTTTTATCCCTGTTATCTTTTTTTATTTTCATTTATACCCTTCTCCTTTTAACCCTAATTCACTTCTTTTTCTCTTCTTTCTCACCTTCTTCCTCCATGCCTCTCACCCCAACCACCGCCTCACCTTCTCTATCCCTCTCCACTGCCTCTATTCCTTTGTCCTTTTTTGCCGCCTCTTCTTCTCCTCCTCTTTCTCCTCCTCCTCTTCTCCACTGCCTCAACTATTCTCTCCCTCCCTGGATCCCTCATCTTTGAGCCTCATTATGCTTAGATTCATCGCTACCTCTACTTTGCATCTGTTTTTACCAAATCCACCGCCGCCACCTCTATCGTGCCTCCCTCTCTCTCTCTCAATATGCCTCATAAATCTACCTTGGTCTCTCCGACTCTTCTAATTTCGCCTCCGCTTCTCTTTTACAATTCCTCCGCCTCTCTTCTTCGTTGCCAGATCCATTTAGTTCTCTGTTTTTTTTAATTCATATATTATTATTTTTTATTTAAATATTGATTGAAAATTGTGTTTATATATTAAATTAGATTGAATATGAATTTTTAATTTATTCTGTGTTTGTTATTAGTAATAGTTGTAATTTATATTGAAATGGTGGTAGAGAGGTGGTTATGGTGGTTTTAATGGTGGTAATTTGAACTGAAATAATGGTAAAGAGGTGGTGTTGATGGTTTGTGGCAGGAATGACATTGTCATTTTGTTAGAATGGTAAATTGTAAATAATGTTATGTCCTTTAGTACCAAACAAGTTCTCAAATTTCATGTCTCATTGTGTCTATGTCATTTTGTGTATTTGTGTTTGTGTCTTATTTATCTCCACCCACTAACCAAACGAAGCCTAACCACCTCTATTTCACTGTCTCATCCTCACTCCCACATCACCATTATCACATCTCTCTCTCTCTCTCTCTCTCTCTCTCTCTCTCTCTCTCTCTCTCTCTCTCTCTCTCTCTCTCTCTCTCTCTCTCTCTCTCTCTCTCTCTCTCTCTCTCTCTCTCTATATATATATATATATATATATAGACACACACACACACATGGGAGTGAAAGGAATGGAGTCACGATAGCATTAGAATAAAAAAATCTTCAAAGAGGAGGACACGACATGCAGTCGGGCAAGAGACTAAAGGGACTTCCAACGTAGATTAGGGGTCACTGACTGTTAGGATTTGGTTGAATTAGTCCCACATTGCTTAGGATAGTAAATGGAGTGGGTGGCCTAGGCTATAAATATGAGGCTAAGTTTTCCATATTTTTTGCACCAGTCAGAAACACTTTAAGCTTGTATCTGATTTTTCTTTTCCTCTGTACTCTTTGATTAGAGAGTGTTGTGAGGTGTAGTTAGATATTTGCTTTGAGAGAGTGTGGGTGTACTGGAGTGCCGGTGTTAGAGAGAAATAAGTCTATGTGTTGTAACAATTTTCACATAGTGATATTCTCTGGTTGTCATTTGACAACGGCCGTGGTTTTTTCTCCGGTAATTGGAGTTTCCACGTTAAATTCTTGTGTTGTGATTGTGTCTATTTTATTTCTCTATCAAAGGTGTTTTCTCAAGGGAGAATGGTGTCTTATTCCCAACAAGTGGTATCAGAGCTTCGGTTTGGTGGGATTTATTCTTAGTATGCTCTGTGGTTGCAGCTTAGTCTGACCTTCCACATCAGAAAAGAATTTTGTCCTGTGGCTTGAGGTTGATCTTTGGTTGCTGTTGTTGTTGCTGGAAGGCAGTGTGACACTGTGAGAGTGCAGTTTGGAAAGGTTCTGGCTAAGGAAAGACTTGGTATTTAAGTGTGTCCATTGTGACCCACCTCTCTTTCCTGGGGGCCTTTCCTAGTGCACGGTCTATGGTTGAGTTATACTATTCCAGTATACGGTTGCAACAATGTCAGGATATTCAAGTGCTGTGAAGCTTGAAATAGAGAAATTTGATGGAAGAATCAATTTTGGCTTGTGGCAAATACAAGTCAAGGATGTGTTGATACAATCAGGTTTGCACAAGGCGTTGAAGGAGAAGATCTCTGGTTGCTCTCTCTATGAGAGAAGATGATGTTCTCTAGAAGACAAGAAGTATCCTCATAGTATTACCGCACTGCCATAGATAAGGATAAGTTGTGGCAATCAGGTCCACAATTGCACACGGGCATTGGTTGGCGTTGAGATGCAAGGTGTGTGGCGGAGTTAGGTCGATGGCTGAAGAACTTCCAGGAAAAGCCAATTTGGAAGTTGCACCATGAATTTTCAGCAAGGTTTCGATCTGTACCAAAGCGAAATTCTTGGAGTGGTCTAATTCCAAGTGAGTATACTTTCATGGTGGAGTATGATAGTTCTCTGAACTATGATTGTCGGTATAGACAATGGCAGCAAATAATTGTCGGTGTTGACAATGGAAGCTGAAGATGTGTGACTATTTCAATCAAGGTGGAGATTGTTAGGATTTGGTTGAATTAGTCCCACATTGATTAGGATAGCAAATGGAGTGGGTGGCCTAGGCTATAAATATGAGGCTAAGTTCTCCATATTTTTTGCACCAGTCAGAAACACTTTAAGCTTGTATCTGATTTTTCTTTTCCTCTGTACTCTTTGATTAGAGAGTATTGTGAGGTGTAGTTAGATATTTGCTTTGAGAGAGTGTGGGTGTACGGGAGTGCCGGTGTTAGAGAGAAAGAAGTCTATGTGTTGTAACAATTTTTACATAGTGATATTCTCTGGTTGTCATTTGACAACGGCCGTAGTTTTTTCTCCGGTAATTGGAGTTTTCACGTTAAATTCTTGTGTTGTGATTGTGTCTATTTTATTTCTCTGTCAAAGGTGTTTTCTCAAGGGGGAATGGTGTCTTATTCCCAACACTGACAAAGATGATACTCAAGTTCTTTAAATCAGGAGAGGCGCGACGATGGCCTTGTGTGGCAACGCCCATGTGACAGCAACCATGGCTTCGAGGGATGGTCAGGAGCACGGAACGTGAGGCGCAGTCTCGACGTCTTGCAACATGCGGTGAAGGAGTCTCTGGTGGCAATGACTTTTTGGAATGAAGTGTTCATGGAAAAAAGAAAGGAGAGATAGAAACTCCGGGTCTTAGCAAGGGTGGGATGGATTTTAAGCGGTCTTTTTTTGAATAATGTCGTTTTTATATTGTCAAGCTGAAACTTAACAGTATATATTAGCATTTAGTACTGTTAAGACGACAATTTATTCGAGGACAAACGGAGATTCTCATTTTTTCAATTTAATAGATGTAGTTGGTCAATTATAAAAGTAAAAATTTAATTAATTCACAGTTTAAATTTTAGAGACTAAATTAAATATTTATTCAAATAAAAATTCTGTTGTGTGGTGGAAAAAATTCATTGCTATACAATTATATTAGATTTTTTTTATTTGTACAATGTATTGCATCTTGTGAATTAAGAAAACAAAATTATATTTAAAAAATTGTATATGAAATAATAATCAAATATAGAATTAATCAAGATGATTAAGTTTAAGAAAAATACTTGATGAACAAATTATTTTTATAATTAAATTCAACTAATTTTTTTATATGATTTTTTTTAACTGATTTTTATCGTGTTAATAAATTATTAAATCAACTTAATTAAATTTAATTACTAAAAAAATTTGATGCAATATCATCATAAATCTTTAGTTTTATTGTTAATGGTTTTGGATTTAAATTTTACGATAAAAACATTCACAAAGAAAAAGTCAAAATGTAAGTGGAAAATCAAAGAGATTGATTTTAAAAACCCCAATTCTCTTTATAGTTTATGCATAGGATTAAATATCAATCATAATAATATTTTATATAATATAGAGAATTATTTTTACAACAATATATCATCATTATATTATGATATGATGAAGTACTAATATTTTATATGTATAAAGAATAGAATACAAAATATTCACATGATTCACGTTGTATCTAGGTAAGAGAGAAAATAAAATATTATCATGTGGGGCCGGCAAGGAACCATCTGGATTTGATCACAGTACATATAATTATAAGATTCGATTTGCACCGTTGGATGCATAAATGAGCTTTCAAGGGGATGGCCCGGGCCCGGGCCCGCATGATAGATGAGTCACGGCCTACTAGGCTATGGACTATGCTCAATCTCTCACGTTAGATCTCTAGATAAAAATTTAACGATTTCTACAAATAACGTGGTCAACTAAATAAATTAAATTAAATTGCTCTAATAATTAATTTATTAATCTATTTAAACAAATTATATAAATACTGTAAAATAATGTGAGATACTAAAAAAACACATGGTTAACTAAATAAGAATATAAACGATTTATATTTATCAAGTAAGTAGCTCTTTTGTATATTTAAATAAGTAATAGAAATTTAAAATTTAAACTTTAATTTTTTTTTTTTAACAAAAGAGCTCAACACGTTAAGTGGAGCAACAATGTCTCTAACAGTTTTAAACCAAGGTACAAAAGTAAAAAAATTAGCGCCTACAAACAATCCCTTGTGTCATCTCCGACATTGCCATTAACAACAAAAGGGATCCAAATTACATCAATCCCTATAACTGATAAAAAATCTGTGGAACACCTCTTCTATTCCAGAATTCTTGTTATTAAAAATCTGCTCATTCCTCTCTAGCCAGACATTTCAAATAACTGTAAAAAAAACATATGAACCACTTATTCCGCTTTTCTTTTCTGTTGACAACTCCTGTCCAACTCTCAAAATGTTCTTTCAACGAATCTGGGATAGTCCATTGCCGTCCAAGGTCAGATAGCCAAGCACCCCACACTTGCCAGATAAATTCGCAACCAAGAAACAAGTGATAGATGTGTTCAACATCTTTCTTGCACATATACACACATGTGATCACCCTCGCTAAGAATTCCCAGCCTAAACAACCTTTCTTTGGTATTCACTCTACTTATCAGAACAAACCAGACAAACAACTTCACTCGTGGCAAAACCAATCCTTTCCATACTGTTTTAGTGAAACTGTAGCTAGATATGTCCTCCGGAATTGTTTCTGCTTGTATCATCTGTACAAAAGAGTTAGTTAAAAATATCCCTTGTTTGTCAAACTTCCAAAAATGTTACATTAAATCAAGGATTTAATTTTTGTATACTGAGTATAAAAAAAAAATATTCAGGCGTTAAATTATATATTATCAAATAAAAAAACTAACTTATATTTATTGTTTAAAAATGCAAATTGAAATTTTATAACCATGTAATTCACTGTATAAGTAAGTGTATACTTGTGTGGAAAGATATGTACTAAATTAATTAAATTTAATCTATGTTTCCATAATTTAGCGGTTATTTATCCTATAATTATTTGAGACTAAAATCATGCTTCAACTCGTATTGTTTTTTAATTTGGATTTTTTTTTTATTATAGAATACGGAATTTCAAGATTTGAAAATCAAACTAATCATTAAACTAGTAGGGTTAGAGATTTAATTATTCAAAAATTCAATCAAAATTTAATTATAATTAATTGAATATAATAAAATAATATATTTATACATAAAATATATAATTTATCAAAAAATATTTATTATTTTAAATCAATTAACTATTATATAAAACAGCATTAATTCAAACCATTTTTTAGAAGCATGTGAATTTCCTTTTCTAGAGGTGACACAGGGTGAATGAGATTCACTTAAAGTATTGAGTAGTGTTCATATATATATGAACCGGATCCATATTCTCTCTATATATGACCTTCATGAGAGAGGATCGGATCTTATGAAAGATTTTACAACTTGTCATCGTCCTCTCTCATGAATCATCGATCAAATCCCAAAATCTTTCAAACTCTTTTCTAAAAAAATAAAATAAAAAAGCTATGACATGAAAGGGAATAATATATCATCTCATAGGATTCCCCGGTAGGTTTGCCTTTCTAAAATTGACAAATTATCACATAATTGTCGCAAAATGGATATTCCTACATATGGGAACTACACATGAAACCATATACCATACCACATATATAGCTAAATCTATATCTCAAAAATATTTTAGGTATTCCAAAAATATAATATTCTAATCATTTTTGTCATTCATTTTAATTTTAAAAAAATATGTAATATATACTAATTAAAATCGATAACTAAAATCATCATAAACACTAGTATTTCGGAAACATTTGAAAATTTTTCTCTATATGACTATATCTATATCCTTAAACATTTTGCATTCGCTAATGTTTAATGAATGAACACGTTACCAATCGCATATGTTCCTTTTTGCACTTTGTTACGCAAAATTATATGCTGCCGCAATGCATTTATGTTTCGTGTGTACTAATTCCATACCTAATCAAATGAATCATTTATTATTCCGATTGCACCTAAATACAATGAACTTTGTAACATTTCTCGTTCATATTTTGAGGCACGAGATTGTACTCTAGGCTCTGTATGCTTCAGGCATATCTCATAGCCACATGAACATTGAGCTTTAATTAACTACACTATATAGAGAATAGGAAGAGTTTTAAGTGTACCAGAAATATCGATGTTTCAATTGTTTTAACCGTTGATCTGAATTATAAAAAATATATATAATATATATTAATTAAAATCAACAGTTAAAATAACTGGAATACTGGTATTTTTAATACACTTAAAATTTTTCTTATAAAATAAAGAAATATTAGGCATTATCAAAATTATTAATTATTAATTTAATTTTTTTAATTTAATTTTTTTAATTCAGTAATTTAATAATATATTTTATTTTATACTTTTAAAAATTAATAATTAACTACTAACAAAAAATAATAAATTCTGATGGTTCCTAGTATTTTCAAACAATAATAATCATCATTGCCATGACTTACGAAAAGTCAGAAGTTGGAACCCCAAAAATAAATGAGAAGTTCGTAATTTAGTTTTAAATTCAATAATTTAGTCACGTTCAATTAAGTCACGGCTTACTTCTTGCAATGGGGAATGCATTTAAAAAGTGTTTATATCTATTTTGGAATATGGCAATTGATACAAGATTTCGAAGAATCACATAACTTTATCATTTAACACGCCTCAAAGAAGGGTCAATGTTATGTGAATAATTGAATCAGCTATGTAACTATTAATTTTTTAGTTCACAGAACATATGTTAGTTCACTCAAAAACTCTTCTCACACGTTTCGTTTCAAGGATTGTTTGATCGGATATTATGAGAAATATTGGATAAAAATAACTAGTTTTGACAATTATACGATACACATACGTATATTTTGAATTTGTTATCGTGTTTAATGGTCAAAACTAGTTTTTAAGGTAAAATTTTTGTTGTATTAATACTATCACAAGCGAACAAAATTGAACAAGAATTTAATGCAACTAACTAGTACTGCTGATGAGATTTCTTATTTATTAAGAGTTTAACTAAAGAGATAACTTTTTTAACTAATATTACAAATATTTAAAAAAATTAATACTCAATTTAGTCTCTTAATGTACATATGGGTTTTATTAATTTAGTCTTTTAAATTAGTTTAGGGACAATTTCTGACACACAGACGTTAACGTAGTATTAACATGGACAGTCAGATACTATACTAAAACTTGTAAAACGATTTCATTTTGGTTTTTGCGCTCAAATATTTTAAAACAGCGTTGTATTACTTGCTTCAGGAGGAAATTTTAATAAACACAACTTACGGTGCTGTTTTGAACTACTTGAGTGCCAAAATCAAAACAGAATCCAGCGTGATATTTGACTGTTCATATTAGGAGTGGTAATGAGTAGGGTGGCTAATCCTACTCGATCTTAACTCACGAATACCCAATCCTACCCACGAATTACAAAAAAATGCAAATTATTATATAACTTCATGATAATTTAAAATAAAATTGACTTTTCTATAAAAAAAAGTGTTAAATTATCAATTAGTGATATTTTTTTAGTGGCTAAGGATCTTTTACATTTAGTGAGAAGTTTTTTGTTTAACATCCACTTGAAATATATTTTTATATAAATATATAACGTATACATATATAGGGTACATATTGGTCGGGTAGGGTTGAGGCTCAACTCGTAACCTACCTGACCCATATGAGAATCCTATCTGCACCTTATCATACCTGCTGCAGACCGGGTTAGCAATCCTATCCGACTGAGTGGAGTCGGATTGGGTACCTACGGGTAGAGTATATGTTGCTACCCCTAGCCCATATCAGTGTTCCATTATATATGTGGATCGAAAATTATTCTAAAAAATAACATGAGACACATTCGTAAAATTTGAGGACTAAATAGAAGCAGTTGAAACTTTATAAATTAAATTGAATCTCACGTAAAAATTAACGGACGAAATAAAATCATTTTTAAAATTATCTTTTTTATCTTAAATTCTAAATCCTAAGTATTAAATTTTCAATTCTAAAATCTAAATTTTAAATTTTAAATTCTTAAAAAAATTTAAAAAAAAACTTATATTGACTAATAAAAAATTAATTTTTTATATTTATTCATTTGTTAATTAAAATAATTAATAAATATTAAAAATTTCTCTCATTTAAACGTGTCATGCAATCATTGGCTATTTTACATTAAGCATAGAGAGATACTAAACCATTATTGTTAAGGTTTCTCTAACGTGCTCTTTGAGAGCACTCGTTGAATATATACAAAAATAAAATATTTTTACTAAAAAATGTAATTTTGTTTCTATGATATTGAGTGATAAAAAAGTATTTTTATATTTTTAAAGTTTAATTATTCTATCAATTTTTATAGTTTTATCAAATTTTTAATTAAATTTTTATATATATATATTTTTAATGTTCTTATATTATAACAAATTTTATAATTAAGTTTTTATCGTAAAAAAAATTGAAATTAATAGAATATTTTATTAAATTATATAAAATATTTAGTCAAATATTAAATATATTTATTTTGTTTAATAAAATATTTTGTTAATTTTAATATTTTTATTATTAAATATTTAATTATAAAATTTGATATAGAATAAAAATTTAATTAAAAAAAATATGAAGAACTAATTGAGAGAGAGAGAGAGAATTAAATTTAATTTTGTGGGATAAGATAT
This sequence comes from Arachis hypogaea, assembly GCF_003086295.3. Lineage (NCBI taxonomy): Eukaryota > Viridiplantae > Streptophyta > Magnoliopsida > Fabales > Fabaceae > Arachis > Arachis hypogaea. Next base: position 7,918,190 of record NC_092050.1, read on the forward strand.
TTTATTATGTGAAAAATAAAGAAACAAGACATGGCATATCATGCATGTCCACTAGTAATCATATCATATATGAATCGAAAGTTGAGGAGGCCCCCATTCTTTTAGAATCGGACAGATCAAATAAACAATCTAAATGAGCCATTTTTTGTTAATTTAGTGTTATAATTTGCAGACACTATTATAGAAATATGATCCTAGTGCTAAAATAGTCAAACAAAGTTAAGTGCAATACTATGTTTAATTTTTTTGGATTATTTTCTTTGGCTAACAAATATATGCTTTTTGGGTTATTACTTATTACGGCCTGGTTAAAACATTATTTTAACTATATATTAGAAGAAAAAAAATTATTATTATAACTATATATTGCAGACACCGTTATACCTTTTTTTTTTTCAAGAATATATCTTGGAGCTTATTTGGAGTCATAGCCTATCACTAATAATATTATTTTATCTGATCTGTTTAATATATTAAAATATTTTAATTCCCTCCTCTTCAAATTTTGAAAATGGTCTCTGTTAATTTCGTATCAAGAATATAAAAACAAAAAACATGATATTTATATAAAATATTAGTTATTATGTAGTTATATATATTTACATATATTGTTTTATAATTTTAATATGTATTTTATATTTTAATATATATTATATGAGTAGTTAATTTTTAATATATACATAATATAATTGATAAAAATTAAATTTATAAATAAAAATATTTATATATATATATATATATAAAATTAATTATTATATATATATATATATATATTATTTTATATATTTTTAATAAGTATTTCATATTTTAATATATTTTTTATTCAAATTAATTATTGGTAGTATACATAGCATAGTTAGCCAATAAATGGAGGACAAGTGTAATACCCTACCACACAGAGTCTTACGCTTAAGTCGTAAAGTAGAGGTGACGAGGTATTACAACCTCTAAAAGTAAAATACGTACATAAATATAGTTGAAAGAATTCATATCTAAGAGCCTTGAAGAAGAAGATAAACAAAAACGAAAACAGAAAACCGTGTCACACTCGCATAGATAATCGGAAAACGGATAGATAAGATCAAAAGAAGGCTAAATATATAATATACGAATCGGAGTTCTAAAATACAGATATCAAGCTCCAGACTCAACCTGCGAAGCTAAGGCCGACTAGAGTATGTAATTATATATATTTATACAATATATAATATAACTCAAACTATAGAATAAACACATGTTTCTCCAAGTCAACCTCTAGGAGGGACAAACATAAAATATATACGGAGGAGAATCTATATACATATATACACAGCATCAATACAAAATACAGCAACCCAAAAAAATCAAACTTTGCTTGCACAGAAAACTCCAATCGCTCAACAAGGTGCCTCTCGACCTGCATCTGAAAAACAACAGAAATATGTATGGAATGACAACTGGAGGTTCTCAGCATGGTAAAGGTGCCTGCATAGTTAATATAAAAGGTCTTGGAAAAGCCAGAGGTATTTCTAGAACTCCGACACTCAGATTTCAGCTTAAAGATTTAACTAAACCAGAAATTATGTAAGTTATCTAAGGTATTCAAGTTCTAAATCTAACTTTAACCTAACACTTCACTTTCTGTCTTCCTCAATCCTCCGAATCACCGGTAGAACAAACCACCTCTCACACCTCCGCTAAGAGGGGTCTCTCAGAAAACATACACATACAACTCAAGCAAGAAAAATACAGATAGAGGTGCAATTACAGCAAGTATAACAAGTAGCAGATAAGTAGAGTTAAGCAATTAGGCAAACCAAAACAATGCACACTCAAGCAAAACATACAAATGCACATGATGTATACCTGTCATATGGCTCATGAGTCTCATCTGTCGGTTATACAGCCAACCCGGCATGTCCTGGTAGCTAACCATTAGACAGTCCCTCTATGCACGCATCCCCAAACTCAAAAATAATATCCATGGAGTCAAATTCCAAGCTCAAATATAATATTCCATGAAGTCAAACTCCAACCTCAATAATATAATATTCCATGGAGTCAAACTCCAAGCTCAATAATATTCCATCGAATCAAACTCCAAACTCAATAATATAATTCCATGAAGTCAAACTCCAAGCTCAATAATATTCCATGGGAAAATCCCAAGCTCAAATTTATATATAAATATATGCATGCCCATGGGATAACTTGGGAAGTTGAAGTGTCCGGTCACATCTTGCGATAAAGGGTCAACAATTAATCTCAAAATATACAAGCCACATAATAATTTCTTTTCTTTTTAAAATAACACTTCAAATCAACTCTTCAATTTTTATAGAAATTTCAACAGCATCTCCTCTAAAACTCAAACTTCTGCCACCCTTCAACGGTCCCAACCACCAAACCAAACACCTCTCAGTCATTCAAATCATTTCTAGTATCAAATTATTTTAAAATCAAACTAATTCCAATATTAAATCTTTTCCCAAAATCAACCAACTCCAATAACAAATCGCTTACAAAATCGAACCACACATCTCTCAACCAATCCATTCAATTTAATTTCACAAACTCACCATCAATCCTCAACACATCAATGATCTTCATTATTTTTTTATACTTATCAAAAACATAATCCAACACATACAAATTCATTCATCCTTTATACACACATCATATACCATATACATAATCCATCAATAATTCATTCAATTCATTCCTATCTTAAGGTCTTCTAGCATAAGTTTTCATGTGATATTAAACATTAACTACGAGAAACCAAAACTATACCTTGGCCGATTCCTCCTAAGCTCAGAACTCCTCAAAAACTTCTTCTTTCACAAGCTCCAAACTTTCAAACGTCAATTTCTCAAGCTTAATAACCTGGATTTCGTTCCAACCCATCAAATTGAACTCCAAATCAACAAGAACACAATCTAATTCACACAATATCACTATAATCATCATAGAGTTCACTAATTCAATGATCCACAAGGGTTTAATAGTTTCTTACCTTACCCATAGATCAATTGAATAAAATCCAGTGATTATCCACTGCTAGAGTTCACCTAAATCATCAAAATCATTCAATTCCTCAATATCTAAACTTAAAATCCACGAAATTGAGGAGAGAAAGAACTGGATGAGAAATGAAAATTTTTTACTAGTTTATTCAGATAGAATTGAAGAGAATTCCGAGACAAACACGTGACTGCTAACAGCTCGTCAATCGGAGCTCTGCATTGAAAGTTATGAACGATTAAATTTTTGGAGGAGTAAGGGTTTCGGTTACGTTCTTAACCAAGGTTCTGAAAACCAAACCGGTCATCGAACCGCTCTAACTACTGGTTTACTGGTTCATAGGTTCAACCGGTTTGACCGTGGTTGAACCGAAAAAACTGTTTTATAATAAAATAATAAATAAAATATAAATAAACACATTAAAACATAATTATAGTCTAATATAAATATACACTACACAAGTTAAAGATAGAAATTATTGTCTTAATGTAACTGAGTCAAAAAGTAAAACAAATTGATAGTATTGCACAACAAACACAACAGGACCTGAAACAAAAACACAACACCTGAAACAAAAAAAAATCCAACACAGAAGAGGGGCAGCAAGTCGGCAGGGACGGTGCAACCAAACAATGAACAAAACTAAAAAAACTTTGAATCAGTAACATAGTCAGTGCAAATTCAATAAACTTTAATAAAATTTAACTATACAAACAAACAATAAAGCAGTAATAGAGTTATAAATCTAAAATTTATCATCAAATATAATCAGTGAGCAAAGCCAATCAATCAAACATTGACTGGGCATTCGAGAAAAAGAAAGAATAAAAAAGAACATTTAAATCACAGCAACAACACCAATTGAAACATTTAAAAAGAAAGCAACCAAAAAGAATATCTAAAAATCACCAAGGTTGAAAACAATAATTTGATCTCAACGAATTAAAAGCTAAGCTTCCAGGAAAGTGAAGAATACCCAAACCAAAGAACCTTCAATCACAGTTTAAACCAAAATTCACAATCCCCTCAAATTGAAGCAGCAAGCAACTTGAAAATCAAAGAACCAAAAAATAATTTTAAATAAAAGATTCAGATCACCAATTCTAACCAAAAACCAAATCAAATTCCAATAACAAAGAAATCTAGAAGTCTAGAACAGAGCAGAGCAGATCCTGAGCAAGAGGGGGGAACAGCACTGACTGGTGAAACAGAGCTGGCGCCGGCGATGGTAACAAGTGAAGTAACAACAACAAAGTTCACAGCTTAACTAACAACAATTATTCATCCATACCTAAACATTACCAGCAATCCAATAACAATACAATAACAATACATACCTAAATATTACCAGCAATTCAATAACAATACAATCCAATCCAATTATTCAATTGAAACAGGCAAACAGGCAATAACAATCCATTCCAATAACAATACAATCCAATCCAATAACAATACAATCCAATCCAATAACAATACAAAGTTCACAGTTCTAAATCAGTAACTTAGTTCAGTTAAAACAGGCAAACAATTATTCAATCAATTATTCAATCACTATATCACTATATCAGTTCACACTTCACAGTTCACAAAAAAATAATTATTCAATCACATATCACCATAGCAGTTCACAATTGAATGACTTAAATCAGAGTTCACAAAGCTTCACTATTTCAGTAAATCATAAATTCAGAGTTGATAGAGCTTCACTATATCAGAGTTCACAGAGCTTCACTATATCAGAGTTCAATCATAAATTCATAGTTAATAAAAAAAATTACCTAGAAAACATGCAAGAGACTGTGGTTGCAGAGAGAGACAGAGACACCCAGAGATAGAGACAGAGACACCGAGTGACCAAGGGAGACGGAGACACCGAGAAACACTGAGGGAGACAGAGCATGCAGGAGCGGTGGAGCAGATGGTGGCTTCGAAGGTTGTGATGGCTGTTGCGCGATGGAGGCTTCGAAGGTTGCGCGACAGAGGCTTCGAAGGTTGCGATGGCTGCTGCGCGATGGAGGGGAAGTGAGCAAGCAGACGGTGTCTGTTCGAAGGAACGACGGCGGCAGCACGAGGCGGTGGCTGGACGGAGGTGAGGGGTGCTCTAGAGCTCGATGAGATTGAAACAGCGCTCTGGAGTCTGGAATGCTAGATCTAGCACGGGAGAATGCAGTTAGGGCTTGCTAATTGCCTCAGTGAGTGAAACGGCGACGTTTGGTTGCCCATTCAAAAAACCGGTCGGGTCATGGTTCGGTTTGACCGACCGGTTCATCGGTTCAATTGCAGTTTCTAAAATTCACGGTTTTGGCATATGTTCGAACCGCTTTTTTCAGCGATTCACGGTTCAACAGGTTCAATCAGCTGGTCCGAACTGGTTTTCAGAACCTTGTTCTTAACCTTCTCCTCTCTTCTTTCAGTGTAAGTGGCTTTATTGAATGGGAAGGGAGGCCGAAGCATAGCTTATATGGATTGGCCTTGTGTCCGGTTTAGGTCTGGTTCAGCCCATTAGCCTAATTTTGGATTAAAATCTTTAAAATTAGTGTCAAAATTTGTATTTTTAATATTTTTACTTTCTTAAATTATAAAATTTAATTTCTTAATTTTTTTAAATAATAATTAATTTATTGACTAATTATTTATTAATTTTTTTGAGGTTTACAGCAGAACTCTAAAAATTGGGTAGAAGAATTTCCGATTTCGATAGATATCTTGTTATACTATTACATACCAATACATATACCAACGATATATTTATGGCACATGTACTCATAGTTGTCAGAATTAAATTAGTAATCGAACCGATCAAGTTATTGGTTTATTAATTTAACTGATGAGTTATTGGTTGAATCGATAGAACCGATCTCACGTAAATAAAAAATATAAAATTGTCTAAAACTTAAAATTAAAATTTAAAATATGTATATCTTCACTAATATTTTAAAAACAATAAAGTTTTAACAAATTATAATCAACAAGTTATAATCTGGTTATTATTAAATAAGTATATAAAATTCTAGTATTTTTTCATAATAACTAACTAATTAGTTTATATTTATTATATTGTTATATACTATATGTATTTATTAAAAAATAATATTAATAAATATCATATAATCATAAAAAATAATTATATTGTAACTAATAAAAAAATTTGATCTTTTTTATTTATACATATTTAATTATATTTATATTAATCATTATGAATAATAAAAATATAATTAATTTAAATATAAGTGAGTATAAAATTAAAATGATATCTAAAATAATTATTGTATGTTTTTACTATATAATTAATAATTAGTATTTAAAATAATAAAGAACTGGTTCACCGGTTTTCGGACCAAACTGGCCAGTCTAGTCCGATTCTTACAACTATGCATATACTAATGAAAGAAATTAATTTTAATTTTTAATTTCATTAATAAAATGTTGAAATTGTAATACATGTTATTATGATTTCAACAATAATAACAATAATATCTTATCTTATTAAATAGGATATGTTCTATGTCCGGTAGTGATCACGACGATGTATAGCTCGGGCTCATCAAGCACTAGGTGTCTTGGCGTCAGAGATCCGTTCCTCTTCCCACAGATATCCAAACATCGGGTGGTCCTGCAAAAAATACTCCGACAATCAAGTCAGTAAGATTTCTCAATAATACTCTCTTCTTTGGATTTTTTTTATCAGTGCTATATCTTATTTGTTGGATGTCTCCGTCTTTTATAGGTGACGACGCCCATAGTTTTGTAACAGCTTTAGTTGTTGTAGTTCCTATTCTCCAGGGTGGTGGATATCAATTTATTTTAAATTTCAAATGTTAACCCCTGTTATACTGGTCGTGTTAGCAACTAATTCCGTTGATGTCGGCTTTCAAAATATTGTGTATGTGTGGGCTTTTTCCAATATATACTCGTTGATAGTTTTTTATTCTGAGGTTTAGTGCTATGGTTCATAGCCCCAAGTTTGGCCTGTAACATGTAAGCAGGTTGAATTTTTTTGGAATGCTATATCCTCGTTTTTTTTTTGTTATGCCATTATCATGGGTTGCAGTGGGTTTCTTGTTGAGGCTGCTTGGGCTTCCACGAAGAGAGATATGTGGGTTAGTGGTAGGAGAGAGAATGCATGTGTTTTTTGGTTTTGTAACTTCCCATTAAGATAGATTTCTTGTAAACTATTTTTCCTCGTGGGGCTGTAACGTTTTAGTGTGAAGAGAAGATCATGACTAAGAAAGGTTAGTGTTGGTTTGTCTGTTTGTAGTTGTTGTGCTTGAATAGACTTTGTTCGCTTTTGTTTGGTCATGGCTGAAAAATAAAGTGATTGTCGTTGACGAGAGTTACCCCTATGGTTGGGTTGATGTTAATGTAAGAAGTCAAGTTTTCATTTCTAGTACTGTTAGTCTAGTGTCACAGTTAAACAAAGTGAAATGGGTTAGAAGTGGTCAGCAGTTAGAGATTAAGTTTTTGCCCTGTGGAAAAAATGATACAATATGCGAAAAGAGAGCTGATTGGTCGTACTTTTACCTGTACACATGCATGTTGACGAAATTAGGTACAAAACTTTCATTTTCAGAGCTTGAATGTGGAGTTTTGTCGTAATTGAACTGTGCTCCAACACAGTTGCATCCTAATGCCCGAAATTTCGTGCGAGCGTTTGAGTGCCTGATGGAATATTTGGAAATTTATCTTTCTTTAAGACTGTTTTTCTCACTGTTTCAGTCTAAGGGTGTGTGGAAGGGGTCTTGGGTGAATTTAAGTAGTTACCCAGGTCGTAGTGTATTTAGTTTGTTTAAATCATCCTTTAAAGACTTTAAAGAAATGTATGTGAAGATGCAAATTGGTGAAGAATATTATCCCTTTTTCTTAGATTCATTGATGAATGAAAGATTCCCTGTGTTTTGGTCTTCGAAACCAAAGCAGATTTTGGATTGTGAAAATAGAGTAAAGAGTGAGGATTATGTTTTGGATTTTTTAATCTCGATGATGTCATCGTCCGAGTTGTTATCTATTCCTAGTTTGTTGGAGCTTGAAGGAGATAGGGAGGCGATTGAGGAGTATTTAGGTAATTTATATTTGTGTGTTTTTATGTTGTAGCTGCTAAATGGTTTGATGAGAACTTTAATTGATGTGTTTTGGTTGTTTTTGCAGGAGATAAAGCCTCCACATTGATGACTGCAAATCTGAAAGCTTTTGTGAATAAAGCCAAAAAGAATGAAAAAGAGGGGTTATCTACTAATGTGGGCAGAGATAGTGAAGTAGATGGTGCTCCATCTGTTTCCCACCAAGCGGTGGGGTTCAAAAGAAAAAAGGGAGCAGCGATAGCTAAGGTTGTTGATCTGACCGACCTTAAAGAGAGTGGTGAGATGTTTACGGCTGAGGATATCAATGTTGCCTATGAAAGTCAGCAAGTTCTTCACGGGTATAAAGATGGGCCAATGAACTTGTTGTGGACGAAGAGCTATCCTTTTATGGCTAATGCTGATAAGTTTGCTCAGATTTATGCGGGTATAAAGATTGTACATGAGGCTTGAAAGATTGGTGTGGTTCGTTCTTGCAGGTAAGTGTCTTTTTAATTATGAATTATAATAGTAGTATGATGTTGATACGGAAACTTGTTATATTTGATATCTAGGTTATTGGTGGTCGGTTAATGTCAATCAGACGATCATCAGAATTAGATGTCATTCTGGAGGGTGACAATATGGCTGCGATAAAGAAGTTGAAGTAATCTCTTAGGAAAAAAGGAAAGCAAGTGAGTAGATTGAAGACTAAAGCGAAAGGCTTGAAGGAAGGATTGAAAAAAGCCGAAGATGAGGGTAAAAAAGTGAGGGTTGAGCTGGAGTTAACTGCTATTGAGGGTGATAAGTTGAAAGCTAGAATTGCAGAGTTAGAAGAGGAAGTGTTAAATGTCTTCACACAGGGTTTTGATCGGGCTATGGCCCAAATAGAGGTGATTGCTCCTGATTTGAATGTTTCAAAATTCGATGTTACTAAGATTGTAGCAAATGGCGAGCTTTTAGATGATGATGAGCTAATCGATAACCAGGATGAGAGCGTAGGTGGTGGGCAAGAAGAATAGTACTCATTTGTTATTTGTGTCAGTCTTTTGAATTGTTTTGCTTAGATAGTATAAAAGTATTTGGCATTTGGATTGTTTTTCTATTGTTAGCTTGATATTAGTTTGCTTTGCCGAACTCAAGGTTCTGTTTTGTATATTTGATAAATATATGTTAGTTCGCATAGGAAATTTCGTTTGATTTTATAGCTTTGAGAATAGATCATCATATAATGACATACATATTTAAATTTCATTGAAATGTACATGGTAGATATAGTGTGGGGGACCTCATTAAAACCTCTCTAAGAAAAATTCACTGTGGAAAAAAGCTTGTGAGTAGGAAAAAAAGTATCTTCCCTTGTCTATATCATGCTTAAATAAAATAATACTTGAGTGAAGATATATTCCAAACACCAGGTATATTGTTTCCTTGAAGTGTTTGGAGCTTATGCTCTAGGGGTGTACATGGCCCGGATCCAGACATTTTAAGGGTTAATTTGGTGTGATTTCACCGAGTCTAGGACTGGGTAATGGTCCAAAAATAGACCTGGTCATTATTTAGGGTCGGGTCCGGGTCAAGACAAATCCAGCTTCACCTGGTCCATGTGTACCCTAAAGGAACTAAGAAAGATATATTTATTTTAGATTAATTCCAATATTATGTTATATTAATAATAAGCTTATTGTTTTGTTTTTAATCACACTTGTGTAATTAGAAAATAGATCAAAGAAGTATCAAATTAGAATTTATGGACAAATTGAAGTTCAAATATAGATATCAACTTCTCGATAACAAGTTTCTTCTTTATAAATAAGTGCATCATAAATAAGTTTCTTTATAAATAAGTCTTTTTTTTTTTATAAATTTTTGTTAAAACTTTAAAGGTCCGATTTTCACCTGGTTTGAATTCGGTATAATTGTGACCCAAAAGTGTTTAGGTTTTATCGGGTCTAGGGCCGGGTTAGGGTCTAAAAAATAGACTTGGTGTATATTTAGGGCTGGGTCTGGGTTAGGACAAATCTGGTCTTACCCGACCCATGTACACCCCTAGTCCTTCCCATGTTGCGGCAAGCTTACCGTGTGTAGGTGGCTTTCTGGCTTCCTCTGTGCGCCTGAGAACAAGGTCTTCCTCTGGCTTTCCTTTGGATAATTGTTTGCATAGTTCAATGTCTAATTGCTGCCCTCTCTTTTCCTTCGTCAATTATGTTTAGCACTTTAGCTCAAATTGTTTGGTGGCATCATTCTCGGACAAGGTGGTGTGCTCAGATCATCTCAAGTTTTGAGCGATCTCTACTGAAATCATTGTATCTGTGCCATAAACAAGTCAAAAAGGTGTTTCGCGTGTGGTATTTTGGATTGTAGTATTGTAGCTCCAAAGGATTTTTGGGATGAGCTCTCCCCATTGGCCTTTAGCGTCTCCTGGTGGATGACCTTATTAGCAGCTTCTGCCAATCCATTTGTTTGTGGGTGCTCTACTGAAGAGAAATGACGTTTCATTTGAAAATACTGTAGAAATGTTGTAAGGTTTTAGTCGATAAACTGCCAACCATTGCTAGTTATGAAAGCCTTAGTAAACCAAAATGACATATAATATTTTTCCAAAGAAATTATATAACTTTTTCAGCGCCGATCTTAGCTAATGGTTCTGCCTCGATCCATTTCGAAAAATAGTCAATTGCGACCAATACAAACTTTACCTGGCTAGGGGCTTTGGGAAACGGTCCGAGAATCTCAAGTCCCCATTTGTAGAAAGGTCAACTTACCACCGAACTATGTAACAGTTCGGCTGGGTTATGGATGACTCATGAGTGCTTTTGGCAACTATCAAAGTGTTTGACCTTATTGATGTAGTCTTGTTTCATCGTTGGCCAATAGTATCCTGCCCTTGCGATCTTAGATGCCAGGCTTATTCTGCCAATATAGTTGCCACACACCCCCTTATGCACTTCTGCCATTGCAAGGCTTTTCATCTTTTCCAAGACAATGTAGAAGGGGTTGTGAGAATTCTCATTTATATAGTTCATCTCCAACTATTGTGAATGAACTTGCTCGTCTTTTGAATAAGCTCGAGTTGGTGATCCTAACTAGTATTTGCCCTATTCTAATGAATTGCTTGTAGGGTTCCCTCCAATCTTCAATCTGTGAATGAGATAAAACTCCCTTGCTACTGATGCTTGGCTCAACAGGGCTAAGTTGAGAAAAAATAGATTCAATCATATATTTCCTGGTGGTTGCTAGCTTAGATAATGTATCAGCTTGGATATTATGCTCTCGAGATATGTGTGTTATTTAAAATGAAATAAATTGTGAAATAAGATCTTGTACCAATGTGAAGTATTTATCTAGCAAATGATCTCGTACTTGGAAGTTACCTGTTACTTGTTGGACTACTAACATTGAGTCACAATATACCTGTAAATGAGTTATGTTCAGAGATTATGCCAACTAAAGGCCAGCTAGTAATGCTTCTTATTCCACTTGGTTGTTGCTTGTTGGAAAAGAGAACTTAATTGACTGCTCGGTGCATAGGTCATGATTATTAGTGAGTAATACGCCTGCTCCTGACCCTTCTGCGTTAGCTGCTCCGTTGACATATAAGTGCCATATATCAACATGATTTGTTTGTGATGTGAATTCAGCAACGAAGTCTGCTAAGGTATGAGCTTGTAATGTTGTCCGAGGTTCATAGTGTAACAACCACCCCTTCTAGAAACAAAATTAAATTCGAAATTTGAAAATCAGTTAGGAGATAAGCTTAGAATTTTGAATTTATAGATAGGAACCTAGTAACCACCCTCCGTTTGAAATTTAAAATATCCCAACCACCCTATTCCCAAATGTATATAAATAGGGGAGCACCCATAGGTAGAAAATCACTCCTCTCAAATACTAATCCTCTTCCTTCTCTCTCTACAAAGAAATAATATTCTGTGTGCAAACACAAGAGGCAAGCTCGAAGAAGCGTTAGGAAAAAGAGTAGGAAATTATGCCTTTCTCACTTTATGTTGGCATGTAGTATGCTCTAGTTATTTTTCTTCCATCCATGCATGGTTACTATCTTTCATGTGTCTCATGGCATTAAGTACCTTTTTCTCATCCCTTATCCATATTGACCATGTCTATCTATTTTTGCCATTCATAATCTCTTGACTCATGAGTACATACCTTTCCACCATGTTTTATTTAATTATTTAGTATATCCTAATTTTATCCGATGCATTTACATGACTTTTCCATCATTAATGTTTCTTTAATGTTGAGAGTACATACCTTTCTACTATGTTTTATTTAATTATTTAGTATATCCTAATTTTATCCGATGCATTTACATGACTTTTCATATCATTATATCATTAATGTTTCTTTAATGTTGAGAGTACATACCTTTTTACCATGTTACATTTAATTATTTAGTATATCCTAATTTTATCCATCTTCATGAATGCTTCTTGTATGACTCTCTTTTATGTATGCTTAAAATAATCTTGAGTGTAAATTGAACGGAGGGAATGATCCTTCGGTAATGAAAGGTGATCAATCGAGATGATCCTTCAGTAAGGGAAGGTGATCGCCAAAACGTTTGGGATAAGAACCTTCGGTAAGGGAAGGGGACTCCCACCTTTTTATACCGGTTTGAGCTCAATACCTTCCATAAAAGTTATAAGTTAAGAAAGGAGAAAGCATGAATGAAAGTTTAATTTTTATGTTTTTTTTTAAGATTTATTTATGATTATGTTGATGTTACTTAAGATGTTATCCTTCTATTTTCTTTCTATGTTCTTTCCTTTTTACCTATATGTTTTACGCTTTACAAGAGGTTCATATTACATGCCATATTATACGCCCCTTTTTAAAAATCCCGCACGTGGGCTGGAGATGGATATGGAGGTGTTGCATAACACTCCTACTGAGACATTAGGTTCTCATTCCTTTTCTTTTCTCATACTGTCTCCAGAGGAACATGGCACAGCGGATAGAGACGACGCAGTGCCCCCCAAAGGTAACTTCTGAGTATGGCCCTTCGAAGCACGCGTGGGTAGTTGCGACCACTACTACCATGCTCCAAACTATCTACTTAGGTCGAGAGTTCATGGAAGAAGAACCCCAACTGCCCGTCGTAACCTTCCTAGATAGGAACGTTTCAGCATCTAGGAAGCGGTCATCTAAGGTGATACACCTCGAGTCAGACTCCGAGACCGAGGGAGAGGAATCCGACAACCCTGGCCAGGAGGAAGACACCATGGAGGAGGATCCAGAGGAGGAGTTGAACCCTTGCAGAAGTCCAAAGGTGGAATACATGCCCTATTCCCCCACTTCGGCACCCCGTCGAGTTTTGGTTCATCCCACACAATGGAACCGGATCTTCACTGCGTAAAAAGGTGTTGGAGGAAGACCCCTGGTACCTCGATTCGTGAATAACTGAAGGGTCCTGATCAAGGGTAGGGTAGGATACAAGTATGGGATCCTCTTCGATGAGATTAGTTAGGACGTAATTAGTTTCTTTTCTTGCTATAAGTTCCTCTAAGTATTTTATTTTGAACCGTACTCATGGTTAAGATATTATTTCATATTTATTCATTTCCAACGTTTTAATGCTACTCATTTTTCTCTCTGCGCGCACTTTCTCCCTCCTTGCGTAACCATTAAGTCATTCTTTGGGTCTTGCTAAGATCAGTCATAGAGATTGGTTTGTTTTAACAATGATTGTATTGCTATGGAAGTAATGCCTCAGTCTTCTGGCTGTTGTTACCAGTGCGTATGCCAGCTTTTCCTTGTTTGATTATCTAAGCTCGGCATGTTGTAGTAGCTTACTAGCAAAGTATACTGGTTCTTCTTTGTTTTTTACCTTTGTTATCAAAACAGAACTGATAGCATTATTAGATACTGAGAAATAGACTTTTAAAGGCATACATGGCATAGGATTCTGTAGGATTGGAGGGGAAGATAATTTATTCTTTAGAGCTTGAAATGCTGCTTCACAGTCCGTATTCCAATTAAAGGTTTGCTGCTTTCTTAGTGCTTTGAAAAAGTGGTGAGAATAGTTGGAAATGGCAGGCAAAAACCTGGCTAATGCTGCTAGCCGTCCTGTTAATTGCTGAACCTCTTTGATTGTTTTTGGGCATGTCTATGATAGCTCGGCATTTTTCGGAGTTTGCCTCAATTCCTATGGAGGTTAACATAAAGCCTAAAAATTTTCCTCCTTGAACCCTGAAACCACACTTTTCAGGATTGAGTCACATATTATGTTAATGTAGCTAAACTTCTTCAAGATCGGCACTGTGTGAGTTTCCTTGGGTTGTCTTTACCACCATATCGTCGACATAGACTTCAATATTTCTGCCTATTTGCTTAGTAAAGACTTTACCCATTAAGCGTTGATAAGTAACCCCTGCATTCTTTAGACCAAAAGGCATTACTTTGTAACAATAATTTTCATATTCATTTATAAAAGTTATTTTATTCTGGTCTTGGGGGTGCATTAGGATCTAGTTGTAACCAGAATGGGCATCCATGAAACTCAAAAAACCATACCCTGAGGCATTATCTACTAATTTGTCAATAAAGGGGAGGGGGTAAGCATCTTTTGGATAGCCATGTAGTAAATTGTAGTTCCTTGATGAACCCTGCTACAAGGAGCTTCTGGGTTTCTTCCAGGGAGGCCTGTTTCTTATCCTCGCCTAAATTTTGTTTCTTTTGAGTTATAGGTAGGATAGCATGGTTGACTATAGTTTGTGGCATATGTAGTTTGGGTCAGTGCCTGGCATGTCGGCTGGAATCCAAGCGAAAAGATCTACGTTGTCTTGGAGTATATTGTGGTGTCCTTAATTTAAGACTTGCATTATAGTAGTATCACGCCTTTTTTTTTATTGCAATGAATTGTCGCCACCTAGTTACCTGCACATAAAACTTGACACATAAATGAACAGTGAATACAATAGCGCCAAAAAAATTTAGAGAAGGTCTACCAAGGATGACATTGTAAGGGCTGATGCAATCGACCACTACGAATTAAATGTCCATCTTTTTTTATAATGGATGTTCACCTAGTGTCGTATTTATCCATGGTTAGCCAAGAACATGTACTCTTTCTCCCGAGTAACCCACCAGTTGCCCAAAAGATTAACATTTCACTCAACTTTATTTTCCTGAAATTGGAGTAAAACAACACGTCAGCGCTACTTCCCGAGTCAAGGAGTACTTTTCTTACCAAAAGGTCTTCGGCTTGTATGGAAATGACCACTAGATCATCCAAATTCGTTGCTTTTGCTTGATAGTCAGAATGTTCAAAGGTGATTGTTGGAATTGATGATCTTGGTGCAACCTCGGATGGAGTTCCTTCGACGACTAGCATTGCTCGGTAGGTTTTTTTTATTGTCGAACAGGTCAGTCCTCCACACGATAACCCTCCTAAAATACAATTTATTACACCTCTTGTTTGGGGTGGTTGGTATTTTACTTTTTATCTTGTGCACTCATTGTATGATTGGATGAGTTGCCACTTGTCCTCGGTTGTCCCTATTGTATGTGACCGTCTACATATTTGTCTAGTAATCCCTGCCTCGCTAGTCTTTCGAGGAGATCTTTAGAAATTACTCATTCATCGGTAGTGTGGCCGAATTTCTGGTGAAAAGCGCAATGCTTAGATTTTTCACATACTTTTAGTCTTAATACGTCTCAGCTTTGCTCAGTGGTTTGATAATTTTTGCGTTCAGTATGTCCTTGATAATATCTTCTCTTTTGGTATTGAATTGAGTATAAGCATCGAACTTCGGGGTTAATTTAAAGGACTTCCTGGATTCTTTATTCTGAGGTTTTGACTGTCTTTCTTCCTCTCTCCGAGGTTATGGCTTTTCGAGGCGTCTTGCTTTTCGGAGTTCCTCAATTTTCATTTGTCCAATTGCTTTTTCTCGAAATTCTGCTAATGTCCTCGGTTTAGTTACTGCTAGGGTTTCTTGAAACTTCCCAGAACGGAGGCTGCTTTTAAGTGCAAATAAGTGGACTTCCCGTCTAAGATCGGGGATCTCCATTGTAGCTTTGGCAAACCTGGTCATGTAACCTTTTAGACTCGCATGCTGACCTTGTTTAATAGTATTGATGTAATCTGAGCCGCGTACATATATTTTGGACTCCGCAAATTGATTGGTGAAAGATTCTGCCAAATCTTCAAAGCAAGAAATGAAACTTGCAGACAATTTAGAGAACTAAAGTAAAGCAACACCATCTAAATATGTTAGAAAAGAACAGCAAAATATAGGATCAGAAGCACCATTAAAAAACATCATAAATTGGTATTTAGTGATGTGAATATGGGGATCTCCCAGTCTCTCATACGACTTCAGATTTGTTAGAAGTACGAAGTTCTTTAGCATATGGAATTTCATGATTTTCTCTAAAAAAGGGGTTGGATATAGTCTTCCTCTCCTTTAGAGGTGTTAGCTTCTCATGATTTAGATCTCGTGGTTGCGTTTCATTTGAGCTTACTTTTTTGGGATTCCCAGCATTGTTTTCCCATTCCTTTCTTGAGCTAGCAGTTTGGGCATTCTCTGAACCTCAGCCTGAAGTTCAACATTTTGCACCAACAGCTCAGATTGTGTTAATTGTAGGATTCTGTTGTCAGCCATCTTTGAAATTCTTGCAAAACAATACGTAAGCACAAAAGTATTAACAAATCTAGTGGAGTTAATCTATCTCAAGCATTACGGTGGGCGCCAAAATATTCTGTGTCGGGTAGTGATCACGCCGATGTATAGCTCGGGCTCGTGAAGCACCAGGTATCTCGGCGTCAGAAATCCGTTCCTCTTCCCACGGATATCCAAACATCGGGAGGTCCTGTAAAAAGCGTTTCGATGATTTAGTCAGTAAGATTTCTTAATAAATCTATTCTTTGGATTCTTTTGTTATCAATGTTATATCTTATTCGTTGGATGTCTTCGTCTTTTATAGTTGACGAAGCCCATAGTTTTGTAACAACTTTAGTTGTTGTAGTTTCTATCCTCCAAGGTATTTTAAATTTCAAAAGTTATCCCATGTTATATTGGTCATGTTAGCAATTAATTTCGTTGATGTTAGTTTTCAGAATATTGTGTACGTGTGAACTCTATCTAAAATATATTTGTTGATAATTTTTTATTCTGAAATTTAGTGTTATAATTCAGGATCAATTATATAAATTAAACGACGATATCAAACTCTATCATATATCGTATACATGTTATTGTGATTTAATTGGAGAAAATAGTAAAAGAAACATTAAATTGTGATAGGTAATATGAATTAAGGGGAAAAAAGGTAGGTTGACTGATTAATGATAATAAAACTAGTGGGCCTAGTTAGTTGTGCTGTTGGCAGGACTCCTCCTTTGAGAGAGAAAGGAAGAGATGGGCCTGGGCTTTAATAATTGAATGAAAGAGCGGAGAGAGAAACAAGAGAGATGAATTGTGGGGCCCACTGCGTAGGTACTGTTTCCACTTGGGGAAAACAAGCTGTTGAACCACACCCTCGTCTCACTTCTATTATGGGAAGGTAAAACTTTTGAAATTTCAATTTTGGTGATAAATAATAAAAAGCTTTCACAAAAATGTCATTTCATACTTTTCTTTATTGGTTTTTATATTTTTTTTTTGGTGACTCTTATTAGTTTTTATATGAATATGTTATTAATAAGCAGGTAAAATTATATATTAAATGAGAATATAATAATATTAATTTTCATTTTATATTGTGAATGGATTTGCACGTTTCCAATTTATTTAGTTAGGACTTTGGTCTTTGACGTGGTCTTCATCTCTATCTCTTTATCAATATTTTCTTTTTGTTTTTTAATCTAAATTTATTTACTCCAGTATGTTAAATATTTATATTTAGTTTCCTAACTTATATTAATTATTGGTATAGAAATAATTTTTTCAGTTAATATATAGATAATTATTCTCTTAATATATACTACTAAAGTCAGCATCTTTTTTATGAAGAAACTCACGAAGGTGTCATTTATATACAAATAGGTATTTGTATATGATAATAAAACTAAAGTATAAATATAGGTATAAAATACACAAATCTATATAATATCAATGAATCCTATGGTTTTTGAGTTGGCTTAGACATTGTCTGGCACAGTAGGGGGTTAGACCCACGCCCACACACGGGCAAACCCACCCTACAACACACGCTTTTTCTTTCCATAACTATGTTCATTTGGGCATAAAACAGGACCTGAATTTTCTCAGCTAATTTTTTTTATATTAATTAAATATATGTGTAATACAATGTTATTGGAAATTATGTGTTTTTTTTAGATGGTGTTTTATTCAAATCGGACGGTCCGATTTGTTTGATGAAAAAAATAAATTACAAATCGGAAGGTCCGATTTGTTTGAAGAAAAAATTAAACTCCAAATCGAAGGGTACGATTTGTATTTTTTATTTTTTTATTTGTTAAAATAAAAATTGGACGGTCCGATTTTAACATTAATTTTTTTTTATTTTCGAAATCACAAATCGGTGCCTCTGATTTATGTCATCCCATAGCCAAATAAAACACCCATCTTCTCACACTATATTGTCATACACGTTTCTTTCTCCTACATGAAAAATCAAAAGCGAATTTTCTCATAATAAATCTTGGCTTGATTAACCAACTGTCAGTTTATTTGTTTATTTAAATAAATATTAAAAATTTAAATATTATTTTATACATATAATAATTTATTTATAATAAAATTTAGACTTGTGACGAATTAGTTATTAACTTGCTGAATTAATAAATATCGTAGATAACAAAAAAAAAAATTAGCTTGATTTTATTTATGATATCCTAGAAAAAATATTACCTTTTTCTTTTAAAGTTATGTTTATTTAGTTATTTGAAAGTGAGTTTTAATTTCGTTTATAAGCTTTAAAGTGAGTTTACTTTTTACTTATTTGACTGTACATATAAAAATTAAATCAATAAATAACATTATTTTCTTGTACTGTAGTTGATTGAAAATGTGTTCAAGTAATTTTACATAATCTTATGTGATTGATTATGAACGCAATATACGTAAGACTTTAGGAGTACTTAAGTAAAATACTTATAATTAGCGTTAGAGAATTAAGAATATGATTGTTCAAAAAATATTGGTGGTCTGTTAAAAGTGAAAAGTAGTAGTAATAAATTGGAAAAAAGAAAAGGGAGAGGGTGTTGGGTGAACACGCGCAGATAAAGGAGAGTGACGTAGTAAGAAGGGAGAGGAAGGTCATAAATACGAGGTACACAGCGTAGGAAAGGCATTGGTCGCTTGGGGGAACCAAAGAGGCAATGGTGGCCCTCTTCCCGTACTCTTGGATTGGATTTTTCTGGAAACAATTTCCTTTTACTTCTATTATTCCCCCTTTCCCTTTTCTAATGCCTTATCTCACTAGTAAATCCCTCTCTCACTCTTAAAAATGAATACTAACAAAAATAAATATGCCTTTCTTTTTATTCTTTTATTTTTTATATAAAACTTTTAAAAATAAAAAATAAAACGTAAACTAAATGCATTGTAAATTTTTAAAAGACTTTGTGATGAATTTATGGAAAAAAATTACAAATATTCTTTTTAAAAAATTTGTGATATATAGATCTATATATTCATGAAAAAAAATGTTAAATTTTTTTTTTTGTAAAATTGCAATAATAGACTTAAAATTTATTGGTGAAATGATATAAAGGACTAATAAAGATAAATTATGTTCGGGGTTGTAATATTTGAAGGACCTATTATAGGTTTTTGATGAAATGAGATAAAATAAAGACTAAAAAGATATTTTTTTTATTATGATTTTTTAAAAATTTGTAAATCTTTTAAAAATGCTAACGGATCATTAGAGGTTTTTTTTTTTTGTTACCACTTTGTTATCAATTTAATTTTTTTTAGTCAAGTTCAATTAATCTAGTAATTCAACAATATATTTTATCTCATATTTTTAAATATTATTGACTAACTGATGGTCAAAAACAATAAATTCGAACATTTCTCTAGCCTTCCTTCTTTTTAAAAAGCATATTTTATTATTTTTAAAGGCTTAAAAATCTAGTAACAAATTTTAAAAAATCTACTTCCTACATTAGTGTTTAATTAAGAATTTATAAAGCATAACGAATTTATACTCCATTTTATGGTATGGCGTGCTCTAATAGTGAAAAATAATTAAGAATCCAGTTTGTTGCCCAAAATGCCCTTGCGTGACCACCCATTAAATACTTTGATCATTCGCAGTTTTCCCCTTCTGAGCTCCCCCGCGTGGTAAAAACGTAGTCCAAATTCTAAAAAGGAAAAAATGGTTGGAGGCGTGAATGAATTGGAGGAGGTGTGGCTTCTAAGTAAGTTATGAATAATAATTATTATTATTACGAGTGATTGATGCAAATGATTTAACCGATTAGAGACTAACTAACAAAAGGTAATTTTCAGTAATGATACATCTTTTTTGGACTTGGTCCTTCCTCTGTCTGGTGTGTCTATTATCCATCCAGGGTAATTCCATGGAGCCACAAGGATTTCAATGCTTTTCGATTTCGTTAACGTGGGAAAGTTGTTTGAGAAAGAGATGCTTCTTCTCTTTCGGGATTTCCCTACTCTCATTCATTCATTCATTCATTTCATTATTATCAAAAAGTGACCGTGCAGTGAATTTAAAACACAATATAAAAATAACCAAAACATCATTGGTGCACAAAAGAAGAAATTAACCACTTTGTCCTTTGGAAGAAGCAAAACAACAGTTCATAAATAAAAATTAGCTGTGATTATTATTATTGTTGGAGTAAAAATATAACACACTACAAATATTTGTAAATATATTTTTCAATAATAAATAAAATAAAAACATTTTTAATATTTCAAAATTTAAAATATAATTATTTTTAATTTAATTTTTATATGCTGTCAATGTAAAAAAATTTTACACATATAATTAATCCTATATTGACACATAAGCGAAAGTAACAAATTTTTAAATTTATTATTTAAAAAATTATTTAAATACATAAATTTAATTAAATAATTATATAAAAATATTTATACAATCAAGGTATCAAAATTAATCTTTTAGCCAATAATATGGATTAATAGTCTAAATAATCCATAAATATCATGCATGTATTAGTTTGGCTTTTGAAACATTAGACTCCTCAAACTATTCTGTAAACATAAGTTATGCGATCCTTTCGTTAGTTATATAATCATAAAAGAATATAAATTATTTTATGACATATCAACATTTATGAGAGAGAATAACTAATTTGATTTATGATTGTAATTTTTAGCAATCAATTTGAAGAGTGTGAACTTTTTAAAATAAATTGATGCACATGTGATTATTTAGGGACATTTTTTAATAAATAATTTACAAATAATTTTATAAGTAGTCGTTCAACTTTAAGTATATAATGATGGGAAATTCTATGATGTTTTTTAAATTTTTGTCTAACTTATTTAAATACGATCAGTTTTTGGTGTTAAGAGAGAAATTATAAATAGACTCTACTCTTTTATATTTGTATTAGATACTTAGATATAGAATTATAGACACCATAACAATAATCTATATTGATTTAATATTGAAGTCAACTAAATTTTACACTAATATATAAGGGTAATTGACAATAACATAATATTGTATATATTTTTCAATGAAGAAATGTTAATTTTTAATATATTTGATATATAAAAAGACACATACTATAATGAAAAAATGTCAAAAGCATATTTTCATACAAATATTTGTTTAAGAGTAATGTCATAAAACTATTTATTCCAAGGATCGAACTTTTGACTTTTCGGATCTAAAACTTTAATACAATGTCATGCAACCACTCATCCAAAAGCTTAAACTGATAGAAAAATATAACATTAATGATTATATTTCTAATACTCCCTAAATTTTCACTGTATGCAAATATTTTATTGACTCTCTATACTTTTTCTTTGTTTAATCACCCTTTACAAGTGTTGTTTATAAAAAAATAACAATTTAAAAAAATAGCAATACTTTTAGATAAAAATAGTATTTTTATAACATTGTAAAATCAGATGCTATAATTTATTATTTAATAATAAAAAAATATTTTTATACAAAAATAATTGTAATTTATAGAGTCTTAATTAAAATATTTACCTATAAAAAATATTTTATGAATACAAATTAAAAAAAAGCCTATATATGTGTATAAATATATTATTTAATTTATTTTTAAATAGAATTAAGATGGTTGAAATATATTTGTAGAAGAGTTATTATTAGCATATAGAAAAAGAGGAAGGAAGAGGGTGATAAGGAAAGCAAGGAAGGAAGTGATGGTTTCGGGTAAGGTTGCTGAAACTGGCCTCGTCTATGCTGTATTGGGCAGTTAAGGGAATACAAAGATCCTTCACCTTCTCCCTCTTTATTATTGCCCTTTTTCCCAACACCTACCCTTCTCTCTCGTCCTAGGTTTGATTTTTTCTTCTCTCTCTCTTCTTCTCATTCCCCTTCTTTCATCTTTCTTTCTTTCAGTTTCTCTCTCTTTCTCAATTAAAGTCCACACACACTCACTTGGGCCTTGGCTTGCATCCAAACCAGAGCAAGAAGAAACTGAGAGAGAGAGAGTACCATGAATCATAAATCTCCTTGTACTTTAATTTCGATATATTTTCTTTCTCTCGCTAATGCCTGAGGCTCTATCTATATAGTAGCTACCTGAAGGCTGAAACAAGTGTTCAAACTTGAAACAAGAAACGGAAGAATGTGGGATCTGAATGACTCTCCCGACCACAGAAAGGACTACGACTCTGAAGAAGCTTGTTCTTCACCCAAGACTACCACTACTTCCATGGACGATGACGTCAGAGGCAAGACCCTCCGATCTGCCTCCAATTCCAGCTCCTCTGCAGTCCTCCTAGAAGACGGATCCGAAGAAGACGAAGAACAAGCCAGCAGAACAACAACTACTCTCAACAACATCAACAGTAGCAGCAAGATATTCGGCTTCTCCGTCACCCCCATGGACGGTGACGACAACCCTCCCGTCACCCACCAGTTTTTCCCGGTGGAGGACTCCGGCTGTGGCGGAGGAGGAGGAGGAGGAGGAAGCTCGTCGTCGTCGTCGTTCCCTCGAGCTCACTGGGTTGGCGTGAAGTTCTGCCAATCGGAAGCAGTAGTTGGGGGCGGTGGGAAATCGGCGGCGGTGGAAGTCTCTCAGCCTATGAAGAAGAGCCGGAGAGGACCAAGGTCTCGGAGCTCACAGTATAGAGGAGTCACCTTTTACCGAAGAACGGGTCGTTGGGAATCTCATATTTGATCCGTCAGTTAGTTAGTTAGCATAGTAACAAACAAATAAATGCCTTCTTTCTTTTCCTTCATTATGTTTGATTCTCATACATGTTTGTCCTTCACGCTGCAGGGATTGTGGAAAACAAGTTTATCTGGGTAAGTACATGTATGTTTTTCTTTAATTTTATTATTATTTGAAATGATGATTTTTGAACGGTAACTGATGAAATAATTGGTTCTCTTTTGTCTGGGTAAAATTTGTGCAGGTGGATTTGACACCGCACATGCAGCTGCTCGGTGAGTGAGCGAGCCAGCCACCATATATATTTCTCTCTCCTCACCTTTCTTAATTCATTTTTCTGCTTTCGACAGTGCTTATGATAGAGCGGCAATTAAGTTCCGCGGAGTGGAGGCTGACATTAACTTCAACATAGAAGACTACGAAGAAGACTTGAAGCAGGTGATTCATCAATTAATTAATTCATTCATTTCATTTGCATCTCTATTCTCCTTATGGTGGTGTGTTGTGTAAAATAATAAATAGATGACGAATTTGACAAAGGAAGAATTTGTGCACGTGCTTCGGCGACAAAGCACTGGCTTTCCAAGAGGAAGTTCCAAATATAGAGGTGTTACCTTGCACAAGTGTGGAAGATGGGAGGCTCGTATGGGCCAATTTCTAGGCAAAAAGTATGCCCCCTCTTCCCCCCTTCTCCCCTTCAATTTCATCTATTTTGCTAAGCTACCCTCAATTTTATTTTATTTTATTAGGTACGTTTATCTGGGCCTCTTTGATACTGAGATTGAAGCTGCCAGGTATCTGCTTCTCTCAATTTTGTTATTCCCAATTTCAATTTAAATAAATGCATCATGCTAGGGTTTTGATTGTAGGGCTTATGACAAAGCAGCAATCAAATGCAATGGCAAAGAGGCCGTCACCAATTTTGATCCCAGCATCTATGAAAACGAGCTTAATTCTGGTAATTATAACATATATTTTCTTATTATAAACATTCTCGTTCTTAATTAATTAAATAAATATGTACCACGGCAGAATCGTCAGGAGGCAACGGTGCAGCAGATCACAATCTGGATCTAAGTTTGGGCAATCCAAGTTCAAAGCATAGCAGTAATCAAGCACTGGGGACAACGGATTGGCACAATGAGGGAGCCAACAATAACAAGCATAAGGTATTATTATTATGATACTAATTATATAAAGCGATTAATTTTATTCTGATTAGCACTATTATATATTTCAGCTGGTGAATATACTACCAAAACCATGTAGTAGTAGAAGCAACATAGAGCAGCATGGACAGCGTGAGAGTGAAGCCATGGCCCCAATGCCGCGGCTGCATCAAACTCAATTTCCGCTCTCAAACGAAATGCATAGATACGGTCCTTATTATAGATCCCATCATGCAGCTGGAGACACTCCGCATCAAATGCTACACGCGTTTCCACCAAATTTTCATGTTAGTATAGATACTTGAATTCGATTTGATTACATTGTGTTGTGTGAAAAACATGATGATGCATATATATGTGCAGTTTCCAAGCAGCAGCAAAGGAGGCCGAATTGGAAGCGAGCTTTCGCTGTCATCATCAATGAGCGATCAAGAACAACATGTACAGTGGCAAGCAGGAGCTGGAGGAGGGCCTCCACATTTGTTAGCAACTGCTGCTGCAGCATCATCAGGATTCCCGCCGCAGATTTTAACACCCTCCCAAGGTTGGATCCACAAAAATGGCTTCCACACTCTCATGAGACCCTCTTAATCCATCATTTCTTTTTCCACATTCAAATAATTAATTAATTATTTTAATTAATTAATCTCTTCCACCTCCTCCCTTTTTTTGTGAGCATATTTCTTATATTTATATTTATATATATGTACAAACAAATGGGTGCATTCTAGTCTCTATTGTTTTAGTAAGCCCATACAAAAACCATAACTTTACCATGGAGGTGAAAGAAGGGATAAAATGGAAAAAAAGGAAACCCAATTTGGGAATTCACTGGTCTTGCTCTGCCTCAGTCAAACTAACAAACCGACGCAAAAATCTTTTAACTCTAGATACTATAGATTCTGCCCTCTGACTCAAATTATTATCATCATTTATAAATATTATTTATATGTATATTTATTACATTGTTACTATTTTTATTTTTTTCCCTTGCGCTATGGTACATTTGTGACAGCACCTATTCGTTTCTTAATTTGGGATGTATTGCTATCACACACACATGGTTTTGTCAATTTGTTCCTTGTTTGTGTTGGGGATCGGATAGGGTTAGGCGTTTGATAACTTTGCTAAGGTAAGATGCTAGGTTTGGTTCCTTAATAGGGCAATGCTTGTTTTTTTGACAAAAAAACGTTGCCACAAAATTCCTAGCTATAATTGCTTTTTGCTTATTGCTTATATAATGATAAACAAATAATAAGTGAAATTAAAAAAAAGGGCAAGAGAAATTAACTCTTGTAGGGGGTGTTATGTTTGGCAGAGAGATGCAAAGTGAGTTTTATTTTTTATTATTAATATTGTTATTATCTCGGAAATATCAAAGGGATGGTGATGAATAGTCTCAATCAACGGTGTCCTTTGAATCAGTTCTTATGAACAAAAGCAGTCAGACAAAGGCGTTTATGACGAGAGGGACCTATCATTGTTCGTCTAAAGCTTCAAAAGGACACTGATGCAATGGAGTGTGAGAGAGAATAGGGTGCCACCAAAAGGGTATCAAATGGTCGTGAAGGTAGAGATCACAGGGGCATGGATTCTCTCCGGGGTTAACCCCCCATGTCAGAATTTTTTTTAACTTTTACGACAACAAAATTAAAAAGAAAAAATGTGATTATATATTAAGTTATTAACATATTCAATCATCAATCATGTGTCCGGTCTACTCACAAATTTATCGTTACAAAGAGTGTAAACTTAGATTAAGCGGATTTATCATTTATGTTTCATTTTATAAGAATAAGAATAAAAATAAATAATGCATCATGAGTTGTCAATAATAATGATGCAAGTAAATATTTGTAATTATATGAATAAATAATACAACTCTAACTTTAGTAAGTTACCGTAAAAAAAAACAACTATATTATATTATGTGTACGAAAAGAGTACTGCTAGGAAACTAATGACCTAAATGTACAATGGGCTAAATCTTTGGTCCATGAATAAAATGAACATCACCCATATTATCCAGAATAACCATCGGAATATCAGGGATAATAATAAAACCACATAAAACGAAAATGGATATTCTCCAGTTTTTTCAACACTTGAGAGGAAATGCAGTGTGATCTCTCACCGTTAATTTTATAAGTGGGGCCAAAATTAAATATGAGAGAGAGAACAATGAAGGGTGAAAGATCATAATTGACACCATCCAGTTTTTTTTTTCACTAGAGAGGATCCACTCCCACATAAAATCACTCATTCCAAAAGCTTAAGTTGATTTTGGGGTTCACCAAAGATCAAACTCTTGACCTCGAATCTAGAACTCTAATATCATATCACGAAACCACACATCCCAAAAACGTAACCTGACAGGACAATGTAACACTAATGGTCATATCTCTAATACTTCCTAAACTTCCATTGTACACATTGTACGCTTAAGCCATTGACTCCCTATACTTTCTCTTACGAAAAACATTAGTAATTAAACCAACTATCGGTATAAAATTTAAAATACACATTAAAATATAAAATATATATTAAAAATAAAATATTAAAAAATACTAGAAGACTAACATAAGTTATTTTTTTAGTGAACAATTAGTCAACAATCTTAAATTTTTTTAAAATAAAAAATGTATTTATATATAAATACATGGTGAATAATTTGGTAACTGATTTTTAATATATATATAATATTTTTAAAAAAATATAATAAACTAATATTTAAATAATTAATATTATGTCAGTCAATTTTTTATTGTAATTTTTTTTAGCATTCAAAAATTTAAGGTTTAGAATTATAATTTAAAAGATATAAATTTAAAATTTTTAAAAGATTAACCGATGGAAAAAAAAAGTTGACTTCCTCATTAATCTCAAACAAAAATAAAAGGTTAACAGAAAACAATGTTATGATAGTAGTAATAAACTAATAACGAAGAAGGGGATGCATGAAGCAGTTGGGTCATTATTTATTTATGGCATATGTACCTTAGGTTTATGGGAGCAGGGTTGATTGGTTAGTGGGTTTGGTTAGGTTCAATGATTCTATAGTTGTGAGTATGCTAGGGAACAACATCTGACTAGGAAATGAATCAGATCAGGCCCGTTCTTTGATGATAAACATTTATGTAATTTGGATCTTACATTTAAAATATTGATTTTATTTTTCCATAATTGGATGGGTCATATTTTAAAATAATTTGATATGGAGAACAACACCTTTCATTCGACGAATCAAATCCTAAACTTTGCTGTCTCGTTGGTTGCAATTATGATAATAATGCAAGTATAAAGTAAGATTAATCTCCTTCAACCAATTTGTTATTGCTATCATATTATAATGTTTTTATTATATTATTTCTTTTGGATGTTGTTACTTGGTTGAATGAATAAAATAGGTAAAGCATAAGTTGCTTCCATCATCCGCAGCGTCATCATAGATATTTCGGGAAAAAGTGGGGCCCAAATAATCGATTTGAAAATTTCATGTTGATTATTATTGTTTTTATTTATCCTTTTGGGTACAATAAGTTGAAGTTATATACACTGGGTTTTACACTTTGTTGCCACCAAAATGAAATAATAATAATAAAAGCTAAGAAGGGAGGTACAGCAACTAGAATGTGCCATGAAATTGACGACTTTAATATTTATTTCGTAAAGATTATATTATATATAAAAACTAAATACGAAAGCGTTACCTCCCTAACTAATTAATAAAGAGAAGAGACATTGTTAGGTTAATTAACAGCAAGAGTTAAATTCAGTGGTCCAAAAATCAGAAAACAAAGTGATGCCAGTAAGGGAAAAGGAGGGTAAAAAATAAAAAAGTTGCAGAAGGGAGACTATGTTGTTCACTGCTCACTCATACTTTAACTTTGCTTCGGATCTACGAGACACTGCAACGCAACAGATTCACTTCTATCTCTTTCTTATTTTTTACCTTACGTAATTATTATTATTATTATTATTATTATTATTATTATTATTATTATTATTTTACATTTTTTCTTTATGGAATCGCTTATACATTATTAGCTTCTCTTTCCTTTAAATCAATTAATAAATATTCTATACCACATTTTTTAATTTTAAAAAATGCACCTGTACTGTCATTTTTCTTTAAGTTCGGACCATATAAAAAAGTGAATGTTATGGTGTCTTTCAGATTGAATCTAACTTATTAAAAAAAGGTAAATAGATAATATTTAATAAATTTTAAATATTTTACTTTTTGATTTAAACATTTTATTTTTTACCTTTAAAAGCAAATTAGGAAATTTAAACATCATAATAAAAGGCACTATAGAACTCACCATATAAAAATTAGTATATTACATTTTATTAGAAAGTTATTTTTTTTTTACTCAACATTATTAGTCAATTTTTTAAAATTATATTTTTACTTTAAATTAAATTTTAAATGTTACATCTTTAAATTTCTAACAAATGAGAGTTAAAAGAAGTAATTTTATAATAATAAAAATATTAGTTAATATTAATAAATTAAAAATTAATTTTCTATACTTATTCTACATTTTAATATAGGTATGATAAATAATAAAATGTATATAACATCGTCTATAAATTCATAGAAAACTAACTAGGGTCATTTTAAGACAAAAAAAACGTAGCATATATATTTATTCAAAAATATTATTTGTACACTAAAATTAGTCATTAAAATAAGTTACTAATGAATTTGTGTATAAATACATGTGTAGTTTAATTTATTTTTAACGTGTATTTATATTTTATCATGTATTTTATACTAGTAACTGATGATAGTAAAGATTTTAGTGTACACGATAACATTATTGATATTTATATGGCTATTAAAAGTAACAAATTCTGTTGAGTAATTATTCAAATCAGTTTTCAACGATTTTAAAAGCGGATATTTTAATCCTCAAGAAAATTAATATACAAAAACATCCCCAAGGTTTTACTCCGACAGATAAATCAGTCCTCAGTCTATTTTTTGGCAGAATAATTACCCAAATCAGTTCCCAAAGATTTTAAAAACAGACATTTTAGCACAAAAGAAAATTAATACACAGATTAGTCCCAACATTTTTTCTATCAGATATAATAGTCCTCCGTCTATTTTCTAATATAAACAAATATTATTTTCTATATGTATTTGCTTTTATTTTTAATTTTATATATACTTTCTCAAATTAATAATTTTGTTAATTGTACACTGTAAGACTTCAGATTTTTTTTTTAAATTAAAACATGAGTTATTTGAGATTTTGAACTTTATTTCATGAATGACAAAGAAAAATACATAGAAAGAAAGTCCGGACACTTATTTTAAAGGTTTCGCCCTAAAATAAAGCCAACAAACTCAAAATTACAATCAAATCCATGATATATAAGTCCTTCACTCAACTCATTTCTTCCCCAAAGTGAAAGAGTCACGCACAAGAGAGAATAGAGGTGCCTTAAAACACTATTCATCCCAAACTTCAAATCCAGATAACTTTTAATCCATAACTCTGATTGATGACCCGTTTGCAGTCACGCGTCGCTCTTGACTCCCTATTCATTTCTATAAAACTTTTATACTGAGTAATCTCAAGAATCTATCTCTAATTCTTAGTTTACTTTTAGTTTTCAACTTGGGTTTGAGATATTGAGGGAAAGGTGATTTTGATGTATAGGAGAGGATTAATCTTGCGTCCTAGCAGAGTTTTGCCCCAAGATTCTGTTAGAAAAGGTAAGAGGACATTCTTCCATTGATTTCTTTCATTATATGTGAAATCCTATCTTAAAATGTAAGAAATTTGGTGTTATTAGATTAAATTAAGTTAATTGGGAGATTGGTATGGCGTGTGGAGATTTGGTTGAGGCTCGGGTTGGATTGTGAAGGAAATTCAAGTGGTTAAAAATCGCCATCAACAAGGTAGGAATTTTTCTAAAAAACTATTTTATTACTAAGGATTGTTATAAATCGATATCCATATGAAAATTTATATTTTTGGTAATTATGTGAGTCTCATGAATTAGTATGTATGCTTGATGATGTGCTTGAATGGTGAATTAGTGTAAATGTTATGCTTGATGATGGTTGAGAATATATGTTTAATTAGTAAATAAATATTGTGATTTTGAATTACCTTGTGATGAGCTATAAAAGTGAGTTGAATGATGTTTGATGTGAGAGTTTGGGTTTAAGATCGTGATAGGGTGAGGTACCCCTATTTAGTAAGTTTTGGTAAGTTGGTGAAATCGATTGAGTGAATTGTTTCTGTTGGTATGTTTATGATATTGTATTGCTTGTGAGTAATATGTGGAATTTAGATTTTTGGATGATTAAATGTGTTGTTTGGAAAATTGATTGAGGATGAAAGTTGATGGATGAAGAGGAATTTTGTGTATTGAGTATGGTTTGAATTTGGGTACTGAAAGGGAAGAATGGTTATTAGTTTGAAAAGTAAACGAGTTAGGAAATTGTAAATTTGAAAGGTGCAGAATTTTGCATAAAAAGTAGACTTTTACCAACTTCGACAGGTCATAACTTGGCGCTCGGAGCATGAAATTGAGTGAAATCTATCTTGAATTAAAGCTAGTTAAAATATCTTCAAAACAGCTCAAGAATTGGTGAAAAATAAAATTTGTACCAAATATTATGAGTTTAAAAAATTGGGATATAGAACTGAATTATGCATAAGTTGCAGAAAGTTGGGGTCAAGTGTACGCACGACCCATGCGTACGCATGACTTGCTTTATAGAATTGAAATTTTTTGGGCACGTATCCATGCATACACGCAAGGGCAGAATCATGCGTACACACAAGACATGCGTATACATGACTTAAGATTTTCAAAAATCTAAAATTGACTTCTTTTCGTGCGTGTCCCGTGTGTACGCATAAAAGTGAACTCGTGCATATGCACGAGACATGTGTACGCACGAATGTCCTATTTTCAGAAATGATGATTTTTAACTTTTTTGTCTATCCAATATACTTTTTTTCACCTCTATAACCCCTGTTTACGGTCTATTAACTAATTCTTAGGCTCTGGAATAAGTGAGAGTGTATTGAGTGGATTAAACTGATATGTTTGAGTGGGATGGAGAATTGAAGAATCTAAGTTCATGATAATTGATGATAGATTGTCGTTACTGAACCTGCTGATTACAAAAATGATTAAAAACATGAATGATAAGACTGGTGATGATTTGAATTACTGTATTATGGCAAGGTCAGTGGTATAACACGCTTGCATACTAAACTGATGCTTACTTTTGGAAAGGATGGTGGTCTTATCCCGCTTGCGTGTTTATGATTAATGAGGATTTTGTTTGAAAAGTGTGGCGGACACTATATCCCAAGAGTGTGACGGACACTATATCCCGAAGCGAATAGACAAGTTGGGATTGAGGATCTCGTCTCTTGCTGCAATGTGAATAATTAATCTTGTAATTGATGTGATTATATAGAATTGTGGATTTGGTTATGACCGTGACTATGCTTGATTATGATTATGTTAATGATGAGTTTGATGATGATAATGATTATGATTGAAAAGTGTGTCGGGTATTATATCCTAAGAGTGTGACAGACACTATATCCCAAGAGTGTGAGAGCATTACATATTGAGAAATGTGTTGGACACTATAACCCAAGAGTGTGGCGGGCACTATATCACAAGAGTGTGAATAATGTGGGAGCACTATATATTGGGAAGTGTGGCGGAAACTATATCCCAAGAGTATCACTTGTACTATATCCGAAGAGTGTGTGATCATTATGTCCCAGAAAAAATGTCGAACACTATATCCCAAGAGTATGGCAGACACTTTATCCCAAGAGTGTTGAAGTGTAATAGAGAGACGATATTCGGGTTAGCTACCGGATGTCTCGGGTTCTTGCAATATAACCGACACGTAAGCTCATAGCTAGTAGGACAGGCATGATTCATACTGCATTTATTTGATTTTGCTTGGATCTACATAATTACTTGACTTGCTTAATTGATATCCTGTTAATTGTTAATTGCTAATTGTACTACTTGTCGTACTTGCTTTCTATGTGTGATTGCGTGCTTGTCTGTTTGATTGCTTGTGATTGTGATCTGTTGGTTTGGAGTGTGGTGGCGTGTAAGTAATAATATTGTTTTGGGTCGAAAGCCGAGATTGGATGTTGTTGTGGGCCGGATGCCAAGATTTAATTATTTTGGGCTAGAGGCTGTGACTGATTGGGGCGGAGACCGTAATTTGGTAAGTTGTTAAAGGTTGATATGCACTTTGATTTATGGTGGGTTGTGTTGATTGATTTTGCTTGGGCTGGAGGCTGTGATTGATTATGTGATGGGTCGGAGGCCGTAATTGATTTGTGTTAAGGTTTGGTAAGGTATGAAAAATCAAACTGGTTCAGCATAGACTTAATGAACCTATTCTTAGGACATGTTGGTCATTCATACCGTTTAAGTAACTTTTAAGATTTTGTAATGGAAATATGAATTTGGGTTTTGAGATAGTAACTGTTGGTTTTTGAAAAGATTCATAAGGCGAGGGATAATCACTGCGGTTGAAATCCAGTATTTTCTTTACACATATCCTCTCATGACAATTCTAAATTTTCTAGTGAGACAATGTAGTTAGGTTCTCACCCCCTACAGACTTCTCCTTTCAGGAAGCAGATGAGAAAGTTTATGACGTGATTTCTGCACTTTATGGTTGTATTATCATAGATATCTTTTTCCTCACTTTGTTATTGAGATTTATATTTTTATAAAGCGGGATAAGAGTCATGGTTGTAATGATGATTAATTTTTTAAGTTACTTGTTTAAAGGATATATGTGTGAGATTTATATTTTTATAAAGCGGGATAGGAGTCATGATTGTAATGATGATTAATTTTTGTAAGTTACTTGTGTAAAGGATATGTGTGTGTGTGTGTGTGTGTGCGCGTGTGTGAAGTCTTGTGATTGGTATTGTATGTATGCATACTTGTAAAATGAAAGAAAAAGTATTTTTGATTTTTTAAAGAAAAACAGCGATACGGTTTCGAGTTAAATGCTCCTATTTTATTATTATATATGTATGGTAATTGTCGTAATATCCGCTCTATCAGAGTAGCATAGCCGGAAGCGTGACATTCTGATAGTAGAGATGTTACATTATGGTATCAGAGCAGTATTTCCTTTAGAGCCTGAGGAATGGATTGACTATGCTTCAAATGCATACTCTAAGTGTCTGTCATGTAGTAGGTCTTGTCTAAATGACAAGAATTTGAGTTTGTCTATTGATAAATACCGTTAGTCTATCATTGCAAACCTCATGGTATTAAGTTTGGCCAACTTAACACTAATGATTTATGTATATGGGAACACTAAAGGATTATCATAGACGATATAGAAATAATAGATTATGCGAATCACGGGGTTTGAGAACGTTAGGTATTCTTCTTCAATTGGTTTGAGTTGAAGAATGAGCTCTTATGAATCGTTTATTCCTCTATTCCTTGTTTTGGGATTTCTTGTTTCACTGTCTTTTCATGAGATGCAACTGGTTCTTTTGCTTCATGTCTTACATTCGCTTTCCTTCATGGACCTTATTTGACATCATTTGAGAACTTTGTACTTTTCTTATTCAGCTTGAACCTGTTTTAGCCTAAGACACTATCTTTTCATTTGTTTCTATCAGAGTTCTTTGACTCAGGTTTTTTTTAGATGTGATTTGACACTCTGTTCGGCACTTCTAACTACATCTGTACCTCTTTATCAAATTGCACCTTATTATGTTTTTTCTCATGTTCCATTGAAATGATAAGCTTTGTAATATTTTGTATATTATGTTAATTTTTTAGGACGAAAATTTTTGTATGTGGGGTAGGATGCAAGATCCTGGATTTTTTTTTTGAAAATTAAAATATGAGTTATTTGAGATGTTGAACTTTGTTTCATGAATGACGAAGAAAAATATTTAGAACGAAAGCTCAGAAACTTATTTTAAAGGTTTTGACTTAAGATAGAGCCGACGGATTTAAACTTCCAAACGGGTCTAACAGGCTCAAAATTGCAAACGAGACCAATTGGGCCCAAACTCATAATATGTAATCCCTTCACTCAACTAATTTCAGCTCATTTCTTTCCCAAAGTAAGAGAGAGCCACGCACAAGAGAGAAGAGAGGTACCTTAGAGCACTATTTATTCCAAATTTCAAACCCACATAACTTTTAATCCATAACTCTGACTGACGACTCTTTCTTCATTTCTATCGAACTTTTATAGCGACTAATCTCAAGAACCCATCTCTAGTTCTCAATTTTCTTCTAATTTCGAGTTTGGGTTTGAGATATTAAACAAATGGTGATTTTGATTTTAAGGGGAGGATTAATCTTGCGTCCTAGCGGAATTTTTGCCCAAGGTTCTGTTAGAAAAGGTCAGGAAATGTTCTTCTATTGATTTCTCCCGTTATATGTGAAACTCATGTTGAAATGTATGAAATTTGGCGTTGTTAGATTAAATTAAGTTAATTGGGAGATTGGTTGAGGCTCGGGTTGGGAACCGCCGTCAATAAGGTAGGAGTTTTCCAAAAAACTAGTTTATTACCAAGATTGTTATAAATCAATATCCATATGAAAAATTATATTTTTGGAGATTATGTGAGTCTCATGAATTGGTATGTATGCTTGATGATGTGCTTGAATGATGAGTTAGTGTAAATGTTGTGCTTGACGATGATTGAGATTGTTTGTTTGATTAGTAAATGAATGTTGTGATTTTGAATTATCTTGTGATGAGCTATAAAATTGAGTTGAATGATGTTTGATGTGAGAGTTTGGGTTTAAGACCGTGATAGGGTGAGGTACCCCTATTTAGTAAGTTTTGGTAAGTTAGTGGAATCGATTGAGTGAATTGTTTCTGTTGGTATGTTTATGATATTGTATTGCTTGTGAGTAATATGTGGAATTTGGATTTTTGGATGATTAAATGTGTTGTTTGGAAAATTGATTGAGGATGAAAGTTGATGGATGAAGAGGGATTTAGTATATTGCGTATGGTTTGAATTTGGGTGTTGAAAGGGAAGAATAGTTATTGGTTTCAAAAGTAAAGGAGATAGAAAATTATAAATTTGAAAGGTGCAGAATTTTGTGTAAAAAGTGAATTTTTGCCAACTTCGACGGGTCATAATTTGGTGTTCGGAGCATGAAATTGAGTGAAATCTATCTTGAATTAAAGTTAGTTAAAAGATCTTCAAAACAGTTCAAGAAGGGATGAAAAATGAATTTGTACAAAAAATTATGAGTTTTGAAAAATTGGGATTAGAACTGAATTCTACAGAAGTTGCAGAAAGTTGGGGTCATGCGTATGCACAACCCATGCGTAGCTTGACATGCTTTACAGAACTGAAATTTTTGTGCGCACATCCATGCGTACACGTAATTGCAGAATCATGCGTACGCACGAGGTATGCCTACGCATGACTTGAAATTTTCAAAAATCTAGAATTTACTTCTTTTCGTGCGCGTCCCGCGCGTACGCACAAAAGTGAACTCATGCGTACGCATGCCTAGTTTTTAGAAATAATGATTTTTAATTATTTTTGTCTATCTAATCTACTCTTTTTCACTTTTGTAACCCCTGTTTAAGGTCCGCTAACTAGTTCTTAGGCTCTGGAACGAATGAGAGTGTATTGAGTCGATTAACCTGATATGTTTGAGTGGGATGGAGAATTGAAGAATCTAAGTTGATGATAATTGATAAAAGATTGTGGTTAATGAACCTGCTGATTACAAAAGTGATTAAAAACATGAATGATAAGACTGATGACGATCTGAATTACTGTATTCTGGCAAGGTCAGTAGTATAACCCACTTGCATACTGAAGTGATGTTTACTTTTAGCAAGGACGGTAGTCTTATTCCACTTGCGTGTTTATGATTAATGAGGATTTTGTTTAAAAAGTGTGGTGGACACTATATTTCAAGAGTGTGATGGACACTATATTCTGGAGTTAATAGGCAAGTTGAGATTGATGATTCCCTCTCTTGCTGCGATGAGGATAACTAATCTTGTAATTGATGTGATTATATAGAATTGTGAATTTGGTTATGATCCTGACTTTGCTTGATTATGATTATGTTAATGATGAGTTTGATTATGATATTGATTATGATTGAAAAGTGTGTCGGGCACTATATCTCAAGAGTGTGGCGGGTGTAACACCCTAATTTTTAGTACATCATGAGCGCACTAAAAGTCCATACGCTACCTACTTCTACTCCTTTAATTTAATACTATATTTATTTAATATTGAGCCTTTGTGAATATAATCCGAATTTTAATTATGAAAACGAAAAGGCTTTACTTTTATTCACTTAATCACACAATTATATCCGCATAATATTAAATATATAGACTTATATAATATTCTTCAAGTACAAGTCCTACCCCTCTAAAAAACAAAACAATAAATGACGAGGGAAAAATAAAATTTAAGACTAAATCAAATTCAGAAAATGGAAACACATATGTGTATATGGCTCTATAGTCAGTTGCGGCTTCGTGCCAAAGCTTCCTGAATCTGTCACTGAAAAAGAAATTCCATAGGAGAGTGAGAACATCATCTTTGCAGGTTCTCAACAGGGAAGGAAATACCATCAAAGCAAAAAAATACTTGCAAATAGAATTAATTTCATTATAAAAATAGTTTATCCTTGAAATAACCTTTTGGAACAGTTTTATGGAAAACTTATTTTAAAAAATCATAAAAAAACTCTTTTAATTACAAATCAGTAAGATGAATAATTTAAAAAATGAAAAGGACAAAAGACAGGGTTAAGGGCTTCTTACCCAACTTGCATTGCTCACTCATATCCAACCAATACATAAATAATAAATTAGAATAATAAGGAAATATCTAGTCCATCCCGTCTCAATTTTCATCACCACATATCAGAAATTACCCTCATTACACCTCCACCATAAAGGGTCCATACATATACAAATCAAACAAAAAAATCATAGATAGAGTACAAATACAACACGTAAAACAAGTAGCAGGTAAACACGGTTAATCATTTAGGCAAACCAAGATGATGCACACTCAAGTAAAACATACAAATACATATGATGTATGCCTGCCCTATGGCTGATGATATCATCCACCGGTTATATAGCCAACTCGACATGTCCTAGTAACTAACCATTGAACAGTCCCTTTGTGCGCGCATCCCCAAGCTAAAAAATATCCATGGAAAAATCTCAAGCTCAAACTTATATATATGCATGCCTATGGAGAACTCCGAGAAGTTAAAGTGTCCGGTCACATCTTACGACAGAGGGTCAACAGAGTATCAAGTCTCAACGTGGAGCAAGTGGTAGCAAGCCACTGCGTCTATCTAGGAATACTCGTGTCTCAGAAAATTCAAATACATAAGCGATATGAATATTTCAATCATAATTTATCATTCTCAATGTCACCATCATTCATCAGTTCATAACTCATTAAATCTCAAATTCATCATTATTCTCATCAACACTATCATCACCTCATTCATTATAATCTCAATATTTACTTATTTCAACTTCAATCACAACTTTTAATATACTCATCAACAACGCCGTCAAAACCGTACTCCACACCCCTTATCATTCACCGGTGAGGCTTGAGCCCGTTACATACAGCTTACAAGTATGAAGTCTCTAAATATGACACCCTATTCTCGAGGTTAAGGTTGCGATTAAACTAGCTTATAGAACAAAATGATTTATACTTAACCTCAAACTAACTGCAACACCATCATGTCTTTCTTATTCAAGCTTATTAACCTCAATCTAACTCAAATAGAACATAATCATTCATAGCCAACAACAATCTAACTCAACATGGCATAACCCCCTTCAATCTTATTAAATTATTTCTCTAATTGATCACTTTATAAATTGGCAAACCAAACTTCTCTAAATCCTCAATTTCCATATAGTACGCCCAAAATTCGCAACCATTATCACAAGAATTCTTATAAATCAAAACTCAACTACATCTTTCTCCAGGTATTTCTTTTTTCTTCAAGTTCGTCACCTAACTCTATTAACACTATTTCCTCTCACACTTTCTAAACCCGAACCTGTGGTTTGATAAAGTAATTTGTCTTTTTAAAACTTCACTAATTAAATAAATATCTTTTCTTCGTTATTTAAAATCAGGTAAGTTAAATCATAAACCCTTTTCACAAATTGAAATCCTGGAACTTATTTCTCGTTTAAACCAAAATTCCAAAATTCTTTAAATTTTTACAAAAATTTCGGCTAAACCTCCCCTAAAAACCAAAGGTTACCACCCTTCACAGGTTTTTTCTATTCAACCTCAATCCAATAAAATTAGTATTTTAAATTGACATTTTCAAATCCGTCATTCAGAATCAATCAGTACCAATTTTAATAAAAAGTTCAAAATCAACAAATCAATAGCAAAATTAGCTACAACCTCAACCACAGAAGAAAATCATTTGAATCACAAATATTCATTCATTTGCATTAATTCACTGAAGTAATAAGGTATTCAAGCCCAAAATATTTTTAATTTTAAAATAATCCTCTACTTCAATTAGCCACAATTTGCATAATTAAATGCAATAAATCCCTTTTTCCCTCGGCCATCAACAGTGGCGGCTGCATCCATGGCTCCGTTTATTTTCGCAACAAGAGAAACAATTTTAATCGCAACATGCAACCTCGACAACTCAATCCTAAATCATCAATGTCATGAAATCCTTAATAACATTAAACAGAATACTAACAGTGAAGATTTTTAAGCAGGAAAACTTACTACAACAAAAGAACGAAGCAACAGTGACCTCTGAATCAATCAAGCGGCAGCTCCGGCAATTACCTCCAGTGACGGCGGCTACCAAAAGCTCTGGTGATGGATTTCTGATGACCAGAGATGCAACGACACGGCTGTAACGAAAATCAATGACAACAATATTCCCAAAAATTAAAGGAAATAGGAATTAGAAGGAAGAACGCCCTTATCGGTAGTGACCTGGTGATAGAAGCTCGGTGATGTAACCCACAGCAACGGCAACGACTGAGCAGTGACGGAGCTCCCACAAAGCTCCCTGTTCTCTCTCCTATTCGCGACCAAGCCTGACGGCGGTGGAAGCGCGTAGCTACGGCGACAGTTTGGTTGAGGACGACGAGGCTTGCGGCGACACTGGGCAGAGCTAACGACGGCGGATTTGAAGACGACGACAACGCGATGGCTACATCAGCATTCGAGCTTCAGCGGTGACGGACCCAGCTTTGATGGCGGCAGCTCACGGAGACAGGGACAATCCTCTAGCAACGACGATGCTGGCGCAGACTCCCCGAACAGCGACGACAAGGATTCCCTCCCTCCTCGCGTTAGGCCTCTCTCTCTCCTCTTGAACTCTGTGCGCCTCTCCCTCTCTTCCCTTCGTGACCGGCGGCTCAGTGGCAACACGGCGGCGGCGATGGCCTGTGGTGCAGTATTTGTAACCCACTAACTTACCGGCAAGTGCACCGAGTCGTACTAAGTAATACCTTACGTGAGTAAGGGTCAATCCCACGAGGATTGATGGATTAAGCAACAATAGTGTTTGATAGGATTAGTTAGACAAACAGAAAATGGTTTTAAGATGTTCAAAAGGTTTAAGTTCGAACTCAGAATATCAAAAGGATAGACAAATAAATAAGTTGGGAATAAAATATTGAGAAGGCAGTTAAGGTTTCAGAGTTATCTATTTTCTGGATTGACTTTTCTTATTAACTATTTTAATCATGCAAGATTTAATTCATTGCAAACTATTTGTGACTAGACCCTAATTCCTTAGACCTTCCTAGTCTCCTCTAAAATTCATCAACTGTCAATTCCTTGGTCAATTAATTCCAATTAGAGGGTGATGATCAAATTCCAGTTTATATGCCACAAGAATCCTAATTGTCCAAAAATAAAGGGATTATATGTCACGTATCCCGTTAAATACAAATAATTAGAAATTCAGGATAATATGTTTTCAAGCTATTGTTCAAGTAAATAGCTTTTCCAAGTTATACAAGAACTCAAATAGAACATGGGTCATACTTCCGTTCCACCCAAATTCATAAAATAAAGAACGAAAACAATTATTGAAATATAAATCAAAACATGAATTAAAATAGAAAAATAATATTATCAATCCATACTATAGACAGAGCTCCTAACCTTAACAATGGAGGATTAGTTGCTCATGGAATATGGAATGTAAATTTTTATGGAATAATATGGTGGAATGTTGTGTTCGAATCACCATGTTGGGATCCTTTTTATAACTAATCCTAATAATTTAAAATCTATCTAAAACTAAAAATAATATATTTTCCTAAAAATAATATTTGAATTTAAAATTCGAATTAATTAACAAGTCTTCAGTTGATGGA
This sequence comes from Arachis hypogaea, assembly GCF_003086295.3. NCBI lineage: Eukaryota > Viridiplantae > Streptophyta > Magnoliopsida > Fabales > Fabaceae > Arachis > Arachis hypogaea. Next base: position 7,959,131 of record NC_092050.1, read on the forward strand.
TGGGGACCACTTGATTTGTCCATTCTGCAGCTTCTAATATGTGTTTTCTGGGCTAAAAACTGGGTCAAAACAGCCCAAAAATCGCCCCCAGCGTCTTTCTGCATTTTTTTTGCACGTTGCGCATGTCACGCGTACGCGTCGGTCACGCGCATGCGTCGATGGTCCTTTTTCGCGTGTCACGCGCATGCGTCGCTGAGCAAATGATCTTCAAATCACGCGTACACGTCAGTCACGCGCACCCGTCGCCATGGATACTTCCAAATCACGCGCACGCGTCGGTCACGCGTGCGCGTCGCTCCTCGCTGCCATCTCTTTTGCTTCTTGTACTGCAGAAACTCCATCAAATTCAGCCGAATGCTACCTAAAATAAACAGTATTGCACAAAACTCAAAATAGCATCCATAGTGGCTAAAATATAATTAATTCTTGATTAAACTCAACAAATTACATGTAAATTCATTAGGAAAAGATAGTAAAGATGCTCACGCATTAGCCTGCACGGTGGCGACGCCTCCCTCTCCCTTTCCTTCTCTTCTCCCCTGTGGCTCTACTTCTCTCTTTTGAATTTGTTTGTTTTTTGTGTGTGTGTGCGGAAGGAAGAAGGGGGGATGGCGGCTACTGTTAGTGTAGGGGGGTTAGGATTTGATTTTGTTAAACTTAAGGTTAGGGTTTAATTTGGGAATATTTGGGTTAATTAGGATTTGGTAATTCTAATTAAATTAGGGTATATTGTATTAATTTGAAATCTAATTTAATCTATTGAAATTACTTTAAAAATATTATTTAATTATCAATTTGTTAATTGACTTTTAATCAAGTATTCTAATTTAAAATATACATTAATATAATTAATTTTCTTTATTAATAAAACTTAAAGTATTAAATTCTAAAATATTAATTATTTAAATCAAATCATATAAAATTCTTATTATTTTAAAACTACTAAACTTTATAATTTAAATATAGAAAATTATCCAATAATTATAAAATTAAATAAAATTTTTAATTTAATTATCGAAACTTGATTTAATTACTTTTAAAAAAATAATTTTTAAAAATAAAGTCTTTAATGAATAACTAATTTGAAATTAGCTCATAATAAGATTTTTTTAAACTTCTAGGTCTTACAGCAGGTACTATATCCCAAGAGTGTGACGGGTACTATATCCCAAGATTGTGGGAACACTATATATTGGAAAGTGTGTCACACACTATATCCCAAGAGTGTGACGGACACTATATTCCAAGAGAGTGTGGAAACACTATATATTGGGAAGTGTGGCAGAAACTATATCCCAAGAATATGGCGGGCACTATATCCCAAGAGTGTGTGAGCTCTATGTCTCAAAAAAGATGTCGGACACTATATCCCAAGAGTGTGACGAGTATTTTATCTCAAGAGTGTTGAACTGTAACAAAGAGACGATATCCGGGTTATCTACCGGATGTGTCAGGTTCTGACAGTATAACCGGGACGTAGGCTCATGGCTAGTAGGACAGGCGTGCATCATAATGCATTTGTTTTCATTTGTTTGGGTCTGCATAATTACTTGGCTTGCCTAATTGATATCCTGTTAATTGCTAATTGTACAACTTGTCGTACTTGCTCTCCATGTATGATTATCTGCTTGTCTATTTGATTGCTTGTGATTATGACCTGTTGGTTTAGATTGTGGTGGCGTGTAAGTAATGATATTGTTTTGGGCCAGAGGCTGAGATTCGATATCGTTATGGGCCAGAGACTGAGATTTAATTATTTTGGGCCGGAATCTGCGACTGGTTGAGGCGGAGGCCGTAATTTGGTAAGTTGTCAAAGATTGATATGCATTTTTGACTTATTAATTTTGTTTGGGTCGGAGGCCATGATTGATTATGTGATGGGGTGGAGGCCACAAATGATTTGTGTTAAGGTTTAGTAAAGTATGAAAAATTAAACTAGTTCAGCATAAACTTAATGAACTTATGTTTAGAACAGGTTAGTCGTTCATTCAACTTAAGTAACTTTTAAGATTTTATAATGAAAATATGAATTTGGATTTTGAGTAAGTAACCGTTGATTTTTGAAAAGATTCATAAGGCGAGCGATAACTTTGTAAAGAGGGATAGGAATCATGATTGTAATGATGATTAATTTTTATAAGGTACTTGTTTAAAGGATTATATATATATGAAGTCTTATAATTGGTATTGTATGTATGCATGCTTGTAAAACGAAAGAAAAAATATATTTGACTTTTTTTAAAAAAAATAGCGATACAGTATCGAGATAAAGGCTCCTATTTTATTATTATATATGTATGGTAGTCGCCCTAATATTCGCTCTATCAGAATAGCACAACCAGGAGCGTGACATTCTGATAGTAAGGATGTTACATATACAATTATTAAGATGAATATTAAATTTTATTGAATAAATATAAATTTAAAAATAAAAAGTATTTTTATTAATCCTAATGTATTTTTTCTATTCATAATTATATCATATTTATTAATATTTTTTAAATAAATACTTAAAAATATAATATATATATAAGCTAATTAATTATTGAGTTATTGAAATATAAAATAAATAGTAAATATTAATATACAATTAAAATTAAAGTATATATATATTTTGTCACCCAATAATAATAATAATAATAATAATAATAATAATAATAATAATAATAATAATAATAATAATAATAATAATAATAATAATAATAATAATGTTTAATAAAGTTATTAGAAAATATTCTAAAAAAACTTAAAGTTAAAATCATTTGATATTTTTGTATTTAATATAACTTAACTTTGAGTGATAGTTAGGAATTAAGTATAATCAAAATTATTCTTTTATTTTTAGTTGAATCTCAATTTGATCACCAAATTATCAATTAATAACTCAAAAAGCTAATTGAATTTCTATTTTATAATTAGACTTACTTAACATATACAACCATCTAGCACATACACATTATTTTTCTTTGATTTATAATGTGTGCAAAACCATGTTAACAAAAAAGTGTGTCAAATTTATATTTTCTATTAGTTAGTTACGTCAAAAAATATAGATGGAGGATTGTTTTGTCTGACAGAAAAAAAAAATATTAAAGATTGATCTGTGTATTATATTTCTTTTTGAGGACTAAAGTATTTGTTTTTAAAATTCTTGAGAATTGACTTGGATAATTATTCTGGCGGAAAATGGATTGAGAACTGAAATTGGAGTAAAATTTTAAAAATGTTTTTGTATATTAATTGTTTATAGAGACTAAAATATTTATTTTTAAAATTTTTAAAATTAATTTGGATAATTATTCTTAATATTATTTTATAACATTTATGATTAAATAAAGAAACTAGTTCTACTAACAGTAATTAATATCTATGCATAAATAGCACTGTCAATAAATGTCACTAGTTAACCATAATTAATACCTAAAAATTGTTCCATAAACATAACACATATTTTATATTAAAAAGCTTTGATGTTAAAATTAAATAAAAAAGTGGGTAAAACACTATAATAAGTCAAGAAGAACAAAATTTTACGCAAATAAGCTAAATAGAAAACTGGTTCATGAATCCACCAATGCACGTTACTATATAGTTCGAATCAGTATGTTTCGAACTAGAATTACATTAATTCGAATCAATGTGATTCGAATTACTCACACACGCAGACACACTATAATTCGAATTAACCTGATTCGAATTACACCAACAGTAATTCAAATCAGGGTGATTCAAATTACATTCACACACTTTACACATAGTAATTCGAATTGGCCAGATTCGAATTACTCATTATTTAATTCTGCCCATTCTTTTATTAAAAAATTAATAATTGATTAAAAATTAATAATTTAAAAATTAAAAAATATATATTTTATTTCATGCATTAAAAAAGGCTAACAAAATATTTAATTACGAGACTTTTTTAAAATATTAATGAGCTATCAATTCGAATTTCATACAATACTCTTTTCCCATTTTTAATAGCTCATGAAATTTTTTTTAATAAATTTATTTAAATTATACCACAAAAAAATATTTTATTCTATACAAAATAATTTTAAAAAATGACTTAAAAGATGTTAGGAGTACTATAAAAATTTGTAATGTCCTAATGACTTAGGACGTTAAAGAAATACTCTACATAGTCAATAATAATTTAAAAATTAAAATAAATATAGTTATAACCAGTATTTACCTAAATTACTAGAATATTACAAACTTTTATAGTACTCCTAATATTTTTAAGCCATTTTTTAAAATTATTTTGCATAGAAAATGGCTTAAAATGGCTTAAAAAAATTTATAAAAAAATATTCATGAGCTATTAAAAATGGGCAAAAGAGTATTGTATGAAATTCGAATTGATAACTTATTAATATTTTAAAAAAGTCTCGTAATTAAATATTTTGTTAGCTTTTTTAATTCATGAAATAAAATATATATTTTTTAATTTTTAAATTATTAATTTTTTTAATCAATTATTAATTTTTTAATAAAAGAATGGACAAATTAAATCATGAGTAATTCGAATCTGGCCAATTCGAATTACTATGTGCAGCGTGTGTGAGTGTAATTCGAATCACCCTGATTCGAATTACTGTGAGTGTAATTCGAATCAGGTTGATTCGAATTATAGTGTGTCTGCGTGTGTGTGTGAGTAATTCGAATCACATTGATTCGAATTATATGTAATTCTAGTTCGAAACATATTGATTCGAACTATATAGTAACATGCATTGGTGGATTCATGAATCAGTTTTCCATTTAGTTGATTTGTGTAAAATTTCATTCTTCTTGGTTTATTATAGTGTTTTGCCCTAAAAAAGTAGTACTAACATTAAGATCCGGTGCCTCTTTAATATGCCAACTTTCGTTCAGCCTATTGATGTTTGAAGAATCTGCTATTGTTATGAAATCTCTTAGAAAGTTTGGGATGTTAGAAAACTCTAAGATAAAAGAAAAAAATTATAAAAAATCGTAAGATGACAAAAATGTTATTTAATATTGAATTCAGTTAAAATATATTTATAGGCGTCGTTTTATACGTATCTTATTTACTGTATAAACAAAATATGATATTTATAACTTATATCATTTGTACTGTTAATAAAGCATGTATAAAAATATTCGGTTATTTATCTCATTATCAAATAATATATTTATTTAAAATTTTGTTACTTATCTGATTGGTAGTAAAAGCAAAATACATTTATAATTATTTTGTTTGTAATGTAATAAAAAAACATTCTGTGCAATTGGACGGTAGATACATTCTGTGCAATTGGAGGCCAGTGGGGAGAAGTGATTGAGATAGATGCTGAAACACGCTCAGCCATGTCGTTTTGGGCGGGACGTGTGTTAATTGAAACGTGGAAGTTCGATACTATCTCTGAAAGCCTCCGTCTAACTGTTGGATCGTGTGGCTTCGAGATTCATGTTACGGAGATGGGCAAGGATGCGTGTGAACCATCGGGGGACTTGGCACCTATTGCTGTGGCCCAACATCATGAGATCAATGCTGATCCGCCAGACTATTGTTGCACTTCCAGCAAGGTGGAGGGAGGGGGTACGACGACTGAGCTGGTGGCCATGCCGCATAGGGAGGAGGAGGTCCAGGAGGATAGAGCGGGAATTGGGCCTGAGATCTTGGATGAATGGGGTAACAACTTTTTGAATTTGAAATTGGCAACGGAAAGGAGGGCGGATTTTTCTCCGAGAATAGTAATGGCTGGTCCTAGTGGAGGTATGATAGTACATGATCAGGTGCTGATTGGGAATGGGATAACAAGCATAGTGCAGGGAGGGGTGGAGCCTGATGGGTCGGGTAAGGAGTGTAATGGGATTGGGGCCCAATTGAAGGTGTCTAAAGAACCAGTTGCTAACTTGGAACAAAATCCACAAGGCCCAACTGTTGAGGCTACTGATGGGAGGAGAATGTGCCTAAGTGATGGGCCTCAAATGGAACGGTTTGAAGAAATGGGGAAGGGGGTAACGCGGGCGGGTCGGGTTGGAGGAAATGCTGCTTTGGAAAGCTGCTGCGTGGCTAGAGAGAAGGATGCTGGCATCAACGGCGCGAGCAGGGTGGGGAGTAGCAGACTGACTTGCGACCCTCGGGGTTCAGCGCTTACGACGACCGAGCTGAACACGGATGCCAGATCTGTGGCGGTGACGGATGGTGTTGCGATGAAGGGGCTGGCGGCAGGGGAGTCGGACCCGGCCAAGACTCGGTCTGATGGATATGCGGATAGGCTGGGATCGCTGGGTCTGGCACCGATTAGTTTGGGCAGGAAGAGTGGGAGGATGAGGCTCGGGGTCGCTCAGCCTGGAAGTCGAGGAACGCCACGGGATTCTGGATCGGGTGGGACTGGAGCGAGAGACAAGATGGGGATGGATGATGGGTTGGTGGTGGTGCTCTCTAATGGTGGATCGGAGTCGGGAGTGGCTGCGGGTGGTACGGCTAAGGACTGCCGGGAGGCAGTGGCTTGCGGTGAGTGGGTCGGGGAAGGGCTAAGATTGGGGAACCCAAGGCTGGAAATAACGTTGAATGAGGGTGGGATGGGGACGCGAAGGGGTAGATCAGGGGGAGATGCTTGTGGGAAGGCTGGTGCCAAAGGGGACTCCAAGGGGGCAGTAGGTTCAACATCGGGGGTTGTAGGGGAGCACCTGGTGGAATTGACGAATGACCCTTCTGTGGCTGGGAAAGCGGCCGAACCAGAAATGTCCGATAATAAGACAAGAGAAGCTGAAATGAAGGAAAACCGGGAAGCTTGGGCGCTTGCTGTGGAATCTGGAGCCGAGCAATATGATGAGGAAGATGACATCATGGAAATACTCCAGGCTCAGAACGAGGCACTGGCGGAGAAGAAAAGACTGGCAAAGCAGAAGGAGAAAGCACGGAGGAGTAGACCGAAACTTCAGAAAAAGGTGTGTGGAAATGCTTTAAAATGATATTTAGTTCCTGGAATATTAGGGGGTTGGCGGGCGTGGGTAAATTAAGCATGATAAAGAATTTTCGTAGGAAGTTCAAGGTAAATATGATAGGCTTAGTAGAGACAAAAAAAGAAGTTGTGACAACCTTTGATGTAGTGCAACTATGGGGTGCTGGTGCTGCTAAATGGGAGTATGTTGGGTCGATTGGTGCTTCTGGAGGGCTGTTATTAATGTGGGATGAGACGGTGTTTCAGATGAATAACTGCTATAAGGGTAGTCGTTGGTTGTGTGTAGAGGGTGTGTTGCTTAGAAATAACTTTTCCTGCGCTTTCTGTCTGGTTTATGGCCCGCATGAGAGGGGGGCAAAGCTTGCTACATGGGAAGAATTGAGCTTCCTGTTTGGAATGTGTCAGGTTCCGTTTTGCTATCTGGGAGATTTCAATGAGATAACTCAGGTAGAGGATAGGAAGGGAGCTGATTCTTTGACGGTGACTGCCGTGGAGTTTAAATCATGGATACAGGATATGGAGTTAGTGGATTTAGCAATCACTGACCGGTTGTTCACCTGGTTCAGAGGGCAGTCCTGCAGTCGTATTGATAGGGTTCTGGTGAGTTTGGAGTGGTTAGAAATGTTTCCGGAAACTAGGCTGCGGGGTGGACCAAGAGGGTTATCTGACCACTGTCCGTTGATCATGGAGGTCTCTCGATTGAGAGGGGGCCAATTCCATTTCGAAGTTTAGATTCTTGGTTCACGCATAATGGATTTCTCAAGATGGTAAAAGAAGAGTGGAGAGCTCTAGGCGACAGGCAATTCATGGACAAACTGAAGGCTTTGACGAGCCCATTGAGCAGTTGGCATAAAAAGAACTTTGGGGACATGGATAAAAAGATTGCACAGATTGAGGATGAAATAAAAAAAGTGGATGATATGACAAGCTCTGGAGTGGATGATGGGACTACTGAAGCTAGGAGAAAGACGCTTGTGAACTGCTGTAAAAAAAGGTACATCCGCCAGGAATTACACTGGAAACAGATGTCAAGGTCTCGCCATGCAAAGGAGATGGATAAAAACACACGCTACTTCCACACCCTAGCCTCTTCGCGTAGGAGATCCAATCGGATTGATGCTTTAATGATAAATGGGAGGTTGGTAAGGAATCAAGCAAGGATAAAGATTGCTATACGGGATTTCTACAAGGACTTGTACCATCAGGAACAGTCGCCGAATATTGGGTTTAGGGATGGACTAGTAAAGCGAATTCTTGAGGATGAGGCAAGGGAGCTGGAGCTGATGCCAACACCTGAAGAGATAAAGGAGGCAGTTTGGGATTGTGAGTCAACAAAGGCTCCAGGAAGCGATGGATATAATTTGAACTTTATCAAGAAGTGTTGGGGGGAATTAGGCGGCGAATTCACTGGAGCGGTGTCAGGTTTCTTCCAGTCCGGTAAATTGCCTAGTGAGTCAAATGTCACTTGGGTGGCGCTGGCACCAAAGTTTACTGGCGCAAGAGAAATAAAGGATCTAAGGCCAATCAGTATGGTGGGGTGTGTATATAAGGTAATATCTAAGGTTATGGTTCGGAGAATGAGGAGGGTAATGCCGGATCTTGTAGGTGAGACTCAAAGCGCGTTCGTGAAGGGTAGGAAGATACATGATGGAGCTTTGATCGCTTGTGAGACTGTGCACTGGTTGAAATCAAGGAAAAGGAGTTCTGTGATAATCAAGCTGGATTTCCAAAAGGCTTATGATAGAGTCAAGTGGGCATTTGTGGATATTGTGTTGCGTAAGATGGGTTTTGGTCAGAGGTGGAGAGGCTGGATCAGGGAATGTGTTTGCTCTGCCTCCATGTCGGTTCTTATCAATGGATCACCATCGAAGCCATTTAAAATGCAGAGGGGGTTGAGACAAGGAGATCCGCTGTCACCTTTCCTGTTTGTTTTAGTCGTGGATGTTCTGCATAGGATGATTGGCGAGGCAGTAAGGAACGGACGAATCTCGCCGCTGTTGGTTGGGAAGGATAGTATTCAGTTGTCTCACTTACAGTTCGCAGATGATACTATTCTATTCTGTCCACCTGAAGAGGCGACCATCAGAAATTATCAGCGCCTTCTGCGGTGTTTTGAGCTGATGTCTGGCCTGAGCATAAATTTTGAGAAGTCCAACATTATCCCGGTCAACTGTGATGGGCTGTGGGTCAGTAGGATGTGTCAGTTATTGGGATGTACGGAGGCGTCTCTACTGATCAGATATCTGGGCATTCCACTGGGTGCAAATCCGAAAAGGGTGAAGACATGGAAACCAGTAATTGACAAGGTTGAGGGAAAGCTGAGTTTGTGGAAAGCTAAGACTCTGAATAAGGCAGACAAGCTGGTCCTAATTAAGTCGGTGCTTAATAGCCTCCCTATCTACTATCTCAGCTTATACAAGATGCCAAAGGCAGTGGCTGAAAAGCTGATTTCTTTACAACGGCAGTTCTTGTGGAGTACAGATGGGGGGAAGCAAGGGATACCCCTTGTAAAATGGGAAGTAGTTATGGCTCCAAAGAAAGCAGGTGGACTGGGGGTCGGGGATGCAATTATTCGAAACTCTGCGTTGCTGTTTAAGTGGTGGTGGAGGTTCTCAAGGGAAGACTGTCCCCTATGGAAGAAGGTGGTCTGCTCATGCAACAATATGGATCCCGCGGTGATGCTGCGAGACCAGCCTGCGCCCACCCGAGGAGGTCCTTGGAGGGATATCTGTCAGCTTCAAATCTGTGAGCCGCGACTGAGAGAAAAGATGATAAGTGGCTTGTCTATGGAGCTCGGGAACGGCAGAACGATCCGATTCTGGGAGGATAGCTGGTTACCTAATGGGACGTTGAAAGATAAGTTTCCTAGACTCTTCTCGGTCTCAGCCCTTACCGGCGCTTATGTGGGGGAATGTGGGTTTTGGGATGGATTGAACTGGATTTGGAGCTTCCACTGGAGAAGGGAGTTGTTTCAATGGGAGCTGGTTCTGGTAGGACAACTGCATGAGACATTACAGTCAGCCAAGCCTACAAATGAAAGAGAGGATACGGTGACTTGGAAATTTGATAACACAGGTGTTTATTCAACGAACTCTTTCACACAGTTGATGCAAGCAGAGGTCCTTCCGGCTGAAGTTACAAGCTATAGTTTCACACGTGCCATCTGGAAAGGATTCGTCCCTCCAAGGATTGAGCTCTTGTCTTGGTTTGTGCTGATTGGAAGGGTGAATACTAAGGATCGGTTGCGTAGATTATGTGTTATTGAGCAGAATGATACGCTATGTATGCTATGCTCTAAGTCTGAGGAAACTGTGTTCCATTTGTTTCTTGGTTGTGAGATCACCTGGCAAGTGTGGTGTGCTTGGCTGCATGCGTTTGGAAGGAGTTGGTGCCCTCCCGGTAATCTCAAGGACCACTTCGAAAGCTGGATAAACATGGCGATATGGCAGGTTGAGAGGAAGAGGTGGTTTCTTGGGTTCTTTGCTGTTGTCTGGACTATCTGGTTGGAAAGGAATAGCAGGCTGTTTCGAAATCACAGATCCAGTTTGCGGGAACTTATAAATAAGTCATTTGCGGCTGCAGAGGAATGGGTTGGTGGTGAACCCTTTGGTTGTTGACTCAATGTCGAAATTACTAAGGAGTTGCTTGTAATTTATGTTTCATGACCTTTGTTTCTTTCTCTGCTCCACCCTATTGTGTTGAGCTCCCTTTAATTCAAAAAAAAATGTAATAAAAAAACATATTTTATGGTACATATCTATATTCGTAGATGTGATATTTATTTTATTGATTCTGCTAGAGAATTAATTTGACGTATAGTTAATTAGATCCAACTAATTAAAAAATAAGTTTATTATGAAAAAATTAATTTTTTATTATCTTAATTTTTTGAATTTTAAAAATTAAAAATAAAAAAAAATGATTGAGTTTATTTATATAGTAGATAATTTTTTAATTTTTAATTTTATTTATTTAAAAAAAATCCTAGAAAGCCAAGTAATTAGTTCTTTAACCTAATCGAAAGTGAGGAATAATATAAATATTATATGAGTTTGATAGTATAGGGGTGGAGGATGATAGTGACGCATTATTGGTGGAAATCGTAAATTGGGGCGATGTGTTACATCGCTTTCATGATTCACTGAGACAAACTACTATTTTGGTTTCCCTTTCTGGGTTGGGTAGGCCTCTTTCTCTCTCTTTCTCTCAATTATGTTACACCAACTACACTCTGCGCATGCCTCTTTCCCCCTTTCCCTTTTCTATCTTGTTTCTTTCTTTCTATAACCTTGCAATGCATGGATACAAACACTTTCCATTTCTAGTATTCATCACTCTTCTGTATTTACTATTTCACCCACCCAACTCCATGCATTTCTTGCTACCCCTTTTTTCCATTCATTCTGATTGGAGTAGGAGTACTAGATCCTCTCTTCTCCATGTGAATCATCATGCCCACTACTACTACTACTACTACTACTACTACTACTCTTTTCCTCTCAAACACTCTCTGTCCTTTCCTTTCAAACCTTGTATATATCTCTCCCTCTACATGCATACCTATTACCTACTTACTATATTCATCACTTTAATTTTAGTTCATTTGCTTTTATTTATTGAGATTGCTGCTTAAGTAATTACATAGAAGGTAATACTAGAAAAATAATCATTTAAAATTGTTTTATTTAACTTAATATTTATAATTATAATATATATTTATTTGTATTGTTATTAATCAAAATAATTTCATCAGTAATTAATGAATATAAAATAAAATAAAAAATACAAGATAAAATAATTTTGAACTATTTAATTTGATATTTTGTTATCTTTTAAATATTATTATTACATAAATAAATATAGAGTTTGTAATTGATAGGCCACAATTTTTTTTATTTTATTAGTTAATTGTTGATTAAGAAAACTATCCCTCTGTAAAAATTGATTAATTAATTGAAAGCATAAAATACAGGTTGGATTGAGTTAGTGACACAAAATTTTGCTAATCCACCTACAAGATATACGTTGGATAGTAGAATTAAAAGTAATTTTCAATTTATATAAGCTAATTTAAGATCTATTTAGTTTTGGGTTTGCGTTTTTGCTACTTTTTGTTTTTAGTTTTAGGTATATGTGAAAAGAACAATAGAAACAACAAAATTTTGTTTTCACTTTCTAGGAAAATTGCATATTTAAATAAAATAAAATTTAAAATTATTCAATTACAATATTTAGAGAATGGATGTATTTCAATTCTATACTTACCATATATAAACCATTGGATAGTCCAAAATTTATAAAATTTATACATAAATCATTAAAGATTATAGAAATTGATGTGAAAATCGACTACTATCATAAGTCTTTAAAAACAATAGAAATTTATATGAAAAGTGACGGCTATCATAAACTCCTAAAAGATGTAGGAATTTATCTGCAAAAATTATAAATATAAAACTATTGGTAGGTCCAATGCAACGATTTATGGACATTTTGTGTGTGTATATTTTGGTCTTCTATCTTATGCATAACTTTGAGTTTGCTTTTTGAAATTATGATATTTAAAAAAACTTAATTTTAATACCGGTCATTTTATTAAAATTTGTATATACTGTTAAGTTCTTTGAATATTTATAAAATCCCTTCTATAATTATTTTAGATTATTGAACATACAGAATTATTAAAATTTTAGAAATATAATTATTTTTTAATTATTTTTCACAATTTTCTGGAAATGTGAATTAACAAGAATGTTAATGAAAATATGAAATTTAGCTTCGAATTAATATAGATTTATTTTTAATTTTAATATTAGTGGTATAATATCAGAATTTTTATAGTTTAAAGTTTAGAGTTTAATCTTTGTTTATCCAAAAAAAAAAAAGTATAAGACTAATAAAAAAAATTAAAGAATATTCACAAAAGTTATGCAAATCCAAAAAGAGATTATTAATTAGATATGACTATTTAGGGAAATAGTTTCATGAAATTAGGTAAAAATATCCCAACATTAATGTATTCGGACTCAATCAAATATAATGCAAACCTTAGAATTGGAACTCCAAAAGACCAAAAAAGACTACAATACCCAAACAACATAAAAGACTTTATTAGAACTACTTGATCTTTGTTTGCTTTAGAAATGAAGGGTTTTTTTTTCAAGTCCCTTGTAGCTTCTTTTTTTTTCTTTTAAATCAATCGTTAATACCCCCCACGATTTTTTATCATTTGTTTTTCTTTTCTAATAATTAAGCTTGTTAAAATCATCTATGGGTGTTTTAATTGTAAAAAAATGTGTATATAGTTATATACTATTCCAGTTCCACACTGGACACTACTGATGTATGCTACTCGCTAAGTGTCAAACAAGAAAGCCAGAAAATGCATAGGGTATAATGCGAGGTATGCATATGCGATATATTAGCCACCAATTAAACTCGCCATATATATTGTTTCTTTTCTTTGTTTTTTTCCCCCCAAAATTTCACCAACGGGACAAGCCAAAAGCCAACCACTCAAGCATTGATTTTCATGATTATATTTATTGGAAATAAAAAAAGGGGAAAATATTGTGTGAACAATAAGAAACCAAAGTTGAGGCAATAAAAGAAAATGGGCCATTATTATTAATTATTGTTTGCAAGTAGTATAAGATTAGATATGTGAATAAACCTGATTAATTTACGAAAAATTATAGAGGACCACATGCCAACACCTAGAAATGGAAAGTTTGGTTTTTGGTCCCCTCTTTTTTACTTTCTTCAAAGGAGATAAGTACAAACCAAGATGGATTGTTCATGCATGCGTTTCTTCGCTAACTTATTAATTAACTTTCACTTTCTTATATATATATAGTCTAGTTAGCTATGCTGTCAACTCTACCTATTCTTTGTCACTAGGCTAATTTATAACCATCGCCGGTAACATTATTATCTACTCTGAGTATATCTATCTGTAGGGACATAATATATATATATATATATATATATATATATATATATATATATATATATATATATATATATATATATATATATATATATATATATGCTTATTTATATGTATTTTTCTGAGAGCAATATCTTTCTAACTATTCTCCTAATTTTTAAATAATACATCTCAATTTTTATTCTTAAATAAGATGAATTGTTAGATATATTATTAAGGTTAATCACTAAAAATATCTCCGAATTATTTAAACGTTGACAAAAATATATTCGAATTTTATTATCGATAAAAATGCCTTCAAATAATTTAAAAACACAATAATAATACTCAACAGTAAATATATATTTTTAAAAAATACTTTAAAAATTGAATTTTGATACAATTTTTTGCAGGCATGATTATAAAAATGAGATATTATTATACATAAAAATTGGTGATTTTTCGTTAAGTATATATTTTTTTATAATTTGTTTTGTTAACAACCAATAATACTTTTAAAAAATGACAAAACAATATATACTTAACAAAAAATCACCAAATTTTAAGAATAATAATATTTTATTTTTCTAATCATGTTTGCAAAAAATTACATCAAAATTCAATCTCTAATGTATTTTTTGATAAATATATATTTAATGTTAGTTTTTTTGCAAGATATCTAACATTAAATATGTATTTCTCAAAAAATACATTTTGATACAATTTTTTGCAAGTATGATTAGAAAAATGAGATATTATTATTCTTAAAATTTGGTGATTTTTCATTGAGTATATATGTTTTTTGTAATTTTTTTGTTAACAACTAATAATACTTTTAAAAAATCACAAAAAAATATATACTTAAAAAAATCACCAAATTTTAATAATAATAATAATAATAATAATAATAATAATAATAATAATATCTCATTCTTTTAATTATTCTTGTAAAAAATCACATCAAAATTTAATCTCTAAGACATTTTTTAAAAATATATATTTACTATTGGGTATTGTTGTTGTGTTTTTAAATTATGTAAAGATATTTTTGTCGATAGTAAAATTCGAGTGTATTTTTGTTAATATTTAAAAAATTCAGGATATTTTTTGTGGTAAACCCTATAGTATTATTAGGATTCCATTTCATATTTTATTATTTAAGGCTGAAAAATATTTTAATTTTTATCATAACTGATAACTTAATTTCGCTTAATTTGTTATCCTGAATTATAAAAATAAAAAATAAAATTAGATAATTAACTTTTTTCAGTTAATTTTTTAAAAATAATTTTATTTATATTAAATTTTACATTTTTAATTTTAACCATAAATATTAAAACTAAGTAATATTAATTAACTAAAAATTAATTCCATACACTTTTTCTTTAAGAAAATAGTGATTATTGTTGCGCATTGTAATTTTGTCTCCATTAGCTTACATATATGTTCATAAGTTACTGCACTAAAGGCTAAAAAAGATTTACGTTAACTGTTCAGAATTAGTTAGTTAATTACTAGAAAAATACATAAGAAAAACAAATTCAATATTCGAATTCCTTTCTATTTTTATTGATTAGAGAGCCGAAAACAATATAAGACGGCTAAAAATTTATTTATAGTATATGGTAAAATCAGTAAATTTGGCCAAGTCTCATGCGTGCAGTCAAATTTATTTCTTTTGTCCTTATATGAAATCAACTTTCAATACACAATAAAGTAAAACTGGTCTATTCTTTACCCAGAGTTTCGTGATATCAATATTGTTCGGAACCTTGGACGAGAAAAATTTACTAAAATAATACTGGCATTAGTCGATGAGAAAATGCCTTTACTTCTTAAATTCAATAGTGCTATATATATATATATATATATCAACCACCGATATATTTATAAAAATATGTATTTAATATTTTATAAAAAAATTTATTATATTATTATAAATAAATTTGATTATTCTTTTTTAGTATTAGTTTGATTATTTTAGTAATTTATTACTTAATGAAAAAGATAGGGAGGATTTTATTTGGTGATTAATTTTAAAATACATAAAACATTTTTTTAAATCTGTCAATTTAAAAATTATCCATATGTCACTTTTTGATTGATTATACCATATTTTATTATGACTATTTCAAGGTAGCTAGCAATCATTTTTACTAAATTTCACAACTAAATTAAATTAATCAATAATGGTCAATATACTTTTAATTAACAATTGACTAATATGAGCAAGATGGTGAAGACTCAAAAACTGTGATAATGATAGAAAAACATGCGTTTCTCGCACGAAAATACTTTATTTTAGTAATTTAATTTAAATATATTGTTAGTATAAAAAATTTATACAATTACTCACTTATATCTATGCACTTAGATAATTTTTTAAATAATAAATTTAAAAATTGATTATTTTTATTGATATAATAATATATAATTAATTATTTTATTTAAAATTTGTTTATAATAATAGTATATAAAAATTAAATTCTTATTTTAGAAAAAAAAGTTGGTGTAAAGTTTTACTATTTTCTTCTTTAATTTTCTAAAACTAAGACTAGTGCTTCAAACTTAAAAATAGTTTGAGGGTTAATATTTAAAGTGGTCTTTAAAATTTGACTCCTGATTTAATTTAATTTTTTAATTTTTAATTGACTCAAATTGTATTTTAAAATTTTAAGACGTAATTCAAATTGGTCTTTTCATCCATTTTCGTCACCGGAGAGATGATGTGGTACGATTAAACGATATCATGTTTGGGCTTAAACGACGTTGTTTTATTCCTCCTCTTTTTTTTCTTTCTCCTCATCAATGTTTGAAACTCCCATTATCCCATTGCTACCACTCTCAATCATACCTTCCCAACCCTACCACCACCACCACCTCCTCATCTCTCTCCACTTTCTTCCTCTTCCTCCTCCTCCTCCTCCTCCTCTTCGATTTGATCAGTAAATCCCCATTTTCTCTTCCTTTCCTTCATATCATAAAATCAATACAATGATAAATGAGACAATTTGATTATGTGACCTCAAGCAGCCATAGTTCCAGCAATAGTTCTCAACCCACTTCCACTTTAACTTGCCGCCGCTTCTACTTGTTGGGGTGGTAAAGCATGCAGGTAAGGCTGATGATGATGACGACGATGATGATGTGGTTTCAAGTCTTCACTCGTCATTGAGTTTTTTGGCTGTGATGAGGATAAGAATTTTTTGGATGGTCTAGTTTTCTTTGCGATATTTTCTGACTAAGAAAGTGGAAGAGAGGGAGATGGAGAAGGGGATGGTGGGGTGACGGTGGAGTGGTGGATGAGGGAGATGTGTGGTATTCTCTTGCTAAGGAGGTGGAGGAAGAAGGAGATGGAAAAGGGGGTGGTGGTGGAGTGGTGGATGAGGTGTATCATCCTACTATACAGAGCTTTACGCTTAAATCGTAAATCAAAGTGGTGAGGGATTACGACACCTAAAAGAAAGGTAGATACATAATACTTGAAGAATAAAAATGTAACTAAGAGCCTGTGAAAAAAATATAAACAAAAACGACAAGCTCCATCACACACAAAACGATAACGTAGAGAACGTCGCTTACAGAGCAAAAGATCTAGATATATAAGTTTGGAATAAGATACATAATCATTATTATTCTCGACCCGCAAAAAAAAAAATCGACTAGAATATTACAAACCAGAAAGTGTACAAAATAAGATCCTGTTTCTCTAAGATAAAAACCTTTAAGAGGAATATATAATAATATTTTTAAAAGTGGAGAAATGCTAAATACAAAATAAGCATAAACAAAAGTCTTCTTCGCTTCACCAAATGGAATCCTACACACTCAGCGAGGTGCATCACGCCTTGCATATGAAAAATAGAAAATTCACGATGGGTGAGAACCGAAGGTTCCCAATAGGGTAATAGTTCCAAATAAAGATTATATAAAGAGACATGAGTCTACTAGTCAATCTTAAATCTCCAACTTCACAAAGTTCAAGTCTAGGATCTTAACTAATCCCAACAGGGTCAATTTGCTAAAAGTCTCAGCTCTATCAATTAATAACTCTAAGCTTAATTATTCTCAATACATCGTCATCTTTGCTCCCAATATTCAATTGCTCAATTCATTATTCAGTTTGATAATATCAGTCACAAATAATAATCAATACGGGGTTAATTTGCTAAGTTTAGTATACTCTAAACTACCACCTATCTTATTCATTCCATAGAATCACCAATAATCCCAAGTCTCAAGTCTGAATAGTGAAATCATACACAAACAATAAGCAGTACAAAGCAAACATATGTAGAGCAAGTATGGCAAGTATTTCAATTATCAATTAAACATAAATGTATAATTAGGTAAACCAAAACAAATACGCACACTCAAACAATAGCAAACAAATGCACATAATGCATGCTTGTCCTACTGGCCGTGAGCTCACTTGTCGGTTAAAATGCTAGAACCTGATACATCCAATAGCTAACCGGGACATTGTCTCTCTATTTCGCATCCCCAAGAGAAAAATATATCTAGGCTTATCACAAGCTGGTCTCGCAGGGAGGGTGCCCTGCACACCCTGCAGAGAGAGTGTCCTGTACATGTCTCGCAGAGAGAGTGTCATGTACATGTCTCGCAGGGAGATTGCCATGTCACCTTGTAACCAAAGAGAGATTGTGATGCAATAGAAAAGGAATCCTCAATCACCTACTCATTTTTACGATATAACAAGAGAGAGAATTCTCAACCTCAACTTGTTTGTCCGTAAGTGGGATCAAACCATCGTCCTCACTGTGAGCGGGGTAAACTACCATCCCAATAATATCAATATCGCAAGCGGGACAAAACCCATGTCCTTGCCAATCAATAATCATTATCAATCAAACCTATTATTATCATCAAATTTATCATTAATCATAGTCGCTAGTATATATCTCAATCATAGATTTCATCTAAAGCCTCATATGAATCCTCACTTTTTTATCTAAGCCTCTAATCAATTCAGTTCTAGTCATAATCTTAACAAGCCTCGTAAAGCATAACTCATCATTGCCCTATTCACTTACATATATAAGTATAACTAGAGGAAATCTCAAACTCTCCAATTTGTGAGCGGGATCAAACCACCGTCTTCACCGTAGATGAGACAAAACCACCATCCCACAACATCACACCGAAACCACGAACAAACAGGATAGAACTACCGTCCTTATCCGGTGCAGGTTCCAAATCAATACACAAGTGGAGCAAAACCCACGATCTTGCCACGCAAGATGGACAAACCTCCGACCATACCAATTCAGTCTTTCAGACCACATCCAGTCAAAATTATTGACTCAAATCGATTTCATAAGTTATGATATTCATTAACCTCAATTCCTTATCAATTCATCAATTTCATTATCTCGTGAGCAGGACAGCTACCATCCCCACCGTGGACGGGATGAACCTCCATCCTCATAACATTTTTCTTTAGTTAACTAAGAGTTTATCCAGTAATAATTTGCTTTAATTAAGAGTTTAAACACCCATAACTTTTGTTACAAAAATTATTTTTCCTTCGTTCTTGGACCATCTTAAAGTAATCATCCCCAATTTTAATTCAAGATAAATTTCACTCAATTCTAAACTCTGAACCCCAAGTTATAACATGTCGAAGTTGGATAAAAATAACTTTTTACCAAATTTTTCTACATATCTCAAGTTTACATATTCTCCAATTTACCTCTTCTAAAATCAATCATAGACCAATTTCTAGGCTTCCTCTACACTCAATCACCAATCCCAAATCACATCCTAGCCATTTAAGGCCCAATCAACCAATTTCAATCAATTAACTGTTCCTAATTTACAATAATTCCGTTCAAAACCATTAATCAAATCAAACTACAACAAAAATCAATGCATATAATTCAACCATCATACCACAACCCAATTCAGCATATTAATACCAACAACTTATCAAACATTACCTAATTACGGTCTCTAATCCAATTCTCATTCAATATTCATTAACCAACCCAAATCACACATTTCACCATCATTCAACATCACATTTAATTAACAATTTAACTTTCTACTTCGTTGACAATAATTCAACCTCAAGACATACCATAACATATAATTCATTCAATTAAGGTCTCTGGCCACAATTTTACTCACTATTCACAATTATCCAATAACATAACCACATACACTAATCCAATATCATTACAACACCAATCATACCACTTCAACCGATCCTAGGATCGTCTAACCTAGGTTTTCACATAACGTTATATAATGTTTACTCGAAACTAAAATTCGTATCTTCATTGACAGCGATTTTCAAATCATTTGAATCTTCTCTCCGATCACACCCAAGCTTTAACCAACGCCACTAAGCCTCACCCAATCCTTCTCCAATCAAATAGCGCACCCAATTATGCACCAATTCAATCAAGTCACTCTACCCAATCTAATTACACCAATTTTACACAATTTCAAGCTAGATATTTGCGTATAGTTGAAAAAATCAAAGAAAAAGAGTTCTCTTACCTTGTACCACAGAATCTTGGGTCAAAATCTCACTAGAAATTGTGCTTGAGTTTCCCTAAAGTATTAAGATCACAAACTTCAACTCACATATACCAAAAATATGAATTCAAGAGGAAAAATAAAAATGAGTCAGAGTTCTCGCAAATACTCACCGCAAAATTATATAAAACCGAAGAGGATGTCGAGATGAACGCATAATCATAAACGGGTCTTCGATATGATTGGAGATACGGTTTGAGAGAAAAGTAGATTTGAATGGAAGTGTGAATAGTAAAAAATGGATTAGGTTCTCTTCTCTCTTCTCTTCGTGATTCTCTCCCTCTCTTTAGTGAAAATTTGTGATTTTGGGGAAAGGGGTGAATCACACCCTTAACCTCTTAAGTGAAGGGCGATTTTATAATTTTTCTTCATTGGCTTCACCTAGGGTTAGAATATTTAAAATAAGTGTTTCGATTTTTATTCTAAATATTTTTCTGGTCAATTCTACATTTTTATTTTTCTCATATACAGTACCGGACAGATTTAAGCATATACAGTTAATTATAATGCCGGTACGCATTTTTCCACAATCGCACTTAAATTTATTTTCTAAGTTAAATTTTCACTGGTAATTTTTCAAATTATAAATTTTAAATTTTTTAACCCTTTTTTCTTCACTTTTAATATTAATTAACTATTTATTTATTATTTATCTGAGTTTTACGTGAGGGGGAGGTAAGGATGAGGAGGGTGATGGTGGTGGTGGTGAGGATAGTGGTGTTGGAAAGGTATGATTGAGGGTGGTGACAATGTGGTGGTGGGAGGTTCAGACATTGAGGAGGAGGAAAAAAAGAGGAAAGGAGAGTAAAACGACGTCGTTTAGGCACAAACAGCAAAACGACATCGTTTAATCATGCCACGTCATCTCTCCGACAACGGAAATAGATGGAGGAGTCAACTTGAGTCACGCCTTAAAATTTTAGGATACAATTTGGATCAATTAAAAATTAGAAGGCTAAATTAAGTTGGAGGTCAAATTTCAGGAGACATTTTGAGTATTAACTCGTAATTTGAAGAAAAAATCTCATGTACAATTATGTTATATGAAGTTAATAGCTGAGATTCTAAGAATTATTAGATAATTTAACATATTTAACTAAATTATCATCTAATAATTTTAAACTATTAAATTTATATAAAAATAACTACACCTCAATTGAATTTTTACTTGTTTTAAATTAGACTATAACCATAATAATGAATATTAAGACTAATCAGATTATTACATTATATTCAAATAGAAAATACGATGAGTTGAATGATTCATACGACAAAGGGAAGGGTCAAGAGAGGGGAGGAAAGAAGTTCTACGAAAAGAATAAAATGAATGGATGAAGAAGCAATTACATTGCAGGCTTCTATCATGTGTTGCTCTGTCTCACTAATCTATATGTGAGAGATATATAACTATTTATATTTTTTTATTAATTAAAATTTTTGGAATTAATAATTTCACGACACTCTATTTTGATTCTAGATACATGCATGCATTGGAGCTGAAATGCTTTTGGTTTGAGTAATCATATGTATTTTATATACTTATGTTTAAATATTAAATAAATTAATATAGATTTGGAGTTTAGGGTTTTTTATGCCCTTAGTTTAGGGTTTTAGATTTGGTTTACTTTCCGGAACCTTATACTACTTTTACTCCTCACTAATTAGGCTTTATATGAATTAAAAGATTGTTAATAAAAAATCCAAGTAATCAATCTTGAGAGTTTATTCAAATTCGTATTATAATTTGAGAGTTTTATAATAATTGTGGTGTTTATCATATTTACTATATTTGTGTTTATCTCTCGTTTGTCTGTTTATTGTTTTTTGGAAAAAGAAAAAGAAAGAAAAAAGAGATGAGACTTTCATCTTTAATTTCCTCTGTAAATTGAATAGATGGATAGGGTAATTTTATGGGGCACACATAGCAACATTGCGTCTAAATTAGGGTATTAATATGAATGTTGCCTATGTGAATTAATTTTAGCCGCATTTGGCGAGAACGATAATTTATCTTCCAAGGATTATTAACAAGTTCACACTTAGCAGAGGAATCTTTCTTGTTAGCAGTAGCTCTTGTTTATTATACGTAAAGAGAAAAATTTAATTAATAAAGAAAGGAAATCATAATCTTAACTAGTGTTCTAGATGATGGGTAATACATGCTAATGTGAATTAATCATAATCAAATGTTGCTAGCGTCCAAGGCTTTATTTCTACTTCAAAAGTCAATTCATCCATTTTGTTTGACGTTAAGGTTCGATTGGTCACTTGACCACGCTTCCATGATTATGATTTCACACCGTATTTCAATTCAATTGAGCTTAAAGTGGTTTACGCAAATGTCTTTCCATTAATGGAAAGGAGAAAATTGAATGTCATCAAGGAAAATGAAGATGTGTCCTAATTTGGACGTAGTTTCATAATCAATCTTTGATATATGGTTGACACTTGTGAGCCATGGAACCCACGAGTGAATACGATTGGACAGACAAAGAAAAACCTAAACTATCTATTTTGGTAACAATAATTTGTATCTTCCCTTATAGTTAGAACGAACACGAGAAATTACTCGTATAATATGATTATTTTTCTTTAAAAGTCAATTACAATACAAAATATTACATGTTGTTTGAATTGAGTGTGATATAATAATTACGTAATTAAAATGAACAGGATTCGAGTAGCTATAAATAGGGATGACAATCGGCGGATAGAGTGTGAATTTTTGTCTTATTTGATTTCGTCTCCTTCTATAATAATCTGTATAGAATCTGTTTCACTCCTATTCATGAGTAGTAAAAAATTGAATCCTAATTTATTCCTATTCATTTTGCCTCTATAATTAAGATAGATATTCATGTTATGTACAAAAAAAATTTCTATATATTCAATTTATATTTTTAGTTTTTTTTATTTATTTCATTTAATTTGTTTTAATTTTATTTTATTATATAAATATTATTGAATAGTTATTGAGGATAAATTTAAAAAAAGATAAAATAAAAAAGGGACAATTAATAAGAATTGGTGTTATTAATTTGAGAGTGATATTCTCATTTCTCATATTTGTATATGATGTTTAATTTGTTGTATAGATATTCTTAAATAATTATTAAAAGATATAAATCTATATTAAAACTTTATATATAATTAATAAAATCACCATGTATGTTACAATATACAATAGTATAGTTACAAATAAAATAACTAAAATTGGAGTATTTTAAATTGAACAAGACAAACACGTATATTATTACTCTTTTATTAGATTGCGTAATTAGAATACAATAATTGAATATGGTTGAGAGCAAATATTGAAGAAGCTATCTATATTTTATTTAACAACGTAATTTAAAAAAATTTAAAAATTTTAAAAAAATATTGAAGAAGCTATCTATATAAAGAAAATTTAACAAATTTAAAAATACAAAAAAATTAAAACAACGTAATAAGAGAATATAGTTTAAATATTGCTTCAAAAATGGCAGCACTTAATTTCATATTATAATTTAAAACAATAAAATAATAATAAACTGACAAGACAAATAAAGGAAAAAAAGTACAAAGAAAAAAAAATTTGAGAATATATATATATATATATATATATATATATATATATATATATATATATATATATATATATATATATATATATATATATATATGAGAAATTACGATATCATATTTAAATTCATAACACAATTTTATTATAATTATGTCTTTTTTATCTTCTACTCCTAATAATTATTCAAGTATATTGTTGCATAAAATAAAATACAAATTAAATAAATTAATAAAAAATAAACTTAAAAAAATTTATAAATACGGATTGAATAGAAATCTTCTGTATATTACAAAAATGTCTAACTCTAATTATACTTCATTTCCTCCTTATTAACAAATTGTTTAATTTTATCAGTATTAGTTTTTTAACATGTTTAATTGTAGTTCTATAATAATATTTTTTTGAAAGAAATAGCTCAACATTTGGAGTGGAGTATATAAGGACACAGATAAGAAATATAACGAATAAACTAACTTTTAAGTCATCTCTAACATAGTCATTAACAACATGAATTAGTTACCACACCATTTCGTAGCACATAAAAACGATTGAGTCACACAGTCTACAACACATGTTGTCTTGTTCTGAAATATTACATCATTTTTTCGTAGCCAAACGTTTCACATAACTGAAAAGAACCCCACTAAACAAAACTTGCGCAGCTCTTTTTTCATAGGTATGGATCTCCAACTCTCAAAGTGATCTTTCAAAGTGCCGGGAGCAATCCACACCTAACCAAGTTCCGCGATCCATGCACACTACACTTGCCAAGAGTACTCACAAGTAACAAATAGGTGCCGAACATTTTCAACATCTTTTTTACACAACACGCACAAATTATCATTTTATTCTAGGATTCCCAACCTACTCAGCCTATCCTTTGTATTGACCTGGCCAACCAATGCAAACCAAGTGAACAACTCAAGTCGAGGCGGAATTAAGCGTCTCCAAATTTCTTTTGTGAATTTGTAGCTCAAAATCTCTTCATCCAAAGTCGCTTCCTACAAAACCTGCACAAATGAGTTAGTAGTATAAACGTCTTCCTTGTCAAATTTTCACACTACTCTATCTTACACTTCTGCTATCAGTCTAACAGATTGCAAGGCATGAAGCATCTGATCCAAGGTTTTTGTCTCCCATTGGCGGAGTTTTCACCTCCACTGGAAATGTCAAACCCACTCTATCCCATCCCAAAACCCACAATCCCCAATTACTTATCCTTTTTTATTTGAAATCAAGAAGAGTCTTGGAAAAGAGTCTTTCAACTTTTCCACTTGGAGCCATGTATCCTCCCAAAATCTGATGGTCCTACCATCCCCTACCTCCATAGCAAGGCCATCAATCATCTTCTGCCTGACTTGTTGCTCCTTTATTTGTAGTTGACATATGTCTCTCCATGTGCCACCTCTCTCTGGTAAAGTCTGAGTAAACAACAATTGATTTGGGTTCAAGCTATTACAACAACACACAATCTTCTTCCAAAGCGGACAGTCTTCCTTTCAGAATTGCCACCACCATTTAAACAGTAAATCATTATTACGACCACTATATCACCCACCCCCAGCCCTCCTAACTTCTTTGGTGCCTGGATCATCTCCCACTTCACAAGAGCCATACTAGGTCGTCCATCATCCTTTTCCGAGAAGAACCTCCTCTGCAAAGAGATGATTTTTTGTGCAACCGCATTTGGCATCTTATATAATCTGAGGTAATAAATTGGTAGGTTGTTGATTACAGACTTAATGAGTACCAGCTTTCCAGCTTTACTTAGGACATTCTCTTCCACCTTATCTGTCACCGGCTTCCAAATTTTTACTAACCGCGGATTTGCTCCTATTATGATACCAAGATACCTTACCGGTAGGGCTGCTTCCTGGCAACCAAGCAGCTGACACATCCGACTAGCCCACTCCTGACTGCAATTCACTGGTATCAATCTAGACTTCTCAAAGTAAATGCTCAATCCCGACATAATCTCGAAGCACCTCAAAAGTATCTTATAATTTCTCACTGTCTCCTCCTCGGGTGGATAGAATAATATTGTGTCATTAGCAAATTGTAAGTGTGATAACTCAATATCATCCTTATCGACTAAAAGTGAGGATATTCGACCGTTCCTTACCGCCTCCCCGATCATTTTGTTGAGCACATCCACCACCAGAATAAACAAAAACAGCGATAATAGGTTGCCTTGACGAAGTCCCCTCTCCATTTTGAAAGCTTTCGATGGTGACCCATTGACCAGAATGGAGATAGATGTCGACCTAATACACTCCTTGACCCATGCCCTCCATGTACTACCGAATCACATCTTCTCTAACACAGTATTGACGGAGCACCATTTAACTCTGTTATAGACTTTGTGGAAATCTAGTTTGATGATTGCTGATGCCTTTCTTTTCAGTTTTAACCATTACACTGTTTCACATGCAATTAAAGCTCCATCATGTATCTTCCTCCTCTTCACAAAGGCACTCTGGGATTCTCCAACTAAACCTGGTATTACACTCCTCATTCTTCGTGTCAGCATTTTAGAAATAACTTCATAAATACATCTAACCATGCTGATAGGTCTGAGATCTTTTATCTCTTTTGCCCCAACGAATTTTGGAGCCAATGCTACCAATGTGACATTGGAGTATGCTAGTAGTCTTGCAGTCTCAAAAAAGCTCATCACAGCTGTAGTGAATTCCGTTCCAATCTCGCTCCAACACTTTTTTATAAAATTCATGTTGTATCCATCACTCCCTAGAGCCTTAAAAGATTCGTAGTCCCAAACTGTCTCTTTCACTTCCTCTACTGACGCCATCACCTTTAGGGTTTCAGCTTCCTCCCTCTTTAATCAGTTGACTAATCCATCCCTAAAGCTCCAATTTGGGGAGTCTTCCTGGTGGTACAGACGTTTATAAAAGTCTTGAATTGCCACCTTGATTATTGCTTGATTCCTCACTAATCTCCCATTAATCACCAATGACTCTATCCCGTTATTCCTTCTTCTTGCCGAAGTAATATTGTGAAAATACCTTGTATTCCTATCCATCTCATTAGCATGCCAAGCCCTAGACATTTGTTTCCAGTGAACATCCTGTCGGACATACCACTTCTCACAGCACTTCACTAACGCCCTTCTCCTTGCCTCCATTGTACCATCATATAATCCACTACTAACCATATCATCCACCTTCTTTATTTCTTCCTCAAAATTCCTTATCTTCTTAGCTATATCTCGAAAATGCTACTTATGCCAAGTCCGTAATGGTACTGACAGCGCTTTCATCTTGTCCAGGAATTGCACGTCACCTAATTCCCTCCACTCTTCCTTCACCATTCTTAAAAATCCTTCATGCGTGAACCACGAGTCTAGACTTCGGAACGGTCTTGGGCCATCAAAATTTATGTTGTCTTCCATTATCAATGGGCAGTTATCCGATAAGCCTCTTGGACCTCCCTTTAGTCATGTCGTCGGATATACCTCGAGCCACCCAAGGGTAACTAGGCTCCTATCAATACGACTGCACGAATGCCTCCTAAACCATGTATACTTGCGATCATTTAACGCCAGATCAACCAGCTCCATATCATTTATCCATGCTCTAAAATCTTCAGCAGACGCTGATAAGCTAGTCGCTCCTTTTCTTTCTTCCAAATGCATAATTTCATTAAAATCTCCCAAATAACATAACGACACCTGACACAACCCTACAACATAGCCCAACTATTCCCATATTGAGATCTTTTCAGCTCTCACATGTGATCCATACACCAAACAAATAGTACAATGAAAATCATCTTTTATCACAACCCCTTCTACACACATTCATCTATCTCCTTTATAGCAATTAGTCAATTTAAAGACTGATTCATCCCATATTAACAATAACCCTCTGGAAGACCCAACTGAACTTACAAACTCTCAACCAGCTCTATCACTACCCCAAATACACATTACATCAAATTTAGTCACCAACTTCTTTTTTTGTTTCTATCAATCTCAACATTTCCAATCTAAACTTATTTTTAAAATTCTTTAGCATACTAAATTTTTTAGCACCTCCCAAACCCCTAATATTCCAAGAACTTAAAATCATTTAACATTATTAGTACACACCTGCTTGCAAATTTTTGGCCGGCTTCTTTGTATTTTTTCTTTTTGCTTTGCCTGTCGTCGCATCAAAGCCATTGCCTCGTTTTGCTCCTGTAAAATTTCCATAATATCCTCCACATCACTGCACTGAACACCGGACTCTACAGCTAATTTTCAAGCCTCTTTATTCTCAGTCATTTCCTCTTTCCAACTCAGACTTTGTTCCTCCCTATCAAAACCACTTCCACCATCCAACCCAACCTCAGCCTCTGATCCTACTTCTGTACAGCTCTCGTATTCTTTCGCTTCTCCCTTGCCATTATCCTGTGCCCCGCCATTTATCAAGCTTTTCCCTTCCTGCAGTCTCAATCATATCCCATCTTGGAGTTGCCAATCTTTGTTCTGTGCATTGTGGTTCCTGTATACGTTATCACCCTCACCATGCCCAGTAGCTACTGCACTTGCCCCCGGGTCCTTCGCCATAACTTGCAACCTTCCTGTCTCTTCAGACCTACGGTCAACCACGTGAGCTTTTCTAGGTTCCGCATCGGGTACCATATCACGTCTCCACTGGCAAAGTTCTTTCTCCCCATCAGTGGCTCCCCCTACGGCGTTCTTCCTTCCATCGAATCCCCAGCCTTCGCATCCCGTGTAGCCGCCTCTGTTAAGCGAACTTGTCCTCATTGAGCCTCCAAGTTGTGCAGCGTCCCAACCTTGCGCCACTTACACGTTCAAGCTCCTCGTGCATAGCATCTGCGATCGGAGGCTACCTTCCCTGTCGAGATAGTTCTGCCGCTTCTGCCACGTGATGCTGACCGCTCCCTTCCACACTATTCCCCATCGCATCCCCTGCTCTTTTGGTTCGTGGAAGCTCTGCATTAGTATCGTCGCAGCCCCAACCTGTAGCCTTTGCCGGGTTACCATGGAGTATGGGTCATGCCCAACCCGGTTGGAGAGGCAATTGGAGCCTCTATTCCAAAGGCCCATATCCTTCTCCCAAAACTAAAGCCCCTTACCACCCTTATTGGACTTAGTTTCTTCCAGCCCATTATCCTCTCTTGTAAAATCATTTGGTTTGTTGCCATAATGCTCCCCATAGACGTCAGTTACCGTTTTATCTGAATCTACCTCCTGATTAATTTTCATTAATCCCTGAGAATCCTCATTTTCCTTAAATGCCGCACAATCATCCTTTCCATAATGCAGATTTAAATTCTTATGATTCCATTAATTCAAATCTAAAAATGAATTTACTAATCTGTCTTTCTCATGTTCATCATTCCTGCAAACTTTCAGCATGAGCACTGCCGCCTGGTCCCGTTCAGCCACCAGCCATCCGTCACCATAATTCAACATTTCACCATTTCCTTCATGTTGCATCTCTTCAGCATTTATTGTTTGTCTGTCCCCTAGCTCCTTATTTCTCTCCCGAAAGCATTTTTCTCGATACACCTCTCCACCCACTTCTCTTACGAGGACGTCAAATCCACTTGCACCTATTGTAATGTGAATTCACAAGTTAAACATATAAAAAATGCACGTATCAATCAGAATTCGATCCACACTAAATGAATTACACGACTTCGTTAATTTATCGAGCTTAACCACCTTGCCCCCATTGCTCCCCTATCCTGTGAAAAGTGTCTGTTGACCACGCATGTAATGGAACTCCATAACATTCCAACCAAACTCTTCTAGACTCGCTTCTCTCTGTCTCATCCCATCTCCATACCATATAAAATAACCTTAATAAATCATTCATACGAAAGGTGTAGGCTTCTTTAACACTCAACATAGTGTCAAAAGTTATCATTTCTTTATAAGCTCCCAACTCCCTTACTTGTGTTACCCCTGACCATTCGTTATGAATATTTTCCTGCAGGACGTTGAAGTCGATCGCCATCTTCGTACCTCCGACAATACTTCTTTACAACCAGACGACGTTCTCATTCGCTATGGGTACTTCTATTTTCTTTGTCCATCCATTATTATTTGGATCCTTGATTGGTGCACCACTCGACTGCCTCACCTCTCTCTCTTCAGTTGCTCTTGCACTCCTATTCAATGGATCGCTTCTTCCTGTATCATGTCTTGTGGTCTCCGTCACTTCTTTGTCGTTCCTATTCTGCATCATAGCTCCCCTTCTGTATTTTGCTTCTCTAACAAATAGTCTTTTGCCTCTCAGCACCCACCTGTTCATATCTGCAACAACCTTCAATACTTCTCCTTTTGTAGTATACCATATGAATGTAAACAGATAGATCTGTTTATTTTTATTCTTCCACGACAAATATATGTCTATGATTCTACCTGTCCATTTGAACAAATTAAAGAGTTCTCGTTTTGATATATCTTCTGGCAGATTGTCAACAAAAACAAAAAAAGAATCAAGCTCCAATTGTTGATACTCTTCTTTATTCCAAATCCCAGAATCTTTATCATATTTACTCTGTAGAGTTCTTTCCCACCCGATGTTTTTCCACCTCACACGCTCTCGTTTCCTCTCTTGCACTCTCATCCTCTCTCTCTATAATAATATTAATATGTAAAATAATTGTTTTCAAATTTACATAAAAATAAAAATATTTTCAAACACTCTACATTACAAATAGAAATGTTGAGCTATTTTATCACCTAATTTTATACACTTTAAATGAGTCAAAATTAGGCCACTAGTTAAGCCACAAATATTTGAAGCCAAGAGCCATCCTATTCCTATGTGAATTATTCTCAGTTGCCCAATTGTATAATTTCTACTTCAAGGAAGAATATGGTAATCTGAAAACTCACTAGAAAACAAAAGTATTGCCGGAAACTTGATAGTTCACAAGAACATGAAATTCTGCAACAGGAATACGTGATAATTTTCGTATGCTAGCTATATCATGGTTGAACTTTAGGTATACCAAAACATTTTATGATAAATTTTCTTTATATGTTTAACCATT
This sequence comes from Arachis hypogaea, assembly GCF_003086295.3. Classification (NCBI taxonomy): domain Eukaryota; kingdom Viridiplantae; phylum Streptophyta; class Magnoliopsida; order Fabales; family Fabaceae; genus Arachis; species Arachis hypogaea. Next base: position 7,990,158 of record NC_092050.1, read on the forward strand.
ATTATAAATGAAAAGTGAAAAGTGATTTTATACATACATGCACAATTCCCTTTTTTCTTTGATTTGTCTCTCTTTGAACATTGTATTTCATTTTAGTGAAATGTAATTATCTGAACTGTAGGGGAAAAAAACATAGAAATTAAACATGCATGTATTGTGACGTTATTATTATTGGAAGAGAAGAAACGTATGATTGGGTTATTTCATCTGGGAGAAATTCGAAGCAGAGAGGATTACGAGTTTCTAATAAGGGAAATGGAAGACTTTTGGTCAGTCGTTTTTATAACCAATTGTTGTGGCCAAAATAAAGAGGTAGGTGGGTGGTCATGAACTAACAATAATCTTTTGTGAACACCCAAAATGAATAAAAGTGGAGGAGGGTGGGGAACCTACTTTTTTCTCCAAAAGATGCAAAAGTAAAGTTTTTGGGATCGTTTGGAGATTATTCACTTGGTGATTTCTTGTTTTGGCCGAATTTATTTGTGTATTGAATGTGATGGACATGGACTTTGGAGGGTGCACTATTTTTCTTTCTGTTAATAGGAACAACGTTTGGTGCTCAATACAAACTTTTCACCAACTTGTGTGAAATTATCATTTCCAACTGTCAAGTTGTCACTACCTTATTCTTTTTGCAAAGCTAAGCATAATGCTTATTATATATTTAAGGTCAAATTTAATTTTGTTTAATTTCCCTTTAGGGCTTTGAAAATCTTGATGAGCACAATAAGTATCATTGATCTCATGTAGGGGTGTTTGCGGTGCGGTTTGGATCGGTTTTAAGTCAAAAATTCATCCGATTCGAACACTAATTTTACTTGTGGTGTAGTTTGGATTGGATTATTTTTTTAAAAAAATCTAATCCGATCCGATCCAATTTCAAGCGGTTTGGATTGGATTGTATTTACGATTTGGTAAATTAAAAAAATTAAATACATATAACAAGTATCAACATCAAATTTTAAATAATTAACAATGACATAACAAGTTTCAACAATATCTTAAAAAGCCAACGATAACATAAAAATAGAAATAAAATTATAGGTTAGTTAAAATAAATAAATAAATAAATAATATTTTGAACATAAAATATTTATTAAATAATAATAATATATGAATAATATAAAAATGTATAACAAATTGAACATGTTATAAGTATAGTTGTAAATATAATAATAAAAAAATAATAATATTATAGCACATTGTGCGATTTGGATTGGATTGGATCAGTTATGAAAAGTAGATCCGAAATTCGATACGATCCAACGGTTTACAAAAAATAAAATCCAATCAAATCCAAATTAGTACGGTTTTAATCAATTTTCGGTTTAAATTGGATTGGATGAGCAGTTTAATTTAAATCGGTTTAAATTTGAATACTCCTAATCTCATGCACACAGCTTGTGTTACACTCAATCACTCGTATTTCAAATAATCTTAAAACATGCACACCAAAATCAGCCACCAATATAAAATAATATTAAAATGCAATTAAATATATATCTGACTAAATCCATTCTACTATTAAATTTAAATTTTAAAATGTAATCAATGGTAAACTGTAATATACTTGTATCGTAAAATAAGTTTATAGAAAAAGATTGGTAATCATTCATTATTTTATTAGTTGTTGGTTAAAGAAAAATGAGTTATCTAATAAATCCGTAATTCACATTTTTTTATAGTTTTGGTCAACTATAACCCTTTGTATTTTTTTTTCTTTTGTCTTTTTAACAGTTTTTTTTTAGTTTTACTCTTTTGAACAGTGTTTGGTTGGGAGACAAAAAGGCCTACATAATTGATAACAAAAATATTCTTTATTTTAACACGATAACCAAAAAGGGTATGGATTCAATTTTTCCACAGCTGTAAAGATTAAGATTGAAATTTGGGTTAACTATATTGGACAACTCGTAGGCCTAAAAGATTTAGCTGAGCCCATATTTTTTATTACCAAAACCTATTTGGGCTCTATAAAATACATATACAATACCGACCAAAAATATAAGTCAGATACAATATACGTTTTTTTAAAACAATACCAAAAATGGTTTTTTTAAACAATATTCATTTTTTTTAAATGTGTTTTTGGAATTTTTTTGTGTACCCAGTCCAGACAAAAAAAAACAGTACCAAAAAAGAAACATTCAAAAAAAAAAAACGAATGAACACAGAGCATCAAGCTCATTCTTTCATGTAGTTTCTCAATTTTATTTTTTAATTGTCACAGCTAAATGTGATCTCCCATTGTCAAAACTGAAAATCTGAAGGGGTAAATCCGTAAATGTCAACACGGTGTAATAATGAGGCAGAGGAAAGGGCAAAAATTTGTGGGATTTAGGGATTTTATGACATATCTAACAATGGTTAATTGGGAAAAAATTTGTGGGCCTCTAGAATCTAATTTCCCTGACACTGAAATAAAGAGCTATCCTGAGAGAGACATGCAACAACTTAACCATTTCATTTAATGTTCCAACCACGCTATGCATAAAAATTTAGTTGTTATTTGCTACTACTTGGTACACTTTGAGATACTAATGCTCCAACCACCAAAAATATGCACCTTTTTTAGTTTTTATATTCTCTAATTTTCAATTGATAATGTTAGGGGACAACATTAAAATTCTTTTATATAATATTCTCCATCACATATTCATTATATCTAAAATCATATGATTATTCTAACAATCAATAATAAATATTAAATAAAATAATTTTCAATTATTTAAACTGACGGTTTATTATCTTCTAAACATTATTATTATTATTATTATCGATGTGGTAACATGTCACCGATTTAATTCGCCCAGACAGAAAAGAACCCAAATACCACACTAGCCATTGACTCATTATCAATGTGAACACACACGTGTCAGAATATATGCATTAAATTACGATTTCTGCATTAACTCTCACGTTTATGTTTTTGAAATAAATCAATCAAATGTAAAAACTTAAGTAAACATATTCAATGATGTAATTATTGATATACCGTTATTATGAGGGATAATATTATCATAAGAAAGAGACTCTAATTATAATTAGAATTATGCTCTCCTTTTAATGTTAAATGTTTTTCATTTGTAATTAAGAAACTCTGCTATAAAAGAGTAACATAGTATTGCATGATTTGCATCATAAGCTAATTAGAATGGAGACAAACATGGCATATTGGCAAGGTACCTTTTTTCTGCTTTGCGTTTGGTTCCTAAATGCCGAATATAAGGAGCAGATTAGGGTTTAGGGACCACAAGTCATCATCTTTTATCAATCAACGATGACTTATCACCCGGGCAAAGAAAGGGTTAAAAAGAGAAAAACAGAGGATGCTGATGGTAATTAAAAGTTAAAACCCAAAGCTAAAAGGGCTTATATATTGGAAATTTGGAACTAGTAAATCCTAGTTTACTCTTCCCATTTTTCATGAAGTAATTCCCATTGTTGCATCACGATTACTCTTTTCATTTTTTGAAGTACATAATCTGATTAAAGAAATACCAAAAAGTACAGAAAAGGAAAAAATTAAGTAGATAAACAAAAAAGACTATATATATATATAAAATACTTATCATATATTTTTATATGAATATATGTGTTATTTTATATATCTTTAATATGTATTTTATATTTCGAGATATATTTTATACGAATAATTAATTTTTTTGATTGTCTATTATATCTTTTAATTCGACAGATCAAGAATTAGTCTGCTGTGAATTTGAATGATTTAAGAATCTAACAACGGTTGAGCAATGAATTACTGTATATAAAAGCGAGATTCTAACTATTCGACCAATTCAAATTAAGTACGATCGATTAATTTGGTGACCACTTTTAGTGTATATATAGTATAAACATTCTAATATTCACTATTATTCTAACAAACGTGAATCACAAAAAAAAATATTTTGGTAGATAATTTAAAAATATTTTTATAAAACTTGCTTTAAGATATATCATGATCTTGGTTGGCTCTTGGCTGATATCTAACTTGTCTAACTTATTTTAAGCTATTCACTACACAAGTAACAACTAACAAGTGAATAAAATTGTTGTTAGGCGCGTGAAGGAAATGAAGAAGGGAAGTATGTGCCCCTACCCTACTCTCTCTCTCTTTCTCGTCCTTCCTTTAGTGGTCAAAACACTCAGATTTTTAACCCACCAAACCGACACTTTCTCCTCTTTCTTTCTTTCTTCTCGATTCTCACAAAATAGTGGTATAGCATATGCAAATTATTGTATAAGGCAGGGGGAGATCATTACATTCATGATATAGTACACATCATACATATACTATACTATTTTATACTACTATTAACTCTCTTACTAATAATATCAATTTTTCAATTTCTTAAAGATCATATTATTTTATTTGTTTTGTAAAACGAAATAAGCGAGCAAATATCTATTATTCTGTCTTTTTCTATTGGACTCAGTACACTTAACTTTCACTTTCCCGTTTTATTTATTTATTTCTGGCGAACCAAACACACACACACACACACACATGTTGTTTCTCTTTAAAAAGGAGGTGAGGTGGTTGTGAGTTGTGGTGCTGCTGAGAGTACTCAGAGGCTGAGTCATTTTCCTGCAATTCTGTGCCCTTAGCTTCGGTAACTGATTCAAACACTCACAATTCACACATTATTAATCATATGTCTCTGTTTCACTAACCTTGTCTTTCCTTCTCAGCTCAACTACAGCATTTCACTGTTCCTTTTTGTTGTCTTTGATGGACGATCAATGCACAACCACCTTCATTCTTAATAGGTCAGAAACTCAGAAACCAAACCATACAATGCATGTCAATGATTTCTCTGTTGAAGTTCTTTTGTTTTTCAGGTCGATGTTGTGTTAATTACAATTCTTTATGAAATGTGATGTCATGTGCCGACAATGTACATGCCTATGTAAATAAAAGAGTTTAAATAATTTATTTTTATTTGCACGGGCACATATTTTCCCTTGGCTACAGCTATCGTACTATGACAGAACAATCGATCACGTGTGCTTAAAATTCTTCATATATGATCTAGCTACTTGTTGAGGACCATATTATTCAATGAAATTTGATAAATTAATGATGTAGTGCTTCTCAATGGTGCTCATCCAACTATTAGTATTGAAAGAAGTGAAGTCATTATTCTTGTTAGCTTGGTTTATTCCTATGATGAATTCATTATTCTATATTTGTACTGCAATTCCTATTTCTCTTACTGAAAGATCCATGCAGATTTTTCATCATTTGAAGCATTCTAAGCAGTATGGATCACAAGTCTTGGCTTTGGAGGAAAAAGTCCTCGGAAAAGGCAGCAACTGACAAAGCAAATAACACTTCAAAAGAAAACGAGGAGGTAATTTGTTTGGTTGAGAATAAAAAGGTAATTTGATTATGTCTAAAATCAGTGGTTTTATTCTGATAACAAATATCTTTTTTGATTTTCATACATAACAGTGTTATTCGTTAGGGATCATAAGTTTGTTAAGTGTAATATGTGCTTTGTCATTTGATAAAAAGGATTTTTGTTTCATGCTCTGCCTTTCTGTTGTAGGTACAGGCACTTCTAGCAGAAAAAGAAGAATTGGAAAAAGATTTGAAAAGATTGAATGATAAGCTTGCTTCTACAATTTCCGACAATAAGTTGAGAGATGAGCAGGTGAAGAAACAAACAAAAATTGCACAAGAAGCAGTGACAGGTAAAATTTGCACAGTTTCTGTATACTGGTTTATCATTTGCCTTCCTGTTAATAATTCAGGATCTCATAAAATGTTGGTGTAGGATGGGAGAAGGCAGAAGCCGAAATGGTGTCTATGAAGCAATATCTTGAAGAATCAATGCAGCAGCAAATAGTTTATGAAGAAAGAGTGAGCCATCTGGATGGTGCTCTCAAGGAATGTATGCAACAGTTGCGTTTTGTTAGAGAAGAACAAGAGCAACGAATTCAAGATGCTGTCATGAAGGTTTCAAAAGAATTTGAACAAGCACGCTTGGTTTTGGAGGAGCAGCTATCAGAGACCACTGAAGAGCTTGCTAGATCAGCCCTTGAAAATGCTCATCTTAATAAATCTATTCTTGCAAAAGAAAATTTGATTGAAGATCTGAAAAGACAATTGACTCAGGCAGAGGCAGATCATAATGGACTGATGATTAAGTTGGAGTTTGCCGAGAAAGACAACACATCTCTAAAGTATGAGGTTCGAGTGCTTGGCAAGGAACTTGAGATCCGAAATGAGGAGATTGAATTTAATCGCAGAACAGCTGATGCTTCTCATAAGCAGCACCTAGAGAGTGCCAGAAAAATTGCCAAGTTAGAATCAGAATGTCAGAGATTGCGTCTTTTGGTTCGAAAAAGGTTACCAGGTCCGGCAGCCTTGGCGAAAATGAAGAATGAAGTTGAAATGTTGGGATGGGAATCACTTGATGTGAAGAAGAAAATGGTAAACTCATCCAATGTAATTGAATCTTCAGTGGACAATCCCCTTGAGGGTACCAATAGAAGAATCACTACCTTAACTGAGCAACTACGTGCTGTGCAAGAAGAAAACAAGACTTTGAAAGAGTCCCTTAATAGGAAAGCCAGTGAACTCCAATTCTCAAGATCAATGCTTGCCCGCACCGCCTCAAAACTATTGCAACTTGAGTCACAGATCGAAGAATTCTCCAAAGGTCAAGTAGCATTGGAGCAGCCTAGAAGTATTCTTGCATCACACGAGTTCTCTTTGGCATCAATGTCTGACGTTAGCAGTGATGATAAGGTTAGCTGTGCTGAGTCTTGGCCTTCTGCATTGGTCTCAGAGTTGGAGATCCTCAGAAGTGCAAAACAGAAGGAACTATTGTCATGCAGAAGTGTTGGAAGCTCAGACATAAACCTTATGGATGACTTCATTGAAATGGAAAAATTAGCAGTTATCTCTGTTGAAAAAGCCTCTGAACCTTCTCATGCTTCTTTAGAAGCAGATAGTGGAATAAAGGATCTCTCAGAGACTGGACCAGATGAAAATATCTCTGAAGTAGTTGGTAAGGAGATCATTCCGGTGTCTGATCATACGGCTGACTTTGCAACATCAAACCATGAAACCTGTTCCGGTGACATTTTCGAGGGCAACATTCCTGGTTGGCTTCATCATGTTGTAAAAATGATCTTGGAGCGAAACTTCGTCACTCATAAGACCCTTGATGATATAACTGAGGACATCAAAGTTGCTTTGGGGTGTCTAAACAATTCAGACCAATGTGAGTTTCATTCAAGCAAAACCCGTGGTCATTTTGAAACAACAGATAAACCTCAAAGTAATTCTCTTGTACCCCAATCTGGTGAAGTAGATGTTGCTGAGATCTCATCAATAAAGAGTAGAAAACAAGAAACTGGGACTGATCTGAGTAAATCCATTAGCAAGATAGTTGAACTTATTGAAGGGATCAGCATGCCTGCTGAGGCTTATGATGATTCAAATCCCCTTTGTAGAAGAGATGGAAGTTCAGACAATAATCTAGAAACGACGACAGACTACATGGTCCGTGTTCTCCAGTGGAAAACATCTGAACTTAATAATGTCTTGCAGCGATTTCTCCATCTGTGTTATGAACTACTGAATGGCAAGGCTGATATTGAAAAATTTGTTGCAGAACTGACCACAACTTTGGATTGGATTATGAATCATTGCTTTTCTCTTCAGGATGTTTCTAGTATTAGGGATGCTGTTAAGAAACAATTTGACTGGGATGAGACACGAAGTGAAAATGAAGCTGAAATTAGGATGACAAGTCATTTTCCAGAAGTAGATAAGTTGCATCTTCCCAAACAACAGTTGTCATGTGTGCCACTGCTAACTAATTCCGATGGCCATGATTATCAGACCAAAGCGATGAAAAATGATCATAAGGAAGAGTTTAAAAGTGTTAATGAGGTCAATTGTGAAGCCGAAAAGGAAGTCTTGGAAAGTAGCCTTCAAACTGCTGCTAGGAGAACAGAACCCATAATGAATCAACTTCAGGAATCAGAGAAAACTATTGCCAGTTTGAGATTGGAGCTACAAAACCTGAAAGAATCCAATAAAGCACTTGAAGGTCAAATTCAAAATGAAACATCGATAAGTGCGGATGTTGATTTTCAGTTTACAGAAGCTGAATTAAAAGAGGCTCATCACAAGGTTTTGGCATTAGAAGTGGAACTAGAGAACAAGAACCATCATTGTGAAGAATTAGAGGCCAGATGTATTGAACTTCAGCTCCAGCTTGAAAGGTATCAATAATTTTTAAATACTGTTTACTTTCCAATATAATTTTTGAACATTTGGCTTTAAGTTGGTATTTGAAGATTTTCACACTTACTGAAATTCATCTTCACAGCATGACAAAGGAGTGCTCAAAAGATGACATTCTTCAGAAAGATAAACCACTACAAAGTGTAAGCTCTTTTCAATTTATTCTCTTTACTTGTGTCGTAATCAGAATACGTTTTCTCACATGAAAAATTCTGGAAAAATTTTATCAAGTTAAAGTATTATTTTTGGAGACACAAACTTAAATCTAAATAGTATTTAGTTGTACATGAGGTTGACTTGTTCTCTATGGTAAAAAGGAGGGAGATCCAAGACTAGAGCATGATGAGCAAGTTACTTCATCCATCACCATTGTGTTTTTACTTGTTTCTAAGCTTCACACTGTGCAGCAACATATACACTATCGATTAAAAATAAATGAAAAGAAGGTTCGATTATGAGTTTCATGTTTATATGTTAATGATTACGAAAAACAGACAAAACAGAAGAAAGGCAATTCTGTTTCATGAATAAAGCCTTCCAGTGTAAAATTTAACTCCATCATTATAGTAACTAAATTATGGCATTGCTTTTACCTGTGGATCTATGTTGAAATATGTATTATGTTGTTGAAAGGTGTTGATATTTCCTGCAGGACTGGGAGATAACAGCTGCAACAGAAAAGTTAGCAGAGTGTCAAGAAACCATCCTTAACCTTGGGAAGCAGTTGAAGGCATTAGCTTCACCAAATGATGCATCCTTTTTTGACAATGTCACCGCCGTCGAGCATAACACAACCACAAGCATAATTACTGTCCCCCAAAAGGCATAAAAGTGAAAAGTCGATCTTCTCTACTCGATCAGATGCTGGCTGACAATGACACCAAACTAAAGGTTGACATAGCAAGTGACAGAGGCTCTTGTCCCTCTAGCATGACAGATTTTGTACAGCCCCTAGAAAAGATTTTGGTTCTGAATGGACTTAAAGGTCAGGATGAGAGCTCCAGTGTTAACTCTTTGGCCATTGTTCGTGCTAAGAAATCAGGAGGTCGAAGCTTATGGAAGAAGCTATTAGGGAGGAAGAAGAAAGCCAAAAAGAAGACACATTTTCTGTTTAACACATAAAATGCAATTCTAATGTTTTTTCAGTACTCCTGTAGGAGAGGAAGCAATTATATATCTTTGTTGTATTATTAATAAAGGAAGGAGTTATGTGCTGTCTTTCTGTTTATTTCTTGGCTCTTGGAACGCCTGAAAACTGATAACATTAAATTCATGTTATGGAATACATGCACCACTAGTCAACTAGTGTTATGCTATACATACTTACCGATTGTGCAGCACTAAGAAACATTTAAAAGAGGGTTCCAGGTTTCGTTAGCTTATATCAATGTTGATATGTTTTACTAAGAATATCTAATTGAGGCCATCTTTTCACGGCATTTTGAACATACTACTGCAATGTTATAAACGCTTTACCAATATATAATAGTTTCTAAACATATTTTTGTCTATTTAATCCTGTTGTATTCAATAACTTGTCAATGCAAGAGTATGGTGATTCTTAGATGTAGATCATATAGAAAATTACAGGCATGCAAGTAGGTCAGGTTAACTTTATTCCAATGAAATGAAAACTCAACAAAAAATGTCAAAGCATGTAGAATATCTTGTAAATTTTCCTGTACTATACAATCAAAATCTTCAAAAGGAAGTGTTGGAATTGCTTAAATGGCAAGCAACTGCAGCCAACGCGTGGGAGCAAATCTGTAGGAATATTAATCTCTGTAGAGTATAAACTTCGCGACATCATTGAGTCCCGCTTCGTCGTAACATTGAGCAATCCGCTCCAAATAGTCATCCCAAGTTCCATCTACAGAAGCCAAATCCAACAGGAAAGCAGCTTCATCCAGTACAACCTGCAATCGATTTGAAAATGAACACAATATTAGGATGAACATCATAATTCTGCAGCCATGATATAAAATGAATAAATAGTTGACACTAATATAGAACCTGTGCAGGTGCCTTGCCCTTCTTAATATCTCCTTGCCTTCCCTCCTCTGTGACCTTCTCTTTGACATACTCAATTTGTTCATCTTCCCATTGTGCTATATTAGCAACATCCTAAATAAAACAAACATCACAAAAGAAATAGCAGGAAAGGAAGAAATTAAGTCCCAAAATAAAGGAATATACAGTATACCCGATATTTGCAGCCCAGAGTCCACCACGGCGACTTCAGAGCTCCCCTGGCAGCATCTTTAGCTTCTGCATTACGCCCAACCCTGTGAAAAAAACATTAAAAGAAATACTCCTTAGAAGATGAAGGGTAAGAGTCAGGTTTCCATCTTGAACAACCTTCAGAAAATAATGGAAAATGTTACTACTTACTACCAACCTCAACAAAACCTCAGCATTGAACACAAATGGCCGAGCAAATCCTGGAAAATGCTCCTTCTTCGTATAAAATTCCCCCGTTACCAAAGCTGAAACCTTCCACACAAAGACGTAACTGACATGTAATCAATTTACTGATAGCTAATGCTTGAGGAACTAATCAAATGCAAGAGAACCTTACATGATCCCCTTCCTCAAAATGTCGCATCACTTTGCGCTCTAAGATATCTGGAAATAGACCAACCTGATAACAAATTATATTCCTGCAATGATGTGTCATGGCACATGGAATTTAACAAAAAAGACATTTTAGAAATTTACCAATACCTTTTTCAACAGATAGACATCTAGGCTAGCAACTTCGGACTCTGCAAAATCACCCTTTCTGTAAAGTTTCTTCCCAGCATCCGCTGAGGCATGAAACAGTTCATCATTTCTGTCCTGACTGTTCTTTGCATCTTCTTCAACCAATATTCTGTGTATAAATTGGTCTACCTATAAATACAGCACATAAAGATTAGGCATAATACCATCTCAATTAAGGCTAGATAAATCAACACAAACATAACAATGTCATTCAAAATTCCACTTACACTCTTAGCTAACAGCCACACTCCATACTTATTGACTTCCACCACCGGCATTTCCATCCTGCAGGTGTTTAAAAATTGCAATATCATTCAAACAATAATGAAATTAACCACACACACACGAAAAACACAAACACCGAGCCATACTCGGGTGGAGCCGTGGGCCATCGCAACAGCGCAGTCACAGTACCTATAAAAACAAGAAAATCACATGAACAGAACACAGAACACAGAAATTGAAGAGATAACAAAGTCCTTAATACAGTGTACGCACACCTGAACTGTTCTTTGAGAGTGGTATAGCAAGGGGGATTAATCCTTTCTTAGCACCGGGAGAGATAATAGATTCACCTATTATACATAGCAATCGGTAAGAAACTTCAGATAGAGCACAATAAGTCACTAACTAGTTCGATTTCAGTACTTGAGATTCTACAGAATGTGTTATGATTTATGAATGATTCATACATTACCTCTTGTTTTCAGGATAGATAAGAGTTGTGAGAGATGCTGAGGAGGGTGAGTTGCAGCTACGTCCTTAACAAAAGACGCGTGCTCTGCGACCACATGGGAAGTAGAAGAAGAAGAAGCAGCAACAGCGGTGGTGAACCGGAGGGAGGATGGGCGGTTACTGAAAAGGAGTGGCAGGACGCTGCCACGTGGAGGTCCTCCGTACAATACACCGCCACCAATCTTCATTTCTGTTACCTTTTTCTTTTGGTTTTGGTTCGTTGCCTCATCTTTTCTTCCCTCCCGTTTTTACCTCCCTTTCATTTTTGGGGCCAAAAAACAACTACCACACAGAACACTAAGTGGTCACCAATAACGTGGGATTGGCCCAAAAGGAAACGAAAACTCCAATTGATAGTTGAAAAACTTTCGGCTTCTGCCCATTTTATCAACATATTCGGCCCAGTAAATCTAGTTTGGGTCTTTTATAATCCATCGAATATTTTTTACATATTAGGGTTTTGTTACGTTTATAAAATAAAACATTAATTATGTCGGTGTTCCAAATTCCAATGTCAAAAAATTAACATTTGTGTCTCATTTTTATTATCACATCTCATGTTTTTTTTTTAAATTATGTAAAAACTATATATGAATAGATTTTTCGTTTTGAATTGATAATAGGTTTTATTCTTATTTTATTATTATACTTTATAAGTAACAATTTAAAGCTTTTCCCCGCTGTCTAACAATTTAAATTTATTTAGATTTGATCAGAGTGTGTATTAACAAATGATGAAATTATTCTTTTTTTCACCTTAAGTAAAACAGGTGTAAAATGTTATTTCCTTATTTCTATAAGAACAAGAGCTTACTTCTATGAAATGAGAAATTAAAAAGTTGGATATCTAAACAAATACACCAAAGATGAAAAATAATTAAATATTATTGTTTATGTATTGGCTCAGAATTTAGTTAAGTAAGAAATGAATAAAGTCTAATTTACAGATATCGTTTGATTTATCCTTATTCGATTTTATAGAGGTTGGACACGGTGACATGAGTTTAATTCAATTTATCTAAATAAGTAACTATCTCTAAAGATATCTTTTATTAGTTTAGAAGGAAGATTTCAACAATTTCCTTAACAAAAGGAAACGATTATCCACCAATAAAGGTAGAATTACTTTAAAATGTGGTTATCTATTCTACTATAAATATACTAACATCCCTCGGATATATTCATATCTCAATTTACTAAAAACCTGCCTAAAACTCATGCTAACTTAAGAATCGGAATCTCTAGCAGGTACCACCTCCTACATCATCACGAGAAACTTGGATGGTAGCATATCGATTACGAAACAAGTCGAACTTCTCACGAGAAACTCAAACGGCAGCACATCGCCTACGAAATAAGTTAGACGCTGTCTCAGAAGGAGTCTGGATCTCACGTCCAGGCTCAAATACAACTCAATTTTAGGTAACTCTCGAAATAATTATGTACACACTAAAAATTAACTTAAATCAGTCATTTAGTATTTTTAATATGTATTTTGTATTTTAATATAAATTTTATATTAATAATTAATTTTATAGTTAATTTTTAGTATACAAGTAAGATGGTCGAAGATTATTATTGTAAAATGTTATTTTGAACAACCATACACTCTTAAAATCTAAGAGTACTGCTACACGTACAAGTCTTTTTGGCATACAAGTTAACCCTAACTTAACAAAATCCACTTACATAACGCACGCGTGAAATCACGTTGTTCCTCTTTGTATCTCGCGTTCCTCCTCCTCCTCCTCCTCCTCCTCCTCCTTTGCGTTTCTCCTCCTTTTTCTTCGCGTGTTTCATCTTCATTGTCTTTTTTTTATTACTGTTGTTGTTACTATATTTTTTTCCTTCATCCTCTTTCTATTGATTTTGTAACATTATGTATTTTTTTTTTCTTTTTTATTTGATTTTTCCTTCCAAGAAGAATTATGAGAATATGAAATAAGAAAATAAAGAAGAAGAAGTAGCAGAAGATAAGGAGGAGAAAGAAGAAGAGTTTTGATATGTAGAACTTATCAGCACACATACACCGAAAATTCTTAAACAATACACTCAAATATCTTCGTGTTACACCCAAATTTGTTGCAAATACAGAAAAATATTTCCTCTAATAGTGTATTTTTTACCTCTTATTTTTTTTCCTTCTTTCTTTCTTTTTTTAGTTGAATAAATGTAAGTTTATCATCTTCCAAGTAATTCTATAGTATTATGTGTTTTTTCTTCTTCTTTGTTTGATTTTTTTGTTTTTATTCTTATTAAGAGAGTAAAACAAGAAGAAACTTGAGAAGGTAAAACAAAAAGAAAAAGATGAATAAGAAAAAAAGAAGAAGAAGAAGATGGTGATGATGATGAAAAAAAGAAGAAGAAGCAGTAGAAGATGAGGAGGAGGAAGAGAAAGAGTTTTGAATTATGCAGAACTTATCAGCACACATACACCGAAAATTCTTAAATAATACACTCAAATATCTTCGTGTTACACCCAAATATCTTTGTGTTACACCCAAATTTGCTGCAAATACAGAAAAATGTTTCCTCTAATACTGCATTTTTTCTTCTTTCTTTTAGTTGAATGAATGTAAGTTCATCCTCTTCCAAGTAATTTTGTACCATTATGTGTTTCTTCTTTTACTTTGTTTGATTTCTTTTGTTTTTATTCTTGTTAAAAAAATAAAACAAGAATAAATTTGAGAAGATAAAACAAAAAAAATGAATAAGAAAAAAAAGAAGATGATGATGATGATGATGATGAAAAAGAAGAAGAAGAAGAAGTAGAAGATGAAGAGGAGGACGTTGAAGAGTTTTGAATTATGCAGAACTTATCAGCACACATATACCGAAAATTCTTTAACAATACACTCAAATATCTTCGTGTTACACCCAAATATCTTCGTGTTACACCCAAATTTAGCGTAAATACAGAAAAATGTTTCCTCTAATGCAAAATTTTTACATTATATTCAATTCAAACCATCAACAATGAACAATAATATTCACAAATAAAAACATTATTCACCTATAGAATCATAAACTATTAACGAAAATATTAACTAGGATCGAACCACATCTCAGCCACCTGATTGGATTCAAAACAATAATCAATTTCATTCTAGTTCAATTGACAATCTGAACTTGAATTATTTATTATCTTCAACAACGAGATAACTGATGATGAAGGAAAAAGAAAAAAAAAAGAGGAGAAGAAATTCCAATAAAAAAAGAAGGAGGAAGAGGAGGAGAAAAATGTGGTGGTGGTATTAGTGACGATGATAATAAAAGAGAAAAAGAAGTAAAAGAAGAAAAAGAAGAAGAACGTGCATTAACGGTACGAAAAAGAATGTGGTGTAAATATAAATGATTTATATAGACTTGTATTAAAAAATGATTTGTATGTAAAAAATAATTGAAAATCTAATTAATTTGAAACGATAAGCAGCTGAGTGACATACATCGTCCATGTTACGGTCTTATCATGAACCACCCGCATGTGCCCTGCATAATCACTTGTTTAAATTTGGACTAAACCAAAAAAGAAATTCAAGTTATTAAAAAACTGACAAAAATAACAAAAATATTTTAAAATACATTTTACATCATATATATGGTGACTACAAAGAAATAAATTCGATATTTTTGATGGCTTACTATTAGATTTGTCATCATTTGTCTATAGCAGTTACTAATATATATGGGGTCAATTTTATAGTATTTTTTATTTGGTGTTTAATTTTTTTTAAATTATTTTTTATAATAATTTTAAAATATTTAAAAAAAATTATTTTTATATATTTAAATTTAAAATTAATTATTTAATCTATTTTAGCAATTAGACGGTCTCTTTTAGACATCATAATAAACATCTACATATAATGACTACAAAGAAATAAATTCGATATTTTTTATGATTTACTATTAGATTTGTCATTATTTGTCTATAGAACAGTTACATAAATAAAGTGGCTACAAAGAAATAAGTTCGATATTTTTTATGGCTTACTTACCATAGGATTTGTCATCATTTGTCCATAGAATAAATAAAGCGGCTACAAAGAAATAAATAATAGAGAAAAGGACAAATCGATCCCTAACTTTTTTGTCCGCAGACATTTAAGTTTTTGAAGATTTAAAAATACATTTAAGTCCTTGACCTCTTCAAAATCTGGACATATCGATCCCTGAGTCTAATTTGTTCAATTTTAAAAACTCTCTCACGTATGCATCCGTATCAACCAAGTCAGTACAACAGAAATTACGTTTGATTTTTTCGATAAGTCCGACAGACCCAAGTGAATATGAGGGATCGATATGTCCAGATTTTAAAAAGGTCAAGGACTTAAATGTATTTTCAAATCTTCGAGAACTTAAATGTCTGCGAATCAAAAGATTAAGGACCTATTTGTCCTTTTCTCTAAATAATATTTGTCTGTCGCACAGTTAACGATATATATTAGTATATCAATGCCTATTCATTCACTTTTTTATTAATTAAATATATAAAAATAAAAATAAAATTAATTGAGATAATAAATTGTTTATAATTTAACCAAAAAAATTTAGGCTAAAGTATTTTTTTAGTGAGTAAACGGAAAAAAAAAAAGAAACAAAATCAAATTAATTGACTAAATTTATATCTAAATCTATTAGACTAAAGTCTTTGATATAACAAAAAAAAATTATAAATTATATTTAATAAAAAATATTTAAAAAAACAATTACATATTAACTCTTCTTATATTTTTATTATATACCGATTTTTTTTAACATTTTGAGTTTGACACTCTCATTATAAAAGTATATGTACAAGAATTCTAACACTCAAATTAAAGATTACACTTAATTATACAAATTTAAAGTAGTACATATATTGTGAGATTTTATGAGTTTTTTTTATCATTTTAAATCTATAAATTGCTTTTTAGATTTAATTAATATAAAAAATAAATTATTCGTCTCATGAATTATTTAATACTGTTCGGTTGGTCAGGTATCAAACGGATCGGGTGAATATCCTGATCAACAAAGGGAAAGTCGTCTGGTCGTACGTTTCCGGGTTAGAGTAGGCGAGGTCCCGAGCTCTTCGGATGTGAAAAAGGGGGGGGTGTCACCTGCAAAGACACTCCGATGTTCTAGTCAGTCAAGTGCGCAGGCGAAAAAGGGGGTGGTTGATATGTGACGTACCTTGGGGAAGGGTAGATCCTTCCTGTGAGTTTTACGTTCAGGCGTGTCGGTGACGTGTCCGGGTCGGAGTCTGAGCGTCTTGCCCCCGATCGTTCGGGTCGGGTGTTGCTCGGATCGGGCCGGCCCGTGGACTGCTTGGGCCAGGCCGTAACAGTGTCCCCGACGCGCCAGCAACGATCGAGAGGGTAGTTGATGGCGTGTCATCTCCTTTCTCGTGTGGAGTCGTCAGGCCGGCCGTCCGTGGGGTGGACGTGCCTCTTGTGCGCGTGTCTGTTCGTTGTTGGAGCGACCGTTTGTCGCCTCGTTCTTCGCGCAGGGCGTTTAATGCTCATAATGGGTTGGAAAATCCCGTATGCAAAGACTATTTTGCCCCCAGGTCTTTCGCGCTTCCTGGGTGGCAGTTTTAAACAGTTTTGCCTTGATCTTTTTCCTTTACACTCTTGCTTCTACTATCTCATTCTCTTTCACCCAGAAAATCCCAGAGCATCCCAGAGCTTCGTCCTAGCATCTCTGTGCATCTTTCCTTCTTCCTTCTCAGTTTTTGCAACCGATTCAGGTAATCTCTGTTCCTTCTCTTTTCTGCTTCATTGTTGTACGTTTGTTGTTTGTATTCTGCTTTGTGTTCTTGCTGTCTTGTTTGATTTTTGTTGGTGGATGACTTTTTGGTGCCAAGTAGATGTGTTAGAAGAGGGGTACCATTCCAAGTTAGGCTTTTAGGTAGCTTGCATGATAGATAACTTTAGCTATGCCTGATCTTAACTGTTGAATAGGGTGGACATAGTTTCTGGGTTTTTCCTGGGCACCCGACCTCATAGACTAACGGAGTGGTACTCCCACTGTAGGTATGCCTCGCGTCGTTTCCCAGGCTTCCCCTTCCGCCGCGAGCTACGACCCTTACGCCTGGGTGACCTCCGATGTGAAGGATTCGCCGAACCGGATGGATCTGGAGGAGTTGACGGAATTCCGTCAAGCCGAGTATCTCTGTGGGGGGACAGACGAGGAGGCCAATTACGAGGTCTTCGTTCATGCCCCCAATGAGCGGCTGTACGAGATTAATTTTCATTCCCCCTGAGTTCCCGACTGGATATGGTTTTACAAAGCCATGTTCACCCAGGTGGGCGTTCGTATACCGTTTTTCGACTTCCAGATGTCGCTTCTTAATCGGATATCCGTGTCCCCATCGCAGCTTCATCCGAACAGCTGGGCCTCTATCCGCTGTTTCGAGATGGTCTGTGAATATCTCGAGCTGCCGGCGTCGGTGGATGTCTTTCTTTTCTTCTTCAGCCTTACTAACCCTTCCAAACAAGGGAAAGCGAGGAAAGGGTTCCTGTCTTTCCGATCTGCCCAAGGTCGGAAGATATTTGGTTTGTTCAAGGACTCCTATCATGGGTTCAAGGACAAATATTTCAAAGTTCGCCCTGTCAAATGTCGCCGTCCCTTTTGGTTGTCGCTAGAGGGAGAACGCCTCATCCCGACGTATTGGAGTTTCGGGGCGGGGTCCAACTCCTTCATAAAGGTGACCTACAAGGGGATGTCTCCTGTAAATAAGAGGATTACCAACGTGTTGTTTGCGCTTTTTGGAAGGAACCCCGTGAACCCCCACCTCCTTATGGGTGAACGGGAGGCCGCCAGGAGTTATATTCGTGAGCCGTTTTGTCTTATACTTTGTGTTGTTTATCATTGTTTGTTATTCCTGACTTCACGACTGACGCATTTGCTTGTTTGCTGCAGTGGAGATGTCTGCCTCGGTAACTGGGCTTGAAGGTTTGGTCAAGACCTTTTTAGAGGACAGCGACGAGGAGAAGACAGAAGAGAAGGTCGACAGGAAGTCGGAAGGCCCTGCCGAGGAGAAGAGGGGCCAAGATCTGCCCTCTCCTCAAGACACCGCGATGTCCGACAAGAATTCCGCCGGGATGCAGGCCTCTCCTATTCTCGAGGAGGCGGCTGGTATTGGGCAGTCGTCCTCCACCCAGCGGGAGTATGATGATTTCAAGCTTGTCCCTACTCCCAAGAGGCAGAGGGCCTCCTCCAGCATGGAAGGAACTCTTATCTTCATGGAGAGGAATTTTGACGCTGCCTCTTTCCTCGACTCCCAGCTGATTCCTGGCACGGAGGATCACTTCCATGGCACCGAATTGGCAGGCCAGGCGAGGTGGATGTATCGTACTCTGCTCCGTGGAGCTGTGATAGCCCGGAAGGCCGAGTTTGAGTTGTCGGGGATGCAGGCGCTTCGGAGGAAACTTGAGTCTTCTGCCAAGGCGAATAACGATTTCAAGGTTCAAGTCGAGTCGCTCCAGGGGCAGCTGTCCGAGGCGGGGGAGAAGCTCAAGGCTGCTGAGGAGAAAGTTGCCTCTGCTGAGGAGAAGTTGAAAGCTTCCGATGAGACCGTGTCCCGTTTGGTCGAGCGGGAGATGACTCTAAGGCTCAGGTGAATATCGTAGCTCCCGACTTCGACACTTCGGCGATTGGGGTTTTCAAGACGATTCAGGACGGCAAGATTGTCGATATGCCTCGAAAGTGAACTCTTATGCCTTGTGATTTTATGTAGCTTTATGGCTTTTTGGTGTAGATCTTTTGAAACTCACTTATACTTTGGGTCGCTTGGTCGGCTAGTAATTATCGTCTTTTGCTCATTTAGCGGTATTTTGTTTTTCGTTATCGTTTTTCTGGTGTGGACTTATTGCTTGTGTCCGTTTTGCCGTTTTCGTTGGTAACGTGGTTAAGACCGTCTTGGTCGTATTATCACAGCCATTAATTGTGGCTGTGATCTGACTGGCTCCCGGGGTGATCAGTCCCGGGTTGCCGTTGAAGAATGCAATTGTTTGGGACACGTATTGGGGAATAGTAGATGGAAGAATTCAGACAAGTAAAAATTAGTCGTTAGCTAAACAAATCCGTAAACGTGGTAGGCATTTGATAAAAATAAATCATTGGAAATTATCATTTGATAGAAGTAAACATCTATCTAGCTCGTTAGGCCGCTTGGCCGGTGTGCCCAAGCTATGAATAGAACCTTCTCAGGTTACCTGTATTTCATGTTCTCGGGATTTCTTTGCCGTCGAGTCTTTCCAGCTTGTAGGCGCCTTTGCCAAGCACTTCTTTGACTCTGTAGGGCCTTCCCAATTTGCCGCCAGCTTTCCTTCTCCTGGGGTCGGTGGCCCGACATCGTTTCATCGCAGGACGAGGTCTCTTTCTTCAAATTCCCTTCTGAGGACCTTGGTGTTGTATCGTAGGGCTATCCTCTGTTTCAGCGCTACCTCTAACAAGTGGGCCATCTCTCTGACCTCGTCTACCAGGTATTTGTCCACTGCTTCTTCTATTCCTGCGAGGAGTAACCGCGGACTCGGTTCGCCGATCTCCACGGGTATCACTGCCTCGACCCCGTACGTTAAGCGGAAGGGGGTTTCCCCTGTGGAGCTTTGTTCGGTTGTTTGGTAGGACTAGAGAACTGAAGCAAGCTCGTCGGCCCACGCGCCTTTTTTGCTATCTAAACGCCTTTTAAGACCAAGTAAGATGATCTTATTTGCAGACTCCACTTGCCCGTTTGTTTGGGGGTGTTCAACTGAGGAGAACTTCTGTTTTATCCCCAAGCCGGCGAGAAACTCTGTGAACTTCTTGTCGATGAATTGCGTCCCGTTATCCGAAATGACAGTCTCCGGGATGCCGAAACGGGTTATCACCTGCCTCCACATGAACTTCCTACAATTGGATGAGGATATGCTAGCGAGCGGCTCAGCCTCTATCCATTTGGTGTAGTAGTCGATGGCGACTATGAGGTACTTGACCTGCCCCGGGCCAACTGGAAAGGGTCCCAAGAGGTCGACTCCCCACTGTGCGAAAGGTCGAGTGGACGTTAGTAAACTCAGCTCGGATGCTGGCGCTCTGTGGAAGTTGGCGTTTTGTTGACACTTCGCGCATTTCTTTATGAACTCCTTGGAGTCATTCATCATTGTTGGCCAGTAGTATCCAGCTCGGATGAGCTTCCTTGCTAGGGCTTTGCCCCCTATATGGTGGCCGCAGCACCCCTCATGGACTTCTCTGAGTACGTAGTCCGTCTGGTCGGGGTGCAAGCACTTCAGCAAAGGTTGGCTGAGTCCCTTTTTGAATAGCTGATCCTGTATGATCGTATATTTGGCGGCCTCCCTTCTTACCGCTTTGGCTTCCTTTTCGTCCTGGGGGAGTTTACCATTTTCCAAGAAGTCGGTGATGGAGTCCATCCAAGAAGGGCCTATTTTGGTCAGGTGGAGGGCGACTACTGGCTCTTTCGTGAGGCCTTGGATGAGGAAGCGGTTGCCGGTTCTGGGTTTTGTGCTCGCCAGCTTGGATAGGAGGTCTGCCCGTGTGTTCCTCTCCCTTGGAATGTGTTGGATCGTGACCTCTTCAAATTGTTTGCTCAGCTCTTTGACCCTCTCTAAGTATTTCTGTAGCAGTGAGTCTCTGGCTTGGTAGCTTCTATTCACTTGCGAAGTGACGACTTGCGAGTCGCTGCATACTTCCAGCCTCTTCGAGGCCTCCCTTGCACAGTTGTGGCGAAGTTGTTAGGGACGCGTGTCAGGGGGCGTGTCCGGGTCGGAGTCTGAGCGTCTTGCCCCCGACCGTTCGGGTCGGGTGTTGCTCGGGTCGGGCCGGCCCGTGGACTGCTTGGGCCAGGCCGTAACTAGGGGTGCACATGGGGCCGCGTGAAGCCGGGTTCGCCGTGACCCGAACCCGACCCTAAATAATGATCGGGTCTATTTATGAGACCCTTACCCGACCCTAGACCTGATGAAATCGTGTTACTTTCGGGCCACATTTAAGCCGGGTCTAAACCGGGTGAAGCCCGGGTCTTGATCAACTTTATCACGACATCACCAAAAATTAGATTCTACATCTTTTGA
Organism: Arachis hypogaea; assembly: GCF_003086295.3. NCBI lineage: Eukaryota > Viridiplantae > Streptophyta > Magnoliopsida > Fabales > Fabaceae > Arachis > Arachis hypogaea. The sequence goes on from NC_092050.1 coordinate 8,011,977, forward strand.
ACCTCTAAATTTTGAAAAATAATTATTCCATAACAATGCAACATTCACATAATAATAATTTAGAATCTAATAATAATAATTTAAAGTTTCATAATAATAATTATATCAATTACACATTAAACTTTCAAAGTTCAAAAGACAATTAAAACAAAGTTAACAACCAACCCAAGATTAACATAATAATAATAATTTATAGTGTCATACCAACCTATAACAACAAAATATTAAGTAACAAACAACTACACGGGTCCAACAGACCGGAGCCGGGTGACCCGAGGCTTGGCCCGAACCCGATTTAATAAATAACCGGGGCCATCTATTGAAATCTCGGGTCTGACCGGGCCATAACGAAGCCGGGCCAAATTAGCCCCGAAGTCATCGGGTCCGGTCCGGGTCTTCGGGCCGGACCGGGTCTTGTGCACCCCTAGCCGTAACAAATACTTTATCGTGATATTATATATTGAGTCACATGCTATTAAATGTATATATAATCAATATTATAACCTACTGTTTTAATTAAGAAACAAGTATAATAACCCGTGTCATGCACGTGATAAGATTAAAATTATAATTTTAAATTAATCTATTAAAATTAATTTAAATTGTAATAATTTAATTAATTAATAAATAATATGATGTGCATTGTTCATTTTTTTAATATGGTATTAAGTGTATTAATTTAAATGTAGCTATTAAATGTATAAAAATTATGTTTGAATTATGAATTTTCTAAATAAAATTATCCCGTTTAAAATATTTAAATTATGATTTCAATAATAAATTATAATTATGATTTAAAAAAATTTTTTGATATGATATTATATTTTTTTTCTCCACTTCACTATTAATATACTAATATTGTAAGTCTAAATTACAGTATTTTACTAAATCTTGACTGAAAAAATATATAATTACGTGTTTCTATCATTCAATTTATTTATTACACCATGTACTAATATTAATGGTATTTTAAAAAAAATATATTGATAAAAATAGATATAATATGATTATAAATTAAATATAACATAAATAAAAAATATATAAATAAATGCTAAATCAATATGCTTACCAATGCTTTTGTTAAATTTTGTAAATTAGAGAATAACTATGTATTCAGTTGTTTGGTGATCACATAGATAATCAAGTAATTAGATTATAAATTGATCCCACAGCGGACATCTTATTTTTTTTCTCATTTTTGAATGAAAGCGAGAATTAAAAGAAATAAGTAGTAATACATAAAAAAAAGATTTTGCACTACAACACATAATTATTACCAAAAGATATTTTTCATATTAAAATATTAAAATTTTACATACCGCAAATCATGAAGATCAATAACAATGTATAGTCATTTCTCTCTATTTTTGACCATGATATAAATTTTTCTTTTCCAGTCAAGAGTCTAATAACATCTAATTTAACAAAAAAATTAAATTAAAAGTACCAAATTAAGGACAAATGAGTGAATAATATAAGAAATTATAACTTTGTATGTGTATAAAATAAAGAGAATTTACTCATTTATTTTATGTTAAATGATAAAACTAATAGTAGTATATTAATAAAAGGATATACCTTTAAAAAAAGTCATAACACAATTTCAAATATTTTTATAAATATACTGTTAAAATTGTTGTTATCAATAAATTGATGCTATTATACAATTTTTTGACGAAACTTAAAATTAAAAGGAAAATAATTTTGTGTATGTGGGTTAATATAAATTAAATATGTACTAAATAAGTATAATCGTTCATTTGTTTGTTTCAATATATCATCATGGGCAAGCGAATTAAAATGTATCATCCGAAATTTTACGATCGTCAGCCGTATGTATTATACATGACTCATTCTTAAAAGATATTTTGCACGTGTGTGCAGTCGGAAGATATATTCCACTTGATTTCTCAATCTCAAAATTTGAGAAGAAATAGACCTTTCTTTCTACCAATTCATTTTCAAATATTTTTGTCAAATAATTCTTAATTGAACAATAAATTTTATCGTACTGCAAAACAAATTAAATATAAAAGTTATTAGCATCTACAAAGCTATTAAAAAGAATTGTCTTTGACATGTGGAATAGTATACTTATAAAATTAACTTAAAATACGAACTACAAAGATTTATAAGAATTTAATTTTGATGCACTAACAGTGTAAAGTAGTTTTACGCGTGCATCCAATTACATAATGACATATCACTAAAAATAACTATTTTTCACATTGACCGCGTGAATGGTCATCCAAAAGAACGGATATGATTTCACGACTATGTAAAAGCTTTACACTGTCAGTGCATCAAAATTAAACTCTATTTATAAACTGAACTTGGAAACAATTGCACAATCAAAGAAAAATAACAAATTAGAAAAAAAGAATACTTTAGCTCTTAGATTTACACTCACGAATCGCAAAAAAAAAAAAAAAAAAAAAACTATATATAGCCTTTAGTAGTACAAAAATAATTATAAAAATTAATTATTAATATCAATATCAATTTACCACCATTAACGTTAGTATCATATTTATGGCAATTAAAATTATAAATTTATGTTTATTTTTTTATTTTTAATTATTGATATCTTAATCCTTTTAAAAATATATTTTGCTTTTTTAAAATATAACATGTGTGCTGTTTAGACCTTTTCTGTTATTATTATTATTATTATTATTATTATTATTATTATTATTATTATTATTATTATTATTATTATTATTATTATTATTATTATTATTATTATTATTATTATTATTATTATTATTATTATTATTATTATTATTTGATATCAATATCAATTTATCACCATTAATATATGTATTAATTTGTCACTAATTATGCTTGATTAAAAATAACAATTAAAAATAATAATTAAAAAATATTAATGATTGATAATTAGTATTATACAATTAATATAATAATTAGTATCAATTTGTATTAACGTATGTATCAAGTTGCACAATGATTGAGAATTAGAATTATATAAATTAATATAATAATTATAATGATTAAAGATATGTAATGATTGACAATTAGCATAATAATGTATTAAATATTAATTTTTATATAATTATAAAAAAGATATTTTCTTAAAATAGATTGAAAAGAGAGTAAATATAATTAAATATATTGAAAGTAATGCTTTTATTTTAAAGGAAAAAAAATCATGAGAAATTGATATCTCACCTCCAATATTTTTAAAAATACACTAATATACCAATAATATTAATAGTTAAAAAATAATTGTGTAGACTTATTAATAATTAATATCTAAAATAAGTAAATTAAATAACAATAATTGAAAAGAAATATTTAACAAATGTGAGAAATAAAAATAAAAGAAATTGGTAAATAATAAATATAAATATATTAAAGAATGTATTAAATATTGATTTAATATAATTATAATAAAAATATTTTTATAAATTAATATAATTATGCATTATTCATTAAATACTAATTATAATATTATAATAAAAATATTTTTAATAACTGGTGCTATTATCATATAATTATCATATCATATTATTATTATTATTATTATTATTATTATTATTATTATTATTATTATTATTATTATTATTATCAATATAATTAAAATTATTAAAAATATTTTTAATTTATAATTGATAAGTAGTTTAATAATACATTAAATATTAATTTTATATAATTATATAATAAAGATATTTTCCTAAATTAGTATAATTATGCATTATTATTTAAATGTTATTTATAATATAATTATAATAAAGATATTTTTTAAAATAAACTTAGAAGAGAAATAGTGCATCTATTTTAACAAAAAAATAAATTCATGAAGAATTGACACCTCACTTTCATTAGTTGAGAGAAAATTTAGTTTTAGTATATTAAGTGAATAGTTGTGCTTGAATCATTGTTAATATATATATATATATATATATATATATATATATATATATATAGCATTTAATAAATCCAATGAACTAATGTGTAGCAAAGTAAAACATACAGGAGTATATATGCATTGTGATGTGTTGTCAAAAGCAAAAAAAGAAAAAGAAAAGGAACGGAATGAGCCAACCGCAGAAAAAAAAAAGGTAACATCATAAAAGGACTAAAAGTCAATCGTTCAGTTGAATCAATCTAAAATAATAATGTTGCATTTTTTGCATCTTCATTATATTATTTGCTGATAAATAAAATGCTCCTCATTTTTGCAGGTAACAATAGAGCACACGAGACAGATATTCAAATACAAATAATTAAAGAAAAAATTTTGTTGGGGAAAAAATGAAAGAGAGAAAGATATTCATCAGCACATACATATATATTATTGGTCACAAATACAATAGGATGATTGACTTGACCAAAAATTGATTTATCGCACAACATTAATTTGTAAATCGTGTTAGGTAAGCATTGAGAATAGTAAGAAAGAACCTCTTTTTTATTAGAGTGCTGCCGAAACAACAACGTTAATAATAAGCTTGAAACCAACGAAAAAAAGGAAGAAGAAGAGAAGATGGTGATGAGAATCGAAGAGTAAAATAAACATCAAAGAAAAAAAGGAAGAAGAAGAGAAGATGGTGATGAGAATCGAAGAGTAAAATAAACAACTTCGTATGCAGCTATTATTATAGTTTGTGAAATTGTTTAGGACAAAGAAATAAAAAAGGTAAAACGAAAAACTACCTGCGAAAAAATATGAAGAACCACCGTTAGGAGACTTTAGGTACTTATATGTTCGAGAATAAGAAGGCCCGTCAGGATAATTTATTATTCACATTATAATCTCTTACCATGATTCTCGTATAATAATTTATTCTATTAAACTACATTCATTATTCCCATATCTTTTCTTTCTATTATTATTTACGAAAGTCAAATATAAGTATGAATTTTTAGATAATTATGATATTTCAAATATTATATTTACAACACTAAATTAATCATTATATATATATATATATATATATATATATTTTTTTTGATAAATTTATTTTTAATATATATTTTGTCTTTTGAATATTTTTTTCTATTTTTTATCAATATCATTATAATATCTTTTTTTTTGCTACTAAATGTCATGGTTATTAATTATGTATATGTAGTAAGATGATCGAAAACTGACATACAGTTGATAATTTAATAATATTTAATTATTTTTAATTATTAATTTTATATAAAAACATCTATAGTAAATTATACTGGAGAAAGTAATTTTTTTAACTAAATTAATATGTATTTATTATTTTATTACATTCAATTAGAATAAATAATAAATAATCTATTTTGTTATGCATCTTATAAAGTAATGAATTAAAGTAATTGATAATAATTGATTGATATAAATTATAATAAATTGTGTGATATTTAAATATCTAATCAAATTAATTAGTTGATATAATTAATTTATCGTAATGAATTGAATTTAATGAGTTAAAATAAATAAATCAGAAAATACTCTCAAAAGCATGCCACGTCAACTTCATCGTTAAGTATAAATACCCAATTTTTATATAATAGAATAGATAAATTATTATTATTATTATTATTATTATTATTATTATTATCAATATCAATTTTTCACCATTAATGTATGTATCAATTTGTCATTAATTATGCTTGATTAAAAATAATAATTAAAAAATATTAATAATTGACAATTAGTATTATACAATTAATATAATAATTTAATAATTAATATTTATATTCTTATTGATAATTAATTTAATAATACACTAAATATTAATTTTATATAATTATAATAAAGATATTTTCCTAAATTAGTATAACTATGAATTTTTTTATTAAATGCTAATTGTAATATAATTATAATAAAGATATTTTTATAAAATAAATTTAGAAGAGAAAATAGTATATTTATTTTGGAGGAAAAAAAACTCACGAAGAGACACCTCACCTTCGTTAGTTGGAGAAAAAACTCAATTTTAGTATATTAAGTAGATAGAATTTTAATAATAATACACGGGTAATTGAAATAGTTTATATACAGATTTTTCAAGTTATTATTGTTGTTGTTGTTGTTGTTGTTGTTGTTGTTGTTGTTGTTGTTGTTGTTGTTGTTGTTGGATAATGAATAAGAATTAGAATTATATCAATATTTTTTAAATCAATATAATTTAAATAACTAAAAATATTTAAAATCAATATGCATTATTAATATCATAAGATTTGATCATTTTATGATTAGAATCAAATATTTTTATCATGATTACCACGACTGGTGCAATTATCATATTATTATTATTATTATTATTATTATTATTATTATTATTATTATTATTATTATTATTATTATTATTAGAATGATTAAAAGTATTTTTAATTGATAATTGATAAGTAGTTTAATAATGCATTAAATATTGATTTGATATAATTATAATAAAGTTATGTTCTTAAATTAGTATAATTATGTATTGTTCATTAAATATTAATTATAATATAATTATAATAAAGATATTTTTTATAAAATAATTTAGAATAGAGAATAATGTATTCATTTTGGAGGAAAATGGAGTCACGAGGGATCGACACTTCACCTTCATTAGTCGGGGGGAAAACCCAGTTTTAGTATATTAAGTAGATAGTAGTTATATTGTAGCCATCTAAATTCATAAAAACAAGTTATTAGGTCTTTGTTTAAAGGTGAATGCTATGGTGCCTAAAAAATAGTGTCTATTTATTAAAAAAGGTTAAAAATTAATATTTAATTTAAAAGATATAAAAATAAATTATTTTTAAAAAATTAAAACTTACCACAAAAAATAAATTAGGCAAAAATTAGACAACAATTGATAGGCACTATAAAATTAGCCTTGTTTTTAAATTGGGTCACACAAGGTTAGTCAAACAATGTCAAAACCAATCACACGGTGATACGTGCTCCAAATGTTCGTGATATGATTTTTATTTTAATTTAATATATTTTGATTTTGTTTATTTAATTACTAGATTGGGTCTTATGTTTATGGATTTTAGAGTTTTTCTTTGTTTTAACCTAATAAGAGGTTATAAATACCTCCTTAGCTATTGTAGTCGTAGTATAGAATGATTCAGAGGTTTTAAAACCCCTTTTTGGTTTCGTGATGAAACCATGGTGTAGATAATTGAGATTGAGGAGTCCCTCTCTTGTTGCATCGGGGAATTGGTTAGAAGGTTGAGGAGTCCCTTCGAATCAATTTCTAAACTATGGTGTTGACAAGTTAGGTTGAGGAGTCCCTTTCTTATTGTGTCAAGAAATTGGGTAAAAGTAGAGTGATTCTCTTTGTACTCAATTTCAATCTATCATTTTTGTTTCTATTTCTATTTCAATTTCAATGTATCTTTTTTATTCAAATTTAATTCTTATCTTGTTTATCCTTTTATTTTCGTATCATTTGGTATCAGAGCTCAGGTATTAGATTAATTCTTATTAATCTATATTTGTTCTTCTTTTATCATAAAAAAAAAAGAGTTTAGTATCTGTTGCGTCTTTCTTTAAGTTCTCGTATTCTTGTTTTCTATTTGTGTTTCATTATTGTTTTGTCATCATTGTTGATTTTATTGTTTAAAAAAAAAACATAAAGTGCAAAAAAAACAACAAACAAAAAAAAGGAAGGAAAAAAAAAAGAAATTATCTTCCTTGTAATTATTGTCCTTTTCATATATTATTTTTTTCCACCTACAAGATTCGAGGACGAATCTTTTTTGAAGAGGAGGAGAATGATACGTGCTTCAAATGTTCGTGATATGGAGAGTTAAAATATTATTTAGAAAATGTTAGTTTACATTTTTAGAATATTTTAATTTAATGTATTTTGATTTTATTTATTTAATTACTAGATTGGGCCTCATATTTATGGGTTTAGGATTTTTCTTTGTTTTAACCTAATAAGAGGTTATAAATATCTCCTTATTAGCTATTGTAGTCGTAGTATAGAATGATTTAGAGGTTAAAACCCTTTTTTTGGGTTTCGTGATGAAACCATGGTATGGACAATTGAGGTTGAAGAGTCCCTCTCTTGTTGCATCGGGAAATTGGTTAGAAGGTTGAGGAGTCCCTTTGAATCAATTTCCAAACTATGGTGTTGACAAGTTAGGTTGAGGAGTCCCTTTCTTGTTGTGTCAAGAAATTGGGTAAAAATAGAGTGATTCTCTTTGTACTCAATTTTAATCTATCATTTTTGTTTTTATTTCAATTTCAACGTATCTTTTCTATTCAATTTCAATTCTTGTCTTGTTTATCTTTTTATTTCTTTATCATTTGGTATTAAAGCTCAGGTATTAGATTAATTCTTATTAATCTATATCTGTTCTTCTTTTATCATAAAAAAAAAGAGTCCAGTATCTGTGTAACACCCTAACTTTTAGCACGTCATGATCGTACCAAAAGTAAGGCGTTACGGACCTGATTTCCTTTATTATAAATTTACTATTGAGCCTTTACGTCGATATCGCGTTTCCGTTTTTAAGAAAATTTCAGAAAATAGATTTTAGTAATTAAAAATCACACAATTATTAATAATAATAAATGCTATACAAACGAATTCAATGTAAAACTCAAATACAATACCTATCCCTCTGGATAAAATAAAAACCCTAAAGCAACAAGGACGAGGGAACTCTATAAAAACAACAGGAATCACAAGTAAATCTACGAATCGTCTGCAGCTTTTTACTGAATCTCCGAACCTGTGTCACTGAAAGGGTGGAAGATTTGGGGTGAGAACAAACCACACGTTCTCAGTAGGGAATGGGAATGCCGTAAAAGTAATGATATAAAGTGCAAATAATTAACTTTACTCAATAAAAAAATATTTTTATCAAACCCTTTGAAAATACTCTTGGTTCTACTTTAGATAATTAATTACTTCCTTTTAAAATCTCTTAACTCAAAACAAAACTTAAATATAAAAATTAGTCACATTTTCTGTCTCTCAGCCACATAGTTAATCCTCTGTCAAATGTCAACTCGTAATCACTTTAATACACTCACAAACAAGTAGTGCAAGCAAGAGATTCAATTCAATGTACAAGCAAGTCACAACAAGACAAACAATACAATCACAAAGTAATAAGACAAGCAAGCGCAATCAAATGCAAATGTGCAAACAACATGATGCATGTCTATCCCTAACGCAGGCCATGAGCTCATGTGTCGGTTGCCTACCCGCTCCCGACATTACCCGGGCACAAGTCCCAGATATGGCTTTCCAGATGCATCAGTGTACTTATAAGTCGTACGGCTAGGCCGCATCAGTGTGACTTTCCAAATCAATAAGCGTACATCTGGAAAACAGTTCTCAGTGTGTGGGCGTCCCCACTTTACATTTGGTACTAAGGCCCAAACAATGTCACATCTGCTCTCCTGTGGCAGACACTTCATTAATTAAAATATTCTTTGAATCCTTGTTCTCTGCTCTCCTGTGGCAGAGATTCCTTTTCTTAATAAACCGAGCTCAAATCTTTACTTAAAACAAAATCTCTCCTTAAAAGATTGGGTTTAAAACATTATATTTTTCTTAATAAATCAAACTTTAAAATAGAGTAAATATTTTCTTAACTAAATATATTTTAAATAATTTAATTTTCCAAAACCAAATCTTTTAAAATAACTTTTCAAATAAAACCTCAGATTTTATAAAATTTCGGCGACATTTTTTCTAAAATTCGGTCTAAACCACCCTTACGGGTTCCCTATTCCTCAACAATTCACCAGCCTTTTTCTCAACGATTCTCAAATCAGCGAAATTTTTAATAATCAGAAAACAGTCACATTCACAGCAATAATCCATACTCAATAACATTACTATTATTAATATATATATATATTTACAATTATTCAATTAATTTTGTAGGCATTCTAAATTAAAAACGTTTATCTTTAAAAATAAATTCCCTACCTTCATACGAAATCAAAATTATCGAAAGCTCCAGAGAAGCTTTCTGACCGAGCTGCTGAAGGAGAAAGCGTCAAAAATCGTCTGTGCTTCCTAGAACTCCAGTTAACCGAACTCAAGGGGTAGGGGAGCTACGTCACCGTCGACTTTCACCGGACAAAAGTAACGCCAACACGTAGAGGAGAAGGATACGAACACTTTTATCGGATTAGATTTTTTATTAGAGTTACGGATCGCGAGAAATCGAGACGGAAACTCGAAGGTTTCACGGTTCTCCTCAGCCACACTCTCGGTCTCTCTCTTTCTTTCTTTTTCTTAGTGGTTCGGTGATTCAGTGAAAGGAATGCAAAATGATGATGATTATTGAAATAAAGAAACTTAAGTGTCATTAGTTATACATGCAAAGAAAAAATGTGTCATATTCGGCTTGCTTTCTTTCTTTCTTATATAGATATATAATAAATATATATAGTGGCTTATATGTATAATAATGTCCTTCGGCCATTTTTTTTTCTTTTTGAATAATAATAATAATATTTATAAAATCAATTTAGACTGTAACTATCAATATAGTTTCTGATAGATAATTCAAAATAATAGAATAAGTGATAATTAAATTAAATTTTATTTTTAAATCCAAAGCATAAAATTTAATTTTAAAAACTCGGATTGTTATAATCTGTCGTGTCTTTCTTTAAATTCTTGTGTTCTTATTTTCTATTTGCGTTTTATTATTGTTTAAAAAAATAAAAAAAACATCACTGTAAAAAAAAGAAAAAAATACAAAAAGGAAGAAAAAAACAAAAAGAAAAAAAAAGTATCTTCCTGTAATTATTGTTCTTTTCATATACTATTTTTTTTCACTTACAATATTCGAAGACGAATCTTTTTTGAAGAAGAGGAGAATGATACGTGCTTCAAATGTTCGAAATATGAAGAGTTCAAGTATTATTTAGAAGATATTAGTTTATATTTTTAGAATATTTTAATTTAATTTGATATATTTTGATTTTGTTTATTTAATTACTAGATTGGGCCTTATGTTTATGAGCTTAGGATTTTCTATATAGAGGTTATAAATACTTCATAAACTAGGATAGTCGTAGTATAGAATGATTTAGAGGTTTAAAAACCTCTTTTTTTGGTTTCGTGATAAAACCATGGTGTGGACAATTGAGATTGAGGAGTCCCTCTCTTGTTGCATCAGGAAATTGGGTAAAAAGTTAAAAAGTCCCTTCAGTTTAATTTTCAAACTGTAACGTTAACAAGTTAGGTTGAGGAGTCCCTTTCTTATTGCGTCAAGAAATTAAGTAAAAAATAGAGTAATTTTTTTTATACTCAATTTTAATATATATTTTTTTTAATTTTAATTTTAATATATTTTTTTACTTGATTTGAATCGTTATGTTTTTGTTTATCTTTTATTTCTTTATCACATGGCCTCAACCCTATGGGTCAGATAGACTTGAATACAAATCCCTTGACGCATCCGACCCATGCACATTGCAGAGGAACCTAAGAGATCCTCCCGTTATTCTATAAATATTTTAACTAACACTTACGTATTTTTTTAATTCAATTTTACTTATATTAAAATCTATTTAAATTATTGTTGATTTAGGCATTAAAGTTTTTAATTAGTATCTCTTACTATCGTTCAAGGCGAAAACGCCGAATAAACCACCGTTATGGCGAACATGTCGAAATTCTCTCCCTTGATTTAAAGTAATACCTGCGAACATGTATTATGTATTTATGTCCATTAATAAGGATTTGATATTATCTTTTGTAACATCTTTGAAATTGTTATTATTATTATTATTATTGTTATGTCCATCACAATATTTATTCTCAAACTACTACAATAAATAAAAAAATATAACAATTTTAACTTTATTTTTTGTTACTAAATAATTTTAAAACAATAATATTTACAATAAGATACAATAAAAAAATATAAATAGAATTTTGTGATAAAAAAAATATTTTAAAAAATATTTACTTTTTTTACTAAAAATAAAGAGACTCAAACCTACAACTTTTTAGACGAGTATGGAGAAATTATGCCATTTGAACTATAATGCATTAGCTATAACTTAAAAAATTAATTAAGTTATACAATTTGAATCATATATATGAGATGGCAAAATAAAATAAATGATAAAAATAACAAAAATAAAGCAGAAAATATGCTTGAAATCTTTTTTTATGATAAAAAATTAATTTTTAACTTATATATATAATCTGTAGAATTACTCATTGTTTTAAAAGAAAATTAAATTGGATCGACAGATCAACACGTCCCATATCTTTTTTTATTTATTAAGTTTAGTGCGTTTTGTCACCTAATGTTAGGCTTTGCTTCGCTAGCTAGCATTAAACATTATTTTGTCTGCATCGTATGAAATGAACTTTGGGAATGAGAAAAAACGAAAGAAAGCAGACAAACGAGATTCTTAACCAAAAAAATAATCTATCAATCCCAGTTGATACTTAATGAATAAATTAGTAATTTAACATATTATATAAGCATGTTTTATTAATCTAAAAAAAATATTAATAATGAGGCTAACTAATTTCACAAAAACAAAAATTACAAACCGAAAAAAAAATTATTGGGAATTTTGTTATCTTTTCCAGTAATTACCAAGGACGTTTAGAATTTTTCTCTTAAGACAAATAAACACGATAAGATATTATTGGACGGAGAGAAACGCAATCGGTAATGAGTGGTGATGAAATAATAAGTAATTACTCCAATTACTTTAATCCAATCTGATGTGGTCTCATCACTCACCAGTGATCAATATTCAATACGGAATAGGAAAACAGTAAAACATCTAGATATTACTCACGACCTTACACTTTATTCATCAACAACCAGGTGGTGGCGAGTGACAAGCTAAGTTAAACACTTAAACATAACAAAAGGACTCTAATTTGGTAGAAAAAGTTTGTTATTATTAGGTGGCGGATCGGAGAAGGCGTCCATGAAGTCAGGGTAATTACCCATAGCCTCCAATATCTCATATGAAAGACAAACTTCAAAGTCAACACCATCTTCCGCCCCAGCATAAACCGTTATGGTGCCAGGGATCTTGTTCCCGGCTCCGCTCCTCACTGCCACCGGTTTCCCCCACCCAAAATCATTCCCATAAACATCAAACCTCGGCGAACTGCTTGTCACTAAAGTATTGTTTCCCCCCAAACTTCGCATCGTCAGAAGCCTAGGGTTCTCCGCCCAACCCCTATAGTAGCTCTTCATCTTCTCCTCCGTGTGCAAACCAACTATCTTGTTCATCTCCAACGCACCCTTTCCAAGCCCTCCTTCTAGAAGCTCTTTAACCTTCATGCGCACTATTCCAACCTGCACCGCATTCCCAAAATAGTTTTCCGCCACTGCCGGACTCTTCATTCTCCCCCTGCCCCCCATCGTCAAGCTGTAATTCACTTCTTCTTCGGGCTCAAGACCCTGGCTCCCAACCACGGATCTCCACAGGTGAGTCAAAAGCGCTTGCAGCGAAGATATTTTGTTTTTGCTTTCGCCTTCAATTTCTGCGTTGGCTTTTGCCTTGAGTTCAGCGATCTTGTCTTTACTGAAATGGAAAACCCTCTCGCATTGAGGTTCTGGGACGAAACCGTCGTAACCACTTTGTATCATCTTCTCCTTCGTCAAAGGAACGCGTATGGCAGAGGCGGAGCTGTCAAGGAACCAGCGTTCAAGCAGGGGAGGCTTGGACAATTCTTCCGAACCACGTGAGATCTCGGCCCAAGAGTTCATGAAATGCCAAAAGGAAGTTCCGTCTCCAACAACGTGGTTCATGGCGCACCCAACGAAGAAACCGTCGTTGAGCTCGGTGACTTGAACCGCCAACAACGGCTTGGTTATTCCTTCGTGGTTTCTAACCCTGTTGAGCGGGAACAAAGAGTGCACAAAGCGTGGAGTGTAAACGGAACTAACGATATCATTAACGGAGTATTTATCCGCAACGGCATGGACAAACAGCGCTCCGGAGTTGTTGCAAATAACGGAAACGGAGGAAGTGTTGTCATCGTGTTCCGTAACGGAAAGGCGGCCCGCGAGGAGTGGGAAGAAAGAAAGGGTGGAGGAAAGGGAATGTTTGAGGTGTTGGATTATGATTGGTGGAGTAGTGATGGGGTTGTTACGGAAGAGAAGACCTTTTTGAATGGGATCAAATAGGAGGAATTGGAGATCCCATGGAGTTAACTGAATCTCCTCCTCCACCGTTGAATCCTTGTTTGCTACATGGATTGTGCTTGTTGAAATCACTTTAACACTTGTCATATCTTAATGTATACGGTGTATGTATAATGCACTGCTAGCTAGCAGTGATCAACAATGATCAATTGCTATTTGTCACAAAATGTAAATATATTTATAATTAATGTTTCGTCACAGACTAATTGTATATATAGGAAAAAGTATACTTTTTTTTAAAGAAAAATAAAATTATATTTCTAGCTGGAAAGTTAAATCATAATGACCGATAGGTTCCAATGTGATTAACTGATTATGCTTCTCTCTCTTTTCTGCTCCTTATTTTTAAAAACTATCAATTTTAAATTATTATATATATTAATATTAATAATTAATTATAATAAAATTTGTCAATAGTCATAATATTCTATATTATATATTTTTAATAATTATAATATTTTTTATTATCTTTATAAATAATATAAAAAGTATTTTATTTATTATTTATGAGTGTAAATTTTATAATCAAAATATTTTATTTTTGTTTTTTATTTTTTTCTTAATTATTTCATAAAGTAATAATAATAATAATAATAAAATATTTTTTTATGAAAATTAATACTTTTTAAGGTATAAATATAATTTTATTAATCTTTTATGAATCCAACCTTATTTTTATTATTTTAATTGTATAATGAGTAGTCTTATTCATTTTTTTTCTTGCAGTGAGATTATCTTTTACATATTTATTTATAACAAATTACATCCATCATGTTTAATTTCCATTTTATCAGTCCAAATGCTAATTATATTTAAACCTCATAGATTATGTTAAAAATAGATATATAATATTTAATTTTTTTATTTTTAATTTTATTTTTTATCATTTATAAATTTTTTTTATCAGATTTAAATATATCCAAGTAAATAAGTGTAAAAAATGTTACTATGATAGTATACCATATAATTTTGATATAAGTTCAAACTATCAATACATTAAAATTAAATCTTAAATGAAAATAATATTTTTTATCTATAATACTAAATGTATATAAAAAATACTTTAAATATGTATTTTACATAATACTTTACATGTGTTAATATATTATATAATATCAGTAACAAATACTATAGAAGAAACATAGATATTAATACATGATTATGCAAAAGATAATATTTATAATTAAAATTAGAATTTGTGCATTAATATTTCAAGTTACTTATCATCATTATATCATCGTTATCATTATATTATTTTAGAACAGATTATATTTTGACATCAAAAATACTATTGTGATGCATTCTAATGTGAGTATATTTATTTCTTTTTTATGTTTTTTATGTTTTTTTTTAAATATCAATTTTAAATTATTATATTTAGTAACATTCAATAATTAATTATGATAAGATTTGTCAATAATTATAATATTCTATATCATATCTTTTTAATAATTATAATTATTTTTTTTATATCTCCATAAATATTATATATAAAGTGTTTCATATACCATTTATAAATATAAATTTTAGAGCCAAAGTATTCATGAATAACTTAATTTTTAGTTACTTTGAGATTTTGTTTTCTGGTGTATTAAGTATGATTTTATTTTAATATTTTTTATTTTTCTCTACCTATGCATGAGTGTTTTAGGAGCGTACAACTATTAGAAAAATAAATATTTTAAATAATATTAAATATTTCTAAAATTTATTTTATATAAAATTATAAATAAAATAATTTTTTATAATAATTATAATTAAAATAATATAGAATAAAATAATATAGGATAGAATAACTTTTTATAATAACTATAATTAAAATATAAAATTATGAATGTTATTGTTATGGTAGGTAACCGGAGATTAATGGGCTGGATGGCGCTGGTTGGCCCAATCGTCTGAGGGAGGAAGCCTTTGTCAGGGTCTGCACCTTGGGGGCCTCTGTCCGACTTGTGAGTATGAGTGAATGGGGGGTGGTACCTGCAAAAACACTCTGATGCCTAAGTCAGCAAAGGGGTTAGCAGGTCTAGAGAGTATTGGAACTTAGAGATACCTGAGGAGTGTCAGTGTATTTATAGTGGTGAACCAATAACCACCGTTGGAGTAGTGCCACCTTTCTAGGGTGTTAACCATCCCTTTATCTTAGGGAAGTTAAGATATGGCTCGTGGAAGTGGTTAGAGAGATTCTAGGGGCAGTTACTCATTCAAATGAGTGCTTATCTGCCAGCTAACCCTCGTTCCCGACTTCCTTAGAGCAAGTCGTGGTGCAAACCGACTTTGTAGCGGTTGATTTGGTGCAGGGTGAGGCTCAACCCTTTGGGTTGGGCCTTCTTACTTGGATCCTGGGCCCTAGCGTTGGGCCAGGGTATGAACAGTGCCCCTACTCGAGCCCAATTTCTCTTTAAGATTTGGGTTCGAGTATTCTACTCGGAATTGTGGTCGACTTGTTGGAGGACCGACGTGATGGTTTAAAACCGACGTGACTTTTCGTGACCTTTTGGTTCTGACAGTTACGTCTAATCAAGCGTCACGTCCGTTAGGGATGTGCATAGGGATTGATGGCCTTGGTAACGGTGCACTCTCATTAATGACTGCTCCGCTTTTACCATCGTGCCCCTAACGTACTTATAAATACTTTCCCTCTCTTTCATTGTTTCGTTTCTGCGATTTTTCAAATTTTCCCTTTCATTCGTTCATGCTGTGTTCTTGTATCTTCGAAGGCTTTTCGTTTCCTTCAACCCTCATTTTCGGATAAAGGTTAGTTCTTTTTGTAACGTGCTTTTCTATTTGCATGCCTTCATTTTGTAGATAGGTTGGTTTGTAGACTTCAGTTCTGTACTTCCTCCTTTAGAGACTGGTGCACGAAATTGTGATGTCCAGGCTCGAACAATCCCTGGTAATGGCTCCAAAAACTTGGTGCTTTGATCTTAATTCATAATTGTCACAACTTCGATACAACTAACCAGCAAGTGCACTGGGTCGTCCAAGTAATACCTTACGTGAGTAAGGGTCGAATCCCACGGAGATTGTTGGTATGAAGCAAGCTATGGTCACCTTGTAAATCTCAGTCAGGCAAATATAAAGTGATAATGGCGTTTTCGAATTTAATATAATAAAATAGGAGTAGAAATACTTATGTAAATCATAGGTAGGAATTTCAGATAAGCGAATGGAGATGCTTTTCGTTCCTCTGAACCTCTGCTTTCTTGCTATCTTCATCCAATCAGTCTTACTCCTTTCCATGGCTGGCTTTACGCAAGGGCATCACCGTTGTCAGTGGCTACATCCCCTCCTCTCAGTGAATAATATGCTCACGCACCCTGTCACGGCACGGCTATTCATCTGTCGGTTCTCGATCATGCTGGAATAGGATTCACCCTCCTTTTGCGTCTGTCACTAACGCCCAGCACTCGCGAGTTTGAAGCTCGTCACAGTCATTCAATCATAGAATCCTACTCAGAATACCACAGACAAGGTTTAGACCTTCCGGATTCTCTTGAATGCCGCCATCATTCTAGCTTACGCCACGAAGATTCTGGTTAGGAGATCTAAGAGATATTCATTCTAGCTTAATTCATGTAGAACAGAAGTGTTTGTCAGGCACGCGTTCATAAGGGAGAAGGATGATGAGCGTCACACATAATCATCACCTTCATCACGTTCTTGGGTGCGAATGGATATCTTAGAAGCGAAATAAGAAGAATTGAATAGAAAACAGTAGTACTTTGCATTAATCTTTGAAGAACAGCAGAGCTCCACACCTTAATCTATGGAGTGTAGAAACTCTGCCGTATGAAAATACATAAGTGAAGGTCCAGGCATGACCGAGATGGCCAGCCCCCTAAAACGTGATCAAAGGATCATAAGGTAATCTAAAGATGCCTAATACAATAGTAAGAGGTCCTATTTATAATAAACTAGCTACTAGGGTTTACATGAGTAAGTAATTGATGCATAAATCCACTTCCGGGGCCCACTTGGTGTGTGTTTGGGCTGAGCCTGAGTGTTGCACGTGCAGAGGCCATTTGTGGAGTTGAACGCCAGTTTCTGTGCCAGTTTGGGCGTTCAACTCTGGTTTTGGATCCTTTTCTGGCGCTGGACGCCAGATTTGGGCAGAAGGCTGGCGTTGAACGCCAGTTTACGTCATCTATTCTTGGCCAAAGTATGGACTATTATATATTGCTGGAAAGCCCTGTATGTCTACTTTCCAACGCAATTGGAAGCGCGCCATTTCGAGTTCTGTAGCTCCAGAAAATCCACTTTGAGTGCAGGGAGGTCAGAATCCAACAGTATCAGCAGTCCTTCTTCAACCTCTGAATATGATTTTTGCTCAATTCCCTCAATTTCAGCCAGAAAATACCTGAAATCACAGAAAAACACACAAACTCATAGTAAAGTCCAGAAATGTGAATTTAACATAAAAACTAATGAAAACATCCCTAAAGGTAACTAGATCCTACTAAAAACATGCTAAAAACAATGCCAAAAAGCGTATAAATTATCCGCTCATCAAAACACCAAACTTAAATTGTTGCTTGTCCCCAAGCAACTGAAAATCAAATAGGATAAAAAGAAGAGAATATACTATAAATTCCAAACTATCAATGAAACATAGCTGCAATCATATGAGCGGGACTTATAACTTTTTGCCTCTTGAATAGTTTTGGCATCTCACTTTATCCATTGAGGTTCAGAATGATTGGCATCTATAGGAACTTCAGATTTCGAATAGTGTTATTGACTCTCCTAGTTCAGTATGATGATTCTTGAACACAGCTTCTTTATGAGTCTTGGCCGTGGCCCTAAGCACTTTGTTTTCCAGTATTACCACCGGATACATAAATGCCACAGACACACAATTGGGTGAACCTTTTTAGATTGTGACTCAGCTTTGCTAAAGTCCCCAATTGGAGGTGTCCAGGGTTCTTAAGCACACTCTTTTTTTTGCTCTGGACCTTGACTTTAACCGCTCAGTCTCAAGTTTTCACTTGACACCTACACGCCACAAGCACATGGTTAGGGACAGCTTGGTTTAGCCGCTTAGACCAGGATTTTATTCCTTTAGGCCCTCCTATCCACTGATGCTCAAAGCCTTGGGATCCTTTTTATTTGCCCTTGCCTTTTGGTTTTAAGGGTTATTGGCTTTTTGCTCTTGCCTCTTGGTTTTAAGAGCTTTTGGCTTTTTCTGCTTGCTTTTTCTTTTTCTTTTTCTTTCTATTTTTTTTCGCCTATTTTTTTTTTCTGCAAGCTTTGTTCTTTGCTGCTTTTTCTTGCTTCAAGAATCATTTTTATGATTTTTCAGATTATCAAATAACATGTCTCCTAGTCATCATTCTTTCAAGAGCCAACATATTTAACATTCTTAAACAACAACTTCAAAAGACATATGCACTGTTCAAGCATTTATTCAGAAAACAAGAAGCATTGTCACCACATCAATATAATTAAGCTAAGTTCAAGGATAAATTCGAAACTCATGTACTTCTTGTTCTTTTGAATTAAAACATTTTTCATTTAAGAGAGGTGATGGATTCATAGGACATTCATATCTTTAAGACAAAGTTACTAACTACTAATGATCATGTAATGAAGGCACAAACATAGATAGGCACATAGAAAACGAAAAACAGAAGAAAGAAGAACAAGGAATGAATCCACCTTAGTGATGGTGGCGTTTCCTTCTTGAGGAACCAATGATGTCCTTGAGCTCCTCTATGTCTCTTCCTTGTCTTTGTTGCTCCTCCCTCATTGTTTTTTGATCTTCTCTTATTTCATGAAGCATGATGGAGTGCTCTTGATGTTCCACCCTTAGTTGTCCCATATTGGAACTCAATTCTCCTAGGGAGGTGTTGATCTGCTCCCAATAATTTTGTGGAGGAAAGTGCATTTGAGGCATCTCAGGGATCTCATGGAAATGAGCTTCTTGCGCCTCCTGAGCTCCATGACTGGGCTCTCTTGCTTGCTCCATCTTTTTCTTAGTGATGGGCTTGTCCTCTTTAATGAGGATATCTCCCTCTATGTCAATCCCAGCTGAATTGCATAGGTGGCAAATGAGGTGAGGAAAGGCTAACCTTGCCATGGTGGAGGACTTGTCAGCCACCTTGTAGAGTTCTTGAGGTATAATCTCATGAACTTCCACCTCTTCTCCAATCATGATGCTATGGATCATGATGGCCCGGTCTATAGTAACTTCAGACCGGTTGCTAGTGGGAATGATTGAGCATTGAATGAACTCCAACCATCCTCTAGCTACAGGCTTGAGGTCCAATCTTCTTAGTTGAACCGGCTTGCCTTTGGAGTCAATCTTCCATTGAGCTCCTTCTACACATATGTCCATAAGGACTTGGTCCAACCTTTGATCAAAGTTGACTCTCCTTGTGTAGGGGCGTGCGTTCTCTTCCATGTATGGCAGATTGAACGCCAACCTCACATTCTCCGGACTAAAATCTAAGTATTTCCCCCGAACCATTGTAACATAGTTCTTTGGATCCGGGTTCTTACTTTGATCATGGTTCTTGGTGATCCATGCATTGGCATAGAACTCTTGAACCATTAGGATGCCGACTTGTTGGATGGGATTTGTTAGAACTTCCCAACCTCTTCTTTGAATTTCATGTCGGATCTCTGGATACTCATTTCTTTTGAGTTTGAAAGGGACCTCAGGGATCACCTTCTTCTTGGCCACAACATCATAGAAGTGGTCTTGATGGGCTTTGGAGATGAACATTTCCATCTCCCATGACTCGGATGTGGAAGCTCTTGTCTTCCCTTTCCCTCTTCTAGAGGATTCTCCGGTCTTAGATGCCATCAATGGTAATGGAAAAACAAAAAAGCTATGCTTTTACCACACCAAACTTAGAATATTGCTCGCCCTCGAGCAATAAACAAAAGAATAGAAGGAGAAGAAGAAGAAATATGGAGAGGGAGAGGGAGATGTGGTTTCGGCCAAGGAGAGTGTAGAGGGGTGTGTTGTGTGAATTTGATGAAGAATGGAGGGCTTTATATAGGGAAGGGAGGGGGGTTAAGTTTCGGCCATATGGGTGGGTTTGGGTGGGAAATTGGTTTTGAATTTTGAAGGTAGGTGGAGTTTATGAGGTAGGTTTATGGGGAAGAGGAGATGGATGTGAGTGGTGAAGGTTTAGTGGGGAAGAGAGATTGAGGTGATTGGTGAGGGGTTTTTAGGGAAGAGTGTTTATGGGGTTGTGTGAATAGAGAGTGGTGAGAAGAAGTGAGTGGAGGTAGGTGGGGATCCTGTGGGGTCCACAGATCCTGAGATGATTCTGTGGGGTCCACAGATCCTGAGTGGATCCTGTGGGGTCTACAGATCCTGAGGTGTCAAGGCATTTACATCCCTGCACCCATTAGGCATGTAAAAATGCCTTTGTACCCAACTCTGGGCGTTCAGCGCCAGGTTGGTGGCCATTTTGGGCGTTCAACGCCCAATTGTGTGCCATTTCTGGCGTTGAACGCCAGAACCATGCCTGTTCTGGCGTTCAGCGCCCAGAAGCTGCCCATTTTGGGCGTTCAGCGCCAGAACCATGCTCTGTTCTGGCGCTGAACGCCAGACAGATGCTCCTCCAGGGTGTGATTTTTCTTCTGCTGTTTTTGATTCCGTTTTCAATTTTTATATTTATTTTGTGACTCCACATGATCATGAACCTAAGAAAACATGAAAAATAATAAAAATAATTTGGCATTCAGCTTCATGATTGCACCAAGAAACTTGGCAGTTTGCTCTTCAGTAACATCCTCATTCTCTTCAGAAGAGGAATACTCAGCCGAGCTCATGAAGGGCATAAGGAGGTTCAATGGAATCTCTATGGTCTCTAGATGAGCCTCAGAGTCCTTTGGTTCCTCAGAGGGAAGCTCCTTATTGACCACTGGACGTCCCAGGAGGTCTTCCTCCTTGGGATTCACGTCCTCTCCTCTCCTCACAGGTTCGGCCATGGCGCTTATGTCAATGGCCTTGCACTCTCCTTTTGGGTTCTCTTCTGTATTGCTTGGGAGAGTACTAGGAGGGATTTCAGTGATCCTTTTACTCAGCTGGCCCACTTGTGCTTCCAGATTTCTAATGGAAGACCTTGTTTCATTCATGAAACTTACAGTGGCCTTAGATAGATCAGAGACTAGATTTGCTAAATTAGAAGCATTTTGTTCAGAGTTCTCTGTCTGTTGCTGAGTTGATGATGGAAAAGGCTTGCTATTGCTAAACCTGTTTCTTCCACCATTATTAAAGCCTTGTTGGGGCTTTTGATCCTTCCATGAGAAATTTGGATGATTTCTCCATGTTGAGTTATAGGTGTTTCCATAAGGTTCACCTAAGTAATTTACCTCTGCTATTGCAGGGTTCTCAGGATCATAGGCTTCTTCTTCAGAAGAAGCCTCTTGAGTACTGTTGGATGCAGCTTGCATTCCATGCAGACTCTGAGAGATCATATTGACTTGCTGAGTTAATGTTTTATTCTGAGCCAATATGGCTTTCAGAGTATCAATCTCAAGAACTCCCTTCTTTATAGGCGTCCCATTTTTCACAGGATTCCTTTCAGAAGTGTACATGAACTGGTTATTAGCAACCATGTCAATGAGTTCTTGAGCTTCTGCAGGCATTTTCTTTAGGTGAATGGATCCACCTGCAGAAGTGTCCAGTGACATCTTTGATAGCTCAGATAAACCATCATAGAATATATCCAGGATGGTCCATTCTGAAAGCATGTCAGAAGGACACTTTTTGGTCAACTGTTTGTATCTTTCCCAAGCTTCATAGAGGGATTCACCTTCTTTCTGTCTGAAGGTTTGAACATCAGCTCTAAGCTTGCTCAACTTTTGAGGAGGAAAGTACTTGGCTAAGAAAGCCGTGACCAGCTTATCCCAAGAGTTCAGGCTGTCTTTGGGTTGAGAATCCAACCATAATCTAGCTCTGTCTCTTACAGCAAAAGGGAAAAGCATGAGCCTGTAGACTTCAGGATCTACTCCATTAGTCTTAACAGTATCACATATCTGCAAGAATTTAGTTAAGAACTGAAAAGGATCTTCAGATGGAAGTCCATGACACTTGCAGTTCTGCTGCATCAGAGAAACTAATTGAGGTTTCAGCTCAAAGTTGTTTGCTCCAATGGCAGGAATGGAGATGCTTCTTCCATGTAAATTGGAATTAGGTGCAGTAAAGTCACCAAGCATCTTCCTTACATTATTATTATTTTCGGCTGCCATCTCCTTTTCCTGTTCGAAAATTTCTGAAAGGTTATCTCTGGATTGTTGTATTTTAGCTTCTCTTAATTTTCTCTTCAGAGTCCTTTCAGGTTCTGGATCTGCTTCCACAAGAATGCTCTTATCCTTGCTCCTGCTCATATGACAAAGAAGAAAGCACAGAAAAATAATAATAATAATAGAGATCCTTTATACCACAGTATAGGGATCCCTTTGTGAGTGGAAGAAAAGAGGGGGAGACAAAGAATGTGATGTAAAGGAAGAAACACAACTGTACGGATGGAAGAGATGTGAGATGAGATGTTAGGATATGAATAAATAAATAGAATAGGATGGGGGAAGGATAATTTTCGAAAATTATTTTGAAAAAGAGTTAGTGATTTTTGAAAATGGTTTTTGAAAATTGTTAGTATTTTTTTTCGAAAATTTTTGAAATTAAAAATAAAAAATAAAAATAATTAGTTAATTAAAAAGAAATTTTTGAAAAAGAGGGAAGATATTTTCGAAAATTAGAGAGAGAGAGTTAGTTAGGTAGTTTTGAAAAAGTTAAGAAACAAACAAAAAGTTAGTTAGTTAGTTGAAACAAATTTTGAAAAGATAAGAAGTTAGGAAGTTAGAAAAGATATTTTGAAAAGATATTTTTGAAAAAGATAAGATAAGAAGATATTTTTGAAAAGATATGATAGAAATTAGTTTTTGAAAAAGATTTGATTTTTAAAATCTCAATTAATGACTTGATTCATAAGAAATCACAAGATATGATTCTAGAACTTAAAGTTTGAATCTTTCTTAACAAGCAAGTAACAAACTTCAAATTTTTGAATCAAAACATTAATTGATTATGTTATTTTCGAAAATTTAGTATAAAAATAAGAAAAAGATTTTTGAAAAATATTTTTGGAATTTTCGAAAATAACTAAGAATTTTGAAAAAGATTTGACTTTTGAAAAAGATTTTGAAAAAGATAAGATTTTCAAATTGAAAATTTGATTTGACTCATGAGAAACAACTTGATTTTAAAAATTTTTGAAAAAGTCAATCCAAATTTTCGAATTTGATGAGAGAAAAAGGGAAAGATATTTTTTTGATTTTTGAATTTTTATGATGAGAGAGAAAAACACAAAAAAAATGCAATGCATGAAATTTTTAGATCAAAATATGTGATGCATGCAAGAATGCTATGAATGTCAAGATGAACACCAAGAACACTTTGAATGTCAAGATGAACATCATAGACATAATTTTGAAAAATTTTTAATGCAAAGAAAACATGCAAGACACCAAACTTAGAATTCTTTAATGCTTACGCACTAAGAATTCAAGAATGCATATGATAAACATGAAAAGACACAAAACAAAAAATCATCAAGATCAAACAAGAAGACTTACCAAGAACAACTTGAAGATCATGAAGAACACCATGAATGCATGAATTTTCGAAAAATGTAAGATGCATATGCAAGTGACACCAAACTTATGATATGACTCAAGACTCAAACAAGAAATACAAAAAATATTTTTGATTTTTATGATTTTCTAATTTTTTTTTATTTTTTTCGAAAATTTATTGAAAAGGGAAAATAAGGATTCCAAAATTTTTAATATGAATTCCAGGAATCTTGCCATGTTAGTCTAAAGCTTCAGTCCAGGAATTAGACATGGCTCACTAGCCAGCCAAGCTTTCAATGAAAGCTCCGGTCCAAAACACTGGACATGGCCAATGGCCAGCCAAGCTTCAGCATTTAACACCAGAGTATATTGCTCTTGATAACAAATTGCTGCTCATCATTTATCAAGTATGTAACTTACCTCTGATGGTTTGGAAGCCTTAGTCCAAAAGAATTTAGACATGGCTTTACAGCCAGCCAGGCTTCACATGCTTCATGAAACACTAGAATTCATTCTTAAAAATTTTGAATAAAATTTTTGAAAACATTTTTATAATTTTTTCGAAAACAGATGAGAGATTTTTGAAAATATTTTTGAAAAATTTTTTTGAAAAGAGAACAAAAAGAAAGTTACCCAATCTGAGCAACAAGATGAACCGTCAGTTGTCCAAACTCAAACAATCCCCGGCAACGGCGCCAAAAACTTGGTGCACGAAATTGTGATGTCCAGGCTCGAACAATCCCTGGTAATGGCTCCAAAAACTTGGTGTTTTGATCTTAATTCATAATTGTCACAACTTCGATACAACTAACCAGCAAGTGCACTGGGTCGTCCAAGTAATACCTTACGTGAGTAAGGGTCAAATCCCACGGAGATTGTTGGTATGAAGCAAGCTATGGTCACCTTGTAAATCTCAGTCAGGCAAATATAAAGTGATAATGGCGTTTTCGAATTTAATATAATAAAATAGGAGTAGAAATACTTATGTAAATCATAGGTAGGAATTTCAGATAAGCGAATGGAGATGCTTTTCGTTCCTCTGAACCTCTGCTTTCTTGCTATCTTCATCCAATCAGTCTTACTCCTTTCCATGGCTGGCTTTACGCAAGGGCATCACCGTTGTCAGTGGCTACATCCCCTCCTCTCAGTGAATAATATGCTCACGCACCCTGTCACGGCACGGCTATTCATCTGTCGGTTCTCGATCATGCTGGAATAGGATTCACCCTCCTTTTGCGTCTGTCACTAACGCCCAGCACTCGCGAGTTTGAAGCTCGTCACAGTCATTCAATCATAGAATCCTACTCAGAATACCACAGACAAGGTTTAGACCTTCCGGATTCTCTTGAATGCCGCCATCATTCTAGCTTACGCCACGAAGATTCTGGTTAGGAGATCTAAGAGATATTCATTCTAGCTTAATTCATGTAGAACAGAAGTGTTTGTCAGGCACGCGTTCATAAGGGAGAAAGATGATGAGCGTCACACATAATCATCACCTTCATCACGTTCTTGGGTGCGAATGGATATCTTAGAAGCGAAATAAGAAGAATTGAATAGAAAACAGTAGTACTTTGCATTAATCTTTGAAGAACAGCAGAGCTCCACACCTTAATCTATGGAGTGTAGAAACTCTACCGTATGAAAATACATAAGTGAAGGTCCAGGCATGGCCGAGATGGCCAGCCCCCTAAAACGTGATCAAAGGATCATAAGGTAATCCAAAGATGCCTAATACAATAGTAAGAGGTCCTATTTATAATAAACTAGCTACTAGGGTTTACATGAGTAAGTAATTGATGCATAAATCCACTTCCGGGGCCCACTTGGTGTGTGTTTGGACTGAGCCTGAGTGTTGCACGTGCAGAGGCCATTTGTGGAGTTGAACGCCAGTTTCTGTGCCAGTTTGGGCGTTCAACTCTAGTTTTGGATCCTTTTCTGGCGCTGGACGCCAGATTTGGGCAGAAGGCTGGCGTTGAACGCCAATTTACGTCGTCTATTCTTGGCCAAAGTATGGACTATTGTATATTTCTGGAAAGCCCTAGATGTCTACTTTCCAACGCAATTGGAAGCGCGCCATTTCGAGTTCTGTAGCTCCAGAAAATCCACTTTGAGTGCAGGGAGGTCAGAATCCAACAGCATCAGCAGTCCTTCTTCAACCTCTGAATCTGATTTTTGCTCAATTCCCTCAATTTCAGCCAGAAAATACCTGAAATCACAGAAAAACACACAAACTCATAGTAAAGTCCAGAAATGTGAATTTAACATAAAAACTAATGAAAACATCCCTAAAAGTAACTAGATCCTACTAAAAACATGCTAAAAACAATGCCAAAAAGCGTATAAATTATCCGCTCATCAGAGACCGTGTTTTTGATTTTCCTTTTCTTTTTCCCTTGTAGGTTTTTTGCTACCTTTTTAAGAAAAAGAAATGGCTTCCGTAGATATCCTTTCTCAATGGGTTGATGTCACGGTCCTAGGGGAGGAACCCTCGGTCGATACTGAGTTTATCACCAACCTTCGCACTCACCACAGAATTTGTACTTCTGAGGATGACGAGCCGAAGTATGAATTGGTAGTCCCGGGTTCTGAAGACCGGGTTTGCTTTGGGAGAGTCAATGAGGCGGCCCCTCATTTTTTCTTTATGTATGAGTGCATGATCACCCGTTTGGGTGTTTTCCTTCCTTTTTCAAACTTTGAGATATCTGTTTTGCATCACTGCCGAGTTGCCCCTACCCAGCTTCACCCCAATTCTTGGGATTTTTTGAAAATTTACCAATTTATTAGCCAGGCTTTGGAGTTTCCGACTTCTTTGAAGATTTTTTTCTATCTCTTCCACATGACCAAACCCTTCAGTGGGCTAAACAATAAGCAACAATGGGCGTCTTTCCGAGCCATACAGGGTCGGAGAGTTTTTACCCTTTTTGATGAATCCTTTCATGACTTTAAAAATTATTTTTTCAAAGTTCAAGCCGTAGAGGGTCACCATCCCTTTTTTCTGGATGATAATTCTTCTCCCCGATTTCCTTTATACTGGCTGGAGGCCTCCCCCTGTGAGAAATATGGTCTGGATGACCTGGATGAGGTAGAAGCAGCCATTGTGGGGTTCCTCCGAGAAGTGTGGGGGAGGGCCCCATACTTGGACACAAAAAAGTTTCTCCAGGGGTCTCCGACCTTTGTCCAGGCACAGCTAGGTAGCTTTTATTTGTTTGTTAGATTTTCGACTTGTCTGACTGACTTTTTCGACTTGTCTGATCTATCTGTTATTGTCCTTTCAGAGATGGCAAAGGCAAACGCTCAGGAGTCTTACCAAAGGGTCCAGGAGGCTAAAGCAAGATCTCGTGCCAGGACTGGTGGCGCCAAGGGCGGTTATCTCTCCTCCTCCTCCTCCTCGGAACGTTGGGACTCCCTCTCAGCCCATTGTAATTTCTTCTTCAACTTTCTCTCAGCCGCCCCCCTCTGCTCGACCTTCTCCTGAGCCAGAGAATAAGAAGCGCAAGACCTTAGAGTCTGGCTCTTCTGGTGAGGTGAAGGCGGATGCTCTTGCATTCATCCGAAAGAACATCTATCCCAATGTTCGTATAAGCATGGATGATGTTTCTGTTCGGCGCCACCTTACCACTCTGGTTGAGGAGAGCCTTAAGGCGGCGGGGGTTTGTGGCAAACTCTTAGATATTTTCGAGAAGGCTCCTCTCAGCTCTTTAGGGATAACCTCAAGGGTCGAAGAGCTGGAAGGAAGGCTTCTCATATATCAGGAGCATGAGGGAAAGTTGAAGGAGGAAGTCGCCAAGCTGAGGGAGGAGAGAGATAACCTCCGGGAGAGGGAGAGAAAGTTGCAAGCCCAATGCCACATGGAGGTCGGTTTGAGGAAGACAGCACAGGATAGCTATCAAAGTTTGTTTAATGATCTTGTGTCTGTGAAAAATGATCTGCTGAATTCTCGGAAGGCATACGCCGAGTTGGAGGACTCTATTGCTGATGGCGCTGAGGAGGCTTGGAGGATCTTTAAGGAGCAGGTCGGAGTCATTGCTCCTGACTTGGACCTCTCTCCTTTAGATCCTGATAAGGTTGTCATCGATGGTACCATTGTGGATCCCCCTGTCCCCGAGATTATTTCCGAGTCAGATTTGAAGACTCGGGGGCAAAGGATTATAGAGTCTCCTCCTCGCCCTAAGGATGCCCCGAGTTCCTCCACAGTTCCTCCGACTTCCTCTTCATCTCCTATGGATGCCTCTCTTCCCGGCCCTGGTGGTGTTCCTCCTGGCTCTGGTGATGGTGATCCGGCTACTCTCCTTCCTAAAAAATAATTTTGTTGGCTATATGGGGGCCCGGCCTGTGGGTCCCCCCTTTTTTAAACTCTTTCTTTGTTTGTGTTGGTGGTGATTGAATAATTTCTTTTGGCCTTTTAAGGCCGTAAACAAAATATTTATAAGTACCATTTTTTGGATAAGGGTTTTGAGTTTCGGAAAATACCCTTTTTTGACTAAGGGTCTAAGTTACCTTATGCGTTCATGCTTCTCTGATTTCGAGCTTCCCTTTGATCTTTTCTGGAAAAACCTTTTTCTTTGGCTTTGTCTGCCTTTCTGAACCTTTTTATTTTAAGGATCTTTAGGGCAGCCTTTTAATCTTTTCTTAGGTTTTTTTCCTATCTCTTTTTGGTTATTCCTAGTACTCAATTTCGTTTTATTGAGTTTTTATGACTTAGGCTATTTTCGTGATTCATTTCTGTTTTACTCGGTTTCTCATTCCGACTTATAAGTCGGGATGTTTTCGAGTTTATTATGATCAACTTGTATAACCTCTTTACGCCGACTTGTACCTCGTCGTTTCATCCTGACGACCATCTAGGTCGGTCATGGGATTTTTACGTTTTGTCAAGCTTAAGTTGGCACGTTTCGTAGAAAGGAATAGAAAACAATAAAAAAGGAATTTATAAGAGATATTTGTAAGATGAAAAGATCTTTATTAATTGGGGGGGTGGGGGGGTACTTCATTGCTACTAAGGGTTTTTGACAGTCTATTTCCCTTAGCCCCTACTATGATGCCTCGTTAAAAACCCTTCTTCAGAAAAAACCCTTTGGTTCTGGGAAAAAAAATCATGAAGTTGGGAAAAGAGTACATCAGGGAGTAGAGTTCACTTTTAGCTATAGTACCTTTTCATATTACAAGCATGCCACGACCTTGGTAACTCGGTGCCGTCCAGGTCGGTCACTTTATAATAGCCTTTTCCTAAGATCTCATTGATTTTGTATGGTCCCTTCCAATTTGCAGCGAGCTTTCCTTCTCCTGATTTGTTGACTCCAATGTCATTTCTGATCAGGACCAAGTCGCTTAGGGTGAATGTTCTTCGGATGACTTTTTTGTTGTATCTTGTAGCCATCCTTTGCTTCAATGCTGCTTCTCTTATCTGGGCTTCTTCTCGGACTTCGGGGAGCAAGTCGAGCTCCTCTTTGTGCCCCTGTATATTCCCGATCTCGTCATGGAGGATCACTCTTGGGCTTTGCTCGCTGATTTCTATTGGGATCATGGCTTCTACCCCATAAACTAGTCGGAAGGGAGTTTCTCCAGTGGCGGATTGGGGTATCGTCCTGTAGGCCCATAGCACTTGGGGGAGCTCTTCGGCCCAAGCTCCTTTTGCATCTTGTAATCTCTTCTTTAGCCCTGCTAGTATGACTTTGTTGGCCGCCTCGGCTTGCCCATTGGCTTGCGGGTGCTCCACCGAGGTGAACTGGTGTTTGATTTTCATACTGGCTACTAGGCTTCTAAAGGTAGAGTCGGTGAACTGGGTTCCATTATCTGTAGTAATGGAATGAGGTATCCCATACCTTGTGATGATATTTTTGTAGAGGAACCTCCGACTTCTTTGAGCGGTTATGGTGGCCAATGGCTCTGCTTCTATCCACTTTGTGAAGTAATCTATTCCCACAATCAGGTATCTGACTTGTCCTGGCGCCTGGGGAAAAGGACCTAACAAATTCATTCCCCACTTTGCAAAAGGCCATGGAGAAGTGATACTGATGAGCTCCTCTGGCGGGGCCACATGGAAATTTGCATGCATCTGGCATGGTTAGTATTTTTTCACAAATTCTGTGGCATCTTTCTGTAAGGTCGGCCAGTAGAATCCTGCTCGGATTACTTTCCTGGCTAGTGATCTCGCTCCGAGGTGATTTCCGCAGATCCCACTGTGGATTTCTTCTAACACTTCGGTGGTTCTTGAGGTCGGTACACATTTTAATAATGGTGTTGATATCCCCCTTCTATAGAGGATATTTCTCACCAAAGTGTAATGTTGTGCTTCCCTTCGGATCTTCTTAGCCTCCTTTTCCTCCTTGGGGAGGATGTCGAATTTCATGTATTCGACCAAGGGGTTCATCCATCCGAGGTTTAATCCGACTACCTCAAGGACCTCTTGTTTGTCTTTTTCTTTTACAACGGAGGGTTTCTGGAGAGTTTCCTGGATCAGGCTTCTGTTATTCCCTCCTGGTTTGGTACTTGCTAACTTGGATAGGGCGTCTGCTCTGCTATTTAGATCCCGAGTTATATGTTTGACCTCGGTTTCTATAAAGCGCCCAAGATGTTCCAGAGTTTTTTCCAAGTACTTTTTCATATTTTGGTCCTTCGCCTGATACTCTCCACTTATCTGGGAGGTCACCACTTGCGAGTCGCTGTATATCATCACTTTTGTAGCACCGACTTCTTCCGCCAGCTTCAATCCAGCAATCAGAGCTTCATATTCTGCCTGATTATTTGAAGCTGGGAATTCAAATTTGAGGAAAACTTCTATCTGGGTTCCCCTTTCATCCACCAATATTATGCCTGCACCGCTTCCTGTTTTGTTCGAGGATCCATCTACATAGAGTTCCCATGTAGTTGGTTTTTCCTCTTGGTTTCCTGCGTATTCTGCGATGAAGTCGGTGAGGCACTGGGCTTTAATCGCCGTCCGAGCTTCATACTTCAGGTCGAACTCGGAGAGCTCTATTGCCCATTGAACCATTCTCCCTGCAACATCCGTCTTTTGGAGGATTTGCTTCATGGGTTGGTTCGTGCGGACTCTTATTGTGTGAGCTTGAAAGTAAGGCCGTAGTCTTCGTGAGGCCACTACTAAGGAGTAGGCAAACTTCTCCAGTTTGTGGTACCTTAGCTCAGGGCCTTGTAGAACTTTACTGATGAAATATACTGGGTGTTGTCCAACCTCGTCTTCTCTGATCAGGGCCGATGAGACGGCCTTGTCTGCTACAGATAAGTATAGGACGAGGTCTTCCCCAGCTATAGGTCGGGTCAAAATAGGAGGTTGGCTTAAGAATCTTTTGAACTCCTGGAACGCCTCCTCGCATTCAGGAGTCCATTCAAACTGACATCCCTTTCTCAATAAAGAGAACAGTGGGAGGGATTTTAGCGCCGATCCTGCCAAAAATCTGGAAAGGGCTGCAAGTCGGCCATTCAACTGCTGGACCTCTCTTAAACAAGTCGGGCTTTTCATCTCTAGGATAGCTCTACACTTGTCGGGATTAGCTTCAATCCCTCTTTGTATTAGCATAAACCCTAGGAATTTTCCTGCCTCTACCGCGAAGGCACACTTTGCAGGATTTAGTCTCATCCCGCCCAACCTTATGGTGTCAAAGACTTGTGAGAGGTCAGACAAGAGGTCGGCTTCTTTCTTGGTCTTTACCAGCATATCGTCGACGTATACTTCCATTAGGCTCCCTAGGTGAGAGGCAAACACCTTATTCATCAGCCTCTGATATGTGGCCCCTGCATTTTTCAATCCGAATGGCATGATCACGGAGCAAAAATTAGCTCTGGGCGTGATGAATGATGTTTTCTCCTGGTCTGGCTCAAACATCGGGATTTGGTTATACCCCGAGTAGGCGTCCATGAACGACAAGTATTGATACCCCGAGCTGGAGTCCACTAGGGTGTCAATACTTGGCAGTGGATAAGGGTCCTTGGGACATGCCTTATTTAAGTCGGTGTAGTCGACACACATTCTCCATTTGCCATTTTGTTTTTTGACTAGCACTACATTGGCTAGCCATGTTGGGTACTTGACTTCTCTAATGAAGCCGGCTTCTAGGAGCGCTTGTACTTGCTCCTCTACTATTAGGGCTCGCTCTGGGCCGAGCTTGCGTCTTCTCTGTTGTACAGGTCGGGACCCCGGGTAAACCGAGAGCTTATGGGACATGAGCTCGGGGTCTATCCCAAGCATGTCGGAGGCCTTCCAGGCGAAGAGATTGGAGTTATCTCTTAGGAGCTTAGTCAACCCTTGTTTTAGGGTTTCCCCTAGGTTGGCCCCTATGTGAGTATTTTTTCCCTCCTCTTCGCCGACCTGTATCTCCTCGGTTTTTCCTCCCGGTTGTGGACGCAGCTCCTCTCTAGCCCTTGCGCCTCCGAGCTCTACTGTGTGAACTTCTCAGCTTTTTTCTCTCAGGTTTAGGCTTTCATTGTAGCATTTCCTTGCCAATTTCTGATCTCCCCTTACCGTTGCTATCCCCGCTGAAGTCGGGAATTTCATACAAAGGTGAGGGGTGGATACCACCGCTCCGAGTCGATTAAGGGTAGTCCTGCCAATTAAAGCATTATATGCTGACCCTACATCGATGACTATGAAGTCTATGCTCAGAGTTTTTGATTTTTCCCCTTTTCCAAAGGTGGTGTGGAGGGGCAAAAACCCTAGTGGCTTTATTGGCGTGTCACCTAGTCCATATAAGGTGTCGGGGTAGGCTCTTAATTCTTTCTCATCCAACCCTAGTTTGTCGAAAGCGGGCTTAAAAAGAATGTCCGCTGAGCTTCCTTGGTCTACTAGGGTTCTGTGGAGATGAGCATTTGCTAGGATCATAGTTATTACCACTGGATCATCGTGTCCAGGGATTATTCCTTGTCCATCTTCATTTGTGAATGAAATGGTAGGGAGGTCGGATGACTCTCCTCCGACCTGGTAGACTCTCTTGAGATGTCTTTTGCGAGAGGATTTGGTGAGTCCCCCTCCCGCGAACCCTCCTGAGATCATATGGATATGTCTCTCCGGAGTCTGCGGTGGTGGGTCTCTTCTATCCATATCGTCTCGCTTTCTCTTCCCATGACTGTCCGACCTTTCTATGAGATATCTGTCGAGCCGACCTTCCCTAGCCAGCTTTTCTATCACATTTTTAAGGTCATAGCAGTCGTTTGTGGAGTGACCATATATTTTATGGTACTCACAGTAGTCGCTGCGGCTCCCCCCTTTTTTATTTTTAATGGGTCTGGGGGGTGGTAGCCTTTCAGTATTGCAAATCTCTCTGTATACGTCCACTATAGAGACCTTTAGAGGAGTATAAGAGTGATATTTTCTTGGTCTATCGAGACCGAGTTCTTCTTTCTTTTTGGTTTCCCTCTCTCTTTCTTTTGTTGAGGGAGGGTGCCCAGGTCGCCAACTCAGGTCTCTTAACTTAGCATTTTCCTCCATGTTGATGTACTTTTCAGCTCTTTCCTGTACATCACTTAGAGAGATGGGATGTCTTTTGGATATGGACTGTGAGAAGGGACTTTCTCTGAGCCCATTGACTAGCCCCATTATGACTGCCTCGGTGGGCAGGTCTTGAATCTCTAAACATGCTTTGTTGAACCTTTCCATATAGGCTCGTAAGGATTCTCCGACCTCCTGTTTTATTCCCAGGAGGCTTGGTGCATGTTTAACTTTGTCTTTCTGGATAGAGAACCTCATCAAGAATTTTCTTGAGAGGTCTTCAAAACTGGTGACCGACCTCGTGGGGAGGCTGTCGAACCACTTCATCGCTGCTTTTGACAAGGTTGTCGGAAAAGCTTTGCATCGCGTAGCATCGGAAGCGTCAGCCAGATACATCCGACTTTTAAAGTTGCTCAGATGATGCTTTGGATCAGTGGTTCCGTCGTAGAGGTCCATATCGGGGCTTCTAAAGTTTCTCGGAACTTTTGCCCTCATTATGTCCTCACTAAAAGGATCTTCCCCTCCTATGGGGGACTCTTCTCTACTATCACGGGAGTTCCGACCTTTGAGGGAGGATTCTAGCTTTAAGAGTTTTTCCTCTAACTCTTTTCGTCTATCCATCTCCTCTCTTAGGCGCTTTTCTATCTCCTTTTGTCGCTCCCGTTCCTGTTCTAGCTGTTCCAAACGATTTTGGTGAATATGGACTAACCCCATGAGCTCAGTTGAATGGGACTGTCCGTCCTTCTCTGACTCACGGCCTTCTGAGGAATTCACCTTCGGGGTTTTGACTCCGGAGGTTCCTTCTTTGTGTTGATCGTTGGTTTCCTGATGGAGGGTTAGGTCCGCGTCACTATTTCTGGTGTCCAGATTCTCTTGTTCAGAATCTGTTTCCACATGACCCTCCTCAGGGGATCCGTCCGCCATCACTGGTTGATCTCTCGGGTCCCCGGCAACGGCGCCAATGTTACGGTAGGTAACCGGAGATTAATGGGCTGGATGGCGCTGGTTGGCCCAATCGTCTGAGGGAGGAAGCCTTTGTCAGGGTCTGCACCTTGGGGGCCTCCGTCCGACTTGTGAGTATGAGTGAATGGGGGGTGGTACCTGCAAAGACACTCTGATGCCTAAGTCAGCAAAGGGGTTAGCAGGTCTAGAGAGTATTGGAACTTAGAGATACCTGAGGAGTGTCAGTGTATTTATAGTGGTGAACCAATAACCACCGTTGGAGTAGTGCCACCTTTCTAGGGTGTTAACCGTCCCTTTATCTTAGGGAAGTTAAGATATGGCTCGTGAAAGTGGTTAGAGAGATTCTAGGGGCAGTTACTCATTCAAATGAGTGCTTATCTGCCAGCTAACCCTCGTTCCCGACTTCCTTAGAGCAAGTCGTGGTGCAAACCGACTTTGTAGCGGTTGATTTGGTGCAGGGTGAGGCTCAACCCTTTGGGTTTGGCCTTCTTACTTGGATCCTGGGCCCTAGCGTTGGGACAGGGTATGAACAGTTATGTATTTGAAATTATAAATTATATATATATAATTATGACAGTTATATATGTGAAATTATAAATAAAAAAATAAAATTTGAGCATCGAACAAAATTATAAGAAAATAATATTTTATCAATAAAGATTGAACACAAACAAATTTGAGGATGATCCATTTTTTGTTTAAAATAATAATGTATTGGAGCTATGAACATAATGTAACACCCTAACTACCAAAGCTCACGCTTCCGGCTGCGCAACTCTGATAGCTCGGACATTACGACGACTTTTATACTATTTAATATTAAAATATGAGTCTGTTTGAAACTTTAAACTGCAACACCACTCCCACAAATACTTTCGCTATACAGCATACATCCATACATACCATACAACTTACAACAACTCATAAAGAGTACATCTATATATCATATTTTAATATTAAATAGTATAAAAGTCGTCGTAATGTCCGAGCTATCAGAGTTGCGCAGCCGGAAGCGTGAGCTTTGGTAGTTAGGGTGTTACAAGATGGTATCAGAGGCAGAACCCGGATCGATGTGCCAGCGAGGGCGCTGGACTCCCTTAGGGGGGTGGATTGTAAGGCCCACATCGGTTGGGGAGGGGAACGAAGCATGCCTTATAAGGGTGTGGATACCTCTCCCTAGCATGACGCGTTTTGACGAGTGAGTGTGGGGGACTTCGGCTAGCATCCCTATCGTCAAAGGCAAAACCGTGAGGCCTTGTGTGCCAAAGCGGACAATATCGTGCTAGCGGGTGGTCTGGGCTGTTACACATAATATACGTAAGAATTTATATTAGAGTTATAAGTTTCTATTGCAATTAAATTGCTATATTGCTATTGCTATTGGAGTTATAAGGATTGATTTGTCGCAGGTGTGAGTTTCACTTAAAAGTTTGTTGTTAGTTAATAGATTGCTGTATATATAATATGAGATTTAAATTTTTGTTTTCTATTATTTATTTAAATGGATAAATAAATTGATCACTTGATCTATCCAAATTATTATTATGAGATATATCTTTATTACATTATATAAAATGAAAAATTTTTTGCATTAAATAATAAAAACTTTTA
Source organism: Arachis hypogaea (assembly GCF_003086295.3). Taxonomy (NCBI): domain Eukaryota; kingdom Viridiplantae; phylum Streptophyta; class Magnoliopsida; order Fabales; family Fabaceae; genus Arachis; species Arachis hypogaea. Next base: position 8,048,695 of record NC_092050.1, read on the forward strand.
CCCATATTAAAAATAATTAACAATATCATTACCATATAGATGTAAACTAATGTTACTCATCCAACTAAATAAATGTCAAGAATCAAGAATGAAAGATTTGAACTGAATTGTATTAGACTATTAGTTACTAAATATTTCAACGAAAATATTTAATAATAAAAAATTAATAAAAAAACTGTCAAAATATATTATTTTAACTTTTAATATATAAATTCTAAAACATTAAAATGATATCCTTAAAATTAAATGACCAAGATATTGGTATTAATTATTATTCCTTACTTACAATATATTGTTAATAATTACTCTATGTTATGAGGGAAAGTATCATTAAGTGTGTATTTTTTTAATAGTTTATGATTCTTTAGTTACGTAACTTACTTAAAAAGACTATGATATATGAATATGGGACATGATATAATATGAAACATCTAGGCACATAAATTTAAAATTTTTATAAGATACGAGAATATGATATATATATATAAAAAAAAGTTTGATAACAAAAAATTTGTAGTTATAATTAGTCAAAATTTTTCATAATTTACTTTATTTATATTATTTAATAATAATTTTATTTTTTATCCCACTCTCTTATCATTTTATTTATCATATTCTTATTAACTCTACTTATTAATGATATTAATTATAATATCATATCCCTTACTATTAGACATTCTTATAATACTTAATATTTTTTTATAACTTAATTTTTATATTTAAGAATACAATAATAATAATAATAATAATAATAATAATAATAATAATAATAATAATAATAAAAATAATAATAATAATAAAAGAACGATAATGATAATATCAATTACATGCAATAATTGTAATTGATTCTTATCCGTTAAAGTATTTATCATGACTTAATGGAAATATGAAACATGAAAACTATCCTAATATATACCTTCCGCTTAATTCAATTATGTTCATTCAAAAATCACAAGAATAATACCATTGCAAGCACAATAGTGTATAAGCCAAAAATTTTACAAGAAGTCGCATTTATCATTGCAAATAATATAGCATTTGAATTCGACCTTAATACGATACATATAGCAAAAGGTGCCGAAGAATTTGAACAGACTGACTCACCCAACGAGATTGTTGTCAGTCAACCAATTTTCAAAAATATGAAAAGTCACACTAGCTTTGATGAGATATGATAATAAACTGATTTTTTGTGTGTTTTTAGATGCATAATTATAGTATAGTAAATGTACTAACTAAGTTCATACGCATAACATTCATAAGTTCATATACATAACATCCATAATTACATATAACTAACATTTAAAAATTAAATTCGTGTTTATTAGATATTAGATCCATACACATTATTTTTTAGTTTCTGTACACAAGTAACTATCAAGTTAACATATATTTTTAAATTTTATCATAATTAAATTTAAAAAAATGTCAAATTCTTAAATTAATTTATTCAATTGATAAATTTACTCATAATATTCATAAATTCATACACATAATATCCATAATTTCATATTAATAACATCCATAATTTTATACTCATAATATTCATAATTTTATACATATGATGTCTATAATTAATAAATTTTTATAATTAATATTACCAAATTTTAAACTATGCGTCTTATTATATTTTTCAAATTATCTCATATGTGCACTAAAGGTCATGATTTTAATTATTATAATATTTTTATTTAATATTCATATGTTTGTTTATTTACTAATTTTAATATGATGAATTAATGATTATTTTTAAAAATTTATTTTTTAATTTTTGTTTATATTTTATTTTTTATTTTTTAATAGTTTATATATAAAATATGAGTTATATAACAGAAGTTGTTAAAATTTTTTAATTTAATCTCCATAATTTTTGTAGAAAAATTACATTTTAATGGGTAATAAACTAATACTATGATTGAGAAATGTTAGGAATTTAATTTGGAGAAATTGAAATTAATTTTGGAAAGAACATTAATGACTCAAAATACCCAGAAGAAAATGTGGGTGATAAAGAGAATAAATGATAAGGAGGTGTATGTCACTTGCTTATTAAAAGAATGAAAATTTTTACGTAACATTTTTATATTGTAATTATTCTTTGGCTACTTAGCAATTAGCATCACTCATTCACTCATATATAAAATATAAAGTATTTTTTAGATCAATTATAATGATATTTTAGTATTTTATTTATATTAAAATATAAATTAATTTTTTAATTATTTTTAATATTTTTTAATTATATAAAGTATTTAAAATATTTTTTATTTTAATAACTAATAATATATATACTACTTTTAAACTCATTTTGATAATACATGTTAAGAATAAAGTTGAACACGCTGATACATGATGTAAGTTTGTCTAGGTAAGAGTGTCTGAAAAAGAATTTTTTATTTTTTAAAACACGATTAAACACAAAAAATATACATGCCAGATGAATGTCGTATCTAAAATGTGTCTAACACATAAAAATAACAAATAAGCAAAATATATGTACTTTATACAAATCTTAAAAAACAAAAACTTTTAATAAAAAAAAGTTAAAATTTATTATTTTTAACTTTATTTAATACACCCTGCAATGGTTAATCTTATGCGCTCTGCAGTTAATCCTTGTAAAGTTATTAATGATGCTATGATTTGATTTTTTTTTTTAAAGGGAGATATTAATGGTAATACTACTTATTCATTGAGTGCTCTATTAAAAAAAAATTTAATTTTTCCAAATATAGATATTAATATAATGGTAATAAACGATATGCTTTGAGTGCTCCATATATAGCAAGCTTATAACAAAAAATTATTTGCATATATAGCAAGCTTATAACAATTTTATACTGAACTCCATAACCTCTTTCAAGTATCAACAATTCTATTAGCATTTAGCAATATTTCATGGCACTTGAATTTGTCTTTTAACACAGCCTTGGTCAGATAGCGCCGATTTTCTTTCATGATTCTATAAATCCTCAATCTTTTTATTGTTTGACATTTTTATTTTTTTTATTTTTATTGTTTATTGCATTTATTTAGAGTTCTTTTTAAGTATCAACTACTATTTCTATTATTTTCGTCCATATTCATATTTTATTTTCTATTTTTTACCTAATAACAGTCAGTGTATAAAAATAATAAAATAATATGACTTGTATAGTAGATTTTATAAAAATATCTTTAATTTAACATTTATAATCTCACAAATATAATATTTATAATTTCACATTTATAACATATATAATTTTAAGTTATCACATATGTTTTAATAATCCATGGTTTCAAATTAAATTAAATTTTTATTTGATATCTATCTATCTATCTATCTATCTATCTATCTATACTAAAACTGGATTTTCTCCCAACTAATGAAGGTAAGGTGTCATCTTTTCGTGAGTTTTTTTTCCTCCAAAATAAATGTATTATTTTCTCTTCTAAATTTATTTTATAAAAATATCTTTATTATAATTATATTACAATTAACATTTAATGAATAATGCATAATTATACTAATTTAGAAAAATATCTTTATTATAAGTATATAAAATTAATATTTAATATATTATTAAATTAATTATCAATTTTTTAATTATTTTAATTATATTAATTTTAATTATATTGATACAATTCTAATTCTTATTCATTTTGCAATAATTTTATTAGTGGCAAGTTACTACATTAATGGTGACCCATTTATATTACAAATATATGATATGATGATATGATAATAATATGTAACACATTACCACACAGATCTTTACACCTAGGATGTAAAACAGAGGTGGCGAGGTGCTACGACTTCTAAAATTAAAATATATACATATAATAGCAGAAAGAATTTAATAAACTAGGAGCCTTGAAAAAAATGGGTAAAATTAAATCGCAAAATGAAAAGCGTAACGCTCTGGAAACGGAATAACTTGCGTGTGAAGAAAACTATAACTATCAAACATAAGATAATAAAAGTAGGAATAGAGAGAGCCAAAGATACAAAATAACAAGCTCCTAACTCAGCTCGCGAAGTTAGGGCTGATCGGAGAATATTTACACACATATATATACATATCCAAAACCCAAATGTACATAAACAAAATCCTGCCTCTCCATAAACCTCTAATAGGATCAGAAAGAATAAGTTATGCGGAGAGAAAGCTAAGTACATATATATGCAACTCTGTATAACAAAATAACCCAGTAACCACTTCGCTTCAGAAGTCTAGACGCCTAACGAGATGCCTCTCGACCTACATCTAAAAAACAACAACATAGTATAGGGTGAGAACCAGAGGTTCTCAGTATGGTAAAGGTGCCATACACATAATATATAAGGTCCCGGGAATGCCAGAGGCAATCCTAGAATGCCGATACTTATATTATAGAGCTTAAAGTATTAAACAAAAGTCATAAAAGGTGGTTTTCTAAGAGTTTCTAAACCTAACTTAACTTAACCTTAAAATCTAAGTCCCATACTGCCATTCCTCCATACCTCCATCTCCATCAGCATTTCACAGATAAATAAACAGATAAAAGCAAGCACAAGAAGGTTACAAATATTACAGGTAACAAATATACAATTAACATGGCAAGTACATTTAGGCACACCCAGTTAATGCACAAACAAGTAATTCAAGTAGTATGCATATGATGCATGCCTGTCCTATGGCTGATGAGGCTCATCTGTCGGTTATCCAGCCAACCCGACAAGTCCGAAAACCTTAGACTGTCTCTCGACGTGCATCCCCAAGAGTCTATGCATAGCTTTTCTTAAATAATTAATATTGCTCAATGGGGGTTAACATTCCCGGGAATTTATAAGTGCCCGGTCACCTTTACGTCATAGGGTCAACAGAGTATCGAGTTTTCAACTTGGTACACGTAGTGGCAAGCCACAGTACTTTATCCAGGGAATCTCGTATCTCAGATCATTTAATCATTCAAACAAAATATCATACATGATCATTCATTTGATTATCAAGCCAAGTATCATACATAATCATCCGTAACATTTCATAATCAAGTCTTCACTTTCCTTTTTAGCTTTACTTCACCGCCAAGTTATTCCCATTTCCTAGCTTCATCTGATTATCAGGTTTAATACTATTATCAATGACTAAAAGAATAAAAATAGAGGTTTAAAAGTTTGAGATAGAGTTCAGAATGCTAAAAATCATATTTGCTGAAATAGGGCCCATGCGTACACGTGGCTCACGCGTGCGCGTGGGAACATAAAACTACAACTCGCGTGCGCGTCCCTTTGCCATGCGTACGCGTGGGTGAAAACTTCATGTCACGCGTGCGCGTGGATCACGCGCACGCGTGGATCACACGCACGCGTGGACATGCTTGCTAGCCCCTTACGCGTACGCATGGGACCAGTCGCGTACGCGTGGACGTGCGTTCTTTGAAAAAAAAACAGATTCAATAGCAGAGCTGCAGAATTGTAAGAAAAATAGTTTTGGGGTATGATCTTTCAACATCCATAACTACTTCTTCGATTTAAAGTATTTTTCACCCGTTCTTCGAATGGCATAAACTTCACAAATCCAATTTTTATTTCAAAACAAGTTGAAAACAAATTGAGAGTCCGAAAGCCAAGTTATGTCTCGCCGAAGTTCGGTCAAAAACCAACTTTGGTAAACTTGTAAAACCTCTTTCCTCATTCAAACAATTTCCATGTTTCCAACACAATAACCTACACATGCTAACATCAACAAATCCTTCTTCCTTAACACCATAACCACCATGAAAATCACCTTTCACACCAACAACAATCACATATACATATGCCAAATCTACCATCAATAATTGCATATACACATGCCAAATCTCACAATCAAACCATAGTTCATGAATTACATATTTATGTCCTCAAATCCATGATTAACAATTTTGTCAATTCTTCAACTAATCAGCACCATATCAATCCATATTTAATAACAAAACACTAAACCACAATATACACATACGTTCCAACTTATCCTACGGTCATCTAGTTTATGTTTTCATAGAACATTATATATTAAATGCAAGAAACCTAAACCATACCTTAGCCGATTCCCACGTAACGATAAAGGCAATTTATTTAAAACCAATCACAGCCCCAAAACCTCAACTACACAGCTTCTTCCAAGTTTCGGTATTCACAATTTCAAGCTCCAATTATTTATTCACAACCTAATACACATTTATAACACATATATACCCAATTTAATACTCAAAGCTCAAATTCAATGAAATTAAAATAGAATTATGGTATTCTCACCTTACTCAAGCTTCACATAAGCAAGAGTGAACGTTTTCCTCAAGCTAATTGGATCCTAAAACATCAGAAATCAAAGAAATTCAACATTCCTACTCAATTTTTGAAAATTTGGGGGAAGAGGAGACTGAGAGTGATTAAACAAGTTACTAATGAAATTGTTCCGGTAGAAATGTAGAGCTCGACGCGGTGGACGCGTGGCCGCAAACAGTGCGGCGATCGGAGCTCAGACGGAGAAGTTACGGCATTCGGGAGTTGACGCAGGGGTTTCGTGCCCTTCTCTCCCCCTCTCTGGTATGCTGCTGTTTCTGCTATGTTGGTGAAGGAAATGAGCTTTAGGCTCATTTAAATGCTGAACCGGTTGGGCCCACGGTCCGGTTCAACCGGTTCGTCTCGTTCGGCCCAATCTTGGGCCGATTTCTTCGAAATTGGTGTCAAAATTATCGTTTCGATGAGCTCTATCCTAATTTAATATTATATTCTCATTTCTAATCTTATTTATTAAAAACTAATTTATCGACTAATTATTTACTAATTTAACGGGGTTTACATAATATGCTAATGGCATCGCCGGTTATTCTAATCATTATAAAATTCTTTTCAATGCACGGGTTATTTTGTACTTATAAGTCTTTTTAATAATAATAATAATAATAATAATAATAATAATAATAATAATATGATATGATAATGGCACGAATTATTCTAATCACGATAAAAATCTATGATTCTAATGATGATATGATAAAATCTTATAATTTTAATAAAATAAATATATGATGAATAACATAAATAATAAAAAATTTACTTAATAATAATTAAACTATATAATTATTTTTGTTCTAATAAAGGCTATATATAGTATTTTTTGTGGTTTATGAGCCTAGATTTGAGAGTTAACTCATTTTTTTTAATTTGTTATTCTTCCTTTACTACTTCATAGAATAAGAATGTATTTTTCGTTCTTTATCGAAGTTGATTCTTTTAAGGTATAATTTATAAGTATTTTTGATATTTTTTATATACTCATTCTATTATATTATTTTTTTTGTCTAATGTTCCAGTGCGATTGTCTTTTACCGCAATCGTTTACAATGCACTACATCCATGAAATACCACATCGAGTTGTATTCACTGATTTGGATTCTAACTACATGGATGTAAGCATCCAACGAAGAGGTCGTAAACTCTATTTTACCGAAGAATGGTTGGATCTACTCACATATTATGACCAACCTAAAGTTAGTTTTCTTGGGAAGAGCTTGATTTTTTATTGAGAAATTGTTTTCACGGAGTTTTGTAGGTCAAGTTCAAGTTCCATCCCTTCCATGCTTTCTACATCTGTACGAAAATTTTTGAAGTGGAGCACGTAATGAGATTGAATTCCCTCAATTTAAGTTCAGTTTTGGTAAATTTGTGTCAAATTCGGAGATACAATTTCAATTATTGGTAATATATTCAAATTTTCTTATTTTAAACTTTTCGTAATTAAAATAATTTTATAACATACATATTGTGATTTTTTTCAGAAATTACCGGTCTTCTTTTGCATCAATGCAATACCATTGAGGAGAATAAGAGTCAGTTTAGTTTCTCGGTGTGGCAATTCTATACCTTGCCGCATTGCATGGATAGCGGATGATGAAGTTTATTTAACAAGGGAATGGTCTAAATTTATACGAATTCTAAATGTTTGAACTTACAATGTTGTTTTAGTTGGTTGTCGTTACGAGAATGACTCTAATCTATACGTGTCTAAGGACTAGAATAGATTAAATATTATTTAAAAAAATTATTTCTAATTATATTACAATTAGCTCATGAATAATGTATGATTATATTAATTTAAGAAAATATCTTCATTATAATTATATCAAATCAATATTCAATGCATTATTAAACTACTTATCAATCATCGATATTTTTAATCATTCTAATTATATTAATTGATATAGTTCTAATTCTCATTCATGTGCAATAATTTTATTAGTAGATAGTTTATGCACACATTAATATTAATGGTGACATATTTAATTTGATATCAATTAGTGGATAATAATAATAATAATAATAATAATAATAATAATAATAATAATAATAATAATAATAATAATAATAATAATAATAATAAGGTTTAATTACTCTGTTAGTCCCTATAATTTGTGAAATTTTCAATTAGGTCCCTATACTTTTTTTCCTTTTAATTAGGTCCCTATACGTTAATTTTTTTTCAATTTAGTCCCTATTAACGTTAAACGTAAAAAAAAATGTTAGTGAATTGTGAAATTACTTGTATACCTTTAGGGACCTAATTGAAAAGAAAAAAAATATAGGGACCTAATTGAAAATTTAGTAAAACTATAAATATTCAATGAAAGATATTCCTATAATCCCTATTCACACTACAAGAAATTACCGGAATAGCAACCGATTTAGTGATTGATTTTTCTTGAAAATCAGTCACTGAACCCTTAGCCACTAATTTCTGAACTAAAAATCTAAATCGGTCACTAACTCGGTCATTGTTTCTAATTTTATAATTATAGATTTTTACTAATTTCAGATTAACCACTATTAAAACTAAATTTTCATAAATAATTATATTTCCACAAAATATAAAAGGAATTGAGCATAGATTAATTTTTCAAATAAATACCACAACATTTACAATGTCTACATAGAAATATAGAATTTAACATATTGAAAATTTCTAAATACATTAAATTTATGATCCACAATCTAGACTAAAACATGGTAAAAATAATTCATGAACATAACTATACTCTATTCAATATCTACTTAGACCAAACAATTGTATCTATCCCAACTTGTAAAGTCTGGTATAACATTCCAACTGGAAAATTGACTTAAAGATTCTTCACCATAGCAAGGTGCTTCATGCATGCTTTTGTACAAAGTTGAATCAAACTTTTAGGCCCTCATAAAGATAAAAGCTCGACTTAGATTCCATACTTACGTTCCAAAAGGACATTCTCTTCCTAACTCTCCAGCAAAGAGAACACCTGCAACCAACATATCACTCTCAATTAAAACATAATAGAACAAATCTTGTAGTATGTGAAAAAGCTCAAATCCCATGTACTCTTCAAGTTGTTTTTCCAATGAATCACAGAATCAGCAAAAATTAATGTCTTAATCAATAAATGTTACTTGTCCTTCATTGACGAAATCACAACGGAAGAGCTACAGCTGGAAATCACTGACATTTCTAGTTCCATTTCTTTTCCATATTTTAAAACTTATCAATCTCCAAACTTTAGACCAAATGCTGAAATCACAATGAGCCAACTTTAATATCAAATGCTGAAATTACAATGAGCCAACTTCAATCATCAGAACCCACTTTTTAGTAGTAAGGACCACATTAGACACACCAATATTTCAACTATTGCCGCTATTTTTAGTGACTCTATACTGCATGGTATAGATGAGTGACCTTATCATATTTTCTTTGGACCTGAGAAGATCCAAATTGTTACAAAACCTTAACTACTTTAATGCACAGAAGAATTGGCATCACCCTATTATTCACACATAATGTTTCCCATTCATTGATGGCTCTCAAACAGGATATTTGCTATTATTAATGCCCAAATAAGACACAGGAAGTTGATAATTCTTATGATCCAATTAATATACATATAGCAGAGTAAGGACACATGAAAAGACACTACTTAGCAGAGTAAAAAATAATGTTGAACAGGCCAAAATTAATTGAAATTTGGTCAGCTTGCTTCAAACCATTGTTTGAGATTCCTCACCTGTTTTGGCAGATCGAGGCACGGCGAGGCGCGGCACGGTGAGGCGAGGCCCGGCGATGCACGACATGGTGAGGTGCGGGGCGGTGCAGCGTGGTGACGCGAGGCGGGGCACAGTGATGGCTTCGACGGGCAAACAACGCAGAAGACCACAGAACAGAGCAGCGCAGGGAGAAGGATGCGACAGACGGCCGACCACCATGCCTCCGCCACGGACGACAACGACGACTATGGATGAAGACTGTAACAGCCCAGACCACCCGCTAGCACGATATTGTCCACCTTGGCACACAAGGCCTTACGGTTTTGCCTTTGACGATAGGGATGCTAGCCGAAGCCCCCCACACTCACTCGTCAAAACGCGTCATGCTAGGGAGAGGTATCCACACCCTTATAAGGCATGCATGCTTCGTTCTCCTCCCCAACCGATGTGGGACCTTACAATACACCTCCCTAAGGGAGCCCAACGCCCTCGCTGGCACATCGATTCGGGCTCCGGCTCTGATACCATCTGTAAGAGCCTAGACCACCCGCTAGCACGATATTGTCCGCTTTGGCACACAAGGCCTCACGGTTTTGCCTTTGACGATAGGGATGATAGCCGAAGCCCCCACACTCACTCGTCAAAATGCGTCATGCTAGGGAGAGGTATCCACACCCTTATAAGGCATGCTTCGTTCCCCTCCCCAACCGATGTGGGACCTTACAATCCACCCCCCTAAGGGAGCCCAGCGCCCTCGCTGGCACATCGATTCAGGCTCCGGCTCTGATACCAGCTGTAACAGTCCAGACCACCCGCTAGCACGATATTGTCTGCTTTGGCACATAAGGCCTCACGGTTTTGTCTTTGACGATAGGGATGATAGCCACAGCCCCCCACACTCACTCGTCAAAACGCGTCATGATAGGAAGAGGTATCCACACCCTTATAAGGCCTGCTTCGTTTCCCTCCCCAACCGATGTGGGACCTTACAAATACTACGAACTGATGGAGAAGAAGTGCAGGGCACACGACCTTCAGAGAGCAAGTTAGGGCTGCATAGGGTTTTTTTATTTAGGGTAAAATATCAGGGGTTCTTTTGGTATTTTAAAAAAATAGATGTATGTTCAACTAGTTACTATAACTAATTCATAAGAATATTCATTTTTTAAATAGAATATTCTGTTATCTTAAACGTTATACTCACGGTAAGGACTTAATTGAAAAAAAATAACGTATAGGGACCTAATTAAAAGGAAAAAAAGTATAGGGAACTAATTAAAAATTTCGCAAAACTATAGGGACCAACAGAGTAATTAAACCTAATAATAATAATAGAAAAGGTCTGCACGGTACATGCATTATATTTTAAACAGGTAAAACATATTTTAAAAAAAATTAGAGTATCAATAATAAATTGTGATTAATATCAATATCAATAATTAATTTTTATAATTATTTGTGTACTACTAAAAGTTATATATAGTATTTTTTTGTAGAATAAAAAAGGTTGTGATTCATAACATTTTCGTGAAGTTATATCGTATGGACAAAAGATTAATTAGATAACAAATTGAATTTAACTAATATATTTTATTTTCTGCTCATATTTTTTTCATTAGTTATTTTACTTTTTATATTTATAGTAAATATTAAATATATAAAAGAAAAAAATAATATTGAATGTTATCTATTTTATTTATTTAGAATCATAATTAAATTTGATATAATTATAGTAAGTATCTAGAATTAATAGTAATATGATATTATAATTTTAAGTTATAGTATAATAAAAAAAACGTAGCAATTTATGTATGCTTCCTATATAGCAATAATATTATATATATTTATATATCTCCTCTTTTAGCTCTTTTCTAAAAATATTGGCATATAATTAATGTAGATAACATATATACTAAGCAAATATCTTCATTGAATTAATCATAACGGTTAATAAAATATAATGGCATAAATTTTACCTAATTGTAGCAAGTATTTCTATTGAAAATATTAGCTAATTATTACCGTGTACAATTAATGTGTGTATATATATAAGGAGTAATAGTGAATTGTTACAATTATTTATTATCTAGAAAATTCGTACCACAAACATAGATGTTCTTCTGTTTATTATTTTTCATACCTAATGGCTACTAGCTATGATTCTATCAAAAGTGTTACCTATGGTAGATTATGTAATGAAAAAGTTTGGAAAATAAAAGCAAGAATTATAAGGTTATGGAAAGTCCCATCCAAATTTGACAAGAGCAAGACGGCTTACATAGAAATGGTTCTCATGGATGATAAGGTAAGTTAATTATTTTTCATGATTCTTTCAAGTAATGCTAGGTCCATTTTATAAATATTTTTTGTTCATATTTTAAATTTATTTGATAAGTAAACCCTTACACGAATTAAAAACAGTGTGATTTCATGGATTTATAAGTGCTAATAGCCTTTATATTTAATTTATTTTACAGTATGATAAAATTCATTATTCAATCAAGAATTATTTGGCGAAAATGTTTGAGAATGATCTGATCGCGGGGAAGGTTTTATGTCTTCTCAAATTTTCTGATTGAGGAATCAAGCTGAATTTATCTACTGACTGCACACGTGTGTAGAATAACTTTTAAGAATGAGTCATGTATAATAAATACAATTGATGATCATAAAATTCTTGACAATCATTTTAATTTTCTTGCTCATGTTGATATATTGAGACAAACAAATAAAAAATCTAACTTATTTGTACGTAGTAAATTTGTATTATTATGTTATTCATTTATTTGTTCTTAATTTGATGTTTTTAATTTGTTTTTTTTTTTTCAATTAGATGTTATTGAACTCTTGACTGGAAAAGAAGAGCTTATATCATGGTCAAAAGCAAGAAAAAGTGGCCATTATATTGTGGTTGATTTTCATGATTTGCAGTATGTGAAATTTTAATATTTCACAAAGAGATTTTGTTTTGTAATAATTATTTATTCATATGCAAAGTCTTTTATTTTTTCTATTATATATTACTACTTATTTCTCTTAATTTATGTTTTTATTTAGAAATAAGAAAAAAAAAAGATGCACATTGTGAAATCAATTTGCAACTCAATTACTCGATTATTTACGTGATCACCAAGCAACCGAGTATATACTTATTCTTCAATTTGCAAAATTTAACAAAGATATTGGTAAGCATATTGATTTAATCTTTTATTTGACATGTTTATTTATATTATATTTGTAATTAAAGTATATTTATTTTTAGTTCACAGTAAACCAACATATAAAAATTTGTTGATGAATTTAACTATTACTAGATTATTTATGGTCACATTAAGTATATATGTCTGATTTATTGAAAAAAGTAAATTACTAAAATCGATTAATAACTATTTTATAGTTAATCTAATTAACAATAGATTAAGAAAAAACAAACAATGCATAATATATTTTTTATTAATTAAATTATCATAATTTAAATTAATTTTAAAAAAATAATTTAAAATTATAATTTCAATCTTATCCGTGCATGGTACGGGTAATTACACTTGTATATATATATATATATATATATATATATATATATATATATATATATATATATATATATATTGATTTTAGTCTGATTAATTAACAATTCTATTTAAAATGTTCCATAATTTTTTTTGAATAAGAGAGCTCAACACAATAAGTGGAGCAAGAACAACAAAAAGCAAATAAAAAAGTTTTAAAAAATTGCAAAAAAACTCATCAATAATTTTTTGTGCTCCTCCTTCTTTTAGTGTACTCCTTATTTTGTACTCCTAATTTTATACTCGTGGAAACATCTTCAACCACTCTAATCTTACTAAAACTCTGTCAATTTAATTGCAAGATCGCTAGGCGAAAGTCCATCAATTGCATATCTTCTTTTGTCCAATTCTTACTAAAACTTTGTTAATCTGACAGCATCCTTTCTCCCCTTCACCTGTACAATCTTGTTGAAGTCTCCCATAAAGGCTGACATAACTCTGCAATATAACTCAATTCCTCTCGTACAGAAAATTTCTCTTCTCTTGTATGAACTCCATACACCATAGAAAGCAAAATTGAAATTATTTTTAGTAAGACCCCTTCAACACACAACCAAAACTCCCCTTTTTGACAACGACTCATTTTTAACATTATTTCATCTCAAATTAATAGTAAACCACTTGAGGCACCCTCCGACTCAACATATTCTCATCTCGCAGCATCACTCCCCCAAATTCTTATTACATCAAACTTCGTCATTACCCGCCACTTAATCTCAAATAAACCCAACGTATTCAATTTGAATTTTCTTAAGATTTTTTACCATGCTCAATTTTTCATCACCCATTAACTTCTAACATAATTTTCTTTCACATTGCATTTTCTATTTTTATTTTATAATAGTTTATGTATAAAAATATGAATTGCATAGTATAAGTTGTTATAATGCTAGCAGGATTTATTTCAATTTTAGTTCACCAAATGTTAAATCTAAGATTAAAAAAAGCGCTCAACGCCCTTAAAGTGTAGTTTTTGGCTTTGGTAGGATTTTGCTGTTACAAAGTTTAATAGTGTCGACGGGTCAATGTCTTTATCAATAATTTGTGTGAGACTTTTAAATTAATGACTGGTCTTGGCTCACTAAGGCTATGTTTGGTTGGAAGGAAAGAAATAGAAAGGAAAGAAATAGAAAGGAAAGAAATTGAGTGGATTTTTATTTTTCTTAGATGTGTTTGGATGAAAGGAAAATAAGAAGGAAAGAAATGTTATAAAAAGACAACTTTATCCTTGTATTATAAAATACATTGAAAAAAGTAAAGGGGTAATATTGAAAGTTGTGAGAGAAAATAAGTTTTTCCTCCCTTTTCTTTTCAACATTGGAGAGAAAAAAATTGGTCGGTCCCACCAGTTTTTTTCCACCCATTTTCTTTCCTCTCCAATTTCTCTTCATAACCAAACAATAGAAAATGATCATTTTTCTTCCTCTTTTCTTTCCTCCCTTTTCTTTCCTTCCATTTTCTCTTCAAACAAACATAGTGTAAGTAACGTGTCAAATTATATATTAAATTACTCTTCCACTTTAGCCCATAACAATAATAAAGAAGTTTCGTGACCTACAAATTCAGCCCAACAGAATATATAAATTCAATTATAATTTTAGTCTTTATTATCTTATCTTTTCTTTATCTTATCTTTAGTTGTTCTTATCTTATCTTTATTTGCTTTTATTTTTCATAGAAAAATGCTCTATATATATTTAGTTTTACCCTCATAGTTTATAATTCAATTCAATTCAATCAATAAAAAAAAGAGGGGGCGCGTGGAGCGCAATAAGAATGCAGATGGAACTGCTAAAATAGATGCAGATTGAACTGCTGAAACAGAATCCAGACATGACTACTGGAGGAAGGTGCAGATAAAACTGTCAGAAGAAGGCGCAGACAAGCCATAGTGACTATTCCATGAATGATAGTTGTTTCCTGTTAGATCAAGACTAATGTTGAATTTTTACTTGGATGGATGTAATAGAGATTGGTTGGATTCTGAAATAAATTAAAAGATTGATTATTCATGGTGGGAGGAGATTGAAAAAGAAATAGGATAATTTTTCACCGAAAAGATGATAGCTTATGTATCCTCTTCAAGGAGGATACCAGGGCTCTGATGCCATGATAAAAGATGAAGAACTTTTATTGATTGTTGATTCATTGAATTGAATTATAAATTAATAAAAGTTCTTCATCTTTTATCATGGCATCAGAGCCTTGGTATCCTCTTTGAAGAGGATACATAAGCTATCATCTTTCCGGTGAAAAATCACCCTACTTCTTTTTCAACCTCCTCCCACCATGAATAATCAATCTTTTAATTTATTTCAGAATCCAACCAATCTCTATTACATCCATCTAAGTGAAAATTCAACATCAGTCTTGGTTACACCTGTTCTAACAGGAAACAACTATCATTCATGGAATAGTCACTATGGCTTGTATGCGCCTTCTTCTGACAGTTTCATCTGCACCTTTCTCCAGCAGTCATGTCTGGATTCTGTTTCAGCAGTTTAATCTGCATCTATTTTAGCAGTTCCATCTGCACTCTTATTGCGCTCCACGCGCCCTCTTTTTTTTATCACGTTCTATGCGCCCTTTGAAGACCACTCTTATTGCGCCATACTCGCCCTCTAAAGATCAATCTTATTGTGCTTTACGCGCTTATTTTTTTCTTTTTTTTGAAGATCGCTGCTCAAGCACAGCATCTCCTTTTATATTTTTGCCGCCAGCAGCTCAAACTCCGCCGCACGCATCTTCCTCCACGTCACCACGTCAGACGCTCAACAATTTCATCGAAACTTATCCAAGTTGTGGATTATTGACATCTTCCATCCACCAGCTTGCGGAGGCGTATTAAACTACTCTTCCACCTTAGCTCATGACAATAATAAAGAAGTCTCGTGGCCCACAAATTCAGCCCAACAGAATACATAAATTCAATTACAATTTTAGTCTTTATTATCTTATCTTTAGTTGTTCTTATCTTATCTTTATTTGCTTTTATTTTTCATAGGACAATGCTATATATATATATATATATATATATATATATATATATATATATATATATATATATATATATATATAGTTTTACCCTCATAGTTTACAATTCAATCAATTAAGAAATACAAAGTACAATATTCTTCCTCTCTTCTTTTCTTATTCTTTCACAATTTTATCATTATAGAAGAGTTACACAACAAAGACCTGTAGATATGAAAAGCAATGATGAAAAAAGGGCCCATCTCCACATTGGCTCAGCTCGGCTACAACATAAAGTAAGTCTAAGAAAAGGAGTTAGTCTAAAGTAACTTGGAGTCTTGGACAGACCTGACATCTAGGGGTGTAACTTACCAAACCAAACCAAAATTTATCGCAAAACCGAGCCAAAATTTATAACAACCGAATAAAAAACCGAAAAAATCAGTTTTTTCCCAAATTAAATCGATGGTTCGATTCGGTTTTCGGTTAGTTTGACAGAAATTGAATCGAACCGAATCGAAGAAATGGTTAAGTAATGCTTCCTTTTACCAATTTACCCTTTAACCTAATAACAAAATCCCAAATCCCTTTAGTTCCTTTCACACGCAGCCACAACCCACAAGCCACAACTCAGTATGCCTGAGAGAACCAGAGAGCCAGAGAGGAGAGATCTCCCGCCGTCCTCCACCTCCAGTCGCAAATTGTCTATCGTTGCTCTCAAGGACGTCGTTGCAACTGTAGCAGTCATCTCCGTCGTCTAGCCCGTGTTCATACCATCGTCTAGCCCGCGTTCACGCCGTTATTTATTCCACGCCGTCGTCCAGTCCGTAGCAACCGTCACCGAGCAGCCCTCTTCTCCCCGAGCAATGATGAGAAGGACTTTTGTGTGGTTTAGAATTCTCAAATAAAATCTCGTTGCAATATAGTTTCTAAACCAACAATAGTCCTTTCATACAAAAATTGTGTGTCACAAGTAACAAACTCCTAAATTTATAAACCGAAGTATTGAACCTCGGGTCGTTCTCCCTAGGAATTACAATAAAGTGCCTTGTTATTGGTTATGAGGTATGTTTTGGGGTTTTTGATAAGAGACATGAAAGATAAATGACAAGGAAGTAAACTAATAGCTAAAAAGGTCTTGGCAAGGTTTGGTGGTCAAGGATCTCTATCCTAATCACTAACCACAACATGAGAATTGGCAAGGATCAATCCCACTAAGTTAACCTCTAACTAATAGTAGAGGAAAGTCAAGTGAGCTATATCAATCCAAGTCCATAAGTCCTAGTTCTCCACCAAATCAATTAGTGAGATCTAGAGTTAATGGCTCCCAATCGTCAATCACTTGGACATTAGCAACTCAAGAGTTCCTAAGTTACCTTCCCAAGCCAAGAGCACTAAAATTCTACTCTAAAATCCAACCAAGTATTTTATCAAACACTTGGAAGGCATAAAAGGAAAGCATAGTAAAAAGTGCAAGGAAAGTAAATCTACACTACTCAATTGCAAGGAATTAAACAACAACAAATCAAATGAACAATAAAGGAACATGAATCATAAATTGCATTAAAGGAAAATAGAAGAAACAAAAGTGCATCAACATAAAAATAGAGAATTACATGAATTAAATACAAAATTAGAAAGAAAAAAGGTAGAAGAAGAAGAATTGCAAAGAGAAAAGTAAATCAAAGCATGAAATTAAACTAGATCTAAGAGTTCCTAATCTAGATCTAACCTACTCCTAATTCTAGAGAGAAGAGAGAGCTTCTCTCTCTATAAACTAACTAAAGCCTCATAAAACTAAAATAAAACTAAACTAATGGCTAGATGTCTCATCCCTCTTCAATCCTTGGGTCAAATAGCATCAGAAATGAGTTGGATTGGGCCCTAAATATCTTAGAATTCGCTGGCCACTAATTTGCTTTTAATGAATCACGTGCAAATCGGCGCGTGCACGCCCCCCTAAACGTGATGCAACTATAGCAAATCTTATATCATTTCGAAGCCCCGGATGTTAGCTTTCCAACGCAACTAGAATCGCATCATTTGGACCTTTGTAGCTCAAGTTTTGGTCAATTAAGTGCGAAGAGGTCGGCTTGACAGCTTTTGCGATTCCCTCATTTCTTCATGAGTTCTCCATTTTTACATGCTTTTCCTTCATTCCCTTGATCCAATCTTTGCCTCCTAAACCTGAAATCACTTAACAAACATATCAAGGCATCTAATGGAATCAAGGTGAATTAAGATTAAATAATTAAGGGTCTAAAAAGCATGTTTTCACTCTTAAGCACAATTAAAGGAGAATTAACAAAACCATGCTATTTCATTGAATAAATGTGGGAAAAGATGATAAAACCCTATAAATTCAACACAAGATAAACCCTACAAATGGGATTTATCAACCTCCCCACACTTAAACCAAGCATGTCTTCATACTTAAACCAAGAGAGAAACAAGGGGTATCAACATTTATTCAATGAAGTCTAACTAAATGCAATCTGTCTATATGCAACTATCTATATGAATGCAATTGCTTGGTCAAAATAAATCAATTTCCAAGAAGCATATATGCACAAGGGCTAAGGACTAGCAAGTCTAATCCACAATTGAATTGAGTTATTAAATATTTTTACAAACTTGCAAGAAAAGTGATGATCATAGGTGAAAATATGTAATTGAGCATCAAACCCTCATCGGATGTGTTTGCACTCTATTCGCTCAAGTGTTTAGGGTTTTTTCACTCAATTCTCCCCTAATCATACTTTCCAAGATTTGTTTTTCTTCTAACAATCAACATTTATTTCATGCATGCATACACCTATCATGAGGTCTTTTCATTGGTTGTAATGGGGCTAGGGTCAAGGTAAGATGCATATATAGTTAAGTGAGCTTAAAATTTGAATCTTTGATAAGCTTAAACTTCCCACCTAACCTATGACATCCTATACAATTTCAAAGCTAACCTAACTACCCATTTTTCTCACTTTTTCACATACTCATGTATTCTTTTTTATTTCACAACACTTATGCATTGACCCTTATTGAGCTTTGCTTTTCCATATTGTTTTTTTCTTTTCTTTTCCATTTTGTTTTTTTCTTTTCATTTTTCTTTTTCTCATTTTTCTTTCTATATACAAGATCATCAATGCATAAGGTTTTACATTCATTACACATGAGCATGTACCCAATTCTCAATATTTACAACAAAAATACAAAACTACCCTTTTATTCACCCAATGTCCCAAGATTTTCCACACTTAAATGACACACACACACACTAGCCTAAACTAATCAAAGATCCAAATTAAGGACTTTTATTATTTTCCGCTTTAAGGCTTGTAATGTGCTAAAATTATGAACAAAGTGGGTTAAGCATAGGCTCAAATTGGCTAACAATGGAAGATAAAAGGTAAGGCCATTTGGGTAAGTGAGCTAAATGAAATGACGGCCTCAATCATATAAATGCATGAATACACAAAATAATGGACATAAAGAATCAAACAAATCAAAGATCACAATCATAGGAAGAGAACAATTGTACACAAGAAGGGAAAATAAGTGGTTATAAGATGTAACCACACCATTAGACTCAAATCTCACAAGCTTGTGTTCTTAGCTCAAAACCATGTTCCAAAATAAATTTTTTCAAGCAAGTTCAACCAAAAACTCTCTTTTTTTTTTTCAAATTGGTAGGGTGCCCTAAAATAGTTTCTTGGGAAAGAAATCATCACTCTAACCAAGTAGTTCTAATAGGAAAGAAGTGGTAAAAATATGTACAAATTCTAACTAACATGAAACCTATCATGCAATACAACAACTATCTAACATTGGTGTTGAAAAAGAAATTGTTACCCACGGAGATTGGTCGGACGACCTCCCCACACTTGAAGATTGCACCGTCCTCGGTGCATGTAAAGAAGAGCAAGGTGGATAGGTTGTTCCAATTGATGAGCTCCTTCAAAAGATTGTGCGGATGACTTGTTTGTTGCCCCATTTAAAGGCTTTTCATTTCTCCCTTCTTGGTGGCCAACCTAAAAGAAAAGAAAAAGAAAGAAAATTAAGCCTACAATAAAGATAGCAAAGCAAGAGAACATAGGCCGGGGCTAATGCCAAATAAGAGTATGGTTCTCACCACATGGTAGCTACAACATGTGAGTGAGAAAGCAATATAAGCAAAGGCATATCAACTAATACTTGATGCAAGAGTAAAATCAAAGCATGAAGAACATATTGAGCATCAAGTTCAAATAAGAAAGAGTGGGTCATAAAAAACAATATTAGGTCATATCAATGCACAAAGACACAAGAGTCATACAAGATTAAGCATTGATTTAAAAGTTTCATCACCCAACAATATCAAACAAGTCAAGAGGCACTAAAATAATGCAAGAAATTCTCAACGATTGAATAGAAAAATTCAACACCATTAAAATAAGAAACTTAAAGAAAGAAAATGACAACAAGCTATAAAATCAAAATTAAAATGTAATGAATGAAAGTAAGCAAATGCAATAAAAGAAAATGGAAGAAAAGAAAAAAAACTTTTAGTATTTTATTGATTTATTTATTTATATATATATTTATATATTTATTTATTATTTTTTTTAATTTTTTTTTAAGAGATGAAGAAGAAAGGTAGAAAGAAAGAAGAAGAAAATAAGAAAGAAGAAGAAAGGAGAAAGGAGAAAGGAGAAAAATATGGTGCAAATCCACGCGTAAGCGCCATGCGTGCTTACGCGTGGATGCAGCAGGGGCAATCCGCGCGTACGCGCGCATGGCGCGCGTGCGTCGATGGCTATTTTTTTTTTAGAGTGACGCGTACGCGTCATGTACGCGTACGCGTGAGTGGTTTTGTGCCAAAGGCACAATGCGCGCGCAGCGTTCGCACAACTCTCGGGTTTTGGGCTTGGGGGTGGAATTTCTCAATCCACGCGTACGCGTACATGGAGCGTGCACGCGGATAGGCGAAAATGCTTGATGCACGCGTACGCGCGGATGGCGCTCTTTTTTTTTTTCAAAATTTTTCTATGTTTTTGCACCAATCCAAGCATTCCAAACCTCCAAACAACTACCAAAACACCATAAAATCTTATTTAACATACTAAACTACCAAACAAACTCAACAAATCAATCAAAACATGAAATTAAACTATTGTAACCAATATGTGCAAAAAAAAAAAGAAAAAAGAAAGATTTTACCATGGTGGAGTGTCTCCCACCTAGCACTTTTGTTTATTGTCCTTAAGTTGGACTTATGGGGAGCTCCTCTCAAGGTGGCTTGTGCTTGAAACTATCCTTGAACATCCACCAATGCTTGAATCTCCAATAAGCTCCATTCTTTAATTTTAATATCTTCAAGCTTGGATGGAGTTCTTCACAAACCATGGGCTCCCAAATTTGATTTTTCTTGTGCGATCTGGGATCCCACACTTTGTTTTGACACCCGTCCCTAAATTAGTCATCATTATTTCATCCGGGTGGCATGACCTTAGAATTCTCATAGAAGGTTCCAAACAACTTCCTAGACCCATGCAATTTGGTTCTCCGCCAATCATTACTATACAACTTTGAGCATGCAACCATCATGAACTTAGAGTGATGTTTCCAACCACTACACAACTCTTTCCTACTCTTAACTCCACAAAGAGCTCTAAGTTGACCATCATTTTCAATTAAACCATATTCAAGTGAGAAAGTAAAGCTTAGGGATAAGAATTTTACTCACTTGAATGTTGTGTTGGATGGTGACTTGGGGAGGGAGACCTCCCCACACTTAGACAATGCGAGGTCTACTTCTTTAGGCTCTTCTTTAGTTGTTTCCCCCTCTTCGCAAGCCTCTTTAATTTCAACATTTTTCCTTTTATCACTTGGCTTGGTGTTGTCTTCAAGAACTTCGATTTCTTGCCCAATGAGAGGTGGTTCAATTTTGGATAGGAGTTCATTAATGAATGAATCTACCTCTTGATCAACCTCTTCATATTCTTCAATTTCGATATACACCATGCCAACTTTTTTCTCTTGGTAGCTCTCTTCCGATTCACTCTCTTTCTCATTGCTCACCAAGGGTATGGGAGGTTGTGCACATTCTTCTATAGTTTCAACTCCATGTCCAATGGGAGAGGATTCACTTGTAGATAGAAATTCATCTATGATTGAATCCATCTCTTGATAAGCCTCTTTCAAGTCTCCAACGATGATATGCCTTGGAGGTTGCGCACTCTCCTCAACATCAATATCTAGCTTCTTGGAAGAATGCTCCATGATGCTACATTCCCATGGACTTTCAACATCTCCTAAATCTTCAACCACTTCTTCCTTTTCTACAATGATCATAGGCTTCTCCAATTGTTCCAACACAAAATTCGACTCTTCCTTCTTCTCCACCGAATTTTCCAATTTCTCCTTCATACTTTGCTCTTCTTTTGCTTTTTCATATGTGGCCACAGAAGTACCTTGAGTCTTCAAGCATTGGTAGGCTAAAGTATGCACTACCTTGGTCAAGTTAGTCACAAACTCTAGGGTGTTCCTTTGCATATCCGCTTGGCCTTGAAGTAGCAACGTGAGAGAATCATCTATTGGGGCTTGGGGTGGATAAGAGGGTTCATTATTTTGGAGAAAGGGTTCATAGTAGGAAGGTGGTTCTTCTTGGTAAGGGTATGGAGATGGTGTGCATTGAGGTGGTTCTTCATAGTAGTCATGATAAAGTTGTGGTGGTTCCAAAGATTCTTGCTCATAATGGTCATGAGAATATGGTATGGGTGATTGGTCATATGATGAGTATGGATCATAAGAAGGTGTTTGGTAATGAGAGGCTTGTGAGAATGGTTGAGGTTCATGTTGAGGATAAGAGTTATAGGAATATGATGGTGGTAATTGATTTTCACATAAAGTTTCACCATAGCCATTGAATTGACATGCATTAGGATGGAAATTATACCTATACGCATTCGAAGGTTGTTACCAATAGGAGTGATCAATTCCTTGAGACTCCTCCCATCTTTGTTGGTTCCATCCATAATGAGTGTCATCATTAAAGTTCACATTTTCTACAACACAATTAGAACCAAACTCATAGCCAAAGTGAGAATTCATGATAGCAAGAGAAAATAAGAAATAAAAGCTAATAGGAAATAATGAAACAAAGTCCTAAAATTAGCAAAAACTAATAAGCAATCCAAAAATCAAGCTATTCACAATATTCACATATATACAATAACCAATAACATAACACCATTGCAATTCCCCACAATGGTGCCATTTTGATGAGAAGGACTTTTGTGTGGTTTAGAATTCTCAAATGAAATCTCGTTGCAATATAGTTTCTAAACCAACAATAGTCCTTTCATACAAAAATTGTGTGTCACAAGTAACAAACCCCTAAATTTATAAACTGAAGTATTGAACCTCGGGTCGTTCTCCCTAGGAATTACAATAAAGTGCCTTGTTATTGGTTATGAGGTATGTTTTGGGGTTTTTGATAAGAGACATGAAAGATAAATGATAAGGAAGTAAACTAATAGCTAAAAAGGTCTTGGCAAGGTTTGGTGGTCAAGGATCTCTATCCTAATCACTAACCACAACATGAGAATTGGCAAGGATCAATCCCACTAAGTTAACCCCTAACTAATAGTAGAGGAAAGTCAAGTGAGCTATATCAATCCAAGTCCATAAGTCCTAGTTCTCCACCAAATCAATTAGTGAGATCTAGAGTTAATGGCTCCCAATCGTCAATCACTTGGACATTAGCAACTCAAGAGTTCCTAAGTTACCTTCCCAAGCCAAGAGCACTAAAATTCTACTCTAAAATCCAACCAAGCATTTTATCAAACACTTGGAAGGTATAAAAGGAAAGCATAGTAAAAAGTGCAAGGAAAGTAAATCTACACTACTCAATTGCAAGGAATTAAACAACAACAAATCAAATGAACAATAAAGGAACATGAATCATAAATTGCATTAAAGGAAAATAGAAGAAACAAAAGTGCATCAACATAAAAGTAGAGAATTACATGAATTAAATACAAAACTAGAAAGAGGAAAGGTAGAAGAAGAAGAATTGCAAAGAGAAAAGTAAATCAAAGCATGAAATTAAACTAGATCTAAGAGTTCCTAATCTAGATCTAACCTACTCCTAATTCTAGAGAGATGAGAGAGCTTCTCTCTCTAAAAACTAAATAAAGCCTCATAAAACTAAAATAAAACTAAACTAATGGCTAGATGTCTGATCCCTCTTCAATCCTTGGGTCAAATAGCATCAGAAATGAGTTGGATTGGGCCCAAAATGCCTTAGAATTCGCTGGCCACTAATTTGCTTTTAATGAATCACGTGCAAATCGGCGCGTGAGCGCCCCCCTAAACATGATGAAACTATGGCAAATCTTATATCATTTCGAAGCCCCGGATGTTAGCTTTCCAATGCAACTGGAACCGCATCATTTGGATCTCTGTAGCTCAATTTATGGTCAATTAAGTGCGAAGAGGTCGGCTTGACAGCTTTTGCGATTCCTTCATTTCTTCATGAGTTCTCCATTTTTACATGCTTTTCCTTCATTCCCTTGATCCAATCTTTGCCTCCTAAACCTGAAATCACTTAACAAACATATCAAGGCATCTAATGGAATCAAGGTGAATTAAGATTAAATAATTAAGGGCTTAAAAAGCATGTTTTCACGCTTAAGCACAATTAAAGGAGAATTAACAAAACCATGCTATTTCATTGAATAAATGTGGGAAAAGATGATAAAACCCTCTAAATTCAACACGAGATAAACCCTACAAATGGAATTTATCATGCAACAGCATCACGAGCCCTCTCTACAACATTGTCTTCTTCGGAGGTTAGTATATTCACAATTTTTTGAATAAAATTTTTTGTTGTTGTTGGTCTGTTCTTGATCAGGTTGATGAGGTTGCATAGAGTCATCATCATATTGTGTGTTATCAATTTTTTGAATTGTTGATATTTTTATATAGAAGAGTTAATGGTCTTAATTTTTGTTTGCTGTCAAATTTGTTGTTACTGGCCCTAATTTGTTGTTGTTGTTGGTCCTAATTTTTTGTAGAACAAAATTTGTTGTTGTTGCTAGTCCTAATTATTTATTTGAGAATAATTTACTACTGGTCCTAATTTTTGGTTTTGATTGCTTGTATATTGAAATTTTTTTAGTATGATTTATTGTTGTTTGAGAACAAATTTGGATTAGAGCATTGATAAAGTAATAGTTGTGTCTAAAATTTTGTTCATTTATTGAGTTTGTATCTAAACAGATTTTGGCTAACTTGTTATGTAATGTATCATTGTTAATTTGTTGTTTGATCTTGATGTATCTTTGTTCATTTATGTTTGTATATATGCAGCTAGTAAGCAATGAACAACCCAATAACCCAGACTTGAAGTTGAAGCTGAAAATGTTAGATTTGATAAATGTGTTTGTTTTATGTTTAGTTGTTGGAATGAGTTGAAATTGTATTGAAATTAAATGTAATGTAATGTATTTCAATTTATTGATTGTTTTAAACATCATTTTACTATTGTTAGTTAGGATTTAAAAATCAAAAAAACTGACCAAACCAAATCGTTTTTGATTCGGTTCGGTTCGATTCGATTGTTGCACAGACAGCAAATTGATTAGTTGGCATCATGTGAAAACCGAACAGATCAATTCGGTTGATTTTTGGTCTAAAATCGAACCAAATCGAACCGTTAACACCCCTACTCACATCAACTCTCCTACAATACAGCTAAACAGTTTAACCGGTTGTAGGCCCAACTTAGACCTTAGCTTTTTCTGTCCACTATAATCAATACATGTGAATCTAACCAAATGTGTGGAATACCAAATTCCTTTCTGATAGAGTGTCATATGGAACCGCTTCCGTATAATATATGAATTTGGATTCTCTAAAGTTTGAATTTCACTTTAGAGAGTAAAGTGTGATCTTTCACCCTTGAATAGTTTCTCTTTCATATTTATTATTGGTCCCACCTATGAAATCAATGGTGATAGATCACACTTTACTCTCTAAAGTGAAATTCAAACTTTAGAGGATCCAAATCCATAATATATCATATGTATGTATATTAGTAGGAGGATGTTCCCATAAAGACGCGTAAAACATCTTTTTGTAAAGACACTTATGTGTCGCATTATTATTGGATGTATTAATGAACTGGTTATTTTTAAATTTTTTAACAAACTAGAATAAAATTGACTTTTTTATAACAATAATAATAAACCTAATTGTTATCATATCTAGTCGAACCGACCAATTTACATAACCCACAGGATCATGGTTTTTTAATTTGTTTTTTTTAACAAAAATTAGGGATATATTTGTCTTTTTATCAAAAAATTTAAACATAATTCAGTTTAGATTGTGTAAATCGGTCGGATTAAATCGGGTCTAATAATTAAAGTGCGGATAATTTGGCTTAATATTGTTGCTAAACCGATTTTGTTCTGGTTTATTAAAAAATAAATTATTAACCGATTTAATAAAGATGTCCAATAATCACTACAAGAAAAGAAAGCTATTTTTACACTTTTTTTAACAGTCATAATTAAGTGTAAAAATTAATATATATATATATATATTTTTTTGACAAATATCACAAATGTCAAATTCTCTATATTTTATTGATGAATAATTTGACCGTAGAAAATTACTCTTCAATTTTGACACTCATTTATTTTCAATTTACTCCAGTATTCCTCTTCTTCTCTGGACTCCGTCAATTTTGGCATCACACTACTTTCAGTTTAGGATCATACTACTCATTCTTTATCTTCAAAATCTCAGTTTATTCTTCAATTTCAAGATCTCATCTCATTCTTTGTTGAAAATTTTTGTTGAAAATTTTTTATGGTCAATAAGTGTCAAAATAAATAGTATTTTTGACGGTTAATAAGTATCACAGAAAATATATTCTCAAATTTTTTTTAACAAATTATTTTTGACAGCCAATATTTATCAAAATAATATTTAAACTTTTTTTTACAATTACTTATATGTTAAAAATACTATTTTTGATAAAACTTTTATTAACATATTTTTATAGTTAAAATAATGCCAAAATTTTTTTTTATGAATTTTAATTTTTTTTACACATATAACCCTAAAAAAATCTATACTGTTGTAGTGAATATTATGACATGTAAATATTTTTTTAAAAAAAAGACATTTTTAGTGTCTTTATCGAAGTGGTCTCCATATCAGTAATGCCATAAACGGATAAGCCTACGTTAATAAGTCTGAAAAAGACTTAGTTAAAAAAATAAAAAAATTATTTATCCACCAAAATCAAATATTAAAATTAACTAGTAATATATATATATATATATATATATATATATATAATTTAATTTATTTTTAATATATTTATATTCTAATATATATTTTATGTTATTAATGACTAATATATAATTGGAAAAATACATAGCCTAAGCTCCTTTAACCAAAAACTATAAAGTGGGTAATCAATAAAAAAAAAAAGCAAAAAATAAAATAAAATATACCAGTCAATCCAAAGACCATCACCATTCCATTATGCTCCAATGCCTTCAATCTCTACTTTCTCCGAAAATGTCCATTTCCCACAACAAGATCGCAACTATATTCTCCTTATTCTTTTAATTCAAAACAAGAAACTTTTCATATAAAACCCGTTATTATCCTTTTTTAACAGAATAACAACTATCAAAGTGATGAAATTGACGAAGAGGTAGGCATGGCGGGTTTTACTGTTTCAGACTTTAAAAACAAGAGATCGAAAAAGGTAAAAAGAAAAAGAAGAAGAAAAAAGAGTTCTCGTGCATTCTTCTCAATGGATTAAGCCTTGGATTCAGGTTGGATTTTGATTTGGATAGCAAAACGGCAAAACCACGTTCTGGACTGGCTTTTCTTCCTAAAACGTGGGTTGTCTATAAAATCACGATTCTAACGACTTTGCGCTTTTCCATGGCGTTTATGTGCGGAAGCAACTCCACCAACTCGATTAGCAGAACTGTGATGGATGGAAATGGAAAGAGTAGACGCATAAACTCATGCATTTTAGCGAGTCAACTCGCCATTTTATCTACCTTAGTGTTTATCATATATCAAATATCGATTTTAAACCATCTGTGCCACCCACCCACCTACATTTTGCCAAAAAGCATTTGCTATTTAATTTGTGTTATATATATATATATATTTTAAATTTTACCAAAATTTCTCCTGCAATTAGAATCCTCTAAAATCGAATATCAGATCTCTTTCCAAAATGAATTATCTACATTTATATTAATTTATTTCTTTCAATGAACATAAAATGAAAAAATATCACGTTTAACTTAAAATTTTAAAGTGTCAAATTAATAGATCTTTTATCTGATAAACTCTTCACTCATTCTTATTTTTTTATGTAAGACTAATTTTATATACTTTTCACACTTATAATATTAACAAAAATATTAAAAAAATGAGGCACTAAAAAATGATCGAAAATATTAACTAATAAAAAATCTAAACTGATTAAATTAAAGAGAAATTCACCACAATTATAATGGCCGTGACAGAATATTGATCGGAGCTTTGAGGAGGGAGAAGTCGAGGAGAGAAGGCGTAATGGTAAGAGAGAGTGAAAGGTAGAAAAACTTTTTTGTGAAATGGGGAGGGAGAGGGGAGACTATGCCGTTTTAAATTTGGCTGCGCCCTGGTAAAATTAGTTACTAACGGCCAAGCCGTCAATTATAAAATAGTTATCGATGACACCAAAACGCATTGTTTTCTTTATTTAATATTATACCGTCAATAAATATTTAATAAAAAAAATTTAGAAGACTAGCAATTTTATTAAATTTTAGTCAATATATAATTAATAAAAAAATGAGTAATTTTACACTATTAAATAAAATTTTATACCATTAAAAAAGTTATTAATAACTACTTAATGATTATAAATCACAAAAATTATTAGCCCTAATATTTTTCGTTCAATAATTAAATTTACCATACCGATTACTAAGTGGTCAATAACTTAATTACAAAATTTTTTTTATTTGAAAAATTATATAAACAACTTACTGACGCCTTTGGCCATTGGTAAATAACAATTTATTTAATTGTGAACTAAAATAATTTTATTAATTTTACCGATAATTAATAAGCTGTCGACAAACTAATTTAACATTATTTACTGACGACTGTAAGCAACTCCATTGATAATATTTGTATGCCCCAAAATTTACGATCGTTGATAATCTAAATCCAAAAAAAAAAAAAAAAACTGAGTTTTATTCCGGCCATAGTGGTTTACCAATAGTCAAGCCATCAAAACTTCCGTCGATAAATAGGCCGTGTAGTAAACTCTACGAAATAAATGGATTTAAACGGACAAGCCAACTTAATCTGTTTGATATTGACTTTATAATTCGATTTTTATTGTGTATTATGAGTTATAAGTCGACTTTAATTATTATTCATTCTTTGCTTGTAACCGAAATCTTTATTACCGACTTAATGACCATGATTTCTATTTTAATGACCAAACGGTCATAACATGAATATCATTCATCAACTCTATGTCTATAAAAGGCACCAATTTCTATATCTCAATAAACAACACATGATAAGTTCTATTTTCATGTCTTACCTTTTATATTTATAGAATTATTATAAACAAAACACATGATATATTCTATTTCATGTCTTACATTTTATATTCATAGAATTATTATAAGAACATACACGTAATAAGTTTTATTTCATGTCTAACATTCTATATTAATAGAATTATTCTTATACTTCTTAAACATTTACTAACTTGAACGTCAGAGTATCTTTTGCAAGTATTCACCCACTGTGTTTTTTAACGTTTGAGTTATTCTCACTTCATTAAAGAAAAGACGTATTACAATAGCGTAAAAGACGAATTATACCTCAAAAGTTCATCCACACAAGAATAGATACCATTTGCAATGTTTAACTTTTAGAACTTTTAAAATTTGTATATGTATTCTTCTAATTAATTTCCAAAAAAAAAAAACAATTGAAAAACTAAAAATATGATTAAAAAACAATGCACTGCCAAGGATAGAGGTGTTAGAGCATCTTCAATGAGAAAAAAATTGAAGCCCATTTATCGTAGTGTCAGAAGAAAAGAGGGATTTATGCATTGGAGAAAAAAGAGGTAGAGTTTTCACACCAATTTTAAGAAGAAAGAGTTTCTCAGATTCTATGTATTCAATAATAATTTGTCATATAACAAATTATCTTTAAAATAAATAATTATATTAAATTATAATTAATTAAATAATTAAATCATATTTATAATTAATGAATCATTATAATAATTATTTAATATAATTATTAATAAGCTAATTATAATATAATTATTTAATTAATTATTATTTAAATAATTATATTAAATAATTATATCTTTATTTAATCAATAATTTATATTAATTATTTAAATCATAATTAATATAAATAATTATATTAAATTATTATTAAATATTATGTATATTATTATATTAAATTATAATTAATTATTTTTATTTACATAAAAAATAAATTAATATTTTTACACTTTACAAAATAATTTTTAGTTGGGTTGCTTATTTTTATTTATAAAATTTAAAATGATAACCACATTATAAAATTAGTCGTTGTGATGTAATATATTTTATTCGTTTGTGATATAACTTTTTAAATTAGTCAATATTATTATGTTATTATTGTTTATAAAAGTAACTGTTGTAAAATTAGTTGTTATAAATTTTTTTTTGAATATTAATATCTTTTAATAGTAAATTATTTTTGAATTTATAAATTTAAATAATATTATTGAAAAAAAATAGTAACTACATTAATTTTAGTAACTTTAATTAATTAATTAAGTAGGATCACAACAGAGACTAAAATTAGTTCCTCCTAATAAAGAAGTGAGGGATGATTTGAATTCCTATTTACTGTTTATGACACAAAAGTTCATGTGGAGTTATTTTTTATAACAAGTAGACCATAAATAAAAATTGAAATGAATTTTCTACTAGAGATGATCTTATAATTGAAATACTTTAAATGATGTTTTTTTTATTGAGTCAAATTTTCAGTTTATTATTCAAATTATTCATAATTTCTATTGTCAACCTAGAGTCCAAAGAAATAAGTAAATAGAGATAGGTATGTTTCGGGTTCGAAAAATAGGGGAAGATATATAAAAATAATAAAAAAAATGTCCATGTCTAGATAGCGTCCATAATGGCTTCATCTTCGTTTAGTGGCTTCTCGTCCATATATAGGAATAATATATCTTTGGACGCAGAGAAACGCAATCATCAAGGAGTGGTGATGAAATATAGCACGAGTTTGTAATTAGCCATTACTCCAAGCCTCCAACTACTTTCATCCATTGTCCAAAGGAGTAGTCCCTCAGTCCCTCTTAATTAGAAGTGCCCACCTCTTTACGTTGACAACTATCAGTTAATCGTCGGTGATTAGGGGTGACAATATGTATCCTACCTGTGGATACTCAATCTGATCCCACCTGATTGGATAGGATTGTCAATCCGATCCGCAGCAGGTAGGGTAGGGTGCGGATAGGACTTCAACCCTATCCGATCAACTCGCACTCTATATATGTATATGTTATATACTTATATAAAAATATGTTTTAAGTGGATGTTGAATCAAAAATCTTTTACTAAATGCAAAAGATCCTTAGCTACTAAAAGAAAATCATTAATTGATAATTTAATATATATTTTTTTACATAAAAAGCAGTTCTATTTTAAATTTGTACTTGATGCCTCCGGTACGGGTTGAGAGATGGATCGAAAACTTGCGGGTCGAGGCGAATGCTGGATTATTTGACTGGAGCAACCGGGGGTGGTACCTGCAAAGACACTCCGACGTTCAAGTCAGAATGGATCTAAGAGGTAGAAGGTGTGGGGATTGAATGAATACCTGGAGGGACCTGGGTCCTCTATTTATAGGTGATGGTAGTTATCTTATCTTTATCTTATTTGGCTAAGATAAGGGAGATGCTTGAATTTGAAAGTTAGTTAGGAGTTCTAATGGGCCGGTTCCGGGCCTTCTAGATAGGCAGAGCGGGTTGGATCTGGGTAACCGGTTCCGAGACCGCTTCGGATATGGGGTCCGTGGGTCGGATCCGTAACAGTTGCCCCGCAGTGGGAGAGCGAGTGAGGCCGGTCTGTCGCTGAGAGGTGTGGTTTTGGCCGTTTGTGGCCTTCTGGGTTTCTCGGGTCATCGTTCGATGGATTTGAGGGGAGGTTGGTGTGTCGGCCCCGGTTTTTGTGGCTAAGCCGAGGTTTCGCCTGGCCGTTTGGATTGATGCGACTCTTCTGTATCCTTGCGCCTGTTGTGTTTTCCGAGGCGTGCTTTGTTGGTTTCGTTTTCCAAGTGAGCATTTATTGCGAGGGACGTTTCGGGTTGCTTTCCCTTTTTTGCTACCGCACCCATTTTTACCTTTAGGGCTATTTGCGTCTTTTTGCCTTTTTGAAACCGTTTTGGCTTTCCTTCTTACTTCCCTTGTTTGTTTCATTTCTCCTTTTCTCTTCTCTGTGAAAATCTCTTTCTCTCCCTTGTACTCTGGTGTTGCTTTGTTTCTTCATGGTTGAGTTTCTGCTTTCCTGCTTCAACATTTTTTGGGCTTGCTTTTCGCATTACCAGGTTAGTTTCTTTTTGCCTTTGTCACTCTGTGGTATTTTGTTATTCCGTATTTGCCATGTATTGTTGCCCTCTGCTTTCTTGTACTGTGTTTTGGGTGGTGGTGATTTTGCGTTTTGGAAGGACTGAGCACCACTGTGTTGGACTAGTAGTAGGTGGTAGGTTTTTGGTTGTCTTCTCTGCTTCTGCGTAGGGTTAGTAGGCTGACGGTGGTGCTCCTCCCTGTTTTAGGTATGCATCGGCGGAGGAATTAGAGTGTGGGTACTCCAATAGCTCCTTCCAGGGGCATTCCCTCCCGCTATGCTTGGGTGACTAGCGACATTTGGGGTGTTCTGTCGCGGATGATGGAGGCAGATCTCCAAAGGCTCCGTGATTAGGGGGCGGTTTGCGGCGGCGGTGATGTGGAGCGGCAATATGAGCTTGCCCTCCCTGATGCCGATGAGCGGGTTTGTTATCTGAACCTCGATTCACGACCGTGCCAGATTGGATGTGGGTCTATGAATCGATGTTTACTCGTCTCGGCGTGCGGCTTCCCTTTTCGCCGTTTGTTCAGGAGTTGCTGAGTCGGTGCTCCGTGGCGCCGTCTCAGCTTCATCTGAACAGTTGGGCGGTCGTTCGTTCTTTTGAGCTTGTGTGTCAATATCTTGATCTTCTGGTTTCTGTTCCTGTTTTTCTTTTTCTTTTCTTATGCTCTCTTCCGACTAAGGAAGGGAAGCATAAGAAAGGATATATGTCGTTTAGGGCTCAGCCTCATCGTCGTATATTCGGGTTGTTTGAAGATTCCTTCCATGAGTTTAAGAGAGAATATTTTAAGGTGCGCCCCGTCCAGGGGCATCATCCTTTTTGGTTGACGTTAGAGGGTGAACGTCGGTTCCCGACTTATTGGAATTTCGGCGCCGGGCCGTCGATTTTGACGAAAGTCACATACGATGGTTTGTCTCCGGAGGATAAGGATATCGTTAGTGTCATTTGGCATTGATTCGGGGAATGTCCGTTAAACCCTCGAAATGTTATGGGGGATCCTGTGGCCTGCCGAACGTATATTGGTATGTGACTATCATTTTCTTTGTTTTTGTGTTTGTTTTCCCGATTTCGTGACTTTATGTTTTTCTTTGGCTTTAATAAATACTAAATATAAGACAAATTTTAGTTGTTTTTGACTAAATTTTTTTATTATTAAATATTTTCATTTTACGGTATATTATTGATTTTATTTCATTTTTAGATTCAATAATATAATAATTTATGGGTTTATCATTTAGAATAAGATAACTTGATTAAATTGTGAAACATCTTCTATAAAAATTAAGGTTCAGAAAATTGAATCGGTCATCGAATCGTTTTAATTACGGATTCATTAATTTATTGGTTCAATCATAGTTTAACTGAAAAAACTATTTTTATAATAAATGAATAAATAAATACACTAAAACATAACTATGGTCTAATATAAAAGTATTACACAACCACAATGTTATAATCTCATCTAAATACAAACTCAAAACTAAAGTAAAATAACAAAAGAAACAACCAAAAATACTCGGGCAAAACAAGTATGGGTAATGTGGCTTTCATTCACTATTTATAAAGCAACATATCTTTAAGTTGGATCTATTTTTTCTCATAGATTAAAAGAAGTTTGTCATTGACTATCGTTAGAATCATGAGGATGAAAAGCTTCATTTAAAGTAAGAGGATTAGAAGCTAAGTTATTCTCAGCAGATGCATTA
Organism: Arachis hypogaea; assembly: GCF_003086295.3. Lineage (NCBI taxonomy): Eukaryota > Viridiplantae > Streptophyta > Magnoliopsida > Fabales > Fabaceae > Arachis > Arachis hypogaea. The sequence continues at coordinate 8,083,653 of NC_092050.1, forward strand.
TTATTCCTATATGCTTTTTAATTGATGCTCTCATCCATGCTTAAAAATTATCAGCAACCCAATAACAAATTAACAATATTACAGCAACCAACTCAATGTAAATCAGTAAACCACAGAATTACAGAATCAATAAATTACTGGAACCTTAATATCATCAACATAATATCAAGTAAATCACAAAATACTAGAATCAAGATTCTAAGAACAATCATAAACCAAATCACAGTTATAACAACAAGTCAACAATAATTAGAGAAAAGCGGCAGGATCGGAAAAGAGGTGGCCCGGACCACCGCAGAACTGGAGCAAGAGGAGGGTGGAGCATCGTAGAATTAGAGCAGAGAAGAGCTAGAGCGCGGTAGAACAGAGCCGGTGCGGAGGAACAATCAACGATGCGAGACAATTTGCAGAGGCTTCGAGCAGTGGCTGAGATGACTGTACGAGGGAAGGCGGCTTTAAGCAGTTGCAATGACAGCGGTGACTGGACAGAGCAAGTGTGGGAGTGAGGGAGGAGCTCAAAAAATTCTGGGAGTGTGCTTAAGGAAGAAGGGGATTGGAGTTATAACTTTCTGAGAGTGAATTTCTGTCTGGGGATTATCGTTTTCTCTCCTTTTTTTTAAAGAATGAAATGGCATAGTTTTCGTTCAAAAAATAAAAATCGGTAGAATAACGATTTTTAAATTTGACAATTATAACTTTTAATCGAACTACAAATTTTGTCAATTCATGATTCGACCGGCCCATTCAAATTGAAATTTAGAATCTTGATAAAAATGATATGGAAAAGTATAGGTAGACAATGAAAATACTAAATCATGTGAATAATGGATATATCGGATGTTCAATTTACTAGGTGTGCAGATGGTTATCTAATATTAAGATTTAGGTGGATAATTTGGGAGTGTAGTGTGTTTTTTTCTTTATTGGGCTAATTTTAAAGCCCATTGTTCATATTGTTTATAAAAACCATTGTCTACCTAGCAAAGTCCAAATGATATTATTTGCCCGAGCTGTAACGAAAATATTAGTAATCTTCTATACAACAACTATATTATTTGAAAGTCGAGTTATATCTACATCTATAATAGAATATTTAAGGTAATAACTAGACCTAAGCAAATCCAAATTAATATAAATAACTTTTTCGACAACTAAACCAAAAATATTTTTCTTTATGAAATATAAAGGGGTCATTCATAAAACACTTATTGATATGAGCGTTAGATTGTCTATTTTTTCACTGTAATTTTATACTTTGCCAAGTAGCGTCTCAATCAGTAGAGTAAGTTAAAGTTCATCATCTCACATTCATCCGGTAAAAGTTGTTTTTAATTCCTGTTTAACAAAATTCTAGAAAATCCTATTTATATTATTTATTTTTTATATATGATCCGTTACCTAAAGATCAGTTTATACTAACAAACTCAGAATCAAAATCAACAAAGATTTGATAAACCTTCCGCAGATCTCTCCACGCTCAAACCACAAAATCCCCAAATTGCGGACCACGACCCCGTCAAATTTAGTAACAGAAGTACGAATAACAGCTTAAAAGTAAACTCAATAAATACGGGTAGCTTACTAAATTGGATGTACGCATTCATTCCAATTCTACTCTGAATTCCTTCACACTCAGACTTACTTGAGCGTTGGAGTCCCTTTGCAGGTACCCAACGCCGCCTCCCCATTAGAAGACGACGTTCTACTTCTTTATACCAAGGAAAGCTAGTTCAAGTATCAACAGAGCGAGCTATATCTCGGAGATTACTCCCACACAGGAACATTTGGCGCCCACCGTGGGGCCCATGATTTTTTCTAAACCCACAGTCCTTTATTCTACATATTTTCTGTCCTTTTTTGCAGGTCACAACATATGGCAGACGAACACAACCACGCTCCCTCTAATACTAACCAGGCCGAACTCCTGGCAATCAATGAAGCCCTCAGGGCCGAGAACCAGAGAATGGCCAAACTCTTACGCCAACGCCAAAACGACCATAGCAAAGGAGGAGAGCATAAAAATACCGAAGACAAAAACAACAACAATGAACACACATCGGAGACAAAACACATTATACCTAACCCCCCAAAAACAACCACCAAAAGAACCAACCCTTTCACAAAGGAAGTCATGAGCTTCGAAATGCCCAAAAACTTCACCCTACCAACGACCTTAAAACCCTACCAAGGAATAGGAGACCCAAACTTCCACGTCACTAAATTCTATGCCATGATGTTTATGAACAAAGAATCCGACCCGATTCTATGCCGCACCTTCTCAACCTTTTTGGATGGAGCCGCCTTAATTTGGTTCTCCAACCTCCCTGAAGGTTCCATCTCTTTCGCCGCATCCAAGATTTATGTCTACAATTCTGATTACCTGAGCACCATCAAACAAGGGCCGAATGAAAGCTTGAAAGATTACATGACCAGGTTCACGGAAGCAACCAATGAAATACCCAACCTAAACCTCGAAGTCCATCTCCATGCCCTAAAGAGCGGCCTCCGCCCAGGGAGATCCCAAGAGTCCATAGTCATAGCAAAGCCAAAGACTGGCCGAGTTCCGAGAAAAAGCAACAACCCAGATTGAAATTGAAGAGTTTCGAGCACTGCGAAGAGCAGAAAAACCTACCTCAAACAGAGAGGAGGAAAGGCAAAACAGACACCCAAGCAGCAGAACAGACCGGAGATCGTTCAGACTAACACCCAAGTTCGACAGTTACACTCCCCTTAATACCAAAAGGGAAGACATTATAAAAGACATCCTGCACTCAAAACTCATCAAACCCCCAAATAGGGCCGGCACATATCAAGACCAGCGATATGTAGACAAATCTAAGTACTGCACTTTCCATTAGAAATATGGCCACACTACGGATGTTTGCGTAATAGCAAAAGATGTCCTTGAGAAGCTGGCCCGCCAAGGACTATTGGACAAGTATATCGACAGCCGCGGACGAAAGCAGAACACAGAAGACCTCAGCATCAATCCAAAACAATTGACAATTCCCGAGATAAAGGGAAAAAGGTAGACAATGATATCAATCCACCTCGCAGAATAAAAAATTGCATTTCCGGTGGTTTTGTAGGTGGCGGATACACAAACTCAGCAAGAAAAATATCGTACCGAGCTATGATAACTATGACAGAGTCAACTTCATCCCAACCCAACAATAAGGACAAACCAGAGATCTCATTCGTCCCTAAAGACTATAAAGCAACCGATCGAAACCTCACGACCCCGTCGTCATCACAGCACAGGTCGAAGAGCCACTAGTAAAGAAGATCCCGATGGATCCAGGGAGCAGCGCGGACGTACTATTTTATTCAACATTCCAGAAAATGAAACTGAGCGACAAGATCCTCCAACCCTCATCCAGAGAACTGGTAGGTTTCTCAGGTAAGCGAGTCTCCATTCGAGATTACATCTGGTTACAAGCTACTTTTGGAGACTATCCTAACAGCAAAACCCTAGAAATACAATATCTCGTCGTGGACTGCAAAAGTCTCTATAATATCATTCTAGGTAGACCCTCGTTAAATGCATTCAATGCTATTGTTTCTACTGTGTATTTGTATGTCAAGTTTATCTCGCAGGATAACAAAGTTGTAACTATCCACGGAGACCAGAAGGAGGTCAGGCAGTGCTATAATGCCAGCCTGAAGAACGAACAATCAAGACAACCCGAACAACAGTATGTCCAAGCAGTATATAACTCGGATCGATTACCTCCCCTGGCCGACCTGGATCCCAGAACCAACTATCAAGAACGACCGATGCCAATAGATGACCTTACTAAAATTCAATTAACAACTGAGGAAGGAAAATATACATACCTCGGCAACGCACTAAAAAATGAAGAACATGATCAATTAGCCGAGCTATTAAGACAAAACGTCGACCTGTTCGCATGGACCCCAGCAGACATGCCAAGGATAGATCCCAACGTCATTTGTCACAAGCTAGCTATCAACCCATCAGTCTGACCTATAGCTCAGGAAAAAAAAACACCTAGGCACAGACAAGAGGGCGGCCTCCCTAGAGGAAACCCAAAAACTACTCAACGTTGGCTTCATCAAAGAGCTCAGATACTCCACTTGGTTAGCCAACGTGGTAATGGTAAAAAGGAACAACGGTAAGTGGAGGATGTGTGTGGACTATACAAACTTTAACAAGGCCTGCCCAAAGGACACATACCCCCTCCTATGCATTGATAAACTTGTTGATAGTTCCTCTGGTTTTCAATGTTTAAGTTTCATGGATGCCTATTCTGGCTACAACCAAATACTAATGCATGAGGTTGATCAAGATAAAACTACTTTTATTACTGACAATGGTAATTTCTACTATAAGGTTATGCCGTTTAGACTCAAAAACGCAGGTGCTACTTACCAAAGACTCATGGACAAAATTTTCATAAACCAAATCGGCCGAAACATAGAAGTCTACGTCGATGACATGGTGGCAAAATCAGCACATATGACAGACCACGTTAACGATCTAACAGAGATATCCCAACAACTTCGAAGATACAACATGAAGCTCAACCCAGAAAAATGCGCCTTCGGAGTACAGAGTGGAAAATTCTTCGGCTTCATGTTAACTTGCCGAGGTATCGAAGAAAACCCCGAAACATGCCAGGAAATCCTTAACATGAGGAGCCCAAAGACAATCAAAGAAGTTCAACAATTGACTGGCCGACTTGCAGCATTGGCCAGTTTTCTACCTCGTATAGCCCACCGATCATATCACTTTTTCAAAAGTCTAAAGCAACAAGAACAGTTCCATTGGACCGAAGAATGCGAAGCAGCTTTCACCGAGCTCAAAGCCATATTATCAGCACCTCCAATCCTCCGAACCCCAGAAGCTGGTAAACCACTTTATCTTTATTTATATATTACCAACCACGCTATCATCACTGTCTTGGTAACCGAAACAGGGCAGCAACAACACCCGGTATACTTCGTCAGCAAATCTCTTCAGAATGCCAAGGTCCGATACCCGAAGCTGGAAAAACTAGCTCTGGCTCTTGTAACAACAGCCATACGCTTGAGGCACTACTTCCAAAGCCATACCATTGTGGTCAGAACCGAACAACCCTTAAGACAAATACTGACGGAGCCTGAACTAGCAGGAAGATTAATCAAATGGTCGATCAAGTTGTCGGAGTATGACATCCAATACCAATCTCGAGGAGCCATCAAATCACAAGCACTGGCCGACTTCATTGCAGAACTCACTTTAGAAGAAAATCTTAAAGACAACATATGGACACTATACATCGACGGAGCCTCAAACAGTAAGGGTTCCGGAGCAGGAATTCTACTCAAGGACGAACAAGGAACAGCATTAGAACAATCCCTGCAATTTACTTTCCATGCAAGTAATAACCAAGCAGAGTATGAAGCTCTAATAGCAGGACTGCGACTGGCCCACACAATGGGCATAACACAGTTACACGTCAAATGCGACTCCCTCCTTGTGGTACAACAGGTAACAGGTAACTTCCAGGTAAAAGATCCATTATTAGAAAATACAACACCATCGTCAATAAACTCGTCAGTGATTTTCAAAAATTCGATAGATCCCATATACCTCGTGAACAAAATAATAGAGCTGATATTCTTTCAAAATTGGCAACAACAAGAAGTCAAACTTCGACACCTATATTATCTCAATTAACGCTTGACGAACCCAGTGTTATGCTAACAACTATTTCAAGTATCTCGCAGGAAGATGACTGGCGATCACCTTTCATAACTTACTTGCAAACAGGTAGCATACCCAACAACGTTCAAAATCAAAGAAAGTTCAAAAGAAGAGCAAGTTTCTACACAATACTCAGAACTGAATTATACAAAGGAGGATTTACAAGACCTCTTCTAAAGTGTCTAAACATGCCAGTGGCCAAGCTGGCAATAGACGAAGTTCATGAAGGCGTCTGTGGAACACACATAGGCGGCCGAAGTTTAGCTGCCAAAATTCTCCGCGCAGGTTACTACTGGCCGATGTTACAATAAGACTGCATGAATAAAGTTAAACATTGCGATCACTGCCAACGTCATGCACCAATCATCCACAATCCAGCCGAGCAGTTACACGCATCCGAGGTATGCTGGCCGTTCAACAAGTAGGGGCTAGATATCCCCGGACCTTTTCCACCCACTCCGGGCCAGGTTAAATTTTTAATTGTCGCCATCGATTACTTTACAAAATGGATAGAGGCAACACCATTGGCAAAAATCACTTCCGAAAAAATGATTTCTTTTGTATGAAAAAGCATACTATGCTGATTCGGTATTCCTCAATTCATTATTACTGATAACGGTAGACAATTTATAGATCAAAAGTTCACAAACTTCTTACAAAATTTCAAAATAGTTCAACAGTTCTCCTCTGTTGAACATCCACAAACTAACGGTTTAGCCGATGCTGCCAATAAGATCATTTTGCAGGGCCTTAAAAAGAAGCTCGAAGACTCAAAAGGAGAATGGGCCGAACTTATCCCTGAAGTACTATGGAGCTACAACACAACAGAACAATCATCAACAAAGGAAACTCCCTTTAGGTTAGTATACGGATGCGATGCCATGATACCAATCAAGATCTCCTTACAAAACGCTAGAACTACAAGCATAAGCAAAAGTGACAACATCAAAAACAGAAAAACTGAGCTCGACCTCATCGAAGAAAACCAAGACAAAACAACACTACAACAACTAGCCGCTAAACGAGCTATAGCTCGAAAATACAACAAGAAACTCAGACCGAGGACATTCTCAGAAGGAGACCTCGTTCTCAGAAGGGTAGAAGATATACGAAAACCACAAGGACATGGCAAACTAAGCGCCAATTGGGAAGGCCCATTCCGGATCCAAAGAGTCATCGGCAAAGGAGCATACAAAATACAAAAGCTTGATGGAACTATCCTACCAAATAGTTGGAATACATCTTTAAAATTGTATTTCAATTAGCCTATAAGTCGGGCACAATGATGTACTCTTTTTCCTACTACCAGATTTTATCCCTAAAGAGGGTTTTGCTGGAGAGGTTTAATGAGGCACACCACCCCCGCACCTTCATAACTATCAGCAAAATACAAATTCTACACGCCATTCTGTCTATTTTTCTACTCGGCTGAGCATTATTAACAATCCCCGTAAGATCATAAAACAAGTTTCACGCAAGAAAAATTTGCTTGCAGATGTCTAACAAAAAATAAACCATCAGAACATAATCCAAATCCATATGTTTCCTGTCTAAGGAAAAACAAACAAGTGTTATACAAGCAAAAAATCCAAATCCAAAAAACATCAAAACATTTGTTTCCAAACTAAACTATTACAAATTCATGGAGCAATTGGGTTCTCACCCTCCTCCTCGATGTCATCATCCTCGTCCTCAACTATCTAACCATCCACGACAACCTTGCAAGGGTGCATAACAGACAAATCCACCTCAGGAGCCAGGAGTTTCACCTGCTCTACTGCCCTATCAAACCCGGCGGCGAACATTTCCATACCATGATCCTATTTCCCAGTTTCTGCCTGCTTTTTCTCAACACCAAGAACTACCAACCGAGCTTCTAAAGCAGTCTTTTTCTCGCCAAGCTTCTTCACAGCATCCCCGGCGGTCGTCAGTTTCCCCTGCAAAGAATCCACCAAATCCAGCACCTTACGAAGCTTCTTTCTCTTTTCAGCATTTTCTTGAACCAATTGATCCATAGCAGCCTTATCAAGCACTGACCGAACACACTTAAGCTCTTGTGTTTGGCCAATACACCACAAACGAGCAGCCATTACCTATCAACACAACAAACAAATTCAGAGAAAAAATAAAGAAAGACAAAAGCTTCTCAAGATAAACACAAACCAAAACACCTCACCTGAAGATATTGGGCAACGCCAACATCACCCACATCATGTATAAGCTTAACACAGCAGGGTTCTGCCCATACTCATCAGCAACCATAGAAAAAGGAAAATGCTCACTCCAAACAGATGTTAAGTCCTCATCACCCTTATACCCATGAAGATTTCTTTGGTTGTCAGTAAACCTTTTTACCTGCTCTAAGTCAATCTCCTTTCCACCAAACCTATCCTCGGCCACTCCCAAACCCTTTTCTTTCTTACTGTCCTTCTTTCTCTTATAGTTCACCTTTTTCACTGGCGAAGGCTGATCCACCTCCGCACCTTTCTCAGCCACGGTGTGACTACTCGAACCTTTCTTTTCCACATTTTTGGTATGAAAAAATGCCTGCAAACCACTCGAGGTCACCTTCGGAGCCTTTTCCACTGCACAAAACATAATCAATATCAAACAAACTATAAAAAGCCAAAAACAAATCCTACACATATAACCATTACCTATATATTCAGCCAAACCATCTTTATCAGATTCAAGTTCAAGGAGATCCATAATAGATAGCAACAAAGAAGAAGATATATTATTGACCAGAAACTCAACAAGCATCTCATTTCCATACTCCATCCTGTCCATGCCTAATATCTGCCTAGGCCTTGGGACCCAAAACAAAGGAAACTTTTCCAGCAAACACTCATCAACATACCACGGAAACTCACCTTCAGCAACCCCAACCTTCAAGAACATTGACTTGAAACCCTTATAAGACGACTTATACAAACTAAAAATAGCTAGGCCTGGGGCGCTCGCCAGATTTAACCAAACCCCTCTTTTCACACCTTACACTGAAAAAGAGCAAAAAATACCTCTAACGATGGTTCACACTCAAGATATTCCATCAGCACCTCAAAAGCCTTAACAAAAGCCCATAAATTGGAATGCAATTGAGAAGGCGCACACTTAAGCTGCACCAACACCCCTTGCTCAAACTCAGTAAAGGGAAATTTAACCCCAAGGTCAACAAAAATGCAACTATAAACAAAAAACGATTCGAACCCCTCACCATGATGAAACATGCGATCATTAGCACTACAGGGCAAAAACTTCAAAGTAATATCGCAACCCTCCCTCACCCATGAAGATGGCAAACCTAACTGACAAATACTTCGATCATCATCAAAAACAGAAGCGAACTCTTTCACAGACTCAGCTACCCACCCAAAAGGATCGTTAGCATCCCAAACCCAAACTTCCTCAACAATTTTATCTTTCTCTTCATCCAGCCTACCCTTACCCCGACCTGACATTTTTTCTTTTTCCTACCACGACACTTTTTCCTTTCTCCATCACCAGAGACAGAATTCAAAACAGAAGAAAGGAAAGAAGATGAGGAGAAATGACTAACCTATCTTGCTCATTCTCAGAAAATCAATCAAAACCTTGAAACAAAACTAAAGTCCAAAATTTTTCCGAAGCCCACTATACACATGACCCTCCAAAATCCCAACAAAATCAGAACCGTTTATCACATAAGCAACAAAAAAATTAGTAAAAACTGTTCCATTTCCCAACACGCATTAACTACAAGAGTCCTATCAGATGTCTTTTCCCTATTTTCCAACACATTTAATCCAAATCATATATTATTTTCAAATTCAACCGCCAAAACACAAAACTTTCCGAAATTTTTCATAAAAACATGCCGAACTATAGGGACCCTACAAAACCGAGGAATACGTGAACAAACTCAAAATCCTCTATACCTCGGACACCAGACACCCAAGGTCACAAAAGTTCGAAGACTCTAATAAACAAGTTGAGCTTGGGGGCTCCCCACTGACTCTGATTCCGAGCTATAACACAAATAAGCTCAACCTGTTTATAAATTAAACTTTTAAACAAGTCGACCTTGGAGGCTATGATCCGTTACCCAAAGATCAGCTTATACCAACAAATTCGGAATCAGAATCAGCAAAGATTCGATAAACTCCCGCAGATCTCTCCACGCTCAAACCACCAAATCCCCAAATCGCGGACCACGACCCCGTCAAATTCAGTAACAGAAGTACGAATAACGGCTTAAAAGTAAACTCAATAAATACGGGTAGCTTACTAAATCAGAGGTACGTATTCATTCCAATTCTACTCTGAATTCCTTTACACTCACACTTACTTGAGCGTTGGAGTCCCTTTACAGATACCCAACGCTGCCTCCCCATCAAAAGACGACGTTCCACTTCTTTATATCAAGAAAAGCTAGTTCAAGTATTAACAGAGCGAGCTATATCTCAGAGATTACTCCCGCACAGAAACAATATATATTTTTTTACAGTATAAAATATATTTTCATTATTTTATCAATTATTTTACTACTAAAAATATAAGTTATAAAAAAATAAAAAATTCCTCAACTAAATATATAATAGAATGAACATAGTTGAAAATACATTTTTGGCATGTCTATATGTCCGATTATTCCAATGACAAGGATGGCATGCATAAAAAACAGTCCTCTAATAATGAATTCTCCCCGACAATTATCCTTAAAACTACACACCAAATATAGAAATTGTCATCATTCGAAATTAATTCCACGAGAACCTCCGGAATATTATTGACACGTATACACTATACACACGTCCGTGATTTATTAAAACAGCTTTGATATAGGTGTGAGGAATCAACATTTTTCTTATAATAAAAAAGTTAATAAAGCAGTAAATGATTAATTTAAAGATATTATTAGGAGTAAAATTAGTAAAAATAAATTTAAGTAAATGTGCGTTAACTGGAAAAATTTAAAATTTATTTAAAATGTTAATAATAGAATTAAAATAAATTAAATATTTAAAATATTTTTTAATATTTTTAGAAACAAATTTAAATATACTTTATCTTATATTCTATTTTTTAGCATATTTATAAATATTAATTATATATTGACAAAATACATACTGATATATTTACTCAGTGAATATCATTATTATTATTGCATCAATAATATTGATTGATGGTGAATATCAAAATCTTTTGGCAAGTAAGTTCAACTCAGATAGTGCTAGGTATTTAGCTATATATTGTTTTAGATAAGTAGCTAGAGTAGGTAAAGGCTCAGAATTCTCCAGACTAGTCAAGATTACTTGTAGAAGTACAAATATGAGGACCACACAAACAAGCAAGGATAGAACACGACGCACCTTTGATCGTTATTTTTTTTCCTACTCATTATAGATTTATCATTTTTTATTGTCATATAATGTAGGTAAGATTGGTCCACACTTTACCTATTGATAAGAGTGTCAAAGGAGAATTCTAGTTATCAATAACTTGATAATTAATACAAGGCATATATATGATCAATTCGGTCCCCCTAAAAATAGTGTTGTTGGTAAGAGATTAGGATAAGTGTAGCAAATTCATGGTTTATAAAAACTAATATATAAGAAATAGTGAAATACGAAGAATAATATATATGTTGCCCCAAACTTTATTTTTTCCTTTTTCTTTGGTAAGTTACTCTAAAATTTAGTCTAATCTCTCTTAAAATTTGTATTTCTTTTTTATTACGAAATTAATTTTTATCCTTTTCTGAATTTAATATAGCTCTATCTCTAATACAGTATATTGTGATAATAATATGCCTAAGATCCAATCCATCATGATTGGCTCTCGTGTAAGTGGGAGATTGTTGGAAATAAGTAGTATGACCACAATTCAATCAATCACGTGTCAAATAATTTGTTATTGTTATTATATTAAAAGTCCTTGATTAAATTTAGAGATTTATCATTGTGATAGTGATCACAATATTGAGAGATAAATTTTTTATAATTTAATCTAAATTGTTCTTGGTCATAGGATTATTAAAAAGGACATTAATAATCCGGAAAGATCAATATATATATAATAGTCTTCATTGGATGAAGATTAATAGATCTCATTTATTAAATTATATATATAGATGATGCATATAGAGATATGACCATTGAACTGACTCACTTTGAGAATTCCTAATGGTTATAATTACCGTATATTTGTCAATAGGATATTCTCAAGATGAACACAGTAATAGAGTTTCCTTTGACCTGCGACTGTCATAGTAATTAACAATGTATTTATTATACTTTGATTCCGGACACCTAATACCCTAGGGTGCTAGTTGAATGGATATTGGGTATGATTTAAATACTTGTAGAATTAATGATTAGTCAATAAGGAATTCGTCAACTCTCGGTAAAGAGTTTGAGCTCTATGATTATAATGACTGAGATGAATAAAACCTTGGCTAAGGGGATTGAATGAATGAAGAAATGAGTTTCTTAGGTCATTCACAGTTCATTATAATAATGGTAACAAGTTAGAGTTTGACAATTAAACCATACTCTAAGGGTTAACCAAGAGTTGGAAAGATAAAAGGAATTACGAGAATAAAAAACAAGAGTAAACAAGAAATCTGTGTTTCTGGAAAAATTATTTAGAATCATGAATGAGTACCTTGATTGTCAAGTTGTTACTCATACCTATTCCAAATAAATATGATTAAATTGTATCACATACAATTATAATCCCAAATAATTATCTGGTTGTCAGACAATTATTTAACTGAATTATATTTTAAAATATTATATTAAAATGTTAATATAATAAGGTCCTTTATTAATAAAACTCTTGTTTTTTATTCTCGTAATTCCTTTTATCTTTCCAGCTCTTGGTTAACCCTTAGAGTATGGTTTAATTGTCAAACTCTAACTTGTTACCATTATTATAATGAACTGTGAATGACCTAAGAAACTCATTTCTTCATTCATTCAATCCCCTTGGCCAAGGTTTTATTCATCTCAGTCATTATAATCATAGAGCTCAAACTCTTTACCGAGAGTTGACGAATTCCTTATTGACTAATCATTAATTCTACAAGTATTTAAATCATACCCAATATCCATTCAACTAGCACCCTAGGGTATTAAGTGTCCGGAATCAAAGTATAATAAATACATTGTTAATTACTATGACAGTCGCAGGTCAAAGGAAACTCTATTACTGTGTTCATCTTGAGAATATCCTATTGACAAATATACGGTAATTATAACCATTAGGAATTCTCAAAGTGAGTCAGTTCAATGGTCATATATCTATATGCACCATCTATATATATAATTTAATAAATGAGATCTATTAATCTTCATCCAATGAAGACCATTATATATATTGATCTTTTCGGATTATTAATGTCCTTTTTAATAATCCTATGACCAAGAACAATTTAGATTAAATTATAAAAAATTTATCTCTCAATATTGTGATCACTATCACAATGATAAATCTCTAAATTTAATCAAGGACTTTTAATATAATAACAATAACAAATTATTTGACACGTGATTGATTGAATTGTGGTCATACTACTTATTTCCAACATAGTATATCAACAAATAGCTAGAAAGAATAGACACAAAAAAAAAAGTGTTTGTTTCGGTACGACAATAAATTTATACGTATCGATACAATAAAAATGTGGATAAATTAAAACACGACATATGAATTATATTTTCCACGTCAATAATTATTATTTTTTTAAATACATATCCTATCAATGATTTTACTAAATTACCCTTATACTTTAATAAAATTAAAAAATAAATTTTATTTAATTTTTATAAAAAGACTTAAATATTCTTTTTTTGGTATTGGACAAAAACAATCCTAATCCTTTTAATTTAATCAAAATTCAATTAACTTTAATTTTATAATTTTAAATATGAATCAATTTAAAAATCAAAACCAAAATACATTTTATTATTTATAATTGATTCCACGGTCGCCGTTGTGTCCCTCTGAAGATTATTCTCTGGTGTCACCAAAGCAGCATTGGCAGCAGCGCTGGTGATGTTGATGGAGCCGCCATGTGTCTCTTGAATTTGGCCCACAAAATTGGAGTTTTAAAGGTATTGATGGCCAGGGCGATCAAAAGATTCGGTTTTTGTAACGGCGTTAGAACCATGGCGATGATCGAAAAAAATATACGGTAGAAGATTGTTGAAGCTGAAAGGAGAGATTGAAAGACAATCAAAAGCTTCATCTAGGATTTGAATCTTAAATTTTTTATTATTCATAATTGAACCAGAATAATAAAATGTATTTTGATTTTGATTTTTAAATTAATTCAGATTTAAAATTATAAAATTAAAATTAATTAAATTTTGATTAAATTAAAAAAATTAAGATTGTTTTTGTCCAATACTAAAAAACATATTTAAGTCTTTTTATAAAAATTAAATAAAATATATTTTTTAATTTTATTAAAGTATAAGAATGATTTAGTAAAATTATTGATATAATATATATTTAAAAAAAATAATTATTGACATGAAAAACATAATCTATATATTGTGTTTTAATTTGTCTAATTTTTTATTATATCAATACGCATAAATTTATCGTCGTATCGAAGCAAACACAAAAAAACAAAAAAAATAAAAATGTATGTTTTTCCCAAAGGAACAGCCTCGTGTCGTGGCAACCTTATTACCACCATAATAACCATGCTGCTGCTCCTGCATGATGATGATGATGATGATGATGATTGTGATATGAGTTATCCATGCACTATTATTATATGATGGCTTGAGTTTTGTTTTGTTTTTTGCCTTTTTTTTTTTGGGAACTACTCAAATGAAGATGCAAAAAACATCTTTTTATGAAGATGCTTTGTATAAAAGTGTGATTTATTGATTTGGCCACACTTTAAATAAAAACAACATTTTTATAACATATCAAAATCTAACCCTACAATCCATCATCTAAGGGTCAAAAAGAAAAATCATCACATGATGACAATTATAATATCTTCATGGGAGTATCCACCTTTTTTTTTTTTCTTTACCATTATTGCTCTATACTCCCTCTTCGACAGAACGCCAAAGAAGAAGAAAACGTGTAGGTATAAAACTTCGAGTTAGTTGCCAGCAAAATATTAATCCAACCGCGTTCATATAAATATGAGAAAGTCTACGAGTCAGTATTTTTATTGATATTTTTATTGAAATTTGGGTAGCATTTAACTATAAAAAAAATTATTAATCATATATTATTAGATATCATCTCACATCATTAAAAATATTGATGATAGTTAATTAATGGTTAAACATCACAAATTTTACTGGTTCCCTAATACTCATCTATAAATATATACACTTTTATAAAATAATAGAAAATTAAAATCAATAAGAGAAAACAAAAAGTTGCCAATATTCAATACTCAAATAGTATAATCTTTTCATACTGCTGAATTAAAAAGTCACAAATTCGAGTATTTCTATCTTTGATTAAAAAAAAAAGTCGCATTTTTTTCGAACTATGGTTACTACGAAAATATTTTGATACGAAAATAATATTTTAAATAGTTAAATTATCTGATATATTTGATTAATTGTATTTAACTAAATCATTTAATGTTTTACAATAGTATATTTATATAAAAAATATTTTTATAGAAATAACCATCTTTTTTAATTTTCTTTTTATCTGGTTTTTATATGTGCACGATCACTGTTTTTGCATATACATTTTTTGTATATATTTTATTTTTAATATTAAAATTAATAGATTAAAAGTAAAAAATATTAAAAATTATACCATAAATAAAGTATAATTAAAAAATTTGTATAAAACGAATTGTTCAAGTATCATTTTCCATTTAGAGATGGACCCTACCAATGGAGGCAGATCATAAATCCATGTGGCAGCTGAGTAAGATTAGATCGATATTATAAGTGGTACAAAGTATTCCATTTGTCTTTTTTCAAGAATTAGTCAATGCTAATAGATTAGTAAAATTTTTTATTTTTAATTAATAATATTTAAAAATATTTAAAAGTATTGATTAATATAAAATTAAATTATTGACCTTGAAATTTTTATATTTAAAAATATTAGTTAAAGATATGATGTTGGAAAATTGAATTAAAAATATTAAATTATTTATTAAAAATGTAAATTAATATAAATTAAAATTATTAATTTTAAATTTTTTTAATTAAAAATTAATTAAATATTAATAAAAAGGGACAAAAAATATTAGTTTTTTAATTTATTTACAAATATATATCACTATTTGTTATATTATTTTAATTTTTCGTAATATCTCTTACACAATCAATTAAAAATTAATTAATCATGAATTAAAACTCCATTAAAAGATTTGTCACACGCAAAACTAAATTTAAATCACCGATACTTGTTTATAAGACATATAAAAGTGAACTCAATTTAATGCAACTAATTTATACGTACGGCAGAACAGAAATTATCATTGATCACTCGTTTTATTCATGATTGGATGTAATATGATGTTCGATCCACTTAGCTAACTTAGATCCATGTTGCACTTTATTCATCAATGACGAGGGTGTGGATGATTGACGAGTTAAACACTTAAACACTTAAACATAAGATAATGACTTTAATTAATTGATAGAAAAAGTTCAATTTGTTATTAGGCGGCGGAGCGAGGCGGCATCCATGAATTCACAGTCATTACCCATAGCTTCCAATATCTCATAGGAAAGACAAACCTCAATGTCAACACCATCTTCCGCCCCAGCAAAAACCGTTATCTTACCATGGCTCTTGTTCCCGGCTCCGCTTCTCACCGCCACCGGTTTCCCCCACCCGAAATCATTCCCATAAACATCAAACCTTGGCGAACTGCTTGTCACTAAAGCATTGCCAGCCATGCCTCCCTCCGTCAGAAGCCTAGGGTTCTTCACCCAACCCCTATAATAACTCTTCATCTTCTCCTCCGTGTGCAAATCAACTATCTTTCTCATCTCCAACGCACCCTTTCCAAGCCCTCCTTCTAGAAGCTCTTTAACCTTCATGCTCACTGTTCCGTCCTGCACCGCATTCCCAAAATAGTTTTCCGCCAATGCCGGACTCTTCATTCTCCCCCTACCACCTATCAGCAACCTGTAATTCACCTCTTCTTCGGGCTCAAGACCCTGGTTCCGAACCACGGATCTCCACAGGTGAGTCAAAAGCGCTTGCAGCGAAGATATTTTGTTTTTGCTTTCGCCTTCAAGTTCTGCCTTGGCTTTTGTCTTGAGTTCAGCGATCTTGTCTTTACTGAAATGGAAAACTCTCTCGCGTTGCAGTTCTGAGACGAAACCGTAGTAACCACTTTGGATCATCTTCTCCTTCGTCAAAGGAACCCGTATGGCAGACGCGGAGCAGCCATGGCCGCTGTCAAGGAACCAGCGTTCAAGCACGGGAGGCTTGGACAATTTTTCCGAACCACGTGAGATCTCAGCCCAAGAGTTCATGAAATGCCAAAAGGAAGTTCCGTCTCCAACAACGTGGTTCATGGTGCACCCGATGAAGTAACCGTCGTTGAGCTCCGTGACTTGAACCGCCAACAACGGCTTGGTTGTTCCTTCGTGGTTTCTAACCCTGTTGAGCGGGAACAAAGAGTGCACAAAGCGTGGAGTGTAAACGGAACTAACGATATCGTTAACGGAGTAGTCATCCGCAACTGCATGGACAAACAATGCTCCGGAGTTGTTGCAAATAACGGAAACGGAGGAAGTGTTGTCGTCATGTTCCGTAACGGAAAGGCGGCCCGCAAGCGGTGGGAAGAAAGAAAGGGTGGATGAAAGGGAATGTTTGAGGTGTTGGATTATGATCGGTGGAGTGACCGGGTCGTTACGGTAGAGGAGGCCCTTTTGAATGGGATCAACTAGGAGGAGTTGGAGATCCCATGGAGTTAACTGAATCTCCTCCTCCACCGTTGAAGCTTTGTTTGCTGCATGGATTGTACTTGTTGAAATGACTTTCACACTTGCCATATCTATGTGTCACAAAATCTAAATATGCTTATGATGTTTTGTCATAGACTTAGTGGTATATATATATATATATATATATTAGTTTTTAAACGAAAAATGAAAATTAAACCATATTTTTATTTTATTTTATTTTATTTTTATTTTTGCGTGAAGCGGATGTGGGGTTAGTTTTAGACTACTTATAGTTAGCGCGGATGAACATATAGTATATAGGGTGCGTCTGGCCGTCTGGGTATGAGAATGAAATTAAATAAGATAATACATAAATAGTGATATATAAGAATTAGTGTTATTATATTTTATTTAATGATAAATTAAATATAAGAGAGAATTAATTATAAAAGTAATTTATTTTTTTATGAATTTAAGTTTGATGCATTATTAGTCATTATAAGATCTTTATTTATTTGTGACAGTTTTTTTTTATTTGTAGAGGTTTATAACCCCACTAAATAATTTGTAGGGGTTTCTAAAATTCCAAAATTTGAGATGCCACGAGTTCTTTTATGAAAATTTTTAAAAAGTTTCACAATCTATTCGATGGGAGATTTCGTGTGTGTTTAGTAGGAGTTTTATATTAGACTTTTGTGGTGATTTTAAATCACTTTTGTAGTAGTTTAAAACCTCTACAAATTGATTTTTTAATTTAACAAAAATTAACTATTTTGTGCGGTTTTCAAACCTACACAAACATTATAATTATTTATTTATTTTTAATTTCAAATCATTCATTAATCTCATATCATTTACATATTCTCAAATTAGAAATTTATTTTTTAATATTAAAATTTAAAAACTAAATCTTTTATAACACAATTCTTCAATATTTGACATAATTCTATATATAAAATCATTCTCTGAATGCCAATTTCTATCACAAAACAAAGCTAACT
Organism: Arachis hypogaea; assembly: GCF_003086295.3. Lineage (NCBI taxonomy): Eukaryota > Viridiplantae > Streptophyta > Magnoliopsida > Fabales > Fabaceae > Arachis > Arachis hypogaea. The sequence goes on from NC_092050.1 coordinate 8,102,252, forward strand.
TCTTTATTTGAATCAGCAATAATTAATGAAAAAAATACAGAATCCAAATATGATATATTACACAATGATCACCATTGTCAGGCATTATTATATATAATATATTATGAGTCTAGATCATTCTAAAGCAACTCAGATCAGAAACAATAAAGATGCAATAGCAATACAAACAACAGCTATGGTAGCAATAATTGAACCTTGTTCAAGTGATTTCTGTAAACTTGTTCTTGAGAAATGCTGGTAAGCCAAATACACTGCAATCAATAATGAAATGATAGCACCTTCTTTTGTGTCCCTGACAAAGACAATAACATTGAATCGTTTTATGAAGAAAATGCAATGGCTTGATGAACTCAAAACCCAAAAGGATGGATTTACTTACCTAAATCTCATGACCTCATAAGAGGAAAGGATGACCAAGAGAAGTGCTAGAAATGGCAACTCAAGTTCACCTTGAAATAAAGATCTAGCAGAAAATTCTTCATTCAATTAGTTTTTGAAAGTATGAAGAACAAAATAAACAGGAATTATTTGCATTATTTACAGCAAAAATAAGATATTAAAGAGGTTTTACGTGAAAAAGCCGGTTCCTACATTCTCCCCTCCTAATTAGGAATTTTGTCCCCAAAATTCAAATCGCGTGATATATTCTCCACGAAGCGTTCTACTACCAACGTTGTCAACCTAAACAAGTCGTCACAGCATCTCATCCACCGTCATCCTACCGTGTCGATGTTCCCTCTTGCCTTCCGCTGCGTCACTCTGATTATTGTCATTAAGAATCTGGATTACTCAGCCACATCCATCAAAAGCCTCCTTTTCCATTGGTCCCTCTAACGAATCTCTAAGTTCTACCAAACTTATGACAACCTTCCGTAAGATAAAACTAAGCCAACTAGGTCCTAATAATATATCATAACAACTTTATATGCTTACCTCTCATTAGCGGATCTGACTCTGTAACCTCCTTTGCATCCATAGTGAATATTCGGCCTGGTTGCTGACTCCTACCCACATCTCGGTTCCTCCCACGGCGGCAATGCATGGATATATGTCCAGGACGCCCACAAGTATAGCACTGACGACTTTTTCTCATTTGGTGGAACTGAGTATGTTGTCCCTTTTGAAGTTTCCTTGACCTTGAAGATGCTGAGGAGTGTGTCAATCTTTCTTAAAGTTCTGTCCCCTTGGTCCAAGATAATCGCCATGAGTTCGGTTGTCAGTATCACCACGGGTTCCTCTCGCCTCAGCTACCTTCTTGGCACAATCCTCCACAACTCGCACTTTGTTCACTAGTTTTGAGAACATCCTTATCTCCAAGGGAGCTACAGCAGTCATGATGTCGTCCTTGAGACCTCCTTGGTATTTGATACATTTTCAACTCTCATAGGACTTAGAGGCTCCCTGACATACCCTTGAGAACCTACAGAGTTCTTCAAATTTGCTTGTGTACTCTGCTACTGACAATGAGCCTTGCTTCAGCTGCATAAGCTCCAACTCTCTAGCTTCTCTTACTGATTCCGAAAAAATACTTCTTGTAGAACACCATCTAAAATACATCCCAGGAAATCTCAGCATTTGGAAGTCGCAGCAACTAGCACTCTCCTTGCCACCAATGTTGTGTTTCTCCTAACAGTTGATAGGCCGCAAACTCCACGTATTGGTTAGCCAGAAAATATTGAGCCTGTAGTGCGTGCTCCATAGCTCGGAACCAATTGTCTGCTTCAGTTGGATTGGTCGAACCTCTGAAAGTCGGTGGATGAACTTTTAGAAACATTGCCAAAGTCATCGGAGCACCTCCCAAGTTATTACTGTCTCCTTCTCCATTCCCATTTCCATTCCTTTTTTCGTTTTTATTTCCCACTGGTTGACCCAACCTCTGTACAGCTTGCAAAGTCGCAGCAGCATTCACTTCTATAGTATTAGCCAGGTTGGCCATCGCTGCCATAAACTCGGCATGGTTGTCGGCCAGTTGGTCATTCTCAATTTCTCCCCGTGTACGAGTACGACCTCGTCCGCAAGTAGTTATTAGGGTTCCTGTCTACACCAAACAATCAATATCAAGGTGATTAGTCTAAATATCAAAAGTCCAGTACTTCAATTATTCCAAAAAGGCACTCACAAACAAGCATGCTATGTAATATCAAACAGATGACCTAAATAGCATGAAAGAAAAAGACACATAGTACGCAATGAAGCACAATCGATCCATCCCTCAGTGTCACGAGGACGAACCGCTCTGATACCACTAAATGTAACACCCTAATTATCCTAAGCCTTACCTCATGCCGTAAAGCAAAGGTTAATTAAAGGTTATGACAATTCTAAGGCTTATACACAAGTATATATAGAAGGAATAATAATTCTAGAAACCCGATGAAGAAATAAGCTCAAAAACATAGTTTCAAAAGCGCGAAACGTTCACACGAAATTATAAACTTAAGGCACAAGATAAGGATACAAGATAGCAAGATATAAGTATGTAAGAGAGTATAATAGTCATAAGGAACTAGCCTCAGCCTGTGGAGTTTAGGCCGACTAGTCAATATACAGACATACAGAGTTTTGAAAGTTAAAACAGCATATACAAAATATCTCTCTCAAAGTAAGCCTCTAAAGCAAATATAAATACAAAAGTGAGAGAACTAGTCAAAATAACCAAAATGACAACAAAATAGAATAAGGTCCTCCGCTCTGCTACCATCAAGAAACTCACCGAGGTGGGTTGCGACCTGCATCTGAAAAATAATAACAAAGTATAGAATGAGAACCGGAGGTTCTCAGTATGATAACAGTGCCCAGTAATGTAAGATGTAAGACCCTGGGACGCTAGGGACAATCCTAGAGCTTCATACCAAACAGATATCCGGCTTAGCAATAATAAATAACTTAAACCATAAATAATAAACAGGGTCATCTAAACTTAGGGGATTTCTAACTAATACTAATCACACCGCTGTATCCCACAACCTTCACCAACCTAACCTCTGTGCGATCCCATCGCCATCGCCTACTGAACCTCATCAATCCCAGCAGAAAATACAAGTAATGCAGACAAGTAAAGCACAAGTAAGGTACATGTACAGCAAATAGAACAATTAGCAAGTAAACATGTGATTCGTTTAGGCATAATAGAAATTAAGCAAAGCAATCAAACAGATAGAAGATTCATATGATGAATGTCTGTCCTATTGGCTCGTGATATCACTTGTCGGTCTATAAATGCCAACCTGACACATCCTTCCAGATATAGCCTTCCTGCCATGCCCAGAGATATAGGCTCTGCACACTCATGCAGCAGAGAAATATGCCACGCCGATGTTATAGGCCCCGCACACTCATGCAGCAGGAAGTCTGCTATGCCAGAGATATAGGCTCTGCACACTCATGCAGCAGAGAAGGTTATGTGAGTAGGATACAACCTCAGCCCTCACATATCAACGTAAGTGGGATTAACCACCGTCCTTACGCCGGCACCGCGACCTCGACAAGCGGGAGACTGCCACAGCCCTTACCCGAGGCGCATAGCGACTCAACAGTCTCAGCATAAAATAATATATCAGTGGCTTTCACAAATCATTTTCAGTACTCAGTAATCCATTATTCCACTCCGAGTCCTAGACTCATCTCAAACATCCTCAATCGTAATTCCACAATTCATCTTATCAATCGTTGTTACAGTATTCTGTCATCTCTCTCAATTAATCCATCCTCAGTACTCCAGAAACGTAAGTCTCTGTCTTCTAAAATTCATACAAAAAAATTCATCTATTTAAGTCTCTAACTCATCTTTAGTAGTATTAGGACCTAAGCACTAGATAGTATTCTTAAACGGCACTTATTTGGAAAGCTCGAGAACATTTGAAAATGAAGAAAAATAGTTTTTCAGAAAAACAGGGGTCTCGCGTACGCAAGCCCCTATCTCGCGTACGCATGCAGTAAAAAATAGGTGGTCGCGTACGCGAGTGTCCTAACCCGAATGGATTGCTCGCGTCGCGTGTTACAGTTCGCGTACGCAAGGGTCAAAATTCTGATAGTTCGCATACGCATGCAATGCCCGTGTATGTGAGATGCCCAACCCAAATGGAATGGCCATGTCGCGTGCACTGTGTCGCGTACGCAACCCTCACTAGACTTAGAAAAATTTCAGAGTTGCAGAATTCAGTTTTAAATACCAAACTTTAAACGTTCATAACTTCCTCTACAAAAATCCAATTTTCTCAAATTTTATATCAATTTAAAGATCTTTGAATGAAATTTAATTTAAGACAAATTTTAACTAATTTCGAAAACTGAGACTCAAGGTATGATCCAATAAATTTTACCAAAAACTGGTTTTTACAAAAAATTAACTAGGTTCTCAAACTTCCAAAATTCACAATCAAAACCAAATATCCTACAACCAAAACAGTTCCGATAGACCTAAATGATGTTCATACACCTTCCAATTCATTCCTCATCCTACCATCATGCGATTTCACTAATTTCATCCAAAATCCTCCCTTACCTTCCTCAAATTATCAATGTTTAAACTCCAAGCATCATTTCTCCATTTCTAAAATTTATCAATATCAATAAGCTCATAATTCTCTGTCAACACTCCAATCATCATTTTCAAAGCTCATTTCAATAATGAATAACAACATCAAAGTTCAACATCACAATTCATCAAATCAGCAACACCATCATACATAATCAAATTCAACAATTTCCAACAATCAATTCAATCTTATCCTAAGGTCCACTAGCCTAAGTGTCCAGAAATATTACATATTACATAGAGGAAACTGAAACCATACCTTGGTTGATTTCCACCATTTTCAAATTCACCAAATAATCTCCAACCAAGCTTCCAAGCACTAACAAGCAACCCAACTTGATCCAGAAGCTCCAATAATTATCACATTCAAGCTATATATGTACATGATTTATCACAAATCAACCTAGGATTTCATATATACACAAAACCATAAGGAATATGAATGCACTCACCTTACCCAAAGAAAATAGGGGTGAAACACAACAATACTCCAACGCTATATCACTACTAAACAATCAAAATCACAAAACTTCTTCAAAACCCAAACCTAAAAACATGAAAATCGTTAGGGATGAGAAAAGGAGTTTAAAATCTTATTTTTTTTACCAAAAATGCCGAGGTAGAAATGACGGGTTTGGCAAGAGCTTCGCGTAGCCACAAACGGCACGCGAATCGGAGCACTGTAGTCTATAGCTCGAGTTACAAGCAAAAGAAGTTGAATGTGAATAGTGCCACTCTTCTTCTTTTACTCTCAATTCTCAGTTGGGTGTGTGTTGTGTTATGTTATGAATGAGCTGAATGGGGCTCATTTGAGTGTATTTATATGTTGGGTTTAGGTCCAACTTGGGTCCGGTCCAACCCATTAGCGTTTTTGGTCCGTTTGGCCCAAAATTGGACCAAACCTTTAAACTTAGTGCCCGGTTTTCAATTCTAATTTATTTTTGTCCTTTCAAAATAATAAATTCAATTTTTAAAATATTATTTTTCTCAATACATGGTACCGGTCAGACTAGAGCCGGTAGTACCGGCTTAAGTGGCAGTACGCATTTTTACAAAGATTTTATGTGAAGGATACATTTTTCCACTCAGAAAAATTCATTGAATTCAAATTTCACATTTTTAGTTTCAAAATATCATTCCTATATTTTTTAACCTATTTCGGGTGGTTAAAAATTATTATTTTATTAAAGAGATTTTACGTAAAAACGCCGGTTTGTTAAAGAGATCATGCGGGCTAGAGTACCAAGAAATTTTAGAACCCCCCGACATAGATCTCTATGACGGAACGACTGACCTGAGGCATCATCTTAGTAATTTCAAAAGTCGGATGTACCTAGCCGACGCCTCTGATGCTACTCATTGCAAGGCCTTCCCAACGACCCTAACCAAAGCTGTGATGAAGTGGCTTGATAACTTATCTCCCAGGTCGGTAACTTGTTTTGACAACCTGAAGGAAATTTCTTACTAGATTCTCAATTCAGAAGGATATGGTGAAGCATGCCTCGAGCTTTCTAGGAGTTAAGCAAGAAATCGGAGAGACACTCTGGGATTACATGGAAAGATTCAACAAAGCATATTTGGAAATACAAAACTTACCTACTAAAGTAGTTATAATGGGACTAGGTAATGGCCTTAAAGAAGGGTCGTTCTCTCAGTCCATATCTAAGCGGTACCCAACTTTCTTGTACGAAGTACAAGAACGGCAGAGATATATATCAACATGGAGGAGAATTCATGACTAAAATATCCCCTCCCAAGGCCCAGTCTACCCTATCCACCTCGAGAAAAGAAAAAAGAAGCCAAGAAAAAAATAGTACAACTCGAAAAAACCTCGACAGTATCATAATTATACTCCACTTCGAGTTTCTCTTGTAGACGTATACATGGAGATATGCCACACCGAGAAACTTCCACCTCCCCACCCAATCAAACACAAAAAGACAGGAAGTTAGACGAAATACTACGAGTACCACAAGCTTTATGACATTCTACCAATGAGTGTTATGACTTAAAGAATGTCATAGAAAAATTGGTCAGGGAAGGTCGGCTAGACATATACTTAGCTGATAGGTCGGATGACCCAAGAAAAAGAAGGAGAGGTGAAGAAGGAGGTCGGCAAGATCGTCCACATCAAACTCCAGAACGAAACTTACACATGATAAATGGAGGATTTGCTAGAGGAAAAATATCGAAATCATCACGAAAGAGGCATCTTAAAGAGGTGTATCAAGTTGGAAAAGATAATAGAACTCCAGACTTGCCAACCATCTCGCTCACTAAAGAAGATGCTCAAGGGATAACACCTGGCTATGACGACCTAATAGTGATAACAATGATCCTTGCCAATGCAAACCTCCATAGAACCCTAGTAGATCAATGCAGTTCGGCAGATACATTATTTAAATCCGCTTTTGACAAACTCGAACTAGAAGAAAAGAATATAAAGGCATATCCAGATAACCTCTTCGGGCAGAGAGATACGCTGATCCGACCTCTTAGGTTTATTTCTCTGTACACTAATTTTGAAAAGGGCACGAAGTCAAATGATGTTAAGCATTGACTATATCGTGGTTGACGTCACTTTAGCATAAAATGCCCTAATAGGTCGGACAACCTTAAACCAACTTGCAGTTGTTGTTTCTACACCTTATTTGTGCATGAAGTTTTTCACCGCGGAGGAAATTGCTACCATAAAGGGAGATTAAAAGTTGGAACAAAAATGCTACAATGAAAGCTTTAACTTAAAAGACAGCCCGGGAGGAAAAGAAGTTAACACTATCGAACTTAGAGGTGTTTGAACTCAAGAAGAACTACGCTTTCAACCTGCAGGAAAGGTAGAAGAAGTGCAAATCGGAGATCATCCTAAAAAGACAACGAATATAAGGGCTAACCTGGAAGTAGGGATGTCAACGGGGCAGGGCGGGGCTGGGGGATGCCTCCCTGCTCCCCATCCCTGCTCCCATATTTGCTCCCCGTCCCCGTCCCTGTTTCCCACCGTAGAGAATATTGCTCCCCATCCCCATTCCCACAGAGCCCCATTCCCCGTGGGGACCGCATTTCCCGTCTATCTGATAGTTCTAACTAATTATTAATTTTCATATGAATAGAGCTGCAAGTATCTATCCTATACAAAAATAGTAAGATTTTATACAAAAGTCTAAACGACAAGATGGTGACTTCTTTCGAAATGACGCAGTGGAGGGACGCAACAGCAAGCCAGAGGACAGAGCAATGGACGAGGTGAGAGACGCGGGAACAGAGAGGAGAATGGACACGATGACAGAGTTACGAAAAGAAACAACGCAAATAGAGAGCACGACATAGTGAGGGTGATGGCACGGTGAGGTGTGATGATGCAGCGAGAAGAGAGAATGGCGAGGGGGTGGCTGCAGAGAGGCTGGATGGAGTATAGACAGCGTTAAGGATCTCTGAACTGAAGAAGGGTTCTGCAAATGAGGATTAAGATAATTCAATTATTAAGGGTAATTCAATAAATTTATGAATTTCGGGGATTAATGGGGACGGGGCTGGGATCCCCGCTCGGGTCTTCGAGCCTGCCTCAGAAGAATTTTGTCCCCCATCCCATACCCGCGAGAAAAATTTTCCATAGTCGGATCCCCATTCGGGGCAATCCTCGCAGGGATCCCCACATCTTGAGGAGTTTTGCCATCCCTACCTGAAAGGAGGTCTGACCTATGAAGAAATTCCGACCTCTTCGCTTGGAAAGCTTCCGATATGCCTAGTATAGATCCCAACTTGATGTCTCATAAGCTCGCTATATACTCGGGTTCCAAACCTATTCAGCAAAAGTGTTGAAAACTCGAGCCCGAAAAGACACAGGTCTTGGAAGAACAAGTGCAAGCTCTATTGGAAGCATGATTCATAGGAAAGGTAAAATATCCATTGTGGCTGGCTAATGTGGTCCTAGTAAAGAAACATAATAGAAAGTGGAGGATGTGCGTAGATTACACTGACCTCAACAAAGCTTGCCCCAAGGATCCATACCCTCTCCCCAATATCGATGCGCTCTGGTCAACTCAGCCTCAGGTTATCGGTACTTGTCCTTTATGGGTGCCTACTCGAGATACAATGAAATCTCGATATATAAGCCAAACCAAGAAAAGACCTCTTTTATCACTCCTAAGACTAACTATTGTTGTGTAGTAATGCCTTTTTGTTTAAAAAATGCCAGAGCCATATACCAGTGACTGATGAATAAGGTGTTTTTCCCTCACATGGGAAAACTTATGAAAGTTTATGTGGACGACATGCTCGTCAAAACTAAAGATGACCTAAACCTCTTGTCCAACCTCTCTCAGGTATTCTCCACAATCAGAAAACATGAAATGAGACTAAACCCCTCAAAATGCACTTTTGCGGTGGAAGTTGGAAAGTTCTTAGGTTTCATGCTCATTCAAAGGGGCATAGAAGCAAACCCGAATAAGTGCATAGCAATACCAGAGATGAAAAGTCCAACTTATCTCAAAGAAGTCCAACAGCTAAATGGAAGGTTGGCGACGCTATCCAGATTCTTAGCAGGGTCAGCATTAAAGTCTCTTCCCTTAGATTCAATTATCAGAAAGGGAAAGCAATTTGAATGATCCCAAGAGTGTGAACAAGCCTTTCAAGGCTTTAAAGCATTCCTGGGCCAACCACTCATACTCACCCGACCTATTGTGGGAGAAGAGCTCGTCCTCTATCTGGCAATGGCGAGTTAAGCTATAACTTCAGCCTTTGATCCGAGAAGATGAAAATGGGAGCAACCTATCTACTTTGTCAGTAAAGCTTTACAAAGAGTAGAGCTAAATTATTAAAAGATAGAAAAATTTGCCTATGCTCTTATTCTCATCTCTTAAAGGCTCCGACTTTATTTCTAAACTCACACCATAAAAATTTATATTAATCCAAATATACAGACAGATAAAAAATAATAAATTAAATTAATATTCAATAATTACAATATCAATTGTAATAATTGACAAAATACATGAGAAAAAATGTAAGAAAATCTAAATTCACCATGTTAACGGGCACATATCATGTTCTTTAATTTTAGTTGATGCTTCTAGGATTCTTCCCGTGTGAGAAGCTTTTTTCGTTTATTTCCTTCCTTTTTTTTTATGCCTTCCCTTAGTTCATGTACTATAAGGAGAAAAAATATAAGTAAATTATTTTATGGAGTGCTATATAGTAGCAAACTAGCTAGTAATAAAGTTAGAGTCATGTCACAACATCTGTTTGAAAGACATATTTTAAGAATAATATAAAAATATTTTATTTTAAAAAATATTTTTACGACGCAAGATAATTACACCCATAAAGTTATAGGATTAACAATGGAATTGATAAGAAAAATGATGCATAAAAAAACGATGTAACTATATTCAATGATCTTTGAAATAATTGATGATGATAATTTATTCATTACAATAAAATTGTGGACGTCAAATCATGATTTCATGAGTATTATAATGATCACCAATTCACCATTAAGTATTACTGTATTAGGTATAATAAACTTTTTATAAATTTATACTGCTTTCATTTTTTCGAGACTCTGTGTGACTACTGTTCCATTTTAGTCAAGCCAGATTTCCAATTTTGCATAGAAATCACATGTACATATTTTGTAAATACTAATTCCAATGTAGGAAAGGAAAAAAAAAAGGAACGAATATGAACTGAATAAAAAAGCTAAAGACGAAAAAAGAAAACGGGAAAAGACAGAATATAGGCATGGGAAGGAAGAGGATAAGGTGATGTTTATTAGCACAGTGTACATAATTCAAAATTTTGTTCCCCCGCATTCCCCATTCAACATTCACCGTTCACTTGATAAAAAAATTAAAAACAGGAAAAAAAAGAAAAAGAAAAAACAAAAAATAAGATAAAGAAAAAAAAATAAGAAAAAGTCTCCTCAAGCGGCGGAAAATTGAAAGTGCATTACAAAGATAAAATAATAAATATAGTTTATCTCTCATTTAATTTTTTTTTCTTTTTTGGGATATGACTTAGGGTTTCAACTTTCAACTTGCCCCGCCAAATCGCAAGTCCCTTCAGAACCCTTATCCGTTGAATCTGAAGTCTGAAGTTCGGACTACGCATTGTTGCCGGCCAATTCCAGCTGCATGAATCGATCCCCATCCGATTCGCCATTTCCGAATCGGGTCCCGACAAGCTTCGCCAGCATTGTCTCCGTCAATGGCGTCGAAGTCTCCGCCTCTCCCCCCTCCTCCGCCTTTCGCCTCTTCTTCTAGATCAGAGCTTCCCGTCGATCCATCCGTATGCTCTCATTCGATTTTTTCATCTTTCCTTCTTTTCACTGCCTTAATCCTCAATGAAGCTCATGCTAGCTCATTACGTTTCGGTTTCGATTATTGTCTATCTTTCTTTCTGTTGTTTCCATTTTAATCCTTCTTCTTTTGAGCTTCGATCTACTTAGAATTGAAGCTTCAATTTGTATATTTTCTGTGCTTGTTTTCAATCGATTGTTGTTGACTTCACACGACTTTCCCCCCTTTCCCCGATGAGGAGCTGAGCTGGATTCTAAGACAGGTTGAGGCTGGATATATAACTGCATTGTATAGAGGGCTGATTATTTGAGTTGCAGTTGGGTTTTCTCGCTCTTATGGTGCTTATTGTGTTTTGAATTGATAACCTCAGTGGTTCTTTTTGAGTTTTGGTGATGGAATTTGTGGTGTTTCTGTGTCAGATGGCTCAGCCGTAGTCAAATTATATTTCTTTCCTTAGGTTATGTTTTTCCAATAGCTCCCCATGAACTATGACTGCCTGACTTGTTTGAATTTTTTAATGATGGGGCGGTAAGCAGTAATGTATGTTATATCATATACTATTTGTGTTTCGATGCAGGGAAACAAAGCGGAGGAAGTGACTCCGACAGTTAAAGATGTGTCAATGGTTATTGATTCTTTAAAGAAACAAGTTGCTGCAGAACGAATTGTTTCCGTAAAGGTGTGATAGATTGCCTATGATTATAATTTGTTGATCTGAATTGTAACTTTTGCTTGTTTTGTTGTAATGTGCGAATGTGCATGCTTTTGGATAACAGAAAAGAATGGAAGAAAATAGGCACAAGCTGGTTGGTGTCACAAACCACCTCTGCAGATTGTCAATGGAGAGGATGGCATGTAATGAAACTGATACACATAGAAGTCTGGACCTTTTAACAAAGCGGCAAAAGGATGCAATTGATATGCACAATGGTGTTCTTGCAAGTAGTGATGATGGGGAGAGCAATAGTTATCCTGAAGATGGTCATGGTTCTACAGCAGTTCTTCTGGGATCTAATGTTGCTGTGAAGAATGCTGTTCGTCCTATCAAGTTACCAGAAGTCAAAAGATTACCTCCTTACACCACATGGATATTTCTGGACAGGTAGCATGACATAATCTTATTTTTCTTTTTAAAATATTAAAGGCTCTAGAGCTTTGTGTAACTTTTTTAATTAATAGAAAATTCTTTTATAGTTTGCACTTTGTTCATTAACATATCTTTTGTCAATTGAACCCTACTTCTTATGGGAATGCAAACAACTGAAAGAAATCAAAAGGCTAAAAAAGCCTTAAAAATCTTCTTTTGACACTTTCTTGGCTGTGCTCTATTTTTTGAGCACCAAGTCTCTTCCTGTTAACTTATACCTACCTTTCTACAAGGCATTGATCACCCTTTTTATTGCATTGTAACTTCATCTTTCAATTTATTGTTTTCCAGCTATAATTTTCTCTTATTTGACTTAAAATTTGATCTTTTGAAGATATTTGTTTTGACAATTCTGGTGCAGAAATCAAAGAATGACAGAAGATCAGTCAGTTGTAGGTCGTAGACGAATTTATTATGATCAAAATGGTGGAGAAGCACTTATTTGCAGTGACAGTGAAGAGGAAATAATAGATGATGAAGAGGAAAAAAGAGAGTTTGTAGATTCAGAAGATTATATACTTCGGTTGGTATAGATTAGTAAACTACTACCATTTCTTTTATGGTTTCACCCTTTCATTTTTCTTTTGTGCATGAGAAATAGTTTTGTGGATTTCATATTATGCGGTTTGATTTTACAGCATGACCGTTAGAGAATTGGGTTTATCTGATACTGTTCTGGACTCCTTGGCTCAATGCTTTTCTAGAAATACTAGTGAAATTAAGGTTTGTTTTTGTCATTCATTGGTATTGTCCTTATTGTATTTACACTTCATCTCCTTCTAGATTATTCTGATGAAAACTGGTCGTAGTGTAAGCGTTCGTCCAGCCGTTTCCCATTTCCTTTGTGCTGGCTTTACAGAGATATGAAACACCGTCAAACGTCTTATACAGGCCAGATATGAAACTCTTAGTAACGAAGACAATGCTGCTAGGGGTTCCAAGAATGGAGATACCGAAGATATTTCTCAAAGTGAAAAGTCTTTTCTGGAAAAGGATCTTGAAGCAGCTCTTGACTCCTTTGACAATCTTTTTTGCCGACGCTGTCTTGTAAGCCTTTTATCCCATGGGGGGTACTGAATAGCCTTCATTTTCTTTTGCTCTTTATATCCCGCCAGCGGCCCTAATGTCAATTTTCACCTTCTCAGGTTTTCGATTGCCGATTACATGGATGTTCCCAGGATCTTGTCTTCCCCGTAAGTTTTATTGATAGGTAATTATCTTCATGAATTTTCCTGCATATTTCTTGACTCAATAAATTTAACAGGCTGAGAAGCAACCTCTGTGGAACCCTCCTGATACTGAAAATGCACCATGTGGGCCGAATTGTTTTAAATCGGTATGCAGTCTTTGCTTTTGATTTGTCTGAAGAATTTTCTGAAACAGTTTACTTAAGGTGCTTGAATTATTTTAGGTACTTAAATCAGGAAGGTTTTCCAAAGCTACCTCTTCTGCCCAGGCTGATGTTGAAGAGAAATGTTCAGGTGGTTCTTCATCTAGGAAGAAGTCTTCTGCTAAAAGGCGCATAAAATGCAGCCAAAGTGAAAGTGCCTCATCTAATGCAAAGAACATATCTGAGAGTAGCGACTCAGAGAATGGGCCTGGAAAGGATGCTGTTTCAGCCTCCCAGTCAGCACCACCTAAAGCTAAACCTGTGGGGAGAGGTGGACTTGGTAAGAGGAACAGCAAGCGGGTGGCAGAACGTGTTCTAGTTTGCATGCAGAAACGGCAGAAGAAAACAGTGGTTTCTGATTCTGATTCCATTGTGAGTGGTTTTCTCAGTTAAGGGATGTGCTTTTAACCTCAATTTTCACTAAGATAAGGAAGAAACATGCATTTTTATAAAAAAATGTCAGATACCTTGAAACTATGGTGTAGAAAGAGTGGATTCTTAAAATGAACTCTATGTAAATGCAGGTTGAAGCTCATGATCATTCATCAAATGACATGATTACTGACCCACCTGTCATCAGCAGTGAAGATAATGCAAGGAAAGAAGAGTTTGTGGATGAGAACATTTGTAAACAGGAATCCACTGACAATAAATCTTGGAAAGCTCTTGAAAAAGGACTCCTAGAGAAAGGAATGGAGATATTTGGGAGAAACAGGTCAGCATATGCTTGGGTCAAATGTATTACTTGTGCCTTCTCTGATGCTTACTTTCATGTGAACTTACTTCTTTTCAACACTGTGGCTTGCTGTATGATCTTTTTTAGCGCTTTTATTCGGTCCTAACTATTGAGTGTTGATCACCTGGTAAGTAGTAATAGTTTTCTGCTCTTATGCAGCTGCTTAATAGCCAGGAATCTTCTAAATGGTCTAAAGACATGTTGGGAGGTTTTCCAATACATAAATTGGGATGAAGGAAAGATGTCAGGTTCTGCTGGGGATGGTGCAAATTCTCTTGTGGAAGGCTATTCCAAGGTTGCTTTTAATTCAACTATAATTAGTTTACTTTTGCTTTGTTCTTTTTTGCTTTCACATGTTGCTCACCTAAGTAGTTATGGTGATAATCAATGTAAGGGTAATAATGAAGTGAGACGAAGATCAAGATTTTTACGCAGAAGAGGTAGAGTTCGTCGCTTGAAGTATACCTGGAAATCTGCTGCTTATCATTCAATAAGGAAAAGGATTACAGAGAGAAAGGATCAACCCTGCAGACAGTACAATCCGTGTGGTTGCCAATCAGCTTGTGGAAAGCAGTGTCCATGTCTTCAAAATGGAACCTGCTGTGAGAAATACTGTGGGTAAGCTGTTAACCAACCTGAATAATAACAAGAGGGATGTTGGATTTTATTGCTAATTTTCCACATGCCTTGCTTCCCTTGGAAATTCTGGAGATATTATTACATACTGTGTTTTGACCTGCCTACATTTTGTGCCAAGATGCCCGAAGAGTTGCAAGAATCGATTTCGTGGCTGTCATTGTGCGAAGAGTCAATGCCGAAGTCGTCAATGTCCTTGCTTTGCTGCAGATAGGGAATGTGATCCTGATGTTTGTAGGAATTGTTGGGTCAGGTGAGATTTCACCATTTCATGGTTTTCTGTATATTACTATGCAATTCATTCATTTATAAATCCCAAATGTGTTATTTCTCATAATTCATTCATTCAACTGTATATGTGGAGTGTCTATTTGCCATATTAATTTCTGCCATTTGGGTCAAATTATTATTGCAGCTGTGGTGATGGTTCTCTTGGGATACCTAGCCAAAGAGGTGATAATTATGAATGTAGGAACATGAAGCTTCTCCTCAAACAGCAACAAAGGGTAATTTTCTTTGATTGAATGTTTCTATCTTGTCTACCTTTCAATCATACACAGCTACATGGACCTGCTTGCTTTCTCAGAAAATATTTTGTTTGAGCAATAGTAGATTGAAATATATTTGGGTTATTAATTGAAAAAAAAAACATTCATTTAATAATACACATCAAGAACTATACATTTGTTTCTTAATTAATAGAAGTGCTTGAGAAACAAAATTTTCTGTAGTGCTACTGGAGATGTGGGTTTGCATAGACATTTTGGTGTATTCCATCTTGCAATATTCATTCTCAGCGTTTCCATATCTATGATCTTGTGTTTGTAATTAAGTCATTGAAGATGTTCCTTTCTGATCTTCTGTATACAATGATGGCATCCTTATGTAATATGCTTACAGGTTCTTCTTGGAAGGTCTGATGTATCTGGCTGGGGAGCCTTCTTAAAGGTATATACCAAGTTGATGATATTATATTCCAGTGGGTTTGCAACATGCAGTTATCCCGTTTACTAATGCAATAAGTTAACCTTCCAGAATAGTGTTGGTAAGCATGAATACCTTGGAGAGTATACTGGAGAGTTAATTTCTCATCGGGAAGCAGACAAGCGAGGAAAGATATATGACCGAGAAAATTCATCTTTTCTCTTTAATCTAAATGATCAGGCAAGTCTAGATGACTGTTTTCTTTCAGTTTTTGTGGTGCGATTACATATTATTTTTGGTTGTTCGTGTATATATCGAATGAAGGGTGAATCATAATTCTTTTGTATTCAGTTTGTTCTTGATGCTTACCGCAAAGGTGACAAGTTGAAGTTTGCAAACCATGCTCCTGATCCAAATTGCTATGCAAAGGTATTCAGTTTTGAATTTCTGATCCTCATCAAATCCTTTTATCATTGTATTTCTTTTCCATTAGTGTCAACATCATTCCCTGTTGCTATCTTCTTAAATTGTTGCAGGTTATTATGGTTGCTGGAGACCACAGAGTAGGTATATTTGCCAAAGAACGGATAATGGCTGGGGAGGAACTGTTTTATGATTATCGATACGAACCTGATAGAGCTCCTGCCTGGGCTAGGAAACCAGAGGCATCTGGATCTAAAAAAGAGGACGGTGCTCCTTCAAGTGGTCGTGCAAAGAAGCTTGCGTAATGGGAGTTTACTTAAGAATTAAATATCAATTCTTTTGTTATTCTTTCACATATAGAGGAAGCAATCTCATTTATAGCGGAAAGCATTTTTTTAGTTCTTTTGTTCGTGGCAAGGCCATGCAAATATGCAATTGTTGCTGCATAGGTAACTAACTACCATTTAAACAATTCATTCTGATATTAGCGGACTCTTTTCGCTATTCCTGTTGTAACTTGTAAAACACAAGCTTACTGAATCAATTATTCCTTGCCATCTTCTCTGAATGGCAAACGGTCAATTCCATTCAGAGGAAGATTTCACATAATTATAATGGTCTTTATATCGTTACCCATTCGAAGATTTATTTAAAGATATAATCCGAGCGAGGAAGGATTAATGACATTATTCAAGCCTTGATGTGCTTGGTAACTTTTAGTCTTCCTATTTATGATGTGAATATGAGTCTCCGATTAGTACATTCGACGGCGGTGCGACGTTTATATATACGCTACAAGAAATAACTTGGTGCTGCATGACAGTGTCTTAGTTTCGTGTTCTCTGTTTTCTTTTTGTTTCTTCTTTCTTTACACCAAAAAATGAATATTTGTTTGTAGATTTTTTTTAAAAAAAATAGATATTTATTTAAGAAGTAACTTGCGTGGTGGGGCTAAACCCGAAAAGAACTCCTTTCAAAAGGTAAAATTGAAGTGCACCAGGGTGGCTTCACAAGTCACAGTGTTAGTGCCTTCAGTGCTAAGCTCAAAGCCTCAAACACCGTTGCACCCTTGTCCTAAATCTCACATAAATGCAGAGTAATAAGCATTTACCTCCTTTCTTATCCTTCTACTTCGTGTTTTTTCCTTTCGCCCTTGAATAAAAAACTAAATATACATAAAAAGTAATGACTAATAACTAATAAGCAATGAGTGCAACAATGATGGAACTTTAAAGTAGTAGCATCAAAATAAGAGAAAACAAAAAAGAAATAATTAAAGGTGATAAAGCCCCGCCTTTGATACCCAAAAACCTATGAACTATGATCAACTAACCTCTCAGTTGTTATTTCCTCCTACACAGTGAAAGTGTGAACTTTCTTCTTTCTTTAGCTTTCAAGTTTTGAAGGAGGTGGTGCCTGGTGCCTGGTGCCATGTGCTGGCCTTTGTTGGATTCTCGTACCCAATGTATAGCACCTTCCATAATCATCACCTACCTCTTTCTGTCACTCTTCTTCTCATCCCTCTTCCTCACCACTTCCTCCGCATGCTTCAATGGCAATTGCCAGGTTCTCTTCCTTTTCTCCCATCTTCTTTCCAACCCAATCAACCGAACGCACTTTTTTCTTCTTTTGACATCAAAGCTGAAAACTTTGGCAGGTTCTGGAGGCATGTTCAGCTGCTACAGATTGTGGGCCAGGCCTATATTGTGGCAATTGCCCTGCGTTGGGAAGGAAAAAACCTGTTTGCACCAGAGGCCAAGCCACCCTTCCAACATCAATAGTAATATCCATTGATAAATGCTTTACTTCACTTGAAAAAAAAGAAGCACTTCTTTTTTTTTGGTTTCAAGTTTCAATTGTGGTTTGATGAGTTTCCCTTTATGGGAATCCAGGTTAATGGGTTACCTTTCAATAAGTACACATGGATCATGACCCATAATTCATTCAGCATCGTGGATTCACCTCCTCTGCCTGGTATTCAGAGACTCACTTTCTACAATCAAGAAGACACTGTCACAAATCAACTCAGGGTATGTGTTTTGTGGTGAAAGCTAAAAGTAAGGGTTTTTTTTGTTTCTCCCAAACTTTCCAATGTGATTCAGTGGTTCTTATTAAGTTGTTAGATGATTCTTATATTGCATAGAATGGAGTGAGGGGACTGATGTTGGATATGTACGATTTCGAGGATGACATTTGGCTGTGTCATTCATTTCGAGGGCAATGCTTCAATTTCACTGCCTTTGTAATGATCTAACCTTTGTTGTTGACTCTTGTTATTTACGTGAGTATTTTTTCTATATTTGATTTTGTGGGGTGTATGTTTATGAATGTTGTCAGCAACCTGCACTGAATACTCTAAAAGAAGTGGAAACATTCTTGACTGAAAATCCAACAGAGATTATCACCATTGTGATTGAAGACTATGTGCATACTCCAAAGGGGTTGATTAATCTGTTCACAAGTGCTGGACTAGTTGAATTTTGGTTCCCCGTGTCTGATATGCCAAAGAATGGCGAAAATTGGCCTACCATAACAGAGATGATTCAGTCAAATCGTCGGCTTCTTGTGTTCACTTCTGATGCATCAAAGGAAGATGAAGAAGGAATAGCTTATCAGTGGAGGTACATGGTTGAAAATGAGTGTAAGTGCAATGCTATTGCAACACTATTTATAGGATACATGATATTGAACAACAGATTCATGTAATTCATTAACTTTCAGCTGGAGATCCTGGTATGAAGCAGGGTTCTTGCCCACAGAGAAAAGAATCAAAGCCATTAAATTCTAGAAGTGCATCACTATTTCTGCAGAATTATTTTCCAACATATCCAGTTGAAGCTGACTCTTGCAAAGAGCATTCGGCTCCACTTGTGGATACGGTGAATACATGTTTCAAAGCTGCAGGCAATATGCTGCCAAACTTTGTAGCAGTTAATTTTTACATGGTAGTTCTTGTCCTTCTGAGCTGTTAAATTCATATTCAATAATGCATGAAATTCCTTGCAAATCCATTTCATAATCTGAATGTAGTTTATGCAGAGAAGTGATGGTGGTGGTGTATTTGATGTTGTTGATAAAATGAATGGCCGTACATTGTGTGGATGTGATACAATAACTGCTTGCCAGGTTTGTCTGCATTTCTTGTTCACATTCATGTTGTTTTTATGCCATTTGTCTATGAACTTCCTTCTTCACTCTGATGTTTTCTTATTTCCATGTTTCTTCTATTACCATAGAACATGGAGCCTAGTTGCTTAAAATAACTCAACACTAAATACAAAATCACGGAGTTTAGTTTTTTAAGTTCAATAATCAATGTTCATCCATTTGGAATGGTTGTCCAAATGAACAAGAAATATCAGACCTTGATATTTTTATATCTCGTGGTGTTTGGTGGTGTTTATCGAGTGACACAGCAGAAATGTAGAGTCCTTGATGTGGATGGATCTTTCTATCTTCACACAACTTCGCTGTGTTCAAATTCAGTATAAAAAGTTTATGCACAAGATCATGTTATCATCACAATTTTGCAGGTAGGAGCACCTTTTGGATCCTGCAAGAACATTGCTGTACCTAGTAAGAGTCCAGGGACGAACACAGGTGGAAGCTTTACTGGATATGTGCAATTTGCTAGATCAGCTTCGCCAGACCATTTTCCAAATTGCTTGCTTGTCCTCTCGTTTTATTTCCTGCTTATTGCAGTTTTGTTGTGATCATAATGAATGTTAATTTGTAAGAATACAATATACAAGCTAAGTCATTCAAGAAGAGCTTGTATTATCATGTGCACTGCAGTGTTGCCTCAATCTAGGATGTCATGTAATTGTCTGAGTTAGAAAATTTGATAAGAAAAATTTTGAGATTCCTGAGGCTATATTGGAGAGGATCTGCGAAGTCATCTGAGGTAGATAGTGACCAAGAGAGGTCAATAAGGCATCTGGAGCAGTTCAGGTATGTTTTTATTCTTGACAGCATAATTCTTGATGCTTACACTTCCTTTAATGAGATTGGCAAAATGATTTATAGACGATGGCATATGCATTAATCTTAAGCTAGGGTAAGTTACACTGATCTCCCTGGGATTGAGCATGTTAGAAAGGGTAAGAGAGAACAGTAGAAAAAATGTTTGTGTATATTCAAGTTGTATAGAATGATACAATATAGAAGGATATTTATAGGTGCTAAGAGAATTGATATAATAAAGACATAATATTCTATAATAAGTATTCAGATATACTAAATAATTCTAATGAATGCTAATTGATCCTAATATATTCTGATTATACAACAGTTGCTACCTCTTTATTTTATAAAATGTGACACAGTTTTCCCTTGCAAACATGGCACTACCTCCCAGTATAAGCATGACAAATCAATGGATGGCGTGTGTAATATCATCTAAACTCGAGGAATGTCAGTGTAGTTTACTCTTGATCTTAGGCTGTTAGCAAAGCAATGTTAGCTTCTTCCAATTTAATTTATGTGGGTTTGTTAAGGATTTGAGATGCTGCAAATTGTACTTGTTAAAAACAGCTACTTTGGGCTTTGCCACCAATGTTTGCAATTGAGATAGTTCTTTTCCCCCAGGATTTTTGTGATTTAAACGCAATTATTGATAGCTTTTTCAGTGCCTTTATACACAAACTAATCATGAGATGGTTTCCAACGACCATTAGTTGAATACAACTTTTTGTCAAATTCTTGTTTGTGGTTCCATGGGATTGTTGACATTCCAATGAAGTGGTGGATCCTATGTCTTAGATGGTAATCTGGTATCCTTAAATCATGCTATAACATTTCCTTCATTGTGTTTCAGGTAATGTACCAAGGCATCATTCATTAGTCAAAAGATAAGAAAAGGAAAATGCGTACTACAATATCAGGATATCATGGCTGAAGCTCTTGGTCCACAGTTAAGGATTATTATAATTGTAATTTGTACCCTAACAAGTATTGTTAAGTACTTTTCACATACAATTTATCATGTTACTATAATATGGTCCATATCAACACATGGAGCATGTGGCATTCAATTACAGAAATACTTTACCTGAGGAATCTATATGAGTTTTGCAGGCTTTTAAGAATGAAAGGTTTTTAATTATGCTATAAACCATATATATCTACTTTCTGTAGTTTAAAAATATAATGAATCCTTCAAGAAGTTTCTTCAGTTGGAAGATTCAAAAGAATCTAATCGTGATATGGGGTTAAATATCATGTGATCATTATTTGTTCATTATTTAATTAAATAGTGTAGTTGACGTAATTATGAACGCGGCATAATAAATAACTTGGGGAATTCACACCCTGAAACTTAATAATGTAAAACATGAAACTAAATGAAAGCACAAATCTCCCAGAACCTATGTTATTTCTTCATACTTATCACCAAACATTGAAAAGCAAAATACCATGTGATCCTGGTTTCCTAATACGAGATAACTTCATCCAATGGGCTAACTTGTCGTACCAGAGTTCCTCACTTCAGCATTCATATTATCATATACAATGTTTAATCATGTAAACCATGTAAGTAGACCAATCCTTTCTTATGGTTTATATTATTTATTGCGAATTCAACATTTACAACAATAGAAAGGGTCAATAAAAGACAATAAATAAATTACACGATGATGTTTTCTATACATGAATGGAATTTGACATATTCATCTTTTCTGGTAAATTACACTTAAGAATATAAGGTTACATTCTATACATAAAATAGCAGTGATAACACTAATAAATTAAGAATCAGCACTTTAGGCATCAATTTTAGAGCACTCCCCAGTTTTACAATTTAATCTGAAGAGTTGGACTTGTAATAAGCAAGGTTTTAAGGCTGTCCACAGGAACTCTTGTTCCCCATACGTTCATTGATTTCAGCTTGGGGCATTTATCAACTAAGGCAAAAAGACCACTCTCAGTTACTTGACGGCAGCTCCACAGAACAATAGTCTGAACAAGAAGCAATCATGTATGACTTGAATGGAATACCATAAATATATAATCATCTTCATCTAGTCATCTTGTTATTTACAATGTTTTACTATTATTTCTCCTATGTGGATGTCATATATCTTATCCGAGTTTCACATTCAAATCCAATGGTGAGAAATCAAATATGAGAAAATTAAGCAAAACTTAACATCAGAAATTTTCTACACTACATGAGAATTCAATTGGTAATTCCCTGTTCTCCTGATTACACCAAAAGGAGAATTCCAGATACCTAACATCTGAGTGAAAAATGTTACATCTTACAAACAAATGTGCCTAACAATATGCCTAACAACCTAACGACCCAACTTTCCTCCTTATTAGAGTATTAGGCATACTGTGAAGCATTTCGATATACATAAAATTTTATCATAATAACTAACTAACCTTCAAATTTGGACAACTTGTTGCTATTGCAAAGAGAGATTCATCAGTGATAAATGTACCACCAACATTGAGATGCTCTAAGAATCTAGTTCTTGATATCTGTTAGAATAATAATGATCAAGAGAGAGGAGCAAAAAGGAATTAAAACCATAAGCAAAATAGTTGAAACACCTGACAAAACGCCAGAATACCAATAATTAGCATAGTCTTATCATTGTTTGTGCAATCAATAAAAGCTACGATCTAAGTAAAAGCAATATCATCAAAGTAAGTTCTGGAAACAGAATTGCAAGAATGGCGTACCAGATGAATAACACCTTCATCTGTGATGCCAGTCAAACCCCAGAGTGATATGGATTTGAGATTGATGACACACTTTGCCGAAGAAATTCTGACAAGTCCAGTATCAGTTATTTGGCATCCCCAGCGGCTTCTTGGTCTTAAAATTAAAAAAGCACAATATCAAATAAATCTAGTATCAGTTATTTAACACCACCACCACCATCATCATCAACATCATCATCATGCAATTCTAACCACAAATCATGTCAAATAGGTTTATCTCAATTCGTTTGATTATGATCTGATGCATCAACTAAAAGGTTTATCTCTGAATTGTACAAACAAATCAAAATAATTAATACATACATGTCGAGTTTAGTGAGGTTGTAGGCATAGCGAACGAGGCGAGCGGTGGAATCATCATCCATCTTCCAACCGGCAAAGCTGAGGTAGCGTCTCCGAGCCAGAGATTCCTTCACCCCTTGCTTCCATTTCTTGCAAACACTGCTTGCTCTTTTTCATCATCATTCAGAAACATCAATTAAAATTGTATTTCTGAATTAATATTATATGTATATACACAAACACAACAACTTACTGTGCCAAATCAGTGAAGGAGGTTAAGAGAACAAAGATATGAGCCAACAAGTCAATTGGCAACCGATCAATCTCACACTCGCACTCTGCTCCTTCCATCATATTACACGTTAATTGCTCTTGTCATATTTCAATTATATATAATTTATAGTTTAAGAAAAACAGTGTCCTCATGTTTTCGTCATCGTTTCACCATCTTTTTCACTTGCCACGTTCTTCTTTAACTTTCACTTTTATTACATTATTATTACCATTTCAACTTTTGTACAATACAGATTCAGTTTCGAGATTCAAGAATCAGAATCTGGATTCTTGGATTTCTATTGGGGAGTAAAGCCAGAAAGGTAGGTACATGATCGTAGCCATTGGTGTGGAACACATTAACGTGGATGGCCTTGATTTCTTCTGTTACAATATCTTCGAGTGGCTGCTAATATAAATATAAATTAATTTTTATTAAATAAGAGTTTAATTTTGAATTTTGATGTACTGTTGTAAAAAATTTTACAAAATTGCTGTTTTTTATGAATATTTATATAATTAATATAAAAATAATTATTTTTATTAATATAATGTTATGTGATTGAATGCATGTATAAAATAATTTTATATTTATAATATATTAAAATTAAATTTATTAAATAATTCTTTGTTTTTGCTTTTTTTTTTTGGGACAAATCAAAAGCCGTGTTGATTATTTTGATGTGTAAGACGGCGACGAAGGACTATTAGTTCGTTTGGAGGGTGTTAAGTCTAAAACTCTCAAACATTATTATTATGATTGCGTAAAAGAAAAGCACTTGCACAATATTTGAATATTTTCCCACTTTTCTTGTTTAACTTGCTGTATATTTTTTTTATTTTTTATTTTTTAATTTACCTATTAGTATATTATAATTTAAGTGGATAACATATATTTTTATGATTTTTTAATGTGTAACTGTTAATATTTAAAAATACATATTTTTTTTGTCAGGTCGTTATTGAGAATTACACAGACAAAGCAAAAAAAAATTAACAATAAATGAGATTTTTGTTATAAAATAGCTAAATAAATAAATAAGAGGTAACAAATATAAAATAAAAAAAAATATAATTAGATAGCTTTAGTAGTAATGTTCACTAGAATTACTATATCAATATAATAGATATAATTATGTATTGAATAATATTAAAATAAAGTATATAAGAGAGAGAATAGTAAGAGAGAGAGAATGTTGTTGTTATTGATGTGTTATCATACGAGGCTTAAGCCTCTATTTATACACATACAAAATCTTGATTTTCCACACTTCATTAATTGAAAATCAAATATTCTTTCCTTGAGAAACTGAGCTGCTCAAGAATTAAATGGGCATCCAACTCATTTCTCATTCTTATCACAATACTCCCCCTTGGATGACCATTTAGGAATATGCCTCATTAAAACCTTACTAAAGAAAACCCAGTGAGAAAAAAACTTTAGTGAAGGAAAAAGAGTACAATATCCTTTGTGATGGGGACTGCCTCATTAAAAACCTTGTCAAGAAAAACCCAATGGGAAAAAAACCTGACCAAGGGAAAAAGAGTACAGTCTCTCCCTCTTGCCGACATCATTTAATGTCTCGAAATCAGCGCATCCCAATCTCATGTACCAATCTTTCAAAGGAGGATTTTGGGAGTGACTTTGTAAATAAATCTGCCAGATTGTCACTTGAGCGGATCTGTTGGACATCAATTGTCCCTTGATTTTGAAGATCATGAGTGAAGAAGAATTTGGGAGAAATATGCTTTGTTCTATCACCTTTGATATATCCGCCTTTAACTTGAGCAATACATGTTGTATTATCTTCAAACAGGACAGTTGGAGCTATGTTATAGTCAATCAATCCACATGATGACAGAATATATTGAACCAGGCTCCTCAGCCAAAAACACTCGCGACTAGCTTCATGAATTGCTAGTATTTCAGCATGATTAGAGGAGGTTGCTGATATCGTCTGTTTCGTAGACCTCCATGATATAGCTGTTCCACCATATGTGAACATTTATCCTGTTTGAGATCTCTTTTTATGTGGATCAGACAAGTATCCAGCATCTGCATAGCCAACTAATTGTGACTTAGATCCATAGGGATAAAACAATCCCATATCAACCGTTCCATGAAGATATCGAAAAAATTGTTTGATTCCACTCCAATGTCTTCTGGTTGGAGAGGAACTATATCTTGCTAGTAAATTCACCGCGAATGATATGTCAGGACGCGTATTATTAGCAAGGTACATTAGCGCTCCAATGGCACTAAGATATGGTACTTCAGGACCAAGGATATCTTCATTCTCTTCTTTAGGACGGAATTGATCCTTTTTCACATCCAAAGATCTTACGATCATTGAGGTACTCAAAGGATGTGACTTATCCATATAAAATCTTTTCAAGATCTTCTCTGTGTATGTTGTTTGATGAATAAAGATCCCATCTTTTGTATGCTCGATCTGCAGGCCGAGACAAAATTTAGTCTTTCCTAGATCTTTCATCTCAAACTCTTCTTTTAGAGTTTTTATAATTGTTGGAATCTCTTCAGGAGTCCC
Organism: Arachis hypogaea; assembly: GCF_003086295.3. Classification (NCBI taxonomy): domain Eukaryota; kingdom Viridiplantae; phylum Streptophyta; class Magnoliopsida; order Fabales; family Fabaceae; genus Arachis; species Arachis hypogaea. The sequence goes on from NC_092050.1 coordinate 8,128,174, forward strand.
AATGATATTTAAATCATCAACGTACATAGCAATTATAATGAACCCAGATGTAGTTTTCTTTATGAAAACACATGGGTAGATATCATCATTCTTGAATCCGTTTTTGGCCAGATACTCAGTAAGACGATTATACCACATTCGTCCGGATTGCTTTAGACCATATAAAGATCTTTGCAATTTGACTGAGTATAACCCTTGCGAATATTCATTGGATGGTTTAGATATCTTTAGTCCTTCAGGGACTTTCATATAGATATCCCGATCTAATGAGCCGTATAAATAGGCTGTTACCACATCCATTAAATGCATATGCAGTGTATAATATGCAGATAAACTGACCAAATAACGCAATGTTATCGCATCCACTACAGGGGAATACGTTTCTTCATAATCTATACCTGGCCTCTGAGAAAAACCTTGTGCTACAAGTCGAGCTTTGTAGCGTACAACTTCATTTTTTTCATTTCGTTTTCTCACAAATACCCATCGGTGTCCAACAGGTTTTACATCTTTAGGTGTACGGACTACAGGTCCAAAGACTTCACGTTTTACAAGTGAGTCTAATTCAGCCTTCATGGCTTCTTTCCAATCATTCCTTTATCGACATTCTTCGACTGATCCTGGCTCAAGATCCTTATTTTCATGCATGATATTCAGTGCCACATTATATGCAAATATTTCATTGACAATTGTCTTATTTCGGTCCAATTTCTCTCCTGTAAAGACATAATTTATTGAGATCTCATCATTTTCACAATTTTCAGGTACCTGAACGTCTTCTGGCATTAATACTATATCAGAATTTTGGACAACTGCAGGTGTCTTTACTATGTCTTTTTCAACAGGAATCGTATTTACCTCTTTTCTCTTTCGAGGATTTTTATCTTTGGAACCGACAGGCCTGCCACGCTTCTGGCGTGTATTTGCTTCAGTGGCTACTTGTCCTACTGGGACATCAATTCGAATTGGGGCATTTTCAGCTGGTATATAAGATTTGGTTATCCTCTTTGTATCGAAAAATGCATCAGGCAATTCATTTGCTATTCTTTGCAAATGTATAATCATTTGAACTTCTAGTTCACATTGCCCTGATCGAGGATCTAAATGCATCAATAATGATGCATTCCAATTAAGTTCCTTTTCAGGAAGCTTATTCTCTCCCCCTAATGTTGGAAATTTTGATTCATCAAAATGACAATCCGCAAACCGGGCTTTAAATACATCTCCAGTTTGTATCTCAAAATACTTCACTATAGAGGGAGAATCATATCCAACATATATCTTCAATTTTCTTTGGGGTCCCATTTTGGTACGATTAGGTGGTGCAATGGGAACATATATCGCACACCCAAATATTCTTAAATGGGAGACATTTGGCTGCTGGCCAAAAGCTAATTGCATAGGAGAGAACCGATGGTAACTCGTTGGCCTCAAACGAATAAGTGTTGCGGCATGTAAAATGGCATGCTCCAAACCGAGGTTGGGAGATTTGTTCTCATAAGCAAGGGTCTAGCAATCAATTGGAGGCGTTTAATAAGTGATTTTGCTAACCCATTTTGTGTGTGAACATAAGCTACTGGATGTTCAACACTTATTCCATTAGCCATACAATAAGCATCAAAAGCTTGGAAAGTAAATTCACCAGCATTATCAAGACGAATTGCTTTGATTGGATTTTCTGGAAATTGTGCTTTTAATCGAATAATTTGAGCCAGTAATCTCGCAAACGCCAGGTTGCGAGAAGATAATAAGCACACATGTGACCATCTCGAAGATGCGTCTATCAAGACCATAAAATATCTAAAAGATCCACATGGTGGATGAATAGATCCACATATATCACCTTGAATCCTTTCCAGGAATTCAGGGGACTCAAATCCAATCTTTACTGGTGATGGCCTTAAAATTAACTTCCCTTGAGAACATGCAGCACAACAAAATTCACTAGATTTAAGAATCTTCTTGTTCTTTAGTGAATGTCCATGAGAGTTTTCAATAATTCTCCTCATCATGGTTGTTCCCGGATGACCCAATCTATCATGCCAAGTTATGAATTCATTTGGGTTAGTAAACTTCTGGTTTACAATGGCATGTGATTCAATTGCACTAATCTTTGTATAATATAACCCAGATGAAAGTGAGGGTAATTTTTCTAATATAACTTTTTTATTTGGATCATGAGTTGTGATACATAAATACTCATGATTTCCCTCATTCATTGTTTCAATATGATATCCATTTCGACGAATATCTTTGAAACTCAACAAGTTCCTCAAGGACTTGGTAGATAATAGTGCATTATTTATTATAAATTTTGTTCCTTCAGGAAACAAAATTATAGCTCTTCCGGAGCCTTCTATCACATTGCCCGAGCCAATAATAGTATTAACATACTCTTCTTTTGGCACAAGATGGGTAAAATATATATCACTTTTAAGAATAGTGTGCGAACTTGCACTATCCGCAAGGCAAATATCTTCAGAATATATCCTTGCCATTTTTCTTCAAACACAAATGATAATAATAATAAAATGAGTAGAAGTACATGCACAGTAAAATATTCACATGAATACTTAACAAACACATACACATATCAAACTATTCCATCATTGATCAAATAGCCAATATTTCCTTCAGAATCCTTAAAGAAATTAGATACATCATAATGAGTGGTGGAATTTTCATCATTTGAAACAAAATTTGTTTTCTTTCCTTTGTCATCCTTTTTCAAGAATGCTTGATAAAGATCAATTAGGTGCATTGGGGTACGACAGGTACGTGACCAATAGCCCTTTCCACCACAACGGAAGCATTTATCCTCCATTGATATACTTTGCCCATTGGTTCTTTCTTTATCCCACTTCTGGTGAGATCTTTTCTTGTGAATATAATTCCTTTTCCTTCCATAATTTTTCTTGTTATCAAAATCTTGCCATTTACCTCTTCTGGAGTAGTTTGCCGCATTTACTTCAGGAAATGGGGCGGCGCCAGCTGGGCGCGCTTCATGATTCTTTTAAGAATAACTCATTGTTGCGCTCAACAACAAGAAGGTAAGAAATTAGCTCAAAAAATTTTTTAAATCTTTTTTTTCTCGATACTGCTGCTGTAGGAGCACATTCGAGGCATGGAAGGTTGAGAAAGTTTTCTCTAACATATCGGGCTTGAGAAAATATCACATGATTGTACCTTTCTTCAAGGTCTTTCCACAGATCTGCAGGATCTTTTAATGTGGGATATTCATTTTCCAATCATACTTCAAGATGACGATGAAGGAAAAATATGACTTTGACTTTATCCTTCTGGGATGTATTATTTTCAGCCTTAATGGTATCTTCAAGATCCATTGAATCAAGATGGATTTTAGCATCTAGTATCCATGGTAAATAATTGTTTCCAAATATATCAAAAGCATTATATTCAAGATGAAAGAGATTCGCATAATAAAAATTTGTTACCTGAAGTCTTCCTAAAATTTCGTTAGAGCTTCGTGCTGATAACGTGTTATAAAATAACTAAATAAATAAATAAGAGGTAACAAATATAAAATAAAAAAAATATAATTAGATAGCTCTAGTAGTAATGTTCACTAGAATTACTATATCAATATAATAGATATAATTATGTATTGAATAATATTAAAATAAAGTATATAAGAGAGAGAATAGTAAGAGAGAGAGAATGTTGTTGTTATTGATGTGTTATCATACGAGGCTTAAGCCTCTATTTATACACATACAAAATCTTGATTTTCCACACTTCATTAATTGAAAATCAAATATTCTTTCCTTGAGAAACTGAGCCGCTCAAGAATTAAATGGGCATCCAACTCATTTCTCATTCTTATCACAATAATTTTGATTGAATTGATGAAGAAGAAGAAAAAAAATGCAAATACAACGCGTTGTTTGAGTTAGAAAAAAAATTTTAAGAAAATATCTTTTATAATTTTTTTAACCAAATTTTAAAACGTCTAACCTCCAATATAGCACTTTTCACGTAACGAACTTGCCATCTTGGCAAGACTATGATCAGCTACAATGCTACTTCACCCCATAATATAGTCATCTATCTAATTAGGTCTCTTTTTGATCTTAGATAATTTGAACTCATTGCTGGAGGTCCACTTTCACTCTTCTCACTCTCCTGATTTTGTATTTCTTTTTTGTTCATGACTTCTTCAATTGAGTTTTCATTTGAGCCAATGTTATGAGAGCTAACATTTATCCTCTCTCCCACAATGACCTTGTCCTCAAGGTCAAGTTCAGGGAATAATCTCAGCAACTCGTTTGCATCTTTTCAGGTGGTCTCTTTTCATGTAACACCCTCCTAATCAACCAGCAGTTGCACACAAGGACCCTCAGGTGTCACGATTTTGTGGCGGTTCAGAATAACGATGGAGTGCGGTTGTAGTGATGGCGGCAACTTAGGTTTTAGCACCATCTCTGACGACAGCTCTCCAACATACTGTTTTAGCACTGAGACATGAAAAACAGGATACAAGGCACATGATGATGGTAAGTTCAGCCGGTAAGTTACCTTCTCCACCCGCCGAGTGATTTGAAAAGGCCCATAAAACCGCCTCTGTTACTTATTGTATCCATTCCCCATTAAGGAATGCTACTGGTAAGGTTTCACTTTGAGTAAGACCTAATTACCAACCGCAAATTGTTTCTCTCGGCAGTGCTGATCAACTTGTCTGCACATCTTCTCCTGCGCATGTTGCAACGAATGCCGTAATTCTTGATCTAGAACCTTCCTAATTCTGAGGAGGTCGTCCATTGCCAGCACAACAGCTGATCCTAGTGTATAACCGAGCAAAGAATTCATAAGGAAGCCATAGAGAGACTCATGGGGGAGTCATGCCTATTGATGAGTGAAAGAAACCATTGTAACAAAATTATGCCCAATTCAAGTAAGATGCCCACTGATTCGGGTAGGAGTGTGTGAAAACTTTAAGTATTGTTCAAGAGTTCTATTCACAACCTCTGTCTGACCATCGCTTTGGGGGTGGTATGCCGTCCTGAAATGCAGTTTCGTTCCACTACATTCGAACAAATTCCACCAAAATTTGCTGAGAAAAATGGGGTCTCTGTCTGAAACTATAGTTTGAGGAAACCCATAAAATTTGACTACTGAATTGATGAAGGCCTATGCTGCATCTTTAGTTGTGAAGCCTAACTTTTGGGGAGTAAAGTGACCAACCTTACTGAATCTATCCACCACAACTAAAATGGCATTGAACCCCAATGATAAGGCAATTATACTATAAAATCCAGAGAAACATCTACCTATAATCTGATAGGAGCAACCAGTGGTTGTAAAAGGCCTTGAGCTTTAACCTGGCAATGTATACACCTTTCAATGAACTTGTGCACATCTACCCTCATCCCTGGCTAAAAGAATAAATCACTCAAGGCTTTGTATGTCTTGAGAACACCCCCATGACCACCTCTCACTAATGAGTAAAACTCTTGGAGCAACATTTTGTGCAAGCCTTGAAAAATTGGAACCCAAACTTTCTGCACAATATAGTCTTTCGCGAGCTTACCCTGCTCCAATTGATCATGCAATTCAACCAATTTCTCACTGCTGATTGGTATCCTTCAAGGTTTTTTGCAAGGCTGCTTGCATCGTAGTTAATGCATGAAATTCAGGCTGAGAATAGGAATCGGGATGACGAGATAAGGCATCTGCCACTTGATTAAGTCTTCCTAGTCTGTATTTTATCTCGAAATAATAGCCGAGCAACTTAGCCAAGTAGTACTGTTGCTCAGGGGTTAAAATGACCTGTGACATGAGTTCCTTGAGGCCCTAATGGTTAGTCTTAATCACAAAGCGCCTACCCAAAAGATAGTGGCACTATTTTGCCAACGCTTGAGTAATCGCATACAATTCGCAGATATAAGACAAGGACATCATCAGTTTCTGATTCAGCTTCTTGCTAAAATAAGCAAGTGGGTGACCATTTTGTGACAAAACTACTCCAATTCCCATTTGTGATGCATACGTCTCAACTGTGAAAGGCTGAGTGAAATCGGGAGGGGGGGGAGGAGCTAAAACCGGTGTCTTTATCAATGCAGCCTTAAGCTCCTCAAATGCTACATCAGCTTTCGATCCCCAGTTAAAATTATTTTTCTTTATCAACTCAGTTAAGGGGTGGGCAATTTGAGCATACTTAGCAATAAATTGCAATGAATTTTCTACGATAGGGTTGAAATATTTTGTTTAGCTTGGAAGGTGGATGGGGCATTCATAAGCTTGAAAAGCATCATAAAAAATTCATAGTGGCCTTGGTGGGTTTGAAAGGCGGTCATGTGAACTCCACTCTCATTCATCCGTATCTGATGATAGCCGAAGCAAAGGTCAATCTTGGAAAAAAATTTTGCACTAAAAAGTTCATCCAGTATCTCCTCAATGGTGGGTAACGGGAATTTATCTTTAATGGTGATTGCATTTAGTGCCAAATAGTCAACACAATCTTCAACTTCCATATTTTTTTCACTAATAGAACCAGGCTAGAAAAAGTGCTTTGGCTTTCGCGTATAAAGCTCGCGTTTAACATCTCTTTTACTAATTGCTCCATATCTTCTTTCCAAAAATGAGGATACTTATAAGGCCGTACACTCACCAGTTGCGAATCCAGTGTTAGGTGAATCTTGTGATCAATGTCACGATGTGGTGGTAGCTGATTTGGTTCCTCAAAATCAGCATAGTGCTCATCCAACACACACTGCAGTTCACTAGGCACTGCTTTTTCCTTTGAGTCTTCTACTTTCTCTACCACATTCAAGTGATACAAAGTAGTATCTTTGGTTGTCAACATTTTCTGTAGCATCTTATTACTAATGGCCTCGGATTGGAGCAATCTCTCCCCTTGTAACTTGATTGGTAGCCCATTAATCACAAATTCCATCATGAGTAATCCATAGTGAGTTGTGACATAGTCCAAACACATTAATCATTGTACCCCCAACACAATATCAGCCCCTTGCAAGTATAAAACAAATGTACTGATCGTGAATTGGTTTTCTTACATCACTAATGGCACATCATCACAATATGCCTTGCAACCAATGACATCCCCATTTCCCACCAGCACATGAAGTGGAGTGGTTTATTTCAATGGGAATTCAATTCTTTCCGCCACGCTCCCCTTTACAAAGTTGTGTAAGCTTCCCCATCGATGAGGATCATAACTGGCTGCCCCCTTGTAGCTCCCTTTTAACCTAAATGTAGTGGGTTGGAACTATCCCACCATAGTATTAAAGCTAATCTCTAGTTGCACTGGTTCCACAATTACAGGATTTTCTGCTCCTCGGGTGTGAATAATTTCTGGTTCAGGTTCTTTTAAGATTTCCTGCATCACTTCTTCACCTATCAATAAGTAGCTTGAGGTTTTGAATTTGTGATCCGAGGACCACTTGTCTTCGCAGTAGTAACACAACCCTTTTTCTCTTTTTAATTTGATTTCTGAAGCAGATAGTTTCTTGAAGGGTGGATTCGAATGGTATTGTGATTGGTATTAAGTATGTGGTTTTGATTAGATGGATGAGAATTATATGGTACAAGAGATATAACAGGTTTTGGGGTGCTGGTGGTTTGGTTAATGGGGTTATGGTTCGGTATGTTCAAAGGTGGCAGTGAATTTGTAGTTATGGATCGTTTGTGGTTTAGGTTGGTTACAAAGTGTTTCTGTTCGTGTAATCTAGCCATTGCTACAGCAGTCACATATGAAGTTGGCTTAGCTAACAATAGTTCATACTTTCAAATAATCTTGAAGTCTAGCCACAAATAAGAAAACCAGCCACTCTTCACTTAACCCTGTGACTTGGTTTGATAATTTCTCAATTTGGCTTTGATAATCAGCTACTGTTGTGGTTTGTTTCAACTCTTTAAGGGCTGCTTTAGGATTATAAAATTGATTCTAACTGAACCTCACGAGTAGTGCATCCAAAAAAGAGTCCCAAGTATGTCTAATGTTATTGTTAATCACGCAGCAATACTAAGAGTAAGTAGGACCAGATAGGTGAAATGAAAGCATACGTACCCTCATGTCAATAGGAATTGAGTACCACTAAAAATACTCCCTGGCCTTAAAAACCCACCCCTCTACTCATTCATCGTCGAAGATGGGTAATTCAGCCTTGAAACTTTGAACGACTGGTTGGAAGGTACCGGATCCGCTAAAGCGAGAGTCTTGCAGGGAATCTCGTTCTTCAAAATCATCGGACATCCTTCATCTTCAAGGCATCCTTGAGGAGGCTACGAATCTCCCTCAGCGAATTCTCCATTCCGTCCATTCTGACGTTGGCGTTGAAAAGTTGACATACCACTTCCATATGACTGCGCTGAAGAGCAGCAATCTCAGCATATGGGTTGAGTTCTTTAGAAAGGGTCATTTCTCTTCTTAACAAGAGCATCGGATGTTAGGTCGTTATTGAGAATCACACAAACACAGCAAAAAAATTAACAATGAATGAGGCTTTGATTAAATTGATGAAGAAGAAGAAAGAAATGCAGATACAACGCCCTATTCAAGTCAGAAAAAAATTTCAAGAAAATATCTTTCACAATTTTCTCTAATCGAATTCTAAAACACCTAGCCTCTAATATAGCACTTCTCACGTAACTAACTTGCCATCCTGGCAAGGCTATGATCAACTACAGTGCTGCTTCACCCCATAATATAGTCATCCATCTAATTGGATTTTCTCTTGGTCTTAGATAATTTGGACTCATCTGTTGGAAGTCCATTTTCACTCTCCTGATCTTGTATCTCTTCTCTACTCATAACTTCTTCAATTGGATTTTCATTTGGACCAATGTTAGGAGAGCTAACATTTTTAGTTAATTTTTTTGCTTTATAAAAATATATATAATACATTTTAATTTACTGCCATACTATCTATCAATGTCTTTAATATTCAATACTTAGTCAATAATTATATAAATGGAAAAAAAATATTTGCTTGTTAATGAAGATAAAATACTAAATTCTTCAAACATTGTATTGCTTATAATTCTTATAATTTTCATAAGATTATTTTAATTTTTTTTAAATATTTTTCAATAGAGTAACTATTTATATTCTAACCCACAATCAAAATCAAGACAAAAATAATAAGTCTAATCCTACAAAATTTTAATAAAAATTTAGAAAATCCACTCTACCAAGCAACTTGATTCACCTGGAGCACGAATCCCTTGATTAGTGTCACCTGACTTATACAATAAGAAAGGCCTTTGAACTATGCTAACATATATGCCTATAAGCTTGCCACTATTTAAAATTTGGGATAATAACTTCTCTTTAAACCTAGAAAAATAACTATCCATCATTATAGGTGAAAGAGTACCCTTTTAAATACAGGCATCTCTCAATTCTAATTCATAAAAGTCTGCCTCAAATCCTTGCTAACTTTAAGTATTGAAGTCCTTTATAAGTACCACCTACCATCATCACTCAAAGACATTGAATGACTTTGTCTTGTTAAAAAAGACGTCAGAACTCTCATTAAAAAAAATCAGAACCTTATATTTAGACTCAAATCACATTAGTTTTAGATAATCCTCAAAACAATAACATACATAATATATAAATCATATATTTATAAGTATAACTTTTTTTTTATTTATTTAAACGAAACTAACGTCCAACACTACACAACTACAAAAATAGTACTGGGGTAAAACTACCTCTTTACAATCATATTCACAATGTATTTCAGTTCACTAGGAGGTTGATCATGAAACCTTGGTTGGCTTTGAAGCTTTCCTTTGCGAACCAATACACCGATTTCTTTCTCATAGTTATAAATTGAAATTGATCCTTTTTTTTTTGGTCAGTAAATAGAAAGTTGTCTTACATGGATATATTTTTATTTTTGGACTTTGATTTTTCATGCATTTGTGGCTCAGAAAAGAAATACCCACATTAAAATGTTATAATTAAAGTGGATAAGCCAGTGACGAAAAAAGGAAGACAAGCCCAACTCACATAGACGGACGCACCTAAATGTTTTTTTTTCTGGGCTTAGCTTTAACCAATGCAAGAAAAGATAAATGAAAAATAAAAAATTATCAAAAGGCTTTTTATAGGAAAAAAAAAAGAAGAATAAAGTGTTTTTGTTTAGAGTTTAGAACCAAAAGAGAAAAGATAACTCTATCATCATCTGTATAAAAAATTTATACATTATATTGATTTTCAGATTATATTTTTTCTTTTTTATTTTTGTGTTTTGTGTAGTTAATATCAACGTAGAAGAGAAAAAGGAATACAATATAAGATGGGAAGACTTTCTAGTATGCCAACGTATTGTTTAGAAGAGCGAAATTTCAAATACGAATTGGTGGTAGGTGTTGGTTTTATTCTTTTGTGGAGTAAAAATGTCCTAAATGTCCATAGAATGAGGGGAGATTCTACTACGTTGAAAGCTTCTCCTTTTTTTAGGTGCTAAAGACACATGTACAGATTATAGGGATGACACTCTGGTGAGTGAAAAAGTATAGAAAAATTGAGTCTCTACTTTATAGTAGATCATGGGTTTCACAAAACAGTATTTGTCGGTTATTTACACAGCTGTTTATAATTATAACGTTAGGTTAATCTTTGTAGTAACTAAAATGTATAATATTTTTATAACTACTGTTGGAATTTATTGCAAAAATTATGTTGGGTTATTTAAAAAAAAAGTAACTTAGAGTTAAAAGACTAATATGTTTGACCTTAGCTAAAAAAAGCTTTAGTTTTATTAAAATGTTATTTGTAGCACATAATTTAAGAGTAGATTGCAAGACAAAAAAAAAAAAAAAACTAAGTTAGATGGACCTAAATAAAGAAAAAAGAGTTATGCTTATAAATATACATGGTTATAAAGACTATTAAATAATCATAAAATTAAATAATTAGTAAAGATTATTAATATATATAGTATGAAAAATAATTTATACATAGTAAATATTATTAATATACATAGTATGTATATTAATAATCTTTACTAATGATTTAATTTTATGATTATTTATCTTCATATTTTTATTTTAATTTATTTTTATAACCTTTCTATTTCTATTTTTTTCATATTCATGTTTCTTATTTTTATTTGTATTTTCATTCACTTATTCATGTTAATTGAAATTATTAACAATTTAGAAAAAATAAAAATTATAAATATAACAATAAGAAAATTGAATAACAAAATAACTGGGACTATCGTATTCTCTACGTTACAAGTAAATAAAGGTAATTGCTATTGACAATTAATTTTTAAGAAATGGTGTTTAATTTCATAAAAAAAATTAACACTTAATTTTCAATCCAAAAATTATATTATCACTATCTTTCATCCTGCTAGCAAATGTGGTCACAACTTTAATTATTAAATTCCATATTTTTTATAGATTTTTTTTAATAACATTTTTATATAAGACTTCCTGGGAAAACAACAAATTTTCTAACACGATAAGTATAACTCCTTTTTCTTTATTTTGGTCAATCCAATTCAGTCCCTTCTTTGTTTTGGTCTTATAATTCACTCTTAAATTATGTACTACAAATAACATTTTAATAAGACTAAAATTTTTTGGCTAAGTCCAAACATATTAGTCCTCTAACTCCGAGTTACTCTTTTTTAAAATAACTCATCATAGTTTTTGCAATAAATTTCAACAGTAGTTACAAAAATATTATACACTTTAATTACTGTAAAGATTAACCCAATGTTATAATTATAAACAAGTGGAACAATGCTAGGGAACCAAAAGGGTATTAGCCAAAAACCAGCCAAAATACCTTTAGGTGAATCCAAAATCTCTACGAATTAATATATATTGATGTTTCTTCTGCTAAGTATCAGAAGATTTCTTTTTCATACTAAATAGATGTTCTTTTATATATTTTTCGAATTTTTTTTGTATTACAGATGTGAATGTCTCTATTTCTTTAAGAATTTCATATTTTTTTTTAAATTTTATAGATATTTAATTATTTTTTCTAAAATATAACTGGATATTTCTTTTGTTAAGTATTAGGATATTTTTTTTTCATATTAAATGAATATTTTTTTTATATTTGGGATTGAATATTATGGTAGAACTGTTAGTATCAAGATTCTTCCGGTTGGGATTCACTTGGGACAGCTTCAATCAGTTTTAAGCATGTCCAAGACTGAAGAGAGTTTCTGAGATCATTACAAAGTTTACTGATGAAGGCAAGATAATGTTACTTGGTGTTGATGACATGGATATCTTTAAGGGAATAAATTTGAAGCTATTGGCAATGGAGCAGCTCCTGATTCAGTACCCTGAGTGGCAAGGAAAGGTTGTGTTGGTTCAGATAGCCAACCCTGCAAGGGGAAGAGGGAAGGATGCGAAGGAAGTGCAGATCGAGACCAAGGCGACCGTAAAACAAATAAACGAAACCTTTGGGAAGCCAGTGTATGATCCTGTTATTCTTACTGAAGAGCCACTGAGGTTTTATGAGAGAGTTGCATACTATGTTGTTGCTCAAGTTCAACTCCAATTGCAACGGCGGCTCCGATAATACATCTGATTCACGAAAGGGAAGCGATTCTTGTCGATGGTGGCGAATCCGACAAGTCAGATGTCGGTGATAGAAGAGGAGTGGGTCGCGGTGGGGAGACGGAGAGGGACAGTGAGAGAGAGATTTGTGTGTGATTGTTGGAGGTTGGTAGGTTAATGTGAGAGAGAAAATGAAGGTTTTTATAGGTTTTAATTAGGTTTACTTAATCAATTTTAAATTTTTTAAATTTTAAATTTAAAAAATTTAAAATTAATTATTAATATAAATTAATGTGATTTTGTTTAGTTTTTTGCTAGTAACTTCTTGGTTCCATATACTTTTCCTAAACAAGTGTGTAAGCAACCGACAGATGCTGTTCTATGGGACCCATGCTCTGCTATAAAGCAGAGACTCAGCTTCCCCATACGTTTTCACTCACAGAATGTCATCCCTACCGTCTGCACATGTGTTTTCAGCACCTAAAGAAAGGAGAAGCCTTCAGCATAGTAAAATCTCCCTAAAATGAAACGTTAAAAAACAAAACAATGACATGATCATCCACTTAAAGGGCACATTTTTTCTGGCAATTTAATCAGTAGTCAAAGAAAAAAAATAGTAAATGATCCACATGTGATGATTTATTGTTGTGGGTCACACGAAACTATAGAATTTTTGTTTTGTTAGGAGATGGTAATAAGTTAATCATTTTTTCATCAACTACACAACATATATTTATAGTTTTCTATATCATCTTCTAAATGGCAACCTATTCCGCCTTTTCGCACCGCTATTAACACCATTAATATATAAATATCCTCTTATACGTCACCTGTAGTCTTGTAGTATATAAATATCTACAAATTTTACACACACTGTCACCTAATATGGTTGAATTATGCCATCATGCCATGTTTTATTATACAAAATATTATGAGTAAACTACCATTTGTACTCACGAAAGTTGAAAACGCTGACATATCTACCCATAGAAAAAAGAAATTACCATTTGTATCCATAAAAAATTATTTTTACAGGCAAAATTATCCAAACCCTAAAAAATTATCTAAAATCCCTAAATTACCCTTATCTTCACCACCACACCACCTCCTTCACCCAATCACCTTTCTAACCCTAACCCTCTTCACCCAACCACCACCCCTGTTTTCCTTTCTAATCTCAAATCCCACCACCACCCTCTTCACCCAGCCTCCACTCCTCTTTCCCTTTCTAACACACTCTCACCATTACTTTCCACTCAGTCCCCACCACTGCTCCAATGGCTCCTTGCTACACTCTCCTCTCTTTCATCTTCACAGTCACAACAACACTTGCTGCCGCTTCCCCGGAGAAGAAGAGCACCTTCACGGTGCAAGTCCACCATGAAGCCAAGCCCTCCATCTTTCCAATCCACAAGTACTGGTACGAATCCTCTCTTTCTTCTATTATCAACCATGCCACTGCAGCTGAAACCACCACCACCGCTGCCTCTACCACCGTCCTTCACACTTACGACACTGTCTTTCATGGCTTCTCAGTAAAGCTCTCACCTTTAGAGGCCCAGAAGCTGGAATCCCTGTCCCACGTCGTTGCAGTAATCCCGTAGCAGGTCCGCCAACTCCACACTACCCGCTCGCCGCAGTTCTTGGGCCTCAAAACTGCCGACAGGGCCGGCCTCCTCAAGGAGATGGATTTCGGTTCAGATCTTGTCATTGGAGTCGTTGACACCTGTCCTGACAAAGAGAGAGGGTTGGCGCTGTTCCTCCCAACTGGAAGGGCAGCGGCGGTGGTGGTTCTACAACGCAGAAAGAGGTGAAGATGGTTGACTATAGCGGCGATAAGGTAGCCTGAAGAGGAGGGTCTCTGACGCGGTAGGCTTTGGTTTGAGGCCGATGGTGATGGCGGCGAGGAGAAGCTGGCGCGGTGCTCCTGGGCTGGCGGAGGTCCGCGACGTTGCTAGCGGAGAAGGGTGAACGATGATGAGGAGGGTGAGACGGTGGTTTGTGGTTGATGCTGGGATTGGGTGGCTGAGAACATTGAGAGAGAGAGGAGGGAGGAAGGAGATGATAGTGTGGAGAGAAGGGTAGGGATTGGGTAGCTGAGAACATTGAGAGAGAGAGGAGGGAGGAAGGAGATGATAGGGTGAAGATAAGGGTAATTTAGGGATTTTAGATAATTTTTTAGGGTTTGGATAATTTTGCCTGTAAAAACAATTTTTTATGGGTACAAATGGTAATTTCTTTTTTCTATGGGTAGATATGTCAGCGTTTTCAACTTTCGTGGGTACAAATGGTAGTTTACTCAAATATTATTAAATCTGTGCGTTATACGAACTAAAATAAATTAATTTTTATATATAAAAAATTGTATAATAAAAAATTAAAAATTTATATTAAAATTATTTTCATTAATTTATTTTAAAAAATTATATTTAACTAAAATTACTTAAATAAACTAATTGTTTATATTTGTAAGCTAAAAATAATAATTTATGTTATTGGCTTTTTTTTATAAAAAATAAATTGTTTTAACCTACTTTTCTATTAGCCATGAGTACACACACACATACATACATACATACATAAATAGCGACGACCCGGGAGCGGATTCCCCACCGGCAGGGGGACAGGAGACGGCCATCTCGAGGCGCGATAATGCCAGTCGAAAGACAATGACTCAGAGCCGCTCCTACAGCTACAGTGAGCTACTAGATAAAACTTCCAAACCAGATAGAAAGCATGGATAGCATTGAAGAGCTAGATCATAGCCGGTATCAGGCAACGTAGCGTAGGTGGAAGAAGATCGGACTAAGTTCCTTTCTCCCATTCATGAGCAGGCTTGACCCTCGCTACAGCTGAGATCGGAGCAACAAGAAACGCCTAGACGTCTTCATCCAATGATGCCACTTGTTGCCGTTGATGGCCGTTGCAGCAGCACCGGTGATGAGTTCATTGCTCGCCGGTAGGTAACTATATATATATATATATATATATATATATATATATATATATATATATTAAATTTTTTCTATTTTAAAAGGCATCGTTTACAATCCTAAAATATATATAGGAGTACTCAAATAGTATTGTATCATCACAGTTTTTGCAATACATTTCAACAGTAATTACAAAAACACTAAGCACTTTTTTTTATGACTAGTATTTTTTGGTGACCAAAACACTACACACTTTAGTTATTGTAAAGATTAACCCAACATTATAATCATAAATAGGTGTGTAAGTAACTGACAGATGCTATTCTGTGGGATCCATGATCTACTGGGATCCATGATCTACTACAAAGTAGAAACTTTAACTTTCTCATGTTTTAGAATTTTTGCATATGTGTCTTCAGCACCTAAAGAAAGGAAAAGCCTTCAGCATAGTAAAATCTCCCTAGAATGAGACATTAAAAAACAAAACAATGTCATGATCATCCACTTAAAGGGCACATTTTTTCCAGCAATTTAATCCGTAGTCAAAGAATAAAGAAATAGTAAATGACGCACATGTGATGATTTATTGTTGTGGGTCACACGAAACTATAAAATTTTTGTTTTGTTAGGAGACGGTGATAATTCAAGCATTCTTCTATCAACTACACAACACATATTCATAGGTTTATAGTTTTCTATACCATCTTTTAAATTACAACCTATTCCGCCTTTTTCATCGCTATTAGCACCATTAATAAATAAATATCCTCTTATACGTCATATGTAGTCTTGTAGTATACAAATATCTACACACCTAATATGGTTGAATTGTACCGCCATATCATTTTTATCAGGAAACTTCTATGGTACTGATACCAAAAATCAACATGTTATAATGTCCTTGTGTGTCAATTGTGGGAGCGTAATACGTAGTCTCTGCTACTAGGGTCAGGTTTTATTATTGACTGTTACAGAATGATTTCAGCAAGTTTAATTAGCTACAATTATATTGTTAACTAAATAGAGTCTTTGGGCTGGTTACATGGTTTTAACTAAAAAATGAAATAACCCAGAAACTCTATTTAGTTAACAACATAATTGTAGCTAATTAAACTTGCTGAAGCTATTTTGTAAACCCTGGTAGCAGAGGCTACGTGTTGCGCTCCCATAATTACCCACATGGATATTATGACATGTTGATTTTTGGTATCAGCGCCATAGAAATTTCCTTTTTATTATACAAAATAGTATTGGATATTTTTTTGGTGTCTAAACAAGGAAAGAAACAAAGCGAAAACTATCCTAAATCCGAGCGGATGATTCGTTGGAGATCAACACCAGGCTCAGACCAAATAACATGATTAGAGTTACTCTTGGCACCATATTTAGCCATTCAATCCGCAGCTCTATTTGCTTCTCGGGACACCCATTCAACGTGAACAAGCCAAGGACGAGATAAAAGCTCCTGAATCTTGTGAACCAAATCTGTTACTTCAGATGAATACCCACTTGTAAGCTCATGCATGATGGGCAGAATGTCAAGACAATCCGTTTCACATATAATATCCCTCAAACTGTAATCCCAAGCTAAAACCAGCTCCCTCCAAGCAGCAAATAATTCACATCTGATTATAGACCAAGGGGAATATTTCCAGAGCAGCCCGAGATCGAATCTCCCTTAGAATCACTAATAATACACCCAAATTCCGCTAAATTTGAATCCATATGCAAGCTTGCATCATAATTAACTTTAAAACTATTGCCTACCGGTGGTTCCCAACACAGGCAATTTCAGAGAGACCTAAAGGCATTGCTTCGATTCCTGTAAACCTGTAAGTCCTTGGCAGTAATTCTGGCCAAGGCAACAACCTTATGGTCTGTCCAAGGGTTGTCAGTGTTGAATATGTCATTGCACCTATGTCTCCATACCCACCAAAGCCCTGCACCAAAGGACGCCTCATTGTTAGCCAAGGCCTTCCGAAACCACTCCTCAAGAGCAGTACCAGCCGTCGAGTCCAGGATACTAGGATCCAACATATACCAGATTGCCTTTGATCGTTCACAGTCTCTAAGGCAATGCTCCATAGTCTCCTGCGCCTTGTTACATCTCTTACACATATCTGAAGAAGCTAAATCCCGCTTGAATCGAAAGGTCTCAGTTGGTAGAGCATCATGTAAGCTAAGCCACATAGTAAATTTGAACTTCTCTGGAATGTTTGTGTTCCACAACCAGTTCCAATTACTGTTAGCATTCCAATTTAATGTTTTCTTTAATAACCATCTGTAACCCTCCCTTGCACTATACTTTTTTGTTGCTGCAGGCCACCACTCCCACTGTGGCTCTAACTTAGTCAAACTAGGATATCTCAGACCACAAATAAAATGCTTAATCTCATGCGGAATAGGCGTGGTAAGACTATCAACCTCCCAAGACACCCCTTTTCACAAGTCAGCCACCATGAAATCTGATTCAAAAATATGTACATAAGGAACAAGGTTGCAAAGCTTACCAAAAGGAGTCCACTCATCATACCAAATTGATTTGTGGACATCTCCAATATTCCAATGAAGCCCTTCCTTGAGATGCTCATAGGCACTAACAATGTTCTTCCAGGTAGCCGATGAAGAATTTCTACTGTTTCCGTTCATACCAAATTGATTCCTGAGATATTTATGCTTCAGAACCTGCACCAATAACTTCTCACTATTATTTAGACAATCCCATACCAACTTTCCCAGAAGCGCCATGTTAGCACAGGAAGTATCCCTAATACCCAATCCTCCTGCCTTTTTAGGAGTTATGGCGACCTCCCACCTGACCAGAGGCAGCCCTTTTCCAGTCGCTTGGCCTTTCCACAAGAATTGTCTCATCAAGGAATCAATTTTATTACATGCATACTTCGGGAAAAGAGAAATTTGCATTTCATAAACTGGGATAGAGGCCATAACCGATTTAACAAGACAAAGCCTCCCTGCCTTATTCAGTAGGCATCCTTTCCAACTGGAGAGCTTCCTCAAAATTTTTCCAATAATCTCCTGAGCCGTCTTCCTGGAAGCTCTGGCATGACCGATGTTAATTCCCAGGTATTTGCCCAAATCATTACAGAATCGGATGTTAGAGACCCCTGAGAGAACCCCTTTTCTCCTCTCCGACACCCTCTTGGAACACTGGGCCTTTGACTTATGAAGATTTACCTTTAAACCTGACGCTTTAGAAAACAAGTCCAAACAATGCATGACCTCTATTACTTGAGCTTTTGATGCCTTACAGAAAAGCAAAAGATCATCTGCAAACATCAAATGAGAGAGTCGTGGTCCATTCCTAGAAATCGCAACTGGGTTCCACAAACCTTGGGAAACTCTATGAGAGATAAAGCAGGCAAGCATTTCCATACAGAGTACAAATAGATAAGGAGACATAGGATCTCCTTGCCTCAACCCTCTCTTCGGATTGAAATTTTAGAGCCTGTTCCCATTTCACAAAACTGCCAACGAAGAGGAATTCACACAATTCAATATAAGATTAATGGTAGCCTTTGGAAACCCAAACCGGACCAAAGTAGCTTCCAGAAAATACCAGTCTACCCTGTCATAAGCTTTTTCCAAATCAATCTTGAATGCCATGGTCCCTTTTCGAGACTTGGTGTTCCTCATGAAGTGCATAATCTCCTGAGCAATGATAATATTCTCTGTGATTCCTCTTCCTGGAATGAACCCTCCTTGCAAAGGACCAATGATCTCCGACAGGAAAGGTCTAAACCTGTTAACTAGAACCTTTGTGACAATTTTATAAATTACATTACATAAGCTAATAGGCCGAAACTCCCTATAAGGAAGAGGGAACTTCCACTTTAGGAATTAGAACAATGAGAGTATCGAAAATAGCCGCATTCAGTGACTCACCCTCAAAGGCTCGCTTGACCAGTCTACACACATTGTTGCTAAGAAAGTCCCAGAACTCTTTGTAGAAAATTGCTTGAAATCCATCTGGCCCTGGGGCTTTAAACGAACTCATGGTCATCACAACTCTTTTAACCTCTTCAGACGTCACCGGTTTCACTAACTTTTGACAAGCCTCAGTACTAAGAGACGGGCAAGGAAAAGGCCCCATGGCGTCCAGGTCAATATCCTCCCTTGTAGAAAAGAGCTTTTGAAAGAAAGAATTTGTCGCCATTTCTAGAGTTGTAGTCTCTGTGGCCCAAGACCCATCCTCTAAAAATAACCCATGAATTTTGTTCCTCTTTCTCCTGATAACTGTCTGCAGATGAAAAAATTTTGTATTTCTGTCTCCACATCTCACCCATTGTTCTCTAGATTTTTGATACCACAACAACTCTTCTTGAAGAAGGATAGCATTCAGTTCCTGATGCAAAACTTGCTCTTTGATCCTAAGCTGTTGATCCTCCCGACTCTCCAGAGTAATCTAAACGTCATTCAAAAGCCTCTCCAACTCCCTTTTCTTAACAAAAATATTGCCAAAAACCTTTTTATTGAAGCTAGTTGCATCTTTTTGAACCTCCAACAAACATTTGACTACATCCGGAGCTCCTCTATTCCAAGCTGTATCAACAACATTCCTAAAAAGAGGATGAGTCATCCACGGAGCCTGGAATCTGAACGGACGATGGCCCTTGGTAGCCCTCTTTGCCATCTTGCACCTAGTGAATAATGGGCAATGATCAAAGTGAAGGCGCGCCAGCACCTCAGTATAAGCCTCCGGAAACATTAGTTGCCAGTCCTGGTTGATGACTGCTCTATCAAGCTTCTTGGCCACCTGCACCCCACCTTTCACCTTCCTATACCAAGTGAATCTTCTCCCAATAGCCCCTCATATCAAATAGCCCACAATCCTCCAATGTTTTCACAAATTGTTCTGCTCTGGCAAGTCTAAATTGCCCCCCTCTAACTTCACTCTGCAACAGAACATCATTAAAGTCCCCTAACACAATCCAAGGTCCGTGGATCATATTAGCAATCCTTGTCAAGTCACCCCACAGTTCTTTACGCCGATGTATATGCGGATTAGCATACACCGCACTGCAGTAACTAGATGTATTGCCCATAGTGATTTCAAAACTGATACATTGATCAACTACATCCAATACTCTCACAGAAATATTTGAATTAGAACATAGAACCCAGATACCCCCACTATGACCATT
Source organism: Arachis hypogaea (assembly GCF_003086295.3). NCBI lineage: Eukaryota > Viridiplantae > Streptophyta > Magnoliopsida > Fabales > Fabaceae > Arachis > Arachis hypogaea. The sequence continues at coordinate 8,148,788 of NC_092050.1, forward strand.
AGCCTCAACAATACCAACAACCTGGTAACCTAGATTATTCCAAAAAGATTTTATCCTCTCGAAAGCAATATGGGTTTCAAACAGAATGAAAAAAGTAGGGTGAAATTTATTCGCTAACTCCTTACTATGAACCCGGGCCAATTTATTAGAGGCACCTCTAATATTCCAAAATAGAAAGCTTAAATCTAAATAATCCATAAAATAATTTGTATTGTAAAAAGGACCAACCTCAGCTGAAGTCCCTAACGAGATGATGAAGATCCACCATCATATCCCCCTGAGCCTTGCTTGTCCTTGTCCGGTTGTTGCCCGGTTTGTCTATGTCCCTCCACTGACAACCCTTCCAATTTGCCGATTTGCTGCTTGCTGGTGTCGCCAAGGCAGTCCGGAGTCGACGGCGAATTCTGCAAAGAAGAAGGGCGCAACCTCTTGTGTCCGTTTTTGATAATGGCAGTGAAAGTCGGCACCGCAACGGAGACAGCTTTGCCCTTCACCCCTTGCTGTTTGGAAGATGCCATGCGTGCCTTAGATCCGCTAACCGACCCGGTCTTCACCCCTGATTCGGCTCCTCTCATACGTAGCCCAAAGTCACGGTTCTGGTCCAATTTCTGATTTGAGCGCACCGGCATTTTATCTTTAGATGTTTGTTGGGCTTTGTTTGATTGACTCAATTTTCCTCTCCTTTTACCGTTGACTTTGGTCCAGCCAGCCTCATTTTCCAAATACTGGGACCCCACTTCCTTCCCATGCAACGTATCATCTAATTCCTCCCCAATTTCTGCAACTATCACTGACTCTTTGGGATTGCATCCAAATTCAAAAATTTTCTCTTTTGAGGCTTCCTGTGGCTGCACCACCCAGGCCGCCGTCTCGGTCACTGATGTTTCCTTTCGATCCACCCTTTCCGAATCTATTGGGGTCATTCTGCAGTCAGTTGCTGGATGCCCGAAACAATTGCACTTGTCACAAATAAGGTGTAAGCATTCATACTCTACCTTATATTCAAACTCATCGACAATCACACTCCGGACCACCGGCAAACCAAGATTAATTTGCATGCAAGCCCGAGCAAATTTTCCCCTCTCCGCCAACTTAGTAGCCAGATCCACCTTGACTGGTCTTCCCACAGCAGAAGCGATTCTCATCATGGCTTTATCCTGATAGTACCATATGCTCAAACCAGAGATTCGAATCTAAACCATAGTCTCCCCGAAAGTGTCCTCACAAGGTTTAAAATCCGGTGTCCATGGCTTGACCGCAATATAGTGACCGAAGATCATCCATGGTCCCCTAGTAAAACCTTCTCTCGATCGTCTATGCGATCAAATTTAACGAGGAAGTACCCAAAATCAACATCCAAGATTTCATATCCACCGGTGATCCTCCATACCCCTTTCAATTTGTGAAACATGGCCGTGTAACTAAAGTTTTTTCCAAGAACCTTAATCACAATTGCTTCCTTGTATGGTTCAGAAAGGATGTTCCTAGCCTCTTCGGAGAAGCAAACTCTTGGAGGCATAGGATCTCCTTGTTTTCCAGCGACCACTGCCATGGAATCCTCATCTAGAGCTTCAGCCCGATTTATCCCTGTGGCTACCGTAGAACCAATAACCTTGTCACGGAACGAAATCTTGGAAGTCACCCTGGAACTAAGGTCGCCCTTACTTGATCCCTCCTTCACACCTGATGCAAACCCTCCCACACTCTCCCCCTTATCTCTTTCAATGGCATGGCCATCTTCTTCACCTGTTTCACCCTCAAACGCTCTCTCCCGCTCTCTCCTTCTCTCATTCTCTCTGAGTACGGAGTACGTACTCTTTCTCTGCTAGGATTTTTTTATGAAAACGAGCTTAATTACTTTGAAGGGTTTGTTAATTAAATAGTATTGGATATGCACGTTCTACGAACTAAAATAAATTAATTTTTATATATAAAAAATTGTATAATAAAAAATTAAAAATTAATATTAAAATTATTTTCATTAATTTATTTTAAAAAATTATATTTAACTAAAATTACTTAAATAAACTAATTGTTTATATTTGTAAGCTAAAAATAATAATTTATGTTATTGGTTTTTTCTATAGAAAATTAGTTGTTTTAACCTATTTTTTTATTAGTTATGAACACACACATATATATATATATATATTGTATAAAACTATATCAAATCTTTTCTATCTTAGAAGGTATCATTTACAATCCTAAAAAATTAGAGTACATAATTTCTTATCCTAGAATATATATGGGGGTACTCAAATAGTACTGTATCTATACTTAATTATAGAAATATTATTAATATGATACATGAATATACAAATATGAATATTTATATTTATTTATCTTTAAATATGAATTTTTTTTTAAAATTCATATTTACTTATCTATATAAATACAGTTTAATTAGAAATTATATTCTGTATAAAAGTATATACATGAACATACAAACATGAGATACATTATATACAGAATGTGTTGTACATGTAATACAATTGGATTAAAATTATACATCTAAATACTCATGTCCTCTTGCATGTACAATGCTTATCAATAAGGTTTTATACTTTATATTCTGCTCCGTATTTTTTTATATTCGCAAAAGTTCTATTTTTTTCTTCTCATATTTCAATTTGAACCCACATTTTCTTCCCCTTGAGGTGATGTGAAGGAGTATTTTGGTTCATTTTAATATCAACTAACGGCATGCCAATTTACAATACAAAAAAGAAAACAATAAAAATAAACCAGTATAGATGATGCGAATCTTATTAAGGATGATGTGATCACTGGAAGCCAAGATGAAGATCAAGATCAGGAAGTAGTTAACAATTAGCTTGTAACTATTATAGTTATGTTAGTAGGTGACTTAGCTTAGTGTTGAATAAGTCAGTGGAATTTGTGTATAAATTGCTCTCTAGCTTTACATTCACTTGCTAGGAGTTGTAATCATTTTGTTTGTATCAATGTCATTCTATATTTCAATAATAGTTTGATAATTTTTTGTTCAATTAATTGTTCTTGCTGCATTTTTTCTGTAGATTTATTTGTTCGGTTTATGTTACACTATTCTTCTTTTCTTCTAATCCAAGCAATATGAGCTTGGAATAATTCCAGATGGTATTACGAGCTTTTGGATTATGAATCATGGATTCTTCTCCAAGGAAATTCCATCCTACAAATTTACATCCGTCTAATTCTGTATACAACAATAATGCGATCATCAACAATCTCAACTTCCCACTACACCTTCTAAATTCTCGTCTATTCACACCTATTGGAGACAAGTTTGGAGAGCGCAATCACAAAATATGAGAACAACAAGCCTTGACTGCACTTTGTGGTCAAGACTTAGAAGATCATCTTTATTTTTCAAAGCTAATGTTTCTCAGCATTGTGCTTCTTTAGAAGATCAACAATCTGGTGTTGAATCTGCAGCCTACAAATAATGGCTTTAAGATGACTACAATCTTCAATCATAGTTGTTGATATCTATTGACACTAATTTCAAGAATAAGATAGTTGGTTGTGTCTTTAGTGATAGAAATAAAACACATAATTCCCTACTTGCAAGAATTAGAGGAACACCAATATCCACTCATAACAAGTATTAACACCAGCACAATAATACCCAATAGCAGCGAAAAAATCATATAAACCAGAAATTAGAGACAAGCTAACACACCAAGATTTTTAACGTGGAAAACCTCCTCAATGAGAGAAGTAAAAACCACGAGTCACCAAGATCAAGAAATAACTTCACTATGATGAAAAATAGGGTACAAGAGAGTCACAAATTACTGCACAAAATGTGCATACAACAAGCCAAACAACCCAAGCTTCAAAGCTTTCAAAACAAGAACAAGAAGATGAAAATACCACAAAAATAGAGCTACTATACGTGGCCAATATCTCTAGCTACATACATTGAATTAAAGATCCGAACAGTGAAATCCAAGAACCAGATGTGTAAAACATACTGTCCAAATTTAAGCTCGATCCAATGGTTAACGAATCTGTAGAGACCAATTTGCAGAGACAGCTTTGTGTATGTGCAAAAATAACTTTCTCTCTTCTTTTCTCTCTAGTGTTTGGTGTTCTCCTTTCAAAATGACCTCTCTCACTCAACCCTAACTCATCTCGACCACTTCAACTATTCACGGGCTTGGATACTAATATTTGGGCTTTTTTTTCACATAGGAAGGGAGCCCAAAAAATCCAACAAATCTCTCCCTCACGACTATGTGGAGGTAACTGCCAATCCGGTGATTAAGCAACAAACTTAAAACTTCCATCTTGGTAATGCCTTGGTCATCATATCAGAACCATTCTCATCAGTATGAACCTTTTCAAGTTCCAACAACTCAGCATCTAAAACATCACGTATCCAATGATACCTCACATCAATATGTTTGGATCGAGAATGAAAAGTAGAATTTTTACCAAGATGTATAGCACTTTAACTATCACAAAACAATACATACCTCTCTTGAGTAAACCTGAGTTCTTTCAAGAATTTTTTCATCTAAAGCATCTCCTTGCACGCTTTGGTAATGGCAATAAACTCGGCCTCGGTAGTAGACAAAGCAACACATTTTTGCAATCTAGATTGCCAAGACACAGCTTCATCCACAAAATTGATCAAGAAGCCTGAAATGGACCTTCTAGAGTCAATATCTCCTGCCATGTCAGAGTCAGTGTAACCAACTAGAATAGGCTTATCACTTCCATAACACAACTTCATGTTAGAAGTACCACGAAGATATCTCATTATCCATTTTTACAGCATTCCAATTCTCGAGCCACCACTAAGTTGCCTTTAGTAAGCTTCCATTATCCAAAGCCGAAAGTGTTTTTACAAGGCCTTCATTATCAAGCCTTTTAACTGAAACCAAATTCAAGCGAACATCTGGAGCGTGTCTAACATCTTTGAATAGCAGCTTCATTCCCATATTAGTCTCAAGACAAACATCTGCTACACTAATAACCTTGGCTAACCCATCATTACCCATATTAAGCACTCCAAAATTACTTGGAGTATAAGAAGTGAATAACTCCTTCTTCGGTGTAACATGTATTGAGGCGCCACTATCAATTATCCAGCTGAACTCATCATCAGAAATAAGATTGACCTTGTATTCATAATCAACAATATCAACAGTAAGAAGATCATCTGAAATAGAAGATACACGATCATTACCACTATCATCCTTCTTTTCTTGCTTACCTTTGTTCTCCTTTTTCTAAAGAAAGCAATATTTTTTAACGTGACCCATTTTGTGACAGTAATGACACTCAACATTCTTGTATCTTGACTTGGATTTGCTCCTGTTTTTACCTCTACCCTTTTGACCTCTATTCTGATTTCTCTCCCTGGTTTCAGGGACTAACATTTTAGAGTGTGACGAAGAATTCTGCATCGTCCTTCTCATCTCTTCATTTAAAATGCTACCTTTAACAAGTTGCATACTCACTTTACCATTCGGAGCAGAATTAGTAAGAGAGATACGAAATATCTCCCAAGAATCTGGTAAAGTATTTAGCAACCACAATCCTTGAACCTCATCTTCAAACTTGATTCCCATGCTTGACAACTGATCCAGAACTCCTTGAAATTTATTCAAGTGATCTAATACTTGTGACCCCTCCTTGTATCTCAAATTCATCAACATATTCAACACGTACAATTTATTATTGCCAAACTTGGAAGCATACAAGGATTTAATTTGATTCCACAAAGCCCTAGCATGAGTTTCGTTAGCAATGTGATTGTAAACATTATCATCCACCCATTGTAAACTTTCATTCTTCATCTATTTTAGATTATGGTTTTTGTGTAGAAAATACGGATAAATGTAGATTTTTGACAAACAAATCTTTTATTTTGCCCTTCCATAGATGGTAATTAGTGCCGTTCAAACTTATCATCCTAGTAGAATGATTTGCCTCCATCTTTTAAGCAAGTTATAACCAAATACCCAAAACTGAGCTTTGATGCCAATTGATAGAAATAAAACACACAATTTTCTACTTGCAAGAATTAGAGGAGCAACAATATCCACTCACAATAAGTATTAACACCAGTACAATAATATCCAATAACAGCGAAAAAATCACATAAACCAGAAATTAGAGACAAGCTAACACACCAAGATTTTTAACGTGGAAAACCTCCTCAATGAGAGAAGTAAAAACCACGAGTCACCAAGACCAGAAAATATCTTCACTATAATGAAAAATAGGGTACAAGAGAGTCACAAATTACTATACAAAACGTGCATACAACAAGCCAAACAACCCAAGTTTCAAAGCTTTTAAAATAAGAACAAGAAGATGAAAATACCACAAAAACATAGCTACTGTGTGTGGTAAATATCTCCAAATACAGATATCTAATCAAAGATCCGAACGGTGAAATCAAAGAACCTGATGTTTAGAACATATTGTTCAAATTTGAGCTCAATCCAACGGTTAACGAATCTGCAGCGACCAATTTACAGAGACAGCTTTGTGTATGTGCAAAAATAACTTTCTCTCTTCTTTTCTCTCTAGTGTTTGGTGTTCTCCTTTCAAAATGACCTCTCTCACTCAACCCTAACTCACCTCAGCCACTTCAACTATTCATGGGCTTGGATACTAACATTAGGGCTTTTTTTTCACATAGGAAGGAAGCCCAAAAAATCCAACAAATCTCCCCCTCACGACTATATGGAGGTAACTGCATGCCAATCTGGCGATTAAGCAACAAACTTCAAACTTCCATTTTAGTAATGCCTTGGTCATCATATCAGAATCATTCTTATTAGTATGAACCTTTTCAAGTTTCAACAACTCAGCATCCAAAACATCACGTATCCAATGATACCTCTACGTCATTATCCGATCTTTTTAAAGAGGTCGGACTTATCATAAAATCCACCTTTATTGGTAAACGTTTTTACATTATTAGGCCTGACTTTCATTTTGTTGGAGTCCTGGACCAGAGTGTAAACATATACTATGCTAAACATAGGATAAAAAAGCAAAGAATGAATCACAATTTACAACTATCACACTAGCTCACGTTTTAAGCTAACATGTAATAATCCCTTCAATAATTCTTCAAGAATAGAAAGAACTGCTCCTTCTTGAAAATTAATCTTATATATGAGCTACGCTAGCTTTTTTAATTATAAACCACTCTAATTCATAATATTTCCGGTTGATGTCCATAGCCAAGATCCAATATACTAATAACAAGTTACAAGTTCATTAGCTATAAAATTTTTACATAAAAATTATTTTTACATAAAAATAATTATAAAATTTTTATTATAGTCTAACTTATGGCAAAGTAAAGGTATTAAACTATGACGGATATTTTAATAAAAATTTTATAATTATTTTTATGTAAAAATATTTTATTTTAATTATTAAATAATAAATTGTAGAGTTTAATTTTAATATATTATAAAATATTACTAAACAAATAAATTATAATTTTAAACAAAATTTTTTATAAAAATATGTTTTTAACATTTTTATTAAAATAATCACCCAAATATTTATATATGATTAACAAGGAGAAAAACTAAAGGACCTTTTCATCTGAGGAGAGAGAATTAGTGAGCAAGGAGGAACAAGTGAGCACACCTATTTCGATGCAGTTTTTCGCATTCGTCACCTTAATCAGCATACTTATTAATTATCTTTCGTTATCTTTAAACGAATAGAAAGAAATATATAAATGATATAATTAGGGTGGCAATATACATCTTATTTGTGGATATTTAACTCGATCCAGTCTAATTGGATAGAATTGTCAAATCGATTTGCAATGAGTAAGGGAGAATACGGGTAAAATTTTTGTGTGAGTCGGTAGAGTGCGGATAGGATTAAGTCTTAATCCTACTCAATCAATTCATACCCTAAATATGTATATGTTATATACTTATATAAAATTATATTTCAAGTGAATATTAAACTAATAATCTCTCACCAAATACAAAAGATTCTTAGTCACTAACAGAAGAAGACTAATAATTGATAATTTAATGGAAAAGTATAAGGAACTAACATTAACCAGCCAATTTTTTAAATAATTCTATTTAATAATTAATTTTAAATTTTTTAAATTCAAAATTTAAATAATTTAAAACTAATTAAATAAACCATTAAACCCTAATTAAAATCTTTCCATTTCTCTCACATTCCCATAGCTCCACAGAAATCCTTTCCACTCTCCCTCTCCCACTTCCATAGCCGCGCCATCCACATTCCTCTCCATTGTCATCATCACCAAACCACCCAGCGCGAAGCCTTCTCTGTCCTCCTCAGCCACACCAACCCTCTCCTCCTCTCTCCACAAACTAGACATTTGCACCTGCCCCTGCATCGTTGCCGCCAGCAACCCAGGGCCGCCAAACACTAGCTCCGGCCTCTCGCTCTGTGCCACCCTCTTACACTCTCAAACACTGAACCAGTAGAACAGCCAAAGCTCCCTGAGCTCAGCCAAGCTTTGACGCAACAGAGGACAACCCCTGTTCCTCCTCCTTCCAGCGAGCTTTGAGACGCACTCTGGCTATCTCCACCACCGCTGCAACCTCTACTTTTTTCCTAATTTTTTACTCTGTTATTCTGTACAGGTTTTGAACAAACTCAATTTTTTAATTTCTTTATTTCAGTTTAATTTGGTTTAGTTTTGATTAGAATTCAGGTTTAATTTTCAATCAATTTCATGATTAGTTCAACTTAGTTTTTGATTTTCTTTTAGTGGATTTAGGTTGTATGATAAGATTAGCTTAGGTTATTATGTTTTGAAAAGTGTTTGGATTGAATTGTATTGCTAGAAATTTCTGCTGAATTCGTTTGAGCCGAAAGTGTTGAAATTGTTGATTTGCTATAACTGCTGCTGGAATTAACTGTATTCATGATTTGCTGCTTTGTGCTGAATCAATGAAAAATTGGCTGTTGAGATTGTGTGAAAATTATTTGCTTGTGTGAAGATTCACTGTTTTACTGTCCGATTTCGTGAATATGTTGCTGAAACTAGTGGGTTAATTGTGTGATTGTGTTGAAAATTGCTGACGATTTTGTTGAGAAATTGAAAATATTCTGAGTTTACTGACGATTTTTTTTTTTTGAAAAATTGTTGCTGAAAGTATTTGAAACTATTCTGAATTTGCTGATTGAATTGATGGAATATGCTGCTGAGTTCATTTAAACTGGTTTAATTGACTTTCTTTTGAATTAATGGAGGAATTGTTGTTGGCATAGTTTGAATACTGTTGGGTTGTGTAGAGATTTTCTGTTTTATTGCTATTTTGTTGAATTTGTTGCTGGAGTTGTTAAGATTATTTGATCCTGTTAATCCACTATGTTACAACCGATTTTGCGAAAATGCTTGGATATGCTATTTGATTTGGTTTAAGTTGTTATACCCCAAGTGTTTGTTATTATGCCTCGAAGAGCTTTTAATACAACTTTGGTTGTCGCAGCAACCACCAACGACGCAGCAACCTCTGCCTAGATGTGTACGCATACAAGATTGGAAGGATGTTGTAGTGAAGATTATGAAAAATTTTCAAATGACTATCAAGCTAGTGAAGAGTCCGATAGATCTATCGGCATAAAAATATAAAAAATAAAAATCTTGCTAGAGGGACTATTAATGAGCATAAATTTTTAACTAAATAATGGCCTTGATCCCATTAAATTTGTCATAGCCTCAATGCCATTTCTATTGACAATTTCATTATGTTTATTATATTATATTCGAAAGTTGGTATTTCAAATTTCAGAATCAAAACGAATAAAGTTTGTATCCTTGTATGGAATTAATCTTTCATCATGTTGTTGTTAAAGTAGTTTAGAGAGCTTTTTTTAAACCAACATGACATGTTGCTTGGGAAGGTGGTGAAGAAATTTAGAGGCATCCATAATTGCTACACAAGGAAATTCACAAAAATATATAAAGTAACATCTATTTAGTATAAAAAAGAAACATTCTAATACTTGACAGAAGTAATATCTATTTAGATCTTTGCAAAAATAGTCAGGGACCTACACGGAGAAATATGTCGTGTAGTATTTAAAAAAATGCCATATAATTCTTAAAGAAATACAGTCTTTTACAACAACAACACAAGAAAACTCGAAAAATATTTTAAAGTAACATCCATTTAATATGAAAAAGAAACATCCTGATGCTTAACAGAAGTAACATCTACTTAGATCTATGCAAAAACAACCAAGTACCTACACGGAAAAACATGCCAAGCAAGATTTAAAAAAAAAGCCATGCAATTCTTAACGAAATACAGATATCCACAACTGCAACATAATAAAACTCCAAAAATGTATAAAGTAACATCCATTTATTATCTAAAAAAAAAAATTCTGATACTTAACAGAAATAACATCCACTTAGATCTTTGCAAAAATAATCAGGTATCTACATAGAGAAACATGCCGAATAGCATTTAAAAAAAATATATCAAAAGTGTCTCAAACGGTAACGGCATCCCATGTATACATTATCTTGAATTTTTTAGGTATCCTTTTTCTTCTGTGGTATGACCTTAAAAATTCCATGTCTTCTGCAATGGATGGCGAAGAACAAAAAACAAGAGAGAAGGATAAGTTTCATAACCGAATCCACATGTGTGGGTATCTTGATGATGGCGTGCGATGGTCGGTAACAAGACTTTTCAGGAACATAAATCAGGTGATTTTGTAATCTGTAAAGATCTTTGTGTAAGACTTCACACAAGCAGAACTTTTAATATAATTCCACGGAAATGTATATAACAACCATACATTGTCGCCATAAAAAATTTACTGGAATCCACCAATTCAGATAAGGAACAAATGTATTAAAAATAAGTGACATACACTATTTAAATGGGATAGAGTTTTAATTTTTTTAGACAACACCATCCATTATCTAATCACAGCAACATCTAATATCTAGTTACATACAATCCTTGTTCGTGCTACAATTTTAATTACACATATTCAGATCATATACTTAAACCTCTAAATTTAATTAATATTACAACATTCAGCAATTCAGAAATCACCTACGAAACACACCCTAAATGAACATGAACAAAAATAGTCAAATAAATTTTAACTATTTTGCCGTAAATTGCAACATCCCCAAACTCAGTAAAAAATCACCAACATACATAGCAAAACAAACATACTTTTTTATGTGAACAGAAACATCTAAAAATCGGAGAGGAAAAAAAGTTCCCAATTCACCATTTTTAGATAACTGAATTAAGTGCGATTGTGTAGTTAGATTTCAAACTGTGCATATAACATACAACCCAGTTGAGTATGTACAGGTAGAGTCAACTAAATTATAATTATTCCCAATAAATTTTAAAATCATCTGCATACATATTTAACTTCACATCTATGTTCTTGATAATAAAAAAACCAACAATGCTAAAAATAAATAGAGTCTTGCACCATATTTGAGACCAAACTTAAATTAAACCAAAATTAATGTAAATTTAATCTAATTTTGGCATTGAACGCCCAAATCACCTTTACAAAATAAAAAGTTTGTGCAAAGCGTGCATGCAGAATCCACCAATTCAGAGAACAAACAGCGGTATAGGAAACAAATTAAATCATCAACTTTTTGAATCGGAAAGAACAAAATTTTCTTATAAAAAAATTATACAATTTATAATAACAATAACATCCAATTTATAATCGCATCTAATTCAGCATTATTAAACACAAATCAAAGGAAAAAATCCTAATTACTTCTTCCCTCTAATATAGGGTTTGAAAAAAAGAAACAGATACATATTCAAACGCGGTAAAAGCAGAGGACTCACGATAGGAGGGTGGCAGCGAAGCGCGCGGCGGGTAGCGCCGCAAGGAGGAAGGTCGGCGAGGATGGTGGGCACGGACGTCGCTCAGAATGCGCGTGGAGGCGCCAGCAAAGACGACGCCTGGAACTGGGTGGAGGCGGCAGGTTGGGCGGCGCGGTGTTGGCGAGGACGTAGAGGTCGATCGACGTGGCGGCAGCAACATTGAACGGAACGGAGCTCGCGACTGGCAGCGTTGGCAGTGGAAGGCTCGGCACTGGTGGCCGTTCCACGTTGGCGGTGACTTCACCGGCAGATGGTGGCGACGCAGTAGGAATGCCGAGTAAAGGAGGAAGAGGAAGGATTGTGCAGTGAATTTTTGGATGTGAACTTGAAAGGTGAGACTAGGGTAACTAGTGGGTGAGTTTTTGGAGTGTTTTTTTTAGTTCATTGGGCTTTTTGTTATTGAAGCTATTTGAGTTGGCGGGTAATTGGTAGATATTGAGTTGGTTCCCTAGCACTATTATAATTTAATACGTTTTTTTCTTACATAAAAATCAGTTCTATTTTAAATTATCATCGAATTATATAATAATGTTACATCTTTTTGGTAACCCGTGAATAGAATCGAGTATCTGTAGATTAAAAACGGATAGAAATAAGATTGAAATATTCTCAACCCGTAAATAAAATATAGTTAAATTTATATAAAAATATTAACTGCGAATAGAGTTAGAATTGAATCCAAACTTTATCCTACCCTCCTATCCTATCTATTGCGATATAACCCAATTACTACATATATCAACATATTGAATTGGTGAAGATTATATATATGCCACGGTATGGTGGCTGCTATGGGAAGTTAAATGTTGACCCTCTAATAAAGTGTTCACAGAATCACATATGTTAAAGTTGAATGTCAAATTAATTTTCTGGTTACACACTAAACACTCAATTAATTTTGTACACGTAAATTAAATATTTTTGCCGCAATGGCATTTGCGAAAATTAAAGAATAATTGAAGTTAAGGATGTAAATGTAGTTCTTTTCCAGATGTTTCAATGAAATCCAGTTCCTCTTTTCACATGAATTGAATGTCTTCTTCAAGCAAAATGTATAAGGATTTCTTTATCGGTGAACAAAGGTGAATGAAATGCTAGATGAATTTCAATAAAAAGATGGTAAGATATGATATTGTTGAAGTTAGGAAACAGTCGTTTCTCTTGTGTAACATAAATATATAATTGAACAAGTATGTAATTAAATGATAATATATATTTTTTTATGACTAACAAACACTATATATCAAAATTAATCTCTTGCCACTGGATTATTAATGTGAAATAATTTTATGAAAATTTTAGATATTATTTAAAAAAAATAATTTTAGTCAAATGAAAATATACATCATAATTTTAATTAAATTTATAAAAATAAGTGTATATTGTAAGTTTATAATGCACAAAATTTCAAATTTAATACAATAGGATTTCAAACTAAATGTAAATATAATAATGAATATTTTAGTAAAATATTATGTGCACATTATCAACTAAGATATATTTGTGTATAATAAATATGTATATTATTTAGTTAATTAATTTGGATTAGTTTAATGGTTAGTTTACTTAAGTAAGTGCTGAGAGTTCGAATCCTGTCTTATATATAGAGTAATTCATTAGTTAATGACAAACTCTTAAATAAAATTTCGATCAACAATAAATTAGTTCTTGACCTATTAAATTGAAAGATACAATAAAAAACTAAAAAATATGTATTATTTAATTCATTTAATATATATTTTATATTTTATTAATATGTATTTTATATAAATAAATAATTTAATAACTTATTTTATATACACATAACATAATTGATCTTTTATAAGCATTGAAAGAAACTAATTAAAGAAATTATTTTACTTAATTTGTAAATTTTTTTATTTACTCATTTGTTATCATTTGAAATGATTTATATGTTCTATTTATATTAGATTCTCTTTTTTCATTAAATATTAAATACTCAAGACATGTACATCAAATGTATTATTCAAAGTTAATATTTGGTTTAATTATTTTAGAGTAATTATTTAAATCAGTCCCAAAGATTTTAAAAACAGACATTTTAGTTTCTAAGAAAAATTGATACACAAATCAATCTCTAAGATTTTACTCCGACAGACAGATCAGTCTCTAGTTCATTTTTTGGTAGAGTAATTACCCATACCAGTCCCCAAAAATTTAAAAAATAGACATTTTAATCCCCAAAAAAATTAATACATAGATCAATTTCCAACTTTTTTTGTCAGACATAATAGTCTCCCGTCCATTTTACTTTTATTATATGCCGACCTTTATTATTATTAACTTAGTTTTGTGCATGTAGATATGACGACATATACACTAGCATGTTAATACACTATTTTCATTAGAAACAAGTAAGGTGAATAATGATGCTTTGAAATTTAAATTAAAATATTTTCTTTTAATACAAACATATTTTTTAAAATAGGATATTTTTTATTATATTAAATACAAAAATATCAAATAGTTTCAACCTTAAATTTCTTGTAGAATAATCTCTAATAATTTTATTGAATATTATTATTATTATTATTATTATTATTATTATTGATTGGTTATATATATACCTTTTATATTATAATAAATTTATCATTACTTTTGTCCAAAAAAGTACAAAAACATTATGGTACATTATTATTATTATTATATAATTGATAATAATAATAATAATAATATTTTATTTTATTTTTTTGGATGAAGGACTGTTATGTCTGACGGAGTAAAATGTTAGAGATTGATCTGTATGTTAATTTTGTTTGGGAATTAAAATATCTACTTTTAAAATTTTTGGGGACTGATGTGGATAATTATTTTGCCGAAAAATAAACTGGGGACTAATTTATCTGCTGGAATAAAACTTTGGGGATTGATCTATGTATTAATTTTTTTAGGACTAAAATGTCTGTTTTTAAAATATTTGGGGACTAATTTGAGTAATTACTCATTATTTTATTAGTTTCTATACTTTTACCAAATTTTAATTAATTTTTGTACTTTTTTAATTAGGTTCTTATACTACTTTTAATTTTGTAATTAATTTTTTTATATAAAAGTTATTAGAATTAACAGAAGATTTCTTTCAAAATACATGTAGTCAAAGATCTAATTAGATTTTTAATTATGAATACTTTTAATTTGCGAAAAAATATTTTATTAATTCTAACATTTTTTACATTAAAAAAGATCTACTTATAAAATTAAAAGTAACGTACAGACCCAACTAAAAAAAATAAAAAATAAAAACTTAATTACAAATTGAATAAAATTATAAAGACTAACAAAATAATTAAACCTTAATATTCTAAGGTATGTTTAAGGTTACTAATAATAATTCAAAAATTCTTTAAAAATATTACTTATTGAAACACAAATACTTTTCGATCTATTATTTCTGTTATATATTCTCTGATTTCTCTCTCTTCAATAATTATGGTTTGTTTAGTACTATTATTGTTAGCTTACTTTATGAGTAACTAATTATGCAATTTAGTTAACATGTGTTTTAAAAATATATCTTAAAATTATTAATTAAAAAATAATTATATATATATTTATTATATATTTATTAAAATAAAATAATTAATTTTTAAATTAATTACTGAAAAATTTATTTAAATGTATGAATTTAATTAGATCATTATATAAAATTTTATAATTTTTCAATACATTAAAATTAAAACTTTTTTATTAAAAAAATCATCAATTAGTGAATTATATCTGAACTTTTAATTATCACGTTGACTTTTTTTGGTTTCATAATATTTATTAAACTGTCACTCTCATTTTTTAATGTAATATTTTTAATTGAATTATCAATTATACTGTAATAAATAAAAATATTAAAAATTATTTTACTATTTTCTTTTTTCATTAATTAAGAGTTATTTAGTAAAACTAAATTATATTTAGATTACTCTTGATTTATTTTAACTCTCTTATTAATTGTATTTTTCAAACAAAATGATAGATAAAAGAAACAAACGAAATAAATTAAAATAAAATGAATGATTTTTGTTATAAATTTTGTATAGAAAAATAATATTTGACAAATATTATAATGAAATAAAGAATAGAGTGACAAATAAAAAATAAAGATAGTATATTATATATTAAATAAAATTTATATTAAGATATTGGATATGCATTATTGTATCATGTAAATGGATTTCATTTTAACCTTCTGACATCATATATATTTTTTACCTATATATAAAGCATAATGTATTAGCTGTTTATTTAATGTATAAACACAGTTCATGAAATATTAATGGCAAAAAAATGGAAAAAAAATAAATTAACTAGAATTTAGATGTAAACGTGGATCAGATCGGATCGGATATGGCCAAAATTTTGATTCGATTCGCACTAAAATAATCATCGGATCGGATCCAATATCCGCAGTTTTTAAGCTTAGATCCGATCCGCGCATTTGCGGATTGGATCGGATATCGAATATATCCGCAAAATACAAAAATATTTTTAAAAGCTTATTTTAATTAAATAAAAATCAATAAAATTCATTTTTTCTTTTTTTTTAAATATGTTTACTCTTAAAATAATATTAAACATACATTTTTTAAATAATAAATTAAACTAGTACAATATATATGATAATTATTTGTTGAAATAAAATATAAAAAGAATATTTATTTATTTATTTTTGTGGATACACAGATATGCAGATATCTACACAAAATTCGCAATACGACTCTATTAGTGTACGGATCTGATCTGATCCGATAGCCATACGGATCGGATCCATATCTGCAATTTTCGAATCGAATTCGGATAAACACCGCAGATATACCGATCGGATCCGATTCATGAACACCCCACTAAAATTCGCTCATACTTTCCCTTTTTAAGTAAGAAATATATATGAATATTTTCCTTTCATCAATTTTTTTTTAAATAATGTAATGAGTCTATATGCATTTTCCTACTTTAATAAATTGAGAAATAAGGAATGTATATAGATTATCGCCTCATCACTCTTATATATATTATTAAGAAGATTAATGTGGAGAAGTCTAAAGTGCTTTGCTCTAAGAATGTCTCTGCAACAAGGAAAGAGGTTTTCACTGGGGTATCCTCTATCAGATTTGTCCAGGACTTGGGCAAGTATCTTGGAGTTACCCTTAGCCATTCTAGGGTGACTCGTTCAGCTTTCAATGGTGTCCTGGATAAGATTCGGAGTAGGCTAGCAAGCTGGAAAGGAAGTTTACTCAATCGGGCTGGTAGACTTTGCTTGGTTAATTCTGTTGTCGCTGCTATTCCCACGTACCAGATGCAGGTCTCTATTTTTCCCAAAGGAATCATTAGTAAATTGGAGTCTATGATGAGGAATTTTCTTTGGAAAGGACAAGTTGATGGAAGAGGATTGAATATTGTTAGTTGGAAGGTACTGGTTACTCCAAAAAAATATGGAGGTTTAGGGATTAGAGATCCTTATTGTGTAAATATTGCTCTTCTTGGGAAGCTAGTTTGGACTTTCTTCCAGCAGCCAAACAAGCTATGGGTCCAATTGTTGAATGCCAAATACCGATCATCTCTATATGACTGTTTTAGTTATCCTAAGAACAAGGACTCTCCCATTTGGAGGTGTCTTTGCAAGGCTTGGGAAGTGTTGAAGGATGGGTTTGCTTGGTGTATTGGATATTTGAACCAGAATTTTTGGTTTTCTAGCTGGAGGAAAAAAGGACGGTTATCTAATGAGATCAATTATGTTCACATTTCTGATTCGAATCTCCGGATACAGGATATTTGGTCGGTTGGTAGGTGGCATTTGGATACTCTTTATTCTCCTTTATCTCAAAATCTGAAAGATAATATTCTTTCTTACAATCCAGATGAACAAGCAGGTCCGGAAGTGGGTTGGTATTGGAGTGGGTCTGCCGCCAAAGTCTATAACTCTCACAATGGTTACTTGTGGTTGTGTAAGCAGCTGTTTGGTTGGGAGGAGCGGGAGAATTGGCTTTGGCTTTGGCGCCAGCTTGTTCCGGAAAAGCATAAGTTTTTGGCTTGGTTGTGTCTTAAGGAGGCTCTTCCTACTGCAAGTTTTCGCTTTAGAAGAGGGATGTCGTCTTCGGATAAGTGTCCAAGATGTCTTTCTAGCCAGGAATCGGTTTTACATTGTATTCGGGATTGTCCCAAAGCTCAGCTTGTCTGGCATAGGTTGGATATTTCTTGTCATCCTTTGGATTTGAAGAACTGATTCTTGTATCATAGCAGAGAGCATCCGTTCAAGTTCTTTTCGGGACTTTGGTGGATATGGCGAGCAAGGAATAATGACATCTTTAATTCCGATGAAACTTGGCCTCCGGAAAAAGTGATTTGTCTGGCATTAACTTCAGAAAAGGAGCTTAGGAATATCTTTGAATTACAACGTATGTCCCTTCCCTCTACTCTAAATGGTTTTTGGAATCCCCATCCATTGGTACTTTTAAGATTAATTGTGATGCTAGTTATTTTGGTTCGGGTGATAGTGTTGGTTTTGCTTGTGTTATTAGAGATTGTAATGGGAGCTGGCAAAGGGGGTGTTTGGGAATGATTAAGAGTAATAGTATTCTTCAAGGAGAATTGTTTGCTATTTGGAGAGGATATCTCTTAGCTTGGGATGTGGGTCAACGAGATGTTATTTGTGAGACGGATTGTGTGGAAGCATTTAATCTTGTTACTCAAGATGATTTTGGGTTTATTGATCCACTGGTGCTCAAAATAAGAGATATCATGCATTGGAATTGGCGGGTTTACTTTCGTTTAATTATGAGAGATGCAAACACGGTGGCAGATACTATGGCAAAGATGGCGATGAAGTTACAATTTTCGCATGTGGAGCTTCTTTCACCTTGGGAGGAGTTTAAGAGTAGTCTTAAACGGGACTGTCCCTCTATTTAGGCAGTTCCTTGTTTTGTTTGTTTTGTTTTTCTTTGTTTAATTTATTTCAGTCACAAAAAAAAAATATTATTAAAAAAATAAAAAAATGATAAAAGAAAAAATATTCCATGATTTATTATGATTTTCAATTAGTTATTATATATATTTTATGAATGAAAATTATGTGAAGTTAATAGTTGAGAATTGTTCGATAATTTAATAAATTTGATTAAATTATCATCTAATAATTCTTAACTATTAATTTTATATAAAGACGACTGCATGAAAATGATTTATATGTTCTATTTATATTAGATTCTCTTTCTTCATTAAATATTAAATATTCATGATATTTACATTAAATGTATTGTTCAACATTGATATTCAGTTTAATTATTTTGTTAGTCTCTATAATTTTACTAAATTTTTAATTAGATCTTTATACTTTTTTTCCTTTTTGATTCTATTTTTACACTACTTTTAATTTTGTAATTAGATCACTTTTATATCAAAAATAGTAAAATTAACAGAAAATTTCTCCCATAATACATGCAGTCAAAGATCCAATTATATTTTTAAGAGTAAAGGACATTTTCGTCCTTGACCTTTTTTTTCGCGGACATTTTCGTCCTCAAGTAATAGAAAATACATTAAAGCCCCTGACCCTTGAAAAATGTGGACATTTATGTCCTTCCGTTGAATTCAGCCGTTTGCACTGAACGGAAAAGGCTGAGCTGGCAGAGGTGGCGCTGAGGTGGCACGTAACGGAGGCCAGGTGGCATGGAGCATTTCGTAACAGGACGTATAAGTCCCTCGAGACGCAGCATTTCGTAACAGGACGTATAAGTCCCTGGAGACGAAAACGACACCGTTTCGTCTCCTCCCTTATCTGCCCTTTTCTTCTTCCTCGGTCCCTTTTCCCTTCCATTCTTCCTCAGCCCCTGCCACCATCACCGCCGTACAGCGGCGCCTCCGTCAGCCACCATCAACGCCGGCGATCTCCTCCTTCCTCTCTTTTCGCGTCTTCTTCCCTTTCTCACTCCCTTACTCCCATTAGTCTCTCTCTCTTGCCATTATCCAGCATTGGGATTTCAATCTGAGCAGATTGTTCATATGGCTTCCCATTATCCCAGGTCTCAAGTGCTGCAAACTCATCATTGTGCTTCTCAAACAGATCGGCAGCTCGCAACAATATCCTTTACCTTTCCTATACAAAATCAAAGTAAACATAAAGGGATTTTAACTGGATAATCATACAAAGATTATATACTAATAAAAAGAATAAAATAAAGGTCCAATGGTATGAATTACATAGGTTGTCATCTTAGGCCATGGCCCTTGATCAAATGCCTTTCTTGCGGCTGCCACTGCTCTATCAACATCTTCAGAGTGACCCTCAGCAACATGAGTAATCACTTCCCCTGTTCTTGGATCCAAGGTTGGAAAAGTTTTACCTGATACCAAAGAGGAACCCAACACTATGGTAAGATACCCCCACAAAAAAACTTCAAAACACTTTTCTTCTTGGCAGTCAAAGATGCAAACTTTATGATTTTCATGTCCAACTATAGTGGAAAAAACAAAATCAACAACAAAGCACGCAGTGTCCTTCTCCTTGATCTATGAAGGGGGAAAAGTCAAAAACATTCCATGTGAATCTGATTGAAATTTTCACTCCCCATCAGAAGAAAAGCAACATCCCAAAGGTCAATTTCAACAATTTTCTCGCAAAACAAACAAAAACAACATGGGAAAAAAAAGGGAAAAAGAGTTCACCTTTACAATTATGCAAATTGAGGACCCTCAAGCATGTGAAACCATTGGCAATGACGTCAAGGTTGGAGGAAAACCCTAACCCCTCGAGATTTGAGACTAATTTTTACAGAGAGGCGGCGGCGCGGCGGTAGTGGGTCGTCGAGAAGGTTGTCGCGGACGAACGGTAGGTGGAAGGAGACGTGAAAAGAGAGGAAGGAGGAGGTCGCCGGCGTTGATGGTGGTTGACGGAGGCGCGGCTGTGCGGCGGTGATGGAGGCAGGGGCTGAGGAAGAAGAATGGAAGGGAAAAGGGACGAAGCAAGAAGAAAAGGGCAGATGGGGGAGGAGACGAAACGGCGTCGTTTTCGTCTCCAGGGACTTATACGTCCTGTTACGAAATGCTCAATGCCACCTGGCCTCCGTTACGTGCCACCTCAGCATCACCTCTGCCAGCTCAGCCTTTTCCGTCCAGTGCAAACGGCTGAATTCAACGGAAGGACATAAATGTCCACGTTTTTCAAAGGTCAGGGGCTTTAATGTATTTTTCATTGCTTGAGGACGAAAATGTCCGCAAAAAAAAAGGTAAGGAACGAAAATGTCCTTTACTCTATTTTTAATTATGAATACTTTCAATTTACAAAAAAAATATTCAATTAACTCTAATATTTTTTATATTAAAAAGATCTAATTATAAAACTAAAAGCAATGTAGAATCAAATTAAAAAAAGAAAATGTCTATAAATTTAATTATAAATTTAATAAAATTATAGAGACCAACAAAATAATTAAACTTTAATATTCTAAGATATGTTTAAGGTTACTAATAGTATTTCAAGAATTCTTTAAAAATATTACTTATTGAAACACAAATGCTTTTTGATCTATATAAAAATATTGAAAATTATTTCTGTTATATATCCTCTCTCTTCATCAATAATTATGGGTTGTTTGGTATTATTATTGTTGGCTTACTTTTGAGTAACTAATTATATAATTTAGTTAACATGTGTTTTAAAAATATATATTAAAATTATTAATTAAAAAATTATAAAAAAGGAAAAAAATTAATTATAATATATAGTTGAATTATTGTGTAAATTTTTTTAATTTGTAAATACACCAAAATTAAAATTATTTTTTATTAAAAAAATCATCAATTAATGAATTATATCTAAGCTTTTAGTCGGCACGTTGAATTTATTTTTCTTACATAATATCTATTAAACTGTCACGTTTATTTTTTAATTTGATATTTTTAATTAAATTATCAATTATACTGTAATAAATAAAAATATTAAAAATTATTTTACTATTTTCTTTTTTCATTAAGAGTTGTTTAGTAAAACTAAATTATTTTTAGATTACTCTTCATTTATTTTAACTCTCTTATTAATCGTATATTATTCAAACAAAATGATAGATAAAAGAAACAACCGAAATAAATCAACAATAAAACAAATGATTTTTGTTATAAAATTTGCATAGAAAAACTATATTTGGCAAATATTATAATGAAACAAAGAATAGAGTAACAAATAAAAAACGAAAATAGTATATTATATATTAAATAAAATTTATATTAAAATATTGGATACGAGATTATTGTATCATGTAAATGGATTTTATTTTAACCTACTGACATCATATATATATTTTTGTTATGAGGAGTGTTAGGGATAGTAAATTTTATAATTTATAATTATTAATTAGTCATTATTAATATTTTTAATAACATGAGATTATATAATAGTGTAAGATTATTTACTTTTTTTATTAGTTAAATGATGACCAAATTTTAATAAAAGTATTAGTCTTTTAAACTTTTTTTTTATCATATATATAAAGATTAATGTATTATCTATTTATTTAATGTATAAACACGGTTCATGTATGAAATATTAATGCCAAAAAATAGAAAAAACAATAAATGGCTACCTTAATTAGAATTCGCTCATACTCTTCCTTTTTAAGTAAGAAATATAAATAAATAGTCAATAAACTATAACTCAAATGACATAGTCTTTTCATATTCACTTAGAAATTGCGGGTTCGAATCTCTTTATTTTTGATAAAAAAAAAATAAAAAAATATATATAGATATTTTTCTTTCATCAAATTTTTATCAAATTTTTTAAATAAAGGTAATGAGTCTAAATACATTTCCCTACTTTAATAAATTGAGAAATGCGGAATGTATATAGATTATAGACTCGTCAATCTTATATTAAATAATAGAAAAAAATTTTATAAAAGGAAAAAAATATCCCATTATTTTATTATGATTTTCAATTAGTTATTATAGTATATATATTTTTTTATCAATAAAAATATTAAATTTAGTTATTTTTTATGTAAAATTAATATTTGAGAATTGTTCAATAATTTAATAGATTTAACTAAAATATCATTTAATAATTTTTAACTATTAATTTTACATAAAAATAACTATATGTAAATATGATAATAGATATTTATGAGAGCAATGACCCTTTTCTCGCTCTCTGTCCCGTTTAAGAAATTGCCCTGCATCCTGTTACGAGTCCTCATTATTTCCTCCTACAGGGGAGGCAAATAACACGGATATATGTGGATATCAGTGGCGGAGCTTAGTTGAGATAGATGGCTCCCAAACTTTTGTTAAAAAATTAGTAGTATTTTTTTAAAAAATAAAAAATAGTTCAGTTGGTTCAAATACTTTATTATGACTTAAAATATCAAAGTTTAATCTTCATCTCTATTTAATAAGTAATACTCCCTCTACCTTTGAGTTCAAATATAAAAAATTATGTATTTTTTATTTATGTAATTTGATATTATTTTATATTTTACTGTTTATTTAATTTAATTTTTTATATGATAAAAAATATTAGAATATTCAATAAGTATTGATATTATTGTATTTGTATAAATTGATAAAAAAAATTCAATAACTATTATAAATTTTAATATTTGTTCTTCTAACTTCTTTTTTACATATTTTACAAGATAAATATTCAAATTTTTATATAAAATAATCGTAAAAAACTAAAGAATTGATACAATTTTTTAAGAAGAAGGCTAATATTCAAGAAGAAGAATATATTACTTTTATAATATCAACACTTGTAGATAGTTCTTCTACTTTAATAAATCATGAGAAAGTGAGATACAACCTTCAAAAGTTTAAAGAGTTGCATCTGATGAGTTTGACCTTAATTTTTTGGAACGAGACCTTGAAAAACGGCTTTAAATTTGGCAATATCACCCAAACCAGAGAAATGAGGTTAGACAAACTTATTTTCAATGGGTTCATATCAAAAATATCTTGACAATTATCTTCTTTCTGGCCTCCCCAAAATTTTGTTTCAAGATCCGCCACTCGTAGATATTAAACTTTAAAAAATAAAAAATCTCAATCATGATAAAAAAATTTACCATTCAACTAAAATGTATCAATTCAAACATATTCAAAATTACTAAACCCAATTCGACATTATTCAATTAAATCTTTAACATAAAATTAAAACAAGACGAAATAAAAAAGTTTTTAACATAACAACATAGCAAATTTTGGTTGACAATTATAACTTGGTGATAGTACTTCTTTTTTATAATGATACAAATTTAAATAATTAATTGGTACAAATTTAGATATTATACATATTATTAATTTGTTTCTAAATAAAACTGAAAAAAAAAAGAAATTAAAGATACCCTATAGGGTATTTAAGTAATTTTATTCTAGCGGAGATTTAGCGGATTCCCATGGGATGAGTACCTCAGTCTCCGTTCCGTACCCATTTATTTGTGGGGACGGATAGTTTCCGTCCCCGTGGGGATTTAGCGAGTTTCCATTACTTTTTTTCTGTCGCGAGTAATCTCTGCGGATATACGTGGGTTCGAATTTTTTTTCCATTTCTAACTGCATGTGAGCTTTTACCTATTTTATCATATAAAAATATTATTTGTATACTAAAATCAACCACTAATATATTTAGGTATAAATACATGTAAATACATATGTGATTTAATTTATTTTCAATATGTATTTGTATTATTTTATACTGATAGTTGACTTTAGTGACTGATTTTGATGTATAAATAACATAATTGTTTATTATATACATGTCATTTTTATAAAATATATTCTATATCAAAAAAATAAGAAAGATGAAAATTTCTCCCTTAAAACTTAAAAAGAAAAAGAAAAAAAAAGAGAAACTATTGAAACCATCAATTTTTAGTATTTTGTTATTATTTGGCCAGTATAAATATTAAATTATTTTTATTAAATAAATTTTATTAATTTATGTATACAAAATTTAAGAAATATAAATATAAACTGTATTAATTCATATATCTAAAATTTTAGTAAATATAAATTATATATTTATTATGTAAAAAATATCTATAAATATAAATATAAATTATTATTAATTAATTAAATACTAACTAAAAAGAATAATATTTACTATGACATTGGTAAAAAAAATACGAGGTCAATTATGATATAAAGGTGACAACCAGTGAAAGGAGCTTTGTTAATTTGATGAACAATCTGTTGGCCGCTACTTGTTACCGTTTCTTTATTATAAGTTCTGTTATTTTTCCGCTTAAAATATGATGTCAATACAAAAATAATTAACTAAATCTAGGAGTCGTTAAAAATAAGAATTTAGTGCTAGAATAGATATTACATCAGAATCTAAGATAATAAATTAAATATTTATATATCATTAATCATTAATATTATGAAGAATTAAAGCACTTGCCATACACAAAAGATATGCTTCAATTCACTCTATAAATTAGTTTTTTTTACTAGGTTCACATTATTCATACATACATAGATCTACTAGAAGAATAAGAGAGATACAGTCTATTGACAAAAAAATTTCTGAAATTTTCATTTTTTGGTTTATTACCCACCAACTCTCTTATTCGATATATGCTAATTCTCTCTCACGTAGTTTTCTTACTTTTGTAAAAAATAGTGAAGGAGAGATACCTATATTCCAATGTAGTAAGATATATGACATGAGTAAGATATATGGATGTCGATTCTTTTCATTAGTGTTTTTCAATTTTTGAAGGGTTAAGTTCGATTTTGGTCCCTAACGTAGGGGCCAAAAATTTGTTTTATCCCTAAGTTTTTTTCAGACAAAATCGTCCCCGACATTCATACTTGTATTAAAATGGTCCTTTCGCACCAAAATAAAATTTAATGACAAGTTTGCCCTTGCGGTTTGTCTCCCTTAATTTTCATTCCCGCGAAGTGTACTTCTGCTCATGAAGTAACTCATAATCTTCGTTAAAACACTTGAAAACTGAAACGTTGGTGTGAAACCCTCATACGCAGGTGCGAAGAGGGTGTACAGAAAGGATTGTCGCCATTTGGGGGGGTTAAGCTTGAGAATCGGTATGCTGAGACATTGGTATGTGATCTTCATCACTGTAACAACTGATTGTTCAGGTACGATTACTTTCCATCCCTCAAGTAATCACGTCAACTGTTTACAACATGTTGAGGGTTTGCATTTCATCACCATGTTGCTCTGTTTGAGCATTTTGGGGTTGAATGCAGGCTTCCGAGTCAGCTGCTATAGCTAGGGTTTGTATATATGTGTGTGAGTAATGTATTCTGCTATATAACAGGGTTGACTGAGCAGAAGATGGTGTACATAAACATGAGGGTGCATCATGGGGGTGCATTCGGATATGAGGAGGGGGTATTTAAGTACTTGAAGGGTCAAAGTACAATCATCGAGGACATTGACAGCGATCGTTGGTCTGTGTTTGAGGCCTATGAAGAGCTAAGGCAGTTTGGGTACTTGCAGGCCAATATTGTTGCGTTGTGGTATAAAGATCCAAGCTTGGATGATTTGGAGACTAGCTTGAAGATGCTGAAGGGTGACGCAGAAGCAATCAAAATGTGCAACATTGCTGGGTTACGGGGCTTGGTAGAGTTGTATGTGGTCCACGATCTGGGCGATGCAGAGTCGTTTCCAGAAGTGGGTTATGTTGAGGTTATGGGAGTTGTTGAAGATGGAACAGATGATGGGCTTGGCTTGGTTGTTTTCGAAGGGCACGGGGCTGAGGCAGCAGAGGCAAGTGGGGAACCTAATAAGGCAATCGAGGGTGGAGATGTGGGGGATGAGTTTCGAGTAGATGGAAGTGACTCCAATGATGAAGACATTGAGGACCCTGAGTATATGCCATCTGATGAGGAGGGAGACAGTGAAAGAGAGGTGCCCTTCACTGATAGTGATGAGAATTATGAGGGTGATAGTGGATTTGATGAGGGTAATTCTGTGCCTAAGGAAGCAATTGCTGGCAAGGAAAAAGGGAGTGGGATAAATCAGTTTAGTGATGAGGATGGAGCAGATAGTGATGAGTTGGAGATAGACCACATGATTGGTGGAGATGAGAGGGATGATGACGATGCTGAGAATGATGCCGATGATGTATCAGATCATGGGGGTCAAAGGTTTCTAGTTCATAAATCTTTGAAGGATATGAGCAGCTATAGATGGGAGGTAGGAACACTTTATGCATCCAGACAAGAATTTAAGGAGACTGTGCTGGCATATACAGTTCATACGGCTAGGAGCATCAAATTTAAGAAGTGTGATTTGGTCAGGGTTAGAGCTGTTTGTCAGAAGGACTGTCCATTCTGGCTCTATGCACATAAGGTTGGGGATGAATCCACCTGACAGTTAAGAAGCTTAAACCTCCAACACACCTGCATGCAAACACACAGGGTTGGAATACTGCACACTAAGTGGCTTGAAGCCCAGTTTAAGAAGAAGGTAGAGTCTAATCCTAGGATTAAAATAAGGGAGTTACAAGCAAAGGCACACAAGAAGTGGAATGTAACTGTGACCAAGTCCATGGCAGCCAAGTCGAAGCAAAAGACACTAAGTCAAATTCAGGGTGCATGTAGGGAGCAGTATAGAAGGATTAATGATTACTGTGCGGAGCTTCTAAGGGCCAATCCAGGTTCATCAGTCAGCTTGAAAGTGATTAGGAGCCCAAATTTTGTCCAGGAGGTCCAGAACCCCGAATAGATGAACTATTGTGTATTCTAGAGATTGTATGTCTGCTTCAATGCATGCAAGAAGAGCTTCCAACATGTCAGACCCTTTATCAGTTTGGACGGGTGTTTCTTAAAGACTCCTCAGAGTGGCCAGTTATTGACTGCAATAGGAAGTGATCCTAATGACCAGATCCTTCTGATTGCTTATGCGGTGGTTGAAGCTGAGACAAAGGATTCATGAGTTTGGTTTCTGAGACACTTATCTGATGATTTGGGTGCTGAGAAAATTGGAAAATGCACATTCATGTCGGATCAGCAGAAGGTGAACATTAATTTGAAATTGTTTTTGAAGTTTATGACTTATGGTGAACACTATACTAATTTGCTGGGTTACCTTTCTAATGCAGGGCTTGTTACCAGCTCTTGACGAAGTCATCCCAAGGGTGGACAACCGATACTGTGTGAGGCATCTGTATAACAACTTCAGGAAGAAATTCTCTGGATTGGAGCTGAAGAATCAAATGTGGAGATGTGCAAAGTCTACACACTGGAAAGATTGAGAGAAGGAGATGAAGACAATGAGACTCAAGAGTGAGGGTGCATTTCGACACTTGAACAACTTTTCACCCAGGTTCTGGTCCCGTTCTCGCTTTTCATTTTATTCAAAGTGTGACTCCCTTGTTAACAACATGAGTGAGAGTTTTAATGTTGTCATAGTTGAAGCTAGAGAAAAATTAATTGTCACTATGTTAGAGGACATTAGGGTCTATATAATGACTAGATGGGCTGCCAATAGAGCTAGGATTCAAGTGTACCAGGGTAATATCATGCCGACAATTAGGAAGAAGTTAGAAAAAAGGGCAAAGTATGCTAGGGACTGGAGGCCATTTTGGTCAGCTGCTAGTAAGTATGAGGTGATGTGTGGGTTAGACAAATTTGTTGTAGATTTGGCTGCTTGTGAGTGTTCCTGTAGGAGGTGACAGATGAGCGGGCTACCCTGTCCTCATGCCATTAGCTGCATAACATTTAAGGGTTTGGACTTGGAGTCGTTTGTAGATGACTATTACAAAAAGGATGCTTACCTGAGGTGCTACCAGGAAGTGATACATCTTCTGAATGGGCCAGATCTGTGGGAGAGATCCCAGTATGATGATGTCATGCCACCACCATATCGGAAGCCAAGTCACCGGCTAGTCAAGAAGAGGAAGCGAGGACCTGGGGATGAGGATAACAGAAGCCAAACTCACCTCTCCTGTAGGGGCCAAACACAGAGGTGCTCTAATTGTGGTGCTTTAGGTCACAAGAAATCAGGTTGCACAAAGCCTAACAAGAAGGTATGTTCCTTTCTGCTATAGTGTTCAATTTGGTTTATATTAAATTGTGCTAAAAATGTTCCTAATTTTTTATTTTTCTCACAGAACCAATCTGCATCTCAACAAGTTGGCAAGGGTCCAAAGAAAGGTACTAAGGTTGCAAGCTCACAACCCCCTGGCCAAACAGTTCAACGAGGGAAACTTAGCAAGAAATTATGCTCTCAACCTAGCCCTGTAACAACTCATTCCAACACAACAACAACTTAGCCCAAGAAACCAGTAACCATGCCCAGGAATTTGGCAGCTAGGCCCACTGATCATTCAACTCAACCCAAGAACCAGACCAAAAATGTAGCAGGGCCTGCACCACCTCAGTCCAACCCTAAAGCTCCTTCATCTCAACCATTGCCTAAGAAGAGTAGTGCAGCAGCTTCCTCCACTAGCAAGAAGGACTCACACAGTCAACCAACTAAGAGAAAGAGGCATTTTTCTGTTATCCAGACTGGTGCACCACATATCCCAATGCAGAAACTGAA
This sequence comes from Arachis hypogaea, assembly GCF_003086295.3. Classification (NCBI taxonomy): domain Eukaryota; kingdom Viridiplantae; phylum Streptophyta; class Magnoliopsida; order Fabales; family Fabaceae; genus Arachis; species Arachis hypogaea. The sequence goes on from NC_092050.1 coordinate 8,178,173, forward strand.
GCTAATGGCAAAATTGCCTCCTAGTGCATGGGGAAATCTTTAAAGAGGATTAGATTTTCTTTTGACTGTTATGCTATTTCATTAGGCCTCAAACAATGTTATGTTGTTATCTTGTTATTTTGTTATTTTATTCCATGTGGTTAACTGGTTTTCAGTTTGTTTATGAACAATGTTGCTCTGTGTTTTTCTGTTTAAGTGACAACTATAGGTCTGTAATTGGCCATTTTGGCTTATGGATGGTGTTATGAATGACTTTAATTGTCAGTGTTTTAAGGTTCATTGGTTTGTGTTTTATCCTGGTGCACATATATCTATTTTACAGTATTTCAACACATAACCTCTGCTTCATGATTGGAAATCAGCACAACACTTTCATTCATACATTCAAACATGTTCACAAAGGATACATCACATAAGATCATTGTAACATTAACAGTAACCCTATCAAATAACCAAAAGAACACAAAAAAATCCTACAAATAATGTTCTAATCATCTGCTGATTAACTGCATTCCATATGGTTGCCTTAAATTGTGTGGATTATGCAGCAACAAATACAAAAACCCAATCCACCCAACTACCTCTAAAGTAGCTACAATTATCAGCTTCCATTCGATATCCTTCAACCTTGTCTTCAAGGTTGTAATTTTCTTCCTGCTTCTAGCAATCTCAGAATCCTGCTGCGCTCCTCCAGCTTCTGGGTCTACCCACCTAAAGAAATTACAGGCATCCTGAACCTATCACCATCCATAATTCATAAGATGAAGGAAACCCAGATGGAAAAACTCAATCTCACAAATTAGAAGCCAACAAAATACCTCATAGTAGACACAATCCCAAAATTGTCGGCCTGGGTTGTCCTTCGTCGTTGAGGTACGCAGAATTGGCCTCTCTCCATGCCCACATACCATCTCCTTTACAGGTGATCGAATTCGACCTGATCTGAAACTCTGGGAAGCCATCCAATCGGCGTTTCCATCCCCTTCCTCCACTTCGTCGAACCCTAGTGCAGCTTTCTTCCTCTGAGCCTTCGATACAACACCATCCTCTCCTCCCTCTCCCACAATGTTCCCTTTTATTATTATTATTATTTGATTAACAAACAGTTAAAGAGAGTAACGAATTCAGGGGCATAATTGTCCGCTGGATCATTTTAAAACAACTATGAACTTTGAGGACGATTTTGTTTAAAAAAAACTTAGGGACGAAACAAAATATTATTTTTTGGATAAAAAAAATTAGGCAAACCTATCCTAATTTTGGATAAAATTAAAATAGACCAACTCTAATTTAAGTTGTAATGGAGTGAACCTGTAATTTAATCTCTTAAAATTTTGCCATGTTAATGAATTAACTAGAATTCTATTTGATGCATTTTAATTCACTCATAACAAAAATAAAATAAAAATAAAATAATAAAGATACAAGTTGAGGTATAAAGGTAGAAGAAAAAATTTGATAGGTTAAATGTATCAAATGAGAGAAATTTTATAATGACTAGAGTACATAAAAATTAAGTGAGATAAGTCCAATCTAAATTAAAATTAAACGGTAATTTCCTTGATTCCATCATAAAATCAGAAAAAAGACACCTAAAAAAATGCTAAAATCAGAAAAAGTTAACTCAATTTTTTTAAATTAAGATGACTCTATCTGATATTTTATTTTTTTAAAATATATTTTAGTAAATAATGTTAGAATTATTTTTTAAAATATTTTATTTTATTTTATTTTATTTAAAAAATATTTTTTTATTTAATAATTATTTTTTTTTACAGAATATTACATCTGAACATCTCTCAATATCAATTGTGTATCATATTTTTTCGTTGACCATACATAAAATTAATGATGTAGAATTATTAATTTTGATTTTAATTTGACTGATTTTAATTTTAATAATTTTAATAAACTTTTTAAGATGATGAATTAAATATATTAACAAATATATTATTTTTATTCACAATTAGACGATATGTGATGCTCATTTAATAAATTAACATATGAAATAGAAGACACAAATTAAAAAAAAAAATTGTTACATCTTTATCATGAGTTTGTTCTGAATAATAATATTTTTTTTATTATTACTTTTGCTCTTAATACAGGTTTATTAGCGATCTCATATAGTGCCGTCTTAACTCCTCTTTCTTTAAATATTTGGTATAATGAGAACTAATTCAATTTTTACAACCATAAACAACCGTCAAGGTAACACATACATCATACTAGCTGTTGCCTACTATGTCTCATATTACTCTTGATTTTATGACTTATATATGCTATTTGTTCATTTTTTAATTTTTCTACTGAGACCATCTTTTTATATCAATAATTTTTAATATTTTTATTTTTAATATTTTTTATTATAAAATTAAAATTAAAATTAAATTAATAGAAAAAGACAAATATCTTCTCATTTAGGATTCTTTGCATTTCATTTTCAATTCTCGCATTGCTCTATTCTATTTCTCTGTAAGATTATTTTTTTGCTTTTCTTCTGCTCAATCCTTTTTGCGTTGAATTTTTTTTGTTTTATCTTGCCACCTCTTGTTTTGCATAGTCTCTATTGTCCCTCTACTTTGTTTTGCGTTGTCACTGTTATTGTTTTATTGTTATTGAAGCTAGTATCTTTTTAGATATATTTTGAAGTGTTATTGCTAAAGTTGATGTCTTTTAGATTTGTTTTTTTGTCATTTTTTTTGCTAGATCTATTGTGGTAAAATATTGATTAATTTTTTTGTGGCTAATAATATTATTTAGATCTATTGTTTAAATATATGTTGTATTTGATGTTTAAATTTGTACATAAGTATGTTAATTTTGATATTGAGGATTGATTATAAGTTTTTTTTAGATTTTTTTTTTCCAGTTGAGAGTCAAGTTAAAAATATAGGGTTGATTCTCTTTGAAATTCTGAACTAAAATATATAATGCGTTCGGTTTGTGATACCACAAAAAATAATAATCAACAGGGTCAAGGGAACAGGCGAAACGCAGCACAAGGGAGAACCGGAGAATGAGAGTTTTCACTACTCCTTCATCAACTTCTGATACTGGTGGTAATAATAATTCGACACTGTTTTTTGAAAATTTTTCTTCCTCAGCTATTGTCCCTAGAAAAAAACAGAGAGGTTTCTATCATGCTCCCAATTAACAATAATAATGCTGCTGCTGAAATAATCCACATCAATGACGAAAAATTAGATCTTGAATCATCATTGTTATAGGTCAATCTTAATTCTTAATTATTAATTTTATATAAAGACAATTATATGAAAATGACTTATATGTTCTATTCATATTAGATTCTCTTTCTTCATTAAATATTCAATACTCATGACATGTACATTAAATGTATTGTTCAACGTTAATATTCGATTTAATTATTTTAGAGTAATTATCTAAATCAGTCTTCTTCAGGAATTTTAAAAACGGATATTTTAGTTTCTAAGAAAAATTAATACATAGATTAATTCCTAAGATTTTATTCTGGTAGACAGATCAGTCTCTAGTTTATTTTTCGGCAGAAAAATTACTCATATCAGTCTCCAAAAATTTTAAAAGTAGACATTTTAATCTAAAAAAATTAATACACAGATTAATTTCCAATATTTTTTTATGTCAAACATAACAGTCCCCGTCCATTTTACTTTTACTATATGTGGACCTTTATTATTATTAACTTAGTTTTGTGCATGTGGATATGACGACACTAGCATATTAATACACTATTTTTGTTAGAAACAAGTAAGGTGAATAACGATGCTTTGAAATTAAAATTAAAATCTTTTTTTAATACAAATATATTTTTTAAAATAGGACATCTTTTGATTATATTAAATACAAAAATATCAAATGATTTCGACCTTAAATTTTTTGTAGAATAATAATCTCTAATAATTTTATTGAATATTATTATTATTATTATTATTATTATTATTATTATTATTATTATTATTATTATTATTATTATTATTATTATTGATGAGTGACTATATATATACCTTTTATATCATAATAAATTTATTATTATTTTTGTTCAAAAAATACAAAAATATTATGGTACATTATTATTATTGTGCAAATAATAATAATAATAATAATAATAATAATTTTATTTTATCTTTTTAGATGGAAAACTGTTATGTCTGACGGAGAAAAATATTGGGGATTGATCTGTATGTTAATTTTTTTTGGGGACTAAAATGTCCGATTTTAAAATTCTTGGGGAATGATTTGATGGATAATTACTTTGTCGAAAAATAAATTGGGGACTAATTTGTCTGTCGGAGTAAAACTTTGGGGATTGATCTGTGTATTAATTTTTTTAGGACTAAAATGTCCGCTTTTAAAATTTTTGGGACTACTTTTGTAATTACTCATTATTTTATTAGTTTCTATACTTTTACCAAATTTTTAATTAATTCTTTATATTTTTTTAATTAGGTTCTTATATTGTTTTTAATTTTGTAATTAAATTTTTTTATATCAAAAATATTAAAATTAACAGAAGATTTCTCTCAAAATACATATAGTCAAAGATCTAATTAAGTTTTTAATTATGAATATTTTTAATTTACGAAAAAATATTCAGTTAACTCTAACATTTTTTACACTAGAAATAATCTACTTATAAAATTAAAAGTAACGTACGGACTAACTAAAAAAAGAAAAAAAATAAAAATTTAATTACAAATTGAATAAAATTATAGAAATTAACAAAATAATTAAATCTTAATATTCTAAGGTATGTTTAAGGTTACTAATAGTAATTCAAGAATTCTTTAAAAATATTACTTATTGAAACACAAATACTTTTCGATCTATACAAATATTGAAAATTATTTGTTATATATTCTCTCTCTTCAATAATTATGGATTTTTTGGTACTATTATTGTTAGCTTACTTTATGATTAACTAATTATACAATTTAATTAACATGTGTTTTAAAAATATATATTAAAATTATTAATTAAAAAATAATTATATATATTTATTGTATATTTATTAAAATAAAATAATTAATTTTTAAATTAACTACTGAAAAATTTATTTAAATGTATGAATTTGATTAAATCATTATGAAAAATTTTATAATTTGTCAATACATTAAAATTAAAACTTTTTTTATTAAAAAAATCAATTAATGAATGACTTTTTTTGGTTTCATAATATCTATTAAACTGTCACTCTCATTTTTTAGTATAATACTTTTAATTGAATTATCAATTATACTGTAATAAATAAAAATATTAAAAATTATTTTACTATTTTCTTTTTTCCATTAAGAGTTATTTAGTAAAACTAAATTATATTTAGATTACTCTTGATTTATTTTAACTCTCTTATTAATTGTATTTTTCAAACAAAATGATAGATAAAAGAAACAAACGAAATAAATTAAAATAAAATGAATTATTTTTGTTATAAATTTTGCATAGAAAAATGATATTTGACAAATATTATAATGGAATAAAGAATAGAGTGATAAATAAAAAATCAAGATAGTATATTAGATATTAAATAAAATTTATATTAAGATATTGGATATGGATTATTGTAACATGTAAATGGATTTCATTTTAACCTTCTGACATCATATATATTTTTTAACTATATATAAAGAATAATGTATTAGCTGTTTATTTAATGTACAAACACGGTTTATATATGAAATATTAATGGCAAAAAAATGGAAAAAATAATAAATGGCTATCTTAAGTAGAATTTAGGGGTGAACACAGTTCGGATCGGATTAGATATGACCAAAATTTCGATCCAATCTGCATTAAAATCATCGGATCAGATTCAATATCTACAGTTTTTAAGCTTAGATCCGATCCGCACATTTGCGGATCGGATCGGATCGGATATCGGATATCGGATATATCCGCAAAATAAAAAAATATTTTTAAAAGCTTATTTTTATTTAAAAAATATCAATAAAATTTATTTTTTCTATTCTTTTAAATATGTTTACTTTTAAAATAATATTAAACATACATTTCTTAAATAATAAATTAAAATAATGAAACATATATGATAATTATTAGTTGAAATAAAATATAAAAAGAATATTTATTTATTTATTTATTTTTGTGGATACGCGGATATGAGGATCGGATATGCGGATACCTACACAAAATTCACAATCTTATCTTATTAGTGTGCAGATCTGGTCCGATCCGATAACCCTGCGGATCGAATCCATATCCACAATTTTTAAATCAAATTTAAATAAACACCGCGAATATGCTGATCAGATCCAATCCATAAACACCCCCACTAAAATTTGCTCATGCTCTCCCTTTCCAAGTAAGAAATATATATAAATATTTTCCTTTTATCAAATTTTTTTTAAATAAATGTAATGAGTCTATATGCATTTCCTTACTTTAATAAATTGAGAAATGAGGAATGTATATAGACTCATGACTCTTATATATATTATTAAAAAAATGATAAAAGAAAAAAATTATTCCATGATTTATTATAATTTTCAATTAGTTATTATATATATTTTATGAATAAAAATTATGTGAAGTTAATAGTTAAGAATTGTTTGATAATTTAATAAATTTGACTAAATTATCACATCTAATAATTCTTAGCTATTAATTTTATATAAAGACAATTTTATGAAAATAATTTATATGTTCTATTTATATTAGATTCGCTTTCTTCATTGAATATTAAATACTCATGATATTTACATTAAATGTATTGTTCAACGTTGAAATTCTAGTAAATAATGTTAGAATTATTTTTTTAAAAATATTTTATTTTACTTTATAAAATATTTTTAATCTAATAATCTAAAAATTTATTAGTATTTTTATTTTTTATTTGCGAAAATACTACAATTTGAATATCTCTCAAAATTAATTGTGTCACATTTTTTCTGTTGACCATACATAAAATTAATGGTGTGAAATTATTAATTTTGATTTTAATTTAACTGAATTTAATTTTGATAATTTCAATAAATTTTTTAAGATGATGAATTAAATATATTAAAAAATATATTATTTTTATTCACTCTAATTTTATGTATAAAAAATGTTAGAGGGTCATTAAAATTTATTGTTTTTGACCATTATTTAGCTATCACTCAATTTATTTTGTGTAATTTTTTTATTCTAGCAATCTAATAATATATTTATGACATACTTTTAAATATTAATAGCTAATTAATAGTCAAAATTTAAATAACAAATTTTGATATCCTCTAACATTTCTATTCATGTATGTATATCGAACTATTGACGTAGATCATCACAATTAAACAAGATGCGAGGCTCATTAAATAAATTAACATATGAAATAGAAGATCCAAATTAAAAAGAAATTTTTGTTACATCTTTATGGTGAGTTTGTTATGAATAATAATAATATTTTTTTTTATTACTTTTGCTTGTCATGGAAGTTTATTAGCAATTTCATATGATGCTGTCCTAATTTGTCTTTCTTTAAATATTTGGTTATGAGAACTAACCATAAAGACCTGTCAAGGTAACACATACACTATGTAGTTACTTAATATATCCCATATTACTCTTAATTTTATGACATATTCTATTTTTTCTGTGTTCATCATTTTCAATTTTCGCACAATAAAAAGTTCAGAGACAAAATCTTTTTAATCAATAATTTTTAATATTTTTAAATTTTTTGTCATAAAATTAAGATTCAATTGATAGAAAAAGATAAATATCCTTTTAATTCTTAATTAGGATACACCTCACTTTCAGTCATTTCTTAATTTCAATTCTTGTCTTTTTCGTACTTACCTCTCACACATACACCCACCATCATCATTAGTTTCACTCGGTCTTCTTCTCGCGCTACTATATTCTATTCTCTGTACAAAATCACTTTTCTATTTTTCTGCTCAACTTTTTTTACGCCACTTTTTGTTTTACATTATCACCGCCTGTTTTGCATAGTCTCACCGTCTTTTACTTTGTTTCGCGCTGTCATTATTACTGTTTTATTGCTACTGAAGTTTGCATCTTTTCAGATCTATTTTTGAAGTTAGTCTATTTCTAAGTTCATGTCTTCCAGATTCGTTTTTCTCTTTTTTTATTAGATCTGTTTCGGTGATATATTAATTAATTTTTCTCGTGCCTGAAGGTATTATTTAAATCTATTGTTTGAATATATATTATATATTATATTTAAATTTGTAAGTATGTTAATTTTGACGTTGACCAGTGATGATAGGTTTTTTTTTTTTCAATTTTTTTCAGTTAAGTATCAAGTTAAAAATAGGATTGATTCTCTTATTTTGAAATCCTAAACTAAAATATATTGTGTGAATGTGTGTTCGGTTTGTGATAACACAGGAAATAGTTATCAACAGGATCAAGGAAACAGAAAACAGTACAAGAAAGAATGAGATGACTACTACTTCATCAATTTCTGGCACTGATAATAATAATGCGGTAATATTTTTTGAAAATGTTTCTTCCTCAATTGCTAGCCCTAGGGATCACAGAGAGGCTTCTATCATGCTCCCAATTAACAATAATAACGCTGGTGCTGAAATAATTCACATCAGTGACGAAGAACCAGATCTTGAATCATCATTATCAGAGGTCAACATTAATTCTGCCCCTTCAATTTTATCAACAACGGAACAAACCAAACAACATGCCTCAAATCTTTTAACATTACAAAGAAATTTTGGAATCAACACCGCCAACAACAACCACCAACAAGATGGTGTGTCACTCGATTTATCCTTACACCAGTTTGGCAAATAAAAGAAACTTAAATGGAAAATAAAAACTAAATGATACTTATTGTCGGGTTGCTTCGCAACAAACTCTTTTTTACTGTCATTAGTTTGACGGTTGTTTCTGCTAGGTCAGTAGACGGGTGGATCGTTAGCGATCAAGCTCGCCTCCAAATAGTGTTTCACCCTCTGGTCATTGACTACGAATCTGTCATTTGAATTTTTTTTTTGAAGTACTACATGACCATAGAGTGAGACTTCAGTGACTACAAAAGGTCCTAACCACCGGGACTTGAGCTTCCTAAAAAAGAGCTTGAGTTTAGAATTGAAAAGTAAAATCCTCTGGCCTGGATCAAACACTCTTGAGGTAATATTTTTATCGTGCTATTTTTTGGTCTTTTTCTTGTAGAGCTTAACATTTTCATAAGTAGAGCTCCTGAACTCATCAAGTTCATTCAGCTGGAGCAGCCTTTTCTCACCTGCAGCCTTAACATCAAAGTTTAAGAACTTTGTTGCCCAATATTTTTAATTGAATTATCAATTATATTGTAATAAATAAAAATATTAAAAATTATTTTACTATTTTTTTCATTAAGAATTTAAGAGTTTTTAGTAAAACTAAATTATATTTAGATTACTCTTGATTTATTTTAACTCTCTTATTATTAATTGTCAAACAACATGGTAGATAAAAGAAACAAACGAAATAAATTAAAATAAAATGAATGATTTTTGTTATAAATTTTGCATAGAAATAAAAATGATATTTGACAAATATTATAATAAAATAAAAAATAGAGTGACAAATAAAAAACGAAGATGCATGGTATATTATATATATAAAAAATTATATTAAGATATTGGATATGAATGATTGTATGATGTAAATGGAATTCATTTTAACTTTCGGGCATCATATATATTTTTTTACCTATAATGCATGTATTAGCTATTTATTTAATGTATAAACACGGTTCATGTATGAAATATTAATGGCAAAAAACTGGAAGAAACAATAAATGACTACCTTAACTCTCATACTCTTCCTTTTTAATATAAGTAAAACATATATATAAATATTTTTTTATCATTTTTTTTAATAAATGTAATGAGTCTATATGCATGTCCCTACTTTAATAAATTGAGAAATGAGGAATGAATATAAATTATAGACTCATCACTCTTATATATATTATTAAAAAATAGAAAAAAATTGATAAAAGAAAAAAATATTCCTTAATTTATTATGATTTTTAATTAGTTATTATATATATTTTATGAATGAAAATTATGTGAAGTTAAATAGTTAATAGTTAAAAATTATTCAATAATTTAATAAATTTGACTAAATTATCATCTAATAGTTCTTAACTATTAATTTAGATAAAGACAATTGCATATAAATTAACACCATATTCGTCATGACATAAAGGTGACAACCTTTGAGGGGAGCCTTGGTTATCTTGTAAACAATGCCTTGGCGGTTAATTGTTACCATTTTTTATTACAAGTCCGGTTATTTTCTATTTAAAAACATAATGTCAACACACAAATAATTTACTAAATTTAGAGTCAAAAATGAGAATTTAGTGCTAGAATAGATATTATTAAAGAATCAAAGATAATAAATTAAATATCTACATAGTCCACAATATCATAGTAGGCATTTCACTTTTTTAATTATTATATATTATTAATCACTAATATTATGAAGAAGCACATTTGCCTTAAGTGGAGAATATGCTTCAATTCACTTTATAAGTTAGACTTCTCACTAGGCTCACATTGTTCATACATACATAGATACACTAAAAGAATAAAAGAAATACAGTAGTGTATTAACGAAAAAATTTCTATAATTTTCATTTTCTGGTTTACTGTCCACCAACTCTAATATATGTTAATTCTTTTTTATATAATTTCCTTATTTTTGTGAAAAATAGTAAACAATACATACATATAGTCCAATGTAGTAGTAAGATATATGGGTGCTGATTCTTTTTTATTAGTGTTTTTCAACTTTTTCAAAATTTTTTTCTCAATCTTTTCTTCTTTCTTAATATATATGTTTTCAACTTTTTATTTGTGTTTTTAATTTTTTAGTATTTTTTATCTTTATTAATAAAGATCAACTTTTCATTTAAAACACAATTTTTTGAGGGTTTTTAAAAATTAAATATTATTATTTAAAATAAATTATTTTTATATTATTTTTATACACATTTTTTTTATAAAAAAAAGTCAGGTAAATATATCCTAATTTTGGACAAAATCAAAATAGACCAACTCCAATTTAAATTGTAATTGAGTGAATATATAGTTTAATCTTTTAAAATGTTGTCATGGTAATGAATTGACTAAATCGTGTTTGATACATTTTGATTTATTCACAATAAAAATAAAATAATAAAAATACTAGTTAAAGTATGAAGGTAGAAGAAAAAATTTTATGAGTTAAATATATCAAATGAGAAAAAGTTTATAGTGATTAGAGTGTATAAGAATTAAATGGGTGGGTCCAATTTGAATTAAAATTGAGCGATAATTCCTTTAATTTCAGCATAAAATTAAAAAAAATCACCAGAATAATGCTAAAATCAGAAAAACTAACTCGATTTTTTTGAATCAGAATGACTCTATCTGATTTACTAAAAATATATTTTAGTAAATAACATAGAATTATTTTGTTTAAAAATATTTTATTTTACTTTATAAAATATTTTTGATCTAATAATCTAAAAATTTATTAGTCTTTTTATTTATTTTTATTTTTTATTTACATAAATACTACATTTGAATATCTCTCAAAATTGATTGCGTGTCACATTTTTTCTGTTGACCATACATAAAATTAATGGTGTAAAATTATTAATTTTGATTTTAATTTGACTGAATTTAATTTTGATAATTTCAATAAATTTTTTAAGATGATGAATTAAATATATTAAAAAATATATTATTTTTATTCACTCTAATTTTATGTATAAAAAATGTTAGAGGGTGATTAAAATTTATTATTTTTGACCATTACTTGGCTATCACTCAATTTATTTTGTGTAATTTTTTTATTCTAGCAATCTAATAATATATTTATGACATACTTTTAAATATTAATAGCTAATTAATAGTCAAAATTTAAATAACAAATTTTGATATCCTCTAACATTTCTATTCATGTATATCGAACTATTGACGTAGATCATCACAATTAAACAAGATGCGAACCTCATTAAATAAATTAACATATGAAATAGAAGACCCAAATTAAAAAGAAATTTTTGTTACATCTTTATCATGAGTTTGTTATGAATAATAATATTTTTTTATTACTTTTGCTTCTCATAGAAGTTCATTAGCAATTTCATATGATGCTGTCCTAATTTGTCTTTTTTTGAATATTTGGTTATGATAAAGACCTGTCAAAGTAACACATACACTATGTAGTTACTTAATATATCTCATATTACTCTTATTTTTATGACATATGCTATTTTTTGCTGTGTTCATCATTTTCAATTTTCGCACAATAAAAAGTTTAGAGACAAAATCTTTTTAATCAACAATTTTAAATTTTTTTATATTTTCAAATTTCTTGTCATAAAACTAAGATTCAATTGATAGAAAAAGATAAATATCCTTTTAATTCTCAATTAGGATACACCTCACTTTCAGTCATCTCTTAATTTCAATTCTTGTCTTTTTCGTACTTACCTCTCACACATACACCCACCATCATCATTAGTTTCACTCGATCTTCTTCTCGCGCTACTATATTCTATTTTCTCTAAAAAATCACTTTTCTATTTTTCTACTCAAACTTTTTTTTACGCCACTTTTTGTTTTACATTATCACCGCCTGTTTTGCATAGTCTCACTATCTTTTACTTTGTTTCGTACTGTCATTATTACTGTTTTATTGCTACTGAAGTTCGCATATTTTCAGATCTATTTTTGAAGTTAGTCTATTTCTAAGTTCATGTTAATAAAATTGTGAAAGAATAGAAAAATAAAAGAATTATGAAAGAAAAAGATGAAGAAATTTTATTGATTGTTGATTGAATGAATTGTAAACTATAAAGGTAAAACTAAGTATATATAGAGTATTGGCTTATGAAAGATAAAATTAGATAAAGATAAGATATAGATAAAGATAGAGATAACTATAAGATAAGATAAAGACTAAATTATAATTTAATTTGTGTATTCTGTTGGGCTGAATTTGTGGGCCGTGAGACGTCTTTATTGTTGTCATGGGCTAAGGTGGAAGAGTGGTTTAATACGCCCCCGCAAGCTGGAGGATGAAAGATGTCAAGAACACTAAGCTTATTCAGATTAAGATGGAAGGGTTGAGGAGACAAAGGCTTGGTGAAGATGTCAGCTAGTTGCCCAGAAGAGGGAATTGGGAGAAGTTTCATCACACCAGCTTGAGCTTTTTGTCGAACCAAGTGACAATCAACCTCTAAATGTTTGGTCCGTTCATGAAAAACCGGGTTAGCAGCAATATGAAGAGCACTCTGATTATCACAATATAAAACTGGTGGGCGAATAGGAGAGATGCGTAAAAATTGTAACACATTTATTATCCATTGAAGTTCACAAGTTGTGTTGGCAAGTGCACGATATTCTGCTTCCGTGGAAGAGCGGGCAACGGTGGTTTGTTTCTTGGTCTTCCAAGAGACTAAAGAACTGCCTAAGAAGAAACAATAACCTGTTAAAGATCGCCGAGTGTCAGGACATCCGGCCCAATCAGAGTCACTGAAGCCGAGAAGCTGAATTTCTGATTCCCTTGGAAAGAAAAGTCCTTTGCCGGGACTAGTTTTCAGATATCGTAACACATGCTTGGCAGCTTGAAGATGAGATTCAGTAGGAGATGCCATGAATTGACTTAATTGTTGAGTGGCATACATGATGTCCGGTCGAGTAGTGGTGAGATAGATAAGACGGCCAACCAAACGACGATATACAAAAGGGTCGGATAGCAAGGGACTTTGGTCTTGATATAGTCTTGTGGTACTATCCATTGGAACAGAGGCAGGTTTAGCCCCTAATAAACCAGAATCCTCCAAAAGATCAAGACAATATTTTCTCTGAGATAAGCAAATTCCCTTCTCTGATTGAGCAACTTCAATACCCAAAAAATATTTTAATGGGCCCAAGTCTTTAATTCGAAAGTGTTGGTGTAAAATAGACTTGATGGCAGCAAGTTCAGAAATAGAATTACCAGTGAGAACAATGTCGTCAACATAGACTAAAAGGATAGAAATTTGATCACCAATGAATTTGACAAATAAACTATAATCAGATGAGGTCTGCTGATATCCATGAGATAGCAAAAGATGAGAAAGTTTGTCATACCACATACGACTAGATTGTCGTAAACCATACAGTGACTTTAGTAGCTTACAGCATTGATTCGGTTGAGGAGATATAAATCCGGGTGGCAGAGTCATATAAACATCCTCAGAAAGATCCCCATGTAAGAAAGCATTATTGACATCCAACTGATGTATAGGCCAATGCTTCATAGAGGCCAATGCCAAAACTAATCTGATAGTGGCAGGCTTGACAACAGGGGAGAAAGTTTCCAAGAAATCAACACCTTCAGTTTGAGTGAACCCTTTAGCCACAAGGCGTGCTTTATATCGATCAACTGAACCATCAGGCTTGCGTTTGATGCGATAGACCCATTTACAGCCAACCGGCTTAACCCCTGCAGGGCAATCAACAAGATGCCAAGTTTTGTTCAGCTCAAGAGCATCCAACTCATCTTTCATAGCACTACGCCAATTAGAGTGTTGATTGGCGTCCTTAAAAGACTTTGGCTCAACGTCAGAATGTAGAGATAAAAGAAACTTTTTATGTGAAGATGAAAGAGAAGAAAAAGACATGACTGAAGATAAAGGATACTTGCACTTTGAGGGAGATTGATTTGTAGAGATGAGAGAGGAATTACACAAGTAATCAGAGAGATATGCTGGAGGTCGGTGAGGCCGGTCGGAATGACGAGGATGGGGTTGCTCAGGTGGTGAAGAAGGTGACGGGGGATGAGAAGGTGATGGTGGACTAGTGTCTAGTGTTGAAAGGGATTCGGTGGTCATGGGTTCAACTTGGTTAGGAAACGATAGTGAGGAAGAAGGAGAGGTTGTTGGAGAAAATAAAGAACTAGGTGGAATTGGGTCAATGGGTATAGGTGAGGGTTCAACTGGAAGACTAACTGAATCTTGTTTTTGAGAAGGTGTGTTTGGCAATGTTGGGCTAAGTGTCTGGAATTGGACATTTTTTGTGACTAAGGGCAAGATCTTTTCATAAAAAATTACGTTTCTAGAAATCTCAATTCTTTTATCTTCTAAAACATAAACAATATACCCTTTAAAACCAGATTGAAAGCCAATAAATACAGCCTTTTTGGCTCTTGGATCAAATTTTGATCTATTTGTCATTTGGGTAGAAACAAAACATAAGCATCCAAAAACTTTAATGTCATGATAATTTGGTGGAAGATTGAGTAAAATCTCAAATGGTGTTTTAAAATTAATTGCAGATGATGGAACTCTATTAAGTAAATAAACAGCATGTCTAACAGCATAAGACCAAAAAGATGATGGTAAATTAGATTGAAACATAAGAGCACGAGCTATATTTAAAATATGTTGATGCTTGCGTTCTACCCTTCCATTTTGTTGAGGAGTTTCAACACAACTACGTTGATGAATAATGCCCTTTGAAGCATAAAAATCAGGTAAAATAAATTCTGGTCCATTATCAGAACGAATAGTTTTGACTTTGGAGTTGAATTGTGTTTCAATTAAAGTAATAAAATTTTTTATTTGATTCTGTACTTCTCCTTTTGATTTTAATAAAGTAACCCATGTAAAGCGGCTAAAATCATCAACAATAGTAAAAAAATATTTATGATTATGAATAGAATTTTGTCGAAACGGACCCCAAATATCAAAGTGTAATAAATCAAAACTTGCATTGGCTTTGTTAAAACTTTGAGAAAAAGAAAGTTTCTTTTGTTTAGAAAGATGACAAATGTCACAAGCCTCGTCATGATGCATAGAGATAAAAGGAAATTGTTTATGTAAATGATTAAGTCTTTGCCCAGAAAGGTGTCCTAAACGAAAATGCCATATATTGGAAGGTGTAATGGGTGGAGATTGGATGGAATTTATGGAGTGTGTAGTGGATGAATTTTTACCGAAATTGGGTTCAAAGACATATAATCCCTCTCTCATTCTGGCCAAATCAATTGTCCCCAAATTGTTGCTCTGTAGAGTGCAAGAAGAAGATGAAAAAGTGAGTTCACATATGAGTGCTGAAGTAATTTTTGAAACAGAGATAATATTAAAGTTGAAATGAGGTAAATAAAGAACATCATGAAGAACCAAAGATGGTGAAAATTGAACGATGCCTTTATAAGAAACAGTAGTTCGAGAACCATTTGGTAAATGAACAATAATAGGAGAAATTTGTGTGTAAGAAATAAACCAAGACAAATTTGATGCAATGTGATCTGTGGCACCAGAATCAATGATCCAAGTATTCAAGAATGAATCTCGATTTGAAGAATTGTTAACAGTAGAAAAGATATTGAAAGAACAAAGATAATGAGTAGTTGGACTTGGCATAAGTTCAAGTTGGTTTGAAGGACGAGCTTCTTCATTGAAAGGAAGTGCCATGAAAGAAAAGTGTTGGGCTGACGAAAGGTCCAAAAGAGACTCCGGATGAAGTTGTTGGTGTGCCCTTTCTCCTTGATCCATGGATGTCAGCAGAGCTCAAGAGGAGCTCTGATACCATAATAAAATTGTGAAAGAATAGAAAAATAAAAGAATTATGAAAGAAAAAGATGAAGAAATTTTATTGATTGTTGATTGAATGAATTGTAAACTATAAAGGTAAAACTAAGTATATATAGAGTATTGGCTTATGAAAGATAAAATTAGATAAAGATAAGATATAGATAAAGATAGAGATAACTATAAGATAAGATAAAGACTAAATTATAATTTAATTTGTGTATTCTGTTGGGCTGAATTTGTGGGCCGTGAGACGTCTTTATTGTTGTCATGGGCTAAGGTGGAAGAGTGGTTTAATACATGTCTTTCAGATCCATTTTTCTCTTTTTTTATTAGATCTGTTGCGGTGATATATTGATTAATTTTTCTCGTGCCTGAAGGTATTGTTTAGATCTATTGTTTGAATATATATTATATATGATATTTAAATTTGTAAGTATGTTAATTTTGACATTGACTAGTGATGATAGGGTTTTTTTTTTCAATTTTTTTCAGTTCAGTATTAATAAAATTGTGAAAGAATAGGAAAATAAAAGAATTTGTGAAAGAAAAAGATGAAGAAATTTTATTGATTGAATTGTACTGAAGTGTGTTGTAAACTATGAGGGTAAAACTAAATATATATAGAGCATTGTCCTATGAAAGATAAAAGCAAATAAAGATAAGAAAAGAACAATTAAAGATAAGATAAAGATAAGATAATAAAGACTAAAATTAAAATTGAATTTTTGTATTCTGTTGAGCTGAATTTGTGAGCCACGATACTTATTTATTATTGTCATGGGCTAAAGTAGAAGAGTAGTTTAATACGCCCCCGCAAGCTGGTGGATGGAAGATGTCAATAATCCACAGCTTGGATAAGTTCCTGATGAAATTGTTGAGAAAAGCGCGTCTGACGTGGTGACGCGGAGGAAGATGCGTGCGGCAGAGCTTGAGCTGCCTACTGCAAAAATATAAAAGGAGATGCTGTGCTTGAGCAGCGATCTTCAAAAACTGCGTACGGCGGAGCTTGAGCTGCCGGCGGCAAAAATATAAAAGGAGATGCTGTGCTTGAGCAGCGATCTTTAAACAATTGCGTGCGGCGGAGCTTGAGCTGCCGACGACAAAAATACATAAAAGGAGATGTTGTGCTTGAGCAGCGATCTTTAAACAATTGCGTGCGGCAGAGCTTGAGCTGCCGACGGCAAAAATACATAAAAGGAGATGCTGTGCTTGAGGGAGAGAGAGCAAGCAGCGATCTTCATAAAAAAAAATAAAGAATGAAAAAATAAAAAATAAAAAAATAAGCGCGTAGAGCGCAATAAAATTGATCTTTAGATGGCGCATAGAGCGCGATAAGAGTGCAGATGAAACTGCTAATACAGAATGCAGATTAAACCGCTGAAACAGAATGCAGACGAAACTACCGGAAGAAAGGAGGCACAGACGAAATTGTTGGTAAAGAATCGGGATAACCAACACTGTGGTAAGATTTTCACTTGGATGCATGTAACTAAATCTATGATTATTTATTGTGGGAGGAGGTTGAAAAAGAAGTATGGTGATTTCTCACCGAAAAGATGATAACTTATATATCCTCTTCAAGGAGGATACCATGGCTCTGATACCATAATAAAATTGTGAAAGAATAGGAAAATAAAAGAATTTGTGAAAGAAAAAGATGAAGAAATTTTATTGATTGAATTGTACTGAAGTGTGTTGTAAACTATGAGGGTAAAACTAAATATATATAGAGCATTGTCCTATGAAAGATAAAAGCAAATAAAGATAAGATAAGAACAATTAAAGATAAGATAAAGATAAGATAATAAAGACTAAAATTAAAATTAAATTTTTGTATTCTGTTGGGTTGAATTTGTGGGTCACGATACTTCTTTATTATTATCATGGGCTAAAGTAGAAGAGTAGTTTAATAAGTATCAAGTTAAAAATAGGGTTGATTCTCTTATTTTGAAATCCTAAAGTAAAATATATTGTGTGAATGTATGTTTGGTTTGTGATACACAGAAAATAATTATCAACAGGGTCAAGGAAACAGGAAGCAGTACAAGAAAGAATGAGATGACTACTACTTCATCAATTTCTGGCACTGATAATAATAATGCGGTAATATTTTTCGAAAATGTTTCTTCCTCAGTTGCTGGCCCTAGGGATCACAGAGAGGCTTCTATCATGCTCCCAATTAACAATAATAACGCTGGTGCTGAAATAATTCACATCAGTGACGAAGAACCAGATCTTGAATCATCATTGTCAGAGGTCAACATTAATTTTGCCCCTTCAATTTTATCAACAACGGAACAAACCAATCAACATGCCTCAAATCTTTTAACATTACAAAGAAATTTTGGAATCAACACCGCCAATAACAACCACCAACAAGATGGTGTGTCACTCGATTTATCCTTACACCAGTTTGGCAAATAAAAGAAACTTAAATGGAAAATAAAAACTAAATGATACTTATTGTCGGGTTGCTTCGCAACAAACTCTTTTTTACTGTCATTAGTTTGACGGTTATTTCTGCTAGGTCAGTAGATGGGTGGATCGTTGGCGATCAAGCTCGCCCCCCAGATAGTGTTTCACCCTCTGGCCATTGACTACGAATCTGTCATTTGAATTTTCTTTTTGAAGTACTACCTGACCATAGAGTGAGACTCCAGTGACTACAAAAAGTCCTAACCACTGGAACTTGAGCTTCCTAGAAAAGAACTTGAGTCTAGAATTAAAAAGTAAAACCCTCTGGCCTGGATCAAACACTCTTGAGGTAATATTTTTATCGTGCTATTTTTTGGACTTTTTCTTGTAGAGCTTGACATTTTATAGGTAGAGCTCCTGAACTCATCAAGTTCATTCAGCTGGAGCAGCCTTTTCTCACCTGCAGCCTTGGCATCAAAGTTTAGGAATTTTGTTGCCCAATATTTTTAATTGAATTATCAATTATACTGTAATAAATAAAAATATTAAAAATTATTTTACTATTTTTTCATTAAGAATTTAAGAGTTGTTTAGTAAAACTAAATTATATTTAGATTACTCTTGATTTATTTTAACTCTCTTATTATTAATTGTCAAACAAAATGGTAGATAAAAGAAACAAACGAAATAAATTAAAATAAAATGAATGATTTTTGTTATAAATTTTGCATAGAAATAAAAATGATATTTGGCAAATATTATAATAAAATAAAAAATAGAGTGACAAATAAAAAACGAAGATGCATGGTATATTATATATCAAAAAAATTTATATTAAGATATTGGATATGAATGATTGCATTGTATCATGTAAATAGATTTCATTTTAACCTTCTGACATCATATATATTTTTTTACCTATAATGTATGTATTAGCTATTTATTTAATGTATAAACACGGTTCATGTATGAAATATTAAAGGCAAAAAACTGGAAGAAACAATAAATGACTACCTTAACTAGAATTCGCTCATACTCTCCCTTTTTAATATAAGTAAAAAATATATATAAATATTTTTTTTATCAATTTTTTTAAATAAATGTAATGAGTCTATATGCATGTCCCTACTTTAATAAATTGAGAAATGAGAAATGTATATAGATTATAGACTCATCACTCTTATATATATGATTAAAAATAGAAAAAATTGATAAAAGAAAAAAATATTCCTTAATTTATTATGATTTTTAATTAGTTATTATATATATTTTATAAATGAAAATCATATGAAGTTAAATAGTTAATAGTTAAAAATCATTCAATAATTTAATAAATTTGACTAAATTATCATCTAATAGTTCTTAACTATTAATTTAGATAAAGACAATTGCATGTAAATTAACACCATATTCGTCATGACATAAAGGTGATAACCTTTGAGGGGGAGCCTTGGTTATCTGTGAACAATACGTTGGCGGTTAATTGTTACCCGTTTTTATTACAAGTCCGGTTATTTTCTACTAAAAAACATAATGTCAATACACAAATAATTTACTAAATTTAGAGTCAAAAATGAGAATTTAGTGCTAGAATAGATATTATTAAAGAATCTAAGATACAACAACAACAACAACAACAACAACAACAACAACAACAACAACAAAGCCTTGTCCCACTAAGTGGGGTCGGCTACATGAATCAAACGACGTCATTGTGCTCTGTCATGTATCATGTCTACAGAGAGACCGTTTACATGTAGATCTCGTTTGACCACCTCATGGATGGTCTTCTTAGGTCTTCCTCTGCCTTTCGCCCTTTGTCCATCTTCCATCTCATCCACCCTCCTGACTGGATGTTCTATCGGTCTTCTTCTCACATGTCCAAACCACTTGAGACGCGATACAACCATCTTTTCCACAATGGGTGCTACTCCAACTCTCTCCCTTATATCTTCATTCCTTATTTTATCCAATCGCGTATGACCACTCATCCATCTCAACATCTTCATCTCTGCCACACTCAACTTATGTTCGTGCTCCCCTTTAGCCGCCCAACACTCCGTACCATACAGCATAGCCGGTCTTATAGCGGTGCGATATAATTTACCTTTAAGTTTTAAAGGCACTTTTTTGTCGCATATAAAACCAGATGCACTCCGCCATTTTGACCAACCTGCTTGGATCCTATGATTTACATCCTGTTCAATCTCTCCATTATCCTGTATGATGCACCCAAGATACTTAAAACTTTTAACTTTTCGTAGGATGTTTTCTCCAATCTTCACCTCTATATTGGGGTTTTCCCTTCTCAGACTGAACTTACATTCCATATATTCCGTCTTGCTACGGCTTATGCGCAGACCATACACTTCTAGAGCTTCTCTCCATAACTCCAACTTCTTATTTAGGTCTTCCCTTGACTCTCCCATAAGGACGATATCATCGGCAAAAAGCATGCACCATGGCACAGGCTCTTGGATATGCTCTGTGAGTACTTCCAAGACTAATGTGAAGAGGTATGGACTTAGGGATGATCCCTGGTATAATCCTATACCAATAGAGAATTCCTCTGTCACACCACCTTGAGTCTTCACACTAGTTGTGGCCCCATCATACATGTCTTTAATTGTCCGAATATATGCGATCCTTACTCTTCTCTTTTCTAAAACCTTCCATAAGACCTCCCTTGGTACCCTATCATATGCTTTTTCCAAATCAATAAACACCATATGTAGATCCATTTTATTACTACGATACCTCTCCATCATCCTTCTTAATAGGTATATCGCTTCAGTAGTAGATCTGCCTGGCATAAATCCAAATTGGTTCTCTGTTACTTGTGTCTCTTTTCTCAACCTCCGTTCTATCACCCTTTCCCATAACTTCATAGTATGACTCATAAGCTTAATCCCTCTATAGTTTCCGCAACTTTGTATATCCCCCTTATTCTTGTAGATAGGTACCAAGGTGCTCTTTCTCCACTCATCAGGTATCTTCTTTGACCTTAAAATCTCATTAAAAAGCATGGTTAACTAGTTGATGCCTTTTTCTCCAAGACTCTTCCAAACCTCAATCGGAATATTATCAGGTCCTACTGCCCTGCCATTTTTCATCTGTTTTAGAGCCTCTTTTACCTCGAAGTCTCGAATCCTTCGATAGTAGTCAAAGTTTTGATCTTCTTCCCTTGTGCATAATCGACCAAGGCTTGGAAGAGTCTTCTGTCCCTCATTAAATAACTCGTAGAAGTAGCTCTTCCACCTTTCATTAATTTTCTCCTCTAGAACCAATACCTCTCCATTCTTATCCTTTATGCACTTAACCTGATCCAAATCTCTCGTTCTTCTTTCCCGGCTCTTTGCGATTCTATATATACCTTTTTCTCCTTCTTTCGTACCCAAAGACTGGTAGAGACCCTCATATGCTCTTGTTCTTGCTTCACTTACAGCCACTTTTGTCTCTTTCTTAGCCGCCTTATATTTTTCCCAATTATCTGCATTGCGGCATAAAGACCACTTTTTAAAGTATTCTCTTTTTATCTTTATCTTTTCTTGTATACTCGCATTCCACCACCAGGACTCCTTGTCTCTTGGTCCTATTCCTTTAGATTCACCAAAACTTTCTTTTGCGGTTCTTCTAATAACTTCTGCCATCTCCCTCCACATCTCTTCCGCGCTTCCATTCCCATCCCACTTTGCCTCTTCTCCTACCCATCATAGGAAGCTTCTTTGTTTCTCACCTTTCATCCGCCACCACCTTGTCCTTGGGTTCTTCGTATGATGTCTTTTCCTCAACTTTTGCTCAACGCGAAAATCCATGACGAACACCCTATGTTGTGTTGTCAAACTCTCTCCCGGGATAATTTTACAGTTAATGCAAAATTTCCGGTCGACTCTCCTCAACAAGAAGAAGTCGATTTGAGAGCTTGTCATGCCACTCTTATAGGTTATAAGATGTTCGTCTCTCTTTTTAAAACATGTATTTGCGATGAGAAGATCAAAGGTTGAGGAAAAGTCCAAAATAGTTTTACCCTCGGCATTGATCACTCCGAAACCATGGCCTCCATGAATACTCCCATATCCAGTCACTTCTCTCCCAACATGACCATTTAAATCTCCTCCTAAGAAAATCTTATCTCCCAAAGGTATGCCTTGAACCAAACTCTCTAGATCCTCCCAAAACCTTATCTTGTGTTGTTCGTCCGAACCCACTTGCGGTGCATAGGCGCTAATCACATGGAAAGCACCTCCCTCCACCACAAGTTTGATAGAGATGATCCGATCTCCCACCCTCTTGACATCCACTACGTCCTTCTTCCACTGCTTATCCACAATTATTCCAACCCCATTCCTATTCTTCACCTTTCTTGTATACCAGAGTTTGAAACCAGAAGTATCCAACTCCCTAGCCTTTGCACCAACCCATTTCGTTTCTTGTAGACACATAATGTTAATCTTCCTCCTTGTCATGGTGTCCACCACCTCCATGGACTTTCCTGTTAGAGTGCCTATGTTCCATGTCCCAAATCTCAACCTTTTATCGCTTCGACCTTTACCTTTTACCTTGTGAACTAGCTTATTTACCCTCGTCCGTTCATGAAAACGCGAGAACCCTTGCTCATTTAACACTACATCCGGGCACCGATGCAGCGGCTCTTGCTTTGACACCGTACTCGAGCCATACGGCGCGTTGCTTCCGGGCAACGACCTAGCTTTAGCGCAATAATGTCTTTGATTCATGTCATGGGGGTTCGGCTATATTTTTATGTTGGTTGCCAAAGACCTAACACAACCCTCCTCCTTTATCCGGGTTTGGGACCGGCTATGTACCGCAAGTGTAACATAGGCGGAGTTATTAAAGAATCTAAGATAATAAATTAAATATCTACATAGTCCACGATATCATAGTAGGTATTTCACTTTTTTTAATTATTATATATTATTAATCACTAATATTACGAAAAAGTACATTTGCCTTAAGTGGAGAATATGCTTCAATTCACTTTATAAGTTAGACTTTTCACTAAGCTTACATTGTTCATACATACATAGATACACTAAAAGAATAAAAGAGATACAGTAGTGTATTAACGAAAAAGTTTCTAAAATTTTCATTTTTTGGTTTACTATCCACCAACTCTAATATATGTTAATTTTTTTTACGTAATTTCCTTATTTTTGTGAAAAATAGTGAACAATACATACATATAGTCCAATGTAGTAGTAAGATATATGGGTGCCGATCCTTTTTTATTAGTGTTTTTCAACTTTTCAAATTTTTTTTCTCATTCTTTTCTTCTTTCTTAATATATATGTTTTCAACTTTTCATTTGTGTTTTTAATTTTTTAGTACTTTATCTTTATTAATAAAGATCAACTTTTCATTTAAAACACAATTTTTTGAGGGTTTTTTAAAATAAAATATTATTTTTTAAAACAAATTATTTTAATATTATTTTTATACACTTTTTTTATAAAAAAAAAAGTCAGGTAAACCTATCCTAATTTTGGACAAAATCAAAATAGACCAACTCCAATTCAAATTGTAATTAAGTGAACATATAGTTAAATATTTTAAAATGCCATGGTAATGAATTGACTAAATCGTATTTGATACATTTTGATTTATTCACAATAAAAATAAAATAATAAAAATACTAGTTAAAGTATGAAGGTAGAAGAAAAAATTTTATGAGTTAAATATATCAAATAAGAAAAAGTTTATAATGATTAGAGTGTACAAGAAATAAATGGGTGGGTCCAATCTAAATTAAAATTAGAAAAAGATCACCAAAATAATGTAAAATCAGAAAAAGTAACTCAATTTTTTTGAATCAGAATGACTCTATCTGATTTACTTTAAATTTTAAAAAATATATTTTAGTAAATAACGTAGAATTATTTTTTTTAAAAATATTTTATTTTACTTTATAAATTATTTTTGATCTAATAATCTAAAAATTTATTAGTATTTTTATTTATTTATATTTTTTATTTACAGAAATACTACATTTGAATATCCTTTAAAATTGATTGCGTGTCACATTTTTTTTGTTGATCATACATAAAATTAATGGTGTAAAATTATTAATTTTGATTTTAAATTGATTGCGTGTCACATTTTTTTTGTTGATCATACATAAAATTAATGGTGTAAAATTATTAATTTTGATTTTAATTTGATTGAATTTAATTTTGATAATTTCAATATATTTTTATTCACTCTAATTTTATGTATAAAAAATATTAGAGGATCATTAAAATTTATTGTTTTTGACCATTACTTAGCCATTACTCAATTCATTTTGTGTAATTTTTTTATTGGATAAAAAACCCAAATAAACCAAGCTGAAAAGTTTATTACCCAAATCAGCCAAAACAAAAATTATTTCAGCAATCTACCAATGACCATTTATATATAATTTGAATCAATATGATTCGAACTACAAATACATGTAATTCGAAACAATTTGCTTCGAATTACGTTTGAATGGATATGCATGTAATTCGAATCAAGTAGATTCTCATGTGACTCTATGGAGTTCGAATCATATTGATTCGAATTATTCAATGTTGGTGACATTAGGTAGTTCGAATTAAGTTGATTCGAATTACTAGTGAGTTGCCTATATAATGCTACGTTAGTTAGATATATATCAATTTTTTTTTCACATTCTTACTTGGATAGTTGGATATATATCTTATAGTTGATACAAAAGATATTTATTGTATAATTTTATTTTTCTAAAAATATTATATATATATATATATATATATTTTGATGATTACACAATTTTAAAAATATTTAAAAAATATTATTAAAATTAAAATTATATTTTTTATTATTTGACAATAAAATTAAAAATTAAAAATTAGGGATTAATATTGCTAGGTAGGCAGTAGGTGTGGTGACAAATTTGTACCCTAACAAAAATATTAGGGATTAATATTGCTAGGTAGACAAAAAAATAGCCAAAACTTGCCTTATTTATCATTAATTATATAAATTTGGTTACAGAATATTAGGGTGTGTTTGGCAAATGCGTTGGTGAAGAGTCACAAAAAAAAAAAAAAAACGCGTTGGTGAAGAAAGAAGTGCGTTTGAGCTTCTTGAAAGTTTTACTTTTATGTTTGGCAATTTTTTTCTTTCTAAACGCAGAAACGATTCTGCCTCTAAACCCACGTTGAGAAGAAGCTAAAATTTGTAACTTCTGCATTTCACGTTCATGGTTGCTGATTACCTTTAGAAAATTAGGTGAGAAATTTTTTTCTTTTTTACCAACCTTACCTTTCATTTTTAGTTCTCTGTAGTTCTTTCTACTTTTTCATAGTTCTTCTTTCCATTTTTTTAAATCAAAATCGTTCAGATTTGTTTCAATCACTAGTAAATTGAATATTTTAATTTTTATTATTTTTAGTACTCATTTTCATATTTTAATTTTTAATGTTACGATTTCTGATGTTATGTTTTTATATGAGTTTTTTTTATCATTTCCTATACTATTTTTTATATGTATATTTTTTATGATTTTTTTTTATTTTTGTTTGACTTTGTTTATATAATTTTTTATTTATTTTATTGTATTTTTTTTATTCATATGACAAATATTGTTGATTTCTTTTATTCATATGATAAATATTGTTTATTATTTTTTATCTGTATGATTTTTTTCTATTTTTTGATGTACTCTATCTTTGTTTTATATTAATTTTTTTATTTTGTATTTTGACTTTGTAAAATTTGTAATTGTAATTATTATATACTACGTTTATTATCAAAATTTTGTATAATATAAACTATGATCTATAAAAAAGGACAAAATAAATAAAAAATTAATTATAAGTAACAATAGAGTCATAAATAATAAAAATTTATAGTCCAAAATAATACTAAATTAAAGAGTACGGGTAATATTAGAAAAATTATAGAATATTTTTTTTTCTTTAACATTATAAAATTTATAGTACTCTCTTTTATATTTTTTTATTATATTTATTTATTTATATAATAAATATTTTTTATATTATTTTTGTTAGGTTCTGTTTTTGTATGTATATAAAAAAATAATTTAAATTGATGTCTCTTTTAGTAATTTTTCATCTAAAAGTGATTTTGAGTAGTATAATCCAAACAACATTTATTTTGTTATAATCAATTTTGATACAAATATTGCCAAATATAAATCACATTAACTCAAACTTATTTTTCATCAAAATCAATTTTGTAAAATCAATTTTATGCAAACTCACTTTTGCAAACTGAAATCCAAACACACACTTAATCCCTAATTTTTAATTTTTAATTTTATTGTCAAATAATAAAAAATATAATTTTAATTTTAATAATACTTTTTAAATATTTCTAAAATTGTGTAATCATCAAAATATATATATATATATATATATATATATATATATATATATATATAATATTTTTAGAAAAATAAAATTATACAGTAAATATCTTTTGTATCAACTATAAGATATATATCCAACTATCCAAGTAAGAATGTGAAAATTTTTTTTTGATATATATCCAACTAACGTAGCATTATATAGGCAACTCACTAGTAATTCGAATCAACTTAATTCAAACAACCTAGTGTCACCAACATTGAATAATTCGAATCAATATGATTCGAACTCCATAGAGTCACGTGAGCCTACTAATTCGAATAGAGTCAATTCGATTTACCATTCTCTAATTCGAATCTACTTGATTCGAATTACATGCATATCCATTCAAACGTAATTCGAAGCAAGTTGTTTCCAATTACATGCATTTGTAGTTTGAATCAATATGATTCGAATTATATTTAAATGGTCATTAGTGGATTGCTGAAAAAATTTTTGTTTTGGCTGATTTGGGTAATAAACTTCTCAGCTTGGTTTATTTGAGTTTTTTACCCTTTTTTATTCTAGCAATCAAATAACATATTTATGACATACTTTTAAATATTAATAGTTAATTAATAGTCAAAATTTAAATAATAAATTTTGATATCTTCTAACATTTTTATTCATGTGTATCGAACTATTGACGTAGATCATCACAATTAGACAAGATGCGAGGCTCATTTAATAAATTAACATATGAAATAGAAGACCCAAATTAAAAAGAGATTTTTGTTACATGAGTTTGTTATGAATAATGTCTTTTTTTATTACTTTTGCTTCTAGGAAGATTTATTAACAATTTCATATGATGCTGTCCTAATTTGTCTTTCTTTTAAATATTTGGTTATGAGAATTAACTTAACTTTTGCAACCACAAAAACCTGTCAAAGTAACACGTACACTATGTAGTTACCTAATATATCCCATATTACTCTTAATTTTATGACATATGCTATTTTTTTGTGTTCATTTTCAATTTTCGCACAATAAAAAGTTTAAAGATTAAATATTTTTAATCAACAATTTTTAATATTTTTTATTTTTTTAAATTTCTTGTCATAAAATTAAGATTCAATTAATAGAAAAAAATAAATATCCTTTTAATTCTTAATTAGGATACACCTTATTTTTTAGTCATTTTTTAATTTTAATTCTTGTCTTCTTCGTATTTAGCTTTCACACATACACCCACCATCATCATCAGTTTCACTCAGTCTTCTTCTCGTACTATTATATTCTATTCTCCGTGCAAAATCACTTTTCTTGTTTTTCTGCTCAATTTTTTTGCGCCACTTTTTGTTTTACATGGTCACCGCCTGTTTTGCATAGCCTCACGGTCTTTTACTTTGCTTCGTGTCACTGTCACTGTTTTATTGTTTCTGAGGTTCGCATCTTTTCAGATCTATTTTTGAAATTAGTGTATTTCTAAGTTCATGTTTTCCAGCTCCGTTTTCCTCTTTTGTTTATTATTAGATCTGTTGCAGTGATATATTGATTAATTTTTCTCGTGCCTGAAGATATTGTTTAGATCTACTGTTTGAATATATATTATATATGATATTTAAATTTGTAAGTATGTTAATTTTGATGTTGACCAATGATGATAGGTTTTTTTTTTTTCAATTTTTTTCAGTTCAGTATCAAGTTAAAAATAGGGTTGATTCTCTTATTTTAAAATTCTAAACTAAAATATATTGTGTGAATGTGTGTTCGGTTTGTGATAACAGAAAATAATTATCAACAGGGTCAAGAAAACAGGCGAAACCAAGCAGTACATGAAAGAGTGAGATGACTACTACTTCATCAATTTCTGGCACTGATAATAATAATGCCGTACTATTTTTCGAAAATGTTTCTTCCTCATTTGCTGGCCCTATGGATCACAGAGAGGCTTCTATCATGCTCCCAATTAACAATAATAACGCTGGTGCTGAAATAATTTACATCAGTGACGAAGAACCAGATCTTGAATCATCATTGTCAGATGTCAACATTAATTCTGCCCCTTCAATTTTATCAACAACGGAACAAACCAATCAACCTACCTCAAATCTTTTAACATTACAAAGAAATTTGAGAATCAACACCGCCAACAACAACCACCAACAAGATGGTGTGTCACTCGATTTATCCTTACACCAGTTTGGCGGTGATGGTGGTGGCAGCTTTTCTACTATTGATGTCACCGATGGCGGCACTGGTGGTGGTGGTGGAGGTGGAGATGGTCTCTTGATGAGGGTTTTCAACAATACTTCGACTAGGCGTATCATGCCTATGAAAAGAACTGCACCTGATTACGCTCACCGAGAGTTTACGGTGGGTGAGAGCTCAAGTGACGGTGGTGCTGGTGGTGGTTCTGTTGCTCAACCTATGGCAGCCCCCAAGCGCCGCCCCATCGCAAATGAAAATGAGGCTGTGCGCATTTCATCATCATCATCTAATACCTGCACTTGTACTCCTTCTCCCACTTGCCCTCTCCATGCTTCCACCAATAATAATATTTCTTCATCTTCCAGGGAACAACGCCATGAAACTGCTAACAACAACAACAACCCCCAAAATGTTGTTCGTGTTCCTTCTAGTTTGTCGCCAATTTCTGAGATGCAACGAGCTCTTCAGTCTGGTAGCTTTCAAGTCCTTCAACCTACTACTACTACTCCTCCTCCTCCTCCTAACAACAACAACAACAACGCAACACTTGGTATTCTGGAACTTGACGATGATTCCTTTATTTACCCGCAACCTGTTTTTGATAGTAGCCACCACCACCAAGTCCACCATGGCCATCAACGTTATTTCTCCTCTGCTGACACTTCTCCATTCCGCCCAGCCTCAATCAATTACATGGAAAATCTTCCTCATCATCAGTACGCCGGTTCTTCGTCTTCGTCTCCTTCCCCTCATCCTTGGAGCACCGTGATTAGGCCAAGGGCTATTCCCTCTCTGTCTCTCCCTCACCGAGTTGGAGGAAGTAATAGAGAATCTGACACCGGAAACAACTATCCTTCTGGAAGGGGAATAATCACTGTGACTCACAATCGTGGAAACTCATCATCATCAACACAGCTAGTGGAAAGCCTTGTACAAAACGCTGGTACCCCTTCTGCATTTCAGCACCTGTCGGACGCTGCTCTTGCATGGATTGGAAGGCTGAACTCTCATGACGCGACCTTGACGAGAATGTCATCATCTTCTACCACTGATAATACTCATCACAGGCCATTGCGAGCTTCTGCTATTGCTGAGGAGGCCTATAATTTGCCTACTTATTTTGCTGATGATTCAAGAAGGCTTAGAAGAGAGGTACATATATAATAATGAATATTGTTGTTTCAGTAATCTATCTAGTCGCTCTATTTATTATTTGTTCATTTATTGAATTGCTCTTTACAACAGAGCCGCAATGCCATTCAACATCTGCCTAGTGGAGACTCCGTTCGAGAACTCGAGGTACGTTAGTTAGTTAGGGTTTTATGTATGATTAAGACTATTCTAGAGCAATTAAATAAATAAATTAATTGGAGGATAAAATTACATAGATCTTCTAGAGCAAAAAAATGTTACGTGCATATCTTTGTACACAATTTTGTATAAATCAAATTGATTAAAGTCAATTTAGTCATTTTAGTGGTAAATCGAATTAAGTATATTCGAATTACTAGGTATATGAATAAATTGAATGCATTAGTTTTGATTTAATAGATTTTGAAATTCACCCATAGTAAATCGAAACCATTGGCTTCGAATTACACATATGGTATGTGCCCATAATAATTCGAATTGAGTGGATTCGAATTGGACTATAGTGAATCGAATAGACATATTTCGATTTATATGGAACGAATGTTAGTGGTAAATCGAACCCACTAACTTCGATTTAGTATACATAAAGTGAATGTAAATCGAAATAAGTTGCTTCGATTTACATAAAATTAGCGCATACACATAACATTTTTTATTTTAGGAGATTTATGTAATTTTGAAGTCCAATTCGTTTCTTTATGTGATTTGCCCTTGAATTTACAAATGTATATGTCTTGTATATAGGAGCTTTTAATCCTTGATTACTCCAACTTGCTTGCCAGCATTGAGGAGGAGGAGGATGCGAATTTGCCGCAATATGAGGTGAAAGCTATAAATGAATTGAGCTTATATTAGTTTGTGCTTTTGTAATACAAACAACTTTACTTGTTGGCTGGACGTCGATTACAATTTGCAAAAAATGATTTTGATAAGAACTTAGATATCAAATGAATTACGTTCTTTATTTGAAAGCTTTTATGATAAGATAGATTTTGTTTAGATATTATTGATAAAAGTTACTATTACATTTAATATTATTAAAACATACAATATATCTGAAAGATCATACAGTATTAAGTTAAAAAACTTAATTAGAAGTAGGCCAAAGTCCATTTTTGCTTGAAATCACTATTACTTTCAATGACTTAATAGAAATTATTGTTTGGTGATCTAAATCCACATTGTCATAATGTTAGACCATAAAGAACGAAAAAAACGTAGAAGAATACTTGAACTTATGAGTATATGTATGAATGAAGAATTGGGGTTTAGAAGTTAACTTGAGTACTTGATTTTGTCTAGAGGTAGTTTTCCAATTTTCATTCAATAAAAGTTTCTTGTATTTTTGTTAATTAGTGTTGAACAACAACGTATTTCCATGGATAAGAATTGTAAAAACGGCTATAGTATGGAGATTGAACCCTAAAATGACTTTATATTTGATTTTATTTTTATATCATTTGATTACTATTTACTATCAAACCATTGAATTTGCAGCCTCTGGCAGACGGGCAGCGAGTGACGAACCCTGATTTAAGACTGACGGAAACTGAGGTTGCAGCATGTATTGGGCAGGAAATTTTCCAAACTGTTGGTCAGCAGCCTCAGAACATTGATGCATGCGGCATATGTCAGGTGAGAGTGACACCAACTGCGTTACATTCTTTACAAAAGCTCACTCATTAAATAAATCTTTTATAGGTATAAATACATGTTAATTACCTAATCTATATTAAAAATATATAATTTTAAAATAAATTGATTTGTGTTTCATAATTTTTTAAAAATAATTTTAACAGAAAGTAACTAATTATCACTTGTCTCTCCCAAAATCAAAATAATTTTCACAATTATATGTGCAAAGTGCGTATCGATCTGTGATCTATATATCTACCTCTTGATTTATTATTATTTAATAACATAGAATTTCTGTAACCATTTTCAGAAGGACTATGTTCACGGTGAAGAGCTTGGGAGATTGGATTGTGCGCACAGATATCACCTTTCTTGCATCAGGCAGTGGTTGCTCATCAAGAACAGATGCCCCGTTTGCAAGAAAATGGCTCTCACCATCATAGACTTGGAGGATGACGAGGAACATACTATGAGTTTATGAAATTATATCAAATCAATCTTACATGGAGGAATTTCAGTGTCTTAAGTTCTTCTGTTAATTAGATTTTAATTTGATCTAATTTTATAAATTTATCATGTTAATAATAGTCAATTTAAATTCTTATATGTTTGTTGTAATATCACTTAATGTGCCATATTAACAAATTTTGGCGCCGTCAACAAAGAAAATGGCAGAAGAACTAATGCGATTAATTTAAAAATTTTGATAAACGAATTTGATTAAAAAATCTTTTGAAAATTAATTTAGAGAACAAATAATCTTTCAAAGACAAATTTATCCATTTTTATTTTATTAGGAGATGATGATAATTCAAGCATCCTTCCATCAACTACACAACACATATTATAGTTTATTTTCTATGTCATTTTTTAAATTGCAATCCATCCTTCCTTCTCCACACCTCTATTAACACTATTATTATATAAACTAGTATTTTTATCCTTAATAACATTACGGAAATATAAATATTTTAAAATTATGTCAATTCTGACATGACACCAAAAATTTATAGTATTAAACTATTTTTATAAAAAGGTCATAAGGAACAAAAGTCTTTGTTGGTTAAGAAGACCAAAGTCTCCATAGAAAAAAGAAAATAAATAATAAATTTTTTAGTTATTATTTTTATATAAAAGAGTTTAATTTTTTACTAATAATTAATGTTAACATTCGTTATCTAAAATTTAAAAGAACTTAATATGTATATTTTTATTTTGATTAGGTGTTAAGTCTGTTACACAAATAGAAATAATTAATTTTTATGTTTGCTATTTAAAAATAATATTTTTTTATATATATAAAAATATATAATTAGATATTAGTATAAAAAAATTATATTGATAGTTATAAAATTAACTCGAATTTATTTTATTTTTTAAAATA
Source organism: Arachis hypogaea (assembly GCF_003086295.3). Lineage (NCBI taxonomy): Eukaryota > Viridiplantae > Streptophyta > Magnoliopsida > Fabales > Fabaceae > Arachis > Arachis hypogaea. Next base: position 8,211,846 of record NC_092050.1, read on the forward strand.
ATTAAAAATCTTGATTCTATCTTTTAATCACAACATTAGTATTTTTTAAAATTATATGTAATTTTTTATTTAAATTATATTATGTTGTTAATTTTATTTTTTGTAGAACAGAAAGGTAGAGAAAAATAGAGAATGAGAGAAAAGAGAGAGAAAGATAAAGAAGAAGAATGAGAGAGGAAGTTTGTTAATTTTGGAATCTAAGAAAAAAATTTATTTTAATTATAATAAAAAATATCTGGTAACACATTTTGATTTGTCAAAATTACTAATATAAAATATAAATTATAAATTATATATAGAGTGGAAATGATAGAGAGAAATAAGAAAAAAAAGAGAGAGGTAGATAAGAGAATATAAGAAGGAGGTTTACTAATTTTAAAAGAAAATATTTTCTCTAAATTTTAATAAAAGAGTATCATGTAACACATTTTAGTTATTAAATTAGTTAGTAATATATAAATATAATATATAATATTACTATATTTTAATTTTAATTTAATTTGAATGTAATTAGAAAATACCATGTAGTATATTTTGATTATCAAATTTGTAATTAATCATTGATGATAATATACAAAAGAGATAGAGTGAGTGAAAGAATGAGAGAGATAGAAAAAGGGAGAGAGAGGAGTGAATAACTCTTTAAATTTTAGAAAAAAATATTTGATTTTAATTACAACGAGCGATGTGACACATTCTGATTGTAAAATTGCTAATTTTATAACCAAAATATGCCACATGTTAAAAAAATTGGTAATCTTGTGAACAATCCGTTGGCGGCTAATTGTTACCATTTCCTTATTATAAGTCCTGTTTTTTTTTTTTTTTCCGCTTAAAAATATGATGTCAATACAAAAATAATTAACTAAATTTAGAGTAAAAAATAAGAATTTAATGTTAGAATAGATATTATATCAGAATTTAAGATAATAAATTAAATATTTACAAAGTCCACGATATCATAATAGGTATTTCACTTTTTTTAATTATTATATATCATTAATCACTAATATTACGAAGAAGCACTTGCCATACATAGAGAATATGCTTCAATTCACTCTATAAATTAGACTTCTCACTAGGTTCACATTGTTCATACATACATAAATCCACTAAAAGAGTAAGAGAAATACATTATATTAACGAAAAAGTTCTTAAAATTTTTATTTTTATTTTACTGTCCACCAACTCTCCTACTCGGTATATGTTAATTCTCTTTTATGTAGTCTCTTTACTTTTGTAAAAAATAGTGAACGAGACGTACATATATTTCAATGTAATAAGATATATGGGTGCGGATTCTTTTCATTAATGTTTTTCAATTTTTTCTTCTTTCTTTTATATATATATATATTCTCAATTTTTCATTTGTGTTTTTAATTTTTCAATATTTTTCATCTTTATAAAAATAGATTAACTTTTTATTCAAAACACAATATTTTAAAGATTTTTTAAAATAAAATAAAAATATTATTTTTCAAAACAAATTATTTCAATATTATTTTTATACCCATGTATTTTTTGGATAAAAAAATCAGGCAAACCTATCAAAATTTTGGACAAAATTAAAATGGACCAATTCTAATTTAAGTTATAATGGAGTGAACCTGTAATTTAATCTCTTAAAATTTTATCATGTTAATGAATTAACTAAAATTCTATTTGATGCATTTTGATTCACTCGTAACAAAAATAAAACAAAAATTAGGTGAGATGAGTCCAATCTGACTTAAAATTGAGTGGTGATTTTTTTTATTCTAGCATAAAATCAGAAGAGAAATACCTAAAAAATGCTAAAATGAGAAAAAGTTAACTCGATTTTTATGAATTGAGATGACTCTATCTGTATTCTAATTTTATTAAAAAAAATATATTTTAGTAAATAATGTTAGAATTATTTATTTTAAAGTATTTTATTTTATTTATTTAAAAATATTTTTTGATCTAATAATTTACAAATTCATTAATATTTTTTATTTTTTATTTACAGATTATTACATCTGAATATCTCTCAATATTGATTGTGTATCATATTTGTTTTCGTTGACCATACATAAAATTAATGATTTAGAATTATTAATTTTGATTTTAGTTTGACTGATCTTAATTTTAATAAACTTTTTAAGATGATGAATTAAATATATTAACAAATATATTATTTTTATTCACAATAAGACAGATGTGAGGCTCATTTAATAAATTAACATATGAAATAAAAGACACAAATTAAAAAAAAAAATTTGTTACATCCTTATCATTAGCTTGTTCTAAATAATAATATTTTTATTATTATTATTATTATTACTTTTGCTTCTCATGCAGGTTTATTAGTGATCTCATATGGTGCCGTCCTAGCTAACTTCTCTTTCTTTAAATATTTAGTCATGAGACATAACTCAACTTTTGCAGCCATGAACAACCGTCAAGTTAACACATACATCATGCTATTACCTACTATATCTCATATTACTCTTGATTTTATGACTTATATATACTATTTGTTCATTTTCAATTTTTCTACAATGAAAAGTTCATAAACAATCTTTTTTATCAATAATTTTTAATATTTTTTATTTTTTAAATTTTTTATCATAAAATTAAAATTAAATTAATAAAAAAAGACAAATATCCTCTCATTTAGGATTCTTTGCATTTCATTGTCAATCATCTTTCAGTCTTAATTTTTATCTTTTTCGTGTTTAGCTCTCACATATACATCCAATATCATCTGTCTCATTCGATCTTTTTCAATTCTCACGTTGCTCTACTCTAGTTCTGTGTAAAGTTATTTTTTGCTTTCCTACTCAATCCTCTTTGCGTCGATCTTTTTTTTGTTTTATCTTGTCACCGCTTGTTTTGCATAATCTCATTGCGCCTCCACTTTGTTTTACGTTGTCACCGCTACTGTTTTAAGATTTTCTGCATCACTTCTTCACCTATCAATAAGTAGCTTAAGATTTTGAATTTGTGACCCGGGGACCACTTGTCCTCGCAGTAGTAACACAACCCTTTTTCTCTTTTTAATTTGATTTCTGAAGTAGATAATTTCTTGAAGGGTGGATTCGAATTGGTATTGTGATTGGTATTAAGTATGTGGTTTTGATTAATTAGGTGGATGAGAATTATATGGTACAAGAGATATAATAAGTTTTGGGGTGCTGGTGGTTCGGTTAATGGGGTTATGGTTTGGTATGTTCAAAGGTGACAGTGAATTTGTAGTTAGGATCGTTTGTGGTTTAGGTTGGTTACGGAGTGTTTTTGTTCGTGTAATCTAGCCATTGCTGCAGCAGTCACATATGAAGTTGGCTTAGCTAACAATAGTTCATACTTTGAAATAATCTTGAAGTCCAGCCACAAATAAGAAAATCAGCCACTCTTCACTTAACCCTGTGACTTGGTTTGATAATTCCTCAATTTGGCTTTGATAATCAGCTACTGTTGTGGTTTGTTTCAACTCTTTAATGGCTGCTTTAGGATCATAAAATTGATTCTGACTGAACCTTACGAGTAGTGCATCCAAAAAATAGTCCCAACTATGTCTAATGTTTTTGTTAATCACCTAGCAATACTAAGAGTAAGCAGGACCAGATAGGTGAAATGAAAGCATACGTACCCTCATGTCAATAGGAACTGAGTACGTACCACTCAAAATACTCCCTGATCTTAAAAACCCACTCCTCTACTCATTCATCGTCGAAGATGGGTAATTCAGCCTTGAAACTTCGAACGATTGGTTGGAAGGTACCGAATCCGCTAATGCGAGAGCCTTGCGGGGAATCTCGTTCTTCAAGATCATCGCACATCCTTCAACTTCAAGGCATCATTGAGGAGGCTACGAATCTCCCTCAGCGAATTCTCCATTCCGTCCATTCTGACGTTGGCGTTGAAAAGTTGACATACCACTTCCATATGACTGCACTGAAGAGCAGCAATCTCAGCATATGGGTTGAGTTCTTTAGAAAGGGTCATTTCTCCTCTCAACAAGAGCACCAGATGTTAGGTCGTTATTGAGAATCACACAAACACAGTAAAGAAATTAACAATGAATGAGGCTTTGATTGAATTGATGAAGAAGAAGAAAGAAATGCAGATACAACGCCCTATTCAAGTCAGGAAAAAAATTTCAAGAAAATATCTTTCACAATTTTCTCTAACCAAATTCTAAAACACCTAGCCTCCAATATAGCACTTCTCACGTAATTAACAGTGTTCTAAAAATCGAACCGGATTGGCCAGTTCGATTGGGTTAACTGGGAACCGGTCTTTTAGCCAGTTCGGTTGATATGGAAAACCGTCTGATAAAAAATCGGTAAAAAAACCGGTCAAACTGATGGTTAACTGGTGAACCGATAAAATCGGTCGGTTTTTTAACGGTTTTCAAAATTATAATTAAAAAAAAAAGAAAATGGATCATATAAATACCTAATTTCCCGGTTCCCTTTCCCTCAAACCCTAACCCACTACGGCACTACTCCCTCTCTCTCTGTGTCTCTCTCTGAGCCAGCAACCCCTCTTCTCTCTCAGCCAGCAGCAATAGCAGCCACCACCTCCGTCATTGCCGAACTCTTCTTGTCAGCCAGAGGGTGCCTCGCCGCCGGTAGTGCCAAACAGAGGGTTTGCTCAAAGCTCTTGGCCGTCTATTATCTTCTCCTCCACGGCGTCGCCCTTACACTTGCAGATCGAAGCTCGTGGCCGTCTTCACTACATCGTCTTCATCTTCTTCGTCGTGGATTTGCAGATCGAAGTGCGGTCGGTTGGATTCCTCCATCACTGGTCAGTTTGCTCGATTCTCGTCTCTGTCTCGTCGTTCCTTCCTTGCCGGTAGTTGAGTTTCGTCTTTCCTCGCCGCCTGTTTCGCTCTTCCTTCGATGTCAGATTGATTCGTCTGTAACTCTGCTTCAATTTTTTTCTTTTGTTAATTTTATGAATTTGAGTTTCTATATTTTAATGATTCAAATCTATGTTTGCTTCAATTTATGGTTGCTTATTTTAGTAATTTTATTGAGTTACTAAAATCTGATTCTTGGTTGCTATTTCTTTTTCTGTTTGTTGTGTTCTGAGTTGGTGTGAGTTGTTTTCTCTGTTTGTTGTGTTCTGACTTCTGAGTTAGTGTTGATGGTGGTATGATGGCCAAGTTTGGATTAATTGTGTAATTTTTGTTTCTAGATTCTCTGATTTTTTCTATTTTTGAATTATAAAAAATTATTTTTAAAGATTTTCTTGTTTTATACTTTTGTTGCTGATTGATGAGGATTGCTGATTACTTGCGAGAACTTAGGGAAGAATAGTGTTGTTGCTGCATCTCTGTTAACTGTTCAGTGTGTTAAGATTTTAGTTTTTATAATTTTTATGAAATTGGAATAATTGTTAATGGTTGATTTCAGAAAATCTGGCATAATTTTGTTATGTGTTTTACTGCTCTCTTGAATTTTGATAAATTTTGATGGATGATAGTTGTTGGTGTTATGTTAAAATTTTTAACATAATTTTATTGATGATTGTTGATATTTTTTTATTATTTGAAATTATATATTTAAATTTTAATAATTTTATTTAATATTTAATTAAATCGGTTGAACTCCGGTTGAATCTCGGTCGAACCATTGAACCAATGAACCAGTCACTTTATTGGTTCATTGACCGGTCCGATTCTTGCAACCTTGGTAACTATCTTGCCATCCTGGCAAGGCTATGATCAACTACAATGCTGCTTCACCCCATAATATAGTCATCCATCTAATTCGGTTTCCTCTTGGTCCTAGATAATTTGGGCTCATCTGTTGGAAGTCCATTTTCACTCTCCTAATCTTGTATCTCTTTTCTGCTCATGACTTCTTCAATTGGGTTTTCATTTGGACCAATGTTAGGAGAGCTAACATTTTTAGTTAATTTTTTTGCTTTATAAAAAAATATATAATACATTTTAATTTACTGGCCATACTATCTATCAATGTCTTTAATATTCAATACTTAGTCAAGAATTATATAAATGGAAATAAAAAAATATTTGCTTGTTAATGAAGATAAAATACTAAATTCTTTAAACATTGTATTGCTTATAATTCTTATAATTTTCATAAGAATATTTTAAATTTTTTTTAATATTTTTCAATAAACATAACTATTTATATTCTAACCCACAATCAAAATTAAGACAAAAATAATAAGTCTAATCCTACAAAATTTCAATAAAAATTTAGAGAATCCACTCTACCAAGCAACTTGATTCACATGGAGCACGAATCCCTTGATTAGTGTCACCCGACTTGTACAATAAGAAAGGCCTTTGAACTATGCTAACATATATGCCTATAAGCTCGCTACTATTTAAAACTTGGGATAATAACTTCTCCTTAGATGTAGAAAAGTAACTATCCATCATTATAGGTGAAAGAGTACCCTTTCAAATACAGGCATCTCTCAATTCTAATTCATAAAAGTCTGCTTTAGATCCTTGCTAACTTAAGCATTGGAGTCCTTTACAAGTACCACCTACTATCCTCACTCAAAGACATCGAATGATTTTGTCTTGTTGAAAAAGATGTCAGAACCCTCATTAAAAAGAGTCAGAACCTTATGTCTAGACCCAAATCACATTAGTTTCAGGTAATCCTCAAAACAATAACATACTACAACTACAACAACAAAGCCTTGTCCCACTAGGTGGGGTCGGCTACATGAATCAAACGACGCCATTGTGCTCTGTCATGTATCATGTCTACAAAGAGACTGTTTACATGTAGATCTCGTTTGACCACCTCATGGATGGTTTACTTAGGTCTTCCTCTACCTTTCATCCCTTGTCCATCTTCCATCTCATCCACCCTCCTGACTGGGTGTTCTATCAGTTTTCTTCTCACATGTTCAAACCACTTGAGACGCGATTCAACTATCTTTTTCATAATGGGTGCTACTCCAACTCTCTCCCTTATATCTTCATTCCTTATTTTATCCAATCGCGTATGACCACTCATCCATCTCAACATCTTCATCTCTGCCACACTTAGCTTATGTTCGTGCTCCCCTTTGGCCGCCCAACACTCCGTACTATAAAGCATAGCCGGTTTTATAGTGGTGCGATAGAATTTACCTTTAAGTTTTAAAGGCACTTTTTTTGTCACATATAAAATCAGATGCACTCCACCATTTTGACCAACCTGCTTGGATCCTATGATTTACATCTTGTTCAATCTCTCCATTATCCTGTATGATGCACCCAAGATACTTAAAACTTTTAACTTTTTGTAGGATGTTTTCTCCAATCTTCACCTTTACATTAGGATTTTCCCTTCTCAAACTGAACTTACATTCTATATATTCCGTCTTGCTACGGCTTATGCACAGACCATACACTTCTAGAGCTTCTCTCCATAAGTCCAACTTCTTATTTAGATCTTCTCTTGACTCTCCCATAAGGATGATATTATCGGCAAAAAGCATGCACAATGGCACAGGCTCTTGGATGTGCTCTGTGAGTACTTCCAAGACTAATGTGAAAAGGTATGAACTTAAGGATGATCCCTGGTATAATCCTATAACAATAGGAAATTCCTCTGTCACACCACCTTGAGTCTTCACACTAGTTGTGACCCCATCATACATGTCTTTAATTACACGAATATATGTGATCCTTACTCTCTTCTTTTCTAAAACCTTCCATAAGACCTCCCTTGGCACCCTACCATACGCTTTTTCCAAATCAATCAACACCATATGTAGATCCCTTTTATTACTACGATACCTCTCCATCATCCTTCTTAATAGGTATATCGCTTCAGTGGTAGATTTGCCTGACATAAATTCAAATTGGTTCTCTGTTACTTGTGTCTCTTTTCTCAACCTCCGTTCTATCACCTTTTCCCATAACTTCATGGTATGACTCATGAGCTTGATCCCTCTATAGTTTTCGCAACTTTGTATATCCCCCTTATTCTTGTAGATAGGTACCAAGGTGCTCTTTATCCACTCATCAGGCATCTTCTTTGACCATAAAATCTCATTAAAAAGATTGGTTAACCAGTTGATGCCTTTTCCTCCAGGGCCCTTCCAAACCTCAATCGGGATATTATCAGGTCCTACTGCCTTGCCATTTTTTATCTGCTTTAGAGCCTCTTTTACCTCGAAGTCTCAAATCCTTCGATAGTAGTCAAAGCTTTAATCTTCTTCCCTTGTGCATAACCGACCAAGGCTCGGAAGAGTCTTCTGTCCCTCATTAAATAACTTGTAGAAGTAGCTCCTCTACCTTTCATTAATCTTCTCCTCTTGAGCCAGCACCTCTCCATCCTTATCCTTTATGCACTTAACCTGATCTAAATCTCTCGTTCTTCTTTCACGGCTCTTTGCGATTCTATATATACCTTTTCTCCTTCTTTCGTGCCCAAAAACTGGTAGAGACCCTCATATGCTCTTGTTCTTGCTTCACTTACAGCGACTTTTGCCTCTTTCTTAGCCGCCTTATATTTTTTCCAATTATCTGCGTTGCGGCATAAAGATCACTCTTTAAAGCACTCCCTTTTTATCTTTATCTTTTCTTGTACACTCGCATTCCACCACTAGGACTCCTTGTTTCTTGGTCTTATTCCTTTAGATTCACCAAAGCTTTTTTTTGCTGTTCTTCTAATAACTTCTGCCATCTCTCTCCACATATCTTCTGCGCTTCCATTCCCATCCCACTTTGCCTATTCTCCTACCCATCTTAGGAAGCTTCTTTGTTCCTCACCTTTCATCCGCCACCAACTCGTCCTTGGGTTTTTCGTATGATGTCTTTTCCTCAACTTTTGCTCCATGTGAAAATCAATGACGAGTACCCTATGTTATGTTGTCAAACTCTCTCTTGGGATAATTTTACAATTAATGCAAAATTTTCGATCGACTCTCCTCAACAAGAAAATTTTGATTTGAGAGCTTGTCATGCCACTTTTATAGGTTATATGATGTCCGTCTCTCTTCTTAAAACATGTATTTGCGATGAGAAGATCAAAGGTTGAGGAAAAGTCTAAAATAGTTTTACCCTCGGTATTGATCACCCTGAAACCATGGCCTCCGTGAATACTCCCATACCCAGTCACTTCTCTCCCAATATGGCCATTTAAATCTCCTCCTAAAAAAATCTTATCTCCCGAAGGTATGTCTTGAACCAAACTCTCTAGATCCTCCTAAAACCTTATCTTGTGTTGTTCGTCCGAACCCACTTGCGGTGCATAGGCGCTAATCACATGGAAAGCACCTCCCTCCACCACAAGTTTGATAGAGATGATCCGATCTCCCACCCTCTTGACATCCACTACGTCCTTCTTCCACTACTTATCCACAATAATTCCAACCTCATTCCTATTCTTCACCTTTCCTGTATACCAAAGTTTGAAACCAGAAGTATCCAACTCCCTAGCATTCGCACCAACCCATTTTGTTTCTTGTAGGCACATAATGTTAATCTTCCTCCTTGTCATGGTGTTTACCACCTCTATGGACTTTCCTGTTAGAGTACCTATGTTTCATGTCCCAAATCTTAACCTTCTGTCGCTCCGACCTTTACCTTTTACTCAAAACAATAACATACATAATATATAAATCATATATTTATAAGTATAACTTTTTTTATTTAAACGAAACTAACGTCCAACACTACACAACTACAAAAATATTACTGGGGTAAAACTACCTCTCTACAATCATATTCACAATGTATTTCAGTTTACTAGGAGGTTGATCATGAAACCTTGGTTGGCTTTGAAGCTTTTCTTTGCTAACCAATACACCGATTTCTTTCTCATAGTTATAAATGGAAATTGATCCTTTTTTTTTGTCAGTAAATAGAAATTTATCTTACATGGATATATTTTTTTTTTTGGACTTTGATTTTTCATGCATTTGTGGCCCAGAAAAAATACCCACATTAAAATGTTATAATCAAAGTGGATAAGCCAGTGATGAAAAAAGGAAGACAAGCCCAGCTCACATAGACGGAGACACCTGAATTTTTTTTTTCTGGGCTTAACTTTAACCAATGCAAGAAAAGATAAATGAAAAATAAAAAACTATAAAAAGGCTTTTTATAGAAAAAAGAAGAAGAATAAAGTGTTTTTGTTTAGAGTTTAGAACCAAAAGAGAAAAGATATCTCTATCATCATCTGTATATAAAATTTATACATTATATTGATTTTCAGATTATATTTTTTCTTTCTTATTTTTGTGTTTTGTGTAGTTAATATCAACGTAGAAGAGAAAAAAGAATACGATATAAGATAGGAAGACTTTATAGTATGCCAATGTATTGTTTGGAAGAGCGAAATTCCAAATATGAATTGGTGGTAGGTGTGGTTTTATCATTTTGTAGAGTGAAAATGTCCTAAATGTCTATAGAATAAGGCGATAAAAAACAAAATAATGTCATGATCATCCACTTAAAGAGCACATTTTTTCAGGCAATTTAATTAGTAGTCAAAGAAGAAAGAAATAGTAAATGACCCACATGTGATGATTTATTGTTGTGGGTCACACTAAATTATAGATTTTTTGTTTTGTTAGGAGATGGTGATAATTCAAGCATTCTTTCATCACTACACAACACATATTTATAGTTTTTTACATCATTTTCTAAATTGCAACCTATTTGGCTTTTCCGCGCCGCAATTAATACCATTAATATATAAATATCCTCTCATAGGTCACCTGCAGTGTTGTAGTAAATATCTATAAATTTTACACACACTCACCTAATATGATTGAATTGTGCCGTCATAGTATTTTTTATTATAAAAAATAGTATTGGATCTGCATGTTATACGAACTAAAATAAATTAATTTTTATATATAAAACATTGTATAATATAAAATTAAAAATTAATATTAAAATTATTTTCATTAATTTATTTTAGAAATTATATTTAACTAAAATTATTTACATAAACTAATTGTTTATATTTGTAAGCTAAAAATAATAATTTATGTTATTGGCTTTTTCTATGGAAAATAAGTTGTTTTAACCTATTTTTTTATTAGTCATGAACACACGTACGCACACACGCACACACTCACGCGCACGCACAAGCACATTTTTTGGTATAAAACTATATCAAATTTTTTCTATCTTAAAAGACATTATTTATAATTCTAAAAAATTAGAGTACATAACTTTTTATCCTATAATATATATGGGAGTACTCAAATAATACTATATTTATACTTAATTATGAAAATATTATTGATATGATATTTTTGTACATATCTAAATTATTTATTAATATTTTCTAACATATTTTCTAATTGCAAGAATAAACATCTCTTTTAAAGAAAATTATAATTACTTAAATAGATATCATTAACTACATTTATTCATATAAAAAAATATTAATAATAATATCAATATATGAATGCAATTGAGAAAAGAAATAGGGTTGTACTTATATTTTTAACTATAGATAATAAAATTTGAAGAGTAAAGTATATCAACTATTGTATAAAATAACTACTTTGTGAATTTAAATATGGTTTCAAGTAAATATTAATGTGTTAATAATTATTATTTTCAAGAATTAGAAAATTAAAGTACAGACTTTGTGAATAAAAAACTTAACATTTATTAAAAATTATACATTTTTTTAAATACTTCTAATTTAATTTGTTTTATTAAGGTTGTATTCAATATTTATATTTACTAATTATATAAAATTAATGAAAAAATATGTTTACTTTTGTTCAAATTATTTATATTTATTTATCTTTAAATATGAATATTTTTTTTAAATTCATATTTACTTATCTATTTAAATACAATTTAATTAGAAATTATATTATGTGTAAAAGTATATACATGAACATAAAGATATGTGATACATTATACACAGAATGTGTTGTACATGTAATACAATTGGATTAAAATTATACATCTAAATACTCACCTCCTCTTGCCTGTACAATACTTATCAATAAGGTTTTATACTTTATATTCTGCTCCGTATTTTTTGTTCTGCAAAAGTTCTATTTTTTTCTTTTAATATTTCAATTTGAACCACCACATTTTCTTCTCCTTGAGGTGATGCGAAGGAAGACGTGTTTTGGTTCATTTTAATATCAACTAACGCCATGCCAATTTATAATACAAAAAAGAAAACAATAAAAATAAACCGCTATAGATGATGCGAATCTTATTAAGGATGATGTGATCACTGAAAGCCAAGATGATGCAAATCAAGATCAAGTAGTAGTTAACAATTAGCTCGTAGCTATTATAGTTATGTTAGTAGGTGACTTAGCTTAGTGTTGAATAAGTAAGTAGAATTTGTGTATAAATTGCTCTCTAGCTTTACATTCACTTGCTAGGAGTTGTAATCATTTTGTTTCTATCAATGTCATTCTATATTTGATAATATTTTGTTCAATTAATTGTTTTTGCGGTATTTTTTCTGTAGATTCATTTGTTCTATTTCTGTTACACTATTCTTCTTTTCTTCTAATCCAAGCAATATGAGCTTGGAATAATTGCAGATGGTATTATGAGCTTTTGGATTATGAATCATGGATTCTTCTTCAAAGAATTTCGATCCTGCAAATTTACATCCGTCTAATTCTGTATACAACAATAATGCGATCATCAACAATCTCAACTTTCCACTACACCTTCTAAATTTTTGTCTATTCACACCTATTGGAGACAAGCTTCGAGAGCGCAATCACAAAACATGAGAACAACAAGCCTTGACTGCACTTTGTGGTCAAGACTTAGAAGATCATCTTTATTTTTCAAAGCTAAGGTTCCTCAGCATTATGCTTTTTAGAAGATCAACAATCTGGTGTTGAATCTGCAGCCTACAAACAATGGCTTTAAGATGACTACAATCTTCAATTATAGTTGCTGATATCTATTGACACTAATTTCAAGAATAAGGTAGTTGGTTGTGTCTTTAGTTATTAGATTTGGAACAAGATTGAAGAATATTTTGCTCAATCAACAAAGTATCATGTTAAGCAATTGAAGTGCAACTCAAGAACATCAAGAAACATGGATTATTATCTTTTGATTATTTCACAAGATCAAATGTATAGTTGATTTTCTTGCAGCTCTTGGCTCTCCTTTAACAACAGAAAACATGTGGATGCTCTTCTTGAAGAACTTAACAAGGAATGTCAAATGTGGCTCACTACTGTTCGAGCAAAACCAGAAATCTATAGTTTTTGTGAAGTTGAAATTATAATAATGTCATCATAAGTTTCGAAAGCCTGAGAATTCAATTGTTTAAGCACATCTTACCCAAGGTTCTTTCCCATCAATTCCATCTCTTAGTCATGGTTATGGTGACGAGAGAGGATGTGGAGGACGCTTCCAAAGAGGTAATATATCATTTTATCAAGCATCAAGACCTTAGTGCCAAGTTTATGGCCATTTTGGCCATATTGCTTGATGACACTGCTTCAATCGGTTCAATCAAGACACTCCACTCATCACAAAATTCACAATTCAATCAACCATATGAATTTACCAATTCTACATCATCTTCAGTTTCTTCACAAACAAGCAATCGCACAACATCACCTCCTCCACCAACTCCTTTTTACAACCTCACTGCCTTTATGGATGTTCCTTCCTCTATATCTGATCCAAATTGGTATCCCAATACTGGAGCTTCACACCATGTAACTCTAGATTCTTCCACATTCTTGCAATCTTCAGAATACACAAGACCAAATCAAGTGCAGATAAGAAATGGATTAGATTTATCTATTACCATTGACAATTCTATGTTATATGCTATAGATTTCAAAAGATACTTTCATTACAATACAAGATTTTATCCATTCACCTAAAATAACTAAGAATCTTATTTCTGTTTCTAAATTTGTAGAAGATAATGAGGTGTACTTTTAATTTCATACAAGAATTTGCTTGGTTAAATGTTAACATGCATACTAATAAAGTGTTGTTGCAGGAATTTAGAGATGGTAGTATCTACAGATTTCACAATGTAGTTGTTCCTCTTATTTCTAACTTAAACAATTTCATTCAACCTTGTATTTTTAGTATATATTTAGTTTTTTTAGAGTTGTGGCATTTAAGACTAGACCACACTGTTGTGAAGATAGACTCCTCTATTGTTTCCAGTTATAACATTGCTATTCAAAATAAAGACAATTCTCTATAATATGATATATGTGAAAATTATATGAATGCAAAAATGTGGATAAAGAAGTAATTGTTAACTACTTCTTGATCTTGATCTTTATCTTGGTTTTCAATGATCACATCATCCTTAATAAATTCTAACTATTATGAAAATCGCTAGGGAAAACAGAGAGACTTCTACCATGCTCCCAATTAACAATAATAATGCTGCTGTTGAAATAATCCACATCAATAACAAAGAACCAGATCTTAAATCATCATTGTTAGAGGTCAATCTTAATTCTTAACTATTAATTTTATATAAAGACAACTGTATAAAAATGATTTATATGTTCTATTCATATTAGATTCTCTCTCTTCATTAAATATTAAATACTCAAGACATGTACATTAAATATATTGTTCAACGTTAATATTCGGTTTAATTATTTTAGAGTAATTATCCAAATCAGTATTCAAGAATTTTAAAAATGGATATTTAATCTCTAAAAACAATTAATACATAGATCAATTCCTAGGATTTTATTTCAGATCCGTCTCTACTTCATTTTTCGGCAGAGTAATTACCTATATCAATCTCCAAAAATTTTAAAAGTAGACATTTTAATCCAAAAGAAAAATTAATACATAGATTAATTTTCAACGTTTTTTTATGTCAGACATAACAGTCCCCCGTCCGTTTTACTTTTACTATATGTTGACCTTTATTATTATTAACTTAATTTTGTGCATGTGGATATGACGATACTAGCATATTAATACACGATTTTTATTAGAAACAAGAGTAAGGTGAATAATGATGCTTTAAAATCCAAATTAAATCTTTTTTAATACAAACATATTTTTTAAAATAGGACATCTTTTAATTATATTAAATATAAAAATATTAAATAATTTTAACTTTAAATTTCTTGTAGAATAATAATCTCTAATAATTTTATTGAATATTACTATTATTATTATTATTATTATTATTATTATTATTATTATTATTGAGTGACTATATATATACTTTTTATATTATAATAAATTTATCATTATTTTTGTTCAAAAAATACAAAAATATTATGGTACATTATTATTATTGTACAACTAATAATAATAATAATAATAATAATAATAATAATAATAATAATAATAATAATAATAATAATAATAATAATAATTTTATTTTATCTTTTTAGATGGAAGACTGTTATGTCTGACGGAGAAAAATGTTGGGGATTGATCTGTATGTTAATTTTTTTTGGGACTAAAATGTCTGCTTTTAAAATTCTTGGGACTGATCTGATGGATAATTACTCTGTCGAAAAATAAACTGGGGACTGATTTGTCTGTCAGAGTAAAACTTTGGGCATTGATCTGTGTATTAATTTTTTTAGGACTAAAATGTCCGTTTTTAAAATTTTTGGGGACTACTTTTGGTAATTACTCATTATTTTATTAGTTTCTATACTTTTACCAAAATTTTAATTAATTCTTTATACTTTTTTTAATTAGGTTCTTATACTGCTTTTAATTTTGTAATTAAATTTTTTTTATATAAAAAATATTAAAATTAACAGAAGATTTCTCTCAAAATACATGTAATCAAAGATCTAATTAAGTTTTTAATTATAAATATTTTTAATTTACGAAAAAATATTCAGTTAACTCTAACATTTTTTACACTAGAAATAATCTACTTATAAAATTAAAAGTAACGTACGGATCCAACTAAAAAAAGAAAAAAAATAAAGATTTAATTTCAAATTAAATAAAATTATAGAGATTAACAAAATAATTAAACCTTAATATTCTAAGGTATGTTTAAGGTTACTAATAGTAATTCAAGAATTCTTTAAAAATATTACTTATTGAAACACAAATACTTTTCGATCTATAAAAATATTGAAAATTATTTCTGTTATATATTCTCTATCTTCAATAATTATGGGTTGTTTGGTACTATTATTGTTAGCTTACTTTATGAGTAACTAATTATACAATTTAGTTAACATGTGTTTTAAAGAATATATATTAAAATTATTAATTAAAAAATAATTATATATTTATTGTATATTTATTAAAATAAAAATAATTAATTTTAAATTAACTAATGGAAAATTTATTTAAATGTATGAATTTGATTAGATTATTATGTAAAATTTTATAATTTGTCAATAGATTAAAATTAAAAAAATTATTAAAAAAATGATCAATTAATGAATGACTTTTTTTGGTTTCATAATATCTATTAAACTGTCACTCTCATTTTTTAATGTAATATTTTTAATTGAATTATCAATTATACTGTAATAAATAAAAATATTAAAAATTATTTTACTATTTTCTTTTTTCTATTAAGAGTTATTTAGTAAAACTAAATTATATTAGATTAATCTTGATTTATTTTAACTCTCTTATTAATTGTATTTTTCAAACAAAATGATAGATAAAAGAAACAAACGAAATAAATTAAAATAAAATGAATGATTTTTGTTATAAATTTTGAATAGAAAAATGATATTTGACAAATATTATAATGGAATAAAGAATAGAGTGACAAATAAAAAATTAAGATAGTATATTATATATTAAATAAAATTTATATTAAGATATTGGATATGGATTATTGTATTATGTAAATGGATTTCATTTTAACCTTCTGATATCATATATATTTTTTACCTATATATAAAGAATAATGTATTAGCTCTTTATTTAATGTATAAACACGGTTCATGTATGAAATATTAATGGAAAAAAAATGGAAAAAACAATAAATAGCTACCTTAACTAGAATTTAGGGGTGAACGCGGATCGGATCGGATTAGATATGGCCAAAATTTTGATTCGATCTGCACTAAAATTATCGGATCAGATTCAATATCCACAGTTTTTAAGTTTAGATCCGATTTGCACATTTGCGGATCGGATATCGGATAGATCCGCAAAATACAAAAAATATTTTTAAAAGCTTATTTTTATTTAAAAAATATCAATAAAATTATTTTTTCTATTCTTTTAAATATGTTTACTCTTAAAATAATATTAAACATACATTTCTTAAATAATAAATTAAAATAATACAATATATATGATAATTATTAGTTGAAATAAAATATAAAAAAAATATTTATTTATTTATTTTTGTGGATACGCGGATATAAAGATCGGATATGCAGATACCTACATAAAATTCACAATCTGATCCTATTAGTATGCGGATCTGATCCGATCTGATAGCCTTGCGAATCGGATCCATATCCACAATTTTTAAATCGGATTTAGATAAACACGCGGATATGTTGATCGAATCCAGATAAACACCCCATTAAAATTCGCTCATACTCTCCCTTTCTAAGTAAGAAATACATATAAATATTTTTCTTTCATCAATTTTTTTAAATAAATGTGATGAGTCTATATGCATTTCCTTACTTCAATAAATTGAGAAATGAGGAATGTATATAGATTATAGACTCATCACTCTTATATATATTATTAAAAAAATGATAAAAGAAAAAATATTCCATGATTTATTATAATTTTCAATTAGTTATTATATATATTTTATGAATGAAAATCATGTGAAGTTAATAGTTGAGAATCGTTCGATAATTTAATAAATTTGACTAAATTATCACATCTAAAATTCTTAGCTATTAATTGTAAGACCCCAAATTTTTAAAATTCAAATAATTGTCTATTTATAAATTATTATATTATATTGAGATGTAATTTTTAAAAAAATTATTTTTAACAAAAATAATTAAATAGAATTTTATGATTATTGAAATTTAATTTAATTATTATTTATTTTATTAAATTTAAATTATTTATCAAAAAATAATTTGATAAAACAGAAATAAAATTGATTTTTATTGTTATTATTATTATTACTATTATTATTATTCTCATTGTTATTATTATTATTATTATTATTATTATTATTATTATTATTATTTAACCTTATGTATTACTATCTTAACTTATCCTATGTTCTTTGAATAACACTATTACCTAATAATATTTAATCCATCATTCTTCATGACCGAAAGCCTAGGAAAACTAAATGAGATCAAGCCAAACGTGGCTTGTGTACCAATACATATATATATAAAGGTGACACCTAATCACCCTTTCTTTGTCCAAATCATCATCAAATCCATTAAGCATGTTCATTATGCAATAACCGAACTTGCATGTATCCAAACAAGAAGAGAGAGTGGCCGAAGTTCATGTGAAAACCGTGAGTTCCTTTTAATTTTCATTTTCGATTCTTTTTTATCCATAATTCTAATAAAAAATCTAATCCGATGAAAGTGTTCGTATCTTCCTCTTCTACGTGTTGGTGTTATTTTTGTTCAGTAAAAGTTGACGGTGGTATAGCTCTTCTTCCTCTTGAGTTCGACTAATTGGAGTTCTAAGAAACACAGACGATTTCTGACATTTTCTTCTTCAGCAATTCGGTAAGAAAATTTCTCTAAAGCTTTTGTTGATTTTGATTTCATATAGAGGTAGGGATTTTATTTTAAAATTAACTGTTTTAAACTATGAATGCCATGGAAGTCTAGTGGATATTTGTAAATAATTTATGATTATTTGGAATGACTGAATGATGAATTTGAGTTGTGTTTGTGACTGAATTTGATGAATATGTGTTTGATTTCTTGATTGATTAGGAGTGCTGAAAATTCTAATTATTGAGTTAAAAAGTATTAATTTGATTTATTGAAAAGTCGGTTTGATTAAATACTATGTAAAATGAATTTTATTGATTTATCGAAAATAATTTTTGATATTGAAATCAGTTTGAGTTATTAGAAATGATTTAAAAGAGGTTGAAAATAGTTCAGTTGGGACTCGAAAAGGGTGGTTAAGCCCGAGTTTTAAGGGAAGTGCTACCGAAATTTTATAAAATCTGAGGTTTTATTTGAAAAGTTATTTTAAAAGATTTGATTTTAGAAAATTAAATTATTTGAGATTTATTTAGTTGAGAAAAGGTGTATTCTATTTTCAAACTCAATTTATTTAAAAAAACATAATATTTTAAATCCAATTTTGTAAGGAGAGATTTTGTTTTAAGTGTTGTTTTGAGTTCGGTTTTTTTAAGAAAAGGAATCTCTGCCACAGGAGAGTAGAGAACAAGGATTTAAAGGATATATTAACTTAAAGAGATTGTCTGCCACAGGAGAGCATATGTGATATTGTTTGGGCCTTAGTGCCAAATGTAAAGTGGGGACGCCCACACATTGAGAACTGTTTTCCAGATGTACGCTTATTGATTTGGAGAGTCACACTGTATGCGGCCTAGCCGTACGACTTATAAGCACACTGTATGCATCCGGAAAGTCATATCTGGGACTTGTGCCCGGTAATGTCGGGAGCGGGTAGGCAACCGACACATGAGCTCATGGCCTGCATTAGGAATAGACATGCATCATGTTGTTTGCACATTTGTATTTGGTTGTATTTGCTTGTATTACTTCTCTGTGATTGTGCTGTTTGACTTGTTTGTATGTTGGTTTGAATCCCTTACTTATGCTGTTAGTTCACGGATGTATTGAGGTGAGATGTTGTGGTTGAAAAATGATTATGTAGTTGAGAGATGGTTAGCATGACTAATTTTGTGATTAAAATCTGTTTTGAGTTAGAAATTTAAAGAAAAGTAATTAATTATCTAAAGTAGAAATAAAAGTATTTTCAAAGGTTTAACAAAATAGTTTTACTAAGTAAGTTAATTATTTGCCTTAAATTCATTATTTTTACGGCATTTCCATTCCCTACTGAGAACGTGTGGTTTGTTCTCACCCTAAAATCTTCCACCCTTTCAGTGACACAGGTTCAGAGATTCAATAAGAAGATGCAGACGACTAGTAGATTTACTTGTGATTCCTGTTGTTTTTATAGAGTTCCCTCGCCCTTGTTGCTTCAGAGTTTTTATTTTATCTAGAGGGATAGGTATTGTATGAGTTTTACATTGAATTTAATTGTATAGCATCTATTATTATTAATAATTATGTGATTATTATTATTTGAAGATCTTTTGTTATGTAATTTTAATTACTAAAATCTATTTTCTGGAACTTTCTTAAAAACAGAAACGCAATATCGACATAAAGGCTCAATATTAAACAGATAAATAGTAAATAAGAAAAATAGGTTAGTAACTCCTCACTTTTGGTGTAATACCCTAACTTTTAGCACCTCATGATCGTACTAAAAGTCTGAGTGCTACTTACCTCTAAACCTTTTTATTATATACTATCTTTATTTAATATTGAGCCTTCGCGAATACAAACCGAAACTTTAATTAAGAAAACGAAAAGAGACTTTATTTTATGCCACTAAATCACAAAAGTATATATATTCACATAGTATTAAATACATAAACTTATTTCAAGATTTCCAAAAACAAATCCTACCCCTCTAAAAACTCTAACTAACAAGGCGAGGGGAAAACAAATCCTAACAACTCAACTTATAAACATATTCCTCTGTGCTTCCGTAACTTGACAATGAGCCTTTGCACCTGTAGCTAAAAGGGGTGGAGATAGGGGGTAAGAACCGGGAAGTTCTTAGTAGGGTCGGAGTTAGAAGTTAAGTTCATTTTGCCATTATTAACCGACCGCAACTAACAACAAAACACTTATAAGCATGAATAATAAAAGAACTCAGAAGTCAATCAGTCACGCAGCACACACACACAATCACAGAGTTACACAGCACAGAGATATGCGCAAACAAGCATGATGCATGTCTATTCCTATCGCAGGTAATGAGCTCATTTGTCGGTTTCGACCCGCACCCGACGCAATCCGACTCGCAAGTCAGATAAGGCATTCCAGCGGCATAACCTCTGCAAGTTTCCACTTCTTGCAGGTGCTGATTCTCCAGCTGAAGTATGCCGAACATGACCTCTGCAAGTACTTGCAGGCGCTGATTCTCCAACTGAAGCATGTGCCACTTTCTCCTGGAAGCCGTTCCATACACACGGGCGTTCCCGCACAATCATTCAAAGCCCACGGCTTAACACTTTCACATCGGCACCATAACTATTTACTTTCCGTCACCCTCTCGTGACCTTTCAATCATTCTCATAAGTACACGTGCCGATTTATCTTCTCTTTTTCTTTTAAAACTAAAACCACATCTTTATGCCATTCTCCAAAATCTTTAAAACGATTAATAATCCAACCGACTCCAACAGCAAAAATATTTCTTTAATAATTCAAAATCAGTTAATATATTTCTTAAAGCTTTTGAAAATTCCATTTCTTATTCCCAAAATAATCAAAGCATCCCAGCTAGTTGTTCATACATAACTGAATCAAAATCTCAAGCAAACAACAATAATTCAACAATAATTTAACATAAATTCATTCAAATTCAAGTAATAATCAGCTAAATCAACATTCACTTATCAAACTCACATTTGATTATTATAAAGTTACCAAACCCTACCTCCATACGAAATCAAACTAACGGGACCTCCGGAGAAGTTTTCTGACCGAACTACTGAAGAAGAAAACGTTAAAAATCGTCTGTGCCTCCTAAAACTCTGACCGAATTCAAAGAAAAGAGGAGTTATGTCACCGTCAGCTTCCACCGAACAAAAGATATGCCAACGTGTAAAAGAGGAAGATACGAATACTTTTATCGGATTGGATTATTTTATTAAAATTATGAATCACAAAAAATTGGAGTTAGAAACATGGAGGTTTCACGGTTTCTCTCCTTCACTCTCGGTCACTCTTTCTTTCTTTTCTTTCACGTTTGGTTCGGTTTAATGAAGATTAGGCGGTGATGATAAGTATAATAAAAAATTGTTAGGTGTCATGGTTATAGATAAAAGAAACATGTGTCATATATGTATACAAGCCACCTTAGCTTGCTTTCTTTCTTGCTTTAATATGTATATACATACTGAATATATGTGTAATGGCATATATGTAGGATAATGGCCTTCGGCCACTTTCTTTTCCTTTCCTTTTTTTTTTGAACGATGATAATAATAATAATAATAATAATAATAATAATAATAATAATAATAATAATAATAATAATAATAATAATAATAATAATAATAATAATAAGTTTTGTTTAATCAAAACATTTTTTGATAAATCATTTAAATTTAATAAAATAAATAGTAATTAAATTAAACTTTAATAATTATAAAATTTTATTTAATTATTTTTGTTGAAAATAATTTTTTTAAAAACTACATCTTAATATAAAATAATAATTTGTAAATAGTTAATTGTTTAATTTTTAAAAATCTGGAATCTTACATCTGGTACGGTTATGACGTGCTATAAGTTAGGATGTTATATTAATTTTATATATAAAGACAACTTCATGGAAATGATTTATATGTTCTATTTATATTAGATTCTCTTTCTTCATTAAATATTAAATACTCATGATATTTACATTAAATGTATTGTTCAACATTGATATTCAGTTTAATTATTTTGTTAGTCTCTATAGTTTTACTAAATTTTTAATTAAAACTTTATAATTTTTCTTTTTAATGAGATTTTTATACTACTTTTAATTTTGTAATTAGATCACTTTCATATCAAAAATATCAAAATTAACAGAAGATTTCTCCCAATATACATACAGTCGAAGATCCAATTATATTTTTAATTATGAATACTTTCATTTCTAAAAAAAAATATTCAGTTAACTCTAACATTTTTTATACTAAAAAGATTTAATTATAAAACTAAAAGCAACATAGGATCAAATTAAAAAAAAAAAAAGAGAAAATATATAAACTTAATTATAAATTTAATAAAATTATAGAGACCAACAAATAATTAAACTTTAATATTCTAAGATATCTTTAAGGTTACTAATAGTAATTCAAGAATTCTTTAAAAATATTACTTATTGAAACACAAATGCTTTTTAACCTATATGAAAATATTGAAAATTATTTCTGTTATATATCCTCTCTCTTCAATAATTATGGGTTGTTTGGTATTATTATTGTTGGCTTACCTTTGCGTAACTAATTATATAATTTAGTTACCATGTGTTTTAAAAATATATATTAAAATTATTAATTAAAAAATTATAAAAAAGATAAAAAAATTATATATATATATATATATATATATATATATATATATATATAATTGAATTATTATGTAAAATTTTTTAGTTTGTCAATTGTCAATACATCAAAATTAAAATTATTTTTTATTAAAAAATTATCAATTAATGAATTATATATGAGCTTTTAATCGTCACGTTGACTTTATTTTTATTTCATAATATCTATTAAACTGTCACATTTATTTTTTAATATAATATTTTTAATTGAATTATTAATTATACTGTAATAAATAAAAATATTAAAATTATTTTACTATTTTCTTTTTTCATTAAGAGTTGTTTAGTAAAACTAAATTATTTTTAGATTACTCTTGATTTATTTTAACTCTCTTATTAATTGTATATTATTCAAAGTAAATGATAGATAAAAGAAACAACCGAAATAAATTAACAATAAAACGAATGATTTTTGTTATAAAATTTGCATAGAAAAATTATATTTGGCAAATATTATAATGGAATAAAGAATAGAGTGACAAATAAAAAACAAAAATAGTATATTATATATTAAATAAAATTTATATTAAGATTTTGGATACGGGATTATTGTATCATGTAAATGGATTTCATTTTAACTTTTTAACATTATATATATTTTTATTATGAGGAGTGTTAGTAGGGCAATAAATTTTGTAATTTGTAACTATTAATTAGTTATTATTAATATTTTAAATAATATAAAATTATATTTAATAGTATAAAATTATTTTTTTTGCTAGTTAAATGCTAGCTAAATTTTAATAAAAATGCTAGTTTTCTAAACTTTTTTCTTTTTACCATATATGTATAAAGAATAATGTATTATCTATTTATTTAATGTATAAACACGGTTCATGTATGAAATATTAATGGCAACAAAATGGAAAAAACATAAATGGCTACCTTAACTAGAATTCACTCGTACTCTCCCTTTTTAAGTAAGAAATATATATAAATATTTTCCTTTCATCAAATTTTTTTAAATAAAGGTAATGAGTCTATATACATTTCCCTACTTTAATAAATTGAGAAATGCCAAATGTATATAGATTATAGATTCGTCACTCTTATATTAAATAATAGAAAAAAAATTGATAAAATAAAGGAAAAAATCCCATTATTTATTATGATTTTTATTTAGTTATTATATATATATATATATATATATATATATATATATATATATATATATATATATATATATATTATCAATGAAAATATTAAATTCAGTTATTCTTATGTGAAGTTGATACTTGAGAATAGTTCGATTTAATAGATTTGACTAAATTATTATCTAAAAACTCTTAACTATCAATTTTACATGAAGATAACTACATGTAGATATGATAATAGGTATTTATGAGAGCAAGGACCCTTCCTCCATTCCTTGTCCCCGTTTAAGAAATCGCCCTGCACCCGTATTACGGGTCCTCATTATTTCCTCTTGAGGGGGAGGCAAATAACGACGGATATGTGGATATTAAACTTTAAAAAATAAAAAATTTCAATCATGATAAAAAATTTTATAATTCAACAAAAATGTATTAAATCAAACCCAATTCAAACACATTCAACATTACTAAACCCAATTTAATATTATTCAACTAAATCTTCAACATACAAACTGTTACGGACCGCCGAGCCCAGCCCAACTAGCCGTCAGGTCGGGGCACCACCCCGACCCAAACCCAAACCTCCAGCAGAAAGGAGTTCAACGGGTCAGCTCCTAATACCCGACCCAAGGCACGCGCGACTTACCACCTGTGCGAACCATGCCATCATCTGGGTTGGTACCCTTGGGGCAACGTCCCAATCCCTGACCTGAAGTCCGGGACGACCTGCCCCTCCCACGTGGATTAAGGACAGCTCACAAGCTCCTTAACCAATGGGCTAGGTCACCGCTAGGCCCACCCAGCACAGTATATAAGGGGAGAGAATAGTTCTCCCCCCGAGGTACGTCACACTTTTACCTAATTCGGCCATCTTTTCGTATGGACTCTGACTTGATCGTCAGAGTGTCCTTGCAGGTGGCCACTCCCGTGCCCCACTCCACCTCCGGCGTCATCAGCGCACATCAGTCCTCACTCCACGTCAGCTCAGGGTCTCTTCCTCTCCTCTACTCATAACCACCCGACCCGTCGAGTACCCGAGATCATCAGGTAACGAACATTGGCACCGTCTGTGGGGACCTCAGAGTAGACATGGAGCGACCCCTCACTTCGCAGGAGCTCCTCGAAGGAGGCGGGGCACGCCTGAGCAGAGCAAGTTCTACAGCCCGTGCTGGAGAGCAGTCGAGATCCTCCGTTCAGCCAGACCAACAAATGTACACCAAGACCCCCGAAAGACGTCCCTTCGGGGGGACGGGGCCGACAGCGCCAAGATCATGCAAGAACTCAGGCATAGAGTACAAAACCTTGAGAGAGAGCTGGTGGCGAGGAGCCGACCCCATGGAGACGTCAGCCACTCCCACGGCGGTGTCAGCCGATCCCACGCTTGTACTCGCTCCCCCTCCCGAGCACACGACAGCCAAGAAAAAAGCCTAACAAGGAGTGACGAGGCACACACACAAGTGACCTCCCGACCTACCCAAGGCGGGTCAGAAAGCCACTGGGAATCCCAGAGGGGGAAAGCCAGGGGACAACAGGACCCCATCATCATGGGAGTCACTCCTTTCCACCCCTCTCTCCTCAAGGTCCGGCTCCCGAGAAACTTCGACAAGTCGACGGACATGAGGTACGATGGGACTAAGGACCCCCAGGAGCATATCACAGCCTTTGAAGCAAGGATGAACTTGGAAGGGGTAGGCAACGCAGTCAGATGCCGGGCATTTCCCGTGACGCTGGCTGGCCCAGCGATCCGATGGTTCAATGCCCTTCCACAAGGATCCATCATAGCTTTCACAGACATATCCCAGAGCTTCCTGGCTCGGTTCACGACACGCATAGCCAAAGCAAAATACCCAATCAACTTATTAGGGGTTACCCAAAAACCTGGGGAGCCGACCAGGAATTTCCTAGATAGATTCAACGATGAGTGCTTGGAGATTGACGGCCTCACGGACTCAGTCGGCAGCCTTTGCCTAACGAACGGCCTACTAAACGAGGACTTCAGAAAACACCTCACTACTAAGCCTGTCTGGTCCATGCAAGAGATCCAAAGCATGGCCAAGGAATACATAAATAATGAGGAAGTCAGCCAGGTGGTAGCAACCAACAAACGGCAGCTACCAAACCACCCAGCTCGGCAGACCACCCAAGTCGACAGCTACAAAGAAGCTCCCAGGGACGGCACCCTAAGCAAGCTGTCCAAGCAGCCACGGGTAGGAAGTTTCACGAACTACACGCCACTCACGGCACCCATAGTAGAAGTCTACCAACAAATTGCAGACAAGGAAATCCTATCCAGACCTAGACCATTGAAAGAGAGAACAGGAGGCAACAAAAGCCTTTACTGTGATTACCACAAGGGATTTGGTCACAAAACCCAAGACTGCTTCGATCTCAAGGATGCCTTAGAACAGGCCATCAGAGAGGGAAAGCTGAATGAATTCTCCCGGCTCATCAGAGAACCGTGGAGGAAAGAAAGAGAGCGCTCCAAAGAAGATTGGAGCTACACTGTCAAGCCAAGACAAGAACCTACGGGGGATGCCAATAACCCCCCAACATTCGTGGTCAATATCGTGGTCGGGCGTGACAGCCCTCCTAAATCCAGATCGGCAGCGAAAAAGGATACCCGGGTACTCTCCATCTCGACAGAGGGCCCCGTCGCCAGCAAAGGGTATCCCACAATATCTTTTGGCCCGGAAGATAAATGGTTTTACGATCTCCCCGAAAACCTCCCATGGTAGTTACTGCGATGGTCGGGACAGGATTAGTCAGACATATCCTCGTCGACACAGGAGCTGATTCTAACATTATATTCAGAAATGTGTTCGACGCCATGGGGCTCAAAGAGTCTGACCTCAAGAGTCGCCAGCACGGAGTCATAGGACTAGGCGATAACTACATCAAACCCGACGGGACGATCTCTCTCCCAATCTGCCTAGGAACTGGTGACGCCAGGAAATCGGTTATGGCAGACTTCGTAGTCCTCAGAGACTCCACTGCCTATAATATCATCCTAGGGAGACTCCACTTCGTAGTCCTCAGAGACTCCACTGCCCATAATATGCACCAAGTTCCTGACAATGAAGTTCATAACGGACAAGGGAACAGTTGGCTCTATAAGGGGAGACCTAGAAACGGCAGTCGCCTGCGACAGTGCCAGTCTCTCCTTAAGGAAAGAATCCAAGAGGGCAGCAGGTGTATTCCTGGCAGATCTGGACATTAGGATAGAGGACAAGCCGAGACCAGAACCAGAGGGGGACATGAAAAAATTCCAAATAGGAAAGTCGGCAGATCATTTTACCTTCGTAAACAGAAACCTGCCCCATGAACTCAAGGGCCCCCTCATGGAGATCGTAAGGACAAACGGCGACCTCTTCGCATGGACACCATCAGACATGCCGGGATTGGACCCCGAGGTCATGTCCCACCGGTTAGCCGTAAACCTGATACCAGACTGGTAGCCCAACGGCAAAGGAAGATGTCGCAAGAAAAGGCTGAAGAAGTCGCCAGACAAATAGCAGGGTTGCTAGAAGCAGGGTTCATCAAAAAACTCGAGTACTCAACATGGCTATCCAATGTCGTCCTAGTAAAAAAAGCCAGCGGGAAATGAAGAATGTGTGTTGACTACTCCGATCTGAACAAGGCGTGCCCAAAAGACTCTTTCCCCCTCCCCAACATTGACACCTTGGTCGACTCAGCGGCAGGATATCATTTTCTCAGCTTCATGGATGCCTATTCTGGCTATAACCAGATCCCGATGCACCGACCTAACGAGGACAAAACAACATTCATAACACCAGGAGGCACTTATTGCTACAAAGTAATGCCCTTTGGGCTGAAGAATGCAGGGGCCACCTACCAAAGGCTAATGAGCAAAGTCTTCCATGACCTCATCGGCAAGTCAGTAGAAGTTTACGTTGACGACATCCTGATAAAAACAGCAGAACCGAACAAACTAATAGACGACCTCGAGGCTGTCTTCAAAGCACTAAGAAAATTCAAGATGAGGCTTAACCCACTCAAATGCACATTCGCCATGGAAGCATGGAAGTTCCTAGGGTTCATGATAACACAAAGAGGGGTAGAGGCCAACCCAGAGAAATGCGAAGCCGTCCTAAAAAAGACGAGCCCTGGATGCATCAAAGATGTACAACGACTCACTGGGAAACTCGCTCACGGCCCTGTCCCGGTTCCTCGGCACCTCGGCAGAAAGGGCCATCCCATTCTTCAACCTAATGAAGAAAGGGATCGCCTTCGAGTGGACACCGACATGCGAAGAAGCGTTCAGCCATTTCAAAAAGATACTCTTCGAAATTTAGAGTGTACAAGAAATAAATGGGTAGGTTTAATCTGAATTAAAATTGAGCGATAATTCTTTTAATTTCAACATAAAATCAGAAAAAGATCACCTAAAGAATGCTAAAATCAGAAAAAGTAACTCGGTTTTTTTAAATCAGAATGACTCTATCTGATTTACTTTAAATTTTAAAAAAATATATTTTAGTAAATAATGTTAGAATTATTTTTTTAAAAAAGTATTTTGTTTTACTTTATAAAATATTTTTGATCTAATAATCTAAAAATTTATTAGTATTTTTATTTATTTTTATTTTTTATTTACAGAAATACTACATTTGAATATCTCCCAAAATTGATTGCGTGTCACTGACGATTGGATTTTTGACGGTTTAGAATTTCACAAATGAAATCTCGTTGCAAGTATAGTTTCTAAACCAATCACTAATCCTTTCATGCAAAAATTTGTTTGTCACTAGTACAAACCCCTAAAATTTATAAACCGAAGTATTGGACCTCGGGTCGTTCTCCCTAGGAATTACAATGAAGTGTCTTGTTATTGGTTATGAGTTATTTTGGGGTTTTGGATGAGAGGCATGAAAAGTAAATGGCAATGGAAATAAACTAACAACTATAAAAGGCTCTTGGTAAGGTGTGAGAACTAGAAGTCCTATCCTAGTTATCTTTCTCAATTGTGATGAGAATTGTTCATTGCTACCACTTAGTTAACCCTTACTAATTAAAGGAAAGTCAAGTGGATGAATTGACTTGAGCCACATGTCCTAGCCAACTTCCAAGGAAAGACTAGCTTTAGTGCACTCCGAACCAATTAGCAATCTCTCCAATTATCAATCAACAAAGGAATTAGATAACTCAAGTGTCACTAATTACTCTACCTAGGCCAAGAAGATCAAAATCTACACTAAAATCCAACCAAGCATTTCATCAAACACTTGGAAGGCACAAAAGAAAAGTATAGTCAATCACAACAAGAATGAATTCTAACTACAATTGAATGTAAAGAATTAACAACAACAATCAAGGAAATCACAATTATCATGAATTACCTCAAATTGCATTATTGAAAGAAAACAAAGGAACAACAATATATCCAAAACAAAATGAAGAATTACAATTATTAAAGCACACAACTAGAAAGAGGAAGAGGAGAAGATTAGGAATTGGTGAATGAAAAGTGAATCAAAGCATGAGTTAAACCTAGATCTAAGAAGAGAGATTAACCTAAACCTAATCCTAATCCTAGAGAGAAGAGAGAGCTTCTCTCTCTAGAAACTAACTCTCAAAACTAAAACTCACTAAAAAGTGATTAGTTTCAAGTCATCCCAAAATCCTAAAATGATAATGATGCCTTCCCCTTAATCCTTCATCCTTTTATTCCTTTCCCTTAGCAATTTGGCGCCAAAAATGGGTTCAGAAACCCTCTCAAATCGCCAGGCACGTGTTGCATTAATGAGGTCATGTGCCAGCATCGGCGCGTGCGCGCATGGTACGCATGCGCGTCCCTGGTCGATTCTGCAATGTGCGCGCGAGCGCCTTGTGCGCGTGCGCGTGCATGGCTGACTTTGCTTCTTTGACTTTTTATGCTTCTCTCCACTTGTATGCTTCCTTCCTTGCTTCCTTTGATCCATGCCTAGCCTATTTCAACCTGAGGTTACTAGCAAACACATCAAGGCATCTTATGGAATCAAACAGAAACTAGAATTCATCAAAATAGGGTTTAAAAAGCATGTTTTTACACTTAAGCACAATTATGGAAGAGATAACAAAACCATTCTAATTCTTAGGCTAAATGTGACAAAAGGGTATCAAAATGTTCTAAATTCAATGCAAAACAAACCGTCAAATTGGGGTTTGTCAGTCACATTTTTTCTGTTGACGATACATAGAATTAATGGTGTGAAATTATTAATTTTGATTTTAATTTGACTGAATTTAATTTTGATAATTTCAATAAATTTTTTAAGATGATGAATTAAATATATTAAAAAAATATATTATTTTTATTCACTCTAATTTTATGAATAAAAAATATTAGAGTGTAATTAAAATTTATTGTTTGTGACCATTACTTATCCATCACTCAATTCATTTTGTGTAATTTCCTTATTCTAGCAATCCAATAACATATTTATGACATACTTTTAAATATTAATAGCTAATTAATAGTCAAAATTTAAAATAGTAAATTTTGATATCCTCTAATATTTCTATTCATGTATATCGAACTATTGACGTAGATCATCACAATTAGACAAGATGCGAGGCTCATTTAATTAATTAACATATGAAATAGAAGACCCAAATTATAAAGAGATTTTTGTTACATCTTTATTATGAGTTTGTTATGAATAATAATGTTTTCTTTTATTACTTTTGCTTCTCATGAAGATTTATTAGCAATTTCATATGATGCTGTCCGAATTTCTCTTTCTTTAAATATTTGGTTATGAGAACTGATAACTTAATTTTTGCAACCATAAAGAACTGTCAAGATAACACATACACTATGTAGTCACTTAATATATCCCATATTATTCTTAATTTTATGACATATGCTTTTTTTCTGTGTTCATTGTCAATTTTTGCACAATAAAAAATTCAGAGACAAAGTCTTTTTAATCAACAATTTTTAATATTTTTTATTTTTTTAAATTTCTTGTCATAAAATTAAGATTCAATTGATAAAAAAAGATAAATATTCTTTTAATTCTCAATTAGGACACACCTCACTTTCAGTCATCTCTTAATTTCAATTCTTGTCTTCTTCGTACTTTGCTCTTACACACACACCCACCACCATCATTAGTTTCAGTCGGTCTTCTTCTCGCACTACTATATTCTATTCTCCGTGCAAAATCACTTTTCTGTTTTTCTGCTCAATTTTTTTGCGTTACTTTTTGTTTTACATTGTCACCGCCTGTTTTGTATAGCCTCACCGTCTTTTACTTTGTTTCGCATTGTCACTGTTACTGTTTTATTGTTACTGAAGTTCGCATCTTTTTAGATCTATTTTCAAAGCTCGTCTGTTTTTATGTTCGTGTCTTCTAGATCCGTTTTTTTCTTTTTTTATTAGATCTGTTGCGGTAATATATTGATTAATTTTTGTTGTGCCTAAAGGTATTGTTTGGATCTATTATTTGAATATATATTATATATAATATTTAAATTTGTAAGTATGTTAATTTTGACGTTGACCAGTGATTATAGATTTTTTTTTCTTTCAATTTTTTTCAGTTCAGTATCAAGTTAAAAATAGAATTGATTCTCTTATTTTGAAATTTTAAACTAAAATATATTGTGTGAATGTGTGTTAGGTTTGTGATAACACAGGAAATAATTATCAACAGGGTTAAGAAAACAGGCAAAACGAAGCAGTACAAGGAAGAATGATATTTGACAAATATTATAATGGAATAAAGAATAGAGTGACAAATAAAAAATGAAGATAATATATTATATAATAAATAAAATTTATATTAAGATATTGGATATGAATGATTGTATGATATAAATGGATTTTATTTTAACTTCTGACATCATATATATTTTTTACATAGGTATTATGTAACATCCTCACTATCAGAAGTCATGCTTCCGGCTGCGCCATTCTGATAGCAAGAAGTATTACGACTGCTTTACATACTAAATACTAAAATAGGAGACTGACTCGACACTGTATTCGCTGATTTCTTTTTAAACTGGAAATAAACACTTTATCTTAAGAAAAATACAAGCAGACATAGATTCATATACAAGACTCCTTACATAATATCTCATAATATAATGTACATATAGAACATACAATTCCTATCCCTCTTACAAATTTGTAATGACAAAGATGAGGGAAGAAAATAATCTAATTAACACAGCAGCATATAAGTCAGACCCAGTATAACTCTTCTTAATGCCTCTTCATCTGGTTCCTGAAAAGGTAAAGCTGTATGGGGTGAGAACCTAACCACACGGTCTCACCATGGAGTTTCAAAGTTGTCATAAGAAGATATTTAGTAAGAAAACTATTTTCAAGTTCAGTGATTATCATTGCCTTATGAATCCTTTAAAACCAATAGGAAATCGTTCAAAACTCTTTCAAAGAAACAATGTTTAATCTTTCAGAAGTCCAAAATCTTTCCTTTCTTATAAGAAAATCTCAATCAGAAACCAACCATGCAATCAAACAACACAGTCATTAATTCAGCACCAAAGTTCATTCTCAAATGTAGCACGCCAGGACAAACACAGGCAAGACAGACAAGGAAAGCACAAGTAGGTAACAGTTACAGCAAATAGTTCAAGTAGCAGTTAAGAACAGTTTAGCAATTAGGCAAACCAAAACAAGTTCAAACCCAAGCAAAGCATACAAATGCATATGATGCATGCCTGTCCTATGGCTGATGAGGCTCATTTGTCGGTTATCCAGCCAACCCGACAAGTCTGAATTATCCTTAGACCGTCCCCCGACGTGCATCCCCAAGAGTCTATGCATAGCTTTTTCTCAAATAATCAATATTTCTCAATGGGGGTAACATTCCCGGGAATTTATATAGTGCCCAGTCACACTTACGTCGTAGGGTCAACAGAGTATTGAGTTTTCAACCTGGTACACGTTGTGGCAAGCCACGGCACTTAATCCAGGGAACCTCGTATCTCAGATATTTCAAATTCATAAGCCACATAAATAATTCATTCACATTCATCAATATCATCATCATTCGTCAATCCATATCCCATTTCCAAATTCATTCAAAAATCATATTTCAAATCCATCCTCATCATCCTTCTTTCCATTAATCAACAATCTTAATCCAAAACATAATTCTTTCTTTTCTAAATAAATCAATCTTAAACATATAACGTTTAAGAACTAAATCTTTTTAAACAATTACTTCAAACAAAACTTCCAATTTTATAAAATTCTGGCAGCATCTCCTCTAAAACTCGGATTCTGCCACCCTTTTCGGGTTCCATCCAAACATTTCTCAAATATTTTTTCAACTATTTCCAAATCTCAATCATCTTCCAAAATTCAACCAACTCCAATATCAATTTATTTTCAAAGCAAATCAATGCCAATAATAAATCTCTTTTTAAAACCAAACCAGCTCAAATAATAAATCATTTATAAAGTCATTTATAAAGTTAGACTAACTCAAAATTAAACCGTTTCCAAAATCAATTCAGTTTCATATTCCAAATCATTTCCAAAGCCGATTCGTTCACATTATCAAAAATAGCTTCAAAATCAAGAAAGCCATTTTTCATAATAATCAACTAAACTTTTCAAACTAATTTCTTTTCAGCAATCACAAACTACTCAAGCAATCAAGCAGCCAATCATTCAGTCCAGCAAACAATCACATTTATAAGACAATCATAATCACAGACATATATTTTTCACATTAATATCTATTCATAACAACTCTATAATATAAAGTAGATTTTAAGAAAAACTCCTACCTCGATTAGTCGCAAGTTGCCTAATTAAACCCATTAAATCCTTATTCTCATGTTAATTGGCAGCAACTGTAGAAATTCTCAAGCAACCGCAGGGATCACAGCAACAACCACATATCTGACATAATTTAGAATTAACGCGGAATGGATATTGAGCGATATTAGAACATAATTGATAATAGAATATTGCGATAAACAAGAACGGAACCGAATAATCTCACCACGATAAATAGAATAGAACGACATAGTAGCAGCTTCCAAATTGATCAGACATTAGCTCTAATAGCGGTCGGAAGCTCTGATGGTTCTGTAACAACCTTAATTTTGATGCGCAAATACCGGAACCCAAACCTACAGTACCAACATCCTAGAATCTCCAACAGATTACAATAGAACACTGATTTTAAGAAGTTTCGGAAACAAAGTGCTTACCAAGAAGACAGGGGTTTCGGCGGCAGCTCCAGTAGCTACCTCTAGTGGCGACGGCAGCTGAATAACACAATAACGATTTCATTCAACATAAACACTCCCTCACAGCAGCAACAGAACAACTTAAGCATACAAAAGGAGATCAGAAACAAGGGTAAGGCTCACCAGAACAGTAACGGCTTCAACGGTGGTTCTCCGGCAACAATGGCGCCGTTTTCCGGCAATAGAGGCACGGCTACAACAACGGCGGTGGCAGAACAGTAACGCCAAAAATCCAACTACTGAGCCAATCTTCACCAAACTCCAAACCTTGATTTTGGAAAACCCCAATCTACGGGTCTTCCTCGTCATACCCCGATAACACCGTGCAACTCACCGGCGTCCATGGCACCGGCGGAGACGAAGCATGGGAGTGAGCTGCTATGTACATCGCATCTTTTCCTCTCTCCTTCGTCCAACAGCAGCGGCGACGACAAGGGTTCTGGCGGCGACACGAATACTTTCAACAGATGGCGCGGTTCCCTCCTCTTTCGCGGCCTGCTCTCTCGCCTCAGATCTGACCCGCGACGACGACGGTGAGGACGGCACGGGCTGGACAGCAGCAGATCTTCAAAGCCTCCTCG
Organism: Arachis hypogaea; assembly: GCF_003086295.3. NCBI lineage: Eukaryota > Viridiplantae > Streptophyta > Magnoliopsida > Fabales > Fabaceae > Arachis > Arachis hypogaea. Next base: position 8,246,987 of record NC_092050.1, read on the forward strand.
GCGCTGCTCGCTCTCTCCTCTTCGTCGGCGACATGGCGGTGGTGCGCGGCGATGGGCTTCTGCTCAGTGTGCTCGACGGCGGCGCGGCGGGGAACTGGCGCTGAGGCAGGGCGCGAGCAGCTTCCCTTCCTCTTCCTCTCCTTCTCCTCGGCGGTCCCCTTCCCCTCTTCCCTTCTTTCTTTTCTTCATTCTTCTGCTTCTTTCTTTCTTTCTTTCTTTTTTTCTTTCTTTCTTTTTTCTTTTTTTTTTCTTTTCTGATATGTTTACTGAATGAAAGAAAACAAGTGTCGGCTAGGGTTCATTTGGAATAAAGAAAAGATGTGTGTTAATTAGGGTTAGGGTTTGTATATGGAATTGGGGATTTTGGGTTTGATTTGAGTAAAATAATTTTAATAAAATTAAAGCATAAAGTATTGATATTTGAAAAACTAATTTAATCTCTAAAGTTACTTTAAAATATTATTTGTGGTATAAAAACACTAATTGATTCTCAATAAATTACTCTAATTGAAAATTCATGGTAATATAATTAATTTTTTCTTTATCTTTAACTAATGTATTAAATGATATAAATTAAATTATCTAAAATCAAATCACATAAAATTCTTATTATTTCATAACTACCAATTTTATAATTTAAATATAGAAAATAATTCAATAATTATAAAATTAGACAAAATTCTAATTTAAATAGCCAAACCTCATTATTTTTCAAATTTTCAGAACTTTAAATCATAAGTAGAAAAATAATCCATAGGTATAGGGTTTGGATAAAAACCTTAATTTATTTCAAATCCAATTAATTGCCTTTAATTATTTTAAATAAAAATAATTTTTGAAATTAAAACCATAAATAAATATATAAATTAAAATTGATTTAAATTAGGACTTTTCAAAAGTTTTGGGTCTTACCTATTAGCTATTTATTTAATGCATAAACACGGTTCATGTATGAAATATTAATGGCAAAAAACTGGAAAAAACAATAAATGACTACCTTAACTAGAATTCACTCATACTCTCCCTTTTTAATATAAGTAAAAAATATATATAAATATTTTCCTTTTATCAAATTTTTTTAAATAAGTGTAATGAGTCTATATGCATTTCCTGATTTCCCGACTTTAATAAATTGAGAAATGAGGAATGTATATAGATTATAGACTCATCACTCTTATATATATTATTAAAAAATAAAAAAAATTGATAAAAGAAAAAAATATTCCTTAATTTATTATGATTTTCAATTAGTTATTATATATATTTTATGAATGAGAATCATGTGAAATTAAATAGTTAATAGTTAAAAATCGTTTAATAATTTAATAAATTTGACTAAATTATCATCTAATAGTTCTTAATTATTAATTTATATAAAGACAATTACATATAAATTAACACCATATTCGTCATAACATAAAGGTGACAATCTTTGAAGGGAGCCTTGGTAATCTTGTGAACAATGCGTTAGCGGTTAATTGTTACCATTTTTTATTACAAGTCCGGTTATTTTTCTACTTAAAAACATAATGTCAACACATAAATAATTAACTAAATTTAGAATAAAAAAAAAGAATTTAGTGCTAGAATAGATATTATTAAAAATCTAAGATAATAAATTAAATATCTACATAGTCCACGATACTATAGTAGGCATTTCACTTTTTTTAATTATTTATATATCATTAATCACTAATATTACGAAGAAACACACTTGCCTTACGTGGAGAATATGCTTCAATTCACTTTATAAGTTAGACTTCTCACTAGGTTCACATTGTTCATACATACATAAATACACTAAAAGAATAAAAGAGATACAGTGTATTCTGAAATTTTTATTTTTTAGTTTACTGTCCACCAACTTTTCTATTCAATATATGTTAATTCTTTTTTACGTAATCTCCTTATTTTTGTGAAAAAAAGTGAACGATACATACATATAGTCCAATGTAGTAGTGAGATATATGGGTGCCGATCCATTTTATTAGTGTTTTTCAACTTTTCAAAAATTTTTTTCAATCTTTTCTTCTTTCTATGTTTTCAACTTTTCATTATTTAAAACACAATTTTTTGCGGGTTTTTAAAAATAAAATATTATTTTTTAAAATAAATTATTTCAATATTATTTTTATACACATTTTTTTATAAAAAAAAGTCAGGTAAACCTATCCTAATTTTGGACAAAATTAAAATAGACCAACTCCAATTTAAATTGTAATTGAGTGAACCTATAGTTTAATCTTTTAAAATGTTGTCATGGTAATGAATTGACTAAATCGTGTTTGATACATTTTGATTTATTCACAATAAAAATAAAATAGTAAAAATACTAGTTAAAGTATGAAGGTAGAAGAAAAATTTTTTTGAGTTAAATATATCAAACGAGAGAAAGTTTATAGTGATTAGAGTGTACAAGAAATAAATGGGTGGACTCAATCTGAATTAAAATTGAGCGATAATTCTTTTAATTTCAGCATAAAATTAGAAAAAGATCACCTAAATAATGCTAAAATCAGGAAAAATAACTCGATTTTTTAAATCAGAATCACTCTATCTGATTTACTTTAAATTGAAAAAAAATATATTTTAGTAAATAATGTTAGAATTATTTTTTTAAAAAAGTATTTTGTTTTACTTTATAAAATATTTTTGATCTAATAATCTAAAAATTTATTAGTATTTTTATTTATTTTTATTTTTTATTTACAGAAAAACTACATTTGAATATCTCTCAAAATTGATTGCGTGTCACATTTTTTCTGTTGATCATACATAAAATTAATGGTGTGAAATTATTAATTTTGATTTTAATTTGACTGAATTTAATTTTGATAATTTCAATAAATTTTTTAAGATGATGAATTAAATATATTAAAAAATATATATTATTTTTATTCACTCTAATTTTATGTATAAAAAATATTAGAGTGTCATTAAAATTTATTGTTTCTGACCATTATTTAGCCATCACTCAATTTATTTTGTGTAATTTTCTTATTCTAGCAATCTAATAACATATTTATGATATACTTTTAAATATTAATAGCTAATTAATAGTCAAAATTTAAAATAGTAAATTTTGATATCCTCTAATATTTCTATTCATGTATATCGAACTATTGACGTAGATCATCACAATTAGACAAGATGCGAGGCTCATTTAATTAATTAACATATGAAATAGAAGACCCAAATTAAAAAGAGATTTTTGTTACATCTTTATTATGAGTTTGTTATGAATAATAATGTTTTCTTTTATTACTTTTGCTTCTCATGAAGATTTATTAGCAATTTCATATGATGCTGTCCGAATTTCTCTTTCTTTAAATATTTGGTTATGAGAACTGATAACTTAATTTTTGCAACCATAAAGACCTGTCAAGATAACACATACACTATGTAGTCACTTAATATATCCCATATTATTCTTAATTTTATGACATATGCTTTTTTTCTGTGTTCATTGTCAATTTTTGCACAATAAAAAATTCAGAGACAAAGTCTTTTTAATCAACAATTTTTAATATTTTTTATTTTTTAAAATTTTTTGTCATAAAATTAAGATTCAATTGATAAAAAAAGATAAATATTCTTTTAATTCTCAATTAGGACACACCTCACTTTCAGTCATCTCTTAATTTCAATTCTTGTCTTCTTCGTACTTTGCTCTCTCACACACACACCCACCACCATCATTAGTTTCAGTCGGTCTTCTTCTCGCACTACTATATTCTATTCTCCGTGTAAAATCACTTTTCTGTTTTTCTGCTCAATTTTTTTGCGCTACTTTTTGTTTTACATTGTCACCGCCTGTTTTGCATAGTCTCACCGTCTTTTACTTTGCTTCGCATTGTCACTGTTACTGTTTTATTGTTACTGAAGTTCGCATCTTTTTAGATCTATTTTCAAAGTTCGTCTGTTTTTATGTTCGTGTCTTCTAGATCCGTTTTTTTCTTTTTTTATTAGATCTGTTGTGGTAATATATTGATTAATTTTTGTTGTGCCTAAAGATATTGTTTGGATCTATTATTTGAATATATATTATATATGATATTTAAATTTATAAGTATGTTAATTTTGACGTTGACCAGTGATTATAGATTTTTTTTTTCTTTCAATTTTTTTCAGTTCAGTATCAAGTTAAAAATAGAATTGATTCTCTTATTTTGAAATTTTAAACTAAAATATATTGTGTGAATGTGTGTTAGGTTTGTGATAACACAGGAAATAATTATCAACAGGGTCAAGAAAACAGGCAAAACGAAGCAGTACAAAGAAGAATGATATTTGACAAATATTATAATGGAATAAAGAATAGAGTGACAAATAAAAAATGAAGATAATATATTATATATTAAATAAAATTTATATTAAGATATTGGATATGAATGATTGTATGATATAAATGGATTTTATTTTAACTTCTGACATCATATATATTTTTTACATAGGTATTAGCTATTTATTTAATGTATAAACACGGTTCATGTATGAAATATTAATGGCAAAAAACTGGAAAAAAACAATAAATGACTACTTTAACTAGAATTCGCTCATACTCTGCCTTTTTAATATAAGTAAAAAATATATGTAAATATTTTCCTTTTATCAAATTTTTTTAAATAAGTGTAATGAGTCTATATGCATTTCCTGATTTTCCTACTTTAATAAATTGAGAAATGAGGAATGTATATAGATTATAGACTCATCACTCTTATATATATTATTAAAAAATAGAAAAAAATTGATAAAAGAAAAAAATATTCCTTAATTTATTATGATTTTCAATTAGTTATTACACTATACCAAATTGGCAAAATAACTACACTTAATTTGTGACCCTTATTTTAAGGGTCTTTATTAATCAACATTGTGACATTTATACTCTTAATTTTTAAATCGTCACTAACTCTATATCTCTCTCACTCTTTTTTTTTCTTTTTTTTTTTAATTTTTAATTTTTTCTAAACTGTATTCACTGTCTCACTACTATTTCAGATGAGATGAGATGAGATGAGAAATAGAGAAAGTCACGCAACAACCTTCACCATGCTACAGTTTGCCGTTCGTCATTCGTCGTTCGTCGTCGTGAATCGTGTTGGACGTTCACCGTTCGCTGTTCACCGTTCACTGTTCACTGTCACAGTTCGCGTTCGCCGTTCACCGTTCGCTGTCCCCCGCGTCGTCCTTTCTCTTCCCCTCGAGTGCAAACCCTAATTCCTCATCCATCAACTTTTTTTTCTCTTCCAACCTCAATACTAAACACTGATGGTGAGTATTTAATTGTTCTTCTACTATAATTTTTACCCCTGCAATTCCTTTGTTGTTGCTTAATGTTTGTTGTGCTGAAGTTGTTGCAATTGTTTGATCTTGGTGCTCTATTTTGTTGCAATTTATCGTAATGATTATATCATCATGTTCATATTTGCTATTTTCTTTGAATTCTCTTATTTCTTTTTTCCGCACTCAACATGTTCGATGAAATGCTTCAACTAGATTTCTTTGAATTTTCTCTTTATTATTTCTTCTCTTGATTTTTTTGATATTTTTGTGCCTTGATGACATCATGAATTGGTTAGTACTCTTCTTGAATTATGCAAATTGCTACACTAGAAATGGAAAAACTAATTAGCTAAAAATGCTAATTGGAATAAAATATAAGTAAACTATCTTAAGCTCTAAGAAGTTATAAGCCATACTAGGCGCTGAATTTAGAAAATTAAAGGTGTTGAATTCTTTTTCTATTCACAACATATTAAAAGCATTTGAATGGTAATTTTGTTCTTGTTCTGTCAACGAGTTGTCGTTTGCCTCTTGATTATTGGAATACTGAACACTTCTTTCTATTGCTTAAATGGAAGATATGAGGTCATTTTCTATTAGTGTACTATATGCCATTGATAAGTAGTACTTAAACTATATTTCCTTAAGTATAGTGTTATATCGCAATTTAACTTGTAGGAAATACTTCTGATCATGTATTATCTTATTTATTTATTCAGGTGTGGGAGGTGAAAGCTGCAGATTTGACCATTAGCCCATTTCACTATTCCAGTTGCAAGCTCAGTTCGTGATCCCATCCCCATTCTCAAAATGGTATCTATTTCTTGGTCTTTTCTCGTCTTGCTTGAGTCAATTCCAAGTCTTGGTGTGAGATGGAGTTTTTGATATTGGCGGCTGTGGTTTGTCTCTGTTGCATAGAAAATAGAATTTGGAATCTTTCTTTTTTTTTTGAGGGATGTGTCGGATCACCTATAGAGATTGTAACTGTTCTTCTAGTCTCCCTTTCCTATTTTGTACTATTCATGTCCTGTGCTGGTAGCTAATCGAGATTCTTTTTCACTCTTTGGACAGGTTGAAGCAATGTTTATCTGTGTTCTTTGAGCACTACCTATGTCTCTGTGCTAATCATAAGGCAAGCATAGTGACAAATCATATCTTTGGTGCTGTAAATTAAATATCATTCTTTATTTTTTGCTTAACTTTTAAATGTCGTGACTAATGCCCTGGTTATTGTTTCAATAATGCAGAGTTGCATATCCAAGGCTTTCATTCCAGTAATGCATTCAATGTGGCCAGGAATTTTTGGCAATTGGTGCACGAATTGTGAATCACACTTTTCACAACTCGTACCACTAACCAGCAAGTGCACTGGGTCGTCCAAGTAATACCTTACGTGAGTAAGGGTCGAATCCCACGGAGATTGTTGGTTCGAAGCAATCTATGGTTATCTTGCAATTCTTAGTCAGGAAGTCAATTATATTTATCAGTTGAATTGCGAATAAACAAGAGAGCATGGGTTAAAAGTTACTCGTTATGCAGTAATGGAGAATATGTTGGAGTTTTGGAGATGCTTTGTCTTCTGAATCTCTGCTTTCCTCTGTCTTCTGATTCACGCACGCACGTCCTTCTATGGCAAGCTGTGTGTTGGGGCATCACCGTTGTCAATGGTTACATCCCCTCCTCTTGTGAAAATGGTCCAAATGCTCTGTCACAGCACGGCTAATCATCTGAGGTTCCCGATCATGCTGGAATAAGATTCACCCTCCTTTTGCGTCTGTCACTATGCCCAGCACTCGCGAGTTTGAAGCTCGTCACAGTCATTCAATCCCTGAATCCTACTTGGAATACCACAGACAAGGTTTAGACTTCCGGATTCTCATGAATGCCGCCGTCAATCTAGCTTATACCACGGAGATTCTGATTAAGGAATCTAAGAGATATTCATTCAGTCTGATGTAGAACGGAGGTGATTGTCAGACACACGTTCATTGATTGAGGAAGGTGATGAGTGTCACTGATCATCACCTTCTCCATAGTTAGGCGCGAATGGATATCTTAGACAGGAACACGCATGTTTGAATAGAAGACAGAAATACTTGCATTAATTCATCGAGACACAGCAGAGCTCCTCACCCCCAACAATGGAGTTTAGAGACTCATGCCGTCAAAGAGTACAAAGTTTAGGTCTAGAATGTCATGAGATCCAAAATAAGTCTCTAAAAGTTGTTTAAATACTAAATTAGTAGCCTAGGTTTACAAAAAGTGAGTAGACTATAACAGATGGTGCAGAGATCCACTTCTGGGGCCCACTTGGTGTGTGCTGGGGCTGAGACTTAAACATTTCACGTGCATAAGGCTGTTTTGGGCGTTCAACGCCAGGTTTGGATCCATTTCTGGCGTTGAACTCCAACTTTTAATCCTTTTCTGGCGCTGGACGCCAGAATTGGGCAGAGAACTGGCGTTTAACGCCAGTTTACATCATTTATCCTTGAGCAAAGTATGGACTATTATATATTTCTGGAAAGCCCTGGATGTCTACTTTCCAACGCAATTGGAAGTGCACCATTTTGAGTTTTGTAGCTCCAGAAAATCCACTTTGAGTGCAGGGAAGTCAAAATCCAACAGCATCAGCAGTCCTTTTTCAACCTGAATCAAATTTTTGCTCAGCTTCCTCAATTTCAGCCAGAAAAATGCCTGAAATCACAGAAAAACACACAACTCATAGTAAAGTCCAGAAATATGAATTTTTCCTAAAAACTAATGGAAATAAACTAGAAACTAACTAGAATATCCTAAAAACTATATGAAATTTCCCCCAAAAAGCGTATAAAATATCCGCTCATCACAACACCAAACTTAAACTGTTGCTTGTCCTCAAGCAACTAGAAAAATAAAATAGAAGACTAATAGGTTGAGAAGCAATAATATCTCAGAGTTTTTGAGTGAAGCTCAGATTCCAATTAGATGAGCGGGACTAGTAGCTTTTTGCTTCCGAACAGTTTTGGCATCTCACTTTATCCATTGAAGCTCAGAGTGATTGGCATCTATAGGAACTTAGAATTCAGATAGTGTTATTGATTCTCCTATTTCAGTATGATGATTCTTGAACACAGCTGTTTCATGAGTCTTGGTCGTGGCCCTAAGCACTTTGTTTTCCAGTATTACCACCGGATACATAAATGCCACAGACACATAATTGGGTGAACCCTTTGGATTGTGACTCAGCTTTGCTAAAGTCCCCAATTAGAGGTGTCCAGAGTTCTTAAGCACACTCTTCTTTCTGCTTTGGACCTTGACTTTAACCGCTCAGTCTCAAGTTTTCACTTGACACCTTCACGCCACAAGCACATGGTTAGGGACAGCTCGGTTTAGCCGCTTAGGCCAGGATTTTATTCCCTTAGGCCCTCCTATCCACTGATGCTCAAAGCCTTGGGATCCTTTTTATTACCCTTGCCTTTTGGTTTTAAGGGCTATCGGCTTTTCTCTCTCTCTTTTTTTTTTTGCTGCTTTTTCTTGCTTCAAGAATCATTTTTATGATTTTTCAGATTATCAATAACATGTCTCATGTTCATCATTCTTTCAAGAGCCAACATATTTAACAGTCTTAAACAACAAATTCAAAAGACATATGCACTGTTCAAACATTCATTCAGAAGACAGAAAGTATTGCCACCACATGTAACTAATTAGAATTTCTCTTATTAAAACTCGAAATTTTATTGCCTCTTATTCAAAAGATCTACTATTTTATTCATGTTTGCTGATGATGAGAAAAATAAACTATGGCTTAATTGGAGATAAAATCAAAATAGATACTAATTTCTACTATATGACTCTTAAGGTGAACTTCTCTAATGACACTATCACAGAGTTAAAGCAGAAATTGGAATTTAACAACCTTTGTTATGGGGAATGGGTGTTCCTCTGATCCGTGGGGTGCTTGATCCTTCAAGAGATAATTTCTGGCGCTTCAATTCCCTCAAGTCATGCCCTTGCTCCTCTTGTTCCTTAAACATATAGGTGAGAATTTGACTGTGCTCCTTCTGTTCTTTTATTATTTGTTCCATAGCTTCCCGTATCTTGGTAACAGACGTCTCAAGATACTCCCAGTATTCAGATTGAGGGATTTCTGGGAGAAATTTCTGTGTTTTCTTCTTGGTGGGATCATCCTGTGCTTGTTGTTTTTCCATTGATGCTTTGGTGATTGGTTTCTCAACTGAGATATACTCAGTTATTCCCATCCTTACTCCAGCGTCCTTGCAGAGCAGAGAAATCATGCTTGGATAAGCCAACCTGGCCTTTTTAGAATTTTTGTTAGCAATTTTGTAGAGTTCAGCTGAGATCAGCTGATGAACTTCCACTTCTTTTCCCATCATGATGCAATGGATCATCACTGCTCTTTTAACTGTGACTTTAGAATGGTTGCTAGTAGGCAACAGAGAATGCCCAATGAAGTCCAGCCATCCTCTGGCGACTGGTTTGAGATCTTCTCTCTTGAGTTGATTTGGGACACCCTTTGTGTTGGTGGTCCACCTGGCTCCAGGGATACATATGTCCTCTAGAATCTTATCCAGGCCCTTGTCTGTTCTCATCATTCTCCTGTTAAAGGAGTCTGGATCATCTTTCAGCTAAGGTAGCTTTAAGATCTCTCTGATCTTGTCAGGGGTGTTATGAACAATCTTTCCTCTGACCATGGTCCGATATTCATAGAAAGCAGTTCCAGATAGTTTTTGCTTGTCAGTCTGCCACATATTAGCATAGAACTCCTGGACCATATTCCTTCCCACTTTCATTTCAGGATTAGCTAGGACTTCCCAGTTCCTGATTCGAATTTGCTCCTGGATCTCCGGATATTCATCTTCTTTCAGATTGAATCTAACTTCCGGGATCACTGATCTCAGACCCATTATTTTGTTATAATGGTCTGAATGTTCTTTAGATAAGAACTTCCCTTGATTCCAAAGTGGTTTTGGAACGCTCTCTTTCTTGCCTCTTGGAGTGGGTTGTTTTCCTTTAGGAGCCATGATCTTAGTGATCGCGGATAAACACACCAAACTTAGAGGTTTGGTTGTCCTCAAGCAAAAGAAAAGAAAGGAGAGGGATAGAAGGAGAACTAGGTGCAATTGTTGATGGAAGGGGAGGGAGGCCGAACCCAAATTTAAAGGGAGGGAGGGTGGGTTTTCGAAAAAAGAGATAAAGATATGATAAAAGAGATTGATTTGGAAAAGATAAGATATAAGATATGATAAGAGAGGATATAGTTTAAAATTGAAAAGATATGAAAGATTTTTGAAAAAGATAAATCTAGATTTTGAAAAAGATAAAGTGGAGATTTTGAAAAAGATATTGATGAGTTGAAAAGATAGATTTGTTTTTAAAAAGATTTGAAAAGAGTTGGATTGAATTCGCAAAGAGGGTTTGTGCTTATGGATTAAGATATATTTGATATTTTTAAAGTAGGATTTTTAGAAATTAGGGATTTTAGAAATCAGGGTTCTTAACATGCTTATGCAAGAAATCATGAATTGAAGTATGAAAATCAAGATTAGAATGAAAAAAAAATATGAAGAAAAATGAGTTTGCCACCTCCCCATCATCCTGGCGTTTGAACACCCAAACACTGCCTGTTTTGGGCGTTCAACGCCCAAATGCTGATCTCCTGGGCGTTCAACGCCCAGTTGTTTCCCCTTTCTGGCGTTGAACGCCAGATTGCTACCCTTACTGGCGTTCAGCGCCCACTGGCTGCCCCTTTTGGGCGCTGAACGCCCAAAAATAGGCTCTTACTGGCGTTTTCTTGCCAGTGAGCTCTTTTTCTCTGTTTTGTGTGCAGATTCTTTCTGTAACCCTGTGAACTTATGCAATTGATTCTTTACCTTGTTATCAATGAACTCTATATAAACAAATAAAAATAAAAATAGAAATAGGGCAAAAATACTTAGAGGATTGATGCCCCATGGCTGGGTTGCCTCCCAGCAAGCGCTTCTTTATTGTCTTTAGCTGGACCTTGCTGAGCTTTTAGTCTAGCTTCAGCCTTGAGCACTCTTGCTCAATGTTGCCTTCAAGATAGTGCTTGATTCTCTGTCCATTGACAATGAACCTCTTATCAGAATCAATATCTTGAAGCTCCACATAACCATATGGTGATACACTTGTAATCACGTATGGTCCCCTCCACCGGGATTTCAATTTCCCGGGGAATAGCCTGAGTCTAGAGTTGAACAGCAGAACCTTCTGTCCTGGCTCAAAGATTCTAGATGACAACTTTCTGTCATGCCACTTTTTTTATTTCTCTTTATAAAGCTTGGCATTTTCGAAAGCCTTGAATCTGAATTCCTCTAGCTCATTTAGCTGGAGCAATCTTTTTTCTCCTGCTAATTTGACATCAAAGTTTAGGAATCTGGTTGCCCAATAGGCTTTATGTTCCAGTTCCACGGGCAGATGACATGCCTTACCATACACAAGTTGGTATGGAGAGGTCCCTATAGGGGTCTTGAATGCTGTTCTGTAAGCCCACAGAGCATCATCCAAGCTCCGTGCCCAATCCTTTCTACGGGTATTTACTGTCCGTTCCAGGATTCTCTTTAATTCTCTGTTAGAGACTTCAGCTTGCCCATTGGTTTGTGGATGGTATGGAGTAGCCACCTTGTGGCGAATTCCATACCGAACCATGGCAGAGTAAAGCTGTTTATTGCAGAAGTGAGTGCCCCCATCATTAATTAGTACTCTAGGGACGCCAAATCTGCTAAAGATATATTTCTGGAGGAACTTCAGCACTGTTTTAGTATCATTAGTGGGTGTGGCAATGGCCTCAACCCATTTTGATACATAGTCAACTGCCACCAAAATATAGGTGTTTGAGTATGATGGTGGGAAAGGTCCCATGAAGTCAATTCCCCATACGTCAAACAACTCAATTTCCAAGATTCCTTGTTGAGGCATGGCGTAACCATGAGGCAGATTACCAGCTCTTTGGCAACTGTCACAGTTACGTACAAACTCTTGGGAATCTTTATAGAGTGTGGGCCAATAGAAGCCACATTGGAGGACCTTGGTGGCTGTTCGCTCACCTCCGAAATGGCCTCCATATTGAGATCCATGGCAATGCCACAGGATCCTCTATGCTTCTTCTCTAGGCACACACCTACGGATTATTCCGTCTGCACATCTCTTAAAGAGATAAGGTTCATCCCACAAGTAGTACTTTGCATCAGTAATTAATTTCTTCTTTTGTATCCTGTTGTATTCCTTGGGTATGAACCTTGCAGCTTTATAGTTTGCAATATCGGCAAACCATGGTGTTTTCTGAATGGCAAATAAATGCTCATCCGGAAAGGTCTCAGAGATCTCAAGAGAGGGAAGGGGCGTTCCTTCTACTGGCTCTATCCGGGATAGATGATCAGCCACTTGGTTCTCTGTCCCTTTTCTGTCTCTTATTTCTATATCAAACTCTTGCAGAAGCAACACCCATCTGATGAGCCTGGGTTTTGAATCCTGCTTTGTGAGTAGATATTTAAGAGCAGCATGATCAGTATACACAATCACTTTTGATCCTACTAAGTATGATCTGAACTTGTCAATGGCGTAAACCACTGCAAGTAATTCTTTTTCTGTGGTTGTGTAATTTTTCTGGGCATCATTTAGAATGCGACTAGCATAATAAATGACGTGCAGAAGCTTGTCATGCCTCTGTCCCAACACTGCACCAATGGCGTGATCACTGGCATCACACATTAGCTCAAATGGTAATGTCCAGTCTGGTGCAGAAATAACTGGTGCTGTGACCAGCTTAGCTTTCAGCGTTTCAAACGCCTGCAGGCACTCTGTGTCAAACACAAATGGCGTGTCAGCAGCTAGCAGATTGCTTAGAGGTTTTGCGATTTTTGAAAAATCCTTTATAAACCTCCTATAGAATCCTGCATGCCCCAGAAAGCTTCTGATTGCCTTAACATTGGCAGGTGGTGGTAATTTTTCAATTACCTCTATTTTTGCTTGATCCACCTCTATTCCCTTGTTTGAGATTTTATGCCCAAGAACAATCCCTTCAGTCACCATGAAGTGACATTTTTCCCAGTTTAAAACTAGGTTGGTTTCTTGGCATCTTTTCAGAACAAGTTTCAGGTGATCAAGACAGGAGCTGAATGAGTCTCCATATACTGAGAAGTCATCCATGAAGACTTCCAGAAATTTTTCCACCATATCAGAGAAAATAGAGAGCATGCATCTTTGGAAGGTTGCAAGCGCATTACACAGCCCAAATGGTATCCTTCTATAAGCAAACACTCCAGATGGACATGTGAATGCTGTTTTCTCTTGATCCTGAGGATCTACTGCAATCTGGTTATAGCCTGAGTATCCGTCCAAAAAGCAGTAATAATCATGACCTGCCAGTCTTTCTAGCATCTGGTCTATGAATGGTAAAGGAAAATGATCCTTTCTGGTGGCTGTATTGAGCCTTCTGTAGTCAATACACATGCGCCATCCTGTAACTGTTCTTGTAGGAATCAGTTCATTTTTTTCATTATGAATCACTGTCATGCCTCCCTTTTTTGGGACGACTTGGACAGGGCTCACCCAGGGGCTATCAGAAATAGGATAAATAATCCCAGCCTCTAGTAATTTGGTGACCTCTTTCTGCACCACTTCCTTCATGGCTGGATTTAGCCGCATCTGTGGTTGAACCACTGGTTTAACATTATCCTCCAATAAGATTTTGTGCATGCATCTAGCTGGGCTTATGCCCTTAAGGTCACCTATGGACCACCCAAGAGCTGTCTTGTGTGTCCTTAGCACTTGAATAAGTGCTTCCTCTTCCTGTGAATTTAAAGCAGAGCTTATGATCACTGGAAAAGTGTCACCTTCTCCCAGAAATGCATATTTCAAGGATGGTGGTAATGGCTTGAGCTCGGGTTTAGGAGGTTTTTCCTCTTCCAGAAGAAATTTCAGAGGTTCTTTCATGTCCTCTGAATCCTCCAAATCAGGCTGAACATCTTTAAAGATGTCTTCCAACTCTGATTCGAGACTCTCAGCCATGTTGATCTCTTCTACCAAAGAGTCAATAAGATCAACTTTCATGCAGTCTTTTGATGTGTCTGGATGCTGCATGGCTTTGACAGCATTCAACTTAAACTCATCATCATTGACTCTCAGGGTTATTTCCCCTTGTTGGACGTCAATGAGGGTTCGTCCAGTTGCTAGGAAGGGTCTTCCTAGAATGAGAGTGGCACTCTTGTGCTCCTTCATTTCCAGCACAACAAAGTCAGTGGGAAAGGCGAATGGCCCAACTCTGACAATCATGTCTTCAATCACGCCTGATGGGTATTTAGTGGAGCCATCAGTAAGTTGGAGACATATCCGGGTTGGTTTAACTTCTTCAGTTAAGCCAAGCTTTCTGATAGTGGATGCAGGTATTAGGTTAATGCTTGCCTCAAGATCGCATAAAGCTGTCTTGGTGCAATTACCTTCTAATATGCATGGTATCAGAAAACTCCCAGGGTCTTTAAGCTTTTCAGAAAAGCTCTTCAGAATGACTGCACTGTATTCTTCAGTGAGGAGAACTCTTTCTGTTTCTCTCCAATCCTTTTTATGACTCAAGATCTCTTTCATGAACTTGGCATAAGAAGGTATTTGCTCAAGTGCTTCTGCAAATGGAATCTTTATTTCAAGAGTCCTGAGATAATCTGCAAAGCGAGCAAATTGCTTATCCTGCTCCTCTTTCCGGAGTTTTTGAGGATAAGGTATATTGGCTTTATATTCCTCAACCTTAGTTGCTGCAGGTTTATTGCCTACAGAAGTGGTTGAAGAAGCCTTTTTAGAGGGGTTGTTATCAGCATTTGTGTGTGTCTGATCCCTCACTGGCAATTGAGTGCCAGGGTTAGAAGCTGGAGTGAATTTGGACGCCAGCTCCTTGTCTGTTCCTGGCGTCTGAACGCCAGAACTGTGTCCATTTTGGGCGTTCAGCGCCAGATCTTGCCCATTTTGGGCGTTCAACGCCAGATCCTTGCCTATTTCTGGCGTTGAACGCCAGTCCTGTCTTGTTTCTGGCGTTGAACGCCAGTCCTGAGCATGGTCTGGGCGTTCAGCGCCAGCCTTCCACCAAATTTCTGGCGTTAAAACGCCAGAATTGCTTTTCCCTGGGCTCTTACTGTCCTCAGGTGAATTTTGGGTGGTCTGCTCATTCCTTAGCTCTTTGCTGCCTTGAGGTGGAGTATTTAATGTTTTCCCACTTCTTAATTGAACTGCTTGGCATTCTTCTGTTATTTGTCTTGACAGCTGCTGCTTGGTTTGCTTCAATCGTTCTTCCACATTTATATTAGCCATCCTTGTCTCTTGTAGTTTATCCTTGAATTCAGCTAACTGCTTTGTTAGAAAATCCAATTGCTGAGTGAATTCAGCAGCTTGTTTCACAGGACTGAGTTCAGCAGTTACTATTTTAACCTCTTCTTTCATGGAAGGGTCACTGCTTAGGTACAGATGCTGATTCCTGGCAACTGTATCAATGAGCTCTTGAACCTCTTCAATTGTCTTTCTCATGTGGATAGATCCACCAGCTGAGTAATCTAGAGACATCTGAGCTCCTTCTGCAAGCCCATAATAGAACATGTCTAACTGAACCCACTCTGAAAACATTTCAGAGGGGCATTTTCGTAGCATCTCTCTGTATCTCTCCCAGGCATCATAAATATATTCATTATCTCCTTGTTTAAAGCCTTGGATGTCCAGCCTTAGCTGTGTCATCCGTTTTGGGGGAAAGTATTGATTCAGAAATTTTTCTGTCAGCTGTTTCTATGTCTTTATGCTGGCCTTAGGTTGGTTGTTTAACCACCTCTTGGCTTGATCTTTCACAGCAAATGGAAACAGTAATAGTCTGTAGACATCCTGATCTATTTCCTTATCATGTACTGTGTCAGCAATTTGTAAAAACTGTGCCAGAAACTCTGTAGGTTCTTCCTGTGGAAGACCGAAATACTGGCAACTTTGCTGCACCATGATAATGAGCTGAGGATTCAACTCAAAGCTACTGACTCCAATGGAGGGTATGCAGATACTACTCCCATATGAAGCAGTAGAGGGGTTAGCATATGACCCCAGAGTCCTCCTGGACTGTTCATTTCCGCTTAGGTCCATGACGGAGAAAGGGAGATGATGTAAAATAGAAAAAAATATATATATATATATTTTATTTTTTATTTTTTTATTTTTTTATTATTTATTTATTTCGATTAACAAAATAAATCAAAATACAATAAATAAATAAAAAATGAGTGAAGATTTTCGAAAAACTGAGGAGAGAGAAAGTGGTTCGGAAGTTTTGAAAAGGATATGATGATTTTTGAAAAAAGTTTTAAATTTTGAAATAAAAAAAATCTGAATTTTAGAAATAGATTTCAAAAATTTGCTTTTAAAACAGAGAGAAAAGATATTTTTGAATTTAAAGAGGAGAGAGAAAAACAATAAGATAGCACAAGATTTAAAATTTTTAGATCTAATGCTCCTTGTTTTCAAAAATTTTGGGGAAAAACACCAAGGGACACCAAACTTAAAAATTTTAAGATCAAGACACAAGGAAAACTCAAGAACACTTTGAAGACTCACGAGAACACAAGAACATGAAGGAAGAACACCAAACTTAAAATTTTTAGAAAACCAAACTAAAATTTTCGAAAAACACAGAAAAATCAACAAGAAAACACCAAACTTAAAGTTTGGCACAGAATTTAATAGAAAAATTATTTTTGAAAAAGATTTTAAAAAGAGTGTACCAAACTGCCACGGACTTAGACCAACGCTCTAGCCAATTGGGCAGTAAATGTAACACTTGTTTTGAAGAAGGATATTTGTAACCAAGAACTATAATAAGAGACTCTAAGCCAAAAAAGAAAATTTTCCTAATCTAAGAAACAAAATAAACCTTCAGTTGTTCAAACACGAACAATCTCTGGCAACGGCGCCAAAAACTTGGTGCACGAATTGTGAATCACACTTTTCACAACTCGTACCACTAACCAGCAAGTGCACTGGGTCGTCCAAGTAATACCTTACGTGAGTAAGGGTCGAATCCCACGGAGATTGTTGGTTCGAAGCAATCTATGGTTATCTTGCAATTCTTAGTCAGGAAGTCAATTATATTTATCAGTTGAATTGCGAATAAACAAGAGAGCATGGGTTAAAAGTTACTCGTTATGCAGTAATGGAGAATATGTTGGAGTTTTGGAGATGCTTTGTCTTCTGAATCTCTGCTTTCCTCTGTCCTCTGATTCACGCACGCACGTCCTTTTATGGCAAGCTGTGTGTTGGGGCATCACCGTTGTCAATGGTTACATCCCCTCCTCTTGTGAAAATGGTCCAAATGCTCTGTCACAGCACGGCTAATCATCTGAGGTTCCCGATCATGCTGGAATAGGATTCACCATCCTTTTGCGTCTGTCACTACGCCCAGCACTCGCGAGTTTGAAGCTCGTCACAGTCATTCAATCCTTGAATCCTACTTGGAATACCACAGATAAGGTTTAGACTTTCCGGATTCTCATGAATACCGCCGTCAATCTAGCTTATACCACGGAGATTCTGATTAAGGAATCTAAGAGATATTCATTCAGTCTGATGTAGAACGGAGGTGATTGTCAGACACACGTTCATTGATTGAGGAAGGTGATGAGTGTCACTGATCATCACCTTCTCCATAGTTAGGCGCGAATGGATATCTTAGACAGGAACACGCATGTTTGAATAGAAGACAAAAATACTTGCATTAATTCATCGAGACACAGCAGAGCTCCTCACCCCCAACAATGGAGTTTAGAGACTCATGCCGTCAAAGAGTACAAAGTTTAGGTCTAGAATGTCATGAGATCCAAAATAAGTCTCTAAAAGTTGTTTAAATACTAAACTAGTAGCCTAGGTTTACAAAAAGTGAGTAGACTATAACAGATGGTGCAGAGATCCACTTCTGGGGCCCACTTGGTGTGTGCTGGGGCTGAGACTTAAACATTTCACGTGCATAAGGCTGTTTTGAGTGTTTAACGCCAGGTTTGGATCCATTTCTGGCGTTGAACTCCAACTTTTAATCCTTTTCTGGCGCTGGACGCCAGAATTGGGTAGAAAACTGGTGTTGAACGCCAGTTTACGTCGTCTATCCTTGAGCAAAGTATGGACTATTATATATTGCTGGAAAGCCCTGGATGTCTACTTTCCAACACAATTAGAAGCATGCCATTTCGAGTTCTGTAGCTCCAGAAAATCCACTTTGAGTGCAGGGAGGTCAGAATCTAACAGCATCAGCAGTCCTTTTTCAACCTGAATCAGATTTTTGCTCAGCTTCCTCAATTTCAGCCAGAAAAATTCCTGAAATCACAGAAAAACACACAACTCATAGTAAAGTCCAGAAATATGAATTTTTCCTAAAAACTAATGGAAATAAACTAGAAACTAACTAGAATATCCTAAAAACTATATAAAATTTCCCCCAAAAAGCGTATAAAATATCCGCTCATCAGCAATTCAGGAGGATCTCCTTTTATGGTGTCCCAGATGTGTAAGCGTGCAATTCAAGCTTCACATTTTATGCTGCAGATGATACAGACTCCCTTATATGTTAAAGAGACTCAACCAGAGAGTGAAAATGGAAGTACAGAAATGCCACAAGTCATTGATAGTTGTGTAGAGGTTCTGTGTGATTGTGGTGAGGAGGGTCTTGCACTACGCATTGCCAAGTATATAACTAAGAAGTGTATATAATATAGAATAATCCTTGGTTGCTTCTTGAATCTTGATCAGGGTAGTTGGAAACCATCTTTTGTTTGTTATTGGTCTAAGCTTTACTAATCCATCATATGATGCTGCCTTAGAGCCAACAGTTCCAGTCTTTACATTTCTCTTTTCCGTAATCATGGGGTCAGTTTCTCTCTTACTCTTTCCTATATATTTCTGTATGTTTTTACAATTTTCCATACAATTTTTCAACTCATTCATGCAGCATATAAAAAGTGAACTTGCTAAGGTATGAAGGTGTGGCAAAAATTGAAGCATCACGTGGTTAACCTCATTCGCAAATTGAAACACTCCCCCTCTTGATTTAGCTAATTTGATTGCGTGTCCTGTTATTGGTGCAGGAGTATTGGTCTATTTAGAATTGCCAAGGTGCATTTTGGATACTTCTGATCCCTCAAAGCATGGTAGCAAACCAGATGACAGTTTAGCGATTGTCTGGAGGGATGAAGGGTTTGATGATACCGACCTGAATCATATCACACTCAAACAACTCCGACAGCTAGTAAAGTATGCTCTTATGATTACTTCACTTATTATGCTGCTATTATTCTTTTCCTAATTGTATCTCACATTTTTTTCTGATTTTTCTTTTCCCCACTTAGAAGTAGTTTTCAATCTATTTTCTCTTTTCTAATGTGTTTTTTCCATTTTATTTCAAGCTGGTAGCAAATGCAATCGAAGCCACGTTCTCAAAGGGAGATGCAATTGCAATTGACATGCAAATGACAGCCAGTGCTGTCATTATATATTTGGCCATTGTTCTCGCAGGATGTGGTGTAGTCTCAATAGCTGATAGCTTTGCACCAAAAGAAATTGCAACTTGCCTGCACATATCTAAGGCAAAGGGTACATTCACACAGGTAATCTTTACTGGCCTGCTGTTGATATAAAATCATTTGTGAGTCTTCATCTAATAATAGCATAAGCATTAAGAAGAGTTGATCCTTGAGTTTGTCAGCTTGAATTTGTTTTCAAGATTTCATATCTCGAGGTGGCAGAAAATTCCCTCTGTACAGGTAAAAAATTGCTGGCTTTATAGTTGTTGCAACATTGAAAGAATCATCTTTTGGTCTAAGCACTAGTATCCACAGGGTAAAGAATTTTGACTAATAATTTCTGAGGTATTATCATCCTTTGCATTCAATTTTTGAGTTTGTTTTTATCTTTTGAACTCGTTTGAGATGGAATAGATAGGAGTTTAAGGGAATTTGCTGATAAGTGGAGATATTATTAGGCATCAAAAACAGCATTGATTGTAAAAACAAGGTTTTCTATTCTGTAGATTAGAGTATTGGGTTTAAATGTGTGATTTACAAGCAGATTGAGAAATTGGAGAGATTGGTAAGGGAGGTAAGAGAAAAATAGTTGGATAAAGAGTTTTGCCATTCTATAACCTTCAAGTGAGTTTCACTTATTTCGGTTATTGTTTAGTTTTATCTTAAGTTAAACAACCAAGTTTCAAGCTTGTATATTTTTGTGTTTCAGTTATTATAATATTAGTTTGTTTATTTAGAATATTGTGATGCATGATTTGTCTTATTTGGGTCTTCAGTAACAGGAGATTACAAGAAATTATTGAAGAGGACAAGAGAGAGTTTCTTGTGTTAAAGAGTTGCTTGTGAAGTAATTGCTGAAGTTGAATACTATTGAGGTTGCAAGTGAAGCGAAGTTGCGGAGAAAAGTTGAAGATTAAGTTATTATAAGTACAATTGTTAGCTTTACATGTTTGGATTAATTTAGGATTTTTTGAATTTATATTTTATGGATTATGACTATGTAGAAATTTGTCAAATTCAACTTTTGAAATACATTGTTGCTATTTTTGTAAAACTTGTGGGATTGAGTTTAAATTTGTTGAAATATAATGGCATTTATTATTTTGTTGGTAGACACAAATTATTATTTAGAATATGAATATTTTTTGCAATACTTAATAAAAGAAAATTTTGATGTTGGAGAGATTATGACAGTTGAAAACAGTCACTAAATACAGGAAAAAACTGTCACTAAAAATATTATGATAGTTTAAATAGTCACTAAATATGTCTAAAAACTGTCATAAAAACTAGTAACTTAGTAACGGTTTCAAATTGTCGCTAAATTGTGACGGTTTAAAATAGTCATTAAATATAAGAAAAAACTATCACAAGATTTAGTAATTTAACGACAGTTTCAAAACATTGCAAAATATAGTACCTTTACAAGTGTTACAAATTAGTGACAGTTTTACATTTTAAAAACCATCGCAAACAATTTAGCGACACTCCTTACCAACGGTGGTCCAAAACCGTCACTATGTCAGCTGGCGACGCTCAAATCTGTGACACTTTTTTAACCGTCGCAAAACCATTTAGTGACAGTTAAAACCGTCACCAAGCATTTAAAAAAACCGTAACCAAAATGCTATTTTGTTGTAGTGTTATATATATTTTATGAATGAAAATCATGTGAAATTAAATAGTTAATAGTTAAAAATCGTTTAATAATTTAATAAATTTGACTAAATTATCATCTAATAGTTCTTAATTATTAATTTATATAAAGACAATTACATATAAATTAACACCATATTCGTCATGACATAAAGGTGACAATCTTTAAGGGGGAGCCTTGGTAATCTTGTGAACAATGCGTTAGCGGTTAATTGTTACCGTTTTTTATTACAAGTCCGGTTATTTTTTACTTAAAAACATAATGTCAACACATAAATAATTAACTAAATTTAGAATTAAAAAAAAGAATTTAGTACTAGAATAGATATTATTAAAAATCTAAGATAATAAATTAAATATCTACATAGTCCACGATACTATAGTAGGCATTTCACTTTTTTTAATTATTATATATCATTAATCACTAATATTACGAAGAAGCACACTTGCCTTACGTGGAGAATATGCTTCAATTCACTTTATAAGTTAGACTTCTCACTAGGCTCACATTATTCATACATACATAAATACACTAAAAGAATAAAAGAGATACAGTGTATTATGAAATTTTCATTTTCTAGTTTACTGTCCACCAACTCTCCTATTCAATATATGTTAATTCTTTTTTACGTAATCTCCTTATTTTTGTGGAAAATAGTGAACAATACATACATATAGTCCAATATAGTAGTGAGATATATGGGTGCCGATCCATTTTATTAGTGTTTTTCAACTTTTCAAAATTTTTTTCTCAATCTTTTCTTCTTTCTATGTTTTCAACTTTTCATTATTTAAAACACAATTTTTTGAGGGTTTTTAAAAATAAAATATTATTTTTAAAATAAATTATTTCAATATTATTTTCATACACATTTTTTTATAAAAAAAAGTCAGGTAAATCTATCCTAATTTTGGACAAAATCAAAATAGACCAACTCCAATTTAAATTGTAATTGAGTGAACCTATAGTTTAATCTTTTAAAATGTTGTCATGGTAATGAATTGACTAAATCGTGTTTGATACATTTTGATTTATTCACAATAAAAATAGAATAGTAAAAATACTAGTTAAAGTATGAAGGTAGAAGAAATTTTTTTTTTGAGTTAAATATATCAAACGAGAGAAAGTTTATAGTGATTAGAGTGTACAAGAAATAAATGGGTGGATTCAATCTGAATTAAAATTGAGCGATAATTCTTTTAATTTCAGCATAAAATTAGAAAAAGATCACCCGAATAATGCTAAAATCAGGAAAAATAACTCAATTTTTTTAAATCAGACTCTATCTGATTTACTTTAAATTTAAAAAAATATATTTTAGTAAATAATGTTAGAATTATTTTTTTAAAAAAAGTATTTTGTTTTACTTTATAAAATATTTTTGATCTAATAATCTAAAAATTTATTAGTATTTTTATTTATTTTTATTTTTTATTTACAGAAATACTACATTTGAATATCTCTCAAAATTGATTACGTGTCTCATTTTTTCTGTTGACCATACATAGAATTAATGGTGTGAAATTATTAATTTTGATTTTAATTTGACTGAATTTAATTTTGATAATTTCAATAAATTTTTTAAGATGATGAATTAAATATATTAAAAAAATATATTATTTTTATTCACTCTAATTTTATGTATAAAAAAATATTAGAGTGTCATTAAAATTTATTGTTTCTGACCATTACTTGGCCATCACTCAATTCATTTTGTATAATTTCTTTATTCCAGTAATCCAATAACATATTTATGACATACTTTTAAATATTAATATCTAATTAATAGTCAAAATTTAAATAATAAATTTTGATATCCTCTCATATTTCTATTCATGTATATCTAACTATTGACGTAGATCATCACAATTAGACAAGATGCGAGGCTTATTTAATTAATTAACATATGAAATAGAAAACCCAAATTAAAAAGAGATTTTTGTTACATCTTTATTATGAGTTTGTTATGAATAATAATGTTTTCTTTTATTACTTTTGCTTCTCATGAAGATTTATTAGCAATTTCATATGATGATGTCCTAATTTCTCTTTCTTTAAATATTTGGTTATGAGAACTAATAACTTAATTTTTACCACCATAAAGATCTGTCAAGATAACACATACACTATGTAGTCACTTAATATATCCCATATTATTCTTAATTTTATGACATATGCTTTTTTTCTGTGTTCATTGTCAATTTTTGCACAATAAAAAATTCAGAGACAAAGTCTTTTTAATCAACAATTTTTAATATTTTTTATTTTTTTAAATTTCTTGTCATAAAATTAAGATTCAATTGATAAAAAAAGATAAATATTCATTTAATTCTCAATTAGGACACACCTCACTTTCAGTCATCTCTTAATTTCAATTCTTGTCTTCTTCGTACTTTGCTCTCACACACACACACCCACCACCATCATTAGTTTCAGTCAGTCTTCTTCTCGCACTACTATATTCTATTCTCCGTGCAAAATCACTTTTCTATTTTTCAACTCAATTTTTTTTGCGCTACTTTTTATTTTACATTGTCACCGCCTGTTTTGTATAGCCTCATCGTCTTTTACTTTGTTTCTCATTGTCACTGTTACTGTTTTATTGTTACTGAAGTTCGCATCTTTTTAGATCTATTTTCAAAGCTCGTCTGTTTTTAAGTTCGTGTCTTCTAGATCCATTTTTTTCTTTTTTTATTAGATCTATTGCGGTAATATATTGATTAATTTTTCTTGTGCCTAAAGGTATTGTTTAGATCTATTATTTGAATATATATTATATATGATATTTAAATTTGTAAGTATGTTAATTTTGATGTTGACAAGTGATTATAGGTTTTTTTTCTTTCAAGTTTTTTCAGTTTAGTATCAAGTTAAAAATAGGGTTGATTCTCTTATTTTGAAATTATAAACTAAAATATATTGTGTGAATATGTGTTAGGTTTGTGATAACACAGGAAATAATTATCAACAGGGTCAAGGAAACAGGCGAAACGAAGCAGTACAAAGAAGAATGATATTTGACAAATATTATAATGGAATAAAGAATAGAGTGACAAATAAAAAACAAAGATAGTATATTATATATTAAATAAAATTTATATTAAGATATTGGATATGAATGATTGTATGATATAAATGGATTTTATTTTAACCTTCTGACTTCATATATATTTTTTACATAGGTATTAGCTATTTATTTAATGTATAAACACGTTCATGTATGAAATATTAATGGCAAAAAACTAGAAAAAACAATAAATGACTACCTTAACTAGAATTTGCTCATATTCTCTCTTTTTAATATAAGTAAAAAATATATATAAATATTTTCCTTTTATCAAATTTTTTTAAATAAGTGTAATGAGTCTATATGCATTTCCTGATTTCCCTACTTTAATAAATTGAGAAATGAGGAATGTATATAGATTATAGACTCATCACTCTTATATATATTATTAAAAAATAGAAAAAATTGATAAAAGAAAAAAATATTCCTTAATTTATTATGATTTTCAATTAGTTATTATATATATTTTATGAATGAAAATCATGTGAAATTAAATAGTTAATAGTTAAAAATTATTTAATAATTTAATAAATTTGACTAAATTATCATCTAATAGTTCTTAATTATTAATTTATATAAAGACAATTACATATAAATTAACACCATATTCGTCATGACATAAAGGTGACAATCTTTGAGGGGGAACCTTGGTAATCTTGTGAACAATGCATTAGCGGTTAATTGTTACTGTTTTTTATTACAAGTCCGGTTATTTTTCTACTTAAAAACATAATGTCAACACATAAATAATTAACTAAATTTAGAATAAAAAAAAGAATTTAGTGCTAGAATAGATATTATTAAAAATCTAAGATAATAAATTAAATATCTACATAGTCAATGATACTATAGTAGGCATTTCACTTTTTTTAATTATTATATATCATTAATCACTAATATTACGAAAAAGCACACTTGCCTTACGTGGAGAATATGCTTCAATTCACTTTATAAGTTAGACTTCTCACTAGGCTCACATTGTTCATACATACATAAATACACTAAAAGAATAAAAGAGATCCAGTGGATTCTAAAATTTTCATTTTTTAGTTTACTGTCCACCAACTCTCCTATTCAATATATGCTAATTCTTTTTAACGGAATCTCCTTATTTTTGTGAAAAATAGTGAAAAATAAATACATATAGTCTAATGTAGTAGTGAGATATATGGGTGCCAAACTGCCGATCCATTTTATTAGTGTTTTTCAACTTTTCAAAATTTTTTTCTCAATCTTTTCTTCTTTCTATGTTTTCAACTTTTCATTTAAAACACAATTTTTTGAGAATTTTTAAAAATAAAATATTATTTTTTTAAATAAATTATTTCAATATTATTTTTATACACATTTTTTTTAAAAAAAAAGTCAGGTAAACCTATCCTAATTTTGGACAAAATCAAAATAGACCAACTCCAATTTAAATTGTAATTGAATGAACATATAGTTTAATCTTTTAAAATGTTGTCATGGTAATGAATTGACTAAATCGTGTTTGATACATTTTGATTTATTCACAATAAAAATAAAATAGTAAAAATACTAGTTAAAGTATGAAGGTAGAAGAAAAAAATTTATGAGTTAAATATATCAAACGAGAGAAAGTTTATAGTGATTAGAGTGTACAAGAAATAAATGGGTAGGTTCAATCTGAATTAAAATTGAGCGATAATTCTTTTAATTTCAGCATAAAATCAGAAAAAAGATCACCTGAATAATACTAAAATCAGAAAAAGTAACTCAATTTTTTTGAATCAGAATGACTATATCTGATTTACTTTAAATTTAAAAAAATATATTTTAGTAAATAATGTTAGAATTATTTTTTAAAAAAGTATTTTGTTTTACTTTATAAAATATTTTTGATCTAATAATCTAAAAATTTATTAGTATTTTTATTTATTTTTATTTTTTATTTACAAAAATACTACATTTGAATATCTCTCAAAATTGATTGCGTGTCACATTTTTTCTGTTGACCATACATAGAATTAATGGTGTGAAATTATTAATTTTGATTTTAATTTGACTGAATTTAATTTTGATCATTTCAATAAATTTTTTAAGATGATGAATTAAATATATTAAAAAATATATTATTTTTATTCACTCTAATTTTATGTATAAAAAATGAGAGGGTCATTAAAATTTATTGTTTCTGACCATTACTTAGCCATCACTCAATTCATTTTGTGTAATTTCTTTATTTTAGCAATCCAATAACATATTTATGACATACTTTTAAATATTAATAGCTAATTAATAGTCAAAATTTAAATAATAAATTTTGATATCCTCTAACATTTCTATTCATGTATATCGAACTATTGACGTAGATCATCACAATTAGACAACATGCGAGGCTCATTTAATTAATTAACATATAAAATAGAAGACCCAAATTAAAAAGAGATTTTTGTTACATCTTTATTATGAGTTTGTTATGAATAATAATATTTTTTTATTACTTTTGCTTCTCATGAAGATTTATTAGCAATTTCATATGATGCTGTCCTAATTTGTCTTTTTTTTGAATATTTGGTTATGAGAGCTAACTTAACTTTTGCAACCATAAAGATCTGTCAAGGTAACACATACACTATGTAGTTACCTAATATATCCAATATTACTCTTAATTTTATGACATATGTTAATTTTTCTTTGTTCATTTTCAATTTTCACACAATAAAAAGTTGAGAGACAAAATTTTTTTAATCAACAATTTTTAATATTTTTTATTATTTTTAAATTTCTTGTCATAAAATTAAGATTCAATTAATAAAAAAAGATATATATCTTTTTAATTCTCAATTAGAATATACCTCATTTTCAGTCATCTCTTAATTTCAATTTTTGTCTTCTTCGTACTTAACTCTCACACATACACTCACCATCATCATCAATTTCACTCGGTCTTCTTCTCTCGCGCTACTATATTCTATTTTATGTGCAAAATCACTTTCCTGTGTTTTTCTGCTTAATTTTTTTTGTGCCACTTTTTGTTTACATGGTCACCGCCTATTTTGCATAGCTTCACCGTCTTTTACTTTGTTTCAGGTTGTCACTGTTACTATTTTATTGTTACTGAAGTTCGCATCTTTTCAGATCTATTTTCGAAGCTCGTCTATTTCTAAGTTTATGTCTTCCAGATCCATTCTCCTCTTTTTTTTTTTTTGTTAGATCTGTTGCGATGATATATTGATTAATTTTTCTCGTGCCTAAAGGTATTGTTTAGATCTATTGTTTGAATATATATTATATATGATATTTAAATTTGTAAGTATGTTAATTTTGATGTTGACCAGTGATGATAGGTTTTTTTTTTTTCAATTTTTTTCAGTTCAGTATCAAGTTAAAAATAGGGTTGATTCTCTTATTTTGAAATTCTAAACTAAAATATATTGTGTGAATGTGTGTTCGATTTGTGATAATACAGGAAAGAATTATCAACAGGGTCAAGGAAACAGGCGAAACGAAGGAAGAATGAGATGACTACTATTTCATCAATTTCTGGCACTGATAATAATAATGTTTTTCGAAAATGTTTCTTCTTCAGTTGCTGGCCCTAGGGATCATAGAGAGGCTTCTATCATGCTCCCAATTAACAATAATAACGCTGGTGCTGAAATAATTTACATCAGTGACGAAGAACCAGATCTTGAATCATCATTGTCAGAGGTCAACATTAATTCTGCCCCTTCAATTTTATCAACAACGGAACAAACCAATCAACCTGCCTCAAATCTTTTAACATTACAAAGAAATTTGGGAATCAACACCGCCAACAACAACCACCAACAAGATGGTGTGTCACTCGATTTATCCTTACATCAGTTTGGCGGTGATGGTGGTGGCAGCTCTTCTACTATGGATGTCACCGATGGCGGCACTGGTGGTGGTGGTGGTGGAGGTGGAGATGGTCTCTTGATGAGGGTTTTCAACAATACTTCTACTAGGCGTATCATGCCTATGAAAAGAACTGCACCTGATTACGCTCACCGAGAGTTTACGGTGGGTGAGAGCTCAAGTGACGGTGGTGCTGCTGGTGGTTCTGTTGCTCAACCTATGGCAGCCCCCAAGCGCCGCCCCATCGCAAATGAAAATGAGGCTGTGCGCATTTCATCATCATCATCTAATACCTGCACTTGTACTCCTTCTCCCACTTGCCCTCTCCATGCTTCCACCAATAATAATATTACTTCATCTTCCAGGGAACAACGCCATGAAACTGCTAACAACAACAACAACCCCCAAAATGTTGTTCGTGTTCCTTCTAGTTTGTCGCCAATTTCTGAGATGCAACGAGCTCTTCAGTCTGGTAGCTTTCAAGTCCTTCAACCTACTACTACTACTCCTCCTCCTCCTCCTAACAACAACAACAACAACAACAACAACGCAACACATGGTATTCTGCAACTTGATGATGGTTCCTTTATTTACCCGCAACCTGTTTTTGATAGTAGCCACCACCACCAACTCCACCATGGCCATCAACGTTATTTCTCCTCTACTGACACTTCTCCATTCCGCCCAGCCTCAATCAATCACATGGAAAATCTTCCTCATCATCAGTACGCCGGTTCTTCGTCTTCGTCTCCTTCCCCTCTTCCTTGCAGCACTGTGATTAGGCCAAGGGCTATTCCCTCTGTGTCTCTCCCTCACCGAGTTGGAGGAAGTAATAGAGAATCTGACACCGGAAACAACTATTCTTCTGGAAGGGGAATAATCACTGTGACTCACAATCGTGGAAACTCATCATCATCATCAACACAGCTAGTGGAAAGCCTTGTACAAAACGCTGGTACCCCTTCTGCATTTCAGCACCTGTCGGACGCTGCTCTTGCATGGATTGGAAGGCTGAACTCTCACGACGCGACCTTGACGAGAATGTCATCATCTTCTACCACTGATAATACTCATCACAGGCCATTGCAAGCTTCTGCTATTGCTGAGGAGGCCTATAATTTGCCTACTTATTTTGCTGATGATTCAAGAAGGCTTAGAAGAGAGGTACATATATAATAATGAATGAATATTGTTGTTTCAGTAATCTATCGAGTCGCTCTATTTATTATTTGTTCATTTATTGAATTGCTCTTTAATTACAACAGAGCCGCAGTGCCATTCAACATCTGCCTAATGGAGACTCCGTTCGACTCGAGGTACGTTGGTTAGTTAGGGTTTTATGTATGATTAACACTATTCATACCAATTGAAGATGTTTTATGCGAGAAAACGTCCATGTGACCAATTACAATATAAGTTAAGTTAATCTTTTTATTTTTAATAATTTTAGAATTCGAAAAATTAGAGTAGTGAGAATTTTTTTTTTTGTAATAAATTTATTTTTAAACATTGAAATTGACTGCACTTCTAGTTAGTTTTTTAGCAAAATTCTTATAAAAAATATTAAAAATCAACACTTTTCAACCAACAAATTAGCTAATAATTAAACATTAAAAAGAAATACAAAAAAATTTAAAAATAATTAAAATATCTAAAATATAAATAAAAATAATATTTAAAAGTTAAAAAATAACTAATTTAAAAGATAAAATTTAGGATTTAAGATTTAGAATATAAAATTTAGATTTTAGAGTGATTACTTGTACGGCCAACAATGGTATTTGGCAGCTGATGATGTTGGTAAAATTGTATGTTAGGGAGAAGGAGAAATTGACTAAAAAAATGGTATATAATCGAGTTTTTCTGTATATTGGCTGAAATTGACATATTAATTGTTAATCCTTTAGTATTGATATTTAACTATTATCTTTATAAAAAAGATATTTTTATATCAATAATTACTAATTTTTTAAAATTTTAAATACCTATATTATCATTAATTTAATTTAGGATAAATTAGATAAATAAATTAATTGGAGGACAAAATTACATAGATCTTCTAGAACAAAAAATGTTACCTGCATATCTTTATACACAATTTTATGTAAATCAAATTGATTAAAGTCGATTTAGTCATTTTAGTGGTAAATCAAATTAAGTAGATTCGAACTACTAGATATATGAATAAATTGAATGTATTAGTTTCGATTTAATAGATTTTGAAATTCATCCATAGTAAATCGAAATTATTGACTTTGAATTACATATATGGTATGTGCCCATAATAATTCGAATTGAATGGATTCGAATTGGACTATAGTGATTTGCCCTTGAATTTACCAATGTATATGTCTTGTATATAGGAGCTTTTAATCCTTGATTACTCCAACTTGCTTGCCAGCATTGAGGAGGAGGAGGATGCGAATTTGCCGCAATATGAGGTGAAAGCTATAAATGAATTGAGCTTATATTAGTTTGTGCTTTTGTAATACAAACAACTTTACTTGTTGGCTGGACATCGATTACAATTTGCAAAAAGTGATTTTGATAAGAACTTAGTTATCAAATGAATTACGTTCTTTATTTGAAAGCTTTTATGATAAGATAGATTTTGTTTAGATATTATTGATAAAAGTTACTATTACATTTAATATTATTAAAACATACAATATATTTGAAAGATCATATAGTATTAAGTTAAAAAACTTAATTAGAAGTAGGCCAAAGTCCATTTTTGCTTGAAATCACTATTACTTTCAATGACTTAATAGAAATTATTGTTTGGTGATCTAAATCCACATTGTCATAATGTTAGACCATAAAGAACGAAAAAATCGTAGAAGAATACTTGAACTTATGAGTATATGTATGAATGAAGAATTGGGGTTTAGAAGTTAACTTGAGTACTTGATTTTGTCTAGAGGTAGTTTTCCAATTTTCATTCAATAAAAGTTTCTTGTATTTTTGTTAATTAGTGTTGAACAACAGCGTATTCCCATGGATAAGAATTGTAAAAACGGCTATAGTATGGAGATTGAACCCTAAAATGACTTTATATTTGATTTTATTTTTATATCATTTGATTACTATTTACTATCAAACCATTGAATTTGCAGCCTCTGGCAGACGGGCAGCGAGTGACGAACCCTGATTTAAGACTGACGGAAACTGAGGTTGCAGCATGTATTGGGCGGGAAATTTTCCAAACTGTTGATGAGCAGCCTCAGAACATTGATGCATGCGGCATATGTCAAGTGAGAGTGACACCAACTGTGTTACATTCTTTACAAAAGCTCACTCATTAAATAAATCTTTTATAGGTATAAATACATGTTAATTACCTAATCTATATTAAAAATATATAATTTTAAAATAAATTGATTTGTGTTTCATAATTTTTTAAAAATAATTTTAACAGAAAGTAACTAATTATCACTTGTCTCTCCCAAAATCAAAATAATTTTCACAATTATATGTGCAAAGTGCGTATCGATTTGTGATCTATATATCTACCTCTTGATTTATTATTATTTAATAACATAGAATTTCTGTAACCATTTTCAGGAGGACTATGTTCACGGTGAAGAGCTTGGGAGATTGGATTGTGCGCACAGATATCACCTTTCTTGCATCAGGCAGTGGTTGCTCATCAAGAACAGATGCCCCGTTTGCAAGAAAATGGCTCTCACCATCATAGACTTGAGGATGACGAGGAACATGCCATGAGTTTATGAAATTATATCAAATCAATCTTAAATAGAAGAATTTCAGTGTCTTAAGTTCTTCTGTTAATTAGATTTTAATTTGATCTAATTTTATAAATTTATCATGCTAATAATAGTCAATTTAGATTCTTATATATTTGTTGTAATATCACTTAATGTGCCATATTAATAAATTTTGGCGCTGTCAATAAAGAAAATGGCAGAAGAACTAATGTGATTAATTTAAAATCTTTGATGGACAAATTTGATTAAAAAATCTTTTGAAAATTAATTTAGAGAGCAAATAATCTTTCAAAGACAAATTTAACTATTTATCCATTTTTATTTTGTTAGGA
Organism: Arachis hypogaea; assembly: GCF_003086295.3. Classification (NCBI taxonomy): domain Eukaryota; kingdom Viridiplantae; phylum Streptophyta; class Magnoliopsida; order Fabales; family Fabaceae; genus Arachis; species Arachis hypogaea. The sequence continues at coordinate 8,279,443 of NC_092050.1, forward strand.
GATGATGATAATTCAAGCATCCTTCCATCAACTACACAACACATATTTATAATTTATTTTCTACATCATTTTTCAAATTGCAACCCATCCTTCCTTCTCCATACCTCTATTAACACTATTATTATATAAACTAGTATTTTTATCCGTAATAACATTACGGAAATAGAAATATTTTAAAATTACGTCAATTCTGATATTATAAATTATGACACCAAAAATTTATAGCATTAAACTATTTTTATAAAAAGGTCATAAAGAACAAAAGTCTTCGTCGGTTAAGAAGACCAAAGTCTCCATAGATAAAATAAATAAATAATAAATTTTTTAGTTATTATTTTTATATAAAAGAGTTTAATTTTTTACTAATAATTAATGTTAATATTCATTATCTAAAATTTGAAAGAACTTAACATGGATATTTTTATATTTGATTAGGTGTTAAGTCTGTTACACAAATAAAAATAATTAATTTTTATGTTTGCTATTTAAAAATAATATTTTTTCTATATATATAATTAGATATTAGTGTAAAAAAATTATATTGATAGTTATAAAATTAACTCGAATTTATTTTATTTTTTAAAACAATTAAAAATCTTGATTCTATCTTTTAATCACAACATTAGTATTTTTTTTAAATTATATCTAATAAATACTTGAAGGAAAAGAAGTGAAAATATAGATTACAAAGATAAGCAGTAAAAATTGAAAACTAAATAAAATATATGCATATAATAATATTTTTTATTTAAATTATATTATGTTGTTAGTTTTATTTTTTGTAGAATAGAAAGGTAGAGAAAAATAGAGAATGAGAGAAAAGAAAGAGAAAGATAAAAAAGAAGAATGAGAGAGGAAATTTGTTAATTTTGGAATCTAAGAAAAAATTTTATTTTAATTATAACGAAAAATATTTGGTGATATTTTTTTATTTGTCAAAATTACTAATATAAAATATAAATTATAAATTATATATAGAGTGGAAATGATAGAGAGAAATAAGAAAAAAATAGAAAGGTAGATAAGGGAATATAAGAAGGAGGTTTACTAATTTTAAAAGAAAATATTTTTTCTAAATTTTAATAAAATAGTGTCATGTAACACATTTTAGTTATTAAATTAGTTAGTAATATATAAATATAATATATAATATAACTATATTTTAATTAAATTTGAATGTAATTAGAGAATACCATGTACTATATTTTGATTATCAAATTTGTAATTAATCATTGATGATAATATATACAAAAGAGATAGAGTGAGTGAAATAATGAGAGAGATAGAAAAAGGGAGAGAGAGGAGTGAATAACTCTTTAATTTTGGAGAAAAATATTTGATTTCAAATTTTCAATTACAATGAGCGAGTGACATGTAGCACATTTTATTAATTGTAAAATTGCTAATTTTACAACCAAAATATGCCACATATTAAAAAAAATTGGTAATCTTGTGAACAATCCGTTGGCGGCTAATTGTTACCTTTTCCTTATTATAAGTCCTGTTATTTTTCCGCTTAAAAATATGATGTCAATACAAAAATAATTAACTAAATTTAGAGTCAAAAATAAGAATTTAATATTAGAATAGATATTACATCAGAATTTAAGATAATAAATTAAATATTTACATAGTCCACGATATCATAATAGGTATTTCACTTTTTTTAATTATTATATATCATTAATCACTAATATTACGAAGAAGCACTTGCCATACGTGGAGGATATGCTTCAATTCACTCTATAAATTAGATTTTTCACTAGGTTTACATTGTTCATACATACATAGATCCACTAAAAGAGTAAGAGAGATTCAGTGTATTGACGAAAAAGTTCTTGAAATTTTTATTTTTTGATTTACTGTCCACCAATTCTCCTACTCGGTATATGTTAATTCTCTTTCATGTAGTCTCTTTACTTTTGTAAAAAATAGTGAACGAGATATACATATATTCCAATGTAGTAAGATATATGAATGCTGATTCTTTTCATTAGTGTTTTTCAATTTTTTAATTTTTTAATTTTTTTTAATTTTTCTTTTTTCTTGATATATATATATATTCTCAATTTTTCATTTGTGTTTTCAATTTTTCAATATTTTTTATCTTTATTAAAATAGATTAACTTTTTATTCAAGACACAATTTTTTGAAAATTTTTTAAAATAAAATAAAATATTATTTTTCAAAACAAATTATTTTAATATTATTTTTATAGTCATGTATTTTTTGGATAAAAAAAATCAGCCCAACCTATCAAAATTTTGGACAAAATTGAAATGGACCAACTCTAATTTAAGTTATAATAAAGTGAACCTGTAATTTAATCTCTTAAAATTTTATCATGTTAATGAATTAACTAGAATTCTATTTGATGCATTTTGATTCATTTACAACAAAAGTAAAACAAAAATAAAATAATGAAAATACAAGTTGAAGGATAAAATTAGAAGAAAAAATTTGATAGGTTAAATATATCAAATGAGAGAAATTTTATAATGATTAGAGTACGCAAGAATTAGGTGATATGAGTCCAATTTGAATTAAAATTGAGCGGTGATTTTTCTTATTCCAGTATAAAATCGAAAGAGAAACACCTGAAAAAAATTAAAATAAGAAAAAGTTAACTCGATTTTTTTGAATTGAGATGACTCTATCTGATATTCTAATTTTGTTAAAAAAATATATTTTAGTAAATAATGTTAGAATTATTTTTTTTAAAGTATTTTATTTTATTTATTTAAAAATATTTTTTGATCTAATAATTTATGTAACACCCTCGTTATCTGAAGTCACGCTTCTGGTTGCGCTACTCTGATAGCAAGAAGTATTATGACTACTTTACATACTTAATATTAAAATAGGAGCCTGTGACTCGACACTGTATTGCTGATTTCTTTGAAAAACCAGAAATAAATACTTTATCTTAAGAAAAATACAAGCAGACATAAATTCATATACAAGACTCCTTACATAAGAACTCAATATATTATACATATAAAACATACAATTCCTATCCCTCTTACAAACTTGTAATAACAAAGACGAGCGAGGGAAGAAAATAATCTAATTAATACAACAGCATGTAAACCAAACGCAGTATAACTCTTCTTAATACTTCTTCATCCGGTTCCTAAAAAGGTAAAACTATAAGGGGGGTGAGAACCTAACCACACGGTCTCACCATGAAATTTCAAAGTTGTCATAAGAAGATATTTAATAAGAAAACTGTTCTCAAGCTCAGTGATTATCATTGCCTTATGAATCTTTTAAAACTCATAGGAAATCGTTCAAAACTTTTTCAAAAAAACAATGTTTAATCTTTCAGAAATCCAAAACCTTTTCTTTCTTATAAGAAAATCTCAATCAGAAACCAACCACGCAATCAAACAACACAGTTATTAATTTAGCACCAAATTTCATTCTCAAATGTAGCACGCCAGGACAAACACAAGCAAGACAGACAAGGAAAGCACAAGTAGGTAGCAGTTACAGCAAATAGTTCAAGTAGCAGTTAAGAACAGTTTAGCAATTAGGCAAACCAAAACAAGTTCAAACCCAAGCAAAGCATACAAATGCATATGATGCATGCCTGTCCTATGGCTGATGAGGCTCATCTGTCGGTTATCCAGCCAACTCGACAAGTCTGAATTGTCCTTAGACTGTCCCCCGATGTGCATCCCCAAAAGTCTATGCATAGCTTTTTCTTAAATAATCAATATTGCTCAATGGGGGTAACATTCCCGGGAATTTATATAGTGTCCGGTCACACTTACGTTGTAGGGTCAACAGAGTATCGAGTTTTCAACCTGGTACACGTGGTGGCAAGCCATGGTACTTTATCTAGGAAACCTCGTATCTCAGATAATTCAAATTCATAAACCAAATGAATAATTCAAAGTTCATATCTCAACATTCTCAATATCATAATCATTCATCAATCCAAACCTCATTTCCAAATTCATTCAAAAACCATATTTCAAAGAAAATCCTCATCATCCTTCTTTCCATTCCGTCCGTTAACAATCCCAATTCAAAATGTAATTCTTTCTTTAATAAATAAATCAATCTTAAAACATATAAGGTTTAAAAACAAATCTTTTTAATTAATTACTTCAAATAAAACTTTCAATTTTATAAAATTTCGACAGCATCTCCTCTAAAACTTGGGCACTGCCACCCTTTTCGAGTCCCAACCAAACCAAACCAAACCAAACTCCTGTTAATCAGTCAAATCACTTCCAATAACCATTATGACAACAACACTCAATCCAAGGAAATTGCAAAATCCAAAATTATTCAATCAACCAATCCTATAATTCGCAATCTAAATCAACCTCATTCAACAGCATTAATCAATAATTAAGAATTCTCAGTTTTCTCAAACAATTTCAAACCAAATTGTCCCTCAAACCCTATTCGAACCATTTCTAAAATAGTAAATTATTCTCAATAAACAAACTGTTTTCAAATATCAAGTCCTTTCCAAATTTGTTTTAAAATCAAATTCCGATATCAAATCGGGTTCAATTATCAAACCAAACATCAATACTAAACCTTTCCTAGAATCGAATCGTTTCAAAAATTAAACTAAATGCCATTATTAAATCTCTCCCATTAATTCAAGGAAAACCACTTTAACAACATCATTCAACTAATCAGAATATTCAACTTTCTCAATCGATCCATCTATCAATCAAACTAATAATCTTATTCATCCAAAACAACTCTATTCAGTTCATAAGACTCAGGAAATCACCAAAGATATATTTTACGCATTAATATCGATTTATAACAACTCTGAAAAATAAAACAAATTTAAGAAAAACACCGCTATCTCAGTTAGCTGAGTCCGCGAAATTTATTGTGATAATTCCCTTTCCTTTTAATTCATAGCAACAGTAACAACAATAACCCCCCACGGAAACAGCAATAGCCCCGACGCCTCTTATATCAGCCGTGTTAATATAAATTGCAACTACAGTGACTGAAACAGTTTTAAGAAACCCAAGACAAGGACATATATCAGAAATCGAATCAGAACAAGCATGTCAAAGATAGTAAAACATGTAAATGGCCTAGAATTGAAAAAGATATCCAACCAGAATCATTAGGAAAGGCTCCGGTGTCGGCTCCTAGCGGCAGAAGAACAGAAATCAAAGACATGTGCATCCGTCCTAATGGCAGTAACACCACTCCAATCGGTAAGGCAGCAGGGACACCAACAAAATTAGAACAGCGGAGCAAAATAGAAATGAAATAGATTCAGGAAAGGAAGAAGCAGTTACCGATAAATCTGGCCCGATTCCGACGATGGCGTACAGTTGAATAACTTGCAACAACCAAAACCCCAAAAGACAGAGGCTTCAGTTGTGGTCTCCGACAGTCTGAACGACAGCGGCGGCTTCGCGGACGGCGATTGGGCACAGCAACGTGAGCAGCGCCGCCTTCTTCTCCCTCCGTCTTCCTCCTTCTATGCGTCTGCTCCTCGTGCGCGTTCTTGTTGGCGGTAGTGAAGAGAGATGCGACGGCGGTGGAAGTTGGCGTCGCGGACAGGAGCAGCAGAGGCGATGCATGGACGTCGATGAGGGTGGCTGCTGCGACGCTCGCTCTCTCACCCGTGGGCTCTTTCTCTCCGCGACTCTGCTTCGACAGCGGCTACCAGAAGCTCTGGTCTTCCCCCGCGACGGCGGCGATAGTGATTCGGGATGAGGGCGACGGCGGCGGCGACAGCAAGAGCGAGGCGGCCTCTCTCTGTCTTTCCAATCGCAGCCTCTCTCTCTCCCTCTCAATGACTCGACGGCGACGGCGGCTTCCAGCCCCACCGACGCCGTCCCCTTTCCTTCCCCCTCTTGTTCTCAGCTTTCCCTTCCTTCCGTGCCCCCCTTCTTCTTTCTTTCCCTTTCTTTTGTTTCTTTCTGCTTCTTTCTGCTGTAGGTTAGCTTAGGAAAGCAAAAGTGAATGGCGGCTAGAGTTAATTTAGGGGGTTAGGGTTAATTTGGTTAAAATTAGGGTTTGTATTTAATTTAAGAAAATTTGTCTTTAATAATTTTAATCAAATTAGGATATGTTTTATTAATTTTAAATTTAATTTAATCATTAAAATTACTTTAGAAATATTATTTAATTATCAATTTGCTAATTAACATTTAATTAGGTATTCTAATTTAAAATTAGAAATAATATAATTAATTTTCTCTGTCTATAAAAATTAGAGTATTAAATTTTAAAATTTCAATTATTTAACTAAATCGTATGAAATTCTTATTCTTTTTTAACTGTTAAGTTGTATAATTTAAATATATAAAATTATTCAATAATTATAAGATTAAGTAAAATTTTTAATTTAATTGTCAAAATTTGATTTAATTACTTCTAATAAAATAATTTTTAAAATAAATTGAAATTAACTCATAATAATATTTTTTTGAAAATTATGGGTCTTACAATTTATAAACCCATTAATATTTTTTTATTTTTTATTTACAGATTATTACATCTGAACATCTCTCAATATTGATTATACTACAAAAAAAAAGGCCTATGGTTATGGTAAAAAATCGTGACCATAGCTAGTAAAAAGGGTGACCATAGATCTATAGTCACGGTTTTGGATCTATGGTCACGGTTTTTTTATCTATGGTCACGGTTTCAATTTTTAAATTCTGACACTTTAGGCCACGTTTTTTCACCGTAACCATAGGTTAATCTATGGTCACGCGTAAAAATTGTGACCATAGCCTTATCTATGGTCACGGTAGCCTCTATAGTCACCCTTCCTTAAAACAGTGACCATAACCTTATTTATGGTCATGGTTTTCACCATGACCATAGACTCTATGGTTACCCCTCCTTAAAATCGTGACCATAGCTCTATGGTCACCCCACTTAAAACTGTGACCATAGTCCTATCTATGCTCACCATTTTCACCGTGACTATAACCTCTATAGTCACCCCACTTTAAAACCGTGACCATAGTCCTATTCGTGACCATAGCCTCTATGGTTACCCCTCCTTAAAACCGTGATCATAGCCTTATCTATGGTCACGGTGACTTATCTATGGTCACCCCACCTTAAAACCGTGACCATAGCCTTATCTATGGTCATGGTTTTTACCGTGACCATAGCCTATTTTGTTTTATGAGATTTAATTTTATTTTTTAAAGCATAATCACATCCCAAAATGATGATAATCACAAAATAAATCTAAAAATAAAAAATAATAATCAACAATTAAGATAAGTTGTGATTAAAGTAACCAACTAACATATCAATAAAATCAATAAAATTATATATAAATTAAGTTATAAGTAATAACATTTTTAGATCTATACTACTATATAGTATAAGTAATTCAGCTCCATATGCATTGGGCTGGTCTTAGTCTAATATTATATAATGGGTGCGTGAGTGTGTTGATTGATGGTGTTAAGGTTGTCTATGCATGCACTCGGGAGACCTTGACTGTCTGTAAATGATTTTACCAAACTTCCTCATTGTAACTTTCTGACCTTCCTGGATCATCTTCTCTTTACTCTTTCTTCAAAACTGTTCCATCCTATGGTACCATTCTGCCACAAGATTGCTGCCAGCCTCTTCTTGTTAGGCCTCAAAATGGGAACATGATCGCCACCATAGTAGCTTTTGAATCCAAACACCATTGTTGAGATTTGGCTACCAGAGTCTGTCATGGAAAATACATCAGCAGTTGCACATGCAATAAAGTCCAAAGCAGCAAGCTAAGCTGCATTAACATCAAACCTTCATGGTTAAGTATTAGTAATCATGCTTCAACTGAATTTGAAAATTATTAACATGAATATTTATTACCTGAGAAGAAAATTTCTTAAAAGGTTCAAGTTCATTGGGAGCAACCGAGCAAGGAAATCTTCCTTTGTAATAACATTGGGATAGAGCCTGGTGAAGGGATTCATTCTTGAATCTGCTCCATAAATACCAGAACCAGCCAAGTAAACGTAGGTTCCGCGCTTAAAACCAAGGCCTGCTAGCACAAGTGATGCTTCTTCTGGTGTCAATGGACATCTTCCCATTTTCCTCAAAACCATTGGAGATATAGGGCTACAACATCAATCAGTAGTATATATATATATATATATATATATATATATATATATATATATATATATATATATATATATATATATATATATATATATATGTCACAATACAAGGGCATGTATCAAAACAATTTTTTAAAAAGCATATTGCAGAAACAATCATACCTTGTTGAATTCTTCAAGCGCTCAACAAGAAGAGGAAAATGGCTTTCTCTATAGGCTTGAAGTTTCCTTCTCTCACTCTCACCACCTCCAAACTCACAAAGGGAATAGGCAACCATATCAACTTCAAATCTCAAGTGCAGTGCAAGATACTTGATTGACCCTTTGGCAAAATCATGATCTTTCTTCTTGTCAATGAACTTCCCTAGCAACTGAGTGTCTAACATGCTTCGCGAAGCACTATGCTTTCTAATCCTTCTTACCAATAGCGCACCAACTTCTTGAATTTTCAGAACAAACTTCAAAGCATGGAAATTGCATTTGCTCGAAACATGCAAATAAACTCAACAACTGTTTCTCAACAAAACCAATTTGGCAAGCACAGGAAATAGCATTGACATGAATTATTTATTGCAGAAGTATTTAACTCACTTGGGGTATATCTCCATTCTTCCTTTCAAAATTAAAGCTCAATGATATGTTCAGCAACAATTCAACATAAGACAACAAATTCATCTCAAATCATAATTTACGACAACAAATTCAACTATGATAGTTTTCAAATCCCTAGTTTTATCAAATTTAACAAATTCAACTATATTTTTATCAAATTTTTTGAAAATTCTCTTGGTTTTACTTTAAATAATTACCTCTTTTAAAATTTCTAAACTCAAAACAAATTCTAAATATAAAACTAGTCATATTAACCATCTCTTAGCCACATAATTAATTCTTAATCAAAACATCAACTCGTAATCACTTTAATACATTCATAAACTAATAGTAAAAGTAAAAGATTCAATTCAACATACAAGCAAGTCATAATAAGACACAACAAAATCACAAGAAAATAAAATAAGCAAACTTTTCAGAGTAATTCAGAAACACATCCAGCTTCAATCATAATTTAGAGTAATCACCACAACTAACTTTTCTCAAATATATTTCATTCAATAATTAACTTATCATATTTCAATTTAATGACAATTAAGCAACCTTACACTCCCAATTTTGTATCTAAACCTAGAACTCTTCCAATATCACAATTCCAACTTCCATTTCATTAAACACAGTTATTAGAATTAGTAGTATAGTTCCAAGAATTCGGAATCAATAATTCACAAAATTACACATACATATTCATAATAGTTCATCAACTTCCAACAACATTTCAAGCATACCCTCATCATCATCAAATCATATAACCAACAGAAATCATCATCTTCAAACACAGCTACAAATCAATCTCATCACAATTTTATCACATTCAACCATATTCACAATCATCAACAATCTCAATTTTATCAATTTTCATTAATTAACCAAATAAGACATTTATAAATTATTTGCAGTTACTCACTAAATTTTATTGGCATTCATAAATTAAAACAGTTAATTTTAAAATAAATCCCCTACCTTAAATAACCAGAACTCAAAGAATTCGTTAACCACGACAAATTCCTTTTTTCTTTCTCACAACAGCGGTAGCCTCAAACAAAACCAGCAGCAGCCACAACAGTTCCAAAACCAATACAAGTTACAATAGCAATTTTGAAGCAAAGTGGCAGAACTAAAATAAGAATATGTGACTAGGATTAGAACAAGAACGTGGCAAAGGAACAAGTTTAAAGCAGAACAAGAATGAGTGTTACAGTTTTAGAAATGGAGGAATCGAAACCAGAATAAGAAGGCTGATGCTGTCTTCGACCTGATGGCGGTGCACGATTCACCAGCGACCATGGCTGCAACAGTGAGGACAGTGCCTCCTCTGGCTCGCACGGTTCTGTCTCCCTCTCTCCCTCTCTCCCTCGTGTCGTTCTCTTCTCCACGGTGGAATCCAACAGGGACGGCGATGACACCAACTGCGACGGGTTGGCTGCGATGGAATTGAACCCTTGGCGGCAAGACGCAACGGCTTTCAACGTATGACTCCTTTCCTCTCGGACACGTCACAGCGGCGACAACTCATCGGCGGTAGCGGCTTCCTCTGGCCTCCTCTCCACTCGGACGCGTCACCCCTAAAATTGTGACTATAGACCCTTTTAAGTCACCCTTTCAAGTCACCCTTTCGAAAAATCGTGACCATAGACCCTTTTAGGTCACCTCTCAAAACCGTGACCATAGACCCTTTTAGGCCACCCCCCAAAATCGTGACTAAAGACCCTTTTAGGCAACCCTTTCGAAAAACCGTGACCATAGACCTTTCTAGGCCGCCCCCAAAACTGTGACCATAGATACCTTTAGGTCACCTCCCAAAACCGTGACCATAGACCATTTTAAGTCACCTTCCGAAATTGTGGCCATAGACATATTTAGGTCACCCCTGAAAACCGTGACCATAGACCCTTTTAGGTTACCCTTTTTTAAAAAATCGTGACCATAGACCTTTTTTGGTTACCCCTAAAAACCGTAACCATAGACCCCTTTAGGCCACCCCAAAACCGTGACCATAGACCCTTTTAGGTCACCCTCAAAACCGTGACTATAGACCCCTTTAGTCGCCCTTTACTCTATAATCACCCTTTTTTTTACTGTGACCAAAGAAACCGTGGCCATAAGCCCAAAATGTTGTAGTGATTGTGTATCATATTTGTTTTCGTTGACCATACATAAAATTAATGATATAGAATTATTAATTTTGATTTTAGTTTGACTGATTTTAATTTTAATAAACTTTTTAAGATGATGAAATAAATATATTAACAAATATATTATTTTTATTCACAATTAGACGAGATGTGAGGCTCATTTAATAAATTAACATATGAAATAGAAGACACAAATTAAAAAAAAAAATTTGTTACATCCTTATCATTAGCTTGTTCTAAATAATAATGCTTTTTCTATTATTATTATTACTTTTGCTTCTCATGCAGGTTTATTAGCGATCTCATATGGTGCCGTCCTAGCTAGCTTCTCTTTCTTTAAATATTTGGTCATGAGATATAACTCAACTTTTGCAGCCATGAACAACCGTCAAGGTAACACATACATCATGCTATTGCCTACTATGTCTCATATTACTCTTGATTTTATGACTTATATATGCTATTTGTTCATTTTCAATTTTTTTACAATGAAAAGTTCAGAAACAATCTTTTTTATCAATAATTTTTAATATTTTTTATTTTTTAAATTTTTTATCATAAAATTAAAATTAAATTAATAAAAAAAGACAAATATCCTCTCATTTAACATTCTTTGCATTTTATTGTCAGTCATCTTTCAGTCTTAATCTTTATCTTCTTCGTGTTTAGCTCTCAAATATACACCCAATATCATCAGTCTCATTCAATCTTTTTCAATTCTCGTGCTGCTCTACTTTAGTTCTGTGTAAAGTTATTTTCTGCTTTTCTACTCAATCCTTTTTGCGTCTATTTTTTTTTGTTTATCTTGTCATCGCCTGTTTTGCATAATCTCATTGTGCCTCTACTTTGTTTTCCGTTGTCACTGTTACTGTTTTATTGTTATTGAAGCTTACATCTTTTTAGATATGTTTTTGGGAGCTTTCTTCGGTGGGGAAAGAATAATCTAGACCTTGAAGGACCAGGTTATAAATTTAAATAATAAAAAAATATATAGGTTGGTTCACAAATAAAGCAGAATAACGGTTGAGAGGAATTTGAAAAAAGTTTAGAGTTTCTTATTACAAGAAAGCACCAACGGCGCGTCATGGTGGAGGAGATCTGTACAGTGTCATCTCGGCGTCGTCTTCCCTGGCAAGTTCTGCCGCTTGATCTGCTTTTGCTCCGGCGGATGTGAAGCACTCAGAGCACAGTTTGGGCGTGGACTCAGTGCCGCTGACTGAGGAGATATGAGAGAAGAGCAAAACAAAGAGATTCAGAGAGGAGAGAGAGCTCGCCTCGCCGTCATCGTTGCCGTCGCCACCACAGTTCATCGCCTCTCCAGATCTGCTCACAACGCCCAAGCCTCTGAGGATGTTCCATTACAACCTCCTCGACGAGACGCAGAACAAGCTCGATTATATCCTCTCTCTCTCTCTCTCTCTCTCTCTCTCTCTTTCTGTTGAGAACTTCCTCAAGTACCGCCTCTATATTCTCGTCTTCAAGTACGGCATGGCCAAGTTCATCCATCAGTGCATATTAGGTCTTTTTACATCTTTTCACCAATTTTTCCTCAATTTAGGGTTTTTAAATTCCTAATTTTCTATCACTCATGCTTCTTTGTTTTTTTGTGCTTACTTTAAAGTTTAGAATCTAATTTCTTAAACATTCAAGTAGCTCAAAATTTTAGTCTGATCTCTTTAATTTGTTGGTTTAATTTCTAGGCTTTTGATAAATTATTTAATTATGTATCTAGCTTGGTTCAAATGATTGTAGGTAAATGATGATTCCAAAAAGTGACACAAATTTTACTGTGAGCAGCTTTTTCACAGGCTACAGAGGAAGTTCATTGAGCTGGAGGCTCTGGAGAAAATCATACAGGAAAGAATAGGTTTGTTACTTATTTTGGACATCGCACATGTTTATTCAAATTGAGAATTGCTAGTGAAAATAAAATCAGTAAACCTTGTCCCCAATCTGATTTATTCAGATTAGAGCATTCATTCAAGTGTGTGCTGTGTTTTGATTCTTCCATATTCAATAACCTCTCTGATTTGAACTTGGTAATTATAAAAAAAGGTGACAATGATTTATCAGGCCTGATAAACATTGAAAAGGGTTACGATTCTCGAGTAGTGGGTTTAGAATGGCGGAACTCTTAGCTACAATAAATTGCTAGTTGTTATCAAGCAACTTAGGTCACGCAAAAGATATAAAAATGCCCTTGAGGTATTATCATCATCATCATCATCATTAATTACTACTTAGGATATACTTTGTTTGTCTGGTTATAATTAAGATTGTTTTATTTAATTTGTTTAAAAAAGTAAACACTGCTTCTTTCAATGTATATATGTGAATATTAATGTAAATGTTATTAGAAATCTAATGTTAATGTATATATCTGATTTAAGATGGATTAGTCCTTGTCCTGTCGGTCTGAGATGTTAATGTATATATCTGTTGAAACTGTCTGCCTGTTATTTTGTTCCAAGTTCACAGTGAATGGAATCAGCGTATTTATCAAACATTAAGGGTCCCAAAAACACAAATGAACCGAAATTAATACACTGGATGAACAAAAAAAGTGCATATATCAATATAGCAGAGAGTTAAATTTTAAGAAATATTGCTATCAGTATTCAGTTTTAGAAACATCTGAACTCTTTGACATAACAGAATAAATTGACTATTCAATAAACAAAAAAGTGACTATTCAATAAAGAATTTCAGAAAGCTAATATCAAACACAAAAAAAGTGACTATTCAGAGTTGGAGATATCTTGGATTTTCACCTCCCCTCTCTACTGCATACGATTAGTTAATTCTTAATCTTGTCTTCCTTCCGAGTCGTGTTCCTTATTTTGGTAGAAAAACCGACAAATTTGGAATAATTTTTGGTGTCTTGAAAGTCATCCCGACCTTTGGGACAAATTGTTCATCCACAACATACCTGGTCTGCATAATGAACCAAACATGTTATTAAGGTGAAACAATTGTATAGTATTAAATGAACGGAACCTTATCCATTATATAAAATCAGGTTCAAAACAGCTTTCTGTATAATAAACCGAACACGGTATTAAGGTGAAACAATTGTATAGTACTAAATGAACAGAATATTATCCATTATATAAAATCAAATTCAAAACAACTTTCTGCATAATGAACCGAACACCTTATTAAGGTGAAACAATTGTATAGTACTAAATGAACGGAACATTATCCATTATATAAAATCAAATTCATAACACCTATGTCTACAATTTAGAGATTATCAATTCAATTCAATTTAGAACACCTGCATTCATTCAATTCAATTCAATTTGATTGAAAAAATAATCCAAACATCGTTCACTTTATTCGTTCAGAAGAATAACCCAAATCACTCTCATTCAACTGATTTGAAGTTGAATCATTCATTATTTTGATAGCCTATTGAAATCCACAGATCGAAGAAGAAAACGAAAAAGAATAGCAAGAAGAACAACGAGCAACAGAGAAGAAAAAAGAAGAAGAACGACGAGCAGCAGAGATTACAGATCTAAAAATTACAATGCAAATCGTTAACGTTGAAGAATGTTTACGTTGAAGAAGAAACTTTACGTAATTCTGTTACGTTAATAGGAGGAAAAAGGGGGAGCGCGTATATTCACAAAACTTGGGGGGAGGGGAGGCACGTCTAATAAAAAGAACTTGGATGACTTGATTAGGTTTTTTGTATGGATGTGAAGCATTATTGTATTATTATATATTACTAATTTTACAATAAAAATGTGCCACATGTTACTTCCTCATTACAATTGAAATCAAATCTTTCCCTCCAAAATTAAAGGGTTCTCTCTTCTATTCCTTTGACAATTTCTCTATCTTTCTTATTCCTTCACCCACTCTATATCTCTTATATATCATTAAAAATGACTAATTCTAAATTTGACAATCAAAATCTATATATATATATATATATATATATATATATATATATATATATATATATATATATATATATATTAAGTATAACTAAAATTAAATTAAATTTAAAATTGAGATATAACTATATTATATTATTTAATAACCAAAATATACCACATAATACTCTTTCATTAATATTAAGAGGCAATATTTTTCTTCAAAATTAATAAATTTTATTTCTCCATCCTCTTATTTACATTTCTCTCATTTTCTATTTCTCTCTGTCCTTAACATTTTATATATAACTTATAATTTATATTTTATATTACTAATTTAATAAATTAAAATATGTCATGGGATATTCTTTTATTATAATTAAAATTAACAAACTTCATCTTTCCTTCTCCTTTTTCTTTATCTTTCTCTCTCTCTCTCTCATTTTCTATCTCTCTATCTTTCTATTCTACAAAAAATAAAATTAATAAAATAAAATAATTAAAAAAATCCAATAATATTATTCAAAAAAATATATTATTATTATTATTATTATTATTATTATTATTATTATTATTATTATTATTATTATAATATATTTTTTTAATTTTTTTATTAAATTTCAAAATTTCATCATTTATCTTTTTAATTTATATTTTCATTTCTCTTTCTTCAAATATTTATTACATATAATTTAGAGAGAATACTAATGTTGTGATTAATAATTAGAATTAACATTCAATTGTTTAAAAATTAATTTTGAGTAATACAAATTAAAACCTAATTATATATATAGAAAAATATTATTTTTAAATAACAAGCATAAAAATTAAATATTTTTATTTGTACAATAAACTTAACACCTAATCAAAATATAAAAATATACACATTAAATTCTTTTAAATTTTAGATAATGAATGTTAACATTAATTATTAATAAAAAATTAAACTCTTTCATATAAAAATAATAAATAAAAAATTTATTATTTAATTTTTTTATCTATAAAGACCTTGATTTTTTTAGCCAATAAAAACCTTTAGCCTCTACAATTTTTTTATAAAAATAATTTAATTTTATAAATTTTTTTTATCATAATCTATAATATTAGAATAAAATTAATATAATTTTAAAAAATTTATATTACGAATAAAAATACTAATTTTTTTTTGTGACAATAAAAATACTAATTAGTAATATATAATGGATATTCTCTCGTACTCACCTGTAGTATACAAATATCTACAAATTTTACACCCTGTGATCTAATATAAATGGTTGCATTGTGCCGTACCATTTTACAACCCTCTTATCATCATAATGTTTCATTATACAAAATAGTATTGGATCTGTGTGTTATACAGAACTAAAATAAATTAATTTCTATATAAAAAATTGTATAATAAAAAATTTTAAAAATTAATATTAAAATTATTTTCATTAATTTATTTAAAAAATATATATATTTAACTAGAATTACTTACATAAACTAATTGTTTATATGTAAACTAATTGTTTATTTTTGTAAGCTAAAAGTAATTTATGATATTGGCTTTTTTTAACGCATTCTCTAATTTCAAGAATAAACATCTCTTTTAAAAAAAATTATAATTATTTAAATAGATATCATCAACTACATTTATTCATATAAAAAGAATATTAATAATAATATCAATATATGAATGCAATTGTAAGAAGAAACAGCATTGTACTTATATTTGTAACTATAGATAACAAAATTTGAAGATTAAAGTATATCAACTATTGTATAAAATTAAATAATTAATTTGAGAATTTAAATATGGCTTCAAGTAAATATTAATATGTTAATAATGATTATTTTCAAGAATTAGAAAACTAAAGTATAGACTTTGTGAATAAAAACTTAACATTTATAAAAAATTATACAGAATGTGTTGCACATGTAACACAACTGGATTAAAATCATACATCTAAACAATCACGTCCTCTTGCATGTACACCACTTATCAATAAGGTTTTGGATTTAGCAGTCCTCTCTACGAAAGGGTTAAGAGTAGTATTAAACCATTCTTCTACCTTAGCCCATGACAACAACAAAGAAGTCTCACAGCCCACAAATTCAGCCCAACAGAATACATAAATTCAATTATAATTTTAGTCTTTATTATCTTTATCTTATCTTTAGTTGTTCTTATCTTCTTATCTTATCTTTATTTGCTTTTATCTTTTATAAGACAATGCTCTATATATATGTAGTCACTTCAGTACAATTCAATCAATCAACAATCAATAAAAGTTCTTTTCTTTGCTTTTCCTACTCTTTCACAATTTTATTATGGTATCAGAGCTTGGGTTGGAGAGAGAAATTGGGTCATTTGTGTGAACCAAAGGAAAGACTAATTCATCAAATACAACATTTCGAGAAATTTCAATTCTTTTGTCATCCAAAAGATAAATGATATATCCTTTAAAACCATTTTGAAAACCAATGAAAACACCTCTTTTGGCTCTTGGATCAAATTTTGATCTATTTGTCATTAGGGTAGACACAAAACATAAACAACCAAAAACTCTAAGGTCATGATAATTTGGTGGATGATTAAATAAAATCTCAAATGGTGTTTGAAAATTAATTGCAGAAGATGGAACTCTATTAAGCAAATAAACGGCATGTTTAACAGCATAAGACCAAAAAGATAATGGTAAATTAGATTGAAACATAAGAGCACGAGCTATATTTAAAATATGTTGATGCTTGCGTTCTACCCGTCCATTTTGTTGAGGGGTTTCAACACAACTACGTTGATGAATAATTCCCTTGGAAGCATAAAAATCATGTAAAATAAATTCTGGTCCATTATCGGAACGGACAGTTTTGACTTTAGAGTTGAATTGTGTTTCAACTAAAGTAATAAAATTCTTTACATGATTTTGCACTTCTCCTTTTGATTTTAACAAAATAGCCCATGTAAAGCGACTAAAATCATCAACGATAGTTAAGAAATATTTATGATTATGAATAGAATTTTGTCGAAACGGGCCCCAAATGTCAAAATGTAATAAATCAAAAATTGCATTAGCTTTATTAAAACTTTGAGAAAATGAAAGTTTCTTCTGTTTAGAAAAATGACAAATATCACAAGTTTTATCATAATGCATAGAAATAAAAGGAAATTGCTTATGTAAATAATTAAGTCGTTGTTCAGAAAGATGACCCAAACGAAAATGCCATAACTCGGATGGTGTAATGGTTGATTTTGTTTTGATAGTATGAATGGAATGTGAAGTTGATGGAGTATGAGTGAGAGTATTTTCAACAACATACAAGCCTTCTCTCATTCTACCAAAGCAAATCGTCCTCAAAGTGTTGGTCTGTAAAGTGCAAGAAGAAGATGAAAAAGTGAGTTGACATTGAAGATTGGAAGTAATTTTGGATATGGAAATAATGTTAAAATTAAAGTAAGGCAGATAAAGAACATCATGAAGGATTAAAGATGAAGAAAACTGCACAACACCCTTATAGGAAGCAGTTACTTTAGTGTTATTTGGTAAGTGAATGATAATGGGAGAGATTTTGTAATATGAAATAAACCAAGATAAGTTTGATGCAATATGGTCTGTGGCACCAGAATCAATAATCCAAGAATTTAAAAAGGTATTTTTGTTGGAAAAATTATTTAAAATAGAAAATGTGTTTGAAGAACAAAGATAATGAGTACTCGGATTAGGCAAAAACCCATTTTGATTTGATGAACCATTATCTCTATATTCTGAAGAGGGAGACTCGGTCTTTTTGAGAAGTGCTATGAGAGCTTGTTGTTGGGCTAGTGAGAGGTCCAAAATTGGGTTTGGATTCGGCTGATGGGTATGCCCTTCAACATGACCTAGGGCTGCCCTCTCATCATACACTGGAGGGGCGATTGAAGGAGTGGCGGCGGCGACAGCAACGGAGTGATGTGGACTACCAGAGTGACGTGGATGCCCTGGTGGGAACCCGTGCTTCGAATAACATACTTCAATCGTGTGGCCACTACGACCGCAATGCGTACAGAACTTAGAGGAACTACCACGTCCCGCGCTGGAGGGAAAACCACCGCGACCCTTGCCGGAGGAAAAGCGACCGCGACCGCGACCTTGTGAGGGGTGCCGCGAATCGATGGCGGCAGTGATGGAACGTGGATTTTGCTTATCTCAGAGAAAATATTGTCTTGATCTTTTGGAGGATTCTGGTTTATTAGGTGCTAAACCTGCCTCTGTTCCAATGGATAGTTCCACAAGATTATATCAAGACAAAAGTCCCTTGCTATCTGACCCTTCTGTGTATCGCCGTTTAGTTGGGCGTCTTATCTACCTTACCACTACTCGACCAGACATCATGTATGCCACTCAACAATTAAGTCAATTTATGGCAACTCCTACTGAATCTCATCTTCAAGCTGCCAAGCATGTGTTACGATATCTAAAAACTAGCCCCGGCAAAGGAATTTTTTTTTCAAGAAAATCAGAAATTCAGCTTCTCGGCTTCAGTGACTCTGATTGGGCCGGATGTCCTGACACTCGGCGATCTTTAACAGGCTATTGTTTCTTCTTAGGTAACTCTTTAGTCTCTTGGAAGACCAAGAAACAAACCACCGTTGCCCGCTCATCCACTGAAGCAGAATATCGTGCACTTGCCAACACAACTTGTGAACTTCAATGGATAATAAATCTGTTACAATTTTTACGTATCTCTCCTATCCGACCACCAGTTTTATATTGTGATAATCAAAGTGCTCTTCATATTGCTGCTAATCCAGTTTTTCATGAACGGACCAAACATTTAGAGGTCGATTGTCACTTGGTTCGACAAAAAGCTCAAGCTGGAGTGATGAAACTTCTCCCCATTCCTTCTTCTGGACAATTAGCTGACATCTTCACAAAGCCTTTGTCTCCTCAACCCTTCCATCTTAATCTCAATAAGCTTGGAGTTCTCGATATCTTTCATCCTCCAGCTTGCGGGGGGCATATTAAACCATTCTTCTACCTTAGCCCATGACAACAACAAAGAAGTCTCATAGCCCACAAATTCAGCCCAACAGAATACATAAATTCAATTATAATTTTAGTCTTTATTATCTTTATCTTATCTTTAGTTGTTCTTATCTTCTTATCTTATCTTTATTTGCTTTTATCTTTTATAAGACAATGCTCTATATATATGTAGTCACTTCAGTACAATTCAATCAATCAACAATCAATAAAAGTTCTTTTCTTTGCTTTTCCTACTCTTTCACAATTTTATTAAGTAGTCTTTTTTAAAATATTTATACTTTATACTCTGCTCCATATTTTTTTGTATATGTAAAAGTTCTTTTTTTTTTTTTTTCTAATATTTCAATTTGGACCCACATTTTCTTCTCCTTTAGGTGATGTGAAGGAAGAGGTGTTTTTGTTCATTTTAATATCAACTCACTGCATGCCAATCTACAACACAAGAAAGAGAACAATAAAAATGAACCGGTATAGATTATGCGAATCTTATTAAGGATGATGTGATCACTGGAAGCCAAAATCAAGATCAAGAAGTAGTTAACAATTAGTTAGTAGCTGTTATAGTTATGTTAGTAGGTGACTTAGCTTAGTGTTGAATAAGTCAGTGGCATTTGTGTATAAATTAATTGTTCTTGCTGCACTTTTTTTTGCAGATTCATTTGTTCTACTTCCGTTATACATTGTTCTTATTTTTGTCTAACCTAAGCAATCTAAATTTGGAATAATTCTAAATGGTATCACGAGATTCTAGAATATGAATCATGGATTTTTCTTCAGTGAATTTCAATCCTGCAAATTCACATCCGTCTAATTCTGCATACAACAACAACAATGTGATCATCAACAATCTCAATTTTCCACTACACTTTCTAAATTCTCGTCCATTCACACCTATTAATGGAGACAAGCTTGGAGAGTGCAATCACAAAACATGGGAGTAACAAGCCTTAACTGTGATTTGTGGTAAGGACTTAGAAGATCATCTTTATTTTTCAAAAGTTCCTCAACATTATGCTTCTTTAGAAGATCAACAATCTGGTGTTGAATCTGCAGCTTACAAACAATGGCTTTAAGATGACTACAATCTTCAATCATGGTTGTTGGTATCTATTGACACTGATTTCAAGAATAAGATGGTTGAATGTGTCTTTAGTTATCAGATTTGTAACAAGATTGAAGAATATTTTGCTCAATCAACAAAGTATCGTGTTAATAAGCAATTGAAAGTACAACTCAAGAACATAAAAAAACATGGATTATCATCTTCTGATTATGTTCACAAGATCAAAAGTATAGCTGATTATCTTGTAACTCTTGGCTCTCCTTTAACATCAGAAAAACATGTGGATGCTCTTCTTGAAGGACTTAACGAGAAATATTAAATGTTGCTCACTACTGTAACTGCAGATTCTTCCACATTCTTGCAATTTTCAGAATACACAAGACCAGATCAAGTGCATATAAGAAATGTATCAGGTTTACCTATTACCAAAATTGACAATTCTATATGTTATATGCCATAGATTTCAAAAGATACTTTTTATTACAAGATTTAATTTACTCACCTAAAATAACTAAGAATCTTATTTTTGTTTTTAAATTTGCAAAAGATAATGAGGTGTACTTTTAATTTCATGCAAGAATTTACTCGGTTAAATGTGAACATACTAATAAAGTGTTGTTGCAGGGATTTAGAGATGCTGGTATCTAAAGATTTTATAATGTATAGCTGTTTCTTTTATTTCTAACTCAAATAGTTTCACTCAACCTCATAATTTTAGTATATATTTACTCTCTTTGGAGTTGTGACATTTAAGACTAGGCCATTACATATTATGAAGACAGACTTATCTATTATTTTCAATTGTAACATTGCTATTCAGAATAATGACAATTCTCTACAATCTGACATATGTAAAAATCGTATGAATGCAAAAATGTGGATAAAGAAGTAATTGTTAACTACTTCTTGATTTTGATCTTTATCTTGGCTATCAGAGTAAATCATAGGCCAAGCAGGTTGGTCAAAATGGCGGAGTGCATCTGGTTTTATATGCGACAAAAAAGTACCTTTAAAACTTAAAGGTAAATTTTATCGCACCGCTATAAGACCGGCTATGCTGTATGGTACGGAGTGTTGGGCGGCTAAAGGGGAGCACGAACATAAGCTGAGTGTGGCAGAGATGAAGATGTTGAGATGGATGAGTGGTCATACGCGATTGGATAAAATAAGGAATGAAGATATAAGGGAGAGAGTTGGAGTAGCACCCATTGTGGAAAAGATGGTTGAATCGCGTCTCAGGTGGTTTGGACATGTGAGAAGAAGACCGATAGAACATCCAGTCAGGAGGGTGGATGAGATGGAAGATGGATAAAGGGCGAAAAGCAGAGGAAGACCTAAGAAGACCATCCATGAGGTAGTCAAACAAGACCTACATGTAAACGGTCTCTCTGTAGACATGATACATGACAGAGCACAATGGCGTCGTTTGATTCATGTAGCCGACCCCACTTAGTGGGACAAGGCTTTGTTGTTGTTGTATCAATGTACACATCACATTTAATAAATCTCAATCGGTATGAAAAAACTTGATGAGTTTGGAAAACTCTAAATTAATATTTGTGATGTCTAAACATTATTAATTATATTAATTACAAAATTATTAATTTGATTTTCATTTAACCTATGTTAATTAATAATTTTGTGTTGCAGGTTTATTATTGGGCCGAAAAATAAAACAAAAGTTGCAAGCCCAAATCAAAATTTACATTCAACCTTATTGAATGCTTCTATATTATATGGCTGAATTGATTGTTATGTTACTTGGGCCAAATTGATCCATTATTGCTACAAGCCCAAGTTAATCACATTTTGCCATACACCCCAATGCATGATCCGAAAAATAATTCATCAGGAAAGCAAATATTATTGTTTGCCTTATGCCTTCCAACGGATCTCAACTTTTGCCATATGATGGATTTCAAATTCACTCAATTTTCATTAATTGCATGGGAACTATGAGAGAGAAACTGTCATTGATTAGATGGCTTGACTTGATGAGGCATGCTACCTAAAAGCTAAGGGAAGTAAAAGTAAATCATTTTTCTTAATCAATGTATCAATATCCATTGTTTGCTTTTCTTTTCTTCTCTCTCTCTCTCTCTCACTTTCTTCATCTTGTTTCGGTCATTACCCAGCAACCATGGAAGCTACACCTACCCACCAAAAAGAAGATGGAGCAAGCAACAAGACCATCTCAATGATGGCAAGAAAACATAAAAAATATAGTGGCTAAGATCTTTAACCATGAAAGGAAAGATATGGTGATGAGATCTCAACATCTCCATACCAAAAATGGATAAGGAAGATTTCGGCCAGCAAGGAGAAGATCTTGGAGAAGATGGCTTGTCACTGCTTTTGGGTTCACTCATCACAGAAGGTAGTTAGGGTGGCTACGTGAGGGAGGAAGCAAAAGTGGAGCAGAAGAAGCCATCATCATCATGAAGCATCAAGGGCCAGAAATCCATCTTGGAGAGCAAGCCAAGGATGGAGCGCTCGGATTGATGAAGAGTGATGACCAAGGAAGGACTAGAGGTAATTGCATGTTGGGTTTTGCATGGGTTATCTCTTCTCTCTCTCTTGCCGAACCGGTTCTGTTTCTTAGAGAAGAAGAAGTTGGCTTAGTTTTTTAGCTTCAAATGTGGAGGCTTCCCTCTTCTATAAAAAGAGAGAACAACCACGGTTTGAAGCAAGGAGAAAGTGTGAGAGTGCAAGGCACAGAGTTCTCAGAGCTACCTGAACTAACAGATTTCTCTTCTCCTTCAATGTATTCTGTTTTGTAATTTTCTGTTTAATTTTGTCATGTCTTGAGTCTCATGGAAAAAGGCAAACAGTGAGGTTTGTATGAAAAAGCCATAGAGCGAAAAAAGGCAGAGAGTGCAAAATTAAAAGAAAAAGCCATAGATGTCCTTAGAGTTTCTTTGTTCATCTATTTTGTGTTTCATGATTCTGTGGGAATCCCCTTGTAAGTTGGGTTAGCACTTTACAGTCTGTAATCAAGAAGATTATAGTGAAATCCCATCATGTTTGTGATGGAGACTGGATGTAGGCTGCACTGCACTTAGTAGCTGAACCAGGATATATCTGGGTGTAATTTTCTCTCTTCTCTACTACATTTCTGTTTCTACTGCACAGGAGCAAAAACAAAAAATATCTCGTATCAAGTGACGAGACAAAAAAGAAAAGTCTCGTGGCTAGTCATGAGATAAAAAGACAAAAAGTTTCCAAAATTAGTTTCAAAGGTCAGCAAGTATTATCAAGCAAAAAGGGAGCTAAGATTCAACCTCTTCTCTTAGCCACTAATATCCATCAAAACTTTTTAAAAAAATTTAAAGAGTACATGAATGATTATAATAAAAGAAATAATGTATAAATTATAAATATTTTTTAGAAGACAATAGGTAATTTTTTTAAAAGCAGTTATCAAATCCAAACCTTATAACAAAGAGTAGATATGCATTATATTTTCTTCTTCCCCCGTTTTGAGAAAATTTAAGTTGCTTGATTTTGTTGTTCTAATTTCTAAAACCTAATATATATATCCATCCATTCGTTAAAAGAACTGTTAATTTAAATAAATTAGCAGCACAATAAAAGTTTTATTTATTAAGTAGACTAATGGGTATTCAATAATGCTAGATCTCGTGATTTTTTTTTTCAATAGTATTTAGTAATGTAATATATTGAAAACGTGCCGTTCCAAACAATGCACAACTACTTTTTGTCCCCTTTCAAGTAGATTGCAAACCATTTTTGGATTAGGTAATACATACAAACCTATGTCATTTTCCATTTCAGATAGCAATTTATGGATCAATAACTAATAATATTATTATTAGGGTTGAATACAGAAGGGATCCGAGTGTGGAAACAAATGAACTATGATCAGAATAAACGACTTTGTTGAATTTCATCGCATAACCCTGCATCGATTAGAATAAGTATAGAAAATCATCTTTTAATTAGTTAATTTTTATTTTAAAATTCATTTTTTTATTTTTATTTTTTAAAATTTAAAATTTTAGATTGAAGATTGAAAATTTAGTATTTAAAATGTAAAATAAAAAATATTTACAAAAAATTAGCTAATATTAAATTATTGATTAAAAAAAGTTAACTACTCTTTAATAATTAAATTCTATTATATTGTTTAATAAAATTTGCTAGAATGAATTGCATCAAGTAGAGCCACCACTGATCCATATACTAGAGAGTTATCTTAATCTATTAAAGTATTTAGCTATTTAAATACATAAATATTTTTTTATTAAGTAAAGATAATAGCTAAAATATTAACACATTATATTAAATAATTTAATTAAATATATAAAATCATCTTAATTATCAATTTATTATTATTTTTATATAAAAAATATTTTTAAGTAAGCAGTCAAACTCCAATTAACGTAATAGCTCTCTTATGATAGTTCAAGTAGTTGTCCTTGACAGCATCTACGAAAATGAAATCGAACTTCTCGGCCCCTTGTTATTATTGTACCGGTAATACGAGAAAAAAAAAGTTAGAATATTAATTAATAAATATTAAATAAAATAAATTTTATCGATTTTTAATTAATTTTTTATCAAATATTTCTGTTATTATATTATGCTAAACATAGTATCAGAAAACAAAAAATGAATCACAACTCTCACACTAACTCACATTTTAAGCTAACATGTAAAAATTATTATTTTTTTTTAGTGTGATAGTTGTGATTCATTTTGTGATTCATAGTTTTAAGCTAGCATGTAAAAAAATAAACCACATTTCAAAGAAGTATTTATTTTTTTATTTTTTTAAAAAAATTTTTTTAATAGACAAAAATTATTTTATATTTAAATAAATTTTTTAAAAAAAATTTTAAGTATTAAAAATGTTTTTTATTTTTTAAAGTATTGTTAATTTTTAAAAAATAAATAATTACTTTTTTTAATAAAAATATTTTTTTCAAAAAATTTTATCTAAATAAATTTTAAATAAAATAAAAATATTTTATTTAAAAAAAGTATTTTTTAATTCAAAAAAGTCAATCTAAACCAACACATATAACAAAATAAATAACACATTTTTCAATAATTTGTCAAAAACAGAAAGAACTGCTTCTTCTCAAAAATTAATCTTATGAGCAGGGACGGATACACTTGTATAATTATAAAGGCAAGTATCCTACTAAGATTTGAAAATATTTTAAGTAATACATAAAAATTATGTATAATTATTTCCATTATGTTATTAAATTTGATTTTATTATTCTGCTTTTTTTATTTTATTTCATGTAATTTATACTTTATTTCCATTATTAAAACCTTTTAGATTCATCATTGCTTATGAGCTACGCCAACTTTTTCAATTATAGGACTAATTCATAATATTTCTAGTTGATGTCCATAGCCAAGATACAATATATTAATAACAAGTAACAAGTTTATTAGCTATTGTTACGGACCACTACAAGCCCAGTCCAACTAGTCGCCGGGTCGAGGCATCACCTCTGATTCCGACCCAAACTATCTCTTACAAAGGAAATCTAACAGGTCGAACAACAACATTCGACCCGGCCGTCGTACGACCTCACCACCTCCGCAACCCAGCACCACGCTTAGCATGCCGGTCGGATCGGCTTTCTCAGGGCAACACCTGGAGCCCCGACCCGATGTCTGAGACGACCAGCTCGCCCCACGTGGACAGGGACAACTCACAAGTATCCTGATCAGTGGACTAGGTCACCTTTAGGCCCGCCCAACACAGTATATAAAGGGAGAGGTCAGCTCTCCCCCCGAGGTACACATCACCTTACTTAATTTGGCTATCTTTTCGTACGGACACTGACTTAAGCGTCAGAGTGTCCTTGCAGGTGGCCATCCCCTCTCGTTCGTTCAACCGCCGGCTTCGCCAGTCTCCCGCTTGAACCCGAAGACCCGTTTCAGGTCACTCCAGGATCTCGCCCCCTTTATCCTTTCACCACCATCCGACCTGACGAGAACATTGGCGCCGTCTGTGGAGATCTCGGAGCAGACATGGAGCGGCCCCCCACTTCGGAGAAACTCCGCGAAGGAGGCGGGACCTGCCTGAGCAGGGCAAGTTCGACACCCCGTGCCGGCGAACATCCACGATCCTCCGTTCAGCCGAACCAACAAATCTACACCAAAACCCCCGAAAGATGTCCCTTTGGAGGAACGGGGGCCAACAACGCTAAGATTATGCAAGAACTCAGACATAGAGTACAAAACCTTGAGCGAGAGCTGGCAGCGAGGGGCCGATCCCACGGCGACGCCGGCCGATCTCGCACCCGCACTCGCTCCCCCTCCCGAGGACACGATAGCCGAGAAAGGAGCCTAACAAAGCGCGACGAGGCGCATACACAGGCGACCTCCCGATCTATCCAAAGCAGGTCCGAGAGCCGCTGGGAGTCCCAGAGAGGGAAAGCCAAGAAACAACAGGATCCTATTATCATGGGAGCCACTCCTTTCCAACCATCAAGCCGACGGACATGAGGTACGACGGGACTAAGGATCCCCAGGAGCACATCACAGCCTTCGAAGCAAGGATGAACTTAGAGGGGGTAGGCGACGCGGTCAGATGCCGAGCATTCCCTGTGATGCTAGCCGGCCCAGCGATTCGATGGTTCAATGCCCTCCCACAAGGATCCATCACAGCTTTCGTGGACATCTCCCAAAGCTTCCTGGCTCGGTTCACGACGCGCATAGCCAAGGCAAAACACCCAATCAACATGCTGGGAGTTACCCAGAAACCCGGGGAGCCGACCAGGAAGTTTCTAGACAGATTCAACGATGAGTGTCTAGAGATTGATAGCCTTACGGACTCAGTCGCTAGTCTCTGCCTAACAAACGGCCTGCTAAATGAGGACTTTAGGAAGCACCTCACTACCAAGCCTGTCTGGTCCATGCAAGAAATTCAAAGCGTGGCCAAGGAATACATCAATGATGAGGAAGTGAGTCAGGTCGTAGCAGCCAATAAAAGGCAGCTCCCAAACCCCTCAGCTCGGTAGGCCTCCCAGGTCGATAGATACAAGGAAGCCCCCCGGGACGGCACCCTAGGCAAGCAACCCAGGCAACTCCCACGGGTGGGAAGGTTCACGAACTACACGCCACTCACGGCACCCATAGTGGAAGTTTACCAACAAATTGCGGACAAAGGAATCCTATCCAGACCCAGACCATTGAAAGAAAGAACATGAGGCAACAAAATCCTCTACTGCGATTACCACAACGGGTTCGGCCACAAGACCCAAGACTGCTTTGATCTCAAAGATGCTTTAGAGCAGGCCATAAGAGATGGAAAACTGAGCGAATTCTCCCGGCTCATCAGAGAGCTGAGGAGGCGGGAGCGCGAACGCTCTGAAGAAGATCATAGCCGAACTGTTAAGCCAAGACAGGAATCCATAAGGGACACTAACAACCCCCCGACCTTCGTGGTCAACATTGTGGTCGGGCGCGACAGCCCTCCTAAATCCAAGTCGGCAACAAAAAAGGATACACGGATCCTGTCCATTTCAACGGAAGGTCCCACCATCAACAAGGGACCACCCACGATATCCTTTGGCCCGGAGGATAAATGGTTTCACGACCTCCCCGAGAACCCCCCCATGGTGGTTACAGCAATGGTCGGCACAGGATTAGTCAGATGAATCCTCGTCGATACCGGAGCCAACTCCAATATCCTATTCAGAAACTTATTCGACGCCATGGACTCAGAGAGTCTGACATCAAAAATCACCAGCACGGGGTCATGGGACTCGGGGATAACTACATAAAATCCGACGGGATGATCTCCCTCCCAATATGCCTTGGAACCGACGACACCAAGAAGTCAGTTATGGCAGACTTCGTAGTCCTCGGAGACTCCACAGCATATAATATCATCCTGGGAAGAAAGACCATCAACAAACTCTCAGCCGTAATATGCACTAAATTCCTAACAATGAAGTTCATAACAGACAAGGGAACAGTTGGCTCCATAAGGGGAGATTTAGAAGCGGCGGTCGCTTGCGACAACGCCAGTCTCTCCTTAAGGAAAGAATCTAAGAAGGCAGCTGGCGTGTTCTTGGCAGACCTGGATGTCAGGATGGAGGACAAGCCGAGACCAGAACCAGAGGGGGACATGGAAAATTTTCAGATAGGAAAGTCGGCAGACCAGTTTACCTTTGTAAACAGGAATCTGCCCCCCATGAACTTAAGGGCTCCCTTATGGACGTTGTAAGGGAAAACGGCAACCTCTTCGCGTGGACACCATCAGACATGCCGGGGTTGGATCCCGAGGTCATGTCCCACCGGCTAGCCGTAAAACCTGACGCCAGACTAGTGGCCCAGCGGCGAAGAAAGATGTCTCAAGAAATGGCTGACGAAGTCGCCAAGCAAACAGCCGGGCTACTAGAAGCAGGATTCATCAAAGAACTCGAGTATTCAACATGGCTATCCAACGTCGTCCTAGTCAAGAAAGCCAGCGGAAGATGGAGAATGTATGTTGATTACTCTGATATGAATAAAGCATGCCATTAAGACTCTTTCCCCCTCCCCAACATCGACACCTTGGTCGACTCGGCGGCATGATATCGTTTTCTCAGCTTCATGGATGCCTACTTTGGCTATAACCAGATCCCAATGCACCGACCTGACGAGGACAAAATGGCATTCATAACACCAGGAGGTACTTATTGCTACAAAGTAATGCCCTTTGGGCTAAAGAACACAGGAGCCACCTATCAAAGATTAATGAGCAAGGTCTTTCATGACCTCATCGGCAAGACAGTAGAAGTGTACGTCGATGACATCCTGGTGAAAACAGCGGAGTAGAACAAACTAATAGACGACCTCCAAGCCGTCTTCCAAGCACTGGGAAAATTTAAAATGAGGCTCAACCCACTCAAATGCGCATTCGCCATGGAAGCAGGGAAATTCTTAGGGTTCATGATAACACAAAGAGAGGTGGAGGGCAACCCAGACAAATGCGAAGCCGTCCTTAAAATGGCAAGCCATGGGTGCGTCAAGGATGTGCAACGACTCACCGGGAAACTTACGGCTCTATCCCGGTTCCTCGGTGCCTCGGCAGAAAAGGCCATCCCATTCTTCAACCTAATGAAGAAGGGGATCACCTTCGAGTGGACCCCAGCGTGTGAAGAAGCGTTCGGCCACTTCAAAAAGATACTCTCAGACCCTCCCGTACTCAGTAAGCCTAAAGAAGGGGAGCCCCTGTACTTATACCTAGCTGTAACCACACAAGCAATGGCGACAGTCCTTGTCCGAGAAAAAGACAAGACTCAACGCCCAATATACTTCATCAGCAAAGTACTCCAAGGAGCGGAGTTAAAGTACACCAAGTTGGAAAAATTGGCCTACGCCCTATTGACCTCATCCAGAAGACTAAAGCAGTACTTCCAAGGGCACGTGATCATCCTGAGAACCGACCAAGCCATTCGGCAAGTCCTCCAGAAACCTGACCTCGCGGGAAGAATGATGGCATGGGCGATAGAGCTGTCCCAATATGACTTACAATACAAACCTAGGCAGGCAATTAAAGCCCAAGCCATGGCAGATTTTCTGGTAGAAGTCACAGGGGAGGCCCCCGACATACCGAACACATGGTGGAAGCTCTACGTTTACGGAGCATCCAACCAAACATTCGGAGGGGCTGGAATCATTCTTGAAAACTCGACAGGAGTAGCTTATGAACAATCGATCAAGTTCGATTTTCCAGTCTCCAATAACCAGGCAGAGTACGAGGCCTTGATAGGAGGGTTAATGTTAGCCAAAGAGGTTGGAGTGTCGAGGGTGGAAGTTAGTAGTGACTCCCAGAACGTCACCTCTCAAATAAACGGCAGCTACCAAGCCAGGGACGCACTACTGGAAAAATACCTGGAAAAAGTAAAGGAGCTATGCAAAGGCTTTGAGGAAGTCATAATTCAGCATGTCCCTAGAAAAAGGAATGCCCGAGCCGACCTCGTCTCCAAGCTAGCAAGCACCAAACCTGGGGCAAAGAACAAATCCTTAATCCAGGGACTGGCAACCGAACCAGCAATCATCTTATGCGCAAGCCAAACTCCAAGCTCCCTCTCATGGATAGACCCTATCTTCCGATACCTGGAGCACGGAGAAACGTCCCTAGACGAGAAAGAGGCACGGGCCATAAAGAGGGAAGCTCCCAAATACGTGATCATACAGGGGCAATTATACAACCGAGGACTCCACCAACCCCTACTCAAATGCCTACGCCCCGACCAGACGGACTACATCCTAAGCAAAGTCCACAAGGGGTGCTGTGGCCACCATATTGGAGGAAAGTCGCTAGCAAGAAAAATCATCCGAGCAGGATATTACTGGCCCACAATGATGACGGACGCCCAGGAGTTCATCAGAAAATGCAAAAAATGCCAGAAAAATGCTAACTTCCACAAAGCACCACCCAAAGAACTCAACCCGATGATGGCCCCCCGACCTTTCGCCCAATGGGGAATTGACCTCTTAGAACCGTTCCCCCCTGGGCCTAAGCAAGTGAAATACTTGATAGTAGTCATAGACTACTACACTAAATGGGTAGAAGCAGAATCATTAGCTCGCATATCTTCAGCGAATTGCCAAAAATTTATGTGGAGGCAAGTGGTCACCAGGTTTGGAATCCCAGAAATCGTCATGTCGGGCAACGGGACACAATCCACTGACAAGAAGTTCAAAGGATTCCTAGAAGGGCTGGAAATCAAGCAAAGATTCTCCTCAGTCGAACATCCCCAAACCAACGGCCAGGTGGAGGCAGCTAACAAAGTTATCCTGAAAGGGCTAAAGAAGCGACTTGAGGGGAAAAAAGGCTCATGGGCAGATGAGTTAGCTTCAGTCCTATGGTCTTACAAGACCCACCCCCCAATCATCCACCGTTGAAACCCCTTTCTGACTCACATACGGGGTCGACGCAGTCATCCCAGTCGAAGTCGGGGAACCGAGTCCAAGGTTACTCCTCGGAGGAGGAAATGAAGTAATCGAAAAAGATCTGGTCGACGAGACAAGGCAAATGGCGCATCTAACAGAAACAGCAATAAAGCAAAGGATAGGCCTAAGGTACAATGACAAGGTGCTAAAAAGAAGCTTGGGAGAAGGTGACTTGGTCTTACGACAGAACGACATAGGGCTGCCAACCCCAGGAGAAGGCAAGCTAGCCGCAAACTGGGAAGGCCCTTACAGGGTAAGAGAAGTCCTCGGCAAAGGTAGCTACAGGTTGGAGATGTTAGATGAAAGCGAGGTACCGAGAACATGGAACATGGCAAACCTAAAGAGGTTTTACTCATAAGAAGAAGCAACCACGCGATCTGACGACCGCACTCCCTCCCACTAATTCCCTTTGCATCCCTTTTTACTATCTTTCGCTCAATTATGTATTACATCACTTCTTTGTTTAAAAGTTCTATAATACGTATATAATGAATGTCTTTTTGCAAGATTCACATCAAAATGACAAAACGGCAAAAAATAAACGGTCAACCTAACGGAAACCCGAGACTGATCACCCCGGGAACCAAAGGGACCCAAAGCAAAAAGCGGCTCCGCGACAAGCAATAAAAATGGTAAATATCATAAAATGGTAAACCAAAAGGCCGCGACGGCCCGAGTAAGCAAAAAACAAATAATGAAAGTAAGGCCACGACGGCCTGAGAAAGCAAACAATAAACAGAAAACGGCCTAATATAGATAAAATGCCAAAATGTTCGTTACAACTGAAAGGCACCTTAAACAGGCCTAGAGGTAAAAACAAATTACAAAAATAAAAGGCAAGAAGCATGAAAACTCAAGACTTGAAGATGTTAACAATCTTCCCACCCTCAACAGTCTTGAGAGCTCTAACTTAGAAAAGATCGAGATCGGGAGCCAATACGGCCACCTGAAGCTTGATCCCCTCTTCGGTCAGCTTCACGGCTTCCCGGGCCCCCTTTGCAAGCTCCTTGTTCTTCTTCTTCAAAGCAGGCATCTCCTGACGAGCAGCCTCTGCCGAGCTCTCCGCCAACTTCAGCTTTTCCTCCAAATCCTTGACCTTCTTCTCAGCAGCAGTAGTCTCGCCACGAGAAGCATTCAGATCTTTCATCAAGGCGAGGTCCCGATCCAACAGCCTCTTGATCTCTTTTCCTCCTGACGAGCAGCCTCTGCCGAGCTCTCCGCCAACTTCAGCTTTTCCTCCAAATCCTTGACCTTCTTCTCAGCAGCAGTAGTCTCGCCACGAGAAGCATTCAGATCTTTCATCAAGGCGAGGTCCCGATCCAACAGCCTGTTGATCTCTTTGGTATCCTCCTCAGCCTTCTTCCCCTGCTCAGACAACTTTGTCTCCAGTGACTCCTCCCGAGACCTTGAATTTGTCAGATCTTTTTGGGAGTTCCGAAGCTTCACTTCCATAGCATGATAATTTTCCAAGACAGGCTCCACTTTTTTGGCAATAGCTGCAGCTCGAAGAAGACTGCGGTAGATCCACCTCGCCTGCCCAGAGAGGTCGGCATCACGGAAAAACTCTTCGGTGCTAGGGAGCAACTGGGATTCGATGAAACCCCCAGCATCGAAGTTCTTCTCCATAACCGAAAGCGCCTTCCCAGAATCCCGTTTTCTCTTCTTAGGGTTGCTAATGACCTTCAAGTCATCATCACCAAACCCCAGATCCTCCTCGTCAAAAGGAGCTTCCGCCTCCACACTCGGATTCCTCGAAGTGTTCTCAGGGGGGACCTCAACCTTCTCTGGCTGACCTTGGTCAGCCCCGTCAACCCAACCGCTGCCCTCCCCGACATCCCCCTGGTCCTGACTCGCCGAAGGAGTCGCCGAGGAGTCGTCACCACCCTCATCATCCCCTTGGATGAGGTTCATTAGGTCAGCCAAGGTCTTCTTCCCACCAGCCATGGAAACTACAAGCAAAAAGACAAGGTGTAAGTAATAGAAGAGAAAAATGCTAAAGATACAAAAAGTAAAGAACTCACCAACATACGACCGGCCGGCCTCCCGGTCCCCCATAACCATACGAGGGTTAAGATTTTTCTTACAAAAAATTGCCAACAAGATATCGACAATATTACGATCTACCGGACTCAACCAATCATAGGATATTTTTATCAAATAATCGGATCCCGCCCCGAAGCTCCAGTAGGTCGGGATCTGCCTTTCCCCCTCGACAGTAAGCCAAAAAGGTTGATGACCTTCAATTGGCCTAACCTTGAAAAAAGTAGACTTGAAGTCGTGGAAGGAATCCTCAAAAAGGCAAAAAATCATACGACCTTGTTGGGCCCTAAAGGACATATATCCCTTCTTTGCCTTCCCCTGGCAAGAAGGATTCGTGAGAAGAAAGAGGTAGAGAAAAACATTTACAGAGGTCGAAAGCTCCAGATATTCACAAACCATCTCGAAGCACCGAATGGCAGCCCAGCTATTCGGGTGCAGTTGCGACGAAGAGACATTGCAACGATTCAGCAAGCCCATGACGAAGGGGAAAAGGGCAGACAAACCCCCAAGGTCGTGAACATTGGTTCATAAACACACAACCAATCAACGACTCATGGCACCGCCAGGTTCTTCTGGCAAACACGCTCCCGGTTAGTAGGAACACAGACCTGATAAAACGCTTCCTCAGGACCACCTCCACATAAGAGCCCAGCCTGGCACAAGTCCTGGAGGCCCTCCTTCGTGACCTTGGAAGGGGTGTCCTTCACGTTAGAAGAAACCCAAGCATAATGATCAACGAAGTCGGCTAGCGGTCGCTGAGCCTGATCCGGGAGAACGAGGCGCTCGGCCATACCTACAGCGGGGGCACCACTTAGTCAGAACGGGAGATCGAGAACCCCCAAAACAAGTAAAAGCAAAATTTCAACTCCCTAAATCACCCTCTAGATACCACTGCACTAACCCAGAATTCAAGCAAAACCCATGAAAAACCCAGTGGTGCCCCCTCTAAAAGAAGAAGCAAAAAAAGGAAGAAAGAAAAAACCCAGACATGCACAAAAAACGCACAAAGACACCAAGGAAAACCAGAAAAAAGAAGAAAGAAGGAAAGTATAACAACGTACCAGGGAAATGCAGAATCTGAGAAAGACGAAGGAGAAATCCAAAAAGAGCAAAGCAGCAGCGAGAGCGGGAATGGAAGTGGAGGCGGCAACAGTTCGAGAAAATAGAGGAAGAAGAAAAGGAAGGTGACGAAATGAGGAGTTTGTGAAAATAAAAAGTGACGAAGAATGTAACCGTCGGAGAAGCGCCAAAAGGCAGGGGCATACCTGTCTTTTTATACAAATTTCAAATCATGAAATGATGGGGCATTTAATGCCCCGCGCGGAAGCCAAGGAGGCAGCATCAGAGACAAGACAACCATGGTGTGAGACACGAAACGCCATCAACGGGTTCTCGAGAAGAAGAACACATCCCCTCTCGGCGAGTAAGACAAACGCGCTTAGCCGCGAGCTCCAAACCTCAAGGCTAGAGCGGTGGGGGCACTGTTACGGACCACTACAAGCCCAGTCCAACTAGTCGTCGGGTCGGGGCACCACCTCTGACCCCGGCCCAAACTATCACTCACAAGAAAAATCCAACGAGTCGGACCACAACACCCGACCCGGCCGTCGTACGACCTCACCACCTCCGCGACCCAGCACCACGCTTAGCATGCCGGTCGGATCGGCTTCCTCGGGGCAACACCCGGAGCCCCGACCCGATGTCCGAGATAACCATCTCCCCCCACGTGGATAGGGACAACTCACAAGTATCCTGATCAGTGGGCTAGGTCACCTTTAGGCCCGCCCAGCACAGTATATAAGGGGAGAGGTCAGCTCTCCCCCCGAAGTACACATCACCTTACCTAAATTGGCTATCTTTTCGTACAGACACTGACTTGAGCGTCGAAGTGTCCTTGCAGGTGGCCATCCCCTCTCGTCCGTTCAACCACCGGCTTCGCCAGTCTCCCGCTTGAACCCGAAGACCCGTTCTAGGTCGCCCCAGGATCTCGCCCCCTTTATTCTTTCACCACCATCCGACCTGACGAGAACAGCTATAAAATTCATGAACCTTATATATAGTCTAACTTATGCCATGCAAACTAAAGGTATTAACTATGACGTATATATATATTCCAATAAAAATTTTATAATTATTTTTATATAAAAATATTTTATTTTAATTATTAAATAATAAATTATAAAATTTATTTTTAATATATTAAATAAATAATTCACAATTTTAAATAAAAATTTTTATAAAAAAAAAATACTATTAGTATCTTTATTGAAGTAATTATCCAAATATTTATATATGGTTAACTTGGAGAAAAAATAAAGGACCTTTTCATTCGAGGAGAGAGAGTTAGTGAGCACATCTATTTCCATGCAGTTTTTTGCAGTCGTCAACTTTAATCAACATGCTTATTAATTAACTTTCAATTAGGCTTAAACGAATAGAAAGAAATATATGAATTGTATAATTCAACTATTATATATAGCAAGGAGTTAATATTTAAAATGATCTCTAAAATTTAATAATTTTTAATTTAATTTGATTCTTTAATTTTTAATTGATTCAATTTGTATCTTGAAATTTTGAGTCATAACTCAAGTTGATCCTTTTGTTTATTTTTGTTATCGAAAAGATAACGTGATAATTTTAGTTGACACCTAGCATCTCCTTCACCACCAGGATTCACCTGAACCACTATTCTCACGCCACCATCCTCCATCTTTTCTTCTGTACTTCCTCTTCACCATCTTTTAGTCCTTTCTTCCTTTATCGTGAACCCACCACCGAATTATTTTCCTCCACCGTCTCCCTCCCATTGTCGTGTCGTCCAAGCACACTCTCTACACCCCAATCTCTCTCACGTTCAGTCTCTTACAAATTGCTGAGAGTTCACTACTCATCTCCAAATACCACCACACCATCAAAACTCACCTCAGCTACTCGACACATCTCCATTCATCGCCAATTCATGCTTTCCACTGTCATCACGTCTCTCATCAGATTCTCCGCATTGTTATCCCTAGAACGAGAACATTAAACCAAATAAAACCCAAAAATTAAAAATTCTAAACAATTAAATTAAACCATCAATACTAGTCAACAAAAAATTAAAGTGCACACAGAGAGCAAAGTACCACTGTATTGAATGGTGAGGGCGGAAAGAAGGAGGGTTGAGAGAGAGAGACGACGTCGCAATTACTGGTGGAAAAAGAGACAGCGACGTGACGAGTTCAGGGACGGATATAGTGGCAGCGCAACGAGTTCAAAAATGCAGATGACGGCGTGAGAAACGAGCAACAATGAAGGAGGGTTGGACGGAGATGCTGCGACGGGTTAGAGGTGTTAGAATATAATTAAGATTAATTAGGATTAATTAGCATTATTTAGCATATCTGAATATTATTCATAGGATATTACGTCTTTATTATTTCGATTCTCTTAGCACTATAAATATCATTGTATCATTCTAGATAACTTGAATACACTCAATAATATACAAATTCTTTCTCCAGTTTAGTCTCTTATTTCTAACATGGTATCAGAGCCATGGTATCCTCCTTGAAGAGGATAGGTTGTTTTCCTTGTGGTGAAATCACCGTAGTTTTTGTATTTTTTTCTATGCCATTCTTCTTTCCCTTTTGTCACT
The DNA here is from genome assembly GCF_003086295.3 of Arachis hypogaea. Lineage (NCBI taxonomy): Eukaryota > Viridiplantae > Streptophyta > Magnoliopsida > Fabales > Fabaceae > Arachis > Arachis hypogaea. The sequence continues at coordinate 8,316,845 of NC_092050.1, forward strand.
CCTTTGATACTTTTTTACCTCACCGACTAGCCCATTTTCTCTGTCTTGTGTTTTTTTTAGTCGAATGATCAAACACCATTGTCATCCGCTGCTTACCTATTCTGATGAAGAAATCATATAGTTTTCGCTCTCTTTCAGTAGTTTCATCTGTGTTCTCTTGTAGCAGTTCCGTCTGCGTTCTCTCATGGCAGTTCCATCTGCGTTCTCTCGTGACAGTTCCGTTTGTGTTCTCTTGTGGCAGTTCCGTCTGCGTTTTCTCGTGACAGTTTTGTCTGCATTTTGTCTGTGTTTCCTTGTGGCAGTTCTGTCTGCGTTTCTTTCCGGCAGTTCCGTCTACACTTTCTTCAGATAGCGGCAGTTCCGTCTGCGCTTCCTTCAGACTAACGGCAGTTCCGTCTGCGCTTCCTTCAGACTAGCGGCAGTTCCATCTGCGCTTCCTTCCGTTAGTTCCGTCTGCACCCGTTTTATCAGTTTATGTAGTTTTTTTCTCTTTATTTTGTTGTTTAAAATAAGTTTCAAACTCAACTTGTCACTTGAGTTTGAGGAGGGATGTTAGAATATAATTAGGATCAATTAGGATCAATTAGCATTATTTAGCATATCTGGATATTTATTATAGGATATTACGTCTTTATTATTTCGATTCTCTTAACACCTATAAATATCTTTCTATATTGTGTCATTCTAGACAACTTGTATAGACAACTTAAATACACTCAATAATATACAAATCCTTTCTCCAGTCTAATCTCTTGTTTCTAACAGGAGGAAGGGGCTACAACGTGTTGAGGAGGAAAACAACAGCGTTGTTGGGAGATGAGAGAGTTATGGGTTGAGAGAGGGAGTTACGAGTTGAGAGAGGAAAAGATGAAGAGTTGAAAATAGAGGAGGTAGAATTGATATCTTAGAAAAGAAAGAAAGAGATGTATGTGATGAGATTTGGATGTCACGTCATTTTTTTTTTTTGTGACGGAATTGGACGGAAAAACCAACTTTAGTTAATCTTAAAGTTTTATGATACAAATTGAGTCAATTAAAAATTAAAAGAGCAAAGCATCATATCAACATATTGAATTGGTACGGTGAAGATTATATATATATGCCATGATATGGTGGCTATGGGTAGTTAAATGTTGACCTTTTAATAAAGGGTTCACATATGCTAAAGTTGACTATCAAATTAATTTTCTGGTTATTATTACACACTAAACACTGCTTAATTAATTCCGTAGACGTAAATCAAATATTTTTATCGCAATATTTGTGGAAATTAAAGAATAATTGAACCTAAGTATATAAATGTAGTTTTCTTTTGTTTTTCAATGAAATCCAGTTCCTTCTTCCCACAGGAGTTGAATGTCTTCTTCAACCACAGAATAAGGGTTTTTTATTGGCGAACAAAGGTGAATGAAATGCTAGATGCATTCCAGTAAAGAAATGGTAAGATATGATATTGTTGATGAAGTTAGGAAACAGTCGTTTTTCTTGTGTAACATAAATATATAATTGAACAAATATGTAATTGAATGATAATATATATATATATATTTTTATGACTGACACTATGTATCAAAATTAATCTCTTGCCACTGGATTATTAATGTGAAACAATTTTATGAAAATATTTAGATATTCTTTAAAAACAAAAATAATTTTAGTCAAATGAAAATACATCATAATTTTAGTTAAATAATTATAAAAATAAAAGTGTTCGCAAAATTTTAAATTTGAATACAATAGGATGTTAAATAACTAAATGTAAATATAATAATGAATATTTTAACAAAATATTATGTTCACATTATCAATTAATATATATATTTGTGTATAGGGACGGATTCAGAAGATCAGAAATATTATTATGGGGGCAATAACACATATAATATTAAAAATTATGTAAAAAATTATATAATATAAGATGTATTATAAAAATATACCGATAGAAAATATATTTTAAAGTACAAAAAATATGTGTGTATTTTTTATTAACGAAGTGGTCGATTTTTCGTATCATAAAATTAATCGATAATAGAATTTGTGTCAAATTTTTCAGTAATTTTTTTAATATAATTAAAAAATAATTAGCAAAAAATTTATCTTTCATTTTATTTCTAAGTTATTTTTTACAATATTCATAGTTGGAAAAGATCTCTTAGTTGTAGCAGTTAAAACAGAGAGAATTAATACCAAATGAATAAAAAAAGACGGTCACAAAAAGAAAAAGAATTCACTTTATGAGATTTGAAAATTTTTATTTAATTAAAAATATTAGTAATAATATATTTTTCAGATTTTTTTTAATATTGTTACTTACTTTTTAGATATTAAAAATTATTAATATTTAAATTAGACTGGACTTTCTTTTATACTAGACTAAATACTAAATATTTTTTAAATTAAATTATACGTAATAACTTATTACTATTAATTTTTTAAAAAAAAATTTGGGGGGTCGAGGCCTCCACTCGCCCCCTATGTCCGTCCCTGTTTGTGTATAATAAATATGTATATTTTATTTAGTAAATTAATTTGGGTTGGTCTAGTGAGTAATTTACTAGTTTATTTAAGTAAGTATTGAGAGTTCGAATCTTGTCTTATGTATACAATAATTCTTTGGTCAACAAAAAACTCTTAAATAAAGTTTTGAATTTTGATCCGCAATAAATTAGTTATTGGTATGTCAAGTTGGAGGATATCATAAAAAATAAAAAAATATTATTTATTTAATTCATTTTTAATATATTTTTATATTTTAATATATATTTTATATTAATAAATAATTTAATAACTTATTTTTATATACATATAGCATAATTATTGATCTTTTACAAGTATTGAAAAAAACTAATTAAAGAAATTGTTTTACTTAATTTGTAAATTTTTTAATTCACTCATTTGTTTTCATTTGAAATGATTTATATGTTCTATTTATATCAGATAGATTCTCTTTCTTCATTAAATATTAAATACTCATGATATTTACATAAAATGTATTGTTGAACATTAATATTCAGTTTAATTATTTTATTGATCTTTATAGATTCATTAAATTTTTAATTAGGTCTTTATATTTTTTTTAGTTAAATTTTATATTATTTTTAATTTTATAATTAGATCATTTTCATGTAAAAAATATTAAAATTAACATAATTTTTTTTTTCAAAATACATACGATCAAAGATCTAATTATATTTTTAATTATGAATACTTTTAATTTGTAAATAAATATTCAGTTAATTCTAACATTTTTTATACTATAAAAATCTAATTATAAAACTAAAAGCAACATAGGACCGAACTAAAAAAAATATATAAAAATTTAATTACAAATTTGATAAAATTATAAAAACCAACAAAATAATTAAATCTTAATATTCTTAGGTATGTTTAAGGTTACTAATAGTAATTAATATTATTACTTATTGAAACACAAATACTTTTCGATCTATATAAAAATATTGAAAATCATTTCTGTTATATATCCTCTCTCTTCAATAATTATGGGCTGTTTGGTATTATTTTTTTTAGCTTACTTTTGCGTAACTAATATAATTTAGTTAATATGTGTTTTGAAAATATATATTAAAATTATTAATTAAAAAATTATAAAAAAATAAAAAAATTAATTTTATATATGTATTTATTGTATATTTATTAAAATAAAAATTAACTAATTTTCAAAATAACTACTTAAAAAATTATTTAAATATATGAATTTAATTGAATTATTGTATAAAATTCTTTAATTTGTCAATCAAAATTAAAATTATTTTTTATTAAAAAAAATCATCAATTAATGAATTATATCTGAGCTTTTAGTCGTCATGTTGACTTTATTTTTGTTTCATAATATCTATTAAACTGTCACGTTTATTTTTTAATGTAATATTTTTAATTGAATTATTAATTATACTATAATAAATAAAAATATTAAAAATTATTTTACTATTTTATTTTTTCATTAAGAGTTATTTAGTAAAACTAAATTATTTTTAGATTACTCTTGATTTATTTTAACTCTCTTATTAATTGTATATTATTCAAACAAAATGATAGATAAAAGAAACAACCTAAATTAATTAACAATAAAACGAATAATTTTTATTATAAAATTTTCATAAAAAAATTATATTTGGCAAATATTATAATGGAATAAAGAATAGAGTGACAAATAAAAAACGAAGATAATATATTATATATTAAATAAAGTTTATATTAAGATATTGGATACGAATTATTGTATTATGTAAATGGATTTTATTTTAAACCTTCTGACATTATATATATTTTTCTTATGAAAAATGTTAGGGTCAATCGATTTTGTGATTTATAGTTATTAATTTATTAGTTATTATTATTGTTTTTAATAGTATGAGGTTATATTTAATAGTATAAAATTATTTATTTTTTTATTAGTTAAATACTGATTAAATTTTGATAAAAATGTTGATCTCTTAAATTTTTTCTTTTTGCTATATATATAAAGAATAATGTATTATCTATTTATTTAATGTATAAACACGGTTCATGCATGTATGAAATATTAATGGCAAAAAAATAGAAAAAAAAAACAATAAATGACTACCTTAACTAGAATTCACTCATACTCTCCCTTTTTAAGTAAGAAATATATATAAATATTTTCCTTTCATCAAATTTTTTTAAATAAAGGTAATGAGTCTATATACATTTTCCTACTTTAATAAATTGAGAAACGAGGAATGTATATAGATTATATACTCGTCCCTCTTATATTAAATAATAGAAAAAAATTTGACAAAAGGCAAAAAATATCCCATTATTTATTATGATTTTCAATTAGTTATTATATATATATATATATATATATATATATATATATATATATATATATATATATATATATTATCAATGAAAACATTAAATTTAGTTATTTTTATGTAAAATTAATAGTTGAGAGTCATTTGATGATTTAATAGATTTAACTAAATTATCATTTAACAACTCTTAACTATCAATTTTATATAAAGATAACTACTTGTAGAAATGACAATGGGTAATTATGAGAGCAAAGACCCTTCATTCCCCTACTCCCTATTTCCGTTTAAGAAATTGTCCTACATTCTCTTATACGGGTCTCCATTATTTTCCCTGTAAGAGAGACAAATAAATATCCGTAGATATTAAACTTTTAAAAATAAAAAACTTCAATCATGATAAAATTTTATACAATTCAACTAAAATGTATCAAATCAAATTTAATTCAAACACATTTAATATTACTAAACTCAATTTAACATTATTCAACTAAAACTCCAACATACAAACCAAAAGAAAACGAAATAACAAAGTTTTCAACATAACAAATTTTGATCGACGATTATAATTTGGTGATAGTACTATACTCCATTCTTGTAATGATACAAATTTAAATAATTAATTGGTGTAAATTTAGATATTATGCACAATATTAATTTATTTTTAAATAAAACTGAAAAAAAAGAAATTAGCATACACTTTTATATATATATATATATATATATATATATAATAAAGGATATTTAAGTAATTTCATTCTAGCGGAAATTTAGTCGGTTCCCATGGGGTGGGTATCTCAGTTCCCGCCCCCATTCCCGTTTATTCGTGGGGACGACTAGTCTCTGTCCCTGTGGGGATTTAGTGGATCTCCATTATTTTTCTTTCCATCGCGGGTAATCTCTGTGGATATTCGTGGGTTCGGATTCTTTTATCATCTCTAACTGTATGTGAGTTTTTACTTATTTTATCATACAAAACATTATTCGTACACTAAAATCAGCCACTAATATATTTAAGTATAAATATACACATAACATAATCGTTTATCATATACATGTCATTTTTATAAAACATATTCTATATTAGAAAAATAAGAAACATGAAAATTTCCCCTTTAAAACCAAAAAAAATATATTCTTGAGAGTTATTAATTTTTAGTATTTTTTGTCATTTTTAATCAGTACAAATATAAATTATCTTTATCAAATAAATTTTGTTAATTTATATATACAAAATTTTAAAAATATAAGTATAAACCGTATTAATTCATATACCTAAAATTTTAATAAATATAAATACAAATTATATATTTATTGTGTAAAAAATATCTATAAATATAAGTATAAATTATTACCGGTTAAATACTAACTAAAAATAATAATATTTACTATGACATTGATAAAAAAAATATGAGGTCAATTATGACATAAATGTGACAACCAGTAAAGAGAGCTTTGGTAATCTTGTGAACGATCCGTTGGCAGCTAATTATTACCGTTTCCTATTATAAGTCCTGATATTTTTTCGCTTAAAAAGATGATGTTAATACAAAAATAATTAACTAAATTTATGAGTCAAAAATAAGAATTTAGTGCTAGAATAGATATTACATTAGAATCTAAGATAATAAATTAAATATTTACATAGTCTACGATACCATAATAGGCATTTTATTTTTTTTAATTATTATATATTATTAATCATTAATATTAGGAAGAACCACTTGCCATACGTGGAGGATATGCTTCAATAATTCACTCTATAAATTAGACTTCTCACTAGACTCACATTGTTCATACATACATAGATACACTAGAAGAGTAAGAAAGATACAGTGACAAAAGAGTTCCTGACATTTTTATTTTCTGGTTTGCTATCCACCAATTCTCTTACTCGGTATATGTTAATTCTCTTTCATGTAATCTCTTTACTTTGTAAAAAATAATGAACAGACATACATATATTTCAATATAGTGAGATATATGGGTGCCGATTTTTTTCATTAGTGTTTTTCAATTTTATCTTCTTTCTTTATATATATATATATATATGTTCTCAACTTTTTATTTGTGTTTTTAATTTTTCAGTATTTTTCATCTTTATTAATATAGATTAACTTTTCATTTAAGACACAATTTTTTGAAAATTTTTTAAAATAAAATAAAATATTATTTTTCAAAACAAATTATTTTAATATTATTTTTATACCCATATATATTTTGGATAAAAAAAACAGGTAAACCTATCCTAATTTTGGGCAAAATTGTAATGACCAACTCTAATTTAAATTGTAATGGAGTGAACCTGTAATTTAATCTCTTAAAATTTTGTCGTGTTAATGAATTAACTAGAATTCTATTTGATGTATTTTGATTCAATTACAATAAAAATAAAACAAAAATAAAATAATGAAGATACAAGTTGAAGTATAAAAGTAAAAGAAAAAATTTGATAAGTTAAATGTATTAAATAAGGAAAATTTTATAATAATTAGAGTGTACAAAAATCAGGTGAGATGAGTCCAAATTAAATTAAAATTTGGCGGTGATTTCCCTGATTCCGGCATAAAATCGGAAGAAAGACAGCTGAAAAATGCCAAAATAAAAGAAAAAGTTAACTCGAATTTTTTGAATCGAGATAACTCTATTTAATATTCTAATTTTGTTAAAAAATATATTTTAGTAAATAATGTTAAAATTATTTTTTAAAGTATTTTATTTTATTTTATTTATTTAAAAATATTTTTTGATCTAATAATTTACAAACCCATTAGTATTTTTATTTATTTTTATTTTTTATTTATAGATTATTACATCTGAACATCTTTTAATATTGATCGTGTATCATATTTTTTTCGTTGACCATACATAAAATTAATGATGTAGAATTATTAATTTTGATTTTAGTTTGACTGATTTTAATTTTAATAATTTTAATAAATTTTTTAAGATGATGAATTAAATATATTAATAAATATATTATTTTTATTCACAATTAGACGATATGTTATGCTCATTTAATAAATTAACATATAAAATAGAAGACACAAATTAAAATAAAACTTTTATAACATCTTTATCATGAGTTTGTTCTGAATAATAATGTTTTCTTTTTATTATTACTTTTGTTCCTGATACAGGTTTGTTAGCGATCACATAAAGTGCCGTCTTAACATCTCTTTCTTTAAATATTTGATAATGAGAACTAATTCAACCTTTACAACTATGAACAACCATCAAAGTAACACATACACCATACTAGCTGTAGTCTACTATATCTCATATTACTCTTGATTTTATGATTTATATATGCTATTTGTTCATTTTCAATTTTTCTACGATGAAAATTCAGAGACAATCTTTTCATATCAACAATTTTAATATTTTTTATTTTTAAAATTTTTTATCATAAAATTAAAATTAAATTAATAGAAAAAGATAAATATCCTCTCATTTAGAATTTTTTACATTTTATTTTCAGTCATCTCTCGATTTTAATCTTTACTTTTATCGTATTTAGCTCTCACATATACCCCCAATATATTATTAGTCTTGTTCAATCTTTTTCAATTCTCGCATTGTTCTATTCTATTTTTCTGTAAGGTTATTTTTTTGCTTTTCTTTTGCTCAATCCTTGATTTTTTTTTTGTTTTATCTTGCCACCACTTGTTTTACATAGTTTCTATTGTGCCTCTACTTTGTTTTGCGTTGTTATTATTGCTATTTTATTGTTATTGAAGCTGGTATCTTTTTAGATATATTTTTGAAACTCTGTGCTATTATTGAAGTTTATGTCTTTTAGATATGTTCTTCTGTCATTTCTTTTGCTAGATCTATTGTAGTGAAATATTAATTAATTTTTTTTGTGGCTAATAATATTGTTTACATTTATTGTTTAAATATATGTTGTATATGATATTTAAATTTGTATATAAGTATGTTAATTTTGATGTTGAGGAGTGATTATAGGTTTTTTTTTAGGGTTTTTTTTCAGTTAAGGGTCTAGTTAAAAATATAGGGTTGATTCTCTTACTTTAAAATTCTAAACTAAAATATATGATGTGTTCGGTTTGTGATACGTCACAGAAAATAATAATCAACAGGGTCAAGGGAACAGGCGAAACCCAGCACAAGGGAGAATGAGGGTTTTCACTACTCCTTCATCAACTTCTGGTACTGGTGGTCATAATAATTCGACACTGTTTTTTGAAAGTTTTTCTTCCTCAGCTATTGTCCCTAGGGAAAACAGAGAGACTTCTATCATGCTCCCAATTAACAATAATAATCCTGCTGTTGAAATAATCCACATCAATGATGAAGAACCAGATCTTGAATCATCATTGTTAGAGGTCAATCTTAATTCTTCCTCTTCAATTTTACCAACAACCGAACAAACCAATCAACATGCCTCAAATCTTTTAACATTACAAAGAAATTTGAGAATCAACACCGCCAACAACAACAACCAACAAGATGGTGTGTCACTTGATTTATCCTTACACCAGTTTGGCGGTGATGGCGGTGGCAGCTCTTCTACTATGGATGTCATCGGTGGCAGCGCTGGTGGTGGTGGTGGAGGTGGAGATGGTCTCTTGATGAGCGTTCTCAACAATACTTCTACTAGGCGCATCATGCCGATCAAAAGAACTGCCCCTGATTATGCTCGCCGAGAGTTTACGGTGGGTGAGAGCTCAAGTGCCGGTGGTGCTGGTGGTGGATCTGTTGCTCAACCTATGGCAGCCCCCAAGCGGCGACCCACCGCAAATGAAAATGCGGCGCTGCGCATTTCATCATCATCTAATACCTGCACTTGTACCCCTTCTCCCACTTGCGCTCTCCATGCTTCCGCCAATAGTAATCTTTCTTCATCTTCCAGGGAACAACCCCATGAAACTGCTAACAACAACAACAACAACCCCCAAAATGTTGTTCGTATTCCTTCTAGTTTGTGGCCAATTTCTGATGTGCAAAGAGCTCTTCAGTCTGATAGCTTTCAAGTCCTTCAACCTACTACTACTGCTGCTACTCCTCCTCCTCCTCCTCCTAGTAGTAGTAATAATAACAATAATAACACAACACTTGGTATTCTGCAACTTGATGATGGTTCCTTTATTTACCCCCAACCTGTTTTTGATAGTAGCCACCACCACCACCAAATCCACCATGGCCACCAGCACACGCCATTTAATCCGTTATACCACCGTGGCTATCAACCATTTTTCTCCACTGCTGACACTTCTCCATTCCGCCCAGCCTCAATCAATTACATGGAGAATCTTCCTCATCATCATCATCATCATCATCCGTACGGCGGTTCTTCTTCTTCTTCTTCGACTCCTTCCCCTCTTCCTTGGAGCACCGTGATTAGGCCAAGGGCTATTCCTGTGTCTCTCACTCACCGAGTTGGAGGAAGTAATAGAGAATCTAACAACACCAGAAACAACTATCCTTTTTCTTCTCCTGCTGGAAGGGGAACAATCACTGTGACTCAGAATCGTGGAAACTCATCATCATCAAGCTTATTCCCCGGTGGGTCTCCTTCAACACGGCTACTCGAAAGCCTTGTACAAAACGCCGGTACCCCTTCTTCTGGATCTGGCGCTGGTCAGAATAATACAGCAGGTACTACCGTTGGAGCTGTTCCTGCAGTTCAGCAGCTGTCGAACGTTGCTCGTGCATGGATTCGAAGGCTGAACGCTCATGACGAGGCCTTGACGAGAACGTCACAATCTTCTACCCGTGATAATACTCCTCACAGGGCACTGCGAGCTTCTCCTATTGCTGAGATCTATAATTTGCCTACTTATTTTGCTGATGATTCAAGAAGGCTTAGACAAGAGGTACATATATAATAATTAATACTGTTGTTTCAGTAATCTATGAGTCTCTCTATTTATTATTTGCCATTTACTGAATTGCTCTTTACAACAGATCCGCACTGCCATTGATCATTTGCGTAATGGAGGTTCCGTCCGACTGGAGGTACGTTTGTTAGTTAGGGTTTTATGTATGATTAAGACTATTCATACCAATTGAAGATGTTTTATGTGGAGATAATCGTTCGAAATTATTAAACGATTTTACTTGTAAGACTAATATAACACATTTATATTTTAACTATGAAAATTGAAAAATCAACACTTTTTGACCAACAAATTAGCTACTAATTAAACATTAAAAAGAAATATAAAAAAATTAAAAATATCTAAAATATAAGTAAAAATAATATTTGAAAGTGAAATCAAATAAAATTAATTTAAAATATAAAATTTAAGATTTATAATTTAGAATGATTATTAGCGATCCACAATGGTAGTTTAATTTGATGGTTAATTGATGATAGTAGTAAATCCGTGATAGTTTGATGGTTGATTGATGATGGTAGTAAATTGTATATTAAAAAAAAAGATTATACATGAGTAAGTTTTTCTGTGTGCTAAAAAAATTGACTTATTTATTGTTAATTTGTTGGTATAGATGTTTAACTATTATTTTTATAAGATGATAGTTTTGTATAAATAACTACTAATTTTTTAAAATTCTAAATCTCTATATTATCATTAATTTAATTTACAAATGTATGTGTCTTGTATATAGGAACTTTTAATTCTTGATTACTCCATTGTGCTGAACTTGCTTGACAACATTGAGGAGGAGGAGGATGATGCGGATATGCCGCAGCAGTTTTATGAGGTGAAAGCTATATATATGAATTGAGCTTAGTTCGTGCTTTTGTAATTTTAAAATAAACATCTTTACTTGTTGGCAGGACGTTGCAAAAAATGATTTTGATAATAACTTAGTCATCAAATGAATTGCTATCTTTATTTGTAAGCTTTTATGATGTGATAGATTTCGTTTAGATAGTATTGATAAAATTACTATTACATTTAATATTATTAACATACAATATATTTGAAAGATCATATAGTATTAGGTTAACAAACTTAGAAGTAGGCCAAATCCATTTTTGCTTAAAATCACTATTACTTTTAATGACTTATTAGAAATTATTGTTTGATTATCTAAATCCACATTGTCATAATGTTAGACCATAAAGAACAAAAAAATCGTAGAAGGATACTTGAACTTATGAGTATGTATATGAATGAAGAATTGGGGTTTCGGAAGTTAACATGAGTACTTGATTTTGACTAGAGGTAGTTTTTCGATTTTCATTCAATAAAAGTTTCTTGTATTTTTCTTAATTAGTGTTGAACAACAACGTCTTCTCATGGATAAGAATTGTAAAAACCGCTTTAGTATGGTGATTGAAACCCTAAAATGACTTTATATTTGGCTATATATATAGTTATAAAATAAATTATATCATTTGCTTATTATGATGATGAAAACATTGAATTTGCAGTATCTGGGAGACGGGCAGCGAGTGACCAACCCCGATTTAGGACTGACGGAAACTGAGGTTGCAGTATGTATTGGACGGGAAATTTTCCGAACTGTTGGTGGGCAGCCTCAGAACATTGATGCATGCGGCATATGTCAGGTGAGCCGGTCTGAACTTATCTTATTTATCATTTATTAATTATTGTAACAATTAATAAATGCTAAATAAAGTAAGTTATAACTGGTTTTAGTTAATTTTTTTGTTTGTTATCAAACATTTTCATCAAACGAGAGTGACACCAACTACGTTACATTCTTTAATTTACAAAAGCTCACTCATTGAATAAATCTTTTATAAGTATAAATATATGTTAAATACAAAATCTATATTAAAAATATTTAATTTTAAAATAAATTGATTTATGTTTCATAATTTTTTCAAAAGTAATTTTAACAGAAAGCAACTAATTATTATTTGTCTCCCCCAAAATAAAAATAATTTTTACAATTATATGTGCAAAGTGGGTATCTGTGATCTATATATCTAGTATCTACCTCTTGATTTATTGCTATTTAACATAGAATTTGCGTAACCATTTTCAGGAGGACTATGTTCACGGTGAAGAGCTTGGGAGATTGGATTGTGCGCACAGATATCACCTATCTTGCATCAGGCAGTGGTTGCTCATCAAGAACAGATGCCCAATCTGCAAGAAAATGGCTCTCACCATCATAGACTTGGAGGACGACGAGGACGATGATGAGTGATCAGAAATGTTTGTTGGACTCATTTTGAATAAAATGGCCATGTGCTAGAAACTTTGTTTTATTTTTCATGTTGTTGTCTGGTCTACCTTATGCTTGATGCCGTACATTGTGCCTTTAGCCATTGGTTTTGTTTTTCAAGGATTGGATGCTTTGGTTAAACACTTTGGTTGACAATATTGCTAAATTTGAAACGCCATTCGACTAATAATGCTCCCGTTACTTATTTTCACAATTATAAGTTTATAACGCTGCCTCCTTTGACTATTATATTATATGTCGTTTATGCATTGTTGAATATATATAATCAGGGTGTTAGAATGAGCCGGGGTGAACTCAGTTCGTCGCAGCAGCTTCCTTGATCGACGCGGTGGTTCCTACAAAAGGACTCTACCACTCAAATTAAAAGAGTCTTTGGGATAAAGTATGGTAATGTGATGTGCAGGAGTCTTAAGTATGTATTAGATCATGTCTGAGGAACTAATATATAGTTTTTCAATTTGCATTGTTAAGATTGTTATTTTGAGGCCTTTAGAACTGGTGTGGCTTGAGTTATAGGTTGGTTGTCTTTTAGGCTGCGTTTGTTTTTTGAAATTGGGACTGAGATTGAGAAATTGAAATTGAATATTGTGTTTGGTAATTAGATATTGGAACTAAAATTTCAGTCTCGAAAAATACAAAATTTAAATTTCTTTAGTATTTCTAAAAAATAGTGATGGTTCGAGTTGAACTTGAGAAGGGAGTTGAATCAAGTTGGCTTAAACTTTTAGTTTTAAACTCTGTTCAGCAGAAGCTCGAGTTGCAGGTGATTATTTCATTTTATCTCATGTTGTGCAGAACAAGTAAAGAGTAGGAAAGAAGAGAAATAAGCCAGCATGTATCCTGGTTCGGATTCTTTGTGCAATGAATCCTACGTTCAGTCTCCACCACAAACCATGGTGGAATTTTTACTAAAATTCACAGATTACATTCACCAATACTATTGAATTACTCCCTAATTCAACTAGTATCTATCCTAAGCTTTCTTCACCAAAGCTTAGCTTCCCATAGTGCTGTTCCAACTAGGAAGATAAATCTAACAGATTCAACTTCACCAAGTGCTAACCCAACTTGGCAAGGGGAACTAATCCTAGTTCAAAAACCAAATTACATCAGAATTCAGTGGCTCTTTTGCATCACTCTTGCCTTTTCTCTCTTGGCTTTTCAACCTCACAAGATTAGTCTTTTCTCAATACAGAAAATGACACAAGACAGCCATAACAAAAGAATTAGAAATTAAGCTTGAGTAGAAGAAAAAGATTTCAGCTCAATGTTTGAGATGGTGCTCTGAATGTGTGCTCTCTTTTTCTTGTGTTAAATGATGGAATGAAGTTTCTTATATATCTTCAGCTTGCCTTCATCTTTTGCCTCTTCCTTTTGCTTGTCCTTGTTGCCCGTTGGAGCTGTCACAGCTAGCATGTAGTCCTTCTTCATCATGCTCCACTACCTCTGCTGGATGAGGAGCTCGTCCACTACCTCTGTGGTCCTTGAATTTGCTTTCATCTTTGGCATGAATTCTTTTTTCCTTCTACTTTATTATCTCTGCTATACGAGGAGCTGCACCACTACCTCTGCTGCTTAGAAGTTTGTGTTTTGCTCTCCCATTACTAAAATTGCTTTACTGTTTGTCCTTGGAGTGGTGGAAGTGTACCAACTGTCTTTCTTACTTTATTTGAACAACACTTGTCCTTTTCTTTTTCCAGCTGTCCTCTTATTGCTTTTAGCAAATGCATAACCATATAATTGCTGAACGGTGCCACAAGGAGGAGTTTTGGCTCTTTTACATTGCTGAAACATAAGCTGGTCTTGGGCTGAAGCAACATGAACTTGGACATTTGGGCCTGCCACAATAAAACATACAATAAACAATATTGGGCTTTCAACCCAAAGAAATTTTCTCATCATTTATAATACCCAAAATTAATTTAGACTTAACAATCTTCCCATTGATGACAAACATGATAAAAGGGAATAGTAGAATTTAAAATTAATTGAAATGGGTTAAGGGAACTTCCCTTTGATGTCCATCCGAAGTGCAATACTCCCCCTTAATGTTAGCAATTCTCTCCCCCTTAATCATGGCTTACCTGGACAAAGCTTATGATTTTTGCAAGAAATATGTCATAGTAAAGGTGACTCACAAAATAATTAACACATCATAGGACAAATTAAAATAAGTATAGCATAGTAATAAATATAGCATAATCCTGTATCAGTATCACAGTGTAAAACCCGATTAATTAATGACTAATTAGTCCATAAATGAGAATTTATTCTGAAAAGCTAAAAATATGATTTTTCTGGCTTAATATGATAGGGGAGATTGAGACGAGAATTTCGATACCAATTTTATAGAAATCAGACCAAGATTGAACCGAACGGGCCAAACCAGGCCAACCGGACCTATATTGGGCCCTTGCCCAACATAACTAAACCTAAAACCCTAATTTTCAGCACTCTCTCTCCTCTCTACACACTAAACACGCTGAAATGGTATGAGAATGGGGGAAGAATACTCTCTCAAGTTCTAACCCTTGGTTGATCTTCAAATCACCATAACTTTTGATCTAGAGCTCCGATTGCTGCACCATTTGCGGCCACGCATTCACCGTGAAGAGCTCTACAAAACCCACTACTTTATTCTTGAGGTAAGCTATGATTTGATTTCATTTCTTCATCCCTTAATTTCAAATTTGGAGAAAAGTGTTGATATTTTGGGCTCTTTTATGTTATAGGACCCAACTCTTTTGAAGGAGAAGATTAATCTTGTCTCCTTGAACCTTGGGTGTGGTAAGACTCTCAACCTTAGTGTAATTTTTTGTTCCATGATGTTTGGGTATTGAGTTGTTGTATTGGATGTGATAATTATGGCTTAGGTAGTGTGTATGTGAATATTGGAGCTTGATTGAGATTTTGAAAAGCTTGGAAAAGGACTTTGGTGTGTCAAAAATCTGTTCTTGGAGGTGTTGAGACCTTGAGAGCTTATGGAAAAGTAATTTGGAAGTGCTCCAATTGAGCGGAAAAAATCGGCTAAGGTATGATCTCGGTTTTCTGTATCTAAAATGTAATATGGTGTGAAAACTTAGGCTAGAGGCCCTAAGATAGGACTGAATGGTTGATATTGTTGAATGGTTGAAATTAATTGTGTGGTCATATATGTGATTATGAATATTGATGATTGATGATGTGATGCATGAGAGATATGCATGTTTGATATATGATCAATGAATATTTGAGGTTGGATTATGGGTGGAACCACGTTGAGAGTAAGCATGGTAGTAATTATATGTAATGTTGGCTGATTGGTAATGGTGTTATTGGAAAGTTTGATGAGGAAGGATTTATGACATGTTAATGTATTTGATATTGGGCTATTTAATTGAGATGGGATAAAATGGTGGGATGTTAGCTTGTAATGTGATAAATATGCTAATGTATGAGTTGAAGAGGCTTGAGTTGATTTTTGGTATACTTTCCTTGATTTTGAAAAGGGTTGGAATTGGGATGTTTTGAAAAGGCACTTTGTGGTTTTGTATGAAAATGTGGTTTTTGGGCATACTTTGATGGAGCGTAACTTGCACTCTGGATCCCTGTTTTGTGCCAAATTTATTTAGAAATAAATTGGATCCGGAGTAGTTATGCCATTCAAGAACGGGCAAAAAACGTTTTAAAACGATGAAGTTATGTCCGTCGGAAGAGTGGGATGTGAAACTGTAAATTCTACGGCTTTTTAACTTAGTAAAATTTTTAGCAGAACGCACATCCACGCGTATGCGTGGCCGACGCGCACGCGTCGATGTGCTAAAATGGTTGCCCAGCCAAAATTCCCAAGAGTTGTGCCTGTTTTGTGCCAGTTTTGTGCCTGGGACACAAAAGCAACCATGCGTATGCGTGGCTGACGCGTAGGCGTCTGACGTGGCGAAAATTGGCGAGTCAAGAAATTGTTATAAGAGATACGTTGCAATTACAGTTTTAACCAACCGAAAATCTGTTTATCAATTTAAAAAGGGTTGTCACAAATTAAAATTAAAATACTGGGAGTATGAATCCCAGGTCGTCTCCCAACGAGTTACAGAAAGGTGTGCTATTTTATTAATCAGATGTTTTCTAAAAATAGTTTGAGTTGATAAATAGGAAATTAAATCAGAGAAATTATGTAATTTTAATAAAAACCTTGACTGGGAGTAGATTAGTTGGAAGCCCTATTCTTGTTGGAGTACTCTCAAGATTAATTGATAATTGAAGTTGTTCTGCTTAGTTATCCCTTACTAGGTAGAGGAAAGTCAAGCAAGTTGGAAAGCTATTTCTATTCACAAGTTCCAATCCTTTCCAAGGGAAAGGATTAGTGTCAGTGGCTAGAGGGCAATCCAACGATGAACCCAATTACAATTTTTCTCTTGAGCATTCCAACTCAAGGTCATCCTTTCAATCAACTCCCCATCAAGTTATGGAACTACTCGCTCATTATGAATGTAAACTTCACAACATAAGAAAGGGAAATAAAGAAAGACATGATAAATAGTAATTAAAATGATCAATTAAAAATAAAAGTAATTCTTATATTAATAAATTCTAAAATAATCCAATAGTAATTCTGAATAAATAAAGGACATGGAAAAGTAAGTGACAGATAATGAAACAAACTAGAATGACGAAGTCTTGACGGAGGTAATAACTCTTCTCAATATCCCAATCCAAAAGCAATAAAATCAAAATCCTAAAAACTATCAATGTGTAGAGAGAAAACATAGAGGAGGAGTAAAATCAGATCTAAGAACTAAAACTAGATGGAATGAATGTTCTCCTTGGTCTTTGTATGTTCCCTGGCTCTAATTTACTTTTCTGGGCCAAAAACTGGGTCAAAACAGGGCCCAAAATCACCCCCAGCAAATTCTGCAGATTCTACAGATCGCGCATGTCACGCGATCGCGTCATCCAGGCGTTCGCGTCATCTAGCATTTTGCCTTGCCACGCGTGTGCGTCGTCCACGCCTTCGCGTCACTTATGCAGTTTCCAATCCGCGCGGTCGCGTGAGCCATGCGTCCGCGTCACTGCAATTTCCTCTATGTCGCGCGGTCGCGTGAGCCATGCGCCCGCGTCACTTCTCGTTGGTTATCTCCTTAATTTCTTGTGTTCCTTCCATTTTTGCAAGCTTCCTTTCTAATCTCCAAATCATTCATGCCCTATAAAGCCTGAAATACTTAACACACAGATCACGGCATCGAATGGAATAAAGGAGAATTAAAATATAGAATTAAAAGTCTCTAGAAAGTAAGTTTTCAACCATAAAGTATTTTTAGGAAGGAATTATAAATGCATGCTTATTTAATGAATAAGTGGGTAAAGATTTGATAAAACCACACAATTAAAGACAATATAAACCATAAAATAGTGGTTTATCAACCTCCCCACACTTAGATATTAGCATATTCTCATGCTTAGTTGAAGGAGATAAAATAAATGAATGGGAACATGTAAAACTCATGCAATGCAATGCAACCTATATATGTGAATGCAACTATATGATTTTTGTCTACCTGGTTAAAAGTAAATAAGCTCTTCAAGACAATCACAAATCAAATTCCACTAATTCAATTCTTATACAGTAAGAACAGATAAAAATGCAAGAAGGTAGCTCATGAAAGCAGGGAGCATAGAATTTAAGCATTGAACCCTTCACTGATGATGTATGTATGCTCTAATCTCTCTAGTGTATAGGGTAATCACTCTATCTTTCTCCAATCATCCTTTCTAATTTTTGTTCTTCACCTAACCAATCAACAACATTTAATATACCAATGCAAACATCATGAGGTCTTTTCAAGGTTGTAATGGGGCCAAGGTAAGGGTAAGGATACATATATGGTTAAGTAAGCTTTATAAATTGAATCTTTAATTATCCTAAGCTTTAACCCACACATATGTACATTTTATATAACTTAAATCTCATACCTAGCTACCCAAAATTTATCTTTCATATTTCTTACTCATGTATCAACTTTTATTTTAATTTTATCATACATGCATTGATCTTTGAATTCTTAACTTAACATTGGGGTAATTTTGTCCCCTTAATTAATTATTGAATATTTTTGGATTTTTTTTGAACATAAATATAAAAATAAACATAGCTTATCAATGCACATAGATGTTTAATTCTTATAGTTTCACATGAGCAGGTACCTAAATTCCCATTATATCATCATGGCACATTCCCTTATTATCTTTTGTTCCCACAATTTTCCCATACTTAATTAACACACAATTCTATCTTAAGCTAACCAAAGATTCAATTGGGATATATAATTGTTTTTCCGCTTAAGGCTAGTAATGTGGTAAAATAAAGAACAAATGGGATTTAAAGGCTCAAAGTGGCTAACAAAGATAATTGGAAGGGTAGGCTTAATTTGGATAAGTGAGCTAAACAAATAATGGCCTCAATCATATGCAAGCATATAAATATATTAAACATTGGACATATAGGATGAAACAAAATATAAATTACAATCATAGAGAAGTAAACACACAAGAATAAAATAATTATGGTTAAATAATGTAACCATGTATAAAGGCTCAAAGTCTCACAGGTTGTGTGTTCTTTAGCTCAAAAACCATGTTTCAAATACAACTTCAAGCAAATTTAACACAAAAGTTTAAATTAAAATTAGTGAAATTTTGTTCTAAAAATAGGGTCTTAGAAGAAACTTATTGTCTTTTCAATCAAGTAGAACATGCATGCAACTATGCAATTTATCCTATTCTACAAAAGAAAAACTAACTAAATATCCTATTTTATTGGTGTTAGGGAAGAGAAATTGCCTCCGAAAGTCAGGTACTGACCAATCTCCCCACACTTAAGGCTTTGCACCGTCCTCGGTGCTATCTGTCAGGAACAAAGGTGGGCTGGTAGCAGTATCTCCACAGTCGGGACCATCATGGCTCCCAGTGCTGGTAAAGGAAGTGGAGTCCGGGGTGTCTGAGTCTCTGTATTTTCCCTTAAGTAGCTCCTTGAGGTATGTGAATCGACGCTTGTTACGGTGCTCTCTTAGCTTTGCTTTGTGTTCATGCCGATCCAACCTTTCAAGTATTTAATGGAGCAGTTGATTGGTGGTAGGTGCTTGTGGTGTGGAAGGGGGAATCTCTTCAGCCGGTTCAGTAGGCTGGCTTATAGTGGCTGCTGAAGGTTTGATATATTCCCGTTAGGGACATACTGATCTTCCCGTGGAAGCATGGCTTTGGTGTCCCCAGCTCTGTAGGAGACTCCGGTTGCTGAGACAAGATCTGAGACCAGGACGGAAAAAGGTAAGTTGCCCGCAATTTGTACGTGTCCCATAGCACTCCGGATGTGTCTTGGTAGGTTCAGAGGCTGGTCTGTAAGGATGCACCATAGTAGAACGGCCATGTCTGCAGTGAAGGAGGACTCATGGGTGCTCGGAAAGATGTAATGGGACATAATCTGTGCCCATACTCGAGCCTCCAAGGTAAGTGCGGAAGCCGATATTCCCTTAGGACGGGAACGATGGTACCCGTAGATCCATCTGCTGCCAGGTAGGGCGATAACTCTGAGAATAGCGTCCCAGTCAAATTGGTACATCTGGCGCTTGAGTGCGGCTTCTTGAAATGCGTCCAGTCCTTCTGGAGTAGGGGGAAGATCTAGAGCTCGTTGAATGGCCTCTTCTGTAATGGGGACTTGCTTCTATCGGACATAGACAGACTGCAGAGTTGGCAAGTGGAAATTGGAGTAGAACTCTACTACCCAAGAAAGATTAACCTGCCGTGGCTGTCTCTGGAGGAAACCCCATTGTCTTCGTGTAATTTGTGGCTCAACAAATTCAGCAATATGGTTTGGGAGGATAAAAAGGTGTTCGTTGTTGTAACTCCTTTCTGCCAGGATGGGGAACATCTGCTCACAGTAGCGATTGATAAATCGCGCAGTGTCCTTTGCCAGGAAGGCTTTCTCTTTATCATCAACCTTTATAATCCTCTTAATTCTTTTTGTTGAGGGTTTAACTGCAGTTGAAGAAGGCTTTGCCACTAGTGCTCGTTTTGTTCCTCTCCTTGCTGTTGATTTAGGAGCAGCTTTCTCCTTGCCTTTCTTGGTGGCCATCCTGAAAGGGAGAAAAGAGAAAGTATGTCAAAATGTCAAGGGGTAGAGCAAGGAAGAGGATGGTATGGGTGGTAATCAATGCACATTAAAGATGAATGAAGTTAACACATGGTCATGACTGCATGTGAAAAACTGTCATGAGGAATATAGTAAGTGCATAGGGTGACAATTAAATGCAAGGTGTTTATTGGCATGCAGGCAAAGGCATGAGTAGTATAGATCAAGCATTCAATGTCCATGTTAAATTACCACAGAGTTCAAACTAACAATCTGTTTGTAATAACAATTATATTAAATTAATAAAATATAAAAAAAGAGTTTTGTGAAAAGCAGGCATTTAGAGTAAAAAGAAATCCAAAAATAGTGCACAATGCCATACAGGCGTTTTCACAAACACATAGCATGCAAGGTAGGTAAGCAATTGAAAATAATAAGTGGGGTTTATGGGGAAGAGACGATGGATGTGAGTGGTGAAGAGGTGATGGAGAAGAGTGATTGAGTTGATTGGTGAAGGGTATTTGGGGAAGAGAGTTATGAAAAGGTGTGAAGAGGAGAGAAGGAAAAGTGGGGGTCCTGTGGGTCCACAGATCCTGAGGAAATCCTGTGGGGTCCACAGATCCTGTGGTGATTTTGTGGGATCCACAGATCCTGAGGTGTCAAGGGTTTTTCATCCCTGCACCTTTTAGACGTGTAAAATGCCCTATACATGCAATCCTGGCGTTTAACGCCAGACTGCTGCCTGTTTCTGGCGTTAAACGCCACTTCCATGTTCTGTTCTAGCGTTTAACGCCAGGTAGATGCTTGGTTCTGGCATTAAACGCCAGCTTGGTGCTTGTTTCTGGCGTTAAACGCCAGACAGATGCTTGTTTCTGGCGTTTAAACGCCAGACTGTTCTCCTCCAGGGTGTGCTATTTTTCATTCTATTTTTCATTCTGTTTTTGATTTTTCAGTAGTTTTTGTGACTTCACATGATCATCAACCTAAAGAACACATAAAATAACAATGGAAAATAAATAAATATAATTAGATAACATTGGGTTGCCTCCCAACAAGCGCTTCTTTAATGTCAATAGCTTGACAGTGAGCTTTCATGGAGCCTCACAGACGTTCAGAGCATTGTTGGAACCTCCCAACACCAAACTTAGAGTTTGAATGTGGGGGTTCAACACCAAACTTAGAGCTTGACTTTGGGGGCTTTGGTTGACTCTGCAGTGAGAGAAGCTTTTCATGCTTCCTCTCCATGGTTACAGAAGGAGATCCTTGAGTTTTAAACACAAGGTTGTCCTCATTCAGTTGAAGGTTCAATTCTCCTCTGTCCACATCAATCACAACTCTTGCTATGACTAGGAAAGGTCTTCCAAGGATGATGGATTCATTCTCATCCTTCCCAATATCCAGGATTATGAAATCAGCAGGGATGTAAAGGCCTTCAACCTTTACTAGCACGTCCTCTACTTGTCCATAAGCTTGTTTTCTTGAGTTGTCTGCCATCTCTAATGAGATTCTAGCAGCTTGCACCTCAAAGATCCCAAGTTTCTCCATTACAGAGAGTGGCATTAGGTTTATCCCTGATCCAAGGTCACATAGAGCCTTCTCAAAGGTCATGGTGCCTATGGTACAAGGTATTAAGAACTTTCCAGGATCCTGTTTCTTCTGAGGCAATCTCAGTTGATCCAGATCACTTAGTTCATTGATGAGCAAGGGGAGTTCATCTTCCCAAGTCTCATTACCAAATAATTTGGCATTCAGCTTCATGATTGCACCAAGGTACTTGGCAACTTGCTCTTCAGTGACATCTTCATTCTCTTCAGAAGAAGAATACTCATCAGAGCTCATGAATGGCATAAGGAGGTTCAATGGAATCTCTATGGTCTCTAGATGAGCCTCAGATTCCTTTGGTTCCTTAGAGGAAAACTCCTTGTTGATCACTAGACGTCCCAGGAGGTCTTCCTCACTGGGATTCACGTCCTCTCCCTCCCTTGTAGGTTCGGCCATGATGGTTAAATCAATGGCCTTGCACTCTCTTTTTGGATTCTCTTCTGTATTGCTTGGGAGAGTACTAGGAAGGATTTCAGTGACTCTTTTACTCAGCTGGCCCACTTGTACCTCCAAATTTCTAATGGAGGACCTTGTTTCATTCATGAAACTTAAAGTGGCCTTAGATAGATTAGAAACTATGTTTGCTAAGCTAGATGGATTCTGCTCAGAACTCTCTGTCTTTTGCTGAGTGGATGATGGAAAAGGTTTGCTATTGCTAAACCTGTTTCTTCCACCATTATTAAAGCCTTGTTGAGGCTTTTGTTGATCCTTCCATGAGGAATTTGGATGATTTCTCCATGAGGGGTTATAGGTGTTTTCATAGGGTTCACCCATGTAATTCACCTCTGCTATTGCAGGGTTCTTAGGATCATAAGCTTCTTCTTCAGAAGAGGCCTCTTTAGTACTGTTGGATGATTCCTTCAATCCATTCAGACTCTGAGAAATCATATTGACTTGCTGAGTCAATATTTTATTCTGAGCCAATATGGCATTCAGAGTATCAATTTCAAGAACTCCCTTCCTCATAGGCGTCCCATTACTCACAGGATTCCTTTCAGAAGTGTACATAAAATGGTTATTTGCAACTATGTCAATGAATTCTTGAGCTTCTGCAGGCGTTTTCTTTAGGTGGATGGATCCACCTGCAGAATGGTCCAGTGACATCTTTGATAACTCAGACAGACCATCATAGAATATATCCAGGATGGTCCATTCTGAAAGCATGTCAGAAGGACACTTTTTGGTCAGTTTCTTGTATCTCTCCCAAGCTTCATAGAGGGATTCTCCTTCTTTCTGTCTGAAGGTTTGAACATCCACTCTAAGCTTGCTAAGCTTTTGAGGAGGAAAGAACTTGGCTAAGAAAGCCGTGACCAGCTTATCCCAAGAGTTCAGGCTGTCTTTAGGTTGAGATTCCAACCATACTCTAGCTTTGTCTCTTACAGCAAACGGGAAAAGCATAAGCCTGTAGACCTCAGGATCAACCCCATTGGTCTTAACAGTATCACAGATCTGCAAGAATTCAGTTAAGAACTGAAAAGGATCTTCAGATGGAAGTCCATGAAACTTGCAGTTCTGTTGCATCAGAGAAACTAATTGAGGTTTAAGCTCAAAGTTATTTGCTCTAATGGCAGGAATTGAGATGCTTCTTCCATGTAAATTGGAATTTGGTGCAGTAAAGTCACCAAGCATCTTCCTTGCATTGTTATTATTTTCGGCCATGTCTCCTTCTTTTTCGAAAATTTCTATCAGATTTTCTCCAGAGAGTTGTGCTTTAGCTTCCCTTAGTTTCCTCTTCAGAGTCCTTTCAGGTTCAGGATCAGCCTCAACAAGAATGTTCTTATCATTGTTCCTGCTCATATGAAAAAGAAGAAAACAGAAAAGAAAATATGGAATCCTCTATGTCACAGTATAGAGATTTCTTTATGTGAGTAGAAGAAGATAAGAATAAAAGAAGAGAAATTCGAACACCAAGAGGAAGAGAGGGTTCGAATTTTGAGATGAAGAGAAGTGTTAGTAAATAAATAAATAATTAGAAGGAGGTGAGAGAGAAGAATTTTCGAAAATTAAATAAATAAAAATATTTTTGTTTTTAATTTAAAAATAAAATTCGAAAATTAAGAAAGGAAAAATTTTAATTAAATTTAAAATAATTAGTTAATTAAAAAAATAATTTTGAAAAAGAGGGAAGGGATTTTCGAAAATTAGAGAGAGAATTAGTTAGGTAGTTTTGAAAAAGATATGATTGAAACAAAAAGATAAGATTGATTGAAAAAGATTTGAAAATTAATTTTGAAAAGATAAGAAGTTAGAAAAGATTTTGAAATTGATTTTGAAAAAGATGTGATTGAAACTTAATTTGAAGAAGATTTGAAAAAGAAATTTAAAAAGATTTGATTTTGAAAATTAAAGTTGATTACTTGACTAACAAGAAACTAAAAAGATATGATTCTAGAGTTTAAAGATTGAACCTTTCTTACTAGGCAAGTAACAAACTTTATATTTTTTTTTGAATCAATCACATTGATTGTTAGTAAAGATTTGAAATTATAAAACAAAATAAGAAAAAGATTTTTGAAAATCATTTTGGAATTTTCAAAAATTATGAAAGAAAAATGAAAAAGATTTGATTTTTTTGAAAAAGATTTGAAAAAGATAGAGTTTTTAAAATGAAAATTTGATTTGACTCATAAGAAACAATTAATTTTGAAATTTTTGAAAAAGTCAACTCAAATTTTCGAATTTTATGAGTGAAAAAGGGAAAGATATTTTTTTTATTTTTGAATTTTTAATGATGAAAGAGAAAAACAACCCAAAGACTCAATGCATGAAAATTTTGGATCAAAACATGTGATGCATGCAAGAACACTATGAATGTCAAGATGAACACCAAGAACACTTTGAATGTCAAGATGAACACCAAGAACTTATTTTTGAAAAATTTTCAAGAAAATAAAACATGTAAGACACCAAACTTAAAAATTTTTATTCTTTAGACATTAACAAATTGAAAATGCATCTGAAAAACAAGAAAAGACACAAACCAATAAAATATGAAGATCAAACAAGAAGACTGGCCAAGAACGACTTGAAAATCATGAAGAATGCAATGCATGAAATTTTGAAAAAATAAATTTTTTTAGAAAATTAAAAAGATGCAATTGACACCAAACTTAAAACTTGACTCTAGACTCAAACAAGAAACATCAAATGATTTTTGATTTTATGATTTTGTAAAATTTTTTTTTGTATTTTTCGAAAATAAGAAATAAAAATCTTAAAATTAAAATAAAATTACCTAATCTAAGCAACAAGATGAACCGTCAGTTGTCCAAACTCGAACAATCCCCGGCAACGGCGCCAAAAACTTGGTGCGCAGAAATCGTGACGGTTCCATTCCATGGTAACGGCGCTGAAAACTTTATACGCACGTTCATAATCTTAATTCTTTGTCACAAATTCGCACAACTGACCAGCAAGTGCACTGGGTCGTCCAAGTAATAAACCTTACGTGAGTAAGGGTCGATCCCACGGAGATTGTCGGCTTGAAGCAAGCTATGGTCACCTTGTAAATCTCAGTCAAGCGGATTCAAATGTATTAAGAGATTATAGTATACTAAAAGATAATTAAAATAGGATAGAGATACTTATGTAATTCATTGGTGAGAGTTTCAGATAAGCGTGTAGAGATGCTTTCGTTCCTCTGAACCTCTACTTTCCTGCTGTCTTCATCCAACCATTCCTACTCTTTTCCATGGCAAGCTTTATGTAGGGCATCACCGTTGTCAATGGCTACATCCCATTCTCTCTCTGAAAATGGTCCAATGCGCTGTCACTGCATGGCTAATCATCTGTCGATTCTCGATCATACTGGAATAGGATTTACTATCCTTTTGCGTCTGTCACTACGCCCAGCACTCGCGAGTTTGAAGCTCGTCACAACCATCCCTTCCCAGATCCTACTCGGAATACCACAGACAAGGTTTAGACTTTCCGGATCTCAAGAATGGCCATCCATGGGTTCTAACTTATACCACGAAGATTCTAATATCTCGGACTCGGTCCTCTGTATTAGATATCTAAGAGATACTCATTCTAGCTTATTTGCATGTAGAACGGAAGTGTTTGTCAAGCACGCATTCATAGGTGAGAATGATGATGAGCGTCACATAATCATCACATTCATCATGTTCTTGGGTGCGAATGGATATCTTAGAGAAGGAATAAGCTTGAATTGAATAGAAAAATAGTAGTACTTTGTATTAATTCATGAGGAACAGCAGAGCTCCATACCTTAGTCTATGGTGTGTAGAAACTCTACCGTTTGAAAATACATAAGTGATAATAGTCCATGCATGGCCGAATGGCCAGCCCCCATTAAATTCTAAGATAGCATAAAACTGATCAAAGATCCCTAATACAATAGTAAAAAGTTCTATTTATAGCTACTAGAGTTTACAGAAATGAGTAAATGATGCAGAAATCCACTTCCGGGGCCCACTTGGTGTGTACTTGGGCTGAGCATTGAGCTTTACACGTGTAGAGGTCTTTCTTGGAGTTGAACGTCAGTTTGTAGCCTGTTTCTGGCGTTTAACTCCACTTTGTAACCTGTTTCTGGCGTTTGACTCTAGAATGCAGCATGGAACTGGCGTTCAACGCCAGTTTACGTCGTCTATCCTTAATCAAAGTATGGACTATTATATATTTCTGGAAAGTCCTGGATGTCTACTTTCCAACGCAATTGAGAGCGTGCCATTTGAAGTTCTATAGCTCCAGAAAATCCACTTTGAGTGCAGGGAGGTCAGAATCCAACAGCATCTGTAGTCCTTCTTCAACCTCTGAATCTGATTTTTGCTCAAGTCCCTCAATTTCAGCCAGAAAATACTTGAAATCACAGAAAAACACATAAACTCATAGTAAAGTCCAGAAATGTGAATTTTAATTAAAAACTAATAAAAATATACTAAAAACTAATTAAATCATACTGAAAACTATGTAAAAACAATGCCAAAAAGCGTATAAATTATCCGCTCATCAGAGGTTCATCAGGTCAGCCAAGGTCTTCTTCCCACCAGCCATGGAAACTACAAGCAAAAAGACAAGGTGTAAGTAATAGAAGAGCAAAATGCTAAAGATACAAAAAGTAAAGAACTCGCCAACATACGACCGGCCGGCCTCCCAGTCCCCCATAACCATACGAGGGTTAAGATTTTTCTCGCCGAAAAATGCCAACAAGATATCGGCAATATTACGATTTACCAGACTCAACCAATCATAGGATATTTTTATCAAATAATTGGATCCCGCCCCGAAGCTCCAGTAGGTCGGGATTTGCCTTTCCCCCTCGGCAGTAAGCCAGAAATGTTGATGACCTTCAATTGGCCTAACCTTGAAAAAAGTATACTTGAAGTCGTGGAAGGAATCCTCAAAGAGGCCAAAAATCCTACGACCTTGTTGGGCCCTAAAGGACATATATCCCTTCTTTGCCTTCCCCTGGCGAGAAGGGTTCGTGAGAAGAAAGAGGTAGAGGAAAACATTTACAGAGATCGAAAGCTCCAGATATTCACAAACCATCTCGAAGCACCGAATGGCAGCCCAGCTGTTCGGATGTAGTTGCGACGGAGAGACATCGCAACGATTCAGCAAGCCCATGACGAAGGGGGAAAAGGGCAGACGAACCCCCAAGGTCGTGAACATTGGTTCATAAACACACAACCAATCAACGACTCGTGGCGCCACCAGGTTCTTCTGGCAAACACGCTCCCGATTAGCAGGAACATAGACCTGATAAAATGCTTCCTCAGGACCACCTCCACATAAGAGCCCAGCCTGGCGCAAGTCCTGGAGGCCCTCCTTCGTGACCTTGGAAGGGGTGTCCTTCACGTCAGAAGAAACCCAAGCATAATGATCAACGAAGTCGGCTAGCGGTCGCTGAGCCTGATCCGGGAGAACGAGGTGCTCGGCCATACCTACAGCGGGGGCACCACTTAGTTAGAACGGGAGATCGAGAACCCCCAAAACAAGTAAAAGCAAAATTTCAACTCCCTAAGTCACCCTCTAGATACCCCTGCACTAACCCAGAATTCAAGCAAAACCCATGAAAAATTCAGTGGCGCCCCCTCTAAAAGAAGAAGCAAAAAAAGGAAGAAAGAAAAAATCCAGACATGCACAAAAAACGCACAAAGACACCAAGGAAAACCAGAAAAAAGAAGAAAGAAGGAAAGTATAACAACGTACCAGGGAAATGCAGAATCTGGGAAAGACGAAGGAGAAGTCCAAAAAGAGCAAAGCAGCAGCGAGAGAAGGAATGGAAGTAGAGGCGGCAGCAGTTCGAGAAAATAGAGGAAGAAGAAAAGGAAGGTGATGAAATGAGGAGTTTGTGAAAATAAAAAGGGACGAAGAATGTAACCGTCGGAGAAGCGCCAAAAGGCAGGGGCATACCTATCTTTTTACACAAATTTCAAATCATGAAATGATGGGGCATTTAATGCCCCGCGCGGAAGCCAAGGAGGCAGCATCAGAGACGAGACAACCACGCGTGTGAGACACGAAACGCCATCAACGGACTCCCGAGAAGAAGAACACATCCCCTCTCGGCAAGTAAGACAAACGCGCTTAGCCGCGAGCTCCATACCTCAAGGCTAGCGCGTTGGGGGCACTGTTACGGACCACTACAAGCCCAGTCCAACTAGTCGCCGGGTCGGGGCACCACCTCTGACCTCGGCCCAAACTATCCCTCACAAGGGAAATCCAATGGGTCGGACCACAACACCCGACCCGGCCGTCGTACGACCTCACCACCTCCGCGACCCAGCACCACGCTTAGCATGCCGGTCGGATCGGCTTCCTCGGGGCAACACCCGGAGCCCCGACCCGATGTCCGAGACAACCAGCTCCCCCCACGTGGATAGGGACAACTCACAAGTATCCTGATCAGTAGGCTAGGTCACCTTTAGACCCGCCCAGCACAGTATATAAGGGGAGAGGTCAGCTCTCCCCCCGAAGTACACATCACCTTACCTAATTTGGCTATCTTTTCGTACAGACACTGACTTGAGCGTCGAAGTGTCCTTGCAGGTGGTCATCCCCTCTCGTCCGTTCAACCGCCGGCTTCGCCAGTCTCCCACTTGAACCCGAAGACCCGTTTTAGGTCGCCCCAGGATCTCGCCCCCTTTATCCTTTCACCACCATCCGACCTGACAAGAACAGCTATAAAATTCATGAACCTTATATATAGTCTAACTTATGCCATGCAAACTAAAGGTATTAACTATGACGTATATATATTCTAATAAAAATTTTATAATTATTTTTATATAAAAATATTTTATTTTAATTATTAAATAATAAATTATAAAATTTAATTTTAATATATTAAATAAATAATTCACAATTTTAAATAAAAAAATTTTATAAAAAAATTACTATTAGTATCTTTATTGAAGTAATTATCCAAATATTTATATATGGTTAACTTGGAGAAAAAATAAAGGACCTTTTCATTCGAGGAGAGAGAGTTAGTGAGCACATCTATTTCCATGCAGTTTTTTGCGGTCGTCAACTTTAATCAACATGCTTATTAATTAACTTTCATTAGGCTTAAACGAATAGAAAGAAATATATGAATTGTATAATTCAACTATTATATATAGCAAGGAGTTAATATTTAAAATTAAATAATTTTCGATTTAATTTGATTCTTTAATTTTTAATGATTCAATTTGTATCCTGAAATTTTGAGTCATAACTCAAGTTGATCCTTTTGTTTATTTTTGTTATTGAAAAGATGACGTGATAATTTTAGTTGACACCTAGCATCCCCTTCACCACTAGGATTCACCCGAACCACTATTCTCACGCCACCACCCTCCATCTTTTCTTCTGTACTTCCTCTTCACCATCTTTCAGTCCTTTTTTTCTTCATCGTGAACCCACCACCGAATCATTTTCCTCCACCGTCTCCCTCCCATTGTCGTGTCGTCTAAGCACACTCTCTACACCCCAATCTCTCTCACGTTCAGTCTCTTACAAATTGCTGGGAGTTCACTACTCATCTCCAAATACCATCACACCATCAAAACTCACCTCAGCTACTCGACCCATCTCCATTCATCGCCAATGCATGCTTTCCATTGTCATCACGTCTCCCATAAGATTCTCCGCATTGTTATCCCTAGAACGAGAACATTAAACCAAATAAAACCCAAAAATTAAAAACTCTAAACAATTAAATTAAACCATCAATACTAGTCAACAAAAAATTAAAGTGCACAGAGAGCAAAGTACCACTGTATTGAATGGTGAGGGCGGAAAGGAGGAGGGTTGAGAGAGAGAGATGACGTCGCAATTACTGGTGGAAAAAGAGACAGCAACGTGACGAGTTCAGGGACGGACGTAGCGGCAGCGCAACGAGTTCAAAAATGCAGATGACGGTGTGAGAAACGAGCAACAATGAAGGAGGGTTGGACGGAGATGCTGCGACGGGTTAGAGGTGTTAGAATATAATTATGATCAATTAGGATCAATTAGCATTATTTAGCATATCTGAATATTATTTATAGGATATTACGTCTTTATTATTTCGATTCTCTTAGCACCTATAAATATCATTCTATATTGTATCATTCTAGACAACTTGAATACACTCAATAATATACAAATCCTTTCTCCAGTTTAGTCTCTTATTTCTAACATGGTATCAGAGCCATGGTATCCTCCTTGAAGATGATAGGTTATTTTCCTTGTGGTGAAATCACCGTAGTTTTTGTATTTTTTTCTATGCCATTCTTCTTTCCCTTTTGTCACTCCTTTGATACTTTTTTACCTCACCGACTAGCCTATTTTCTCCGTCTTGTATTTTTTTTTAGTCGAATGATCAAACACCATTGTCATCTACTGCTTACCTATTGTGATGAAGAAATCATATAGTTTTCGCTTTCTTTCAGCAGTTTCGTCTGCGTTCTCTTGTGGCAGTTCCGTCTGCGTTCTCTCATGGCAGTTCCATCTGCGTTCTCTCGTGACAGTTCTGTTTGTGTTCTCTCGTAGCAGTTCCGTCTGCGTTCTCTCGTGGCAGTTCCGTCTGCATTTTCTCGTGACAGTTCCGTCTGCATTTCGTCTGTGTTTCCTTGTGGCAGTTCTGTCTACGTTTCTTTCTGGCAGTTCCGTCTGCACTTTCTTCAGATAGCGGCAGTTTTGTCTGCGCTTCCTTCAGACAAACGGCAGTTCCGTCTGCACTTTCTTCAGATAGCGGTAGTTCTGTCTGCGCTTCCTTCAGACAAGCGGCAGTTCCATCTACGCTTCCTTCAGACTAGCGGCAGTTCCGTCTGCACCCGTTTTATCAGTTTATGCAGTTTTTTCTCTTTATTTCGTTGTTTAAAATAAGTTTCAAACTCAACTTGTCACTTGAGTTTGAGGGGGGATGTTAGAATTAGGATCAATTAGCATTATTTAGCATATCTGAATATTTATTATAGGATATTACGTCTTTATTATTTCGATTCTCTTAGCACCTATAAATATCTTTCTATATTGTATCATTCTAGACAACTTGTATAGACAACTTGAATACACTCAATAATATACAAATCCTTTCTCCAGTCTAGTCTCTTGTTTCTAACAGGAGGGAGGGGCTACGACATGTTGAAGAGGAAAACAACGGCGTTGTTGGGAGAGAGAGAGTTATGGGTTGAGAGAGGGAGTTACGAGTTGAGAGAGAAAAAGATGAAGAGTTGAAAATAGAGGAGGTAGAATCGATATCTTAGAAAAGAAAGAAAGAGATGTATGTGATGAGATTTAAATGTCACGTCATTTTTTTTTTGTGACGGAATTGGACGGAAAAACCAATTTTAATTAATCTTAAAGTTTTAAGATACAAATTGAGTCAATTAAAAATTAAAAGAGTAAAGCATCATATCAACGTATTGAATTGGTGAAGATTATATATATATGCCACGATATGGTGGCTATGGGTGGTTAAATGTTGACCTTCTAATAAAGGGTTCACATATGCTAAAATTGACTATCAAATTAATTTTCTGGTTATTATTACACACTAAACACTGCTTAATTAATTCCGTAGACGTAAATCAAATATTTTTATCGCAATATTTGTGGAAATTAAAGAATAATTGAACCTAAGTATATAAATGTAGTTTTCTTTTGTTTTTCAATGAAATCCAGATCCTTCTTCCCACAGGAGTTGAATGTCTTCTTCAACCACAGAATAAGGGTTTTTTATTGGCGAACAAAGGTGAATGAAATGCTAGATGCATTCCAGTAAAGAAATGGTAAGATATGATATTGTTGATGAAGTTAGGAAACAGTCGTTTTTCTTGTGTAACATAAATATATAATTGAACAAATATGTAATTGAATGATAATATATATTTTTTTATGACTGATACTATGTATCAAAATTAATCTCTTGCCACTGGATTATTAATGTGAAACAATTTTATGAAAATATTTAGATATTATTTAAAAACAAAAATAATTTTAGTCAAATGAAAATACATCATAATTTTAGTTAAATAATTATAAAAATAAAAGTGTTCGCAAAATTTTAAATTTGAATACAATAGGATGTCAAATAACTAAATGTAAATATAATAATGAATATTTTAACAAAATATTATGTTCACATTATCAATTAATATATATATTTGTGTATAGGGACGGATTCAGAAGACCAGAAATATTATTATGGGGGGCCAATAACACATATAATATTAAAAATTATGTAAAAAATTATATAATATAAGATGTATTATAAAAATATACCAATAGAAAATATATTTTCAAGTACAAAAAATATGTGTGTACCTTTTACTAACGAAGTGGTCGATTCTTCGTATCATAAAATTCATCGATAATAGAATTTGTATCAAATTTTTCAGTAATTTTTTTAATATAATTAAAAAATAATTAGCAAAAAATTTATCTTTCATTTTATTTCTGAGTTATTTTTTATAATATTCATAGTTGGAAAAGATCTCTTAGTTGTAGCAGTTAAAACAGAGAGAATTAATACCAAATGAATAAAAAAAGACGGTCACAAAAAGAAAAAGAATTCACTTTATGAAATTTGAAAATTTTTATTTAATTAAAAATATTAGTAATAATATATTTTTCAGATTTTTTTTAATATTGTTACTTTTTAGATATTAGAAATCATTAATATTTAAATTAGATTGGACTTTCTTTTATACTAGACTAAATACTAAATATTTTTTAAATTAAATTATACGTAATAACTTATTACTATTAATTTTTTTTAAAAATTTGGGGCCGAGGCCTCCACTCGCCCCCTATGTCCGTCCCTGTTTGTGTATAATAAATATGTATATTTTATTTAGTAAACTAATTTGGGTTGATCTAGTGAGTAGTTTACTAGTTTATTTAAGTAAGTATTGAGAGTTTAAATCTCGTCTTATGTATACAATAATTCCTTGGTCAACAAAAAACTTTTAAATAAAATTTTGAATTTTGATCCGCAATAAATTAGTTATTGGTATGTCAAGTTGGAGGATATGATAAAAAATATATTATTTATTTAATTTATTTTTAATATATTTTTATATTAATGAATAATTTAATAACTTATTTTTATATACATATAACATAATTATTGATCTTTTACAAGTATTGAAAAAAACTAATTAAAGAAATTGTTTTACTTAATTTGTAAATTTTTTTATTCACTCATTTGTTATCATTTGAAATGATTTATATGTTCTATTTATATTAGATAGATTCTCTTTCTTCATTAAATATTAAATACTCATGATATTTACATAAAATGTATTGTTGAACGTTAATATTCAGTTTAATTATTTTATTGATCTTTATAGATTCATTAAATTTTTAATTAGGTTTTTATATTTTTTCCTTTTTAGTTAGATTTTTATATTATTTTTAATTTTGTAATTAGATCATTTTTATGTAAAAAATATTAAAATTAACATAAAATTTTTTCCAAAATACATACGATCAAAGATCTAATTATATTTTTAATTATGAATACTTTTAATTTGTAAATAAATATTCAGTTAATTCTAATATTTTTTATACTATAAAAATCTAATTATAAAACTAAAAGCAACATAGGACCGAACTAAAAAAAATATATAAAAATTTAATTATAAATTTAATAAAATTATAAAGACTAACAAAATAATTAAACCTTAATATTCTTAGGTATGTTTAAGGTTACTAATAGTAATTAATATTATTACTTATTGAAACACAAATACTTTTCTATCTATATAAAAATATTGAAAATCATTTCTGTTATATATCCTCTCTCTTCAATAATTATGGGCTGTTTGGTATTATTATTTTTAGCTTACTTTTGAGTAACTAATATAATTTAGTTAATATGTGTTTTGAAAATATATATTAAAATTATTAATTAAAAAATTATAAAAAAGATAAAAAAATTAATTTTATATATGTATTTATTGTATATTTATTAAAATAAAAATTAACTAATTTTTAAAATAACTACTTAAAAATTATTTAAATATATAAATTTAATTGAATTATTCTATAAAATTCTTTAATTTGTCAATCAAAATTAAAATTATTTTTTATTAAAAAAGTTCATCAATTAATGAATTATATCTGAGCTTTTAGTCGTCATGTTGACTTTATTTTTGTTTCATAATATCTATTAAACTGTCACGTTTATTTTTTAATGTAATATTTTTAATTGAATTATTAATTATACTATAATAAATAAAAATATTAAAAATTATTTTACTATTTTATTTTTTCATTAAGAGTTATTTAGTAAAACTAAATTATTTTTAGATTACTCTTGATTTATTTTAACTCTCTTAGTAATTGTATATTATTCAAACAAAATGATAGATAAAAGAAACAACCTAAATAAATTAACAATAAAACGAATGATTTTTATTATAAAATTTTCATAGAAAAATTATATTTGGCAAATATTATAATGGAATAAAGAATAGAGTGACAAATAAAAAATGAAGATAATATATTATATATTAAATAAAGTTTATATTAAGATATTGGATACGAATTATTGTATTATGTAAATGGATTTTATTTTAAACCTTTTGACATTATATATATTTTTCTTATGAAAAATGTTAGGATTAACAGATTTTGTGATTTATAGTTATTAATTTATTAGTTATTATTATTATTTTTAATAGTATGAAATTATATTTAATAGTATAAAATTATTTATTTTTTTATTAGTTAAATACTGGCTAAATTTTAATAAAAATGTTGGTCTCTTAAATTTTTTTTTTGCTATATATATAAAGAATAATGTATTATCTATTTATTTAATGTATAAACACGGTTCATGCATGTATGAAATATTAATGGCAAAAAAATAGAAAAAAAAAATAATAAATGACTACCTTAACTAGAATTCACTCATACTCTCCCTTTTTAAGTAAGAAATATATATAAATATTTTCCTTTCATCAAATTTTTTTAAATAAAGGTAATGAGTCTATATACATTTCCCTACTTTAATAAATTGAGAAACGAGTAATGTATATAGATTATAGACTCGTCGCTCTTATATTAAATAATAGAAAAAAATTTGACAAACGGTAAAAAATATCCCATTATTTATTATAATTTTCAATTAGTTATTATATATATATATATATATATATATATATATATATATATATATATAATCAATAAAACATTAAATTCAGTTATTTTTATGTGAAATTAATAGTTGAGAATCATTTGATAATTTAACAGATTTAACTAAATTATCATCTAACAATTTTTAACTATCAATTTTACATAAAAATAATTACTTATAGAAATGACAATGGGTAATTATGAGAGCAAAAACCCTTCATTCCCCTACTCCCTATTTCCGTTTAAGAAATTGTCCTACATTCTCTGTTACGGATCTCCATTATTTTTCCTTTAAGAGAGACAAATAAATATCCGTGGATATTAAACTTTAAAAAATAAAAAACCTCAATCATAATAAAATTTTATACAATTCAACTAAAATGTATCAAATTAAATCTAATTCAAACACATTTAACATTACTAAACCCAATTTAACATTATTCAACTAAAACTCCAACATACAAACCAAAAGAAAACAAAATAAAAAAGTTTTCAACATAACAAATTTTGGTCGACGATTATAACTTGGTGATAGTACTGTACTCCGTTCTTGTAATGATATAAATTTAAATAATTAGTTGGTGTAAATTTAGATATTATGCACAATATTAATTTATTTTTAAATAAAACTGAAAAAAAGAAATTAACATACACTTACATCATATATATATATATATATATATATATATATATATATATATATATATATATATATATATCTCAGTTCCCGCCCCCATTCCCGTTTATTCGTGGGGACGACTAGTCTCTGTCCCTGTGGGGATTTAGCGGATCTCCATTATTTTTCTTTTTATCGTGAGTAATCTTTGTGATATTCGTGGGTTCGAATTCTTTTATCATCTCTAATTGCATGTGAGTTTTTACTTATTTTATTACAAAATATTATTCGTACACTAAAATTAGCCACTAATATATTTAGGTATAAATACATGTAAATATATGTGTTTTAATTTATTTTTAACGCGTATTTATATTTTAATATATGTTTTATACTAATGACTAATTTTAATGTACACATAACATAATCGTTTATCATATACATGTCATTTTTATAAAACATATTCTATATTAGAAAAATAAGAAACATGAAAATTTCCCCTTTAAAACAAAAAAAAAAAGATATTCTTGAGAGTTATTAATTTTTAGTATTTTTTGTCATTTTTAATCAGTACAAATATTAAATTATTTTTATCAAATAAATTTTGTTAATTTATATATTCAAAATTTTAAAAATATAAGTATAAACTGTATTAATTCATATATCTAAAATTTTAATAAATATAAATACAAATTATATATTTATTGTGTAAAAAATATCTATAAATATAAGTATAAATTATTACTGATTAAATACTAACTAAAAATAATAATATTTACTATGACATTGATAAAAAAAAAAAATATGAGGTCAATTATGACATAAATGTGACAACCAGTAAGGAGAGCCTTGGTAATGTTGTGAACAATAATCCCTTGGCAACTAATTGTTACTATTTCCTATTATAAGTCCTGATATTTTTCCGCTTAAAAAGATGATGTTAATACAAAAATAATTAACTAAATTTATGAGTAAAAAATAAGAATTTAGTGCTAGAATAGATATTACATTAGAATCTAAGATAATAAATTAAATATTTACATAGTCTACGATATCATAATAGGTATTTTACTTTTTTTTAATTATTATTATATATTATTAATTATTAATATTACGAAGAACCACTTGCCATATGTGGAGGATATGCTTCAATAATTCACTCTATAAATTAGACTTCTCACTAGACTCACATTGTTCATACATACATAGATACACTAGAAGAGTAAGAAAGATACAGTGACAAAAGAGTTCCTGAAATTTTTATTTTCTGGTTTGCTGTCCACCAATTCTCTTACTCGGTATATGTTAATTCTCTTTCATGTAATCTCTTTACTTTGTAAAAAATAGTGAACAGACATACATATATTTCAATATAGTGAGATATATGGGTGCCGATTTTTTTTCATTAGTATTTTTTAATTTTATCTTCTTTCTTGATATATATATATATGTTCTCAACTTTTCATTTGTGTTTTTAATTTTTCAGTATTTTTCATCTTTATTAATATAGATTAACTTTTTATTTAAGACACAATTTTTTGAAAATTTTTGAAAATAAAATAAAATATTATTTTTCAAAACAAATTATTTTAATATTATTTTTATACCCATATATATTTTGGATAAAAAAATCAGGTAAACCTATCCTAATTTTGGGCAAAATTGTAATGAACCAACTCTAATTTAAATTGTAATGGAGTGAACCTGTAATTTAATCTCTTAAAATTTTGCCGTGTTAATGAATTAGCTAGAATTCTATTTGATATATTTTGATTCAATTACAATAAAAATAAAACAAAAATAAAATAATGAAGATACAAGTTGAAGTATAAAAGTAAAAGAAAAAATTTGATAAGTTAAATGTATTAAATAAGGGAAATTTTATAATGATTAGAGTGCACAAAAATCAGGTGAGATGAGTCCAAATTAAATTAAATTTGGCGGTGATTTCCCTGATTTCGGCATAAAATCGGAAGAAAGACAGCTGAAAAATGCCAAAATAAAAGAAAAAGTTAACTCGAGTTTTTTGAATTGAGATAACTCTATTTAATATTCTAATTTTGTTAAAAAATATATTTTAGTAAATAATGTTAAAATTATTTTTTAAAGTATTTTATTTTATTTATTTAAAAATATTTTTTGATCTAATAATTTACAAACTCATTAGTATTTTTATTTATTTTTATTTTTTATTTATAGATTATTACATCTGAACATCTTTTAATATTGATTGTGTATCATATTTTTTTCGTTGACCATACATAAAATTAATGATGTAGAATTATTAATTTTGATTTTAGTTTGATTGATTTTAATTTTAATAATTTTAATAAATTTTTTAAGATGATGAATTAAATATATTAACAAATATATTATTTTTATTCACAATTAGACTATATGTGATGCTCATTTAATAAATCAACATATAAAATAAAGGACACAAATTAAAATGAAATTTTTGTTACATCTTTATCATGAGTTTGTTCTGAATAATAATGTTTTCTTTTTATTATTACTTTTGTTCCTGATACAGGTTTGTTAGCGATCTCATAAAGTGCCGTCTTAACATCTCTTTCTTTAAATATTTGATAATGAGAACTAATTCAACCTTTACAACTATGAACAACCGTCAAGGTAACACATACACTATACTAGCTGTAGCCTACTATTTGTTCATTTTCAATTTTTTTACGATAAAAATTCAAAGACAATCTTTTCATATCAACAATTTTTAATTTTTTACATTTCATTCTCAGTCATCTCTCTATCTTAATCTTTACCTTTGTCGTATTTAGCTCTCACATATACTCCCAATATGTCATTAGTCTCGTTCAATCTTTTTCAATTCTCGTATTGCTCTATTCTATTTTTCTGTAAGGTTATTTTTTTGCTTTTCTTTTGCTCAATTCTTGATTTTTTTTTTTTGTTTTATCTTGCCACCATTTGTTTTACATAGTCTCTATTGTGCCTCTACTTTGTTTTGCGTTGTCAATATTGCTGTTTTATTGTTATTGAAGCTGGTATCTTTTTAGATATATTTTTAAAATTTATGCTGTTATTGAAGTTTATGTCTTTTAGATATGTTCTTCTATCATTTCTTTTACTAGATCTATTGTAGTGAAATATTAATTAATTTTTTTGTGGCTAATAATATTGTTTACATTTATTGTTTAAATATATGTTATATATGATATTTAAATTTGTATATAAGTATGTTAATTTTGATGTTGAGGAGTGATTATAGGTTTTTTTTTTAGGGTTTTTTTCAGTTAAGGGTCTAGTTAAAAATATAGGGTTGATTCTCTTATTTTGAAATTCTAAACTAAAATATATGATGTGTTCGGTTTGTCATACATCACAGAAAATAATAATCAACAGGGTCAAGGGAACAGGCGAAACCCAGCACAAGGGAGAATGAGGGTTTTCACTACTCCTTCATCAACTTCTGGTACTGGTGGTAATAATAATTCGACACTGTTTTTTGAAAGTTTTTCTTCCTCAGCTATTGTCCCTAGGGAAAACAGAGAGACTTCTATCATGCTCCCAATTAACAATAATAATCCTGCTGTTGAAATAATCCACATCAATGATGAAGAACCAGATCTTGAATCATCATTGTTAGAGGTCAATCTTAATTCTTCCTCTTCAATTTTACCAACAACCGAACAAACCAATCAACATGCCTCAAATCTTTTAACATTACAAAGAAATTTGAGAATCAACACCGCCAACAACAACAACCAACAAGATGGTGTGTCACTTGATTTATCCTTACACCAGTTTGGCGGTGATGGCGGTGGCAGCTCTTCTACTATGGATGTCATCGGTGGCAGCGCTGGTGGTGGTGGTGGAGGTGGAGATGGTCTCTTGATGAGCGTTCTCAACAATACTTCTACTAGGCGCATCATGCCGATCAAAAGAACTGCCCCTGATTATGCTCGCCGAGAGTTTACGGTGGGTGAGAGCTCAAGTGCCGGTGGTGCTGGTGGTGGATCTGTTGCTCAACCTATGGCAGCCCCCAAGCGGCGACCCACCGCAAATGAAAATGCGGCGCTGCGCATTTCATCATCATCTAATACCTGCACTTGTACCCCTTCTCCCACTTGCGCTCTCCATGCTTCCGCCAATAGTAATCTTTCTTCATCTTCCAGGGAACAACCCCATGAAACTGCTAACAACAACAACAACAACCCCCAAAATGTTGTTCGTATTCCTTCTAGTTTGTGGCCAATTTCTGATGTGCAAAGAGCTCTTCAGTCTGATAGCTTTCAAGTCCTTCAACCTACTACTACTGCTGCTACTCCTCCTCCTCCTCCTCCTAGTAGTAGTAATAATAACAATAATAACACAACACTTGGTATTCTGCAACTTGATGATGGTTCCTTTATTTACCCCCAACCTGTTTTTGATAGTAGCCACCACCACCACCAAATCCACCATGGCCACCAGCACACGCCATTTAATCCGTTATACCACCGTGGCTATCAACCATTTTTCTCCACTGCTGACACTTCTCCATTCCGCCCAGCCTCAATCAATTACATGGAGAATCTTCCTCATCATCATCATCATCATCATCCGTACGGCGGTTCTTCTTCTTCTTCTTCGACTCCTTCCCCTCTTCCTTGGAGCACCGTGATTAGGCCAAGGGCTATTCCTGTGTCTCTCACTCACCGAGTTGGAGGAAGTAATAGAGAATCTAACAACACCAGAAACAACTATCCTTTTTCTTCTCCTGCTGGAAGGGGAACAATCACTGTGACTCAGAATCGTGGAAACTCATCATCATCAAGCTTATTCCCCGGTGGGTCTCCTTCAACACGGCTACTCGAAAGCCTTGTACAAAACGCCGGTACCCCTTCTTCTGGATCTGGCGCTGGTCAGAATAATACAGCAGGTACTACCGTTGGAGCTGTTCCTGCAGTTCAGCAGCTGTCGAACGTTGCTCGTGCATGGATTCGAAGGCTGAACGCTCATGACGAGGCCTTGACGAGAACGTCACAATCTTCTACCCGTGATAATACTCCTCACAGGGCACTGCGAGCTTCTCCTATTGCTGAGATCTATAATTTGCCTACTTATTTTGCTGATGATTCAAGAAGGCTTAGACAAGAGGTACATATATAATAATTAATACTGTTGTTTCAGTAATCTATGAGTCTCTCTATTTATTATTTGCCATTTACTGAATTGCTCTTTACAACAGATCCGCACTGCCATTGATCATTTGCGTAATGGAGGTTCCGTCCGACTGGAGGTACGTTTGTTAGTTAGGGTTTTATGTATGATTAAGACTATTCATACCAATTGAAGATGTTTTATGTGGAGATAATCGTTCGAAATTATTAAACGATTTTACTTGTAAGACTAATATAACACATTTATATTTTAACTATGAAAATTGAAAAATCAACACTTTTTGACCAACAAATTAGCTACTAATTAAACATTAAAAAGAAATATAAAAAAAATTAAAAATATCTAAAATATAAGTAAAAATAATATTTGAAAGTGAAACCAAATAAAACTAATTTAAAATATAAAATTTAAGATTTATAATTTAGAATGATTATTAGCGATTCACGGTGGTAGTTTAATTTGATGGTTAATTGATGATAGTAGTAAATCGGTGATAGTTTGATGGTTGATTGATGATGGTAGCAAATTGTATATTAGAAGAAAAAAAATTATACATGAGTAAATTTTTTTGTGTGCTAAAAAAATTGACTTATTTATTGTTAATTTGTTGGTATAGATGTTTAACTATTATTTTTATAAGATGATAGTTTTGTATAAATAACTACTAATTTTTTAAAATTCTAAATCTCTATATTATCATTAATTTAATTTACAAATGTATGTGTCTTGTATATAGGAACTTTTAATTCTTGATTACTCCATTGTGCTGAACTTGCTTGACAACATTGAGGAGGAGGAGGATGATGCGGATATGCCGCAGCAGTTTTATGAGGTGAAAGCTATATATATATATGAATTGAGCTTAGTTCGTGCTTTTGTAATTTTAAAATAAACATCTTTACTTGTTGGCAGGACGTTGCAAAAAATGATTTTGATAATAACTTAGTCATCAAATGAATTGCGATCTTTATTTGTAAGCTTTTATGATGTGATAGATTTCGTTTAGATAGTATTGATAAAATTACTATTACATTTAATATTATTAAAACATACAATATATTTGAAAGATCATATGGTATTAGGTTAACAAACTTAGAAGTAGGCCAAATCCATTTTTGCTTAAAATCACTATTACTTTTAATGACTTATTAGAAATTATTGTTTGATTATCTAAATCCACATTGTCATAAT
The DNA here is from genome assembly GCF_003086295.3 of Arachis hypogaea. Classification (NCBI taxonomy): domain Eukaryota; kingdom Viridiplantae; phylum Streptophyta; class Magnoliopsida; order Fabales; family Fabaceae; genus Arachis; species Arachis hypogaea. The sequence goes on from NC_092050.1 coordinate 8,360,019, forward strand.
GTTAGACCATAAAGAACAAAAAAATCGTAGAAGGATACTTGAACTTATGAGTATGTATATGAATGAAGAATTGGGGTTTCGGAAGTTAACATGAGTACTTGATTTTGACTAGAGGTAGTTTTTCGATTTTCATTCAATAAAAGTTTCTTGTATTTTTCTTAATTAGTGTTGAACAACAACGTCTTCTCATGGATAAGAATTGTAAAAACCGCTTTAGTATGGTGATTGAAACCCTAAAATGACTTTATATTTGGCTATATATATAGTTATAAAAAAAATTATATCATTTGCTTATTATGATGATGAAAACATTGAATTTGCAGTATCTGGGAGACGGGCAGCGAGTGACCAACCCCGATTTAGGACTGACGGAAACTGAGGTTGCAGTATGTATTGGACGGGAAATTTTCCGAACTGTTGGTGGGCAGCCTCAGAACATTGATGCATGCGGCATATGTCAGGTGAGCCGGTCTGAACTTATCTTATTTATCATTTATTAATTATTGTAACAATTAATAAATGCTAAATAAAGTAAGTTATAACTGGTTTTAGTTAATTTTTTTGTTTGTTATCAAACATTTTCATCAAACGAGAGTGACACCAACTACGTTACATTCTTTAATTTACAAAAGCTCACTCATTGAATAAATCTTTTATAAGTATAAATATATGTTAAATACAAAATCTATATTAAAAATATTTAATTTTAAAATAAATTGATTTATGTTTCATAATTTTTTCAAAAGTAATTTTAACAGAAAGCAACTAATTATTATTTGTCTCCCCCAAAATAAAAATAATTTTTACAATTATATGTGCAAAGTGGGTATCTGTGATCTATATATCTAGTATCTACCTCTTGATTTATTGCTATTTAACATAGAATTTGCGTAACCATTTTCAGGAGGACTATGTTCACGGTGAAGAGCTTGGGAGATTGGATTGTGCGCACAGATATCACCTATCTTGCATCAGGCAGTGGTTGCTCATCAAGAACAGATGCCCAATCTGCAAGAAAATGGCTCTCACCATCATAGACTTGGAGGACGACGAGGACGATGATGAGTGATCAGAAATGTTTGTTGGACTCATTTTGAATAAAATGGCCATGGTGCTAGAAACTTTGTTTTATTTTTCATGTTGTTGTCTGGTCTACCTTATGCTTGATGCCGTACATTGTGCCTTTAGCCATTGGTTTTGTTTTTCAAGGATTGGATGCTTTGGTTAAACACTTTGGTTGACAATATTGCTAAATTTGAAACGCCATTCGACTAATAATGCTCCCGTTACTTATTTTCACAATTATAAGTTTATAACGCTGCCTCCTTTGACATATTATATTATATGTCGTTTATGCATTGTTGAATATATATAATCAGGGTGTTAGAATGAGCCGGGGTGAACTCAGTTCGTCGCAGCAGCTTCCTTGATCGACGCGGTGGTTCCTACAAAAGGACTCCACCACTCAAATTAAAAGAGTCTTTAAAGTATGGTAATGTGATGTGTAGGAGTCTTAAGTATGTATTAGATCATGTCTGAAGAACTAATATATAGTTTATCAATTTGCATTGTTAAGATTGTTATTTTGAGGCCTTTAGAACTGGTGTGGCTTGAGTTATAGATTCGATGTCTTTTAGGCTGCGTTTGTTTTTTGGAATTAGGACTGAAATTGAGAAACTGAAATTGAATATTGTGTTTGGTAATTAGATATTTGAACTAAAATTTCAGTCTTAAAAAATACAAAATTTAAATTTCTTTAGTATTTTTAAAAAATAAAAATACAAGAGATTAAAATTTTGAGGGATAAAGATCAAAATTTTATTATTTCTTTTTAAAATACTCGATCTTGTGCTGTATTTATTTGCTATCCATGTCGCTTAGTATGTATTTGTCTAGGAGACTTTGTCGAACTAATTTTTTGAGGTCTTTGGCTATTATGACACAATCATGTAAGATATATGTTCATATCTCTGGTAGAAAATACAATATTTTGATTTGTTCGCATATCTCTAATCCTGGTAAGTTCCAATTTTGTTTGGAGGTTTGATTAATTTGGAGTGCATGATGTCCTCAATTATATTCTCCCTTTTGATAATGAATGGTGTGTATGTATCGAACTTCAGAGTTAATTTGAATGACTTCCAATTTGTAAGACCTAGAATTTTTGAAAAAAAAATATTATTATGAGTTAATTTTAATTTATTTATTCATTAAAGACTTGTTTTTAGAAATTATTTTATTAAAAATAATTAAATCAAGTTTGGACAATTAAATTAAAAATTTTAATTAATTTTATAATTATTGAATAATTTTCTATATTTAAGTTATACAACTTAACAGAAGTATAGGAATAAAAATTTTATACGATTTAGTTAAATAATAGAGATTTCAGAATTTAATATTTTAAATTAGAGTATTTGATTGAAAGCCAATTAGTAAATTGATACAACAAATAATATTTTTAAATTAATTTTAAAGATCAAATTAGATTTTAAATTAATATTCGATATCCTAATTTGATTAAATTAAAAACAAAACCCTAACTTCCCTAATACTACTCGCCACCACTGACATTCCTTTCCCAAAATCTAACACTCAGCAGCTTCAGGAAAACTAAAGAAAGAAGTAAAGAAAAGAAAGAAGGAAAGAAAGAAAGGGAAGAACGGAGAGGGTGAGAAAATGGGAAGAGGGAAACAGATCCGCAGAGGAGGAGGAACGGGGAAGAGAGAGATCTGAAGGGAGAGGGAGACCGTGTCCAGCGCCGCCGCTGTCTGCCCAGCTGCCGTGCTTCTCGTCGTCGCCGTCGAAGGGAAGAAGGAGAGAAAGTGCCGTCGCGAATAAGAGCTGAGCCGAAAAGAGAGACAACGCGAGAGGGAGCTCGTCGCCGCCAGCTGCTTCAGATCTCCGGTGCCGAACTTGTCCCTGCCGTTGCAAGCCGCAATCGTTGCAGTGGAGACCAATGCCGTTGCAGCCACGCTCGCCATCGTCCTTGGAAAGAAGTAGAGCTCGAGGAAAAGAAGGATGCGATAGAGGTGAAGAACGTTGTTCCGCCATGCACCGCCACCGTTTTGGGCTGCACCGCCGTGGCTGTGACCACCGGAAACTACCGCTGGAGTCCCTGCCTTCTTGATAAGCGTTTTGTTTCTGGAACCTTTGAAAAATCAGTATTTCGATATAAGTTGTTAGAGATTCTGAGCTATTGGTACAGTAGGGATTCGGTTCTGGTGATTGCATGTCAAAATTGAAACTGCTGCTGAACCATTATTTGAACTTCTGGCCGGCTGGCCGTTGTCAGAGCTGTGGTTCGGTCAGCTTGGAAGCTGCTACTATGTTATCCTATTTTGTTTATCGTGGTGAGATTATTTGGTTCCATTCTTTTTTACCGCAATACTCTATTACCAATTATGTTCTAATATCGCTTAATATCCATTCCGCGTCAATTCCAAATTATGTCAGATATGTTGTTATTGCCGTGATCCTTGCGGTTGCTTGAGAATTTCTGCAGTTGCTACCACTGTTGTCGATTAACATGAAAATAAGGATTTAATGGGTTTAATTATACAACTTGTGACTAATCGAGGTAGGGACGCTTCCCTTAAACTCATTTTAATTTCTAAAAATTGTTATAAATTGATATTAATGTGAAATGTATATTTTTGTGATTTCGTAAGTCTTATGGAAAGGTTTGAATTATTTTGGTCGATTGTAATTATTTGTGTGGTTGATTGATTGATTGTTTGAGAAGATTGAATAATTTGGGTTATGGATTGATTTTTGATAAATTGGTGGTTGCTGAATTGATTTTCTTGAGAATTATAAATGTTTTGATAATGGAAATGAGTTTGAGTTATTGAAAAGGATTTGATACATTGGATTTGGGTTGTTAATTTATCAAAAATGATTTTTGAAAAATTGAACATGGTCTGAGATATTGAAATTGGTTTGGTATTAGAAATGATATAAAGGAGTTTGAGGGATGTCTGGATGGGACTCGAAAAGGATGGCAGAGTCTGAATTTTAGAGGAGATAGTGCCGAAATTTTATAAAAATTAGAGATTTTGTTTAGATAATTATTTAAAAAGATTTGGATTCAAAGGTTATATGGTTTGATTTTGAGTTAAGAAAATGAGTATGGTTTAAGTTTGATTCATTTAGAAAAGAATGAATTATGTTTTGAATTGGAACTATTGATGAACGGAATGGGAGGTGTAATAATGAAGGATAATGATTGAGTATGATTGATGTATGATGATGAATGAGATGCGATGAGAATGATGTGGATAATGATGAATTATAATTGAATTATTTATATGGCTTATGAATTTGAATTATCTAAGATACGAGTTTCCCTAGGTAAAGTACCGTGGCTTACCACCACGTGTTCCAGGTTGAGACTTGATACTCTGTTGACCCTACGACGTAAGGGTGACCGGGCACTTATAAATTTCCAGGAATGGTACCCCATTGAGCGATTTGATATATATATATATATATATATATATATATGAGAAAAAGCTATGTATAGACTCATGGGGATGCGTGTCAGGGGACAGTCCAATGGTTTAGCAAACCGGACTTGTCGGGTTGGCTTGATAACCGACAGATGAGACTCATCAGCCATAGGATAGGCATGCATCATTTACATTTGTATGTTTTTTTTGGGTTTAAACTTAATTTGGTTTGCCTAATTGTTAAACTGTTATTAACTGCTACCTGAACTATTTGCTGTAACTGCTATCTATACTTGTGCTTTCCTTGTCTGTTTTGCCTGTGTTTGTTTTGATGTGGCACTTTTGAGATTACTGGTGATGAGGTGATGATCGTGTTGATTGATTGTGTGATGGGCTGAAGGCTGTGATTAGTTTCTGATTAAGATTTTCTTATAAGAAAAGAGAGGTTTTTGGATTTCTCTAAAAATTAATTATTGTTTCTTTGAAAAGGTTTTTGATGATTGGCTGTTGTTTTTTTAAAAAAGATTCAAAGGATGAATGATAGTCACTTCCTTGAAATCAATTCTTCTCTTTATACGTATCTTCTTATAGCACTTCTTAAAACCCTCTACTAAGAACCCTTTCGAGGACGATGTTCTCACCCCCTTACAGATTCCTTTTTTCAGGAAACGGACGAAGAAGCTTATGAAGAATCTTTGAGTTAGCTTATGCGATATGGATGTATAGTTTAGTTATTGTTTATTTATTCTTCCCTCGCCATTAATATTATAGTTTTGTAAGAGGGATAGGAGTGGTATGATTTGTGTGTAAATAATATGTATAAGTTACTCGAGTAAGAAGTTTTGTATATGTATATGCGTGTTTTCTTTTATTTGAAAGTATTTTTTTTTTCGATTTTATTAAAGAACAACAATATGGTTTTGAGTTAAAGGCTCATTGCTTATTATTATATATATGAGAGTCGTCGTAATATTCTTGCTATCAGAGTGGCGCAGCCGAAAGCGTGACATTCTGACAGTGAGGGTGTTACATTATGGTATCAGAGCAGTTCATCCTTATTAGAGCCTTGGGAATGGACTGACAATGCTTTATTGCATACTCTGAGTGTTTGTCATGTTATAGGTCTTGTCCGAATGACGAGAATTTGAGCTTTATGCACATGACTGTCTTTTGATTAACGCTTTTAGCTTACCGTTGCATATCTCTTGATATTAAGTCTGGCCAGCTTAATGTTGATGGTATGTGTACGGGAAAGTTAATGGGTTATCACGGACAAAATGGAATTAATAACTGATGCGGTTCACGGGTTTTGGGAGCATTAGAAATTACTTTTTGAAGTTAGTTCCATTTTGACATATAATCTTGTTCGTGTCATGTAGATTAGTACACCGTTTTCTCTTTTATTGGTTATGTTGGAATTCCTTGCTTTAGATTTTTTCTTTTAGGATATGATTCGACTCTATTCCCAACCATAGTTATTCGTTCCTATATATATTTCTGCTTGATTATAATCCTGATTATTCATTTGAAATCATTTGGAACCCTTATCCTCGATGTTGCTCATATTTCTCTTTATAAATCATGAGTTTTTATTAGTTGGCTTTGAACTTGTTTTGCATGGAAATGGTCCTTAATTCTTTGAAAAACGTCAAATGTTATTCCTTGATTAGCTTACACCGAAGATAGGTGCTTTAATCATGCCACATGATGTGTGTATTGCTTATTCTTCTATTTATCATCTTTTTCGCTCCTTGTTTCAATTCTTTTTGGAACCAGATTTGATTATCTATCATTGTCATTATTTATAAATTTTTTCATAAATTCTATACCCTTTTATTCGATCTTAAATATGTTCTAGTGTAACACATAATTCCTAATACTTGAGTGATTTGAAACCCTGAGTGTTACAATTCGTAGCAAGCGAATTGTGTGATTGGATTATTTTGCTTTACCTTCTACAACTTATGCGTATTTTGCCCAGATTATAATTTTTTATCCCATTTTCTTCTAAATGAATAAAGTAATCCCCTCGGTAAAAACTTTGAGTTTGTCTTGGTACGAAATAACAATTCTAGTAGTATTCTTTTGAAGTTCTTGTTTCGGAATCTTCGTTGAAAGGAGTTTTGATCTTTTTATTCTATCTGATCTTGTCTGTAACCATTCTTTGAATTCTGGATATGACCACTTTTAATCTTACATGTACTTTCATACAAGAAATGAGTAAATTCTTTATGTAGCTAAAAACATACTTGTTTCTAAAGGTACTATCTATTCTTTTATTAACTATATAGGAATATTTTACATTAGATTTCTTTCTTTGAACAGAATTTGATTCTTCTCCAGTATTTAGTCAAATTTTTATATATGTCTTTACTTGATTATGTACTCTAAGATTCTTGATGAGAGATTTTTGCTTCTATTCCAGTTAATCTCCATTTGACAAACTTCATATAATTTATTTTAAATTGGGTTGTTTGGACGCAATACCTTATTAAAACCTCTAGTAATTCTTTTGGGAAAGTGAATTCATTCCTTCATAGGGTTACAACTTGATTTTTCCTTTCGGTGCATCTTCTTGTTCTTGTATATCCTTGTTTACTTATAATTTCAAACGTTTCTCCAAGTTCTTGTAAAACACCATCTTAGTTGCTTGTTCTTCTTTATCAAAGTTTGTATTCCTTTGAGTAAACTTAAAACTTATTTTGGTGCAACATACCACTTCTTATAATCTCCTTCTTGAGTACTTGTTTCAGATCTTCTTTGAGAAAACTTCAATTCAAATCTTTTCTTATTTGATTGTATCTACAACTCTTCCTTGAAATTTAATGGGATTATTTTTAATTCAGCATATATTTTCTTACATAAACTCTGAAACTTTTTATATAGTTTAATCTTGTTTATTTGTAATACACCACTAAAAATATTAATTAAAATTAAAATTATTTTAGAATTTATTCTTTGTTTTCTCTAACTTTACTATGATTTTATACCTATCCTTATTTAATTATATACTTCAATATTCCCCAATATTTTTAAAGGAAATATTTTGCTCTTAGCACCAAATAAGCTTTAATTTACAAATCTCACATGATTTGTTTTGATTTGAAAGTAATTTGGTATGAAATTATTTATACATTGTTTAGTTCTTTTGGATCATCTAAAAACTTGCCTGATGTGATCTGCTTTGTAAATCTTGTCTGAATTCCCTTGATTTGAGTTTCTTTCTCGAAATGTGAATTGATTTTCTTCTTAGTGTACATCTCAATATTCTTAAACATTCTCATGAGGTTATGACTCCAAAATATCTTCCCGGATCATTATTTTAAACCTTTTAAAGAAGTTTCAGATTATTCTCGTGCAAGGTTGTTCTTAACCTTGCATTCCTTTGCTTGAATTCGTTTTGGCGCGATACATTGTTCCTTGTGGTCTCTTTCTGAATGTTCTTATTTTAAATTCTTCTCAAAGAAAATTTTGATTCAATTTTTTCCTTACTTGACTATATCCACAACTATTCCTTCAAATTTTGATAAAATTATTTTTAATTCAGCACACTTTGAAATCTCCCTTATGTAGTTCAAAACCTGCCTGTTTGTAATGCATCTCTTATCCCTCTTTGGGCAAAACTTAATCTCAGGTTTTCTTCTCAAAATAAAACTTAATTGCCTCCCAACCAAATTGCAGTTTTTATGCATGTTTTTGTTTGGCTATGAACCTAAATACCTTTTAAGATATTCAAGAAAAAATATTTTGCTCTTAGCCAAACTAGTTTTCATTTTCAAATGATGCATAATCTATTTCAACTTGAACTTTTTCTAAAACAATGCAACATTTATGTTTTTACTATTATTTTGTAAAATGTTTGTTACGTACTTTTCATTCAAAACGTTAAATGATTTCTTTAAAGTTTTTCATTCTTCATGAACAATGTATTCAAAGGCATTTTTAATCATACTTTTAAAACTTTATGAGCATTATCAATGGCTTTAGTTATTCTTCTTCTACAATCTCATACTTCTTTGACTCGGCTTAATTTTGTTTCAAACAGCTGCATTGTTTTCTTCTTATTGTTCCTGTTGAATTCCTTTGATTCGAGATCCTTTCTTAAACTTGTGATTTGATTTTCGCCCTAACATTCTTCATTGCTTGTATATCCTTGTTTACTTGTGATCTCAATAGTTCTTCAAATCCTTGTGAGTGTTGTCCATATCACTTGTCCTTCTTTTCTGAGGTCTTGTATCCTTTTGAGTAAACTCGAGATTTTTTTTAACATCATGTGCAACCTTTAGGTATAGAAAGCAACATGTTAGATCTTTAGGACGTGTTTCGCGGACGCGGAATGTGAAGCTTGCGAGTGCGCGATGTCACAAGATGTTGTGGAGTTCAGTTTTACGCAAAAGGGGTTTTGTTGATATTAGGCTTGTGACCGGTTGTGGGTTCCAAAGTGATTGATGAGATTGAGAATCTTCGGATGAGTCATTCGATAAAAGTACAATTGAAAGTTGTGATGGTGAGCTATGTTCAAGCCCATGATGTTGACACCATGCAACTTTTTTTTAATTGAACCTATCTTGTAACTTTTGCCTTACACCACATACTTCTCTTATATCCAAGTTTTTATAACTTACCCAGTATTTCAAAATTTATATACATGCCAAGACTTTTTGTCTTTCTAAAGTATTGAAAAGTAAAGTATTAAAACTATGTAGTATCTTGTGTATTACTCTAATTTTCGAGGACAAAAATTTTTATAAGGTGAGTAGGATGTAAGACCCAGAATTTTTGAAAAAAATATTATTATGAGTTAATTTTAATTTATTTATTCATTAAAGACTTTGTTTTTAGAAATTATTTTATTAAAAGAATTAAATCAAGTTTGGACAATTAAATTAGAAATTTGAATTAATTTTATAATTATTGAATAATTTTCTATATTTAAGTTATACAACTTAACAGAAGTATAAGAATAAGAATTTTATATGATTTAGTTAAATAATTGAGATTTTGGAATTTAATATTTTAAATTAGAGTATTTGATTGAAATAAAGCCAATTAGTAAATTGATAAACAAATAATATTTTTAAAGTAATTTTAAAGATCAAATTAGATTTCAAATTAATATTCTATATCCTAATTTGATTAAATTAAAAACAAAACCCTAACTTCCCTAATACTATCCGCCGCCACTGACCTTCCTTTCCCAAAATCCAATACTCAGCAGCTTCAGGGAAACCAAAGAAAGAAATAAAGAAAAGAAAGAAGGAAAGAAAGAAAGGGAAGAACGGAGAGGGTGAGAAAAGGGGAAGAGGGAAACAGATTCGCAGAGGAGGAGGAACGGGGAAGAGAGAGATCTGAAGGGAGAGAGAGACCGTGTCCAGCGCCGCTGCTGCCTCGCCCAGCTGTCGTGCTTCTCGTCGTCGCCGTCGAAGGGAAGAGGGAGAGAAAGTGCCGTTGCGAATAAGAGCTGAGCCGAGAAGAGAGACAGCGCAAGAGGGAGCTCATCGCTGCCAGCTGCGTCAGATCTGCAGCGCCGAACTTGTCCCTGCCGCCGCAAGCCACAACCGTCGCAATGGAGACAAACGCCATTGCAGCCACGCTCGCCATCGTCCATGGGCGCCAGAGAAAGAAATAGAGCTCGAGGAAGAGAAGGATGCGATGGAGGTGAAGAACGTTGTTCCGCCATGCATTGTCATCGTTCTGGGATGCGCCGTCGTGGCTGTGAACACCGAAAACCGCCGCTGGAGACCCTGCCTTCTTGGTAAGTGTTTTGTTTTTGGAACCTTTGAAAAATTAGTATTCTGATATATGTTGTTAGAGATTCTGAGCTATTGGTACCGTAGGGATTCGGTTTCGATGATTGCATGTCAAAATTGAAATTGCTGCTGAACCATTGGAGCCTCCGGCCGCTGTCGGAGCTGCTGTTCGGTCAGCTTGGAAGCTGCTACTGTGTTATCCTATTTTGTTTATCGTGATAAGATTATTTGGTTCCGTTCTTGTTTACCACAATACTCTATTACCAATTATGTTCTAATATCGCTTAATATCCATTCCACGTCACTTCCAAATTATGTCAGATATGTTGTTGCCGTGATCCTTGCGGTTGCTTGAGAATTTCTGCGGTTGCTACCACTGCTGCCGATTAACATGAAAATAAGGATTTAATGGGTTTAATTATACAACTTGTGGCTAATCGAGGTAGGGGCGCTTCTCTTAAACTCATTTTAATTTCTGAGAATTGTTATAAATCGATATTAATGCGAAATGTATATTTTTGTGATTTCGTAAGTCTTATGGAAAGGTTTGAATTGTTTTAGTTGATTGTAATTATTTGTTTGGTTGATTGATTGATTATTTGAAAAGATTGAATAATTTGGGTTATGGATTGATTTTTGATAAATTGGTGGTTCCCGAATTGATTTTCTTGAGAATTGTAAATGTTTTGATAATGGAAATGAGTTTGAGTTATTGAAAAGGATTTGATACATTGGATTTGGGTTGTTAATTTATCAAAAATGATTTTTGGAAAATTGAACATGGTTTCAGATATCGAAATTGGTTTGGTATTAGAAATGATATAAAGGAGTTTGAGGGATGTCTGGATGGAACCCGAAAAGGGTGGCAGAGTCCGAGTTTTAGAAGAGATACTGTCAAAATTTTATAAAAATTAGAGATTTTGTTTAGATGATTTTTTGAAAAGATTTGGATTTAAAGGTTATATGGTTTGATTTTGAGTTATTAAGAAAATGAGTATGTTTTAAGTTTGATTCATTTAGAAAAGAATGAATTATGTTTTGAATTGGAACTATTGATGAACGGAATGGGAGGTGTGATAATGAAGGATAATGATTGAGTATGATTGATGTATGATGATGACTGAGATGCGATTGAGAATGATGTGGATAATGATGAATTATAATTGAATTATTTATATGGCTTATGAATTCGAATTATCTGATATACGAGTTTTCCTGGGTAAAGTACCGTAGCTTGCCACCACGTGTTCCAGGTTGAGACTCGATACTCTATTGACCCTACGACGTAAGGGTGACCGGACACTTATAAATTCCCGGAAATGGTACCCCCATTGAGCGATTTGATATATATATATATATATATATATATATATATATATATATATGTATGAGAAAAAGCTATGCATAGACTCATGGGGATGCGCGTCGGGAGATAGTCCAAGGGTTTAGCAAACCGGACTTGTCGGGTTGGCTTGATAATCGACAGATGAGACTCATCAGCCATAGGACAGGCATGCATCATTTGCATTTGTATGCTTTGTTTTGGTTTGAACTTAATTTGGTTTGCTTAATTGTTAAACTGTTATTAACTGCTACCTGAACTATTTGCTATAACTGCTATCTATACTTGTGCTTTCCTTGTCTGTTTTGCCTGTGTTTGTTTTGATGTGGCACTTTTGAGATTATTGGTGATGAGGTGATGATTGTGTTGATTGATTGTGTGATGGGCTGAAGGCTGTGATTAGTTTCTGATTAAGATTTTCTTATAAGAAAAGAGAGGTTTTTGGATTTCTCTAAAAATTAATTATTGTTTCTTTGAAAATGTTTTTGATGATTTTCCGTTGTTTTTTTTTTTAAAGATTCACAGGACGAATGATAGTCACTGCCTTGAAATCAATTCTTCTCTTTATACGTATCTTATTATAGCAATTCTTAAAACCCTCTACTGAGAACCCTTTTCGAGGATGATGTTCTCACCCCCCTACAGACTCCTTTTTTTAGGAAACAGATGAATAAGCTTATGAAGAATCTTTGAGTTAGCTTATGCGATATGGATGTATAGTTTAGTTATTGTTTATTTATTCTTCCCTCGCCATTAATATTATAGTTTTGTAAGAGGGATAGGAGTTGTATGATTTGTGTGTAAATAATATGTATAAGTTACTCGAGTAAGAAGTTTTGTATATGTATATGCGTGTTTTCTTTTATTTGAAAGTAATTTTTCGATTTTCTTAAGGAACAATGATACGGTTTTGAGTTAAAGGCTCATAGCTTATTATTATATACATGAGAGTTGTCATAATATTCTTGCTATCAGAGTGGTACAGCCGGAAGCGTAACATTCTGACAGTGAGGGTGTTACACAATTGTCTCTATTATTTTAGTTTTTATTTTGTCTGTCGTCTTTTTTATCGGTTTGCGGATGGTTTCTCTTCCTTTTGAACTTGGCAAAGTTCTTATATCTCCATTTGACCTACTGTTTTTTTCTCAGAAATCGGCCAATGTCTTCGATTTTGCTACTATGATAGTTTCCTAGAATTTTTCTAAACGAAGGCCGCTCTTTAAGGCTTGGAAGTGAACATCTGGGTTGAGGTTTGAAATCTCCATAGTCATCCTAGCGAACCTTGTCATATAATCCTTAATATTTTGGCGTTAGTTTGCTGATAAGGTTGTTAGAGTCGTGTACACAAATTTTTTGACGCAGCGAAATTGTTGACAAATAGGTCGGCGAATTTGTCAATATTTGATATTGAACCAACAAATAAACCAGAAAACCATATCAAGGTAACACCATCCAAAAAGATAGGAAATGAACGACAAAATATTAGATCAAATGCACCATTCAATAACATCATAGACCAAAATTTCGTAACGTGGATAGGATGTTGGGCTCGTCAAGTTTATCATGGAGCTTTAAAGTTGTCGAATCGGTGAAATTTTTGGGCCTCTAGAAGTTCATGATTTCTTTTGAGAAAGAGTTTGTCCTCTTTGTCATTTTTTGTCGAAGTGGCTTCCACCACGGTATTAGTCAGCAAGGTATGGTCGTCATGGTTATTTCTATTGTTAGCATTTTTATGATTCTCTTCATTATTCTGGCCGTTCCCTTTTTGGTTCAGTAGTTTAGTCACTCCTTAGATCTTGGCTTGTAATGCCACATTTATAGCTAATAATTCAGCCTGAGTGGGTGGAAGAGTAGATGGATTTTGCTCTTCCGCTATTGATTAAGACCTAGAAAAGAAGGTAAAAAAACAAAACAAAAGAGATAATTGTAGAGTTAAGTTAAACTCGGCTCCAGAGTATAGGCACCAAATATTCTAGTGTAGTGAGACTCGTGAGTTGTATAGCTCGTCTTAGTCCAAGGTTAAACCCGTCTTCGCTTGAGATGAATGAGATGTACTACTGTACTTCGCCTCCAAGAGAACTGACAGTGGTAGATACTTGTAAAGACACTCCAATTTATTTCATTGCGCATAACTGAATAAGCACGTTTTATTTAATTTGTTTTGGTTTCGATTTATAGGTATCTTTGGGCTGGGTTATAGTTAACGGATAAGCTCTCATTTAATTTTTTAGTTCCAAATCTACTTTTCACTCTCCATAATTTTTTAAACCAAGCATGATATTGAAACATAATTCAGTTTAGTAAATTTTATACTAAACATAATACAGAGACTTAATTTAATATCTATCAATTTCTGTCTTTCAATCTTAATTTTCTTTATAAAACAATTCATTTAAAATATTTTTTTTGCCAACTAACATACATTAGCAATTATTTTTTTAAAATTATTTTGTTTATCTTAAATTTTAGATATTATATATAAATTTTTAACCCTAATTATAATTTTTAGATTATAAATTGTTTAAAAAAATTATAATTTTTATAATTTTAATAAAAATTAGTTAATATTGACTAATTAAAAATTAATTTTTTATATATACTTTTTCTTAAAAAATTATAAGACTAAATTTATATATGCTTTATAAGGAGGAATTGAGGAGCGCTATATATTTTCCTTTTTTATTTAATGAGGCTTCACATATGTATTTACAGAGAATAATAAATATTTATTATTGGCTAATAAATAACTACATACGTAATGTGAAATTCAAAACTAAATATTTATTTAAGAGCATTAATAGACTAGCTCAAATTAAATGATCTAGCACATGGTTTTGCCGAATAAAAGCCTCGTCTTCATGTCTAAAATGAAAAGGCCAAAAAAGTGCTTGCTTACGTTGTTAAATATAACCGTTGGCCTTACGCTATTAAAAACTTCAATATTAACCTGTTTTTAGGGTTGAAAGCTTGAAAGTGAGTTAAATCAGTCTATAAATTTGTTTGAGCTTAATTCGTTAATAATTTGATAAGTTAAATTCGTAAGTTGAATTTGAGTCTAGAATTAAACTTATAAATTAAATGAGCGGAGCTTGAATTTGGATAAGCTCAGCTCATTAGCTCGTGAGCTGGTTCGATTATATATATATATATATATGATCTTAATTATTTAAAATTTTATATTTTTTATATATAATTTTAATATAGGACATAAATACAAAATTTATAATTTATTAATAGACAAACAATATATAAGGGTTAAGTACTTTTTTTGTCCCTAAAGTTTGGGGCAAAAATCAAATTCTTCCCCAACCTTTTTTTGTTATTAAAATCATCTTCAACACTCAGAAACGCTTTAAAATCATTCCCCCTCCGTTAGACAATTTTTGCGGACACTTTTGCCCCTTAAGTCTTTAACGCTTCGTTTTCATTACCGCGAAAGGGCTTCAGTGTCTCATTTACATTACACACTTGAAAATTGATCTTTCACCTTCAATGATGCCCTAACTATAACACCCTACTATGTAAAGCTTTACGTTTAAGTCGTAGAACAGAGGTAGTGTGGTGTTACGGACCTCTAATCAGTAAATACATACATATAGTAGTGGAAAAATGTAATATACTAGGAGCTTTGAAAAACGGGTAAAGCAAAATCAAAAAATAAAAAGCGCAATACTCAGAGAACGGAATTACTTGCGTGCTAAGAA
The DNA here is from genome assembly GCF_003086295.3 of Arachis hypogaea. NCBI lineage: Eukaryota > Viridiplantae > Streptophyta > Magnoliopsida > Fabales > Fabaceae > Arachis > Arachis hypogaea. The sequence continues at coordinate 8,375,266 of NC_092050.1, forward strand.
ACCTAAGGGTTATAGACATGAATAAGCGAAAAAGTGAAAAGAGATCCAATCATACAGTGAGACTAGCTCCTGACTCAGCCTGCAAAGCCAAGGCTGGCCAGAGAATATTTACATATATATACAAGTACCCCAAAACACTCGAAATACAGAAATAAGTCCCTAACTCTCTTGTAACCTCTATGAGGAACAAAATAACCAAGTTTCTTGGAGCGAAAGCTAAGTACATATACATATATACAAACTGAAAATTCAAAATAACCCAGGGGATACTCCGCTTCAGGAAATCCAGACGCCTAGTGAGGAGCCTCTCGACCTGTATCTGAAAATAACAACACAGTATGGGGGTGAGAACCGGAGGTTCTCAGCATGTAAAGGTGCCACGCACATAATATATAAGGTCCTGGGAATGCCAGAGGCAATCCTGGAACTCCAACATACAATTATAAAACTTAAACTCTAAGTAGGAGCTATAAGAGGGGGGTAGGTAACCTAAAAGGTTCTAAACCTGCCTACTCTAAATCCTAATATTAACATCAAACAAATCCACCCTTCCTCCGTTCCTCCATCATCTAGGATCTAGCAAAGACAAACAACCAAACAATTTCACGCACAAGTAAGAAGCAGATAGTACAAATAGCAAATATAACAGTTAGCAAGATATATGTTCAGTTAGGCAATCCCAAGTAATATATAGCAGACAAAACAAACAAATGCACATGATGCATGCCTATCCTATGGCTGATAAGGCTCATCTATCGGTTATCCAGCCAACCCGACAAGTTCGAAAACCTTAGACTGTCCCTCCTCGCGCATCACCATGAGTCTATGCATAGATTTTTCATTCATTCATCATTTATACAATCATTCATTCATATCTCACTCAATGGGGATATCCATTCCCGGGAATTTATACGTGCCCGGTCACCCTTACGACGTAGGGTCAACAGAGTATCGAGTTTCAACCTGGAACATGTGGTGGCAAGCTACGGTTCTGTTACCCAGGAAAACTCGTATCTCAGATATCATCATTTCGTAAGTCATTTAATATTCATAATCATTATATAATCATTCGTCAAAGCCATGGCATCATAACTTCATTTAACATCTACATCTCTTTCTTATAACTCATCATGTTTACCCCTGTTTTTCATTCCTAGGTTACCTCAAATTCCTAACTTCCGCTAATTATTAAGCTTACTAGCAAAATCTAGGATTAACAGGGAAAAAATAGAGATTTAGGGGTTCGAAACCATGTTTAGATCATGAAAATATAGGTGCTGGACAATAGAGTGTGTGTGTACGCACACATGTGTGTGTACGCACACATGTGTGCGTGCGCACAGCTTGAGAGAAAAACAGAACGTGTGTGTGCGCACGAATGCGTGCGTGTACACACCAACCAGGAATTACTTGGTGTGTGTGCGCCTCACTTATGCGAGTGCCACCAGCAGAAAGCATATCCTGGTGCGTGCGTGCACACAAGGGCGTGTGTACGCACACTTTCTAAAAACACCAGGTGTGCATGCGCACAAAGGCGTGCGTATGCACAGGTAAAGTTTTTGCTACTTCTGGGTGCATGCACACAACAGTGTGCGTGGGCACATACCAGAAATCTTGATTCTGCTGCAACTTTAAAAATTTTAGTTTTTCGCATCAGATTTCCGGCGTCCATAACTTCCTCTACAGAATTCGGTTTTCTACAAATCTTATATCGTTATCAAGCTTATAAAACCTTTAATTTGAAACAAATCTCATTTTCATCCAAAATTTGAGGAGCAAGTTATAGACTACCAAAGTTCATCAAAAATCAATTTTTACCAAGTTATACCAAACCCCCATTTTTACCAAAATCACATTTTCAACCAAAATAATTCCCATGCCATTAACCACCAAACCTGCACTTTTCAAAATAACATATCATTTTTCATTAACTTACCAACCACCAACACATTTATGATTCATACCAATCCATAAAACTCATACATTTCCCAAAATCCACCATTCAAACCACAAGCTACAACTTTAAAAATTTATTTGCTTATATCCTCAATTCATTTACAACAATCCATCAATCATCATTAACCAACCAACAAGCAACAAGCCACAAAATTTTATCATCATATATTAACAACATCATTAACTCATCATCATTAACTCCAATAATCTCACATTCATCATCATGTACTAGCAACATCATTAATTCCAACACTAGCCTCCATATCAAACTAAAACGTAGCCTTGCTCAAGGTGTAATCAATAAAGCACTAAACCATACACATATTCAAACATTCATTCCTATCCTACGGTCATCTAGCCTAAGTTTTCACAGAGTATTATATATTAAATGCGCAAAACCTAAACCATACCTTGGCCGATCACCACGTTTCGTCCAAGGCAGCCACACTAGTCACACACAGTCCCACAAGCTTGAGAAATCAATCAAAACCTTAGCACCAATCTTCCACCAAGCCTCCAAATGTCCACAATTCAATTCCAATATATATATATATATATATATATATATATATATATATATATATATATATATATATATATATATATATAACCTATTACACATGTATACCTCAAATTCAGAATTCACATAATAAAATCAAGAATTGGCTAAGTTTTAGATGATTCTTACCGCACTTACGCACATAGCAACTCAAACCCGATAAGCTCCGCAAGCTAAATCGAACCTAGAACACCGAATTCGACAAAATCTCATCATTACAAGGGCTCAATTTCAAGAATCAAAAGGGGGTAGAGAATCTGAGATGGGATAGTGGCTTACCCATAAAATTGATCCAATAGAAACGTAGATCTCGACGCGCTGGACGCGTGGCCGCAAACGGTGCGGCAATCGGAGCTCGAACGGAGAAGTTATGGCAGATGGAAGTAATGGTGAGGGTTTGGAGCTCTCCTCTCCCCCTTGCTATCTTCAGCGTGTTTTTTTGCTGAATGGGAAAGGAGATGCTTATGCCCATATTAAGTTATGGGCCCAGTTGGACCCACGGGCCCAGTTTGGGCCCGCTTCAACTAGTTCGGCTCATTCGGTCCAATTTTGGGCCATTTTTTTATATTGGTGTCAAAATTCTCATTTTGAAGAGCTCTATTCTATTTTGATATTAGATTTACATTTTTAATTTTCCTAATTAAAATTTAATTTATTGACTAATTATTTACTAATTTTAGCAGAGTTTACACTAACAGAGGTTCATCATCACCTGAGGAGTAGCGTTACTACATTTGGACTGCGTTAGCAAGAGTGTGGAAGGAGGTCATTCCGTTGTTGTCATCTCGAATCAGATATGTATGCACCGTTGCTTTCAGTTTTGTGGAGCTTGAACTTAATAATGTGTAATGGATTTCATTAGTTTCCAAAAATTGGTAGGGTTTGATTTGAAGTTTTTCGTTTTATCGTTTTAGGGGATGGGAAGCTTTAATATGAGTGTCTACCATGGGAGTCGATTTGGATATGACAATGGGATATTGCAGTATATAGAGGGACAAAAGACATTGATCCAAGATGTTGAGAGTGATTGCTGGTCTGTATTTGAGGCATATGCAAAGGTGAGACAGTTTGGGTATACGAAGGAAAACATTTCAACTTTGTGGTATAAGGATCCAAGTGCTGAATGGTTAGAGAAGGATCTGAAGTTATTTGCGGGTGACAGAGATACACTTGAGATGTGTAGAATAGCGGAGCTGAGGAGTCATGTTGAGCTGTTCGTGGTGCATAAGGTTGACGATGCTGAAGAATTTCCTGAAATAGGGTATATTGATGTTTGAGGCCAAACAGAGAAAAATCCTAGGAATTATTTGGTGGTTTATGAGGGTGAACGGGGTCCACAGAAGGAAAATGATCATCCGAAGCAAGTTAATGAAGGAGATAACTTGCACCCAGATGTGGCTGCTGAAATGCACGGGTTGAATCGAACAGTGATGATGACAGCGATGATGAGGAGTTATTCCGTCTGATCTTGAGGTTGACAGTACAGATGATGTTCATTTTACAGATAGTGAAGAGGAGTATGATAATGAGAGTGGGTTTGAGGATTTGAGAGGTGCTACGGATGATGATCGGGTTGATAAAGGTAAAGGGGTTGTGAATGGTGATTTCAGTGATGCGGAAGGCTTCAATAGTGATGAAATGGATTTGGATTATGAAGTTGGTGGTGGTTTAGATAAGGAGGACAGACAGAATGATGATAACAATAAATCTATTTGGTATCCAATTCATAAAGATGTTAAAGACATGACGAGTTACAAATGGGAGGTTGGAACTGTATATGCTTCAAGCTGAATTCAAAGACACTGTAACAGCGTATGCAGTGCAAATAAGGAGGGGGATCAAGTATGCCAAGCTTGACTTGGTTAGAGTAAGGGCTGTTTGTCAGTCGGGTTGTTCGTTTTGGTTATATGCAGCAAAAATGAGTGAGGAACCTTAAGCACACTTGTGGCCAGTCACATAGGGTAGGGATAATGCATACTGCGTAGCTGAGTAGAGCCTTTAAGAAGAAGTTGGAACATAACCCAAAGGTCAATATAAAGGACCTGGTGAACAAGGCACAAAAGAAGTGGAATCTGACTGTGACAACATCAATGGCAGCTAGGTCAAGACAAGCTACATTGTATGAGATACAAGGAACTTACTGGAAGCAGTATAAGATGATCGCTGACTACTGCTCAGAGCTGTTACGGGCTAATCCAGGGTCATCAGTGACACTCAAGGTACAGAGGTCCTCTGATTTCGAGTTTGAGAAACAGCACACTTCGTTAAACAAATTCTGCATATTTCAAAGAATACACGTGTGACTAGCTGCTTCCAAAAAGAGCTTTCTGCAGTGTAGGTTTATTAGGTTGGATGGCTGTTTTCTCAAGACACCTCAAGGGGGGCAGCTGTTGACCGTGATAGGTTAGGACCCTAATGATCAAATGCTTTCAATTGCGTATGCCATTATGGAGTCAGAGACTAAAGACACCTGGAAGTGGTTTCTCCAGCTGCTAATTGATGATTTTGGGGCTGAGATAACTGGTAGATCAACCTTCATGTCTGATCAGTAGAAGGTAAATAGTTATTGAATCATTTAACTTCTAATTTTTTTCCCATTTAACTTCCATTTAAACAGTTATTGTTATTACACAAAAGTTTACCTCTTTTGTTAAGGTCTGCTGCCCACTTTCGACGAAGTCATCCCAGGTGTAGACCGCAGGTTCTGTGTCCGCCATCTGTACAGCAACTTCAGGAAAAAGTTTCCTGGACTACACTTGAAGCAATTGATGTGGAGGTGTGCAAAGGCTACACACTGGAAGGAATGGGAGAGAGAGATGGCAGTCATCCGAAAGATCAATGTGGAGGCTCACAGGCATCTGAATGCTATTCCTCCTAGATGTTGGAGCAGGTCCAGGTTTAACTTTGATTCTAAATACGACACTCTTGTAAGCAATATGTGTGAAAGCTTTAATGGTGCAATAGTCGAGTCTAAGGAAAAGCCTATAGTTACAATATTAGAAGAAATTAGGGTTTACTTGATGAGTAGATGGGCTGTTAATAGAGAACTAATTCAAAAGTTTAATGGTACAGTTTTACCTTGCATTAGGAAGAAGATAGAGAGGAGGGGCATGTCAGCTGGTGAGCGGAGGCCTTATTGGTCTGCTGCACAGACATATGAGGTTGTAAATGGGTTGAACAAATTTGCTGTTGATTTATCTGCTCATGAGTGTTCTTGTAGGAAGTGGCAACTCAGTGGTATTCCATGCACACATGCCATCAACTGCATCAACTTTAAGGGTCTTGATATGGATGCATATGTTGATGACTGCTACAAGAAGCCTGCCTATGTCAAATGCTATGATTCAGTAATCAACCCTCTAAATGGCCCAGATTTGTGGGAGAAGACAAACTTTGATGATGTGATGCTGCCTCCCTACCGGAAACCTAGCCACAGACCAGTGAAGAAGAGGAAGAGAGGACCTGATAAAGTTGAGGACAGAAGCCAGTCCCACTTGTCTAGGAGGGGGCAGATTCAGAGGTGCTCAAAATGTGGTGAATAAGGTCACAAGAGGGGAGGATGCAAGAAGCCACCCCTCTCTGTAAGTGTATTTACATTATGTTTGTTAGGGTTGTATGTGAATGGTTGATTAACAGTAATTGTTTATATGTTTCAGATCCAACCACCTAAGGAACCTGCTATGAAGAAAACCAATGAAGGGAGGAAGCCTTCATCTGCAATTCCCACAACCAGGTCTAAGGTATCATCACAACCTGCTGTGTAATCTGCAACTAGATGGAAGAAGCGGTCCAATAGGCAACAAAAATTATCATCACAGCCCCAACCAGCCACCAGCTCATATAGGCCCAAGTCATCCCAACCCAGGTCCAAGCCCATACAACCATCATCCAGGTCGAACAAACCACCAGCAGGTACCCTCCACTGAAGGCCCAAGATGAAGCCAATCAGAAGCTCCACACAGTAACCACCTGTACCCAAGGAGAAGGATGCATCCTGCTCAAGCCAACCAGTCAGGACAGTCTCATTCAATCACAACATTCCACATCATGTCTCTCCAAAAAAGTTGAGGCTCATGGCAAAACTTCCACCAAGAGCTTGGGGAAACCTTTAGAGATTTATGATCATTTGAGATGTGTTCTATTATTAATGTAACACTGAGTTGAGTACACTCAATGTTTGTGAGACTTTATTTTGTCTGAAACTTATGTAATATGGTTTATGCTTGTTGTTCCTTAGATAGTAACAGAGTTGCTCTAGGTTTGTGGATCCAAAAGTTTCCATCTTTTGTTGTTGTTTTCCTTTAACTAGACAATATTTTGCTCTGGGTCCATCTAATGAATTTGATAGTGACTGAAGTTTCCATCTTTTGTTGTTATTTAGATATGCTTATTAATGATTTTGACATAGTTGTGTTCTGTCAAATGTGCTTGTGGTGCTCTCTAATGTCAGTTCATATAAGCAATACACAATTTTTCAATATCAATTCCAGGCAACCAGATCTATTTTCATTCCCAATTTCTTGTCAAATTACATATATAGCAATTCACTTACATAATTAATCACCAACACCCTAAACCAAACTCACTAACACAGACTCTGTCCAGTCACAACAGCAGATTCTCATTAACACAATACAACTCAATTTACAAAACTCAGATTCATTCAAACAATAAAACTCAGGTGCAGGTACAATTTCATTAAACCCTAAACACACCCTAAACAAGCCCTATTTTCTCCCCTAATTTCATCAAGCATAGATCAGAGGCATCACACAACGTTGCCCTAGCTTCTGATTCAACCAAATCTGCAACAAAAAAAAAAATCAATCCAACCAACCATGCCCAACACTGCAGCAACCTTCAACTTCCATTCAATGTCCCTCACTTTTGCTTTCAGGGCTACAACTTTCCTCCTCAAGCTTACAACCTGCGGATCTTCACTTTCACCTTATGGGTCTGCCCAACGGAAGAACTCACACTCTTCTCTAATGTACAGGATCCCACCATAGTCAGTTCCCAAGAAACAAAACATTACCAACAATCAAGAACGAAAATTTAAAAAACGCACCTCATAGTAGACACAGCCCCGAAATCATCGCCCAGGGTTGTTCTTCGTTTCCGAAATTCGTAGCATGGGTCTCTCACCATGTCCACAGAGAAGCTCCCTCTTCTGTGCAGACAACCGACTTCGAGACAACCATGAGCTCTCCCAGCCATGGCTCCACCCTAACCTCTGGAACCCTAGCAGATGCTCGATTATGTTGGTTGGGGGTGAGATTTTGATTTGATCCCACCCTCTCCAACCAGTTATAAAAAAATAGCCTTTTTAATCATTAAATGCTACAACAACCGGTAACAACCTAAAGGGCAAAAGTGTCCACAAAAATTGTCTAATGGATGGGAGGATGATTTTAAAGCGTTTCTGAGCGTTGAGGATAATTTTAACAACAAAAAAAGGTCAGAGATAAATTTATAGACCGATTTAACTCACTTTCAGGCTTTCAACCCTAAAAGCAGGTTAATATTGAAGTTTCTAATAGCGTAAAGCCAACGGTTACATTTAACAACGTAAGCAAGAACTTTTTTTTTTGTCTTTTCATTTTAGACATAAAGACGAGGCTTTTATTAAGCAAAATCATGTACTAGATCATTTAATTTGAGCTAGTCTATTAATCCTCTTAAATAAATATTTGGGCAAATCACTATATTAAGCTAAGGGGAGGAAAAAATTATAGAAATCCGCCAAACCAAAAACTGGTTCATGAGTCAACCAAGAGTCATTTATATATAGTTCGAATCAACCTAATTCAAACTCTAATTACATGTAATTCGAATCACACTTATTCGAATTACTCACACATGCACACACTCACTAATTCGAATCAACCTGATTCGAATTACACCCACAGTAATTCGAATCAGGATGATTCAAATTACACTCACACACGCTGCACATAGTAATTTGAATTGGCCAGATTCGAATTACTCATGATTTAATTCTGCCCATTCTTTTATTAAAAAAATTAATAATTGATTAAAAAATTAATAATTTAAAACTTAAAAAAATATATATTTTATTTCATGCATTAAAAAAAAGCTAACAAAATATTTAATTACGAGACTTCTTTAAAATACTAATGAACTATCAATTCGAATTTCATACAATACTCTTTTGTCCATTTTTAATAACTCATGAATAATTTTTAATAAAATTTTTTAATAAATTTATTTAAATTATATCACAAAAAAATAATTTATTCTATACAAAATAATTTTAAAAAATGGCTTAAAAGATGTTAGGAGTACTATAAAATTTTATAATATCCTAATGACTTAAGACATTAAAGAAATACTCTACATAGTCAATAATAATTTAAAAATTAAAAAAAATATAGTTATAACCAGTATTTACCTAAATTATTAGAATATTACAAACTTTTATAGTACTCCTAACATTTTTTAAACCATTTTTTAAAATTATTTTGCATAGAAAATGGCTTAAAATGACTTAAAATGCTCTTTATTCTATGCAAAATAATTTATAAAAAATAATTTAAAAAATATTAGAAGTACTATAAAAGTTAGTAATATTCTAATAATTTAGATAAATACTGGTTATACCTATATTTTTTTTAACTCGCTTTATAGACCGATTTAACTCACTTTCAGGCTTTCAACCCTAAAAGCAGGTTAATATTGAAGTTTTTAATAGCGTAAGGCCAATTGTTACATTTAACAACCTAAGCAAGCACTTTTTTGGCCTTTTCATTTTAGACATGAAGACAAGGCTTTTATTGAGCAAAATCATGTGCTAGATCATTTAAATTGAGCTAATCTATTAATCATCTTAAATAAATATTTAGTTTTGAAGTTAACATTATGTATGTAGTCATTTATTAGCCAATAACAAATATTTATTATTTTCTGTAAATACATATGTAAAGACTCATTAATAAAAGAGGAAAATATATAACGCTCCTCAATTTCTCCTTATAAAGTATATATAAATTTAGTCTTATAATTTTTTTAGAAAAAATATATATAAAAAATTCATTTTTAAGTAGTTAATATTAACTGATTTTTTGTTAAAATTATAAAAATTCTAATTTTTTTAGAGAATTTATAATCTAAAAATTATAATTTAAGGTTAAAAATTTATATATAATGTCTAAAATTTAAGATAAACAAAATAATTTTAAAAAAATTAATTGCTAATGTATGTTGGCAAAAAAAACAATATTTTTAAATGAATTGTTTTATAAAATAAATTAAGATTGAAAGACAGAGATTGACAGAGATTAAATTAAGTCTTTGTATTATATTTAGTATAAAATTTAAAATAAATATTGTTTGGATTACACTACTCAAAACCACTTCTAGATAAAAAATTACTAAAATAGATATCGACTTAAATAATTTTATTATATTATTCTATCATTTTAATTTAGATATTGAATAGATCTTATTAATTAATTATAATAGAATTAATATTTATTTACTAAAATAAAAATAACATATTAAAATTAATAAAATATATTTTTAATTAAAATTAAATAATATAAATTTTCGATATATATATATATATATATATATATATATATATATATATATATATATATTATTTTTTTTAAATTTTAAGTATTAACATCAAAATGTTAATTTAGTATTCTTTTACATCGTACTCTTATTCTAGTACTCTCAATAATCTTATTCTTAATATTATTTTGGAATCCAACGTTTATGATTATATTATTACCTATGATTAATTTTTTATTTAATTTGTCTTTTTTAATGAGCTCATAATTTATATTATAAAAAAAATTACACTAAGATATAGTATACGATAATTACAGTTATAAAAGAGAGTACTAAAAATAATAAAATCTTGACAGTGATGGAAATAAATCTAAAAATTTTTTATGATATTTTTATATAGATATTTTTAGTACTCTTAGTACTCTTTTTTAGTACAAAGCTAAATTTTACTATTATTATTCCATACAAAAAAATAATAAATAAAAAATGTATATAAACAAAAAAAATAAGAATTCTATAAAGAATAATAATATCTATGAGAGAGTACTGAGAAAAAATATTATAAAAAAAAGCAACAAAATTAATCATATGAATAATGAAGGGCAAAATTGGGAGATAGAAAATAAATTTTAATCTAACGTGAAAATATAAACGCAATAGCTATCATTTTTAACTTTGGCTAAAGCAGAATCACGTTTACATTCAGAAGAAGAAAAAATAGCAAACTAAAAAGTAAAGCCTTCAAGAAAACTAAACGTACGTTTGATGCATCAAACGCTAAACCAAACAAATCCTTAGACTCAAACAAATTTATAGACCGATTTAACTCACTTTCAGGCTTTCAACCCTAAAAGTAGGTTAATATTGAAGTTTTTAATAGCGTAAGGCCAACTGTTACATTTAACAACGTAAGCAAGCACTTTTTTGGCCTTTTCATTTTAGACATGAAAACAAGGCAAAAACATGTGCTAGATCATTTAATTTGAGCTAGTCTATTAATCATCTTAAATAAATATTTAGTTTTGAATTTCACATTATGTATGTAGTCATTTATTAGCCAATAACAAATATTTATTATTTTCTGTCAATACATATGTAAAGACTCGGTAATAAAAGAGGAAAATATATAACGCTCCTCAATTTCTCCTGATAAAGTATATATAAAGTTAGTCTTATAATTTTTTAAGGAAAAGTATATATAAAAAATCAATTTTTAATTAGTTAATATTAACTAATTTTTGTTAAAATTATAAAAATTCTAATTTTTTTAGAGAATTTATAATCTAAATATTATAATTTAGGGTTAAAAATTTATATATAATGTCTAAAATTTAAGATAAACAAAATAATTTAAAAAAAATTAATTGCTAATGTATGTTGGCAAAAAAAAACAATATTTTAAATGAATTGTTTTATAAAAAAATTAAGATTGAAAGACAGAGATTGACAGAGATTAAATTAAGTTTCTGTATTGTGTTTAGTATAAAATTTAAAATAAATATTATTTGGATTACACTACTCAAAATTACTTCTAGATAAAAAAAATTATTAAAATAGACATCGACTTAAATAATTTTACTATATTATTCTATCATTTTAATTTAGATATTTGAATAGATTTTATTAATTAATTATATAATATAATTAATATTTATTTACTAAAATAAAAATAACATATCAAAATTAGTAAAATATATATTTAATTAAAATTAAACAATATAAATTTTAGATATATATATATATATATATATATATATATATTATTTTTCTTAAATTTTAAGTATTAACATCAAAATGTTAATTTAGTATTCTTTTACATCGTACTCTTATTCTAGTACTCTCAATAATCTTATTCTTAATATTATTTTGGAATCCAACGTTTATGATTATATTATTACCTATGATTAATTATTTATTTAATTTGTCTTTTTTAATGAGATCATAATTTATATTATAAAAAAATTACACTACGAAATAGTACACGAGAATTACAGTTATAAAACATAGTACTAAAAATAATAAAAATTAAATATTTATCTTGACAGTGATGGAAATAAATCTAAAAGTTTTTTATGATATTTTTATATAGATATTTTTAGTACTCTTAGTACTCTTTTTTAGTACGCTAAATTTTACTATTATTATTCCATACAAAAAAATAATAAATAAAAAATGTATATAAATAAAAAAATAAGAATTCTATAAAGAATAATAATATCCATGAGAGAGTACTAGAGAAAAAATATTATAAAAAAAGCAACAAAATTAATCATATGAATAATGAAGGGTAAAATTGGGAAATAGAAAATAAATTTCAATCTAACGTGAAAATATAAACGCAAAAGCTATCATTTTTAGCTTTGGCTAAAGCAGAATCACGTTTACATTCAGAAGAATAAAAAATAACAAACTAAAAAGTGAAGCCTTCAAGAAAATTAAATGTACGTTTGATGCATAAAACGCTAAACCAAACAAACCTTTAGACTCAAACAAATTTATAGATCGATTTAACTCACTTTCAGGCTTTCAACCCTAAAAGTAGGTTAATATTGAAGTTTTTAATAGCGTAAGGCCAACTGTTACATTTAACAATGTAAGGAAGCACTTTTTTGGCCTTTTCATTTTAGAAATGAAAACAAGGCAAAACCATGTGCTAGATCATTTAATTTGAGCTAGTCTATTAATCATCTTAAATAAATATTTAGTTTTGAATTTCACATTACATATGTAGTCATTTATTAGCCAATAATAAATATTTATTATTTTCTGTAAATACATATGTAAAGACTCAATAATAAAAGAGGAAAATATATAACGCTCCTCAATTTCTCCTGATAAAGTATATATAAATTAAGTCTTATAATTTTTTAAGGAAAAGTATATATAAAAAATCAATTTTTAATTAGTTAATATTAACTAATTTTTGTTAAAATTATAAAAATTCTAATTTTTTTAGAGAATTTATAATCTAAATATTATAATTTAGGGTTAAAAATTTATATATAATGTCTAAAATTTAAGATAAACAAAATAATTTAAAAAAAAATTAATTGCTAATGTATGTTGGCAAAAAAAACAATATTTTAAATGAATTGTTTTATAAAAAAAATTAAGATTGAAAGACAGAGATTGACATAGATTAAATTAAGTTTCTGTATTGTGTTTAGTATAAAATTTAAAATAAATATTGTTTGGATTACACTACTCAAAATCACTTCTAGATAAAAAAATTATTAAAATAGACATCGACTTAAATAATTTTACTATATTATTCTATCATTTTAATTTAGATATTTGAATAGATTTTATTAATTAATTATATAATAGAATTAATATTTATTTACTAAAATAAAAATAACATATCAAAATTAGTAAAATATATATTTAATTAAAATTAAACAATGTAAATTTTAGATATATATATATTATATTTTTCTTAAATTTTAAGTATTAACATCAAAATGTTAATTTAGTATTCTTTTACATCGTACTCTTATTCTAGTACTCTCAATAATCTTATTCTTAATATTATTTTGGAATCCAACGTTTATGATTATATTATTACCTATGATTAATTATTTATTTAATTTGTCTTTTTTAATGAGATCATAATTTATATTATAAAAAAATTACACTACGATATAGTACACGAGAATTACAGTTATAAAACATAGTACTAAAAATAATAAAAATTAAATATTTATCTTGACAGTGATAAAAATAAATCTAAAAATTTTTTATGATATTTTTATATAGATATTTTTAGTACTCTTAGTACTCTTTTTTAGTACGCTAAATTTTACTATTATTATTCCATACAAAAAAATAATAAATAAAAAATGTATATAAATAAAAAAAAAAGAATTCTATAAAGAATAATAATATCCATGAGAGAGTACTAGAGAAAAAATATTATAAAAAAAACAACAAAATTAATCATATGAATAATGAAGGGCAAAATTGGAAGATAGAAAATAAATTCAATCTAACGTGAAAATATAAACGCAAAAGCTATCATTTTTAGCTTTGGCTAGAGTAGAATCACGTTTACATTTAGAAGAAGAAAAAATAGCAAACTAAAAAGTGAAGCCTTCAAAAAAACTAAACGTACATTTGATGCATCAAACGTTAAACCAAACAAACCCTTAGACTCAAACAAATTTATAGACCGATTTAACTCACTTTCAGGCTTTTAACCCTAAAAGTAGGTTAATATTGAAGTTTTTAATAACGTAAGGCCAACTGTTACATTTAACAACGTAAGTAAGCACTTTTTTGGCCTTTTCATTTTAGACATGAAAACAAGGCAAAACCATGTGCTAGATCATTTAATTTGAGCTAGTCTATTAATCATCTTAAATAAATATTTAATTTTGAATTTCACATTAGGTATGTAGTCATTTATTAGCCAATAACAAATATTTATTATTTTCTGTAAATACATATGTAAAGACTCGGTAATAAAAGAGGAAAATATATAACGCTCCTCAATTTCTCCTGATAAAGTATATATAAAGTTAGTCTTATAATTTTTTAAGGAAAAGTATATATAAAAAATCAATTTTTAATTAGTTAATATTAACTAATTTTTGTTAAAATTATAAAAATTCTAATTTTTTTAGAGAATTTATAATCTAAATATTATAATTTAGGGTTAAAAATTTATATATAATGTCTAAAATTTAAGATAAACAAAATAATTTAAAAAAAATTAATTGCTAATATATGTTGGCAAGAAAAAACAATATTTTAAATGAATTGTTTTATAAAAAAATTAAGATTGAAAGACAGAGATTGACAGAGATTAAATTAAGTTTCTGTATTGTGTTTAGTATAAAATTTAAAATAAATATTGTTTAGATTACACTACTCAAAATTACTTCTAGATAAAAAAATTATTAAAATAGACATCGACTTAAATAATTTTACTATATTATTCTATCATTTTAATTTAGATATTTGAATAGATCTTATTAATTAATTATATAATAGAATTAATATTTATTTACTAAAATAAAAATAACATATCAAAATTAGTAAAATATAGTTTTAATTAAAATTAAACAATATAAATTTTAGATATATATATATATATTATATTTTTCTTAAATTTTAAGTATTAACATCAAAATGTTAATTTAGTGTTCTTTTACATCGTACTCTTATTTTAGTACTTTCAATAATATTATTCTTAATATTATTTTGGAATCTAACGTTTATGATTATATTATTATCTATGATTAATTTTATATTTAATTTGTCTTTTTTTAATGAGATCATAATTTATATTATAAAAAAATTACACTAAGATATAGTACACGAGAATTACAGTTATAAAAGAGAGTACTAAAAATAATAAAAATTAAATATTTATCTTGACAGTGATGAAAATAAATCTAAAAGTTTTTTATGATATTTTTATATAGATATTTTTAGTACTCTTAGTACTCTTTTTTAGTACGCTAAATTTTATTATTATTCTTCCATACAAAAAAAATAATAAGTAAAAAATGTATATAAACAAAAAAAATAAGTATTCTATAAAAAATAATAATATCCATGAAAGAGTACTAGAGAAAAAATATTATAAAAAAAATAACAAAATTAATCATATGAATAATGAAGAACAAAATTGGAATATAGAAAATAAATTTCAATCTAACGTAAAAATATAACCGCAAAAGCTATCATTTTTAGCTTTGGCTAAAGCAGATTGATGCATCAAACGCTAAACCAAACACACCCTTAGACTCAAACAAATTTATAGACCGATTTAACTCACTTTCAGGCTTTCAACCCTAAAAGCAGGTTAATATTGAAGTTTTTAATAGCGTAAGGCCAATTGTTACATTTAACAACGTAAGCAAGCACTTTTTTGGCCTTTTCATTTTAGAGATGAAAACAAGGCTTTTATTCAGAAAAACCATGTGCTAGATCATTTAATTTGAGCTAGTCTATTAATCATCTTAAATAAATATTTTAGTTTTGAATTTCACATTACGTATGTAGTCATTTATTAGCCAATAACAAATATTTATTATTTTCTGTAAATATATATGTAAAGACTCAATAATAAAAGAGGAAAATATATAACGCTCCTCAATTTCTCCTTATAAAGTATATATAAATTTAGTCTTATGATTTTTTAAGGAAAAGTATATATAAAAAATCAATTTTTAATTAGTTAATATTAACTATTTTTTGGTAAAATTATAAAAATTCTAATTTTTTTTAGAGAATTTATAATCTAAAAATTATAATTTAGGGTTAAAAATTTATATATAATGTCTAAAATTTAAGATAAACAAAATAATTAAAAAAAATTAATTGCTAATGTATGTTGGCAAAAACAACAATATTTTAAATGAATTGTTTTATAAAAAAATTAAGATTGAAAGACAGAGATTGACAGAGATTAAATTAAGTCTCTGTATTGTGTTCAGTATAAAATTTAAAATAAATATCGTTTGGATTACACTACTTAAAATTACTTTTAGATAAAAAAATTATTAAAATAGACATAGACTTAAATAATTTTATTATATTATTCTATCATTTTAATTTAGATATTTGAATAGATCTTATTAATTAATTATATAATAGAATTAATATTTATTTACTAAAATAAAAATAACATATCAAAATTAGTAAAATACATTTTTAATTAAAATTAAACAATATAAATTATATATATATATATATATATATATATATTTTATATTTTTCTTAAATTTTAAGTATTAACATCAAAATGTTAATTTAGTATTCTTTTACATCGTACTCTTATTCTAGTACTCTCAATAATCTTATTCTTAATATTATTTTGGAATCCAACGTTTATGATTATATTATTACCTATGATTATTTACCAGATATTATTACCTATGATTAATTTTTTACTTAATTTGTCTTTTTTAATGAGATCATAATTTATATTATAAAAAAATTACACTAAGATATAGTACACGAGAATTACAGTTATAAAAGAGAGTACTAAAAATAATAAAAATTAAACATTTATCTTGACAGTGATGAAAATAAATCTAAAAGTTTTTTATGATATTTTTATATAGATATTTTTAGTACTCTTTTTTAGTACGCTAAATTTTACTATTATTATTCCAAACAAAAAAATAATAGGTAAAAATGTATATAAACAAAAAAAAATAAGAATTTTATAAAGAATAATAATATCTATGAGAGAGCACTGGAGAAAAAATATTATTAAAAAAAGCAACAAAATTAATCATATGAATAATGAAGGACAAAATTGAAAAATAGATAATAAATTTCAATCTAACGTAAAAATATAAACGCAAAAGCTATAATTTTTAGCTTTAGCTAAAGCAGAATCACGTCTACATTCAGAAGAAGAAAAAATAGCTAAACCAAAAAATAAAGCCTTCAAAAAAATTAAACTTACATTTAATGCTTCAAACGCTAAACTAAACACACCTTTAGGTTCAAATAAATTTATAGATCGATTTAACTCACTTTCAGGCTTTCAGTCCTAAAATCAGGTTAATATTAAAGTTTTTAATAGCGTAAGATCAACTGTTATATTTAACAACGTAAGCAAGCACTTTTTTGGCCTTTTCATTTTAGACATGAAGACAAGCCTTTTATTCAACAAAACCATGTACTAGATCATTTAATTTGAGCTAGTCTATTAATCATCTTAAATAAATATTTGGTTTTGAATTTTACATTACGTATGTAGTCATTTATTAGCCAATAACAAATATTTATTATTTTCTATAAATACATATGTAAAGATTCATTAATAAAAGAGAAAAATATATAACTCTCCTCAATTTCTCCTTATAAAGTATATATAAATTTAGTCTTATAATTTTTTTAAGGAAAAGTATATTTAAAAAATTAATTTTTAATTAGTTTATATTAACTATTTTTTGTTGAAATTATAAAAATTCTAATTTTTTTAGAGAATTTATAATCTAAAAATTATAATTTAAGGTTAAAAATTTATATATAATGTCTAAAATTTAAGATAAACAAAATAATTTTTAAAAAAATAATTGCTAATGTATGGTGGCAAAAAAAACAATATTTTAAATGAATTTTTTTATAAAAAAAATTAAGATTGAAAGACAGAGATTGACAAAGATTAAATTAATTCTCTCTATTGTGTTTAGAATAAAATTTAAAATAAATGTTATTTGGATTACACTATTCAAAATCACTTCTAGATAAAAAATTACTAAAATAGACATCGACTTAAATAATTTTGTAATATTATTCTATCATTTTAATTTAGATATTTGAATAGATCTTATTAATTAATTATATAATAGAATTAATATTTATTTATTAAAATAAAAATAACATATCAAAATTAGTAAAATATATTTTTAATTAAAATTAAACAATATAAATTCTATATATATATATATATATATTTTCTTAAATTTTAAGTATTAACATCAAAATGTTAATTTAGTATTCTTTTACATCGTACTCTTATTCTAATACTCTCAATAATCTTATTCTTAATATTATTTTGGAATCCAACGTTTATGATTATATTATTACCTATGATTAATTTTTTATTTAATTTGTCTTTTTTATTGAGATCATAATTTATATTAGAGAAAATTCCACTCCCCTCCTCTACGAGATGCTAAAATGACACTCTCCTCCCCTCTATTTTATAAATGTACATTATTCTCCCTTCTAACTTTTAGAAAACCTCCTCTTTAATCCATTTTAAATTTTTTGTGTTAACTAATGTTAATTTTATCCATTTTTTAAGAAAAATAAATTATTTTTGAAAAAATACCTATTAATAAAAAATTTATTTTTTATCATTAAATTTTACTTACCAAAATACCCTTTAATAAATTATTCTTTTATTGATTAAATTGTATTTTTACCAAAATATTTTAAAAAATTAATAATTAAATTATTTTTTTCTAAGATACCTAGTCTTTAATAATTTTTTAATTATTAAATTGTGATTTTACTAAAATTTTTGTGAATAATTATTTTTATATTTACTATTAATTTTTTGATATCAATATATATTATTTTAACATTAAATAAAAAAATCTTACCACTGTTAATATGTATAACAATTAATATATATTGATATTGAAAAATAATCTTATTAAAATTTTTTATTTAATGTGAAAATAATATATATAGATATCAAAAAATTAATAGTAAAATATAAAAAAATTTTAACAAAAATTTTGGTAAAATTATAATTTAATAATTAAAAATTATTGAAGGGTATTTTAGAAAAAAATAATATAATTATTAATTTTTTTAAAATATAATTTAATTAATAAAAGAATAATTTATTAAAAGATATTTTAGTAAGCAAAATTTAATAATAAAAAATAAAATTTTTGTTAATGAGTATTTTTTTAAAAATATTTTTTTTTCTTTATAAAATGGATAAAGTTAGCATTAGTTAATACAAAAAGTTTTAAATGGATTAAAGAGGAGGTTTTTTAAAAGTTAGAAGGGAGGAGAATGTACATTTATAAAATAGAGGGGAGGAGAGTGTCATTTTAATATCTCGCAGGGGAGGGGAGTGGAATTTTCTCTTTATATTATAAAAAATTACAGTAAAATATAGTACACGACTATGAAGTACGGACACTTCGCTGAGTTGCCCTGTCTGTGTGTCGGACACATTTCGAATACGACACTCACCGACACTCGTTCGACACACCTGTCTGCTGTGTCCAATCGTGTCTTAATAAAAAATAAAAAGTTCTTCGGACACGTCTGGACACACCTAAATACCATCAGGTGTCAGCGTGTCTAGTCTTATTCTTAACATATATTCTTAAAATAAATTGAGATATAGTATATATCATTATTTATTAAAACAAAAATTATTTTAAATACTTGATATAATTAAAATAAGACATTAAAAATAATTAAAATATTTAATTTATATTTTAATATCAATAAAATATCAAAATATAATTACATTAATCTAAAAAATACTTTATATTTTATATATATGTGTGTCCCCGTGTCATATAAGATTTTAAAATTTGTGTGTCGGCGTGTCCCGTGTCGTGTCGTGTCAGGGTCCGTGCATCATAGGTACATAGGGATGGCAACGGGTCCCCATGGGGCGGGGACATGCCCTCCGTCCCCCACCCCCAATATCTGTCCCCGTCCCTGCCCCGTCCCCATGACGGGTAACGAGGACCCCGTATCCGCCGGGGACCTGAATCTCCGCGGATTTTTGTAAAAATTAGTAAAAATTGAGAAAAATAGAAAAAATTAGAGAAAATCAAAGATAATCTTCAATTATCATTACAAACATAATATCCATAGTCTTTAAAGACTTAAATAGCAATAACAACAAACATAAACATCCAAACATATCCATAAACAATCAAATATTACATAAACAACCAACCATATTCATAAACAACAAAATAAAGTTCATGACATCATAAAAACATAATTCCACCATCTCAATCTTCCTTTCATCCCATAATGGTAGTGATGGTAGATTCCGACTTACTTGAATCCTACATTGACAAGAAAATAATTTAAAGTTAAAATCATATAATAACTCAATAAATCAGTAATATAAAAACATAGTGTGTTATATGTAATTTAATAGTTTACTTATGTCAACATCTCCTTCAATGTTATGAATTGTGTAGCACTCAAATCCTATGTTAGTTGTAGTGCCAAGTTCATTCCAAAGCCAATCTTGATTACACATTAGAGCCTCTAATGTGTCCGGACGCAACCTACTACGATGTGGCGTAACAAATCGACCACCCATACTAAATGAAGATTCAGAGGCAACGGTAGAGATAGGAATCGCCAAAAAATCTCTAGCAATAGCTTGCAAAGTAGGAAAATTCGCTCCATTTGACTTCCACCAATTTAAGATATCAAAATCATGTTCAGTTTGTGGTACCGGTCTCTCTTCAAGATAATAATTCAACTCACTCTTTAATTCAATAAATGTGGATTCCTCACTTACATGTGCAGCAAAATCAGCTTGCCAATCCTCATGACTGAACTTCCTCCCCTTTAAACTTGAAGGAATTGATGGTGGTGGCGGCATATCTAATTGAGCAGCTTGGTCTCTCTCTCTTCCTTTTGTTGCATATTCTAAAACTAAATCTTGCACTACCCTTTTCACTTGACCAATTACAACACATGCCTCTGTCTCACCATATATTTTACGAAAAAAGAAATTTAATAAATACATCTTGTACCTAGGATCCAAAAGAGTCCCAATAGCCATAACTGTATTAATCACACCCCAATACTTTTCAAATTTAGTTATCATACTAGTAGCCATCATTTCAATTATCTCATTTCCACAATTTTTCCACTCCATCAAAGCCAACTTAATCACATAAACCTTAGAAAAATAAAGATTTGATGTAGGATAAGTTGTTCCAGAAAATAATTCAGTCACATAAAAAAACACCCTCAATCTTTGAAAAATTTCATCTGCCATATCCCAATCCTTTTCACTAGGCAAAGATTTATATTGACTCTCACGCAATGACAATCTTTCAAATACATCTCTATACATAATTGCAACTTCAAGCATCAAAAATGTTGAATTCCACCTAGTTTTACAATCAAGACAAAGATTTTTTGTGTAGGGTATTTTAAGTTGCACACATGTTTTCTTAAATTTTTCTTCTCTTTTAGGTGTTGCGAGAAGACATATCTTTTTTTTTTTTTTACCAAAGATATGAGACTCGAACCCGCAACCTCTTAATTGAGTATGGGAAGACTATGCCATTTGAGCTATTACTCATTGGCCGAGAAGACATATCTTATATACATTTAATCTATACTTTTAATATTATATATATACATATGAAATAGTAAATATAATTATATATATTAATTATCTTAATTATTTAAAATTTTATATTTTTATATATAATTTGGTAAATGCTATCATACCCTCTCTAAAATAACATGTAAGTTATCATTTCTGATGTGTCACATTTTAATTGGGTGTTTATTTTAACTTGAGTTACCTTCTCTACTCTTTCGTCGTCGTTGCACCTCCCAAGCATCACCGTTTCATTGGTGTTTCGTTTTCTCTTCCCAAATCATTCTTCTAGAAAAGGTACTCTAACTCTCTCTAATTGTGTTTACTCCTCCCTACTCCTTCGTCGTCGTCATTATGCCTCCCAAGCATCACCGTCTCATTGGGGGTCTTATTTTCTCTTCCCAAATCATTCTTCCAGAAAAGGTATCCCAACTCTCTCTAATTGCGTTTACTCCTCCCCATTGTACTTCTTCATCGTCGTCGTTACGCCTCCCAAGCATCACCGTCTCATTGGGTGTCTTGTTTTCTCTTCCGAAATCATTCTTCTAGAAAAGGTACTCCAACTCTCTCTAATTGCGTTTACTCCTTCCCACTCCTTTGTCGTCGTCGTTGTGCCTCCTAAATATCACCGTCTTATACTCTTATTGGGTGTTCCATTTTCTTCTTCAATCAGGCCGTCACCGTCTTCCAAGATATTATTAACTCTCATGAGATTAAAGTAACTCAAGTTAAAATAAACACCCAATTAAAATATGTCACATCAAAGAGGGTAATTTACATGTTATTTTAGAGAGGGTAGGATAGTATTCACCATATAATTTTAATATAGGACATAAATACAAAATTTATAATTTATTAATAGACAAACAATATATAATATTGATTCTTTTAAATATATATGTTATAATTTATTGATATAGAATTATAAATTATGTTCTATTATTTGAGTCAGCTCGTGAATTTTCGGTGGGTCGAACTTGAGATTAAAAAATATGCTCAATTGTTAATGAATCGAATCGTGAGTCAAGCTCAATTTTCTTGAGCCAAACTTAAACTTGGGTTATCTCAACTCACTTCCAACCCACGATTGTTTTAATAGATATAATAAAACTAATTTCTCTAAAAAGAATCAATAATAAATTACATCAAGAATTAGAGTATGTTTAGATTTTGATTTGAATATATTTAATTAAAATAATATTATATGACTAAAAAATTTATAATTTTTAATTAATATTTAGTTAATTTTATATCTTAAATATTAAATTATAAATATTAAATCATAAATTCTAATAATATATAAATAAAGTATTGCCAAAAATATTAACTAATATTAATAAAATACATTGGTCTCTAACTTTTCTCATTTAATTAAATATGAATTCAAATATACAATAAGCTTTAATTTTGTTTATTTTCATTATCCAGCTGGCTATTGGCTAATAATCAAAATCCTTTTTTTATTTAAATTAAAAGATTATCGACTTATCATGGATTGGATTGTAAAAGTTTGGGAAGTATTCCTTAATAAAAACGCTAATTTGAGTCATCTTTAGTTGACTCCTTTAATAATTTTGAGATATATTCTAAATTTCTAATTCTAATGATAGGTAACCATTGTTTATATTTTACTCCTATCCCATCAAAAAAAATATTTTATAACGTAACATAGTTGTGAGAATCAAACCGGTAATCGAACCAGTTAAATTACTAAATTATTAATTTATTGGTTCAATTGGTAGGTTATTAATCAAATCGGTTAATTCGGTATAATTAAATAATTATATAAATTTTAATTTTTTTTTAATTATAAGTACTTTTATTTTATTTTTATATAAATAATTATCATTTTTAAATTTTAATATTTTATTAATTAGTTTATATTTATTGTATTATTATATTATTATAGGTGAAAACTCACATACAGTTGTTTTCATATGAAGTTGATATTTAAGAATAGTTAGGTGATTTGACAAGTTTGATTAAATATCATCTAACGATTTTCAACTATCAACTTCATATAAAGACAACTGCATGTGAGTTTTTACCTATTATTATATACTATAAATATTTACTAAAAAAATAATATTAATAGATATCATATAATTATAAAAAAAAATAAAGTGTGATTAATAAATTTTTTTTGGTTTATTTTTTTAATTTATATATATTTAATAAAATTTATATTTAAATAAAATATAATTAATTTAAAAATACGTGACTTTAAAATTAAAATAAATTGAATATAAATAAAATAAAAAATTGCTATATGTATTATAATTTGTATATATATATATTGATAAGAAGTATTGCCAGCTTGGTGGTAAGATTGTCCTTATTGCAACCTTGGGTTGAAACCCATGTCATGCATTTGAAAAAATTTTTAAAAATAACAAGTCTTGACACTTGGCAGTGCTGGAGCATATCAAACAGTATTAGATCCGATTGAACTATTTTTTGTTTGAACCGATCGATCCGGTCCGATTTTAATAACTATATTTTATAAAGTTAATTAAATTATTATTTGTTAAACAAATTTTATAATAACACAAACGATTGAATTTATGTTTTTTAATGTTTTATAATAAGCTTTATTAGCCTATTATTAGAGTAAAATTTTTCTTAATAATTTTTATAATCATATTTACATATATATCAAAAATCAATTATTATATTAATTATAAACATAAAATATATGTTAAAATACACAATACATATTAAAAATATGTAATATATATGATTTTTTTTTTTAAAGATATGTATTGCATTGCTTTGTAAAAAAAAATTACGTTGTCCATTATAGAGATAAAGACAAAAGAAAAAAGAGATCTCCCACTTTGATAAACACTAAATACTAACAAAAGAAAAACTAACACTAGAGATTGGGGATTCATAAGAAATAATGCTCTATAACTTTAGTCATTTCTTGTTATTTCTATAATTACTGTGCGGCCAGCTTCTCACCTTCAAAGACCTCCAAAATTTTTGCCTTTCACAATGTCCAAAACAAAGATGCAAGGAGGCCCATAGAAGGTTGTCCTCTTCTAATACCTTTACTTGCCATTTGCCACCAGACTACAAACTCTATAAACCCCAAAAAATTAGTCAATAAATTAATTTTTTAATAAAAAAATTAGAAATGTTAATTTTATAGTAAAATAAGATAGAGCTAATTAAAACAAGAATTTTGACACTAATTTCAAAGAATTTAACCCAAAATTGGGCCAAACAGGCCAAACCGATCAAACCGGATCCAAAATGGGCCCAAGGCCCAAACAATTCATAAAAACCAAATGAGCTCAGCTCATTCCTCATTCATCAAGTGCCCCACGCTGAGGAACACAAAGAGAGGTGAGGAAGGGTTTCAAAACCCTTGGATTCAATTCAATCCACCATAACTTTTTGCTCCGAGCTCTGATCGCCGCATCGTTTGCGGTCACGTGACCACCGCGTCGAGCTCTACGATTCCATCAGAATAATTTCATATGTAAGTCACTCTATCACTGTCATCCTTTCCTTTCCCCTTTTTTTCGAAATTATGTAAGTGGTGTTGAATTTTTGTCACTTTGATGTATTAGGATCGAATTGGCTTGAGAAAAATATTCACTCTTGCTTGTATGACGCTTGGATAAGGTGAGGATTCGAGAACCCTAGTTAATTTCTTGAATTTGGCTATTGGGTATTGAATTAGTGTATGGATATGTGAACAATGTGAACTTAGGTGTTTATGCACATATTGGAACTTGATTTTGGACATTTGAGGCTTGGCGGACGATTGGTGTCAATGCTTTGGTAATTTTTGGACTTGTGGAGTTGTGTGATTTTGGTGATTTGCCTTAGATAATACGTGAAAATCGGCCAAGGTATGGTTTAGGTTTCGCCTATTTAATATATAATATTCTGTGAAAACTTAGGCTAGATGACCATAGGTTAGGAATTGAATTGTGTTGTTGTTGAATGGTTATAGTGAATGGTATCAATTATGTTGCTATTGGTTTTGAGGGTGAAATTGATGTCTTCGTTGATGAATTATGAGAGTTGCGTGTGATGATATTGAATTATAATTATTGGTGATTAATGAGATTGAGTTATTTAATTAAGAATTCGTTAGAAGTGGTAGATTGATGAATTGCGGCTTGAATAAGAAAGTTGAGAATACTTGGTATGGAATTGGTAAGTTTTGGATTGAGTATGTATTGATGAGTAATGGTTTGATAACATGAATGTATATGTTTAGGAAGGGTGAATTATGATTTTGTTGATGTATTTAAGAGATTGATGCATGACATTGTTGATTTGAGATATGGTAAGATATGGTGGTTGTTGTGGTGTTGGTTGTATGCCTAAGAATGATAGTATTGAGTTTGTTGTGGTAAAAATGGAGGTTTGAGGTTTTGAATAAGAACTTGATTTTTAAGCGAACTTCGTCGAGCCATAACTCGGCTTTCGGACCCCCAAATGATTTCAAATTTATTTTATATAAAAATTGGGTCCTGTGAAGTTTACGTCGTTCGAAGAACGAAGGAAAAATGATTTAAAATGAAAAAGTTATGTGCGTCGGAAGTTTAGTGTTTAAATTAGCAAATCTGCAGGATTCAGACTTGGTGAAATTTTTTGGAAAAATGTACGCCCATGCGTACGCGTGGCTCAGGCGTACGCGAGAAATGAGACTTTCGCCTATGCATAACCCTCATTCGCGGAAGGTGGCTACTACCTAGCCCTAATGCGTACGCGTAATCAGAGAATGCGTGCACGTCTTGGGCTAAACGCATACCCACGCGTACGCGTGGCCCTGTTTTCTGCAAAAAACTAGATTTTGAATTTTTAAACTGAATTTCAAATTTCTAAACCTCCGTTTTCGTTCTTTTAGCCATAAACTATAATAGTCGGTCTAGTAATGAGCTGAAGCTAGGAAAAGGTGACAACTTGAGAGTGAAGTAATAATCTTAAATGATGAATTAGGTACAAATTGCAATGATATGAGGTGTATGTATGAGATCAGGCTAAACTATGGCTATAAAGAATGAATGTAAGGAAATAATGATGATAAATGATGAGATTTGGGATGACTGTATGTGGCTGGCATGATCGAGATGTGTATGTGGCCGAAATGGTCGAGATGGCAAGGTCTGGGTGTGATCCTGCTTGCGTATTAATTTGAAAATGTGTTCGGATGGCAAGTTGAGGATGGAAGTTCCTTCTCTTGTCGTGATGTAGATGTGGAGAAGGTGGAAAGGCACTCTCCTTCGTATTGTTTCTCCCACATTCTTATCTAGTTGCAAGGTGGAAATGCACACTCCTTCGATGTGGAAAGGCACTCTCCTTCGTGAAACCTCCAGGAGAAGGTGGAAAGGCACTCTCCTTCGTTTATGATCCTCCTGGAGATGCGCAACCTAGAGACCAATGTCTGGGTTAGCTACCAGATGTGTCGGGTTCTGGCAAAGTAACCGACACGTGAGCTCGCGGCCAGTAGGATAGACATTCATCATATGCATTTTGTTTGTTTGTTTGCTATGCCTTATTTGGGATTGTCTAACTAAATATATTATGATAATTGTGATAATTGCTACTTGCACTACTTGTCTCCTACCTGTGCTTACAATTGCCTGTTTGTCTATATTTGTAAACCCACTGGAGATGGAGGAACGGAGGAAAGGTGGTCAGGTTGGGTGTTAAGATAAAGTTTAAGTTGAGTTTAGAATTCCCAAGACACCTACCCCTTTTATGGTTTCTGTTTAGTAATTTTAAGTTTTATAATCTGAGTGTCAGTATTCTAGGATTGCCTCTGGTATTCCGAGGACCTTATATATTATGTACGTGGCACCTTTACCATGCTGAGAACCTCCGGTTCTTACCCCATACTATGTTGTTGTTTTCAGATGCAGGTCGAGAGACTCCCCACTAGGCATTTGGGCTTTTGAAGCGGAGTAGTCCCTGTGTTTTATTTTGATGTATAGTTTTGAATATATATGTACTTAGTTCCTCTCCAAGAAACTTGTTTAGTTTGTCCCTTTTAAAGGTTTGAGGAGAGTTAAGGTTTTATCTCTGTATTTTGGGTATTTTGGGACATGTATATATGTATGTATGTATTCTCTGGCCAGCCTTAGGTCCGCAGGCTGAGCTAGTAGCTTGTTATATCATTCTCTTGACTCTCTATTCCTGTTTCCTATTTAGTTATGCTTTTAAGCTTTAGCTTTCTTCTCACGCAAGTAACCCTTATTTTTTAGTGTTGCGTTTTTAATTTTGCGATTTTGCTTTACCTATTCTTCAAGGCTCCTAGAATACTACATTCTTTCAATTATTAGCGTATTATATTTTATTTTAGAGGTCGTAATACCACACCACCTCTGTTTTACGACTTAAGCATAAATCCCTATGTGGTAGGGTGTTACAAACTCCATGGTTCATTTTGCACTATAGCATTTACAAAAAGAGAGGAATACCAAATCTCAGAGCAGGATCGCATTGCACCAAGGCATGAAGAATTTTTTCGTTGTAATTTTTTCATCTTGGACACATTGCTGAAGTATCTGAGAATCTTTGGTTGATCAAATTGAGTACAGGTAATTTTTCATGGGTTGTTCTTCACGGAAATTTTTTTACTTTGAATGGTAATTTTAATCCCCAAATTGGTTTCTAAAGTGTTGAATTCGTCGTCACCATTGGAAGGTGCTCAACTGGCACATGAAAAAAATCATAAGCCACCCAATACCCCGAGGCCACATCGTAATGCTTCCTCTTGTTCCGGGCCATTCAAGCTTGTCCTCACTACCGTTGTTCAGTGGCAAGGAGAGAATTTGCAAACTGAGCTCAAGAGAAAAAATTGTTTCAACTAGCTCTTTATTTCATCTTCCATCCACTGTAAGTAAATCATGTACTCAATTGATGTCTGTACTGGATTGTTGTTGTTACTGAGTCTAAAAGAGTAAGGTGGAGGTAACCATGGATCCTTCTAGATACAAATATTTGTGTCAGATCCTATACTCCATCTCAAACCCTTTTCAACCACTTTCCTTCCATCTAGTAGACTTTGCCAACCCCAGGAAGGTTGGTTTCCTTTATTTGCCAAAATAGGGTTGGTGTATCTATAGTATTTTTCTTTGAACATATGCACATGTAGCGAATTAGGCATACTAGTAATTCACCAAAATTGTTTACCCAACAAGGCTAGATTCTGGACTCTGAGATCCTTGAATCCCAATCCACCTTTTTTTTTTGGTCTGGTCATACAATCCCAACTAATCCAAGCCATCTTTCTCTCCATTTCTTTTTTACCCCACCAAAACTATCTTAGAATCCTGTGTATTTCTTTCACCAAAAAATCTAAAAACTTGAAACATGAAAGCGTATATATTGGAATAGCTTCTTCGACAACTCTGATTAAAACATGTTTGCCACCTGCTGATAACAGATTCCTCTTCTAAGCCTGAACTCTTTTCTGAACTTTATCCTTTATTGCACTAAATGTAACCCTTTTAGATCTCTGAATAATGGATGAAAGGCCTAGATATTTATCTTGGGCTCCCACATGCTCTATGTTAAGTAACTCTGCTAGCTATTGTCTTCTGACAAGTGGGGTGTTTTGACTGAAAAAAATTGCTGATTTGTGAAGGTTAACTTTCTACCTGCTAAATATCTCAAATTCATTGAGTAGAGATAGGATATTGTTTCATGATTCCTCGTTAGCCTTCCTAAATAAGATAGAGTCATCAGTAAAGAGAAGATGATTGACTGTTGGAGACCTTTTGTGAATCTAAATCCTATGAATAGACCTGTTTTGCTCTGCCTTGTGTAACAGATAAGACAATCCTTTCGCACAGAATAAAAATAGATAAGGTGACAAGGGATCTCCTTGTCGGATATCCCTCGTTGGCTTAAAAAAACCTTAAGGTTGACCTTCCACAAGAATAGAGTAAGAAACAGTAGTGACTAGTTCTCTGATCCAAGAAATCCATTTGGTTCCAAAATCCATTCTCTCCATAATGAACTATAAAAAACTCCACTCAACTCTATCATATGTTTTACTCATATTCAATTTAATAGCCATTTTACATTCCAATCCGCGCATCTTAGTTTTGAAGTAGTGCATACATTCATGAGCTATTAGAATATTGTCAGAAATTAATCTACCATTTTAAAATGCACTATGATTTGGACTTATTAAATTATTCATAAACTCCTGAAGTCTATGTACCAGAATTTTGTAAATTATTTTATAAAAGACTGAGGATAAGCTAATAGGTCTGACCTGTGACATGTCTTTAGCATTCAGAATCTTAGGGATCAAGCAAATCTGTATATGGTTAAACACCTTGAGTATTTTATCTCCACCAAAGAAGCTACGAATCGCCTTAAAAACATCACCACCCACAATGTCTTAATAAAACTAGAAAAATTGTGCTGTGAAGCCATCTTCGTCTGGAGTACTTTGAGGACAAATGATGAAATTGAATTTCCTGATTTTCTCCATAGAAATTGGTCTCATTAGCCTCTGGCTCATGAAAGCTATAACCGGAGGACTAAAATTGTCACCAGGTTCTAATGGGTTAGTGGATAAAAATATTTCCTTAAAATAATTTTTAGCCACCAGAATAATATTATGTGGATCTGTAGCTATCTTACTATTGTTTTGAACTAGTCCCCAAATTTTATTTTTTCGGTTTCTAGTTTAGAACTTTTGATGAAAGAATTGCTATCCTCTTCTTTTCAGCTACTTGCATCTTGATTGTTCCTTCCAAAAACTTTCTTCTTTTGATAGCTTCTCTTCTAATTTTCTCTCTATCTCTAACAGTTCTGGCCCACCAAAATAACCTGTTGTCCTCAACTATTCTAACCTAAGATTTAGTTCTTCAATTACTTTTTAAGAGTTGGATTTGTTATGCTGCTGTCACTATACTAGGCGGTGCCTACAATGTAACACTTGAATTTCTGTGCCAAAACATACATAGGTGAGCCAGTAACATTCATACTCCAAATTTCCGCTATCAATGCCGTTATATCCTCCATCTCACACCACCACTCTTAAAATTTAAATCCTTTTTTGGTAAACCATCTTAGAGGATCCGAATCAAGTAAGAGAGGAGCGTGATCTGAACTATTCTCTGATAATCTTCTTACCACCGTATCTACATAAGTCTCCCTCCAAGCCATTCCAGCCATAAAATGATCAAGTCTCTCCAACCCTTCTATTTGACCATGTGAACCGCTGTCCTATCATCCTAAGATCAACCAATTGATTACCATCAATGAAACCATTGAAATTTTCAATGGAGGCATCAGACTTCATATTTTTTTCCTCTTTTTCTCCATAATTTGTAATTGCATTAAAGTCACCCAAGATGATAAAACCACCTTCAAAGTGCTAAAGTCGAGAAGAGAGTTTTTTGAATTGATTGATTCAAATAAGCTCATTAGTGCTCAAGTAAACTCCAACCAACTCCCAACTCACATTCTTATTCTCATTCTCATCTTTAACTGAAGCAATTATGGAAAAAGAGTTTTGAAACAGAATGTGTACCTCCATATGATCTTTCTATGCTAGAGCCATTCCTCCTGATGTTCCATTCAGGTCCACTAATGTAAAACTTTGATATCCGCATGATCTGACTTTACGTTCTACCATTCGAGATTAGTTTTTAGTTTCACAAAGAAAAATCAACTCAGGAGAGTGGGATTGACACATCTCTTTAAGATTGTGGACTATCAGGGGTCTCTCCAAACCCCAACAGTTCCACATTAGGATTCTCATGGTGCATTGGGTGCCACTGAAAGGCTGACACCCTCCACCATCTCTTGATCCATATCTCCAACAACTCCTCTAGTTAATGACTCTGAAACTATCTCCAGTTCATCTTCCATAATTTTTTTAGTCCCGGACAGCATTTTCATCTCTCCATGGTTTGATCTAGCCATCTATTTTAGCCTTTTATATTTGATGGACTATTCAACAGTAGGAGTACTTGGGATGCGATTTTCAGTTAGGTCTCCTGTGTTAGCATGCTTCATTTGGAAACTACATGTTCCTCCCAACTGAATCTGATTCGAGCTTATAACCATAACATCTTCTATACTCCTATCATTCTCCTTTTCTTCATCACACCTTTTGTTCCTGGCAGGACTCTTGACTCCTTGATCGTACATTTTTTTTGTTTTTGATACCCAAGTTTAAAAATCCATTTACCAGGCAGTTTGGGAGGGGTTTCTTTCTGCGAAGGGGCTGACCCACTTGAAAACTCTTTTCTTCCTTTCTCTTTCATCCTCTTTAGTCTCCACCCTTATACTAATTTGATCAGCTCTGATCCATTTTCCTATCTTATCCTCCCTTAACCTATTTTTCTTTATATCCTCCAAAAACACAACACATGTTTTATGATCATGGCCTATAGTTGCACAGGACCATCAACTTTAAAAGAGTCTTTTACAGCTTGATTTCCATCAATAATCACCTTTGCTTTGATGATATATGTCTCTCTCCTTTTAACATCAAATATTCCCATATCCATTACCTTGCCGAGCCCTTCACCAAATTTTCGAGCAATCTCCAGCGTCTTAAAGGTTTCAGGAACTCCCAAAAGGGTCCATATTGGTATCTCATTAATTAGTTGTTCTCCAATGCACACTCTCTCTTTTCAACATTAGACATGAAGAGTATAGTCCTTGAAAAGATATGGGGAGCTTCTCTCAATTCTCATCATAATATCCCACTCGTTATCGAAAAAGAATTGGAATTGATTGTGATCAATCTCCTTTACTCGAAATTCTATTAGTCTCTCCCAAATTGCTTTAAATGTCCCATCCATGATTCCGGTTGAAAAGGATTTATCAACAAAAAGTCTTTCAACTAGATTATTAATGTAGTTATGAATAGCCCCCTTTATATCCTTCTCTGATAATTATATTACATCATTCTTCTCTTTCATTATTCAAAGAAATAGAGCCAATTAAATTTCTTTCACTTTTTGCCATGATTTAAAGAGGTAATGTCAAGAGAAATGAATAGAAAAAAATCCGCGTTATATGATAATTTTGAATTAAGAATGAAATTGTGGTATATATAGAAAACATTGATCTTAATGGCACAAAAATTCTGTTAAATTAAAAATTTTAACAGCACATATTAACCTTTGACTGTACTTGACCTATATATGATTGATTATGATAATTGATTTTTTGATACGAATAAACATTTTATTACTGAGTAACTATTCAAATCTAAACCTTGATTTTGAGATATTCATGCTGAATTAATTGAACTTCTACTGAAGCCACAAAAATAAAATGAACAAACAACATTATTCTTAGAGATTTTTAAAGAAATATCTAACATATCTTTCTCTTTAATATCGGCATTGATTTCTCCATACTATTAGGCACTAGTCTGAGTCTCCTACTCACTCTCCTTCATCCTTGACCTTAATTGCAACAATGTGCCCCTCTCTCATATGAAAGTCAGAGTAAAAAAGCTGCATCCATTTCCACAAGAAGATACAATCATAACGCAATTTGCAAAAGTGCTCAACTATTTCCGTAACAAGATGCAGGCAGCATTGGCAAAAGAAAGTGTGGTCCCACATTTCTCTTATTTAGAAAAATTAAAACATTGGGTTAAGGTCACCATTTAACCATCATTTAATACTTGACGACTATGTTAATCATATAAGTTGTTTTTTATAAGAGATGAGATGAGACATACAGCTATGAACATTAAATATTTTCCTAAATAAATACGATAGTTACAAAAATGTTTTGATTTTAATTTAGGATTTAACTAACCTAGGTTTAAAGGACATATTTTAAAAATATATATATATATATATATATATATATATATCATAAAAATATATATTTAATTCATAATCTTAAAGTACTAGTAAAATCCTTTAATTTAAGCTGATATCTCAATAACATATATTGTAATTAACTAATTATAAAATAATCTTTTTATAAAATGAAATAAAGATCTCAAAGTGAGAAACAAAACAAGATAAAAATTAATTATTTAGTTAAATTTATTAAATTATTTAACGATTTGTAAATATTAATTTGACATAATTTTTTATATGTGAATTTCCAAAATAATGCTAATTCTTTTCTACTATTAAATCGATTTATATATTTTTTACGACTAATAAAGCGTGGAAATATTTTCTACAAATGCAAGCTTTGCCTTCAAGATTGAGGAAGATTCCAAATACACGCGGACGAGGTATATATTTTGGGATATACTCAAGAACTCCATATCAGTTATAATTATGTTTAAAGTTTAAACACAAATCATAGGTACCGAGAGTACAAATATATTTTTAGGAGAAACCGAGAAAGAGAGCGCTTTTTAATATTGATATTTGACTCATGCTGGTGTATGAGAATGATATGGGGGTGGGAGGTGTCTAACAAAAATGTGGGTTCAGGGTAGTAGGAACTCGGACCCTTCGAGAACAGCAAGCAAAATCCACGGTCCGATTTCTTTGCGTTTGTATCTGTTTGGAGTGGAACTCGGACCCTCCGAGTTGCATGCAAAATTCTTCTTTGTGATATCGTTGGGTCCGATTTCATGCATACGAATTTTTATCTCTCACCCAAACAAATCGGACCCTTCGATTTGTTACTAAAAATTTAAAATTCAAAGAAAACGCAAGGTCTGATTTCCTTCTGCCCACACTGACAAAAAACTTGTTCCACAAATATGTCTGTTTCACCCTTAAACCATATTGGAGCAAAGCACACACATGCCCCCCATTTCCAAAAAATTGAGCCGAAAGAGAGAGGGGGTGATAATTTGGTATATTGCTTGCCGTGTATGATGGTTGAAGCCTTATAACTGTGTGTGACGTTCCATGACATTGACGCAGATACTGTGGTGGTCCCTCCCTGAAGAACAGATTAAAGAGCATTGGATTCGTATATCACCCGCAGCCAATAATAGTTGGACACGTATCACAGGAATAAACCGGGTTTGGAAAAAGATATCACTAAAATATTTGTCACATATACTCGCCTTGTTGTATGTCGGGTTAAGGTGAGATTGGGTCGTACACGACAATGATAGAGATAGTGACACCATTAATTAACTTAAGTTACAACATTAACATCTCCAACTTTTCTTCTCTTCTTAGAGATCTATTACTTTTGGTTTCAACCTTGAACCTTGTGTACACAGGTTATTAGATGTTTCAATAAAAAGCTTACAATAATTATTTACAGATATTAGAGATATAACCATTAATGTTACATTCTCCCATCAGCTTAAATTTTTGGGATGAGTGGTTTCTTAACATGGTATCAGAGTTCTATGTCCGAAAGATTAAGAGTTCGATCCTTGAAGAACCCCAAAAGTAAAAAAAAAAAAAATATTAGAACCTCTTGACCTTTCAAATATTTCATTGGCTCCTTATACTTTTCCTTAAATATATATACATTTAGATTAATTATTTTTTATTTTTCTAATATTATCATTCTAATATTACCATTAGATTAATTATATCTAATAAACGACGCATTTAAAGAGTACTAAAAATAAATTTAAGTCCATAGCATCGTAATGTGAAATGTCCAATTAGCTAGCTTGATCCTGTATCATATACCATTCTAGATAGCTCATCCGAATTAATTCAAGCAGAGTAGACATATATACATGTGTTTTTCAGCCTTATATCTTTAACTAATATGAGCATTTCCAATGTTAATTCTAAATTTATTTTATTTTAAGTTTTATAAAAATGTTTATAAAATTATATGTTATAAATAATAATTTAAAATTAAAAAATAAAATTTATTTTTTTAATATTTAGTATTAATTCTATTAATTTTTTATATTATTTTAAATTATTTCATCAATATAATTATATAAGTAACAAAATTTTATTAATTTTTTATTAAAGTGATATTATATTTTTAAAATGATATCAGTTTTATTTGATAAATCAATTTCAATATATATTTTAATTCTAAATCAATTTATTTCTTAAAAATATCAACAATAATATTCTAAAAATACTCTAAGTAATATTTGGCACCTTTAGACTTAATTTGGTAAAATTTTTTAAAAATGTGTTTGTGCTTTTTAAAAGCTCAAACTCTTTATTTTGTGTTTGGTAAATCAAAAAGACTATGTGTTTGTGTTTGCAGCTTCTAAAAGATCAGGGTATTTTTAAAAGCACTTAAGATAAAGCTTTTTAAAGTTGACTTATACTTTTCAAAATTTAAAAGTCTAATATAACCTCATATATTAACTAATTTTTAAATTTAATACTTGTATTTATGTCTATTATAGTATTTTTAAATTTTAAAAATTATTTTACCAAATGTAATTGATGTTGCCTGTATTTATTAAAAAATATTTTGATTTGATTTACCAAACATAAATACTACAACTTTTAAAAAATTATCTTTAAAAAATTAATTTTTATAAATTATTGTTAAAACTTTACCAAATTAAGTCTTAATCCATTGCCTTGGAAGTAAGGTTAGGTAGTCTAAATAAAGTGTTTTAATTTCTTCTCATTGTGCAAGTCCTAGGTTTATATATATACATCATTTAATTTTTACATAATGTGATATTAAGAATCAAATCTATGTTTTTTTTTTTAAGTTAGAAATGAGATTCGAATTCAAAATTGATATAGTCCATTTATTTTTATTTAAAAATTTTGAGTTTAAATTCCACTTTTAATTAAAAAAAATTAAATCTATGTTTCAAAGCCTTAAATATTCTTAGATGTGTTTTTTTTTAATCCATGAAAGATATAGTAAATCAGAATTCATAGTTATATATAAGTACGTGGTTATTAAATTATATGCTATGTAACACATCAAATTTATTGAACGGTGCCAATTGCCAAATAAATACGAGGGAATTAAAGAAGAAGTGCGTATGATGAGGTTATTACGGAACACGTGTAAGCATGAACGTAATTAAGGGAACTCGTCAACGCAATATATTGAGCTTCCTAAGCTTTTTGATATAAATACATATATTGGCGTGTTCATCTCATGGATCGGAAGTCATGATGCATGTAAGATTTTTGGAATCGAGTATATCAAATAGCGAGCTAGCTGGTAAGGACCGCCACAATGAATTTACTACTAAAAATGATTTTAGATGATGTCCATATCGTTATCAGTATCAATCGCTATAAAGATTACAGATAGATGAAGCACATACATACAAATATACAATGCAAAGCCATTTAATAATGAAAACAAATTAAAGCATGCAGAGAATTATAGATAAATATAGATAGGAGAATAAACAAATAAATAGTAGTAGATTAATTTAAGGGGGATAATGTGGGTCACGTGCCATGCCGCTGCCACCTGTAGTGGGGCGTGCAAGTGCAGCCACGGGAGCTCCACCACCGCTCCACTCTACTTGTCTAATGTCTGACATTATTACAGCGACAAACAGGAACCACACTACCATTAGTTACAACCAAAACCAAGAACGGAATTGAACCCATCCTATGATTTTGATGATTATGCTAATAAATGTTGGTTTATCTATCACGTGCCTTTAGGATATATGTTAAAATTATAAAACAATTTTTTTTTTAAAAAACATAAAAGTTTAAGTTTTTAATATATTTATTTTATATTTATTAAATAAAAATATTTAAAATTTTTTACTAATAATAAATTTATTACATGTCATAAATTCATAAATATTTTAATAATATTTTTTAAAAATATTTATTTTTTTTATTTTTATACATTCAAAGAGTCAAAAAATTTATTTTAATCTTTTTAAGAATTCAAAATTTGTCTTTTTATAAATTAAAAAGTTTTATTAAAAATAAAAAATTTAAATTTTCAATATATTTATTTTATATTTATTAAGAGAAAAATATTAAAATTTTTATTAATAATAATCTTATCATATATTTTTAAAATATATATTAGTTAAATCTTTTTTTAAAATATTATTCTTTAACTAATTTCTTATTTTATTTAAGTGGTTTTTGGACGAGTAGATTACTAAAAAATAATGAAGTTACTAATTTTTTATCGATTAATATTAGTTAATTTTTTAGAATTTATTTTTTAACTTACATTATTGATATTTAAATAAATATTTAAAATTACATATTAAAAGAATATTGTCCAAAATCAGGTTAAAAAGAATATTCGAAAATAAAATAAAATATCCAAACCTAATTATGATCTTCTTAAAAAAACTATGAGAGATGAGAAATATATATTTGTAATTCAAATCATATCTTAATAAATCGTGAGGGAAAAAAAAGTAAAAAAATAATAATATTAAGATAAAAAATGATTAATAATTTAATATTAGTTATAAAAAAAATTGACTCAATGCAATATACTTTCTCGTTTATGTAAAAAACTTGAATAATATGATCTTAAAACTTTGAGGATAGCAAAGATTGTACACACAACTCTAGATTAAAAAAAAAAAAACATATTTATCCACTAAATGGTAGATTGAATTGCAAAAATAAGAGTAATTAGTGGATTGCATAGAGGGCATTAAATAGGAAAGCGTGTTATGGCGCGTGGGGTGGTGATGTTACCATAATTTGATGAAAAAACCCGCCCACAATTCCCCATGAACATGTCCTTTGTATCCTTTTTGCATCATCATCTGTTTCTCAAAGTAGTTAACATTGCCATTAACTTGCCTTTCCAAACCCCAAACACCGCACGCAAAACCACCACCACCTCCTTCCAACCATAACCATTTCTCTTTCTCTTTCTCTTTCTCTTTCTGCAACCAACTTTACCCTTCACTCTCCTCACTTACAGAGAGAGAATGGGAGATCATATGTACAACTATGACAAGAATCTGTCATCGTCCTCTTCTTCACAGGACGAAATCTCTCTTTTCCTGCGTCAGATTCTGCTGCGTTCCTCACAACCTCACCAAGATTCACCACCACCGCCACAACAACAACAACAACTCCCTTCTTCTTCTTCCTCTTCTTGTTTCCCATCAACCTCACAGCTTCAAGATGGGAAGATCTCAGCTCTTGGTTCCACCCGTGCTGGTTTTCTCTCTGCCTCCTCCATGAAGGGGCACGGAGGTAATTCTGCACCAAATGTCTCTTCTTCTTCCGTAGGACTCAGTGCGAACGATACTGATGACTATGATTGCGAAAGTGAGGTATATATAATTATATATCACTCTCTCTCTTTTAGCCTTTCTAATTGTTTCATGTTCTAAAGGTAATGTTGTAAGAGAAAAAGGTAGCTGCCAGATTTTTCATACTATGGTTCTATGCAAAATAAAATAATATATCATGAAACTGACACATTAGGTTTACTCAATGTCTTGGAGTGTAACATACAATCATACATAACATAATAACTTAATGTTATCTAGTTCTCTGGTTCTTAGCTTGTTTATAGTCTGGATCTTTGTGGAACTTTTTGATTTAGGGTTAAATTTCTTGCTAGGATTTGAGGTAAGAAACAGCTGCACCTTTTTCTGTACTTACTTTTGAAACACAATTGGTTGGGAATTTCTAAATGTAGGAGGGTGTTGAGGCCTTGGCAGAAGATGTTCCAGCAAAGCCTGTACCTTCTAGGAGTTCATCAAAGAGGAGCAGAGCAGCAGAAGTTCATAATTTGTCAGAAAAGGTTTTTCTGAATTCCTACCGTGGCTTTCTGTGGTACTTGGTTTTGATTTCATTCAAACTTATGGTAGTTTTCCTTGTTGAGCAGAGAAGGAGGAGTAGGATCAATGAAAAGATGAAGGCCTTGCAAAATCTAATTCCAAATTCTAACAAGGTAACTCTAGAGTTTCTTTCATCCTTTGGTTTTAAATGGTGCACTTCATGATCCTTTCTTCAATTTTGTTTTATGCATGTTGCAGACTGATAAGGCTTCAATGCTGGATGAGGCTATTGAATATCTTAAACAGCTTCAGCTCCAAGTACAGGTCTGTGTCACTTTTACATCTTGCATTATTGTTGTATGTGGCTGGCCGAATTTGCCCCAAGCTGTTGATTCTTGAGTTTGGATATACTAGTCGTTTGTGATAATTGTATGATTTTGTAAACACATTCCCATTGTTTTAAATGGACAGCATTACCTCATTGAAGAGAGAAAACAACAGGAAATTAAGAAATGAATGGTAAGAAGAAAAAAAGCTTAGATATGATAGTAATGATCCAGATAGCGTTATTAAGGAATGCTTATTATTGAATACCTCGTCGTTCAATATTCTAATACAATTTCCATATATTGCTTCCCATCCTTATAGGATAAATTATCACTCTCAAATGACTCACAGCAAAAATCATAATAGTAGTGCCGTTCAAATTGAAATATTACTAAAGAGGTCCTTAGTAGAAATCCTTTCATAACCAATGATAAACAAGTTGTATAATAGGAGAATTAGCAGAATCAAGGATCACGTGTGAAGTTTAATATTTGTCTTCAACCTATTAGGCAACTAGGAGTGCAGTTGCCTATTGCAGAGAATAAGTTTGATCTTATTGTTGACTTAGTATTTACAATTGAGTACAGTAACTATCAATGGGAAGCCTGTAGCTGCTCAGAGAGTCAGAGTAAAAGGAAATATTCAATCAAAATTGTCATAACATTAATTGATAACCTAACCTTCATTAGTTTCATTATGAAAAAGCAGGGTGGTATAGGCAATATATTTTGGCATAATTTTGCTTACAATTAATAACATTATAGCAGAAATTCATGTGGGGCTTCTTGTGATGAAGAACTCAAAGCTTATGCTTACTTAGATTATATATTATATCCAATGGCCATAGAAATGGCTTTCAAGAAAGATTTATTCTAAACTGTAGGGGAAGTTTATGATAATATTTCAGATGCTATCGATGAGAAATGGATTGAGTTTGCACCCTATGAGCTTTCCCGAAGGATTGCAGCCTCTACAGTTCTCAAGAATGAGTATGGAGTTTAGTGAAGAAAACAGGGCCATCCCTGTAAACATGACAGAAAGTCTGCCTCTGCACCAAGGCAACCCCTTGCCCTACGCATCCCTACCTAACAAACCAACCATGCCAAATCAGCCATCAGTGACTTACCCTTCATATCTTAACAACTCAGAAGCGCCTTTTGGGCTGGAACCGCCAATCCTAGCACATATAAAACACCTTCAACCAGGAAGATTTTCTGAGGTAAGCTCAACAATGTGGAATGAATGTCACATCTTGCTAAAACTATAGTTCTAGTCATTGTTACATGTTCTCTTTTGAAATGTAAAAACAGGCGCATAGGGAAGACACACTGCAGCAGCAGCAATCAAATGCAAGCCATTCAGATACCGATCCATTAGGTGGTTCTCAAGGTGTGTGCACTTATGTTTCATCCAATATAATGAAGTTATATATGCAGTTTAACTATTCAATTATGATTTTATAAGAACCTCACGGTCCCTAAACTTTCCACCCCCCTTAAATTCCAGCTGTAAAAGAGTTGGAGACAGGAACCATGCCCACAACATCACTCTCCTTTGACCTGCAAACATGTGAACCTAAGGACAACAACCCTTTGCAAATTTGCATTGCTGGAAGAGATCAATCATCATCAGTGATCATTAGAAATAGTTAACCCACGTTATTCTTGCATCACAAGTAACATAGTTAAGTAGGTAATTAGTACATGATGCCATTAAGAAACTATATTCAATATATATACCTTGATCACCTTCATGCATGGAATGCAGCATGTTCTGAAAAGTTTTCATCAGTGCAGACGGAAATGGTGCTTGAAATGATAACAGGAAGACAAGGGATTTGAAGCTTTTGCAAAGCTTCCTATACTTATTTTTGTATTTTAGTTTCCTCAGGAAATCAGGATCATACCTTGAGTATTCTATGGTGTTATCTACACGCGTCTTTTCCTAATTACATATGAGAGTAGAATATCTCTCCAGTTAAATTATGTATTCATGATGCTAGGAGAGAGAAAATTGCCAATTGTTGTACACTTGCACGTGGTATATTATCTTGTTAATTATATTGTTATATTAATTATGAAATATTCATTATGATGATTTTTTATGCTTAAAGATAATACTAATCACCTGTTTTTTCAACTTCTAAAGTTGGTGTGTCATTCTGAAAATTAGTCTGTTAATTTATAAGAGTCTTTACTTAGGCATTTATTCAAATAAAGATACCAAAAAACACATAACGATATTTTGTTTAGGTGGATACTACAATGAAGATGGCAAAAATATCTTCTCATGAAGATGCTTTGGTTAAAAGTGTGGTTTATTTATTTAGCCACACTTTAAACAAAAACAACACTTTTATAAATATCAAAATCTAACCATACAATCCATCATCCAAAGGTCAAAAAGAAATATACTCATATGAAGACAATTATGCCATCTTCATTGTAGTATCCACCTTTTGTTTAAGGCTGGTTCTACTATGTGGAAAGAATAATGTGGTTCTTTAAGGACCTGGGAGGTTTTATAAAATAAAAAAGTTGTAGGGGTTGATTTATAAATGAAGATAAGTTGAGAAAAATTTGGGTTGCTTAACTCAAAAAAGATGAAAATGAAATTTTGGGTTTTCGAATCGCTAGAACAGTGCCTTCCTGTTTTCCGTTCCTTCTTTTCGCTAGTTCTCCCATACTCTAATATTATGTTCACCTTAACTTGATTTTTTTTAAATAAATAATTTATTTATTTTAATTATCAAAATAAATAATTTGTAGGTATTTATCAATTTAAATAGATGATTTATCTTTTTTATTATTTAAAATAGACTGTTTAACTTTTTTATTATGTAAAATCGTTCATCTTTCCTATTATTTGAAACGTTCTATTTTTAAGAGTTTGGTCCAATTTTAAATTATTTTTATGTCCATTCTAACAGGAGGACACAGAGATACTAACAAGGGACACAATTTATTTTTTATTTTTTCTTTTATTATTCTTGTTAATTTATTATAATT
Source organism: Arachis hypogaea (assembly GCF_003086295.3). NCBI lineage: Eukaryota > Viridiplantae > Streptophyta > Magnoliopsida > Fabales > Fabaceae > Arachis > Arachis hypogaea. The sequence goes on from NC_092050.1 coordinate 8,418,030, forward strand.
ATATTTTTATTATTATTTTTTTAAATTTATTAATTAAAAAATAATAATAATTTTAACTTTTATAAATTGTGCTAGTTTATCACCAAATAAAATATAACAACACTAATTTTGTGTCTTGTTTTCAAAGTCTTATCTTATTCTATTTTCAAAACCAAATACAGCTAAGCCATTAGACCAATTTAATTAAACTTAATTACCAAAATATCTTTACTATATAATATCACGGTTAGATTAATATAATAACGGAAGACAATTGAACTACACATATATTATTCACAATTTAATTTTAGTCATTTTAAAATTAAAAAAAAATATATTAATCTTTTTAAAATTATTTTCAAGAAATTGTTATATGTTTTGGCTGAAATCAATGCTTTGATAAAACAATGTATATAATCAAGGATTATTATTATTATTATTATTATTATTATTATTATTATTATTATTATTATTATTATTATTATTATAGTGGACACTTTTGCTTGTGAGTTTTTTTTTCTTGTTTACAATTTGTTTTATGAGTTTTTTTTCATAAAAGAGTAAGTAGTAAGATACAATTTTTGTTAACTAGTGTCCAATATTAGTTTAAAATATTTGTTCTTTATACACATGTCTGTTAAAAGCTCCAAGTTACAAAAAGTCCATAAACTTAACCCTTTTTTAATTGTATCTAAATAACAATGTTTTCATTAATGATTGAGGCTTCTTTATAATTATTATAAATTTTGGGTAAGAATATAAATACACATACTAACCTGTACGATTGATTAACAACCACACATTTAGAATCAAATTAAAGTATCTTTGAAAGACCACTTGATACTTTCACCACCATAGCCAAAGCCTTTGTTTAAAAGTGTGATGGATACGGAGGATGATCAAGAGACTACGCTTACATTGAAAGAATTAAGGGTAAATTACTGAAATCAACTAAGTGCAGTCTAAAATTATCCAGATCTCTTAAAATTAAATTTTCTTTGTGAATGTCTTTTAAGACACATTTCTATATAAAATAAATTCGATTTACAGAAAATAATACTAAATGGAATAAGTAGATTCGAATTACATGCAACCTGAGAAAGGCTATAAGTCGAAGCAATAAGTTTTGAACTAGAAATGACCATAAATCGAGATAACTGCATTTGATTTTTATTTACATGTAAATCGAACCAATTCAGTTCGAAGCCAATTGTTTCGATTTAATGATTTATGGAAATCGAAACCCATAGATTCGATTTACAAGCAACATCTCCCTCAATAATTTTTAATAAGCATAACTAATAATAATTATATTTAATAAATAATTTTTTAATTTTAAAATTTTATAAAAAATATAAATATATAAAGTTATATTAAATTTTTTAATTTTAATAAAAATAAATTATATATTTATTAATGACTTAGTCACTCAACATACTCTTTTAGTACTCTTTTTAAATACTCTTATTATTATTATTATTATTATTATTATTATTATATGATCAATTTTTTATTTACTTTGTCCAAAAAGGGTCAATAATTCATACATAATAATCTTATTATCGAGAATACTTAAAAAAATACTAAAATATGTTATTTAATATATGTTAATTTTAATTTAATAAATAAATATTAATTTTAAAAAAAATCTTGTAATTAAATATTTTGTTAGCTTATTTTTTAATGCATGAAATAAAATATTTTTTTAATTTTTAAATTATTATTGATTAGAAGAGTATTATATTTGAAATTTGAGTAAATATATTTTTAATAAATTAATTTATATTATACCACAAGAAAATATTTTATTCCATGCAAAACAATTTTAAAAAATGACTTAAAAGATGTTAGTACTATAAAACGCTTAAGTAAATACACTTTTTAGACAAAGTAAATAAAATATTTAATTACAATACTTTTTCAAAATTAATATTTATTTATTAAATTAAAAATAACATATAAAATAACATAATTTAATACTTTTTTTTGTAAGTACTCTCAATAATAAGATTATTATGTATGAATTGTTAATCTTTTTGGACAAAGTAAATAAAAAATTGATCTAATAATAATAATAATAATAATAATAATAATAATAATAATAAGAGTATTCTGAAACAAACACTAAATATATAGAGATTAGTTACGTATAAATCGAATTAAATGGATTCGATTTAATCATGATGGTTAGTTGAACTTGAGAAGGGGGGTTGAATCAAGTTGGCTTAAAACTTAAAGTTTCAAACTCTGTTTAAGCAGTAGCTCGAGTTGCAGGAGATTATTTGAAATTATCTCATACGCAGAACAAGTAGAGAGTAGGGAAGAGAAGATAAAGACCAGCATGTACTGGTTCGGATTCTTTGTGCAATGAATACTACGTCCAGTCTCCACCACAAACCATAGTAAAATTTTCACTAATCATTCACAGATTACATACATCAATACTATTGAAATTCTCTCTAATTCAACTAGTATCTACCCCCTAAGCTTTCATCACCAAAGCTTAGCTTCCCATAGTGCTGTCCCAACTAGGAAGGGGAATCAAACAGATTCAATCTCCTCAAGTGCTAACCCAACTTGGTAAGGGAACTAATCCTAGTTCAAAAACCAAAATTACTTCAGAAATCAGTGGCTCTTTTGCATCACTCTTGCCTTTTCACTCATTGGATTTTCAACCTCACAAGATTAACCTTTTCTCAAAATAGAAAATGATACAAGATAGCCATAACAATAAGACCAGAAATTAAGCTTGAGTAGAAGAAAAAGATTCCAGCTCTGTGTTAGAGATGGTGCTCTGAGTGTGTGCTCTCTTTTTCTTACTTTGAAATGACGAAGTGAGGCTTGTTATATATTTTCATCTTGCCTTCATTTTTGCCTCTTCCATTTCCTTGTACCAGCTGCTCGTTGGAGCTGTCCCTGCTGGCATGCAGTGCTTTCTTCATCCTGCTCCACTACCTCTGCTATCCGAGGAGCTCGACCACTACCTCTGTGGTCCTTGGCTTGGTTTTCTTCCTTGGCATGCACTCCTTTTTCATCATTCTCCATAGCCCCTGCTGCTGCTGCTCTTTGCTCGTTTGTGTTTTGCTCAACCACGATCCAAAATGGTGCTCTGCTGATGTCCTTGGGTTAGTGGGGTGTAGCAGCTGTCCTTCTTTGCTTTTACAGAGCCACACCTATCCTTACTTTTGTCCAGCTGTCCTCATTTGCTTTTAGCAAATACATAACCATTTATTTTGCTGAACGGTGCTATGAGGAGCATTGGCTCTTTTACTTGGCTGAAGTATATGCTAGCCTTGGGCTGTGAAAAATTAATTAATGGGCCTGCCACAATAAAGCACACATTAAACAATATTTGGCTTTCAACCCAATTAAATATTTGTTATCATAAATTAACCCAAAATCAAACTAGACTTAACAATTTCCCCCTTGATGACAAACATGAAAAAATAGGTAAACTAAAGACTAATTTGAAAGAGTTAAGAACACTTCCCTTTGATGACATTTGGATTGTAAGTTGCTCCCCCTCAATGCTAGCATTACTCCCCCTTGATCATGGCTTACACCTTTACCTGGACAAAGCTTAAAAGTAGCCAAGACCAATATTTCCAAGCAATATATCCCAGTAATAATGACACAGAGCAATTAACACTGGGCATGATACGCATTACTGGACAAAATAAGTTAATTATAGCACCACAAAGCATCATTGTTCTTAACTATCACTATTAACCCCTAAGCCAAAGCTAACATTCCCTTTCTTTTCTCTCCCTTTTGTCATCACGGGAGGAAAGAAAAACCTGCACAAAAGTTGTTAGTGGCTGGTGCATATAGTTTAAGTAGCAGAGTAGTTAAGGGCTTTACAGTCATCCAAAAAAATGAAATAATTTCAAAAGTAAACTGAGTCATAATCACAGATGAGATAAAATGAGATAGGCATCAGAGTTGGATTCATCGGAGGTTCCATTGTCCTCCCCCTCATTGTCAGAAGTTGTGAGGCCAACCTCAACATCCTCCACAAAATTTCTCAGAATCCGAATCCTTCCCTTGGTCTTCTTGAGAGCATTTTCCTCCAAAACTTGGTTCCTTTTGCGCTCGGCACCATGAGTGAGAAAAAGGTCTGTCAGATTGATGGACTCTTCAAGCACATTCTTCAGAATGCAGGTCATGACCTTGATCGTAGTGGAGGTGGAAGGAAAAATCAGAGGATCCTCATCAACAGAGGGAACATCAGTGCTGTCATCAGTTCGACGATGTCTGGGAACTATTTTCTTTACTGCACCACCCCCTTTGATATATGAGTTACAATCTTTTGCAATTTCAGCCCTAAAATCAACATTGTAATATTGAAAAAATTTTGTAAGAAGCATGCCATAGGATAAAGCATTTTTGGTACTGACACAAGCATGCATATGTCTCACAAGCAAGTAAGCAAAAGAAATGGGAATTTTTGAAAGAAGTGCATACAAAACCAGTGTGTCACAAAATGAGACACGTTGAAAAGAGCCGCTCTGAGGTAAAATGATGTGATTTACAATCCGATGTAGCTGGGCACGGACTGGAGCAAGAGACTTATGAGTAAGAGTGTTACCTTCAGGGAGAGGGATATTGATGCAGACAATGCTTAGGGCATCAAAGTAAGAGACATCGAGTGTTTCGTCCCACTTACCAGAGGTGTAGACATCAGGTCCTCGGTCCTGGTAATCTAAAGCTTTGCCTAGGTGATATTTGTCAAGAATGATCACTTTGCCTTTAACAAAAGAAGCGATTCTCCCTTCTTTGTAGGACATGTTGCTATAGAACTGTTTTACCAAATCAGGGTAAATTTTTTCTTTGATGGACATGATGGGTGTCCAACCTTGACAGGCAAACAATGGGGGTAAAGTTCAAACATTTCCTACGGAATTTGTCTAGATTGACAAGCTTAGAGGGACAGAGAGTACGCTTGTAAACATCTTTGCAGAAAAATAGATAGTTCATGAGAGATTGAAAGCGGCGACAATCAAACGACTCATCAGGAAAATCAGCATAAAAGGACTTGTAAGCAATAGAATTGGAGAGTCTAGGTTCAGCTATAGGACGAAGATGAAAGTCAATGACTGTACCGCGAGTATGGCGAGTCTGAGTAGGGGGATTCTCTTTGTCTTCGTGAAGAAGCCTCTTGCCTTTGGAGGAACTGGGTTTGGATGAACTAGGCTGAGAGGTATTTGGCGACAGAGGAAGAGAAGGGCGAGGAAAAACGCCAGGGCGGCGAGCAGTGGTCTTAGTGCGGGCCATGTCAGGAGAAGGGTTTGGTGGTGATGGAGGTGAAGAATGAGTGGGTGATTGTGAGGGAGAAGAGTGTGTGTGATCAGAACAGTGGGTGCCACTATGGGAGCCTCTGCGGGCTGCTCTTTTCTTTCGTGCCATATTTATAGAGCACTGGTTTGAAGAAGATGAAGGAATGGAGAGTGTAGTGTGAATGAATGCATGTAATGGGGAGTTAATATAAGCATGGAGGATTGGAAAGGTTGAGTCTTGGAAAGATAAAAATACAAAATTTGAAAAAGCATTGAAAGTTACAGCTGTAACCTTCATACGTTTAAAACAAAAAATAAAAAAAAAATGGATTTGAAAAGAAATTTAAATAAGGCCCAAAAAGAGTATAAAAATTATTTCCAAAAAATGTGAGAAAGCAACAATGAATTAGGCCCAATGGATTTTAGTAAAGAAAGCCCATAAGTCGTGAACTGCTCCAGCACATGAGGTCCATCATTCATTATGGTCAGGTTTGAGTCCAGTAGCTTCATAGTGACTTAATGAAGTTTACTCATCATCAGCCAAAAAAAAATTTCAACGCGATTTATGAGAGAAAACACAAAAAGTCTCAACAACAGAATCATTAATAAAACAAAGATGAAGCAAGAATGCCAGTTCAGTTCGTAACTTGCAGAACCTCTCCTCTATCAATGGTTTGGTGAAAATATCAGCTAGCTGACCTTCAGAGTTAACAAACTGAATATCTAAATTTCCATTTTGCACATGTTTTCTTATTGAATGAAATCAAACTTCAATGTGCTTTGTTCTTGAGTGCAAAACAGGGTTTTTGGAAATATTAATAGCACTCATGTTGTCACAAAATAATGGAATATTAGAGACATTCAGTTTATAGTCAGCTAATTGAGTTTTCAGCCATAATAATTGAGAACAACAAGAGGAGGCTGCAATATACTTAGCTTCGGCTATTGAAAGTGCCACTGTAGCTTACTTCTTGCTTGACAAAACAATGAGTAATTTCCCAAGAAAGTAGCACATGCCATTTGTGCTTCTTCTATCAATTCTATCTCCAGCAAAATCTGCATCACAGAAACCCACTAATTGAAATGAATCAGTCTTAGGAAATCATAAACCATAATCAGTGGTACCAAGCACATATCGGATGATCCTCTTGATAGTAGAGAGATGGGACTCCTTAGGCTTTGATTGAAACCTTGAGCATACTCCAACACTTTGGATGATATCAGGCCTTGAGGAGGTTAGATACATCAAAGATCTAATCATCCCTCTATAGCATGTCTCATCAACATCTCTAGCATGTTCATCCTTATCAAGCTTGATATTAGGATGCATGGGGGTTCCCATTGGCTTGGCACATTCCAGCCCAAACTTCTTGACAAGTTCCTTTGCATATTTTTCTTGATGAATGAATATGCCTTCTGCAGTTTGCTTTATTTGCAAGCCTAGAAAGAAATTGAGCTTCCCATCATGTTCATATCAAATTCATTTGTCATAAGCTTAGCAAAATCTGCACACAAATCCTCATTAGCAGAACCAAAGATAATATCATCAACATAGACTTGCACAAGGATAAAACGTTCATTATAATTCTTAATAAATAAAGTGGTGTCAATGGCTCCTCTTTGAAATTTGTTTTTTAATAAAAATGAGCTAAGCCTCTCATATCAAGCTCTAGGAGCTTGTCTTAAACCATACAAGGCTTTAGCTAGTTTGAAAACATGGTTAGGAAAAGTTTTGTTTTCAAACCCAGGTGATTGAGCCACATAAACCTCTCTATCTATTATGCCATTTAGGAAAGCACACTTTACGTCCATTTGGAATAGCTTGAAGCCACAATGAGCAGCATATGCAAGGAGCAATCTGATGGCTTCCATTCGAGCTACAAGTGCAAAAGATTCATCGAAATCAATCCCTTCCTCTTGATCATAATCTTGAGCAACCAATCGAGCTTTGTTTCGGACTATGGATCCATCTTCACCCAGTTTTTTTCTGAAAATCCATTTAGTGCCAGTGACTTTCTTCCCATTTGGGTGAGGCACTAGTGACCAGACCTGATTTTTCTCAAACTGTTGCAATTCCTCCTCCATAGCTAATACCCAAGATGGATCAGCAAGAGCTTCTTGGATGTTTTGAGGTTCAATCTTTGATAAAAGAGCTAAGTTGTTAGATTCAGCTCTTTTCAAAGATGACCTTGTTGAAATACTTTTGGAGGGATCACCAATTATGAATTTCTCAGGATAATTTTTCAGAAATTTTCATTCCCTGGGCCTTCTGATTTGAGTTGAAGATTCAGGTTCCTCTTGATCAACAATAGTCTCTGCATCAGTGTTTTCAGCTGCGACAGGAGACAATTCCAAATTTTCTCCTGCAGAATTGGAATTTTCGCTGCTAACAGGTGCAACTTCATGAGAACTTGGATTTTGTGGAACTGGTTCAGTGTTCTTTGGTAATTCAGCTTCAAAACCTGGACTATCATCAATTCAAACACTGGGAACATTGTTAGACTCACAGAATGTGACATGCATGGTTTCCTCAACAGTTTTGGAATTCTTGTTATAAACTCTATAGACCTTGCTATTTGTGGAATAACCCAAAAAAATGCCTTCATGTGTTTTAGGATCAAATTTTTCTAAATTTTCTTTGATATTCAGAATGAAACACTTGCAGCCAAACACATGAAAATAACTAAGATTGGGAGGAAGCCCTTTCCAAAGTTCATATGGGGTTTTCTTCAAAAACTTCCTAATGATGGTTCTATTTAAAACATAGCAAGTTGTATTCACAGCTTCAACCCATAAGAACTTGGGGATTTCATATTCACATAACATAGCTCTAGCCATTTCTTGTAAACTTCTATTTCTTCTTTCTACAACACCATTTTGTTGAGGTGTTCTTGGACAAGAGAAGTTATGTGATATGCCTTGTTCATCACAAAAAGATTCAAAGTATTGATTTTTAAATTCTTTACCATGATCACTTCTAATTGAAACAATTTTTGAACATTTTTCATTTTGAATCTTTTTGCTGAATTTCTCAAAAACAGAAAAAGTCTCATGTTTATGAGCAAGAAAGAACACCCAACCAAATCTAGTATAGTCATCCACAATTACCATGCCATAACTCTTTCCTCCAAGACTTTGAGTCCTAGTTGGTCCAAACAGATCAAGATGCAACAACTCCAATGGTTTCTTAGTAGAGACATCTTCCTTGGGTTTGAAAGAGGTTTTTATTTGTTTTCCCATTTGACAAGCATCACAAATGATGTCCTTATCAAATTTTATATTAGGAAGACCTCTAACTAAGCCTCTCTTTATAAGTTTAGAGATTTGGAACATGCTAGCATGTCCTAACCTCTTATGCCACATCCATTTTTCAGATTCCATTGAAGAAAAGCAGGTTACATTTTGAACTTTTAGATCATCTAGAGTGATACCGTAAACATTGTCACTTCTTTTGGCAACAAATAAAACAACCCCTGTTTTCTCATTTATGACTCTACAATCATATTTTCTAAAGGTTACAGCATATCCAAGGTCACACAATTGATTTATGCTCAATAGATTATACTTTAACCCATCAACTAAAAAGACACTATCAATGCAAGTTGAAAAATCTTTGCCAACCTTACCAATAGCAATTATTTTACCTTTACCATTATCTCAAAAACTGACAAATCCTCCATCATACTTGTCGAGTTTAATGAAGAAAGTATCCCTTCCAGTCATATGCCTTGAACATCCACTATTAAGATACCACATGTCCATTTTCTTCTTGGATGTAAGGCAAACCTGCATGTTCTTCAACTAACCTTAGGTATCTAAATCCATTTGGATCATTTGATGTGAAATCTTCTTGGTTGCCCAAGAGCATTAAAATTATGAACAAATTTATATAATTTACTATCATTCCCAAAAGACTTAAGAAAGATGAAACATTGAGGAGGATCATGACCATTTCTATTGCACTTGTAGTAATGATTCTTGCCCACTGATTTCTGAGGTTTGCTGAATCCTTTTGGTTTGAAAAACTTGGAAGAGGAGGATTCAGATTTTTTAAAGTTTGGTTTGAAAACAGATTTATTTTCCTCTTTGAATCCAAGTCCAGATTTTTCAGATCCAAACCTTTGACAAGCAAGCAGTTTGTTCAGATTTTAAGAACCTTGAACAAACTTTGCTAAGTCTTCATTCAAATTTTTTATTTGTTCATTCAGCTTTTTGTTTTCAGAAATCAAATCAGTAGAAGCAGTAACTTCATGCTTGAGTTTGAATTTCTCTAATTCAGCCCGCAAAGCACTATTTTTTTCTTTTAAAAACTTTTCATTACCAGTTTTGTTAGCCTTAACCTTTTTCAAAAGAAGATCGTTTTCTGTCCTCAATGCCTCATTTTCTTTCTTACATTTTGCATACTTATCCAAGAGTTTCTTAGAGTTCACAGAAATGTCTTTGATAATATAGTGCAGTTCATCAATAGATAAGTCAGAGAGATCTACCTCATCTTCATCATTATGATCTGCCATCAGGCATAGTTGAGCTTCTTGATCTGAGCTTTCTGAGCTGGTGTCGTTCTCCAAGTCCTCCCATGTTGCCATAATCACCTTCTTTTTGTCTTTCTTGGATTTCTCGCCTTTCTTAAGTTGAGGCAATCTGACTTGAAGTGACCGGATTCTTTACAGTGATGGCATGTGAACTTGACTTGATCTTTCTTGACGTCTTTGGATGAAGAGCTTCCTTTACCTTTGCTTTTGTATCTCAGTAGTCTTCTCATTTTTCTTGCAAAGAGCACCATTTCTTCATCTGAGAAACTGTCATCAGATTCTTCTCCTTGGGCTGTCATTCTTGATTTTAGTGCTATACTTTTCTTTTTGTCATCTTTGTCTTGAGACATGTGAGTGGTTTCATAAGCCAGCAGCTTGCCTCTTAGCTCATCATAAGTGATTTTGATCAAATCATTCCTTTCGGAGATGGCTGTGCTTTTTACTTCCCATTTCTTAGTAAGACTTCTCAGAATCTTTCTTACTAGAGTTTCTTCAGAGTAGTTCCTTCCCATGGCGTCCATATTATTGATGATTATTGAGAACCTTTCAAATATTTGATCGATGCTCTCATCCTCATTCATACTGAACATTTCATACTCCTTCATCAGCATGTCAATTTTGGTTTTCCTCACTTGCTTAGTGCCTTCATGAGTGAGTCTGAGCTTGTCCCATATATTTTTAGCTGTTTTGCACCTTGACACTTTTCTGAACTCTTCGAAACTGATTCCGCAGTGCATCAGGTTGATTGCCTTGGCATTGAGTTCAACCTTCTTCTTTTCTTCATCTGTCCATTCGCTGTCTTCCTTTGCCACGACTTCTCCATCAGCATTCTGTTTAGTGGGAACGTCTGGTCCATTGAGAATGATCTTCCAGATGTTGTAGTCGATCGACTGCACAAAGTTTCTCATTCTTTCTTTCTAGTAAGAGTAGTTGCTGCCATTGAAGTAGAGAGGTCTATTATTAGACTGCCCTTCAGTGAGAAAGAAAGCCACAATGTTGGGACTCATGTTGTTGGCCATGGATCTTTGCTCCAAGTTGTGAAGCTTGACTCCTTGAGACCTTGCTCTAGATACCAATTGATGGTTCTAGTTGAACTTGAGAAGGGGGGTTGAATCAAGTTGGCTTAAAACTTAAAGTTTCAAACTCTGTTTAAGCAGTAGCTCGAGTTGCAGGAGATTATTTGAAATTATCTCATACGCAGAACAAGTAGAGAGTAGGGAAGAGAAGATAAAGACCAGCATGTATCCTGGTTCGGATTCTTTGTGCAATGAATCCTATGTCCAGTCTTCACCACAAACCATGGTGAAATTTTCACTAATCATTCACAGATTACATACACCAATACTATTTAATTTCTCCCTAATTCAACTAGTATCTACCCCCTAAGCTTTCATCACCAAAGCTTAGCTTCCCATAGTGCTGTCCCAACTAGGAAAGGGAATCAAACATATTCAATCTCCCCAAGTGCTAACCCAACTTGGTAAGGGGAACTAATCCTAGTTCAAAAACCAAAATTACTTCAGAAATCAGTGGCTCTTTTGCATCACTCTTGCCTTTTCACTCATTGGCTTTTCAACCTCACAAGATTAGCCTTTTCTCAAAACAGAAAATGACACAAGATAGCCATAACAATAAGATCAGAAATTAAGCTTGAGTAGAAGAAAAAGATTCCAGCTATGTGTTAGAGATGGTGCTCTGAGTGTGTGCTCTCTTTTTCTTACTTTAAAATGATGGAGTGAGGCTTGTTATATATTTTCTTCTTGCCTTCATTTTTGCCTCTTCCATTTCCTTGTACCAGCTGCTCGTTGGAGCTGTCCCTGCTGGCATGCAGTACTTTCTTCATCCTGCTCCACTACCTCTGCTATCCGAGGAGCTCGACCACTACCTCTGTGGTCCTTGGTTTAGTTTTCTTCCTTGGCATGCACTCCTTTTCATCCTTCTCCATAGCCCCTGCTGCTGCTACTCTTTGCTCGTTTGTGTTTTGCTCAACCATGATCTAAAGTGGTGCTCTGCTGATGTCTTTGGGTTAGTGGGGTGTAGCAGCTGTCCTTCTTTACTTTTACAGAGCCACACCTATCCTTACTTTTGTCCAGCTGTCCTCATTTGCTTTTAGCAAATACATAACCATTTATTTTGCTGAATGGTGCTATGAGGAGCATTGACTCTTTTACTTGGCTGAAGTATATGCTAGCCTTGGGCTGTGAAAAACTAATTAATGGGCCTGCCACAATAAAGCACATAATAAACAATATTTGCCTTTCAACTCAATTAAATATTTGTCATCATAAATTAACCCAAAATCAAACTAGACTTAACAAATCACATATTGAAACAAACACTAAATCGAATCCATTTTATTCGAATCACCTTGTTGTTCTCGAATCCTTGTAAATCGAATGCAGTTATTTCTATTTATGGTCATTTCTAGTTTGAAGTTTATTGTTTCGATTTATGATTTTTGTCAGGTGGCATATAATTCGAATCTACTTGATTTGATTTAGTAATTTTTTTGTAAATCAAATTTATTAATTTCAATTTATATAGAAATATATCTTGGGACATTCACGAAGAAAATTTCGTTTTGAAAAATTTGGATAATTTTGGACTGCACTTGATTTATTTCAATAATTTACCCTAATTAATTAGTATTGCATTGTTTTATCTATCATTTTATTCATATCCAAAAGAATTATTCATATTCATGTGCACAAGAAAAAAAATAAATAAATGCTAACATGAAGCAATATAAATTTAGTTCATGATACAAAAAGTAAAACTAATGGTAATATAGACGGGTAAATTTATATTTGAAATTGCATATGGTATATATCTAGTGTATTTTTCTCTATTTTATTTTGTTTAGTAAATAGATAAAAATATACATGAAAAATTTTAGAATCGATAAATGTAATAAACGAAAAAAAAGAGAAGGAGAGAAGTCCATGGGGGATATGCTCCCACTTAAATCTTGGTTTTCTCCATGTTCTCTCTCGAATCCTCTCTATCTCTCATTTTCCTTTTCCCATTCTTTAAAAAAAAAAAATCCAACCCTTTTCTCCTCTTCATCTCCTCTTTCATTCTATTTTCTTTGTTCTAAAATTTTTAACCAATCACAGTACACAAGATTTTATTTTATTCTTCTATTTTATCTCTATTTTAATACATCACTTATATCTAAAGAAAACTTTATTTTCTCACAATCTCAAATCATGGAGTTTCATTTTAATGAGTGAAAAAAACATTCAATTTTTGAGTTCCGGTTATTATTGAGGTTTCAAGGTGATTCTTTGACTCAATAATTAATTATATCTCCAAAATTTATCATTCCTATACTTGTGGATATACTTAAATCTGAAATTAGAATTATTAAGTTAGAGAATTTAGGACTTTTGTTAATTGAGTAAAATTATGTTAATTGACATTAGTAGCTCACAAATATTATCATTGTTATATTTCTAGAATTGTAGAGTTATTAGACATCATTTGGTAGCTCGTTGGCGCGCTCAGAGTTGCTTTCAATTCTGTGGAACCAAGTTGTGAGTGTATATTATGTCTATAATTATTTTTAAGTGTACTATTATCAATATTTAAATTGAATAATTATTTTTAGCATTTGAAAATATTTTATTGTCGTGATTTTTGAATTATCGGAATAATATCGATTTTTAAAAAATTCATAATTTTATAAAAATACATACAAGACGATATTTATAGAGCATACATATTTTCCTTATTTGACTTTGTTAAACTTTAATTAAATTTTTAGCATACATATACCGTACCAGCACACTAGAGAAAAAGGCTACCTTTAGAGGTGGAGCCGCCCAAATGTGTAACATTTGATTTGATTTGACTTTTAAAATGAGAACTCCCATTTCAGTTCATCCGCTTAACTATTTATCTATTTGTTTGCATAATTAATTAATACGAATTTCTCATCTCTGAAAAAAATATAACTTTCAAGATAAAACTTGCATTGTCTCGTGTGGGTTATAGATATAATGTTTGCTCATTGAGTTGCAAAACTCACCCTACATATTCCCATATTTTTCAGATACAGGTGTCATTCCAATTTCTATTCCACCTGCCTCACAATAGATCTTATTCATTTTGGTGAGTCCTTCTTCTTTCCAAGAGCTATGCGTTTATGTAATGAAACCTTTGTGTAAAAATCTAAATTTTGTCAATGCTCCATATGTCACAGACAGGATTCTCATGTGAGTTATGTTATTTTGAGTCTCAAACTGTTTAGATAGTAATTATGATTTGGTTATGTAAGACTTATAGATTCAATTATATACTTTAGTTATCAACTTAGTATATATAATGCGACTTTGATATGTTTGGTTTGTGAATATATTTGGAATATGTTGTTGTTGTTGTCTTTGGAAATGGATCTTTATTATTGATATAGGAAGATAATATTCATATTGATAAGGTTTTAGAAACAGAGGAGACTTTGTCAGTTTTTTCAAAAATTTGGTCGATTGACTTGCTGAGGGACTTGTTTCTTGAGCACCAATCATGGCTTGATTCAGGTCATGACAAAGTGGTGTTAGAGTTTCAGGTTTTTCTGTGTAATATGTAGCAAGTGTCCTTTAGTAAGATAACAATTATGCAAATAGAAGCTGGCCCATTTTCATAAAGTGTGATGTTACTAGAGGCCTATAGAGAGTTGTCCTCAATTCTTTGTTCTTTTAATTCCTTCTGTCTGTCATGTTGTCTTTTGGACGCTACATTCATATGTCATTTGTGATCCAATCACTTTACTTACTTAATCGGTGGAAGATGCCACCTAAGAAGAAACGTAATGGAGCCGTTCGTGCTCCTGTATTGCTAAATCCAATCGGGCAGTTTTTCTTTCACTTGAAGTGCTTTGACAAAGACCAAGGAGTCAAAGAATTGCTGATAGACACGGTGGAGGAATACCCCGTGAGAGAGTTCAAGAGAACCCCTCAGTAGGAGAGGCTCAAGCGGACTTAGCAGCTGAAATGAGAAGAATGAATTAGACCCTTAATGCGGTATTATAATCCCTAACAAATCAAAATAGGGGCAAAGAAAAACTTCCTAATGTGCCAAATCTTCAACCTCAAAGAGTTCATCAATTGTTTGGGATCAAGAGCCGCCAATTGAGAAGTATTTGAAGTTGAATTCGTCCACTTTCAATGGATATTCCTTGGATGAAGATTCACAATAATATCTACAGGATGCAAAGAAAGCTATTTGGGCTCTCAAGTGCACCAAAGAATGAGCTGTTGTGTTAGTATCCTACTACTTGCGTGGTTCACCAAAATATTGGTATGAATATCTTCTTGAGAGCAAAGAAGCAGTTGGACTTCCTCTTCTTAAATAGAGTTCACCAAGGAGTTTCTTGCTCAATTTTATTCGGCTAACAAGAAAGTGGAGGATGCAATTGCCTTTGAAAGATTAAGGCAAGAGAATATGACAGTGACTGAGTATGCTAAGGAGTTTACTAGACTTTCTAAGAGTGCTCCTTACTTGGTGAATTCAAAAGAGATGAAAGTTCGTCGATTCGTTTGTAGGTTGGTAGAACATATGTTCACTGCTCTTATGCCTGAAGTCGGACGCATGTATTTTAAGAAAATTGTAAACTTTGCTTATGGAATTGAAGTTGGGATAGCAGAAAAAAATGCTTATAAGGATGTTGGTAAGAAGCTCAAGATGAAGGGACAATATTCTGGTAGATCTAGTTCAGGGAGATTTCAGTCTTATCATGGTCACACCAATCAACAAGGTTATTCGGGTTATCAAGCTCGTCCTTAAATATATTTTGGTAGGATTTTTTCTTCTGGATCTACTCCCATGAGTGTTTCGAGTCCAAGACATTTCATTAGGGTACCTCTCAATCTAGTGCACAGGATTCTAATAAGACAACACCAACTCAATTTTACTGCCAGCAGTTTCGGAGTTACCATTTCGGTATATGTTTCAAGGCTACTGGAGCATGTTTTAGTTGTGGCCAACCTAGTCATCTTAAGAGAGATTGTCAAAATCCTAGAGGAGGTTTTGCTCTAGGTATTACACGTCTTACAACACTAGTGTCATCATCTTCAATTATGTCTATTGAAAATTCTTCTGGTCCTAGTGGCAGAGGAGCAGGTGACAAGGAGTCAGACTTATAACAGAAGAGGGAGTCAGAGAGGGAGAGGTCAGACACGTGTGTACGCTTTGACACATCAGGATGCTTAAGCTTTTAATGCAGTGGGGCAGATACTTTACAAATTTGTTCTTTAGATGCTCGAGTATTATTTGATACGGGTTCTCATTATTCATATATATCTCTATACCTGGCATCTCATTTCGATAAATAACTTGAGCTATTATCTCACCCATTTCATGTTGGCACTCCACTTGGAGTCTCTACGGTGGTTTGAGTCATGTTTCGGTCTTATGTTGTTAGAATTAATATGGTTGATAACTTAGCTGACTTAATCCTCTTAGAACTACTGGAAGATATTGATGTCATTTTAGGCATGGATTGGTTAGCAGCTTGTCATGCTAATGTAGGTTGTTACTCCAAAACTGTGAAGTTTGACATTCTGGGTATCTCACCTTTTGTTTTTAAAGGTGACGATTATCCCACTTTAGCTAGCATGATCTCATCTATGAGTGCTACGCAATTGATAGATAACGAGAGCCAAGAATTTCTGATAGTTTTTAGAGATGTTGATGCTAAAGTGCCTAGTCTTAGTCAAGTTCCTATAGTTAGAGAATTTCCTGACGTGTTTCCTGATGAGCTTCCAGGAATGTCACCTGACCGTGAAGTTGAATTTTTCATAGAATTAGCCTTGAGAGTCCAGCCTGTGTCTATTCCTCCCTATCGTATGGCTCCAACTGAGTTTCGAGAAGTAAAGGTTCAATTGGAAGACATACTAGAGAAAGGATTCATTCACCCTAGCACTTCTCCGTGGAGAGCTCCTGTTCTATTCGTAAAGAACAAGGATGGAACGATGCGACTATGTGTGGACTATCGTCAGCTCAATAAGATAATTGTTCGCAACAAATATCCATTATTACCAAGAATTGATGATTTGTTTGATCAACTTCAAGGAGCTACCTGTTTCTCTAAGATTGACCTGCGTTCAAGGTACTATCAATTGAAGATAAAAGAGAAAGACATTCTAAAAACTACCTTTTGTACTCGCTATGGACACTATGAGTTCTTAGTAATGTCATTTGGTTTGACGAATGCGCCAACAATTTTCATGGATTTGATGAACCGAGTCTTCAAACCTTTCTTAGATCGTTTTATTATCGCCTTCATCGATGACATTTTGGTGTATTTAAAAAGTACTATGGAGCATGAGTATCATTTAAGGATTGTGTTGCAAACTTTAAGGGACCACAAGCTCTATGCTAAGTTTTATAAATGTGAGTTTTGACTTGATCAAGTGATATTTCTAGGACATGTCATATCGAAAGACGGAATCATAGTGAATCCAAAAAAAGTTCAAGCCATTTAGAAGTTGCCAAGGCCTACTACAGTGATGGAAATCCGTAGTTTTCTAGGGATGGTCGGCTACTATCGACAATTCATCAAGGACTTCTCAAGAATTTCTGCACCATTAACTAAGTTAACCTAGAAGAATGTAAAGTTCAATGGTCAGAAGTTTGTGAGAAAAGTTTTCAGACGCTTAAGACTTGTCTAGCCTTAGCGCTTGTTCTTGTTTTACCTTCCGGGTCTGGGGGATTCTCAGTCTTTTGTGATGCATCTTAGATAGGACTTAGTTGTGTATTGATGTAACATAGCCAAGTTATTACCTATGCCTCATGACAACTCCAGAAGCATGAGCAAAACTATCCAACTCATGACTTAGAAATGATAGCAGTCATTTTTGCTTTGAAGATTTGAAAGCGCTAACTTTATGGTGAGATCTATGAGATCTATACAGATCACAAGAGTTTGAAGTATATATTCCAACAAAAGAATTTGAATTTGAAACAAAAGATATAGATGGAGTTGCTAAAGGATTATGATTGTACCATTTTGTATCATCCTGGTAAGAGAAATGTTGTAGCGGATGCCCTTAGTAGAAAGTCTATAGGTAGTTGGCCCATATCACTCTCGCAAGGAGACTAATTGTTAAAAAAGTTCACCAATTGAAGGCTGGTGAAATCCAATTTGACCTTAGAAAATCGTCAGGAGTTTTCTTAGTACATGTCCGAGCCCATCCCCCCCCCTGATAGAATAGATTAAAGCTGCACAAAGTGATGACCCAAAGTTAAGGAAGCTTATGGAAGATGTTCGCAATGGAAAGAACTCATACTTTTCTCTTGATCAAGATGTTTTGCGTTGTGGTCATCACTTATGTGTGCCAGATAACCATGACTTGAAGAAAGCTTTTTGGAGGAGGCTCACAATTCTAGGTACACAGTTCATCTAGTCTCCAACAAGATGTATTACAATTTGAAACAATTATTTTAGTGGGAAGGCATGACGAAAAATATAGGAGTTTTTGTTTCTCATTGCTTAACTTGCCAATAGGTTAAAGCTAAACATCAAAGGCCTGTTGGGTTATTACAACAAATTGAGATACTTGATAAACCCCAATTTTAGGGTTTATCTTATGTTGAATTTAGTGGATTTTATCAACTTATCCCACATTTATTCAATGAAATAGCATAGTTTTGTGAATATCTCCTAATTTGTGCTTAAGAGTGAAAACATACTTTTTAGGTCCTTAATTTGCTAAATTTAATTCAATTTGATTCCACCCAATGTCTTGATATGCTTGTTTAGTGATTTCAGGTTTAGGAGGTAAGGATTGGATAAAAAAAGTGAAGAAAAAGCATGCAAGATAGAGAATTCATGAAAAATAAAGATTTGGTGAATTTAAGGCCACTATCTACCTTTGATTGAGTTCTCTTATAATAATAGTTATCAAGCCAGCATTCAAATGACACAATTTGAGGCTCTTTATAGAAGAAGACGTAGCTCACCTATTGGATGGTTTGATGTTGGTAAAGTTAAGTTTTGGGGGCTAAATTTGGTATAAAATGCAGTTGAGAAAGTTCACTTAATAAGAGAAAGTTTAATAATAGCCCAGTGTAGTAGAAGGCATAAGTTAGATTTTTCAGTGGTGATTAGGTATTTCTTAGAGTGTTACCTATGAAAGGAATGATGAGGGTTGAAAAAAGAGGCAAGTTTAGTTCTCGTTATATTGGTCCATTTGAGATATTGGATAGAATAGGTGCATTTTCTTACCACTTGGCGTTGCCATTTGAGTTGTGCATGATCCATCCAGTGTTCCACATGTCAATATTGCGCAAATATCTTCCTAACCTATCTCATGTGCTTGCACCACAAACCATAAATCTAAAGAAAGATTTATCATTTAAAAAGGAACCAGTGGCTATAGTTGATCGCCAAGTAAAGAAACTATGCTCTAAAGAGATAGCCTCTGTAAAAGTTGTTTGAAAAAACCATGCAAAAGAAGAAGTAACTTAGGAAGTTGAGGATGTCATGCGCGACAAGTATCCGTATTCGTTTGAGTTTGAAGGTAATTATCACAACTACCATAGTATATGAATTTAAAATTCGGAGACCGAATTTCTTAAGAGGGAGAGAATGTAATAACCGAAGAGAAAAAAAGGAGAGAGAAGCACGTGGGGGCATATACCCCCCACTTAAATCTTGTTTTTCTCTTCCTGCTTTTCCTCAAACCCTCTCTGTCTCTCATTTTCTTTTTTCCATTTTTTCAAAAAATAAAAAGAACTCAATCCTCTCCTCTAATTCATCTTCTCTTCCATTCTATTTTTCTTATTCCAAAATCTTTACCTAACTACAACACACTAGATTTTATTTTATCCTTTTATTTTATCTACATTTTAATATATCACTTATACCCAAAAAAAATTTTAAATTTCTCACAATCTTAAATCATGGATTTTCATTTTAATGAGTGAAGAAAGCATTCAATTTTTGAGTTTCGGTTATTATTGAGGCTTTAAGGTAATTCTTTGACTCAATAATTAGTTATATCTCCAATTTTCATCATCCTTATACTTAGGGTATACTTAAATTCAAAATTAGGGTTATTAGGTTAGGAAATTTGAGGCTTTTGTCAAATTGAATAAGATTATGTTAATTGACAATATTATTAACTCAGAAATATTATCATTGTCATATTTCTAGAGTTGTAGAGTTTCTGAACATCATTTGGTAATTCGTTGGCACGTTCAAAGTTGCTTCTGGTTATGTGGAACTAAGTTGTGAGTAGATATTATTTCTATAATTGTTTTTAAGTATATTATTATCAATATTTAAATTGAATAATTATTTTTAGCATTTGAAAATATTTGATTGTTGTGATTTTTGAATTATTAGAATGAATATTAAGTTTTAAAAAACTCATAATTTTATAAAAATACACACGAGATGATATTTATATATTTTATAAAGCATACATGTTTTTTTTTATTTGACTTTGTTAAACTTTAATTAAATTATATATATATATTATGAAATTTAGTAATATGTTACAAGCATTCGAGATTTGTTATATGTGATTTGGTTTGGATTGGTTTAAAGACTCTGACTAGAAACCGTAGTTAACAACGGTTATGACGTTAACCTAGATGCATCTGGCTTATACATCAGCTAGCAGAGGTATTGCTAGCCTAACGTGTAGGCCACACGTTGGATCTGTTATACTCTAGGACACACTAGAGGAAAGGGTTACCTTTAGAGGTGGAGCCGCCCAAGTGTGTAACATTCAATTAAATTTGACTTTGACTTCTGGAATGAGAACTCTCATTTCAGTTCATCCGCTTAATTATTTATCTATTTGTTTGCATAATTAATTAATAAGAATTTCTCATCTCTGAAAAGAAATATAACTTTTAAGGTAAAATTTGTATTGTCTCGTGTGGGTTATAGATATAATATTTGCTCACTGAGTTGCAAAATTCACCCTATCATATTCCCATATTTTTCAAATACAGTTATACAAGTGTCATTTCAGGTTCCATTTCACCTGTCCCACAGTAGATCTTATTCATTTCGGTGGGCCCTTCTTCTTTTCAAAGACTTTGTGTTTATGTGATGGAACCTTCGTACAAAAATCTAGATTTTGTCAATGTTCCATATGTCACAGGCAGGATTTTTATTTGGGTTATATTATTTTGAGTCTCGAACTGATTAGATAGTAATTATGATTTGGTTATGCTTACTTATGAATTCAACTATATACTTTAGTTATCAACTTAGTATATATGATGCAACTTTGATATGTTTGGTTTGCGAATATATTTGAAATATATTGTTGTTATTTTTGAAAATGGATGTTTATTATTGATACAGGAAGATAATATTCATATTGGTAAAGTTTTAGAAACAAAGCGACTCTGTCCATTTTTCTGAAAATTTGGTCGATTGGCTTGTTGAAGGACTTGCCCTTTGAGCGCCAGTCATGGCTTGATTCGGGTTATAACAATAAATGTATACCCTAATTAATTGAAATACTTAATGTATCCCTAAACAATTGGTAATGATGGACAAAAGTGACATGCCATTAGTGGGACTCCGTTTTTGTTAAATTTAGTGCCTACGTGGCTATGTAGTATGATAAGGTGAACTCTTTAATGACATTTAGATAGAAATAATCTATTTTTACAAATTAAAAAAGAAAATTAAAAATCCCAAATAAAATTGGATGTTCTAGTTTCTAAAAGAACTCTATCTCTTACCCCAATTGCAGTAGCTTGCAAAATCGAAGAGTGAGAAATGAAGTTCAGTCCAAACTGAGGGTAAATCGAGACAATCATACTAGGAGAACAACTTATAGTGATACCATTGGATCTTCTATTGGAGGTATAATGAAGAGAAACAAGAAAAAAAATATTTTTTCAATAGTAGCAAATATTACCATAGTATGGATATTGTTCTGCTAAAATCACGAACGATGGTGAATCCAAATAGATAGTTCTTATGGTGTTCGCATTATAAGATATGTGTATACTAACTGTTGTGCCTCCACTGTTAATAGAAATTTTGGTTGATGCTGATTCAATCTTTCCTCTTCCAATCTTGTGTGGAGCAGAAATAAGAGATAAGATGTGATTATTTTATTTGACTTGATGAACTTGAAGATGAATGTATAGAAAAGACCATTTTTACGATAGGTTATTACACCAATCACAACCATAAAAAGACAATACAAATATCAGCAAAGAGAAAAACATGGATAACTGTATATAAAAGTGATATTGAAGTTGATTGATAAAGATAAATTCAAAAATTAGTATCCAAAAGACATAGATAAACATGTTTAATATTTTTCTATCGCTAAATTTGATACTAATAGTTAACAGAATGAGTGATGTGGACATTAATAACGTTACTAGTTAAGTTATATCTTCTTTTATGTGTTAGAAAAATATAATCAAAACCTTCTTGTAACACTTCTTCTCCTTAATTTTCTTTTTATATAAAACTTCAAATCCTAACAATCAATCATTAACGCTTCAAAATCAAAGAAAAATTTATATTAGTGATCGTCGGTAAATCAATTTTATTTACATACTGAAATTTAAATGCTATTGACTTTTTAATATGTGAATTGTTTGTATTAAATTTAATGGTAGGATAACATTAAACTCGCTTAAAACTTTTTTAGAATTAAAATACGACATTTAAAAATTTTTGAAATAAAAATAGAACGTTTAAAACATTAAAACTTATATTAAGACTGGACTAAACATTGGAGACCAAATTAATACTTTAACCCTTTGATAAAAGATATGTGGTCTAGGCAGCCTTGACAAAAAAAACGTTCTACTTGCCTCCAAGCCAATAGCTCTGATGATATTAGTCTCTCCTTCTTATCCATAGGTTTTGGATTTGGATCTTTCCAGACAACAAAAAAAAAGTTTTATTTTGACTAAATTAAGTATTTGTCACACATATAAATATATATGAGTAGATGACATTATTTTCATCTTTGAATGATTTTTAATATAAAATTTTGTCACCAAAAAATATAAATGTATTAAGTAGTTTAATATTTTAAAAATAAAAAATATTATATATACATAAAAATTAGCTCATATATATATATATATATATATATATATATATATAATATATATATATATATATAATTTATTTTTAATATATATTTTATATTTTAATATATAAAAAATTTTAAATGTCACATTAAATAGTTGTTACAGAATCTAATGAGATATCAGATAACATTCGGTCTATTTCAATATGTTATTAATAATTTGCGACAAAAATAAAGTCAAAAACCAATTTAAGTTATAAATACTAAATTTAGATATCAAATTAAGTAAATTAAAATTTTAAAAATTAGATTGATGTGCAAATATAATTTTAAAGACTGAGTATTAATCTTCTTTTTAAATACGTAATATGGCAGCATAGTTGTTTGAAGATTATGTATATGTATAATGTCACTTTTGTATTTTAAATATACATATAACATGTCACTATTTAAATTTTTTTTAATAAATTTTTTGAGTTATTTAACAAAAAAATTAAGATTTTATCCCACAAAATAGGATAGAATTAGACAAAGAATCTTTCTGCATCACTCGCCATGAAAGCAAGTTAATTTTCTAACAATATTGCAAATCATATATAGCATAAATATATTGTATTTACAGATTTAAAATTATAGATTTTTTTGTTGTTTATAGTATCTTTTAATTTGACAAGTCAATAATTAATTTATTTATTGCAGATTCTAATTTTATTTAAAAATCTAGTTAATAGATTGTTATATATACAAAATAAATTTAAAATTCTAACATTTATTTAAACAGATAAGTGAATTCATCGTTCAACTAATATAAATCGGTTAAAATTCTAGGTTTAATTCAGACTTATTTGTCTGTCTATATTCAACGTGCGCATGTAAAAAACATGGATAACTGTATATAAAAGTGATATTGAAGTTGATTGATAAAGATAAATTCAAAAATTAGTATCCAAAAGACATAGATAAACATGTTTAATATTTTTCTATCGCTAAATTTGATACTAATAGTTAACAGAATGAGTGATGTGGACATTAATAACGTTACTAGTTAAGTTATATCTTCTTTTATGTGTTAGAAAAATATAATCAAAACCTTCTTGTAACACTTCTTCTCCTTAATTTTCTTTTTATATAAAACTTCAAATCCTAACAATCAATCATTAACGCTTCAAAATCAAAGAAAAATTTATATTAGTGATCGTCGGTAAATCAATTTTATTTACATACTGAAATTTAAATGCTATTGACTTTTTAATATGTGAATTGTTTGTATTAAATTTAATGGTAGGATAACATTAAACTCGCTTAAAACTTTTTTAGAATTAAAATACGACATTTAAAAATTTTTGAAATAAAAATAGAACGTTTAAAACATTAAAACTTATATTAAGACTGGACTAAACATTGGAGACCAAATTAATACTTTAACCCTTTGATAAAAGATATGTGGTCTAGGCAGCCTTGACAAAAAAAACGTTCTACTTGCCTCCAAGCCAATAGCTCTGATGATATTAGTCTCTCCTTCTTATCCATAGGTTTTGGATTTGGATCTTTCCAGACAACAAAAAAAAGTTTTATTTTGACTAAATTAAGTATTTGTCACACATATAAATATATATGAGTAGATGACATTATTTTCATCTTTGAATGATTTTTAATATAAAATTTTGTCACCAAAAAATATAAATGTATTAAGTAGTTTAATATTTTAAAAATAAAAAATATTATATATACATAAAAATTAGCTCATATATATATATATATATATATATATATATATAATATATATATATATATATAATTTATTTTTAATATATATTTTATATTTTAATATATAAAAAATTTTAAATGTCACATTAAATAGTTGTTACAGAATCTAATGAGATATCAGATAACATTCGGTCTATTTCAATATGTTATTAATAATTTGCGACAAAAATAAAGTCAAAAACCAATTTAAGTTATAAATACTAAATTTAGATATCAAATTAAGTAAATTAAAATTTTAAAAATTAGATTGATGTGCAAATATAATTTTAAAGACTGAGTATTAATCTTCTTTTTAAATACGTAATATGGCAGCATAGTTGTTTGAAGATTATGTATATGTATAATGTCACTTTTGTATTTTAAATATACATATAACATGTCACTATTTAAATTTTTTTTAATAAATTTTTTGAGTTATTTAACAAAAAAATTAAGATTTTATCCCACAAAATAGGATAGAATTAGACAAAGAATCTTTCTGCATCACTCGCCATGAAAGCAAGTTAATTTTCTAACAATATTGCAAATCATATATAGCATAAATATATTGTATTTACAGATTTAAAATTATAGATTTTTTTGTTGTTTATAGTATCTTTTAATTTGACAAGTCAATAATTAATTTATTTATTGCAGATTCTAATTTTATTTAAAAATCTAGTTAATAGATTGTTATATATACAAAATAAATTTAAAATTCTAACATTTATTTAAACAGATAAGTGAATTCATCGTTCAACTAATATAAATCGGTTAAAATTCTAGGTTTAATTCAGACTTATTTGTCTGTCTATATTCAACGTGCGCATGTAAAAAACATGTACACTTCAATTTTAATCGATGAAAATGACAAATAAAAAAAAAAAAAGAAAAAAATGGAAGTCAAAATTTGGAGGCTGGATTTGGATATGGTGAATGCACCTGCCAAGGATGGTGAGAAAGTGACACGTGGAGGGAAAGGGGAATCTGCGTGGAAAGGAACAAGTGGCAGGGGGCACTGGCATTGAGGATTGAGGTTCAAATGTTCAATCAATCCACTATCAGCCTCATCACTTCCTTCCTTTTATTATTTAGTTGGTTAGTTAGTTCCAAATTTCTCTGTGGCGCGTGCTGCTTGTTCACTTCTTTCTTCTCTCTTCCTCCTCTAATAATGAATAATATTAATCCATTTCTTTTATTAATTATTATTATTCTTCGATAATATCAGTCCATTACGATTTAGTCTTCAAGCTACCTGGCAAATCGCTGTAATCAAATTTCTTTATTCGTAATCATAGAAATAAAAACAATGAAAATAATGATAACACAAAGAAAGACGAAGAAGTGACGACGATGAAGGAAAATGGATCCGACGAGAACAGTTCGGGTCGGGGCATACCAGGACCCACGAACCCGATGGTGACCCCACTCCTCACCGATCTCTACCAATTCACCATGGCTTACACTTACTGGAAAGCTGGCAAGCATGCAGAACGTGCTGTGTAAGTTTCCGTTCGTGAATCCATTAATTACGATTTATTCTTATTGTAAGATTCGTTGACTGATCAAGTTTTGAATCATCATCGTGTTTGTGATTGTCTTTCAGGTTTGATTTGTATTTCCGGAAGAATCCGTTTGGCGGGGAGTATACTATCTTTGCAGGTTTGGAAGAATGCATAAGGCTCATTTCCAATTACAAGCTATCTGAGGAGGACATTGATTTTATCAGGAGTTGTTTACATGTTCCCTGTGAGGTTAACATTTTTTCTTTTCCCTGTGCCTGCTGGCTATGATATTCTCGGCGTTATAATGTGCTAGTTAGGGTACCCTGATTTGATGAACTCTTGTGAAGAATTGAAGTTCTAACATGAATTCAAGTCTAACAAACTGATTTTTTCCCCATATTTTTGGAAGTCGTGAAGCTATAAGCAAATGGAATTAGGTTGTAACAGTTTGAGTAGGAGATTAAAGAGAGTGGACTAAATCCCCATAGTGGTCCTGAGATTACGACTTTCACTATTTTAGTCCCTCATATTTAAAATTCACTATATTGGTCCCTGAGACTCAATTTTAGGCACCATATTAATCTCTAGACCCTTTCCAATGTTGAGTCAACGGACGAAATACTGAGCTAGCTCTGATTTGCCACGCTAGATATATGGCTAAATAACATCTTTTTGTTTTATCTCTTAAATAAGGCAAAAGAGGTCGTTTTGGAGAACGAATAAAGATATAATGATTTGCACATCATATAAACTCTTCTTCCTCTTCTTGTTTTTGAGTGCCAAAACAAAATGACGCTATTTAGCCATGTGTCCAGCGTGTCAAGTGAGAGCTAATTCAGCACTTAGTTCGCTGATTCAGTACTAGAAAGGGTCCGGGGACCAATATGGTGCCCAAAACTAAATATCGGGACCAGTATAGGTAATTTTAAATTTGAGGGACTAAAATGGTGAAAGCTATGAATCGAGAGACCACTTTGGAGATTTAGTCGCGGGGGGGATGCAACAGATAGATTGTCATTGTTCTGAATTTTTATGTTGGACAAGTTGATTGCATATAGTCATATGTAAGGCTGATGATCTTAGTTACATCAATTTTGTGCAAATTTTGATGCTGGTGGGCGGTGGCACTTTTATACAGATTGTCCCTGCAAAATGGAGTCTGACTCGTAATTTTTTTCATTAAACCATAGGATGGCTTCTTCGAATATCTGAGGGGAATCGACTGCTCTGATGTTGAGGTATATGCTATTCCTGAGGGGTCAGTTGTTTTTCCGAAGGTACCGCTGATGAGAGTTGAAGGTCCTATTGCGGTCAGTAGCCGTTACCATTTGATAATCCCTTTTATTTTATAAAATTTCTAATTTATATTTCTTTACAAGATGATCTATTTTAAGATTTTACTTGATTGATTTTCTGTCAGATTGTTCAATTGCTGGAAACTCCTTTTGTGAATCTGATTAACTATGCATCATTAGTTACTACGAATGCTGCAAGGCATCGTTTTGTAGCTGGAAAATCAAAAACTCTACTTGAGTTTGGGCTGCGAAGGGCTCAGGTTACTAAATGATTAAAATGGAAAATTGGTGCACTGAATTTTGTAGACTTTCCACACTCATCAAAAGAATCTTATTTTAAATGTAGGGGCCTGATGGTGGAATGGGAGCATCAAAATACTGCTATATTGGAGGATTTGATGCAACAAGGTATTATCTATGAAAACAACTTCAATTCCAGTGTGTTTGACCCTTGAATAGGAAGGATCCTTTTAGTGTTATGATACTAGAATCGCATTTACCACATGCCTGATATTTAGTTGGTATTAGTTCTAATTAAATATGACTCGAACCGAACTACTTTATTTCTTTCATAACACAAAATAAACAATTGCTGCTTATCTAAGATGGCAAGTTATGTTGTGTCAGTAAAGCATGTAAATTATGCTTTAATATAACATGTTAACTATCCCTTTCTGAATTTCGTTTTAATTCACTTATTTTCCCCCCTTTTAGCAATGTTGCAGCAGGAAGGTTATTTGGGATTCCCCTTCGCGGCACTCATTCTCATGCCTTTGTTAGCTCATTTATGGTATATAACCATCTTATATGATGCTTATATTTGTCATTTAGTTTGTTGTATATAAACCCTATATAGGCTAAATGGCATAATTTTATTTGATTATTTCCACTAAAAAAAAAGAGATCACATTTGAATGGAAGAAAAAGTTCAGCAACATCTGATAAGGTGTTTAGTGCGAGTATGTCTATAACTGTTAACAAATAGAGATATTGTTTTGATTTGTATGTTAAATTGTCCATATTTTATATCCTAGAGAAACTAAATGCCAGACGTCTTTGGAAACTGTAATGCTAAATTGCCAAGGAGCAGATAATACATAAGAATTAACATCGTGATTCAAAAGTGACAAATTTGGTGGTCTAATTTGAGTAAAAAGTGAGCTTTTATATATGATATCATTAATAGAGTTGTTAGAGAAACTTGAAATTATAAGATAGATCCTCTGACTATATTGATATAGATTCCTTCCAGAGTTTGTTCATATCCTTATGGGTTTTATGTTATCATTATTCTTATGCTTTGTTACGTTTGCTTAGTGCTTTGTTTTTCCTGTGATTTGCAGACCCTTGATGAGATTAAAGACAAATCACTTCGTAAAAAAGTTAGTAAAAGTACATGTAAAGATTTTGTTAGTTTGGTTCAAGCATGGCTAAGCAAACTTCAGGTACCATGCAAGTCTTTGCAAACTTAATTTTTCTATTTTCCGCAATTGTTTTTGCAGCACTCATAAAGCGAGTCATTTAGAGTTACTTGATTAACAAGCCAAGTTGAATATTTTCTAATTGTTGTGTTCTGAGTTATCTTTGCAGACCTGTATCTTTATTTGGTTAAGCATCACCATAACTATTGGTTCTCCCTCTTAAATATCTCTATTTCTTCCCTTCTAAATACTTGTTCGGCTGTTCCAATTTATCAGTATTATAGCATTAATCTATATTCTGAAGTCGTGAGATCAAGAATATTTGTCAGTGTATAATGTGTGTTGTATTCCCACCCTGCAGCGCTCAAAATCATTACGGGGTGTTTTTTCTGAGACCAACCAAAGTGAGCTGTCAGCATTCATATCATATGCATTGGCATTTCCTAATAACTTTCTTGCCCTTGTAGACACTTATGATGTAAGTATTTAATATTTTCTTAGTAAATCTCTATTTCCTGCTAATAGGAAATAGGAATGATAATCTCTCAACATTGCTTTGGCCAGCAATGTTCCATCCTTGTGTGCAAATCTCGCTGTTCTGAATTACTTCTGGTTTAGTATAGCTTAACTGTTTCTCCATATAATCACCTTTGCATTTCTTGGCAGGTCATAAGAAGTGGAATCCCCAACTTCTGTGCAGTTGCATTAGCTCTCAATGAGTTAGGGTATGTCCGAAGTTGATTATTCCTCCCCTTCATTTTTATTGTCAATACTTGGTTAGAAGTTTCATATTGTGGTTTGTTAGTTTTCCCTGTTGATTTTGATTAATCGGGACACACAATTTTGTTATTCGTTTTTCCTTCCATGAATTACTTCCTTCATTATTAGCTAATATGTTCTATTATGCCTTGGTGTTCCTTGTTTCTCGTTTAAGGATTGCAGATTTGTTTTGGCTTTGATTAGTTTCTAAGCATTCCTTGTTTTCACTTTAAGGATTGCAGATTGGTTTTGGCTTTCGAATAGTGTCTAAGCATCCTCAACCCCCTAAAATAAAACATTAGTTGCTTTGTGGTGCAGATACAAAGCAGTTGGCATTAGACTGGACTCTGGTGACCTTGCCTATTTGTCTTGTCAAGCCAGGAAGATCTTTTGCTGCATTGAAAAGGAATTCGCAGTGTCTGGCTTTGGGAAGACTAGTATTACAGCTAGTAATGATCTTAATGAGGAAACTTTAGATGCTTTAAATAAACAGGTAATTCTCACTGCAAACTGGAAATTATATAGATCCAAACAATACTAAGAATTTTAGTTACTAAATGAAAGAAAAATCAAGTATAAAAAGCTACTCAATAAGACTAAGACCAAAGTGGATTCAAGTCAAGATGGATAGTATTGTCATGAAATCTCAATATATATAGTTTATACTAGATACTAGCAGAATACTACAAGCACATTCTGCGAATCAATCATCCATCAGTGAAGTTCCAGTCAATCAACTAGAAGCACAGCAAAGACTTATCTATACGGAGTATATGTGTGAAAGTTTGGCATTATTTCATATTTTGATAAAAATGAAATATTAAAAAAGACATCTAAGAGACTGTGTTTGTCTGGACAGGGTCATGAGGTTGATGCCTATGGAATTGGGACATACCTGGTTACATGTTATGCTCAAGCTGCTCTGGGAATTGTTTTCAAGCTGGTCGAGATAAATAAGCAGCCTCGTATTAAGCTTTCTGAAGATGTATCAAAGGTATCAAGTATCAACACTATAAACAGAAATTTTGGTGGGATCATCTATTTGCATTAACTA
Source organism: Arachis hypogaea (assembly GCF_003086295.3). Lineage (NCBI taxonomy): Eukaryota > Viridiplantae > Streptophyta > Magnoliopsida > Fabales > Fabaceae > Arachis > Arachis hypogaea. The sequence goes on from NC_092050.1 coordinate 8,448,625, forward strand.
ATATTCTGTTCCTTTCACTGTTTTAGGTCTCAATTCCATGTAAGAAGAAAATTTATAGATTGTATGGGAAAGAAAGCTATCCCCTTGTAGACATAATGACTGGAGAAGATGAACCCCCGCCAAAGGTATTCTTTTAATCTGTGCTTGACACTATCTTCATCATTTTGTTTTTCTTTCCTTTTGTGATTCTTTCTTTCGTCCCTTCAATGTTTATACTGTCACAGCCATGTACAGGTTTAATAGTATAGACTAGATAAAATTATTGATAGGGACGGGGACAAGATTTTAATCCTTCTCAAGTTTCCATTTCTTGGCTAGCAACTGTTGCATCCATAAAAGAACCAGTTCCATATATTATCCAGACATAGACATAACTATTTTTTGACAATTGTATTTTTTATATATACATATATGATAGGTGGGAGAACGAATCCTGTGCCGCCATCCCTTTGAAGAGTCCAAGAGAGCATACGTGGTGCCACAGCATGTTGAGGAGCTTCTAAGATGTTACAGTGCGGGAACTTCAGGTAAGAGAAGAAGATATAAATAAAGAATAGGTTTGTAAATTGAAGCAACTTCATAATTATTAATGTCGTCCCACCATGTTAATAGTTAACCAGCTCTATTCTATTATAATTTTAAATGCTATGGTTGCTAAAAAATGTAACCTTAATACCTTATAATCTGCTAAAATACCACCTAACCCTCTCATATGTAAATGCTATGATTGCTAAATGTATTACCATTAAAGAAGCTTCTTAGCTTCCATCATCTATTCTGTAAAATCAGCTTAAGGTAACTTTATTATTTTTATTTTATTTTTTAATGTTTACATGAAGGTAAAGAGACAGAACCATTACCTCCTCTAAAGGACATTAGAGAACGATGTATCCAACAACTTGAGAAAATGCGACCTGACCACATGAGGAGGCTGAATCCAACTCCATACAAGGTCTCATAGTTGACCTTGCTTAAAATTGTTTTCAGTAACTTTTGCCTTGAATTATATTAACATTTTTCACTTAAAACTTGGAGCAGGTCAGCGTAAGTGGAAAATTATATGACTTCATCCATTTCCTGTGGCTCAATGAAGCACCTGTTGGGGAGTTGCTATAATCAGGCGAATATAGTGGCAAAGCCTCGTAATGATAACAATAGAAATCCCTCTTATCCAATTAGTATATATAATGGTCTTCAAAACGTTCAGATAATACTGCTCTGTATATTTGTGCTGGAACCATTCTGTTAAGCATTATTAGCAATTAATTATCTTTTGTAATTAAGCAAATTGCATAATCGGAATGTTTGATTATATGAATGATAGGCAACAAAGATCTTTTAGAGACTAATTTTCAGGATGGTATCAACTCAATGTACCATAGGCACACCGACTAATTTTCTGGTTACCATGATTCATTTATAAATCAAGGATGGTATAACTCAATGTACAATAAAGTACTTTTGACTGACATTTACATATGGGTATTCCATTTGCTGGATTCGGAGGTATAAATTAAACAGGAACAACAAAGTCCTGCAAATTCACCCAACCGTAGGCACAACGGTCTCTTAACTTCTGTACCGTGGATGCTGCTAGATCAACCATTGGTCTAATCTTCATCAACTCTTTCTCAATTAGCATCCTAGATTTAGCCTCCATCTGAAACAATACATGATTAATAATTAGGGTTAAAGGCATGGATATGGTGGAATTCTTTAATTCAAAGCCTTTATTGATTTAACTTCAGCTTTCAAAACACTGAAAACAGTATCTATTTACCTTCTCCATACTGCAAAAAGTATTCAACACATGGCAGAAATACGAGAGCTGCTTGTACAAGTCTGCCTCGGTGTACTGAAAGTAACAGAATGTTTACTTGAGAAAACGAAAAAGTTTGAAACTTCATATAAATCAGACACAAAAGGAAAGACACTTTAACATTAGCGTCACAAAGTGAAACCTTTCTGTGGAGACGGCCGTTGCATCGAGGATAATTTGGACAAACAGTTCCTCTCTCAGAATCACCCACCAACTTAAGGTTGATACTGCGTGTCGTATGCTTACACGTTTCATCATCACACTAGAAGTAAAATCAGCAAAGGATGTGATATCTAATTTTTCAAGGCTAATGATATTCATATAAACAAAATTGAGAGAGGTGAGTTACCATCAGTACACCTCTGTAGTACATTAAAACAAACTTCTCTGCTTGCATTTTGACCTGACATTAAAGTATATACTGTCAGCAAATGCTAGGAGCAATATTCTAGGCTAAATCAAATAAACAAACATGTTGATGAATATTACTAAAGATAATCTAGTTTTGAAAGAGATCCATGATCAGAAAACAATGCATGCTGAAATGCAGTTGAACATAACATTGTTTTGAAAAGCCTGGAATTAAACCTGATTGGTTAGCATTGCAGGAGATATTCTTCCAACACCATCTTCCAGGCATTTGGAACAACGCAGTTTATGCCAGAAATTGTAACTGGATTCCTCCGTGCCTGAGCTGGTTATCTTTTCACTTCCCAACAAACAAATTGACTTAAAAACAGGTGGGCAGTCAAAAGAATCAGAGCAGCTGGGGCAACACAATACGAGTGGCTCACATCCCCTGTACCTGCAGTTGATTTAATCACATCCAATCCATTAATTACAAATTTCTTTCAGCAATACTCAAGAATCACAACACGGAACTTCAACAAGAGTCCAACACAGAAAAAGCTCAAATGCAAAACAAAGTTTTTTATATTTACTTGTTCAAACCCCTCCACGGAATTATTAAACTTCTGCATTAAATACATGGTCTGATGCTAATATAACATCTTCAGTATTGTTTCTAGGTTTAATTACCCTATCGGTCCTTATAGTTTAAGCAAATTTTCAACTAGATCTGTATACTTTTTTTCTTTTCAAACGGGTCCCTATACCATATCAAATTTTATAATTAATCTCTACCGCAACAAAAACGTTGGAATTAATGGAATATTCCATTAACAAAACAAATAGGCCTAACACTTGACTGAATATTCCATTTTGTTTAACGGAATATTCTATTAATTCTAACGTTTTTATCATGGTAGGGACTTAATTACAAAATTTGATATAGTATAATGACTCAATTGAAAAGGAAAAAAAAAGTACAGGGACCGAATTAAAAATTCGGTAAAACTATAAGAACCAACGGAGTAATTAAACCTTGTTTCTGTTGTGAAATTGTGGTTCAGTAAACCTAACCCAGTTGTCTCCATTTCCAAACTACCGCTGGTTGCTAATATGCACATTTAATAGAATTATTAAAGAAAAGATGTACCTTTCTTCGTCATCAGAAGCGAATAAAAGTGAGCTTGTAGGATCACTACTTGGAGCTTCACTTGATTTATGTTGAAACTGCAAATCAATGTAGTCTGCCAGTTTAGAACTACTGGATAAATAATAAAAGCAAATCATCTACCAAACAGAGAAGGAAATAAACCTTTGATGAGTCAAGCCCTAAACAGTCAGCCAGTCTTTCTGGGCTTGTGCCCTGGATTGATGCACAAAGACGTGATACCACTGGATGAATCTGAAAGAATACTCAAACCGGCCATTAGGTGGTAATCAGCTAATCATTGTCATTGATAAAGTTAGCTACCAACGCCTCATATACCTGTTGTGACAAATAGTACTCAATGTCAATAAGCCATTTCCCTTGCTCTTGTTTTAGTTCATCGGGATGCCTTGCGCGCTGAGCAATACCTGTTGCACTACCTGAACTACAGCCCTGCTCAAAGTAGAACATAATATAAAAATAAAAATATGAAAAGACAAATCAGAAGACTGTTCATGACCAAAATCAAATACCCGACGTATCCCCAAAGTTACACCAGTGATATATGACAAACCTCTTCATAGCAAATTATGTAAGGGATTGTATCACCAACAGAACAACCAGAGGAGTAACCTTGTTGCTTCATTCTTTGTGCCACCTACATAGTGATCAAGAAAGCTTCCTCAGGATTGATTAGGGGGATAAAAAATAAAGAAAGCATATATCACACCTTTTAAGTAACCATAAAAATGAGAACATTTGGACTCACAAGAACATGTGGCTGGTTTTTGGCATCAGGATAAGCCTCCGGAGGTTTAGTCAATGTTTTATTGATGACATATTTCTCCAATGGTACTTGTCCACTCCTCATTTTTTCTTGCTCCTGTATAAGCAATGTTACTCAATATTTATGATAGAAATAAACCTCAATCACCAACTTTGAAACCTTAGATTCATAGATAAATTGAAATATATTATACTTATGCTATCCACTATATATGTGTGATAAAATTGACTGCCTTATCCAATGATCAATAATTAGACCATTCAGAAAAGGGAAAGGAAAAAGCAACTTCCCTTCATCCATTAATCCATTGAAAATGAGATAAACTAGAGATTCTGAATAATGAGTGAAAAAAAAAGGTAGGCATTCTGAGATTAGACCCGCTTGCAATTATTGCAGTGAGCACAAATCAACGAGATGCACCCTCCATATAAATTCTCCAAGTGCATGGTATGTTATCATAAATAAATTTCTAATCATGAAAGACATCACACATTACCTGCATGAGATAACTGTGAATTGATTCAACAACATCTTCACATGATCTGTAAGCATGAAAGCCACAATATTATTAGCCACTGTATAAATGAAAAAAATTTCATCCAAATAGTCAGACTGGACAAAAATAACAATATTTTTAGAAGCAGACAGAGCATATCATACCCTCCTGACAAAATTTGAGTCAAGCAAAAATCACCCAATTCTTTAGCTAATAAGCTCCAATCCCGGCGGACAATATCAAGACCTTTACGTTCAATAACCTGCAACACAGATTAATCCCACTGGAATGCTCTTCCCAATATGTTTGGTAATTCAAAAGAGTAAGTAGAATATACCTCATATGGAGTATCATCGTTGAACTGCACTTTAACAGCTGCATATTTCTTTTTCTTAAGTAGTAGCATCCTCTTGTACAAACCATCAAGATCAATTTCCAAGCACCTATATTTCTTATTGACCTAATGACAAATCAGATGAAGAATCACATCATAAGAAAATTATTAAAAAAATAGAAAGGAAAACAACCATGTATACGCGCCAAAATTATTCATCTGTGGCAAACAATGCTAACCACATGGTAAGACCTCATAGCAGTACGGTCCAACTTCAGATCCCCCAAGCAAACTCACCACCAACGAGAATCACAAACATTTGAAACTTTAAAATAAAGACTTTTGAGTTGTAGAGGAGAAAAATATTATCATTAGTTTGTTTAAGGACTGAAAGCTGGTTCTAGATCTAGTATAGCATGTTGAACAAGATTAGAGCAGAGGAAAGGTGATGGGAACCTCAATCCCGTAGTTCATTATCTCACAATTAATAGTTAAATCTCACCTCTTGAATAACTTTTGAAGCCATTGCTTTTGCTTTTGCAATATCATCTAGACCACTGTATATCATTATTGAATCAGTATCACCATATATGACCTATAAAGTAGAAAGCAGTACAACAGTCAAGAGCTGATAGATCACCTATAAAGTAAAAACCTAAAGGATGTATGACAGTTAAGATCCAATATTATAATTCATGCAGAAATGAAATCCCTACATTACTTCAAGAATTAATACAGTAGAAATAACCTCTAAGTTCAAGTTATTCTGAACAAGATCAACAGTACTCTGCAGTATCTCCCTTCCCTGCACAATCATTGGACAGTCAAATAAAAATGTATTAGGCTTGACATATATGAGGGGATGGTCACCACCGGTAAAGCTAACATGACATATTTCCTTACTTGTAGGGTTATAAGTTCGGCAATTGGCTTTGCATAAAATCTTGAATTGGAAAATCCTAGGCATCCATACATACTGCAATACACCAACACCATAGAATTTTACATTCCAAAGGATTAGATACCAATGTTGGGCACTCAGGATGAGCATATAGAAACAAACCTGTTTGCAGTAAGCTTCAATGCTTGCTGCTGAATGTCCAGTTGCTGCACTTTAAGACCAGATGCTTTCTTCATCCACTTTTTTACCAATCTCCTCCTTTCAACCAGATTTTTCAACAGCTAGCCCAACAAACAAACAAAATTAATAATGTGCATGTATACATCTAATCAATCCAGAATGTTGGTGGGGGAAAAAAAAGATAAGCATTGTAACAAATGATTCACTTAAAGTAAGTGTTAATGCATTGATAAATTCACATAAAGAGCACACATGCAACTTTGAAAGGTGAATCTTGATTGTCCATTCTTAATCAAAAGTTGGCACAATATATGGTAAGTTTGGCTAGATAAGATTTTTTTCTCTTTTCTTTTTTTTCGTAGTCGGGCTTTCAAATGACTATTTGGATTACTAAAACAAGGATATTTTAAAAGATTAACTTTTGGGTATAGTTTACGCCCAAAAGTGCAGATTTTGTGGAATTTCTAAAAGCCTTGTCTCCCATCTCTCCAATTCCAAACACAACCATAAAAGCTAGATTTGACTTGGAATAATTTTCATTTTTTTTCCAGTCTGTTTAGATGGGATTACTGTTGCTAGTACTTTAAAATGCAAGAACAGATTTTTTAATAGATAAAACTCTGGTGGCATTCTTACCTCCGGCAAGACCCCAGTTTCTAGACTGGATGGTAAACGGGAAAATGATGCACCTTGAGATCTTTCAACAGTGGTAAAGCATATATTATATTCCTGTATTCAATTCAGCTCAGTAGATGACAGGATAGAAGAAGCTATCATAAATTAGAATAAGAGCAAAACTGACAAACAAATAAAATAGAAAATTTTGTTGATAGAATGAAAGTGATGCTAAAACAAAGCATTTTCTGAATAAATTATATATATAAACCTGAATGATAGAAGGATAAAGACTATTGAAGTCCAGAAGTAGTATATATTTGTCATATAGTCCCTTCTTTGGCTCTAATACCAGACCTCCAGCATAAGAAGGAGCCTTTTTGCTTTTCTTATTATCAGTATCGGCAGCATCATTATCATAGTTTGCCTCGTTACCATCTGCTTCTTCTAAGTTGCTATCCTCAACACCATGAGCTACTTTGCGTTTCGTCAATGTTGTTTCTTTTGCATAGTTTGGAATTTTGTCTGGCACCATATATTTCTTTGCATGGAAAGCATGCAACAAAAGAAACTCCACTCTCTGTGCCCGAGCACCCTGAAATAGCAAGCATTAGCTGTATGCCTATGGCTGCTAGATCATGTCCAACATCAAATTAAACAGGGTACCCAAAAAAAGGACAGCTAACCTGAAGAGTTTTCCCCCACAGATTACCACTAATATTAGTCAGCTGGCGGGTGAGAGGAAGAACACTCAAATGAAACATGAGTTCCATGGACAACCATGCATCCGTTTCACTACATTCAATCTGAAGAAATCACATATACCATGAAAACCAGCATAAGCAAATGCACTGTTATCATGTACAATCAATCAAACATCAAAACAGAATGGAAAAAACCAATACTTAAGTATTGCAAGAGAAGTTGAGGAGGTAAATATGCTTAACAACTCAAGATTATAAAATCACCAAATTCTTCACCATTTTAGTCCTTCAATATTCGTAGTAGAGATCAATACCCACCTCTATAACCCTCAGAAGCTTACATAGTTATCCCACTAGCATTATCAAGCTCAAGCAACTGCTAATTAAAAACACACGGTACAGAAAACAAGTACTAACATGAAAAACCATGTCATATTACAACATTGATGCAAGGGTAGCCTGTGACCTGTGTAGTAATTATAAATCAGAATTCAAACACTTTTCCACAACAGTTTAACATTTATCATAAGAAAAGGAGAAAAACACTCCACTCTTTAACTTTCATAATAAGCAATCCAAAGTTCAAATAGTTCTCCACAAGATCAACAAATATGGATTAAACATTGACACCTACAAGCTCAATTAGGGATTCAGCTGATTGGAACTTCTTTGGAACATCATGTGGAGCAACTTCCTTCCTAAACTTCTTCAGCTGCGTTTTTGTGAGTTCAGTTAATGAATAACTGACCTGGAAGAACCAATGTAGGAAAGTGAGTTAGTTAGAAATAAATACAAGATTTCCTGCTTGGCATGATTTCTCCACAATTATTTACCTCTTTGAGCAGATCACGGGAACACAAGAATGTATCACAAAGAAGCCGGCCAGACATACAAGACATGACAGCAGGACGAGCTCCAGAACCAAATGCCTTGCTTCCTCTATCAAGCCTAGGCAATGCAGAACGCTTGAGGCGGCCTAGTTTAGACCACATGTTGCTTGGTACTTTGCAAGCCTACATTTGTTTTTTGGAGAGGTAAAGATATTTAAGGTTCATGGTTCATAAATCATAATGGACTTTTGAGGGTACAAAAATATAAAATAACACGAACTTATAAAAAATGGGTAATTCATGGACAATAGCATCCACTTTGCTGCAGGTGAGATGAAAATAAAATCAGGAAATAGTAATTGGAACTTCAGGATAAAGTTTGAAGGTATTAGAAAGCTAGATTTTATTTAAAAAAATTACAAGTTAAAAGAAAAGGGAGAAGGTATATCGCTTTTCTTAAGGCATAATAAATGGTCAAAAGATTTAACAAACTTTTTCTAGTTTGTGTATATATGAATATGAATTCTAATCCTTCGTCGAATCTTGTTTGAAGCTACATTTTCATCCAGCCATCTTTACAGTTATCCTTCATCAACTCATACCCTTTTGTCATGTAGTTTTGTACAATTTTTCACCTTAATGTTTAAACAGTATCTAAAATCATATTATCTAATTACCTCTTATCCAGTTATCATACATTAAACTAAAAAAAGGACATTAGGAAAGGCTATGAACAGAAGCCCAAAATTAAATTAAAATTACAATTCAAAAAATTGAGAAGCTAAAACTCCTACCTGGGATCTATGGAGGAGTACCTCCAGGTCAAATCCAGATATATTATGCCCAACAAGAACATCGCTATCCAACTTGTGTAATTCTGTCATCAGGCGATTCAGCAAAGCTCTTTCACTGCAAACAAAGATATTATATAGGTCATCCTCTAATAAAGGCAAATACTTTTCAAGATACCTTTCACATTTCCTGGAGAACTGATACAGAAAATCAAAGGATAACACCAGAATCCAGATCATGCATATAAGTAAACATTCAAAGTAACAATCTGTCTTTTAAAGTTTCACCTGCTTTCAACACACAGAACATTTGACCCAGCTTTTGAGTTTCTCTCTGTAACCTCCTTGCTGAACCCCAGTGGAAATATATTCCCATCAATTTTACGAATGACAGTAAAATGGGTAAGCATTCCAGGTCTCTTCCATTCTGAAGCCAACATAGGTGTGTCAATCTAAAAAGCCAAACAGAAGTTATTGCTGATTAATAATTATTTCATCACAGAAAATCAAGCATTGGTGTAGAAAATAGATTTGCATACACCATACACAGATAGATGCACTGTACTTAACTATCAAGACAATGATCCCAAACTAAAGGGAAAAAAGAAAAGAGAAAAAAAAAAAAAAACACACCCACACACTCTCTCTCTCTTTAAAATACCTTAACCATATTGCAGCAGACTATAGATGCAGATACAATCTCATTTACGTTCTGTTTTTCATTTATGGTTGTTTTCAAATTTATTGCTGTGACAACCACAGGAGGAATCTCAAAACTGATTTTTGATGAAGTTGAAACCCTGATGTCTTTAGGGGAGTCAACAATCACTTCAAATTTGCACCAGCTAACCTGCAAGCAGAAGCACGTTTATAAGATTAAAAAAGGTGTCCTATATGAAGATCAAAATACACTACTTGTAGTGGATGCACAACTTACAAATCTTTCCCTCTCAGAAGTTGGGCAGTTTGAAAAGTTCGAAACCTGTAGCCACGAGGGTCCCTTAATCTTTCTTTTAACCAGAAAAAGCTCCAGAGCACTGCACATAAGGAAACAATTACCTTGCTAAAACTAAATAATTGTCCAGTATATGGACATTATTAACATTACACTCCCTCCATCCCACATATATAACCAAAAATTTGTCCATCAATATTTGTCACTTGATTAGATTAAGGATGTTTTATATCCTTTTCCACTTAGACCCCCTATTAGAACACCTAATATGTGTGCTAAGCATTTAACTGAGTTAGGGAAAAGAAAATATTCAAATATTAATTCAGTCTGAGCCATTTTCAAATGTGTTTTAGTCAAAGCTTACTTATATTTACAGATGGAGTAATGATTAAGATATTCTAGGGCCAAAAGAGTATTTAAAACCCTAAGCAGCACACCAGCCCAGTATAAAAGGACTGCTTTTCTCCAGGAACCTAGCCTGTTCAAAGTATAGACTCTAGTCAACAAAGTTCTTGGTTTCTAAAAGTAATGCAGCCAGCTATTGCAACTGCTTTCAGAGATCTGGGAAAGTGTTTGAAATACCTATTGAGAAATGTCAGTTCATCTTCACAAAAAGAAATCTGCAATACTACCAGATTAAGTTCCCAAGTATTTACAGAGGAAAGGTTTTAAGAGCTAGAGTATACTGAACCAAAATGCTTCTACTTAACCACACTGCTGCAATGTTAAAAAGCTTTTAAGTAAACATAATGCTATATCAAAATAGTTACTCCAGAAATTGGTTTGGGCTTTTGCTTTTCAGAAAGAGACTCATTTTCTCACTATATTGAAAACAAAATACATGTAGTCAGTGAACAGAGAGTGAGTGTGTGTTGTGTGTGTGTGTGTGTGTGAGAGAGAGAGAGAGGGAGAGAAAGGGGGAGGAATACCTGTAATGAGTTCCTAAAAGACCAGAGAAACTTTCTCCTTTCAGGTCCGCAGGAAGTACTTGATCCTAGACCAATTTTACAAAAAGAAATAACATAAATCGGTTAAAATAGTATTTAGCTTAACTCACACATAAATAACTAGGCTTTTTGCAAACCAGTGCATTGAACGCCTAAATTCTTCACATCTCTATGACCAATACACTAGTTTGAATCCTTACGGTCTAATATGTACCTTGAATGGATAACTGATTTTAAGCACATAACTTTCACCAGAAGGAATTTCGATCCTTTCAAATGCATACTTCCTCTGCAAATAGGAGCAGGAAATCAGAATAAACCCAACAAAATAATCATTTACAACAAAATGATCACATTGACCAAAAATTTGTTTACATAAGAATGTGTTGATCAGCAAACCTTAACAGGAGCCATACTAAAGCATGAAACATTCAAGTTCAGAAGATGTTTTGCTAACTCGTTCTTTAAACCAGATACTGCATCCTAAAATTTAAAAAAAATAAATAAAAAATGACAAGAATGCATTAGCTCTCTGCTGAAAGAATAAATAAGGATAAAAGTCAATATAAATAAAAATACAAATTTATGCCAAAGATCGATAAAAGATAAACTTACTTGCAGCTTTTTATGGAAATCTGCAGATTTTTTAGCATCTTTCTCAAGTTTCACCATTTCATCAGTAAGATGTATAGGGTGACTTGGAATGGCATAGACACATCTTTGCATGTTCTTCACAACAACACAACAACTCTGATACGAATTCCCGGCTTTAACCTAATTCTCAATAAAAATGCAAACAGTCAATATTATCTTCTCCATTCACCACCACACAGTTAACAGAAATGAAGTCGAATGACCAACAGCTGTGTCTATCTGACTTTTACATACAGCGCAGCTTTCCTTTACTCAAATAAATAAGCAAATAAACACACAAGCTTCACACTGTGACTTAACAGTTAGCGTGTTGAGGCTACCTTGTGACAGAAAAACAATGGTAAATGGAATAATATGCAACTACGTCAATTGCAAACGAAATATTTGAAACTACACATTGGGACAGTTAAGCTGTAAGAATACAGTAAATCAGTAACCTATGTTAGCAATTCAAATAAAAATTACCTTCCCAAATAAATAAAGTGTTCCCCTGTTCGCTCCATTAAACTCCTCATAGGCATCCAGTATGTAGAAAGGTAGCGAACCATCTTCCTCCAGATTGAACTCCGAGTGTTCTTCCTTATGCAAAGCCTCTCTCAATGCTTTCGAATCCCCAACATTTGCATTCGCTGCACCACCATTCCTCACTGCTTGCCAACCCGCAGTAGCACTCAACGCAGGGTCCTCTTTTTCTTCCTTAAGCTTTGCATTCAAAGTAAACAACTCCTTTTTCACAGCAACAGGTTTTTCCTCTGCCTTAGAGTCCTTCACAACTTCCTCCTTACAAACATTAACATTACTCGGAACTTGCTCAATTGATGCATCACCATTCTCAGAACTACAAATTTTCTCATTATCCGAGCATTCAATTGAAAGCTCGTTTTCTTTAACTGCCTCGCATTTCTTCTGCTCTGAACCTAAATCACTGACGTCATTGCTAACAACTCTAACGGACTCAACATCACAATTTACAGCAGTGTCGAGCAACGAAGAACCTCTCATCAAATCAGATGCTCCAACAATTGACGAATTGCTAACGAAATCGCGATTAATCCGCAGAGCATCGTTTGTAGCAGAGGATGAATTTGAATTCGAATTGGGAATGGCTTTCGGATGGATTCTTCTCCGCCGTTCCCTATCGGTCTCGTCGGCTGCAAACTCCGCCAGAACATCGTCAACGATGCTGTCGGGGGCCTTGTCGTCCCTGCTCTTCTTGAACAGCGATGAGGTGAACATCGAGGATAGCCGCTGGGCGCCAACAGCGGCGGCGGAAAGTGCAGCCGATGTGCGTTTCTGGTTGGGATTATGTTCTTTCTTTTCAAGCTTCTTCCGCTTTGGCCTGGCTTCATTTTCGGCGCCATCGGATTCGTCAGAGGAGAGAGAGACGCCTTCCTTAGACCAGTCCTCTTCCTCCCCCTCATCGCCGTAGCCAAGGCCATCGTCGTCAACGATGAAGGCACGGGCCTGCTCGCGGCGCTTGGCGACAAGGGCGTTGTACTCTTCTTCCTCGACAGTATCGTAGATAGGGTTTTCGAGCCTGATCTGGGGCCCGCCGCGGACACGGGCTTTGAGACGCTCTAGGGCCTCGCTGCGGGCGGAGGAAGCGGGACCTCTGGTCCTTCTCCTACCGGCGGCGGTAGTTGCAGCAGCTTCTTCGTCTGACATTGTTTATTCTTTCTCTCTCTCTACTTTTCTGAGACTATGAGAGTGAGAGTGAGAGTGAGAGTGAGCGTGTGAGAGAAATGAGTTAGAAGAGTGCTGAGGTGCGGTTTAGGGATTTTCAAGAAAAATCGCGGGAAACTTTGATGGCTTTGGCGCGCTTACTATGCCACTCAAGGTAATTGTTTCTCTTTTTTGGCTGAGGTTTTTTTGGGCTTAGGAAAAAATAGTTACCCAATTAAAGAAAAGAATGTTAACCCTAATACCCACTTTTGTGGCCCAAGTCCCAACCCTGCAAGGCACTAATCCTTCAGTACTAACATCAACAGAGACCCTTCTCAAAATCCAGCGTCTTTGGGCCTCATTCCTATTTTCTAATGTGTTTTAACTTTAAGAACCAAAAAAAATAATAGGAGCTAAGGCAATGGCTTAGTGGAAGAATTGTTGACTTCCTAGAGAGCTGACAGGGGTTTGAGACCTGGTTAAAATCAGGAAGTGGATAGTGCGTGAGTGTGTGTTGCAGAAAAAAAAAATTAAAAAAGAACCAAAAGAATGAATAAATAAATAATAAACTTCTTTAACTCATTATATGTTTAAAGGTAAAATCAATTATGTTTTGGAGTATATTCAAGCTGGGCAAGAAGTTTAGGGTTAAACCATCCAAATACAACATAAAATCGATGTGGTTAATGTGTCGGTGAGTGTCGAGGGACATGAACACATTTATATATCTTACTAGTAATTAAGATTTTCCCTTCTGTTAAAAGACAAATCACTCTACTTGTATTTTTTTAATATAGAAAAAAACGACAATTCGATTGGGCATTAATTATTGATAATGATTTCAACGCTTTGAAGAAAGCGCATTCCCCTTTCCAAAAAGGAGCATTAGGAAGGGTATATTTAAAAGCCACTAGCCCCATTCCTATAGTCTTTAACCAGAAAAAGAATTCTTGTATGACGATGACTATGGTAAATACAAAAAGCAAAGCTCAAAGGCAAGCAGGTCCCGCCCCACCCATAGAACTAAAATTAATTAACGTTAGTATAGAGTAATAAATCAAGTAGTAGAATTGTAATCTAAAGAAATGGAGCAGGAAGCAATAGTTACCACTTGGAGAAGGTGGGGATGAGACAGGCAGAAACTCAGAATTCATTACATACTCTGTCCCCATCTCTCTCATTGAGGTCCCACCATGCCAGCTGCTCTTACCTCCATCACTCTCTTTCTCTCTTTCTACTACAAACGCCACCCCTCTCCCCTACCTCAGTATCCCATTCTTCTTCTTCTTCTTCTGCAGCAGCAGCATACAACTACAACTTCATGTAGTAACTACCACGTACCAACCACCTACCTTAAACTCTGCAAATAATGCCGGATCATTATTCAAGTGGTGGTGCCACAATGAACGACCAGCTCTCCAACCCAACCTCCATCTTCGGCCTACGCCTCTGGGTTGTTCTTGGCGTCTGCGTTGGCGCCTCCATTGTCCTCCTCTTATTCCTCATCTCCATTTGCCTCGCTTCCAAGCGCTCCAAGAAAACCACCACTATCACCACCACCACCACCACTACCACCACTTCATCTTCAATCCCTGTCCCTGATGTATCCAAGGAGATCCAAGAGATCAGAGTACTTGACCCCAATCCATTACCCGACCCTATTCCCGAACCGGAACCGGACGAAGAGAACCCCTCCGTGGTCTACAACAGAATCCAGTTTGAGATTGGGAAGAACCATAGAATCTCTTACCCTACTGAACAACGACCTTTCCTAAGGTCTTCTTCCCGTGAAGGCAGTGGTGAGGTTCCTACCGTGATCCCTGAGGTTTCTCACTTGGGTTGGGGCCACTGGTACACCCTCAGGGAGCTTGAGGATTCCACCAATGGGTTTGCGCCGGAGAATGTCATTGGCGAAGGTGGCTATGGAATTGTTTACCATGGTGTCTTGAAGGACAACACAAACGTTGCCGTTAAGAATTTGCTCAACAACAGGTAAAGTCAATCAACATCTTTTCCTTCTATTTATTACTCAAATTAATGCTAAAAGTTTAATATAATAGCAGGGGACAAGCAGAGAGAGAGTTTAAGGTTGAAGTGGAAGCTATAGGAAGAGTTCGGCACAAGAATCTAGTGAGGTTGCTCGGTTATTGTGCTGAAGGAGCACACAGGTAATATATAATGAAGGTTCTTTCTTTCTCAGTTTTCGGTGTGTAAAAATATTCATTCATGTTGAAATATACAGAATGCTTGTGTATGAGTACGTTGACAATGGTAACTTGGAGCAGTGGCTGCACGGTGATGTTGGGTCTTGCAGCCCTCTAACTTGGGAAATTCGAATGAACATTATCCTTGGAACTGCAAAAGGGTAATTGAACCAAGAAAATTGACTTTTCACCTCCTCTCTTCTGGATTACTTTCCAATTTTCTTTTCTTTCCATAACTGTTAGTATTTTTTTTTTTTTTGGAATAGATTAACTTATCTTCATGAGGGGCTGGAACCAAAAGTTGTTCACCGTGATATTAAATCAAGCAATATCTTGATCGATAAGCAGTGGAATTCCAAGGTTTCAGATTTTGGCCTTGCCAAGCTCCTTGGCTCTCAGAGCAGCTATGTCACCACCCGTGTCATGGGTACATTTGGGTTTGTGCATTCTACTCTCCCCTGTTTCATTTGGCTCTGTTTGGTAATTGACACATGATAGAAATTCAGATATTTGTTAAAGAGATATAATCTTATTTTGAGAATGAGACAAATACAATAATAGACAACTTGTTCTTTGTCTTCAATGTTTTAGTATTTGTGTATTCTCAGCTCCCTTTTTTGGCAGATATGTAGCTCCTGAATATGCAAGTACTGGCATGTTGAATGAACGAAGCGATGTGTATAGTTTTGGAATTCTTATCATGGAAGTAATCACAGGGAGGAACCCGGTTGATTATAGCCGTCCGCCGGAAGAGGTTTCGATCTGTTTCGCTATTGTGAACATTTCTTTCGGTTATTGCCCTTTACACAAGCAGCTGAAAAGTGTAAACTCTTGATTTTCAGGTGAATTTAGTTGATTGGCTCAAGAAGATGGTTAGTAACAGAAATCCAGAGGGAGTATTGGATCCTAAGCTTCCTGAGAAACCAACATTAAGGGCACTAAAAAGAGTCCTTCTTGTAGCTCTACGCTGCACAGACCCTAATGCACAAAAACGTCCTAAAATGGGGCATGTTATACACATGCTTGAGACTGAAGATTCCCTTAATTACAAAGAGGTAAGAAAATAATCATTCCCTTTACATATTAGTTTCTAGGTGAAAACTCGCTTTCAATTGTTTTCGTGTGAAGTTGATAGTTAAAAATCGTTAAATGATAATTTAGTCAAACATATCAAATCTTTATCAACTTCACATTTACGTGCGAGTGTCCACTAAGTTTTTATTCTCGTAATGCGATTTATGTTATGATAATGTGTAGTAGTATATAGTTGATGTTTGAATCTTTGTTATGAATGTGTATTAAGAACAAGACACCATGGATTAGAATTTAGATATTTCAACAATATTACTTTCTAGTTTCTACTATCTTAACTTCTCTTTCTTGTTGGATCTAGTTTCATAAAGTACTATTCTTCCAACCATGCTTTAATCATGCATGCTAATTAGTAATTACTAAGTGGACCACACCAAACTTTGATAAATAAAAGCCACATTTTTTACTGATTGAACAAGCACCCTCTTGTTCCAGGACCGGAGAGCTAGAAGGGATGCAGATCAGTCACCTAACCATAGAGCAGAGGATGGATTAAAAGTGAATGCAAATGTATCAGATGGTGACTGTAACAATGAAAATGGCACGTGTGGCCATGAGACAACAAAAAGCCACCAACTAGAAGAGCAATAAATTAGGAGAAATGTTTGAGCAACTCATTTTTCTTGTAATCATTATATACTCATATTCCTCATTACAGCAAGATGCAGTTTGGATTTCACCAAAGGTGGAAACTACAATTCATCCTATGCTAATGAACTAACGAGTATTATGTGGTTAGTATAGTACAAAACTCCACAGTGAATATAAGAAAAGTGAGTTACATTTTCACCCCTCATAAATTTGCAGTGCTGTCTCTTTAATGACCAGATAGCCTGTGGTACCCTCATTTAATATACAAGCTGTCAAGGTCTAATGCCAAAGCTATATGTTCCGATGAGGACCTGGCATACCTATATTATACCATGTCATTCATTGTGCTTGATCCTTCTATATACTCACAAAATCCCCAAAAAAAGAGCAATATTTGCCAGCTTTCTCTCTGTCCTGGGTCCTTCTCCTTTTTCCTCTCAGGGATGATTGTGTAGCTTGAGGTTGGTCATGTAAAGATTGGCCATATTGTTCAATTCATCCAATAAAAAGGAATTTTTGCACATTTAAAAGGGAAATATAATTGTGTGTTCTAAACTAATGTTTGTTGCAAAATTATCCTTTTTTATGTAAATCAATTTTAAGTTTTATACGTAATATACCATGTATCCTTTAATTTAATAGCATGATTTGACCATGGATTGCATTTCTAAATCGTTGCACTTTAGTTTACATATATATATATAAAGAGAAGGCAATTAAAAGTTTTTTTTAATTTAAATGCGAAAAAAAATCTCCAAAGAATCTGTGTCTTTCCAGTGGTTTGATCTTCTTCCGCAGTCACTTGGTTGTTAGACACATTTGGTTAAAGGCTCACACTTATGTACTCTCTTTTTTGGACCATTAGCATGCACATCAGTAGTGAGATACAGCACATACACATCAAGTAGGTGGCATGAATTGTTTTTTTGTTTTTCGGCCTTCAGTGTAACGTCGGTGGTGGTCCATTAGACCCTCTCTTCATTGATGGGAAAGCTTTTGTTGACTTAGGTAGACATTGATAATGATAAATGATGAATCGTGAATTCCAATCACCCAGTAAATTTGGTGTTTTGGGAGGAAAAACATAATATCTAGAGAGTCAAAACGCAAATTCAAGTATGTGCATCCATTCCAAACACACAAAGTTAATGGGTGGATCACAACCGACTGAACCGAGACCTAGAATCATATAAAACTCCAAGGCCAGTTGTCTGTAAAGCATCTCATATGTGGCACCTAGAGTTCAGAGGTTTTGTCCTATGCATAATTGGAAGCCCCACATTTGATGCATTTTGGATTTGGCAAAGTTTCATCTAATCTGAACTTCCGTGATCATATAAGGGACATATAAACCTACTTAAAAAATTTAGATAATACAAAGTGGATAAAGTATTTTTTTTTTAAGCCAAAAAAAATTCAAAAAATTTATATATGAATATAGTTTTGGTGTAATGCCCCAAACGAGACTTGTAGTTGTAGGTGAAATGTAAGAAATCTCTTTTTTTTTTTTTTTAGCTTTTTCGCAATCTGAAAAAAAAAAATGACTTTCACTTCAGTCTTGTGAGAAATCTTTTTACTTTTTTATTTTTTGCAGTTTACAAGAAGTATTCTTTATAGATTAAAGTGATGGATTTTATTTTTTGCAACAAGTATAATTACTCGTGCCATGCACGTGATAAGATTGAAATTATAATTTTAAATTATTTTATTAAAATTAATTTAAATTATAATAATTTGATTAAAAAAGGTAACATGTTATGTATTTTTTTTTTAAATTTAGTGTTAATTGGATTAACTCTAAAATAGTTATTAATGGATTTGAATAATCTACTTTTTTCAATAAATCAAACATATATATTGAATGTGATCATAAATAATATAATAATAGTTAAATCCATCAATAAATATATTAGTTATTATCAAACTATAAAACAAATAAACACATATGATCATTTCATTTATTTGACAATATAATTTTGAAGGAGAAAAAACCCTAGCAGAGAAAGAGTACGTACTCCGTACTCAAAGAGAATGAGAGAAGGAGAGAGCGGGAGAGAGCGTTTGAGGGTGAAACACGGTGAAGAAGATGGCCATGCCATCGAAAGAGATAAGGGGGAGAGTATGGGAGGGTTTGCATCAGGTGTGAAGGAGGGATCAAGTAAGGGCGACCTTAGTTCCAGGTGACTTCCAAGATTTCGTTCCGTGACAAGGTTATTGGTTCTACGGTAGCCACAGGGATAAATCGGACTGAAGCTCTAGATGAGGATTCCATGGCAGTGGTCACTGGAAAACAAGGAGATCCTATGCCTCCAAGAATTTGCTTCTCCGAAGAGGCTAGGAACATCCTTTCTGAACCATACAAGGAAGCAATTGTGATCAAGGTTCTTGGAAAAAACCTTAGTTACACGGCCATGTTTCACAAATTGAAAGGGGTATGGAGGATCACCGGTGGATATGAAATCTTGGATGTGGGTTTTGGGTACTTCCTCGTTAAATTTGATCGCATGGACGATCGAGAGAAGGTTTTACTAGGGGGCCATGGATGATCTTCGGTCACTATATTGCGGTCAAGCCATGGACACCGGATTTTAAACCTTGTGAGGACACTTTCGGGGAGACTATGGTTTGGATTCGAATCTCTGGTTTGAGCATATGGTACTATCAGGATAAAGCCATGATGAGAATCGCTTCTGCTGTGGGAAGACCAGTCAAGGTGGATCTGGCTACTAAGTTGGCGGAAAGGAGAAAATTTGCTCGGGCTTGCGTGCAAATTAATCTTGGTTTGCCGGTGGTCCGGAGTGTGATTGTCGATGAGTTTGAATATAAGGTGGAGTATGAATGCTTACACCTTATTTGTGACAAGTGCAATTGTTTCGGGCATCCAGCAACTGACTGCAGAATGACCCCAATAGATTCGGAAAGGGTGGATCGAAAGGAAACATCAGTGACCGAGACGGCAGCCCGGATGGTGCAGCCACAGGAAGCTTCAAAAGAGAAAATTTTTGAATTTGGATGCAATCCCAAAGAGTCAGTGATAGTTGCAGAAATTGGGGAGGAATTAGATGATACGTTGCATGGGAAGGAAGTGGGGTCCCAACATTTGGAAAATGAGGCTGGCTGGACCAAAGTCAGCAGTAAAAGGAGAGGAAAATTGAGTCAATCAAACAAAGCCCAACAAACATCTAAAGATAAAATACCGGTGCGCTCAAATCAGAAATTGGACCAGAACTGTGACTTTGGGCTACGTATGAGATGAGCCGAATCAGGGGTGAAGACTGGGTCGGTTAGCGGATCTAAGGCACGCATGGCATCTTCCAAACAGCAAGGGGTGAAGGGCAAATCTGTCTCCGTTGCGGTGCCGACTTTCACTGCCATTATCAAAAACGGACACAAGAGGTTGCGCCCTTCTTCTTTGCAGAATTCGCCGTCGACTCCAGACTGCCTTGGCGACACCAGCAAGCAGCAAATCGGCAAATTGGAAGGGTCAGTGGAGGGACACAGACAAACCGGGCAACAACTGGACAAGGACAAGCAAGGCTCAGGGGGATATGATGGTGGATCTTCATCATCTCGTTAGGGACTTCAGCTGAGGTTGGTCCTTTTTACAATACAAATTGTTTTATGAATTATTTAGATTTAAGCTTTCTATTTTGGAATATTAGAGGTGCCTCTAATAAATTGGCCCGGGTTCATAGTAAGGAGTTAGCGAATAAATTTCATCCTACTTTTTTCATTCTGTTTGAAACCCATATTGCTTTCGAGAGGATGAAATCTTTTTGGAATAATCTAGGTTACCAGGGTGTTGGTATTGTTGAGGCTAATGGTCATAGTGGAGGTATCTGGGTTCTATGTTCTAATTCAAATATTTCTGTGAGAGTATTGGATGTAGTTGATCAATATATCAGTTTTGAAATCACTATGGGCAATACATCTAGTTACTGTAGTGCGGTGTATGCTAATCCGCATATACATCGGCGTAAAGAACTGTGGGGTGACTTGACAAGGATTGCTAATATGATCTACGGACCTTAGATTGTGTTAGGGGACTTTAATGATGTTTTGTTGCAAAGTGAAGTTAGAGGGGGGCAATTTAGACTTGCCAGAGCAGAACAATTTGCGGAAACATTGGAGGATTGTGGGCTGTTTGATATGGGGGCTATTGGGAGAAGATTCACTTGGTACAGGAAGGTGAAAGGTGGGGTGCAGGTGGCCAAGAAGCTTGATAGAGCAGTCATCAACCAGGACTGGCAACTAATGTTTCCGGAGGCTTATACTGAGGTGCTGGCGCGCCTTCACTCTGATCATTGCCCATTATTCACTAGTGCAAGATGGCAAAGAGGGCTACCAAGGGCCATCGTCCGTTCAGATTCCAGGCTGCGTGGATGACTCATCCTCTTTTTAGGAATGTTGTTGATACAGCTTGGAATAGAGGAGCTCCGGATGTAGTCAAATGTTTGTTGGAGGTTCAAAAAGATGCAACTAACTTCAATAAAAAGGTTTTTGGCAATATTTTTGTTAAGAAAAGGGAGTTGGAGAGGCTTTTGAATGACGTTCAGATTACTCTGGAAAGTCGGGAGGATCAACAGCTTAGGATCAAAGAGCAAGTTTTGCATCAGGAACTGAATGATGTCCTTCTTCAAGAAGAGTTGTTGTGGTATCAAAAATCTAGAGAACAATGGGTGAGATGTGGAGACAGAAATACAAAATTTTTTCATCTACAGACAGTTATCAGGAGAAAGAGGAACAAAATTCATGGGTTATTTTTGGAGGATGGGTCTTGGGCCACGGAGACTACGACTATAGAAATGGCAGCAAATTCTTTCTTTCAAAAGCTCTTTTCTAAAAGGGAGGATATTGACCTGGACGCCATGGGGCCTTTTCCTTGCCCGTCTCTTAGTACTGAGGCTTGTCAAAAGTTAGTGGAACCGGTGACGTCTGAAGAGGTTTAAAGAGCTGTGATGACCATGAGTTCATTTAAAGCCCCAGGGCCAGATGGATTTCAAGCAATTTTCTACAAAGAGTTCTGGGACTCTCTTAGCAACGATGTGTGTAGACTGGTCAAGCGAGCCTTTGAGGGTGAGCCATTGAATGCGGCTATTTTCGATACTCTCATTGTTCTAATTCCTAAAGTGGAAGTTCCCTCTTCCTTACGGGAGTTTCGGCCTATTAGCTTATGTAATGTAATTTATAAAATTGTCACAAAGGTTCTAGTTAACAGGTTCAGACCTTTTCTGTCGGAGATCATTGGTCCTTTGCAAGGAGGGTTCATTCCAGGAAGAGGAACCACAGAGAATATTATCATTGCTCAAGAGATTATGCACTTCATGAGGAACACCAAGTCTCGAAAAGGGACCATGGCATTCAAGATTGATTTGGAAAAAGCTTATGACAGGGTAGACTGGCGTTTTCTGGAAGCTACTTTGGTTCGGTTTGGGTTTCCAAAGGCTACCATTAATCTTATATTGAATTGTGTGACTTCCTCTTCGTTGGCAGTTTTGTGGAATGGGAACAGGCTCCAAAATTTCAATCCGAAGAGAGGGTTGAGGCAAGGAGATCCTATGTCTCCTTATCTATTTGTACTCTGTATGGAAATGCTTGCCTGCTTTATCTCTCATAGAGTTTCCCAAGGTTTGTGGAACCCAGTTGCGGTTTCTAGGAATGGACCACGACTCTCTCATTTGATGTTTGCAGATGATCTTTTGCTTTTCTATAAGGCATCAAAAGCTCAAGTAATAGAGGTCATGCATTGTTTGGACTTGTTTTCTAGAGCGTCAGGTTTAAAGGTAAATCTTCATAAGTCAAAGGCCCAGTGTTCCAAGAGGGTGTCGGAGAGGAGAAAAGAGGTTCTCTCAGGGGTCTCTAACATCCGGTTCAGCAATGATTTGGGTAAATACCTGGGAATTAACATCAGTCATGCCAGAGCTTCCAGGAAGACGGCTTAGGAGATTATTGAAAAAATTTCGAGAAAGCTCTCCAGTTGGAAAGGACGCCTACTGAATAAGGCAGGGAGGCTTTGTCTTGTTAAATCGGTTATGGCCTCTATCCCAGTTTATGAAATGCAAATTTCTCTTTTCCCGAAGTATGCATGTAATAAAATTGATTCCTTGATGAGACAATTCTTATGGAAAGGCCAAGCGACTAGAAAAGGGCTGCCTCTGGTCAAGTGGGAGGTCGCCATAACTCCTAAAAAGGCAGGAGGATTGGGTATTAGGGATACTTCCTGTGCTAACATGGCGCTTCTGGGAAAGTTGGTATGGGATTGTCTAAATAATAGTGTGAAGTTATGGGTGCAGGTTCTGAAGCATAAATATCTCAGGAATCAATCTGGTATGAACGGAAACAGTAGAAATTTTTCATCGGCCACCTGGAAGAACATTGTTAGTGCCTATGAGCATCTCAAGGAAGGGCTTCATTGGAATATTGGAGATGTCCACAAATCAGTTTGGTATGATGAGTGGACTCCTTTTGGTAAGCTTTGCAACCTTGTTCCTTATGTACATATTTCTGAATCAGATTTCATGGTGGCTGACTTGTGGAAAGGGGTGTCTTGGGAGGTTGATAGTCTTACCACGCCTATTCCGCATGAGATTAAGCAGTTTATTTGTGGTCTAAGATATCCTAGTTTGACTGAGTTGGAGCCACAGTGGGAGTGGTGGCCTGCAGCAACAAAAAAGTATAGTGCAAGGGAGGGTTACAGATGGTTATTAAAGAAAACATTAAATTGGAATGCCAACAGTAATTGGAACTGGTTGTGGAACACAAACATTCCAGAGAAGTTCAAATTTACTATGTGGCTTAGCTTACATGATGCTCTACCAACTAAGACCTTTCGATTCAAGCGGCATTTAACTTCTTCAGATATATGTAAGAGATGTAACAAGGCGCAGGAGACTATGGAGCATTGCCTTAGAGACTGTGAACGATCAAAGGCAATCTGATATATGTTGGATCCTAGTATCCTGGACTCGACGGCTGGTAATGCTCTTGAAGAGTGGTTTCGGAAGGCCTTGGCTAACAATGAGGCGTCCTTTGGTGCAGGGCTTTGGTGGGTATGGAGACATAGGTGCAATGACATATTCAACACTGACAACCCTTGGACAGACCATAAGGTTGTTGCCTTGGCCAGAATTACCGCCAAGGACTTACAAGTTTACAGGAATCGAAGCAATGCTTTTAGGTCTCTCCGAAATTGTCTGTGTTGGGAACCACCGGTAGGCAATAGTTTTAAAGTTAATTGTGATGCAAGCTTGTATATGGATTCAAATTTAGCGGGATTTGGGTGTATTATTAGAGATTCTAAGGGAGATTGGATCTCGGGCTGCTCTGGAAGCATTCCCCCTTGGTCTATAATCAGATGTGAATTATTTGCTGCTTGGAGGGGGCTGGTTTTAGCTTGGGATTGCGGTTTGAGGGATATTATATGTGAAACAGATTGCCTTGACATTCTGCCCATCATGCATGAGCTTACAAGTAGGTATCCATCTGAAGTAACAGATTTGGTTCACAAGATTCAGGAGCTTTTATCTCGTCCTTGGCTTGTTCACGTTGAATGGGTGTCCCGAGAAGCAAATAGAGCTGCGGATTGG
The DNA here is from genome assembly GCF_003086295.3 of Arachis hypogaea. NCBI lineage: Eukaryota > Viridiplantae > Streptophyta > Magnoliopsida > Fabales > Fabaceae > Arachis > Arachis hypogaea. The sequence goes on from NC_092050.1 coordinate 8,473,268, forward strand.
ATGGCTAAATATGGTGCCAAGAGTAACTCTAATCATGTTATTTGGTCTGAGCCTGGTGTTGATCTCCAACGAATCATCCGCTCGGATTTAGAATAGTTTTTGCTTTGTTTCTTTCCTTGTTTAGTCACCAAAAAAACTATAAAACAAATAGTCACCAAAAAAAACTATAAAACAAATTAAATATAAATGCTATTAGCACTTATAAATCTATAAAATCGCACTATTTTTGTTCGTGTGCAAGGGTTTACTTATCAAATAAACTTAAAATATGAACAAAAAATATTTATAAATTGGACCTAGCATCACTTGAAAGAATAATAGAAAATAATCAACTTACCTTATCATCCATGAGAACCATTTCTATGTAAGTCGTCTTATTCTTGTCAAATTTGGATGAGACTTTCCATAACCTTATATATTAATTTTGTTAAATAATTCTATCTATATATATATATATTATGATAGTTTTTCTTAATATATATACGTATACATAATACATAAATAATTCTATACATATACATAAGTAAAAGAATATATGAATTATATTTGATTAAACTCTATATTACCGGTTATTAAAAATATTAAAAAATATGAACAAAAAATATTTATAAAATGGACCTAACATCACTTTCACATGAAAGAATCATGGAAAATAATCAACTTACCTTACTATCCATGAGAACCATTTTTATGTAAGTCGTCTTGTTTTTGTTAAACTTGGATAGAACTTTCCATAACCTTATATATTAATTTTGTTAAATAATTATATATATATATATATTACGGTAATTTTTTTTAATATATATACATATACATAAATAATTCTATACATATACATAAATAAAAAAATATGTGAATTATATTTTGTTAAACTCTATGTTACCGGTTATTAAAAACATCTAAATCACATATATTAATTATTTTTTTGTTATAATTATTTTGTTTTATATATATAATTATTTTTTATTCTACAATCGTGCAATAATTTTTTATTTTTTATATTTATATATATTCTTCAATTCCGACTCCATTCATACGCATATTAATCGTTTTTTTTTCTGATGTTTTAATTTTTCGTTTTCCTTTTTTCACGTATCTTTCTTTTTTTTTTAAATAGTGATGTTTTAATATTTTTTTTAAATACATTTTTCTTAATAATTACATTACTAATCTGAAATATAAAATGAGAAAGAAAATAAACTTAAAAATCAGAAAAAAAAATTTATATTAAAAAATATATAAATAATATATTCAAAAAGAATAGTCGTAATATATAAATTGAGTCAACAATTTAAATTTATCTAAAATTAATTTAATCAAATACCAATATTAGAAATAAATTACTTAAATAATATTTAATCTATTTTAGTCCTTAGACACGTATAGATTAGAGTCATTCTCGTAACGACAACGAACCGAAACAACGTCGTAAGTTCGAACATTTAGAATTCGTGCAAATTCAGACCATTCCTTTGTTCTTTGAAAACCTTCTGTATCCCTGATAGAGTTGAATCGAAATTCCTTTCATGGAAAAAGAGTTACGGAGATGGCTTTGATGTGTTAGAGACCAAAATCCGGAAATCACTATTTATATTTGAGTGTCACACCCATTAAACCCGAAAAGACTAAATAAAATAGTATTTCTGGTTTTATTCTCATTTAATTCTAAATCAAAAGTAATAATGACTTATTTAATTTACCATTTATGATAATAAATGAGATGATCATTATGTAAGTCATTTAATGTAAAATAGCTTAATTTACTATTATAATTAATATATGTATTGCCCATAAATAGATTAGGAAATAATAATTTCGTAACAAAATAATGATTCAATTGGAATTACAATTTATTGATTGATAGAAATTATAATAAATTGTATGATATTTAAAAAATTAACCAAATCAATTAGTTGATATAATTAATTTATTATAATAAAATAAATTTAATGAGTTAAAAGAAATAAATCGAAAAACACCATCAGAAATATGTTACGACAGTTTTATCATTAAGTGTAGAAATTTAATTTTTACATAATAGAATAGATATTACAGATTATTATATTAAACACAAACTAAAAAAATACACTAAATAAAATAAAAGCATCAATGGTAAAATAGTTTGATAAACCCTTTCAGTACCATTATCATATTATTATTATTATTATTATTATTATTATTATTATTATTATTATTATTATCAATATGATTAAAATAATTAAAAATATTTTCGATTGATAATTGATAAGTAGTTTAATAATACATTAAATATTGATTTTATATAGTATAATTATGCATTATTACTTAAATGCTAATTATAGTATAATTATAATAAAGATATTTTATAAAATAAACTTAGAAGAGAAAATAGTGCATATATTTTGGCAGAAAAATAGAGTCATGAGGAATTGACACCTTATTTTTATTAATGGGGAGAAAATCCAATTTTAGTATATTAAGTAGATAAGTAGATTTGATATTTACTCCAATCATATTAAATAATTAATATAATTAATCAAATTAATTAATTGATATAATTAATTATAATTATACAATTCATATAAATTATAATAAATGGTGAGATTTGAATGTCTAATCAAACTAATTAATTGATATAATTAATTAATTATAATTAATTTGTTTTAACGAATTAAATGAAATAAATAAGGAAACACCTCAAGAGCATGCCACATCAATTCTATCATTAAGTGCAAAAATTCGATTTTTATATAATAGAATAAGTAGAATAGATAGATAATAAAGATATTTTCTTAAATTAGTATAATTATGCATTATTCATTAAATATTAATTATAATATAATTATAATAAAGATATTTATCTAAAATAAATTTATTTAGAGAAATATAAATTGGTTATTAACCAGTACTATTATCATATAATTATCATATTATTATTATTATGATTATAATTATCAATATAATTAAAATAATTAAAAATATTTTCGATTGATAATTGATAAGTAGTTTAATAATGCATTAAATATTGATTTTATATAACTATAATAAAGATATTTTTCTAAATTAGTATAATTATGCATTATTACTTAAATGCTAATTATAGTATAATTATAATAAAGATATTTTTATAAAATAAACTTAGAAGAGAAAATAGTGCATTCATTTTGGCAGGAAAATGGAATCATGATATGAGGAATCGACACCTCATTTCTATTAGTTGGGAAAAAACTCAGTTTTAGTATATTAAGAAAGCCGGTAATTTCTGAAAAAAAAATATCACAATATGTTATAAAATTATTCTAATAACGAAAGGCTTAAAATAAGAAAATTTAAATACATTACCAATCGTTGAAATTGCATATCTGAGTTTGTCACGAATTTAGCAAAATTGAACTTAAATTGAGGGAATTCAATCTCATTATGTGCTCCACTTCGAAGATTCTCAGGCAGACGTAAAAAGCATGGAGGGGATGGAACTTGAACTTGCCCCATAAAGTTCCGTGAAAACAATTCCTCAATAAAAAATCGAGCTCCTCCCAAAAAAGCTAACTTTAACCACATTCCATTAGATTGGTCATAATAGGTGAGTAGATCCAACCATCCTTCGGTAAAGTAGAGATTATTGCCCTTTCTTTGAAGACTTACATCCATGTAGTTGGAACCCGAATCAGTGAAGACAACTCGATGAGATATTTCATGGATGTGATGCATTGTAAAGATTGTGGCAACAGACAATCGAACTGAAACATTAGACAATAAGAATAACTTAGAGTAACAATAATTAATAAATTATCAAAAGAATAATATAATAGAATGAGTATATAAAAAACATTATAAAAAATTATAAATTGTACCTTAAAAGGATCAACTTCAATAAAAAATGAAGAATACATTCTTATTCTATGAAGTAGTAAAAAAAATATAAAATTATGAGTTGACTCTCAAATTTAGATTCATGTACCACAGAAAAATACTATATATAGACTTTAGTAAAACAAAAATAAATATGTAAATTATTTATTATTAAGGTAATTTTTTATTATATACAGTAATTTTACATCATATATTAATTTTGTTAAAATTATATAATTTTATCATATCATAATTAGAATCATTATCTTCTATCATAATTAGAGAAATCTCGGACAATAAATAAGAATATTATACCTAATATACACCGATTGAAATAGAAAGGGGATAGAGATATATTATCATGGACGGGTATAATAACTAAAAATATTTGAAATAAATATCATAAGAAGATAGAATTATAACGGGTTAAAGTAATAAAAAAATAACTTGTAGAATTATTATATGCTAATGCAAAAAATAATTTTACGTCTATTATAATTTTTTTGATTACCAGTGATAAATTATTATAATTTTAAGATGTTACTTTACCCATGTGATAATTTTAATTTTATTATTACAATTTATTATTATTATTATTATTATTATTATTGAATAATGAATAAAAATTAAAATTATATCAATATTTTTATAATTAATATAATTAAAATAACCAAAAATATTTAAAATTAATGTTCGTTATTAATATTATAAGATTTGATCATTTTATGATTAGAATCAAATATTCTTATGATGATTACCACGACCGATGCCATTATCATATCATTATCATATATCATCATCATCATTATTATTATTATTATTATTATTATTATTATTAAAATAATTAAAAATATTTTTAATTGATAATTGAAAAGTAGTTTAATAGTGCATTAAATATTGATTTGATATAATAATAATGAAAATATGTTCCTAAATTGGTATAATTATATATTAGTCATTAAATATTAATTATAATATAATTATAATAAAGATATTTTTTATAAAATAATTTAGAATAGATGAAAAATTTCATGCATTTTGGAGGAAAAACGGACTCACGAGAGATCGACACGTCACCTTTATTAGCTGGGGGAAAACCCAATTTTAGTATATTAAGTAGATATGCAAGAAGTATGCTTTTACATTCGGTTCCGTTAGGTAGACAATGAAAAATCTAAATAACGTAAGCAAGGGCTAAAAATTTGGCCTAATAAAATTAAAAAGAAAAAATACTCTACCTAAATTACCCAAATTTAGAATTTGAATCTTAATAAGTGCAATAACCCGTGCCATGCATGTGATAAGATTGAAATTATAATTTTAAATTCTTTTGTTAAGATTAATTTGAATTATAATAATTTGATTAATAAAAATGTAATATATTATATATTGTTTATTTTTTCTTAATCTAGTATTAAATGTATTAACTCTAAAATAGTTATTAATTGGTTTTAGTAATTTACTTTTTTCAATAAATCAAACATATATACTCAATGTGACCATAAATAACCTAATAATACTTAGACCTACCAACAATTTTTTATATGTTGTTTTACTGTCAAGTAAGAACATATCAAAATCAACTCAAAATAAATAATAAATTATTAGAGAATTCTAATGCACAAAATTTTCTAATAAACAATAAATAATTTAAACCCACTAAAAAATAACTCAACACTTTTCTTTGATACCTGCAAAGCATATACCTGAAATAATATTATATCAATGTTAGTATACAGTTTTACAATCATCGACCGTATTTACTATACGTGACTCTTTCTTAAAAGTTATTCTACATACGTGTGCAGTCGAAAGATAAATTACTGGACTTTATTTTATTTTTCTAAATTACTATAATTATGCATTATTCATTAAATGCTACTTGTAATATAATTGTAATATTGTAATATAATTATAATAAAGATATTTTTCTAAAATAAATTTAGAAGAAAGAATAGTGCTTTCATTTTGGAGGAAAAATGAATTCATGAGGAATTGACACTTCACTTTTATTAGTTAATAATGTATTAAATATTGATTTTATATAATTATAATAAAGATATTTTCCTAAATTAGTATAATCATGCATTATTCGTTAAATGTTAATTGTAATATAATTATAATAAAGATATTTTCTAAAATAAATTTAGAAGAGAAAATAGTGATTTCATTTTAGAGGAAAAATGAATTCATGAGAAATTGACACCTCACTTTTATTAGTTGGAGGAAAAATCCAGTTTTAGTATATTTCTCGTTATTATATATTTTTATCTAATCATATATCCATTGTTTTCTTTCCTTCGTTTCAGCATTTTGAATCTGGGTTTAACTTGTCGTAGTTCTCATTTCTCAGTTATTCTATTAGATGTAGTTGATAACTATTGAAATTCTTTGATTAACATAGAAAAAAAAAATATTATTATATGATAGAATTAATATGAGTATATTTTGTTATTAAATACATAAAGTTAATGTAAAATAAAATTACACATAAAAAAATAAAGAAAATAAAATTAAAATAGCAAAAACGATAAAAAGATGATTTTTACAATTTTGTTTTGTCATTTTATGTATAGAAGATTAGAAAATAATAAACTTTTGACTAAATTAATTTTGTATTTGTTGTATTCAAATTAAATAAGTAATAAGTTATATTATTTTAATTTATTCCTTAAATTTATATATCATAAAAATCAAATCAATATACATAATTTTAAGGGTAAAAAATTGAAATAAGCCATGGGGAGACATATATTACATGATTCAGCCAAAAGAAAAATTGATTCACCAATCAACCAATGCACAATTTAATGTAGTTCGAATCAACTCATTTCGAACTCGAATCCTATGTAATTCGAAACATGCAGCTTCGAATTACATGCAAACGTGAAACATACATAATTCGAATTGATGCAATTCGAATTACTATCATATGTGAACTAAGCATAATTCGAATTGATGCAAATCGAATTACTATCACACGTGAATTCAACATAATTTGAATTGAGCTAGTTCGAATTACTCCTAAGTGCCAAGTTCCATGTAATTCGAATGATGTTGATTCGAATTACACATTGTACAATTCGAATTAGGCTAGTTCGAATTAGTGAGGACCAGACCTGTATATATATATATATATATATATATATATATATATATATATATATATATATATATATATATATGGTGTGAACATGAGTTGCTCTCATTAGAGGGTTAAGATGGCTAGTGAGGAGAATTTTGTAGTGTTGGTTCACCACAGAGGATCGATTAAGAGAAAAACTCATTCCGGTGTGAAGTTCACTTATAAGGATCCTCTCTGTATTATCGTGAGGCCTACGATGAGCTATGATGACCTTGTTAGCTCTGTACTGCTGAAACTTGGTCTGGAAGGTGTGAAACGGGTTAAGAAGTTTTTCTATCGCATTCCAATCACGGTGCTCCAAGAGATTGTGAAGTATGATTGTTTCACGATCGGGAGTGATGAGGATTTGCAGGTCGTGTTTCATTGTCACCAGCAGTTTCCCGAAGTGAGGACACTAGAGCTGTTGGCAAAGTTGGTTGATGTGGTATCCAGCTCGGGGATTCGAACCGGAATACCACCACTTTAGCCACGGTAGCTGGTTCCAGCTCCAGACCTGCCGTTTCTTCTTCCTCAGTCCCTGCGTACGAGCCACCCGTCCAGCCTGTCGCCTCCCCTTCGTTCGCTGTTGTTCTCAATGGTAGTGTAGGCGACGAGGTCGAAACATGGGATTTTCTGCCGACCTCTTTACAGTGTGCTGCACCGGCTGGGGTTGGAGATGGATTGTTGGATGATCCAGAGGACGATGATGTCGAGTCGGATATGATTGCTGATGACAGTGGCGATGATATTGGAGCGAGTGAGCCTACAGGGGCGGGAGCAGGTTCTAGCTCTGGCACACAGCAGTACCCTCCACATTTTTCATCTTTGGACTTGGATGCGATGAGGCAGGAGGGGGTTCCTGGGCAGCCTACTGGATTTGGCGCTAGAGATACGGAAGGGTCTGCAGGTCTGACAGAGTTCCAGGTTGGTCAGCAATTTCAGGATAAAGATGAGGCCCTGTTAAGTGTGAAGACTTACAGCATCCACCAAGGGGTACAGTACAAGGTAGTGGAGTCTGACTATCGCCGGTATGTGGGCAAGTGTTCTGAGTTCGGGAATGGGTGCACATGGTTGATTCGGCTGAGTCTCCGACAGCGCAAGGGCATTTGGGAGGTCAAACGGTACAATGGTCCACATACATGTCTCGCGACCTCCATCTCCAACGACCACAGGAGTTTGGATTATCATGTGATATCGGCATTCATTATGCCAATGGTTAGGGCTGATGCATCTGTCAGCATCAAGGTGCTCCTAAGTGCCACGACCGCACACTTTGGGTTTAGGCCGACGTATAGGAGGGTCTGGTTGGCGAAACAGAAGACTGTTGCCCTTATCTATGGTGACTGGAATGAGTCGTACAACGAGCTCCCTAGGTGGGTGTTAGGAGTCCAGTTGACGATGCCTGTTACTGTTGCAATCCTTAGAACGAGCCCTGTTTGAGTTTGTGGACAGCTGGACGAGTCTCAAGCTTATATTCACAGACTGTTCTGGACGTTTCCACCGTGTATCGAGGCATTCCGTCATTGCAAGCCGCTGGTTAGTATTGACAGCACCCATCTGTATGGCAAGTATGGGGGAACGTTGCTTGTCGCCATTGCACAGGACGGGAACTACAACATACTCCCTGTTGCATTCGCACTAGTCGAGGGTGAGAATACTAAGTCCTGGTCCTTCTTTCTCTCCCACCTGCGTCAGCACGTGACACCGCAGCCGGGTCTGCTGGTTATATCGGACAGGCATAATGGCATCAAGGCCGCGCTTGAGGCTCCTGATGGAGGCTGGCTACCTCCATCTGCATACCGGGCATTCTACATTCGACATGTAGCAGCAAATTTCGCCCTAACCTTCAAGGGCAAAGACGCAAGGAGGCTTCTTGTGAACGCGGCGTACGCTAAGGCCGAGGTAGAGTTCGATTACTGGTTTGATATTCTGCGGTCTGAAGACCCGGCGATGTGTGACTGGGCGAACCGAATTGAGTATTCATTGTGGACACAGCAATGTGATAATGGCCGGAGATTCGGGCACATGACGACGAATATATCTGAGTGTGTGAACTCAATCCTCAAGGGTGTCAGAAACCTCCTTGTTTGCTCGCTGGTGAAGGCAACATATGGAAGGTTGGTCGAACTATTTGTCCGCAAGGGGAGAGAGGCAGAGGCCCAGCTGGGTACCGGACAACAATTTAGTCAACACTTGGTGAAGTGTATCGAGGCCAACTTGAAGACAGCCAGGTGCTTCATTGTGACTTTGTACGATAGGGATAACTCGGAGTTCACCGTCGCAGAGACGACTCCGAATGGTTCGTTCTCACTGGGTAGCTACAGGGTCTCACTTGGATCTCAGACATGTGACTGCGGATACTTTCAGGCACTTCATTTCCCGTGTCCGCACGCACTGGCATGCTGTGCCTACTCACGGCTTACTTGGCAGCCTTACGTCCACCAGGTGTATCGTCTTAGTTCGATTTTCAGTGTGTATCAGATGGAATTCACACCTCCCATTTTGGAGGGTTTCTGGCCACTGTATGACGGGCTGACAGTGATAACGGACCCGAACAAGAGGCGTGCGAGGGAGGGTCGTCCCAAGTCCACTCGGATACGGACCAATATGGACGAGGCAGATCCGAACCGGCCAAAGAGATGTGGCCTCTGTTGGCAACCCGGACACACACGTCGGAGTTGTCCACAAGTTGGAGGACCAGAGCATACAGGCATGAGTAGGTGTATTGTTAGCTTTGGTACTTTGTTAATTTCATTTTGCCGTTTAGATTCCACTGTTATAGGTTTCCGTATGTGTACTTGATAAGTGATATAGTTTGTTAAACTAAATGCGATGTACTTTGCATGGGATATTAATTAATGAATATGTTCCGTTTCCGAAGTTTTGTTCGAAATGTCCGTTGAAAACACAATGCAAAAAGTAATTCTACAAATTAAATGAATACATGATGGGGAAAATAACATAGTTACTGGAAGTAACAATGAAGAGCCATTTTCAAAGTACAACATCATCATAAAGCAAGAACGTACTGAAACACAAATAAGCAAACTACGAGTTGGAGGATAAGACTACATCAAAGACAATAATAAAGTTTGCTAAAATACAACAATGAACATGAAAAAAAGCCATACAGTATACATCAATCACCTAAATAGATGCGAACTGGTGAAGCAACGACGGGGTACCCATGTCCTGTGGCCTCTCCGGATAAGCGGCTCCTCGTCCTTGATCTCATCCTCGTCCTCATCCGGGGCAGGCTGTGCATGTGGCCTAGTCTGGACGGGTACCCCAGACGGCCCGGCAACTGAATGTGACGCAGCAGTATAGGCGGAAGGAGGGGTACCACCCAATGCAAAATGGTCAGCAGCAGGCATCGTAGGAGGCTCGTTTAGATCGATAGCTAAAGGTGCGTGTGTGCCGGAGCTCTGACCACACCGACGGGCCGCCTCATCCTCCTGCATGATGGCAGTAATCTCATCTAGAAAGTGTGAACTGCTGAAGTCCGCATCAAGCCCATCACCTACCATAAAGTCTGAAAACATCGTCCGCGGGCTATGTAACACCCTACCATACAGAGTCTTATGCTTAAGTCATAATTCAGAGATGGCAAGGTATTACGACCTCTAAAACAAAAATTTAGTACGTATAGTATTATGAATGATTGATTATAACTAGGAGCCTTTGAAGAAAAAGGGGTAAACAAAAACCGTAACTCGAAAACGCAACACTCCGAATGATAACGTAACGAGCAAAGGATAAGCTAGCGCAAGATCATATATATAAAGAGTGTCAAAAACGGGAATATCAAGACTCAAAACCCGGTTGCGAAGATAACCGGTCCGAGCATAGCAATATATACATATGATAAAATAAGAAAACACCAAAGGAAACTCAAAGGGACACAAATACAGAAAACCTATTCTCCAAAAATCCCCTCTAGAAGGAGTCGTCACAGTTTGTATTATTTAATGGAGATAAAAGTATCTAAACAAGATATATAACCCAAAACAAAGTCCCGAGAACAAAGGATCTTCGCTAATCCAGAAGTCTCCAGCATGCCTCAACGAGAAGCCTCGCGTCCTGCATCTGAAAACCACAAAATCCGCATGGGTGAGAACCAGAGGTCCCCAGCACGGTAACAGCTTCCACATATATAATACATAATAATAGAGGAAAGCCGAAGGCAATCCTAGAACTTCCTCCAGGTAATATCAAAGCTTATAAACAAGCTAAACCGTAAGTGGCAACTGACTAAAGATTCTTCAGTCTAACTAATACTTCCCTTTCCAATTCCTTCAGACCTCCCAACCACCAGCAGGAGTATAATATAGCAAACACAGTTATATCAGACAAGAGATTTACAAATAGGAACAGATAAGGCATTTAGGCAATTAGCAAGTAATATGCAGTCAAATAGGCAATCTCAAACAATTCATGTAGTATGCTTATGATGCATGCCTGTCCCTAGTGGCTGATGATATCATCTGTCGGTTATAGAGCCAACCCGACAAGTCCTGGTCGCTAGCCATTGGACTGTCCCTCTGTCGTGCATCCCCAACTCGAGTTATACTCATCATAAACTTGATCATAATCATGATCCATATCCATCACCCTCACTGGTGAATATTTATCCATCACCATCACTGGTGAATATTTATGGGGGCGAGCTCATCCGGGCCTTTCACAGTGCCCGGCCACACTTACGACATTGGGTTAACAGAGCTTCGAGTCTCAACCTGGAGCACATGGTGGCTAGCCATTGCTACTACCCAGGGAAACCCTCATCTCCAATGGTGGAAGTGACAACATTCACAATTCATTCAACAGCATATATGCATTTATACTTAGCCATAAATATGGCTCCACCGCCACACGGCATAATCCAGCCATCTGGCTTACGGTTAAATCCATAACCAGCCAATTCATTAACAATTACGGCCATTCGGCCCATGGCATAACAAGCACTTCCACCGCCATCCTCCACATCTCACATAATCATCTTTGATCCTCATGGATCATTCATTTTTCCCTTGCTTCACTCGCAAGTTACCACATTCACTAGCCCTTTTCCTCATGCTAGGCATATCATAATGATTTAAGACATAAGTGGTGAGATTGGAGGCTTAGAAGTATGAAGTTTGGCTTTTAAAACTCAAAAATCAACTTTGGGATGAAAACAGGGCCACGCGTACGCGCACTCCACGCGCACGCGTGGATGATGCTTTCTCAAAGAACGGCGCATACGCGCCAAGTGCGCCTACGCGCGAGGGGTCATTCTGCTAAAAATTTTCTAAGTTAGAAGCTGCAGAATTCACAGATTCAACCCCCAATCTTCCGACGGTCATAACTCTCTCATTTTAAATCATTTTTCACCCGTTCTTCGAACGGCATGGACATCCCGGATCCAATTTCATTTCTAAACAGAATTGGCACAAATCAAAGATCCGTAGTCCAAGTTATGTCCCGTCAAAGTATGCCCAAAAACCATATTTTCATTCAAAACCACAAAGTGCCATTTTCAAAACAAGCCACTTTCAACTCTCTTCAAAATCAATTAAAACATGCCAATTTCATCCCTTTTCTTTGAAATCAATCAAAGTGTACCAAATTCAACAAGCCATCCTCAACTCACGCATTGACATTTTACCAAAATTCTCAAAACTACCTCCAACCATTTTAACACTTCTCAATCAAAAGGCCAAAGGATAAACACAATATTATGTCATACATCCTTCTCATCCCAATTTCTAACAATATCAATTTTCAATCAACCATCATTATACATAATCATCATACTCACCAACAATATGGCACCACCCATCAGTTCAACCTCAATCATTCATCAAGCATATATCACAACATGCATTTTCTCACATATCACACAATCAAGGCATCAACATTCATAATCACACATATGATCACATCATATATCTCAACCATTCCACAACATCATCAATTCAATGCCTATCTTAGGGCCTCTAGCCTAAGTATTTCCTACCACATTACATATTAGATACGGGAAACCGAAACCATACCTTAGCCAATTTCCCAAGCTCAACCGGAGCACTTCCAAACCACTTTTCCTCAAGCTCTCAAGGTCTCAACACCTCCAAGAACAGATTTTATCACACAAAACCCTCTTCCAAGCTTTCCAAAATCACCAATCAAGCTCCAATATTCACATATACACAACCTAAGCCACAATCATCATATCCATACACAACATCTCAATGCCCAAACCTCATAGAACAACAAATTACACTAGGGTTGAGAATATTACCACACCCAAGGTCCAAAGAGACAAGATTAACCTTCTCCTTCAAGAGAGTTGGGTCCTATAACATCAAAGAACCCAAAATCTCAACATTTTTACTCATGAAACTCGAAATCAAGGGCTGGAATTTCGAACATTAAAACGTGGCTTACCTCAAGATTAATTGTATGGGTTTTGTAGAGCTCTTCGCAGTGAACGCGTGGCCGCAAACGGAGCGGCAATCGGAGCTCTAGATCAAAAGTTATGGTGGTTTGAAGATCAAGTGAGAGATAGAACTTGAGAGAGTGTTCTTCCCTCCATGGCCTCCATTTCAGCGTGTTTAGTGTCTCAAATGAGGAGAGAGAGTGCTGAAAACTAGGGTTTTGGTTTAGTTTAGTTGGGCCAAGGGCCCACTTTGGGTCCGGTTGGCCCGGTTTGGCCTGTTCGGTCCAATCTTGGTCCGATTTCTATAAAATTGGTACCGAAATTCTCGTCTCAATTTCCTCTATCATATTAAGCCATAAAAATAACATTTTTGGCTTTCTAGAATAAATTCTCACTTATGGGTTAATTAGCCGTTAATTAACCGGATCTTACATTCTACCCACCTAATTGGGAATTTTGCCCACAAAATTCAAATTCAAATTCAATTACCTGAGAATAAGTGCGGATAATCCGTTCGCATCTCCGACTCAAGTTCCCAAGTGTGTTCCTCAACACCGCCTCGACTCCAAGCCACTTTGACTAATGAAACCTCTTTTCCACGCAACCGTTTGATACTAGTATCATCAATTCTGACTGGAGCCACTGGAAGCGTCAAATCTTCTCTTAACTGAACCGATTCGGGTTCTAACACATGGCTAGCATCAGGAGTGTACTTTCGAAGCTGCGACACATGAAATACGTCGTGCAGGTTTGAAAGATGGGGTGGTAGAGCCACCCGATACGCCACCGGCCCAATCCTCTCCAAGATCTGAAATGGACCAATGTATCGAGGATTCAACTTCTTTGCTTTAATCGCTCTACCTACTCCTGTGGTCGGAGTAACTTTCAGGAAAACATGATCTCCTGCCTCAAATTCTAAGGGCTTCCGCCTTTGATCGGCGTAACTCTTTTGACGACTCTGCGCCGTAAGCATCCTATCTCGGATTTTCTTGACTTGTTCAGTGGTCTCAGCTATCATTTCCGGCCCCAACAAGCCTTTCTCTCCAGCTTCATACCAACATAGTGGAGATTGACATTTTCTCCCATACAAAGCCTCATACGGAGCCATTTCGATGCTCGCATGGTAACTATTATTGTATGCAAACTCTACTAACGGCATATACTGATCCCAACTCGCCGGTTGGTCCAAAACACAAGCTCTCAACATATCCTCTAGTGTTTGGATCGTCCTCTCGGATTGACCATCTGTTTGAGGATGGTACGCTATACTCAAGCTTAATCGAGTTCCAAAAGCTTTCTGAAATGCACCCCAGAACCTCGAAGTGAAACGAGGATCTCTATCAGAGATTATAGTAGCAGGTACACCATGGAGTCTCACAATCTCCTTTATGTATAACCGAGCTAGATCCTCAAGGGTGTAAGTCATTCGAATGGGCAAAAAGTGAGCTGACTTTGTCAGTCGGTCCACAATCACCCAGATAGCATCAAAACCAGTCCTAGTCCTTGGCAATCCCGACACAAAGTCCATTGCAATACTTTCCCACTTCCATTGCGGAACCTCTAAGGGTTGCAACATCCCGGAAGGTCTTTGATGTTCAATCTTTACCTTTTGACAAGTTAAGCACTTTGAAACATATTCTGCCACATCATTCTTCATACCCGGCCACCAAAACATCGCCTTTAAATCATGGTACATCTTAGTACTCCCCGGGTGAATGGAGAATCCGCTTTTGTGTGTCTCCTTTAAGATATCTTGCCTCAAAGTGCCAACATCCGGCACAATGATCCTACCCTTGAATCTCCATAACCCATCTTTTTCTTCCGACACTCTCCACTGTTTTCCTTGCTCGATAGCCGGTAACACCTTCCATAACGCTTCATGATTTTCATGAGCCTTTAGGAGTTCGGACTTAAAGTCACTCGAGATTTCTAATCGGCTCAAACACAAGGTTCCAGATACTTCTCGAGCACCAATTTTTAGACTCTCGAATCCCTTGAGCAACTTCTCCTCTTGAAGCATCATCCAAGACGCATATAACGACTTTCGACTTAACGCATCCGCCACTATATTCGCCTTTCCAGGATGGTAATTTAACTCAAAGTCATAGTCTTTCAACAATTCCATCCACCTCCTTTGCCTCATATTAAGCTCTTTCTGATCAAAGAGGTATTTCAAGCTCTTGTGATCGGAGAAGACTTGGAACTTAACCCCATAGAGATAATGCCTCCACACCTTCAAGGCAAACACAACCGCAGCGAGTTCCAAATCGTGCGTAGGATAACTAACTTCGTGAGGTCTCAACTGTCGTGAGGCATACGCCACCACATTATGATGCTGCATCAGCACGCACCCTAGGCCCTTTAACGATGCATCACAGTACACCTCAAAAGGCTCGTTCGGCTCAGGTAACACTAACACAGGTGCAGTGGTCAACTTTTTCTTCAATGTCTGAAAGCTCTCCTCGCACTCAGGAGTCCAAACAAACGGAGTGTCTTTGCGAGTTAACTTTGTCAACGGCAAAGCTAATTGTGAAAAGCCTTTGATGAACCTTCGGTAATAGCCAGCTAAACCCAGAAAACTCCTTATCTCAGTTACTGTGGTTGGTTGCTTCCAATCCATCACAGCTTCTACCTTGGTTGGATCTACGGCTATTCCCTTCTTACTCACCACGTGACCCAAAAACTTCACCTCACTCTTCCAGAACTCACACTTAGACAGTTTCGCATAGAGTTTCTTCTCCTTTAAAATCTGCAACACGGTCCGCAAGTGTTCCGCATGCTCTTCTTCAGTCTTGGAGTAAATTAGTATATCGTCAATGAAGACAACCACGAATTTATCCAGAAACGGACGGAACACTCTATTCATGTAATCCATGAATACTGCAGGAGCGTTCGTCAACCCAAAGGACATTACAGTGTACTCGTAATGACCATAACGAGTCCTGAAAGTGGTCTTAGGGATATCCTCACCCCTCACCCTTATCTGGTGATAACCGGATCGCAAATCGATCTTGGAGAAAACCCCAGCTCCTTGTAACTGATCCATGAGATCATCAATTCTCGGCAATGGGTACTTATTCTTTATGGTGACCTTGTTCAGCTGCCTGTAATCCACACAGAGTCGCATACTTCCATCTTTCTTCTTTACCAGTAACACTGGAGCACCCCACGGGGAAACACTTGGTCGGATAAAGTTCTTACCCAACAATTCCTCTAACTGAGACTTTAGCTCGGCCATCTCTAATGGTGACATTCTATAAGGAGCACTTGAGATTGGTCCCGCCCCAGGCACCAATTCAATAGCAAACTCGACCTCTCGGTTAGGTGGAAATTCCTCAATATCATCGGAAAACACTTCCGGAAAATCACACACTACCGGAATCTGATCCAACTTTTGATCATCACCCGAAACACCAGCGGTTAACAACAGGATACCCTGACATTCGATTCCAGAACAGTTCACCATCATCGAATTCAAGTAATAATTATTCACCACGACCGGTCCTTCTGTATCTTCCGGCATAAAGTACACCGACTTTGTAGAACAATCAAGCAGGACATGATTCTCAGATAACCAGTCCAATCCCAAGATAAGATCAAGACCGATCATCGGTAAGCAGATTAAATTATGGACAAAATCACGCTGCTTGAACCTAAACAAAACTTTCGGGCATCCTAGCCTAGTTACCATGGCTTCATGGGTAGCATTATACACTTTTAAGTCATAACCTAAGGTTACGATCTTCAACCCTAACTCATGGGCTTTCTCAAATGCAATGAATGAATGCGATGCTCCCGAATCAAATAAAGCATTTAAAGTTTGACCAGCCATTTCACAGTTACCTCGAATGAGTGTCTCGGATCCCTCTGCACCCACAGCTGAGGTGGTGAACACCCGACCAGTCTGTTGTGCTTTCCCAGCACCTTGCTTTTGCTTCTCTGGACAACTTGCGGCTTTATGCCCCGCCTTTCCACAATTGTAGCACAAACCCCATCCGACCTTACATGGTACTCCCGGATGGTGACTCCCACACCTAGTACAAGCTTGATCATTCTGAGGTTGCTTCCCAAACCTTTTTTCTTGGGAGTAGTTGTTGTTGGGCCTCCTAAAAGAACCTTCCCTCTTGAAAGACGGACCTCTAGGTGCAAAGCTCTTGCCTCGGTTCTGTGGAAACGATCCTTTGTGACTTCCTTTCTCAGCGGCTGCCCTCTTCACACACTCTTCAGCAACCCTACACTTGTTCACCAACTCGGAGAAAGTTCTAATCTCCATTGGTCCCATTGAACTGAAGATATCACTCCGGAGTCCTCCTTCGTACTTAACACACTTCCATTCCTCATATTCCACCGGAGTCCCTTGACACATATGAGAGAATCTGAACAGCTCCTCAAATTTGTCAGTATACTCAGATACAGACATAGTACCCTGCTTCAGCTGCAACAATTCAAGCTCCTTGGCCTTCCTAGCAGAAGTCGGAAAGTACTTCTTATAGAATTCCTCTTGGAAGATGTCCCAGGTGATATAATCATCACCCTGCTGTAGGAGGCATCGGATTCCTTGCCACCAATGCGATGCTTCGCCAATGAGCAAATAGGTAGCGAACTTCACACGCTGCCCTTCAGGTACCACCTGCGCTTGCAGTGCTCGTTCCATGGCTTGAAACCATGTATCGGCTTCAGTCGGACTAGTGGTTCTCTTGAACTTAGGGGGATTAACCTTCAAAAAGTTTGCCAGTGTCATCAGGCCCTGAACTCTACCTCCGTCATTACCATGGTTGTTCATCTGTTGACCAAGAGCCTCAGCAGTGGCTTGCATAGCAGCAGCCATGTTCTCCAACGCAGTCATAAAGTTCACCGGGTTATTAGGGTTAGTCTCCGGCGCACGAGCATTCGTATGTCCTCTCCCACGGCCTCTACCGCGTCCACGAGGCGCCATCTGGTTCCTATACACACCAAACAATCGATATTAAGTTGATCAGTCTCAATATCGGAAGTTTAGTGCTTCAAAGTCCCAAATGCATGCTCATGAATGTTTATGCCAACTATATCAAGTAGATATACTAACAGCACATAACACACATACAGAGAATGCACAGAAGCATAGTCAGTCCATTCCTCAGGCTCTACAGGAACGAACTGCTCTGATACCATACTGTAACACCCTACCATACAGAGTCTTATGCTTAAGTCATAATTCAGAGATGGCAAGGTATTACGACCTCTAAAACAAAAATTTAGTACGTATAGTATTATGAATGATTGATTATAACTAGGAGCCTTTGAAGAAAAAGGGGTAAACAAAAACCGTAACTCGAAAACGCAACACTTCGAATGATAACGTAACGAGCAAAGGATAAGCTAGCGCAAGATCATATATATAAAGAGTGTCAAAAACGGGAATATCAAGACTCAAAACCCGGTTGCGAAGATAACCGGTCCGAGCATAGCAATATATACATATGATAAAATAAGAAAACCCCAAAGGAAACTCAAAGGGACACAAATACAGAAAACCTATTCTCCAAAAATCCCCTCTAGAAGGAGTCGTCACAGTTTGTATTATTTAATGGAGATAAAAGTATCTAAACAAGATATATAACCCAAAACAAAGTCCCGAGAACAAAGGATCTTCGCTAATCCATAAGTCTCCAGCATGCCTCAACGAGAAGCCGCGCGTCCTGCATCTGAAAACCACAAAATCCGCATGAGTGAGAACCAGAGGTCCCCAGCACGGTAACATCTTCCACATATATAATACATAATAATAGAGGAAAGCCGAAGGCAATCCTAGAACTTCCTCCAGGTAATATCAAAGCTTATAAACAAGCTAAACCGTAAGTGGCAACTGACTAAAGATTCTTCAGTCTAACTAATACTTCCCTTTCCAATTCCTTCAGACCTCCCAACCACCAGCAGGAGTATAATATAGCAAACACAGTTATATCAGACAAGAGATTTACAAATAGGAACAGATAAGGCATTTAGGCAATTAGCAAGTAATATGCAGTCAAATAGGTAATCTCAAACAATTCATGTAGTATGCTTATGATGCATGCCTGTCCCTAGTGGCTGATGATATCATCTGTCGGTTATAGCGCCAACCCGACAAGTCCTGGTAGCTAGCCATTGGACTGTCCCTCTGTCGTGCATCCCCAACTCGAGTTATACTCATCATAAACTTGATCATAATCATGATCCATATCCATCACCCTCACTGGTGAATATTTATCCATCACCATCACTGGTGAATATTTATGGGGGCGAGCTCATCCGGGCCTTTCACAGTGCCCGGCCACACTTACGACATTGGGTTAACAGAGCTTCGAGTCTCAACCTGGAGCACATGGTGGCTAGCCATTGCTACTACCCAGGGAAACCCTCATCTCCAATGGTGGAAGTGCCAACATTCACAATTCATTCAACAGCATATATGCATTTATACTTAGCCATAAACATGGCTCCGCCGCCACACGGCATAATCCAGCCATCCGGCTCACGGTTAAATCCATAACCAGCCAATTCATTAACAATTACGGCCATTCGGCCCATGGCATAACAAGCACTTCCACCGCCATCCTCCACATCTCACATAATCATCTTTGATCCTCATGGATCATTCATTTTTCCCTTGCTTCACTCGCAAGTTACCACATTCACTAGCCCTTTTCCTCATGCTAGGCATATCATAATGATTTAAGACATAAGTGGTGAGATTGGAGGCTTAGAAGTATGAAGTTTGGCTTTTAAAACTCAAAAATCAACTTTGGGATGAAAACAGGGCCACGCGTACGCGCACTCCACGCGCACGCGTGGATGATGCTTTCTCGAAGAACGGCGCATACGCGCCAAGTGCGCCTACACGCGAGGGGTCATTCTGCTAAAAATTTTCTAAGTTAGAAGCTGCAGAATTCACAGATTCAACCCCCAATCTTCCGACGGTCATAACTCTCTCATTTTAAATCATTTTTCACCCGTTCTTCGAACGGCATGGACATCCCGGATCCAATTTCATTTCTAAATAGAATTGGCACAAATCAAAGATCCGTAGTCCAAGTTATGTCCCGTCAAAGTATGCCCAAAAACCATATTTTCATTCAAAACCACAAAGTGCCATTTTCAAAACAAGCCACTTTCAACTCTTTTCAAAATCAATTAAAACATGCCAATTTCATCCCTTTTCTTTGAAATCAATCAAAGTGTACCAAATTCAACAAGCCATCCTCAACTCACGCATTGACATTTTACCAAAATTCTCAAAACTACCTCCAACCATTTTAACACTTCTCAATCAAAAGGCCAAAGGATAAACACAATATTATGTCATACATCCTTCTCATCCCAATTTCTAACAATATCAATTTTCAATCAACCATCATTATACATAATCATCATACTCACCAACAATATGGCACCACCCATCAGTTCAACCTCAATCATTCATCAAGCATATATCACAACATGCATTTTCTCACATATCACACAATCAAGGCATCAATATTCATAATCACACATATGATCACATCATATATCTCAACTATTCCACAACATCATCAATTCAATGCCTATCTTAGGGCCTCTAGCCTAAGTATTTCCTACCACATTACATATTAGATACGGGAAACCGAAACCATACCTTAGCCGATTTCCCAAGCTCAACCGGAGCACTTCCAAACCACTTTTCCTCAAGCTCTCAAGGTCTCAACACCTCCAAGAACAGATTTTATCACACAAAACCCTCTTCCAAGCTTTCCAAAATCACCAATCAAGCTCCAATATTCACATATACACAACCTAAGCCACAATCATCATATCCATACACAACATCTCAATGCCCAAACCTCATAGAACAACAAATTACACTAGGGTTGAGAATATTACCACACCCAAGGTCCAAAGAGACAAGATTAACCTTCTCCTTCAAGAGAGTTGGGTCCTATAACATCAAAGAACCCAAAATCTCAACATTTTTACTCATGAAACTCGAAATCAAGGGCTGGAATTTCGAACATTAAAACGTGGCTTACCTCAAGATTAATTGTATGGGTTTTGTAGAGCTCTCCGCAGTGAACGCGTGGCCGCAAACGGAGCGGCAATCGGAGCTCTAGATCAAAAGTTATGGTGGTTTGAAGATCAAGTGAGAGATAGAACTTGAGAGAGTGTTCTTCCCTCCATGGCCTCCATTTCAGCGTGTTTAGTGTCTCAAATGAGGAGAGAGAGTGCTGAAAACTAGGGTTTTGGTTTAGTTTAGTTGGGCCAAGGGCCCACTTTGGGTCCGGTTGGCCCGGTTTGGCCCGTTCGGTCCAATCTTAGTCCGATTTCTATAAAATTGGTACCGAAATTCTCGTCTCAATTTCCTCTATCATATTAAGCCATAAAAATAACATTTTTGGCTTTCTAGAATAAATTCTCATTTATGGGTTAATTAGCCGTTAATTAACCGGATCTTACAGGCTAACCCATGGCGTACTCTCCTGAAGTGTCTGATCATCGGCGGGGACACCAACAAAGTAATCGCCTAGCAGCCCTGATCCAAGTCCACCATCATCCTGAACTGTCCCGTCACCCATACCGGAGCCGTACCACTCACCTCTATGCCCTTCATGATGGGGACTAACACCCCCAACTGCAGCATGCCCTCCAGTATCCCACCCCCCCCATGGGCCTGTGCTAATCATCGTCGTCATTGTCACCATGATCACCGTGATCGTCGGCCGCAGCACGCCCTCTCCGTCTGCCTCCATGGCCTCGTCGTCTTCCTCCACATCGACCGTCCGCGTCACCCTCATCCATAGCCTGGTCCAGCCACCTCCACTCACGCTAGCTCCGTCGTGTCCCCACACGAGCTCTCCTCTCGACCCGACGCCTATCCGGCACGTCGTCAACACAATCCATGTCAGGAACTCGCCCAGCACCCCTCTGCGACGCCTCCACAGGAATAGGAACGGCTCTCGGATCCCCCAAATACATCTTTGGTGACAAGAACCTCTTTCCAAGCTGACTCCACCACTACAGGAAGTCATGTGAGGGTCCAGGGTCTGCAACAACATCAAACCGAAGAATGTGGTCCGCACGGCTCTCCCAATGAAGATGCCATAACTGAAGAGCCGACGGGAAGCAACGATCACCACCTCTCCCGTCCTTCGACATCAGAAAGTCGATGTTCAGGGCGGGCTACGGACGGGGCTGGACTCTGCCGAACTGCGGTAAAACCCTATCTATCTGATGCCACTCTATCACGGCAAAGTATATCAGTGACGTCACTGACCGCCACATCGCCGTATGCCGAGGCTCCAACACCTCCGGATGCACAACCTGCAGTACCTCGGGGGAGCTATAGGGCATCCAGATAAACTGCAGAAAGATTCAAACATTGTCAGGCCAATTCATGATCCAAAGTCATAAAGTTTAATTAATTAAATAAACATAGCCAGTTAGTATACTCACATCCCTGGCCTGTAACATGTCTATTCTCAGTCTCCACATCTGCACTCTAGATCCCTTCTCGCTACCGGAAGGGTTGTAACCTGACCACCTGCATTTCACATCGGTGTTATAGCTAATTAAAAGTGTGACAGATTTGTATAACATAAGAAGCAAACATAGAATTAACTATTTTAAATTGAAATAGAAAAGTCTGAGTATGGTACCTCGAGGCCAACGGCCAGCTGCACGTATCATACCCAGCAGGCCTAAACTTAGGAAAGCGCCAAAAGATCCAGGACTGAAGTAACTGAAGTGGGCCCGCTAACTTCACCACATGTCTGTTCGCCACTCGGCACATGCACCGGTACAACCATGCTAGTGCTGCAGACCCCCAGCTGTAGGTACCCATCTCTTCAAGCCTAGCTACGTAGGGAAGCCATCTGATGTGAATGCGGTTGCCAGACTTGTCGGCAAACAGCTGAGTACCCAACAACATCATGATATATGCACAAACAAAGCGCCGCACAGTCTCCTCATCAGCTCCCGCGGGGGACTCCCCAAAAGTCTCCTGGAACCAGATGCAGTTTATGGCGAACTTCTGAACTTGGCTCGGAAGAGGAATCACTCCAAGAAACTCCTGGAACCACACCCAAGCAGGACAGCCACCCTAGATGTATATCTAGAAATCTGTAAGGCAACCACTGACATAGTGCCCGTCCACTGGCAATCCCAACTGGTACGCCACGTCCTAAAGTGTGATCGTGCACTCTCCGAACGGCATGTGGAAGGTGTGCGTCTCCAGACGCCACCGCTCGACGAATGCACTGACAAGGGGCTCATCTAATCAGAACCATCTATCGTTCAGCCTCGCAAGATGGTATAATCTGTCCATCTACAAGTACGGAACGTATCTCTCATCGAGTCGTATGCCCTGCTGTCGTCGCATGCTCGAGATGCAACGCTGGGGCTGTCAAAACATGGACCGCATACAAAAGCAATATAATAAACCACATACAAAATCAATATAATAAACTACTACCAAAACCGCATGCAAATCCACTTACATAAACCGCATAGAATACCGCTAACATAAACTGCATACAGAACTACTAAATAAACCACATCCAAGACCACCAACATAAACCGCTAACATAAACCATCAAGAGAACTTGTCTACAAAACCACTAAAATCAACCGCACACAATACCACTAACAAAAACTACTAACACAAATCGCTAACGTAAATCGCTAACATAAACCACATCCAAAGTCACTAACAATCCCACATGCAAAACCACTAAACAAAAACCACTAACAATACCACATGCAAAGCCAGTAACAGACACCGCTAAATTAAACCACCTACCAAACCGCAAACAAAACCACTTCAATAAACCACATGCAATACCACCAACAAAAACCATGTGCAGAACCATAAAAATATAGCACCACGAAAAAAAAACCACTAACCTCGTCGTTGATGACCCCGGCAATATGAGCCACTCCATCCAACCGATATAGTCTACCTGGATCGTCCTCCATCAGCTAAATAGTCTGCTCGAGCCTTTGTCAGAGCGAATCTGGATCGTTTTCTCTGGAATTTGGTGGGGTCTGAGAGTGGAAAAGTGATTCGAATGGGATGGATTCGAACTCCTTTTATAGCAAAATCTAGTGTAATTTGAAACAGGTCAATTCGAATTACTACTAGTGGCGAAACAAGGATAGTTCGAATCAACAAGATTCGAATTATATAGGGTTACCTACTCAAGCTAATTCGAATCAAGTTGTGTCGAATTATCTAGCTCTAATTCGAATTGCATCAATTCGAATTATGTAGATTTCATGTGTGATGGTAATTCGAATTGCATCGATTTGAATTATGCATGTTCCACAGCTACATGTAATTCGAGATTGCTTGATTTGAATTACATAGGATTCGAGTTCGAAATGAGTTGATTCGAACTACATTAAATTTTGCATTGGTTGATTAGTGAATTAATTTTTCTTTTGGCTGAATCGTGTAATATCTATCTTCCCATGGCTTATTTAAGTTTTTTACCCTAATTTTAAATTGTGTGATACTTAAATATCTAATCAAATCAATTAGTTGATATAATTAATGCATCACAATGAATTGTATTTAATGAGTTAAACAAAATAAATTAAGAAACACTCTCACAAACATGCTACGTTGACTCTATCATTAAATGTGAAAAATCGATTTTTATATAATAGAATCGATAATATAATAGACGACGAGAAAGAGAAAGATAAACATTTTAGATCTTAGGTTGTTTCATTTGGATGTTATAATGTGGGTATCACATTATTTTACTTGTTCTACCTTATGGACCTTTTTGCAACTTTATTTCAGTATCAATAGAATTTCACTACCTTTTAGTAATAAATTAAAATCCAAAATAAAATTAAAAAAAAGTAAAGAATATAAAATTATTGATTGAAATTTTATTTTATTTGTTGTTATTATAACAGGTATTTTTATTTAATATACCAACACCGTACAAAATTAATCATAAAAAAAGTATAAAATATAAATAAATATACTAAATTAAGAGATAAAATTATATTTGTTATCTCATTTTTACTTTTAGCAGTACAATAGAATATCATGTACTCAACATAATTTAAGATGCAAATTATAATTAATTATACTTTTTATTTTAAAATATTTAAAATTAATCTTAATATAAATAAAAATAATTTAATATATTAAATAAATTAATAGAATAATATAAGTTAAATATTTTTTTATTAATTTTGTTGTTTTTTTTTACTACCTTTAAAATTACGACTTTTTTATAAAATTTGACATGTGAAATAAAATTAGAGTTGTTGGTCTACACCACTAAAAAAAATAATACTATGCAATTACATTTGTACACATAACATGTTCCTAACTTTTTATATGCTAAACTTAAGATTCTGTATTTTTTTGTTTATGCCATAAATAAGTATTATTTACAATGATTCGTATTGATTTAAAAGTTTAAAAATTTTTGTACATATTAATTTTATATTTAATATTAAAACGTAAAAATTTACTATGTTATTTTACTATTAATGTATGTAGTATTACATTATAAAATATAAAAATTAAAATGATTATTATATAGCACAGATGAATTGAACTAAATATAAAAATATAAAACAAAATTGTATTATTAAATTTTAGTAATTTTAATTAGTTAATAATATAAAATAAGATAGAAGTGACTATTTATAATTGAATAGTTTTGGTTGATTAAACTAAAAAAATCGAAAAACACTCTAAATAAAAAGCAAATTTAACTTTAATATTAAATTCATTAATAGAATTTTAATTTTATATAATAGTTAGATAATAAATTAGTAAAAGCAAATGGAAGGATGACTTTAATTAGTATTTGATAAAATATTCATTTAGAATAATTAAAAAAAAGTAAAAGTATGATATTATTAAAAATAATACATTTTTATTTTTAAAATATATTTAAATAAAATATTTATAAAATATAAAATTTAGAATAACATAACTTCATGAATATTAATCATTAATCAATTATGAACTAACATAAAATTATAATACAATTTATTGACAAAAAATAATCAACAATTAATATTAATAAATATAAAAATCATCCAAACACTTTGATTAAAAATATGAACGGTTAATTATCATTTATTATTAATAATATTTTGTTCATGACTAAAACTAAAAATATAATTATTCAGATTTAGATTTTAGAAGAATAAACGTATAAGTAACAAATAATCTATTTTATCATGCATATTATAAATTAATGAATTAAACTACCTGATATAATAAATTATAATTAATTAATTGGTATAAATTATAATAAATTATATGATATTTAAAAAAAATAAAATGAATAAGAAGAAAATAAAAAAAAATAGAAGAGATAAAAGACTACAATAAAATAAATTAAGTGTGAGAGTTTTATTTTTTTTTACAAATTTTATATCACATCCGTTTCAATAATAATAAATAAAAATACATCAACTTGATATCTAAGAGAAAATGATGAGATAAAATCATAACACAGTTCTAAAACAAAAGCTTAAATTAAACCATAATATCATTGCACAACACAAATTGAAAGTAATTTCACACTATAATATGCCACACAAACAGGTAAATGACTTAAGCTTAATTACGGATTTTTTTTTATTTATGCATACATGATAACACCATGGTCTATAAATGCTTCATGGATAACATATCATATATTGCTCTGAATGATGAGCACGGGAGCTGAAGAGTGTGTGGTGGTTTGTGTCTAGGATAGTTGACTTCTTGCGACACGCCTCATAAAAAGAAAAAGAATTGTTGTAAAAGCTACCTAATAAAAGAGTAATTGGTAAATGAATGATATTTTCTTCTAGCATATATGGTCTTTTATAGTGGTAAAATAAAAATGGAAGGAATAAAATTTTATATTTTTATATTCGAAATAGAATTTGATATTTATCGTAATAAAATTAAATAACTAATAAGTTATAATTCATGTATTTAAATAAATAAAATAAATTAAATAAAAATATTTTTAAGAATTAATTAAATCAGTTAGTTGATACAAATAATTAGTATAATTGATTTTATTTGATTTATTGAATTCAAAAAAATAAATTAGGAAATAATTGATTAAATTAATTAGTTGATATAATTAATTTATTATAATTGATTGGATTTAATAAATTAAAAAAATAAATAGAAAAACATATGAGACAATAATTTTTTTAACTAAATTAATATGTATTTATTGTATTTAATCATTATAAGTAACAAATCATCTATGCTATTATGTACCTTATAAATTAATAAATTAAAATAATTGATATAATAAATTACAATTATTTTATTGATATGAATTATAATAAATCGTGTGATATTTAAATATCTAATCAAATCAATTAGTTGATATAATTAATTTACTGTAATAAATTGTATTCAATGAATTATAAAAAATAAATTAAGAAACACTCTCAAAAGTAGTGACAGATCCAGAAATTTTAAATAGTGGAGGTAAACATATAGCATATAAAAATAATAAAAAATATTTATAAATATATCAAAATATATAAAAAATAAATAATATAAAAATATTAAATATTAAATAATTTTTATTTAATCATTATCAATATTAATATATTGATAAATAATAATATGGTTATTAATTTATTTTTCTATAAATTAAATATAATGATAATAATAATAAATGAAATTAATCAAATATAAATAAATTATCTTCTAACCAATAATAAAAGTGAAATATATTTTTTTATGAATTATATACAATAAATGATATTTTAAATAAATGATACCACAGATAATAATAATAATAATTATTATTATTATTATTATTATTATTATTATTATTATTATTATTATTATTATTATTATTATTAAAATGATTAAAAGTATTTTTAATTGATAATTAATAAGTAGTTAATAATTCATTAAATATTGATTTGATATAATTATAATCAAGATATGTTTCTAAATTAGTATAATTATGTATTATTTATTAAATATTAATTATAATAAAGATATTTTTTATAAAATATTTTAGAATAGAGAATAGGAAAGTTTATTAGAGGGAAAACAGAGTTACGAGAGATCGACACCTCACCTTCATTAGTTGGGGGAAAACCCAGTTTAGTATATTAAGTAGATAAGTAGATTAGGGTGGAGTGTTTTCTTTTTAACCTTATTGGACCAAATTTTCAATCCGTTGTTTACGATTGTCTACCTAGCAAAAATAGAAATGGAAAAGTATAAGTAGACAATGAAAATACTAAATAATGTGAATAATAGATATATCGGATGTTCAATTTACTAAGTGTACAGATGATTATTCTAATATTAAAATTAGGTGGGTAATTTAAAAATGTAATATGTTTTTACTTTATTGGGCCAATTTTAAAGCCCATTGTTCACAAAAATTATTGTTTACCTAGTAAAGTCCGTTGGTGAATTACACCAAATTTAAACTCATTTTAAAATTAGTTTATGAAAGGAAACCCAATTATTTGTTTGCTAAAGAACTGAGAATAGAAACAATGTCAATTATTTTTTTGTATCCCTTGTCATAGAGTACAAATCAGTAGAGAAGGTCACTCACAGGTGACAAGAAATGTCCATGTCAATCATCAAAAAAAAAAAAAAGTCAGAATACAACACTGAATTGCCGTGTGTTAAAAAATGACTCAGATCCACACAACAGATTCGCTGGACAAACTAAACTCAACACGTGTACACATACATAATACATACATACATACATAAATATACATAATTTTCACATTCTAAAAAACTTGAACAATCTCATGGCATTCTAGAACAATGACAAGGAAGTCATGGTAGCCAGAGTTAACACAACCAATTGCATCAGCTTGGTTGTTCTGTTATTACAAGCAACTTTTGAGGCACTATTATCTTGAGGCTGCTGGTTTGAAGTGGATGGTGCTACGGTAGCAGGTGGAGGTGGAGGGATGGGAGGAACATCACATGTGCCAAACTTAGCGTTTGCCTGTAGGTTATTAATACTCAGTTAAACACAAGGTTGAGGTTTATTAACATTAATTAACTAAAAAGAAAGTTAAGGGTTTACTACTTCACATTATATCTATTTTATTCTTCAACAGATTTGTATATCTAGATGTCTTTATTTTTGTCACGAAACTGTTACCAAATAAGGTCTAGAGTGCAGAATTAACTAAGCAAAAGGTTGTAGAAATTAAACCTTGCAGTAAGCAATGTTATCACAGCCGCAAGTAAGATGACCATTTGCTTCATCAACTGCTTCTGGTGCTCCTCCGCCATCACTCCTCTTCAAACATAATTGTTATCATCAATATAAAATTCATGAACCATTTTTTGCTAAGATGAGAGTGATTAACAATTAACAGCCAGCATGACAGGACTAATGAATTGATCAAAATTTGGATAAGTAACTACCATGTAATAGTCAATGGCGATGAAATTCGGCCACCTGTTGCCGGAAGCTGCATAGCAAGTCTTCATCATGCTAACTAATGGAGCTGAATTGTCAGCACATGCGGCAGATCGATTTGGAGTTGAAGGAAAATAGTTCATCAGAACCAGTGACCTAGATTTTGTGTTCATTGCTGGTGATTCTGCTCGGTTTGGACAAGAACCATTTTTCATGCCATCATCTCCATCTGAAATTAACAAACAAACAATCATGATTGGTATGCAGAAACTAGCATTCTAACAAATGAGTGGAAGCAAAGCATGTTTCCCAAGAAAATACTAAGGCCTTCTCAGAGAAGCTACTCACACTGGTTTTCTACCATGTATGTCCACTGGTAAGCAATGCCCTCAGAAGCTTCCTTGTCGCGTTTAGAGGTGAAAACAAGAACGCGCTGATTCTTCTGTACCATGTCATCCACGGTGGGCCAGTCTTGGCCATTCTTTGGCATCCGAGACAACGGGAACATGTAGTTGCTGAGGCCAGAATTTTTAAAGACCTTAGTTAGGCCTTGGGGGGAAGTGACATAGTCTTCAATGATGATTGTGATTATTTCAGATGGATTTGCATCCAGAAATGACTTCATGTCTTTAAGCACATTGATGGCAGGTTGCTGCAGAGATATACACATAAATTTAGTGCATTATCATCGTGATTAGAGCCACATTAAGAGATTTAAGATTTGTCATCAAATTAGTTAAATTAGAAAGTATATAGCCACGCACTTACGAATGCAGTGAAGTTGTAGCATTTGCCTTGAGCAGAGTGGCATAACCAGATGTCGTTCATAAAATCATACATATCCAACATGAATCCTCGAACACCATTCTGTCAATGAATCCAACATAATGAGAAGAATCAAGCTTAAGGGGTCATCCACATCATATAGGATTTTCTATTTCGCATTAGTTATCTATGGAGCCAAAAGTGGGATTCTGAAATTGCTTTCTCCAATCATGAATGTGCTATCCTCCAAATTAAGAGGTGAATAACTATTTAGATAGATCACATATGTTGCAAATGTAGCGAGTTAGTTAGTTCATTCATTCATTGCACTTGTAGCTGAACCTAAAATACAACTGTTTCGTCAAAAAAAAATGGAGGAAAAATGTACACATGACAAAATCAATATGTAGATACCCTGCAATAAATATTCCTTTCCATTCTTTTAGTTTTTAAAAAGAATCCATAGACAACTAAGGCATACATAAATTATCAAATATTAGAACATGATTCCGGCTGAACATGTTTTCATGGTCATTCCATAGTAATCCTTTTTTCTTTCTTTATCCTTAACATTGTTCTATCCAATGTCTAAATTGGACAACTTCATGGCATCGGTACTCCAATCAAGTACCCGACAACTACTGGGGTTTAGATACTCTTCTGTATTTTATTTCAAAGCCAACACATATATATACAACATGCATTCTCTCATATGGACCCCCTTTTAAACTATGTCTATTGTAATTCACATGGGAAATAGATGCAAACAAATATATGCGTGCAAGGCATGGCTATTTGAGTATTTTAAACCAAATCTTAGTTGTCATACCTGATATTCTTAATTCATTATTGGATTAATTTAATAAAAGAATACTAGTGGAGGTCGAATCTATGTCACAATTCTTGGTTTGTTAGCATATGCAGCACATAATTATTCGCTTTCTAATTTTATAATTCCCTTGCTTCAGAGTCTAGTAAACAACTCAGACATAATAAAGATTACATGATTAAGAAATAATTGAAAAAAAAAAGGAAGGAGAATCTTACTTTGAGTTGATCAGCAACCTTGTCATCCTGGTTCATCGGAGCAACGATGAATGATCCGGTGGCCGATCTAGCTCCGGCCAAAGCATAGGAATTATGTGTGGTGAGCCATGAATACCGGTTAAATGGTAGGCCTTTCACCTTGACATTTTAACAAACACAAAACAGAACAAATGAACACAAAATTTGAACACCCCAGAAGAAATTGAATAGCAGAAATCATGAAAAGTGTTTAACTTTGGAGGTGGGGCTTGTAGGTTGTGTCCGACAACATCTGGGTCGGGTGTTCCCATTTGCAGGGCATGTCTGGCAGCTGAGACCAGCGTCACATTTGTCTGAACAAGTTTCTCCGATCTGCTAACTCATAATACCCCAAAAAAGGGAAGGGGAAAAAAACTTGCTATCATTCAAATTTTGAGATTCATATATAAAACAGAAGCAATTATATTTTGAGAAGGGAGAAAAAAAATGACCTTGAGGGCGGAAGAACGTGTAACAAGAAAGCAAATAGCGAATACCAGAAGCTGGATTCTGAAATTACGGATACAAATGCTACTACTTTGTGACCTCTGCAGAGAAAATGGAACATTATAGGGAAAATGGTTAGATATTGAGATGAAAAAATGAAAGAGAAAGGCATGAAGATTTTTAATGCATATATAAATGTAGCTAACAAATAGTAGTAGCACTATTGGCCTTGCCTTCATTTTCAGATTCTGCTTTTGCGGAAAAGAAAGAGAGAGAGTTTTGTGGTTTGTGCAGAGAGAAAAAAGGGTTAGAGAGTGTTGGCACTGAAAGCAAGCAATGAAAGGCCAACGGATTTGGTAAGAGGAAGGGAGGGAAAGTGAGTGACGATTGGATTGGCCAACCATAAACGTTAAATTAACATCACACAACCCCACATTATCATTTACCACCTCCCCCTTTATTTCATCATTATTCTCCTTTGAAACATATATTAACAAGTCTTTTTTTTCCCCCCTAATTTGAGAAATAATGAAAAATAACAGCGAGAATAGTAGTTTCAATTATATTTATTGTTGTTAAGAAAAATTTCGCTAGTATGAGTCACGAATTGAATTATGCAAACTTGTAGATTAATAAGATAAGATATAAGAAGCTTCTCGTTAAAGATACTATGATTGTAGTACAAATAAATAAACTTACCCTAAAGTCAAGGCAACATTTTACTTATGATGTTGCATAATCTGGCTTTAAATTAAAGTCGTCACTTCAATTATTATGTAGCCATAATTTCTTTCAAAAGGAGAAAAAAAAAAATAGAGGGGAGGGAGAGGAAGTTAAGTAATAACTTCATATATAATACGGGAAAGAAGCAAACACATACATCAACAAGAAGTCAATATAATACGAAATGTAGTTGAATAAAATAAAATACATTATATATATTACCGACTGCTAAGGTACTAAGGTGTCTTAAACGAAGTAATAAACTCAAGGAGGCAGCTTTATTATAAACATAAATCTTAAGGAAATTCTGGATTTCTGCCACCTCATCACAAGCTTGATGCAAATATAGAACCTTAGAGTTGTGACTTCAAACTTATCCGTCACTGTCTTTCAATTTCTAAAGTTGTGAATCGGCAAGAAATGTCATCACCCTGATAGGGAATGTCTAGGGGAATATTACTGTTATTTGTCATCACGCTTTATAACTTAGAACCTAGCACTAGTTTAAAAAAATGCGCATTTCGCCTTGCCCTTTCCCCCTAGTAAGAGAATATGATTCAGCTTTTAATATAAAGTTATAAACTCATCAAACTTCGAACTTTGATCCATCAATCTAATCTAATGATGTATAATATTAATGTTTAACATAATTCGTTGTGCTTCATTTGTAAATAGAAACGATATATATAAAAAATATATATATAATTAGTTATATAAAAAATATTATTTATACACTAAAATAAACTATTAAAATTAGTTATTATATTTACATATATATAAAATTTAATTTACTTGTAATATATTTTATATTAATAACTAATTTAACATAGATATATAGCATAATTATTTTTTTAAAGAGACGTGCTATTTGCCTTTTGTTCATAGTAAAAAGGCCCAACCCAAAAGGGTTGACCTCACCTTTCACCAGATCAGCCACTACGAAGTCGGTGTTCGTCACGACTTGCTTTAAGGAAGTCGGGAACGAGGGTTAACTAGCAGATAAGCACTCATTTGAATGAGTAACTGCCCCTAGAATCTCTCTAACCACTTCCACAAGCCATATCTTAACTTTCCTAAAATAAAGGGGCGGTTAACTCCCTAAAAAAGTGGCACTACTCCAACGGTGGTTATTGGCTCACTACTATAAATACCCTGACACCCCTCAGGTATCTCTAAGTCCCAATACTCTCTAGACCTGCTAATACCCTTGCTGACTTAGGCATCGGAGTGTCCTTGCAGGTACCACCCCCCACTCATTCATACTCGCAAGTCGGACGGAGGCCAAGTTAAGAGACCTGAGTTAAGAGACCTGAGTTAAGAGAGAGAGAGGGAAACCAAAGAGACCTGAGTTAAGAGACCTGAGTTAAGAGACCTGAGTTGGCGACCTGGGCACCCTCTCTCAACAAAAGAGAGAGAGAGGGAAACCAAGAAGAAGGAAGAACTCGGTCTCGATAGACCAAGAAAATATCACTCTTATACTCCTCTGAAAGTTTCTATAGTGGATGTATACAGAGAGATTTGTAACACCGAAAGGCTGCCACCCCCCAGACCCATTAAAAATAAAAAAGGGGGGAGCCGCAGCGACTACTGTGAGTACCATAAAATATATGGTCACTCCACAAACGACTGCTACGACCTTAAAAATGTGATAGAAAAGCTGGCTAGGGAAGGTCGGCTTGACAGATATCTCATAGAAAGGTCGGATAGTCATGGGAAGAGAAAGCGAGATGATACGGATAGAAGAGACCCACCACCACAGACCCCGGAGAGACATATCCATATGATCTCAGGAGGGTTCGCGGGAGGGGGACTCACCAAATCCTCTCGCAAAAGGCATCTCAAGAGAGTCTACCAGGTCGGAGGAGAGTCATCCGACCTCCCCACCATTTCATTCACAAAAGAAGATGAGCAAGGAATAATCCCTGGACACGATGATCCAGTGGTAATAACTATGATCCTAGCAAATGCTCATCTCCACAGAACCCTAGTGGACCAAGGAAGCTCAGCGGACATTCTCTTCAAGCCCGCTTTCGACAAACTAGGGTTGGATGAAAAAGAGTTAAGAGCCTACCCCGACACCTTGTACGGATTAGGTGATACGCCCATAAAGCCACTGGGATTTTTGCCCCTCCACACCACTTTTGGAAAAGGGGAAAAATCAAAAACTCTGAGCATAGACTTCATAGTCATCGATGTAGGGTCAGCATACAATACTTTAATTGACAGAGCTACCCTTAATCGACTCGGAGCGGTGGTATCCACTCCTCATCTTTGTATGAAATTTCCGACCTCATCGGGGATAGCAACGGTAAGGGGAGATAAGAAATTGGCAAGGAAATGCTACAATGAAAGCCTAAACCTGAGAGGAAAAGGCAGAGAGGTTCACACAGTAGAGCTCGGAGGCGCAAGGGCTAGAGAGGAGCTGCGTCCACAACCGGGAGGAAAAACCGAGGAGGTACAGGTCGGCGAAGAGGAGGGAAAAAAATACTCACATAGGGGCCAACCTAGGAGAAACCCTAAAACAAGGGTTGACTAAGCTCCTAAGAGATAACTCCGATCTCTTCGCTTGGAAGGCCTCCGACATGCCTGGGATAGACCCCGAGCTCATGTCCCATAAGCTCTCGGTTTACCCGGGGTCCCGACCTGTACAACAAAGAAGACGCTAGCTCGGACCAGAACAAGCCCTAATAGTAGAAGAGCAAGTACAAGCGCTCCTAGAAGCCGGGTTCATCAGAGAAGTCAAATACCCAACATGGCTAGCCAATGTAGTGCTAGTCAAAAAACAAAATGGTAAATGGAGAATGTGTGTCGACTATACCGACTTAAATAAGGCCTGTCCCAAGGACCCTTATCCACTGCCAAGTATTGACACCATGGTAGACTCCAGCTCGGGGTATCAATACTTGTCATTCATGGACGCCTACTCGGGGCATAACCAAATCCTGATGTACGAGCCAGATCAGGAGAAAACATCATTCATCACGTCCAGAGCTAATTTTTGCTACGTGGTCATGCCGTTTGGATTGAAGAATGCAGGGGCCACATACCAGAGGCTGATGAATAAGATGTTTGCCTCTTACCTTGGGAGCCTAATGGAAGTATACGTCGACGACATGCTGATAAAGACCAAGAAAGAAGTCAACCTCCTGGCAGACCTCTCACAAGTCTTCGACACCATAAGGTTACACGGAATGAGACTAAATCCCTCAAAGTGTGCCTTCGCGGTAGAGGCAGGAAAATTCCTAGGGTTTATGCTAACACAAAGAGGGATTGAAGCTAATCCCGACAAGTGTAGAGCTATCCTGGAGATGAAAAGCCCGACTTGTTTAAGAGAGGTCCAGCAGCTGAATGGCCGACTTGCAGCCCTCTCCAGATTCTTGGCAGGATCAGCACTAAAATCCCTTCCACTGTTCTCCTTATTGAGAAAGGGATGTCAATTCGAATGGACTCCGGAATGCGAGGAGGCGTTCCAGGAGTTCAAAATATTCTTGAGCCAACCTCCTATTCTGACCCGACCTACAGCTGGGGAAGACCTTGTCCTATACTTATCTGTAGCAGACAAGGCCGTCTCGTCGGCCCTGATAAGAGAAGACGAGGTCGGACAGCACCCAATATACTTCATCAGCAAAGTTCTACAAGGCCCTGAGCTAAGATACCACAAACTAGAGAAGTTCGCCTACTCCTTAGTGGTAGCCTCACGAAGGCTACGACCTTACTTTCAAGCTCACACGAACCAACCCATGAAGCAAATCCTCCAAAGGACGGATGTTGCAGGGAGAATGGTCCAATGGGCAATAGAGCTCTCCGAGTTCGACTTGAAGTATGAAACTCGGACGGCGATTAAAGCACAGTGCCTCACCGACTTCATTGCAGAATACGCAGGAGACCAAGAGGAAAAACCAACTACATTGGAACTCTATGTAGATGGATCCTCAAACAAAACAGGAAGCGGTGCAGGCATAATATTGGTGGATGAAAGAGGAACCCAGATAAAAGTGTCCCTCAAATTTGAATTCCCAGCTTCAAATAATCAGGCAGAGTATGAAGCCTTGATTGCTGGATTGAAGCTGGCGGAAGAAGTCGGTGCTACAAAAGTGATGATATACAGCGACTCGCAAGTAGTGACTTCCCAGATAAGTGGAGAGTATCAGGCAAAGGACCCAAATATGAAAAGGTACTTGGAAAAAACTCTGGAACACCTTGGGCGCTTTGCAGAAACCGAGGTCAAACACATAACTCGAGATCTAAATAGCAGAGCAGACGCTCTATCCAAGTTGGCAAGTACCAAGCCAGGAGGGAATAACAGAAGCCTGATCCAGGAAACTCTCCAGAAACCCTCCGTAGTAAAAGAAAAAGACAAACAAGAGGTCCTTGAGGTAGTCGGATTAAACCTCGGTTGGATGAACCCCTTGGTCGAATACATGAAATTCGACATCCTCCCCAAGGAGGAGAAAGAGGCTAAGAAAATCCAGAGGGAAGCACAACATTACACTTTGGTGAGAAATATCCTCTACAGAAGGGGGATATCAACACCATTATTAAAATGTGTACCAACCTCAAGGACCACCGAAGTGTTGGAAGAAGTCCACAGTGGGATCTGCGGAAATCATCTCGGAGCAAGGTCACTAGCCAGGAAGGTAATCCGAGCTGGATTCTACTGGCCGACCTTGCAGAAAGATGCCACAGAATTTGTGAAAAAGTGCCAACCATGCCAGATGCATGCAAATTTCCATGTGGCTCCCCCAGAGGAGCTCATCAGTATCACTTCTCCATGGCCTTTTGCAAAGTGGGGAATGGATTTGCTAGGTCCTTTCCCCCAGGCGCCAGGACAAGTCAGGTACCTGATCGTGGGAATAGATTGTTTCACAAAGTGGATAGAAGCAGAACCATTGGCCACCATCACCGCACAAAGAAGTCGGAGGTTCCTCTACAAGAATATCATCACAAGGTATGGGATACCCCATTCCATTACTACGGATAATGGAACCCAATTCACCAACTCTACCTTTAGAAGCCTAGTAGCCAGTATGAAGATCAAACACCAGTTCACCTCGGTGGAACACCCGCAAGCCAATAGGCAAGCCGAGGCAGCCAACAAAGTCATACTGGCAGGGCTGAAGAAAAGATTACAAGATGCAAAAGGAGCCTGGGCCGAAGAGCTCCCACAAGTGCTATGGGCTTACAGGACAACCCCCCAATCCGCCACTGGAGAAACACCCTTCCGACTAGTTTATGGCGTAGAAGCCATGATCCCAATAGAAGTCAATGAACAAAGCCCAAGAATAATTCTCCACGACGAGATCGGAAATATACAGGGGCACAAAGAAGAGCTCGACTTGCTCCTTGAAGTCCGAGAAGAAGCCCAAATAAGAGAAGCAGCGTTGAAGCAAAGGATGGCCACAAGATACAACAAAAAAGTCATTCGAAGGGCATTCACTCTAAGTGACTTGGTCTTGATCAGAAACGACATTGGAGTCAACAAATCAGGGGAAGGAAAACTCGCTGCAAATTGGAAGGGACCATACAAAATCAATGAGGTCTTAGGAAAAGGCTATTATAAAGTGACCGACCTGGACGACACCGAGTTACCAAGGTCGTGGCATGCTTGTAATATGAAAAGGTACTATATCTAAAAGCGAACTCTACTCCCTGATGTACTCTTTTCCCAACTTCATGATTTTTTTCCAAAACCAAAGGGTTTTTTCTGGAGAAGGGTTTTTAACGAGGCATCATAGTAGAGGCTAAGGGAAATAGGCTGTCAAAAACCCTTAGTAGTAATAAAGTACCTCCCCAATTAATAAAGATCTTTTTATCTTACAAATGTCTCTTAAATTCCTTTGTTGTTTTCTCTTTCTACGGAACGCGCCGACTTAAGCTCGACAAAGCGTAAAAATCCCATGAACCGACCTAGATGGTCGTCAAGATAAAACGACGAGGTACAAATCGGTGTAAAGAGGTTATAAAAGGCGATCGTAAGAAACTCGAAAACGTTCCGACTCACAAGTCGAAATGAAAATACAGAGTAGAAACAGAAAACGAATCGCAAAAATAACCTAAGTCATAAACACTCAATAAAACAAAATTGAGTACTAGGAATAACGAAAGAGATAGAAAAAAACCCAAGAAAAATTAAAAGGCTGTTCTGAAGATCCCTGAAACTAAAAGGTTCAAAAAAACAGACAAGCCAAAGAAAATGTTTTTCAGAAAAGGTCAAGAGGAATTCGAAAAAATCGCAAATCAGAAAAGCATGCACGCATAAGGTAACTTAAACCCTTATCCAAAAAAAGGGGTACTTATTTTTTAACTTAAACCTCTATTGAAAAAGGGTATTATAAAGTGTTTTGTTTACGGCCTTAAAAGGCCAAAAAATTGTTCAAATACTACCAAAAATAAATAAAGAGTTTAAAAAAGAGGGGACCCACAGGCCGGGCCCCAAATAGCCAACAAATTACTTTTTTGCAAGAGAAGTCGACAGATCACCACCACCAGAGGCAAGAGAAGCGCCGCCAGGACCAGGAAGAGAGGCATCCATAGGAGAGGAAGTCGGAGGAACAGTAGAAGAGCTTGGAGCGTCCTTAGGACGAAGAGGGGACTCTATAATTCTCTGCCCCCGAGTCTTCAATTATGACTCAGAAATAATCTCGGGAACAGGGGGGATCCACAATGGCACCATTAATGACGACTTTGTCGGGATCTAAAGGAGAAAGGTCCAAGTCGGGAGCAATAACTCCGACCTGTTCCTTAAAAACCCTCCAAGCCTCCTCGGCGCCATCAGCAATAGAGTCCTCCAACTCGGTATAGGCCCTCTGAGAATTCAGCAGCTCATTCTTCACAGACACAAGATCGTTAAATAAACTTTGGTAGCTGTCTTGTGCTGTCTTCCTCAAGCCCACCTCCATGTTGCATTGGGCTTGCAATTTCCTCTCCTTCTCCCGGAGGCTATCCCTCTCCTCCTTCAGCTTGGCGACTTCTTTCTTCAACTCCCTCTCCTGCTCTTGATATAAAAGAAGTCTTCCTTCCATCTCCTCGACCCGCGAGGTCATCCCTAAAGAGCTGAGAGGAGCCTTCTCAAAAATATCTAAGAGTTTGCCACAAACCCCTGCCGCCTTGAGGCTCTCCTCAACCAGAATGGTAAGGTGGCGCCGAACAGAAACATCATCCATGCTTATACGAGCATGGGGATAGACGTTCTTTCGGACGAATGCAAGAGCATCCGCCTTAACCTCACCAGAAGAGCCAGACTCTAAAGCCTTGCGCTTCTTCTTCTCTGGCTCAGGAGAAGATCGGGCGGAGGGGGGCGGCTGAGAGAAAGCTGAAGAAGAAATCACAATGGGCTGAGAGGGAGTCCCAACGTTCCGAGGAGGAGGAGGAGGAGGGATAACCGCCCTGGCGCCACCAGTCCTGGCGCGAGACCTCGCTTTAGCCTCCTGAACTCTCTGGTAAGACTCCTGAGCGTTTGTCTTCGCCATCTCTGAAAAGACAATAACCAATAGATTAGACAAGTCGGAAAGGTCAGTCAGACAAGTTGGAAATCTAACAAACAAATAAAAGCTACCTAGCTGTGCCTGGACAAAGGTCGGAGACCCCTGGAGAAACTTTTTTGTGTCCAAGTATGGGGCCCTCCCCCACATTTCTCGGAGGAACCCCACAATGGCTGCTTCCACCTCATCCAGGTCGTCCAGACCATATTTCTCACAGGGGAGGCCTCCAACCAGTATAAAAGAAATCGGGGAGAAGAATTATCATCCAGAAAAAAGGGGTGGTGACCCTCTACAGCTTGAACTTTGAAAAAATAATTTTTAAAGTCATGAAAGGATTCGTCAAAAAGGGTAAAAACTCTCCGACCCTATATGGCTCGGAAAGATACCCACTGTTGCTTATTGTTCAACCCACTGAAGGGTTTGGTCATGTGAAAGAGATAGAAAAAAATATTCAAAGAGGTCGGGAACTCCAAAGCTTGGCTAATAAATTGATAAATTTTCAAAAACCCCAAGAGTTGGGGTGAAGCTGGGTAGGGGCAACTCGACAGTGATGCAGAACAGACATCTCAAAGTTCGAAAAAGGAAGAAAAACACCCAAACGGGTGATCATACATTCATACATAAAGAAAAAATGAGGGGCCGCCTCATCGGCCCTCCCGAAGCAGACCCGGTCTTCTGGACCCGGGACTACCAATTCATACTTCGGCTCATCTTCCTCAGTAGTACAAATTCTGTGATGAGTGCGAAGATGGGTAATAAACTCAGTATCGACCGAGGGTTCCTCCCCTAGGACCGTAACATCAACCCACTGAGAAAGAACGTCTACGGAAGCCATTTCTTTTTCCTAAAAAGATGACAAAAACCTACAAGGAAAAAAGAAAAGGAAAATCAAAAACACGGTCTCTAAAGGGAGGGAACACGGAACCAAAGTCTACAAACCAACCTATCTACGAAATAAAGACATGTAAATAGAAAGGCATGATACAGAAAGAACTAACCTTTATCTGAAAATGGGGGTTGGAGGAAGCAAAAGCCTTCGAAAACACGAGGGTGCAGCACGAACAAATAAGGAAGAAGTTTAAAAATCGCAAAAACGAAACAACGAAAGAGATGGAAAGCATTTATAAGCATGCTAGGAGCACTATGGTAAAAACGGGGCAGTCATTAATGAAAATGCACCGTTACCAAAACCATCAATCCCTACGCACATCCCTAACGGACACGACGCTTGATTAGACGTAACTGTCAGAACCAAAAGGTCACGAAAAGTCACGTCGATTTCAGAACATCACGTCGGTCCTCCAACAAACCGGTTACAACCCCGAGTAGTATACTCGAACCCAAATCTTAAAGAGAAATTGGGCTCGAGTAGGGGCACTGTTCATACCCTGGCCCAACGATTAAGGCCCAGGGTCCAAGTAAAAAGGCCCAACCCAAAAGGGTTGACCTCACCTTTCACCAGATCAGCCACTACGAAGTCGGTGCTCGTCACGACTTGCTTTAAGGAAGTCGGGAACGAGGGTTAACTAGCAGATAAGCACTCATTTGAATGAGTAACTGCCCCTAGAATCTCTCTAACCATTTCCACAAGTCATATCTTAACTTCCCTAAGATAAAGGGGCGGTTAACTCCCTAAAAAAGTGGCACTACTCCAACGGTGGTTATTGGCTCACTACTATAAATACCCTGACACCCCTCAGGTATCTCTAAGTCCCAATACTCTCTAGACCTGCTAATACCCTTGCTGACTTAGGCATCAGAGTGTCCTTACAGGTACCACCCCCCACTCATTCATACTCGCAAGTCGGACGGAGGCCCTCGAGGCGAAGACCCTTTCAAAGGCTTCCTCCCTCAGACGATTGGGCCAACCAACGCCATCCAGCCCATTAATCTCTGGTTATCCATCGTAACACCTTTCTTGTGGATTTGTGATTGAGTAATCTGTAATCGTGTAGTCAACATATTATTTTAAATTTTATCGATTTTGTTAGAAAATTATTTTTTTTAAAAACAACAATCAAATAATAAAATAGTGAAGAAATAAATATTAAAACAGAAAAAATATTAACTGTTATTGATTGTAAAACCTTTTTTTCATAATATTTTTTCTTATTCTATTTGCATGGAACGCTATACTGCCTGTGCATTTTTTTTTAAGTGTATTTTGCTAAATAATATAGCAACTTCAAACACTTTTTTGTTTCTTTGTTTTTATGGTTTAGTTACGGACAAAATATGTTTAGCTAACTATCTCATGCAATCATTATTTCGCATTTGGCACGTTGTTCAATTTATCAAATTAAAACGGTAAAATTACTTCAAAAGAATGCGTTGAGATTGGACAAGGGAATCACTTGTTTTCTTTTTAACGTTCTTTGCTTTTTTTTTTGGATGGGTACCTTCTTTTAATTTCTTTTGGTCCTGGAATCGTTTGTCTTTCTGGGATCCAAGTTTTGGGTCGACAGTAAGCTTATGCTGATTTCACAGAGTCGATGTATAAAAAACCTTAGCTTTGGGCCTGGCCCAATTGAACATGGACTGCCATACTGCATCAAAACACACACACACAAATGAAATAGGATATGGACACTTTACCAAGAAAACAAAAAGGATATGGACAAAACGAATCTCTTACAAATTGTTTAAATATGAAATGTACTAGAAAGATGAGGATAGCTGCAAAGAGACCAAGAAAGGGTGGCAGCCGAGGCCTGGATCTAGTGGCAGAATCTACTGCCTCACGAGGAGCTGCACAAGGGTTCGAACCCTGACAAAGCTCAGGAGGTTATAGAACCCATAATATTATAGTTTTGCAACAAGCTTTTCATGCTCTAAACCTAAACCAAGTCAGAGGATCACATGATTTGGCCAACAAGCAGACTAGAGTAGAATTTTCTTGAAGTGGTTATGAAGGCGAGGGATTTGATGTGAAATGGACCAAATTGACTATGGAAGAAGAAGTATACCAACTCATACAGTCTCATGTCAAATGGTTAATCTAGAGATGTCTGGAATTACATACGGTCATCAAGTGCCTATATAGACAAGAGTAAATATAGAAAAAAATTTGGGAATCCCAACTTGGGACAATCCAGGGACGTACTTGGGTCAACCAGCAAGATGAAGGCAGA
Organism: Arachis hypogaea; assembly: GCF_003086295.3. NCBI lineage: Eukaryota > Viridiplantae > Streptophyta > Magnoliopsida > Fabales > Fabaceae > Arachis > Arachis hypogaea. Next base: position 8,516,650 of record NC_092050.1, read on the forward strand.
AAGAAAATCCTAATTAAAGCAGTTATCCAAGCCATTCCTTCTTATGCAATGAGTATTTGAAAAACTAAGTGTTAAAATTACCAAATTATGATGGAGAGTATTTGAAAAGGAAAAAGAGATCTATTGAAAAAGTTGGGAGAAAATGTGCATAAGCAAGAAAGAAGGGAACTAGGCTTTAAAGATTTTGAACACTAGAATATAGCACAACTGGCTAAGCAAGCATGGAGAGTCATGCAAGATCAAGAAGCACTATGGTCTATGGGTAATTCTGAAGGCTTTCTACTTTTTCGATAATATTTTTGGGAAGTACCAAGTCACACAAAAGGAAGTTGGGTGTGGAAAAGCCTTATTCAGATCTTAATTTCATCAAAAGAAATGAAAATGGTGCTTGAGCAAAGAAAACAAAGTGGATATATGGCAAGATAATTGGATCTATGAGATGAACAACTCATTAGGAAGAAACAATCCAAGACCCCAAGAAGTTGGAGAAATTATTACAAGACAAGGAAAGTGGCATAAAACTATTATTCAAGAGAAATTTCTCCCACTAGTGGCTGACCTGCTTTTTCAAACCCCAATAAGTAAATTTGTAGGTGAAGATGTGTTAGTTAATTTGGCCTTTTTTTTTTTTTCAAAAGATAGAGATTACTCAGTCAAATCAGATTGTCATGTAGTAAAAGGAGAGAAAAGTGCAAGAAAAGGAATGCACCAAACAACAAGTAATAATTATAGGTAGTTATGGAAAGGAAATTGGGGGATGAAGGCTCCACAAAAAAAAATAAAATATTCATGTGAAAAGTTGTCTACAACATAATCCCAATAAGGATAAACCTTGTAAAGAAAAGAATAATCATTAATCCTATTTGTCCTGTTTGTATGCTGTAAGAAGAAGCAGTGGGGCATGCGCTATTTCTTTGTGAATGGACCAGAGTTTCCTGGTTTGGATCACAAATCCAGTGCATAAATACAGCTGAGTCAGTCAGGTCATTAGAGAATTGGTCACAGAAAATTCTACAGAGAATTAAAAAACAACCAGAGGAAGAAAGTGAGAACTACTGGAGCAGAGTAGGACAACTACTATGGACAATTTGGAAGTCCGAAAAACAAGACAACATTACAGCACAAACAACCAGATCTTAGTACAAGAATTCTCAATGCTAAGATTCAAGAAAGGAGTACAACAAGATTGTCAATTCAAATGTCATATGTAAACAAGCCAGGACCAGGAATAAATTACCTATAACGTGGCGAGTTCCTCTAGAGGATTGGATTAAGGTCAATGTGGAATTGTGGATACACATTCTCGGACATAATCAAATCAAGAGCAACAACAGTAGTCTTCAAAGATTCATAGGGTCGATTGTTAGCAGGACTAACAGAAAAAGTTAAAGCAAGTTTAAGCTTAACGACAGAAGCTTTAACAACAAAAAGGCTCTAATTTTAGTAAAGAACCTGGACGTGGGAAGAATCATCATCTAGTCAGATTGTCTATCTTTGATCGAAGCGCTAAAGAGTAGAGAAAACCTGTGGAAAATCCAACCAATTCTCCAACACAGAAGAAAAATTAGAAAAAGTCTCCCGAATTGTGGATTCACATGGATGTCCAAAACCTAACTTAAAAAAATGAGACATATCAAAAATCATAAAAAAAATCCAAAACCTAAAAGAAAGACATATATAAAAATGTACAAAATATATAAAAAAAGACATCTCTAAAATTTAAGAGAAAGAAACATCTAAAACAAATAATAAGAATTATCTAAAATTTATAATAAGAAGAAAAAAAATACTGTTGTAAAAAAATATCCAAAACCTAATAAAAAAAACATCTGAAATGTAACAAAAAAAAATTTTTTAAATTTAACAAAAATGAGATATTCAAAATCATTAAAAATATTCGAAACTAAGTAAGAAAACATCTAAAATTATTAAAACATTCAAAACATATCGGTTACAAAAAAAAACATTCAAAATATAAGAAAAAAACATCTAAATCTAAAAAAAGAACCATCTAAAACTAGTAAAAAAATATCCAAAATAAAAAAGAAAAAGATGATGATGATTTTCTCACCAAAATTCTACCACCAATCCTTTTCTTATTAATGTTTTTAAATTAGGATTGTTAGTCATTCTAGCTTGAGGAGGGTGTTACCTAAATTATTTTTGTACCAATAGTAAATATAGACTTATTTGTTATATTTTTTTGTGGAAGTACATAAGGAGTACATAGTATATAAAATATATTAACTGAACAGATTTAAAAAAAAAATTCATTCTTTTAATATTGAGAATAACTTATTTTTTTTCCTTTCTTAATCCTTTGTGGTTCATGAAAATATCAATATCACAGCTTGAACAACTTAAAATATAAAATCTTTTTTATCCAAAAAAATAATTCATTCTCCAATAATTAATATTCTTTTCAATTCTAAATTGGCACATCTTTTCTATGATGTGGTTGTCTAATTCTATCCCACCCAATATTTTCCACCCCTCCCTCTCATTTTTTAAGGCATCAATTACGAACAAAATTGCATTTGCAAAATGAATCTCTATACACTCGAGACGATTTCATGAATAATTGATTATTAACAAACAATTAAAAGATTGTGAATCATATCATATCCGCTGAAAATTAGTTTCAATGACCAAATCTAAACAAAAAAAATCTTCTAATTAAGATCCCACTACCAACGAAGCTTCCAGGATAACTCTTCTCCGAACACTTATCCAGCCCTCGAATTCTGACCAATCTGGCAATCCCTGCTCCGTCACTAGCCGCGGTAGCCAATCCCCCGGCGACAAAACAGTGGTGACAGCAGAATCAGTCACCGTGGAAGTGAAATCCCAATCAGGAAAGTCAAAGTTACTTTTGGGCGAGATTTCGTTATGGATCAAAGCATCATGGTTGTCTTCATCGGCGAGAAACGGGTGGTTGACGAGCATCTCCGCCGTCCACCTCTCCCTGGGATCCTTAACGAAACACTTTCTCAAAAAGTCTTTCCCCTGTTCGGACAAGTCCTCCGGAATCACCGGAATTTCTTCACCAACTCCAATCCGAATTAGCAGCGACCACATGTTGGACCCACTCTTAACATTCCACGCTGGCTTTCCGGTGAGCATCTCCACGGCAGCGCATCCAAGGGCCCATATATCCGCGGGAGACTCGTACTCGTTATCATTCACCGACTCAGGGGACATGTAGAGAGGCGTTCCCCTGCACTCCCACTTCTTGTCTCCACGCTGCACTGCACCTTTCTCCTTCGCGAGCCCGAAATCCGAGATCTTCACCTCGCCATCTTCGAACACAAGCATGTTATGAAGCTTAATATCGCAGTGAATGAACCCATTCTCGTGAATGTGTTTCAACCCTTCCATGACGGACCTCACGTACCTTCTTACTTGTTTCTCATCGAACATCCCACCTTGATTCTTCTTCATCTGATCAGCGAGTGTACCGTTCGAAGCGTATTCGAGGAAGATGTTGTAAAACGACTCACCGTTTTCGACGGTGGTGTCGTGGCCCAAGCACTTAACGATTCGAGGACAAGAAGAACCGAGGCGGTTAAGGACGTGTTCCTCATTAACGAGGAGGGAGGAGGTGAAACGATCGGAGGACTTAACGGCAACCGGAATGTGGAACGGAAGGGAAGGGTTTTTGGGTGTGGCTAAACTGACGGTGGCGAAGCTTCCACTGCCGAGGGTTGGTCCTCGAATCCAGTCCATGATTGTGAAGAATAAGAATGTATATGTGTTTACAGTTAAGGAATTGAATGAGGTTAACTGTGTTGGTGTGTGTTTATAGCGTTTGGAGAAGGAGGGAAGGCTTCTCAACAATTGCGTCGTTCTGCACATTAAGAAAATGTTGGTTGTCACTGATTGATTCAACGAATGAAATCAACAATGAATGAAGAACAATTCGGCGCGTGTGACTCAGGATATTGCATTGCATTTATATAAGGTAATGACGCGTGACTTGATATTTATTTTTTAAATATTTTTTTATATAAATTATAAAAGTATAGATTCTTTTATCTTGATTTCAATTTTCATACAGACAATTGATGGTATTTTATTATATCAATAAAAATAATTAATTTTTAAATTTATTATTTAAAAAATTTAAATACATAAAACTAATCAGATGATTACATAAAATATTGTGTAAAGTAATAATTAAATTTTTGAAAATTTTGACTTATGATTAATTAGACTTTGAAAATAAATAGAGTACTAATTAAATCTTTTAAGATAATAAGGATTTGTTTATTTGGATGCAATTTTTAAAAAATATTTTTTTAATGTTATTTTTTTTAAAAGATTTCTTACAAAAATAAAAATAATTTTATGTTTGGATATCTCATATAAAAAGATCTTTTTATTTATCAATTACGTTTGGATAAAATAAGATAAAAATATTTTTTTGTTTATTTATTATATAAAAAACATTTTTTTAAAAAGAAACTTTTAAAAAAATTTAAATTATAGTTTCTCAAAAAAGATGTATTTTTTATTTTTCTAATACTTTTATTTTTATTATTAGAAATTTACCAAACATAATAAAAAATAAAAAAAATTATTTTTTTCATTGAAAAAAATATCGTTTTTTTATCGATTTAATGGCGCCCAAACAAGCACTAAATAGTAGACATGTATGTCTTTCCATCAATTAGGGCTGGCAATGAGTAGAGTATGATAGGTTTGGGCTCTACCATAACCCTACTTGCACTCTAAAGTTTTAAATCCTATAGACAACCATATTCGAACGGATTGGTTCGGGTTGGGTATTCGTGAATAGAATATAGATTGCCAGTCCTACCGTTAATAGATAGTGCAAAACAAAATTGAATTATCCATGTATTTCATTATCTACAATGGTGTGTGTTTTGTTATTGTACATGAGTATAAAAATAATATAGTTTTGGACAGTAAAACATTCATTATCTATTGAGTTTTTACATAACCCTTATTAACTGTTCTATTTATTAACAAATTCTACTAAAACAGATAAAGTTTTGTTCTAAAAATTATTATCTCCATAACAATTTTTTATAAATAGATATATCATAATAGTTGACAGTATATATAAGGACTACTTTTTAAATTTTTTTAGAGATTAATTTAATTAATCTAAAATTAAAATCTTTAAAGACTTAATGGTCACTTAATTTAAAAATATTTTAATAAATCAAAATTAAAATTATATACATAGGAGATATTGACTACTCGTGCGCATTTGTTATCCGATTCTTGATTAGATTATATTGAATTCTCTTAGGTTTCGTATAGATTTTTTATTAGACGATTCCCTGCAGTGTGACTAGCACTACCTCCTTCCTCTTTCTTGACTTTTCATCTAAAATCTGGTTCTTATACTTTATAGTTTTATTGTTGACCCAATTTAATAGAAAAAGTACCCAATGAAATTCAAATAAAAGAGACTGCCAGCATAGACGTAGCCGTAGGACTTTATATAAGAAAAGTTGCAAAGTAAAGAATTATTAAGAATGCATGAAAGAAGAGAATTTGTTACCTGATGAGAGAGGTCAAAGAGATTGTTATATAGAATGGAGAGTTAGTGAAGAGGAGTATAATGAATTTTGCATATTGTAATTGTATGTTGAGAGTAAATTTTTTCACTCAAACAAGGAAATTAGTTACTCATACACTTAAATTTTTTTTACATAATTCTATAGTCATTATCTCATACAATATCATCTCTATTTGATAATTGATTTTGTTATTTAATTTTGTTACTGGCCTTGCTATTTTGAGATAGGTGATCCAACATCTCACTAGTTTATTAAACAAATATCGGAAATTTTAATATCACTTTGTGTATGTAGTAGTTTATTGGCCAACGACAAATTCTTAAATAGAATTTCAATCTACGAAGAATAATTCTTGACTTACCAAATTAGAAAAAACTAAAAAACAAAAACAATATATTTTTTATAAATTCGAATTTACTAGTTTAGATGTCTATTCCAATATAGGTATGCAAAAACTTTTAATCTTATATATTGATATAATAACAGATCTTTAGATATTTGACACTTAAATCACATATAGTTTAGTTACTAAATCCCTTTTAAAACGGAAAGATATGACAATTTTATTGTTAAGCTAGCTCTTTTAATTTGGGACACTGTTGAAAGGTGTTAGCGAATTGATTGTAATATAAAAGGATAGTCAAAAGAGTTTTGAGACCCAAAATGTACTACTCCTCAAGCAAAACTTTTAGGATTGGAATTATTGACCATGATGGTAAAATTCTCCCCGAATTAATCCAACTTTCACTAAGCGGGCTCTAATTAAGTAGCAAAATATATCTTTTTTTCCCGATAAACTAGCAAAATGTATCTATTTTTATTTGGGACAGAAACACACAACAAAAAATTTAGATTATGCATTTTTTATTATATCCTTTTATGATAGATTATATATTTTGACGTCAAACTTGCTTTTGTGACGTATTTTGATATCAATTTATATTTTTTTATCAAATATTTTTTAAAAATATTATATAATCAATAATACAAAAAATTAAAATTTAATGATTATTTATTTTAAAAATTATAAATAATTTTAATATTCTATTTCAAATATTTTTAGTAATTATTATTATAATTTTTTTTATATTTTCGCGAGTTAATTATCAGTAATCAATAATACTAATTCTATAACGAATTACATTTTAACGCTAAATATGCTGATATGGTATATTCTGATGTTAATTTGCATATTTCTCTTAACTATTTTTTAGGAAATTAGTATGTAATTAATAATACGCAAACTAATATAAAAATTATATTCATATTTGTTAATAATTCAAATATTTTATTTCATATCTTTTTATTAGTAATTATCATGCTTTTTTCTTATATTTTTATAAATTAATAATTTAAATATTTTATTTTATATTCTTTTAAAATTAAATTTATCATGATTCTCTTTTATATTTCTTTAAATATTATATATAGTGTTTTGTTTACCATTTATGAATATAAGCTATGATGTATGAATATTGACACAGACACAGATATGATGCGACACAGGACATATAGACACACAAATTTTAAATTTTTATAAGACACGCGGACACCACATATATATATATAAAATATAGAGTTTTTTAGATAATTATAATAATATTTTAATATTTTATTGATGTTAAAATATAAATTAATATTTTTAATATCTTTTTTTAAATATATAAAGTATTTAAAATATTCTTTTGTTTTAATAGATCTATTTCTAAACTCATTTCAAGAATACAAGTTAAGAATAAACTTGAACACACTAGCACGTAAAGATATTTAGGAGGTGTATGTAACTGTTTTCAAAAAATAATTTTATTTTTTAATAAGATACAGTTAGACACAGAAGATATGTGTCGGACAAGTATCGATGAGTGTTATATTTAAAATGTGTCCAATACTCAGTGAAGTGTTCATACTTCATAAAACGTAAGTTTTAGAATTAAATATATATATATATATATATATGATGATGATGATGATCGATATGGCACGTTCTAGTATCAGTCTACATATTAATGCTATTTTTTAAAAAATATTATATTTAATGATTAATTATTACAATAAAATTTATCAATAATTATAATATTCTATATCATATCGTTTTAATAATTACCTTATTTCTCTATATTTCTTGAAATTCTATAAATCTTTTTAATAATTATTTATTCTTTTTTATAATATTTTGAATATAGTATTTTTTTATTTTTATCTATATATTTAGAGAATTATTTGATAATTTTTTAATAATATATTATTATTTTTACTACTCAAATCAATTTTTTGTTATTATTATTACTACTACTATTATTATTATTATTATTAATTTGACAATATTTAGTAAATATATAAAACCCACTTTAAAATATTTTAGTTTATTTTTCTCATAGATATTGAAATATTTGTTTACTGTGTACTACATTTTTTTTTATTAAATATAATTACTTTGTGAATTTATTTATTTTAATAATTATTATTTGGTATTAGTATAAATAATAAAAAAGTTATTTTATATAAGTTAAATATATTCATGAATAATTTATTTTAAAAATATATTTTGATATAAATATAAAAAATAGACATATTTTGGGTATACACTAATTATTCAAGAAAACATAGTTCTAACAGAATCTATGAAAAAATTAAAATAAGATACAGGAAGACAAAGAAACAAATATATATGACAACTACATAATATCTAGGGCAATTTACGTAAATAAAATATTTGGATTTTAATTTTATGCAAATACAACTTTTAAAATACGAAAACGTAAATGCATTTTTTCATATTTTTATAGAAATTACTACTGGTAGCAGCGGTTTATAGAAGAACATAATCTGCTATAAGTAGTCGCATATTACGTGATTAGGGTACAACACAGAAATCACTATAGGCAGCAGCAGTTTCTGTTGATAGAGAATGTGCATAAACCGCTAGTGGCAGTAGTGGTTTACGTTGAGGGTGATTGTCTATGTAACTGATTTTATATTTCAATCCCGCTACATTACCAATAGCATTTTTGCTAACTTCTTCCAACTCTGATTTATAACGGTATTTAATGGAAGTGTCTTTGTGGATGTGTTTAATAAAAATAATTATTTTTATAGCTGTGTATAATGGAAATGTCTTTATAGATGTATTTTCTGGATGTGTCTCTTTATACATGTTTTTAAAATAAATAATTAATTATTGTTGGTAATAAGTTGGCAGATAGTATATTGGTACCCTATACTTTTCCTTAAGCAAGCAAGCATATAATGGAACGTTAAGCCCACTCAGAATCTTGTAGATGATGGTTATAAGCAGTTTTCTATGATCATTCACTCTTCATCAAGAAACAATCCGAAATTTTTACTGTCATTCTAGTATATGTTGATGACTTAGTTTTGACTGGAAATGACATTTGGCGAAATCAATACCATCAGGCAAAATTTAGATGACAAATTCAAAATGAGGGATGATAGGGGGTCAGCAATTTTGGTGTTTTATAACCATCAATTGGCCATCAATAGTATTTTTAATGGTATGAGATTACATCTAATGGTAGGAGATCACTCACTTTTGTTTTAATGGTTAAGTGCTGGTCAGAAAACACAAAAGTTGCTGCCCCTAGACTTTTCCATTCAAAATAAAGGATTTTGGTGATCTCAAGTACTTCTTAGAAACTCTCTTGTTAGCTGTAAGAGTAAGAAGCAAACCACAAACAACTCCTCTGCAAAAGCTGAATATAATCTCTTACTGTTATCACTTGTGAAGTTAGTTGGTTATTTTTTTTAATGAATTTCATTAGTTTGTTGCTTCAAAAGTCTATCACTCTGTGACAACCAGCCATTCACATTCTCAATAATCCTATTTCTCATGAAAGAACCACGTAAAAAGCCATTTGTCTGGTCATCTGATATCAGTTCATTCCAAAGACAAATTTGGTGATTTTCTCACCAAAACTCGCCATCGCATCCTTTTCTTACTAATGTTTCTAAGCTAGGATTGTTACCCATTCCAGCTTGCTGGAGGGTATTACCTAAATTATTTTTGTATCAATAGTAGATGTAGGCTTATTTGTTATTTTTTTTATGGGAGTACATAATAAGTACATGGTATATAAAGTGTAATAACTGAACAGATTTAAAAAAAAAATTAATTCTCTTTAACAATGAAAATAATTTATTTTTCTTTCTCTCTTAATCCCTTCTAATTCATCAATCTATCAATATCACAGTTTGAACAACTTAAAACATGAAATTTTCTTCATCCACAAAAATTAAAAATAATTCACTCTCCAATAATTAATACTCTTTTCAATTCTAAATTGGCACATCTTTTCTATGATGCGGTTGTCTAATTCTATCCCACCCAATATTTTTTACCCCTCCCTCTCATTTTTGTTAATAATCAATTTTTATTCTCTTTAACGACGAGAATAATTTATTTTTCTTTCTCTTTTGATCCATTTTAGTTCATCAAACTATCAATATCATAATTTGAACAACTTAAAACATAAAATTTTCTTCATCCACAAAATTAAAAATAATTCACTCTCCAATAATTAATATTCTTTCCAATTCTAAATTGGCACATCTTTTTTATAATGTGGTTGTCCAATTCTATCCCACCCAATATTTTTCACTCATCCCTCTCATTTTTGAAGGCATCAATTACGAACAAAATTGCATTTGCAAAATGAATCTCTCTACACTCGAGACGGTTACATGAATAATTGATTATTAACAAACAATTAAATGATTGTGAATCATATCATATCCGCTGAAAATGAGTTTCAATGACCAAATCTAAACAAAAAAAATCTTCTAACTAAGATCCCACTGCTAACGAAGCTTCCAGGATAACTCTTCTCCGAACACTTATCCAGCCCTCCGATTCTGACCAATCCGGCGATCTCTGCTCCGTCACTAGCCGTGGTAGCCAATCCCCCGGCGACGAAACAGTGGTGACAGCAGAATCAGTCACCGTCGAAGTGGAATCCCAATCAGGAAAGTCAAAGTTACTTCTGGGCGAGATTTCGTTATGAATCAAAGCATCATGGCTGTCTTCGGCGAGAAACGGGTGGTTGAGGAGCATCTCTGCCGTCCACCTCTCCCTGGGATCCTTAACGAAACACTTTCTCAAAAAGTCCTTCCCCTGTTCGGACAAGTCCTCCGGAATCACCGGAATTTCTTCACCGACTCCAATCCGAATTAGCAGCGACCACATGTTGGACCCACTCTTAACATTCCACGCTGGCTTTCCGGTGAGCATCTCCACGGCGGCGCATCCAACGGCCCATATATCCGCCGGAGACTCGTACTCGTTATCATTCACCGACTCAGGGGACATGTAGAGAGGCGTTCCCCTGCACTCCCACTTCTTGTCTCCACGCTGCACTGTCGCACCTTTCTCCTTCGCGAGCCCGAAATCCGAGATCTTCACCTCGCCATCTTCGAACACAAGCATGTTCTGAAGCTTAATATCGCAGTGAATGAACCCATTCTCGTGAATGTGCTTCAACCCTTCCATGACGGACCTCGCGTACCTTCTTACTTGTTTCTCATCGAACCTCCCACCTTGATTCTTCTTCATCTGATCAGCGAGCGTACCGTTGGAAGCATATTCGAGGAAGATGTTGTAAAACGACTCACCGTTTTCGACCGTAGTGTCGTGACCCAAGCACTTAACGATTCGAGGACAAGAAGAACCGAGGCGGTTAAGGACGTGTTCCTCGTTAACAAGGAGGAAGGAGGTGAAACGATCGGAGGACTTAACGGCAACCGGAATGTGGAACGGAAGGGAAGGGTTCTTGGGTGTGGCTAAACTGACGGTGGCGAAGCTTCCACTGCCGAGGGTTGGTCCTCGAATCCAGTCCATGATTCTGAAGAACAAGAATGTGTATGTGTTTGCGGTTAAGGAATTGAATGAAGTTAACTATGTTGGTGTGTGTGTTTATAGCGTTTAGAGAAGAAGAGAAGGCTTCTCAACAATTGCGTCGTTCTGCACATTAAGAAAGTGTTGGTTGTCACTGATTGATTCAACGAATGAAATCAACAATAAATGAAGAACAATTTGGCGCGTGTGACACAGGATATTGCATTGCATTTATATAAGGTAATGACGCGTGACTTGATATTTATTTTTTAATATTTTTTTATATAAATTATAAAAGTATAGATTCTTTTATCTTGATTTCAATTTTCATACAAGACAACTGATCGTGTTTTATTATATCAATAAAAATAATTAATTTTTAAATTTATTATTTAAAAAAATTAAATACATAAAACTAATAAGATGATTACGTAAAATATTGAGTAAAGTAATAAATAGATTTTTGATAATTTTGACTTAGGATTAATTAGTCTTTAAAAAAAAAATAGAGTATTAATTAAATCTTCTAAGATAATAAGGACTTGTGTTATTTGGATGTAATTTTTAAAAAAGATATTTTTTAATGTTATTTTTTTTAAAGATCTCTTACAAAAATAAAAATAATTTTATGTTTTGATATCTCATAAAAATATTTTTTTATTTATCAATTATATTTGGATAAAATAAAATAAAAATATTTTTTGTTTATTTATTATATGAAAAATATTTTTAAAAAAATTTTTAAAAAAAATGTAAATTATAGTTTCTCAAAAAAGATTTATTTTTTATTTTTTTAGTACTTTTACTTTTATTATTAGAAATTTACCAAACATACTAAAAAAAAATTTTTTTCTTTGAAAAAATATCTTGGCGCCCAAACAAGCACTAAATAGTGCACATGTATGTCTTTCCGTCAATTAGGACTGGCAGTGGGTAGAGTAGGGTAGGGTTTGAACTCTACCCGTTACTTTACCCGCACCCTAAAGTTTTAAACCCTATCCTACCTGACCGTACCCAAAAAATAAAAAATAAAAAAATTTCAAGCAAATATAAAATTCAACCATTCCAAATTTTATACATATTAGTAAAATAGAAAATAAAAAGCTAAGTTCAAATTAAAAATATAAAATCTTAAAAAAATCTAATATAAAATTACAAATAATGTAATCATCAACTAGTTTAGTGGCTATTTCAAGTTTTTATGAAAAAAATTGTGGATTTAGCACTCACATTCTTTACTACATACATAATTTTTACATATATATTATATAATATATTAAGAATATGAATAGGATAGGATAAAGTATACTCTAAACCCGTACCCTACCCTACCCACAGGCGAACTCACACCGCATCTTACCCTAAACAACACGATCGTGAGGATCAAATCAATACTTTTTTTAATTTTTTTTAAGAGACTAATTTAATTAATCTAAAATTAAAATCTTTAAAGACTTAATTGTCACTTAATTTTAAAATATTTTAATAAATCAAAATTAAAATTATATACATAGGAGATATTGACTACTCGTGCGCATTTGTTATACGATTCTTGAATTCTCTTAGGTTTCGTATAGATTTTTTATTAGACGATTCCCAGCAGTGTGACTAGTACTACCTCCTTCCTCTTTCTTGACTTTTCATCTAAACTCTGGTTCTTATACTTTTTAGTTTTATTGTTGACCCAATTTAATAGAAAAAGTACCCAATGAAATTCAAATAGGTACACTATTGCAATAGTAATATTCAGTTTAAATTAAATTAGATTGGTAGTTATTTTATAATATAAATTAAGATAATAAAAATCTAAATCAATAAATATTAGAAGAAGAGATTGTTGAAATTTTTTCAATTCAAAGATTATCTATGTTAAATCATTAAGAAAGAAAATATTAGATGCGGAAGCGTACCTGAATTCATAAACATGAATCATGATTGGAAGAGTTTGAATTTTGTGGTTCTTTCAATCTTTCTCAACTAAAACTTTCTGTATCTCTAGGAGGTTGAATTGTGACTCTTCTAACGGGAAAGAGCGACAAAGGCGGCTTTGATATATTGGGAACCGAAACTCTGAAGGCACTATTTATATTTGAGCATAGCATCCATTATATCTTAAAGTCCAAATAAAATAGTATCTAAAGTCCAAAAGATAATATATCTAAAATCTAAAAGATAATTATCTAAAAAACAAAAGATAATATATAATTTTATTCTTATTTAATTCCAAATCAAAAGTAATAATAACTTATTCAATTTAGTATTTATAACAATAAATAAAATTACTATTATATAAGTCATTTAATTTAAAATAATATAATTTGTGATTATAATTAATATATATATTACTTACAAATAAATTAAAAAATTAAAATAATTTTCTAACCGAGATCGGCCCAAACGACCTAAAGAAGTTCAACATAGAAGATTAAGAAGATTGCCAGCATAGACGTAGCCGTAGAACTTTATATAAGAAAAGTTGCAAAGTAAAGAATTATTAAGAATGCTTGAAAGAAGAGAATTTGTTAAGTGATGAGAATGGAGAGTCAGTGAAGAGGAATATAATGAATTTTGCATATTGTAATTGTTGAGAGTAAATTTTTTCACTCAAACAAGGAAATTAGTTACTCACACACTTACTTTTTTTTTACATAATTCTATAGTCATTATCTCATATAATATCATCTCTATTTGATAATTGATTTTGTTATTTAATTTTATTACTGCATTATTACTGGCCTTGCTATTTTGAGATAGGTGATCCAACATCTCACTAGTTTATTAAATAAATATAGGATATTTTAATATCACTTTATATATGTAGTAATTTATTAACCAATGACAAACTCTTAAATAGAATTTTAATCTATGATAAATTAATTCTTGACCTACCAGATTAAAAAATACCAAAAAACAAAAAAATATATATTCTTTGTAAATTCGAATTTACTATTTTAGATGTCTATTCCAATATAGGTATGCAAAACCTTTTAAATTATATATTGATATAATAACAGATCTTTAGATATTTGAGACTTAAATCACATATAGTTTAGTTACTAAATCCCTTTTAAAAACGAAAAGATATGACAATTTTATTGTTGAGCTCTTTTAATTTGGGACACTGTTGAAAGGTGTTAGCGAAGATATATGTTGATTGTAATATAAAAGGATAGTCAAAAGAGTTTTGAGACCCAAAATGTACTACTCCTCAAGCAAAATTTTTAGGATTGGAATTGTTGACCATGATAGTAAAATTCTTCCCGAATTAATCCAACTTTCACTAAGCGGGCTCTAATTAAGTAGCAAAATATATCTTCTTTTTTTTTTTCGATAAACTAGCAAAATGTATCTATTTTTTATAAATAACGGGACATAAACACACAACAAAAAATTTAGATTATGCATTTATTATTATATTCTTTTATGATAGATTATATATTTTGACGTCAAACTTGTTTATGTGACATATTTTAGTATCAATTTATATTTTTTTCTCAATCATTTTTTAAAAATATTATATAATCAATAATACCAAAAATTAAATTTAATGATTATTTATTTTAAAAATTATAAATAATTTTAATATTCTATTTCATATATTTTTAGTAATTATTATTATGATTTTTCTTTATATTTTCGTGAGTTAATTATCAATAATCAATAATACTAATTCTATAACGAGTTACATTTTAACCTAACTATGCTAATATGGTATATTTTGGTGTTAATTTGCATATTTCTCTTAACTAATTTTTAGGAAATTATTATGTAATTAATAATACGCAAACTAATATCAAATAATTAAATATATTCATATTTGTTAATAATTCAAATATTTTATTTTATATCTATTTATTAGTAATTATCATGATTCTTTCTTATATTTTTATAAATTAATAATTTAAATATTTTATTTTATATTCTTTTAAAATTAAATTTATCATGATTCTTTTTTATATTTCTTTAAATATTATATATAGTGTTTTGTTTTACCATTTATGAGTGTAAGCTATGATGCATGAACATTGACACGGATACAGATACGACGCGACACAGGACACGCAGACACACAAATTTTAAATTTTTATAAGACACGTGGACACCACATATATATAAAATATAGAGTTTTTTTTAGATAATTATAATAATATTTTAATATTTTATTGATATTAAAATATAAATTAATATTTTTAATATATTTTTTAATTATATAAAGTATTTAAAATATTCTTTTGTTTTAATAAATCTATTTCTAAACTCATTTCAAGAATACAAGTTAAGAATAAACCCGAACACACTAACACGTAAAGATATTTGGGAGGTGTATCTAAGTGTTTTCAAAAAATAATTTTATTTTTTAATAAGATACGGTTAGACACAGAAGATACGTGTGTCGGACACGTGTGTCGGACAAGTATCGATGAGTTTTGTATTTAAAATGTGTCCAATATGCGGATACAGTAATTCAGTGAAGTGTTCATGCTTCATAAAGCGTAAGTTTTAGAGTTAAATATATATATATATATATATAGGGGTGGCAACACTACCCGAACCCGGGCGTACCCACCCCGCCCCCGCACCGGAGCGGGTTTTAACGGGTGGGTTCTTGGGCGGGGCGGGGCGGGGTCGGGTTTAAGTTAAACTTGCCCCTACCCGCTCCGGTATATATAATATATAATATATGTAACATATATAAAATAATTAGTAAAATGATTAATAATATTATATCATATATAAATTTTTACTTTAATTTATGTTATGTATGTAAATGGTGGTTATATAATTTTTAAAATTTTATTTTATTTGTTGGATTTAATAATTATAGGGGCGGGTAATGGCGTGTTTAACATTTTACTACCCGCAAGTAGGGCGGGACGGGTTTCATGCGGGTTTTTTCTAGGGCGGGGCGGGGTCGGGTAGAGCAAAAACCCGCCCCTACCCGCCCAGTTGCCAACCCTATATATATGATGATCGATATGGCACGTTCTAGTATCAGTCTACATATTAATACTATTTTTAAAAAATATTATATATTAAATAATTAAATTTATTAACATTTAATGATTAATTACAATAAAATTTATCAATAATTATAATATTCTATATCATATCGTTTTAATAATTACCTTATTTTTCTGTATCTCTTGAAATTCTATAAATCCTTTTAATAATTCTTGATTATTTTTTATAATATTTTGAATATAGTATTTTTTTTATCTATATATTTAGAGAATTATTTGATGATTTTTTAATAATATATTATTATTTTTTACTACTCAAATCAATTTTCTGTTATTATTGTTACTACTACTACTATTATTATTAATTTGACAATATTTAGTAAATATATAAAACCCACTTTAAAATATTTTAGTTTATTTTTCTCATAGATATTGAAGTATTTGTTTACTGTGTACTACATTTTTTCTTTATTAAATATAATTACTTTGTGAAGTTATTTATTTTAATGATTATTATTTGGTATTAGTATAAATAATAAAAAAGTTATTTTATATAAGTTAAATATATTCATGAATAATTTATTTTAGAAATATATTTTGATATAAATATAAAGAAATAGACATATTTTCGGTATACACTAATTATTCAAGAAAACATAATTCTAACAGAATCTATGAAGAAATTAAAATAAGATACAGTAGGAAGACAAAGAAACAAATATATATGACATGACAACTACATAATATCTATTATCTTTAGTAGATAGTATCTCGTATCTCGAAAAACAAATACATTTTTAAATGTAATTACTTTCAGTCACTAATAAAGTACAATCATTAATTCATTATCTGGTACTTATATAATCTATTATGGAATATCAAAGTTCTTCATTCTGAAACACTTTTCTTCATTTTTGAAATGATTTCTTAAAAAAAAAGTATAGTAATATATATCTCTCTGCAATTTTAAAAATTATCATATTGATTGACTGTTACGGATTTTCTATTTTATGTATATATAATTTCAAGAATTAAGAACAAAAATTTCTAAAATTATCTATAAAGTATTTTGTCTGGTACATATCAAATACAAATATAGGACAACTACTTTATTTAAATTATCGGTGCAACATAATTTATGAAAGACAATGTTATTTGTTAGTAATTAATCGTATGAAAATATTTTCATGTAAAAATTATTAAAAGTGGAGAAATAAAAATAATTAAATGATTTAATATATTTGAATAAATTATTTAATATAATACGTGTTAATATTTAAATTATCATTATTTTCAAATAAAAATATTTTTATGTGAGAAAATTTCTAAACTTGCGAAATTTAACGAGATAACTTGAGAGAAGGAAACCAATTTGCTTGTTGTTATATATATATTTTTAAAATATATTACATAATCATTTATTATATTTTCTAATTAGTATATATAACCTAAAATATTAAATGAAATATTATTTCCGTATTTATTTAATTTTTATTTTATATTCATTTTTTTAAATTCATTATATTTTTAATTTATAAAATTATTAAAATAAACATTAATTTTTATTAAGCATCTATAAAAATGAACAATATACTTTTATTAACCATAAAGTATATTATTAATAAAATTAAATATTTAGAGTAAATATAAAATAAATAATTAAATAAATATAAAATAATATTTAATTAAATATTTAATATTATATATATTAATTAAAAAATATAATATATGATTATATAATATATTTTAAAAATATAATATATAACAAGAAGTAGCTAGTCTGATTTAGTGGTAGCCAAGTTATTTTTCATCCTTCAAGTCTCTGATCTTGTTCGATTTTCCATGATGCATGCAGTATTTTTAACTAGAGAATTAACTTTCTTTAACCAATATCAAAAAAATTTTTAAAACTAGTTTTTTTTTTTCAAATTTTTAACTTAAATTTTAAATTTTAAATTCTAAATCTTTTAACAAGTGAGAGTTAAAAATAATTTTATAATAATAAAAAGTTAATTAATATTAAATAATTAAAAGTTGGTTCGTGCTCTATAATTATTCTTAACAAAAACAGTTTACAACGTGACTTGGTTGTAACGAAATATTTAAGTGAAGATGTGAATAAATAAAAAAATCACAATCTCTTTAATTCAGTTTATTAGAAGAAAAAAAGAACTTCGCTAACTTCTATTGAAATGTCATAATTAATTACATTTGATCAAATCACCCACGCCGTCTTCCCCCTTCCTTCCTTCCTTCCCCATTTTCCATCACAAATTCACAATGAACCTCCACTCATCCTCTTCCTTCTGGAGTTAATTGAAGTTACTACTATTATTTTGAATATATTATTATTACGCACGATGACTTGACCTATTATATATACTAATCCAAATTAAGCCCACAAGAATAGTCTTGGTCAGAGTTCACACCTTGTCACGAAGATTTGTAATTTTTAATTTTGTCATGTGGGTTTGAAAATTGCACGTGAGGTTCGATACGTGGAAAAAATCACCACAACAACCTATGACTAATTGACTATCGTCTCTTACTTTGAACTTTAATTTTTGCGACATGGACTCAATTCCCTACAGTAGTCTACCCTACCCTGTGACGTCAGCAATAATTCTTCCACGTTGTTAATATAGGCAGACGCGGCTCAAAATGCATGCATGTCAAATATAGGCTGATTTTTTTGTTAAAAAAAAAATGTTGGTATTGTACAATGAAATGGATATATAGACAAAATTTTTATGACTCTAGTGTCAGTTCAAAATGTAATTTACGGTTTATTCTTTTTTTCATTTTTTTTCAGGAAATTAAACAAATGCAGCTTGCGTTTGTTTTTTTGCAAGGTTTTCAATTTTTTTTCTATTTTGTTTTAACCTAAACGCAGCCTAACTGCGTTTAGTATTGGATAGTATTTTTTTTAAAATAACAAAACGCAGCTTGTATTTTACTTTTTGTGTCAGTTTTTCTTTTGAAAGCAAAATGTAGGTTGTGTTTTATGAACTGCTAGATTTTTTTTAGGAAGACAAAATACAGGTTGCGTTTTGTTTAAAGAAAAATATTTTAATCGAGAGTCTTATCTATAAATACGAAGCAAAACTCATTTAATTTGCCTCACTCTACTTCTACTCATCCTATTATTCTTTCTTGCACATATGCCGTAGTTCGTAGTTTTTTTTGGCGGTTAGGTGTGTCAAAAAAGTCGAATTAGGTGAGGTTGAAGTTATGAAAAATATTGTAAATTTGTGAGTATATTATAACGGTGAGGTTATACCAAACACACATGAAGGAGTGACTTATGTTTGTAAATTTTCGTTGTCATTTGCTATTCCATGTACCATGAGTTTTGTAGAGTTACAAAATGGGCTTTGTAATAACATTCAAAGCCACATTTCGAAAATGGTGAGCAACATTTTATACAGAAATCCTGTACAAGTATTTGGTGGGCTGATACAGTTTCAAATAATGCCCATCACTGACGATGCCAGTATGCAACAGATGTTATGTATTTATCAACAAATCCGATTTCACGTGCCAATGATAGGGCTATACGTTGAGTTTGAATAGCAGTCGGGGTTGGGCGCGGTTGGCGAGTAGGTCAGTGTTAATGAGCTTGGGGATATAGATTGGGAAGAAGATAATAATGACAGTGAAGAGGAGTTCGAATCCAACTATGAAGTCGATAATGAAAACGATGACGGAGACTTAGCAGGCAATCCGACAGTGCAAAATGAAGCACATGCGATTATAAGCCAGCACCCGTTTGGTGTTCCGTCTTTTATGCGGACTCTAGATCTCGAAACCATGCATGCTCTGAAATTTCTTGAGTATGCAAATATGGGTGTGTCAGGATTATTAATTAAAGTTACCTATAGTGTTTATTTTATTTGCCTTGTCTGACTAATGGTGGTGCGCATGTCGTAGGTGCAGGCAACGCTGTGGCGGAAGATAGTGATTTTAATGTCGGAATGGAATTTGGTTCGAGAGAGTCGGTGATATTTGCAATCAAAAGCTACAGTATCTCTAGAGGAGTTGATTACACTGTGTATGAGTCTGAGCCGCAGACATTCTATGCAAAATGCAAGGGTTATGGTGCAGGATGCGATTGGCTTATCCGAGCTATCTTGATTCGAAAGAAAGTTTGTTGGGAGGTCAGAAGATACAATGGCAAACACATGTGCACCATGGGCACGATTTAACAAGATCATGCCAAGTTGGACTCAGACACAATTGCAGAGGCTATTAGGCCGTTGGTCGAAGCAGACCCGTCGATAAAGGTGAAGTCTATTATTGTAGAGAAGTTCAATCCAGGTTCAACTACACTTTAAGTTACCACAAGGCTTGGTTGGCAAACTATAAATCTGTCTCAAAAGTTTTCGGTGATTGAGAAGTTTCTTACCAGACTCTGCCAGTATGGTTGAAAGCAATGACTGCGAAGATGCCAAGGTCTCGTGTGTAAATTAAAATGCTCCCCGTTTACCGTGAAAGTGAGGAGGTTCAAGGTGTAAGAGTACTGCACGGCATTTTTTGGAGTTTCTATCCGTGTATTGTAGCATTCAGACACTGCAAGCTACTGGTGCAGCTTGATGGCACACACTTGTACGGTAAATATAAAGGTGCACTTCTGCGTGTCACACGGCTCGGTGTCTCTGCACCGCTGGAATCATGCCAGATTAACCTTACCCAATATGTGATCTTGCGGACCGAGCTCCCGACCAAAACACGCGATGCAGTTCTCCACCAAAAACTGGTGACGGCTGTCTAATCTACCCGTAACGGGCTCCCCATTAACCGGGAGGCCAAGAATATATGTCACATCTTCCAGCGTCACCGTCACTTCACCGACTGAAAGATGAAATGTGTGGTTTTTCGGCCTCCATCGTTCCACCAAGGTACTTAAAAGTGTCGAATGACCTCTCATTTCGCCTACTCACGAAACGTGTTGAAACCCAATAAATACTAGTGAGCTGCAACTACCTCGTTAAAAGTTTCTGACGAATCTAATTTTCTAGACAATAAATTTCTAATAGCCTGCAAAAAAAATATATAATAATTATAATAATCACAACAACATTACTCATGATAATAATTATATAACAAGGTTACTAATAATACTAATAACAATATAATAATAATGATATAATAATAATAATAATAACAATGCAATTGATAATAATAATAATAACAATAATAATAAAAATGACGTTACTCATGATAACAATAATAATAATAATAAAATTATTAAACACTCTTCTTTATTTTAATTAGTATTGTATTATTATCATAACAGTTAATAATAATTTATTAAGAATTAATAAAAAATTGTTAAACATTATTCTTTATTTTAATTTATTACACAGAAATGTTAATCACATAAAAATTAATACTAAATTATTAAAAAATAATAAAAAACTTTTAAACAGTATGTATTATTATAATTTATTACACAGTATGGTTATTATCATAAAAATTAATAATAAATTCTTAAAAAAATAAAAAATTATTAAAAAATAATACAAAAAATATAAAACAGTATTATTTATTATTAGAAAATAATTATTATAATAATTTATTATTATTGTCCTCTACAGTATTTTACAAAATTAACAATACAGTAATCATCATAATATTTTCTTCCCCGAGAGTTTATCTTAATACTAATAATATGTCACTACTATTACTACTACTACTACTACTACTAATAATAATAATAATAATAATAATAATAATAATAATAATAATGATAGTTAAAATATAAATACATAAAATATAAAAAAAATTGTTACCCATTAAGGATGATTCAGATATTTAATAATGTGTTCTTCCAGTTTGGTAAAATTCCGAACCATTTTTTCTTCTTTTATCGTATACTTCTTCTTCTCCCACACTTGCTTCTTCAATTTTTTAATTCTTGCTTCCTCACTCTCGTTTCACTCTTCTTCAGTAAGGTTTTGGATTTTATAAACTGGATTCACCATCCTCCATGACACGTGTCGCGCATGCAGCTAGGGAGGCTGCCAAACACAACCTGCGCTTTGCTCTGCACGGCTGACAAATGCAACCTGCGTTTTGGCTTCTCCAATGTTGGTCAACAACTGCTCCTGTCTGCATGCAAGGGACACCGGAGCACGTTTCGTCACTTGGTTGCTGCCCTTCCCATCGCAGGCTGCGTTTTGCAGCATGCTAAACTTTCTTAGTCTTTGTCTCACCTAAAACATAGTCTGCGTTTTGTGGTTTCTGACAATAGCAGCTCTACATTTGTGCATAACACACCATGCATCCATTTTTCAGCATTTCACCATTTTTTTTATCCATTTACAAATTAATTTCTGTCAAATATTACTCCAAAAATGAAGTTCACTCCAAGTTTAATTTCCTTGCATCATTCAATATTAGAATATTAACGTATAGTATAGAAAAAGAAAAAGTCTATGGGCCCGCAGTTTTATTAAAATTTGGCCAATATTTAACCAGCAAAAGGAAAGTAAACAATTTTATACTATTAGATGTAATTTCACATCATTAAAAATACTAATAATAACTAATTGATGACTACAAATTATAAAATTTACTGACCTCTTTACACTTTTTCATAAAATTAAAAAAAAATTATCACATGTACTCTGACACAATGCAGAACATCATGTTCACTTGTACGAAAAGGTAGCCCCATGAAAAGCTGTCATTTTGTGGACAAAAAAATGACGAGATAAACTTTATTTAAAGTGTGAAAATAACAATAATGGGTAGTTTAAAAAGTATGTAGTCGAGTAGTTCTTGAATGATAGAGCAAATAGGTTCTGGGTTTTGGAATTGGCCCATGTGAGTTTGTTTGAAGTCACAAAAAGTAGATTAATTACTTCTAGGGTATCTATTGGTGGCGGGGTGGTGATGGAGGGAGGTGGAGTGTATTGAAGGTGAGAATAAGTTAACAATGGGTGTCAATGGGTGGAAGAAGGTCCGATTATCGTCAGAAGATTCACATGGATGGCAGTATAAACTATCGACGGAAGAGTCAGTAACCAAGTCGAAAAAGAGCATGGCAATGTAGTGTGCTGGAGCTGTTTCGATCTATTTGAAAGCCATTGGAGTAGTGATTCTGCGGCTGATTCTAGTGTTGTTTCGACTTATCGCACATGTGGAGGGAGAAGTCGATTTGTTTAATTTGAATGATAACTCTGTCATGTTTGAATATTGGCTAGTGTTGATAAGGTGTATGAACAACAGAAGCATTCATGATAAAGTGTTGTTCCCACGTAGAAATTAAGTGTCGATTGATAGGAGTGGTGAAGAATAGTAATGGGTAGAAAGAATTAAACTGCTCAAACTGCTCCATCAAAACTGATACCCATGTTGTTGTGCCTGCTCACAAGTTTTAGCTTTTAGGAAATTCTTCCAAGATTATTAAAACTTATATCTTCGGCACTCACACCTGAACCATTCACACTCAAGACCCTAAATGCATACTGCGTTTTAGTCCTTTCATATGAGAATTTTTGAGGGGTTTATTGTTGAATTAAGACAAGATTTTGACTCAAGATTTTGAGGGGTTTATTGTTGTTTAAAAATAATTTAGATACTAAAATCCTGTATGTTTTGGAATCAATATATAATATATTATTATATAAAATCTGTAGATATTTTCCTAGTAAGCTTTAACATTTGCTTTTTTGAGACACATTGATGACTATGTGGCTTCAAACAGATAATCTAATTTATGTAGACTTTTAATAGTGCTAACTTGATGGCGTGGTTAGAAGAGAATCTTAAGTTGATCGTTGTTGGAGATTGAGACAATAAAAACTCGGCATTGTTATACATTGATTTTTTTTTGTACATTGTTGGTTGCAGGATTTCAAAGTTTTGTAGGATAATCAGTGTCTAGCAAGTGTGTTGTTTGAAATGTTGATGTTATTATATATGGTTGACACAAAGGTAAGGCGTTCAATAAAGTTATTGCTAGATGATGGAATTTGTGACGCATTGCAAAATAATAATAATAATAATAATAACACTGGTAGAAGGTGTTATATTAGTTGTTGTGAGTTTAATTTATTTAACTTTTCTAATGTCTTATGCGGGCTCTGTTGAACATGCAGATGAGTGAGGGGTAAGGGACCCAATTGCGGTTCGGACAAAAGGGACTGGGCGAGGCAACGATCCCCTGGGTACTTGTGGTGTTAAGAGGTGGAAATTTAGCACATGCGGAATTACCGATCATAGGAGGACACGTTGCCCAAACCCAATGTGAGATATGAACCAACTTTTTAGACGAGCAATTTGTCATTTGTTGATACTCAGCCTTGATGCATAATGCATATTGTGGCATTGTATTGTTGGTCTTTTTTTCCCATGAGAGATGCAGTATAACGTGATTCGGTTCATAACTAAGAAACGTCATGCTTTGGCAAGATTTGTTGGGAGAAGAACGAAGTCAAATGTTCGACTACACCCCAGACTTAACGGAGATGTATTAGGATCACATGCATGGAAATGGTGCTGTTAATGGAGGGTCATGGTATTATATTGATGTCATTTACATAGTAATATCCTCATTTGAGTAACTATTATGTGTCATGACTTTGGTGGAATCTTGCCCTGGTTTATTTGAAGCAATATTTTTTTACTTTTGCTTTCAATTCTTACCATTAAGAATTGATTGAAAGATTTATTTTCTCAATTATTTTTCTTCACTTTGCTCGTCTTTTCTACATACACAACTATCTTCATTTTGTTCCACAATTATCATTCTTTACCTTTTTTATCATCCATCTTCATTTTATTTCACCTTCCATCTTCATTAAATTAGTGTTATATTTATATTCTTATGTTGTAGTGCACTTTTGTATTTTATGCTCTTATTGTTACTTTTTGTTTAATTTTATAAACTTGTTTGGCATTTATCATTATTGTTCATGATTATTAGACATTGTCAATTATGTGTATATATATCTGATATTATGTGTAATTTATTATAATATATATAATATTTAAGATAATATCTTATATAATATTAATATATAATAATTTAAAATACTTATTAAAAATAATAATATTAAAAGTTTAATCTAATCTTTACTCTTTTAGTAATTTCACATCTAAAAATAATTTTTGTCATTATTATCCAAAAATATTTTATCAATTATAATTACTTTTGAATCAAAATATTCAAACATAAACTATGTTTAAAAAAAATTCAATTTTAATCAAGTTGAATTCAACTCCAATTTACAAAGGTTAAACCAAACATATACTTAGTTGTACTCACTATATTTTCCCAAAATAATAATAATAATAAATAAATAAGTGTATGTGAGATTTTCTTGTCCACCATATATCCAATTTATTCTTCCAAATGAAATGTCACCAATGTACTGCATCACTGCACATTAGTTAAATATTTTGTGAGTGAACCACTTCCATTAATGTTTTTAAATAATAATAATAATAAATAAATAAGTGTATATTGAGATTTTCTTGTCATCATATATCAATTTTATTCTCCCAAATGAAATGTCACCAATGTGCTGCATCACTGCGGGTTAGTTTACTATTTTGTGAGTGAACCATTTCCATTACTATTTTTAAATTTAATTTTCACAATATTTATACCGTTTCTTTCATGAAATTTGACATATTTTTCGATCATATTACTCCTAAATCAAAACACACAGCTTCATCTTAAACCTTCGTGCCACAATCTTTTTATCTGATATACACCGTACAGTTATAACCCTAAGTCCTCAAACCCTACTGAATCTATACTCTTTTCAAAATCAAAAGGTATGTACCTATGATAGGGGATGACAACACTACCCGAATATGCGGATATCCATCCCACCTTACCTATTCGGGGCGGGTTTTTTGCGGAACGGAGTCTTGGGAGGGGCGGGGTTGTGTTTAGGTAATACCCGCTCCTACCCGCCTCGATATATATAATATATGTAATATAATAATGTATCATATTTAAATTTTTATCTTAATTTATGGTATGTATGTAACGATAGCTATATAAATTTTAAAATTTTATTTTATTTGTTACATTTTAATAATTATATGGCCGGGTAGGGGCGGGATGGATTTGGGTTCAACTTTTTACTACCCATAGGTAAGAGTGAAACGGGTTCTATGCGGGTTATTATAGGACGGAACAGGATCGGGTAGAACAAAAATCCGCCCTTGTCCACCCCATTGCCACCCATATGCCTATCTCATAGGCATAGCTAATCATATCAATTTTGTTAGCACAACACGTGTACACTATCTACGAGGCATATCTCACCAAATCTAGGTGTATCAACTTCATATTTCTTGATTACAATGACACAAACCAAACCATAGATGTGACAGTCTCATTGGTCTAGTCACAACAATATTATTCCCCTTTTATAACTTGCAACAATGCCCCTTCAATCTAAAAGCTTAAACCTTCCATTTCTTAAATTTCTTTACGAAATAAATTTATTTTTCATGAATCTCATCCAACACAAACTTCATTATTTCATGTACCATTATGAAAATATTGGCTTCCTAAACTAATTCATTATTATTTCATATCAATTACGATCACAAATAATAATGTGAAACACAACCCATGTTTTACCTTTTTAACATAGTTATCTTCACTAGTTGATCATGGGTGAATTTCTCATTTACATGAAGCCCATAAAATCTAGTTACTTCAATGGTAACCTCCCTTTCCCAAAAACCAATATCAAAAACCACCCAACTTCAATTGGTCACATTGTTCGCTCACCGCAATCAAATTTCAATAAAAGAATCAGATTTCCTCTACGTGGGGTCCACTTTACTAACAACAAATAAAACCCTGCCCATCCTGCCTCCCTTAAAGGAATTTGTTTATAACAGGGTAGCCACATACCATCCTTTATAAACACTCATTCTGCACCATTCACTCTTGTGTGTTGAACAACTCACAAAAATCATACGGACAAAAAACACTCCTCGGACTTCTACTACATCTTTAGAGGCTGGTTCCTGGGGATCTATACCACCATCGAAGACGTTTAGGAGCATACACATGACTATGAGGACCACCTACGGTGCAGATACGACACTCTTGATGAAGCATATCACGCTTGGCTACTATACTTAGGGATTGAAAATCGTGAGAGAGGCATCAGACGCATCAACAAGGGAGATGCGCCGGTACTTATCTAGCCGGACTACCATCGGGAAGCAAAACGGCTAGCGCTCCGAGCACTGCAGGATTGTTACAAAAGCAAGCAACAAGCTCCAACCATTCGTCACATCTGTAAGTAACCATGCACTTAATTGTCACTCTTTTAACACCCCTTATTTTCTTGGACCTTACATTCAATTTAATAACACTTCCCTATGAATACAACTGCCAACCTTGTCCCAGAGAAGCCAGATATCGCACCGTTGGTTTATGTTAGCATGCCAACCTGGCTATCCAAGGCTTGTGACTCCCTAGACGTACCATAACCCATCTACTGTAGCCTCATACATATTAACTACAAAGATGGACACAGATTATAACATCCTACCATACAAAACCTTACGCTTAAGTCGTAAAGCAGAGATGACGAGATATTACGACCTTTAAAAGTAAAATACGTACATAAATATAGTTGGAAGAAATCATATCTAGGAGCCTTGAAGAAGAATCTAAGCAAAAGCGAAAACAGAAAATTGTGTCACACTCGCATGGAAAATCGTAAAACGGATAGGTAAGATCAAAAGAAGGCTAAAAATATAATATACAGGTCAGTGTTCCAAAACACAGATATCAAGCTCCAGACTCGACCTGCGAAGCTAAGGCTGGCCAGAGTATGTATATATATATATATATATATACAACCCAGAATAAAACTCAAACTACAGAATAAACACTTGTTTCTACAAGTCAACCTCTAGGAGGGACAAAATAAAATATACATGTGGAGACTCTATATATATATATATATATATATATATATATATATATATATATGGATCCCGCTAGGGAGATAATGAAATATCTATATAATGTTTACAATGGGCTTTTTTATTAGGCCTAATTGAAATTAAAACAGAAAATTAACCCTAATCCTAATATGGTTGTTTACTTTAGCAAACCACCATACTTTTGTTATTTCTAATTTTTCCCCAAATCCCAATCCTTTTTGTTTTGCCCTTTCTCTTCACCCACTCAAACCCTTCCAATTGGTAGCAGAGAGCCGTGACGGCGCTAGAAACCTGAGCCCCGCAACCTGCAAGCAAGCGACCTGTTCGCTGCCCTCCAGCACGGCGCCGTCGCTGAACATCCGGCATTCGCGTCGAAGATCAGAACAGCTGCCGGCCGAGAAGCAAGCAACCCATCTACCGGGCGAGAAGCCATCGATCAGAACAGCCGCGTCGGAGATCTCACCGCCGAACTAAACATCTTCCGAGTATTCCGCGACCGGGCCCCGTTCTCTCTAAGCATAGAAGCAGCCCACCTTCGAGAAATAGCCACCTGCTACTGAACAGGTCACTGGAAAGACATCCACCATCTTGACTGGAAGAATCCTAACCATCCAAGGTAAGTGGGTGAGGTGGTTCAGTTTCTGATTAGTAATCGCGGTTGCATGTTAGATTGTAGATGGATTTTGTTGATGAAATGCGTGATTAGCCATGCTGGAATAGCGGTAGGAGCCATTTTTGTAGTTAGTTTAGTTTGTTGAAGTTCTTCATGATTTTATTTTAGCGCGGGAAAGGTCGGAAAAGTTTGGGATCGTGTTTAAATATGAATTAAGTTTGAAACTTATTTGTCTTTTTTCGTGTAGACCATGTGCATGCAACGTGACGTGTAATGGCTGACCTTCGTTGAAAATTGGTTGATATTTGTTGGATGGTTACTTTACTAGGAAATTGGATGGTTAGTTTTGCGAATTTTTTCCTTTCTCAACAAATCATAATTCCGGCTATGTTGCTCTTGCCACTGCAGCCAAATAGTTACCTGAACTAGTTGTTATTGGTTTGTAATAAATTTAAAATTATTTTCATCTCAGGGCTGGACCGTTAAGATTTTTAAACCCGGACGGTAAAATTGCATTTCGGGATAAAAAATATTTGTGATGAATAATACAAATTGTCTCTACGGATTATATAGTAGTGGTGTTCATATATTAGTTAGTTTTGTTTTAATTGATTTAATTGGGGTTTTTTTTATTTTTAATTTTGTGTTCGCTTGCAGATTAGTGAGTGTTTTTGTGTTTCAGATGGATTGATTATTATTGTTACAAAGAGCAGTATTTTGTAGTTGATATGTTTTAGCTTAATCTCCAGGCTTTCAAAAATTGGATCCCAATTTGTTAGTTGTAACCCACTTTGATTATTGTGCCCTCTTTGTTCTTTATCTCACTGATCTCTATCATTTTCTCTCTAGTTTCTAAATCAATAAAATGGTGTGCCATATACTAGCCTTGTATCTAGAGAATCCAGCAATATAGAATCATTCATTAGTGTTTTGGAGATTTTGCTTTTCTTTTTTTAATGTTTTGTGAATTGTGGGTGCTTTGTGATAAGGATAGTTGTGGTTAAACGAGGTCTGATCAAGCACTTCCAAACTGACATAATATGATGGGAGTTTGTTGTATATATATATATATAATATATCTCTGTGTGTGTGTGTGTGTGTGTGGAGTTATGGAATGATATATCAGCCCATTGATTTTTGTTGCTCATGATTCATTGCCGGCACTATATACCAGTACTACTACTTCTTGAGAGTCATTTTTGATCATGTGTGGTGTATATGTTTAGTGTATAGTTGCTCCTTCATATTACCTAAACTTATTTCTATGATCATTTTGTCTGCTAGTGGTCTTATTTATTTATTTATTTGTTTATTTATTTTTTCATATTTATTGGTCCTGGGTATTAGATAAAATTAATTTGGCTAACCTTATTACTCACTTTGGATGAATAATCATTGTGTGATCTTATTACATGGCAAATTTGGTAGAATGTTTTCTACAGTGTGAATTTAGCATGACAGAGCACTGCTAGATGCTGCTATATTAAATTACACGGCTTGCATTATAAACAAAATTGTCTTCTTTTCTGCAATACAAAAAATTATATATGTGTTTCTTTTGTGGCTTCCTGAAGTTAAGTTTTTTATCCGGGAATCTATAAGTATGTTGGTGTGCTTGATATAATTAATGATCAGTCCATGCATAAATTTAACCAGTTTTATCCATATATGCCACTATACCAAACATTTAGAGAATGTCTACCACTTCAGTATGCTTGGAATTTGGTTATCTCTGTATCAGGACTTCACATTTCTTAGTTCACTCCTTATATACAATGTTCTTAATTCGGTTATCCTTATTACATGGTGACTTTGGTAGAATTTTTTCTAATGGAATTCTATTAATTGTGGAACTTTAATCATATAAAACAGGTTGAATGTTTAATATCATTTGGTCCATAAAATAATTGAGTGGTCGTCTTTGAATTTTTTATGTCACTATATATATAGTATTAAACCATTTTTTATTGTTAACTGCCCCTGGAATTGAATTTGAGACCATCTTGGATTGTTGCTCGAATTGAGGGTAGAATGAGAGTCGAGTGTTAGAAGTGAGGGGATTTTGTTTTATTTCTTTTCCGGTAAGTAATTAGTGATTGCAATAATGCAGCTAGTTGAAAACAGCAATTATAGCAGACCAAGCAAAAGACAAGCCTATCTCTAAACCGGCCGAAGACAAAACTAGATGGGTAAAAAGGTATCCCGTTGATTACATGAGTAAATGAACATATCTAGGTATTTATTACCACCTTCTGCTGATCCATATTTGTTTTGCTCAACAGAAACTAGTGGAGACGCGTTGCTTACCTTGCTACATTAACAACTTATTTACCCACTTGGAATGACATAATAAGCAAGGTAAGTTGGCTGAGATTGAGGCCATTGGATTTGATTTCCTGCGCCGGGTACCACAATGGCATGTGAAGCAGAGTATCATGCTCCAATTAGCAAGGGCCTATGACGTGGACACATACTCTCAGGGTCGACACCGGGGACATTCGCATTACTGCAGAACTTATCGGTAAGGTATTCGGCATACCTTCTCGAGGTTAGTGTAAATTATGTTAGGTGTAAAGCTTTTGCTGTGTGGTAATGCTTGTTCCAATGTTGACACGTAGTGATAGTGGTAAACAGTTTTGTTTCGCGCAGGGGACCCAATTCCCGAGCTGCAGAAAAAAGATAAATCACATTTGGCAATTAAGAGACAATTTCAGAAGAAAACTACAATCCAACTGCGGGACTTTCTATTTGCTTGTCCAATGGAGACTGAGCAACAGAGGATGACATTTAGAAGGTACTTCATCATAGTTGTTTTGAAGATGTTTCTGAACCCCACAAGCCAGCAGACTATTTCTCCGTGGCACCTCCCTCCAATATTGGATGTCTCGAACCCTAGAAGGTTTCATTGGCCATATCACATATTAAATTGGCTGCGAGCAGCAATAAGAAAATTCCAAGACGAGAATCGGGAAACATGCGGGGGGTGCATGTTCGTGTTGTTGGTAATGGCAATAAATAAATTAAATTTAAAACCAATGTACGATTGTAGGTTTATTTCCTAACATGTAAGATATTTCTGTATAGGTTTTGTACTTTCACCGATTAAAGCATGGTCCGTTGCATGCATGTCGAGTACCCGAGCCTTGGATTGTTGAATGGATCACTAATGAACTTGATCAGAAGGCCAACTATGTTATCTCACAGGTTCAAACTCTAATAATGTATTTTTCATAATCTAGTTGATCAAAAAATGTAATTGGCTATTCACCGTGATTTTTTTCATCTATATATTGCCCAATGTTGAACACACAGGGCTGCATAGTCAACAATGCAAGGAACCGGAGAAGAAAGAACAAGCATTCTTCGAGTGAAGCAGTTAACGAGAGAGGACGGTTGACAAACCCTATTTTGACGGTTTATCTTGTATTGATTTTAAGGGATTTTATCACCTTTTACCCACATGTATTCAATGAAATGGCATGGTTTTGTGATTGTCTCCTTATTTGTACCTAGATGTGAAAACATGCTTTTAGACCCTTAATTTGATGGTTTTTCATTCACCTTTGATTCCATAAGATGCCTTGATATATTTGTTAGTGATTTCAGATTGAAAAGGCTAGGAATGGATCAAAGGAGTGAAGAGGAAAGCATACAAAGTGGAGAAATCATGAAAAGTCAAAGAAGTTGAACTCGCCCATGGACGCGCGCGCACACCTGGCGCTTGCGCGCACCTGCGAATCACCCCATGGACGCGTACGCGTGCTGTGCGCGTACGCGTCGGTGCTGGTTTATGATTTTTTAATGAAAACGTGACCAACGAATTCTCAAGGGTTATGGGGCCCAATCCCAACCAACTTTGGCGCCAAAGATGCTATTTAAAGCCAAGGATTGAAGAGCAAGGGGGATTCCAATCATACACATTCATCAAAATTAGTTTAGAGTTAGTTTCTAGAGAGAGAAGCTCTCTCTTCTCTCTAGAATTAGGATTAGGATTAAATATTGTTGTTAATCTTAGATCTAGGTTTTAATCTTTGCTTTCTTCTACTCCTACCTTTCAATTCTTTGTTGTTACATTCACCATTCTTCCATTCTTTTGTTGAAATTCCCTTTATGTTGTTCTTATGTTTTGTTGTAGATCTACTATTGTTCATTCCATTTTCTTTCAATTCAATAAGAGGTAATTCATGTAGATCTTGTTTCCTTTAATTGTTGTTGTTAATTCTTTACATTTGATTGTAGTTAGAATTAATTCTTGTTGTTGATTTACTATGTTTTCCTTTTATGCCTTCCAAGTGTTTGATGAAATGCTTGGTTGGATTTTAGAGTAGAGTTTTATGTTCTTGGCTTGGAAAGGTAACTTAGGAACTCTTGAGTTACTAATGTCCAAGTAATTGATGATTGGGATCCATTAACTCTAGTTCTCACTAATTGAATTAGTGGAGAGTTAGGACTTATGGACTAGGATTGATATAGCTCATTTGACTTTCCTTTACTACTAGTTAGAGGATGATTTAATGAGATTAATCCTTGCCAATTCTCATATTGTGGTTAGTGATTAGGATAGAGATTCTTGACCACCAACCCTTGCCAAGACCTTTTTAGGCCTTAGTTTACTTTCTTGCCATTTATCTTTCATGTTTCTTATTAAAACCCCAAAAATAACTCACAACCAATAACAAAATACTTCATTGTAATTCCTAGGGAGAACGACCCGAGGTTTAAATACTTCGGTTTATAGATTTTAGGGGTTTGTTTTAGTGACAAACAACTTTTTGTATGAAAGGATTAGTGATTGGTTTAGAAACTATACTTGCAACGAGAATTCATTTGTGAAATTCTATACCATCAAAAATCCAATCATCAACAGTGTAAAAGGACACGGACGGACACTGACCAATCACCGTCTACCCAAGGGAAGACTACACCTCATCCAAGCTACAAGAAGGCGAAAAAGGTGATTTGCTTTGCTTATGATAGCTCGTGAGCTCAATTACTTGTGTGGTAGGATGCTTGATCCTTATCATATAATCCGCGATTACAAAATTCTAAATTTACTTCCTTATGTGGCTGCATGGCCTATTTTGATACATGGTGGTTATAAATGAACGTTTGGCAGAGCTGAATTCAATGCCCGTGAATGATATTTACATGCTCTTATGTTGAAAGCTTGTTTGAATACAGTTGCTATGTCTTATTTTTAATAAGCGTTAATTTGATTTGATTTTGTTAATTAAATAGATGGATTTAGCATACTCAAATTAAGTTATAATCTGAACTAGATAGATAACTTATGATATCTTTATTTGGATGGCTTCTCATGTATGAAACAGTTGCTTTACGGGGCTGCCTAGTTGGTTGACTGTATTTGAGGATGTTCATTGTAGTAGGGTTATTGATGTTCACTGTAGTATGGCTTTAGATGGTTAATTTTGATGAACGATTGTCTGTTTGTTCTGTTTTCTTATCGCATTAAAGTTCACATTATTTTTTTCCATATGTTTGTTGTCCCATGTTGAACACACAGGGTTTCCTAGTCAACAATCCAATGAACGAGAAAAAATATAAGAAACAGTCTTCAACTAAAGCAGTTAATGAGAAAGCAGGGTGTAAGATGCCTTGCAAGGACATTGACCAATCTCCGTCTATCTAATGCAAGACTACATCTCAGCCAAGATATAAGGAGTCAGATAAGGTGATATGCTTTCTTTATGATAGGTCATGTTATAAATTGAATTGGATGTTCACTTCCTAATTTCTGATTAATTTTTTTAAATATCTTCATGCATCCTTCTTAATATTTTCATAAATCCTTCGTAATCTTCATTGGCTGGTGTGCAACATGCTGTGATCTGCATGTAGTTGTAAACCAGAATAACTTGCGTTATTATCATGTTTGTTTATTTCTGCATTCAAATGACAATATCTATGATGAAGAGTTTCAGTATTTTATATGCAAGTGACGACTTACATGAATTTACCCCACAGGAATCCAAGACAGGCACGAGGAGAAAGGTTCATGTCCACAAAAGTCATTCTAGACGCTGCACCAAAAAAGCAATTGGAAGAGAAAATTTAGCAAGAAGCAATCCTGCACCATTGGTAGTCCCAGATTCTGATGATGATGACGACGTGCCGCTTGCTAGAAGGATTCAGTTATTCCAACGGCAGCCTCCGCCACATGATGTGAAACAAGCAGATCCCGTGTTCAAGGGCAATCATAATAGTCCTCAGGAAGCAAACACTGACAAAAAAAAGGGATCTCCACGCACACCGCCAGCAGCACTTGTCCAGCTCAGTGACTATGATTTTGATCGGTTAGTGGTTTATAGATTACATTTCTGTATGCTTCTCTTCTTTATATTTCATACCCATGCCATGTGATTACCTGTCTAGCTAGGCATAACTTGTAATTTTAGCTAACTACATGTCGCATTCGTTTGCAGCGAGTTCGACATCTCGATCGTTCAGTATCCTGAATTTGAGCAAGTACTCAATAGTGTTGAGCAGGGGCGCGAAACTAATGCCATCATCATGCAGCCCCTGCAAACGGTCTTGCCAAACAAATCAAGCTACCATACACCGAGTCCAGGGAGACCGAGCTTTTCACTTGGTTTAACACAGTTTGAGAAGACTCCTACCCCTTCCCCGTTACATTCAATTCATCCAACCCTGAAAAATATAAAGTTGGGGGAGACTAAGGAGGAACAAATCAGAACATGGATAGTTAGCTCGTCCTTGGACGAAAATCAAGAATTAGCTAAGTATGAAGGGCGGGAGTACATGGTATTACAAAGGAAGGACTTCTGGACCTTGAAACCCCACAGTTGGGTCAACAGCTGCGTAAGTACATTAACTTAATCATGCGTTCATTAACTTAATCATGCGTTTTTATTCACTATCTGTATATCGGGTGCAGCTTTCACTAGCTAAATAAATTGTGTAGGTAATTCAATGGATGTGCTACTCTTTTAACGACATTGACTCGTCTAGATTCAAGCGAGACTTCTATTGTGTGTGTCCAGGAATATTGGTAATTACATTCTTCTCGTTACAGTTTCAAAGAGATTTGATCGGGATTCTTACTATGTGTGTGGATTCGCAGGAATTCGTCACACGAGATAATAATGTTGCTTCATTTATTGACGGTGTGACACCAATTTATGCTGGTCTTAGTCCAAGCTTTGGTGAGGATAATAGGTTCTTTGATAAGACAGTAGCAGCAAAGAGAAATTGGGTAAGTTGCTGTTTTGCTTTGAACTGTTTATATCCTCATTGAACCCGGTATTGGTTTATGCGACTTGTTTATTAATTTACTGCGAATTCTTTCCTATCCCTAACCCGGGTTTTCTAATTCAACCAATACTTACATGTTTAAATCTGGAACGGGGGGTCACTGTGACCAATTTTTCTTATGTGTGTTTTTATTTCCATATTTTGGTATTGGGTTTTCCCATGTTATTATGTTGATTGACTTTAGCATACTATGATGTTAGAATGAGGTTGTCATATAATTCGAGAATGTTTGGTTATTGAATGCTGTTTGGAGATCAATTAGTTTTTTTGGGGTTTTCCTTTTGTTTACTCACGAGACAAACTCAATCATATGTACTGTTTGCTGTAGTGGTTATTTCCTTATTGTTGGAGGGGCCATTGGTGGGTATATGCATTTGAGGTGAATGCGAAGCGCATAGTTATACTCGACAGTTTGCATTCTGCACCAGAAGATGACAAACGAGATAAACTTGATGCATATGTGGTAACATACTATACTTCTTTTATTCAATATATAGCTATGTTATTTAATTCAATAGGATGTTGTTCCACTATGTTCATTCTATGATTTTCAGGGGAGACTGTGTGAGGATATGGCAAGCATTGCTATACTTGGATTCGTTCGGACTCCGTACGGCCCAGCTCGTTCCTACGCTAGGTTCCAAAGCAATCGAACAAGTGAGATGAAAATATAACCCACTTTTTTGCCTTCTTTAGATTTCTTTCAATAATTGGGTATAGCATGTTAAAAGTTTTTCTCAACCTAATTGCAAAGTAATTCTGTTTTCCTGTAGCTTTGACTGTGGCATGTGCGTTATTAAGTTCACTGAAAGTTGGAAAGAAGATCGTGAGCTTTACGAATGGGACGAGGTTTGTTATCATAAACACTTTCGTCATTCTAATTATTCGTGCTGTACAAAAAAACACGGTAATGATTCTTAACACTTGGTTGCCTGATAAATCTACGCACAGGATTCACTCAGTTCATACCGGATGGAGTTGATGCTAGACATAATTTGTGGCCCACACAATGCAATGGTTCATCAGCTTGTTTCATTATTGAGTGAAACGGTTAAACCTGTTCGTCGTAATGCACCACGAAACAAGAAGAAGGACGTTAGTTCACCATACACTGCACCTAGCACACGGTCATTGATTGAACGTGCAGAGGGATTACCGAATGGGGCAATGCGCAAAGGCAGGAAGAAGTTGCTTACTTAGGATTAGTTGCAATGAATTGAAATACCACATTATACTGAGTTTACCTACTGCTGAGATGCTTAGGGATTTGTTTTTGTCACATTAGAAAGACTTGATTCCAGGGCATCTTTTGTTTTTCTCCAGTACAATGATTTATTGGTTATGTTACCTCAAAATTATCTATGTTTTTTTATATGTTAGAATCCCGGATTTATCAAGGTTGTTTGGTAAAGTTGCCATATTTGTGCATGTTGATATAGGTGACCACTAAACATCCACCAATATAGCTAAACTGAACATCTGATACCTTATTATAATGAACATCCAGTTAACTAGATCAAAATCAAAACATAAAAACCAAGTACAACACACACGAGTACTAGCGGGTAACCATCCATGCTTCGAGTGAAAATGAACATCCACTTTTGGTCATTAAAAATATGTGTAAACAGTGTCTATAACGAAAAGTTACGTACCAAAAAACTATACAGTGAGGCATGTAGAAATCAGGAACAACTTTATTAAACTATCTCGTAGATTATAGAATAACCACCAAATATACTCATTATGCATTAAGTCTACACGAAATAAAAATAGTAAAACGGTTCGTTCTAACTAATGGAAAAAGGGTTCTTGCAATTAATAACATATGGACCTTTGCAACAGTTGCCTTAGATCCTTGAAACTAACATAAATCCTATAAACACAGAGATGAGAAAATATACACTATCACAACCTCGTCTAACTAATCCCATTTTTTGTTGAAGGAGCTTAACAAAGACATGAAACCACCAGCTTGTTCGGGAACATTCAGGCCAGAAACAACATAATGGTTTATATCTTGAAATGTGTGCAGACGAACCACCTGCCAAAAAAAAAGGAAAAAGTCCAATAGTTATGTTCTAGG
Source organism: Arachis hypogaea (assembly GCF_003086295.3). Classification (NCBI taxonomy): domain Eukaryota; kingdom Viridiplantae; phylum Streptophyta; class Magnoliopsida; order Fabales; family Fabaceae; genus Arachis; species Arachis hypogaea. Next base: position 8,554,940 of record NC_092050.1, read on the forward strand.
ATAGTACTATACCAAATAAACATACAAAGTTGATATTAAGCCAAACATATACCGGGGGTGAATTCTTTTGTTTTCTCCGTCTTGAATTCTTGATGGACTTCTCAAGGGCAGAGCCGAGCCTCTTACTTTTTGGCCTGCCCTTTGTGGTGACCTTCGATGGGCCTTGGATGTCATCAACACCGACATCGTTCGAGCTCTGTGAGCCAATGTTGGTCTGAGTCTCTGCCACGCTCTCGGACCTCTTTTTGGCACGGTGCGCAGCCAACTTGGCCCTTGTTTCTTCCAAAACAACATGCAGCAATGCTGTTTCTTCATCGTCAGTGACGAACTCTTGAGCAACATTATAGAAGTGTGCACACAGTCTCCTGAATGCAACATGACTCTTATCTGACCGACTGACATCATGGCTACTTTTGACATACGTATGCTTGCGCTTTATCTTCTTGCTCCATCGAGGAAGAACATAACAGGAATGTACTTTGTACACTTTATACGAATGAAAAACTTCAAAGCAGTGACAGCACAACACACCTGAACTCAAAAAGATTGCACTCACAATGAAGCTCCTGTGTGGAACGGTCAAAGTGAACATCGTACGGAACGCATAGAATAGTATCGTTGAGTAGTTTCTCCTCTTCCACCTTCACGCAAACCAATGGACCCTGTTCATCAACTGTAGAAACTCTGCAGTTAGCCTTCTTCACAAACTCAATTTGAACATCCCTAAAAATGCTCGTGGTATACTCTTTCTGAAACTGTTTCTCCATAGGCGAGGTCGTTGCACAAGGGATAACCCCCCTCGAGTCTGCAGCATCATCCTCAAGTTCCCTCTGCTCCTTGACTCCAAGCACATTGTCATATTCATGAACAAATTGGACCAAGCTAGTTTTATTGTGTAAGTATCCACCGTAGAATGCGTGCATGCTCTCACTCCTTTGCGTACTCTGCATTGCTGTCCAAAACTCACCTTTGAAGTATATTGGGACCCACATGCGTCGGTCATCATACAGATCTACAAGAAATAAATAATCCCAAATTAAGTATAGAAAGCTTAAACCAAACATATTACTGCACCTTAGAAATGACCATCCACAATCACTGATATATTAAACATCCAAATGTTTACTATAATGAACATCCAACTAATTGTCATCCAAAATTACTGATAAACTAAACATTCAGATGCCGACCAATTGCAATTAAAGCATGAGAAGTAATCGTACAGTAATAAACCTGACAGCCATGTGTTGTTATGTAAGTTGTACTCATCTATAAAATCAGCCCAGTCATCTTCAAATGACTCCTCCGTCCGAGAGTTCCACACAATGTCGTTTAGGTCACCATACAAAGCTCCGTATCGGCGGTAACCCCCAAGCTTGGAAGGTAGCTTATTCATAATATGCCAAATGCACCACCGGTGGCGTGTGTCGGGTTTTTGATCGCACGGTAAAGGGATCGACATTGATCGGTTATGATAGACTTTGGAGCAGTTCCCATGCACTTCACCCATTGGCTAAAAACCCACTCATAACTTCCGATTTCTTCATTCCCCAACAAAGCACAACCGAGGTGGGTCGACTTACGATGGTGGTTGACCCCAACGAACGACACAAACGGTAATCCGTGCCTGCCAGAAAAACCAAACAGAAGTAAGAAATGCCAATCACGATCGAATAGCGTTTTATCAAGAGAAGGAAAAAACAACTTAACTACTACGTACCTATTTGTACTATATGTGCTATCAACTGACACGACGTCTCCATAGTATTCATACGACGCCCTACACCTTGCATCAACCCATACTGCACTCTTAAATTTACACTCCTCGTCCAACTTCACCGCGTAAAAGAAGTTCGGATTGATGTCCTTCATTCTCATGAAGTAGCTCATCATCTCCCTGACATCCGCATTCACGTTGCTATTACGGAGCCTTGCTGTTATATAGTTTCTTAAATCCTTCTCTGAGAATCCCAAGTTAGAGGGGCTACCAGCCTCATTTGACAAAGCAAGGAATGTCTTATTTGGACGAATCTCAGCCTCATCATTATCCTCGATCACGCACTTCGAATGCATGATCAGCTGCCTATACTCATGGTAGTGCAATGCCTTTCTCGGTGAACAGGGGTGTGAGTGCGTCAAGTCAACCTTGAACAAAACCCAGTCTTGCACATCTTTATCAAACTTTACATATATCCTTGCCTTGCACCCAGCAGCTGAAATCGTATTCTTCCGCGTTGGTGCTTTAACACGAGACTCGCGGATCCCGTCGTGATTACAGTGTATAGCATGATTAATGGGAGCCTTCGTGATCTTGTCAAATGTTGTCGTCCTTATCTTAGTTGCAAATCCAGCTTTCTTTGCATAGGACACATAAAAGTCATGCGCCATCTGTAACTGAGCAAACCGCATTCCAACTCTTGGTATCTCGTCTTCTTGTAGGTTACCATGATCTGGTAACTGTATTTTATATTAATCCAAAAGAAAAATTAATTACCATTAGTTATCAAATCAAACATGAACATTATGACTAAACAAAAGTAAGCTAAACTCCAGTACCTCATCACCAGGCTCCATCTCTTCACTTCCAACATCCATAACATCCGACAACTGCATAGCCGATAATTCCAAAACAAACAGAGTAACCAAAAGGAGGAAGATCCTTATCAAAACTCATTTAAATAAAATCTCTAAAACAATCACCGAAAACACATCAACAGCTACAAATCAAACAATGAGAATTATTTTTTTCATTTCATGTATTATTTAATTAAATTCCACCCTTTAGTTGTTTTTTTTTTTTCATTCAATGAAAATTATGTAAAATTATTTATTCCATTTTGGCTATTATTTAAGGGCCTTAATCTACCTTGAGTGGCTTCTTTTTTCACTCCATGAAAAAAATTCTTTTCCTATATATTTAGATACACACACTCTTTTCTTTAGGTGCAGGAAGAACATAAGCACACCATTCATTATAAACCACTCAGATAACTTCATAATTGGTTAATCTATGCAAATGTATGATACACATAACGTTATATTCCTATAAGCATGAAAAATATTAAAATAATATGCAAAAAGCATATGAGCATATAACGTTACAAATATGCAATGAGCATATAAGCATACCATTACAAGATTAAAACACTCATATAAGCATATCATGGTTAGCATGTTGCAAATACAAATAGCTGGTGCACGAAATTGTGTTGTCCAGGCTCGAACAATCCCTGGTAATGGCTCCAAAGCTTGGTGCTTCGATCTTAATTTATAGTTGACACAACTTCGATACAACTAACCAGCAAGTGCACTGGGTCGTCCAAGTAATACCTTACGTGAGTAAGGGTCGAATCCCACGGAGATTGTTGGTATGAAGCAAGCTATGGTCACCTTGCGAATCTCAGTTAAGTTGACTCATATGGGCTACAATATATTATGTGAATAAAACATAAAGAATAGGGATAGAGATACTTATGTAGATTCATTGGCAGGGATTTCAGATAAGCGAATGGAGATGCTTCTCGTTCCTCTGAACCTCTGCTTTCCTGCTATCTTCATCCAATCAGTCTTACTCCTTTCCATGGCTGGCTGTATGCAAGGGCATCACCGTTGTCAGTGGCTACATCCCCTCCTCTCAGTGAATCATATGCTCACGCACCCTGTCACGGCACGGCTATTCATCTGTCGGTTCTCGATCATGCTGGAATAGGATTTACTATCCTTTTGCGTCTGTCACTAACGCCCAGCACTCGCGAGTTTGAAGCTCGTCACAGTCATTCAATCATTGAATCCTACTCAGAATACCACAGACAAGGTTTAGACCTTCCGGATTCTCTTGAATGCCGCCATCATTCTAGCTTACGCCACGAAGATTCTGGTTAGGAGATCTAAGAGATACTCATTCTAGCTTAATTCATGTAGAACAGAAGTGTTTGTCAGGCACGCGTTCATAAGGGAGAAGGATGATGAGTGTCACACATAATCATCACCTTCATCACGTTCTTGGGTGCGAATGGATATCTTAGAAGCGAAATAAGAAGAATTGAATAGAAAACAGTAGTACTTTGCATTAATCTTTGAGGAACAACAGAGCTCCACACCTTAATCTATGGAGTGTAGAAACTCTACCGTTAAAAATACATAAGTGAAAGGTCCAGGCATGGCCGAGAGGCCAGCCCCTCTGATCTAAGAACCAGGCGTCCAAAGATGATCCTAAGATCCTAAGATGATCAAAAGATGCCCTATACAATAGTAAAGGGTCCTATTTATAATAAACTAGTCACTAGGGTTTACATGAGTAAGTAATTGATGTATAAATCCACTTCCGGGGCCCACTTGGTGTGTGCTTGGGCTTGGGCTTGAGTGTTACACGTGCAGAGGCCATTTGTGGAGTTGAACGCCAGTTTCTGTGCCAGTTTGGGCGTTCAACTCTGGTTCTGGATCCTTTTCTGGCGCTGGACTCCAGATTTGGGCAAAAGGCTGGCGTTGAACGCCAGTTTACGTCATCAATTCTTGGCCAAAGTATGGACTATTATATATTGCTGGAAAGTCCTGGATGTCTACTTTCCAACGCAATTGGAAGCGCGCCATTTCGAGTTCTGTAGCTCCAGAAAACCCACTTTGAGTGCAGGGAGGTCAGAATCCAACAGCATCAGCAGTCCTTTTTCAACCTCTGAATCTGATTTCTGCTCAAGTCCCTCAATTTCAGCCAGAAAATACCTGAAATCACAGAAAAACACACAAACTCATAGTAAAGTCCAGAAATGTGAATTTAACATAAAAACTAATGAAAACATCCCTAAAAGTAACTAGATCCTACTAAAAACATACTAAAAACAATGTCAAAAAGCGTATAAATTATCCGCTCATCACAACACCAAACTTAAATTGTTGCTTGTCCCCAAGCAACTGAAAATCAAACAGGATAAGAAGAAGAGAATATACTATAAATTCCAAACTATCAATGAAGCAGAGCTTCAATCATATGAGCGGGACTTATAGCTTTTTGCCTCTTGAATAGTTTTGGCATCTCACTTTATCCATTGAAGTTCAGAATGATTGGCTTCTATAGGAACTTCAGATTTCGAATAGTGTTATTGACTCTCCTAGTTCAGTATGATGATTCTTGAACACAGCTTCTTTATGAGTCTTGGCCGTGGCCCTAAGCACTTTGTTTTCCAGTATTACCACCGGATACATAAATGCCACAGACACATAATTGGGTGAACCTTTTCAGATTGTGACTCAGCTTTGCTAAAGTCCCCAATTAGAGGTGTCCAGGGTTCTTAAGCACACTCTTTTTTTGCTTTGGACCTTGACTTTAACCGCTCAGTCTCAAGTTTTCACTTGACACCTACACGCCACAAGCACATGGTTAGGGACAGCTTGGTTTAGCCGCTTAGACCAGGATTTTATTCCTTTAGGCCCTCCTATCCACTGATGCTCAAAGCCTTGGGATCCTTTTTATTTGCCCTTGCCTTTTGGTTTTAAGGGTTATTGGCTTTTTCTGCTTGCTTTTTCTTTTTCTTTCTATTTTTTTTTCTATATATATTTTTTTTTCGCCCTTTTTTTTTTTTTTTTTTTTTGCAAGCTTTGTTCTTTGCTGCTTTTTCTTGCTTCAAGAATCATTTTTATGATTTTTCAGATTATCAAATAACATGTCTCCTAGTCATCATTCTTTCAAGAGCCAACATATTTAACATTCTTAAACAACAACTTCAAAAGACATATGCACTGTTCAAGCATACATTCAGAAAACAAGAAGCATTGTCACCACATCAATATAATTAAGCTAAGTTCAAGGATAAATTCGAAATTCATGTACTTCTTGTTCTTTTGAATTAAAACATTTTTCATTTAAGAGAGGTGATGGATTCATAGGACATTCATATCTTTAAGACAAAGTTACTAACTACTAATGATCATGTAATGAAGACACAAACACAGATAAGCACATAGAAAACGAAAAAACAGAGAAAGTAAGAACAAGGAATGAGTCCACCTTGGTGATGTCCTTGAGCTCTTCTATGTCTCTTCCTTGTCTTTGCTGCTCCTCCTTCATTGCTTTTAGATCTTCTCTGATTTCATGAAGGATGATGGAGTGCTCTTAATGTTCCACCCTTAGTTGCTTCCAATAATTGTGTGGAAGAAGATGTATCCCCTGAGGTATCTCAGGGATCTCTTGATTTGCAGTCAAATGTTCTACCACTGAGCTATAGACCCTTGATGGAAGCTTTTGTCTTCCCTTTTCTTCTTTCTAGAGGCTTCTCTGGCCTTAGGTGCCATCAATGGTTATGGAAAAAAAACAAAAAAGCTATGCTTTTTACCACACCAAACTTAGAATGTTGCTCGCCCTCGAGCAAAAGAAGAAAGACTGAAGAATAAGAAGAAGATATGGAGGAGATGGATGGGAGTGTGTGTTCGGCCATATGGGTGGGATTGGGTGGGAGAGAGATGTTGAGTTTTGAAGGTAGTGGGTGTATGGATGTGAGTGGTAATTGGAAAGTAGAAGGGATGATCATGAATGGGAAGAGAGAAGATGAGGTAGGTAGGGATCCTGTGGGGTCCACAGATCCTGAGGTGATCCTGTGAGGTCCACAGATCTTGAGGTGTCAAGGCATTTACATCCCTGCACCAATTTAGGCATGCAAAATGCCCTTGCACACAACTCTGGGTGTTCAGCGCCAGGTTGGTGCCCATTTTGGGCGTTCAACGCCCATTTGCTGCCATGTCTGGCGTTGAACGCCAGAACCATGCTTGTTCTGGGCGTTCAGCGCCAGGATGCTCCCATTCTGGGCGTTCAGCGCCAGAACTATGCTCTGTTCTGGCGTTTGAACGCCAGACAGATGCTCCTCCAGGGTGTGATTTTTCTTCTGCTGTTTTTGATTCCGTTTTCAATTTTTATATTTATTTTGTGACTCCACATGATCATGAACCTAAGAAAACATGAAAAACAATAAAAATAAGAATTAGATAAACATTGGGTTGCCTCCCAACAAGCGCTTCTTTAATGTCAATAGCTTGACAGTGGGCTCTCATGGAGCCTCACAGATGTGCAGAGCTTTGTTGAGACTCTCCAACACCAAACTTAGAGTTTGGATATGGGAGTTCATCACCAAACTTAGAGTTTGACTGTGGGGGCACTGGTTGACTCTGCTTGGAGAGAAGCTTTTTCTGCTTCCTCTCCATGGTTGCAGAGGGAGATCCTTGAGTTTTGAATACAAGGGAGTTCTCATTCCATTGAAGGACTATTTCACCTCTGTCAACATCAATCACAGCTCTTGCTGTGGCCAGGAAAGGTCTTCCTAGGATGATGGATTCATCCTCTTCCTTTCCAGTATCCAGGACTATGAATTCAGTAGGTATGTAAAGGCCCTCAAGCTTTACTAATACATCTTCTACTTGTCCATAAGCCTGTCTTCTTGAGCTGTATGCCATCTCTAGTGAGATTTTAGCAGCTTGCACCCCATAGATTCCCAGTTTCTCTATTACAGAGAGGGGCATGAGGTTTATTCCTGAACCAAGGTCACACAGAGCCTTAAAGATCATGGTGCCTATGGTACAGGGTATTATGAACTTTCCAGGATCCTGTCTCTTCTGAGGCAATGTCAGTTGATCCAGATCACTTAGTTCATTGATGAACAAGGGAGGTTCAACTTCCCAAGTATCAATGCCAAATAATTTGGCATTTAGCTTCATGATTGCACCAAGAAACTTGGCAGTTTGCTCTTCAGTAACATCCTCATTCTCTTCAGAAGAGGAATACTCTTCAGAGCTCATGAAGGGCATAAGGAGGTTCAATGGAATCTCTATGGTCTCTAGATGAGCCTCAGAGTCCTTTGGTTCCCCAGAGGGAAGCTCCTTATTGATCACTGGACGTCCCAGGAGGTCTTCCTCCTTGGGATTCACGTCCTCTCCTCTCCTCTCCTCACAGGTTCGGCCAGGGCACTTATGTCAATGGCCTTGCACTCTCCTTTTGGGTTCTCTTCTGTATTGCTTGGGAGAGTACTAGGAGGGATTTCAGTGATCCTTTTACTCAGCTGGCCCACTTGTGCTTCCAGATTTCTAATGGAAGACCTTGTTTCATTCATGAAACTTACAGTGGCCTTAGATAGATCAGAGACTAGATTTGCTAAATTAGAAGCATTTTGTTCAGAGTTCTCTGTCTGTTGCTGAGTTGATGATGGAAAAGGTTTGCTATTGCTAAACCTGTTTCTTCCACCATTATTAAAGCCTTGTTGAGGCTTTTGATCCTTCCATGAGAAATTTGGATGATTTCTCCATGTTGAGTCATAGGTGTTTCCATAAGGTTCACCTAAGTAATTTACCTCTGCTATTGCAGGGTTCTCAGGATCATAGGCTTCTTCTTCAGAAGATGCCTCTTGAGTACTGTTGGATGCAGCTTGCATTCCATGCAGACTCTGAGAGATCATATTGACTTGCTGAGTCAATATTTTATTCTGAGCCAATATGGCATTCAGAGTATCAACTTCAAGAACTCCCTTCTTCATAGGCGTCCCATTATTCACAGGATTCCTTTCAGAAGTGTACATGAACTGGTTATTAGCAACCATGTCAATGAGTTCTTGAGCTTCTGCAAGCGTTTTCTTTAGGTGAATGGATCCACCTGCAGAAGCGTCCAGTGACATCTTTGATAGCTCAGACAGACCATCATAGAATATATCCAGAATGGTCCATTCTGAAAGCATGTCAGAAGGACACTTTTTGGTCAACTGTTTGTATCTTTCCCAAGCTTCATAGAGAGATTCACCTTCTTTCTGTCTGAAAGTTTGAACATCAGCTCTAAGCTTGCTCAGCTTTTGAGGAGGAAAGTACTTGGCTAAGAAAGCCGTGACCAGCTTATCCCAAGAGTTCAGGCTGTCTTTAGGTTGAGAATCCAACCATAATCTAGCTCTGTCTCTTACAGTAAAAGGGAAAAGCATGAGCCTGTAGACTTCAGGATCTATTCCATTAGTCTTAACAGTATCACATATCTGCAAGAATTCAGTTAAGAACTGAAAAGGATCTTCAGATGGAAGTCCATGAAACTTGCAGTTCTGCTGCATTAGAGAAACTAATTGAGGTTTAAGCTCAAAATTGTTTGCTCCAATGGCAGGAATGGAGATGCTTCTTCCATGTAAATTGGAATTAGGTGCAGTAAAGTCACCAAGCATTCTCCTTGCATTGTTGTTGGGTTCAGCTGCCATCTCCTTTACTTGTTCGAAATTTTCAATCAAGTTGTCTCTGGATTGTTGTAATTTAGCTTCTCTTAATTTTCTCTTCAGAGTCCTTTCAGGTTCTGGATCAGCTTCAACAAGAATGCCTTTTTCTCTGTCCCTGCTCATAAGAAAGAGGAGAACAAAAGAAAAGAAGAGGAATCCTCTATGTCACAGTAAAGAGGATCCTTATTGTTAGTAGAAGAAAAGAAGAAGAAATTCGAACACAGATAGAGTAGGGGGTTCGAATTTGGTGATGATGTGAGGAAGTAATGTTAGTTAATGAATGAATAAATAGAATAGGATGAGAGAGAGGGGGGAATTTTCGAAAATTATTTTTGAAAAGGAGTTAGTGATTTTTGAAAATTGGTTTTTGAAAGTTGTTAGTATTTTTTTTTTTCGAAATTTTTGAAATTAAAAATAAAAAAAATAAAAATAATTAGTTAATTAAAAATAAATTTTTGAAAAAGGGGAAGATATTTTCGAAAATTAGAGAGAGAGAGTTAGTTAGGTGGTTTTGAAGAAGTTAAGAAACAAACAAAAAGTTAGTTAGTTAGTTGAAACAAATTTTTGAAAAGATAAGAGGTTAGGAAGTTAGAAAAGATATTTTGAAAAGATATTTTTGAAAAAGATAAGATAAGAAGATATTTTTGAAAAGATATGATAGAAATTAGTTTTGAAAAAGATTTTATTTTTAAAATCACAATTAATGACTTGATTCATAAGAAATCACAAGATATGATTCTAGAACTTAAAGTTTGAATCTTTCTTAACAAGCAAGTAACAAACTTCAAATTTTTGAATCAAAACATTAATTGATTATGTTATTTTCGAAAATTAGTGATAAAAATAAGAAAAAAAATTTTGAAAATTTTTTTTGAAATTTTCGAAAATAACCAAAAAATTTTGAAAAAGATTTGATTTTTGAAAAAGATTTTGAAAAAGATAAGATTTTCAAATTGAAAATTTGATTTGACTCATGAGAAATAATTTGATTTTAAAAATTTTTGAAAAAGTCAATCCAAATTTTCGAATTTGATGAGAGAAAAAGGGAAAGATATTATTTTTTTTTATTTTTGAAATTTTTATGAAAAACATGAAAATTATGCAATGCATGAGATTTTTAGATCAAAACATGTGATGCATGCAAGAATGCTATGAATGTCAAGATGAACACCAAGAACACTTTGAATGTCATGATGAACATCAAGAACATATTTTTGAAAAATTTTAATGCAAAGAAAACATGCAAGACACCAAACTTAGAATTCTTTAATGCTTAGACACTAAGAATTCAAGAATGCATATGAAAAACATGAAAAGACACAAAACAAAAAATCATCAAGATCAAACAAGAAGACTTACCAAGAACAACTTGAAGATCATGAGGAACACTATGAATGCATGATATTTTCGAAAAATGCAAGATGCATATGCAAGTGACACCAAACTTATAATGTGACTCAAGACTCAAACAAGAAACAGAAAATATTTTTTATTTTTATGATTTTCTAATTTTTTTGGATTTTTATTTATATTTTTCGAAAATTAATTGAAAAAGAAAAATAAGGATTCAAAATTTTTAATATGAATTCCAGGAATCTTATGCTCTTTAGTCTAAAGCTCCAATCAAAGGGTCAGGCATGGCTTAATAGCCAGCCAAGCTTTAGTATGCAATTACATCCATTGAGGTGATTAGTTGAAGACCAATCCCAAAGGGGTTTGGATATGGCTTTACAGCCAGACAGGATTCAACATGTTACCATGAAACACTAGAATTCATTCTTAAAAATTTTGAAGCCATAGAATAATTTATTTTTGAAAATATTTTTTTTTTTTTCGAAAACAAAGGAAGAATTTTTGAAAGATTTTTGAAAATTTTTTTTGAAAACAAGACAAAAAGAAAATTACCTAATCTGAGCAACAAGATGAACCGTCAGTTGTCCAAACTCGAACAATCCCCGGCAACGGCGCCAAAAACTTGGTGCACGAAATTGTGTTGTCCAGGCTCGAACAATCCCTGGTAATGGCTCCAAAGCTTGGTGCTTCGATCTTAATTTATAGTTGACACAACTTCGATACAACTAACCAGCAAGTGCACTGGGTCGTCCAAGTAATACCTTACGTGAGTAAGGGTCGAATCCCACGGAGATTGTTGGTATGAAGCAAGCTATGGTCACCTTGCGAATCTCAGTTAAGTTGACTCATATGGGCTACAATATATTATGTGAATAAAACATAAAGAATAGGGATAGAGATACTTATGTAGATTCATTGGCAGGGATTTCAGATAAGCGAATGGAGATGCTTCTCGTTCCTCTGAACCTCTGCTTTCCTGCTATCTTCATCCAATCAGTCTTACTCCTTTCCATGGCTGGCTGTATGCAAGGGCATCACCGTTGTCAGTGGCTACATCCCCTCCTCTCAGTGAATCATATGCTCACGCACCCTGTCACGGCACGGCTATTCATCTGTCGGTTCTCGATCATGCTGGAATAGGATTTACTATCCTTTTGCGTCTGTCACTAACGCCCAGCACTCGCGAGTTTGAAGCTCGTCACAGTCATTCAATCATTGAATCCTACTCAGAATACCACAGACAAGGTTTAGACCTTCCGGATTCTCTTGAATGCCGCCATCATTCTAGCTTACGCCACGAAGATTCTGGTTAGGAGATCTAAGAGATACTCATTCTAGCTTAATTCATGTAGAACAGAAGTGTTTGTCAGGCACGCGTTCATAAGGGAGAAGGATGATGAGCGTCACACATAATCATCACCTTCATCACGTTCTTGGGTGCGAATGGATATCTTAGAAGCGAAATAAGAAGAATTGAATAGAAAACAGTAGTACTTTGCATTAATCTTTGAGGAACAGCAGAGCTCCACACCTTAATCTATGGAGTGTAGAAACTCTACCGTTAAAAATACATAAGTGAAAGGTCCAGGCATGGCCGAGAGGCCAGCCCCTCTGATCTAAGAACCAGGCGTCCAAAGATGATCCTAAGATCCTAAGATGATTAAAAGATGCCCTATACAATAGTAAAGGGTCCTATTTATAATAAACTAGTCACTAGGGTTTACATGAGTAAGTAATTGATGCATAAATCCACTTCCGGGGCCCACTTGGTGTGTGCTTGGGCTTGGACTTGAGTGTTACACGTGCAGAGGCCATTTGTGGAGTTGAACGCCAGTTTCTGTGCCAGTTTGGGCGTTCAACTCTGGTTCTGGATCCTTTTCTGGCGCTGGACTCCAGATTTGGGCAAAAGGCTGGCGTTGAACGCCAGTTTACGTCATCAATTCTTGGCCAAAGTATGGACTATTATATATTGATGGAAATCCCTGGATGTCTACTTTCCAACGCAATTGAAAGCGCGCCATTTCGAGTTCTGTAGCTCCAGAAAATCCACTTTGAGTGCAGGGAGGTCAGAATCCAACAGCATCAGCAGTCCTTTTTCAACCTCTGAATCTGATTTCTGCTCAAGTCCCTCAATTTCAGCCAGAAAATACCTGAAATTACAGAAAAACACACAAACTCATAGTAAAGTCCAGAAATGTGAATTTAACATAAAAACTAATGAAAACATCCCCAAAAGTAACTAGATCCTACTAAAAACATACTAAAAACAATGTCAAAAAGCGTATAAATTATCCGCTCATCAATAGCATTTCCTTCAATTCAGTAAACAAGTTCAGCCACTGCATCACACTATAGTTATCTATTTTACACACTTGCATGATCATCATGTAGAGATAATATACACACACCGTAGATAAAAATAAATTCATATAAGTATACCAAAAAATTAAACTATTCTATCCCATCATCCATATAGGCACATAAGTCCATAATAGGATGATTAGCAAATAAAGATGCCATTTAACATGATGACAGCATAAATTCACATACAAAAACACGTAAGAAAATATACTTCCTGGATATAATCATATAACCATAAAATGATTACTTAATTTCAGCCAATCATCAATGCATATAATCATACTATTAAAAATAAAACAAACATAACTTTAGTTGAATCTCAACTCATCGATTACAATTGCATGTTTCAATAAGCATACAATCAAAGAACTCATTTATATTGTGACTAAACATAAAAATTAAACGCGAAATAAACATCCATGGCAGAATTTGAGGATCCTAATTGCTCACCTTATTCGACTTGTGACCGTGCTCTGCGACATCGGGGGCTAAGTTTTCTTGTTCGTATGATAAATTTTCAGAAACTTCAGAGGCAACACAAACTAACGGTTCAACTATATCAACCTCCATTAATGAATTTCGGCTAGGTGATGTGCATAAAGGAGGACCCTCACTTGCAACACGTTCTTCTTGCGATCCTGCCATTCTGAAGGAGTGAACACCGGCTGCGTTGTGTGCAGATGAGAGTGCGGCGCTGTCGATCGTAGATGAGAGGGCGGCTGCGTTGGAAAGATCCTGCATGGGGCAGCCGTGCTGCGTTGTGTGCAGATGAGAGGGCGGCGCTGTCGATCGTAGATGAGAGGGCAGCTGCGTTGGAAAGATCCTGCATGGGGCAGCCGTGTGATCGTTGATGAGATGACGCGGCGTTTTAACCTAATTAATTGATTAGAATCCATAATTAATAATAATACTAAATGGTTTCAAATTTCAAATTAGAAATAATACAAAATTAATTGATAACCCATTATTTAATTTAAATTTCAATTAAACCCCCATTGTATGCATTGTACAATAAGTCTATTGTTTCCTCATACTTTTCCTATATATATATATATAGCCTAAAACAAAATATAATAGCCTAAAAGATAGTTCTTCGCTTGTAAGAAAAATCTCCAAACGCTCAACAAGGTGACTTTCGACCTGCATATGAAAACAATAGAAATATGTATAGAATGAAAACCGAGGGTGCTCAGCATGGTAAAGGTGCCAACGTACATAATATATAAGGTCCCGGAAAAGCCAGACGTAATTCTAGAACTTCGATACCCAGATTCAAAACTTAGAGTTATACTTTAAATCATAAATCATTTAAACTATCTAAGGTACTCAAGTTCTATTCCAAATATAACTTAACACTTCAATTTCACTCTCCTCCAGTCATTCAAATCACCAGTGGAACAACCCTCAGCGTCACCTCAGCCAATATGAGGGGTCTCTCAGTTACATAGACATACAATACATATAAAGAAAACACAAATAGAATGCAGTTACAGCAAGTAAATCAGATAGCAGTTAGTCACAGGCAAGCATTTAGGCAATCCAAAACAAATACATACATAAACAAGTCATACAAATGCATATGATGCATGTCTGTCCTATGGCTAATGAGTTCATTTGTCGGTTATATAGCCAAACCTGATATGTCCGTTAGCTAATCCGCACACTGTCTCTCTGTTACGGAATAATACCATTAGAGAAAATACGTGTCCTGTCACCATTAGAGGTATTATGTGCCCTGTCACGATTAGAGGAAATATGTGCCCTATCACCATTAGAGAGAATAAGTGTCTTGTCACTCTTACAACCAGAGAGAAAACACACATATACTCATTATCAATCAACCACAATCATGCCTCGTTTATCATATTCATTCAATTTCATAATTCAAACTCAGTTTTCATCATTCTTCTTCCTCATCTTTTTTCTGGAGCAAGTGGACAATACCACTACCTCTTTCCCAGGGTCACATATCTCATTCATTTACATATTTCTCGAACTAACTTTAAAACCGTTTTGGAATTTAAACTCTTTTCAAAAGACAGGGGAAAACTATTTATTAGTTAAACTCCTCGACAAGGCCTCTAGACTTTAGGGGAGCGACAACCATTCTCATTTCAAAACCAAATCATTTAAACTCAAACATAATTCATTTTTTTCTTAAATAAATCAAAATCAAATAAAACAATTCTTTCAATCCAAATTAACCAAAATAAAATCTCTCATAATTCTTCTAAAAATTTCGACAGCACCTCCCCTAAAATTCAAACTTCTACCACCCTTCAAGGATCCTAACCATCAAACCAAACACCTCTCAGTCATTCAGATCATTCCTAGTATCAAATTATTTCAAAATCAAACAAATTTCAACAATAAATTTTTTTCCAAAACCAACCAACTCCAATAACAAACTGTTTATAAAATTGAATCATACATCTCTCAACCAATCCATTCAGTTCAATTTCACAAACTGACTATCAATTCTCAACACATCAACATTCATGTTTATTTTATACTCATCAAAGTCACAATCCAACACATACAAATTTATTTATCCTTTATACATCGTATACCATATATCTAATCCATCAATAATTCATTCATTCATTTCATTCCTATCTTATGGTCTTCTAGCGTAAGTTTTCATGTTACATTATATTTTATCTACGAAAAACTAAAACCATACCTTGGAAGATTTTTTCCTAAGCTCGAAACACCTCAAAAACCTCTCCTTTCACAAGTTCCAAGCTTCCAAACATCAATTCCTCAAGCTTAATCACCCGGGTTTCGTTTCAAATAGCCAATTGAACTCCAAATCAACAAGAACACAATCTAATTTCACATAATATCACTATAATCATCACAGGATTCACTAATTTAATAATTCATAAGAGTTCAATAGTTCCTTACCTTACCCATAAATCAATTGGACAAAACACAGTGATTATTTGCTGCTAGAGTTCGCCTAAATCTTCAATATCATATAATTCTTCAATACCTAAATTCCCAATTTTTGAAACTAAATAGAGAAGGTATGGGTGAGAAAACGCAAAGTCCTTACCAAATTATTCGATGGGTTTTGTAGAGAATTCTAAGACGAACGCGTAGCCGCTGATGGCTCGACAATCAGAGCTCTGGATTAAAAGTTATGGACGATTGAATTCCGATGGTGAGGGTTGGGGTTTTTGGACGCCGGTTTCTCTCTTCTTTGGTGTAACTTTGTTTCAATAGGGAAAGGAAGCCAAGTTTTAGGCTTTTATATAATGGACCTTGGGCCCGGATCAACCGGCTTAGCCCGTTCGGTCCAATTTTGGGCCAAAACCTTTAAAATTAATGTCAAAATTCATATTTTAATTATTTCTACTTCATTAAACTATAAAATTTAATTTTTTAATTTCTTTAAATAATGATTAATTTATTGGTTAATTATTTACTAATTAGTTGAGGTTTACACAAATCTTATCGTCACCTTGTTGCAATAGCACCACCGTAGTCTTCCGATGCATTGGTTATCCCAGTCCATATAGCCTTCAATCCCAACACAAGCGTAGAAGATGCGTTGTGCCTCTGCCTCCAAAGATTGTGTTGCGTCCAAGACACCTACGTCGATGACCACAACTATGATCTTGTCCAGAGGTGGAAGCATAAATATGCTGAGCTTGCGCAGGAGATGTGTGCACTAGAAGACAAGCTGAAATATGTGACAGAGTGCCCTGCATGAATGAATGTTTACCCTTGACCACTTTAGACATGGCAGCGGCAATGGTCGTAAAGCATAAACTCATACACATATTCTATTAGTGGTTTCCAGATTTCCTTTAATCATGTCTGTCTTGGCTTCAAATTCCACCTTCTTATGTTTGTTGTTTACTATTCCTCTATGTTAGGTGTCTTAGCTTGACGTGTTCCCACACATTCATCCACCCCAACATACAACCACTTTAATGTTCCTAACCATGTCATACATATTCTCTCTTGAGTTAAAACCATTTGTCATTGTCTTCATCTCGTCTCACCTAAACTGCTTGTGATGTTTATATTAGATATTGCTTAAAACTTCACTTTAGAAAAAGTTAACAGAAGTAATATTTCTTGTTATCACATAATAACTTGCTCAATTAAAATAAATTGGACCTCTTAAAACATATGCCCACAAGTAACATATTACATTAACATTTACTAAACAATAAATCAGAAACCAAAAAACAATATGGAAAGCAGTTCGATCGTGTTTCGATCTCACTTATCTACGTCGCAAATATCTTAAAATATGTCAATTCCATTGGAGTTAAAGAGTAACAAACAAAAAGCCCAATGCATTTTCCATTGACAAAATAATATGTAAATTCTCAATGCCATTAACTAATGATAGTTTTCTATTTTTTTCACCCAATGGCTCGATGATTCTTTCTTTCTTTTTTTTTTTTTTTTGGAATAAATCCCACCAGTCTATATAATAAAGTGAGACACTAACCAAAAAGATAAATTAAATCATCAATGCCAAAAAAAAGCTCATTCGGTTACATTGTCAACCCAAAACTAACAACATGATTTGGCTTCACTTTAGCTTGACATAGCCACATCACAATGTACATGGACAGCATCAAAATACGTCCCCATTCTTAATTGTAACGGCAGAACCGGTCTTGGCTCTACTATGATGCCAACACCTACAACATCACTCAAACAAAACTCACAATATTCTCACCATTAGCATTATTTATATTAAATCTGAAGGGTACACATGAACAAGTAAACCACTTCCATAGTATAATATGTTACATATTACTAGTCAATTCCCACATCTGGCAATAGACCAAAATATATATTATCAGCGGACAAAGGTCAAATTTGATGGCTGGCATCAAATCACTGGTTGCTAGCTATTTTGGGACAATAATAATAGAAACAAGTATGTGTGTGTGTGTTTACATCTATACTATTAAACAACAACTAATTTTTTGGCAGACAAATTTATAATGAATTTTCTGTCGATAATGAGCAAGGTGAAATTTTCACAAAATTTTTTAATTGATACAAGAGTCAGTTGATGATTTTGTCGATAAAATTCGATTATTTTGGTGAAAATTTATTGTAAACAGATAATCCTTTGAATAAATGCTAATTACCGACTAAAATTCTGTAAAAAATATTATGATTTTGGCTAAATTTATAAATTAATTATCAATTTGGTAACAAAAAGATTAGTATAGGGAGTCAACTATAGTAAAAGCCAACTCAGCCAACTCTCCTATAATTCTAATTTTAAAATTAAAAAAAAAATCATTTTTGCATCCTCTCCATAGCCGCGTCGTACAACCTTAAACTACAAACTACTCTATATGCGCGCACTCTCTCTCTCTCTCTCTCTCTCTCTCTCTCTCTCATCCACGATACCTTTGATGACTGCCTCCTCTTGCACCGTCGAGCCGCCATCGTGTCTCCATTGTGTCACCCTTGTCACTCAAATCAGCCCCCGTTCTGACAAATGCGACTCCCTCCCTTGCATCGCGCAGCCTAGCCAACCACCACGGCTCCCTCCTCGCATCGCGCACCCCGCTGAACATCGCATCTCCCTCCGTCACGATGTGCACTAGAGCCCTCCCTCCTTCATTTCTTCTTCTTCTCTTTGGATATTTTTTATCATAAGTTTCAGACGATTTTTTCTTATATTTTGGATATTTTTGTTTTTGGATTTTGGATGATTTTTTTAGTAGTTTTAGATGTTTCTTGCTTAGTTTTTAGTTTGTTTTTTTTTTTCCAATTTTTTTGGATGTTTACTTTTATTAGGTTTCAGAATTTTTAAAACAATTTTGAATATCTTGTTTTTGTTTCGTTTTATATGTTTATTTTAATTAAGAATTTTTAAAATAAATTTTGAAATTTTTAAAATAAATTTTTAGAATATTTAAAATAATTTCACAATGAATTTTGGATATTTGTTATTATTTGATTTTACATATTTTTTTTAGATTTTAAATTTTTTCATTAGATTTTGGATGTTCTCATGATAATTTGAATTGATGTTCCCTCCCAACAAATTTAAAAAAGTTTTTGGATATCTCATTTTTTGCTAAGTTTTGTTATATTTCGGATATTTCTTTTTCTTTTGTTTGATTTTGAATGATTCTTTTTACTGATTTTGAATATTTCTTTCTCCTAAGTTTTGAATGTTTCTTTTTCTTATGTTTCAGATGTTTCTTTATTTTGGGGGTTGAATGATTTTTTAAATAGTTTGTCTTTTAGATGTTTCTCTTCTTAGTTTTCGGATGTTCTTTTTTCAATATTGACTGCAAAAAAAATGTTGAATTCCATCGAATTTATCGTCAGAGGTTAGAGGCGGGTTTAATGGTGGATTTAGCAATGAATTTATCAGGTAAAACAATTACCATCAGATTCAATTTTTTGAGAGTAATAATTAGGGAACCCTAATTTAGAGACCCTCATTTATTAAGAACCCTCACTTCCTCATCAATTAGTCTCTCACACTCCTTCTCACTTTCAGTTTCTCACCCTAAGCTAAGCTCGCACTCTCAACAATAGAGGCTAAGCTCGCACCTTCACCAATGATGCCTTCATCACCTCCCCGTTAGCCTCCCTTCCGTTCGCACTCGCGTCTACCACCGTCGACCTCTTTTACATCGTTGTTCATGTTTGTCTGTGTCATTCTCCTCTATCGTGCCGCCTCTAGTCTTGCCTCCAGTTGTGTTGCCTCTAGTCGCGATTTGTCCCTCCACCGAGCTCAACCTTGGTCACCTCCTGCCATTATTTCTCTACCAAGCCTTGCTCGCTTCTGTTAGGTACATGACTCTTTTTTTTTTAAATTTTGATTTTTGAGAACACATTTTGTTGATGATTGCCTAGCTACTATGTTGTGAAACTGTGGAAGGTTGTTCTTGCTTCTTTATTGTTTTCTTTTTTGTTAGTTTTATTTAATTGTTCAGTTGTGTTGTGTTCTTGGTTTCTTTATTGTTTTTGCTCTTTATTATTCTTAGTGCTATGTCTACATAGTGAGTCCATGATCTGTGTGTGAAGTGAATCATTGAAATTTGATCAATTCTTGCAATTTATTATGGTGGAGGTTTGGAAAATTTTGGTTTTGATAATTTGGTTGTGATATTCAATTTTACAATTAAGTGAGCATGCCAATTATCAAGTTTGATACATGTCTGCTGAATCAAAATTTAAGACTTCCTGAGAAATTTGGTGGCATTTTTCTTTAGATTTTTTTTAATTGAATTTGTTGAGTTAATGATCATATTAATGGTTTGGAATTTGAAAATTTTGTGACATGAATTGAAGCTAATGCTTTCTTTGTACTAAATTATGATTTGTTGCTTTGTTTTTTGTTGTGCTGACAAAAATTGTGCTAAAATTTTGATAATTCTTGTTAATCTTTGAAAAAATTTGTTACTCTTTGTTAAAGATGTGCCAAAACTTTATTAGATTGGTTAGCTTTGATTCAATGTATGCTAACAGCTCGTGAATTGGCCTCTTAAATCTCTTAGATCTTTCAGTTGCCATAGGAATTTTATGTTGTTTAAAGTTGATCTGTTGATGTTCTTTCACTCTTTGTCCCATGATTTATGTAATTGGCATTGAACAAAATTCTATAATTTTTATTAATTTGTAGAATTCTTGCTATGATATTGAACTGACTTGTTGAATATTTGTTGTTTTACATTTTTTCTAAACAGAAATGGCACCGAGTCAAGCTAATGCAAGTGAAAATCCAACTCCTGATAATGAATATGGCAATGTGGAAGCTTCTGAAACTCGTCAAGATTTTTCGATAGATGAAGATTAGGATGATTATTAAATAACTTATTCAAATTTTAGTTAATTAGTTGTTCATTGCAGTAGTTTAGTTGTTTTATTTAGGGATAAGTATTATTTTGGTCCCTAACGTTTAGGGTCAAAATCAAAACCATCCCCAACGTAATTTTTGATTAAGAATCATTCTTAATATTTTATTTCGTATTAAAATCGTCCTTAAGTATTGTGACTTTTGACTTGTAAATTTGTGTCCTCAGAATTTTTATAATTTTTTATTTTTTATATTTTACAAGTCACGTTTATGGCTTAAGATATTGTAAAACTTTGAATTTTGTTAATTTAAAAATTATTAAATTTAAATATTTAAAATTATATATTGAATTTACAAACAATTTTAAAAAAAAAATAAAAAATTTAAGTTTGCCGACGAATTTATTGGAGAATAATTCAACGGTAACAAGCTCCATAATTAAGTTTATATCCACCAATAATTAGCGGGGGACGAAAAAATCTATCGGTAAACAGTTACCGACGAGGTTTATACCATCAGATTTATTCTGGCACTAAATCCAATAGTAAGCATGTTACCGGCAAATTTTTTTGGTAAATCCACTAGTAAATTCGACGGTATCCGACGACTTTCTTGTAGTAATTTTTTGGATGTCTCGTTTTGTTATGTTTTGGAATTTTTTAAAAAATTTTGAAAATCTTTTTTTAGGTTTTGGATGTTTCTTTTTATTACATTCTAGATGTTTCTTTTTATTCACAATTTTTAAAATAATTTTAGAATTTTAAAGTAAATTTTAGAATTTCTAAAATAATTTTGAATGTTGAAAATAAATTTTGAAATTTTTAAAATAATTTTATAATAATTTTGGACATTTGTTATTATTTGAATTTAGATATTTCTTTTAGATTTTGGATGTCTTTTTATTAGATTTTAGATGTTTCTCATGATCATTTAGATTTACGTTCTCTAAAAAAAATAAAAAAATTGCTAATTGATTTTACCGTTGTTGGTTTTCTAGTGAAATTGTAAAAGGTATTAATTAATAAATATTATATTTTTTATAAGAAACAAAAAAATTTCGTATTAACAAACGACTATTTAATCTATTTTTTTGCCAATATTTGAATAAATATTTAGATGATACAAAAAAAAATTTAGAACAAAATTTGATCTCTAGATTTTTTTTTCAAAAAATTTAGTCATTTACAATAAAAAATTTACTTGACATAAAGTTACAAAATTTAAAAAATTAAAAGATTATATTTTTCCAAACATACCAGTAAAAAATTATATCAAAATATAAATTTTAAATTTTTTAAAAAAATATATAATTTTTTTTAAGAAAAATAAAATATAATTTTTATTTTTTTTAAATTATATCAAAATTTTATCTTTAATAAAATTTAAAGTTATTTTTGGAGTTATTTTTGTTGATAGGAAAAGAATTTGTCGGTGATATATTGATAGAAAACAAAATCTCTCAGGACAAAGCTTTTATTAACGAAAATATGTGTGGCTAATTAGATATGTATGTTATAAAAAATCTGTCAAACGTATGTTGTTTGTTAGTGCTATTATATAATTTTACTTTGTCAGCGCAAGTAATCATCAAACTTACTGCAAATTTGCAACAAGGCCTTACTAATCACAGGATTAGCACCTTAGCTCACATCCACAGGTAAGAAATTGTATTACCGAGATCATCAACTTCCTCTCAGCTCTTCTAACCTATATGACAGGCTCCAACTTTAATAGTGTTTTTATGTGTATTTAAGGAATACGTATTAACAGTAAAAAAGAGAGTACATAGTAGATATGATTGATTTATGGATTAAGTTATAAAATTTTAGATATCTAAGTTCATCGATTGTAGTTGGTCTTAACGTTTTTTTTTTTTTTTTATGTTTGGTCGGATGGATTTTTCAATTTTAAATAAGAACTTTAGATCATTTAAAAAAAAATTATGGACTCAACATGAATTCAGCCATAATTGACAAGAAATAACTACTTGAAGTTGAAAATTCAAGTGCAGTCGACTTTACGTGAAGTTGATACTTGGGAGCCTTTAGATAATTTGACTTATTTGACTAAATTTTTATCTAATGACTCTCAGTTATCAATTTTACGTAAAGTTGACTGTACCTAAATTTTTACCATATTTAAAACTAAAAAAATTTAAAACTAAAAAAAATAATAAATTAAGTAAAATTAATTTATAATTTAAAATTTAAAATTAAGAATTAAGGTGGCTGGAGGAGGTGAGAAGTGGGTAGTGGAAAGAGGTAAAGACATAGTGTTGGGACTAGGAGTAGATTCACTGACCCACACCACACTCACACATAGTATTAAAGATTTTATCCACTACTTAGCATCTAGACCAAAGTACGAATAATTTCCAAACAATGACAAATGAGTGAGTTTATTTGGCAGTAGCTCCTCCGTGAACTTGTTTTGCTTACGGGTCTGAAGACTCTTTTTGGTAGTGGGGTCTTAGATTAACTTTTGTTTTTGTACTTCTCAAATTAACTTTCTTAACATTAAAAACAAATGATAGCAGCTCAAACTAATCCTAACTTTACTGGGCCGAATACCTTTTTTTTGTATGAGGGCCAAGTCTTTGATATCCTTAAAATTTACTAAAATTCCAATCCAAAAACAATAAACCAAAAACATCTCTTGAATATGACAACTGGGCTATGTTATCTTACTGGTGATCCGCGTATCCCAATAATTGAGCCTGTACAAAAGATATATATAGAGCAGGCTTACGTAGTCTGGAGAGTTAAAAGTCAGTAAATAATTGTATAACAAGGAAAAAAAAATCCATAAATAATTATATTTAAAATATAAGTTCAACATATATATATATATATATATATATATATATATATATATATATAAGTTCAACAAAAAAATACTTAAAAAATATCAAATTATTAATAATATAATATTTTAAAAATATAAAATTTTAACATTTTAAACGAGATATGTATAGAAAAGTACAATTAAAGAAATGTTGTTGATAGAAATAGATTTTTTTTTTAAATTATTCCAACACATTTAATGCATTAAACTCTGGAAATATTTTTTTTTCCTACTAAAACTTGATATTCCTATTGAAGTCACTTGTTATAGAAAAATCAAAACAGAAACCTTTTACTAGTTTTATTTTCTCAATGAAACCCTATTTTAAAATGACAGTAAATAACAAGTATACTATTAAATACTACACAGACAAACTCTCATTTGCTTGAATTAAAGGGCGAGCAAAGGGAAGCACGGATGTCGCATATGAGAAGTAGTGGTGACTGCCCATTGGCTTTGTAACTTAATAGTGATTGCATTAATAATTGTTCCGAGCAGTTGGAGTAGTTGGTTTTCATTGAAGGTTTATACTATATTTTATATAGGGTAAAGTATACTTTTTGTCTCTGAAGTTTGATAAAAGTTTCAAAAATACCCCTAAGTTTTATTTTGTTTCAATTTTGTTTCAAAAGTTTTCGATTTGCATCAAATATACCCCTACCGGCTAAATTTTCAAAAAAATTAAGACCAATTTAACAATAATGCATGAAAATTATGCTTGATTTGCTTGTGTTGAGGGTTGTTTTTATGAAATTGTTGTTGAATTGGTTTTAAATTTTTTGAAAAATTAGCCGTTAGGGGTATATTTAATACAAATCGAAAATTTCTAGGACAAAATTGAAACAAAATAAAACTTAGGGGTATTTTTAAAATTTTTGTCAAATTTCAGGGACAAAAAGTATACTTTACCCTCTTATATAATAGTACACGCTACCGTGACTGTCAAAATTAAGATCAACTA
Source organism: Arachis hypogaea (assembly GCF_003086295.3). Taxonomy (NCBI): domain Eukaryota; kingdom Viridiplantae; phylum Streptophyta; class Magnoliopsida; order Fabales; family Fabaceae; genus Arachis; species Arachis hypogaea. The sequence goes on from NC_092050.1 coordinate 8,579,484, forward strand.
AGATCTGTGTGCTGTAAGGATCAAATCCTTTTCGTCATAATCTATTGTTTTCGTAATGTTATTTTTTTAGAATTTTTTTAAATAAAATAAAAAATTAATTTCAAACAAAAATTAATCCATAAATTTTTCTTAGAGAAGTTCGCCTAATAAACTTTATCCTCCCATCTTCCTAAAAGTAATAAAATACACCTTATAAATAATAACAGAATATTTTTTTAAATAAAAATATCATCTACCTTTATCATATCTATGATAATTTTTTTATATGTACTATAAATTTTTTTATAATGTATTCTCAACCATTTTTATTTTTTTATTATATTTATCTTTATTCTTCCATTTTATCCTTTATGTTACATTTAAATATTTATTACATTATAAAAAATATTAATGAATATACAACTAATTAATATTAATATTTAATATTTATGAGTACACACTAATATTAATATTTATTACATTATAAAATAATTTATGATTTAACAAATATTATTTATTTTAAATTGAATTAATATTAGTGTACCAATATTAGTGAATAATCATCATATTTAAATATAATATAAAACGAAATAATAAGAATAAACATAATGAAAAAATGTTGAAAATACAGGGTAAAAAATTTTATAATATATGCCAATGATCAACAATACACATAGAAAATAAAAAAAAAAATATTATAAATAATCCACAGAGTTAGATGATATCTTTATTTACAAAAAAATATTATTTTATTATTATAAGTGTATTTAATTATTTTTAGATAGATAAATATGATAAAATTCACCGAGAAATAACTTCTCCCAAAACACACAAAAATTTCTAAAAGATGAGGAGAGATTTTTTTTTAATTAAAAGGTTTTTTTATTTTAAAAAAATTACTATTTTCTTTGATATAGTACGATAAACTGTTAGCCAGGAAGAAAACAAATATATTATACTAATTGTATTGAAGAACTAAACTAAGTCGATTAACATTTGAATACTACATGCAATTTTCGGTATATCATTATTGTTATTTAATTTAAGTTCTCGCCATAAACTTTTGATATTTAACAGAACTTCTCAAACAACATTTGGTTTTGACCTATACTGATTAAAATTGATAAATATACTGATTATTAGGTATTTCTTCATCAATTAGAACTTCTCAAACAACATTTGGCTTTGACCTATACTGATTAAAATTGATAAATATACTGATTATTAGGTATTTCTTCATCAATTACAAGTACCAGAGTCATTTAAGTTTAATCTCCCATAATAATATACCTATACCTAGTATTTTTTTTATTATTTTTATATTTAGGATTAATATATATTACTGTCAAGGTAAAGAATGACTTTTTTTTTTATTTAGATTAGATATATTTTTTTATTAAAAAAAATATAAGAGATTCGGAATTTAAAAAAAACTAAGGATTGGGTTACGCCATACATACGAAAGAGTATACAATAATGAATCTAGATCTTTGGCGCAAGAAGAGGGGTTGATCCGTATCATTTTGCCTTGGTTTTTATCCTTTTCTTTTACAATTGAGTTGAATTCGAGTTAACAGAAACTATTAATGCAGCAAAATTGACACAAATTTGGTCTATAATCGTAAACAACCTAAAAAGAAACAGATAAATTTCAGATTTCTGCTTAGAAATTGAAAATTTTCATGAATTTGATTCATAGTTTACAAAGGAATAAAACACATCCATCATTTCATATCTGCAGCGCATGCAATAAGGTGATGCAACGCAGCTACGGAAGAAAGCCACCTCATAAGTAATAAGACACACTTGGTAACAAAATCATCACTAAATTCCAAAAAAGCCAGATCTAGAATTATAAGTAGAGGTACTGCATAATAAATTAAAGAAACAGAGAACCTACATTGCGATCCTTTATTTGCATATCCAAACAAAGTAGTGTTGTGGAGTAATGGTGAAGAATGCGATTGTTGTCATCTATCTCCTGCAGCGGGTGATGATGGAGCAACCTCTAGTGTAAGGGTGAGCGGGTCCTCTTGCCTTGAAACAGTTGTGTGTGTAGTAAGATCTACCGGATCGTGGTGGACAGGGGATCCTGTTCGCCGAGAGTGCACCGTAAGAGATGTAGTACCTCATCCTCCTCCAGAACAGGGATCGTCGTCCGTTACCACGGCCTCCTTCTACCTCCTCATCTTCGATCTCTTCCTCCACGTCAGCATTGTACAGCGAAGACATGGCCGCCGTTGGCCATTCCAGTGCGTCTGACATCAGATTTAAGCTCGTTTCTTCGATCTGCGCTATGGCCAGCGCGTTCGGGCTCAGAGTAAGGCATAGTAAAAGGAACGAGCAGACCGCAAGGACAATAATCCTGAGAAGAGGGAGAGAAGCTGTAGCCATTGGTGAGAAGAAGAGTGACTAGTAGCAAGAACTGGGAAGTCACAAGTGAAAGAGAGGCAGAGGGCGGTGTTTGATTATTTTATTGGAGTATTATTTTTGTTGAGTAAAGAGGCAGAGGGGTAGTGTTTCAGTGTGACAGAGGGTGGTCACATGGGCATTGGCGCCAAATATGGGACCTAAGAAGCTACTGCCTTACAGCTGTGATTAATGAATGCTTCAATCAACGCTCTCTGTTATGCTGCGCCCCCACACAGATCCCGTGTGTTGCGCTACTTGTCTAGACGTATCCAACGGCTAAGAAGGAGAGTGTGGGAATGATGAGATTCTGGTGCTCATGTACTGTAGGGTTCGAAACATCGATCAGGAGTAATGAGGGTGGAGTAACGGTGTTTATAAATACAAAAAAATACAGAAATGTTCCAAATACGAACAAATCAACATTAATAAATTTATATATATTTATGTTTTATCAAAACTTGTGAATCACTCATTCTCTTCTTCCCTTTAATAGACTCACATGTGCATTGCAATGCAGTAATGAGCTAGATTTTACCTTACATACAGAGTTGCACTGTTCCTATAGAATGAGTATTTTGTGCAACAATGTGTAAGAACATATATAGCTGATTTTTGTTGTTGCTCAAATTTGGTGGTTTGATACGGAGTACCTATCCAACAAGATAGAATTGTGGTGATTGATTTTATTAGGGAACCAAATGTTTTTAACAATAATTGATTATGGAAATAATGAATAAGTAAATGTTAAAAATTTATTTTTCTTTATCTTTATCCTCCAAAAAAATAGGCACCCTTCGTACTCCTTAGAGTCTATCACTTTTTTTTTCTGTCTTAAATCTTTAACTCTATATTTTATTTTTAATAAAATAAAATATTCTCTTTGTTTTAAAAAAATGTTAAAGATTTACATTTTTATTTAGAAAAAAAATTGAAAAAAAATATATGATTAGTAATTAAAAAATATTTATTTTCAATACTTTTTCCATATTTATTTTACTCAACACTCTCATATGATTTTTTTTACTTAAATAGACTTGGATAACTCTCAACTACAAGCATTACAAACTCACCTATGGTACATCCTTTCTTATACAATACTTAAAGAAATTTATTCACTATTTGATTTACAAAAATGAGACTATCACCATCAGTCCAAGTCCTTGCCTGTCCTGCTATCTTTTTAAAAGATAAAGTTGCCGTTTCGGGCTACATATGAATGTCAAAGCTAGAGTTCTGATTTTTGGACAAAAAGCTTTAGTTAATAAGTAAGTATTATATATGGGCTTTTGGTATATACGAGTTTTTGCTTCATTGTGTTTGGCAAGAGAGGCTTCGGTTTTCAAGGTTTCGGTATCAACTCTTCATTCATTTATTCAGTTAAATGAGATCTATTGGGCTTTGGGCCGGTCAATGTTTTTAGCTTGTATCCTATTAACTAATAGAGGTCACGAATGTCAATTTTCCTATATTGGTTCGGAAGTTTTTTTTTGTAAGCACTGCTCAAACTTTTAAAAAGGACTGGAAGACCATAATATTATGACGAAAAACAAATTTATAATTTTACTTCTAGAAATATTAAGGATTAATTTTTTTATAATTTTTGTCATAGCTAATATACACCCCCCACTTACACACTACACTAAAAGCTCTTTTTCAACCACCAGAAATCGAGCTAGGTATGACTATTTAGGAGGCAAATATGTTTGCCACTGGTTAAACCAATGTAAGAAAGAAGGTTGAAATTTAATTAAAAAAAAAAAGACTAAATTGGAAATATCTGGGTCGGGCCAGGCAAGATGTAAGGCTTCTATTATTCGGTTTGTGTTAATTAAATAAAAAATAACTGTCAGATGCCGTACCCTTTGAGTACAGCATCACATCACGCGTTGCATCGATGGATTGAGATTGAAATTGGGCCCCAATTCAGTCATTGTAGTATTGTACCCAGTTTGTACCCAATATCTTTTATACTTTTGAAGAAACAAAAATTGTAGACAATATTTTTGGTAAGGCAACTTTTATCCATCCACCTTATTTTTAAGTAAGGTGTGCTGAGAATTCGTTTTGACCTCAAAACTAAAAGTCCTTCGTTAAGTTAGGGTGTTTAACCTCTTGCTAAGTTTTTGTTCAAATTTGAATGATTTTTTTTTACTTGATAGTCTTTTTTAATGATTTTGACTTTAAAAGCTAAAATAATTTTGGCTTGAGAATACACATGGGGTGGCAATATGTACCTTATTCGCGGGTACTCAATCCGACCCACTCAATTGGGTAGGGTTGTCAACCCGATCCGTAGCGGGTAGGGTAGAGTGCGGGTGGGGTTCTCGTGCGGATCGAATAGGGTGCGGGTTGAGTCTCAACCCTATCCGACCAACCCGCACTCTATATATATTTATGTTATATACTTATATAAAAATATGTTTTAAGTGGATGTTAAATCAAAGACCTCTCACTAAATGCAAAAGATTCTTAACCACTAATTACATAAAAATTAGTTTTATTTTAGATTATTATCAAGTTATATAATAATGTTATATATTTTTTGTAACTCGCGGATAGGATCGGGTACCCGCGAGTTAAGAGCAGGTAGGGTTAGGGTTGGGATATTCTCAACCCGCGTAGAATTAGGATTGTTGGATCTAAACCCTACCCTACCCTACCCTACCATTGCCACCCCTGTACTTTATCTTCTGATAATAATCTGTGTTTGCTATTGGGCCAAAGGTAGAAGTTGGAGAGATGTGTTTTCGGTTAATTTGATTACTACTTTGTTATAAACTACTTGTACATGTATGATGTATCAAGTTGCTTTTGCATACTAAATTGTCATTGGCAGTTTTTCTATTCTCTCATTTTTAAAGTAAATCTCGCTTAATCGATCTAATCCCCATGTTAAAAATGTGCCTACTTTATGTATCACATCTAAACTCATGTATAAATTTAATCATCATCAGTACATAGTGAATAGGAATCAGTTAATTGGTGCTACATAGGGTCCAATATAATTTGTTGGTGTAGTAAGAAACAGCACTTAATTTTAAAGTACAGTGGTAGTTCATTGAAATAACACAACACAATTCTGCATTCAGATTTAATTACTTTTAAGTGTTCAGTTATGGTGAGAATGTGAGATAGATGCCTGCAAGCAGAGGCACAGTAGTCACAGCTATAACAAACCTCACCAGATCAGAAATTAAAGGGTTCCATGTTAATAAATGGTGCACACTGCACAGCTTATCTATAACAAGTAGTTGCCACTTTTAGAAAGAGATCTAGAGAGAGAGAGAGAGAGAAAGAGAGAGAGAGTTGACTCTGCTCTTGATCTTATTAGATGCTATATTTCACGTTTTCACTAAGCCAAAAGGTAACTTATTACTTTGTATTTGTACAAGGTAATGTATATTCTAGCGGGGTAACTGAAATATATGACATCTAATTAATAAGTAATAACTATAATCAACCCTTCCTAAAAGTTTCTGCACATTTCACTATAGTGTAAATTATTAAAGATGAATTGAATTTCACTATAATGTAAATTATTAAAGATGAATTGAATGTATATAGGTAGTGTTTGTTTCCATCATGAAACGGAACTGGAATTGAGAGATTAAAATTTAGTATTGTATTTCATGACTATTAGAATTAAAATTTCAATTTGAGATACAAAATTTTAGTTCTTTTAGTATCTCTAGAAAATGGAGATACAATAAACTGACATTTTTAAAAATAAAAAATAAAATTTTAATATTTTTTTAATAAATATTCTCATTTTATATCCATATTTATCTTGAATTAAATAAAATATCAAGATATAATTATATTCTGAATATTTTATACTACATATTTAAAAATAATACAAAAACTTAATTTAATCTCTATTTTTTAATTCCTATTTTTCAGTGTGAGTCTCTCTTCCAATTCCAAATGAAGTCATAGAGAGTATTACGTATACGACTACCCTCACTTTAATTTCAACTGTTTACCCTCAGTGTCAATTAGAAAAAGTTCTCGTACCTTATATTATGATGTGTTCCTTTCCATATACACTTTTTTCCACAGCTATATCTCAGCATCACTGAAAATGTTTATTACCTACCTTAACTTATTAGTAGCAACGATGGTTAATTCGTGAGAAACGCCCGACAACATGTAAGGTTAGTTCTCCACTTTAGCTGAGGTTTTACGCAATTCCAGTGAAACTGCTTTTAATCTGATTTATATTTATATTTTATATATTATGATATATGATGATAAAAAAAAAAACAAGTAAGGGACCACTTTTTCTGTGCATTACAATTAATCATCTTATCTTATCTTCTCTGCTTTTTTTCATATTAATATAATACTACGATCCAATGCACTCTTGTTTTCTGCGTTTCTTCTATAATTTTTGTTTGCTTCTCACTTAGCTTGTTCTGAAAACACAGCGTTACCTTCCACTACTACTCTCGATTAAATGGGTCCCTGCAACAGAGAAGCTAAGATTATTATAGAGCTAATCACCTTATATTATTAGAGATGCGAATCTTTTGAAAGCCACAGGTGCCTCTAGCCACGTAGCTTTATATATAGTGTAGTGGTTGCCTTTACATAATGCACAGCAAATTCAGAACATCTTTTTTTTTTTTTAATTTGATAAGATTTACACAAATAATAATGGAGAAAGCACATACGTATTGGTATTGGTACAAATGCATACGTATGTTAGTTAATTAATTAATTAATTAATTAATTAATACATACCAAGATTCACGGAGAAATATGATTCATATTTTCAGATTGCATTGTACTTGCAACTGACACAATGTGTTTAAAGATTGGCAACACAAAATTTATTGACTTGCACACGTTCATGATAACTGAAAAGCTACTTCAAAGATGTAAAAGTTGATGCCATTGCTTAGCAGTTTGGAAAATGACAGCTAAAATAAAAAAATAGTTACCACAATAATTTAAAAAAAAAAAAAAAAAGAAAGATGAACAACCAAGCTTGCATGCATGCAGGCAGAGGCAGGGTCTACTGCAGTTATAGGAAGGTACACAATTTATTTAACTCCTTCATCACTACTGCCAGCTCCCAATCCACCTCGGAAACCGTTCCAATCCAAGACACAACTACTTGCCTTAGCTGCACTTTAATACTAGTTTAACTGTTTTTGTTTAATTTTTGGAGTTTAAAATTAAGACTACTTGTGATCTAAGCATTATAATTGATCAGTTGTAACTCTCATAAAGCATCTCGTGAATAATGATTACTTAATTCATTATTGAACATTTAACATTCTACATTTCTGCTACGGTGTATAGAGGTATAATAGTTGGGTCCACCCAAGTATATTGTTGTGATCTGATCTCTTAGCTTTCGCCGGTGATATTAAAATTAAGCTATGTAATGGATTTGATTTTATCACCCCGTGTTTTTCTGACATATGTCATGTGAATGTGGGGGCTACTTGAGGCTTTATCTCCTTAGAACAAAAAGTGGAAGGCAAAGTGAAGCTCAAGAAAACCTTCAGTTAAAACAAAGGGATATATATGGCATATAAATATGTATAAACTTTGGAGTTGAACCAATGAAGGAAGGTTCATGCACCAAGCAGCATTCAAATTCAACCATTATCGTTTCAATTCTACCCCCGTTCCCTTTATATATTGCATGTGGTCCCTTCTCATCCTCAACCGTTGATCTTAAATGCTTCTAGCTTTGACCCTCACATCAATAGTGCAAGATTACCCTCAAGGCATCATGGGCGGTCTCCTTCAACAACAATATATAATTCCAATTTCCAATAATCATGGCTAACAACATTGAATTGATTTAGCAGTATTAAAACAAGTACTAACAAATACTGAATTAGATATCATGATGGATCAGCAGTTGTAATCCAAAAGAAAAATATATAGATTTTGTTCACATTTATTGGTGACAAGTTGCTATAAAAAGGAGTTTGTGCTCTGCTACAAAATTGTTGTTGTTGTTGGTCGGTCACAAAGATAATACCCTCTTTTCTTTCTCATCTTGTACACTCTCTTAGCTAGCTCCACTATTTTATTCCTTCTATCTTTTTTTCTGCATAAAAACCCTACTTCCACATCCCTTGCCCCTTCCCCTTCCCATGCTCTGCTCCTCACTTTAGCCTATTAGCTTCTTCATTCCTTCTTCCATTCCTCCCTGTTCCCTACTACTAACAAAAATTCATGGATGTGGACATATTCAAAACCTCTACTGCTAGTGACAGCATGGACATGATGGCAATGATGATGCAGCAGATGGAAAAGCTTCCTCCTCCTGAATTATCTGAACCTCCTTTTTATACCACCTACCCATCACAAACCGACTTCCATAATAACAATAATGTAGTGCCTCAAGTTGAACCAAACTTGATTAATCCCACTTTCATCTTCCAACAACAACATTCCATGGCACCACCACCTGTAGTCACCAGCAACAACGATGATATTATTACTTCTTCTTTTCCCTACCCTCCTCCTCCTCCTCCTCCTTCTTGTTCCGATAGCAGCAACAAGAAGAACTCGATGGCTGCCATGAGGGAGATGATATTCCGGGTGGCGGTTATGCAACCGGTTCACATAGACCCGGAGTCTATAAAGCCACCAAAGAGGAGGAACGTGAAGATCTCAAAGGATCCTCAGAGCGTGGCGGCGAGGCACAGGAGGGAGCGGATAAGCGAGAGGATAAGGATTCTTCAGAGATTAGTCCCCGGTGGAACTAAAATGGACACAGCTTCCATGTTGGATGAGGCCATTCACTACGTCAAGTTCTTGAAGAAGCAAGTGCAGACTCTCGAACAAGCAGGAGGGGGAAGAACATGTAATAATAATGGCTTCACGGGATTCTCATCATCATCATCATCCATTAATGCCAGTAATTATCCTGCTATGGTTAAAGGTTGCCACCAACCTTATCCTCCCATGCTGATGGGTTCTTCTGCTTCAAAACAATTGCTCAGCTGATGATCGATGATGATGATGAGCCTCATCAATTCTGTTGTGTTCTGTTCTGTTGTGTCAGTCTTGTAACTTGTCGTCGTCATTGCACTTGCATTGTTAGTTTCTCTCTTTTTCCAATGTAAAAGGAAGGTAGAAAAAAAACACTCAAGTCTTATTCAATAACCTAATACTATATATTCATCATCATCATCATCAACAATCTATCTATTCTCATCTCTGTTTTCCATTTTTCTTATTACAAGCAAATCTATCTTCGCAATGATGTCAACTCTGATCTGGACTCTTGCGAGGACCGAGATCATCATCATTATTACTATATATATATATATATGCACGCACGCTGCTTATGCTCTTGTCATGTGTTGAATAGTTAATTATTATCGGATTAGATTAACGGCTTTCAATATCTTGGGGATCACATGCTAATGCAATTATGCGGCGCTTCATTCCAATACCCATCATGCATGCATTCATTCATTCATTTTTCAACTGTTATATTCTTTTTAAAGATTTTTTTTATATTTATAAAAACATTAGTCTCTTAATATTCTCCTTCTTTTATGCAACACACATGTACTTCTTAACTGATCTAATCATCTTCGATTATTTGGACAAAGAGAAATGTTAGACCTAACTTTTTAGCAATATTTTAAATTAATATTTTATTTTTATACTATTAAAATTTAGAGTAGATATATATATCTTTTAAAAAATGGTGAATTTGTAGTTAATATATAAACAGAAATAAAGTGTTGTTGGATAGGAAGTCAAATATGTAGGAATTAAGTTTAAGAGATATTGCATTATTATTGAAAAACGGACGTTAGTGAAGAAAGCCATAGCGGTGTGTGGCGGGGCTTAGCTTTGAGAAGAAAAGGGACCGGATAGGGTGAGAGGAGTAGGTTGCCTCCCCAAGCAAGGTCAAATTATTTGGCTGTTCATGTCTTAAGGATCATACCCTCATACACATACATATCCATCTTCGACCGATTAGGCCAGGGAACAACACATACACAACCAACCGATAACTATCTCATTTATTTATTTATTTATCAATAATGTTATGTAACTAACAAAATTTCTTAATTTATTGTGGACAAAGTTTTAAATCTTAAATATTAAATTTTAATAGTATAAAAAAAATATTGGCTAATATTTATAAAAGGTGTCGGCTATTAATATTTTTTAATAACTTAGTAGATAAATATTTGTTAAAAATATAACTATTTTTATATATTTTTTTATATTTGATAGATTTAGAATTTGATCTTTATTAGATTAAAAAAAATTAACGTATGACAAATAAAAAAAAACTATCCATAAATTTAAATATAAACACAACAAATCTTATTTAAAAGAGCGTGTCAATTTAAAGTTTAAAAAAATTAATATTATAACATTATTTACATAAAATTATTTTTATATAAAAATAATAGTTAACTAAACTGTCAAATATATATATGGATGTTAATGGGTTAGGGAAGGGGCGGAAGATTGTCTGCTCTCCGTTCCCGCTCCCAGAATTAATCTCTGTCCCCATTCCATTTTCCGTCATGGGGGATAATTGTCCCCATTCTCATTCTTCGCATTCCTCACGGGACTCCATTCTCCATCTCCCTATGTTTAACATTCATATGAAAATTATAGTAAAAAATATTAAAAAAAAAACCAAAAAATAAACTAAAAAATATTATTACAAATACACAAATATATCTTATCTAAGATTATAAGTAGTCCAGAAATACAACATAGCAAATCATAGTCTATAAAATAAAAATTTTAAAATACAACTTCCATTATAAAGAAAGCAATAAAATAAAGTCTTTAATATCAAATATTTTTTCATTGTCAGCATACAACTTCCAACAAACATTTCCATGTTCTCTGTTAAAATAACAGAGACATAAATATGTTAACATACAGTGACGAGAATGGAAGCAAACACGCAGACGCAGAAGTAGAGAGGGGAAGGACGCCGCGCTTGAAGAGATAGAACGACGCGGTGAAGCTGCCAGGGTGACGACGCAAGAGTGGCCGGTGTCGAGCTGTGAGGGTTTTGAAGTTTGAACAAATTAAAGTGGAGAGTGAGTGACTGGAGTCTGGAGAGTTGGAGTTTGGGTGGGAATAGAGAGTTAGAGAAGGCGCAGCAACAAAGGTGAGAAGGGAAGATAGGGTTAGGGTTTTTTAATGGGTAAAATTACTAAAATACCCCCTATGTTAGAAATAAAGTAAAGATATTTAAGTAAGTTTAACAATTCGGAAAATTACCGGGAATGGGGCGGGGATCCCCGCTCGAGTCCCCGCACCTGTCTCGGGGGAATTTTGCTCCCCATCCTCATCCACACGAAAAAAATTCCCCACCATCGAGACCCCATTCGGGGCGGTTCTCGCGGGGATCCCGCCTCCTAAGAATTTTTTACACCCCTAAATATATATTCAATAAATTTGACTAAATCATTAATTTTTTTTTTGTTTTTCTCTTTTTTTAATACATAATAACGGTTCATAAGATGAACATAAAATGTTACATGTGATACCGTTGTATAAGAGCACTTTTAGTTTAGGGTGTAAAGGTAGAGGAAAATTTTTCATAAATGAGTTTTTTTTTTTTTTTGCTAAAATATAAAGTTGCATATGAAATTCTTAAATAATGCATTATATTAAAAAATTTTACCTCTCAATCTTTTTTATTATTTCTTTATAACGATTAAATGGTAAAACACCCTAAATATTAACTGGGATGTAAAGAAGAATCAAGTTGGTATGAATTGGCATTGTAATTGAAAGTAAACTATTGATCTTTATCTAATTAAGTATAATTAAAACGCTTGCTTACATAGATAAGTATAAAACTAAATAAATTAAATAACCACAAAATATAGATATGTATGAAATGTGATAACGAATTTATAAAATGTTTAAGAAAATGACGTTATACATTTATTTTTGTTAAAAAATAAATAAATAAAACAAAACAAATTAAAATAGAACAATGTGAGAAAAACATGGAGAAGTTATAACGAGTCTAGATAATTCGGCCCATGTGAAATAGTCTACGTAGCAGGTTCTGATCCCGACACAGCCAATGAGAAGATGAGGTTTTTAATTAATTTAATTTTTTATGAGAAAATAAAAATAAAAAATAAAAAAAATATATCAAAGAAACAAACACAGGGCACTCCCTACAATATAATCTGCATATGCATTATCCTTAGCTTCATCATCTTGCCACCTTCTACTTAGTGCGATGTATCCTTCTCTGACACATTACTCCTATCTTTTAATTAGTTCCTTCAATCTTCATATTTAAGGATATTAAAAGTGCCTAATCATTTAAAATAGGTTCACCAGGTCCGAAAAATTTAATGACTAATTCCTCGAATACCAGAGGTAGAAAATAGGCTACTTTTTTAAATAAATAAGTTCTATTTTCATCTTCTAGTTAGTATCAAATCTGAAAAAAATGGTTATTAAAAAACACATACCCTCATCCACTAAAACGATATAAATATTTTGCAAATTTTGATTTATCATTTTTAAGACAAGTTAAATAACAAGTCATGTTTGAGTAGAAAAATTCGTGTATTTATCTAACACATGTAACAATTAAACTACTCTTAAATTTCTTAACTATAATTATGAATTGTTTGCATTATTGTATATATTTGTGGAGAAAAGGATCGGAGAAGGGACGCACTCAGATAGAGATGTTTAAAATGGTTTTTTTTTTAAATATTTTTTATTAATTAAAATTTAACACATATAATCGATTAAATTATGTTATTTTTATTAAAATTAGGTCTGACAAATTAATTTAATCGAAAAAATAGTAAATCAAATCTGAACTGATATAAATTAATATTATTATTTATAAAAAATGACTATAATATACTTATTATAAAAAATGACTAAAATACTAATATTATATATATATATATATATATATATATATATATATTATTAAATTTTGAAAATTCTAAATCCTAACCTACGACGACATAGAAATAAAAGGCTAGAATTTAGGATTCTCAAAATTAATATATATATAATAAAAGTATTTTAGTCACTTTTTATAATAAGAGTATTGTAGTCATTTTTTATAAAAAAAATATTAATATTAATTTAGATCAGTTTAAGATTTGACTATTTTTTCAGTCAAATTAATTTGTGTGGCCTAATTTTGACAAAAATAACACAGTTTAATCGATTATATATATTAAATTTTAATTATTAAAAAATATTTTAAAAAAAAGACGTTTTAAACGTCTTTATTTAAGCGACTCCAAAAAAACGGTTAGAATTTTTCACTTTATTATACTTTTTCCTTTCATTATATTTTATATGTGCATATATACCTTTTTCCTTAATATTACAATAATTTATCTTCTTCATTTTATCTTTGCATATATACCTTTTATATTTAATTCTCCTTGCAAGTCTGTCGGATCATCTCATTCTCCACTATATCCGGTATCCAGGAGTGCTATGCAAAAGGAAAAAGTTCACCGCAAAAAGCAAAACACCTCTCAACTTAATATTATAGAAGAATAAGTATAATAAGAAATTACCTTTTTTAGTTAATAATAACTAATTCTTTATTATAAAATTATTTTTTAATTTAGAGTTTAAAATTTTAGATAAACGGGAATGGCGATGAGTGGTCCCCTTGTGGTGAGAGGTGAAATTGTAGTGGTGGATAAAAAAAAAGAAATAAGAACAAAATAAAGGATAATTATAAAAAAAAATTTGTGAGTGAGTGAGTAAACTTGTTTGGTTGATCTTTATTGGTTTCCTAGTTAGTAGAGTTGATTTTGAAAATAATAAAAAAAAAAAATTATCTAATGAATATCCTAATGAAGACATGCATTGGTTAAAAAAATTAAATTAAAAAAGTATAGATTTTTTCAATACATTAAAGTTCGTAGAAAATTTAAAAGAATTACATTTAACGCGTATGGTATCTATGTAAACTTTTCAATTGTAGTATCTTTAAACAAATCATTGGAATGAATTTTGCCTTGTACCATAAACCATTTTCGTCTTTAACTCTATAAATAATATTCCTTGGCTTTTTGGTGCAAGGTAACTCAATATCTTTCCGAACATTATTAAATAACGTGATGATCATGCAATTAGCATTTCAAAATAATTATCATTTTTATTTTTTAGATTTATTAAAAAATTAATATAATATATTTTAGAAGTAAAGTATTAAATTGGTTATCTACGTTTAGACGTAATTTTATTTTGGTCTTTAAAGTTTAAAATAGTTGAATATAAAAAAATTTCATTTAATTTCAATGTAATCCTACCGTGATATCAAAGTTAAATAAATAACGAATGTCCTATATAATTATGTAGAATATTTTATTAATTATTTAATTTTGATCTCACGGTGGAATTACATTAAAACTAAATAAAACATTTTTAGATTCAAATAGGACACTTTAAACCTTAAGAATCGAAACAGAATTATTCTAAAAAGTAAGAGACCGTACAAATTTAGTACTTTACCCATATTTAGACAATTCGACAATTATTTTTAATGGAGAAGAGTATTATTGTACTTTGAATTAGTCTAAAAACCTTATCTGAAAATAGTGTATTCATCAAGGAATTAGTCTTATGTTTTTATCAAAATGATTTTATGGAAAGAGTTTATGGTATTAATAATTGAAACTGGATATATGAATTGTTTCACCACTACTACTAATATATATATATATATATATATATGGGAATGAACGTTTTGAGGCTTATATATATTAATTGGATCCCGCTAGTGAGATAATGGACTATTTGTACAATGTGTATAATGGGTTATTGAGTTACAAAATGAACATCTCCCATATTATCTAGAATAACAGTACTACTGATTTTGGGGTTCACCAAGACTCGAACTCTTAACCTTTCGTATCTAGCACTCTAATACCATGCATGATACCACTCATCCCAAAAGTTTCAGCTGATGGAAAAAGATAACACTAATGATTATATCTCTAATACTCTCTAAACTTCCATTGTACACATTATATAAATATTCCATTAGCTCCCCATACTTTCCCATATTAATTTTTGTCCAAACCCAACTTTGTAGCGGGGATTGAAGCTGAACTGAATAACGGATATGGAATGTGGTCGGTTGTTAATTAATTAGGGTCTGGAGAACACACAGAAACATAGATATATAGATAGTTGGAATATAATAGGAGTTGCAAGTGTTGAACCTAACACATTTGTGTATTGTGCGCATTCGAGCTGTCTGACTACAATCCACACCAAACAGACCTTCGGTTTGTTTGATTCCATGTATTTCATATAAATACACCAAGTAGTTTAAACTATATATATATTATTGGGATTTGGGAGAACCTACTCCTTTTAAATGGAATGGAAGCCTAGATAACTAGCTTGCATGCCATGGGGACCATTATGATTTATTTCAATTCCAACCATATGATGATTTCAGACTCATACACATCATCATAAGGGAAGAAACTCTCAGCAAACTTGCTGCTTGCTAGTTGCTACCTAGTACCTACATACCTGGCTCTTCATCCCGAACTAAAAGATAATTTGTAACTAAAGGATAATTTTCTATTTTTATTTGGTTTAATTTATTATTTTTGACTATTACTTTAATCATTAATCTAATTTTTTTAAATTTAATAATTTAATAATATAATTTTAATTGACAATTTTAAATATTAATAATTAACTGATGGTAAAAAATAATAAATTTTGTTCTTTAATAATCTTTGTAAAATATTTTTACTTTTTTTTTTAGTTATATAGTGCTTTCAATTAAACTTTTTAATACTATATATACATGTATATATCAACACTGATAAAATCACCGTATATATTGTCATTTCCGCATGAGGAATAAGTACACTAAGATTCTGTGTGGTGAAATATCAATTCTAAAAGTTTAAGAAAATTAAATATCAAATTCTATATCTTTTGGTTATTAAAATTGTAATAGTATATCATAAAATAACTCTCTTAAAATTTTAGAGTATTAAACATAAATCTATAAATAATTTTACATCATCTAATAGACTAATAATAACTGGATAAAAAAGGTCATATCTTTGGCTATATAAGTGTTTTCCTAATTAATTCTTGTTTCTATCTTGTGGCAATCCAACAATAGTTACGGCTTCATTAGAAAATAAATGGGTAGGGTTTGGAAGTAGGTTGCCTCCCGCGACAAGGTCGAATGATTAAGGTGCTGGTTTTTGAAGGGTCATGCCACATATAGTAAATACCCAAATTTAATTATTTCATTATCCTTCCTTCTTTTCATTAAATTAATTAAATGAGGAAAAAATAAAAATAAAAATAAAAAGAAAAGGAAAGAAAGATGATATACAGATATGGACAAGACACGTCCAATGAAATCCGTCCATGTGAGATATTCCACTAAGGTCCCAACACACCCTATGAAATGATGAGATGAGATGAGATGAGATTTTTTAATATTATTTATTTAGAGAATAAAGACGACTAAAGTGCAAAAGAGAGGCAGTATGCTATATTATATGCATGCATGCATTGTATGTATCCTCTCTCTGACAAATTCTTCCTCCCTATACCAATTCATGTAAGCTATCTTTATGCCCAACCACCCAACATTTTACTTTCCTACCCCAACATGATACAAAACCCTTCTTGTTCTTTCTGCCTCTAAAATCCTTCTTAAACATCTCATAATCTATGATATATGTTAAAGGCCATTTGTTTTATCTTCTTCTCTAAACTAAAACTTATTTTGATTTCTAATGTTTAAACATTGTGGGTCATCTGAGTTACTATCTTTGTATTTATTATTTGTGAAGAAACAATAATTTATCTATTTAAAATTTACGTATATGTTATTATATATCTCACAATAATGTCACTATATGTATATATTTTGGATCTTTATGATCTATCTTACTATATTTCTAGTATTATAATAACTTTGTTCTCCATACCATGAATTTAAATACAATAACTTCCAAAATTTAATTAGTGAAATCATGAGTGTGTTTAGTTTTGATTATTAAAAACACTTTTATAATTTTTTATTTTTTTCTAAAAAAATATTTTATAATAAAAAATTTAAATTTTTTATATATTTAGTGTATTGAAAATATAAAAGGAAAATTTCAATAAGTTTTAGAAAAATAATTTATTTTATAGTGTTTTTGAAATATATTTTTAAATAAGTGTTAGCAAAACTTCTATAAAAAATAAAGAAAAATAGAACAACTATTGAAGACTGATTTGCTCCCTTTTTTTTGGTGTGGCAATGGGCCGTGAAGTCCAAGAAAGAAAATTAAATCACAAAAAAAAAATCCCTAATTATGTCTATGGTTACTGTCCAAAAAAAAAGCCTATGCCTATGGTTTCTTTCGATTGTATCGAGGTTCTCGAATTGAATTACCTTTTTTTGAAATAAAAAAGTGAAGGAAAGTAGTGTTTTCAAAATAAGTTTTAGAAAAGGTGAAACTCAGCTAAAGTCAACTTTACATGAAGTTGATATTTGAGAGTTATTAGATAATTTGATTGATTTAACTAAATTTTTATCTGACGATTATCAGGTATCAACTTCACGTGAAGTCGACTTCACTTGAGTTTTCACCTTTAGAAAAATATTTTATGTTATAGTGCTTACGAATTTTTTTTTTTGGTTAGAGAAATGTATTTTTAAAACAAGTGTCGTTAGCAAAACTTCTATAAAAAAAAAGGAAAAAAGAAAAATAGAACAACTACTGGATTTGCTCCTTTTTTTTGTTGGTGTGAGAAGGGGCCGTGACGCCCAAGAAAGGAAAAAGTATCCCTAACTATGTCTATGGCTAATTGGCTACTGTCCAAAAACAATACTATGCCTATGGCTTCTTTTGACGGGTGATTCTAAAAGCGGAAGTTTCGACTATTGTCGGCGCCTAATCTACTAATCTAGTCAGATAGTCTGCTATCCTATCTTAAATTCTTAATCCCTCCTCCCGGTTTTTGGAATCTAAAATCTTTTGGACTCAAAATGATGACAAATAATTGTATCGAAGTTCTCAAACCGAATTACCTTTTTTGAAATAAAAAAGTGAAGGAAAGTAGTGTTTTTGAAATAAATTTTAGGAAAATATTTTATTCTATAGTGTTTTCGAAATATATTTTAAAAATAAGTGTTGTTAGCAAAACTTCTATAAAAAATAAAGAAAAATAGAATTTGCTCCCTGTTTTGTGTGAGAAGGGGCCGTGAGGCCCAAGAAAGAAAAAAACTCATCCCTAACTATGTCTGTGGCTATTGTTCAAAAACAAAAATTGTGTCTATGGCTTCTTTCGGCGGGTGGTTTTACCGTTTTAGAAGTAAAAGTTTCGACTGTCGTCGGCGCCCAATCTAGCCAGATAGTCTGGCTATCCTGTCTTAAATTCTTAATTTTTCCTCACCCTCTTTTTGGAATCTAAAATCTTTTGGACACAGAATACTACGAGGCTCTCATCCTATTAAGCTGGAGGTAAATAATGGTATCGAGGTTCCGAGCCGAATTACCTTTTTTGAAACAAAAAAGTTACGAAAAGTAGTATCCGAAATTGCCCAACAGCTACAGGTTTTACTTTTCACAGACATAATGAGCTAGTGCAAGTTTATCCAAAAGACAAAAAATGCATTTCCAATTGTTGCTGTTATATGTTTTTCTCTCACTCCAAATTTTGGCTACTACTTTATAGCTTTGGGCAGGGGTGTACATGTCCCGGTCCGGTCTGAAAATTCGGCCCGACTGTGAACATTTTAGGAACTAATTTAATGTGATTTCATCGGGTCTAGGATCGGGTAAGGGTTTCAAAAAATAGATCCGGTCATTATTTCGGGTCGGGTCCGGGCCATAGTTCGGCACACCGGAACTCAGTCAGGTGGTCCGGTTATCATACACAATTAATATTTTGTGTTATTAGTAATGGATGATGGCTATTCTTATGTGGATTTTAAATATTATAAACCTTAATATTTTGTATTATTAGTCATTATAAGATTATAAGTTAATGTTTTATGTTTAAAATGCATAAGACTTTCGACTAATGCATAATATTGTGTTATTTGTGTTGATTTAAATATTTGGTGTTATTAGACAATATCAGTATTGATTATGGTTATGTTTTAATTTTAGAGAAGAGTTGGTTCTTGTTATATTTTTTTTAAGTGAATTTAACTATGTGAATTGTGGAATAATAGTTGGAGATTAGGTAATTTTTACATGCTAAAGACCTGATTTTCACTCAGATTTTACCCGGTTTTCACCCGGCGCGAAGGTGCGTAGGTTTCATCAGGTTTAAGATCGGGTTATAGTCTAAAAATTAAGTTCGATCTATATTTCGAGTCGAGTCTGAATTAAGCCAAATCCAATGTGGTTAGGCCCATGTACACCCCCTAGCTTTGGGCATGTTAGATCCTCTCAGTGCCAAAAAGAAAAAAACATGGGGTTAAACTCTATATCTATTAAAAGTTAGGGTTCTTTTACCCAAAAAAAAAAAAGTTAGGGTTCTTGAACAACACACAGTTGCTGAAGTGATCCATATGTTATGTTACAGAATTTCTAATCTCTCACCCAAAAAAAATTTTAACCCAATTTTTATAATTCAGTCTAAATTTATGCGAGACTTCACGTGTTATATTTAATATCTCAACATATGATTCTTAAATTATAAATTAAATTTGCTTCTAAGATTTTTGGATTATTCTTTGTTAATTGATTTTTCTTATTCCCTAATAAAATGAAATTGAATTATTTTAATGGCTAAATGGTTCCTGGTCGCTGATAGTTAGGACTACACGTGAATCGGATCGGATCAAATATAACTTATAATTCTATCCGATCTGCACTGTACTCATCAAATCGGATACAATATTCGCATTTTTTCAAGTCAAATCCGATTCGATTCGATCTGCATACTTGCATGCCGGATCGAATCGGCTATCGGGTATCTCCGCATAATTAAAAAAAAAATGTTTTAAGGTTCTATTTGGTTGTTTTACAAAAAAATCCAAAAATTTCTTTTTTTTTTACTTGTTTAACCCAATTTATTTCTAAAATATTATCAATAAAAAAATTTTTGAATAACAAAAAAAAACATAAGATCTAAGTTTAATTATTCTAAGTTGAAAAATAATATAAAAAATTAAAAAAAAGATATTATAAAATTTATAAAATAATACACAAAAATTCATATCACATTGAAATTTATTTTCTTAAATTATGCTATTTATATGAGACGTATAGATATATACAGATCTGCAGATAATACTGTGCCAAATTCACAATTCAATTCTACCACATAGTACAAATCAAATCTAATCTAAAAATTAGATAATATTCATAAAATTCAGATTGAATATAAATAATTACTACAAATATACGAATATCATCCTATCTATGTGCAGCTGATAGTAGTAGACAGCAGTGCTGATATTTTATGGCAATAATGTCGAATGCTGAAAACTACAAAATTGAGTGGTGATAGTAGGGCTAATATTCAATTACCACTTGATCAGTTGATAGGGACATTTTTGCAATGAGAAGACATTGGGCCACTCTGTTGGACGGATCGGGCACATATATAATGTTAATCGTGCTTTTATTACATGTTGAATTCGAATAACATGATTGATCATCATTGTTACTCTTTATCATGAAACTACTCTTCAAACAACAAAAGCAAATTTAAAACGATAAATAAATAATTATATTTCTAATATATTTTTTAATTATTTTTTTAAATTTGTTTAAACTTTTGCTTAATTTTTTTCCTTTGTCTTATATTTTTTTCTGGCATAATAAATATTAAATTTTAAATTTTTTTATTATCAAAATATTAATACTATGTCAAAAAATTATTTTTTAAATTTAAATTAATAAAAAATATATAAATAATTATATCTTTTAACACTCTTCAACAATAATCATATGAAAGTTGGTATAAGACGATGACATATCTACTTTTAAATTTACTGCTTTTCTTAATAAGTATGAGATATTGCTTAAAAGTTAAAACCACATTTTATTTGCGCACCATTACATTTTTCAGTCGTTGGTGGATGTGTGGACGGTAATCTTAATTTTTATCAATGGCTATTTAATTTGGCGTGTCCTACGTGATCCACCATCACAATTCTTTGGCAATGCCGTATCTTCATTCCAACCAAAAGTAGCCCATTATTTATTAAAAAATATATGTTTAGATAATCTTTAGGCCAATGCTTTATTTTTTATATTCTTAGAATTTAAAATTTCATTTTTAGTATTTAAAATTAGCCAAATTTTAATAAAAAAATAAATTTTATTAGTCATATAATATTATTAATTTTCTGTTCTTAACATATATTATACACAAGTCACTAATTAGTATTTTTTTTTCTTTTCTTTTAACATGTAAGGTAACATAATTGTCCAGTTTTCAGTTTATCAAGAGTGTTTTTGCTTTTTGTGAATAAAGAATGAACAATCACGTCTTTTAATAAACCGTGTTCGGTCCTTATTAACCCTTGTACAAAAAATTAAGTGGTCTAATTTATCCTAAAAATTAATTTAAAAAATTAAAAATATTATTTGTATACTAAAATCAACAATTAAAATTAATTATTAATGTATTTGTGTATAAATACATGTGTGATTTAATTTATTTTTAGTGTATATTTATATTTCAACATATATTTTATACTGGTGACTGACTTTAATAGCTGATTTTAGTATACATGTTGCATAACTTTTAAAAAATAAAGGTTGTTTCATGCATATTTATAATGACTATGATGTTTTTAATTTTAACAAATGTGAGATTTAATTAATACCTGTAAGCTAGCTATCACGTACGATATGTCAATAATAATTTCTTTTTGGGTCATGTGTTTACTCATCAATGTTTCACCTTTCACCAAATCACTTCTGAATTCCGAGTAATAGTTTTGTACCTTCCTATAAATGAATATCAACTCAAAACAGTAGTATATCACTATATCGCCACAAACCCCAAAAGTTTGTTGGATTTTGAAAATAACGCACGTGAATTTTGTGAAAGATAATTAACATAGGGTGTAAATAATGCTTTTGATTGAGGTAGTGACTAGTGAGCCTCATTTATCCAAAAAAACAAAAAAAATATCATTTATACACCAACCAATCTTTACAATTCTATAAAAATAGGATTGTTACTAATTAATCGTATATGATAAAATGTATAATAAAAATATTATATTTTGCTTAATAATTAATTGTTTTAAAAATCATTCAAATAACATTTAAATTAAATATTTAATTACATAGTAAATTAAATTTTTATATGAAAAAAGAGATGATTTATACATGAACCCTAATTAAATTGGTGTCCATAAAATCTTATCCCATTTTTTTTTTTTAAGAAGAATCAGCGAAGAGGCTAGAGAGAGAGAAATTGAAATAATGAGTGAACCAAACCAATTAGACATCACATCAAATAATTCCTCTTTAATAACACTAACTTAAAGAAAATGGTTACCTATCCAATGTAAAGATAATAGAAAATTTATTAAATAATTTAATATATTTAACTAAAATTAATTATTAAAATTAACCACAGTATATTTATGTATAAATATATATACAATTTTTGCTTTTAAATTTTAATATATATTTTATATTTTAATAAAAAAACATTAAAGAGCTATCAGAATTTATTATTTTTAGATATTAATTAGTTATTAATATTTAAAATTATGGGATAAAGTTAATGTTGTAAAATCGAACCAATTATTGAACCGATTAAGTGTAAGGCCTCTAAATTTTTAAAAGTTATTAATTAATTATTTACGATGCATTATATTTATTTAAGATTGTATTTCAGAGATTTTTATATAAAAGTTGAGTGAGCTCTTATTTTTTATTTAGAGTTTTTATAATTAAAAAAATAGTGAATAATTTATATGCCTTAATTTTAAATATTTATATTTTTAACCTTATTTTATAAATGAAGGAGAATTAATTTATTTGTCTCCAATTTTTATTTAATTAGCATTTAATCAAAACTAATTTATAAATTTGTAATTGAAAGGTATTTTAAAGATGGATATTTTATATTTAATTTAATATAATATCTCTTAATTTTATTAAAATTTAACAAAATTTCAATTTGCCCAAAAATCCCTAATTTCACTTTTGTCTCAAATTAAACCCTAATTTGCTAAATATTTCCTAAAATCCTAACCCTAACTTTCCCATTCCCTTTCAGCCACCACACACCCTTCACCCTTCCAAAATCAAACAGAAAAAACCAACACTTTGCAGCAGCAAAAATTAACCGAGAGGAAGAAAAGAGAGGAGAGGGTGCGAATCAGGAGAGGGGAAAGGGGGAGAGTGCGCCGACGAGTCACCACCGCTCGTTGCGCTGCCGTCGTCGCTGATGAGGGAGGAACGAGGAGAGTGTGTCGCGGAGCAGGAGGAGTTATCCGCATACGCCACCGTCGCGCACCACCACCACGTCGCCGACGAAGGGGAGAGAGCGAACCGCGCTGTCCGTGAAGCCTGGCTCGCTGTCGTCCGTGCGCGTCGCCGTCGAGGGTCCATCCACGCCATCGCTGGAGCTTGAACGCCGCTGCAACCACCGTGAGTTATCATCTTCAGATCCGCCGCCGTTTGAGTCGCGAATAGGGGAACGCGCGCGAAGGAAACCATCGTGGAGCTGCCGTCGCCGCCGCGTTGCTGGGCTCGCCGTCGTTCTGCCCGCGCTGTTGCTGCGTTGCCGGAGCTCCTCGCCGCCGTTGCTGGCGCCGGAAACCGCCTTTTAAGTCTGTGTCTGTTGGTAAGCTCTAACCCTGCTTCAACTTCTTTATCCATTAAAGTTTACCTTTATCGTGAGAGTTGTCGCTCAGGTTGTTTGTGCTAGGTTATACGGTCACCGTGAGTCTCTCTGTCGCCGTCCAAGCCGCCATCAGAAGGATCCACCACAGCCTCCTCTATTCTTGTCTTCGGATCAGTACTGCCCTTTTCCAGTTTCAATCCCAATTCTGCTATTTCTGAATATGTAACTCCTCAGTCCTTACTCTGCTTCCATTTTGTTTCTTAGTCTTTTCTATTCTGAATAAGGAAGACCTATATTTCTGTTTAACACTGCTGCTCTGCCTTCCCTGTTTGCTGATGGAATCATCATAGGTAATAGTATTAATGGTACTAACGAGCTATTAGAGTTGCTGCCGCTGCTGAAATTAACAAAAAGAGAAGGAAGTTACCGTGTTTAACCTATGTGAATTCAGCTAGTCGAGGTAGGGTTTTCTTAAAATCTATTTTATATTACAGAATTGTGATAAATAGATATTGATGCAAAAAGATATATTTCTGTGATTATATTTGCCTTGTGGATGTGATGGATTGTTGGACTGGATTATTGGGTGCTTGATTGCTTGAGTGAAGTATGGTTGTTGATAAGACATGGATTTGGAAAGTTATTTACTTGATTATTATGAAAAGTGGTTTTTCTTGGTTTGAGGTTAAATCGGTTTGATTTTGAGTCGGTCAGATTTTATAAATAATTTAATACTTGAGCTAGTTTGACTTTAAAAAGAGTTTTATTATTGGAATTTGTCTGATTTGAAAATACTTTGATACTGGAATTGGTTGAATTTTGGAAAGTGATTGAGATTTGGAAGTGGTTGAGAAAGGATTTGAGAAATGTTGGGATGGGACCCGAAAAAAGTGGCAGTGTCCGAGTTTTAAAGGAAATGCTGCCGAAATTTTATAAAATTGGAAACTTTATTTGAAGTAATTAATTAAAAAGATTTGTTTTTAAACGTTCTACGTTTCAAGATTGATTTATTTATCAAAGAAAGAATTATGTTTTGAATTAGGATTGTTAATGAATGGGATGGAAAGAAGGATGACGAGGATTGATGAGGATTTTCCTTGAAATATGGTTTTTGAATGAGGTTGGGAATGAGATTTGGATTGATGAATGATTATGATGTTGAGAATATTGAGATATGATCTTTGAATTATTTATATGGCTTATGAATTTGAAATATCTGAGATACGAGGTTCCCTGGATTAAGTGCCATGGCTTGCCACCACGTGTACCAGGTTGAAAACTCGATACTCTGTTGACCCTACGATGTAAGTGTGTGACCGGGCACTATATAAATTCCCGGGAATGTTACCCCCATTGAGTAATATTGATTATTTGAGAAAAAGCTATGCATAGACTCTTGGGGATGCACGTCGGGGGATAGTCTAAGTACAATTCAGACTTGTCGGGTTGGCTGGATAACCGACAGATGAGCCTCATCAGGCATAGGACAGGCATGCATCATATGCATTTGTATGCTTTGCTTGAGTTTGAACTTGTTTTGGTCTGCCTAATTGCTAAACTGTTCGTAACTGCTACTTGGACTATTTGCTGTAACTGCTGCCTACTTGTGCTTTCCTTGTCTGCCTTGCCTGTGTTTGTCCTGGCGTGCTACATTTGAGATTGAACTTTGGTGCTATATTAATGATTGTGTTATTTGATTGCGTGGTTGGTTTCTTATTGAAATTTTCTTATAAGAAAGGAAAGGTTTCGGATTTCTGAAAGATTAAACATTGTTTCTTTGAAAAGGTTTTGAACGATTACCTATTAGTTTTTAAAAGATTCATAAGGCAATGATAATCACTAAGCTTGAAAATAGTTTTCTTATAAAATATCTTCTTATGACAACTTTGAAACTCCGTGGTGAGACCGTGTGGTTAGGTTCTCACCCTCCTACAGCTTTACTTTTCAGGAACCGAATGAAGAAGCACTAAGAAGAGTTATACTGCGTTTGGTTTATATGTTGTTGTATTAATTAGATTATTTTCTTCCCTCGTCTGTGTTATTACAATTTTGTAAGAGGGATAGGAGTTGTATGTTATATATATATATATATATATATATATATTATGTAAGCAGTCTTGTATATGAATCTATGCCTGTTTGTTTATTTTAGATGAAGTATGTATTTCCAATTTATAAAGTGATTAGCGATACGGTGTTGAGTCACAGGCTCCTATTTTAATATTTAGTATGTAAAGTTCTTGCTATCAGAGTAGCACAGCCGGAAGCGTGACTTCTAATAGTGAGGGTGTTACATTAAGTGAGTGATTCGATGATTTAATGGTTCAATCGGAATTGAACCGTAATTAAATCAGTTTAATTAAGTATAAAAGACTATTATTAAAAATTCAATATAAAATTTTAAATATTTAAATTTAATAACTTTTAAATTAATAAATTCAAAATTTTTCATAATAATTTATCTATAATTATCAATAAAAATTCACAACTTCAAATATTAAAATTTATGACTAAAGAAAATCAAAACACACATAATTAACAAACACATTATGTTCCAACACTATTTACACAAATTTTTAATTATTGAACCCAAACTTACACAAATTACATTTATGTGTTTGTATATAAATAAATATATTTATGTATAAATAAATATACATTTTGTATTCTATGTATTTTATACTAACGGTTAGTTTTAGTGGCTGATGTTTTGAATTTTAAGAGAAAGTCTAAGGGCAGGGACGGATCCAAGAATTTAGTAGAGAAAGGGCCGAAAATTAAAATATTAGACAATAAAAAATAATATTATATATTTATTAATATATATAATTATAAATAATATTTTTTAATTAAAAAATACTAATAAATATTTGTTATATAAAAAATTTATCTTAATTCTTATATTTTTTATTAGTATATATATTTTGTTGAATATTATTGTAATAATAAGTTATATTTTTATGCTTTATATTATAAAAAAATATACTACAAAATAATATAAATAAGTTGTTCTAATAATTTTATTATATGCATTTAAAACATATTCATGAGTAAAATGTATAAAATATAATTGTTTTAATCAATTTATTTAATATGTATGTTATTCATATAATATCTATGAGAAAAATAAATAAATTTTAAAATAGTTTACTTTCATTATGTATTATAATATATAAAGATTTTTGTAGTTATTATAAATATTAGAGTATTTTTATATGATAATAGGTGAAAAATTAAGAGAAAAAATATTTAAAAAGAAAAAAAAATTTAAATATTTAAAGATTCAAAAATTTATTTAATTAAAAAGTGATTGACAATAATTTTTTTTTAATTTAAGAATTATTACTTGTTTTTGAGTTTATTAATTTAATTATTTATTTAAGATAATTATTTACTCTATTTTTTAAATAAAATTATATAATATATAATAACTTTATATCCTTATAATAGTTAATTTTGTTCAAAAAAGTTGGGAGCAAGGCCTATGCTTGTCCCCTTGGGTTCGTTTCTGTCTAGGGCCAGTATTAAAAACACTAATAATAACCGATTAATAGGTACAAATCACAAATCTTACTGTTACTATCACTGCTCCAATTGTAATATAGACACGTTTAACGTCTAAATTATTGTATTCACGTGAAAATATCTCTCTCTCTAATAAGCCTTTCTAACGAAAAATAGTGATTATAAAAAGAGAATTTGTGAAGACAGAAGCGCAAAACTGCTCTAATTTGCTTCTCTTTGTAGTATTAGGGTAGGGATGGCGTCGAATTGCAACAAGAGCTTCGCGAATAGTTACTTGCTGCTGATGCCAGAAGAGGCGAGTTTGTTGGACTTGGTTCGGATCCTGTTTTCCCAGAACATAGGTCACCGGAAGTGTTTGGAGAGCCACTCGGGGGAGAAGACAGTGGAAAGAAGCTTCAAGCGTCGATTTCTGATAGTTGCGTCCATCCTGCTTCAGAAGTTGTTGATGGCGGTATCCAAGCCACTTGCATTCTTAGGCTCTTTTATTGAGATGTTCATCAACACCCTTAACCTCAACGGTGGCCTCTTCTCCACTCTACTTCACCTTCTTACTGGTTCGTTAATTATTTACTACTTCCAACAACTTTTTATGCATATACTCTTTCTCATCTTTCAATTATTACTTCAAACAATTTAATTTCGCTTGATCGCCTTTCGTACGTGAAAACTTATAATTAAATTATAAAGGTTTAGTGTGACCTGAAAAATATATAAGATCAAAAGCACAAAGAAGAGGTAAAAAAAAAAAGTTAGATCTCGCAGTTTAATTTTGTTACTTCCTTTTTTTTATTGAAGTTATTAGATAATTCTCAAAATTGTGAAATTTTACTTACTCTATGTTGGTCCTAAATAAGAAAAAAAAACCTACTATTTTTTAAATGTCCAATATCCATTAAAAAAAAGATATATATTTTTATAGCCACTAAAACAATTATTTTATCAAAGTAATTTTTTTTAATTAATTATTGGCTAGTTGACAAAAAATTGTTCATGTTTTACCGTTGTTAATTGTCCTTAAAATGTCTATTGACAGTGTCAATATGTAGTTGTTGTGAAAAAAATATCTAATAATATATTTTTACTATTGATGACAATTATTGACAAAGAGAAAATAATAATTGTCCATAAAAATAGCATAAAACAGACTATTTTAAAATATTCATTGTTGTCAATAATATTTATATGAACATATTTATGATAATCCATGATATAATTGTTGATGATTAATAACTATAAATTTAATTTACTAAACAATCATGATATATATACATAAAAAAATCAGTTATTTATGAAAAAATATGAATTAAATTATTATATATAAATTTATAATGTGCGTATAGATTTTTGTTTACTAATAAAATAGTTACTTTTAACACGCTTAAGAGATTTATTTTTTCTTATAACCATATTATATATACACCAAAATTTATCATAAAATTAGTTATATGTTGGTATAAAATATATATTAAAATATAAAATATATTTTAAAAATAAATTAAACAAAATATATATTTATATATAAATATATAATATTAATTTTTTATATGCACGTAATATTTTTATTTTTCTTATAGTGATTCACTTGGATTCAAATATTTGATGGATGTTTGTTTAAAGGTTAAAACTATATTCTAGAAAAATATATTTTAAAAAATATTATGTTTGGAATATCATACTCGAGTATTATATAAAAAAACTTGTTGATTTAGTACTACAAATGGTTGAGAAATATTTTAATATTTTCAAGAATAAGTTTTTAATTTTTAAAATAACAACGATGCTAATAAAAGAAAAAATTATTTGACAATAAATATAATAATTTTATATTTTATATTTTATTTTTTTGATATGAGAATATAAATATCCAATTTCTTGGATAAAAAAGTTATGTTTTAGATAATAAACTATTTTTTTAAAAAATAAATTAATAATAAAAATTAAATTTTAAAATTTCACACGAACATATAAATACTACATTTCTATAAATAAATTTAAAAATAAATTAAAATTATTTGGTACAAACAAACACCCCCCCCTTATATTCATATTTTCTTGGAGGAGAAACTAGAAAGCATGAAAGACTACATAGCTAGGCTAATGTCGTAATATTTGTAGTTGAATTATTTTATTTAACGAAAATATTTAATAACAAAAAAATTTAATTAAAATTTATTTTATTTAATATTTATTAATTATTAAATAAGATAAATTTTAACTATTTTTTTTTGTTTTCTTAATATTATCGGTTGGTGAATATCGTGGTTTATGAAGTAGGTACAATAATTACTTTGCTCAATGCTTTTGTGAGACTCTTTTTTTTCCCTCCACCGACACCAATAATTGTTGTACCTAGTCATGCGTAGTGAGCAGCATTTATGAGAACACTGTTCCTAATAGCACAATTTAGCTCCGCTTCGCAACTAATTAACAATATTAGTTAATGCGATTATTAATTAACTTTAGTATAATATTATTGTTTTTCAAATTTTCACGTAATAATATTTAACCTTGAGCATTAGCCAATTTATAATTAATTTAATAATTTTACAATTTATGTATTTTCGTTGATCTTAACTTATAATGATAGTATAGATGTATAACAAAAATATTTAATGTTTGAAAAATAATAAAAAATTGGTTCAAACAATCCTTTTTTTTTTTGTATTTTTAATTATTACTGAAATAATTAAATAATTTTAGATATAATAAATGTGTGATTATATATATAAAAAATTACAGATATTAAATTAAATAAAATAATTTTAAATTATTATTTTTTAATATTATAAAAAATGTTAGAAAATTGATATTTGTAGTGTAAAAATTAGCTATTATTAGTTATTCAAATGTAAGACAAAAAGGATATTGGCTTTTGAAAGAAAGAACTCAACTAACACAAAAATTGAAGCTTATTACAAAGTAAAAAAAATTCAGATTAAAATACTCAACACAAATAAAAGAAAAATATTGATCACCTATTTTTTTTTATTTAAAAATAATATTCATTTGGACATATAAAATATAATGGTTCTGATCTCTTTATCTTTAACATAAATAGGTAAGTTGGTCGTCCCGGATCGGAAATCATCCAAGTTTTTGTCTTTTATTGGAAATTTGGATTATCGCATGAGATTGGGTACTATGAAGCGTGAAGATTGCAGGTATTATGTTTACTTAGCCATGATGGCTTCAAAAGCATCTTACGAGAATGAAGCTTTCCTTGAAGATATTGTCACAAATAAATGGGAGGTATATATATATAAATTAAAGATTTAATTTATTTAATCATTGAATATATATACTTCAATCAATTCATTTCGTTGGATACATTTAATCCTATTTTGATATATCTTCTCTCTGTTCACTTTTTAGATGGAATATGTGGGATTTTATAACTGCTGGAATGGTAAGGACCAGAAGGATAAATCTACCGTAGAAATTCAAATGTAGTTAACTTCGTATAAAGTTAATAGTTGAGAGAGAATCGTTAAATAATTTGATAAATTTGATTAAATTGTTATTTTAAGTCTCTCAACTATTAACTTCACGTCAAGTTAACTGCACATAAATTTTCACCTAAATAGATATGTGTCGATGAATTACTAAAATTGAAGCTTATTATCATATATTATGTTAATAATTTGCATATGCATTGAATTATTGGTAGATTATCAAGGAAAGAGTACAACCCAAGTGTTGATATTTTTGGAGAAACACGAAGATGGTGACACGTATGTGGTGTCATTTAGAGGAACAGAACCATTTGATGCAGACGCATGGAGCACAGACGTTGACCTATCATGGTATGGGATTCGTGGTGTTGGAAAAATGCATGCTGGCTTTATGAAAGCCTTAGGGTTGCAAAAGAATGTTGGATGGCCAAAGGAGATTAACCAAAACAATGGAGACGAAGAAGAAAGTGTTGATGATCATCCCCCCTTTGCATACTATCTTATTAGGGACATATTAAGAAAAGTTTTGAGTGAAAATGAGAAAACCAAGTATATTGTGACGGGACATAGTTTGGGTGGAGCACTTGCAATACTTTTTCCTACCATATTGTTTATGCATGATGAGAAGTTGTTAATAGAGAGGTTGGAAGGGATCTACACTTTTGGGCAACCGAGAGTTGGAGATGAAGCTTATGCAAATTACATGAAAGCAAAATTCAAAGAGAATTCAATTAGGTATTGCAGGTTTGTGTATTGCAATGACATAGTTCCAAGGTTGCCCTGGGATGATAACAATCTCATGTTCTTCAAGCACTTTGGGGTATGCCTTTACTTCAATAGGGGTTATGAACTTCAGGTACGTATCAATATACAAGGAGTTTACAGTGAAATCTTTTGAAAATTGTATTTGTATTTTTTTTAAATACAAATATTTTATTTTGAATTTAGTAAATAAAAAAATAATATTATATTACTAGTAAAAGTTATTATCTTTGGCCAATATTAAAATAATATTAAGTACTAAATTTTAAATTCTAAATTCTAAATACTAAGTTTTAATAATATAAAAATAAATATGGGCAAAAAATGGGTTAATAATGATAAACAGTGTTAGTCTCTAATATTTTTTATAAAAAAAATCATATACTTATACTTATAGCTTTTAAAAGTCATGGTAATTCTAAATGTACCTAAAGAGGTATTTTTTAAAATAATCACACTATGTATATACTAAAAATCAGCTATTAAATCAGTTATTGGTATAAAATATATATTAAAATATGAATTGTGCATTAAAATAATAAACTAAACAGCATGTATATTGATATACAAATACATGGTAATTGATCTTTTGTATGTACATATCATTTTAAAATATAATTTTAATTATTTTTTAAATTAGTTTATATTTATTAAAATTAAAAATTTTAATATAATTTAAAATATTAATGAATATCTAAATTTACTATTTTAATTTGTTTATATCTGTTAGAGTCTTTTTAAATTTTAAAAGTTGTTTTACTATACAAAAGTATTGTAACTTGTTTTTATTGAAATTTATTTTAAAATTAATTTACTTTTAAGCTTTTAGAAAGTTACCTTCTCAAAATCAACTTTTTAGTAGAAAGGTTTTTGAATGTGGTCCAGTGGTCCAACGTCATAAAGTAATGGCCATATTTTCAGGGAAACAAATTAAAATAGTTTTGTTATCTAGTGTATGTGTATGTAATTTTTGCCAACTAGAAATCGACAAAGTCTAGCAAGCTAGCTATGAAGTGATCAAAAGTGTTAAAGTATCTCCTTATTATTAATTAATGGATGCAGATTGTTGAAGAAGAACCAAATAAAAACTACTTCTCGCCATGGTACATAATACCCATGATATTTAATGCCATTTTGGAAATAATAAGGAGCTTTACAATTGCATACAAACATGGGCCTCGCTATAGAGAAGGATGGTTGTGCTTCTTCTTCAGGTTGATTGGCATCTTGATTCCTGGAGTACCTGCTCACTGTCCTCAGGATTATATTAATTCCACTCTTCTTGGATCAATTGAAAAACACTTCAAAGCAGATTGATCGGTGTGTTATTCTGTATTCTGTAGTTTAAACTTTAAATTAAAGCATACATGTACGTTTAGTGTATCGAATTAATATAATGATTTCACAATAAGCCACACTAAAGTGGTACATAAAAACATTTAATTTATTTGTAACTTTGAACTTTGAAGGGCTTTTCTCTGTTTTCATAAATTTCTTGTATGTCAGTTTATCTATATATCTCTCCATAAATTAAATTTCCATTAGTCAACAAAAAAATTTTTAAATTTCCATTACACTACAAGAAAATTTGACTTTTACGTGCCAAAAAACTGAAAAAAATGTGGCCATAGAAATTGACCACGTTTTTAACCTATTGCCACGATTTATAAAAGATCACGTATTCAACCGTGGCTAATTATCAATGGCTATGGATAATTGTTATTTTTTTAAATTTGTTCATTTAGTTTTTTTTCTCTTTTTGGCATTAATTAATAAATCGGTTTTGTTAGATAGACAATGACCTTTGTAAAGGCTTGGTATGTAAATTAGAGATTGAAGTGTGTTTTTATTCTATTGTGCCAATTTTAAAATCGATTGTTTAAATTAGAATAGAACCTTTTTAGTGATTCTTGTAATTTGTAAAAAGAAAGTTTTATCATAATTAATTGATTAAGTTATCGAACGTATGTTAATTTTTTTTTTTTTACAAAAAATAAGAGACTCGAACTTGCAACCTCTTAATTGAGTATAAGAAAACTATGCGATTTAAGTTATAACTTATTAGCAACATATGTTAAATTAAGAGTTAGTGTAAATAATAATAACATAATTCATTTTATCCAATAATTATTAAATATGTCATAGAAGTAGACGAGTTATTTACCATTATAAATAGCTCAAAATTAAACTCATTTAATGGCGATGATTAAACACTTTTTTATTTTTGATATTGGGTTAGTGGTGGTGTATAACCGCACTATGGGAGTGCAGGGTGCTTGACCGGAGTGTGGCACCTAGAAATCGCTGGGTCCGATTTCATGGCCCCCAAATTTTTTTCCATCTTGTCAAGAAATCGTTGGGTCCGATTTCCTTGTACAAAAGAAAAGTTTGAACGTTAAGCATGAAATCGGTGGGTCCGATTTTCATGCACTGCCCTCCATGAACCACAAATTGGACGGTTCGATTTGTGTCCTTTTTTAACTGTAATAAATCGGACCGTCCGATTACTTCTCTTCACCTGAACGCCGCCACACCGATGTAAAACTTCCCATAGTTCCATAACCCAGCATTACACCACAGTTGGTGTCATATAAAAAAAATTACTAGAAATCCTAAACTAATATGGTCAGTTTTTTTTTTATTTTTTTGGTAATGGACTGAATTTGGTCGTTTTCTCTTTGGACTTAATTTGGGTTAGTTTAATTCAATTATCGGGTTTCGTAGAAGTAGACGAGGGACCGGCCCAATGTGGGATCGGATCCGATTGGGCCCGGTCCGCAGTTCCGAAATGCGAATAGTGGGCATTGGGTGAAAGGAGAAGGGTGCGGAGGGAGAGAAGAGAAAGAGAAGAAAGAACAGAGAAAGACAGAGAGAAGGGAGAGAGAGAAACCGAGCGAGCGAGATCTCTGTATTAGGGTTCCCAAATTCCCCCATGTGCAAGGTCAGTGAGCGCCTAATTCACCCAATTTCTTTCAATTTCTTTGTTATCAATTGTTTCTATTCCTAGAAAAAAAAAAAAAAACAGCGAAACATCTCGAAAAGCTGAAATTTGATTTGGTAAATATGCTGATGATGATGATGAAGGAAACTGTGTGTGAGATAGAAGTGTGGCTGTTGTATGCAGGAGGAGGCGAGTGTGAGGGATTTAGAGAGAGAAGAGAGGTGAGAACGCTGAGTGCTCAGCTGAGAGATTCCA
Organism: Arachis hypogaea; assembly: GCF_003086295.3. Lineage (NCBI taxonomy): Eukaryota > Viridiplantae > Streptophyta > Magnoliopsida > Fabales > Fabaceae > Arachis > Arachis hypogaea. The sequence continues at coordinate 8,614,596 of NC_092050.1, forward strand.
TTTCACCCCCAACAGGAGAAGGAGTGCCTAGAATTTCTTTTTTATATTTTTTCATTTTCTTTTCTTGTTCCCCCTCCCTTTCTTTGCTTTCCCCACATTTTGTTAGGCACTTTCCCTCTTTCACTGCCCTACCTTCAAGTCTCTGATGGAGCAGCGAAAGCTTGTGGTGAGTCACGTAAATTCAATTTGTTTCTGTTCAATCCTCTAATCATATGTATTTACAAGTGAATAACAATAATTAAGGTTCTGTCATGTTTTTTGTTGATGAACATTATACTCGGTCAGTTGTTCGCACGTGTAGTTATTTTCCCAATTTCTGTCTTCGTAATTGTTTCCTAGGTTTTGGGTATTCCATGGGACGTGGACACTGAGGGCTTGAGGGAATACATGAGCAAGTACGGTGAATTGGAAGATTGTATTGTCATGAAGGTTAGTCTATCTTTACATTTTTTGTTAAGTGTTGCTATTTCATGTTTAATTCACCATTGGAGAATCCACTTGACATACCATGTCAATTGTAGATTTTCACCATTGATTGACAAGGTGGTTTCTCCATTATCTCTTGTTTTCGGTAAAAAAAAAAAAAATGCTTGTTTATTATGAAATGAAAACATTGCACATGACATGGAGTTTACTTTAATCATTTATCCTATACAATTTACGGGAAGTATACTGTGAAACAACTGCCAGAATTAATGCATATGAATGTCTAATTATTTACCACGTCAGTTGTACATGGTTTCTTAATAAATGCATTGTACCACTTAGCTTTACTCTCTTAGGGTAGTGGACTACTGGTTCTCCCTGAATTATTAGCGATCACATCCCTTGAGGTTTCAGGATATAGCTCTTAACCCCAAACTCGTGCAAATATTGCACTCTGCCCCAAAGTTACAAAAATGTTGCACTGCACCCTTAGCACGTTTTAATCTACTTTCTTTATTTTAGGAGCGATCAACTGGACGATCTCGTGGATTTGGATATGTTACATTTGCTTCAGTGGATGATGCTAAGGTAACTGCTATCTTTATGTAGATGATCTTGTGCACACACTATCATGATCTGACTGACTTTCTGGTTGCAGGATGTTCTATCAGGTGAACATGTTCTTGGCAACAGGATGCTGGAAGTCAAAGTGGCCACACCAAAGGTAGTAATCAAATTCTTGTTAGGACATTAAGTCTGTTCTGTGATCATTGCTGAGTTATACTATCCTGCTGATTTTGTAATGTTTCATTCTAAAGGAGGAGATGAGAGCACCAGCCAAAAAAGTAACCAGAATATTTGTAGCCAGGATTCCACAATCAGTAACAGAAGCATCTTTTAGAAGGTACATGAGCATGTTGCATCTTCATTAAAGATGTGAAGACTTGAGAGTGTTGTTTTCAATGCTAGCATAGTCTTATAGCTTTATGTTATTTTCTCCTTTGGTGGTTTTGCAGTCATTTTGAGAAATATGGTGATATAACAGATCTGTACATGCCAAAGGTACTCCACTCCCTGGCATTGTCATACGCATAGATGTAATTGTAGTTAATATGTATAAATTGTATGCATGTACGTTGTTGACAGTTGCCCAGCAGATTTATGCATGATATGATATTATTGTAGTTGTATGAATGATTTACGATTTATTTCCATTTTTCAACAGGATCAAGGATCAAAAATGCATCGTGGAATTGGTTTTATCACCTTTGCAAGTGCAGGTTGGGTTGTGTGCTCTACTCCTCACTATGTGCATATTTTAAGTGAATGGGGTTTATAGTATGCTAGTTTCCTTTTAATGTAACTTGATAGTTATTTAAGAGCTTGATTGACACCTGTTGTACACACCTTTTCAATGCGTACTATATGTGCCTACAGTTGTTGCTCTATATTTTGGTTTGTAGACTCTTTGAGTTTAGTGCAAATGATGTATAAGTCACTATAAGGGAGATGTTCTGTCTTGCAGATTCTGTCGAGAGTTTGATGGCAGAAACCCATGAACTGGGAGGTTCTACCGTGGTGGTTGATCGAGCTACACCCAAGGCAAGAATTTTCATAAAAATGTCTAACCTAAAAATGTGTGTGTGTATATATATTCAGTGCAATAATACTTTTGGATTTAGTTGCATACACGAGTCTTTTGTTTTTCTACCGAAAGGTATTTTATTTGTTTTGGTTTTTGTTATAATTTTAGTCAAATAATATTGTATATGCCATTTACAGGATGATGACTTCAAGCCAGCAGGCAGAATGCCACAGGGAGGGTATGGTGCATATAATGCTTATATTTCTGCAGCAACTAGATATGCAGCACTTGGTGCTCCTACTTTGTATGATCATCCAGGCCCAGTCTACGGAAGTAAGTGTGGAATAAAAGCTCTGGTGTTGAATAAAGATGACTATTGTTGCTACATACTGATTAGCTTATTCTCTAAATCAGGGGGAGAGCCATCTCGTGGAATTGGTAAAAAGATTTTTGTTGGCCGACTTCCCCCAGAGGCAACTTCTGAGGATCTTCGTCAATATTTTGGAAGATTTGGCCGTATATTAGATGTTTACGTTCCCAGGGTAAGATATTTAAGAACACACGAGTTTTCTAAACTGCTTAGATCAACAGTCTTCTTTGATGTAGGATCCTAAGAGATCAGGTCATAGAGGTTTTGGATTTGTTACTTTTGCTGAAGATGGTGTAGCAGATCGTGTCTCACGAAGGCCTCATGAAATTTGTGGACAACAGGTACATTATTTAGTATTTGTTTGTATCTTGGATTGCCCCATATTTTCACAAGTATCTGTTGCCTTTTCTTTGCAATTGAAATTGAAATATGTATATGTGGTGATAGAAGGGAATATATGTTGATTGATGCTAAATGCCTGTCTTTTGAATGCCCATTTGTTATTTGATGTTTGAAGCATGCTGTTGTTGGAATAACATTGGAACACTTTAGTATCTAAAGTTGGTACTTTATGAAAGAAGAGAATAAGTCGTAATTATGCATTTGTGGTTTTGTTCCTATTTATGGAAAGCTATCATAGTGCATCGCTATATATGTTAATTATATCACATGACAACAAATCTGTACCATAGACCTTTATGATACTTTTTATGACATTACATTTTGGATCTTGCTGTGAATGCAAGCTGAACTCGATGGTAATTGTGTGATTATATACACAGTGGCAGATTTGTACATAATGGTGCACAAATTTGTTCTTCTAGTGTTGTTTGTATTCCTTGTGATGGTAAAATTGTGAGTATAATTTCTTGGTTTTAAATATGATTGTGCTAGCATCTTGCTCCTGCAGGTAGCATTAGATTCAGCCACACCTGTTGATGATGCAAGTCCGAGTGAGAATTTTATGATGAATGGCGTGGGTTCTTTTGGGGGTTATGGAGGTCCTATGCGAACTTATGGGAGGATGTATGGTAGCCTGGACTTCGATGATGTGAGTATATACACAGTAATGATTTGATTGACCATGTGAAGAAAATGGAAATTGGATTAATGTGATTTTGCAAGTGCACCTTGCATGCTAAATAAACATGGGCACTATTTAAGTATATATTAAAGTACCATATAGTTGTACGTATTTGGCTTTTGCTTATAATCTATTTTCTTTTGTAGTGGGGTTATGGAATTCCCAGTGGGAGGCCATCAAGAGCAGATTGGAGGTATAGACCATACTAGGAGAGAGAGAGCACAGTTTCATTGGTATCATCACCGTCCGTCCGAAATGCTAAAATAGATGCCAGCGAACTGTTTCTATATTTAATAATTTTTAAGTTGTAGGCATATGGATTGGATCTGTAAACCAGATAATACTATTTCCCCTCATATGTTTTTATTATCATGTATCTTAGTTGTATTGTATTTGATTCATGTCATAAAGATTTGACGTAGTTTATTGCTCAAAGGTCCAACACAATCTTTCCTCTTTTATCCGAGTTTGCAACCGGTATGTAACAGATGATGAAAAAATGTGTTCCGTGTAGTTTGCAGTGTTGATGCTGATTTATGATTCACCATATAAATGTAGTCTTTTGCCTAACCTATCTGTCAAGAAAACCTAGCTTTGATATCAGTCCTCTTTATGTAGTGGAGTAGCTTTTTGGTTACGTCCGCAAAATGTTTTGAACCGCATGGATGTAGTTCATTTAATTGTAACTAAAAGTTTGAGATAAAAACACTTGTAACGCCAGAAATTATGGAAAGGATTATCGTTATAAGAGTTGTCAGACTATCTATAGTGTTATTTTTTCTTAAAAGTTTGTAACGTTATTTTCAAAGCAAGCTAACTTATTTTATTGAATTTGTTTATTATTTTTATGAACAAGCAAACTAAATGATGGTTATATGATACACAATCTTTTAACCTCGTGCAGGCCGAATGGCTTAGTATAGTTAATAACTATGTCTATGTGCGTCTACATCGTGCTCTTAGCCTGACATGATATAAGGAAAATGGATGAAGGAATGTTAAGTGATGGATATTCTTGGTAAAAAAGGGATTCAGGACAGAGATGTAAGGATCTATGCTTAGGCTTGAACCAGTGCCAAATATGTCAAATCAAATAGCAGCAACAAAATGCAGTATTAACATTTCATATATAAGACGTAATTTTGTATTCTCTATTGTGTATATTACGAGACAAAATCTTAATGACGAGAGAGTGTGAATGAATATAATTATGGGAAAAGTATAGGTAACTAATAACATTGTTGAACAATGTGAATAATAGAGTTAAAAGAGTAAATTAATCGTAAATTTAATTAGTTGCATTAAATAGGATGTAGTGTCTTTTAGTTGAAATGAACTAATTTCAAAGCCCGTTGTTTATGTTGGTCAAATAATGACATGAATTGAAATTGAATAAAAAGATACATTAAAATTGAAATAGAAAATAAAAAAAGATAGATTGAAATTAGATACAAAGAAAATTACTTTATTTTTTATCCAATTTTTTGATGCAACAAAAAAGAGACTCTTCAACCAACAAGAGAGGGACTCATTCAACCTCACTTGTCTACACCATAGTTTCATCACGAAACCAAAAAGTGTTTTGGCATTTGTAATCACTCAATACTACGATTACAATAGTTTATGAGGTATTTATAACCTCTTATTAGATTAAAACAAAAAAATCCTAAGTTCACAAATACAAAGCCCAATTTAGTAACTAAATAAACAAAATTAAAATACATCAAATTAAAGTGAATATTCTAAAAATATAAACTAATAATTTCTAAATAATATTAAACTCTTCATATCACGAACATTTGAAGCACATATCACAATCACCCATAAAATATACGTGTTGCAATAACATTAAACTCTTTTAAATAACATACATTTATCTATTTTTATTTTTTCAAATAATAATTTTATAGATACTAATAAGTTAATTATAATAAGATTTAACGATTTATTAGTTCTTGTAATTTTATTAAACTTTTAATTAAATTTTATAATTTAAAAATTTATAATTAGATCTTTATTAATTGTTATCTTTTAGCATAAAATACAAAATATTAAAATATTTACTTTTATAATATTTCATAATGCATTCTATATTAGACGCAAAAATAAAATTTTTAAAAATATTTTGTATTTTTTAACAAAAATAGTTTGAGGGGATCTAATTTATAATTTTTAACTAATATAAAAATTCAGTTATAAACTTTTACATTATAAAGACTTAATTAAAAATTTAATAAAATTATAAAAATTAATAAAATAATTAAATCACACAAAAAATAGTTAAAAATATTATAATTTTTTTTAAAAAAATTGAGAATAATTATAAAAATTTGGCCCTCTAATATTAAAATTCTGATTCCACTGCTGATTGCAATATAAAATAGACGTTAAAAATAAGTTAAATAATGCATTTATACATAACTACTGATTTGGTGGTTGATTTTTGGTGGTCACCTAGTATTTTTGATATGCATATATGGGTGAATCAATCATCATAAGTGCTAAAGCATCTGCTTGGAGACCATAACTGAACATATTTTGGTAATGAAAAAACCTTGAGAGGCTTGGAATTCTGCTGCCCCTGTTGTCCTTGTTCTTGTTTTTGAGGCATTGCCATTGAGCTTCTCATCTTTTCAGCTTTCATCTGCGCCCTTCTCAGCTTGTTTAGAATCTTATCCATTGATGATGATCTCTTCTTTTCCAGTTTCATCTGTATCAAACCTCTTTATCATTAGGAAGAGAAAAGACCTATCTGCATACATTTTGTGAGCCTTCTCTACACAAATTTTATATTGTGTTGAACTAAGGACACACTATGAGAAAGTTCAACTTCAAAGCAACAGATTTTGATGAACTGAAAAACAAAACCTCGAGTTTGCGTATTGCTGCTTCAGCCTTTGCCTTCTGCTGGCTTTCCCATGCAACGATTTTGGCTTCCTGTTTCTGAATCCTGCAATGAAATAGAAGTTCATAGACAAACACACAATCAGAACAACTAAATTATATGTCTCCAGTTCATTGAATGAAATGAACATAACAAATTAACAATGATGACATACTTGGTTATGTCCATGGTGGACTCTGGAATATCCGAACATGAAGTTTGAATTTCAGTATTACTTTCTTGAAAGGAGTTGAGCTTTGTTGCATGACCTTTAGGCCACCTAATAACAGTGGCCTCACTATCAACCTCAACATCTCTAACCTCTAACTTACCAGAATGTCCATGTTTCTGATCCATGGCTGATATCGGTGATGAATTCGCATCATCCTCGCTCTCCGGAGGGCTCATCTGGGTACCCTGATCACGTCTTGAGAAAGGTGACATTATGGGGGTCTCCTCATTCTTAGGGTTCTCATCTGTAAATAAAAGTAACTGAAAACATTTTAAGTATATGCAGATTCTCAGACATCAATACAAACAAGTGAATAAAACTTGGCAAACAGAATAGCTTTTTGCAATTATAGCTAAGAGCTGGATCCAACAATATGAAATATGCAATTTTGATTGGTAACTAGGCTGCCCAAAAACAAGAAGCACATACCTTGAGAATTAGGCGAAGATGGGTCACATAACAATTGATTCCACATCGGAGCCAGAACACCATTATTGTCATTGAGCACAGAACCAGTAGAATATTGTTGCATAACATTGCCGATGTCGAAACGGGGACCAAAATCATTGTCATGCGCATCAAAATGATGAAGAGAGAGAGCATCTGGTGCCAAGACTCCTGTTGTGAAAGGTGAACCAACCATCAAGTTCCTCACAAGCAAGCCTTGGCGCAGTGGAATTGTAGGTGAATAGTTCGAGTAGTAGGATGATGATGATGTTCCTGGAGGCATAATTGGACCACTCTTTGATTTTGGACGCCTTTGAAGTTGTGATTGTGAATATGAGTTTCTGTTGTTGTTGTTGTTGTTGCTGCTGCTGCTGCCATATCCTGAAACTGGGCTACAAATCCATCTCTCAGCATCATCCCATTTAGAAGGCATTGTTCTTCTTCCACTGTTGAATGATGTCAAACCAGAATGCCTTCTGATTCTGCTCGTTTGATTCAACACTACTCTCTCTGAATTCCATCCCTTTTGGCTCCCACTGCTTCTTTCACTATGATTTTGCATATCTGGGCTTAGAAATGAGCCCAGTTTCATGGAGGAACTAGAGCTATTATTACTACTCTTCATGAGAAAAACTAGGGTCAGTTCTTCACTTTTCCTGAAGCTTCATATTTTTGTTGTTGCCAAGTTCTTAAAGAAGAACCGAGGTAGTACAAATTTGGAATAGGGATTGAGTGAACATGTTTTTGCCTTTTTGGCTCATCAACTACTACTTCATGTACAACTATTTTTACTTGGAGGGTGTTGAAAACAATGTTTGCTTATACCTAGGCCAAAAAGAGAGTGTAATGGATTTTGACCACTCATGACTCCATCACTCGGTAAGGTTAGTCCATTTCACAACAAAACAAAGCAACAGGGGACCTGAATTGAACTGAATGGGAAGAAGCCAAGAAAGTTAGATAGAGAGAGATGTTACTGCTGATTTTGTTGCTTAATGTTAGTTAATGTGGCAGGCCAATATTATTGTGATTGTAGAGCGGTGTATGTGAACACTGAACAGGACTAACCATGATAATAATCTGATATGAGATTCAACAAATAATAATCAAATGATAAAATTTTAAAATAATTAGAGGATCCATATTGCAAGATTATGTAAAATGCTTGATAATGATGGGTAGAAGAAGTATTAGGATAAGTTGAGACTTGAGAGGATTGGATGCACATAACACATAAGTCCAATAATACCAATGAATGAAGCCACTTTGTTAAGATAACATTGCGTTGGAACATTGGGTGTGGAACAAGAAGCAGAACAAGACAAGAAACATTAGCTGTCACCTGTCAGGCATGCTTGATCATGTCCTCTTCCTATTCCCTAAACTGATTTAACTCCCCAAGCTAGTAACATGCAGTGGGCCGTGCTCTAAAATGTGGTAAACTTTTGCATCTGAAGGTGGTAATTATTATTTATTATTATTATTTTAAATGGTACAGATTAGAAACTAGATGACCTTTTCCAATCTATAAATTATATGTTATCTCAATTCACAGACGTCTTCTGTTTTGACTTAACATATATTCATGTATATATAATAAGCTTTTAAGACATGATCATTGCAAAAGCGTAATAAGATCTGTGATAAGGCCAACAATTCACATGGGAGGCTTAGTTTAATTGAAAGAACGAAGTTTGGAGTGATGGGGCCATAAATCCACTGTACATTTCACATTTTCACCTCTCTTTCTATGGCCCCATTTTTTGGGGGGGATACTATATTACTATGGACAAAAATGTCATCTGTCCTTTCATCTTCACAGCCACTGAACCAAATTTCAAATTTCATTAGTAATTTCATTACCTTCTTTCTAGTTGATTTCTTTGCAAATTAAAATAGTATTATTACATTAGCTATAAGTAATTTCATTCATTTGCAAAGGTTAGAGAGAAAGTTCTCGGGAATTCAAGAATTTCACAGCTTTCACTCACAAAGCGGTTAAATAATCTTAATCACTGCTCTTTCAGTGTTTTTTAAATTTTAACCTGAATAGAATCAATTAAGGAGAGTTGACTTTGTGACACGTGGTCAACGTGCAAAGATTTTCGGGCCCACCCAAACTCCAAATAGGCCTGTCAATCAATTCAAGTTCTGGATGACAAATGAAGTAAAGCCCAAATTGAGAGAGCCCACAAGTTTTATAAAACTATGGTTAGGCTTCACTTCACTTTTCATTGAATCAATCATTTCAGACCAAAACCTAAAAGTCTTAATAGCCCAAATTGTTTTGGTCAATATGAAATGAAATGACAAATGAGTGATCATGATAAAAAAAAAAAAATCATGAGTGATGAAAATTGCTTTATTAATTAAAACAAAATATATTTTTTTGTCAATTGAACTATTTTATTTTTTGTTTTGGTTTATTTTTAATTTTATTTTCAATATTTAAAATATTAGTTATGTTAAGTCTATATAAAAAATTAAATAATACATATATATAATATTTTTATTAAATATTTTAATGTTTGAAATATTTTATTCAAAAAAATAATTTAAAAATTAAAAATAAAACGAAATAATTTTTTTAATAAAAATATAAAAACTTTAGGATGAAATTAGGAGTTAAGCCTAAATTACTAAACAACATAAAAGTTTAAAAATATCTTTGAACTTAATTTACTTTCACTATGTCACTCCTCCTTGCCGCTACTGACAACGCCGTGGCACGAGAGTTCGACCGGCCTTTGCAAATAGTGTTTGCTTCGTCATCGCCGACCGTCCTCCGCAGCTACACTTCAGCCACAGTCTTCTCTATTGCAGCTCTGCCTCCGCCTTTGCCAAGTTATTTAGGTTCAATCAGCCACCACAATCCACAAGTGAGAGCTGAGAGGACCCACATTGTTTCAAACCAAACAATGAATGCATGCTATCAAAATTTGATTTGATAAAGAAGGAAAAAAAAAAAAACTATTTATGTATCAAATATTTTTATATTTGTATAAAAATTACGATTATTACTGATTAATTACATTTCAAATTATTGTTTATGACTCTTACAAACCGAAAGCAATTTATTGACAATTTGTACACGACGAATTAGTTGCACGACCAATGAAAGTTTTCCTGTAAATTTCAATGCTTTTAGTATAAAGAAATAGAGAAGTAGTTGGTAGCAATTCGAATACAAACAAAAAGACAAGTGTTAGTCACTATTAAATATAAAAATATAAGGAAGATAAGAATGGTGACAAACAAGAGATTACATGCCAAAGTAGTAATTCAAGGAAGCGGTGCGTGTGTGCGGCTGGGGTGCATCTTCAAATCGGGTAGGAGATCTTGAAATCCATATGGATGAATCTTATAACACGGGAGGGCCTCGCACAGCAGTAGGAATAAAAATATCTATATTAAAATAAATATTATTAAGTATTGTTAATTATACTAAAAATATAATAGAAATATAAAAATTAAAAAAATAATAAATATTTTTATTTTTAAAATATTATTTATTATATATAATTTATGAAAAAATAGTTTTTATTTTTAAAATTTGAACTTAAAATATCTTAATTAAATTATAAATAACTTATCATCTTAATTAATTTATTTTTATTTATTTTTATACACATTTAATAATAAAAAAGTGAATTAGTTGGTACGTTAGTACTTATTGATATATTAGTATTTATAATTTGAAATTAGAATTATATATAAATACCAAGAAGAAAAAATTTAAACTTGTATATAAAAAGTACGTTTATATAAAATATAGAAACTTAATTTATAATAATTTTTTTCTCTTTTTTTTAAAATAATTAAATTTTTATATATTTTTTAATTTAATTTTGATACATGATCAGATTAAAGATTTTATGCATCTATTTAATTATGTATTGTAATTAAAAAAATAACTTTTTACATTCATTACGTAAATAATTATCTAAAAGAACAAATATAATTAAATAACTATGTAAAAAAAATATTTTAATATATCAAAATTAACTTTTATATTTTTAAGTAATTATTTTATTATTCATTATAATTTTCAAATATTAATTATCTTCTATTAAATTCGAAAGTTTATTTGTTATAATATTTATGACATAAAATATTTTTTAATCCAAAATAATTATTACAAGTAAAATTATTTAAGAGATAAAATTAAAAAATATTATATAATTTTAAAATAAAAAATATTAATTAATAAATAGATATTATTTTTTTTATTTCAACTAATTTAAAAAAATATTAATAATTTTATTTATATTTAAAAAATTGAGATTTAACTTGATAATTAACTAATTAATTAATTTTAAAAATTATATTAACACTGTTCATTAATTTTTTATTGAGTTAATTTATTTATTTAATTTTAATTTTTATATTAAATCAAATTAAACAAAATAAATATTATTATATATTAAATTTAATAAAAAATTATTATTAACATAAATTTTAAAACAAAATTTTATAAATTTTTGTTTGCAGAAAATGTAATTATATTAAAAACAAATATATATTTGTATAATTTTTTTTTTTTATTAAAATTTAGTGGGGACAAGTGCCCCTGTCTCATGCACCTAGGCCCGTCCCTGCACACATGGTACTTTAAGGTTCTCAATTCTCAAACACATGAATGTGCCACTCACTTGTCACTGACACATGCCTTGCCTTCTCCATCATTGTTCTCCCACTCTTTTTGTCTTACCGGTTAAACTCAGAACATGCTCATTTAGTCATTTTGTATAGATGATATACTCAAACACCACCATGCAATTAATATTTTAAATATGTTATTTGTTATACTAAAATTAATCATTAAAATTAGTTATAAATATAAAATATATATGAAAATAAATATATTTTAAAAATAAATTAAATTAAATATATATTTATAAATAAATATATTAATAATTAATTTTAATGATGAATTTTAATATATAAATAATATTTGTAAATATTTTATCCTTAAAAACACCTTTGGCTTTCTTTGTTTAATGTTTATTCCCTGTTGACTCTTGTTAATGCTTGCTGCACTTACTCTCTCTCAAGCTTTGTATAATTTAACCATATTATAGTATTAATTTGTTTGGTACAGTGGACTCAACACGCATAAGTTTAGCAACGAAGTATACTTCAAATTACATAATCTTTTTATACTTATCTAAAAATTGGAAATTCGAATCTCTCTGTCTTTTAAAAAAAAAAACACGCATATGCCTGTGCCTTCTGTTGCATCCATATTATAATATACACTTTCTCTGTTTTTGTCTTTTACAATAACAGGCTTGTGTCAACAATGGCTTCTACTTTGTATTACAACACTCTCAACCCTTCCACGGCAGCTATCTCAATTCACCCTAAGCAGGATGTGTCAACTTTTGTCACCTTCAATGGCTATCACCACTTTGGATGCAGAACAAGAACTACAACCATGCATCAGCAGCCCAGGAGGAACAAGAAATTGAGGCCTGTCAAAGCCACGGTGGCCGAGGCAGCACCGAAGCCAAAGCATCAAACTGTGGCTGACAATGGTGGGGATCGAAAGGCTCAGAGCAAGAAGCAGCTTCGGATACTTGTGGCGGGTGGTGGGATTGGAGGGTTGGTTCTTGCTTTGGCTGCAAAGAGAAAGGGGTTTGAGGTGATAGTGTTTGAGAAAGATATGAGTGCTATAAGAGGGGAGGGTCAGTATAGGGGTCCAATTCAGATACAGAGCAATGCTCTTGCTGCTTTAGAAGCCATTGATTTGGATGTTGCTGATCAAGTTATGAGGGTTGGTTGCATCACTGGTGATAGGATCAATGGCCTTGTTGATGGGGTTTCTGGCTCTTGGTAACTCCAACTTTTCTTCATATATAAATATTATGTGATTATGAATCCTTTTTTTCAGCTTTATAAATAAGTGATCAAAACAATTTGAGAGAATTCTCAGTATGGCACAACTAGACAACTTATGCACTTATGACTATCAGCACTGTTAGAGTATTTGGCAAGTTACATGTCAAAAAATGAAAATAGAAAGTAACCTGCAGAAAATTTGCTTATAAATGATTCAGAAACTCTCTGGATTAGTACATCCCTTATTTGTAATCTTCACTTCATGGATAAAAGTAAACATATCATTTCAGTTTCCAGCATATAGACAATTTTACTTCCTTAATATTTGATCTAGAATAAACGTTTTTTCTTTCTGTCGTTTTTACTTACATTTAAATAAAATGTTGGCTTGTGGTATCATAAATTGAAATGATATTTTGTTATCAGGTACATCAAATTTGACACATTCACCCCTGCAGTGGAACGAGGGCTTCCAGTCACTAGAGTTATTAGTCGAATGGCCTTGCAAGAAATCCTTGCTCGCGCAGTTGGGGAAGATTCCATTATGAATGACTGCCATGTTGTTGACTTTATTGATCATGGAAACAAGGTAATTCCTAACAATAACAAAGGCTTTTATTGTGGAAGATCTTCTGAATCTTTTATTTCTTTCTTCAAGTAAATACATTGGCAGTGACTAAATATTTTTTTGTTTATAACTTGTGCATCCACCATTACAGGTAACAGTTCAGCTGGAGAACGGTCAGAAATATGAGGGAGATCTATTGGTTGGAGCAGATGGTATATGGTCCAAGGTCTTATTGAATTTCTTTAATTCCAAGCTTTTTCTTTTGTAAGTAATTTAACACCCCCTCCCCCACTAAACAAAGGCCCCAATAGAAATCAAGGTTTACGGAGGAATTCTACATATTTATGGCCATAATTCTATATCTTATTTTCCCCATAATTCTATATTTTGTTGTTTACGAATGAATAGGTGAGGAAGAAGCTATTTGGGGTGACGGAAGCTAGTTACTCTGGCTACACTTGTTATACTGGTATTGCAGATTTTGTGCCTGCTGATATTGAATCTGTTGGGTAAGAAATCTTGCCTTACATGACAATTTGTTCATTTTCCCTGGCCTTCTAAGAAGCTTACTTCTGCCTCCCTTGCTGGAAAGGTATCGGGTATTTTTAGGACACAAGCAATACTTCGTATCTTCAGATGTTGGTGGTGGAAAGATGCAATGGTATGCATTTCATCAAGAGCCTGCTGGTGGTGTTGATGCCCCTAATGGTATGTGCTCTTAATGTGTTCGGGATTTGGCATTCGGCAGAGAACAGCCTCTGTAGATGATAAAGTTTCTATATGTTCAATTTATAGATATAATTCTTAAACTATTCTGTCCTTCCATAAGCAAAACTAATGCTATCTTTGAGTATACAGAAGATGAAGGAACTGATTCAAAAGTTGTATACCTGGAAAGGAAAATTTTAAACTATTAGGTTTCTCATGATGGATAGTTGTATTTGTATGGATATCATCAATAATATTATCAACTTTATGCTGTAGTTTTACAGATGGATACCAAGACGTTTGAGCTGTAATATTATGGAAAATGGAAAGCAAGACAGAAAAGCTGCAATACCCTTGGTTATTTAAGAAAGCTTGTGTAACACAATTATTTTGAGATTAAATGATGTTTGTATTTTGTTGGACTATTATGTGCACCTGAATGCCATTCAAGACCATTCTTCATTAGACTATATTTCTTCCTTGATTATTGACTTTTTAATCCTCTTTAATTTGTTTACATCAATAGACTAGTGTCAATCATGTTGGCCTTGATATCAGATAAGATGCAGATTAACTGAGTTCCATTCCAGTAATTGCAGCACTGAAGATATTGGATTGAATGACCTTGAAAAATAATAGAATTTTGTTTCTTCTTTTAATCATCTTTTGTGCAAAAATTATATGATCCTAACTTCTTAATTCTTCTGCATGGCAGGAAAAAAGGAAAGGCTGCTTAAGATCTTCGAAGGCTGGTGTGATAATGTAACAGATTTGCTACTTGCCACAGAAGAAGAGGCTATTCTGCGGCGAGATATCTATGACAGGACACCAACAATGACCTGGGGAAAGGGCTGTGTGACTTTGCTTGGTGACTCTATCCATGCTATGCAACCAAATATGGGCCAAGGAGGATGCATGGCTATTGAGGTTTATTTTTCCATCTCTCTCAATGAAATCTGAATTTATCTTCATTTCTCAATTAACGTGAGCAATTTTGCACATTTGCAGATCTTGTAGTTAATGAACTTTTCAAACTGCAAGGTAAAAAGTTCTCTGTCTGGCTTATCTTATTGTTACAGGATGGTTATCAACTTGCTTGGGAGTTGGACAATGCTTGGGAACAAAGTATAAAATCAGGATCTAAGATTGACATTAACTCCTCCTTGAGGAGGTATTGGAAACACTCATCTAATAATATTGAAACACATCATTTTATTGATTTGAATATAAGGCTTTTGAACATAATGGTTAATCGTACAGGAATCAATTCTGAATGTTGATTTGATAATAGATATGTTTTGGCATTGTTGCTTTCAGATACGAGAGAGAAAGGAGGCTACGAGTTGCCATTATTCATGGAATGGCTAGAATGGCAGCTATGATGGCTTCCACCTACAGAGCATACTTGGGAGTTGGTCTTGGCCCTTTAGAGGTAGGAAATTCTTGTTCATAGTTGGCATCATGAAGAAGAAACTGAAGGCGACACTTTAAATTTAAATGCTGCTAAAAATAGCACGATTTCTTTCCTCATGCTGCAGTTTTTGACCAAATATCGGATACCACACCCAGGAAGAGTTGGAGGAAGGTTTTTCATTCAGAAGATGATGCCTATGATGTTGAGTTGGGTCTTAGGTGGCAATAGGTAATAACAAAAGCATACATTTCTTTGCTATATATATCATTTGTCATTAATTTCTTTTCCATCGTTTTACCTGGAGTTGTTCTTTCTCCAATCCAATCCACTCATGCAAGATAAAATGAGACAAATGATTACTTTGAAAAGGGTGGAGGTTGAAGAAATTGATAATACTGAAAAGTAATTTTCAGGTTTTGTTTGGAGACAATAAGAATTGAAAAATGTCTTGCGATTTTTGTTTTATCATTTATTTGCAACATGAAGATGATGCTACTTTTGCAGCTCCAAGCTTGAAGGTAGACCAGTATGTTGCAGGCTCTCAGACAAAGTATGCCACTCAAATACAGTTTCCTTTATACTTTGTTACCAAGAAGAAATTAATGACACACCTGGACTATTCTATTGATTATGTCTATCAGATTGTAATATGGATTCTAATAGGCATTTGATTTGGTTATGTATGAAGGCAAATGACCAGTTACACACATGGTTTGTAGACGATGATGCTCTTGAGCGTACTATTAATGGAGAGTAAGTCTATGACCCCATATGAATTTATTAACTAATATCATGCTTAGCACATTGGTCTCATAACTAAGAACCTGATTCCAGTTATGGTAAATAGATAAGGTAGAAGTCTGTGAAGAATGGAGGATAGGAACAGAGGAACTCATTAATAGATTTTCTCTTCTTAGCTCCCTTTTCATCATTTAGGCAGTTAACAACTGTTACTGATTTATAGGTGGTTTTTATTACCATGCGGAGATGAAGGAGGTCATTTGAATCCCATAAGTTTAATTCAAGATGAGATGAAACCCTGCATAATCGGGTATGCCTTCAATTCCATCTTCCTATAATTTAGAGGCTAACAATTATGAAATTGTACTTACTATGCATTGGATTCTGGACAAAAGAGGAAACAATTAATTAGGATGTGACTGTGTATGTACCTAACACATTTTAGCATGTGGTTTCAAAGATTCAACTAATTCTCTATAATATGTTTTCATGCTTTTAGGAACACACAGAAAGAAGATTACCCGGGAATTTCAATTACAATACCCTTACCTGAGGTAACAGAATTGTTCATGAACTGAATTAATACAATGATCTTGAAAATGACCAGCCAAGCTTCTGTTTATAAGGTTTCTGAGACGCATGCTCAAATTCGCTATAAGGACGGTGCATTTTTCTTGACCGATCTGCATAGTGTTCATGGCACCTGGATCACTAAGTAAGTAAAACAAACTTGAGGTTATTAAGTTTGAAGTTCTTGAAAATCTAAATCCAATTCAATTTGTATAATTGCCATAATAATTTCAGCAATGAAGGAAGGCGATACCGGATACCTCCAAATGATCAAGCTCGTGTGCGCCCATCGGATGTGATTGATTTTGGTTCACAAAAGGTGATCAATAATGATACCTGCGTTCTGTTGTAGACTATACTGTAGTACACACTATAAATAAATGCCTTAAGAAGTAGTTGCATTATTTACACTGAACTATTGAGCTAATAATACTCATACACACTTGATTTTGGTTGCATTGTCCATGCTTCAAATTTTGCAGGCTTCATTTCGGGTTAAGGTGATAAGATCTGCTCCAAGAGCATCCCAGAGGGAAGGGGAGCCAATATACCAAGTATGATTCTGTTTATATACAAATACACATCTATGTTTATATTTCTCAAGTTACAGAAGTTGTGTAGAGCACACAGTTGGAAGTAAATTATAACATGTTCATGTTCATTAATTAGGATATGAACATGAAAATGCTACAAACAACTCTTTTGATTGTCAATTACAGAAATAAATTATATAAAATTACTTGATACAGGAAAGAAAAATTAAGTTGTGATAGATATCTTTTTACTCTTGTGGTGGATTGATTTCTTCGTGTGTTTCAAGTATGCATGGTTCCTCAACTTAATTTTATTGTTTCTTATATCATGAGCAAATCTTGCAAGTTTCACAAACCATAATTGGATAGAGACACATGTAGTATCATGCATGAGATGAGATCTCATTGTTTATTATTCTTTTTTATCGTACTTATTGTAAAATTAAAGCAGGATTATATTTCACTAAACGGGTTGGGTTAAGTTAGGCAGCAAACAGAGACTAATAATTACCATGCTTAAATTTATGTTTGAAAATACAGAATCATGATTATATACTTATTACTAATAAACGAATAAATATAACATTATTGTATTCTTAATTTCTTATTACTTAAATATATGTTTGAAAATACAGAATCATAAGGTTTTTTAATTTTTCTAACAACAATCATTCTCTGATGGTCACAGTCACAGAGTGGGTTGTATGTCAGGTCTCAGGTGAATGTTGAGCCTCCCAAACTCAACTCTTTTCGGTAAATTTGAAGATCTGCAAACCAATTGTGACATGCCCATACCACTTATAATTTCTACTTAGACCAATCCCAACATATGAAGTAAATGTAAACAAAAAAGAAAAAAATAAATAAATTAAGAACAATGTTATCTTAATATATAGTAGTATTGGTGCTTATTTAATGGAATCTCAAATTATTGGGGGTGCCTAACTGCCTATGTGACTATGAAGTGATACCTTGTGTTGCTATAGGAATGGGCGAAGCCGAATGTTTTGGGAAAGCTGTCTAAGGACGCTGTTGATTAATTAATCAATGGCAATGGAATAGGCCCCTCGATGGTTACACATCAAAAGTACTTATAATTCAATAATGTTGATCTACTATGCGTTGACATTGACCAGCATATACCCAAAGCTGCTCCTTCAAATTCAAATTAACATAGAAACAAAACTATAATGTGAAAAATGTGATTAGTAACTACAATCACATACTATTATTACACTAACTAAAATAGTCTAAGTGACAAATTAAACAAAAAAAAACAGCATAGGAAAAGAAGAATGGTGGAAGATTCCACAAACAATTTATGGTCAATGTAAAGAAAATGTATAGTCACAATCCAATGTGCACACACAATTGTCATTCTTGGCGTTTATAAAGAGTTTGCCTCCCTCAGCTTTCTCAAACACCATAAGGCCTCTAAAATATGACAACCTAACATTGATTAACAGAGCTTCAGCCACCACCGTCCATTCCCAATCCCATGCATCTCTCCCATCACATCAATCACCCTTGTCATCATCTTTTGAATCTTAACCCATTTTCAATCAACGGCCACCATTAAATGACCGCAATTGGACCCTACAATTGACAGATGATTAAGTGTTCTATGAGAATTTGCAACGGCTCATTTTAATTTATAATATTTGTAACATGCGAATAATTTGTTCCGCAATGGAAGAGTTTGGATCTGGTGGTGTTGTGTCTGAAATGAATGAGACACACAATGGATGCAATAGCTAAAGCCCATGCCAATTAATGACAGTGCATCAACAATGGAAAGGGGGTACGGGCCCATCTGAATATTTCGTTAATTCGTTCCCATCCATCAGTATCGTTATATTTAATCATTAAAGTTTTTAAGGCATCATTCAAACAATAACTAAAATTACAAAAAAAAAAAAAAAAACTAAATTTCTCCGGCCAAAAACGTTTGGTGTCAGACAAATTATCTCCATTAATTAATAATTAGAGACTTTTTTCCAAAAAAAATACACCCAAACTAGAAGTTATTATGTCGATTTTCAAATTAGTAGTTTAAATAGATTAAGGGTCAGTTTGGCTAAACTTCTTAAATAAGTTCTTTTGAAAAAGGAGTTTAAAATATAAGGACTTTTATTAATATTAACTTTTAAATAAGTTATTTTGAGTTTGAAAAGTTATTATAAAAGTTCTTATTTTAAAGTTGTGCATTAAATAGGAGTGATAAAATAGTTTTTGAAAATAGGAGAAGTCACATTTTTTAACTTCTTCAAAAGCTCTTAAATAACTTTTTGAAAAGTTAAAAATTTATCTAAAAAATTGTATCAAACACATTAATGTAACTTTTTGGTGTTTTCCAAACGGACCCTAAGTATATACTGAAAATTAGTTATTAAATTATTTGTATAAAATATATATTAAAATATAATAATTATATTAAGCGTACATTAAAATTAGTTATTAAATAGAATATATATTATAATATAAAATATATATATTAAAATAAATTAAATTATACATGTATTTATACATATATTTATGATAATGTGTAAATAATATTTTTAAAAATATAAAATACATATTTAAAAGTATAAAATATAATATATTACACACACATATATTAAGTTTTAAAGTAGTTTTTGAGATTACTATTTACACTAAGTTAATTCTTAATATTTCAATTGTATTATTTCAATTAGACAAATTTAAAAATATTTAAGTTAATCTCTCAAAATACGAAGAATAGATTTATTTAGTTTCTCACAGTAAAAAAACTAAGATAGTACAATTGAGATCTCAAGAATTAAATGGATACTAACCGTCAATTTTAGAGACATTTTTAAATTTAACTGGTAACTAATTTGGTTACTATTTTATATATATATATTTATAATATTTTTATAATCATTTGTTGCTTGTTATTGGGGAATGGAGACTTGGCAATAGGCACGAGGAAGTCACGTGGATGAGAAGAAGATGAGGGGTTGGCGGTGGAAGGCACATGACAGTTGACAGAGAGGCCAATAATAGTATTTAGATCAACGGTCGGTTTCATGACTCACTGTGCTACGAAGCTGCCTTTCCACTGACCGTTGGAGCGTAACATTATCACTGCATTTATTCATTGATTCCATTTTCTATTCTAAATGCTACCATTTCTCATTATTTTATCGGATTTTTAAAATTTTGGGGTTTGCATGATTCTGTTTTCAATCTCAACGAGAAATGACATTTCTGCTCATGTATAATGTATGGTAAATTCAAATTTAGCTCCTTCATGAGATTATAAATAATATTTCAATAATTGAGAGCTAATTAATGAGAATTTGAAAGTGGAAATGAAAATGAATGGGTGTTCCGTACCAATGGCATCCACGGTGCATCACATGGAGAGGAGCAGTTATGTAGATGAGATGCTCCCTGAAATGTTTACAAAACAAGCAAAGACAAAATCCTAACCAAAACTATACAAACATGAGCTTCATTATTTTCTCATCACCCAACAAATTATTAGCCTAACACATTGAAAGCTAAATGGACGAAGATGCCAAGAAACTAACAAGTAAAACAACAACACACTCATTTATTTCATGCACACCTTGTGCTCTCTCTACTCCTCTGATCGTACGGAATCATCTGCTTCGTCCCAATCACGTGGCCCCTCCTTCCTTCATCCTCACCGTTATTACTAACGTCATCTAACAATTAACCCAAACTGTAATATAATAATCACTAAATAATCAGTTACCATAAAAAGAATTGTATTTTGATACATGGTGATTTTTCACATATTATTTAATTATATTCATGAATTTAAATATTTTTTAAATAATAATTTTAAAAATTAATTATTTTTATTATATGATAATACATAATTAATTATCTATTGTTCCTGTGTGAGTAACTATTTTTAAGGTATAGCTCATCCTTCTGATGCTCGAACTTACTTTCCTTGAATAAAGAGGGTAATATGTCGGCTTCTCACAAGAGTGGCAGCCATGGGTACCTACAAAGGGACTCCAAGGCTAAAGTAAAAAAGAGTGAGTTTATTCAGAAAAGATCTAGAATGAATTGCCTACCTGTGACTTAGTAGGTCACACGTATATATTGAGTTACATTTAGGAAGTTATTCATATCTTTTTACTAGTTTTACGGAGTCTTTTAGCTAATTCTCCGTTAGTTTTATTTTTAGTGGTTTAGTTGGAGATATTTGTGGGGAGGTTATTTCATTGGACGGTTTCTGAATCCGAGTTTTGTTATTTTAGGCCGATTTTGAGGTAACGGGTCATAGCCCCCAAGTTGGACCTGTTTTGAGCAAACGAGTTATAACAAGTTGAGCTTTCGATGTATAGCTCGAAATCGAAAATAGTAGAAACCCCCAAGGTCGATTTGTTTATTGAGAGTTTTGAAAAAATAGGAAAAGCTTGATGTTTTGGCAGTGAAAATACGAAAAGTTTGTGGAGGAGAGAGAAAGTATTTGAAAAGACATCTGCAGTTAATGCGTCTGGGAAAATGAAACGGTTATCAGTATTGTCCGTTGATTTGTGAGGTGATGTGTTGATCAACGGCGGTGGTTTGTTTGGGAATTTTTACTGGTCTGTTGAAGGTGTGTGTAGTGGGTTAGTGGGTGAGGTTTTGGACTTTTGATTTATCCATTCAAGCTTCGCGTTGTTTGGTTATTTGCTGAAGATGAACAGAAAAGGTTAATGACTTTTGATTTAGTTGCTTTGCTGTTTTCTTTCTTTCTGAGTGTTTTCTAGGATGGAGAAAAAGAAAAAAAGTGTCGAAGAGGAGTGTTAGGGGGTCGAAAGGTTAAAGAGGTTGACAAGGACAGTGACAAGATAGTGGAGGAGGTTTTTGTGTGGGATCCACATGATCCTTTTGCTTGGGTTGCAGATTCAGTAAAGAAATGGATGTCTGTTTTTTATGACGAGCGTAGTGTGTCTCAGTTAGATTTTCCATCTTCGTGGGTTAGGGAGGAATCATGTGTTAGTATTAGATTCTTGGCTTGTACTGCTCATGATCGTGTTTACCATCGTGGAGATAGTTTCGGGTTCTTCTTTATGTATAGTTGTGTGTTTGTAGAGTTAGGCGTTAGGTTCTCTTTTTCAGAGTTTGAATGTGGAGTTTTAATGCAGTTGAAGTGTGCACCTTCGCAGTTACATCCGAATTCCTGGGTGTTTGTTAGGGCCTTTGAGGTGTTGATGGATCGTCTTGAGATGGAACCGTCGTTAGAAGTGTTTTTCGCCTTGTTTCAGTGTAACGGTGTTAAGAGAGGATGTTGGTTGAACCTGGCTAGTGTTCCTAGCCGTGCCATTTTTAGCTTGTATAAGTCTTCTTATAAGGGCTTTAAGTCAATGTTTGTGAAAATTGGTGTTGCTGAAAATGAATTTTTCCTAGTATGTTGATGAAATCCTTCTAGAGAAGTTTCCGTTGTTTTGGGTTCTGAGGCTAAGGCAGATTTTGGGAATGGAAACGATGGAGTATAAGAATGAGATGGTTGTTGAGTTTTTAGTGAATCATATTTCTTCGTCTGACTTGTTGTTTGTTGTTGAAATTCTTGACTTGGAGTCGGATAAAGATGCATTGTCAGGGTATATAGGTATTAGTTTGATGTTTTTTTTTATTTGTTCTATTAGTATGGATTTGATTTATGGCTGTGTTGTTGCAGTTGAGAAAGCTCCAAAGGTGACGTCAAGTAGTCTGCAAACTTTTTTCCGGACTAAAAACGTTGAGAGGCAGTGTTCGAGTAGCCATGCTATGGCAGAGAAAGGCGGCGGAGGTTGATCAACCCTCACCAGTGAAGAAGATTAGTTATAAGTGAAAGAGGGGTAATAGTAAGAAGGAGAAGGTTGTGAATGCGACCGAGGATAAGCTCGGTGGGAAGGATATTGACTTGGAGCAGGTGAAGAAATTTACGGAGAACCAGAAAGTGCTCCATGGGTATAGGGATGATGAGGACTTGACCTCATTGTAGAGTGAGCATTTCCCATTGTCCTTAGTAGCTGATGAGTATGGTCAGAGTCCCGCTGACATTAAGCTTGTTCATGATGTTGGGGATGTTGGCATTTTTCAATATCTGCAAGTACGTTATATTTGATGTATTTGCTATTATTGATAGCCTTAGTTTTAGTTTGTTTGTTTGTTTTGATTTGTTGTATGACTAGGTAATAGGAGCTCAGTTGATGTGCATTGGCCAAACTTAGGAACTTAAATATGCAAGAGATGCCTTTGATAAGGCGACGGTGGATCAGTTGATGCGAGAGAATCTGGAGAAAGGCAATAAGCTTCGGGATGCTCTGGACCTAGTGAACGCTTTGGAAGAAAATTGAATTTGGCTGAGAGTGCTGGGAAGAAATTTGGAGAAGAAAAGGTTGCACTTGAGGCCAGGTTAGTGGCGCTTGGTGTTGAAAAGAAACACTGGAGACTGAGAAGGAGGACCACGGTCTTGAGATGTTTGCTGCTGCTTTTGATAGGGCTACTAAGCAGGCGAAGCTTTTAGCTCCTGAGGTAGATTTGTCTTCTATAGATCCTTGCAAGAGTGTTGTTGGTGGACAATTGGTGGAAGATGAGGAGAATGATGAAGAGGGAGAGGGTGAGAACCCCGATGCGCCATGAACTTTGTAATAAAGTAGTGGTTTTGTTTTTTGTTTATGAATTTGAAACTGTTGGCTTTCAGTGTTTAGCCAAAGATTGTTGATATGGTTGTTTGTGAAATTTGATTGCACTTTTAGTGCATTTTTAGTAAGTATTTGTTTTGTGATTTGCTTGTTGAAAATATTTTTGGATGGTTAAATAACTTTCTTGCGAAATGGTATGTTTTTTGTACTTAGTTGGATGGTATAGGAAACAAATGCGTTAGTGCTAGTAGGAGATAGTATGTATTTATTGAATTGTTACAGTAGGAACCTTTAGTAATTGTAAAGGTCCAGGGGGTATGCCTCGTTAAAACCTCTTCAGCAAAATCCAACTTAGGGATAAAATCTGGTAGTAGAAAAAAGAGTACATCATCGTGTCCGACTCATAGACTAGCTGTGATACAATTTTAGAGATGAGATGTTCCAGTTGTTTGATAGGTTTGCTCCTTCTAGTATCTGGAGTTTGTATGCTCCCAGGCCTACAATTTTAGATATTTGGAATGGGCCTTCCCAGTTAGCACTTAGCTTTCCGTGTCCTACTGGTTTCCGCGCTTCTTCTGTTTTTCTGAATACGAGGTCTCCTTCTTAGAATGACATTGGTTTGATTTTCTTGTTATATTTCCGAGCTATAGCACGTTTTGCTGCAAGTTGTTGGATTGTGGAATTGTCACGTTCTTCTTCGATGAGATCGAGCTCGACTCTTCTGTTTTCAATGTTGTTGTCATCGTTTGTGTCTCGGGTTCGAGTAGATTGAAGAGAGACTTCAATAGGTAGTATGGCATCACGACCATATACCAATCTGACAGGTGTTTCTCTTGTTGATGATTGCTCTGTTGTGTTGTAGCTCCATAGCACTTCTGGAATGAGCTCAGCCCATTCTCCTTTGGAATCTTCAAGCTTTTTTCGAAGTCCCTGTAATATAACCTTATTGGCAGCCTCAGCTAGACCGTTAGTTTGTGGGTGTTCTACTAATGAGAATTGTTGGAGAATTTTGAAATTTTGTAAAAAGTTTGTGAATCTTTGATCTATAAATTGTCTACCATTAATAGTTATAATGGATTGAGGAATACCGAATCTGCATAGCATGTGTTTCCATACAAAGATATCATTTTTTCGGAGGTGATTTTTGCTAATGGTATTGCCTCGATCCATTTTGTGAAATAGTCAATAGCAACAATTAAAAATTTAACCTGCCCTGGAGCTGGTGGAAAAGGTCCGATGATGTCTAGCTCCCACTTATTGAAGGGCCAGCTTACCTCCGATGAATGTATCTGTTCGGCTGGGTTGTGAGTGATTGGTGCATGGCGTTGGTATTGATCGTAGTGTTTGACCTTGTACATGCAGTCTTTTTGTAGTGTAGGCCAATAATAGCCTGCTCTTAGTATTTTCGAAGCTAAGCTTCATCCTCCTATGTGTGTTCCACAGACTCTTTCATGAACTTTGTCCATTGCTACCCTGGCGTCTTCGTTATTGAGACACTTTAGGAGTGGTCTTGTCAAACCTCGTTTGTGTAACTCGGTGCCAAGTAATGTGTAGAAGCTTGATCTTCTTTTGAATTTTCTTTTATTTTGGATGTTGTCAGGTATTTGAACTGTTTGTAAGTATTGTATGAAAGGTGTTCGCCATTCTTCGTCCTGTGAAATACTCAAGATATCTGTTAGAATAATGCTGGGCTCGTCCAGCGTTAGCTGTGATAGGATGGGATTTTTAGTCAAACTTTTGGTCATTGCTAACTTTGAAAGGATATCAACTCTATTGTTTTGTTCCCGAGGTATATAAAAGATTTTGAATTTTTGGAAGCAATTGATGAGGGTATGAACAACAGTATTATATTTTTCTAGAAGTGTGTCTCGTATTTGGAAGTTACCTGTTACCTGTTGTACCACAAGTAGAGAATCACATTTGACGTTTAGTTGTGTTATTACGAGGTTGTTGGGTAGTCTGAGACTTGCTATAAGTGCTTCGTATTCCGCCTGATTGTTGCTTGTATGGAAAGTAAATTGTAGAGATTGTTCTATAGCCGTCCCTTGATTATTTTCAAGTAATATTCCTGCTCTGGAGCCTTGCATGTTGGAAGCTCCGTCGACATATAATGTCTAGTTGTCTTCAGCTGGGTTATTCTCATCCACTGTAAGCTCTGCGATGAAGTCTGTCAGTGCCTGGGATTTTATAGCTACTTGTGATTGATATCGGATGTCGTATTCTGATAATTCTATGGACCATTTGATTAACCTTTCGGCGAGTTCGGGTTTTGTTAGGATTTTCCTGAGAGGTTGTTCTGTGCGAACTATGATGGTATGACTTCGAAAATAATGCCGTAAGCGTCTGGCTGTTGTTACTAGAGCCAGAGCCAATTTCTCCAGCTTTGGGTATCTGACTTCAGCGTTTTATAGGAATTTACTGACGAAGTATAGTAGGTGTTGTTGTGTCCCTGTTTCTATTACCAAGACAAAATTGATAGCATGATTAGTAAAAGATAAATAAAGGTAGAGGGGTTTACCAAGTTCAGGTGTTTGGAGGACAGCAGGCTCTGATAATATGTTCTTGAGTTCAGTAAATACTTTTTCACAATCATCGGACCATGCGAATTCTTCTTGCTTTATTAATGTCTTGAAGAAATGATGTGATCGATGTGCTATTTGAGGCAAGAAGCATGACAGTGCTGCCAACCAGCCAGTAAGTTGTTGGACCTCCTTGACTGTCTTTGGGCTTCGCATGTTTAGTATAGCTTGGCACTTCTCGAGGTTGGCCTCTATACCACGGCAGGTGAGCATGAAGCCGAGAAACTTTCCTCCTTGTACTCCGAAAGCACACTTCTCGGGATTGAGCTTCATGTTATACAGTCGAAGTTGTTGGAAGATTCCTTTCAAGTCATTAATGTGGTTTATGGAAGATTGTGTTTTTGCCACCATATCGTCGACGTATACTTCTATGTTTCGGCCGATCTGGTTTGAGAAGATTTTGTCCATTAGTCTTTGGTACGTTGCACCTGCGTTTTTGAGTCTAAATGGCATGACCTTATAACAAAAATTTCCATTATCATTAATAAAAGCAGTCTTATCCTGGTCAGCCGAATACATTATTATTTGGTTGTAACCGGAATAAGCATCCATAAAAGTTAAGCATTGAAAACCAGAAGAACTGTCAACTAATTTGTTAATACATAAGAGGGGGTATGCGTCCTTCGGACATGCCTTATTAAGGTTTATATAGTTTACACACATCCTCCACTTATCGCTATGCTTCTTAACTATTAACACGTTGGATAGCCAAGTTATGTATCTAAGTTCTTTGATGAACTCAGCATTAAGGAGTTTCTGGGTTTCTTCCAAGGAAGCTGCCCTTTTGTCTGTGCCAAGATGTCGTTTTTTCTGAGCTATAGGTCGGATTGATGGGTCGATGGTTAATTTGTGACAGATGACGTTTGGATCTATTCCTGACATGTCCACTGGTGTCCAAGCAAAGAGGTCAACATTTTGTCTCAATAATCCGGCGAGTTGTTCCTTTTCTTCATCTTTTAGTGCATTCCCTAGATATGTATACTTGCTCTCCTCGGTTGTTAGCTGGACTTTTGTCATGTTGTCTGTTGGCATTGGTCGTTCTTGATTATTGGCCCGAGGGTCTAAGTTTGCCAATGGTGGTAAATGTTCTGAGTTATATACAGCTTGGATGTATTATTGTTCGTGTTGTCTTGAGTACTCAGTTTTTAGGCTTGCATTGTAGCATTTTCTAGCTTCCCTTTGGTCGCCATGGATAGTGACTACTTTGTTATCCTGCGAGAGAAACTTAACACTCAAATGCATAGTGGAGATAATAGCATTAAAAGCATTTAAAGAAGGTCTTCCTAAAATTATATTATAGGGACTCTTGCATTCAACAACTAAATATTGTATATCCATAGTTTTGTAGTCAGGGTGGTTACCAAGTGTAGTTTGTAACCAAATATAACCTCGAATATGAACTCGCTCACTTGAGAAACCTACCAGTTCTCCTGATGATGGTTGGAGGGCTTTGTCACTCAACTTCATTTTTTGGAATGTTGAGTAGAACAGAACGTCTGCGTTGCTCCCTGGATCCATGAGAATCTTCTTTACTAATGGTTCTCCGACTTGTCCGGATATTATGATTGGATCGTTGAGATTTTGGTCGTTTGCCTTGTAAAATGCAGGAAAGAATGAAATTTCTGGTTTGTTTGAATTGATAGTGCGGGACGAGCTCGACCCCAAGACCGACATCATGGTCCTGTAGGATCTTTTTCTGGCCAAGTTGGTACATCCTTCTCCTGCAAAACCACCAGAAATATAATTTATTATTCGATGTGGCGGATTAATATCTTCATCTACCTTTTTCCCTTTTATCACGAGAATTGTCGTTTGTTTTGGAATGTTGGCTGAAGTCTTCCGTGTTCAGTTTTCATCCTCGGCTATCAACGTATTTGTCTAACAGGCCTTGGCATGCCAACTTTTCGAGCAGGTCTTTTGCTATTACGCAGTCATCTATTATATGCCCGTATTTCTGATGGAAGGTACAGTATTTGGATTTGTCCACGTATCGCTAATCTTGGTATGTGCCTGCTTTGTTTGGAGGTTTGATAAGTTTGGAATGCAAGATGTCTCGGATGATGTCTTCCCTTTTTGTGTTAAGGGGAGTGTAACTGTGGAACTTTGGTGTGAGATTGAACGATTTTTGGTCCGTTCTACTGTTTGCCTGCTTGTTTCGTTTTCGTCTTCTCTAGTCGAAACGGGCCTTTCTGCCTTTTGGAGTTGTCGGAGTTCTTCAATTTCAATCTGGCTCGTCGCTTTTTCTCGAAACTTGGCTAGGGTTTTGGGCTTTGTTATGACTATAGTTTCTTAGAACTTCCTAGGACCGAGTCCGCTTTTCAAAGCGTGGAGGTGGACTTCTAGGTTTAAGTTAGGTATTTCCATCATTGCTTTAGCGAACCTTGTCATGTAGTCTTTGAGACTCTCATGTGGACCCTGTTTTATGGTGTTTAAGTAGTCAGAGTTGTGCATATATATTTTGGATGCTAAAAAATTGTTGACGAAAAGGTCGGCCAACTCATCAAAACTGGATATGGAGCCCTCAAGGAGGTTGGAGAACTAGATCAAGGCAGCTCCATCTAAGAAGGTGGGGAAGGTCTGGCATAAGATTGGATCGGATTTCTTCTTCATGACATCATCGTATAGAACTTGGTGACGTGGATGTTGGGATCTCTCATTCCCTCGTAAGGTTTCAGAGTCATTGGTAGGGTGAAGTTCTTGGGCATTTGAAAGCTCATGATCTCCTTTGAAAAGGGGTTGGTTCTTTTTGTTATCGCTTTCGAGGGAGTTGGTATGACATGCTTGGCCTCCGATGTATGTTCATCGTGGTCGTCTTCATTTCCAATATTCTTCTGTTCTCCTTCTTTGCTTTGACTGTGTTGCCTCTGACGTAACAATTCAGCCATCTTTTGATTCTCCACCCGGAGGGCTTCGTTGATAGCCATTAGCTTGGCTGGATTGGGATTCGAAGGTGCGTGACTGTGTTCGTCTGCCATGGACTGCAACCTGCAAGAAAAAAGGAGAAACTACAGCAAGTAACAATAGAGTGTGGGGTTAGATTAATTTTGGCCCCACGGTGGGTGCCAAATGTTCCTGTGTGAGTAACTATTTCTAAGGTATAGCTCGTCCTTCTGATGCTGGAACTTGCTTTCCTTGAATAAAGAGGGTAATACGTCGGCTTCTCACAAGAGTGACGGCGATGGGTACCTACAAAGGGACTCTAACGCTCAACTAAAAAAGAGTGTGAGTTTATTCAAAAAAGATCTAGAATGAATTGCCTACCTGTGACTTAGTACGTCACCTGTATATATTGAGTTACGTTTAGAAAGTTATTTGTATCTTTTTACTAGTTTCACGGAGTCTTTTAGCTAATTCTCTGATAGGGGTTTTTAATGGTTTAGTTGGAGATATTTGTGGGGAGGTTATTTCATTAGACGGTTTCCGATTCCAAGTTTTGTTATTTTAGGCCGATTTTGAGGTAACGGATCACCTGTATAAAAAGTAATTTTTTATAAAAATAGTTAGTCATGTTAAGTGTACATTAAAATCAGTTACTAAAATTAAATATTAATAAAAATATATGTTAAAATATAAAATACACATTGAAAATAAGTTAAATAACACATGTATTCATACAAAAATATATAATAACTGATTTTGGTCTACAAATAAAATTTTTGACAAACACTATATATAAAAGAACGATTATCTATATTAAATCTTTCTAATTTTGTATGCAAAATTTGTCGAATTACTTGGGATGTATATGTGTCATTGGTTAGTCTCTCTAACTAAATATTAGAGTAAACCACTAAAAATGCATCCGAATTATTTTATTGTTGACAAAAATGTTTTTAAATTTTGTTATCGATAAAAATGTCTTTAAATTATTTAAAAATATGACAAAAATTTCATACCTTATATATTAACAAAAAAGAATGATGTGACAAACGAGCTTCTTATGTAACAAGTGAGACTTTAACATTACAAGTGAGTCACACCATATTTTTCCGTTAACAGAGTAGGTCTTTGATCATGGCTAGGTGTTTTTGACATATTTTTAAATTATTTGAGGATATTTTTATCGATAATAAAATTTAAAAGTATTTTTGTTAATGCTAAAATAATTTAGGTGTATTTTTTGTAGTTTGACTAAGTATTATATGTGATTATTCTATTACAATAAATAAAGGCCAATTGTTCAAAGTATTACCATAATTTATATAGGAAATTTATAATAGTAGTACTGGAGAATGGATCTTCTATTTTTAAATTTTTTTTTGTAAAATATAATTTTTTTACTATATATTTTTTAAGTAGGACAAAAAAATATACCAAAAAAATTTTAAAGGATAAAAAATCATACTTTTCAAAAGAAAAAAAGAGTAAATAGCCATATCTGACATGAAAGATTCTAATGCTAACAAAATCGACAATAAAAAATTGAAACTAAAGTTATACTCATATAAGATAAGTGTCGTTTGACAAAAACGACCCATTATTAAATTTTTATTGATAATTTCATAAATACTTCTTTTTTTCCTCTTCCTTCCATAAATACCACTACCTCTTATGCAAAATCCACCATCCTACCAAATCTACTCCCACCAGAAACCCTAATTCACCTTCACTGCGGCCTTCCTTACCCGTAGATACAAAGAGAGATGAGAGAGAGAGAGAGATTCTTCGCCGTAGATAGAGTCAGTGGCGGAGCTTAAGTTAGACAATGAGGACCATGGTTCCCAAAATTTTTTATAAAAAAATTAGTAGTATTTCTTTAAAAAAAAAAAGAAGAATAGTTCAATTGGCTTAATTTTACTTTGACTTAAAGTACAAAAAAAGATAAGAATCAAGAAAGATCATGCATCAACACTCTGCGTGGTTGCCTCTATTCAACACTCAAAACGAGTTCAATTATAAATAAACTAGTGTTAAACCCGTGCGATGCACGGGCTTATATTTAAATTTAGTATAACACTATCATCGTCGTTATATAATAAACGTGTTAAATATGTTGTTTTATCTTTATTTAAAGTAAAATATAAATAGAAGTTTTACATTGTGCCAACCTCAATATTTAAGTTTTACATTCACGTTAATCAAACAATAAGAATTACAATAAATCAATGTTCAAATACAAAAATTATAATATATAACCATATCTTAGTTTGAATTTTAAAACTTGAATACTAAATGATAATTTTTTGTTTATAAAAAGCATAACAATAGTAAATAATAAAGTGCTGATATTGCTACTTCTTAAATTACCTGTATTCTCAGCAACATCGAATATGGCTGGGTATTCAATTTGCACAGAATCATCTAATATAGTCGTATTTTCAGTAATATCCTCAACTTCTTCAAAAATTTTTGAAAGATTTATAGTCAATTCCTTCAAGAATGTTTTTCTTTGTATCAGGTGTCTTTCTTTTTCAGCTATGCACACTTCTAATTCTTTAGTATCTAAATTTGAATTAGATGTACTTGCTCCTGTAATCATTAGAGATAATACATCAAGTACTTTATATTATAAAAAAAGAAAAATGAATATATGTTAAATGTTTGAATAAGATGAATTATGAATATATATTATGAAGATAGTATTAAAGATAAAAGAAGTAAAATTTTAGCTTTGTGATAATTACAATCTATCATGCTTATCTTACCATGTCTCTTTTGAAGTAGCATAGTCTTTCTATTCAGTCTTGCATCCCTTTGCAATCTAATTCGATTTGTGTACTCCAATAAATCTATAATAATTATTTAGCATATACCAAAGATTGTTTTTAATAGATCAATTGAAAAGTTAAATATTTGGTCTTTAAGTAATAAAAGCATATTAACATACGCTGGCTTTGTAACTGGTCGATATTGTTTGATGTTTGTTGAAGATGTTGTTGACTTGTCTGATGACATGGGCTATCATATGCTTCACGTGTGATACCCGAATTACTAATATCACTAATATTGGAATATCGTTCTTTTTCATCTACGGAGTGTAGATTAGTAGTTGGAGTCCTTGATCGATATGGTGTTGGGTTATTACCTAATAAGATAACTCGAGATATTAGTTTTGAACATATTTTCTGTTAAAGTTTATAATTGAATAAATAGTAGGAAAATCAAAATACATAAAGTGCATGTACATTTACATAAGCAAGTTCCAAAAAAAATCATCCAAAAATAAATCTGTATTAATGCTATTTGTAATGTTCGACAACACCGATTGAAAATGCACACCATTGAAACTATCACTCGAATTTTCTATAATTTTTTCATAAACAAATTTAGTAATATATTACGAAGACAATGTAAATTAATAATTTATTACTTGTCAATAGCTAAATAATATATAGAAAATATTGTATTTTATGGGCTTTCATTCGGCCAAAATACTCATGACATGTTAGTTATTTTGTATACCCAATAAAAATTAAATATATAGAACTGACATACTTAAAAATACCAAATAAAAAAATATATTATTCTAACCTAAAAACAAAAATGATAAAATAATTAATTAATTTTTTTATATGAAGTCTACCTTAAATTGTGCTTCGCTTTATATTTTCTTTGTCTTTTAATATCAATTTTTTCTTCAATATAATCTTACTTCTCTTTAGACTTCTTGCATCTTTCAATATATACCTAAAAATATTAAATAAATAATTTTTTTAACCAATTAAAAATATATATACATTATACATAATACATTTTTATTATCAAATTTTTTATATTATTAAAAAAAATAAAGTAGTACACATATGACAGCATTTGTTTTTGGTATACATTTCCATCAAAATATAGACACAGGAGTACATGTATGGTGTTTGTTTACTGAAACAAAAATGATGAAAGACATAGTCATACACAAACACCCGTTAAAAACATGTATTTTGTGTCTCTCTAAAATGCTGAAACACTAATTTTTAACTTGAGACACTAATTTTTTACAATTTTTCTCATGTCTAACTTACCAAATAGAATATAAAATTAGTGTCTTCTTATGTCTATGTAAAATCGCACAGATTTTATTTTCAATGGCTGCTTTAATTTCTTTTTTATTCTCATTTATTTAGTTACGTAAAATATATTTTACGAAAAATAATATATATTTTTTTACAAAAGTATCTTTTTTCAAATAAATATAAGTTTAATCTCACTATCAATAAATTCAACTTATAGTTAAAATATTTTTTTTATTTCCTTAAATAAAGAGATTGAAAATGAATAACTAAGAGAGAAAAAGATGAAAGTACCTCTATTGTTGTGCTGAGATAATCTAAAAAATAACAATGTAAACGAAGTAAATAGAAAAAAATTATAAATGTGACAAATAAAAAAATTTAAATTTAAAAATCAAAATGGTTAAGAAGCTACTTAATTAGGAATTAGTATTAGAATTTTAAATTTCAAATTTTTAAATAGAGTTTCTAAATTAGCTAGTGCAAATTTAAAATTTTTAAATAAACTTTTTTAAGAATATAGGAATTTGTTAATTTAAAAATAATTTTTATTAGTTTCATCATAAATAGTATCAATCCTATTTTTATCGATAAAAATAAATAAAATTAAATACAATCTAAAAATTAATAACCTTATAAATTACGTAAATTTAGAAAAAAATACTTAAAAAGAGAGAAAAAGATGAAAGTACTTCTACAATCTAAAAGATAATAATAAAAATTTATAAATGTGTCAAGTAAAAAAATTTAAATTTAAAAATCGAAATGGTTAAAAACTTAATTAGAAATTAGTATTAGAAATTCAAATTTAAAATTTTTAAATAGAATTTCCTAATTAGCTAGTATAAATTTTAAATTTTTAAATAAAATTTTCTAATCAAACGTCTGTTGTCCATTAGGAATATAGAAATTTGTTAATTTAAAAATAATTTTTTTTAGTTTCATCACAAACAGTATTAACTTTATTATACTTTTTCTAAAATTTAAACATTATTATATTTTTTTTAAATAGTATAAATAACTTCACATCTTAATAAGACTGATAATTCTATTTACTTTATTATAATCCTTTGTAATTAGCATAGTAGCTTATAAATTATATAAATTTTTAAAAAATATTCTCAAACCCAATTGCTTACTTAAAAATTCAAAAAAAAAAATATTTGAATTTAAATTTAAAATTCTAAACATAATACTTTAATTAAAATTATAATTAGATTTTTTTTAAATAAGTACACATTAAAAATTAATAACTAACTTAATTATATCAACAATAATTCAAAGAAGAAATTTATAACTTTATGACATTAAATATTAAATTAAAAATTATCATAATATCAACGGTGAGAATCAAATTAAAAATAAAACCACAAGTAATAACCAAATAACTTCAATTTATATTTAAAAAAATTCTAAATTCCAAACATAAAAATCGAAAAGAACAAAAAGAAAAATAACTCAAGAAAAGACAATGTTTTCACCAAAACAAACATATGCTTGGCATTATTCTATTAGATAGACTCTAAAAGGGATTCCAAAACATGTGCATCTAAATTCTCAAGTTTCTTTCTCAATCTTGATCTTCTTGCAAGTTGAGGTATTTCCTTCCACCTTCGAATCTTCCGACTCCGAGGATAGTCGCTTAGTTGGTATAATAGCATTTTCCAACAATTCGGATTCATCATTGGCCGCAACTTCGTTGGAATTCAAGCAACAAATTCTGTACAAAAAATCACGTTAAATTAAAGACTTCTTTCTAACCTTTGATTTTATCTCACTAATATTTTTTGAATAAAATTAAGATCTAATTTTGAGAGAACAAACAAAAAAAATTATTTTTTGAACAAATACCTTAGCACCTTCTACTTTCTCCCCTTCAATGATTGAGGATGTCTTTGAAATTGGAAGCAAACCACCGGTGTAGTCAACATCTTAAAATTATAATTAATTTTTAATAGAAAGTACACTTATATATACTCACAATTTGAATAGGGTGAGCCTCTTTGAATTTATTTATGAGATCCACATTATCAGTCATCTTCTTAACTTTATAAGAAGGTGAAAAATGTGGATTATCATATATGTGAACTTCAACGATGAAGAGAAAGATCTTATCAATTAGGTTGAGCAAAAGTGTAGGTGTATCCAATAGATTTCCTTTCTGTAGGGTATTACATAATATATTAATAATAAATAATATAAAAAGTACCAATAAAAATATCTTCACTAATATTTTTAGAAATAAATATTGGTTAGATCTTACCAATAGGAGTGGATCAAGTATCTCTACACAACTCTTTCCCAAAACTTGTTTTGCCTCCTTGTCAAAGACTACATTACATGCACAGTCAGAATCATCAATGACACCAAACTTTATTCGATACCTGCTTAAAAAAGAAAATAACATAAAAAAAAGTTAAATATAGACTTATTCAATATCTAATCCAATGTACATAGACTTTAATTTAAAAAAATAAATAAATAACCTTGGAGTCATGGATAAAAGGATATTAGTAGAAAACTCGTGTCTTCATCGAGTCAAACCATCTCAATTGAGTATGGCAATGGAGAATTTTTGTAACTTGATAGTGTTCATAACCGTATCACTCGTATACGTACACACAAATTGTCGATGGTAGGATTGATGTCAGCAATTTTGTGAATACCAGCCATTAGAATAAGTAGGGAGATTTTGGATATATGTAAAGAAAGGGATTGATGTACTTTAAATTGTGGTGCTTTACATCTCTCATAACTTATCCTTTTATAGTTGCATCATAACTAAAATTTTTTAAATTTGGTTGACTTTAATTTAAAATTTAAAAAATAACAAACTAAGTAAAACAACCCAAACTTAAAATTTGAAAATAACAACCTAAACAAATAATAATTTAAAAATTCTAAACTAATGTAAATCTTTATTTATAGTAATATTAGTATGTAACAACCGAAGAATAATTAACGTAATTTTTTTTAAAACTCTAAATTTCTTTAAAAGAATTTATGTAGCTGCAATTTAAAAAAAATCAATAAAATTTTTAAAAATAATGCTAAAAAGAATTAATAGATTTTTAAAAAATAGTGTTAAAATATAAAAAAGAACAATCTAAGTAAAATCTAAATAAAATTTAAAAAATAATAACTTAAATAAAATAATTTGAAATCTAAAAAATAACAACTTAAGTAAAACAACCCAAACAAATAAAATAATTTAAAATTTAAAAAATAACAACCTAAGTAAAACAACACAAACTTAAAATTTGAAAATAACAACCTAAGTAAATAATAATTTATAATTTATAAATATAAATCTAAAAATTTCTAGTGACGACACGTAAGCAAATAAACTCCCAGACTCAACGTATGAGCGCCACGTCAGCAAATGAGCTTCCCATTTGTATACTATAAAGATTAGGTATTTTTTATTTATTTAATTTAATATTATTTTATATTTTATTGTTTATTTATTTTAATTTTTTATATTATGAAAAGATATCAGAATATTTAATAAGTATTGATATCATTGTATTTGTATAAATTGATAAAAAAAAATATCAATATGTATTATAAACTTTAATATTTATTTTTTTAACTTTTTTTTATATATTTTACAAGATATATATTCAAATTTTTGTACAAACATAACAATAAAAAATTAAAGAATTGATACATTTTTTTAAGAGGAAGGCTAATGTTCAAGAAAGAGAAAATATAATTTTTACAATATCAACACTTGTAGATAGTTATTCTACTCAATGAATTACGAAGAAAGTGAGATACGACCTTCAAAGGTTCAAAAAGTTGCATTTGATGAGTTTGACCTTAATTCTTTGGAATGAGATCCTGAAAAAAGGCTTCAAATTTGGCAATATCACACAAACTAAAGATATGAGGTTAGACGAGCTTATCTTAAATGGGGTCCATATCAAAAGCATCTTGATAATTATCTTCTATCTGGTACGAATCATCCAAGACAATTTCAATATGCTTGGTTTGGTATTTTTCTTTTATGGTTAGAGTATTCACCTTTTGAAGATGCTGCATATTGTTTATTTTATTATTTGGTTAGCAAAAAACTCGGTGAACGTAATGGATAAGATGTTTTTATTAGTAAAGGGTTTAGAAGTTGAAAAAAGGTTAATGATGGAAAGAATTGTGCTTTTCTTAAATATATTGGAGATTCTTAGTCACCACACAATAATGCAATTGGAGCATGTCTAGACTTAGTGAATCAGACAAGTCACATCTAAAATGTAATTGAGGATCATACTTCTGAGAAAATTCAAAAGAATCGATTGCGTCTAAAATCCTCCATTGATGTAACTCGTTGGCTTACATTTTAGGTTTGTACTTTCAAAGGCCATGATGAGACTCCAGGATAAAAAAAATCGAGGTAATTTTCTTGAAATGATAAAACTCATAGCATCTTACAATGATGAAATTGCAAAAATTGTGTTGAAAAATGCTCTATATAATGCTAAATATACTTCACATCAAATTCAAAAAGAAATATTGCATATTCTCTCAAACTAGGTGAGAAAACATATTTATGAAGAAATTAAAGATTCTAAGTTTTGCATTGTAATGAATGAAACTCATGATGAATCCAAAAAAGAACAAATGGCACTTGTTTTGAGATTTTTGATATACATGGTTTTATTCAAGAGCATTTTTTTATCTTGTACATGTTAAAGATACTATATTATTAACTCTGAAATAAGAATTGTGCGGCATTCTTTCTCGACATGGTCTTCATGTCTCTAATATTCGTGGTCAAAGATATGATGGCGCCAGCAACATGAGAGGGGAATGGAATGAGTTACAAGTATTATTCTTAAAAAATTTTCTTTATACTTACTATATCCACTGTTTTACTCATCGATTACAACTTGCATTAGTTGCTGCATATAGAGAAGTTATTCTTGTGCATCAGTTTTTTTTCAAAATTGACTTTCATCGTCAACATCATTTGTTTTTCTAGTAAGCCATGATGAGTTACATACTATCAAAATAGATGAAATTGTCCATTTATTAGAGATTGATAAACTTGAAACTGGTAAAGGGGCCAATCAAATTGGTACTTTAAAACGAGGAAATGATACTCAATGGAGTTCTCATTTTTCTTCTTTTTGCACTTTGATAAATATGTATGGTGCAACGTTGACTGTTTTGCAAAAGATTATTGTTGATAAATCAAATTATTCTCAACGTGGTGATACAAATAGTGCTTATAATACCTTGACCTCATTTGAGTTTGTATTGATCTTGCATTTGATGAAAGATATTATAAGAATAACTGATGTTCTTTGTCAAGCTTTACAAAAGCAGTCTCAAGACATAATTAATACTGTGTAACTAGCTCATTCTACAAAAATACTTATTCAAAATATAAGAGATGACAGATAAGAGGAATTATTAAAAATATAAAATCATTTTGTGAGTAACATGATATTCTAATTCTTGATTTAGTTGCTTCTTACGTAGCAAGGCAAGGATGCTCGCGTCACCAAAAAAATCATATTACAGCTGCGCAGTATTTTAGAGTGGAGATATTTTTAGTCACAATTGATAAGCAATTACAAGAGTTAAATAGCAAATTTAATGATCAAGTAATGAATCTACTAAGTTTGAGCTCTACTCTCATACCTAAAGATGCTTACAAAAATTTTCACATTGCTAAGATTTCTACTCTTATTAACAGCTACTATCCCGAAGATTTTATTGAACAAGAGAAGATTAATTTGCCTTTTCAACTTCAACATTTTATTCTTGATGTTCGTCAGCATCCAGAAATAAAGAATTTGTCAACTATTCATGAACTGTATAAATGTTTAGCAAAAAAAAAAGTCAAAACTGTATTAGTTGATTGATAGATTGATTCGTTTGATATTAATTCTTCTAATTTATACAACTATTACAGAGCGATCATTTTCAACAATGAAAATAATGAAGATAAGATTAAGAAACATGATGGAGGGCGACTTTTCGCAAATAGTTTGGTTATTTACATTGAGAAATAAATTGTTGAAAAATTTAGTTCTAATTCAATTATTGAGGATTTCAAGTCACTCAAGACTCAAAGAGTACCATTATAAACTATTTTATATTTTTATCTGTAAAATTCTTTATTTATTATCTTATTAGTAGCAAACTTAAAGAATAATTATATTTATAAATTTCACGGTAACCACGGTGTCTTCGCTAGGACAACATATGGTGATTATGCATATTTTTGAATTACAACGTATGTCCATTCTCTCTATTCTAAATGGTTTTTGGAATCTCCCATCCATTAGTACTTTTAATATTAATTGTGATGCTAGTTATCCTAGTTCAGGTGATAGTGTTGGTTTTGTTTGTGTTATTAGATATTGTAATGGGAATTGGCAAATGGGGTGTTTGTGAATGATTGAGAGTAATAGTATTTTTCAAGGGAAATTGCTATTTGGAGAGGATATCTCTTAGTTTGGGATGTGGGTCAACGAGATATTATTTGTGAGACGGATTGTATGGAAGCGTTTAATCTTGTTACTAATCATCAAGATGGTTTTACGTTTATTGATCCGTTGGTTCTTAAAATAAGAGATATCATGTATTGGAATTGGCGTATTGACTTTCGTTTGATTATGAGAGATTCAAACACGGTGGCAGACACTATGGCAAAGATGCATATGGAGCTTCCTTCACTTTGGGAAGAGTTTAAGAGTAGTATTAAACGGGACTGTCTCCCTATTTAAGCAATTCCTTTATTTTGTTTGTTTTGTTTTTCTTTATTTAGTTTATTTAAATCACCAAAATAATATGGTGATTATGCCATTATTATTAGCCACAATCCCAATAATGATACTACTAGGTATTCGATCTCAGTCACTATTCGATATTGCCATCTCCCGCCATATTGTTCTGCCGATTGTGACAAGTAGGGGTGTGCATGACCTGATTCGGTCCGAAGACCCGGCCCAATCCCGAATACTTTAGGAGCTAATTTGGTGTGATTTCACTAGGTCTAGAGCCGGGTAAGGGTCTCAAAAATAGACCCGGTCATTATTTCGGGTCGGGTCCAGGCCATGGCTTGGGTCACCCGAACTCGACCCGGTGGTCCGGTCATCATACACAATTAATATTTTGTATTATTAGTGATGAATGATGGCTATTCTTATGTGGAATTTAAGTATCGTAAACCTTAATATTTTGTGTTATTAGTTATTATAATACTATAAGTTAATGTTTTATGTTTAAAATGCATAAGATTTTATACTAATACATAATATTGTGTTATTTGTATTGATTTAAATATTTGGTGTTATTAGACAATATTATTATTGATTATGGTTATGCTTTAATTTTAGAGAAGAGTTTGTTCTTGTTATATTTTTCTAAATGAATTTTACGAGTTAATACTCAAAATGGCCCCTGAAATTTTGAGACAAATTCAATTTGACCATCGAAATTTCAATTGACTCAATTTGAACCCCCAAATTTGAATAAGTGACTCACGTTAGCCCTTCTGTTAATCTTCATTAATGGCACGCTTACTTGGAACGTTAAGTGACACGTGGGCTTGACACATGGCCTTATTAAACCTTGCTGACATAGGAAAAAAATTTTTAGACTCAATTTAGCACTCCTTTTAATGAATATAAAACCCTAACAAGTGCCAAATTCTCAAATTGATATCGTTGTTTGGGTATTGGAGAAGATGATGAGGAGCACCAGCCAAGGTTTCGGAAGCTGCAACAGATCTCATTCACATGGATGTTTGGATAGGAATCCAAATCGAGTTAGATCTGGAAAGATTTCACATTGGTGTGGTTGTAGAATGCGTCCCGTTCTTTGTTGGTCTGGAACAGAAGCAAATCTAGAGAGACCATTTTTTGGATGTCTAAACTATAATGTGAGTTCTTGAATTGCTTCCTTCTTGAATTTACATCTTCTTTTTGTAATACATGCATAATTTATTTTGTGGTTCTTGTTGTGATAGACGTCTGGGAATAGATGGTGTGGACTTTTTGTATGAGCAAATGGCATGGAAGAAGAAGATATGACTGGCAGACATGAAACTGAAAATGGCATTGAGTATTGGAAGATGAACGTGGGTTGGAAGATTAGTGCAATAGAAGCTGAAATTAGGATTTTAAAAGTATGGAATATTATTTTGAGTTTTTTTTCTTGTTTTGTTTGTAGTTGTAGCCATTGGCTATGCCTTGAGTGTAAGAAAGTGATGAATAAAATTGAATTAATGTCACTACAATTATTTTTTTAATACAAATCTGTTTTGTAAATTGTAAGTTTTGACTAAACCTACAAATTCAGTGAGGATATTACAAATAGGTATGATTCTGTAAATTAAAAGTTGTGACTAAACCTGTAAAAGTAAAATGGTAAGAATAAATAAGAGACTAATTACAAATCTGCAAATATCAATAATAAACTAACTTGTAATTTATCTACCAAATCTCTAAATTGCAAAATAAATTATAATAATAAACCTTGAATCTGATTTCATAGGTCAACTATAGTCATGACAATAACCACTGACACAAATTTCAGCCACAAAATAACCTCAAAACACACAACTTTGGATTACATTAATCAATTCATCCACAAAAGACAACATAATTTAATCTCTATTTCTTCTTTGGTGCTTTAAAGCCCGGAGTGGGAACAAATTTCATAAATTCTGTAAACTTTGACACTGTCCCAGAACTAGCTCCTTGCATTGGTTCCACACCGGGAGTTGCTCTTCTTTTATGCGGCAGCTTATCCAACCTTGTGAGTGAAGGTGGAGGTGGAGGCACCTACATGTAATTAGAAATATTTGATAGATGATGAATAAACGCATGACATTTTCATAAATGTAATTAATTAATGTGTTATATAATGGGACATGCTCTATAATTTGTGGCTGTGAAACAGTGAGTTGGGTGATGTCAATCTTCGAAGCCTGTGAAGCATCCACGGTTTGTATACCAACAGTTGTTGCAGCATCAACGTGTGCATTTGCATGAGCTCCATCTTGGGATTTGGATTTAGCTACAACAACTGCTACTGCTGCAGCAAGAGCACATGCAATATCATCAACTTTTCTATGAGCACAGCTTCTTTTAGCGTGTCCTTTAACACCGCAGTAGGTACAAGTAAATTCTTTGTAGATTCTCTTTAACTTTGTTGCAGTTTTAGACTTCTTACTGCTCGAAAGCTCCTCGTCAGCATCCTTTCTCCTTTTCTTCTTAAAGTTTCTTGGCCTCTGGTGCACGAAATTGTGATGTCCAGGCTCGAACAATCCCTGGCAACGTGAGCAACTTGGTACGCGTAATCGTGATTACACTTTAATTATGTAAAATTCATGGCTCTTTCTTTCCCTGGCAATGGCGCCAAGAACATGGTGCCAATACCATGGTTCACAACTTCGATACAACTAACCAGCAAGTGCACTGGGTCGTCCAAGTAATACCTTACGTGAGTAAGGGTCGAATCCCACGGAGATTGTTGGTATGAAGCAAGCTATGGTCACCTTGTAAATCTCAGTCAGGCAGATATAAATTGATAATGGTGTTTTCGAATTTAATATAATAAAATAGGGATAGAAATACTTATGTAATTCATTGGTGAGAATTTCAGATAAGCGAATGGAGATGCTTTCGTTCCTCTGAACCTCTGCTTTCCTGCTATCTTCATCCAATCATTCTTACTCCTTTCCATGGCTGGCTTTATGTGATACATCACCACTGTCAATGGCTACTTTCGGTCATCTCTCGGGAAAATGATCCAATGCCCTGTCACGGCACGGCTAATCGTCTGGAGGCATCACCCTTGCCAATGGCTTCATCTTATCCTCTCAGTAAATAATATGCTCACGCACCCTGTCACGGCACGGCTATTCATCTGTCGGTTCTCGATCATGCTGGAATAGGATTTACTATCCTTTTGCGTCTGTCACCAACGCCCTGCAATCGCGAGTTTGGAGCTCGTCACAGTCATTCATTCATTGAATCCTACTCGGAATACCACAGACAAGGTTTAGACTTTCCGGATTCTCTTGAATGCCGCCATCATTCTAGCTTACGCCACGAAGATTCTGGTTAGGAGATCTAAGAGATACTCATTCTAGCTTATTTCATGTAGAACGGAAGTGTTTGTCAGGCACGTGTTCATAGGGGAGATGGTGATGAGCGTCACACATAATCATCACCTTCATCACGTTCTTGGGTGCGAATGGATATCTTAGAAGCGAAATAAGATGAATTGAATAGAAAACAGTAGTACTTTGCATTAATCTTTGAGGAACAGCAGAGCTCCACACCTTAATCTATGGAGTGTAGAAACTCTACCGTGAAAATACATAAGTGAGAGGTCCAGGCATGGCCGAGATGGCCAGCCCCCAAAACGTGATCAAAGGATCATAAGGTAATCCAAAGATGCCTAATACAATAGTAAAAGGTCCTATTTATAATAAACTAGCTACTAGGGTTTACATGAGTAAGTAATTGATGCATAAATCCACTTCCGGGGCCCACTTGGTGTGTGCTTGGACTGGGCTTTGAGTGTTACACGTGTAGAGGTCCTCCTTGGAGTTGAACGCCAGCTTTAGTGCCAGTTTGGGCGTTCAACTCTGGTTTTGGCTCCTTTTCTGGCGCTGGACGCCAGATTTGGGTAGAAAGCTGGCGTTGAACGCCAGTTTACGTCGTCTATTCTTGGCCAAAGTATGGACTATTATATATTTTTGGAAAGCCCTAGATGTCTACTTTCCAACTCAATTGGAAGCGCGCCATTTCGAGTTCTGTAGCTCCAGAAAATCCATTTTGAGTGCAGGGAGGTCAGAATCCAACAGCATCAGCAGTCATTTTTCAACCTCTGAATCTGATTTCTGCTCAAGTCCCTCAATTTCAGTCAGAAAATACCTGAAATCACAGAAAAACACACAAACTCATAGTAAAGTCCAGAAATGTGAATTTAACATAAAAACTAATGAAAATATCCCTAAAAGTGACTAGATCCTACTAAAAACATACTAAAAACAATGTCAAAAAGCGTATAAATTATCCGCTCATCAGCCTCCTCCTAGTTTTAGGTGCTTGCGGTCTATTGTATTCA
Source organism: Arachis hypogaea (assembly GCF_003086295.3). Classification (NCBI taxonomy): domain Eukaryota; kingdom Viridiplantae; phylum Streptophyta; class Magnoliopsida; order Fabales; family Fabaceae; genus Arachis; species Arachis hypogaea. Next base: position 8,659,233 of record NC_092050.1, read on the forward strand.
GATTTTTCCCACAGTTCCTCGCCCGGTATTGGATTTAGGGAATGCATGTATGTAGCCCTATATGCCTCCATGGTCAACCAATGATGACAAAAATCTTCAGAATTTTTATATGAGGAATGCTAGGGGCCAGCAATTTTAGTGTTTTGTAACCATCAATTGGCCATCAATAATATTTTTAATGGTGTGAGATTACATCTAATGGTGGGGAATCACTCACTTTTGTTTTGATGGTTAAGTGCTGGCCAGAAAATACAAAAGTTGCTGGCCCCTAAACTTTTTCTTTTTATTTATCCTTAAAATTGCTGCACATGCATGGACACACGACATGCCTACAGATTCAAATTTTAATTAGTCATAATCTATAACTCTTAAATGCCATATGTTAAAAATATTAATTAAGATATCATGTTGGACCTGTTATCTGCCAGAATCTACAAGTGCAGATGCTTTTGCTTAAATCAACTGCCATGTTAGTAGGCCAACCGTGAATTTCAAACCTTTGGTAGCCATAATCTCCACACCATATAGATGTCCATTTTTGCGAGTCTTTCCTGATCTTCTGCAGTCGACTTTGTTGGATTGGGGGTAGCTTACTAATATGGTAAGACAATTTGACTTTATTTTTGGCAATTGACCTCATTGCAAACATCCGAACCTCCTCTAGTAGTGTTATAATTAGCTTCGCTTTGAACTCTTTGATTCTTGAGTTAAATACCTCACAGCCATTGTTACAAATGTTGTCCATTTTTTGTCCATGACTGAAAAATGCTCTTGTCCATGACTCTTTAGGCCACTTGTCCAAGTATGCCCATGCTTCTTCATTTCTCCTCTTTAGCCTAAGTATCTTCTGTTCAAACCCGTGGCGAATAGTTTTTCTAGCACAGTCCCACAACATTCCTCTCAACTTCAACTCCTTCCATTGTTTATTAAAATTCTTCCATAAACTCCATACGTAAAACCTGTGGTGAATCGTAGGCAACAATTCCTTGACGGCTGGTATCAACCCCTAAACCAAATAGTAAGAACAATTTAATTTTTGTGTCTTATATTGGCCCCTAAAATAATTTTAATGAACTCAAACTGACCCTTGAAGTAATTTTAATGAACTATTATTGAACCCATAAAATAAAAGATTGCATGTTCTATATATTCCAGGTCTATGATAGTGTGTGTAATTAGTAAAATGCTAACGGTAAAACTAAACATCCCAAATTGAAACAAGTTGAATTTGTACTCTTTAAGTACTCTATAGTACATAATTCTAATACTAAGTGCCAGTACTCATAACTCTCCACTACTTGCTAGCATGTTTATTTAAATATGTCGAAAACAAATGATTCAACTCTTCTAAATGATTCAACTCTAATTTATATATGTTTAAACGATAAATAAAAAATTTAAATAACATATATGCTTTCAAACAAGTATGTATAAGTATTTCCTAGAGGGAGAGCAAGCCCTTATGGTATGTTAATAAGTCACGTTTAATTTTGAATATAATAGTATATATTAATATCAAACTCTTAATTAAAACAAGTTAAAAATAATAGTGTAATTAAACCTCTTAAGTACTCTACAGTATATAATTAAAATAAATTAAATTTGTAAACAAGTTATATAAAGCTCAAGTTTAGATTACCTTTTGTATGTCTGATATAAAGTTCCATTTATCTTGTTCATAGTCACCAAGATCTTCAAGAAGCAATTCTAGAAACCACCTCCAGTTCTCCTTATTCTCGACATCTACAATCGCCCAAGCAATCGGATATATATGATTGTTGGCATCCTGTCCCACAGCTGAAAGTATTTGTCCCCCGAAATGCGTCTTTAAGAAAGCTCCATCTAAACCAATCAATGGCCGATATCCAGTCTTGAACCCCTTTTTGTAACCATCCAGACAAATATACATTCTTTGAAATATTGGGTCGCCTTCAATCTGTGGAATCACTCCAATTTTAACTGTTGACCCTGGATTGCTCTTAAGCAATGTCTCACTATAGTCTCTAAGTCTACCATACTCTGCGACTGCATCAACATACACTGCATTCCTTGCATCTGTTAAAGCTCTAGTCAAGGAGGATTTGTTCAAATTCAGGTCACATCTCCTCTTGAAATAAGCTGCTGCCTCACAATGCTTCAAGTTAGGGTATTTCCTTAACTTCTTGACTAAGTTCTGAGCAAGCTACTTCCTATTTGCTGTCCTGTTTTTGTTCATTCTAGGACATACATGCTTATTATTGAACGTCTTTAACTGCCAGCATGTCTCCTCATGGTCCTTAGATGCATATGCAACCATGGACATTTAACTTCTTCATTCTTCCACTTGCAAACTGCCCTCACCCTGTAGCTTTCATTTCTTCTGAATTTTATTTGCCTCCCCTCTTGATTGGTAAAGTCCCTCACAGCTTCCATAAATTCTTGTTTAGTGTTAAATTTCATTCCAACTTGGAGCATCAGCTGTCCAAACCGAGCACCTTGTGAGAATATTAGAAACATGTCATCACTTTCTTCATCACTAAGTTCATCTTCAGTATCTGGGGGGTTTTTAACTCTTCTGATTGCCAAGAGTCTTTTCCATCAGAGTCATCATGCATTGGATCATAAGCATCATAATGTGAACCATGATTCTTCCCTAACACTTGTAACCAGTCCACCTACTCATCAGAATTCTCTACTACAATTCCATCATCTTCCACTAACACTTTTTCTTTCCCCTTTTTCCAGGAAGACCCTGGTGCATGCTTGAACTTCAAATCCCTTTTTCTTGCTTCAGAAATTTCACCATCAATATTAGAGTCACTTGAGCTTTCAAATGAGTCAGGCCTATATAGGCTATCTTCTACAGAATCATATGAGTCATTACTACTGCTGGTTCGGTCTCCACCATCCTGACTTTTCACTATTTTACTTGTTGATCTAGCAGATGATCTGGTAATAGGTTTGGTCTTGGCAGAATTTACTGAGGTGGATTTGGGTTAAGGCTTGTTTGTAGGCTTAGTGATTGTGACTTTAGATGATAAGGGTTTGTTCTTGGTTTTGGGTTTGCTTGCAGATTTAGATGATGTGTGGTTGGTCTTGGCAATGTTGGATGTTGTGAGTTTGGGTTTAGGTTTGGGTTTGGGTTTGGCCTTGGGTTTGGGTTTGATGTTGTTGGTGGTGGTGGATTTGGTTGAGGTGGGCTTGGGTTTAGATAAGTTGTGCTTGGCTAGTGGATTAGGTTGGGCCTGAGTTGGTGATTTGGGTTGGGCCTGGGTTGGTGACTCGGGTTGGGCCTGGGCTAGTGGATCTTCTTGGTCCCGGACTAGTACTTTAGGTTGGGTCTGGACTGCTGGTTCTTCATTGGACTTTGTAGTTGAGACATTATTTGAGCTTCCTGTTAGATTTGGTATGGTGATAGGTGCATCTTTGTCTTCTTCAGGAGCAATGAGAGTAAACTCTATTAACTCAGGTACTTCATTATCATGAGGTTGGAAAACTCCATGCTCAAAATATAAGTGGACTCTTCCTTGGTTCATTCTTGCAAGATAGCACATCTCTAACAATTGCTTGTCATGTGAAAGTGCTCTCAGTCCATTCTTTAAAGGTCTCCCAGGAATAAGCCACCAACATTCAACAATGTCAGCATAACCGAGCTCTTTATAGTAATCCTTCAGTAAAAATACATCCAATCTATCTTCATTTAGTCCAGTTAATTCATCCGTATTGTCTGTTTCGTAAAATACACTGCTATCATTTTTTGTAACAAAGCTGCCTTCGTGATGATAGATAATGGTTATCAAATCACCCATCTACAAATATAATTCAAACAATTAACAAATTAACTTCAACATCCAAGACCTTTCATATCATGCATTAGATGATTCTATATTAACATGTTAATCAATATTTTTTCAGAACAGAAAATATAAAAATTCATATATAAAATTTATCCGTGTAACAACAGCTACACAATTTTTTGTTATCCATAATTAACAGCTCTGCATTATCACATTGACAAGCATAATCTATTTACTCATTCATGAATTTCTCATTTTATATTTTCAGAAAAAAAGCTCAGCTATTGAAATCATCTATAGACAGAAACTGGTACATAAAGAAGTGGTAGACTTCATTAATTTAGATGTGCTTTCTTCTCTGTAACACAGTTAACGTTAATCATAATTAGTCTTTTTCTAAAAAAAATCCTAACAGAAGAGGATCAATAACTAAAACTATCTTCTTTCACAATGGACCCAATCCATTTGAGCATCAAATAGAGCACAAATTAATGGCCTGTAAACCCCAACCAAGAGAACACACAAAACAAAACATTGAACCCAAACATAGAATGCTTGCGTTACTAACCTTTTTTGGAGAAACAGTGGTGCGCAGCTTCTTCTTCCTCGTGCTAGCAAACGAGAACGCGTGCGACAAGTTTTGCCGGCGCCCTACACTAGCAGCGACATTAATCTTCCACAGTATGGTGCATGCGAGAGAATGAAGAAGAAGAAGAGTTTTCCTGTTTTGAGTGGTTTGATCATTGGTGTTATTGAATTTTAACCTCAGAATGGAAAACGCTGTCGTTTGAAGAGAGATTACGCGCTAAGGAGAAAACGACGTCGTTTAATAAGATCACATGTCAAGCCCACGTGTCACTTAACGTTCCAGGTAAGCGTGCCATTAATGGAGATTAACAGAAGGGCTAACGTGAGTTACTTATTCAAATTTGGGGAGTTCAAATTGAGTCAATTGAAATTTTGGGGGTCAAATTGAATCTGTCTCCAAATTTCAAGGGCCATTTTGAGTATTAACTCGAATTTCACCATGTCAAATAATGGTTAGATTCTTGAAAATTTGGATATTTTCACATGTCAGCTTATAAGAAGGTATTAAGGTAATGTAATGTTAACGGCCCGGTTTTTACCCGGTATAATCGTGGCCCAAAAGTGTATATGTTTCATCAGGTCTAGGACCGGATTCGGGTCTAATAAATAGGCTCGGTATATATTTTGGATCGAATTTAGATCACATCAAACTCAATTTCACATGGCCCATGCACACTCCTAATGACAAGATGCAATTGTCATGCAATTGTCTGGCACAAGTAAAAATAAAGAAGTAGATCTATTGAGACATAAAATTTTACAATGAAAATGATAGTGGTTATAAAAAAAAATAAAAAAAAAGAAAAAATTAAAAAAATATTTATAAAATTATCAACAAAAATTTAACAATTAATTTTTTTTCTTTAAACAAATTTTTTTTTATATGAATGTAACTTTAATTTTAATTTTTTATGATCACTTTTATGAGAAATAATTGTTTACTCACAAAAATTAAGTGGATAATGAAATATGGAAAGGAAAAAGCTGAGAGGGGGGATTGTGTCAGTTATACCTGCTTGCGAATCCATGCATGTACATTCTTTTTCAAATTCCAAGAAAATCGAGGCTTAAAAAAGGAAAAATAAAAAGAACAAAAAAACAGAGCATGGTATCTCTGTCAAAAGGTTTTGAGATTGAAATTACACTGAAAAGAAGAGACCTTTGAGCTTACTCCCTCGCATTGGCATAGCCCCCTTTTTCAGTGTATTTTCTCTCCTTCCACACACCCCGTGCCAAAGCGATACGATTTTCAAACGATTTTGGTAGCAAACGACGAGAGCTACATTTGCTGTCATATACGCACTCACAGCTAGTAATTTATATGGACGGTTATGATTTCATGATTTTGCTGTCTCCCACCTCTCACCACTTACCACCCGCATGTTCTGTCTGATTGGAGTGAGCCTCACTTTTCTATCAAATACTTTACAAATACATACAGCACTATGTATAATTGTATATCATCATACACACGTGCACTCCTCAATCAAATTTCATACGATTATAATACAAATCTGAAAGAGGGATTAACGGATAAACTAAACAGGGAAATAGATACGAATTTGAAAGAGAGACACTTCACTGTCACAGCAATATTTTAGCCGCGGATTATTCATTATGAAATTATCATATTTAATTATTTATTATTTATGTATACTAAATCATAAGCTGGTCATCAACATGTAATTTTGATCCCTGTTTAGAACATCTATTTTGTGCACATTCTTTCATACTACAACGCGGTTCCCCAATCGTCAAATAGTAATTTCCCCCATTTTTTTAAAGGTAAAAAAAAAAAAAAAGAGTAAAATTTGTTTGAAGAAAAAAAAAAAAAAAGAAAATGTTAATCAGAGTTTGGAGTATCATGAGTGGGAAACTGACTGTGCAAGTTTCCCGATTCTCTCAACGAGCTGCGGAGAAAGCTTCTTAGGCAGTTTCCGCTCCTTCTCCGGTCGGAAATCAAATCCCAAAGCTTCGGAAACCTCTTCGGAGCTCCACCCTGCTTTCCGGAGCGAGTCCGAGAACCGATCCGCTTTCAAGAGCAGAGCATCGAATAGCGCTTGGTTATCCAAAACCACCATCTCCCCTTCGAAGAAACCCGACGCCGAAACCTGCACCATTTCTGATACATCTGATTCGCTCCACCCACCCGCCTTCAAAACCGACCCGATTTGCCCTATGTACTCGTCCACCCAACCCGGTACTTTTGACCTTCCAGGCATCTCGAAGAATCTCTCCGGCGAAGACGAAGCTGACGACGATGAGTTCCTCCTCCGGCGATCCGTCGCAGCCTCCGTCCAGAACTCCACCCACCGTGGCGTCCTCCCGCCGGCGTCCAGGCTCCGCCGCGAGAAAACCGTGGAAGAGCCTGCGGATTTCTCGCTGACGGATCTCTGCTTCTTCAACACCTGAGGATCCGATTCGGAGCTCCGAAACAAGCTCTCTCGCTCGAAGAAATCCGAGAGATCCAAGCCGCAGCAGAAGATCCGATTCTCGTCCACGTAGAAGATAGGGTTCCCCGCGAGGGAAGGGTTGCAGGGAATGTAGCAATGGTTAAATATCGGAATCAGAAGCGGCGCCCTCTTCAGCGCGTTCCTCGCCACGCGGAGAGCCTTCTCCGGTTCCGTTGGCCTTGGGCCCCAAGACTTGGACCAGAGAGCGTTCCTCGCGATCTGGAACGAAATTGCCGCGATAGGGAGGTCGAGAGAGGCACGAAGGTGGAGGCGAGCACCAGCGGAGCGCCAATCGGGGAAGCCAGGGCCCACGGGAAGCCCGGCGGCGAGTACGGCACGGAGGTCCGGCGGGAAAGCGAAACCGAACTCTGCCTCGGCGCGTGCGAACTCAGCGTCGGAGAGACCCGATTGGACCTGAATGCCCGAGTTGCGGAGATGGTTTATGACTTTATCGACGAGCGAGGAAAATGAAAGGAGGCCGTTTCTTACAGGGAGCGAGGACGGTGCGGAAGTGGTTGGAACGGATGCGGCCCGGGCCGATAGGCGACGCAAGCCCGCTATGTGGGCCGGGTTTAGACCGGTCATCCTCCGGTCCACGTCCACCATTATGGTGTGTTTGGTGAAGTGGGTATGTATGTTTTTTGTGGGTTTTGGGGTCGCGATTCCGTTATGTAGTTTGTTTTGGGTATTTCATGAAAGAAAAAGAGAAGAGAGAAACAAGTGAAGTGAATGTGATTGAAAAGAGCGTTACAGTTGGAGTTGGAGAAGAAGGCAGTGGGATGCTTTTTTCAAGCCCAGAGTAGAGGACTTTGGCATGTTTGAGAAAGCTCCCTAATTTATAGCACCAAAATACTGGACCCCACTTCCGATTCATTTTTTTTTTTTTCTAATTTTTTTGTATGACTTGAAAGCGATGGATTGAATTTTCTTTCTATTTTAGCTTATCGAGTTAAATTATTTGAGCTGAACATTTATGGTGAAAATAACTTATAAGCCAGTTTGCACTATAGCGGGTAAATTGTAATGCATGATATTATGGCATGATAGCTGTTGAGCAACGGGCCAACGGCTATTGTGGGTGTCTTTTTGTTGGGAGGTTGTCCCTTTATTAACGGGAGTGACATATTTTGCCATAAAAAAGCTTCCATGCGGACCGCTTAATCTCATAATCAATAATATTTTATTGCCTACACATTGGATACGTATTAATTAACCTAAGATATTTACTGTTAGCTTATTTGTGCAGCTTAGTATATACACTATACATGACCAATCAAGTGGCCCACCGGTAATCATGATTTTGCTTGGCGGGGAATCTAAAAGCTAAGCACACAATCATAATACCACATTCTTCTTATACTCCAACCTTAATCTAATCTACCAGTCTACCCCCTTTTTCTTTTCAATTTTTCCACCTTTCCGCCATATAGTGTCAAGAAGAACTAACGAGAAGGTGTCTCTCAACAAGAAGGCATGGTTAATTTTGCAATTAATTGGCGTCCCATCCCAAGTACCAATATCAATGTTAACACATGATGGAATTACTAGCTACATTGGTAACTCCCATGCTGCTACCACTAATGTAGTCCAAATAGTGCTATGGGCCAATATAACATATTCGCTTATTGCCTCTTCAAAAGAAAAAGAAGTAAGATCTCAAGCTAGCTAGTAATTTAAAAAGCATGGGTGACAAGTTACCATCAGCCACCCTCCTTATTAATGTGATGATGGTTCGCCCTTACTACAAGTAACAAGAGTTTTCACTTGGAGGTTAGGAGTAGCAGTAACCTCAATCATAACTATCGCAAACTCACACACTCTACCATCGCTGCACTCACGTGTCCTACTTTTATCTCCAAAGTCTCCACCAAACTAATAAATGATCACAATTTGGTAATAAAAAAACAACACTTTGCCAATCTATACTCTGTCTTACCAACATTATTGAAATTACTTATTAATTATAGTATATAGATTTAGCTATTGATACTTGTTAAGTTTAAAGTTGAAATTTATATGTATATATGAGGGGGCGTGGTGTGAAGTGTGAATCATGTGTTATTAGTCTTTGAGATATTTTTTCTTTCTTGTCGAGATTTTGATCCACATTATTTTTAATACAGAACAAACCTGTAAGATAAGATGACAAAGAAAACAGCAAGCAAACGATGTTACAAAAACTATGAAAAGTTTGTTATGCACAGTGGACTAAACATTATCAAACATGCGAAAAATTGACATTATTCAATAAAAGAGTTGAAGGAATCCAAGAAATATATAAATATAGAGGGATTATTTTTACACCGCGTATATGTGAAAACTGAAAAGTAAGATAAGCCGGCACTTGATATTTATTTTTGTTAACATTGGATTCATGCACATGGTGGCATCCTACATTATTCACTACATGATTATGATTACTGCATTGCCGCCCCCCATTACTACCGTTGATTTTGACATTTGCACTCACTGGTCAAACTAGGACACGTGTTCACATATTAAGACTCGGATGATTCAAGGTTTTGTTTTCTTTAATTTGTACCTACAAAGATAGATACATGAGAGGAAGGGTAGGTTAATATATCAAAGCCCTATTCACATGCTGCATGCATGATCATGTTCAATTTCCTCATGTTTTGCCATTGATCCTTATAATTAATTTTTTATTATAAAACATATTTGTGGGTGAACATAAACTCGCGTCAAATAACATGTCAAATTGCACACTAACGGTCACCTTCTGACCAGAACCACGTGACCAAACAGTATAATTTGTTCCTACATTATTCTATGATTTCTACATATATAAATTTCCCTTACACAGTATGTATTATTGTGACATTATGTGTTTGAACATGATTTTAAATTTTTTATTAATACTTTCTCTTGATAACTGTGCGCATAGTGTTAGAGGACGGTTATTTTAAACTTGGGGTTTTACCTTCTACTTTTCTATTCCAGTTATATTTCATTTCATATTCGGCATTATAAGTTATAACAATGTACTTCTTTTAAAAAATAATTATTTTTAGCATTTGAATTGTCCTGTTTCGCTGTTTTTAAGATGCAGCTAGCTTAAATTGCAACTAACCTTATTGATAATAATCTGGATACCGTACTAACACTACATCTAATGAGCCTTTAAAAAACATTGACTCAAAGTGCGAGAATTAGGCAAGGATTAAAAAAAGAACAGCTGTCATATGAAATTGGTCTATTAAAACTTGGACTTTTTTTCGTGAAACAAATTAATTAAATTAATAGTGGATTTTATGGTTTTGTATCATCATTTAGAATTGGGTCAACGGGCCTTTGTGTTAGTAAATGATGATTACTGTGTCAAATACACAAATCCTTTTTTTTTTTTCGAATGCAATTAGTGTAATAACCCAAAATAATCTCCACATTCAGAGTGTAGAAAATGAATTTGACTTAATTAAGTAAACAAAACCACTTGAAACGATCTTAATTTTAAGTTGCAGCAACAATTAGGAGATTTTAAAAAATTATACATTTAAGTTATAGCTCGTTAACAAATTAACCGTCTTAGTTTGGAAGCAACTTGAATGCCACTCATCCAATTTGAAGAATCTTGACTTTGCTGGACTTTTGGGTGTTTAACATGGCCCATTTCCCATTTCTCCCACTTGCTTTCTCAACAAATTAAAACCCTCATCCTTTCACAAGTTTTGTTTTCTCATTATGCTTTTCTTCATACCAAGACTTTAATTTATATATAATAATAATAAGAAGAAGAAGAAGAAGAATTAAGTAGTAACCTAAATATTGAATTAACAAGTGGGGTGGTTGTTCTTGACCAACAAGTTCGCTGCTTTTTCATTTTAAACATAGTACTTTACCGTAGCTACAAAGGTTCGGATTAGATGGGAGTATTATGATTCTATAACCTTATCGTAAGCTACAAAAGAAGAAATAATGTTATATATATATATATATATATATAGAATAAAAGGTCAACAATAATGTTACGGTTATTTAATGTGTATACAAATGAGAAACCGTTTGGGGATTCTCCATAACTTGTTGTGTGGACTTATTAGTAGCCAATATATATAATGTGGGGATCCAAGTGGAACAACACAATCAACTAAATGTTAATCATGTTTACAAAATGGAGGTTGTGGGCTAGATAGCTTGTCTTTCTCAAATTATACATAATTTCGTTACAAAAGAAAATTGAAAATTTTATATATTGTTAATTAACTACTGATTTTTCAACAAACAAATCCTCCAGACCATTTTCAGTGTAACATTCCAAGATATATATGTTCCAACTTCCAGTGGCTCTTTCAAATATATAAATATAGGGTATAGGGTACGTGATACTTGATTGATTAACCGTGACATGTAACCACATTGGACATTGCTGGGTCGGGAGAATAAGGGACATTATTGATTAAAGACAATTAATTGTTACTATTTCTGAGTGTGATTTGGTTTGCAATTAAGCAGCAACGGAGAGACAAGACCCTTGTATGTGGTCGATTGAAGGGGTGCATGGTTCTTCATGTTCATGCGCTACTTCTGAATTGTACATATATAGGCCATATCCTCTGAAACCTGTATGTTTTTTCATTTGCTGAGTGTTCTACGTCTCAATCACGCACATTCACAATGAGGCTAGGCTAATTCACACGAATCAGGGCAAGAATAATATTGTCACATATATACTGTCGTATGATTTGATTAAGGAAGAAATGACATATGATTAACATTAGAATCATTTTGACCAAGTCAAAAAAAAAATATATTCTATTATAAATAGTTTATGATTATACTTTGGTGAAAAAAGTCGACTTCACGTGAAGTTGATATCTGAAAGTCGTTAGATGAAAATCTAGTCAAATCAGTCAAATCCTCTAACGGCTCTTAGGTATCAATTTCATGTGAAGTCGACTGCACCTGAGTTTCCACGAGATCTTTTGGTAAACTTCAGAATTTTTTTTTTTGAGTTTTACTAGAATAAGGGAACAAATGTAAAATAGTAAAATGGATAAGGCAATCTCTGTTTTTCTTTTTTTTTTCTTTTTTTTTATCAGATAGTCTTTTATTTAAAAAATAAAGTCAAAATCAGGACGGGAGTTTTTTCCATATTCCTTAATTCTTTTATTATTTTTTTCGTTAAGCAAATCCCTAGAGCATCTTGCCACTCATTGATTTTTTATTTTTTTTTTTACTTTTCAAAAAAGATAGACGATCTGAGTTTGTGAAAAAAAATTAAGAAACAAAAATTGTTTGTGTTTATCAAAAAAAAAGTTGACAAAATAAAATTGTTAGGGATGATTTTTACATTGAACCATATATCTGTGAAATACTAAAATACATTATTTTCTCTATATGAATTTTTCTATTTTTTTTTTTTTTAAATGATACAAAATTACCAAAAGTAGGAGGAAAAAAATGACAGCATGATGACATGATTTAAAATAAAGAATTAAAATTTTGAGAGGTCCGAAATCTCTCTTTATAAACACCCCAAAAAGACCAAATAAATAAAAGGGGAAAGCACAGACCGTTCTAATTGGCATTGTTTACATACTTATGTGATTATATTTATTAGGACATGCATGTGATAGCAGGCGAGATATAATGCATGCCTAGGAAAATAAATTATATGTAGGGTAACGAGCTTTACCTACTAATAATAAGTATCACTATTGTTAATAATGTATATATATCATTATATATTAATTGGTACGTAAGAAATAGATTAATTAAGCTGTCCAAGAAAAGATATGTCACGCCATGTGCTATACTTTATTATATATCTATATATAACTTTGTGGCTAGCTAGCTTATTTTAATTAAGTGGGTCAAGCTAACGAAAAGTCTGCAAAACGAAACACAATTTCAAAGTATTTCAGCTATTAGTGAACTGTGATTAGTTGCTTACCTACAACCCAAAAAGAGGCCTAATCATTTCAACCGCAAGAAAGGAAAAGGAGGGAAAAAAATAATAATAGCTGGCATTATTTTATGCTATGATTAAGCACATTCTTAGACATCGTATAAAAGAATATAAAGAGATAAATATATATGTACATTAATTTTAACCTAAGTGACATATCTCCAACTACTTGCATTAGGAATTAGGACATTCCATATCTAGTTTCCTTAGCTACACACTAGCTAGCTAGGACAAGGGAAAAGGAAATACAAATAAATGGACGAAAATATTTGATAACAAAAGAAAATTAGTCGAAAACAGAAATAATTTATTTTATTTAGCATTCATTAATTGTTGTGACAATTAATAAATGTTAAATAAGGTAAATTTTGACTATTTTTTTTTTCTTTCTAGCATTACCCTAAATGAAAATATTAAAATGACATAAAATTTTCAATTCAGCAGTGCTAGTATGAAATGATTTATAAATAACATAATTATTTATAAATGGCAAATTAGCAATTTGCCAATTCATTCCTACTATTTATCATTTCCATTCTTAACATAAATAAATCTTATAGAACCTCACATCAATTAGTATCCAATTAATTAATATGATATTAAAAAAAAAGGATCTCCTAGACCTAGTCCAACAAAAACGTTAAAAGCTAGCATGAGAGATATAGACATAGGGACTTAGATTATTGTCGCCTAATGCGTACCAATTACTACCCAATTGTTAATTCTTCTTCCCTAGAGCTAGATAGCTAAATGTGATGTCAAATCACAGGTTACTAGATTACATATTTGAGTGTTAAACAAGAATATTAGTTAGGGTCCCCTCGTGTGACTGTAAAGATATTGTTATATATTCCAAATATGAATGCTTTTATGGGATTAAGGGTATCAACTATCAAGTAAAGCTAAGAATAACGAAGACGGATGGCGATGAGTGATGAATGAGTCACTTTCACAAGTGAAGATCAGAAGAAGAACGCGTGCGGTGCGAAAAAGATGGAATAAAGTGAAGTTTTAGAAGTGAGGTTTGATGGCATAGCTTTATTTACCATTCGGATACTAGAAAAATCCCGTGTTGTTCAAGAAATGCAAAAGACAAAAAGATAACAAGAGTGTCACGAAAAGAAGCCATGTACCTTATTGCCAATTTGCAAACCCAATTATGTGTTTCACGCTCACACCTATCTTTCGGTAATCCATTTAGTATTTTCCATATTATTTATAGAGATATCTTAGATAAGAATAAGAGGAACAAATATATATATGAATATCCTATGAAGTACATACATTTTGCTGAGTTGCCGTGTCTACGTGTCGAACACATTTTAGATACGACACTCACCGACACTTGTCCGCACGCGTATCTGCTGTGTCTAAACCGTGTCTCAACATAAAATAAAAAATTTTTCTCCGAACACATTTGAACACACCTAAATACCATCACGTGTCAGCGTATCCGGTCTTATTCTTAATATATATTCTTAAAATAAATTTAGATATAGTATATATTATTATTTATTAAAACAAAAAATATTTTAAAGACTTGATATAATTAAAATAAGACATTAAAAATAATTAAAAAAATTAATTTATATTTTAATATCAATAAAATATTAAAATATCATTACGGTTTATCTAAAAAATACTTTATATTTTATATGTATGCGTGTCTCTGTATCATGTAAAATTTTAAAATTTGTGTGTCGGCGTATGTGTCATGTCCTGTATCTATGTTAGTGTCCGTACATCATAGTAAATATCTTACTAGTACTCCGTTATATACGCCATGACAACGTGTCTTGTTCTTTTTATGCTCGAAATAATGAGACTATAGTGTAACGACTTTTTATAATTTTTTTATAAGAATGTAAAAATTGGTCGTGTGTTTTTTGTGTGCGGTGGTTTTTGACTTTGGAATGCTTTTTGTGAGGTTGGATGTCATAATTTTTATTGGCTTATCTTATTTGTTTTATTGAGCTTGGAATTTTACTCGTTTTTGCATGATAATTAGTAACAATCATCTTTATTATCAGAAGATATGTAAGGTGCGAAAGAGTCTTATATATCCTTGTTAAAGTATATAATTTTATCTAATTTGTAGCTACCAAAAGAAAAATTATAATGATAGGGTTGAGTGCTTCCTTACATAATCACATAACATGAAAGGTATAGTCAAAATCAAATTAATTTGTAGAGAGAAAAATAAAGATCGAGAATTAAACTGAATTGATTAGGCCATGGTATATAGGGAAAGGACACCTCAACTAATGAGAACTATCGGCTCTTATCCCTGAAGGTGGACCCTCACAGATAAAGCACCCACTTATTTCCTCTGCAATTGGTTTTCTTCTCAGTATCATAACATCAATTACTATATAGATAAGATAAGAAAATAGTTTTTAGTTTGATTGAGATTGTTCAATATTCCAAGCAAACTGCATATACTCCTTAATAAGAAATTTGAAGCATAGCAGTGAGCAGTGGAATCTAAACTGAAATCACAGATATTGATATTGATATTGTTAGGGATAAGTACTAACTTGCCTTGTTTTGAGGGCATCGGTGGCACAGATCAAGAATAAAAAAGCCGCCTCAGAGAAATCTCATGAATTTTGGTTCCTTTTAAGTGGTAGTTTTGTTTGTTTATTACTTTTGAGAATAACTTTGATTAGAAAACATAATAGTAATGTGTAGTAACAGAGCAGAGCAACACATGGAGGCAAATCTTGGTAGCATTTATTAAGGTAATGGTAATAATGTGTTTGCATTATTGATGTGTGGGCGGCGAGGGTCAACCGTCAACCCACCCACAAAATACGAGTCTTCACGTTATCATCATACTCTATCACTTGATAATAATTCACATCACTCACTGTCTCACTCTGCCCACCTCCATCTATTTTCAAAACTTTACTTTTATTTTTTAAAGTTAGAACTTCGAAGCTTATATTATAGCATAGGCTCTGCTCCAAAACAACTTCAAATCCGTGACTTATTGAGATTTATGATAATATTTTTCTTCTTAACTATAAGTCGTTTAATAGTCAAACTGGTCCCTTTGGAAAGATTTAGGTTGTTCAATTTTGCATACTCCACTTATAAGATAGTAATACTCCATTATATGTAGGACTGGCCAAAAATCCGTTGTTTTAAAAATAAAAAGGGCCTTAAGACAATAGTGAAATACATTTTCATTATTATTTTGCTGCTTGAAAAGTGATAACCGGAAAGGCATAAAAATTCTAAACTGCAATATCAATATCAACTTATCAAGCATTCCCATATTCACGTCCACATAATTGACAGATTTCTATATATAGTGTGACCGATGACAAGGCCCAAAGAGGCGCATGAATGACCCATGTGGTTTGCATGAATGGTTGCCAAGATCAGCGTTCATGGCTTACCACTTACCAGGATAATATTTTGATTAGCTCATGACTTGCCATTAAATCGTTGCACTTCTACTAATTGAAAAACCATAGTCGAACATATTTCGTTTGATGCCAATGAGCTTTTAGCTCACATGGCATATTTTCCACTCCCCACCTCAAAGGTCTAGGATTCAAACTTTAAGGATTGCAATTTAGGAAAAAATATGGTAAAAATATAAGGAGTGTGTGGGTATTTTGTGTACCTAAGATTGGAGATTGTCCAATCCATTGAGGTACCTAGGATTGGAGATTGTCCAAAAAAAAAGAACATATTTCGTTTGATAAAACTAAGTTCTAAATTTTAATTTTTAAGAACGGAGATTCTCGCCGATGATAAATTTGTGCCTATACGACTAAGGAAATAAACGTACAAGTTCTCAATTGTTGAATATACATTAACAAACTGGTTAACTGTCAGATTTAGAAATATTGCCTAACAATAACAGCACAACTCAACTAACCACATCGGTAGAACACTTGGGAGCAGGAAAATCATATACAAATAAATCGCACACAAATCTTCCTCCGACTTTCTACATGCACACAGCATTCATCCATCAGTGCCTCGATCGGTTTCTCATTCTGAAATGTCAACTCTGTATCAGTCTTTCATGATTGAGATGATGCCAGTATGCAGCAGCATAAATTTCAAGGCAAGGGCAAGTGAAAATAAAAGCAGTACCTGGGTGAGCGGGAATACGAAGGAGAGCGAGAGCGGGAACGGGACCGCGAACGTGATATGGTGCGAGAATGGGACCGAGACCTGGAGCGAGAACCGGAATAATATCTCCTAGAACCCCTGCTGCTCCTACTACGACTTCTACTATGCCTGTATCTTCTGCAGTTATTCGCATAGTAGTGTTTAACCAAAGGGTTGAAAATAGCAGACTTTATTTGCTGAAATAACAATGATTTTATTAACTAGAGCCTATTCAAATGGTCATTAATCCCAAAAGTTATCGTTAATTATCTTATGCTAATGTTACACCAATTACAAAAGCCTTTGACTATAAAAGACTAATGTTCCTCAAGGAATTTCAACTAGACCAAACTTGGGTCATACTGATCAAAGTTTAATGCAAAACCACAGTAGTAAATCAAAGTTTACTGTTTAACCTGTGATTCCATTAAGTACACATACGCATTACATGTACAAAGACTACCTTGGAGGAGAGCGGCTATAACTTCTGCTGCGGCTACGCCGCCTATAGCGATTCAAACGGCTTGTTTCAGCAAGCTTTTCCTGCCTCTGCCGCTCCTGCTCCCTTTTCTTAGCTAGTTCTGCAGCTGTATCCTTTTTAACTGCACATACAAACACACATTAGGAACTGCTTCAGATTTACACAAATCGAATGCTTACTCATTTTTCTGAGAATTATTAGAGAATGCAAATGAATAAGAATACACCATATCACAGATGATGAAGATTTCTTCATTTGTACAAATAAAGCAAATCACTCAAACCACCATACTTTGTTTGTTCAGTTGTCTGTTCATGATCCTTTTAAGCCTTTCTTGTGGAGTTTCTTTCTTCTCCCCTTGTTGTTTTAAAGACCCTCCAGAACCACTTGCCTTCAATTTTGCTAGCGCTGAAGATGTGCTGTGGAGAAGAGAATAACAATAACAAAATGAACAGAGATCCACATAACTCATTTAAAAGAAAAGAGGAGGCGTCAACGGTGAAGAAACAAAAGTATAATTAGAAAAAACTTTCTGCAGTATCCTTAGCCAGCAGGTCAAGAACCATAACAGAGCATATCATATATCTCCCTTCACACATATATTTATTTATTTGTGTGTGTGTGTTGTTTTTTGTGGTTGGGGGAGGGGGGGGATACACATTGCAGGGGATGCCATACCTTACAGATGGCTTTGAGACTTTAGCACCCTTATCCTTTTCAATAGATACACCAGAAGCAGGATCAACATGCAAAGCCTCCAGTATGAAACCAGAAGATGACCTGCAAGACAGTTCAGGTATCAGATAAAACAACTGCAATATTTTCAGGCAACTGACAAGTAGTTATGCAAAATTCATTTTAGGGAACAATGAGCTTCATATAGGAAGCCTCCGCCCTCCTCCTCTTGGCAGTTACCCCGACAATCCTAGCCCTGATCTATTCTAAACCATAAAAAATTGCCTCAGGCAATAATACGGTGATATGCTGCAGCAGACAAAAGACTGTCCAATCTATCTTGGCAAGAATTAAAGGTCCAGTGCTCCGACCGGTTTAACGAATCAACTTGAGATGGAGGAGATCGTGGTGGAGAAAATCCTTCCCGCCTGGGTTCATTTGCTTCTCCAGAGCCCCCAAATTCAGTAATGTATTCTATTTTAGGTGTTCGCGGTTTGCTTCGGTGGATATCATCAGCATGACCGCTACGGGAGTAGCGCCTTGAGTACGATGGAGAGTAGGACCGTGATCTAGACCTTGACCTTTAAAAGGACAAAAGACAACATCACTCCAGTAAGATTTGCCTGATGAGTACTAGTGAGATAGAAAACGAACGTAAATTATATCACTCAAACAGATGTATGAAAACAGAGACATACCTCCTAGATCGAGAATAAGCTTCATACGTGGGACTTTGTCTAGATTCCCTGCATGTAAATATTGAATGCAACACTAAGACAGGTATACAGGAGCAATCTGTTGAGCAGGAGTTCATATTCTCTTTGCTCATTCTGAAAAACACAAATATCAATATTTTATACCGGTATGGGTCGTGATGCTGCACACGCGTTCCAGATATCCGCATTGCTTCTCTTTCTCTCTCCCTTTCAATCTGAGAAGCTTTCCTCCTTTCCTTACGACTCAGCTTCCTCTACAAAATTCATAATATATACAACAATATCAAAATATTCATCTTGAAACATACACAACCAAATAATATTTATAATCACATGCAGATTTTTACTTACAATTGCAGGGTCACCTTTGATCACCTCTTTTTGCCTTTTTTCTTCCTCCTTAGCTTTCTTATCCATGTAAACAAGCCAACCATACCTTTTAACCCCATATTCTTTAGCTATTACTTCCATTCCTTCATCATTGCTATCATCACTGTTAAAATCCTCATCATCCTCATCATCTTCATCCTCCTCATTATCATCCTCATCATCTGAAATCTGGGATTCATCCTTTCCATTCCCTTCATAAGAAAATCCCACCTGAGAGTACGATCCCTTGTTTGCAGCAGGTTGTGACGTGTTAGCTCTACAAGTTTGCATGAATATAAATAAAGAAGATCAACTGTGATGAAATACAACAATAACAGAACAATGTTGCAGATAAATGCTGTTAGTAACCACAAAGAATTAGCTTTACATGTTTGGAAACAATTTCTATGGATAAATGCCTAAAGCTTCTGTTTGATGAGCATCAAAACAAGGAAAGAACAAATTATATAGAACAAAAGGAATCTCTTTTGACCTGTCTGATGCAAATGGAGCAGCAGCCTTGGCCTCCATCTCTTGATTTACATGTTGCAGAGCCTCCTCATCAGTATCTATCAAAATTAAAACCTAGTTTGTAAATTCAACTACAAAATTGATCCCTATAAGTCAAATCAGCTTCACATATGAAAAAAGAAACCTTTTATCTTTTATTTCTTTATCATGAATAAAGAATGTTGAAGGAATAGAAAAGTTACAGAAAACGACAACAAAAAATGTACTATTAAAGGTCATTAGAAGCAAACACATCATCGAGAAATAAAAAAGTACCGACATCCTCTACGCCGATGCTTTATTAAATCCCGATAACGCTCAAAATTAACAAACTCTTCTAATTCTTCTTCTTCTTCAGACTTTTCCTGGATACGCCTATGTCCAGTATCACGGATGAAATCAAGGAGAGCACGTCCATCGAATCTGTGAAGACAAGCGACTGCCGTCAATCCCACGTTGTAAATATACAGAAATGCACTTACAATCAAAGCTCCGAAACCATCAAGGTGGGTAGAGAAATTGTTCACCTGTCAATCAAAACATCCTGTTTCCCATTCCAAGGTATCCTGAGACAAAATTAAATAATCAATCAGCGCACAACAGTAAATGTTCTACAAAAAATAAACTCAGTAAATATAAACAGACAATCATGAGGAGGGTTTGTGTTTGCATTTAATTAGGAAGAACAATGTGTTTATACTGACAACATTATATCTTAAATAGTTGTATACCATTTGGAGAAGATTCTGAAAAATGCAGAATTGGAAATAATAAAATTATTCGATATGCAAGCAGAGTTTTGTTCTGATAAAATAAATGTGGCCCAATGGAGAATGATCCCACCTAGTAAGGTAGACATGTAAATTACAACATTCAAATCAATGAACACCATAAATTCTGCCGTGATCTTAAATGGCTCAAGCTCCAGCTTTCATATTACAATTTACAAAACCCAAATACAGCTAATAGGGATGAACAACATAACAGCGATTAATGTATAACGAAAATGGGTTTTAATTTGAATGAAAGAGAAGGAATCGGGGGAAAAATGAAAACTAACAGGCCCTGTTGATCCTGGGTGGCTTGGTAAAGAGCGTCGTCTCGATAGGTTCGGCAGCGAAATCCAAGGAGCTGAATGGATTGGTGAGGATCGCCGCGCCGCTTGGCAAGGTAAACGGCTCGCCTCTGCGCCCTCTTTCGAGCGGCGTCCATCATGTCGTGCACCTTCTTCTCCGACCTCCGAGCCTCGTGCCACATCTTTGGCGCCAAATAATGGGAGCGAGAGTCCCAACTGCAAACCCTAATTTGCTTGAATTATTACACACCAGTCACCACTCACCAGAATGAATTGAGGCTTTTGATTGGGAGAAGAATGTTGATTCCCAATTCCACATGCTTCTCCCTTCTTCCTTCTTCCCTCCCTCCTTCTACGTGGCGCTTCCTCCCTAACCCCACCTCCCTCCTTCTATTTCTTCAGGCCCAACCCATTCAAACTCCTTTTTTACGGCAGTAGGAGTCTTCTTGGGCCTTAGCCCATCAAGACCAAACGACTCAATTTTTGTTCGCATATAAACCTAATGTCTTTTCATGTTAAAAAAACACTAATGTCTTTCCCAATTTTTGTTGTTAACCAACAAAAATGGTATGTACAAAAAGAAAAAGGTGAGTATTTAAATAAAAATGCCATGAAAATGATAGATAGTTGAACAGAAATAATAGTTATCCTTTAACTCTCATCCTTTAGTCAATTTTTTTAAGAATTTATTATTATTTAATTAATTTAAATATTTATTTTTACGTATTAGTTATTCAAAAAATAAGGGGAGCTACTTATTTTTTATTTTTTCTCTCTTTTAAAGGTTGAATAAAGGACAATATTTAAAGGATACCTAGTTGCATTAATAATTAAAATACCTACTAATAAACTTAGATTGATCGAGAAATTACTTCACTTACTAAAGTAAATGTTAAGAGTTCAAATTCCGCCTACTATATATAGCAATTTATTGGCCAACTTCAAATTCTAGAGCTACCATCCGCAACAAATTAGTCATTTATTTTTCATGGAATATACAATGGACAACTAGACCAATGTGTGGTTTTCTAGATATTATTAACTTTATCACAGTTTCAGCAATAATAGTCATCATCTTATATATCAATATCAATGTAATGCAATTGAATTCAGATATATGTACATATGTTTTTTAAGAAAAATATCTGTATGAGAGATGTTATCTGGTCCACAAAGTTGATGGTGGTTATATATTTCCATCATCATGAGGGGTTGATGATGCATTGCTATTTGCTACCACTCAAGTCTGGTGAGGTGGGTTGCATGTGCCCTAAGGCATAATCATCTAGCTAGGGCAGGATATTTTAATTTAATTTCTTCATTTTACTCCTTTGGGACCTAGCTATTTTAATTTTCGTGAACACTGTTGACTGATCTGAAAGGCAATTTGAGAAATTATTGGAACCAAATATAGCATAATAAACAACTCAGTTAACTCTTTTTTGTTTTTAATTTTAAAATTTAAAAAATTAAGATAGTGAAAAGTTGTTTTATTTTTTTTTATATAACTAACTTATTTTTCGCGAATTGGCTATAATTGACTACACACCAAATTAATTCTCTAGCAAAATCCTGACAATTTTCACTTGATATTATAGTGTAACTTGTCAAAACAACTTTGCTATTCATTGTGTGACGTATATCTTATTTTTACTATATATTTCTTTTAATGTAATTGCTAAAATGATACAAACTCCAAGCATTGACTAGCTAGTGACGATGACATCCATTACAATATTCTATTCCATTTACCTCAATTAAAAAAAGAATAAGAAATACTATAGTTCCAATAGAATTTATTATTTTCGACTAATAATTATTATTTAATAATATTTAAAAGTATATACTAAAAATATATTATTAGATTAATAGATTAAAAAAATTAGACTAATAACTAAAAGTGTGACCAAAAAGAATAAATTATAACTTTTTTCTTAAAAAATACCCTTATATTATATCAATTTTCAGTTCATTTTTCTAATGATCAAACTAAATTCAATTTCCAAAAGTCCATGGGTATGTATATATGTATAAATTAAATAAATAAATAATATACATTAATACATATTTATATGTATGAAACTATGAATACGTTCAATTAGTAGGATTAAATAGACATCCACCAAAACGTTTAAGATTTTTTAATTCGGAGTATATAATAATCTTTTGGAAACTTTAAAAGTAGTGTGAAATCGCTGTATAAACAAATTTAATACATAAGCTAATATATGTAATAACAAATAATACAAAAATTTAGTTCATGGCGAGAAGCATAATACAAGGAAACCTATACACGGTTCTGATATCACTTGTTGGGTTATTATGGAAAGCTCTCAATTATTGGAAAGACTTTAGGAAAAATCAAGTGAGAGAATATAAAATGAAAAAATATCATATTTAATTCAAAACTTTAAGATAATAAATTAATAAATCTCTTATCTTATAAATTTCTTATTTTTTATTATTATTTTTTTATATAGGACTAACTTTATCACTCATCACACTTGCAACATATAGACTATGATGAATTAAAATTAAACTATTGATTTTGAAAATGAATTATTTGTAGGCCGACCCATTTAACTTGCTAGCTAATGTCCAGAAGTAGCAATTACGAACAATCAATGCAAATTATACAAGTGTATATGTATTATCCTATCCTTTATAATAATAATCCCTCGAAATTTTCCTTGCCAGTATAATATTCCCTAGGCTTATTATTTTGGCCACTTAAGCAGAACATCGATCCCTTTTCTTACTTTACTTGACAACTTGTTTTATATTTTACATATAGAGGTGCCACCACCACTCACCAGGTCCTATGTCATTGTTTTTATTGTTTTATATTAAGAGTTGCTTACGTGTAATCCCACAAAAATGTTTACTTTCTAATCATTGAATTATTTAAAATATTGTGCAGCGAACTTAATCAACTTATCTTGCATATTGACAGGATTATGTACGTATAATAATTGCCCCCACTCTAAAATTTAATGGGTTTTGCATGCATGACTGGGTACTATATATATGTAGCTGAAATTAAATAAACGTATAATGTTTTTGGCATGGCATCTATACAGCATATCCGTACGTATATGCTTAATTAATCAGTACTAGTAGAAGGAAAAAGATTGTGCATGTAGGTCCAAATCCAGATGATTTCAAGTGTCTTCATAATTTTGTGATGTGCCTCTTAACCTACCACGCTGCACACCACAAAACCTAATTAAAGTCCATGTACTATTTACATATCTAAGTGATCGTTTATTCTCTTATTAAATTTTAATTTTTTATGTAATATATTTATAAAATGTCTTTATAAATTACATTACTTATTTCGCAAATTAAACCGTGGATAAGTTAGAGAATAACAATTAGAAAAAGTGTAGGGGACCAGCAATTTCATTGAATTCTGGCCAACATATAACCTGCAAAGAAAAGTGAGTCATTGGATGAAATCTCACACCATTAAAATCATCATTAATGGTTGTTTAATGGCTATAAATCACAAAAGTTACTCGCCCCTACCACTCCTCAAATAATTAATATATAGGTGTATTTCAATTAAGTAATTAACTATAATTCATGTACGAATTTATGAACGAAAAGTAGCAAACGTCATGAAAATTATTATGGTATGTCTAAGTTGTTATAACAATTACAAATTCAAAGGTCTTACTAAACCAATCTGACCAAATTAATGAATCGTTGTTTAATATATATTTACGCTATTATTATGATTGACGTTTAGTTTATAGTTAATAAGGAGAGGAAACTCCTCGTGATTCATGACAGTTATGGTTTCTCATGATATCTCCGAGTCCTAGTTGAATAGGTAAATAATTATGTGTGTTTGATTTAATTTATTATCATTGGTCATTTCCTAACATAAGTTAAGATAGATTGACTCGAATGAATGTAATTGTGTTTAGATAATATTTGGTTATTTTAATGTGGATTGAATTTTGTTTTAAAGGTATTTCTGGTGAAAGCAATAATTTGTTGCTTTTTCAGAATTACATTAAAATAGTTATATTAAGATCTTAATTATTTATTTTGATTTTTTTTAATTGAAAAATGGTATGTTAGTTATCACTTAGTCTTGAACTTTCCATTCTTTTTTAGTAGTTTCTAATTTCAATGTAATTTTGGATAATATTGTATAAGATGGATTTAAATTTCTGACATTTAAGTCTTAAACTTTCTATTCTTTTTATGGTGGATTTAGAACTAGTAGAGAGAAAAAAAAATTAGAGCTCTATATTTTATTCTTAAGGAAATTTTTCAAAATTTTATTTAAATGGACAAAAACGGCAAACAGCAGAATAAAAAATAAAGGTGAGGGTTACAAATATAATTTTTACTTTTTATAATTGTTTTTATTTTTAAATTTTAACTATTTTTATTTATGTTTAACAATTATTTTTTTAATTTAAAAATTAATTTTTAATCAACATTTAAAACTTAATTATTAGTAAAATTATATATTAATTTTATAAAAAATATAAAATAATATATACCATTTTTTAAAATAAAATAGAATTATCTTAAAGATTTTAATATTTTAAAATAATCTTTTTTAGTTACAAAAATTCTTGTATTTTGTGACAAACAAATAACTTGTTACAAATAATATTGAATTTTGTGACAAATTAATTTTTTATTACAAAATAATTGGAGTTTTTTAAATAAATAGATATTTTATTAAAAAATATTTTAAATTTTTACAACAACTTCATTTTTTGTTACAAAATATTTTAAAATTTTGTAATAAAACACTGGTTCGTTACAAAAGCTAATATAATTTGTAACAAAAAAAATCAAGTTGTTACAAATATTTGTAACAAATTGTATTGTTGTTACAAAACATTATTATTATATAACGATTACTAATTTTTGTTACAAAAAAATTATTTTTTATAATAATTTTAAATTTATTATAAAATTTTTATTACAAATGTTCTATTTTTTTATAGTACTTATTTAAGTATCCTAATAAATTAATCATTAGACGAACTTAAATCGATTTGATTCATGAGCGTTTTTCAATGACACTCCTTTTATATGAATATAGCTAAAATTTGTTATATAATTTAATATATTTAATTAAATTATTTAATATAATATATGTTGATGTTTTAATTATGAATTTTATATAAAAATATTTTTATGTGAATGACGATTTTTTTATGGTTCATGACATTTATTTGTTTAAACAAATAAAATAAAACTCGAACACCCATATATATTGTGTAAGTTCTTGAATCCTAATATAGTCTTTTAAATAATAAAACTTTTGGTTATCTGTGCATTTTCTAATTAGATGTCGTTTATAAATATTTATAGCAATACATCCAAAGTTTTTACTTAACTAAAAGGTTAACTAAGTTGAAATAATAATATATATCTCAGATATACGTACACATATACACCCTATGGTTTTTTTCCCTTGTTTTATTTTTTTTTTCTTCTTTCTTTCTCTTCTTCCACATCATCAATATCATTATCTTTTTTTTTATTCAGCTTTTTATTTGTCTTTCTCAAAAAAAAAAAAAAAACAAAGACAAAAATAAAAATAAACATAACAAAAAAAATAAAAACAAAAAAGGAATAAAAAGAAGTCAAATAAGTTATTATTAATAAATTGTTACATGAAATCCAGAATTTTAAAAATTTTTAATTAAGAAATTTCGGTGTCAAAGTTAAAAAAAATTTTATGTTGCGGTTAAAAAACTTTAGCTTTATTTTTTTATTTTATATTTTTTTTTCAAATAACTCCTCCTCTTTTTCTTTTATTTTTATAGTTCTTATTTCATACTCTCATATTTTTTTATGTTATCCTCTAAAAAAGAATAAAATTAAAAAGAAAAAAAGAAAAAAAAAGAATAAAATAAATAATTATATAATTTTTTATTTCTTTTTTTATTTATCTTTATTGCCAATAAATAAAAAAAATTGAAAAAAAAACCTAATTTTATAAATAAAAACACAAAAATTATAGAAAAAAAAAAGAAAAAAACTGGAACATCAAAATCAGAATCTTAAAAAATTTGTATGTCAAAAATAAAAAATTTTAGTGTTATTTTTTATGTAAAGAAAAAGAAGTATGATTTACGTGTAAATGTGTGAACAAATTTGATTAAATTTGGGTTAATTTAATTAGTTAGACTTAATTTAAAAAAATATTTAAATATATAGTAGGACTAAAATATTTAAATGACTTTCTTTTAAGACCTTATGAATAAGTACATCTGATTAGCTTCATGCACAATACTAATATAAGTTCTTATATGGTACTCCTCGTGGACAAGGTAAATCATATAACTTAATGCAGATTTTCATACGTGAGAGAGACTCCAATTGGCTGGCTTATACAAGTTGCTAATAAAATAAGAAGATGCGAATGTTTCCAAGCCAAGCAAGCAGCCAAACAAGATAAAATTAAACTTTCTTGCAAATGCATTTTCCATGAGAAACTCAATCTCATGATTATCAGTTGTTTGTTAAATATGTAGTCAACAATTTTCTTTTTTCTTCTTCAGAAAAAGGAAAGAAACATATGTATGTTTTAGATAGGTTATTGTGTTTTTCAAAAACACAACTATCTTGTTTTGTATTTGACAAATAAAAAAATTATATGCTTATACTTATTTTTTTTTAAAAAAATTAAAAGTGTTTTTAAAAATATTTAAATATTTTTTAGAATTAATTTTATTTATTAAAATTGAAAATTAATATAATTTTGTATATTAATAAATATTTAAATTTATTTATATATTTATATTATTATGATATTTATTATTATTTATTTTTATTAAAAATTATTTTTAATTTAATTTACTGAACATAAATGCTATAACTTTAAAAAAATTATCTTTCAAAATTAATTTGATACGTTATTTTCAAAAATAAGAGCTTTATCAAATCATACTTCAGGTAGTTAGTATTTTAATTATCTGTTTAAAATTTTGATAAAATTAATTTAAAGAAAATTATTCACCCAATTAATCTCTTATAGATTTATCTTTTGATGTTGTAGAAGTCATCTATTGCGTAAATAAAAATATTTCATATATACTAACACAATTAGTCATCAAATTCATTATTATATATTTATATTTGTATGTCTTTTAATTAAATAATAAATTACTAAAAAAAAATCAAATATATCATAATAAAATTTGTTTATTTATAACAATATAATAATCACAATTGCCGATTAGTAATTATATCATAATTATTATATAAAATCTTGTTGATTTGGTAAACAATATATTGTTTCTTTGTTTAATTTAAATGGAGTGAAACCAATTCAAAACAGAAAACAAAGAAACAGTGATCCAAAAATTGGAAGGGATACTTTACCTATTTTAGTGGGCTTCCTTAGTTGATTAGATTCGTTTAGAATGATTCCTGATTAAAGAGGATAGTAGTAATAAATAAAGAAAGAGGAAAAGATAAAAGACAGGTCATGATTGCGTGGACCAATGAAAGAGAGGTCATAACTGGGAGTTGATCCACCAGCTCACCCAAGACCCTTAAAGCCAAAGCTTCTGTCCACACCACACACACCCCCCCATTCATTACAAATTAACATTCAAAACCTAATTAGCCACCATGGAGGACGAGGAGGAGGGGCCACGTTCCCCCACCGCCACCACTCCCTCCGAAGACCACGAATTCGACGCCCCGCCCTCCTCTCCTCCGCCGGCTTTCCTTTTCCAGCGCCCGCCCCTGCTGCAGCCTGCTACCGCCATGGCGCCGCTTTACAAGCAGCGTTCCTGGTCGCCGGATGCGTACCGCGACGAGGCGTGGCTCCGCCGCAAAGGCAACTGGAAGAACCGCCGCAGCCGTAGCGTGACGGACGAGGACGTCAACGAGCTCAAGGCCTGCATCGAGTTAGGCTTTGGATTCGAGTCTTCGCCGGAGGTGGAACCTGATCAGCGCCTCTCCGATACATTACCGGCGCTAGAGCTCTACTACGCCGTCAACAAGACCTACAACAATTCTCTCCTCTCCAGGCCCCCCGCCCCCGTCACTATCACCGCCTCCTCAACGCCGCCGTATTCTTCCGCTGCCTCCGACGACTGCGAGAGCACGTCTTCTTCCCATGGCAGTCCCCACACCATCTTCACCACCGGTAATTATTCAAATTCTCGCAACCTAATTTATACAGGACTTAAATTCGAAACCGGTCTTTTGAGATCGTTAGAATTACATGGTTTGAGTCTTTTGGCAGAAAAGTGTGAAGGAGTAAAATGATATATTTTTGTCAATTTCATATACATAATTAGTTTAATTAGAATCTAGAACTATTTTAATGCACGAGATCAATCTAAAATACCAAACTTATCCGCTAAATACGGTGTCTCAAATTTTGTGTGGATGAAAAATATTTTACTTTTTTGCATTAATGTATTTATTAAAGAGAATTTTTTTTTTTTTGTCTTGAGATGTATAATTTGGTGTTAGATGTTAATGTTAATTTGTGAGTATTGTTGTGAAGGTGATAATCCGCAGACGGTGAAGACAAGGCTAAGGCAGTGGGCTCAGGTTGTGGCTTGTGCGGTGCGGCAAAACTCAGGCTGAGAAGAAGAATTAACGATGATGATGATGATTGCTTGTTCCGTTAATTGGCGATTAACCCAGGAACTAAACCAGGGTTAGCAAAGTTAACCACACAGTGTGACGTGTGCGAAATTATTATTAATATGACGATGACAGGGATTCACCACCGAATTGACGAACCCTACTAAATACCCCCGGGGCCCCCCTATTAACCAAACCCCAATTGTCTCGGAACCAAACTTGTTAGTTCCTTGCCTATTATTATAATGTTGCTGTCGGCAGCTCCCCCTTTTGTATTGTGCTTCTCCATTTTCATCACTTAATTAAGGCTAGATCTATGTCCATTATATATACTATCCTGCTTTGTTCACATTTATATTACTTGTTTTGTTATGGGTATGCTAGCTAGCTGCTAGTGCTAGTTAATTACTATAGGTTTGTTTTAATTGTGTCAGAACCAATCCCCGTGTGAAAATATTGGCCAAAACGTGTGTAATTGTAATGTACTGTATATATATATTGCCTTAGCTTGTTGGGCTTGGTGCTTGGAATTGGAAGAAAGAAGAATGTGACAAGTGACAACCTTGTAATACTCTGACAAAAACAACAAACAAAAAGGGACGGGGTACAGCTTGTGTTCATTATTCTAACATGGGGCCTTTGCGTGGAAAGTAGTGAGCTCGCTGAAACTTGGGGTTTCAACTTGGGTCTTGGAATGAAGAGAACCTTATTTGCTTGTTGGCTTTGTGATAAGTCGTAGTTTCTAGGCTGTCATTACCAAATTTCCCGAGACAGCAGGAAGAGGCGTAATGGGACGTGTTGACTTTCAACTTTACTTTGTTCTAACATAGCGGCTCAATGCTCTTGAAGCCAATTATTGATAGACCCAAACAGAGATTCTGTTCCTGCTACATCCCGGTTCGTGTTTAGGATTTCAATTCTTGTATTCTATTTTTAGATGAGTTAGGTTGACACCTGTCAATAAGAATCTACTTTTAAGGCTATACAACTTTCATAATTTATTAGAAGCAGGCGTCACCAATTGTATAATACATTTCTTTATATAAAGTGTAAACATCGAACACATGAAATCAACATTTTGGAAAACGAAAACACAAGTGCGAGTCATCAGCTATCTGAATATCCCTGCAGCATGAACATGTGGAGACTAGAAAGAGCACCAAAAGACAAACCCAACCACTTCGTACTCATCCATTATTCTGAAAGAGCTAAAATCTTCCTTTTGGGGGGAGATAAGGGATTTAAATAGAAGAAACTTCTCTTTATTACACCATTTTCAAACTGTATGTTCATATTATATAGTTCTGGAACGAGTGATAACATGGTTGCTTTATGATAGTTCAAGGACTAGGAATAATCTGATTAGTGGTTAAATGAATCCTTAGCGTAGTGTATGTGAAGTGTGAACCCCACTACCCATCCATCACCCGCTCCCCGATAAAGAGTCCTTAAAATTATATGAATTTCCTAAATAAAATCTGAAGACACAAATCTTCTCTTTCATCATTTATATAAATCGTTTATCAGGACACCTAACTTTAAACATTTAATTTTAAAGTATAAATCATCATATTCTGGGATAATTTATGTTATATTTAATATCTAGATATACAAGTTTGAAAAATTTTCAAGTGTACTGGTATACCAGTGTTTCAGTAATTTTTAATCGTTGATTTTTATTTTTAAAAGTATATATAATATATATAATTAAGATCAACAATTAAAAATTATTGAAATACCAGTATACCGATATACTTGAAAACTTTTCTATAAGTTAATAGTCTAGGATAGTGTGTCGTCTTAGAAAAAAATATGAATCATCATAGACTATTTATGTGTAAAATGTTAAAATTCAATGGCCCAGGACTAATTAATTATGTGTAAATATTTAAATACATCACACTAAAATAATTTATGTATTGTTTCAGGAATTACATAGAATTAGAATGATTTGGGCCTAAACGTAAAGTCTAGATACTTTTATTAGGTGAAAGATCCGACGTCTTTTTCGGTAGGAATGAAAGAGTAAATATTTAAATACATCACACTAAAATAATTTATGTATTGTTTCAGGAATTACATAGAATTAGAATGATTTGGGTCTAAACGTAAAGTCTAGATACTTTTATTAGGTGAAAGATCCGACGTCTTTTTCGGTAGGAATGAAAGAGTTTGAGACTCCATGCTTAAATTAGCAAGAATTTTATGAATTTTAGTAGGTTGGAATAGTTGAATGACGCCGATGCTTAAGTTTTTAGTAGATTGAAGTTTGAAAATTAAATATCTAAAAATGTCAGAGTATTTATAAAGAATAAATGACTATTTGTATCCATAAAAGATGAAAATGCTGACATATATATCTATACTAGATCGAAACTAAACTTGTACCCATACAAGATGTTCTCCGTGTGACAAAAATATCCTACGTGGCACTCCAACCCTCCAAAGACAGGGTACTTTTGTCACACGGAGAACATCTTACATGGGTACAAGTTTAATTTTGATCTAGCGTGGATACATATGTCAGTGTTTTCATTTTTTATGGGTACAAATGGTCCTTTATTCTATTTATAAATAGATAGAGCCAATAATTACTTTTTGAATAGCTTCACTTTTAATAGTGGGTTTGTTACTCTGTTTTGGTCGAAAAATTGTTAAGATTTTTTTCCTTAATGAATAAAAAAGATTGTAAGAATTAGTTATTAATTTAGATAAATATGACTAGAATAGCGTCGTTGTGTCCGACCTCTATGAAATCAGATAATAAATATTAGTTTAGTTGATATTTGTTGATTGGAATTTATTTATTTTTAAGTTTGGCTAAATAGTAGGCTGGATATAAATATGTATAAATATAAGTTAATCAACTTGAGATGATTAATGAAGAAAAAGCTCCTTTGAACACCCACCACGATTTGTGTATCTAAAATTGAAATGGTTTAAATAAGGGGAGAGCATGTGGCTGTGGCATATGGCTTTACGACACTAGTAAAATGTAACGTACTAAAAAATTTTCGTTTGAAGAAAATAACAAGTATTAGAAAATTTTCTTGTTTTTTCGTTTCGTTCACTTGTCTTGAAATATAGTAGTATAAAAGAATATTTTAGCATATATGACAAAAGTTTTAAATGATTAGATCAAATTAAATTACTTTATATTTCATCAAAATTTTACATTTAAAAAAATGTACAATTTAAAATTTATAATTAAGTCGTAACTTGTTATTATTATTATTTTTAATTTGACTGGATTATTTTTTACTGTTATTATACATATTCATACATTCTAAAAGTTGTATGAACTTATTATTTTATTTAATATTAAAAATACTGCGAGTAATTATAATATATATTTTTTCTATTAATTCTGTTTAAAAATACAACATTAGGATCATCATTTTTACATATATAATTTTTTGTATGAAATGCAGTATAATTTTGATAGCATCCTCAAAAAAACCAAGTTATCCTCTTTAATTTATTTTTAATTTTCATTAAAATTTTAAAATTAAAATTAAATAAAATTGGAAAAATATGAAAAAAATAAAGATAATGAGATATGTAAAAAAATAATCACAATCCTTTTTTATTTATTTTTTGTTATATATCAAAATTGATGAATTTAAAAATTTTAATACATAAATTGTGGCAAGTTAAAACTATTTATGTCTGAATATAAGTAGTTATATTCTAAGACACGTGTAAAATAAATTAAAAATTTAGTACATAAATTATGACATTCTTGGACTATTTATATACAATCCTAAATAATCATATTTTAAGATGGTTTATGTGTTAAATGATTTGAAATTTTAATTTAACTTATAAACTGCTTTTTTTTTTAAATTATTTATGTATAAATTTGGGTGAATTTATATAATATTAAAAAGAAAATATTTGTGTAATTAATTCCGTTTTAAGAGATTTTGGTAATTTAAAATTTTTTAATTTATTTATGTATAAAAGCCATATAATTTCATCACGTTTATTAATCATTATATATCTTAGTTATCATCATAGCTTCTCTTTATGGTTAGAAGTTAGAACAAAGTCAACCTACCACTCATCCGTTTTTGACTTTTTGTCCTCTCCCTTCCAATTTTTCTTTCTCGTTCCAACTTTCCCCATATTTGAGGGGCTTTGCACTTTTCGGTTTTGGTCTTACCGGATGACCCTTGCTATCTGTTCCGGGCCATATATTTTTAAATTTTGGTTGGACCTTTTTTTTTGGGTCAGTGGTTAGAGCCTTAGAGGGTTCACGAATGAATAACACTATTGTAGAAACGTTTTACCAAAAAATAAAACACTATTATAGAATCGACAAAGCAAAAAATATTACCGATTGGGCTCTGTCTCCCTTCAAATTGGCCACATTTATTTGATTCTTCCATTTGGGCCGCACTACACGTTAACTTAAAATCACCAAATCAAACCAACTTCATGTCATGATTGTGCCTTACCCTATCAAATTAAAAGATATTAAGAATCGAATAGAGAGTTTAAAGGATTCTACATGCAATTGGGTGTGTGGGGAAAGAGATATTCTCAAGCTAGCAGTAGAGCACTTTCAGAATCTGTTTAAGGTCTCAGAGAACTTGGATATGTCTGTTTGCATTCATCATATTCCTGTTAGAGTGACTGAAGATATGAATGCAGAGCTCATGAAGGAGGTTACTGATCAGGAAATCAAAGATGCTACTTTCAGCCTAGAAAGTCTTAAGACGCCAAGTCCGGACGGTCTCAATGGTCTTTTTTATCAGAAGTACTGAACAATTATTGGTAAAGAAGTCTGTGATGTTGTTAAGAAATTTTTTCATGACAGTAATCTACCAAGCAGTGTTGGAAAAACCTTTATAGTCTTGGCTCCTAAGATTAATCACCCGGAAATCCTCAATCAGCTAAGACCGATTAGTTGCTGCAACTTTATATATAAGATTATTTCTAGAATGTTGGTTATTATGCTTAGGAAAATAATAGATAAGATCATTTCCCCCATCCAGAGTGCTTTTGTGGGTGGCCGCCTGATCCAAGATAACTTGGTTATAGTTCAGAAAATGTTTCATGATCTGAATAGAAAAGGGACAAATGCTTCCGGGAACTTAACTATTAAGATTGATATGAACAAAGCTTATGATAGGGTGGAGTGGTCTTTCCTAGAAGCAACCTTGAGGGCTTTTGGGTTTAACCCGCATTGAATAAAGTTGTTGATGAAGTGTGTGAGCCAAGTAAGTTATAAGATTAAGATTAATGGATTGTTATCGACGACTTTTGAGCCGGGGAGGGGTCTTAAGCAAGGGGATCCCCTATCACCGTACCTTTTTATAATAGCAGATGAGGTTTTTACCATTCTTATGGATAAGGCTAAAGAAGAGGGCAGAATCTCGGGAGTTAAAATCGCCCCTACGGCACCAGCCATCTCACACCTTCTCTTTGCGGATGACTGCATAATCTTCTCAAAAGACAGTGAGGAGAAAATTTACCAGCTCATTACCATCTTGAATTTGTACACCGAAGCCTCAGGACAGAGAATCAATTTGGACAAGTCTGGGATCACGTTTGAAAACCTAATTCCTATCAGAACTAGAGTAGAAATAGAAGAGATTTTGGACTTGTCAGCTTGGGATAATCCAGGTAAGTATCTTGGGATCCTTGCTCACTGGTGAAGATCTAAGAATAGTGCTCTTAGTTGAGGACAGAGTGGTGGATAAGCTAGGAGGGTGGAAACAAAAACTTCTTAATCAAGCTGGGAAGGAGGTCCTCATCAAATCAATTGTTCAAGCGTTACCTGCCTATACTATGAATATGGTTCTTTTTTCTAAAGGTTTTTGTGAACGGCTTAGTAAGAAAATTGCCAAATTTAGGTGGG
Organism: Arachis hypogaea; assembly: GCF_003086295.3. Lineage (NCBI taxonomy): Eukaryota > Viridiplantae > Streptophyta > Magnoliopsida > Fabales > Fabaceae > Arachis > Arachis hypogaea. Next base: position 8,694,391 of record NC_092050.1, read on the forward strand.
CGTCCTCGGGTAAGGAAAGAGGTATTCATGGGAAGAGTTGGGAGAAATTATGTGCCAGTAAAAAGGATGGAGGTTTTGGATTTAAGGACTTATATTGTCAGAATATAGCACATTTAGCTAAACAAGCATGGAGAATTTTCGAAAATCCTAAAGCGATTTGGGTACAGGTGCTAAAAGCTATTTACTTCCCAATGGATGACTTTAAAGACGCTAAGGTGGGAAGGGCAGCATCTTGGATGTGGAAAAGTTTTATTCATGGTAGGAATTTTCTTTTGAGAAATGGTAGATGGCTGATTGGGAACGGAGAGCGAGTAAGAATTCTGGAGGATAAGTGGATAATGACTTAGATAGGATCTTACTGTTAGAAATCTTGATATTGAGTTTGTGAAGGATCTAATTATTCAAGGAGAGGGGTGGAATATGGATAAGTTAAAGTTGTATTTTAATGGAGCTTCAGTTGATAAAATCTTTAGAACCTCAGTAAGTCTTTTCGGTAGGGAGGATAGGTTTTGTTGGCCTTTCAGATCGGATGGCATTTACACCATCAAAATGGGATATCATGTTGCTCGGAATGAAAGGAGCTTACAGAACAATAATCCATCCACCAGTGTAGACTTAAAATTCTTATGGCAAGAGATCTGGAATTTAAGAGTTTCTCAAAAAATCAGAACCTTTTTATGGCGGGCTTCGCATAACATTCTTCCTGTCTTTGGAAATCTTTTTGATAAAAGAATCACTAATACCCATATGTGCCCTATTTGTTTGCAGGAACCAGAGACCATTGAGCATGCATTGCTACTATGTCCCTAGACTAGAGCGGCTTGGTTTGGAGCACAAATTCAATGCTGTCCTACGGCCCTAACAGTTTCTTCTTTTGGGAAGTGGATGATGGAACTTCTAGAAAAAATGAGGTTGAATGCAGGGGCTAATTATGATCTTTGCAGCAGTAAGGTTGGGTTTCTAGTTTGGGAGGTGTGGAAAGCGAGGAATCTAGCAATATATCAGAAGATCAATCCTAATCCTATAATGGTGATTCACAAAGCTAAACTAATGGAGCTGGAATTTGCGGAAATGATTGAAGAACCAGTAAAGCATGCAACTACTATAACAAGATTAGGTAGCAGGGTTACCTGGAGACCGCCGCTGCAAGGTTGGATCAAATGCAACGTTGATGCAGCTTTCACTGGAGCTCAGTCTGTGGGTGCTACGGCTGTAGTATTCAGAGATCATAATGGAACCCTCCTCTCAGGAATTAACTCCACCATAGTTGCAGCCTCGTCATTGGCTGCGGAAGCATTAGCGGTTAGGGCAGCATTAATTATGTCACAGAATTTGCTAATGCAGAAGGTTATCATAGAATCAGACAATCAGATTCTCATTCAAGCACTAAAGTCACATGCATCAGTTGCAGAAATTCAAGTTGTATTAGATGATATTCGACATTTAGCAAGAGGCATTCCAAGTTGTGGTTTTACCTGGGTGCCCAGAGAAGCAAACTCATTAGCGCATGAAGTGGCGAGACTCACATATCAGGGAACTCTTCACCAAAATTGGGTCATGCATAAGCCAATTTCCATCAGGAACGTCCTCCGCAAGGATAATTTGGCCGTCTCAAGGTTGGAAAACAATTCTTGACTGAAGGCAGGAGCTTTTTGGGAAGACAGGGGGTTGAGGCTGCTCCGGTGGATATCTCGATGCTCCAGGAGTAAGTGTTGACTGCTAACGCAGAGATTGGAGGTGCTGCATTGCCAGAAGAACTAGCTACGGTGAGCTTCTTCACCTTGATCTATGGTTTTCATGTGACTTGTAGTTGGAGGGCTATGGCGGGTGCATCTGCCGACGACTAATCTAAAGGGAAGGTATGTAATTGGAAGGATGTGGTGTGGGGTGCCAAATGAAGTACAATTCTGGTCCCAACCCCTAAAAAAAAAAGAAAAGAAAGGGAAGCTTAATCAGTACCATGATAAAACATAGGACAACATTCTCGAGCCTAACAAGAGCTCTCCGATGCTTCACTTCTTACCTAGCTCTGGTTTATGGTTTTTATTCAACTAATGATGGCTTCTAATAAGACCTGTGTAGTGGTAGATTTGCATGAAGCCACTTAGCTCTCAAACTATTGATTTGGAAGTGGAAGCTCTGAGATCCGAGCTGAACCTCATGGCGCACAAGTCTCTTAGTCCCTACGGCGATGTTGCACTGATCTGGAATGGGATTCAGGCGTCTGCAAGTGGGAGAGGACAGTGGAGAGGGTTTGGCTTCGTTGGCAACCTTAGGAAGAATGGCACAAGCAATCTGATGGAGTTTGATTCTGGGTTGGGTGGGTCTTGGGGGTCCATCCTCTTACTGTGCTTTGGGCCCTTGGTGGGCCTTGGCACTGTCCAAAAAAATAAATAAAAGATATTAAAAACTAAAAAAAAAATTCCAAAATCAACTTTTGAAATTTAATATAGAAATTAAATATTTTTTCGTCCCTAACCTCCAACCTTTTTTTCTTATTAATATCATTCTTAACATTAAACTTAGTATTAAAATCATCCTTTTTAATTTTTAGACCAAATTGTTCCTAATAAAACAAAATAAAAAAACTAACACCCTAATAAAAAAAACCCCTCTATCCACTCTTTAATCACCACCACTATCACTCTTCACATAGAATTCAATTCTTCTCTCCTTCCAATTCAACCACCAAGACCACGACCGACAACTCTAATCCCAACTTCACTCCCACCAATCTACTGCAGCAAGACCAAACCTCCATAAATACTTTGCAAACTTGAACCAATACAGAAAATTATTGAACATGTATCACGCGACACGCAAAGCATCGCAATCTATTACAAAATTAATTAAAAAAAAAAGGCGAAGTTTATGGTGTAGATGCCAAAAGACATCTACACATGTAGAAGTAACGTGTTTTGTTTTTCTGAGCGACATTTGGCATCTTTTTTTGGGACTAGTGAGATTTGATGTCTGCAATGGGTGTTCTCTTTCAGAATGTGCAGTGAGAATACTGCCACTTTCAGCTTTTGTCTATTTAAATATAATATTAATTATATTATTAAATTTTAATGACATTTATTTTTTTGTCACATAATAGGCCGAATAAAAAATTGAACAATGCATTCAGTTGGGCTAATAAAAAATTAAACAATGCATTCAGTTGGGCTGATAAATCTGTTCAAGCATAGCTTTCTCTGTTTTTCTTTTTTCTAACTATGCACAGTAACAGAATAAAGTGCAAAATAAAATGATGCAACATATTATTTGGTTCCTTTATCAAATTTACTCATCTAATAATTATTTTTCTGATTATAAAAGTAGACTTTATAATGTCATGACTCCTTTCAAGAAATATAAAATGATCATAAAGTTATTAAATTTTACAGATAAATAATTTTATTTTTCTAATCATACTTACAAAAGCTTATATTATATTCAAATATTAACTAGGTGATACGTGCTTCAAATATTTATAATTTAAAGAGTTCAAGTATTATTTAAAAGTTATTAGTTTATATTTTTAAAATATTTAATTTAATTTGATGTATTTTCATTTTATTTATTTAGTTATTAGATTGGACTTTATATTTATAGGCTTATATTTTTTTTATTTTAACCTAAAAAAATATTATAAATACCTCTTAAACTATTGTAATTGTCATATTGAGTGATTAGAGGCGTGAAAAATCTCTTTTGATTTTATGATAAAATCAAGGTGTAGACAAATAATTTGAATAAATTTCTCTTATTGTTTCAAAAAATTGGGCAGAAGGTTGAGTGTGTTTCTTCAATTCAATTCTCAAAGTATAGTGTGAACAAGTTAGGTTGAGTAAGTCTCTTTTTTGTTACATTAAGAAATTGAATTAAAAGTCAAGTGATTCTCTTTGTATTCAATTTTAACCTATTTTTTATTTTCTATTTCAATTTTAATGTATCTTTTTATTCAATTTCAATTCTTGTCTTTTGTTTATTTTGAGTTTTGTTCTGTATCAATAGACCTATTTCATAATATAGGTTTAATGGTTAAATATTTTATCGTATTTTAAATTTGAGCTTTATCCTAAAGTAATATACTCTTAATTCTTTAGAATTGAATACTAATAAAATTGTATAATAATAATATAAATATTAGTTAATATATAAATATTGATTAAATTACCAAATATATTTTAACCTTAAATAAAATTAATTTTTTTCGTGTAAAAGTAAAATAAAAGGATATTTACAAACTATATATATTTTGTAAAACTTAATGTTCTAACTATATAAATCATATATCTTAATTACTCACCAAATTAATAAATATATATTTGTATAGCAATAGGATTAGAAATTATAGCATTGAGCAGAAAAAAAAATATTCCATCGTTTAGAAAAAGAAATCAAGAAAAAACTTAATAGGCCCAACTGAATGATTCTATTTGGCCCAATATATACCAAAATCTAAATGTCATTAAAATTTTAATAACATAATTAATGTTACATTTAAACAGACAAATTCTGAATATTACAGTATGTTTACTGCACAGTATAAAAGACAGCACAAGTTGTAGACACCAAGTGTCACTCATAAAACCAAAACACGTTGTTTCTACATGTATAGATGTCTTTTGGCATCTATACCATAGACTTCGCCTTTTCGCAAAACAAAAGATTACGAAAAAGAACCCTTGATGATTATGCGCTCTTCGATATGGAGAAATCTTGATAGACAATGATGGATGCGCTCTTCAAACAAAGTATCACAATCTATTGTTAAAATGGAGAACCCCTGACGGACTACGATGATGCGCTCCTCGATTATTACAAGGATGAGGGGACGGTGACCATTTGGCGACGCCGCGAGCGCTCGTAGACTTCGGGAGGGTAGTCGATGTCGATGCCGAAGTTGAAGCCTAGGAAGCGACTCATTAAGAAGGGCGACACCGGGAGGCAATTTGTGGCGACGCCCTCTTCATCGGTTTTTTCCTTTTTCACTTTTCTTCTGTTGTTGCTATTGGTGGTGGTGGTAAAGCATAAGAGGTAGTTTGAGTGTAGCACCTGCTGGTGAAGGATTGATAGTGGGATGAAGGTGCTAGTGGGTGGATTTGATGGAAGGGTTGTGGTGACAGTGGAAAGGTTTGGATGATGACGATGATGTATTTTTTTTTTTTAAATGGTAAATATTAATTTTTATAAAGGATAAATTTGTCCAATTTTTTTAACAAAAGGATTACTTTAAAATGATTTTTAACATTGAGGATGATATTAATGAAAAAAAAATCAGAGACGATTTTGATTTTGACCCAAAAAATTCGGAACAAAAAAATACTTAACTTTTAATATAGAGAATTACATTGTAAGAAAGGGAGTAACCGTAAAACTTAATATAATTTCTAATATACATTATAAAATTATCATTCACATTAAAGATTTTAAAATTCATGATTATCACAAATAGAAATAAGAATAGTTACTAACTTGATTCATGATTATAATAATATTAGTAAGAATTCACTTTGTCTATTCTTTTGCCTTCTTAATTTTTTCTTCAATTAGTTATTTCTTTTCATAAAACCAACTTCCATCAAGTTGGTTACATTTCAAAAATAACCGTACAATTTTTTATTTAATTAAATATTTATTAAACCAATAAAATAAGATACATCACACACATGAGACATTATATAATAATATAATTTCTTACATTCTCCCACTTGGTTCATGTGTTGTTATTTTAATCATTGGTTTAAAAAAATATTTATCATAATGCGCATTTCTAAGCAATTACTTGCATAGCTTAATTTATATGCAACTTATGCACATTCCATTTATTTTTCATGGTATTATCATTTGGAAAGGACCATACTCAAATGGTAATGAGTTTAAAATAAACTGCACAATAAAATTTTCATCCACCTCCATTCCCAATGACTTAAGTCTTGTTGCAATATTTGTCATTTCAATGACATGCTCATGCATAGTATGAGAACTATCAAATTTTATGGTGGTCAAAGTACCCATTAATGTCCCAGCAAGAGACTTATCAATAATTTGGGAGCGCTCTTCCACAAGCTTCATAAATTCTTTAGCATTATAGAAAGAGCTGACTTGATGCAGTTTGCTATGCTCATCCGCATGAACATAAGACTAAGTCTGTTTGACTTTTTTCAAGATTTATAATGAACTTTTTCTTCATTGCTACTAAGAACAGTAATAACAACAGGTTTCTGAACTTGAAGTGCCAAATCAAGATCCAAGACACTAAGGTGAAATTAGACTTACACAATCATAAAAAATGAAAAATTCAGCCCATTAAACATTGGAACAGAATAGCATGCGAATGCAATGCGACTGGAAGAATTGCTGCAATTAACCCATACTTAATATTAACACTTAAAGTCATAAGATAACACATTATTCAAATTCAAAGAGCATTCATAGAAACATTCAGAGTATATTAATATTCTCTTTTGGGTGATATATCAATATACAATAACACAATGATGCTAATAAACTTAACTTTATTTAGTAAAGATACATGCACCAATAAAAAATATTTAATATCTTTGGATATTTAAATACTAGTAATAATATATATATATATATATATATATATATATATATATATATATATATATATATATATATATATATATATATATATGCTAACAATCATGTTCATTAATTATAAGATCAACTAATCAACCTTTGGGTGATCCTTAAGGCTGCTTTTATTTTCGGAGACAGGATAGGACATGACACTAAGACAAAGACAATAGAACGGAGACAGTAAAAATTATTTTTTGTGTATTGTGTTTGGATACGATGGACAAGACATTAATTTAATGTCCTGTATTATGTTTGGATAGACATGGACAAAATTAAGATATTATGCGAAATGACTAAAATAGCCATGTGATTTCAAATTTTTTACATCAAGTACAAATTAATTTAATAAAAAATAAGAGTATGTAGGAGTATAGAAAATTACAAGAAGAATTGGTCTATGAACCAATGGTATTAAAATAACAAAATTAAGAATAAATAAAGTAACATAAAGTAGAAAAGTGAATTAAGTCTCTATTAATACAGCATGCCATAGAGAAGAGAGTGAACGATAAAAAGAAATAAATTAATTATCCAGTCAAGTAAAAAATTCTACCAAAGAAAGAGAGTATCTGAAAAAAAGGAACGGAGAGAAAGAAGAACTACGATGTAGAGAAGAAGCTAAAATTAGGAAAAATAAGAAGAGATAATAGTAGAATAATAAAAAATATCTATGGATAGAAAGGGAAAAAATTTTGATAAAAAAGTCGGTGTCCACCTTTTTAAATCCCGTGTGTTAAAAATAAACTTGATGGTTAGAATTTAAGAATGAATAGAAACCACAGTTTGAATAAGTTGTCTATATTTAGTTTTAATTTAAACCATTTATTTATTAGGATGTATTAAGTTTAGACGTCAAAGAAAAGTATAAATACATATGTAATTATTTCATAAATAACAACACACAAATACATTCAATACATTCCTCTTCATTTTATATTCTTCGTGAGTGTGTGTGCCTTGCTCTTTTATTTTCCAACAAAGTGGTATCAGAGCCACTTATAAAATATCTTCGTCAAAAGAAACTACTTTATCTTTTCAATACCTACAATTATCTAAGCTCAACTATGACAATTGGACAGCCTGAATGAAAGCAATTCTCGGTGCTCAAGGAGTATGAAAGATGGTTGAGAAAGGCTATGTAGAACCAAAGAATGTGGACAAGCTAACAGAAGTTCAGAAGGAAGAATTAGAAAATAAAAGAAAGAAAGATCAATGTGCACTTACTATTATTCATCAAGGCTTGGATGTTTATATGTTTGAGAAGATTGCTAATATAACCAATGCAAAGAAAGCTTGGGATACTCTTCAAAATTCCATCATAGGAGTTGAAAAGGTGAAGACTCTAAGGGCTGAGTTTGAGTCTCTAATGATGAAGGAGACTGAATCCATTTCGGATTATTTCACCAAATTTTTGACGATAGTGCACCAAATGAAAAGGCTTGGAGAAAAATTAGAAGATGTTTGTGTTGTTGAGAAAATTCTTCGTTCTCTCAATTCAAAATTTTACCATGTGGTGGTAGCCATTGAGGAGTCCAAAAATTTGGATACGATGTCAATTGATCAGTTGAATGGTTCTTTACGGGCCCATGAAGAAAGAATGGATAAAGGTAAGCAAGAACGTGTGGAGCATGTCTTGCAAGCAAAACTTTCGTGGAATGCTAGAGGAGAAACCAACAAAAGTGGAAGACAAGGACGAGATCGAGGCCGTGGACGAGGACGAGGACGTGGTTACAGAAGAGGAAGAGATGAGAAAAATTATTCTCAAGAGAAAAGAAATCAAAATTTTTCTCGAGATCTTGGAAGAGGAAGAACAATTGACAAAAGACACATTGAATGCTATTCATGTGGAAAGAATGGACATTATTTTTGGGAGTGTCAGACATCCAAAGAAGAAAAAAATAAACTTGTTGTGCACAGTGAAGATGTTGAAAAACCAACATTATTCCTTACGCTCAAGGAAGATCAAAATTCTGAAGATAGTACGTGGTATCTTGACAATGGAGCTAAAAACCATATGACATGTGATAGGAGTAAATCTGTAGCACTCGACACCAACGTAAAAGGACACGTCCGTTTTGGTGATGAATCAAAAGTAGAGATCAATGGCAAAGGGACGATTCTATTCGAGATGAAGAATGGAAGTCATAAGATTCTTACCAATGTTTATTACATCCCAAAGATGAAGAATAATATCTTGAGTATTTGACAACTTATGGAGAATGGTTGCAAGATAGTCATGGAAGATCGCTATCTTTGGCTTAGAGATAAAAATGAAAATCTTATTACTAAGGTTTCTATGACAAGAAATCGTATATTCTTGTTAAACATGAGAAGCGGTGGAGCTACATGTTTGAAGTCATTTATTGAAGATCCACCATAGATTTGGCATATGAGATATGGACATTTAAATTTTGGTGGGCTCAAAGAATTAGGAACAAAAAAGATGGTAAAAGAAATTCCAACAACTGATCATCCTTATCAGTTATGTGAAGCTTGCTTACTTGGAAAACATTCAAGAAATAGTTTTTCAAAGCAGTCCAAATCAAGAGCTACCAAGCCACTTTAGCTTATCCATGCGGATGTTTGTGGACCTATCAAGCCTTTGTCACTTGGTAAGAGCGCCTATTTTTTGCTTTTCATTGATGATTATTCAAGAAAAATATGGGTTCATTTCTTGAAGCAAAAGAGCGAAGCATTTGAAGCATTCAAGAAGTTTAAAGCTCTCGTTGAAAAAGAAGGTGGCTATGAGATAAAAGCTCTCAGAACTGACAGAGGTGGAGAATTCACTTCAAATGAATTCAAGATATTTTGTGAAAATCATGGTATTCGACGTCCCCTAACTGTTCCTAGATCGCCTCAACAAAATGGGGTTGTTGAAAGAAAGAATAGGACAATTCTAAATATGGCAAGAACGATGTTAAAAAGTAAGTCATTACCAAAAGAGTTATGGGGAGAAGCAGTTGCATGTGTAGTTTATCTCTCAAACCGCTCACCTACCAAGAGTTTGAGAGATATAACACCTCAAGAAGCATGGAGTGGTTTGAAGCCTAATGTATCACATTTAAGGGTATTTGGATCTATTGCATATGTCCAAATTCCTGAGCAAGAAAGACAAAACTTGATGATAGGAGCCAAAAGCTTGTATATATTGGTTATGAGGAGAATACTAAAGGCTACAAATTCTTCAATCCCATCAATAATAAAGTAATAATAAGCAGAGATGTTGAGTTTGAAGAAAATGCAAAGTGGGACTGGAGTACACAAAATGAAGTCACTTATGATTTTCTGCCTTACTTTGAGGAAAAAGAAGCCCCGATGTAAGAAGTGTAAGGCAAAATCGATCCTTCAACACCGGCATTAACCCCACTAGCATCATCATCATCTTCTCCATCCTCTAGTTCAAGCGAAGGCCCTCATAGATATCGAAGTCTCCCTGATCTTTATAAGCAAACAGAAAAGCTAGAGGATGAAAATTTATTGTGTTTACTCTCCAATGATGAGCCTTTAAATTTTAAAGAAGCTGTCAAAGATGAGAAATGGATACAAACTATGGAGGAAGAAATTCAAACAATTGAGAAGAACAACACTTGGGAACTTGCATCACTTCCAAGTGGTCATCAGGCTATTGGAGTCAAATGGGTTTACAGAGTTAAGAAAAACTCTAAAGGTGATGTAGAAAGGTATAAGGCAAGACTCGTTGCAAAAGGGTATAAGCAGAAGCAAGGAATAGATTATGATGAGGTGTTTGCTCTAGTTGCTCGCTTGGAGACGATAAGGCTATTGTTGTCACTTGCAGCAAAGAACAACTGGAAAATCCACCAAATGGATGTGAAGTCTACTTTTCTGAACGATAATCTTCTGGAAGAAGTTTATATTGAACAACCTTTGGGTTTTGTTATTGAGGGTTGTGAAGATAAAGTTTTAAGGCTTAAAAAGGCCTTATATGGACTGAAGCAAGCTCCAAGAGCTTGGAATGATCGTCTTGATACGCATTTTCAAGATAATGGTTTCACTAGGTGCATTCATGAATATGCACTCTATGTGAAAGAAGAAAGAGGAAATTTGTTATTTGTTTGTGTCTATGTGGATGACCTTATATTCACAGAAAACAATCAAATAATGTTTGAAGAATTTAAGAATGTAATGGCTCAAGAATTTGAGATGAGTGATATGGGACTAATGTCTTATTATCTGGGAATTGAAGTGAAACAAATGGAGGATGGAATTTTCATCTCACAACAGGCTTATGCAAGAGAGCTATTAAAGAAACTCAATATGCTAGATTGCAATCCTACCAATACACCTATGGAGTGTGGAGTCAGACTTTCCAAAGAGAAAGAAGGTGTAAGAAAAGTTGATCAAACATTATTCAGAAGTCTCGTGGGGAGTTTAAGGTATTTGATCTGTACCAGACTTGACATTTTATTTTCAGTTGGGTTAGTTAGTCGTTACATGGAGAATCCAACAGAAATTCATATGAACGCAGCTAAGAGAATTCTTCGCTATCTTAGAGGCACTCTTGAGTATGGCATGTTTTATTCAGCTTCAGATGAATTCAAATTAATGGGCTATTGTGATAGTGATTATGCTGGGGATATTGACGACAGAAAGAGTACTACTGGCTTTGTTTTCTTTTTAGGAAATAATGCAATTTCTTGGTGTTCAAAGAAATCACCTATAGTCACTCTTTCAACTTGTGAAGTTGAATATGTTGCTGCCACTGCCTGTGCATGTCATGCAATTTGGCTGAAGATACTACTGAAGGAACTTCATTTTGAGCAAGCTTAATCCACCAAGATCATTATGGACAATAGGTCAGCGATTGCCCTAGCAAAGAATCCAGTGTTTTATGACAGAAGCAAACACATAGAAACAAAGTATCATTTTATTCGACAATGTATTGAGAACATGCATGTGGAGGTTGAGTATGTGAAATCACTTGATCAAGTTGCTGACATTTTCACAAAACCTCTGAAATATGATGCTTTTCAAAAGTTAAGGATTATGATTGGAGTCAAAAAATTATCAAGTTTAAGGGAGAATGTTAAAAATAAACTTGATGGTTAGAATTTAAGAATGAATAGAAACCATAGTTTGAATAAGTTGTCTATATTTAGTTTTAATTTAAACCATTTATTTATTAGAATGTATTAAGTTTAGACATCAAAGAAAAGTATAAATACATATGTAATTATTTCATAAATAACAACACACAAATACATTCAATACATTCCTCTTCATTTTATATTCTTCGTGAGTGTGTGTGCCTTGTTCTTTTATTTTCCAACACCGTGTCCATCATTGTCCTTCGTAAAAGAGTGGACATAAAAATATAAAATAGTGTCCTGGAGACAATGTTATATGTCCATGTCTCTACCTCCAAACACGTTTTAATCATTCGTTGTACATGTCTCTGTGTCCTATCTTCGAAAACAAACGCTACCTAAATGTCTTATAACAATGAACTTTAATTAATATATAAATAATTATCATTTAGCATCTTTTTTATATGTAATTGATACAAAATTATAAACATGGAATTAACTAAAAAAAATTTAGATTTGATCACTTGAGTGATTAACAAATCTCAAAATTTTAGTACAAAAATTTCTTTTGTTGTTACAAAATAAAAGAGAAAAAGAAAAAAAATTACTGTTTATGAATATGCAAGCAGCACAATGCATAACTTCACAAAACCAATATCGATATGGGCACAACATAATAGCACAGCATGATAGCACATTCTTAATCATTATACGTACAAGCAGGGACGGACATACGGGGGGCGAGCGGAGGCCTCGGCCCCCAATTTTTTTAAAAAAAGATTAATAGTAATAAGTTATTAAGTATAATTTAATTTTTTAAAAAATTTATTTAGTATTTAGTTTAATATAAATGAAAGTTTAATCTAACTTAAATATTAATGATTTCTAATATCTAAAAAGTAAGCAACAATATTAAAAAAATCTGAAAAGATATTATTACTAATATTTTTAAATTAAATAAATTTTTTCAAATCTCATAAAGTGAATTTTTTTCCCTTCTTGTGAGCGTCCTTCTTGATTCATTTAGTATTAATTCTCTATGTTTCAACTACTACAACTGAGAGATCTTTTTCAACTATGAATGTTGTGAAGAATAACTCAGAAATAAAATAAAAGATAAATTTCTTGCTAATTGTCTTTTAATTATGTTAAAAAAAAATTGCTGAAAAATTTGACACAGATTCTATTATCCATGAATTTTATGATACGAAAAATCGACCACTTTGTTAATAAAAAATACATACATATTTTTTTGTATTTTAAAATATATTCTCTATCAGTATATTTTTGTAATACATTTTACATTATATAATTTTTTGCATAATTTTTTAATATTATATATGTTATTGGCCCCATGATAATATTTCTGGATCCGTCCCTGCGTACAACCATGGTTATCCATTATATTAAACAATCATGTACGAAACCACATGAAGTGAAATTATATTTACAAGTTTTCATAACTACAAATCTCATGCTATATCAATTATGCAGTAGAAATTTCATTTGTATGGATAATAATAAATTTCACAATCTAAAACTCTGATACCACATGTAAAACTTAATATGATTTTTAATATACATTATAAAATTATCATTCACATAAAAGATCTTGAAATTCATTATTATCACAAATAAAAATAAGAATAGTTACTAACTTTGATCCATGATGATAATAATATTAAGAAAAATTAACTTTTTCTATTCTTTTACCTTCTTAATTCTTTTTTCAATTTAGCTATTGATGGTAAGTGAAGAAGAAAGACTTCATTGGTAGAAAGAGAGAACTGAATTCTATTTTTTTTATAAAACCAACTTCCATCAAGTTGGTTACATTTTAAAAATAATCATACAACTTCTTTTATTTAATTAAATATTTATTAAACTAATAAAATAAAACACATCACACACATAAGACAACATATAATAATATAATTTCTTACAATAACAGTATCCATCCTCTGTATATAGTGCACCAATAAAGCTGCTTATTTATTTTAAATAAAAAAATACAAAACTAAATTGCAAAATGACATGTTATTTTGGGGTACATAGTGTACATAGTGCATTATATTTGTTAAGATAAACAAACTGTAATCATAGATATTTTCATGCACGACAAGAATAAATTTTGTATTCTAACCGTTTAACTATGGAATTAAATCTCACTTTAATTTTTGAGATTCGTACATTACACTGATTTAGTATTTAAAATTTCGATTACTCTAATTTAGAATCCTAAATTCAAAAAGGTACACCACGTTAATCCCATAACTATTTTTCGTCACTAGAACAGTCATTCTGAGTGGCGTGACTTACTCCTTACAAACAGCTAATGTAATTGCAGTAATTCGATCTTTGTTTTTTTTATAATACAAATCATAGACCTTTTTTTCCCTTTCTAGATCCTACTTTGGATTGTCTTCATGCATGTGCATATGCTTTTTGTGATGTTGAATGAGTTGTTAAGCATACAATTATTTAGTTCAATTCAATATTTGTCAATAATCGAAAGCAAATAATTGGATTGAGAACGGAAGAAAACACGAACCGCATGGTCTATCAACGACGAAGACAAAGCAAGTGGCAACTTCGGCATTGAATTGGAGCGACAACTTAGGGGCGGCGCGAAGGTTTTGAGGTTCCAAATACAGGCGGTGGAGGTATCCAACAGAAGTAAGATGAGAGATGAGGAAGGAAAGGTGATGGAAGAAAGAGGAGAAAATGCTACTACGGCTTAAAACGTTGTTCGTTGTTGCTGGTACTGTTTTTATGTTGTGGTTATGGATGGTGATGGTGATGGTGCTGGGAGGGTTTGAGTTTGAGAGGAGTGGATGCACGTGAAAGATGAAGTGGGAGTGAAAAAGTAGCGGAAGTTTGCAGAGAGAAAGAGGAGGTGACAGTAATAACACTACAACATTTTGGGTCTATGGCCACGGTTTTTTTGGTCACGGTTTTTACAAAAAGGGTGACCATAGGGTACCTATGGTCACGGTTTTCTAAAAAAGGGTGGCCTAAAAGGGTCTATGGTCACGGTTTTGGGGGGTGACCTAAAGGGATCTATGGTCACGGTTTTATACAGTAACCAAAAAGGGTCTATGGTCACGGTTTTTACAAAAAGGGTGATCATAGGATACTTATGGTCACGTTTTTGGGGGTGACCTAAAGTGGTCTATGGTCACGGTTTTGGGGGGTGGCCTAAAAGGGTCTATAGTCACGGTTTTAGTGGTGACCTAAAGGGGTCTATGGCTACAGTTTTTTACGGTGACCAAAAAGGGTCTATGGTCACGGTTTTTCAAAAAAGAGTGACCTAAAGGGTCTATGGTCACAGTTTTGGGGGGTGACCTAAAGTGGTCTTTGGTCACGGTTTGGTGGGTGACCTAAAAGTGTCTATGGTCACGGTTTTAGGAGTGACCTAAAGGGTCTATGGTCACGGTTTTTTACAGTGGCCAAAAGGGTCTGTGGTCACGGTTTTGGGATGTGACCATAGATACTCTATGGTCACGGTTATTAGAGGTGGCCTAAGGTGGTCTATGGTCACAGTTTTTTTTTAAATTGATTTTTTTATTTTTTTAACTATCCCTCCCCATAAACGGCGTCGTCCCCCCCCCCCCCCCAAAAATCCCAAAATTTCCCCTCCCTCCCAACAAAATTCCCATTCCTTCATCCTAATTAATAACTTAGAACCAAAAAAAACCCTATCACTTCGTCACAGCCCCATTCTCACCGTTTTCCTTCGAGCCAGCCCCCACCTTCACCGTGCTCCTCCCAACCCCCTACCATTGTCGTTCACCTTCCTCCCAGCCCCTACTTCGTCACAGCCCCCAAGATCGACGAAGGCAGAAACCCTAGCGTCGCCAAGCTCCTCTGTCGCGTCTCACCGCCTCCACTGCCTTCACCGTCGCTACCACGGGTGGAGTCCGCCGTTGAGCTGTGCCCCATTCAGTTTCACCACGAGCTTCCTCTGGGTAACATTCAATCACACACACTCCTTGATTGATTCTATCGATCAATTTTATATATAGTTTACATAAAGGACAGATTTAATCATCACAGAACGGATTAGTTAATGTATGGGTTATGTAAACTACCAGAAGCCTTTGTATGTAAACTACATAAATTTTGCATGTGCATATATCTGGCCAAAGATGGAGCTGATTTGGAAAAAGGGAAAAAATGAAGAATGAAAAAAGAGTTTTTTTTTTTTTCTTTTTTAAGTTAATTTTGCAAATGATGAATTTGTGAGGGAAAGGTTGATGGAGATTGATGGGTTTATATAATGGAAAAAAGGGTAGCTGAAAGAAGCAGCAAAAAGCAATGAAATTAAAGAAAAGAAAGGTTTTTGGAGCTCAGGTTTCTATGGTTTGGTGTTGGGTGTGATTATGTGTGTTTCCTATACACTCGGTGGAAGATATCATTGGAAATCTCTTTGTTTTTATTGTGAAATGGGCACAAAAATATGCAAACATCAAAACAAAAACTCATAACTTTATTATTATTACTCTCAGTTACTGCTTAGTGCTTAACATGAAAATAACATAACATATGCAGTTTTTGTTTCCCTTTTGAATTTTTCTGACAAGGAAGGGTGTTTAAATATGATATATGTTAGATTGTGTTTGTTTGTTTGTTTGTTTGCGTTGGCTGGTGTTAAAGGAAAGGCTTTGTTTTGTTGCCTTTGATATATGACTACTTTATTTGACTAAGATTCTGGCTTCTCATTCTTCCATGTTGATTTGGTTCCCTTTTGGATTAAGTGCTGCCACCTCTTTTTTATCTTTATTTTGTTTTTTCTAACTTGTTTCTCATCACTGCACAACCCTTCTTGGTTTTGTATTCTTAAAGAGAGAGAGCTAAAGAGTTGTACGTAGTCCATTTTTGTTCTTTTGAAAAGATAGATAGGGTTCTGTGTACTGAGAAAAAGAGAAAGAGAGTATTTTGCACATTACAATGCAGATTCTTCGTTTCTCCTTTTAGGACCCAATATTCTATTATGGTCGATCAATCACAAAATCCTCTCTTAAAAAGGAGAAAAAAATTCGACAAATGCAGCAACAACATAATGAAGTGGTTTCAACTATGGAGAAAAATCAAAATAACTTAACTTCCAAGTTGGATGGTTTAACAAACTTGATTAAAACGTTGTTGCAACAAGTCAATCCTGGTATAAGTGCAGAACAAGTGCAAGTAATGATAGAAGCTACCCAACAATCTCTGCCTGACGCGAGTAGTGCACCAAATGATGCGCCGCGAAGCATTCCTCCTTCACTTGGATCGAACCATGTATCAAATGATATGGAAGTAAGTACTATTCGAAACTTCTAGTTAAATTAATAGTATGCTTTTGGTTGCTGTTTGATTAGGTTAACTTAGTTGAATTAGGTGGTTAGGTAGTCAATTGATTTTGTAGTGGATTTAGGTTTGAACTCTGATGTTTATTCTATCTGAAATTGGTTTTCCTGTGCTCGTAATTACTTGCCATGTTCTAATTTAGTTTCCTGCTGCTGCTTCATTGATCTGTCCTGTGCTAAATTAGTTTGTTTGGTGCTGTTGATTAGGTTTAAACTGTTATTGATCCTATGTTGCTGTTTCATTGTTTTACTTTTGTGCTAAACTGGTTTATACGATGCTGCTACATAGTATTATTGCTGCCTTATTCTTGTGTTGGCTGCTATTGGAATGAACAAATTCTGAATTATTTGTGCAGTAGTGATAACTTTGATGAATTTCTGAGTCTAAGCTATCACTACTGCTGCATTCTTGCAATAGCTGCTGTTTGAAGTGAATGATGGTTGTGAATAATTTTTGAGTGTTGCTGTGAATGAATGTTTCCCTTCTTTTGCTGCATATGTATTGCATCATCAAAAGCATTTTTGCAAGATATCTAACATGTTTATTTCTTTTACGTGCACGAAGACATGATGTGATGAAGAAAATATGTTCCATACAAATATCACATGAGATGGGTCTTACCACCTTAGTTATGTAAATGTAATATTTTGATGTGTTATGTACTTTTTGAGGTATTACATGTAATTGGAAAAATTCCACTCTATTTTGATTTGTGTTGTTTAGACTAAAAATTAAACATATCTATCTTATAATGAAACTTTTATGATTTAGATTTCTTGAATTTCTTATTTTTAGATTTATTTTGTGATTATTATCATTTTGGGATGTGATTATAATTTTAAAAAATTGAATCTCATAAACAACAACAGGCTATAGTCACCGTTTTAAAAAACCGTGACCATAGAGGCTATGGCCATCGTGAAAAATTCTGACCATAGATAAGGCTATGGTCACGGTTTTAAGGAGGGGTGACCATAGAGTCTATGGCCACGGTGAAAAACCGTGACCATAGATAGGGCTATAGTCACGATTTTAAGGAGGGTGACCATAGAGTCTATGACCATGGTGAAAAACCGTGACCATAGATAGGGCTATGGTCACGGTTTTAATAGAGGTTATGGCCACGGTGAAAAACCGTGACCATAGATAGGGCTATGGTCACGGTTTTAAGGAGGGTGACCATAGAGTCTATGGCCACGGTGAAAAACCGTGACCATAGATAGGGCTATGGTCACGGTTTTAGGTGGGGTGACCATAGAGTCTATAGCCACGGTGAAAACCGTGACCATAGATAGGGCTATGGTCACGGTTTTAAGGAAGGGCGACCATAGAGGCTATGGCCACTGTGAAAACCGTGACCATAGCCTTATCTATGGTCACGGTTTTAAGGAGGGGTGACCATAGAGGCTATGGTCACGGTAAAAAACCGTGACCATCGGTGAATCCGTGACTATAGATTAACTTATGGTCACGGTAAAAAACGTGGCCTAAAGTGTCAGATTTTGAAAATTGAAATCGTGACCATAAAAACCGTGACCATAGCTCAAAAAACCGTGACCATAGACCTATGGCCATGAGAGAATTGACCATGGTAAAAAATCATGACCATAGGTCCAAAACCGTGACCATAGATCTATGGTCACCTTTTTTACTAGCTATGGTCACGATTTTTTACCATGGCCATAGGCATTTTTTTGTAGTGATAATGAGCAGAGAAAGGAACTTTGGGGTGGCAGAACAGATACACATACATGAAGAAGAAGATAACATTGTTCTTTGGTTTAGGTTATAAAAGGAAAAATGATTAAATTGGTGCAATTTTTTTTATTCGCCAGCTTAGCTAACCAATGACAAGGAGTAAAACACGACACTTACAGTATTATTGTCTCAATGACAGAAAATAAATGAGGGACTAATGTGATGCATTTTTTTAAATTTAGGAGATTAAATTAAAATAATTAAAATTTTAAAGATTAAATCAATACAACTTACAAATTTAAGGACCAAAATAAAATTTATCTCTCTAAATATGCCTAAATCGAAAAAAAAATTCACAAAAAAGATAGAAGTGATTTTATGAATGATGAAAAAGGTAAGCAATTCAAATGATTATACGTTTTATATGTATATATTATGTGTGCTAACGAATTTAGTTAATATGCCTTCTTTAAAAGTATTAATTGACTTTTTTATGAAAAATATATTAAGTTTAGATTTTTAATGTATTTGTTATGAATATTTATTTTAAAAAAATTGAAAATTTTCTAATTATAATAACCGTAACACGTCTTAACTAAAGTAGCAAATTTTTAGAGTTGATTAAAGGTACATATATTAGTTAAATTCATAAATCAATAGTTGACAAACGCTCTCTGTACATTGAAAGTGTCTCTTACATTTTTAAAATAAATCAACTTTAATTATATTTAGGTAGTGACTTCTTGCTCCATCGACCACCAATTTAATACATCCAGAGTGCAATTAATAAAATAAAACATTTTTGAAGTCAAATTCTTTTAATTAAGGATGTAGAACAAATGAGAAAGAAGATGAGAACAGCATAGAGTGTCCCCATTGTAATCTGCGAGTGGTTTACGTCTAGCTTGCTAGTAATTATGACTAGTGAGTAATGACCAATGACCAATGACTCTGTCAAAACAAATATTTGTATGATTTAATTTAAAGTAAACACTAAGTAATGTTGAATGAAAAAAAAATTAGAATTCTGATTTATTTTTCTAATTATTTCTTAATTATCAAATAAAAGAATTTTTTATTTTTTATTCTTTTGATTTTCTAAAGATAACATGCATATTTAAAATTTTACTCAGTTAAATATTAAAAAGAAAATTAAACTCCTAATTATTACTCATGTTGAATATGTACCATGATAAATGATATATGAATAGCATGTGGCATCAGAAGAATGGAAAATTAAACGGTTTCGATGGATTTGGGTTTCCGAGTCTGCGATCCCATAAATATAGCACCGATGCCATGTTGCATTGATTTTTCTTTCGTTACATTGCATACGGTACTAGAGTTTTTCCAAGTGTAAGGATATGGATTCTTGAAGATAAATGGTGGATCGATATTTACTCCACTATGTCTCCATCAAAATCTACTAGGACGGGAAAGAGTTTAATTTGGTGAATGATTCTTTTGTCTTCAAATATCTTCATATATACTAAACAAGGAATGTTAAGGCCAGCAACTTTTATGATTTGTAGTCATTAAATAGTCATCAATAATAATTTTAATGGTATGAGATTGGTGTGAGATTTTATCTAATAACTCACTTTTTTTTGTTGGTTACATACTGGTCAGAATTTAACAAAATTACTGGTCTCTAGACTTTTCATATTAAATTACTAATGCATTAATAGATACCAACGACCAACGTGTCTATCAATATCAATAACAATAATAATAATAATAATAATAATAAAATTTACTTTTTTTATAAATATGAATAATAATAACAAATACGATATTAGATAAGATGATAATTATGTTACATTACAATAAAAAAAATTATTAGTTTAACTCTCGAAGTTAATAAAATATTTTTTATAGATTATATATAATAAAGTATATTTTAGAAGACTATATCAGAATTTCTTGCTGACTTTCTTTTAGTAACACAGCTAGTCAGCTACGATCCATTTATGGATTAAAAAGTTTTCAGTGCTACAACCTAGCTAATTGGAATGTCCCGGAACACATTCGAAAATATAGGATATATTTTTGGGTTTAGCCAATATGTATCTTATACATAATAAATTTATTATTAATAAAAAAATTTAAAATTTTTTTATTTAATAAATATAAAATAAAATATTAAAATTTAAATTTTATGTATTTTTAATAAAAAAATTTAATTTATATAATTTTAAGATACAAAATAAATAAATTTTATATTTTAAAAGAAAAATAAGAAAGCAACCGAAAGTTCGTAACAGTTTAACAAGAAAAGGAAAGATTTATGAAACTATATTCTATATTCACAAATTTAAAGGAGGTTAGACAATGTCAACACGTAACTATCTCATAAATACAAAGTTTGTTTGGATTGCTATTTTGAAAAAAAAAAAAATTTATATTTTTTTATTTTAGGTCTGTAAAATTTTTATCAACTTAAATATTATAGTTCTTTATCGGTATTTTTATCACTGTCTAAATAAAAACGTTAAAAAAAAGTCTTAACAAAAGAGTCAGAATCCTTACCAAAAAACATGGGTTTTTACTTAAATAAATTAAATGCATTTTAAAATTATCCAATTCCCCTGAATCAGATTCTGCAATGTGATTATCTTTTTCGTATTATTATATAAATCGTCCCAGGGTTCAAAGGATTATATAACACGTAAATCATCTCACCCTAGGACGATTAATGAATGAATTTGTGATGCAAAATAAGAGTAAATCGTGGCAGGGCTTCTTGGGTTAGTAGTTGAGCATAAATCGTCCCAGGGTAGTAGGTTTTACGAGTTAATGGGCTAAACCAAACTGGGCTGCCACGATTTATGTGTTTTTTCGGACCCTCAGGACCCTGGGACGATTTATGTGTTACTCTGTAACACTCAAAGGGCTGGGACGATTTATGGCCAAGTCGGAGCAAATCAAGAATTCTGTCAGACCCTTGTGAAGGCGATCGAGAGGAATCTACAAGCCTCAAGGAATATGCGGGTGGATCTATATGACAGGGGAAACTCCGAGTTTGTCGTTGAGGAACTTGCGCCGAATAGCTCTCCAAACCACACCCATGCAGGCTTGCCACCCTCCATCAACTGCTCGAAGTCACTGAGGCACCCACTCACTGCATGACCGTCAATTGGAAGGCCAAACTGGTATGCCACATCTTGTAGTGTTACGGTACACTCCCCAAATGGCATGTGGAAGGTATGTGTTTCGGGACGCCATCTCTCCACAAAAGCACTGATCAGTGGCTCATCAAGCTTGAACCAGTAATCATTCAACCGAGCAACATGTAATAGGTTCGCACGATCTAAGTACGGGAGTATACGATCATGCAGTATCATCTTCTGTTGCCGATGCACGCTCCTAACGCACCGTGTAGGCTGAAAATATGCAAGAATAACCACATCATTATTTCGGGTACTTATACACACACACATAGAAAATAACTTATGCCATGACAGATATCCAACTCACAGATGCCATCAAAATGGATATGTTCATAATAACATCTCATGTTCAAATCGACATTACCAATACAATGTAAGAACCATAAAAGTCACAACCGAACCGATCATTTCAACGGGTTAACGGTTCAACCGGAAATTGACCGGTTGAACAGATTGACCTCGTCCTATATATTTAAAAAATAAAACATATTAATAATTTTCAAAAATAAAATTTAAATACATATTTTCACTATTAATATCTCTACAACATTTTTAAAAAAAATTTGAAACTCAACCGGTTCGGTCGACCCGGTCTTACTAACTGATATCAGTTTAAACCATTTCATTCCGGGTATGACCACACCGAACCGGTTCGTTCCCTCATCTGGTCATATCATCAGACTGGCCCGGTTCAGGATCCCATTGGCCGGTTTAACCCTCGAACCGCTTCGTTTCGGTCCGGTCCGAACCTGTCCGGTTCGGTTCGGTCCGGTTCGAGCCGGCCCGAAGTCTATAGTAAAATCAGCAAATTCCATGGGATTCTACCGTCAGAACCATCACCCTATGATGAGTGAATTCCATGATCTTATAAGACCACTGATTTCTAACGTCTTCTACTAAACCAAAAAACTAACTAAATCACTATACATGATATCCGGCAACATCTTAATAAAAAAATATTCTAAGATGCATATTCACCCTATACAATATCATCCAACATACTATATCATCCAAAATTTAAAACCATTACAAAATTTATAAGATTACCTCTTGATCGATAAATCCGGCAACATGCGCAACGCCGTTCAGGCGGTACATATCTCCTTGGTTCGCGGCCATTACCACCGCCGGAGAGATCCCCCAACTCCTCCTGCCGACCACCTGCGGCCCGCTGCCACCACCCCCGGTGCCACTCAGACGCCTCTGCCCACCACCAGTTGCACCTCCGCCACCGGCTGGTCCCACATCCAAAAACACTTCTCCACCCAAACTCTCTCCGGTCAACAATGGTGGCTCCAAGACCTCCCTCAACCCTTTACGCCGCAGCAACAACAAAGATGACTCGTGCTTGAGTCCTTAGGGTTATTACTTGGCCATAAATCGTCCCAGCCCTTTGAGTGTTACAGAGTAACACATAAATCGTCCCAGGGTCCTGAGGGTCCGAAAAAACACATAAATCGTGGCAGCCCAGTTTGGTTTAGCCCATTAACTCGTAAAACCTACTACCCTGGGACGATTTATGCTCAACTACTAACCCAAGAAGTCCTGCCACGATTTACTCTTATTTTGCATCACAAATTCATTCATTAATCGTCCTAGGGTGAGATGATTTACGTGTTATATAATCCTTTGAACCCTGGAACGATTTATATAATAATACAAAAAAAATAATCACGTTGCAAAATCTGATTCAAGAAAATTGGGTAATTTTGAAATGCATTTAATTTATTTAAGTAAAAAACCCAAAAAACATTTGGATAAATTCAAGCTCAAAACACCATCTATTATTAAATAATATTTTGGAACAAATATACATAAAATATTTTTTATATAATTATATATGTATTTAGATACCATTTTTTTAAATATCTATTAGAGGAATATTTACTTTTTATATTTCCTATCAAACATAAAATTAAATTTTCCGATCTTATAAAAACAATAATAAAAAATTCAATACTTTCTTCAAAAATAAATTTAAACACGCCTTTTTCGGCGTAAAGTCGTAAACATTATTTTGTTTGTTGATGGGTTAGATTTTTTAGTCATTTAGTCTATATTATTAGGTCAACAAATATTTTTTTAAATATAAAAAAATTAAACGACTGTTTAGTATGTAAATTAATCTGTTTAATCCATTATTTTTTTGGAATTAATCAGATTTAACATATTTAATCTAAAATTTAAATAGACTTAATGTTAAAAATAAAATATACTTATTTAAATAGATAAACGAATTAGTCTGATAGACTTATCCCATTTTAATGCTCTAGTAAACAATATGGAATAAGGATCATTTTGGACATTTTCAAGACTTTGTAATATTAATTATACATCAACTCATGCATGTTATACATCAATTTTGAGCTTTTACAATAATACTTTTCTTAATAACCACCTAAACTAATATAAAAATATTCAATATACATTGTCGGGAAATAAGAACAACAAATTCAACTTTGACTTTAAGTGATCTACAACCTTGCTTAGATTGCAAAGAGCAATCAAATCCGATCTTTATTTATGCAAACTACTCTAATATTGATAATTGAAAGTAATTAAAATAATTTGATATTTTGCCACTTAAAGTTAAGGTATTATTATTAGTAGCTAGATAGTTGTATAAATATTTTTCTTTATACTAACTATCACTATAAAAAAAAATGTTGAATATCATTAAATTTATTGTTAGATTTAGCATGTATATTAGTGTCGATTTTATCGGTAGATTTATCAACGATTTAGGTGTCGAATTCGTCAGGTTAAATCATTACTGGCGAATTTCTGTTTCCAACAGTAAATTTGCTAATCTGCCAGTAATAATTGAAGAAAAAACAAGAAAAATAAGCATGAAATATAGCATGGGATTTACTAGCAACAAATTTTGCCGGTAAACTCAATTAGTGAAATGCTGCATTTTTGTGACCTACAATGCATTACCGTCGAATTTATCCGCCAGTAAATCTGACGGTAACGAGCCCTAAAATTCGAAGCGCGAACCATCTCTCCCTTCATTTCGAATTCTCCTCTCTCTCTCTCTAATTTCTCTTCTGCCATATTCTCTCTAACCCTCTCCTCTTTCCGCTGCTCCGTTAGCCCTGCTGCCAGTGGCAAAGCCTCTGCAGCCTCCTTTCGCTGCTTTCTCTCCCCCTCACTGAAACCAGTCCCTTCTTTCATTTTTTTCCCTTCACAATCCAGCACCAGCCGTGATTCCTTCTCTTTCTCTCTGTTCGTCTCACCGTCCAGCACCGCCACGACGCTCCACCAGCAGCGACTATCGTTGCTACTGCATCTCCATGTCCTGAGTTCTTCTTCTATTCGAAGCTCAGATTTCATGATCATTCTTTTTCTATATTTAAGTTAACTTATGATTTAATTATATGTTAATTTCTAGTTAGTAAATGGAAATGGTTATCATTATTTCTGTTGGTTAGATGATTTAAATTAGGATTAGGATTTTTTTTATTAGAACTGCTGTTAGTTTATATATAGTTCAACATGTTGTTATATTTCTTGAATTTGAATTTGAATTTGTTTGGACTGGATTGATTGATTTTCTGTTGAATTTTTGTAAAGTGTTGCTGATTATTGTATCATTGATGCTGATTTGTATGAATTAATGTTGAAGGAATACTTGGTTGTGCTATTTCTTGTTGTTTGATGCTTTTGTATACCAAGTGCTCGATTATATACCTCTATGTCTAATTTGTGTTTTAGTTTTAGCTAGAGGATTTAAGTTGTTAAGATATGTTAGATTTAAAGTATTAGGTTGTACTAATTTACTATGTCAATATAAGTGCATTATTTGTAGAATTATTCTAATTCATACTATAGTTATTGAAGAAATCATTTATTTTAAGGCAACCATTAATACTCATTTTTTAAATCTTAGTGAAATTTAACTTAATTTTCTATATTTTCAAATAAATGTATAATGATTAACGTTACATATAATGAGATTTAAATATCAATATATATGATGCCTTTATAAATGTATACAATAATATAAATAAATTAATATATTCTACTTGAAATGTTGTGAATTTAATTGAGTTTTGCATGAATGAGGTTATGGATTGAGATTGGTTGGATTTGTGAGAATCGTAAAAGTGGATATATGTCCAATTTTAGGGGATGTTATGTCAAAATTTTTAATGTTAAAGGATTTGTGGTGTATATATACAGATTAGTGTTAATTGGTATTCTCTTTGCAGACATGACGACAGGTAGAGGGAGGGTTTTCACCAATACCCTCAGGGACTTTTCAGTTATCGCCCTCTACCCCGACAACTCCGTCTACCCCTATGACGTCACAGGCAGGTCCATCGGACCAGTAGTTCATCATGGTTCTGAACCCCAACTACGTATCTCCTTTTGCTACGCCCCCTCCAACTCCAACGCAGAGACAGTGGTGGGTGATTCCTTTAATGCGTTCCAGGCAGATGCCCCTCCACCACCACCGTCATACGATGAGGATTTGACCTGATGGCATGCAGGCATGAGTACTATTCTAATGTCTTTTATCTGCAATCTATTTCGAATTTGTTAAGTTTTATGTGTTTTTATGTGTTTGCTAATCTTAAGTTTTTCATTGATAGGTTTGCACCAAACAACAATGCATATACATAGTTGATCTCCAATGTGATTACGTCCATGTACGACAACCCATGGTCAAACTACACGAAAATACCTGTTGAGACCAGAGAGCGGTGGTTTCAGAAGTAGGCGATAAGAACCCAATGTTATTGAATTAACTGTATTTTATTTCGACTAACTAGTGTTAATACGTACTTCAAATGTTCGTAATATGAAACGATAAAGTATTATTTAGAGGTTATTAGTTTATATTTTTAGAATATTCAATTTAGTTTGATGTATTTTGGTTTTATTTAATTATTTACTAAATTAGACTTTATGTTATGGGTCTATGATTTTTCTTTTTTTTAACCTAAAAAGAGGTTATAAATACCTCATAAATTATAATAGTCATAATTTCGTGATTATAGGGGTGAAATCCTCCCTTTTGGTTTTGTGATGAAACTATGGTGTGGACAAGTGAGGTTGAGTGAGTCCCTCGATCTCTTGTTGCATTGAGGAACTAGGTAGAAGGTTAAGGAGTCCTTTCGATTCAATTCCGAAACTATTGTAAGGACAAGTTAGGCTAAGGAGTTCCTTTCTTATTGTGTCAAGAAATCAGGTAAAAAACAGAATGATTTTCTTTATAATCACTTTCATTCTATTCCTTTTATTTTCTATTTTAATTTAAATGTATCTTTTTATTCATTTTTGAATTTTTATCTTCTTGTTTATCCTCTTTTTCTTTATCAAATATTGTTGAATTACTTTGTGCAGGTGAAATTTATATGAGATAGGAAACATGATATCTTGATCAGGAAGATCTACGACCACCGGATAGCTAGGCAACTTCAGCAGATGATGCAGAACGTTCGTGAGGGACGCAACCACCTCATGGTTTGGCTCTGTCCAGATATTAAGAAGGAATTTGACGTCCATTTTAGTACTAATGAGGGGTTCAAGCGTCACTGTCTGACAAACAGAACTAACAGGATTTCGCCGAGGTCGTCGAATTATACCGATGGGTCGGCAACTTTCATGAAGATGAAGAATATACTTGTATTTAGTTTGCTAATCTTTATTAATTATTACTTGAATTAATTGTTACTTGATTTATTTTATCAGTTGGTTTCAATATGTGTAGTCTAAATCGTTGAATCGTGAGGCGACATTAGCGGAGACCTTCGGGTATACCCATACGTTGAAGGCCAATAAGAAGAGATTTGCTGATGAGCGGTCTACGACTTATTATATGAGTTTCAATTAATTCTAAATTTGAAATGTATTCGGTTTAAAGTCAATTAACTATCATCCTAATCACAACGTGTTACACAGGAGGACTACACGCAGAGATTGGAGGCCGCGACCCAGCAATCTCAGCCTTGTGGGGACAACCCCTGGCTCTGATGCCTCAATTGTTGATCCTGATAGGGTTTGGCGCGAGATCGCCTCTGAGCCCTACAAGAATTGCGTCTATGGTTGGAGTCGTTCTTTGTCAACGGCCTCGACACCTCCACAATGGCGACTTCATCTGCCTCTGCCACCAGTCCTGCCGATCTCGAGAAAGTTGTCGATTTGAGGGAGGAGATGCAGAAGAGCTTCACCAACAAGCTCAGCAGTCTGAGCAGAGGCACAACGAGCTTCTTGCACGCGCGGGAGACACCGGTGCCATTAGGTCGGAGCTGTCGGAGAAGCTGGAGCGTCTAGAGTGTTTGAGAGACTAGATGGCAGTGTACAACAACCAGATGCACGCTGGAGGCAGCGGCACTACTGGTGGGGCACCGACATCAGCACCTAGTTTGCCACCTTAACAGTGGGAAGACAACGATGACGACGATTATCGAAATCCGTAGAGTTTAGATATTTAATTTATTTTATTTTTATTTCATTGTATTTTATTTCTTTGATTTTTTATTATATTCAGATTCTTGATATTTAATAAAATCATTAGTTGATTTCTGTTATTTAGAATTTGTGTCATTATTTTGTAAACAAAAATTTTAATTTGACTATTAATTGTATATTAATTGTGTAAAAAAAATTGCATATCGTCGAATTTATTGGCGGAATAATCCGACGGCAAATTAGCACCATAAAATATAATATGGCGCTAAAGTTACTGTTAAAAAAATTCGACAATAATCAACCACTTATTTATATCGTGTTAATTGTAGTTTTTGATGCAAAATTTACCGATAAATATTTTTTGGTATTGTTTATACGGTTAAATAAATTCATGGATAAATCTAATACTCGCTATTCAACATTTTTTTGTACTGTGCGTATTTAGAATTTAAGGTTTAGGATATATAAGTTAGTTACTTATTGGGTCTTGAATTATTCTGAAATATATGAAATAAACATTTTGGCTGCGCTATAATAAGCCTCTGAAAATTCTAGAAGTAGTAATCTACAGGAATATAGTTGATTCAAAATTATCTAGTCTCCATTTCCAAACATGACAATGACTTCCATATATTCAATACACATATTGTCTACGTTACTTTCCCATATAGGCTTTGACTTCGAGGTAGACAAATATTGGAAATATTGTCACATAATCTACTAATTAAAGGTAAACGTGGCTGGTAATGTTCTTTCCTTCTTGCACCGTTGCAAGCAAAATGCACCATGCCATTTTCTTTCTTTCTTTTTTTTTTTTCTTTTTCCTTTTTTGGTCGGTATAGCTCTTATATCTTTATATAGTGTTCAAATATATATAAAACATTTTAATTTTATAATTTTGTTATAAAATATAATAATACTCTCGATCATATTAGTGGACGAACGTGAAACGATCTGAATCTTGCAACAAGTATAATATTTTTTTTCGAACGGACTAATTAACTTCTTTCTTTATATGGTGTTGATTAATAAGGCGGCTGTATTAATCACATGCAAGTGTATAACTTAGCTACAAAGGTATTTAATTAATTATGTATATTCTTGTAGAGTGTTGTAATTAAGGTGAAGTTGCTTGATGAACCGGCAACAACCCATATGTGGGTTCTATTAGCTAGCTAGTTACACCTGAAAACAATTGAATAACTGAACCCTACGTGAATATCTTTTCAACCTTCTTACTCTAATTGTCAAAACATATAAGGTTTTGGGGAATGATAGGAGATATATACAACAAGAATCCAAGAATTTTCAATGACAAGACATATAAAAGTCATGTATGGGCATTTTCGCAATTGCATTGCATTGTTCTTTCTTTAATTTCGCTCCTATTGTCCACATATTCTTAAATATTATTGTTGGGCGGTCATAAGAGCCAGAAAGGTCTATGGAAAAGAAATGAAAAAATTAAAGGGACCAATTGAAGAAAAATGACAAGGCGCATAACAATAATGAATTAATAATACTATGTATGTATATAAATATATAAAATAAAATAATAATAATCAAGTAAGCTGCGATAACGATGACTAGAAGCAATTGAGAAATGGAGTGTGTTAGGTGAGATCAAAGAAAAGGCCCCCTTACCCACTTGCCCAAGCTTCTAACTCATTGGTTCTTCTCCCCCTATTCAAAAAGAGAAGTTTGTGTCGACATCTCATGCTATTTTGGAAAGTTTTTTGCGCCGATAGATTTTTAATCGTTATCTTCAATTAATTAATACACAGAATATAAATATTATTTTACTAATTTTCACAACCAATTTATTGCTTAGTTAATACTGTGCCAATTTTGTTACAATAATAATAGAAAAGGAATAATTAATTAAGGGTACGTTGAATTTGTATTTTTACTTTTTATTTAAATGTTTCAATTTTTAGAAAGCTGTGAAAATAGAAATGAAAATAAAATTTATTATTTTTATTCACCTAAACTAAACATACTTTATAATTTTTTTTATATTCAATAGTTATATTCTCTATTTATTTTTTTCTTTATTACAGTATCTTTTAATTTAATAAAATAAGGTCTAATTTGTTATAAATTGTGTTTGATAATTACTTAAGTAGACTAGACTAATAAATTAATGACTGAAGCAATGGGTTGATTTTCTACTCTTTAATTCCACTATTTTATTAAAAAAGTAAACCGCAAAGAATACTAAGCCCACGCTTCCATTCACGATTAAAAAATAAAAACACACTGCTCTCAAATCGTTAAAATATAAAACAAGAAGAAGAAAAGGAGAGGAAAGTTTTTCCACGGTGAAATATAATAGAAGCTTCGTCATGGAAAGAGCGAAAAAAATAAATAAAAAGAAGAAGAAGAAGAAAGAAGGCACAAAAAGAGAGCCCTTTCTTTGCGAGAAAAGCGTGTTGTAATTATCTAGCTTCCCCCTGTCCCAATGTTTATCTCTGACCTTCCTAGAAATGACTAAAGTAAAGTAGTCGTAACTAGTAATAATGGTGCCTATGTAAATGTGCACGTATGAATTCGGTTTCAGGCTTTTTCAGTTTCGAGTTTGGTCCACCCTCAAATTCTATCTTTCTCTCAAACAAATATTAAAAAAGGTCATTACGTAAAAATAATAATTAAAAACGGTTAAATAATTTAATAAAAATAAAATATTAATTTAAATGAGATAAATTATTAAAAATAATATTAATTACCAACAAATTATAACTCAAATATTTAACTTAAGAAAAAAAAATATTGGTTACGGAATATATTATATTTGTTTATAAAGTTAATTGTATTTCAGTGCTTCTTAAAATTTCTAGAACCCACGTCAGGTTGGGTTGGAACTTAGAATTGAAATTGTTTTGTTTGGTTCCGTGCAGTTATAAAAGAGTACAAGGCCCAAGAATCATTATTTAAGGGAAGAATATCATATCACACTTTTAATTTTCATTTTTCTTTCTTTCCCTTTGGCGTTGGGAAACGGAGTTATGGTATTTATTGTGACATTTGAAGAAGCCGCTGTTGTGGTTAAGATCCATGGATTCTGATCGTCACAGAAACTTAGTTCACTCTCGCTTCTTCCTCTCTGGATTCTATTGCTGGGATTGGGAATTCTTGACCGCTCTCCTCCTTTTTAGTTGTTCTTCTCAATAATATATTATTCTTTTTGTTTATTTCTTAGCTATTAGCTATTACTAGAGAGAGATTAGGAATAATTAAGAGTAGATTATTTGTGAGGTAGGTGAGAGAGATGTCACAGAGATCGGTGCCGGCGCCGTTCTTGACGAAGACGTATGAGTTGGTGGATGATCGTGCAACGGACGACGTGATTTCGTGGAGTGAGAGTGGCAACACTTTTGTGGTGTGGAAGCATGCCGATTTCGCTAAGGATTTGCTTCCCAATTATTTCAAGCACAACAACTTCTCCAGCTTTGTTCGCCAGCTCAACACCTATGTATGTTACCCCGGCCCCCCTTCTCTAAATTCTCATCATATTCATCTCTTTGCATGCATACATGTTTGATTAGTTGTTACACACATTCTTAACAGTCATGTTCATTAAATTCCTTGCCTTCCAATCTCTTATTTAGCAGAACCAAGATAATATGTTTTCGATTATAATCTAGAAGGTGCTGGAGCCAAAATTGGTTGTGATGTCTTCTAGAAATTGTAATGGATATGGACCCCACTCCCCTACCACACCAACTAGCCAAGGCAATAATAATCCACGATTTACACTTTGCTTCGATATTTAAAAGAAAATGAAAAAAAAAAAAGGAAAGAAAATAGATGGAATTATTTGTGTGTTGTTTGGTTGAAAAAAAATTAAATAAAAAAAGAATTTTTTTTTGTTTAGATAGGAAAAAAATTAAGATAAAAAAATTATAATAATATAAAATTATATTAATATTTTTAAATATTTTGTTTTTTTATTAATTAAACAATAAATTTGTAATTTTATCAATTTTTATCTATTTTTCTTTTCTTTTCATCCCCTCATTTCCCATAAATTCAAAAACCCCTTGGATAGTCACCAAAAAAAAAAAAACCCCTTAGATACCATATGGGTTTTCTTCTGAAAGCAAGAAAAAATAACCTAGTACGGTACAAATTCTGTCTCCGTAGTAAGAAAATAGGTATAAAAAGGACTACGTACATTTGTATATGCTTTGTGTTTTACGGGAACATTTTTTTCCACGTCTGCCTAGGTCTCTAATTTGTCTTTTAGCACCATTTCAATCTTATTGCTTAAAGAAAAAGTTATAGGTAACTAACAAAATTTTTGAACAATGTGTAAACAATGTGAATTAATAGGGTTAGAAGAGTAATTTTGATTAGTAATATTAAATTATGATGTAGTGTATTTTCATTTGATTGATAGTTGTTCATGTTATTCAAAATTTTTATTGTTTCCCTAGTACTCTCCTTGCCTAAATAGTCTTCAAATATCAATTCAATTATTTCGGCAGAATGACATAAACCGAGTCAATCAAATCATGAATGCAGTGCTCAGCTAACAAATATTTTTGGGGGTGGTTGGAATTTGTAGGGTTTTCGAAAGATTGTGCCAGACAAATGGGAATTTGCCAACGAACATTTTAAGCGAGGCCAAAAAGAACTTCTCTCGGAGATCAAACGCCGCAAGTCGGCGCACCCTGCGCCGCCGCCATCGGGGACCGAAAAATCCGGTGGCGACGGAAACTCTCTGTTGAACTCAGGCGGCGACGACATGGGATCTTCCTCCACCTCTTCACCTGATTCGAAGAACCCAGGATCTGTGGAAACAACAACAATAACAACAACAACAACTCCTCCTCCTCATCAGTGCGCGAATTTATCGAGCGAGAACGAGAAATTGAAGAAGGACAACGAGACGCTAAATTGCGAGCTGGCACGTGCGAAGCAGCAGTGCGATGAGTTGGTGGCTTTCTTGAGGGACTGCCTTAAGGTGTGTCCTGATCAGATCAACCGCATCATGAGGCAAGGAAAATGCGGGTCCACCCGTGATCCGGTGCAATCTGATGACACTCTAGTTGATGATGACGACAAACAAGTTGGTGAGGCCGCTGGACCCAGCACTTTGAAATTGTTTGGTGTTTGGTTGAAAGAGGAGAAGCCTAACAACAACCACAAGAGAGGGCGCCAAGGCCCAATGGGCTTTGATGGGCCTCCTGCAAAGGAGATGAAGAAGACTACTACTACAACTAATAGTAATAGTGTTGTTGACTTTGGTGGTTCCAATGTTAAGGTGATGATGAAGAGCAGCAAGGTCTGTAGCTGAAGCACCTTAAGCCATTGTTCGATTTATTTAGTTTGGAAAGGCATACAACAATAAAAGTATAGGTTGAAGAGGAGGCGTGACATGATGTTAGGGTGGTTTGTGTTTGGGCAAACAAGGCCTACCCTCTGCACCCTGGCGCATGTTATGGTTGTGTTATTGTTAATATAGATCTATTGTTGTACCAATATAATTACTAGTTAATATAGGTACGTGTGAAGCAGACACTAATATTCCATGTATGAACCTAGTTGTTCATTTCTGTATCCTTAAGTCTGCTTTAGGTTTTTAGGTTGGTTATATAATAAATGTTTTGACAAGTAACTCAGACTTGTCATGGCTTTCTTCAAAGAGAAAAAATACACCTAATTTGTTAGACGGCGAGAAAATATAATATATGCAAATACTTTGACACCATCACCACAAAGAATATCTGTCACAAATCTTGTTCTCCATTCTTTTATACTTATACTTATGGTGGAATCTAAGTTTCGCTCGGTCGTTATTAACGAATTTGTTGGTAGTATATTTTGAGTCAGTAGTGTCTATTAAGAATTGTTACTCGGTCAAGCTATTATTATTATTATTATGTTTGAACTTCTTTTGTTTACTAAGATATTCTTTGTTTTGGTATTTAAATTTATCAGTTTATCTTTTAACCTGTTAAAATAACCGCCTGAGTCCTTCGGCTTCAAAAGCACAACTCTTTTAAGGATGAGTATGGTTGGGGGAATATTATATTAGAGTATTCCAGAATGTTTAGATGAGAATATCTTATTTTCATATTTATTTTAAAGTTTAAAAATAGATAATTTTTATTCCTTCGAATCAAATTATCACTAATTTCATTTTCATTTTTTCTCTGATCATCTTTAATTTCAATGGAATTGAAAGTGTATAATAAAACAAAAAGATTAAAATATCCTTACTAATTTAACTCTAACCCTCTTTTTTCAGTTTTTTCCCAACTCATTAAAAAAAAAAAATAAAACTCTAGCAGAGCCCCTCCTTTATGAAAACTAAATCTTAGTGAGCTTTTTCTTCAAATTCATGGAGGCTCCACTGGCATTGGCGTCGTCTCGCCGCTGATTTGGATTTGCACGACCACCGCGCTCTTTATTCTCTCGTTTGCGTTCGTGTTCATCACACAGCTCACTTTGGTTCACCGCCATTGCATTTTCGCTGCTATCGTCGCGACTTTGTTCGGATCCTTCGCATTGTGTAGTCGCGTTTGGCCTCTCTCCTCCGTCTGAACTTGGTTGCTCGCGCGTCTCTCGCCTCCGCGTCTGTTCGAGTTGTGCTTCCTGTTCATGTCGTCTTCTTTGCTTCTCTCCCTCTTTGCGTCTCAGCAATAACCATCAAAGAGAGTGTAATTTATCTTTTGCAATCTTGTTAATCTTTTTCAAGTATAGAATCTTCTTCCGGTAAGGATTTTAAACTGTTAGCACTGTTAATTTTATTGTTAATTAGTTTATGATATTGAGTGGTTATATTAGATGCAAGATTAAATTGCTGTTAATCAAAGGTTGAATACTGAAGTTATAAAATAGAGCTGTTAATCTTATGTATGTACTTGGAATTGGAATATAATTTCAGTTTTTAATTTATTTGGAATTAGAATTATTATCTTATTTTTTTTCAATTTGTTTGGAATTGAAATGTGATTTTAGTTTCAATTCTATCATGAAAGATGTTGTACTTGGCTGCATTTATACCTAATGAATGGAGATGAAGATTTGTTAAGAGAGAATATGTATTATGTATTGATTATATAGTTGCCATATATGATTATAGTTTAGGTAAAAAGAGGGTATATCGGCTTCTTCATAACTCATGCTCTGGATTTGATGTGATTGTCAAGGTTACCATGTTTGCGTTTCTAGGTAATTTTAATTGTGATAATGTTAATTTCAATTAAAGATATTTGTTATTAGAGATATTGTTGGGTTTTTGGGCTCCCTTCTTATGTGGAGAAAAAGTCCAAATGCTAGTATCCAAACCCATGAATAATTGAAGTGGCTGAGATGAGTTAGGGTTAGATGAGAGAGAGGTCATTTTGCAAGAGAACACCAAAACACTAGAGAGAAGAGAAGAGAGAAAGTTATTTTCGCACATACACAAAGCTGTCTCTGTAAATTGGTCACCGCAGATTCGTTAACCGTTGGATCGAGCTCAAATTTGGACAGTGTGTTCTACACATCTGGTTCTTTGATTTCACCGTTCGAATCTTCAATTCGACATCTGTAGCTGGAGATATTGGCCACGCACAGTAGCTCTGTTTTTGTGGTATTTTCATCTTCTTGTTCTTGTTTTGAAAGCCTTGAAGTTTGGGTTGTTTGGCTTGTTGTATGCACGTTTTGTGCAGTAATTTGTGACTCTCTTGTACCCTATTTTTCATCATAGTGAAGCTATATCCTGATCTTGGTGACTCGTGATTTTTACTTCTCTCATTGAGGAGGTTTTCCACGTTAAAAATCTTGGTGTGTTAGCTTGTTTCTAATTTCTGGTTTATGTGATTTTTCCGCTGCTATTGGGTATTATTGTGCTTGTGTTAATACTTGTTGTGAGTGGATATTGTTGCTCCTCTGATTCTTGCAAGTAGTAAATTGTGTATTATTCCTATCAGATATTTTAATTGTGATAATGTTCTAGTAAATTTATTATTAGAGTTATTTTTTGTAAATTAAAAAAAAATTGATATTAGAGGTATTTTTGGAAATAAAAATAAATATTTTTATTTAAAAATGATTGATTATATTAAATTTATCTTGAAATATATTTATATGTAAATTTTTGTATATATTTATTAAGTTTAGTCATTAACCTTTTAATTTGAATGAGTAAGGATAATTTTGACATATTACATAATATAACTAAGAAATTTAAACTCAATCAAATAAAAATTTATTCATTCCTAGTATTATTACATAATATTCTAAAGTATTAAATTTTATAACTAAACATAAAAATTTTATATACCAAGTAATTTCATTTCTAGGCATTATATTTCTAAAAATGATATTTTTGATAATAAAAATTAATCTTTGAACCACATACACCCTAAAGATTTTGGGATAAGAATTGATTTGGGATTATAAGTGATAGTTAAAATTAGAATTAGGAGACCATATGGTAAAATAGTTAATGATAAAATTATATAAAAGAAAAATTTGCTAATTGTTAACTATAATATAATTTGACAATAAAAATAGAATTTAAATTTATTTTAAATATTAAAGATAAAATTAAATAATATTAAACGTTAGTAATAATTTTTAAAATGACAAAAATATACTTTGTTTTTTGAAATATCAAATCAATTTATCAAATGAATTTCAAAGAATAAAATAAACATGGCTTTCTTTTTAGAAAAAAATCATAAACAACTCCTGATAATTATCTTGAAAGATAATGAAGTCTTTAATAGAAAAAATATTTTTTCGGCCTCTGATCTTTATTTTTATGAGATTAATTAGCCTTTCTATTAATATTTTCTTTCTGTATTAATAGAATAACCATACATGGCATGTTAAACGGTTGATTTATTCATTAAAAACTAACTAGAATTAATAAATTCTTTTTTTTTTGTTGGAAATCTCGTTGCTTTTTAATGATAATGGTCAAGGCCGTTTAGCTTTTATTTTTATTGTTAGTGTTGACCGAGGAAGGATAGCTATTAGCTTCACTTGCTGTAACAAGTGTGTGGCGTGACCCCTGCTGCTATATATAGTAGAGAAAACTTTTCTTGTACTACACTTTCTAATACAATTCTAAAAGCATGTTATCATCTAATTTCATTTCTCTTACTGAAAATCTCATATGGTATCAAGAGCCTCAAGATCAAGTTCTTGATCATGGCTTTCCTCATTTCTACTTCATCCTCAACAAAACAACCTCTTACCCATAGCTGAGAAGCTTGATGACACTAATTTCAACACATGGCGCCATTAAGCATGGCTCACAATTTATAGTCTTTCAATGGAGACTCATCTTGATTGGGCTAATGCTCTTAACAGATTTGAACCTATGACGAAGTCTTTGCCTAAAGCAGCATCCAAAGTTGACACAACCACCAAATTTAATTCTGCAAAAGATACTTCAACAGATTTGCTTCAAGAAACTGAAGCATCCAAGATCTTGAAGAAAGATGATCTCTCCATTACCACATGGCTCATGACTTCAATGATTACATCATACAAAAAGAAGATCGTTCATTGTGCCCGCTTCTGTGATGCGTGGACTACCATCATCGCCTACTTTTCCTCAACATCCAAGACAAGAATTCAAAAATTGAAATCCTAATGTGTCAAGAAAACAAGTACAGTTCATGACTATCTCTCCAAAATTCAAAAGCTAGTTGACTCTCTTTCTGCTATTGGGTATCAATTAGATGATGATGATCATATTCAAACTATTACTGATGAACTGCCTGAGGATTATAGTGGTTACATAACTTCTATCATGTCAAGATTGGGCACTTTTTCTGTTAGTGAGGCAAAATTCTTTTTTCAAGCATATGATGATATGCTTGATATATTCAAGACTTCATCCTCATCATTTTCATGGTAAACTTTCACACAAGCTTTCTTCCCATCATCAACTAGAAGAATGGGTGCAAGACGAGGTCATGGTGGCAATAGATTCCAAACGGGTGGCAGGAGCTCATGTAAACCTCCAAGAACATACTGCCATGGCAGGGTTGGTCATGCAGCATGGAGCTGCTACTATTGCTTTGATCAACAGTTCCAACCAAACCCAGCACGTCCTACTCCTTCAACACAATTTTCTTTTTCCAATACAAGCCCTCCATCACCATCTGCCTCATTCC
This sequence comes from Arachis hypogaea, assembly GCF_003086295.3. Lineage (NCBI taxonomy): Eukaryota > Viridiplantae > Streptophyta > Magnoliopsida > Fabales > Fabaceae > Arachis > Arachis hypogaea. The sequence continues at coordinate 8,732,794 of NC_092050.1, forward strand.
ATCATCCACAGGCATATATGTCTATAGCATCTTCCATTGGAGACTCATACTGGTATGCTAACTCAGGAGCATCTCATCATCTCACTGCCGACCCCAACAATTTGCTCTCTCATTCTCCAAACAATCTTGATCATGAGCAACTTTTTGTAGGTAATGGTGCAGGTATTTCTATTCATAAATCTGGTTCTTCTTTTCTCATTAATAAAAAGGGTAAGTACTGTTTTCGTCCCTAAGGTCTAGGGTGAAAATCAAATTCGTTCCCGACCTTTTTTTGTTATTAAAAACATCCTTAACATTACAAAACGTTATAAAATCATCCTTTTATCCATAAACAATATTTTTTCGGACAAAATTACCCTTAAACAAAAATAAAAATTATTAAAAAAGAAAAATCACCCCACCTCACCCCACCCCACCCCTTATCCCCATCCCTCCCACCTAAATCAGAAAACAAAAAGAAAATAAACAAAAGACACATAACAAAAAAACAGAGAAACAGAGAAGAAGAAGAAAGAAAAAAAAAAGAAAGAAGAGGGAGGTGACAGCGGGAAAGAGTGTGGCCGCCACCATACTTTCGCCGTTGTATCGTGACTATAGAGAAAGAGAGATAAAACGAGAAGATGAGAGAGAGAACGAGAGAAGAGAGGAAGGTGCAGAGGTTGGAAAGATGAAGAGAGGAGAGTGGTTGGATTGATAGAAGCGTCTTTGAGTTCGTCGTCTTCAACTTCGAATCCCCCGACATGGCGGCGCTGTGATGTGTTCTGGGAAGGGAGAGGTGACGCTTGTAGTGGTTATTGGCTTTTCGACAGACGGTGATCGTGGGTGGCAGTTGGAAGGAAGAGGAAGAAGAATAGGAAAGAAGAAGGAGGGGCGCACTAAGGGCGGCGGCGGCCAGAGGTTGATTATGGCAGTAGGTTCCCGCATAGCACCGTCACTTCCTTCCTCCTCTTTCTGTTCTTCATTTTTTTTTCGAAGAATTTGAACGTCTTTTTTTTATTTTTTTAAATTTCTATCGTTGTTGATTTTGGATCTGAGATTACGGTGATGATTGTTAAATTGTTGTTAAATCTAAAATTTCTGTTAATTTATTTTGTGGATGTTGTTGCTGTTGATTTATTTTGATTTTGGTGTTACTGAAAGTGTGTTGTTGTTGCTGAATTTGTTATTGAATTTGTTGTTGAATTTAGTTGCTGTTGTTGCTTAATTTGTTTGTTAACTTGAACAAAAATTTGTTGTTAATAGAATTTGAGGAGAGAGAAAATGGGGGTTGATGTAGAGAGAGAAAGGTAGGTGAAGGAAGAAGCTTAGGTTGGGAGTTTGAGTTTATTAGGTTGTTGGGGAGAAAACAAAGTTTGGGTCTTTGATTGGAGGAAGAAATGGGTTGGGAGGATTGATGGAGAAAGAGAGGGATAATGAAGCCGCTGCAAATGGGTTAGGAGGATGATGAACAAAGTTAATTTATTTTATAATTTATTTTTTAAAAGGGTATATTTATCTTTTTAGAACAAAAAGAATGATTTTAAAGTGTTTTTAAACGTTGAAGATGATTTTAATAAGAAAAAAAGGTCGGGGATGATTTTGATTTTCACCCCAGACCTTAAGGATAAAAACAGTACTTAACCCTTAATAAAAACAACAATCTTGGTTTCAAATTGATAAATTTATTATATGTTTCAACAATCACACAAAACTTACTCGGTGTTTTGAAATTTGCTTAAGAAAATGGTATTTTCTTTGAATTTTGGCCTTATCATTGTACCATTCATGATCAGGTAACTCGGTCCCCTCTTCTTCAGGGAATCACTAAGAATGGCATCTATACATTTGATGATCTTTATGTACCAAAATCAGTTATTTTATCTAAACACCAATTACATAATAACTCTTATACTACTGTTACAAATTTTCTTTCTTCTATAAATTTTCATTGTAATTCAAACAATTCTAAGCATAATTTTAGGAATCATAATGCTGCTTTAATAGCAACTTATTTGTGTTCGTGATGTAAAAATTTGGCACAAATAATTGGCCACACTTCAATAAATAATCTCTTTCATGTTCTTAAACAATGTGATATTGCTTTACCTACAAAACTGCCTCATTCTAAAATTTGTGAAATCTGCTCAATTTCTAAGATTTATGCTTTATCTTTCAATGATTCTAATACTACATATAATTATCCTCTAGAGTTAATCTTTGCTAACATATGGGGACCATCCCCTATTGTATCTAGAAATGGTATGAAATATTACATTAGTTTTGTAGACACATGTACTAAATATACATATATTTACTTGCTGACTAATAAGCCTCAAGCTTTTAATGCCCTTCAGAACTTTAAAAATCAAATAGAGATTATGACTAGACATAAATTAAAATTGTTGTGAACAGATAATGAAAGAGAATTTGTATCTGCTGCCTTTATTACCTTTCTAACTGATAATGGTATTAGACATAGACTCTCATATCCATATATACATCAACAGTAGGAAAGTGTAGAGAAAAGGCATAGGAGTGTAGTTGAGATTGGCCTTTCATTATTGGCAACAACATCTATTCCCATCCAATTTTGGGAAGATATTTTTGTTACTGCTGTTCATATAATGAATAGACTACCCACTGTTGTTCTTGATTTTATGTCACCATTTAAAAAAATGCATAATCAAAAACCAGATTATAGTACTTTAAAGGTGTTTGGGTGCACTTGTTTTCCATTTCTTTGACCATACAATAAGCATAAACTTGAATATCGCTCTCAGAAATGTTTGTTTTTAGGCAATAACACTAAATTTTATGGATATAAATGTATGAGTAAGTTTGGAAAAGTTTATATGTCTCGCCATGTTGTCTTTGATGTGTTGAGTTTTTCTTATCATGATTTGTTTCAAAATTCTTTTACTCACATGACCAACACTGAATTTGTTCCTAGCTATATTACTGATGCTTATTACAGCTTACCCTCCACATCAAAGTCATCAAATACTACCATGACAAGTAACTCGTTCTCAAATTAAACTCAAACTGGTGGAACAAATACAAACTTGCAATCACCTACAACTACTAGTTTGTTGGACACTGTATTTCCCCTAATCCAGTTTTAGAGACTAATGTCTCTATGCATAGTGAGGCCACTGGTCAGGGACTTGATCCCCCTCCAAGTCAGGTTCCTCATCCAACCACCAATACACACAATATGATAACATGATCAAAGGCGGGTATACACAAGCCAAAGGCCTATATTTCCCATATTGATATTGATCTTAAGCAACAAGTACCTAAAACTGCTGCTCAAGCTATCCAAACCCCTCACTGGAAGGAGGCTATGGATGCTGAGCTTAAAGTACTAAGGCAATGCAATACTTGGTATCTTGTGACTCCCTCACTGAATGCTACTATAGTAGGGAGCAAGTGGGTTTTTGCCATTAAACGAAATACTAATGGTAAGGTTGTTCGTTATAAAGCTCATCTTGTTGCCAACTGTTTTTATCAAACCGAAGGCATAAACTATGCGCAGATATATAGTCCTGTGATAAGACCTTCTTCTGTTTGTATTGTGCTTACTCTAGCCATCACACAAGGATGGGTTCTACGTCAGTTTGATTTTTTAATCATGCTTTTTTAAATGGAATTTTGATGGAACAAGTTTTTATGATTCAACCACAAGACTATGAGGACAACAATACTAACTTGGTATGCAAGCTGAATAGGGCCCTGTATAGCCTGAAACAGGCACCACGAGCATGGTACTTGACTTTGAAAGAAACATTGACAAATTTTGGGTTTGAGAGAACTCGATTTGATATTTTCCTTTTTGTAAGGAAAAGTACAAAATCAGTCACATACATGTTAGTATATGTCGATGACATTGTTGTCCCTGGCAATGATGCTAATGAAATTGATCTATTACTTAAGCAACTCAATACAGTTTTCCCTCTTAAAGATCTTAGTAATTTAATTTTTTTTCTTGGAATAGAATTCTCTTATTTGCAGGGAGGACATGTACACCTATCTCAAAGGAAATATGCAATGCAAATTTTTCGAAAGGCCAACATGGAAACGGCAAATGTCTTGCCTACTCCTATGGTTGGGAATTTGAAATTCTATACAAATGATTCTGAATCTTGCTCTGATATGAAGCTTTATCGTTCTATAGTAGGGACTCTCCAATATTTGACTATGACACGACCTGATCTTGCATTTTCTGTGAATAGAATTTTACAGTTTATGCACAACCTCACTCTTAATCACTGGAAAGCAGTGAAGAGGATCTTGCATTATTTGAAAACGATGGTAAGTGATGGAATTATCTTTTCAAAGTGTTCTGATTTTAGACTCTTGGGTTTTGCTGATGCAAATTGGGCAAGTGATCTCGATGGTCGGCGGTTTGTCACTGGCTACTGTATATATCTAGGGAATCTAATTTCTTGGAAGTGCCATAAACAATCGAAAGTCAGCCATAGCAGCATAGAGGCTGAGCATCGTGCGTTGGCTGCCGTGTAGTCTGAACTTGTATCACTGCAACAGCTTAGTGAACTTGGTGTGTCTCAAAAGATTGCTCCAACAATTTACTGTGACAACCAGAATGCGTGTATGCTTGCAGCCAATCCAGTTCTCTATAGTCATTGCAAGCATCTGGAATTAGACTTGCATTCATTGAGAGAAATGGTTAATAAGAAGGAACTGTATATAGTTAATATTCCTGCACTTGACCAAATTGTAGATGTGTTAACAAAACCATTATCTTCTAGGTTGCTTGAATTTTTCAAAGGCAAACTTAGGGTCAGTAATTCACTCCCCCAAAGTTTGAGAGCGGGTGTTAATGTTATAACTGATAGAGGATAGCTATTAGCTTCACTTGCTGTAACAAGTGTGTGGCGTGACCCCTGCTGCTATGTAGCAGAGAAAACTCTCTTTATAGCTACACTTGCTAATACAATTCTAAAAGTATTTATCATTTAATTTTATTTCTCTTACTGAAAATTTCATATTTATTTTTTATTACTTTTTTTTAAATACAATAACAAAGCCTTGTCCCACTTGGTGGGATCGGCTGCATGAATCAAACGACGCTATTGTGCTCTGTCATGTATCATGTCTACAGAGAGACTGTTACATGTAGATCTTGTTTGACCACCTCATGGATGGTCTTCTTAGGTTTTCCTCTGCCTTTCGCCCCTTGTCCATCTTTCATCTCATCCACCCTCCTGACTGGGTGTTCTATCGGTCTTCTTCTCACATGTCCAAATCACTTGAGACGCGATTCAACCATCTTTTTCACAATGGGTGCTACTCCAACTCTCTCCCTTATATCTTCGTTCCTTATTTTATCCAATCGCGTATGACCACTCATCCATCTCAGCATCTTCATCTCTGCCACACTTAGCTTATGTTCGTGCTCCCCTTTGGCCGCCCAACACTCCGTACCATAAAGTATAGCCGGTCTTATAGCGGTGTGATAGAATTTACCTTTAAGTTTTAAAGGCACTTTTTTGTCGCATATAAAATCAGATGTATTCCGCCATTTTGACCAACTTGCTTGGATCCTATGATTTACATCCTGTTCAATCTCTCCATTATCCTGTATGATGCACCCAAGATACTTAAAACTTTTAACTTTTCGTATGATGTTTTCTCCAATCTTCACCTCTATATTAGGGTTTTCCCTTCTCAAACTATACTTACATTCCATATATTCCATCTTGCTACAGCTTATGCGCAGACCATACACTTCTAGAGCTTCTCTCCATAAGTCCAACTTCTTATTTAGGTCTTCCCTTGACTCTCCCATAAGGATGATATCATCGGCAAAAAGCATGCACCATGGCACAGGCTCTTGGATGTGCTCTGTGAGTCTTCCAAGACTAATGTGAAAATGTATGGACTTAAGGATGATCCCTGGTGTAATCCTATACCAGTAGAAAATTTCTCTGTCACACCACCTTGAGTCTTCACACTAGTTGTGACCACATCATACATGTCTTTAATTGCACGAATATATATGATCTTTACTCTCTTGTTTTCTAAAACCTTCCATAAGACCTCCCTTGGCACCCTATCATATGCTTTCTCCAAATCAATAAACACCATATGTAGATCCCTTTTATTACTACGATACCTCTCCATCATCCTTCTTAATAGGTATATCGCTTCAGTGGTAGATCTGCCTGGCATAAATCTAAATTGGTTCTCTGTTACTTGTGTCTCTTTTCTCAATCTCCATTCTGTCACCCTTTCCCATAACTTCATGGTATGACTCATGAGTTTGATCCCTCTATAGTTTCCGCAACTTTATATATCCCCCTTATTCTTGTAGTTAGGTACCAAGGTGCTCTTTCTCCACTCATCAGGCATCTTTTTTGACCTTAAAATCTCATTAAAAAGCTTGGTTAACCAGTTGATGCCTTTTCCTCCAAGGCCCTTCCAAACCTCAATCGGGATATTATCAGGTCCTACTGCCCTGCCATTTTTCATCTGCTTTAGAGCCTCTTTTACTTCGAAGTCTCGAATCCTTCGATAGTAGTCAAAGTTTTGATCTTCTTTCCTTGTGCATAACCGACCAAGGCTCGGAAGAGTCTTCTGTCCCTCATTAAATAACTCGTAGAAGTAGCTCTTTCACCTTTCATTAATCTTCTCCTCTTGAGCCAGCACCTCTCCATCCTTATCCTTTATGCACTTAACCTGATCCAAATCTCTCGTTCTTCTTTCACGGCTCTTTGTGATTCTATATATACATTTTTCTGCTTCTTTCGTGCCCAAAGACTGGTAGAGACCCTCATATGCTCTTGTTCTTGCTTTACTTACAGCCACTTTTATCTATTTCTTAGCCGCCTTATATTTTTCCCAGTTATCTGCATTGCGCCATAAAGACCACTCTTTAAAGCACTCCCTTTTTATCTTTATGTTTTCTTGTACACTCGCATTCCACCACTAGGACTCCTTGTCTCTTGGTCCTATTCCTTTAGATTCACCAAAGCTTTCTTTTGCTTTTCTTCGAATAACTTCTGCCATCTCCTTCCACATCTCTTCCGCACTTCCATTCCCATCCCACTTTGCCTCTTCTCATACCCGTCTTAGGAAGCTTCTTTGTTCCTCACCTTTCATCCGCCACCACCTCGTCTTTGGGTTCTTCGTATGATGTCTTTTCCTCAACTTTTGCTCAATGTGAAAATCCATGACGAGCACCCTGTGTTGTGTTGTCAAACTCTCTCTTGGGATAATTTTACAATTAATGCAAAATTTTTGGTCGACTCTCCTCAACAAGAAAAAAGTCGATTTGAGAGCTTGTCATGCCACTTTTATAGGTTATAAGATGTTCGTCTCTCTTTTTAAAACATGTATTTGCGATGAGAAGATCAAAGGTTGAGGAAAAGTCCAAAATAGTTTTACCATCGGCATTGATCACCACGAAACCATAGCCTCCGTGAATACTCCCATACCCAGTCACTTCTCTCCCAACATGGCCATTTAAATCTCCTCTTAAGAAAATCTTATCTCCCGAAGTCTTGAACCACACTCTCTAGATCCTCCCAAAACCTTATCTTGTGTTGTTCGTCCGAACCCACTTGCAGTGCATAGGCGCTAATCATATGGAAAGCACCTCCCTCCACCACAAGTTTGATAGAGATGATACGATCTTCCACCCTCTTGACATCCACTACGTCCTTCTTCCACTGCTTATCCACAATAATTCCAACCCTATTCCTATTCTTCACCTTTCCTGTATACCAAAGTTTGAAACCAGAAGTATCCAACTCCCTAGCCTTCGCACCAACTCATTTTGCTTCTTGTAGGCACATAATGTTAATCTTCCTCCTTATCATGGTGTCCACCACCTCTATGGACTTTCCTGTTAGAGTGCCTATGTTCCATGTCCCAAATCTTAACCTTCTGTCACTCCGACCTTTACCTTTTACTTTGTGAACTAGCTTATTTACCCTCGTCTGTTCACAAAAACGCGAGAACCCTTGCTCATTTAATACTACATCCGGGCACCGATGCAGCGGCTCTTGCTCATTTGACATCGTACTCGAGCCATACAGCGTGTTGCTTCCGGGCAACGACCTAGCTTTAGCGCAATAATGTCTTTGATTCATGTCATGGAGATTCGACTATATTTTTATGTTGGTTGTCGAAAACCTAACACAACCCTCCTCCTTTATCCGGGCTTGGAACCGGCTATGTATCGCAAGTGTAACATAGGCGGAGTTTATTACTTTTTTTTAAATATATTAATTAAATTTATTGTGTAAAACTAAGAAATCTTAATGATTTTTAAATTGTTTTTATTTATAAAAATAAAATAGAGGATATATTAGTGATTAACATGTTACATAAATATGTTTTAAAGAGAGATTATGGATAAAATGACTAACTAGTCTCACAAAATTAAATATCAAAAACAAAAAATGATATATTTTTTTTTGTTCGAAAATTTCATAATCCTTTAAAAAAATTATCAAGAGTCGAGTTGAGTATTATTATTATTATTATTAGTGTGGTTAAAAGCCCAGCAACCAAGTGGAAAATTAAGTCACCAAAAAAAAACCAAGTGAAAAATTAAATAGATATTGATAGTCTAATACTATGCAGCATAAGATAGTCCTTTAAATTCACCTATTGTCGGTCAACAAAAAAAATTCACCTATTGTCTTTTCTATATATTTGTACAGAATTAAGTAATTAACACCTCAATTTCTATTTTCGTCTTATTACCTCTACGTTTTTTTTGGTCATTATACTATTCACACACTGACATTTTGAAGTTTTTAAATCTCATTCCAATCTTAGTTGAGATTTGAATCAAGTGCAGCTTGTTTAAGAGTAATCTCATTAACCACTTAGTCTAAGTATAGGCTTATTACCTCTACTTTTTTTTTGGCAATTCAGTCTACTAAGTATAGATTAGAGTTAAAAAGTTTTTTTGGGGACATATATTAGATAAGTTTGCTGTCCTTTTTTGTATGGGTCAGGAAATTGGGTTGCCTGTTACCCAAAAAGATAAAAAGCCCGAACAATAATAAAATGAGCTCATGTTCTCCCCGGCAATGATTGCATACAGTGATAAGTGTGCTGCACCTCTTCTAATAAAAAGTAAAAACATTTGGTTCGGAACAATACTATCTCTTAATTGGAAGAGTAGCTGAAAATAAGTATGATAATGATTCTAGTACTTTCTAGATACACATATTAAGGTCATTGCAGTACAAAGAAGTACATGAATGCAACATTCTCTGGTTCAGTCTGTCACCCTTTATCTCCATCATCACCACCAACTTCACCCTATCCAAAATTAACTTTCTTGCTGTGGGGTTAACAAAGAAAGTTGAAAAGTCGCTGTGCATGTTGTTAAATTGTTAAATGTTAATCGTAACATGATACCCCATCAAGTGCTCCAAGTGGGGAACATGACATGTTACACAAAACACAATTAGTGTCATTGGACCCCATTCCCACAACAACAATACTCTTTTGTTCCATTTTCAGGCACGCTTCATCCTCCCACCCTTTTTAATCCTTCCTTCACCATGTAATAATAATAATTAGTATTTTATTTTATTTTTATTTCCTCCTTTTTCACCATGAACGTGCCATCATCACTCCACCTTACAGAATCATTCCTTCTACCGTTTTCTCTCTTTTAATTTTTTAGCAGCACTGCCACATTCTCAGTCAGCGCTAATTTGATTGTGTCACACTCACATGCATTACTACAAGAAGCAGAAGAATCAGTCTTCATTCTTTTCAAACTTTCTCAACTATTAACACAACACACAATCTCTCTTCCTTGATGTGACAGATGAAGAAATCTGGAATTCCCCTGACTCTGATGATATTATTGTCCTTGGCGTGGTGTGATGGTGAGATAATAAGATCGGTTCATGTTCTTGACCTGATGATAAGAGACTACACGTTCAAGTCAGTGGACAAGAACTTCAAGACAGGGACAGCAGAGTCAGTGAAGTTACCTTCAAAGCTAGCAGGGATCAGTGTTGACACAGTAAGGTTCAGATGTGGAAGCTTAACAAGGTACGGTGCTGAACTAAAGGAGTTTCATCTCAATGTTGGTGTAACCGTTCATCCATGTATTGAGAGGGTCATGTTGATAAGACAAAATATGGGCTCTAATTGGTCTTCTATATATTATTCTAACTATGATCTATCTGGCTACCAGCTTGTTTCTCCAATTCTCGGACTCTTAGCTTACAATGCCGATCAAGATTCCAATTCTTCAAACTCAAGCATCAACCCTTTTCAACTTGGAATTGTGTCTGGTGATAAACCTCTCACTATTGATTTCACCAATGCTACAAAACTGAATGAGGGGACGCCCTTGTGTGCTAGTTTTGAAGGAGACGGGAGAATGACGGTGGCCAAAGCCAGCGAATATTCACCGTTTGTTTGCGTTGCCAAGAGGAATGGGCATTTTGGGATGGTGGTTGTGGATTCTGAAGTGGATGAGTATAATAAGAAGCCCATAGCTCAGTGGAAAGTGGCGGTTGGAAGCACAATTGGTGCTGCATTAGGTGCTTTCCTTCTTGGGTTGCTCCTGGTGGCGATGCTTGTGAGGGTGAAGAAGAGATCAAGAATGGTGGAGATGGAAAGAAGGGCCTATGAAGAAGAAGCTCTTCAGGTTTCAATGGTTGGTCATGTCAGAGCTCCTACTGCTTCTGGAACAAGAACCACGCCCACGCTTGAGCATGAGTATATAAATTCTCATCTTAATTAAGCATTGTTGCTGCTCAATACTTTGATCAATCGAATCATTTTTGTAACATTAAATACTACATTTGTATAATTAGTTTCAATTACAACAGTGCTTTGCTGCCTATGTTATTCATTCATAATTCTTTCTTCTTTCTCTCTCTCTATCTCTCTTCCACCTAATTAGTTACTAATTAATTAATACCATGCTGTACATTAAGCAAGAGTTGCTTGAAAGTCACGGACAGGAGGCAGAGGCATGATGATGTTGTTCAAAATCATCAAAAAGTCAAAAAGAATTGAAGCTAATCTATAATAAAGCCTGTTATCATGGAACCACCATCATGATTCCTTAAGCACATTCACACCTCCAACACTTGATTTGACTTTTCACTTACAACTCTGACCAAATCTACAATTTTTTTTTTGAGATAGATTAGACAGCTCTTAATATTAGACATTACTTATGTATTATACACCCACACAACACACTCACAACACACTATGTAAGTTCATTTAAGGATTCATTTTTTTTTTCATAAGACTAGACTCGGATCCAGAAAATTTTAAAAGTGGAGACAAAAATATATACATTAAAATAAAATTTGTTAAATATTATTAATTATATGGAGATATAAAAATTAAAAAAGTTAGTGAACACTTTTATTTTTAAAATACTATTTATTATATATAATTTATAAAAAAATATTTTTTTATTTCTAAAACTTGAACTTAAAACATTTTAATTAAATTATAGAAAATTTGTTATCCTAACTAATTTTTTATACACATTTAATAATAAAAAACTGAGTAAATTAGCACATTAACGACTAATGGTACACTAGTATTTATAATTTAAAACTAAAATTATATATAAATACTAGAAAAATTAAATTTGTATATAAAAAGTATGTTTATATAAAATAATAAAAACATAATTTACCATTTTTTTCTTTCTTTCTTTTTAAAATAATTAAATTTGTTATATATTTTTTAAGGGTAAAAAACACATATAAGCCAATGGCTGACTAAAATTACACAAATCAGCCAAAATGAAAACTGCTTCATGAATTCACCAATACACGTTTATATGTAGTTCGAACCAGCTAAATTCGAACTCCATTTCTACATGGGTTCGAATTATACACAAACACACGCACACACTAATTCGAACTAGCTGGGTTCGAATTACACACACAGTAATTCCTACACCCACGCACGCGTTTCCAAGTAATTCGAATTTGACTGATTCGAATTATTCATGGTATAATTCGAATTATGCTGTTAAAAAATTAATAATTTATTAAAAGAATTTTATTAAAAAATTAATAATTTAAAAATTAAAAATATATATATTTCATTTTATACATTAAAAAAAAAGCTAACAAAATATTTAATTACGAGATTTCTTTAAAATATTTGTGATCTATCAATTCGAATTCCATACAATAATATTTTGTCCATTTTTAATAACTCATGAATATTTTTTAATAATTTTTTAATAAATTTATTTAAATTATACTACAAAAAAATATTTTATCCTATGCAAAATAATTTAAAAAAAATGGCTTAAAAAATGTTAGGAGTACTATAAAAATTTGTAATGTTCTAATAACTTAGGTAAATACATGCATGTACTCAAATTTTAAATAAAATACTCTACATAGTCAATAATAATTTAGAAATGAAAGAAAATATTTTATTTCATATAAAACAATTAAAAAATATATTTTATTCTAATACAAAATAATTTTAAAAAAATGGCTTAAAAGATGTTATGAGTACTATAAAGTTTGTAATATTCTAGTGATTTAGGTAAATATATGATAAAAATATTTTTTCTTTAACTTCTAAATTATTATTGACTATATAGAGTATTTCTTTAATGTCCTAAGTCAGTAGGATATTACAAACTTTTATAGTACTCCTAAATTATATGGTGATTCGAATTATACTCTACATAAAAATTTAGAAGAGAAAATTTTTATAAAATAAGTTTAGAAGAGAAAATAGTACATTTATTTTAGAGAAAAAAAACTCACGAGAAGACACCTCACCTTCATTAGTTGGGGATAAAACTCAGTTTTAGTATATTAAATAGATAAGTAGATAGAATTTTAATAATGATACACGAAAAATAGTTTATATACGGGTTTTAAGTTATTATTATTACTATTATTATTATTATTATTATTATTGGATAATGAATAAGAATTAGAATTATATCAATATTTTTAAAATTAATATAATTTAAATAACTAACAATATTTAAAATCAATGTGCGTTATTAATATCATAAGATTTGATCATTTTATGATTAGAATCAAATATTCTTATCATTATTACCATGACTAATGCAATTATCATATCATTATCATATATTATTATTATTATTATTATTATTATTATGATTAAAAGTATTTTCAATTGATAATTGATAAGTAGTTTAATAATGCATTAAATATTGATTTGATATAATTACAATGAAGATATGTTCTTAAATTAGTATAATTATGTATAATTTATTAAATATTAATTATAATATAATTATAATAAAGATATTTTTTATAAAATAATTTAGAGTAGATAATAGTATATTCATTTTGGAGGGAAAATGGAGTCACGATGGATCGACACCTCACCTTCATTAGTTGGGAGAAAACCCAGTTTTAGTATATTAAGTAGATACTGTATATAATAAAAAATTACCGTAATAATAAGTAATTTACATATTTATTTTTGTTTTACTAAAGTCTATATATAGTGTTTTTCTGTGGTACATGAATATAAATTTGAGAATCAACTCATAATTTTATATTTATATTTTTTTACTACTTCATAGAATAAGAATGTATTTTTCATTTTTTTATCGAAATTAATCCTTTTAAGGTACAATTTATAATTTTTTATAATATTTTTCATATACTCATTCTATTATACTATTTTTTTGATAATTTATTAATTGTTGTTACTCTAAGTTATTCTTATCGTCTAAATATTCCAGTTCGATTGTCTTTTGCCACAATCGTTTACAATGCATCACATCCATGAAATACCTCATCGAGTTGTCTTTACTGATTCGGGTTCCAACTACATGGATGTAAGCGTTCAAAGAAGGGGCAATAATCTCTACTTTACCGAAGGATGGTTGGATCTACTCACCTATTGAACGCTTCGGTAAGGTGAGTAGATCCAACCATCCTTCGATAAAGTAGAGATTATTACCCCTTCTTTGAACGCTTACATCCATGTAGTTGGAATCCGAATCAGTGAAGATAACTCGATGAGGTATTTCTTGAATGTGATGCATTGTAAACGATTGTGACAAAAGACAATCGAACTGGAATATTAGATGATAAGAATAACTTAGAGTAACAACAATTAATAAATTATCAAAAGAATAATATAATAGAATGAGTATATGAAAAACATTATAAAAAATTAGAAATTGTACCTTAAAAGAATCAACTTCCATAAAAAACGAATAATACATTCTTATTCTATAAAGTAGTAAAAAAATATATAAAATTATGAGTTGATGACTCTCAAATTTAGATTCATATACTACAAAAAAACACTATATATAGACTTTAGTAAAACAAAAATAAATATGTAAATTATTTATTATTAAGGTAATTTTTTATTATATACAGTATTTTTGCATCATATATTAATTTTGTTAAAATTATATAATTTTATCATATCATAATTTGAATTATTATCTTCTATCATGATTAGAGAAATCTCGGACAATAAATAAGAATATTATACCTAATATACACAGATTGAAATAGAAAGGGGATAGAGATATATTATCATGGACGGTATAATAACTAAAAATATTTGAAATAAATATCATAAGAAGATAGAATTATAACGGGTTAAAGTAATAAAAAATTAACTTGTAGAATTATTATATGCTAATGTTAAAAATAATTTTACGTAACCCTATTATAATTTTTACGATTATCAGTGATAAATTATTATAATTTTAAGATGTTTACTTTAGCCACGTGATAATTTTAATTTTATTATTACAATTTATTATTATTATTATTATTATTATTATTATTATTATTATTATTATTGAATAATGAATAAAAATTAAAATTATATCAATATTTTTATAATTAATATAATTAAAATAACTAAAAATATATAAAATCAATGTGCGTTATTAATGATATAAGATTTGATCATTTTATGATTAGAATCAAATATTATTATCATGATTACCACTATCGGTGCCAATATCATATTATTATTATTATTATTATTATTATTAAAACGATTAAAAGTATTTTTAATTGATAATTGAAAAGTAGTTTAATAGTGCATTAAATATTGATTTGATATAATAATAATGAAGATATGTTCCTAAATTGGTATAATTATAATAAAGATATTTTTTATAAAATAATTTAGAATAGATGAAAAATTTCATGCATTTTGGAAGAAAAACAGATTCACGAGGGATTGACACGTCACCTGTATTAGCTAGGGAAAAACCCGATTTTAGTATATTAAGTAGATAGAGAATTTAAAATTTACCTTTTGATGAAGAGAAGATGACCACTAGACAAGAAATAGAAAAAGAAGGTTAAAAATATGAAACTAAGAAAATAGTTTAAGAGAATAAATGAGTGACGACTGAGATTAAAAACAGAAGAAGCCTAAATTTAATTAGGTTAACTAATAGTCAAAATCATAAAAAGATAAAAATGGGCTTAGACTTTTAATAATTACGCTTAGTTTATTTGTAGTGGGATCATTTAAAATGGGGATATATATATATTGGTTTAAAAATATCAAATGACACTGGGGCAAGTGTCCCCCATTCATAAGCATGGGTCCGTGCCTGACTAGACTTGAATCCGGGTACAGCTTCTTGTGAGGCAGCATATTCTGCCACTAGATAAAAAAACATTCCTTTTTGGTATTCTGGGCCTGTGTAGGAAGTTATTGGGCTTTAATTGAATAAGAATTGTTGGGATGGCCCAAGCTAAAATAGTGTGGGTCCTAACTGGGTTTTCTTAAACGCGCATCATTGATCCTCCTCTCTGGTCTGAATTCCAAGGAAGAAGATCCTCAGACCTTGTTTCAACTTTCAATTGTGCGCGTGATCTTCTTGTGTTTGACGTTGTTGCTGCTGTTGCTGCATTATCTCGCACAAATATGGTGCGTTCTCTCCCTGCTTCTCTCTTCTCACTCTCTTGCTGTTTCGTTTCATAATAAATCCCTACCCCTATCTTTGATCAATTTTCAATTTTGATTTCACTTGATCACTAGCTGTTCAATTTGATAACTTGCTGTTAATGTAATACATACACTAACCCATTGTTCTTCTCTATGAATTTTCTCAATCAAATCTAAATTTCTCACTCCCCCCGCCCTAATTGCTCCTCTTTCCCGTTTTGTTTACTTTAATCCTTTGAGCGAGAGACACCGCGAGTACAACATAGGTTGTTCAACACAGAATTTAGCTATGCTTTCGATCATTGATCATTGTTTATTGGTAAAGGAATAGCATGCTGCCTCCTAGACAATAACTCTTCTTTTGGTATGCACCTTTTGTTTTTCCAGTCAGCTATATATAGAGGGGAATCGTATAGAGGGGAATCCAGGAAGCACAGCAAATCGAGAGGACGCCATCATTTGACCCAGCAGAAAAAGCAGGAGATTAAGGAAGCTTTTGAATTATTTGACACTGATGGCTCAGGTTTTCTGCATTCTATCATCAAAATAGTAACGACTATACTTTAATGTATATTTTAAAATGCTAATATTTATATTTTGATGATTTATAGGTACTATTGATGCCAAGGAGCTGAATGTTGCCATGAGGTATGTTTTATTGTTTTATCTTTCACAAGATTGATATTTTAAGTATTACTTCTTGGCTATGTAGTCTTCATAACAAAATATCATCTTTTTCAGGGCCCTAGGGTTCGAGATGACAGAAGAGGTATTATTACCTATATGTTCAATTCTCTCTACCTTACTTATGGTTGAATGGAGTTTCCTAAGAGAAACTGGTTCCATTATGTTGTTTTTGTCTAGTTAAAGAATTATTGTTCTTTGTGTGATGAAGAAGGGAGATGAAGTTATCTTCTCCTATTCTCCTCTTATTTAGTCATATTGAACATTTATATGTGATTATTACTCCTTATTCCAAGCTAGGGAGTCAATTACCTGAAATGGATTCAAAATTTACTATAGCAGAATAGCACTGGTTTGTTTATGGTGCTGTATGAGATATCATCTTGTCATTCTTTTTGTTAGAAGTCTGTTTGTCTCGCTTACAGATAGTACATTGTTATTCCAGCAAATAAATCAAATGATAGCAGATGTGGACAAGGATGGTAGTGGTGCAATTGACTATGAAGAGTTTGAGTACATGATGACGGCCAAAATAGGAGAAAGGGACACTAAGGAAGAGCTCATGAAAGCTTTTCAGATTATTGATCAAGATAAAAATGTAAGTGTTTTTACTTTTGTACATCGTTTCTGCATCATCTTCTTGATTCTCATTGCCTGGGCTTTGGGGCAAGTGCAGGGAAAGATATCTGTATCAGACATCAAGCGCATTGCGAAAGAGCTAGGTGAAAGATTCACTGACAGAGAGATCCAGGACATGGTTGAGGCGGCAGACATAGATGGTAAGTTAATCATATTCTGTCCAAATCTATGTTCTAAGTTCTAACATGAAATTTTTTTGCCTATACTCCTCTATGTCTGAAAAGTTTGTGTGACAAATTTTGCAATGACTTAGATTCCAATTAAGGTTTTCTGTGATAATAATGTATGAAACTGGGCCTGCCATCATAGTTAATAACACATGCATGGCACATCATAGTTATAATTTTGCAGAGGTTAAGATTGGCTAGTCCCTTGACTGACTTTCAATTTTGATTTTATGAATTATTGGCCCTAATGTTGGATTGTTATCTTTTAAGGAAATTTCAAACTGTTTTCTAATTCCTTTTTAGATTGAATTTAATGATTAATGCTAACTATTTGTTAGATATGTCATGGTTTTAATCATGAACACTTGGTTGATGGCTTGATTGGTTTCCTTGTAAAAAGTTACTAACAAGAATATTTGAACATATTAAAAGTTCATCGAACGCAAATGCAGTAATATACTTGTAATTGATATTTTATTTTATTTTTTTGGTTTTAAAATGTGCAGATGATGGAGAGGTTAATGCGGAGGAGTTCATAAGGATGATGAACAGAACCAACTACCATCACTAATCATATAGGAGTATTAGTTTGTGTGTCCTATTGTGAAAATCGTATGAATGACTCGAATCGTTTGTGTATTACCGACAAATAACATAGCTTTATGTCCGCTATTTCTTTTTGTTGTAGTTTATTTATTTGAATTATTCTTAAATCTAAATGATATTTCTTAATTTTAAGGATATCACATTCACATTGTCATTTTTTAATTCTGATATTGAAAAAAATGATGTGTTATCCACCATTATTAGGTTTTGAGTGATATTCACCGCTGTTAACAGATCAGAAGGTCCGATTTAGTCAACAAATTGGATGTTGGGTTTTTTTAAATCCTCAATTCTGATCCATCGATTTGGGTTTTTAAAATTATTTTATTCGTTTAATTATAAAACCTATTCTCCGATTTGCTACACACTTGACCAAAAAAAATTTCGCACACACAATATTTAGGGTCTGATTTGTTCATCAATTAAATTTGAGCATAAATCAGAGACTAGATTTTTTCTCTCTGATAATATCGATTTGTGTATTATTGTTTAAAAAAGTTAATTCCGTATTAATACAAGACACTTCAGTTCACATTGTTAGAAATTTTAATTACTCAGTAGTTGAAAATTGTCCAATAATTTAACCTATCTAACTAAATTACTCAGCAACATTTTAATGGCCTCTGAATGAATTATGAATAATCCATAATATAAATGTAATTAGAGGAAAATTTAAATAGATAATGGATGGTAATAAATATATGATGGTAATGAATCATTGCAAGTGATGGTAAATGGCCATGGAGAACGTTGAGGGAGGATCTCCTTGTACAGGGACGGGGTTTCAGTCTGGACAGTGCCGCCATTTCTATCTTGCGGTTGACAGGCTTCAGTTCAAGATGGTATGGTATCTAATCTTATTTTAATTCGTTTCTGTGAATCAATCTCATTAATTAGGGTTTGGTTTATTGATTCTTTCACTCTGCTCCTACTCCCAGCAAACGGTGGTGGATCTGCTGGGCCTTGTGGGGCGACGACCCTCCCTTCCGATGGTTGTGTGCTGCAGCACCCGCGACGACCTTGACTGTCTCTGCTCCGCCGTGTCCGGCCTCCCCTTCATCTCCTCTTCCCCCCTCTACAGCGACCTTTCTGAACACCAACGCGCTTCTACTCTCGACAAGTTTCGCCACTTGAACCACCCCACTGACCATGACGACGACAAGGAGCGCACCTCCCATATGATCATCGTCACCGACGCCTGCCTTCCTCTGCTTTCTTCCGGGGAGTGTCCCCTGAACGCTCATCTTCTCATCAACTACGACCTACCCCCGAAGAAGGAAACTTATGGCAGGCGTTTAGCCACTTGTTTATCACCTGGTTCTTTCTTTCTTTCTTGCCTTTTTTGTGTGCTCAAAGTGGATTGGATTATTGTTGCTAAGATTTTATGAGTTGTTTCTGCAGATGGTGTTGTGATCAATATGGTTGTTGGTGGGGAAGTGGTTACTCTCAAAGCTATTGAAGAGAGCAGCAATATTATCATGCAAGAGATGCCAATGCAGGTCACTTTATTTCCTCTCTTTGAATTCTTCCTACTTTAAGAATTTGTTTCTTCTGTTGTTAAATTAAACACTCTTTTCGTATTCATATATAAACATCTTTTGCAGATTCTTGACATCTTATGAAGAGTGAAACCAGATAATTGGATCGTCTGTGTGAATTCTAATTGTTCTCAGTGTTCTGTGTCCCATCACAGCTATAGACATTCTTTTTTTTCCCTTATTCCTTCAAACTATTTTGCATGTGTACTTTTGTTCTAGGTTCAGATTCAGATTACATTACCTGTTTGTTGCAAAATGTTCTGTCCTTAGATATATCTTGTTATATATTGTTGAAATTTGTAAAGATTAAATGGGAAGGAAACTTTTTAACAGGCTGATAGGTAAAGACTAGTTACCAAGCTGCTGATAGTGTGGCTACCAATGGTACCCTTCCTTCCAGAGCAAAATTCATCATAGTAGTGAGTTGATTCATGGTGATAAATTCAGAACAGAAAAAAGCTTCATGTAATTTTAAAATAGTTGAACCAAGTACCAAATAAAAAAGGTAGTTTATTTTAGACAAATTAGCATAATTTATTGAAGCAGCTTGTTTTCATAGCATTCAGCCTCTAAATCTATGGCAAGATGGTCATTGGTCATATCATTGTGTATGTATGCTGGGAAAACTGATTGGGAGGCGCAAGTGTTAAGGTCTGAAGAGTTGATTGGCAAAGGCGAAGAGAATGATAGTAAATGAGGGCATGAAGGGACTGATATCTGCTTAATAAATTAGCAGCTAATCTAGTCCTTACTAAATGTCGTTTTTAATGACGAATGACCTCTTTAGTAGCTCTTCTATTTTCTCGAGTCTATAACTATATATAATAATTTGTTAAAATATATATTAAAAAGGTGAAAGTCTAGCTATGTTGGTGGCTCAAAGGTGAACATTTAGTGTGTTTTTGTAATCATCTAGACCTTGCTTTGTTGTTGTTGCAGGATTTTGTGTGTTTGGCTTTGACTTGATTGGTTTTGATTGATTATTTATCCTTGATGGCATTGTTGAAGGGGATTTTAATTAATTAAGGATTAGTCTTTGTACGTTTCTTTTTTTCTTGGGTAAGGTTGTAACTTAATAATCGGAAAAAAGATATAGAATCATTGTTTTTCTTATATAAATAGTATTTTGTATAAAGAGATATTCTTCAACCGGCCTAAAGAGAATATAGGCATACACAAGTTGGAATAATAAAACAGTATTCTCAGCCACAGCTACTCATGATCTCTGAATTTCTTCTATGTTGATAAGCTATATTAATTCTCCCTCAAACGAAGTAACCAACTTAATTAGTCTTGAATGAATTCATAGCATGTTATACTTCCTAATTAGTCTCTTCCCTTAATTAGCTTGAAGCTATTAGTTAATGAATGGGTTCTAAGCCTATCGTCCTTGTGTTGTTCATCACTTCCGCCAGCATTATTATGGCAGAAGATGAAGAAGATGCCGCGATGTATAAACTGTTGGAAGCCCTTACTCCAACTCCATATGGTTGGTCCAAGAACACCTCCCACTGCAACTGGAAAGGCGTGACGTGTGATACCTACAACTCAGTGGACTGTCACTCACCGGAATACTGCCCCCAAATCTCAACGACCTCTCCGATCTCATCCAACTCGACCTCTCTCAAAACAATCTCACGGGGCCGGTGCCTGTCCTCACCGACCTCTACTACCTCGAAGAAGTCAACTTGCCCTTCAACAAATTCACTTGCATCAATCACACTTCCTTCAAAGATCTACTCGCCTAAGCAACAACTTCAACCTCGCGGCATGGACCTTCTCTGACTCTATCACTCTCAGTCAGAGACTCAGAGTGACAGTGATCTTGAATATCTTCACCTCAGCGCCACTAACTCGTACTCCACCTTACCAGATATATTCATGTCCTTCCCCAGATTGCGAGAATTGCTTCTCTCTATAACAACCTGAATGGGGAAATCCCCAACTCTTTAGCACAAACTGGAATGGAGAGTTTAGCCCTTGACAGCCAGAAATCAGGCTTCTCAGGCTCCATAGATGTGCTCTCCAACATGATCCTCTTGAAGGAGGTGTGACTCCAACATAACAATTTCACAGGTCACCTTCCTGACCTAACTAACTTCCACTATTTGACTGAATTGAGGCTTCACAACAATTTCTTAACCGGTACCGTTCCATCTTTTTTGGCGGCTCTACCCCGGTTGAATCAACTTTCTTTGGAGAACAACATGCTGACGGGTCCATTACCAAAGTTTGGAAAGCATGTGAACCTCACTTTCCAACCAATCAACAGGTTGTGTCCACAATCTGAAGGACTCTATGACCAGATGGTTTTGCTTGACATTGCACAAGCATTTGGGTATCCAATTCAGTTGGCCAGTTCATGGAGATGGGACAACACTGATTGCCAAGATTAGAGTTTCATTGTGTGCCAACAAGGGAACGTCGTTGTTGCTATGAATTTGTCAAGGCAAGGTTTAACGGGCTTGATCCCTCCTTCGTTTGCTAATTTAAGTGATTCGAAGAATTTGAATTTAAGTGGAAATAATTTGAGGGGTTCAATACCTAAGAGCTTCACAACATTGCCTAGAGTTTCTAGACTTGTCTTATAACAACCTATCTGGAGACAGTTCTCAAACGCATCCACCTGCATTCCCAATTCCTTGGAGGATAGCAGGTATTTTCATAAGAATTCCATTGCACTAGCCCTAATTTCATCATATTTATGTATAATTTTTTTAGAACATTATATATTTTTTTGTACATATGTGCAGGTGCATTAGCAATGGCGACATGTATTAGATTTGTAATAATTATTGTGATTATTTATAATGGAAAAAGGTGTCTTAATTTAATAAGAAAACTTTACTTCAAGAAAGTAAGAACCTTTTTCAATCACAATGACGAGGAGGATTTCATGAAAAAACATAGCTTTTTGGCACTAAAGCAGTACAGTTATTCAGAAGTTAAAAAAATGACTAAGTCATTCCAACATAAATTAGGACAAGGAGGATTTGAAACTGTGTACAAAGGAACCTTATACGATGATATTCCTATTGCGGTAAAAGTGATAAGTGAATCAAAGGGAACTGGAGAAGAATTCATGAACGAAGTTGTTAGCATAAGTAGAACATCACATGTCAATATAGTTTTACTTTTTGGATTTTGTTATGAAAAAAATAAAAGGGCACTTGTATATGAATTTATGTGAAATGGTTCACTAGATAAGTTCACTAATAGAAAAAGATCTCCAAATACCAATTGTTGTTTGGGATATTATATAAAATCACAATTGGTATTGCTCAAGGATTAGAATACTTGTATTGAGGATGTAGTATAAGAATTGCTCATCTCTAAATCAAACTTCAAAGTACTCTTTTAAATGAAGAGTTTTGTCCAAAAAATTTCTGATTTTGTACTAGTTAAATTGTGCAAAAAAAAAGAGAGCATAATATTTTTATTGGGTGCTAGAGAAACTGTCAGATACATTGCTCCAAAAGTTTTAACTCGAAAATATGGTAGAGTTTCTCATAAATATGATGTTTTATAGTTGTGGTATGTTAATTTTCGAAATAGTTAGAGGAAGAAATTATGAATGCGGAAAATCACATACTAGTTGAGATAACATTCATTCAAGTTATTCTTCAATCATCGAAGAAGAAGCTGAGATATTAAAGAAGATGATCATGGTGAGTCTTTGGTGCATTCAAACAATCCCAACGAATCGGCCATGTATTAGTAAAGTAATAGAAATGTTAGAAGGACCCTCCAATCAGTGCCGTTTCTTCCAAATCCCACCCCATATTTTCCTAACATTCTCGTACCCTTATAATTTTCAGAAACATCTTCCAGTAATGGTATATATGTAACACAGTCAATAACTCAAGAAGAAGACGTACCATAAAATTGAATGAGTTCAAGAAAGTTAATTCCGATGCATCTTATCTCTTTGCATTAGTTTGTGTGACTTTCAAGTACATCAAAAAGAAAATGATGCACGTGGACCTCACTCATCACTGGTTGATGCATATTTTTATTGTGGTCGATAATATTTTGATAAGGAAAAATATAGGTACCAACATATTATCTACCAACTTATTATCAATAATAATTAATTATTATATTTTAAATATATATATAAAGAGACACATCCAGAAAATATATCTATAAAGTCACTTCTATTAAACACAACCATAAAAAAGACATTTTTATTAGATACATCCACGAAGACACTTCCATAAAACACAGTTATAAATAAGAGTTGGTAGAAGTTGGCAGATATGCTGTTGGTAACGTAGCGGACCGTTTTGATAAACCATGGGCAAGTTAAATATTATGTTTTATAAATTTGATTAAGATTGGTGTAAAACACAGGTTCAGTGCCGTTGTTACAAGTGACCGAAGAATAGGATTCAGTTTGAATAGTGTTGAAGACACGGTTTCATAAAGCAAGATGGAAGGTAGTGTTGTCCACAGATATGAGATGCAATTTAACTTGAACCACACACTCATCAAATAATAACCAGAATAAAATTCTTCGAATATTACCAAACTCAATAATCAGACGCGTAAGAATGTAGGTCAAAAGTATATAGTTTAAACTCTGAGAGTTATTCTATATATCACTTTATGTATCTATATAAGCTAGATTTACCATGTTGTAGCAATCATAACGTGAAGAAGGAAAATATACATTATTTTGTATCCAAGTAGAAAAAATGTCCAAGTTTAGTTTCCTTAAGTCTAATTCTAGCATATCATCTTCAAACAAGAACAGCTTTACATCAAGAAGAGGGAGTTTGAAGCCAAAAGCAGAGGAAATGAAATGGGTGTTCGAGAAATTCGACAGCAACAAAGATGGAAAGATATCAGTCCAAGAGTACAAGGCTGCTGCAAAGGCCTTGGATAGAGGAATGGGTGATGCTGAGGTGGCGAAGGCATTCGAATTGATGGACAAAGATGGAGACGGATTCATTGAGTTGAATGAATTGATGGAGATGTTTGGTGAAGGGAGGATGAAGGAAGCAGAGATGAAGAAGGCTTTCGAGGTGTTCGACTTGAATGGCGATGGGAAGATCAGTGCTGAGGAGCTGTCACAAATTCTGAAGAGGCTTGGCGAGGGTTGCAGCCTGAGTGCTTGTAGGAAGATGGTGAAGGGTGTTGATGGTAATGGCGATGGTTTTATTGACTTTAATGAGTTCATCACCATGATGACCACCACTAACAATGAAGTTTAATGGGTCGGGCCAATAAACATACCAATAATCGATCCATCTATGTTTGGCCCAATTGATATTATAATAATGTACAATTGTTATTATCTGGTTACAGCTGCCCGTGTGAGTTTCGAAATTTGAAAGCATGTACATCGCTTCTTCTGCCGCTTTATTCTATCCATGTACAATCCGTGTATACGGAGACATCAAGATAATAAACACTATCAATTAACATTTAAAGCACACAGATTCTGCATTTTTCATTAACGTTTATTTCAATCACAAACTATTAATATTTCCTCTGCTGGGTTTCTTGGACACTGCCACTACATACACGTGCTTTCAGGAATTCATTTTCTAATTAATTATTTATAATTTGGTTACTTCTGTTCTTCTTCATTCTTGTCTCTTGCCTTTCTCCAAAGGTCTTCCTTTCCCAATCTCATGTTTTATCTCAACAATATCTTACACAAAACTCCAAACTTTGATTTTAAATTTTACTATCTATATTCAACGTTGAAATTGAAATACTAGAGTAAATCCAAGGGCACCGGTCCACTACATACAAGCCTACAAAATCTATCTCATTCATGTTTCCCACTTTCCCATAATGTTGCTTGTTCTACTTAATTATATCTCCATCCTATAGAGAGAGAGAGATTTTACAAGAATAAATGAAAGATTTGAATTAAGATGATAGTTTAACTCGAAAAGTGGTGCAATATTGAAAAAGAAAAACACAAGTCACAAGCAGTTTGAATTTGGAATACGTTAATTTATTAGGTGTAGGTCCATGTGTGTCTCACATGAAGAAAACAATTGGCATCACAATCAATCAATCAATCAATCAACATCATACACTTGTCTTTTATTTACTTACATATTATCAGTGATGCCAATGAAACAGTAAGTTACAGCTACCACTCCAAATTTGCATAATCATGGACACCCAAGTAAAACTAGTTAATCTAACAATGAAGTGATCTGGCATTGGGAAAGAAGTAATTAAGATGAAAATGGAGGGAAGTGCTAACAAGATAGGAGACCAAAAGCAAGTGAAGTTGCGGATTGGGGGTTTGACTGGTCCATATTAGAATGCTCGGAATGAACCACGTGGCATTACCCCATTAGGCTAACCACTTGAAAAGAGTTGAAGCACGTGAGTGACAACCATGTCCTTTGGCTGCAAGTTATTATTATTATTTTAAGTACCCTGTGTCCTTTCCTTGCGAACACACTAGTGAAGAGTGAAGAGTGAAGAGAAGTGAATGGATCGTGGCACGTGATACCTTGCAATTTGGGGGGGTCACGTGGTTAGTTTTGATGGGTCAGTGTCGCCAGCGCATACTTTTGCAGTCAAAGAGGGGGTCTGGTCAACTAATCAAGCAGACCTGTTGCTGTGGCATGCATGCACTGCCCCCTGCCACCACCACCACCACTACTCCCATTAATTATTACAATTACAATCTAATCACAAGGGGAATAATAATGTCCGTAGGGTAAAATGGTAAGAAAGACTTTGTGTTTGATCCACTTCACTTGTGTCCAAATCCATGTCATGACAAAAAAGAAAAGGAAGGTGTGAGGAATGTACATACATGTATAAATACAAAGTGGGGTTGTAACAGTGAGAAGAGAAAGTAGAATTTATTAGGCTTCTTTAAGCCTTTAGATACATGTTGTTGTTCTGAAATCTCATGGCATGCTTAGAAATGTACAACTCCTCCGATCACCACCACCACCATCCATGCGGCGCCCCAATGAGCCCCAGAATCTCCTTCTCAAACGACTTCGTCGATATCCAACAACCTATGAAGCAGCAAGAGATAACAGATCAAGCTCCTCCGGCTTCCTCGGACTTCGAGTTCTCAGTCACCAACTACTCAATGATGAGCGCTGACGAGCTCTTCTTCAAGGGCAGGTTGTTGCCGTACAAGGACAACAAGCCTCTTGGTCATACAGCCCCCACCACTCTCAGGGAGGAGCTTCTTCTTCATCATGATGACCATCATCACGATGCTTCTTCTTCTTCTGCTTTCTCACTCAGACCTCCAAAGTCTTCTTCTTCTTCTTCTTCACCAAGGTGGAAGGCCTTTCTGGGTCTCAGAAAAACCCACATTGCTTCTAGTAAGAAAGCTGACAAGCCTGAACCTACAACTCCCTCCTTATTGCTCAATCAGGGATCACCATCAATTAATCTCACTTCTCAGGTTTAATTATATTAATGAATCACTTTCTTAGCGCATTCAGTTATTTTACTTGATCTGACTTTTGCTTATGTTGTTTTTATACAGGATGTGATGAATGAGGGAGGCTCAAGCTGCACTGATTTGGAGATTGGGATTTAAAACGGCTATGAAGGAAGCTTCTTAAGTTAAATTAATTAAGGTGCTGCTTGAATTTGTAGAGGAATTAATGGACCAATTTTTGTTGTCCTTGTTGTTTTTGTTCCTTGCCTTTATGTGGTAGGATTTTGCCTTGTTGTAACGATTTATGTTCATTTCGTAGTAGGGATTAGGATTTCGGGTGTTGCCTGTACAAATTTAATCTGCTTTTCTAATCTTTTTCTTCATGCATTTCAACATCTACGTGCAACTGTTATTTGACTCATTGTTATTAATTCCAAAACACAAACATGTCCTTCTTCTTTTCACTATCATTTTTTTTTTGTTTTTTTTTACTGTATCCTCCGGTCTAGCAGTTTAACAACTAATCTATTGTAGATCTAAGTTTCATTTAAAGATTTGTTGTTAGTTAATGTCTTCTTAATTGGCCAAAAAGGTTCAATAAAGTTGGCTTTGGCTTCTTGCCTCTTCTTTTATTTTCAGATCTCTTGTGAGGAACGGAGGGAGATCTGACTCTGAGTATACATTTCCCTAACTAGCTAGCTGTAATTAGTATACATTTTTTCTTGTGATATTTAATTAATCTAATCTTCATGTAATGGAATTCATATTGGGACCAATGTCACACTCCGAGGGTGTGGCAGAGATTATTATTATTATTATTATTATTATTATTATTATTTCTTTTTTGAAAAATTTAGGGCCAGTAACTTTTGTTTGTTTGTTTTATTTATCTTTACCTGTAGCCATAAGGGAAAAATTATATGTTAATGTAATTTCACATATACTACAGATATATGCATTTTGCTTAAAATAATTAACTTTAATATATTTTAAAGATTATTCCAACACAATAATTATTTATAGTGGTTGTATATAAATTAAAGTGGAAACTTAAGTCAGTCGACTTCACGTGAAGTTGATAGTTGAGAGCTGTTAGATGGTTTGACTGATTTGACTAAATTTTCATCTAACGACTCTCAACTATTAACTTCACGTGAAGTCGACTGCACCTGAGTTTTTACCATAAATTAATTGTTCATGTAGCATTTTTAGAATAAAGAGTGAAAATTGTCAACAGTTACATTGAGATGTAAAACCAACACCGGGAAAAAAAAACACCCACACAATGATGCAACTCTTAAAATTACAATACAACATCATATAACCGGATCCTATTTCAACGATTTTCTGAATCTTGGCATTTCACGCGAGATTTCTTGAAACTAGTAATATAGGAATTTAACCAATTTGGGTTGGTCAAGTGGTCAATTCACTCATCCGTTTAAATAAGTGTTCAAGATTCGAATTCTATCTTATACATGCAATGTGGAACTTTAGTCTATGTACTTGAAATAGGTAATGGATATTTAAAATAGTAATTAATTTACATATTATACTTTCAAGTAAATATTATATTTTATTAATTTAAACAAAAAAAATCCGTAATATAGCACGTTTTCATGATAGCGCCAAAATTTCATTTCATTTCAGTATTTGTAAAGTTAATAATATTCACCTGGGATATCCCTCAATGAATTTTTTTCCCCCTAAAAAGTTTCTCTTCAAAGTTAATCATCTCAATTCTCAACATATTTTGCTTCCTCAATTCGCCGATATAGAGATGCTTTCCTGTAAAAACCTTTGGCATATTTTCCTTTTTGATGGGAAAAACCATCTATTCATAATTGCATTTGTTTTTTGGTCATATATCCATAATTGAAATTCAATAATTTATACGTGGTTTTATACTAAGGGTTTTTTTTTTTTCTGTAACCGTGAAATCTGTATAAAAATCATTTAAATGTTAAGTACGACAAAGAGAAATGTATGTAAGCCCAATAAAAAAGCCATAACTGATTCTTTCAAGAGCAAATCTAAATCTTGGTTGTTATGGGCCGTCGTTAGTTCTTCCTTACATATATAAGCCCATGAATCTAGCCTGCTTCAACTTTCAAAATAAAAACAACAGCCTAGGGTTTAATTTTTAATATCGTTACTAATAATCATAATATTTTTCCAAATTCCAAAAACAGTAAAAGACTCGATATCTGAATCGCTCTTCTAAATTTTTCACAAAGGGAAGAAAATGTAGAGCGGAAATAACTCACTTAAAATTATTCACTCATTGATAATGATGTAAGGGTGCTTATGGTGTAGTTTTCATAAATTGGACTGATATTGAACAAATTTTCTCGATGGACATCACGGACTTTGTCCAAAAAAAAGGGACATATCGGTCCCTGTCCCATACTTTTGTGAGACTTTCCGGTCCTTCCGTCATCTCCTCTGACCAAAACAGACGAAACTTGCCTATATGTCAGTTAACGTTGCTGAGTTGGAGGTTAATAGTCTGTTAAGTTCCACATGGCTATTAAGAAATGGATAGGGGTCGATTTGTCCCCTTTTGGTGACCTAAAACTATGTTGTTTTAGTGGTCTGAGACGTTGCTATTAGAGAATGGTAAGGGGTCGTTTTGTCCCGTTCTAGAAACCAAAAACGACTTTGTTTTTAGTCTTCATTGAAACACAATGGTTTGAAAGTGATTCGACGTTGCTAATCTCTCACTCTTCTCCCAATCCAAATACGAACCCTAGGAGACCATGATTGGTAATGGAAAGCGTTGTTCATCATCAAACCCACGAAGCAAAGACGGTTCAGGCTGGGGCCTAAATTCTGGTGGGAGTGCTGGAGCTCCGAGGAAGAAGAAATGGGTTGCCCCAATTTATTATTGTGGTTCTCATGCAATATTGTTCATGTTAGGGACGGTGAAGAATCCAGACAGATTATTCTTTCACTGCCCAAAATTCAAAGTAGTTTTTGAGGGTTTAGCTAATTTTTTGTTTTCAATTTCTATTTCACAGATGATAACAAATGTTAAACTTTTTTGTAGACTGGAAAATGGCATTGCAACTTCTTTGCATGGTTAGATGATTATGTATCTTCATGTGGTGAGGATGCTAACAAGGCTGTCTCATTTGGGACATCAAAGCAGAAGCAGAATCGATTGAAAGGCCATGGTTATGTGGTGGATAACAAAGTTAATGAGTTGGAGGAAAGATTAATTGGTTTGGAGGATCAGTTAGATTACTGCAAACTGAAAATGGGTGAAAGTAGATGTATTAGGTATGGGTTTAATTTGTTAGCATTTCTGGGTGGGGTTGTAATTGCAAGCTTGTTTAGAACAAGTGTATAGGAATTTGATAGCTGAATTTTGTTATTTCACTAAGTTGAGTCGTGAACAACACTTTTGATAATGAATGAAGCAGGAATTATTGTGTTGAATTTGTAAAATTTGAACAATGGCCTGTGATGAATATGTTAAATCTCATCCCTATATTGATAGATAATGGCATATATGTCATGACATAAATTTAACAAAGGGGGACAAATCGACCCCTGTCCATTTCCTAATAGCCACGTGGAACTTAACAGACTATTAACCTCCAACTCAGCAACGTTAACTGACACGTAGGCAAGTTTCGTCTGTTTTGGTCAGGGAAGATGACGGAAATCCGGAAAGTCTCATAAAAGTATGGGACAGGGACCGATATGTCCCTTTTTGTTGGACAAGGTCCGTGATGTCCATCGAGAAAAAGGACAGGGACCGAATTGGGTGTTCACTCAAAAAAATATTGTTTAGTGAAATTAATTTTGTTTGATTTTAAACCAACCAAATTTAAAATTTATGTTTAGTAATATATATGTTCATATTCTACTCCAAAACAAAGTCGACCTAAAATAAGTAAAGCCCAATTAAAGGCTTCTCCATCATTTACTTGATTTTGAGAAGGTTAAATTATTGTCAATCTTATTCTACCTACTTGGATCAACAAACTAACTCTTACAATCTTTCTCTTTTATTTAAAAGGGAGATCTTAATAAAACTCCTTAATAAAAGAGACGGTTATCTATTATTAAAGGTGGGAGCTACTCGAAAAGATGATTATTGACTCTACATCTATAAAATTACTTTAATATCCTCAGGTATACTTCAAATTCAATCCATTAAAAATTCTCAGGTATCGGAATTCCCACCTCTTCACAAAAAATTTGGATGACGGCACCTCAATACCAGTTGACATCTGACATTATCACAAAAGAAGTTTGAACTTCCGTTCAATCCCAACTCTTGGAATATATATATATATATGAGTTTCTTAAAAATCAGTTCAGCTTGTTTACTTGAACAAATTGGGTTATTTAAAATTTTAGTTTCACACTGTTGGGTTAAGCAAATTTTTTTTATCACCAACTAGTAGATGACCTTAGAATGAAACTTGTATTGTATAATAGGGTCAATCCCAATTAGTGATATTAATCCCTCTCTCTAAATATGATTCTCTTCTTTTATCTCATATTATTATTGTAATCGATCTTTTCCAAATTAAATCATTGTAGGACGAAGTGAGGGACTGTGTATTTAGTATTTACAAACTGAAGGGCCTAGAAAGTAGATGTGGGACCAAAAGTCCAAAACAGAGCAAAACATTATGGATGGACCACTGTTACTTTCAGTTATTCTGGTCTGAGATAAAGATGGACCACTTCATCAGATATCCACTACCATGATTCCCAGCTGTGGCCTTTGTGTTATTCTCTTTTTTTCTGGGCTTTTCAATCAATTATTTCCCCCATCTGACCAAACATAGTTTTAAACTTTTACCAAAAATTACGACCAAAAATGAGAAAGAAACTTTTTTAAAAACTTTTCCTTCAAATTATTCAAACTAGAAATTTAACATACACTACGAAACTTTTCAATTTTAACTGTGATAAAAATAGAAATTTTTTAGTGAAGAGCGAAAATTTTTATTTATTTAAAAAAAATATGTACATTGCACTTGCACATGAAAAATCTTTTATTGCTGTTTTTTTTTTTTTATTAAACAAATTAATCTTCACTTTTCACCAAAATTTCATTTTTCAATAGCGATACAAATATTAGATTATTCTATGTATACAGACAAATATGTCAATATTCACTCTGTTGACTCTTATATAAAAAGTTAATCTTTTATATCCAAACTAGTAACTTTTGCTTTCAAAAAATTATAACTCAAATGGTATAATCTTCTTATACTTACCCAAAAGGTTGTGAGTTTGAATCTTCCTGTCTTCGAAAATAAAAAATAATAACTTCTGCTTTAAAGCTAACTAGAGTGAGACCCGCGCAATGCAGATTATTTATACTATATAGTATATTTTAATAAATGTTATATTAAAAATATTTTAGAGAACATATTATAAATAAATTTTGAATTTATTTATTTTTAAAAAAGACATAGATTATTTATATTAGAGTTATATAAAATTATATTTTTATTTTTTTTTATTTTTCAATTTGTATTAATGGTTACACTTTATCTTTTCTTGTAGTTTTTTTGTTTGTAAATAATTAAAAAAAATAAATGAATGTGAATGAAAAATATATAAAAATGTTATATTAAATTTAAGAAATTTTTGACAATTAGTATGAGAGATTAAGAAATGAAGAATAGTAAGAGTCTTAATATGTATAAGTTGTAGAATTTGAATATTTGTAACTGAAATTTTTTATAATTATTATTATTATGACACTTTTAATGTATGTTTATTGCATTTAATTAGTACTTGATGTTTCAATTGAATAGATAAGAGTTTTTTGTTTTAATTTTTTTAAAATATTTTACTAAATAATGATCGATTGATTTTCATCTTTTACTAAGTTATTAAAATTATTAATGTGACATCATTAGTTAAAAAAAGATGACTTAAACTCATTATGAAAAAAGTTAGTATCAACTTTCATATATTATAAATAAATAAATAGATATTAGTATTTGCAATTTCAAACATGGATGCAATTAAGAATTAATAAAGCCAGGATACCTTGATCGTCGTTGTAAGTGTGAAAACCACCATTCAGTCACCACTCACCATTAGAGTGAGAAGTGAGCTTAATTGAGTTGATCAAGCTAAATCTAAATTCAATTTTCAATTTGACTTATTAATAATTTAGTATATTTATAAAGCTTAAAGATTTACTAAAATATCACGAGTAGTTCAAATAATATAAATATAATTTATAATTCTATAAAATTTATATATAAAATATGAAATATATGTAATTCTTATATGTCAACTAAACGTAATGTCATCTATCGAAATCATATATAAGAAGATAATTATAAATTTTTTTATAAAAATATTAACATATATATTTTTTATTATAAATAATTTAATTAAACTTATCACATTTAGTTTATATCTGTTTAACCTACAATAAAATAAACAAATATATTACAGTTTATAGATGACGAAAATTAAAAAAAAATGAACTGTTATATATTTAACAAAATCCGAATGTTATAACTATGTGAAATTAGAGAGAAAGCATCCACACTCAATTCTGAAATAGAAGAATCTAATGTAGCTCTTCAACCAATGAAAGCCTCTTAAGGATCTCTCAGACTTTCACTGCTCGAGCTCATTATATCAAAGAGAAAGAAGAACTCGAAGCAGAATTAATTCGGATCAACCAGAGGCTTACTATGGTTCAAGAAATTATAGCTGCTCAAGATCTTCCTCTAACCACTGCTCAGTGTAAACAACAACAACTTTTCAAGGAGATACGTGCTATTGAAAACAAGAAGAGAAGCGTGTGAAACACTTTGAAAAAATTCAACATGAAAAATATGAGCAGACAGAAATACTCTCGGTCTAGGACAGTGAAAGGATTCAACTGTATTCTGACTTAGGAAAGCTCCTAGCATCCTTCTTAGAATATCAATTATCTGTAATGTCATCCTTTTATTTCAAGACTTATGCATTTTAACTTTGGTTTGACGAGCAATAGTAGTACTTCAAATACTTTCCATTTACCGAATTAACTATATTTCCAGACTTGATATCTTTGATTCGATACACATTTTCAGAATATAATTCAATAATTTGAAAAGGTCCTTCCCAAGTATGGGACCATTTGCTAAGAAATCTCGACTTCTTTTCCATTGGCAAAATGACCTTTAAAACCAAATCCCCAATACTAAAACATTTCTCCCTTACTCGACGATTATAACTTCGAGCAATCTGTCGGATCATATTTTCAAGCGCCAATATACGCTCTGAGTCTAAATCATTTAACTCATCAAACATTGCGTTCCAATAATTGTTCACTGGCAAATCATCTTGCTTCAATACTCTCAAAGTATTAAGATTAATTTCTAATGGTAAAACGGCATCATGCCCATACACCTGTTTATAAGGAGAAGTACCTCTTGATCCTCTTGGAGAGTTTCGATAGGCCCAAAGCACTTGGCTCAAAGTCTCATGCCAAGTTCGAGGTCTGCTCCCAATTTACTTTTTAATCAAATTGATCAAAATTTTATTTACTGTCTCAATCTGTCCATTGGCCTGTGCATAATAAGGGGTTGAAGTAACCATATTAATGTTTCTTGAAATTGCAAAATTCTTTATTCGCTGACCAGTAAATATAGTTCCTTGGTCAGTACCGATGAATTATATGTTCCTCAGTAAAATCTATTATTTCCTTTTGTCCAACCTCTATCAAAGGAACCGCTTCAAGAAACTTCATGAAATAATCTATTGCCACCAAAATAAATTTGTGGTTTTTCGACAAGGGAGAATGTATCAATCCTATTAGGTCCAAAGCCCAACCTCAAAATGACCAAGGCTTGATAATCGAATGCAACTCCAATGCTAGAATCTGTTGCACCACTCCATGGCGTTGATACTCTTGACAGGCCTTCGCATAGTCAATACAGTCTTTAATCATAGAGGGCCAATAAACATGATTTCGATACAAAACCCATTTTATTTTTATCCCAGCCTGATGAGCACCACATATATCTTTATGGACTTCTTGTAAGGCGAGATCTTTGTCATCTTGACTTAGATATCTCGAAAGGCTTCCATCGATTTCTTTCTGATACAACTCATCAACCATTAAAACAAAATTCATTACTTTTAATTTTATCCTTCTATCAACTCTAATACTGGGATTCCTTAAATACTCAGCAATAGATTTTCTCCAATCATTATCTGCCCATTCATCCAAGCATAAAGCTTCTCTTTCATGAATAGGCACTAAAATTTGGTCAATAATAATAGGACTGGTCAATGGCCTCCGAGAAGGCCCTTTTTTTCAGTCTATCTCAAAAAGACACCCGACTTCTTTGAACGATGTATAAGAGCGGGTTGAAAAGTACATCAATATGGAAGAAAATGCTAGGCTGCGGGAACCAAATTGGTGATTAGGGTATCCTCATTAGGCACGAAAAAAGGAAAAGAACCCCAAGAAGAAAGAAGAATTTGGCTCGAAGAAACCTAGGAGGTATCGCAACTACACCCCGCTACGAGTTTCTCTCGTGGATATCTAAAGGGAAATTTGTCATAAAAGGGTGGGAGCTGTAATGAGTATTGGGAGTACCAAAAACTGTATGGGAACTCTACAAATAACTGTTACGACTTAAAAAATATGATAGAAAAACTGGCCAGGGAAGGTCGGTTAGATAGATATCTCATAGAAAGGTCGGACGGTCATGGAAAGAGGAAGAGAGATGATGAAAAAGTCGATCGAAGAGATCAGCCCCCACAAACTCCAGAGCAACATGTCCATATGATAGCAGGAGGCTTCGCCGACAGAGGGATGACCAAGTCGTCTCGAAAGAGATACTTGAAAGAAGTCTATTATGTCGGAGAGGAGACCCCCAATCTCCCAACCATCTCTTTCACAAAGGAGGATGCACAAGGAATTGTATTTGGGCATGATGACCTCGTAGTAATTACTATGATACTTGCCAACACAAATTTACATAGGACCTTGGTGGACCAAGGAATCTCAACCGACATACTATTTAAGCATGCATTCAACAAGTTAGGGTTGAAAGAAAATGAATTGAAATCCTATCCGAATACTCTTTTCGGGCAGGGGGATACCCTGATCAGGCCATTAGGGTTCATTTCCTTATATACTACTTTTGGAAAGGGATTGAGATCCAAAACCCTAAACATTGACTACATTGTTGTGGATATAGCTTCAGCCTACAGTGCCCTAATTGGCAGGACAACTCTAAATTGACTAGGAGCTGTTGTTTTTGCTCCTCACCTCTATATAAAATTTCCAACACAAGATGGAATCGCTACCATTATGGGGGATCAAAAGTTGGCAAGAGAATGTTACAATGAAAGTCTGAATCTACGAGGTAAAGGTAAAGAAGTCAATTCAATTGATCTCGGAGGAGTCTGAGGAAGAGACGAGCTACGACCACAGCCTGAAGGAAATACGGAAGAAGTCCAAATCGGAGAGGAAGTTGAAAAAAATGCCAACATAGGAGTAAATATAAGGATAGATTTGAAGAAAGAACTCATAAAACTCCTATAGGAGAACTCCAATATCTTCGTTTGGAAGGCCGCCGACATGCCTGCAATAGACCCCGGACTCATGACGCACAAACTGGCAATGTATCCCAGTTCCCACCCTATTCAACAAAGAAGGTGCAAGCTAAGACTAGAACGAGTTCAAGTGGTCGAAGAGCAAGTTCAAGCACTACTAGAAGCTGAATTCATCAGGGAAGTCAAGTATCCAACATGGTTAGCAAATGTGGTGTTGGTAAAAAAGCAAAATAGGAAATGGAGGATGTGTGTCGATTATACCGACCTCAACAAAGCCTGCCCAAATGATCTATATCTCCTCCCTAAGATCGATGCTTTGGTGTGGATTCCTCTTTAGGATACTAATACTTATCCTTCATGGATGCATACTTGGGATACAATAAAAAAATTACTATTACGTAGTCATGCCATTTAGATTAAAAAATGCAGAAGCCACATATCAAAGGTTGATGAACAAGATATTCGCACCCCATCTTGGAAACTTAATAGAGGTATATGTAGACGACATGTTGGTAAAAACCAAGGATGAGGCAAATCTCCTGTCCGATCTATCATAAGTCTTCAGCACCATAAGAAATCATGGGATGGGGTTGAATCCCACAAAGTGCACCTTCACGGTAGAAGCAGAAAAATTCTTGGGATTCATGCTCACACAGAGGAGAATTGAGGCCAACCCTGACAAGTGCAGAGCAATTTTGGATATGAGAAGTTTGACTTGTTTAAAAGAAGTTCAACAACTGAAAGGCCGACTTGCAGCCCTATCCAGATTTTTGGCAAGATCAGCCTTGAGATCCTTGCCACTTTTCTCATTACTTAAAAAAGAATGCCAATTTGAATAGACTTTTGAATGTGAAGAAGCCTTTCAAGAATTCAAGAAATTTTTAAATCAACTACCCATCCTTACCCGCCAGAAGCACGAGAAGAGCTCGTATTGTACCTAGCTATCACCGATAAGGCAGTAGCCTCAGCACTAGTACGAGAAGAGGAATTCGGTCAGCATCCTATTAATTTCACTAGTAAAGTCTTACAAGGGCTAGAGTTAAGGTATCAAAAAATAGAAAAATTTGCATACGCTTTAATCCTGGCATCTAGGAGGCTCTGACCTTACTTTCAGGCGCACACCATAAGAGTCCGGAAAAACCAACATATGAAGCATATTCTCTAGAAAACGAATATAGCAGTTCGGATGGTAGAATGGGCCATAGAACTATCCGAGTTCGACTTAAGGTACGAAACTCGGACGACCATCAAGGCTCAATGCCTCACTGACTTGGTAGCAGAATACACAGGTGACAAGACTAAAACGTCTACGACTTGGAATCTCTATGTAGATGGATCTTCAAACAAAGTCGGAAGTGGTACGAGCATCATCCTGGTCAATGAAGAGGGGACTCAAATAGAGCTTTCCCTGAAGTTTGAATTTCCCGCTTTTAATAATCAAGCCGGGTATGAAGCCATGATTGCAGGCTTGAAACTCGCCAAAGAAGTCGGAGCCAACAAAGTGGTGGTCTTCAGTGATTCTCAAGTAGTGACTTCCCAGATCAATGGAGAATACCAAGCAAAAGACCCCAACATGAAGAGATACTTGGAGAAAACGCTTGAGTAACTTTAACAATTTCTCGAGACCGAGGTCCGACATATAACTCGGGAATGTAACAGTAGAGCAGGTACCCTTTCTAAATTAGCAAGTACCAAAACAAGAGGAAATAACATAAATCTGACATAAGAAACTCTCAAGGAGCGTTCAGTTATCAAGTCGGACAATGAGTTAAACGTTTTACCTGTCTTCGGCTTAAACCTTGGATGGATGACTCCCTTTATCGAATATCTAAAATTCAACATTCATCCCGAGGAACATAAGGAGGCCGAGAAAATTCAGAGGGACGCACAGAACTACACTTTAGTACAAAACATCCTCTACAGAAGCAGAGTGTCCACACCCTTGTTGAAGTGTGTTCCAACTTGACACACCGAAGAAGTCTCGGAAGCAGTGCATAACGGTATTTGTAGAAACAATCTCGGAGCCCGGTTCTTGGCTAGGAAAGTGGTCCGAGCTGGATTCTTCTGGCCGACCTTGCAAAGGGACGCGATCGACTTTGTCAAAAAATGTCCACCTTGCCAGATGCATGCCAATTTTCACATTGCTCCCCCCAAAGAGCTCATTAGCATGACATCCCCATGGCCTTTTGCGAAATGGGGGTTAGACCTACTCAGACCTTTTCCCAGGCCCCTGGACAGGTTAGGTACCACATTGTGGGAGTGAATTACTTTACCAAGTGGATAGAAGCAGAACCACTAGCTACTATCACAGCTCAAAAAAGCCGGAAGTTTCTGTATAAGAATAGCATTACTTGGTTCGGAGTTTCTCACTCCATTACCACAGACGATGGTACCCAGTTCACCGACCCTACGTTCAGGAATTTAGTAGCCAGTATGAAGATCAACTGATCAAGCATCAATTAACAACAGTGGAACATCCTCAAGCTAATGGACAAGCCAAAGTAGCTAATAAAGTTATATTAGTTGGACTAAAAAAAAAGTTGCAAGATGCAAAGAGAGCTTGGGTAGAAGAACTCCCACAAGTGTTGTGGGCTTACCGAACAACTCCTCATTCCACGACTGGAGAAACGCCCTTTCGACTTGCATATGGAGTAGAAGCCATGGTCTCTATTGAGGTCAATGAACAAAGTCCAAAAGTAAGATTTTATGATGAGGTCAAAAATGTTTGAGCCCAAAGAGAAGAACTTGAGCTCCTCACTGCAATCCGAAACCCATATAAGAGAAGCAGCGCTGAAGCAAAGGATTTTGGCCAGATATAATAAAAAGGTCATACGAAGAAACTTTGCTGCAAGTGACCTAGTCCTGATAAGAAATGACATCAGGGTGAACAAGTCAAGCGAGGGGAAGCTCGCTGCTAACTGGAAGGGACCTTTTAAGGTGACCGAAGTCTTGGAAAAAGGCTATTACAAAGTGTCCGACTTGAATGGAGCTGAGCTCCAAAGGTCGTGGCACACATACAACTTGAAGAGATATTATAGCTAGAAGCGCACCTCGCTCCCTGATGTACTCTTTTTCTCGAATTCATGCTTTTTTTCGAAAAGGGTTTTTCCTGAAAGGGGTTTTAACGAGGCATCAAAGCGGGGGCTAGAGGCAAGAAAATTATCACCCTTAGTAGCCAAGCATTGTTTACCTTACTCTTCATTAATAAAAATATTTTTTTAATTCCATTGTTGTTTCTACGATACATACCGACTTAAGCTCGAAAAAGCACGTAAATCGGTTGCCCGACCTATATGGTCGGCAAGATAAAGTGACGAGGTACAAGTCGGTGTAAAGAAATTGTAAATGCCGATCATATAAGCTATGTCAATACGACTAACGACTTACAAGTCGGAAAGCATTCGGGCAACATAAAATGAATCGCAAAAATAACCTAAGGTAGTTATAACACAAAAGGAAATTTAAAACAACCTTTTTTAAGGTAGTTATAACAAATCCACATCAAAAGAAAAAGTTGTTAAGTCCTATCAAAAGGACCAATATCATCGAATAATAGCAAAATGCAAAAACCAAAAGGTAGTTAAGATCCTTCAGAAGGACCAGAGTTAATAAAAGTACGCAAAGGTGTAAATAATAATATACAGAAATATTCATAAAAGGTCCCACAAGTCAAGCCTTGATAAAACATTAAACTAGACCGAAGGAAGAGTTCTGGTCATCAGCCGCAGAAAATTCGGGTTCAGTGGAAGAGGTCGGAAGAGTCTCCTCGGTTAGAACGGCTTCTGGCTTAAGAGAAGAACTCATCACTGCCTCCTCGGCAGAAACGACCTCTCGCGGAGGAGACTCCACCAAATGCTGTCCCGCAGTCTTCAGGTCGGATTTGCTAACATCACTTTATTAGGGAGGAGGAACAATCTTCCCATCGACCACGACCATGTCCGGGTTGAAAAGGGTTAAGTCCAAGTCGGGAGTAATAACCCGAACTTGATTCCTCAAATTCTCAAACACCTCCTCTGTACCCTCAGCGACCGACTCCTCTAAGTCAGCATACTCATCTTTTAGTCACTTTACCTCCTCCTTCAGATCCAAGTTCTCCCCGTAAACTCGGACATAGTTCTCTTTGGCCTTCTTCATTAACCCTTCAGCCATAGTATAAAAGGCCTTAGATTTTTTCTCTTTCTCCCGAGCTTTGAGGAGATCAATCTCCACCTTCAGTTTCTCCCCCTCCAATTCCTTCTTTGCCTTCTAAAGAGAAGCCACCTCAGCTTGAAGGGCCTCAAAAGAATGCTAAGTAGCATTCAAAGGAGTCCTCTCTAACTCTTTCAATAAGGTGGAGCACATCCCAGTTGTCCGAATCCCTTGTCGGATCAAGACTTGGAGGTGGTTTTTTATAGAAACATCATCCATAGCAATGAAGCTATGAGGAAGGATGTGCTTCTTACAAAACCTCATCCCATCAAATTCGGTGTCATAAATATTGGCACCACCAAATTTCGAAGTCTTTCTTTTCTTTGAACTCAGTTCTGAAAAAGGAGGAACAGGAGGGGTAGAAACAAAGAGAGGAAGAGGGGGAGAAGGATGAGGAAGAGGGTTCACCGGCTTAGTTTGAGAGGAAGTACCCGAGTCAGAATTTGTTGGGGAGGGAGTATCCGGCTTCCCAGATTCTTACAGTTGAGCAGTTCGAGCTCGGGCGTTCCTCTTGCCCTCCTGGACTTTCTGATAAGCCTTGGAACCACTTTACATTTTTTCTGCATAAGAGGAAGAAATATCAACAAACAAGTTAGGACAATGAGCAATTATTTATAAATGATAACGAAAACTACCTAATTCGGTACGGACATAACTCGGCATTCCGAGAAAGAACTTCTTAGTGTCAAGGTTTGGAGCCCGTCCCCAAGCCTCTCGAAAGAACTCGACTACAGCCTTCTCAACTTCATCCAAATCCATCAAATTATAGTTCTCAATAGGGCTGCATCTACTCAATATAATTGGAAGTGAGGTTCATCGTTCTCATTTAAAAAGAAGGGGCGGTGACCCTCAGCAACACGGACTTTAAAAAAGAAATTCTTAAAATCATGAAATGATTCATAAAAAATAGAGAATACCTTCCGACCTTGGATAGCTCGAAAGGAAACCCATTGTTGTTTATTCGAAGCGTTGAAGGGTTTGGTAAGGTGAAAAAATAAGAAAAAGGTCTTCAAAGAAATCGAGAAGTAAAGCTCACGACTAACGAGTTGATAGATTTTTAGGAACCCCCACGAGTTCGGATGAAGCTGGGAAGGAGCCACTTTGCAATGGGACAAGACTTCTATTTCAAAGTCAGAAAAAGGGAAAGTAACCCCAAGTCTAGTAAAAAAACAATCATACATGAAAAGAAAATGTGGTTCCGATTTAACAGCTCGCCTAAAACAAACTCGGTCTTAAGGATCAGTGGCTATTATTTCATAGTTTACTTCATCCTCTCTAGAACTACAAATCCTATGATGTTTACAAAGTTCCTCTACAAAGACGTTATCAACCACAAGAACTAACAAAGAACTGAAGAATCTATCCATTTCAAAAAATCCTCAAGAACCTTGGAAGACATTTTCGGGGGAGTTGAACAAGACATATAGAAGGAAATACCTACATTACATAAAATAAATTATTACTACAAGTCTGAATCAAAGGGAACTTTCTTTCACAAACAGAATAACCAACAACCACAAAGGAGCAATCTTTGAAAAGAAAAATAACCTTGTTTCTGAAAAACCACAACAGTTCCATTTTAGCACACACAGAGGACCACGACAACAACACAACAACAAGCATATAATGAATCTAACCTAACCTCCATGATGTTATCAACAAACACAAATTCACTAGCAATGATTCCTCATCCAAACAATAATTTCTAATGAAGCTAACCTAACCTCCATGATGTTATCAACAAACACAAATTCACTAGCAATGATTCCACATCCAAACAATAATTTCTAAACACTACACGATAGAAAAGTAAGACTAATCTATACTCCTTCGAAAAAGCCAAAGGAGGATGACAGCATGACAGGACCAGTGAACGATTTCCCTCAAAGAAAAGTCCCACGATTCTTTAAACTTCTTTAGAAAAAGAATGAGGAAAGAAGGTTGAAGAAAATGAAAGGGCTTGAAGAAGAGGAAAGAGCGCGAATTTGGCAAAGAAGGAAAAGAGAAAAAAAAGAAGAAAGAGAAAGAAGAAGAGGTATTTATAAGACCAAATGGGTAAAACTGTAAAAATCCTCCCTCATTTAAAGAGTGCACATTTACCAATGTAATTGCACCCCACGTGTCAAAGAGAAAAGCCAAAAGACGCAACGGTTGGCATTCTGAAATCACGTTGGATTTCTGACTTGTAAACATAAACCGACTTGAAAAACCCAGCGTGAGAGCTCTACCTCCTGACATCAGCCCGACTTCATTCATACTTGAATCCGACTTAAGCGAAAGATCAGACTCAAGTAGGGGCACTGTTCATACCTGGCCTAAAACATGAGCCAGGCCCAATAGAAAAAAGCCCAAAGGACGGTCACCAAACAACCGACCTCCTAAGAGGTCGGACAGGGCGCCATAAAGGAATAACTTTCCCCTGAGAGAGTTATAACTGATCCCTACTATCTCTCACCCATTTCTAGAAGGGAGATCCCAACAAACTCTACGTAAAGGGACGGTTATCCATCATTAGTGGATCCATTCTAACGGTGGTTATTTACCAAGGTTGCGAGAACCGAACCGGTCATTGAACCGGTCAAGTTACTGGTTTAATGGTTCAATGGTCCAACTGTGGTTGAACCGTAGTTGAACCGTGGTAGAACCGGTTTCATTATATATAAAATAAAATTATTAAAAGTATAATATAAATTTTTTAAAATTTAAATTCAATCATTCATATGATAATAAAATTTAAAATTTCATAACCTCCCCACTAACTAAACTATATCTCATATCATCATTAAAATTCTACCTTCAAAAATCATAATTTATAACTAAAAGAAATCATGGCATAAATACTATATCCATATTCAATCAACAATCACCAACAATCAATAATAATATCAATAATTACTTAATTAGACAAAACTCACTCAGTTAATGTCAAATTACTAATTAGAAATAGTTATGAACCAATCTCAACAGCAACATTTTTTCAAGATGTGCAAAACAAACTATCCCCTGCCCCCTTAAAACCAAACTTCATGTTTCAGCCATTACAGCAATCACAGTAAAATAAAACCTCAGTCATTACAGCAATTACAGCAAGCGTTATAAAATTATACCAAAATTTAATTCAACATTCAAAATCCAGGATCTGATATTATATCAAAATTAGGAGGATTATTAGAAGAATACATTACAGAATATAGAATTCCATAATGTGATCACTAGTTTTCAGCCATTAACAGAAAATAAATTCAAAAGAAAAATTCAAGTTCGTTCAAAAACCAAAGAACGAAACAGAAAATAATGTTAGAATTACTTTCAATAGAAGGGTATGTACCAAATATTCGGCACATCATGGAGCAGAAGTAATGTTCTGAAAAAACGGTTTTGAAATTCTATTCAGTATTCAGTATTACAGCAACTCTGTAGCAGAATTAACAGAATAAAAAAATTAATTGAAAAACTAAAGAACTCTGCAGCAACTCCAACAAGCCAGTGATTCATATAATTAATAGAATAAAAATATTAATTGAAAAACTGGCAACTCCAGCAAGCCAGCAATTCATATCATTATGAGTTTATCAAAAAAAATAATTAAAACACCAAGAAACTCACTGAGGCAGAGAAAGCAGACAGCCTAAAGTGGCATAGAGATGCTCGGCAGGATAGAGGCGGCTAACGACAGAAGCTCTATGCCCCGACCTTCCGACGACGAGGGCGACAGAAGCTTCAAATGGACCACCCGACGACGACGATGGCGACAGAAGCTTCGAGTGGTGATGGTGGCAACGACTGGTGGCCGCTGCCGGTGCCGATAGTGGTAAGGACGCTGGAGTGAAGGCGTTCCTGCTGGCTTCAACCTTCAGCTCATTGAGGAAATTAGGGTTGGAAGGGGAGAGAGAGGCGTTAGGCTCGAAGGATTGGGTGTGTGTGGGTTATTGAAAGTTCTTTTTTTTTTTAAGCGTCAAAAAACGACGCCGTTTTCTATAAGGGTGGCAAAACCGGACTTCTGAAAAACCCGTCCGGTTCGTTCGGTTCGTCCGGTTCTCCGGTTAACTACCGGTTTGACCGGTTTTTTACCGGTTTTTTGCATAACGATTTTAGGAGTCAACTGGACCGGCCAGATAACCGGTTCCCGGTTAATCCGATTGAACCAGCCGGTCCGGTCCGATTTTCAGAACATTGTTATTTACTCATCACCTATAAATACACTGACACTCTCAGGTATACATAAGTTTTAATACCCCTTAAACCTGCAAAGACCCTTGCTGATTTAAATATCAGAATATTTTGTAGGTATCACTCTCCATCTCCTTTCAACAACTCAGA
Organism: Arachis hypogaea; assembly: GCF_003086295.3. NCBI lineage: Eukaryota > Viridiplantae > Streptophyta > Magnoliopsida > Fabales > Fabaceae > Arachis > Arachis hypogaea. The sequence continues at coordinate 8,777,769 of NC_092050.1, forward strand.
CGACGACCGTACCACCCAGGCTAAATCGAAAATCACCTATCCCAAAAATCTGGACCTCACGTTCAAACTCAAATTCGACCTAGTTTCAGGTAACTCTAAAAACAGTTAGTATGTTTCTTTATTTTTCTTTTCTTATTTTAACTATATATTGATCATAAAATCTTTTAAAATATTATATACACACAAAAAATAATCATTAAATCGTCCATCATGTGTTTAAAATGCATTAAAAATTAACCAAATCGATAAACTTGTATTTATGTATATTATGATGGATGTGACTGATTTTTAATTTTTTAGAATATACATAGATTTTTTTTTGTATTTATATATATATATATATATATATATATATATATATATATATATATATATATTATTGTTATACATCTTTTTATCGTATACTTTGTATTTCACCGTATATTTTATACATGTAAAATAACTTAGAGTGATAATATCAAGACTCATGGTGGATGATGTTTTGACTTTGAGCAAATGTAGTATGGTTAAAAACTTTTAGTCATATAACATGACTTGAGTTAAACAATTTTTTGAGTTTAAATATTTTGAAAGAATACCAGTACCTAGTCATAGGATTTGCTAGTTAATATAGTATCTAATCAGTCTCACGTAAAATAATAATTATAAAATGTACTTCATCTAAATAACAAGAAAACCACACATTAAATTATGTTCATATGTATTAGGCGACCAATATCTTTTTATTGTATATGTATTTTTTTTTAGTTAACATTAGTCAACTCTCAACTTTTTTTTTTTTAACTTAAAAGTATTGACCGCTAGCGTTCTCTCGTTTAAATTCTTTTGATTTAATAATGAAATCTAAATATATAATTAAGTAAATCATATTCATGATTAACGAAAATGGTAAATAAATGATAGAGATTTTTAATATTCTTATTATTCATTCATAATATAAGTTAGGGTAGTTACTTCTGGTCAATCAGTCAGTGTTTTATTATTCAACTTACATATATCAATCTCGTATTTCTTTAAAGAAAATTAAAAGTCATTATAATGTTTATAAATATCGTACTATTCACACACATAGTAGTTAATTATAAGCATAAAATATAACATTAGTATATTAACATAATAATTTTTTATTAAATAATAATATTTTTATAAATATACTCATAATTAATCTTTATTTAGTTTAAAGTTTCTGAATACACATATAAAAAACTCAAGAAAAAATTATCATGAATTACAATATCTTTTAGAAATATAAATAATTTATTATCATATTCGTAATTTAATTTACCAAAAAACTTTTTTGTTATAATTACGCAACCTTGTAGATCTTAAATAAAGTTATTCATGTTAAAACTATGTATAATTAATAATAAAAGAGTAATATATTAGAAATTTTTTATTTAAAAATATTAATAATTAATTTGATGTATTGATAATATTAAAAAATTTACATAATTATCTAACAACAACTAAATTTATGCGTTAAAATAATTTTTTAAATAATAAATTAAAAAATCAGTTTTTTTTTTTTTTACTAATTTGACAATACACAATTGAATCCAATGGCAGAATTTAAGTGACACAGGCCCAAAATTTCTTATAAACAAATTAGTAATACTTTTTCAAAAAATAAAGAATAGTTCAGCTCAAATACTATACTATCACTACAACAAGTTCGGCAGATAGTGGCAGAAATTTTGCGACAGTTTTATAAAACCGCCGCGAAACGACAACCTGCGGCGCATATAGCGGCAGTTAGGGGTTGGGGCTGCAATCAGGACTACATTTAGCAGCGGTTTTTCTCGAACCGCCGCTATATGTATTGCCGCAAAATGCATATTACCACATATTGCAATGTTTTCTTTAGTAATAACCATCTGGATATAATCTAGTTAAGTAAAGACTACTATCTTAAGCTACATATGTTTAAATCATTGTTACTTAAACTCGTAACACTTTCTACATTCGTTTTACGTAAAAAAAATTCACAAGTTAAATAAGCTATATATGTTAACTCATGTGAACAAATTTACCAATAAGATTTTCTTGTTTACTTTATTGGAATTTAAATTTGCATTCAAACATGGATGTAAAAGAAAAAAAATAATATCATACTCTGAATTTATAAAGTTAAAATAAAGTTCTACAGAGCATAAATCAAAGTTACTCCTCTTTGAAGTTATGCTTTACTAAACCTAAATCAATAAACTATAAAAGTAGATAAACATGTACAACTGCGACCCATATTATTAAATTAAGGGAATCAACGTCACTCTTATAATAAAAGATCAAAATTTGTCTCCAACATCGTATTGATTTGGCAAAAAATACTCTGTCAACAATCTATGGGCTTCACGTTTTACAGGATCTGATATTTCATCTCCATACCATGGCATTTTGTTCATATCAAAGCACTTTTTCTTAACATGTATATCATATTGTCTTTGTTGGTCTTCTAAAGTTTCATTGTCTTCTTCCGGAACCTTATTGAGATCAAACTACATGGATTTGTCAACTGCAACAGAGGAGATATTATCTAAATTGTCTTCTGAATCAGACTCTTCTCCATCTAGACTGTCAGGAACTATTTCTCCGGAATACTCAGGTAAGACTGAAAATATCAACATGCACATAACAAAATGAGTATACATAGAAGAAACTGAGAACTCCAAAGTTATTAAATACTGACTTAGAAAAAAAACTAAACGACAATATGCTAAGATAATTTTAAAACTAAACGCAAATTTTCGACAATTACCATCTCCCTTGTTAGTAGTTTGGAAAAATTTCTTAAGCAGAAGCTCTGCAGCAATTGTTGTGCTTGCAGAGGATGACGAAAAGTTCTCAGTTTTCATTGGTCCTTTTCCACCGTCATGTTATGTTCACTAGTATTTTCAAAACGTAACACTAGTGAAATTATATTGAATAATAGCTAGCAAGTTTATCAAAAATGCAACCCTAAGAAAAACAACAACTGAAACAGCATTAAAGATTTAACGTAAACTAACTTTTTCGTATTAAAATCGTTGAAAGAAACGAAAAATCTACTTTTACTCATGAAAATTCATAATAACATAAATATTTAACTGCAAAAAAAAACTACACAAGTATAAAGTAACCAAAGAAAACAACGTACAACATTGAGTTTATTTAACTTAGTTTATGACACAAAGATCCTTTTTAAATTACATTAAATACTTCATATAAGCATTACGCGACATCATCGAAATTCTCTGAAGCATTTTCTATGAGGTCTTCTATATCATCCTCCCTTGTCAACAGTAAATCTCCAATGTCACCTTCCGCTAACATGTTCAACCCTAGTTGTGGAGAAAAACCAACTTCAGCTTCTTCATTCTATTCTCCCATATCATACAAATCTCATGGTTTCACATGAACCACAAGACTCCATTTCTTAGCTACTTCATCATCCACATAGTATACAAGCTGAACTTCCGATACCAATATGTACGGTTCATCTTCTTTTCGATTACCAGTGTGTATCGAACGAGAGAAATTAATGCTGGTAAGCCTCAAATGGTCTTGTTTGATGTCTCTACTGGTAGTGGTATCAGCCCGAACACATTGGAACAATACCACTATGAAGGAACAGCTATAATTCAATTCAATTATGTCTACAATTTTTTCGTAATGCAGAACACCACCAACAGCCACTCTATTATCATGCATGCTTGCATAACTTCTTGTATTAGATGATACGTATACTCCACTATTTTGTGTTTTCAGCCCGTTTTCCTTTGTGATAGTTCTAACCTTGTACCCGTTAATATTGTACGCCTCAAAATGTCTTGCCTGAATCATGGGACCGCGCAAGCAACTTCAAGTCTTTCGAATGAAGCGTACTTTCCATAGGAACTTGGAACCACATAACATTCATGCTTTATATTAAGATCGGTTTTCACATATTACTAATTCCAGGCTAAAAACACATTGGTCAGGTTAGTATTCTGCCAACCTCATGCTTGAACCACCGAGAAAATTCTGCATCGACGACACTATCTCTCTTAGCTTGCGACCTTGTCTGATGATGCAAGCTTCGCTTTATCTTTTTCCTAAATGTACTTTATGGGAGAACAGAAAATTAGTCCAACTAGTCACTGGGAGAAAAGAGTTATATTGGTATTTTAGAAATACATGTGTATACTTACTCAACAAACAGAACTACGGCATCGCAGTTGACTAGCACATGACGATGAGCTTGATGTTTTTCCATTGGAGTGAGTTCGAAATGCGAAATAGCCCCTAATGCCTTTCCAATAGATGGGAACATACTTTCCCCTGAATTATGAAGAACATCAACAGGCTCATCATCATCTCGCCTAGTCAGTTGATTCTAGTCTCAATATTATCCAAATATCTAGAACAAAAAGTCAGGATTTTCTCAGAAATAGCCTTCTGCAATTAAGCCTTCTAGTTGTGCCCTATTACGAACATATTGCTTCAGACGTCCTAAATACCTTTTATATAAATACAATAAAACGCTCAGTATATACACAATTAATTCAATTGAGTGTACTAAAGGGGTCTATCATCAAGCTAACCTTTCTATTGGATACATCCACCAATAATGTACTGGTCCATCAAGAGTAACCTCATCAATGAGATGCACCGTGAGGTGAACCATGACGGTGAAGAAGGATGGAGGAAAAATCATTTTCATCTGACACAGGGTTTGTACAACATGATTCTGAAGCTCAGTAAGTTGCATAGGATTTACGGCTTTCCCACAAAGTTCTCAGAAAAATGATGACAAATTTGCAATCACATTGGACACCGGACTCGGAAGTGCATTCTTCACCAAAATTGGGAGTAATTGTTCCATCAAAATATGGAGTCATGACTTTTCAACCCAGATAACTTGCGCTGTCGCAAATCAATACAACGAGCAACATTGCTAGAGTAACCATCTGGAAAGACCACATTCTGCAAAGTCTTCAGGAAATACATCCTTCTGTGAATTCAACATCGTAAATATTACAGAAGGATATTTACCACCTTTCCCCGGCCATAATTTAGGCCTTATGCCCATACATTGTAAATCTCTGCGAGCTTTAAGATTGTCTTTTGATTTGTCGCTATCGTTTAAGATAGTGAAGACCACATTGTCACACACATTTTTTTCTATATGCATCACATCAAGGTTATGATACAACATCTGACTCTCCCAGTACGGGAGGTCAAAGAAAACACTCTTCTTTTTTCAATGCGAGTCATCTTCATCCACATCCTGACCATTGCGTCTTTTTTTGGATGTCACAATTGAACTCTTCCCAAATGAAACGTGCACATTAGACTATTGACTCAATACATCTGTTCCGGATAACTTCTTTGGTGGATCTCTACCTTCGACCTGCCCGTCAAATCTATTCCGGTCTAGTCTGTATTTGTGTCCCTGATTCAAAAAGCGTCGATGGCCCATGAAACACCATTTTTGACTGTCTTTCAGCCGATGTGGCTTAGCGTCCAAGTTACACGTAGGACAGGCTAACCCACTGTGCATATTCCAGCCATATAGGTTTTCAGATAAAAATCATTATTATAAAAACACGCTGCTTTGCTTCTCTATTCAACACACAAAGCTAATACAACTCTTTATTCAACAAGCAACACTTTGCCTTTAATTTCAAATATAAAAAATTAGGTATTTTTTATTTATTTAATTTAATTTTTTATATGATAAAAAATATTAGAATATTCAATAAGTATTGATATTATTGTATTTATATAAATTGGTAAAAAAATTTAATAAATATTATAAATTTTGATATTTATCTTTCTAACTTCTTTTTGACATTTCAAGCTTGTGCTTTCAGAGGTCATTATGAGACTTCAGAATAAAAAAATCAAGATAATTTTTTTAAAAATGATAAAACTCATAGTATGTTACAATGATGAAATTGCAAAAATATGTTAGAAAATGATCTATATAATGCTAAATATACTTCACATCAAATTGAAAAAAAAATCTTGCATATTCTCTCAAACAAAGTGAGAAAGCATATTTGTAAGAAAATTAAAAATTTTAAGTTTTGCATTGTAGTAGCTGAAGCTCGTGATAAATCCAAAAAAAAAAAAAATAAATGGCACTTATTTTGAGATTTGTTGATATACATAGTTTAATTCAAGAGCGTTTTGTTAATCTTGTACATGTCAAAGATACTACATCATTAACTCTGAAACAAAAATTGTGTGGTATTCTTTCTCGACATGGTCTTGATGTCTCTAATATTCGTGGTCAATGATATGATGGTGCCAACAACATGAGAAGAAAATGGAATGCGTTACAAGTATTATTCTTAAAAGATTGTCTTTATACATACTATATCCACTATTTTACTCATCGATTACAACTTGCATTAGGTATTGTATCAAGAGAAGTTATTCATGTGCATCAATTTTTTTTAAATTGACTTTCATCGTCAACATCATTTGTTCTTCTAGTAAGTGATATGATGAGTTACATGCTGCCAAGACAGATGAAATTGTCCATTTATTAGAGATTGATGAACTTAAAACTAGTAAAGGGGCAAGTCAAATTGGTACTTTGAAACGAGTAGGAGATACTCGATGGAGTTCTCATTTCTCTTCTGTTTGCAGTTTGATAAATATGTATGGTGTAATGTTGACTGTTTTACAAAAAATAATTGTTGATGGATCAACTTATTCTCAACGTGGTGATGCAGATAGTGCTTATAATACACTGACCTCATTTGAGTTTATATTGATCTTGCATTTGATGAAAGATATTATGGGAAGAACTGATATTCTTTGTCAAGTTTTATAAAAGCAGTCTCAAGACATAATTAATGTTGTGCAACTAGTTAATTTTACAAAAAGACTTATTCAAAACATGAGCAATGACAGATGGGAGGAATTATTAAAAAATGTGAAATTATTTTGTGAGCAACATGGTATTCTAATTACTGATTTAACTGCTTCTTATGTTACAAGGCAAGGACGCTCGCATCACCAAAAAGATCATATTACAGTTGAGCATTATTTTAGAGTGGAGAAATTTTTAGTCACAATTGATAAACAATTACAAGAGTTAAATAATAGATTTAATGATCAAGCAATGGTTCTACTAAGTTTGAGCTCTATTCTCATGCCTAAAGATACTTACAAAAATTTTGACATTGCTAAGATTTTTTCTCTTATTGACAGCTATTATCTCGAAGACTTTACTAAATAAGAGAAAATTAATTTGTCTTTTCAACTTCAACATTTTATTCTTGATACTCATCAACATCTAGAAATGAAGAATTTGTCAACTATTCATAAACTGTGTAGATGTTTAGTAGAAACAAAAAAGTTAAAAGTGTATTACTTGATTGATAGATTGATTCTTCTGATATTAACTCTTTCAGTTTCTACAGCTACTACAGAATGATCATTTTTAGCAATGAAAATAATGAAGATAAGGTTGAGAAATAAAATGGAGGACAACTTTTTCGCAGATTGTTTGGTTATTTACATTGAAAAAGAAATTGTTGAAAAGTTTAGTTCTAATTCAATTATTGAAAATTTTAAGTCACTAAAGACTCGAAGAATATTATTATAAACTATTTTATATTTTTTAGCTGTAGAATTATTTATTTATTATCTTATTAGTGATAAACTGAAAGAATAATTATATTTATAAATTTTATTTTGATATAACTATTATTATTAAATTTTATGTTAAATTTTTGGCTCCGTAAAATTTTGTTTCAAGCTCTGCCACTGATTGAATAAATATATGAAATTGTTCTATATTATTCATACGATCATATTTTGGTTTTCTGTAGTTTATTAATAGTAAATTCTAAGTGGTCTGATCTCATACATATTTTTACATGGATATGCTTAATTTAGTATGAGATGTATGAATACCTAAAATTATGATCATTCTAATATTTCTGGTTCATTATATAAATGTATTTGGTCTAAGAATAATTTTTATTATTTAAAGATTATTGTATGATATTATTATGTATTTATTTTTATTTTATAATAATGAGCTAATTTAATTAAAAATACAGAATTATATATATAATTATATTCTTAAATATTAGTTTTAGAATGAGGGACAAAAGACTACACTTATATAAAGTAGCTATAGGTATATTATTTGTTATGTTTATAAAGTGATGCAGTAATCTTAAAAAATGTAGCCTATTTTTTTTAAATTCTGATAACTATTGGTGTTGAAAAGCATAGTCTTTGGTCATTAATAGGATCACTTGAAAAACGCATCCTATTCTCAAAAGTGTAGTCTTTGTGAATAGGCAATGTTAGTATAGGCATCCCCGCAAAAGTATCTCCGAAACCTAAAAAGCGTAGCCTTTTTCTAAAGTATTATTTTTTTTTATTTTTTGTTACACTTTTTAACACTTTGTTTGGATGGAAGATGGAAAATGAAAGGAAAGAAAATGAGAGGAAAGAAAGTGAAAGAAAAAGTTGATTTTTTTTATGTTGTTTGGAAGAAGAGAAAATGAATGAAAAAAAATTAGTGGAAATTTTTCTTTTGTTTGGATGGAAGGAAAAGTAAGGAGAAAAAAAAATCATAATCAAGTGAAATTACATTAACACTCTTACCTATTTTATATATAAATTATAATATACTAATATATTTAAATTATTTTTCTAACAAAAAAAATAGTGATCCCAATTATATTTCAGAATTTTAATGTGTTATCTTTGTTAACGATAAAGATATTTTTTAATTTATCTTTTTTTGTTGTCTTTTAAAGGATAACTTTTTTAATGTATTTTTAATTGTATTGAAAGAAAAAAATTATATTTTTACTTCTGCTCCCATTTTAATATCAATTTTCTTCGCTACTTTGAGGAGAAAACTTTAACCTGAGTCCCACATACATTTTTGTATTTTTTATCCAATTTCACCATTAATCTAAACAAAGAAAAATCGCTTTTTTAATTTATTTTTTCCTCCTTCAATTTTTTTCTCTCTAAATTTATCTCATTCAAATAAAGTGTAAATGTATTTGAATGAGTGTTAAGAATATATGTACTATTTAGATATGTTATTAAAAATCTATTCTTACGATGGTATCTATTATTTCTCATAAGCTAATTATTAATTAAGCAGAAATGGAAGAATAAATGAAAAATAAGGAGGGAAGAGAGATTTGAAATTGAAAGGTTTGGGGTGCATGGGATGTAAGCATATGCATGTAAAGTTTGGAAGGAGGCAGTTGGGAAGTGAATAATGTTCCACGTGGGTATGAAGGGGGCCAAAACTAGCATGAAAAGAAGAGAATAGGCAGAGGGCACAAGATCCAAGAAGAATGGTATAGCGTGACGCCATTCTAAATATTAGTGTTAATGTTTGTGCCCATTTGGCACTTCCTTCTTTAATATTCCATCTTTCAATCATCAACACTATTCAACTTCCTCTTCTAAATACATTACCCTCACCTTTCTCACTGACACCAATTTCACCAATTTTAGAACTTTTCACTATCAACCAACCCCCTCTTTCAATATGACATGGCATGCATTGGCCCCTACTCCCTACCACCCCAGCTATCTCTCTTCTCTCTTATTAATAATCATCCGCCACTACTACTCTCACTTCATGTTTTTAATTTTTCCACATGCCCCCTCTGTACTCTTCAATCTTCATTGTAGCTGCGGATTACCATTTCAAATCAAATTATACATCGTACTTGCCTCTACCTATGTATATTGTACTCTCTCTTAGGTTTTATTAATTTAACGCCAACTTAAGGTTAACCCATATGGCTTTGTCTCCCATATATAATGTGTCTTTTTTATGTATGTATAGGATCCTAATTAAGAACCCTCCTATATTAGTTACCTTTATTAATTACTTTAATACCAATATCTCACTCTCGTCCAAATTGTTGACCACTAGCTTGCACCAAATATTATATTATTATCAACTAACGAATATGATATAGAAGACTACTCTCTTAGCCACAATAAATTGAAGACACCAAGACAAAATGTAAATAATTAGAAGTGGGGATGAATGAAGCCTTTAGAAAGAAAAATCATCAATAATACTATTTATTTATTTATTGGATGTCAGGGATCTTGGTTTCACGTACATGTACTCGTAGCTAACAAATTGTGCTCTTAATTGGTGGCTGTTGGCACTGGATGATGGGGAAGGACAAAATAAGGAGTTGGGTATAGCTTGTGTGGATATGGAATACTATTCCATCTGTGAATTACATCTTGCATCATCACCTTGTCATGACGTGTATACTGTAAAATAATAAAAAAATATCCCGGAGGGCCCTACGTCCCAATTAGGAGAAAGAACAATCTTATCCCATTAATTTGAATTTGTTTTTTGTTTTCTTGTCCTTCCTATTTCAAGCTGCAAGTGATAAATGGTTATAGGATGAAAAAATTATCTTGTCATGGATATAGATACGTACAGGCACAACTTGTGATATAATAATTAACCAAATGATAAAATAGAATAATCGAAAAAAAATTATTGACCCCAAAACAATCGAAATTAATAATGGCGAATAATGTTTGAAAGGAACTAAAACTTGAGCATGAGTGCCTTATCTAGATACATACATTCCCTTGTAAATTAGACATAGATAGACAAATCATTGAATTGAAAAAAATATATTTTTCAGAAAGAGGAGTGCTTGAAATTGAAAAGGTAGGTTTGGTGGTATGAAGAATAATAAGAATGTGGGTGATGGGTCGTATCTGATATTCCAGCAGTAGAATCATATATGTATACTCTGATCTGCCGTGATCCGCAGTGCAATGATTATGGCATAACGAAAAAAGCAGGAAGCAGCTGGTCGAGAGATATCGTCTCTGACCCTCTCATACTCTCTCTCCCTTCATTTTCCCCCAAACAACCCACACAGCAAATCATGAAATCCACACGCTGATGCTGCAGGGAATCTTACTCAATCCTCAAACCCATGTGCTAGCTACCTTGCACTCTATATAGCCTCTCCTTAATATGCTGCCTATTATTACTACGATAGTACGTGGTAGACACGTTCCTCTCTCTCCCTCTCTCTATCTCTCTCTCTCTCACTACAATGCAAAAAAAATTAATTAAAATTTGGCTAAACTAATTAAAACGACGGCCGAATAACTTCACCATGTCCCATTAGGCGCCTAACCTCAACCTATACATATTGCTATGTTGGAATAGTTGGACCACAAATATGTTTGCCACATCAATTCATCACCACTCCTTGCTTCTCCACCCTTAAATTTCCTCTCATCATGATCATCATCTCATTGTATTCCTAGCTCCTCATCCTTTTATTTTCTATCTATAACAAATGCAATTGGAGTATGTGTGTGCGTAGTTTGGTGCCGGGGGGTGTATGTATTGGTTAATTTAATAGAGAAGTGAAGGGAGAAGAGGTAGGTGTGGGACTGTGAGTAAAGAATATTATGAACGTATATTCTACATTTTTACTCTCCGGTACCAATTTTGTTGTACTTGTGAAAGTGGAGTTGATTTGGTTCCAAAGATTGGAAGACTCTCACATGGGTGGATATAAAACGGATCAGCTTTCCCACCCTCGCAAACACGTGCCCGTAGCTTACACGGCATGGAGCGTGTACCTGCCCCTCCCACTCCCAACAATTAAACACAACCCACATCACACCTCCACCTGCTCTTTATCACTCGCTAATTTCTCCATTTTCACTGTCTGCTGCTTATTAATCTTCTTCCTCCTCATTTCTCTCTTTTATCCTTTTCCCCCTTTAACAAAACTTTTTCATACATGTATCTATATGAAAAGAAATGTCCAAAATCAAAAAGTGAAAAAAGATATAATTAATCATACAATCATTGACTTGACGCCAGCAAATAAACAAACGAAAGTTTCGGGGGGAAAAGAAAAAAAGAACGAGACGACAGAGAACATTAACTGGGAATTAACATAATTTATGCACATTAATATAAAATATAACCCGTAGTACAAAGAACAAACGAAGCTGAATTTCGGAATTTTCTTTTTTCACTCTTAAGCACGACGAACATATATAAATTAAAGCTGTACTCCAGAACAAGAGAGTCCTGGTTGGCTAGCGTAAAGAAGAAGAAGAAGATAAGATGTGAAATTAAAATACCTAAACTAAACGTAAGAATAGAGTCAGCAAAGTGGCATGTTGAGACGGGATCATATTCACCAGTAGTAATAGTAATAGTGTGTCTTCTTTCTTCATGAGGTTGGCTTAATTGATAGCGTGTTGGAAATGGCGCGAGCAATAAGCTAAAAATGCTGTGATGCATTTACCGGCCTCTTCTATGGCTTCAATTCAACCCACTCGTATCGTCCTTCCAACGGCACGTCATTCCCAATATCATAGTTATACCTGCAAAGAATTTTTCAATAGGAATGAAAACCATGATGCTGATGATGACGTCTAGAATGTGATAGCAAAATTTATAAAAGTAAGAGTAAGAAGAGAAATGTGAAGATACTAATTCTGAACTTACTTTTCTTGAAACCTTTTCTGGATGTCTTTCTCAGCTGCGGCGAAGAATTCTTCGAGCTCCAACTCCGTTGGCATGTTTTGCACCGTTGACGAAGGACGACGGCGAGAATCGGTTTCCACTGACTCCAGCTCTTGTGAATTGTCTCGCCCTCCATGGTTCATCTCTCTCCTGCACTCACCAATAATGGCGGAAATGCAACCAAACGTTATGTGCAGCTATGCGTATGTTCCGTTACTGAGTTACAAGTTAATACAGCACATTCAATAGATATAGTGAGATGCAAATTTTGAACGGAAGGAATTATGGCTGTTGAGACCCATTTATTTCATGCTTTTTTTTTTTAAATATAATTTTCAAAAACTACTCAATGCAGTTGGATTATTATTGAAGAGTTTCAAAAAGAGAATCCAATGAAGTCTGATGAGGAAATTTCAAATTTAAAAATTAATGGTTAGAGATCCGTTCAATTCAAAACCTTTCAGTTTCGTCTCCACAATTGCACGTAGATGTTTCAACTTGCGCGCTCTCCACCTGAAAGACACAAAATAAATCAAAATTAAAATAATAAAAAAAGTTGAATGCGGTGCATTAAATTTGGAGAAATAAATAAAAATACTGAAGACAATGAGAAACAATTAAGTAAGGAGCGAACAAAACGAAAGTTCAATAAAAATCTGTAAGCTCCACTAACAACATTTATTTTTTGTTCAGTTCAGAGAATTTATATAGAAAACGAAAGGAGCTATTAGCTATAGCTCTTAGTCAATTTCTCATACCTCCAGATCTGACAACTCGATCCTCTCCTCGTCATCCCCAACAGATCCATTGCTGCAACAACAAGACACCAGGAATTCACCGGAGTTAGGGCTAGAGCACCTTTCCTCCGTCGCCGCCTCCGGCAGAACCGCATCAACGACGGAAGCAGCGCTTCTCCTCCTTCTCCCGAGCTTAACGATTGCTGAAGACGACGCCGTTGATAATTTTCGCTCTTCATTACTGCTCCTGGCTTTGTTTATCTTCCTTCTCTTAGGTGGTGTTGGAGGTGACGTGGTAGCTCCCATGGCTAACGCAGCTTGAGCCCTTGTCCTCACACCGACCTGAGCAATCTCCATTGCTGGCTTCGAACGCAACCACGTGCTCCCGCGATTCCTTTCCTTACACTCTCTCTTTTCAGGTGATGCTGCGTTTCTTTTTTTTTTCTTCCTTATTTATTTTGATTACGTTAATGTAATTGTGAGAGAGAGAGAGAGAGAGAGAGAGAGAGAGAGAGAGAGAAGGGAAAGTGTTAGTGTGTGTGTGTGTGTGGGGTGTGTGTGCGTAATTTGGTGGCGCGTGTAGTACGGAGACGACGAAAAAAATAGTGATAATGACGAAATGGGTTCAACGGTTGTGATTGGGTAATTAGCACACTATATGTTTAATTTTATTAAGTGATGGTGCGTTGTATCGTGGTGGTCCAGACTCCGTTTAACAGTGACGGGGGAATCTGGAAACGGAGGGATTTGACGGCGCCGTTATGAGGGGTAGGAGTGGGTTGCGCCGAAGGTCTGGCCAATGGAGGAGCGACACGTCATTGGAACTGACGGTGGACGGAACAGGCTAAGAACGGGGGATGGGGAGCTTTTGGGGGTGTTGGAAGAGGATTAAGGTGAGTTGGTGACTTGTCAGAGGCTGCAGTATGGAAGAAACGAAGCGCCTGAATCCTGAGTGTGGAAAGAAAGGAATTAGAGAAGAGAATCATGCGGTTACGATGAATAACGATCATCATATATTTGCGTTGCGTTGGCGAATTCCGTTTGGTGGAGAACAGGTCTTAAGCAAAATAATTGTGTTCTAAACTTAATTACGGATATGACCCTCCCCTTAATAATGAAACGCGAAAATGCCATTTTCGATAACCCACACGCCCTTTGCCTTTGCCTTTCTCTTTCTCTGTCGTCACGCCATCATCCACACGAGCATTGATTTGACGTTTTCCTCTAAAACAGCATTATATTTTACAGTAATAATAAAAAATTAACTAAAAATGAATTAAATTTATTTTATTTAATATTTATTAAATAGAATTAATAAACATTAAATAAAATAAATTTAATTTGTTTAAATTATTTTTTATTATTTTTTAGCATTATCGTTTATTTTATTTGCACAATTAATCTCTATTGTTTCTTACTTTATTTTCGCTTCTTTTCCTATCATCAACTATGTCGCCAAATTTAAAAATAAAAATAAAAATAAAAAAAATAATCTAAAATATCTGCCGTAGTTCTGAAGGAAAATAAAAGTAGAAAGAGATATAAATAGTTGTTGATATGAAAAATGATGTACAAACCGTTAGTTGCTACGTTGTTTTGAGAAGAATGTTTGATTTTCTAACATTTTATTAAAAGGTAAATATTTTAATATAATTACCTTCGTGTAAAATTGTTAATTGTAAACCGAAATACGAACATTCTCTGTATTAAAATAGTAGAAAGAGAAATACAAATAAATAAATTCGTATTTGGTTCTCCTTTCTTACAATTATACATTTTAATTTTGAGTTAGAAACATAGTTTATTTCTAACCTATTATTTTAAAAAATTTAAATTATTGTTACCTCATGCTCAAATAAAAATAAATGTTCAGTTTTAGTTATATATATATATATATATATTAAAAACTAATTAGAGTATAAAATTATTAATCTTAAACAAATTAAATTAATTATAAAAATTATTAACTCTTGTTTTTCCACTTACATTTTTTTTTCTTTGGTCTATATTCTCTTTTCCATTTAATATGTGACGTTAGCCAACTGGCTGGAGAAATAAGGTCATCAACTAACCATAACTACACTGCTAACACTAGTTGAGTTGACGGTTAGATTCTTGGTTAATTGGTTGAATTGCTTTGTTAGCAAGTTAGTTATATAGAAAGAAAGTGGCGGTTAGAGTAATTGTTGATTGGTTGAATTGCTTTGTTAGCAAGTTAGTTATATAGAAAGAAAGTGGCGGTTAGAGTAATTGTTGGGAATTAAAAATTCAGGTATAATTAATTTTATATAAAATTAATAGTTGATAATTATTAAATTAATAAATTTAACTAAATTATTATCTAAAGTTATTAACTTCTAATTGTATTTGAATTTCTATCTTATAGATATGCAAATGCAATTGTATTTATGACTAACGTGTAGATTGCATACGCATTATTACTTAGCCTTGTGATTCATCATTATTGATAAAATGAAAAAGTATGTAGTTTCGTTTCTCAACGAATTTTCTCTCATTGCCTTGAGATTTACCTCTTCTTCACTTCCTAGAACTCATGAATTCCAATTAATACGAGTATCTGCTAAACCGAAATGGTAAAGATTCATATGTGAAATTAATAATTAAAAATTATTAGTTATTAAATAATAATTTAATTAAATTTATTAAATTATTTAATAATTATTAAATATAAATTTTATATAAAAAAATTACATGTAAATTTTCATCAACCGAAATACTAAATTTAAACTTTTTAAATCTAATTTAAGTTCTATATATTCACAATTATTTATAAAAAAAAAAATACATAAAAAATCAGTCATTTGTAATATATAATTTATACTAATAATTAAATTATTACCTGATTTTTAATACATATATTATATAATTATTTAAAAAGATAGCTGTTTTTTCTAGATACAGAAATAACATTGCTTGTTAATTTTGAAAGGGTGACCGGTGAAAGGAGCCAAAGGGGACATGGCACACATGGTCATTAAATTTAGGGCCATGACGGCTATAATAACTGTGAGGTAAGTGCATTAATTGAAGGTATAATAATAAGATCCAATTTGGTTATGGTTTGTGATACTTGCGTGGCACATGTACATTGAGGTACTCATGGGTCACATACTTCGATCAACTCATTCAATTGCTGCTTACGCTCATTCCTAATTAGTTCCATGCAATATTTTATTTTAATTTTAAAATTTCATGCTTGGCTCACAATTTGTTCTTTTTCCTTTTCAAATAAGAGATATCAATTGAATATGATATATTTCAAATAATTAACACATGCCCAACATTTCCTTTTTATATAGATGTTTCCTTTGTATATATAAGTCCTTTTTTTTTTAATTTTTCACGTTATTTTTAAATTTAACAGATTAAAAATTAATTTATTATAAATTTAAATTTTATTTAAGAATTTGTTATTAATCATTAAATTTCTTTTTTAATACTTATTTAAATAAATTCATAAACTTACTATGAAACTAACTAAAGTTGGTTTAATCTACTTTCTTATCATAATTATTATTAAAAAAAAACGAAATATGTTGCACTATTAATCAAGTTATGGCATGTATATTATTTTTTTATATAATTATCGTTTTATTATTATTATTATTATTATTATTATTATAGATAGATTGTAGATAATTAGAGTAAAAACTATATCTACATATATAACGTAGAAGCACTAGAATGAACCTTCCATGTCAACTTTGATGACCAGAAAATTGAGAACATAGGAGGCAAAGTATATGAGATGAGATTAGCCACTATGCTGCACACAGATTAAATCGAATTAGATACTCACAGAGATTATCTACTATCTCGCACATAGATTAAATTGAATATGACCTAAAATTTGATCGGATCCGCATTAAAATCGTCAGGCCAGATCGAATCTAATATCTATACTTTTTAAGCTTAAATTCGGTCCGTATATTTGTAAATAAGATTGGATATGAAATATACCCAATCATAAAATATATTTTTAAAATTCAAAAATTCAAGAAAAAAATTTACCAGAACCAAACCCTAAGCAACAATTACTAAAGCACAATTCAAAAAAAAATTCAAAAATATAGGAGAACTGCAGAAGCAGTTGGGGACTAAAAGTAGAATGGCAGTGACAATTAATAGATTCGTCTGAACCGACGAACAAAGCAACAAACAGACAAAAGAAAGCGAGGCAAAGCAGCAGCGAAGACGGGTGACAGAAATGCGGTAAGATGAAGATTGCGCCGATAGAGGAGACGACGACGCGATAATGGAGACGACCTTAGGAGACGCTTTATGAGGAGACGCGACAATGAACAAGACATCGGTGATCGAGGTGAACGCGGGGTTATATACATGGGCGAAGTTTAGTTGAGACAAGGGGTTATGGTTCCCAAATTTTTTATAAAAAAAAAATAGTAGTACTTATTCAAAAAATAAAAAATAGTTTAGTTGACTTAAATATTTTATTATGACTTAAAGTACCCAGGTTCAATCTTCATATCTTGTTTTTATTGTACAATAATTTTTAGTTTTAAACATTCAAAACATGTTGGATTTGGACTGAACTGATGAGTGGACTTTTGTTGGCTTTCACAATTCATAACACATCAAAATTAAAAGATAAAATTAAATAAAAATAAATCATATTACAGTTGAGCATTATTTTAGAGTGGATATATTTTTAGACACAATTGATAAGTAATTACAAGAGGAGTTAAATAGCAGATTTAATGATCAAGCAATGGATCTACTAAATCTGAGCTCTACTCTCATGCCTAAGAATGCTTACAAAAATTTTGGCATTGCTAAGATTTCTACTCTTGTTAACAGTTACTATCCCGAAGACTTTACTGAACAAGAAAAGATTAATTTGCCTTTTTTAGCTTCAGCATTTTATTCTTGATGCTTGTCAGCATCCAGAAATGAAAAATTTGTCAACTATTCATGAACTGTGTAGATATTTAGCAGAAACAAAAAGGTCAAAAATGTATTACTTGATTCATAGATTGATTCGTTTGATATTAACTCTTTCAGTTTCTACGGCTGCTACAAAACGATCATTTTCAGCAATTAAAATAATGAAGACAAGGTTAAGAAACAAGATGGATGACGACTTTCTCGCGGATAGTTTGGTTATTTACATTGAGAAAGAAATTGTCGAAAAGTTTAGTTCTGATTCAATTATTGAAGATTTCAAGTCACTAAAGACTCAAAGAATACAATTATAAACTATTTTATATGTTTTATCTGTAGAATTATTTATTTATGATCTTATCAGTAACAAATTTAAAGAATAATTATATTTATAAATTTTATTTTAATATAAATATTATTATTTAATTTTTATGTTAAATTTTTTTTCCTCCCAAAATTTTGTTTCAAACTCCGCCACTGGTTATATATGAGGTCAGAAGTGAGGCGAGTTTAGGACAATAAGTGAGACTCTGTCTAGGTGAGAGAGGAGAAGCTGAGAGGGAGAACAGCGTCTTATAAAGGGGGTGTCTAGGTTACGATTTGTGTTTTCTTAACTATGGTATTTATATTATAGGTGCAGATATGCGGATCCGATCCTCAATGCAATATCCACTATTCGATCCTATTAGAGTGCGGATCGGATATGATCCGATCTAATAACTATGCAGATCGAGATATGATTCAATTCAATAACTATGCGGATCGGATAACATCCGCAAAATGCGAATCCAATACAGATAAATATCGTGGATATGCGAATATTATCCGATTCATATATAATCCTATTACCTGCAAAATCTTTAAAAGATAAAGGCTTCTACGAATAAACGAAAACAGAAATTAAAAGAGATACTCGTTTTATAAACACCCACAAAATCCATATAAGATGTGAAATTATCAAGTGCCTTTTAATTTATATTAATTGAATGTTTGGAAATTGAATTGAAATGACATTAATGGAGATGTATGGAACTTTATATTATTTTCTTTTGAATTCTGTTATTTATTGTAATGAATGTATTGTAAATCTTTAGTGTGTGAGTTAGATTGATTTATGTTATGTTCATTATGTTATTTATCTACATTTTTTATCTTTTATTATATTTAAGCCTATTAAAATGATTTAAATGTTAAAAGCATCTAATTTGCCAAATATAATAACTACAATTTTTTAAAAGTCAAAAGGCTTTATCAAATCGGATTGTAATCTATATTATTTGGCCACCTTCAATAAATTTCTTTCATACACATACACAATATATATCATTTAGCCAAACTAATTTAATAGACTCTTCCAAATGCTTCTAAGAACCTGGGAGCAAATGTGGAACGCATGTTAAAGTTGAAGAAACCGCGGAAATCAAAGGGGAAGAAAAAAAGTAACGTATCCTTTGCCATAAATTCACCACATTTTCTACATAGATCAAAGCCAGCTTTCCATTTCCTTTTTTTTTTTTTTTGATTTCTCAGCAGAATTTCTTGAAAACTTTTCATTTGACTTATGAGAACTCTTGTTAATTCCATTGTCCTTGTGGGCTATATAAGGTTTAAGGAGCAGTTTGAAGTTTGAAGGGGCCCATTGCATGCACTATCTCGTATTCTCATGTGTGGACAGACACAAAGTACCATGATTTACATGCACGATCTGTAACAAAAGCATAAGGCGACAAATTCACCATAAATTAATAAGCTGTAAGAAATTGACAAATGGGAGACAAGAACTTCATCAACTAGTTACTCCTCTTGGTAGAGATAATGTGAGCCAATCTCTACAACACTACCAACCTAATTAAAGTAAGGGTCCTTGTTAACAATAAAAGTATTGGTAAAAAACTTAAAATCAAACATTCCATTTATTTATAAATCTACTTATAGCTTCTCTTGGAGAAGATAATTAAATACTCATCGATAACATTTTTATAATATTTATATACGGTGCATATTTATATATGATGATATCTTCACATAAAGATGACATTACATATTATTAGATAATTTAATACATTTAATTAAATCATCTAACGATTTATAATACTATTTTTATATAAAGATGTATTTATAAGAGAAAAATAAATTTTCTCAATTTTTTAAAAATTATTTAATAAAATATGATCTTTTATTTTATATTTTTTAAGTGAGATAAAAAAATATTTTAATTAATAAAATATCATATTTTATCAAATAATTAAAAAAATTGAGAGAATCTACTCTTCTCTTTATAGGAATATCTCCCAATTCTTATAAAAAGAATCAAACTTATTTCTTCGGAGTATGTACATTACTATTTTTCTAAGATTTAATGAATATCAATAACATATATTATATTTACAAATAATAAGTGTTTTGGAGTGAGTAGCTTTAAAATTAAGTAGATACAGTTCGTTTTTAAATGCAATGAGTTATACCCATGGTTTTGAAAATTGAATCGGATCGGCCGGTTTAACTAGATTAATCGAGAACCAATTACCTAATCGGTTTGGATAAGTTTAGAAACTGTCTAACAAAAAATCGGTAAAAATCGATTGAATTGGAGATTAATCGATGAACCGGTAGAACCATCCGATTTTTTTAGCAAATTTTTGGTTAAAAAAAAAACTCTGAACGGCGTCGTTTTGTCCCTATAAGAAAAAAAAAGAAGCAAAAGGCTAAACGAACTAAGCTGAACCCTAATCCCTAAATCACCCATCGTACTCATCAGCAACAACTCATCTCTGTTCTCTTCTCTGCAAACCATCGCATAGCCACCACCACCAATCGAGCACCGCCACCGCATCCTGCAGCCATAGCAGTAACGGGTTTGACCACCGCATCATCGCCGACACCAAATGCCCAAATCCCTTCTCCTTTCTCCCCCACTCTCATCAGTCTCACTCACTAAAATGGCACAAAATTCCTAACCCACTACGGCGATACTTTCCTCTCTTTCTCTCATCCAGCAGTCCCTCTGTCTCTCAGCCAACAGCAGTCACCGCCTCCACCGTTGCCGAACTCTTCTCATCAGCCAAAGGGTGTCTCACCGCCGGCAGTGACAGATAGAGGGTGCTTCGAGCTCTTGGCCATCCATCCTCGTCTCCTCCACGTCGTCGCCTTTGGCCGTCCATCCTCGTCTTCTCTACATCGTTTTCATCTTCGTCGTGTGGACTTGCAGATCGAAGTGCGGTCAGCTGGATTCCTCCATTGTTAGTGAGTTTGCTCGACCCCGTCTGTCTCGCCGTTCCTCCCTTGTCGGTAGTCTTGCCGCCTGTTTCGTTCCTCCGTCACGTCAATTTGGTTCCTCTGTCGTCGATAGCTCTACTTTAGTTTTTTCCCTTTTGTTAATTTCTATGATTTTGAGGTTCTATTTTTTAAAGATTCAACTTTGTTTGTTTCAATTTATGGTCGTGTATTTTGTTAATTTTACTGAGTTACTGAAATCTGAGATCTGATTCTTGAGTTGCTGTTTCTTTTTCTGTTTGTTATGTTCTGAATCTGAATTGGGGTGAGTTGAAATTTTTTTCTGTTTGTTGTGTTCTAAGTTCTGACCTCTGAATTAGAGTTGGTGGTGGTATGATTAATTTTGTCATGATGTTTTACATTGATCTGCATATGATCTGCATATGAGGACATACATGTGTTACGGGTACAGCTTCTTTATACAAATTTGTTAGATCCAACAGAAAGGTTGCAAAAGACATGTCCATAAACAGAATAAAATCTTCACCCTCATGCCCTCATCTTTATTCCCTTCCATTTCAACATTGTTAATTCTACAATAATTTCTTTATTTGATTTCTCCTTTTACCCTAAATTTAGGAAATTAAACGTGGGTTTAGATTTTTCTTATTTTAATTTTGAAAAGAATAAGAAGAGATCAGATTTTAGTTTACTTACCAGATATTATGGTAACAAAAAAGGTCATGCTACATGTTTCATTGTATGTTTAATTTTTAATAATTTTATTTAATATTTAATTAAATCGGTTGAATATCGGTTGAATTCCGGTCAAACTTTTGAACCAATAAACCAATCATTTTACTAGTTTATTGATCGGTCCAATTCTTACAATCTTGGTTATATCTCGATCACTGTAAAATAAGAAGAGTGGTATTTGCATAAGACACTCTAATACATAAGTGTGAAAGTAAAATGTTTCAAATATAAATAAATGATGAATCTTTTTCATACTTATTCTCCTTGAATCTTTATTATTTTATAAGTAAAGTGTGTTTTATTACTATTTGGTAGTTACAAACATACTAATAATGTGAATCAATGTGTTTAATTAGATGATTTAAAAACGTATCAGTTACTATGACCGAGTTATAATAATATATACTTTGTCGAGCTATATGTTGGTCCATAATATAACGTTACAATGGATATATCAATAAGTATTTTAATCAAATTGAATAGATATTATACCTGTATTAAGCATTAGCAAATTTAAAAAAGAATTTTGTTAACGTGACGTTATTTAATTAATAGGAAAAGTCTAGGGACCAATAACTTTTTTAAATTTTGGCCAGCATGTAACCAGCAAAGAAAAGTGAGTTATTGGATAAATTCTCACACCAATCTCACACCATTAAAATTATCATTGATGGTTATTTGATTGCTACAAATCACAAAAATTACTGGTCCCCTAGCATTCTTCTAATTAATATATGTATAAAATTATTTATATTAATAATAATATATTAAAATTAAAATATTTTATTGTTTGCAAGTATTTATAAGTTAAAGGTTCAATTAATTCTAAAAACAGTAATAATAAAAAAACTAAAACTTATTGTATTTAACTTTTATTAATAATAATTAATGAATATTAAATAAGATAAATTTTAACTATTTTTTTGTTATTTTATTTGTTACTAAACATTTTGTTCTAGAAATATATAAAGACTCAAAGTTTATCTTCTGATTAAGCTAAGGCACAAGATGTGTTAAGATGCAATAATTTGAAATTTATAATTATGATTCCATATTAAAGTAAGACAGGAGGAAAGTTAAGGATTATCCAAAGAGGAATTATGATGCTGAAAAGGGAGATGATTCACTTTGATTATTAGTCTAGAAGTAAGAGGAACACAACTAGAGTAACTTTTTTTTTTTTTTTTTTTTTGGGTTCGGATGAGTTATAATTAGAGTAACTTAAACTTGCAACTTTAGTGAATGTTTGTACTAGTACATCCAGCTTCAATATAAAGGTTACCTAACATCATAAGGCCCTTTAAATCAAAGGCGAGATAACTATAAATATAAAGTAAGATTCCCATGAGGATTAGTAAAGTGAATGGACAGGGGGGGCACATGGCATGTAACCTTAATTTGAAGGGTGGGCACAGAAAACTAGAATAGATTTTTCATTGTAATTAGGCATGCCTTTCTGGCTCCACTCATTATTGCGCTCATTATATGGCTTAGGTTTAATTTGTGTTTACGGGGCACTCTATTGTACAGATTGAAGTGATATAAAAAAAATATAATTTCTTTTATAATTATTTTTTATTATTTTATTATTATTCAAAATGTGAGTCCTATCTTTATTAATCTCTCTTTCATTCTATTAAAAAAAAATCTATAAACTTATATTTTTATTATATAATTTACCTTAACTAATATGTATTCTAAAGATATCTGATAAATTTGTTATTAATAAAAAAATTTATTAAAAATATAAAAAAATTAAATTTTTAATATATTTATTTTATTTTTATTAAATAAAAATATTTAAAATTTTTTATTAATAATAAATTTATCATATTTCATTACAGACACATATTAACTTAACCTATTTAACTTTAATTGGAAAGTGCTTTTTTCTAGACTTTAATTAATTCAAACGGAGCGCGGCTATTCAATGTCAATTATAATAAGGCCAACCAGGGCCCAACTAATTTATACCCAAATTCCCTGCTACAAATTTGGCTCCTATTGTAATTTCTGCGCTCATTATTTAGGAGCTAATGGAGTATTGGTATGATGTGTGTAATATATTTTAATTAAAGATATTATTCAAAAAGTGATTTTAATTAAACGATTTTGTTTACTTTTTGGCTGGTCACGTTTTGGTTTCATATACTTTTTCTTATTTATTTGGTTTAATATGAGTTAAAAAAAGAACATCTAATGCTAAGTAGACAAAAAAATAGCTAAAACTTGCCTTATTTAGCATTAATTAATTATCGTAACAATTAATGAATGCTAAATAAGGCAAGTTATGGATATTTTTGACTGATTTTCTTTGATTACCAAATATTTTCGAAGATAAAATACTACTAATTTCTCAAACATAATACACTTATATTATTCAAAATAATTATCTTAGATACTAGGGATAATAAACTATCCCTAAATTTTTCGTTGTACACATTGTACAAATATTTATATTTCCTCTTATTTATGTATATACGTCACCGTTTTTCTTTTTTGGCATTTCAAAAATCTTTGTTAAAAAACGCATAAGCTTATGAATATAACAATAACTTTTTTATATAATACAAAATTTTTTATACATAACATAAATATATTAATATAACATAAAATTTTTATATATAATACATAATTTTTTACACATAATATATAATTTTTTTATTATAATTATATTTTATTAGTTAGATAAGTTAATTTTTTAGACATATAATTTTTTTAAAAATTTTATATTGTGTACCAAATTTTTTATCTTATGTTCTAAAAATTGTGTTGTATATATTTTGTTGGTTAAATATTAATATTTTAAATATATAATCTTTTAAAAATATATGTTTTATATTAAAATTTATGTATTGTACATCAAAATTTTTATATTTGGTCCTATTATTTTTTAGTTGTGCGTATTTTAATAGTTGAGTGTCAATATTTTAGATATAAATCTTTTAAAAGCATTTATATTATACACCAAAATTTATATATTTAGTAGTTTAATACATAAAAACAAAAAAACAAAAAGAAGTAAAATGACCACGAAGATGCCAATATTAAAAAAGAACGCCTAAAATTCACTTGATCACCTAATTTTAGTGTTATTTTTGCAACTACTTTCATTTCTCCTCTGCAAAGATGAGTGAACTCTATGTAATATATTTTTTACACATAATTTATTTATAAGAGATTGCTTTTTCTTATTTTCTTTTTGTTCCCAACTAAACACAGCTTCAATGTAAAATATAAGTGCACTTTTAAACTTGGTTGATGACCAACTAAGAAACATCGCAAGTGTAGAATCATTTAGAAGAGATGTAATAATCCGATCTATCACACACACTTTTTGTCTCCACCACATCATTCTTCTAATGCATATGACGATAATGCTCAATCCATTCTTATTTTTCACCTTTCCTATAGTTCAAAGTTGAAATATTGACAAAATAAGAAAAATATTATAAAAACAAAATATTAACCCTTAACATTTCTCTAATAAATTAAAAAAAGAGATTCTTATAGAAAATATATATATGGCTCACAACTCGTCTAAGCTATAAAACTATGTATAGGCAGAAGGTGGTGGATCCAACACTAGATAAAGAATGTGCAAGGGATGAATGAAAAAAGAAAAAGAAAAAAGAATAATATATAGATAGTAGTGGAGAGCAAAAAATGGTGCATATAATTGATAGTCTACTTTACCATGGTCGCAATCTAAAACGACCAAAGAACTTTAAGGTTGAGCTATCTCTTTCAGATGGTAGAGAGTGGAAAGATAAACTATTAATTAGTTGAAAGAGTGAAAAAGATGAAAAGATGAAGAAATGATGGAAAGTGGGGAGCAAAAGCAAAATGAAGAATCTCAAGATGGGTGGCAGAAATTCAATCGATGTGATGATGATGGTAATGTTGTGTCCGAAAGAAGATGAAAGAGTGAAAATAATACGTATAAGTAGAAAGAATATATTGTCCGAAAGAAGATGCTAAGTAGAAACTTTTATCTCCATCGAATTTCGTACCCGCTATCATACTATATAACATGAAATAATACGTATAAATATGAAAATTTACGCGCAAGTTTATAACAAACGGTATACATATAAATTAATGAGTTATAATTCAACTGACATATAGTTGTTCACGTTGTCGCGAATTAATATATAAATAGTTATAGCAATAAGTTATTGCATTACTATATATTATTGTCCACCTAGTTTTGTTGTTTTTAATCAACACTTGTGTCATGTTATAATTGTTCTAACAATTATATTAAATATATATTAAAATTAATAACTAAAATTATTAATATAAAATACACATTAAAAATGAGTTAAATTTTATATAAATTTATATATAAATATATAATAATTAATTTTAATGTATAAATAATATTTTTTATTGTTTTAATATTCTGAAAACCAACAAAGTAACATGATTACAAATAAAGAAGAAAGGTGAGGTTATTATATATAAAGTATGCAAAAGGAACGTGATTTGATCATCGTTTGTTTTGATGATTCAGAGGCAAGCTCTTTTCATTAGTACTTGTCACTGTCTATTCCTTTATCAACGAAATATATTCACATGATTATATATTTAATTAGTCTCTTTTGACTTCTCCAATAGTGATTTTCCTGTTATGTGCATGTTGTTTGTTAAGCACGAGTGAAATATCATTGCTACTACAATTTCATCACTCATGCGGAGCTGTGGCAAACTTTAATTTTCTATATGAGTTTTATTAAGAAACTAACTAAGAATATAGTCAATCAATTAGAGTCAATTATTTAAAAAATAGCTTTATTATTAAAAAATAAATTTTTTATTATTCTAATTTTTTAAATTTTAAAATTATAAATAAAAAAGAATTGACCTAAATTGATTTATATTGTTGTTGGCTTTCTAAACTTTTTTTTTTCGATTAAGTATATACAATTAAGACAATTTGTACGTCATAATATACCTACTAGAATTATGTAACAGTATAATAAAATGTTAACGAGCAATTTTGATGTTTTAAGGTCTCATAATTTTTATTCATTAATTTCGTTCGTTTATGATAAATTCAGCAACATTTTAAATATTTATAATGAATGAGGTACGATGCGTGGACTTTTGTGCATTCATCAGCTGCAGAGGTGCATGCTAATGTTAATTGTTAAATGTAATACGATTTGGGTCCAAAATTCCAAATTAGGTTCGAACGCAAACTTGAAAGCCGAAACCAACGCACCTTTCCCTTCTCCCATCATGGTCCCCGCTCCCCTTTCTTCATCTACGTTTCTATAAGTTGCTCCAATAACAATGTCTCAAAATTAGTAATTACGCAGTTATTTATGCCTTTATATAAAGATAATAATTATTATTATCCTTATCTAAAAGACATGCTTATGCGAATAATGGCCATTATTGTAAATTTATGCAGATATTGTGAAGCATCGTGATTTCAAGTCATGCCACTCGTCTCACCCTTCCAAGTTCCAACACGTGGTATGGACCTCTTCCGTATTCCCGCACCAAATTGAATCCATCGTCATTTACCTAGCGAATGGGTTCTAAGGGCTTAGCCCAAAACCGGTTTGTACATGTGGGCCCAATAGATGGGCCCAAGAAGAAAGAGTTAACTGGCATTGGATTCCAAAATTTGTCGCGGATGGATTGAGGAGAAGGGAGGGGGATTGAAAACGACATGTCGTCTTGGCATGGCCTTGGCCGCATTTTGGGCGGGGGACCTTAATCAATTATTACAAGTAAAAAATCTCACTCTCTCTAAACGCAGCAAGTACTCACAAGCCCCTTTTGCCTTGGATTATAGTACTACTATAGTAGTGCTGTCGTTTAGCGTTGCCACATTGCCCTATTTGCCATGCAATAATGCTTATATTTGATTTGACGCATTGTTTGAAGCGTTGTGTTTTAGTTTATGCTCGAGAATTACTTATAGCTCTCTTTCATTCCCTCTCGTTTTCTCTTTGAATTTGTCTTCATCTCCTAACAAAAGCCTGTGCTCTGGTTCTTTTTATGTCTTCACAAACTTCTACAAACCCTCCGTTAATTCTCATATTCAATCCCTTTTATCTTCTCCTTCGATTCTCATCATGATGTGATGTATATGTACCTTTTTTATGCTTCAATTAATTTTCTTTGTTTTTATTGTAATAAGTTTTAAGTACATTGAAAATATAATTTTATGAGATTTTAATAATTTCTTGGGGGGATTCTCATTCATTTATTTTTCTCAAAAATGAAATAAGCTGCACTCATCGTACTATAGCTATATTTAACTATTAATTTTTAAGGTAATAATATCTTGCAGCAGACTATTTATTCAATACAAAATAGTAGTAAGTAGTAGTGGGACTATATATAGTGGCAGGCATGAACAACCAAACAACAGTTTATTCGGACAAAAAGCAACTAAACACGGCACTGTTACAATTTGATTATCTTTTTTTTTTTTACTTTTTTTTTTTTAATTTATATGAAATCAGCTAATACAAGTACTTTAACGACATTTATTAAAGATATTGAATAGAGCAATCTTTGAATTTTTTTAGTATATTTAATATATTAAAAATAATTTAATTTTTATACACTACAAATATAAACAATAAAAACTAGATATTCAACTATTTTTTAAACCAAGTCTTCAATTAAGTTCTTTCTCTTCCTCCTTCTTGGTTATTTTATTTTGCATATTTCTTTCTTTAACGTTATTATTGCAACTACCACCGCCTCCTTCTTCTTCTTCTCTTATTTAATTTTGTCTCATTTTTTTTTTAGCTTCATCCTCTTTTACTATCATTCTCATTATTGTCATGGCCTTCTTCTTATACATGTGTTTAGAAAATTAGAGTACATAATTTTAATGTACAACAATGAAAATTTAGTGCACAATACAAAATATTTAGTATTTAACAAAAATTTTTAAAGAATTATATATCTAAAATATTGACATTCAACCAATAAAATACGTTCAATAATAAAGTTTGATGTACAATACAAAAATCTTGATGCATGGACAAAAATTTTGGCGGACATCAAATGCAATTAAAATAAAAGATGTAATCAAATAGTATAATTGTGTAATTTATATTATCAACAAAAAATTAAACGAATATATTTTAATGCATATTTGGGCCAGCCCACGGCCTTAGATGGAAAAAGATCCACTACGTGGCCCACATTTTGCTGAAGTCCATTTCAAAATCGCATGCTCGCAGTGGCACCTTAGCAAAGATGAAGGGATAAGGAACTTCGGAAGGAAGAGGAGGAGAAGCCATAAAGAAAAAATGGCGGGCGGCGTGTCAGTGCATCCGAGGTTGATGTCTTCTTTCGTCGGAACTCGTCTCCGACGTTGCTCCTTGCAACAACCCCTTCCTCAACTATTTCGTTACAACCCAGGCACCTTCTTTTTCACTTACCTCTTTTCCCTCCAAATTTATTATCAGCTTCTGTTTTAATTTATTTTCGGACAGGAAGCAAGCATGTTTCCATGCGGTTATCTCGAACATTTTCTGGCATCACCAATCTCTTATTCAATAGAAGGTACACTACTCAATGTTCCCTTTTTACACCAAATTATTGTTTCCGATTTTTGTCAATGTTCTTTTGTTACTACTACTACCATGACCGTGTAGTATTAAGTCATCTAGCTATACTTTAGGAACAAAGGTTTATGGAACTGTGGTTTATGTTCTGCATCTGTAGCACTAAAATTTGTTATAGTCCTTAGACAATAGCATTTGGGAATCAGTGGTAATCTGTTGACAATTTAATATTAAAACTCTTGATTTTTTGGGGGGCGCCTATGCATACCTATTGGTTAAGCTCATGGATGATGGCTTCGCAGAAATGTAGATGAATTGCCAGGCAAGCGCAAACGTCTGAGGCCGGGAAATGTTTCTCCTCGTCGAGAAGTTCCCAAGGATATTCCTAGGCCTCCATATGTAAAGTCTAAAACTCCAGCAGGACTTGTGACTGGCCCTGAAGTGCATGATGAGAACGGGATAGAATGCATGAGAGCTTCTGGAAGGCTTGCTGCACAGGTTCTTCAATATGCTGGCACCTTAGTCAGGGTGAGTTGCTTATGCTTTTTTCGCCGATCAATCACTCGTAGTATGTCCCCTAGATAAAATATTGACTGCTCATTATGAAACTAAATAGCCAATTTATTATTACTCTAGTGATATTGATGAACATTGCAATTCCCTGATCCCTATATGTCCCTTTTGCTTATATAAATACACCGATTGATATGTTTTATTTAGAGGGAAACAAAATCGATTTTATGTTAGTTTTAACTTCTGTTGACAGCCAGGCATAACAACTGATGACATTGACCAAGCTGTTCACCAAATGATAGTTGATAATGGTGCATACCCATCTCCTCTTGGCTATGGTGGTTTTCCAAAGAGTGTCTGCACATCTGTGAATGAATGCATTTGCCATGGAATACCGGATTCCCGTGTGCTTGAGGTCCGTCTGCAAGACCATTCTTTTCCTTTTAAATGAGATCATGCATCCTATGTGAAGAATATTTTGATACATTTATTTGTTTATTTATGTTTGCAGGATGGTGATATAATCAACATTGATGTTACCGTTTATTTAAATGTAAGTAATGTTTGCTGGGGTACTTTTAGTGGGATAGCCATCGAATTTCATTTTCTATGTAATTTGCTTGGTTATTTCTTCTTTGCTGGGCTTCTACCAGCCTATTTGATATAATCGGTATTAATTTTTTTTTCATGAAGTGGTTGTCCGCTATTAGGTATTTGCTGAACATAGATTATTCTGATTCAAAAACTTTTTCCTTGAGTTTTCTAATTCATCTAGTATCTTGTTACTTTTGCATGTTGCATTGATATCATAAAAGTTTCGTATTCTCGTGTTTTTGCAATTCCTATCAGAAAAAGTTGCATCTAGTTTGTTAAGTGTATATATTGATGAGTTGCAGGGCCATCATGGTGACACATCTGCAACTTTCTTTTGTGGAGATGTTGATGATGAGGCAAGAAAACTAGTTCAGGTACCAATTTTGAACATTAGTATCCGTAGATAAATATTTGCTCCTAGCTGTCTACTCTGGAAGTTTTTGTCCAGGTCTTATTTGTACTTTGGGCCTGTTCTGATAACACTAATCATATTTTGCTCAGCTATAGTCACTTTTATTTTTTGTTTTGCTTCTATTAATTTCAGAAGGCTTCAAGATGATACTGTTCTAGAATTCTCTGTTGTGGCTTCGACTTTGTGGAGTGGTGGTTTGTCTTCTCTCCATTTGTTTCATGCTTATGCGGGTTGTTTGATATTGATACAGGTAACTAAAGAATGCTTAGATAAAGCAATATCAATATGCGGTCCGGGTGTGGAGTACAAAAAGATAGGCAAAATAATCCAGTAAGAAACTTCTCTTATTTACTCTGTCATGTGTTGTACATATTTTTCTTGTTCCGGTCTCTCCTTATACGTTGAATTTTTCCTCACCTCCGCTTGAGGAGGATTGAACAATTTTTCTAGCTTGTTGAGGAATAAAACCAAAATGAAGGCAATTTATATTGATTATATTTTAAGGCTTCTATTTGAAGAGTCTTGTTGAGCAATTATACAATTCTCATAGCAGTTGTTCTTGGTCTAAGAAATTGTATAATTCAACTCCATTCATTTTCTCTTCCCTACCCTCGCATCTTCTTACTTCAAAGCAGTTATCTGCTTCTGTTAATATGCTTTGACGGTTCTTGATTGTCCAGTGCTTAATGTTGATATCTATTCTATTTTAGTGATCATGCAGATAAATTCGGTTATGGGGTCGTGAGACAGTTTGTTGGTCATGGAGTTGGAAAAGTTTTTCATGCTGATCCAGTTATTCATCACTATAGTAATTAACTTATAACATTCTACTTCGGTCTTCCATTTGATTTCTTATCTGTCAAAGTTCAATCACTGTTGTGTTTGTATTTTGTAACATATGTATTATCTTCAGGAAACAATGAACGCGGTCGGATGATGCTAAATCAAACCTTTACAATCGGTAAAAAATTTGTTGCTATGACTATAATATGGATTGTTATGAACTCTTATGCTTGTGATTGCTAATTAGTGGAACTGGAAACTTCACATGCTTTTCCTTTTTTCCCATGATCTAAGTTGCAATGATATTTCACTTTAACATTTTTGTACATGACAAATTTTACAGAACCAATGCTAACTATAGGCAGCATCGAGCCTGTTTTGTGGGATGATAACTGGACGGTGGTGACAGAAGATGGAAGTCTTTCGGCGCAGTTTGAACACACCATTCTTGTAACTTCGGATGGGGTCGAGATTATGACTCGATGCTGACGGACACAACAGTTAATATTTGCGGATAGCCAATTGGAGAACCACTATTATTGAAAACTTAAATTGATTTAATCACTTCCAGACTAAAAGGGAGTAGATTCTGGAAGATTAAAAGAACTCTTATAATTTTTGTTGATAGTCTCCCCTGCTTCTTGTATTCTTTCTGCAGGTTAGTTCATCATGGTTTTCCAATTATAGTTGACACATATTCTTTCACAGTTTTTCTCAAAATTTTGGGGAGAAAAATATGGGTTCAGGGTTTGAGATTGTGTATACTTAGTAACCTTATATGCAAGTAAGAAGGAACCGTGTGCTGTATTATCTTTTTCAAGTGTATTGTCATTCTCATATTGGTCGAATTTATTTTATTTAATTTTTATTCTTTTTATATGTATCTACTTATTAAAATTCTTGTGAAAGATATTAATCAGATTAAGAAACCAAAAGGAAAAAAAAAAAAGCAGAAGCCAAAAGAAATGAAAGATACCCTTATGTTTGCTTTTCAAGCTAATAGAGTTATAGAGAGGGATTTTTTTGTTAATTTAATCCCGAGAGGGATTATATGAGTTACTAGGCAAACGAATTTGTTGAACAATGGATTCACTTGCAATCTGGTGATCTTTCTCAGTTCCCTATTTTCATGCGTGTGGAGTTCCTTAATTTTCTTTCGTCCGAGAGTAATTTTGCAAACCTGCAATTATTAATATATATTTAGTAATATGGTATGTGAAGTTTTTGTTGAATCCCATGGTTTCAATAACTAACTTAATATATTAATAAAAATAAATATAGGTAAAAATTCAGGTGCAGTCGACTTCACGTAAAGTTGATAATTGAGAGTCGACTTCACGTAAAGTTGATAATTGAGAGTCGTTGGATGATTTGATTGATTTGACTAAATTTTTATCTATGATTTGACTAAATTTTTATCTAATAATTCTCGGTTATTAACTTCACGTGAAGTCGACTGTACCCGAATTTTTACCGATAAATAAACAAACTCACCTTTTGAGCTCTTGCTGATTACTGCCTTTATTTGGAACAGGTTGGTATCGACCAGTATCTAGATTGACACGTGTAACAGGGTTTGTGAGCAACTCCTTACCCTTTTTGACGAGATTATCCAAATTCTCTTTTGTTGCTTTATCTGCGGAAGCTAATTCCCCATCCAATGTTTCCTGTTACAAAAAATTACAGTGAAAAAATTATTTAATTAGATTAAAAAATGTTTGTAAAAAAGAGATAAACTCACAAGAAATTTTAATTTATTCGGGAATCGGTAGTTATTTATCAGTTAATTTGGTAATAAAAGTTAAAAGAAAGAAGAGAAATAATAACAACACATTTATAGTAAATACTATTTCTCCAGTAAAATCAGTCGCTAAAATTAATCACTATGTATTAGTATATTTTTAATGTATATTCTACACTGATAGCTGATTTTAGTAAGCATATAGTATGGTTGATTACAATTAAATGAACTTTAATTTGACCAAAATAAAAACAATAATTGTCAGTAATGATGAAGACGGGGTACAAAATGCATTACTTACTTGGATTCGGAGGTAATTGTCTTCAGAATGAAGAGCAGTAAAGATGACACAGTTGTGATAATCAACCATGTCAGTGCTTGCTTCACTATAACAATCTATTATGGGAGTTGATCCTGAGTCCAATAACCAATTCAAAATACCCCACTTGGCCACCTTCTTAGCCTCGTATTTGTGCTCATTCCTGTTTGTTCCTGTCCCCAGCGATAGCACTAGAAACCGATCAAAATCCAATGGATTAATCTTCCCTTCACCTGGGTTCCTAAGCAGCTTCTTGCTCACTTCTCTCACTCCAACCAAAGTCTGATGAAAAGTATATACTACTTGATCAATGATCACCAATATTAACAATTAACCAGCAAATATAATTAAGTATATTATGATCATCAGTTAATTACTACCGGATTGTTAGCCGCGACCCCACCATCGATGAGGTTGAATTCTTTGATGATGTTTCCATGTTCATCTTTTTTTGTAAAATAATAAGCTGGCAAAAGAGTTGGAGCAGCCGTAGTGGCTATGCAAATGTCTGAAATTGGAACATCCAACTCTGCCTCTGTTTCCAGCTGCAAAACACATATATTATAGAAAAAATTTCGAGTATTTTTAGAATATCGGTGTTTCAATAGTTTTAATGAATAAACCTGATAAGAGGAGAAGATGGTAGGTTGAAGTTTTTTGATATCAAAAGTTGTAATTGCAACGTTTGTGACTGTTTGGCTTAACATTATTGTGTCCCCTACCGTCTCCTTAACTAGTTTGTGAAGGTACTTTCCATCATACTTGGATCCTAACAAAACCTTAATTGTGTTTATCAACCATGCAAATATTCCACTGCATGCCAAATATAGTATATCATCATAATCTTTACATATATATATTTTTTGGTTAGTAATAAATAATAATGCATAATTTTTGTGAACTAATTACCTAGTTTGTGGGAAAATCTTTGGAGAATGTTCAAGGTAAAATGGTACTATATCTTTAGCAGCAAATAAAGGGCGATTTGTGGCCTTTGGATTTGGAGCTGCTAACATGGAAGCAACAAGACCACCTGTACTTGTTCCTGCTATTATATCAAAGTAATCTGCAATTCTTGCACCTTCACCATCTAGCTCCTATATATATCAATATTCATTTTCATGAAAAACAAAATACACATTAATTAGGCATATAATATTGTACTAATTATATCCTAAGTTGTTTCTATTAGACATATATAACTATTTATGTCTCTTTAAATTTTGAAAAAAAAATTATGATATAGTATAAAAAATTTTATGATAAAAAATTTAGAATTTAGTCCTTTGTTAATTCTAAACAAAAATTTTAACATTAGATAAATGAAAAGAGAAAAAAAAATTTATGCAAATTATAAACCTAAATTAAAACTCTTCTTTTCAGAAGAAAATACTAAAAATATACTTATTTAAATTTTGCTTCTTAAATAAATTTAAACTTTTTGGAAAAGTGGTTTTTGTAATAATTATTACGCACTTGGAGTTGGGACTCAAGGAAATCAAGAATAACACCGGGAATGATTCCTCTGATGCCTCCACCGTCAATGCTAAGAACTGTTATAAGATTTCCATATTTTGGTGGAAGGTTTTCCGACGAAGATAATAATGTTGGGTGGTTTTCCATTGCTATAAGCAAACGAATTCAGATGGATAAGCAAAAAATTTAACGTTGAGTATGGAGTATAGAATTAATCTCATCTAGCCATCTACCAAGACTAATATATAAATGCTGGTATAACAGTGATAAGAAAAAAAAAATTATTGTACATGCAACTTTTTTTTATATTATCATGCAATTTATTAAGGAAAAAATTTATACTTTCGTGGGGGTGGGTATATTGAAAGTTGAAACTGATTAATTATTATTATATCATATATATACTATATACTTGATGAACAACTTATTTTATATTGTACTTAATTTGTATAGAAAAATGAACTAGAATGAATATATTATTTTTCTATATTATGTATAGACACACACTTGATCTGTAATACATATTAGTTTATTTTTATTCATTCATTTATTTTGTAATACCACCCAAAATAATGACAAATCAATAACTTCAACATTCTTTTTTCCCTCATGACCTTTTTTTATCATGTTGTAATTTGTTTAAATTTCAAATAAATTTGATAATGATGTGAAGAGGATATATCATATTATTTATTTTTCTCTGTATGTGTAACGAACATTATTACTTACTTCTTTGGATCTTATTATCTATTTGATTCAGCGTAACAAAAAGTATGACGCAAAAAAAATTAATTATTATATATTTATTTGTATTTACAAATATTATTTATATATTTTAATATATATCTTTTATATTCTAATATCAATTACATGTAAATACTAAAAATTAATTATTTGTATAAATTATATGTTAAAATATAAAAATATATATTAAAAATAAATTATATTATATATATATATATATATATATATATATATATATATTATTTTAATAAATATTTTATATTAATAAATACTTTTTTTAACATAAATAATTGATTGTTTTAAATATTTATTCTAAGGAGATCGTTGTTGAATGGTGTACTAATTCTTTTTTCTATTATTTATATTCAAAGTAATCCAGCAATAACGAAGAATAAGGAACTATATGTATGTATGAGTCTGCAGTTAGACTTCGTCTTTCACTAAACACACGCTACATCCAACATATTATTATTGGGATTCATGTTGCTTATTATTTGGTTTATTAAATAATAAATAAAATTTTATATGCAACTAAAATATTTAACCAAGTCTAATCAAATTGTCATAACTGCTTTTTAAATCACGCGTCTTCTCTTTTTTCGTTTTCTTTTTTTTTTTTTCTTTTCTTTCTTCTTCTCTATTTCTCTCTCCTTCTTCTTCTCCTCTTCTTTTTTTTTTCTATTTCTTTCTCCTTTTTCTTCTCTTTTTCTTCTTCTTCTCACCAATATTTTAGTTGCTGTTTTTTTTCCTCCTTTTTTTTCTCTTTTTTCTTTTGTTATCGTGTCAACTACCATCGTTACTATCTTTTCCTCCTCTTTTTTTTTTATTTGATTTCTTCTTTTTATTTGCTTTCTTCGGCTTCCTTCTCTATCATTATCATCATCGTTGTCGTTATCGTCATCTTTTTTATCGTTATTATTGTTATTGTTAATTTTTGTCATATTAATTCAAAATTAATTTGGATGTATTTTTGTTCATGATTCAGTCTTGTTTGTGTGCTTATTTTTTAACTGAGTTTGCGTATCGCAATCATTAATTAATTTCGGTATAAAAACTAAAAAATTTATGTGTATTTATTAAGAAATTTCAGTGTATTTTTATTCTAATAAATTCTGTATAATTCAAAACGCTTCTTCTTCTTCTTCTTCTTCTTTTAAGTTTCTTCTTATTTTACTCTCTTAACAAGAATAAAAATAAAAGAGTAAAGTATCGTTTTTGTCCCCAATATTTGGGGTAAGTCCTATTTGTGTCCCTAACATTTAAATCGTCCTATTTGTATCATTAACGTTTATAAAAGTGATTTAATGTTATCCTACTATCAATTATACTAACAAATCAGATTATATTTTTCAATTATTCTCACTTGGATGTATTCATTCTCAATTAGGTCTCACTTGGATGTGGTCGATTTTAATATTAGGCCCACTATTTATGTTTAGATTCAATTATGTCCCTAAAAAAGTGAATTATGTAAATGTTGTAGGAATTAGTTTCAACATTTGATGAGCTATTTTTCGAAGTAGATTATCGATTCTATCCCAGACATTTGTATTCTAACTTCAAGAAGAGATTTTTAAAACTCAAATTAAAGCGCTCATTGATGTGTAATTGATGGCAGGATAACATTGAATCACTTTTACAAACGTTAGGGATACAAATAGGACGATTTAAACGTTAAGGACACAAATAAGATTTACCCCAAACGTTGGGGACAAAAACGATACTTTACTCAAAATAAAAAAACAAACAAAAAAGAAGAAGAAACACATAATACTGTAAAATTACTACAAAGAGGATAAACCTACATTCATTCAACTAAAAGAAAGAAATAAATAAGAAAAAATACAGCATTAAAGAAGACATTTTTGTACTTTTGTAGAAAAGT
Organism: Arachis hypogaea; assembly: GCF_003086295.3. Taxonomy (NCBI): domain Eukaryota; kingdom Viridiplantae; phylum Streptophyta; class Magnoliopsida; order Fabales; family Fabaceae; genus Arachis; species Arachis hypogaea. The sequence continues at coordinate 8,815,914 of NC_092050.1, forward strand.
TTCGGTATAAAAACTAAGAAATTTATGTGTATTTGTTAATAAATTTCAGTATATTTTTATTCTAATAAGTTCTACATAATTCAAAATTCTTTCTCTTCCTCCTCCTCATCTTTCTGCTGTCGCTTCTTCTTCTTTTTTATCATCATCTTCTTTTTTTTCTTATTCTTTTTTTCTTTTTGTCTTACCTTCTCAAATTTCTTCTTATTTTACTCCCTTAACAAGAATAAAAATCAAAAAATCAAAAAACAAAAAAACACATAATGTTACAAAATTACTAGGAAGATGATGAACCTACATTCATTCAACTAAAAGAAAGAAAGAAATAAGGAAAAAATGTAACATTAAAAAAGAAATTTTTGTACTTTTGTAGCAAAGTTTCGGTATAAAAATTAAGAAATTTATGTGTATTTATTAAAAAATTTGGTGTATTTTTATTCTGATAAATTTTGTATAATTCAAAATTTTTCTTCTTCCTCCTCATATTCTGTTGCTTCTTCTTTGTCTTTTTCTTCTTCTTATGAAAAAAATTCTTCTTGTTTTACTCTTTTAAGATGAATAAAATAAGAAAGAAGAAAAATCAATGCTGCAAAATTATTAAGAAGAAATGGAAGAAAAAAAATATAACAAACAATAAAAGTGTTAAAGAATCGAAATAATAAAGACGTAATATCTTATAATAAATATTCAGAGATATGTTAAATAATGCTAATTGATCCTAATTGATTCTAATTATATTCTAACAAAAAGAATGACGGTTGAGAACGCGTAAAAAAAAAGAATGCGATGAAGAAAAAGGAAGAAGAACGCAAAAAAAAGAAAGAAACGCGAAGAAAAAAAATAATATATTTATGTTAATAAAATGTGTATGTACATACACTGCGTTTAATGAAAATAATTTTTATTAAATTTAAATTAATTTAATTAAATTTAATTGTTAACAAAAGTTAAATGTGTAATATAACTGTTAAATAATTAGTCGTAGTTGGTGGATTATATATTTTTTTCATTGATCTTACTTTGTATATATCTGCAGTATGTTCCCTTAATTTATAATATCTTTATCTTCTATAAACTTGCACGTACGTCTAACTCTATGTTACTGAGATTGCGTACTTTAATTTAATATATAAAAATTAATAGCAGCCACCTCGGGGTTTAATTTCTATCCTTTGCCTTTTGTTTATCTTGAAACGTTTCTAGCTATGTTGACTGGAAACTTATCGTCAGTTTTTATTATTATATTCTTTATATATTTCGACATACATGAATATCAAGATAACATAAAGGTATCTTTTACTGTGTCTAAATTTTACACATAAAATTTAAAAATAATAGGATGAATTCTATCAGTTTTTATTTTTATTTTTAGATAATTTAGACAAAAAAAAAAATCACAACCACCAAAAAATGTTCTGAACATAAAAGTGGTACAAATTGTTGCAGCTAAAAGTGTAAAATCATGTCTGATTTCATAGTTTAATTATATCACTACATACATGTGTAGTATGTAGGGCTTATGTTTTCTAAATATAGCAATGGTGGCCCTGCAGTGAAAAAATGATAACTGACAAACTGGTTTCGAATTAATGAGTTTTAATTATAATAATTCAACGTGTAAAGGGAAGTCAATGGTCAGTAAGTATAATTTTAAAGAACAAGACAATTAAATCTCTGTGTTATTATCATTTTCGCATCTTTTTTAAAATATGACCTCTAAGTAGTTTATATGTGTAAAACAAAAAAACATCCTTCATCCATTAAGTTTACTTAGCTTTTAAGGTTGAGTTAGATATATTTAATCTTAAATTCTTGATTCTAATATAAACATATCCTCATTGTTAAGACATTAATAAAAAAATATAAATACATTTGTCATTAAAAATCAATTTTTACCCTATTGTTGTTGGTTAGGAAAGTGATGAGGGAAAGTGAAATTTTTAAAATTTTAAATAAAAATATATGTGTCATGTTTAAGTTTTGCGCCCCAACTTTCCGATAAAACTCTAATACATGTATTTTATGAATTATCGTGTGTTAATCATATTTTTCTAAAATTTGTGTTGTTATTAAATAAACAGCGAAGATATTCACCAAGCCTAAGTCTCTGTCTCTGGAAATGAATAGCAACAAAAGACAGCCATAGTTATTACATGTCATTAATTGTTAGAATTTAATGTTAAACCCTGTATGGCTGTATTCACTCTTAATTAACCCCTCGATGCTGTCTTATCCTGGTGAGATGTTCCTTAAACCAAGGTAATCTATAAAACGGGACTGTAGAAAGGTGAAAATTCTGGTACAGTCAACTTTACGTGAAGTTGATATTTATGAGCCGTTAGATGAAAATTTAGTCAAAATCAGTCAAATTATTTAATGGCTCTCAAATAGCAATTTCACATTAAGTCGATTTCACCTGAATTTTCACCGTATGAAAAAAACGCTGATGTGATGTGATGCCCTCTCGAATAATATTATTAATAATAATTAATAAAGTATATTTTATTACAATAATAAAAATAAAATGAGTTTTTTATTTGGTCATGGAATAAAATGAGTTCAAAATAAAAACTTCTTAGCCTTTGTTGTAGCCCACAAGCTTGTGTGGGTACTTAATAATTGGGCTCCAAAAGTCCAATAAGAATTAGGCTTGGCCTTTCTTTTGGATCAGGGCTTCACTTTCAAGATTTTAGTGACATTGATACAAGTTTATAATTTTGGATCTACTGCCTAGAGCTCACCTCGCTAGCATAGCTTGGTCACTGTTATATATATATATATATATATATATATATATATATATATATATATGTGTATTACATAAAGAAATGGAACATAACTAATTAACATTAAAAAAAAAAAATTAAATTGGCGGATTCAGGTACTTGAGGAATGGATCAGACAGAAAAAAAGATACCATCAATACAGAGCTATTTTAGGCATACAAGCTTGCAGCGATCCCATCTGAATCCACTTTCGCCGGAGTAGAGTCGTCAGTCTGGGCATCAATAATATCGAAGCTATAACAGCGTAAGTCGCTTCCAGCAACCTTGAAACAGTGAAACGGAGTAGCGCTTCACAGAGACATACCTTTCATTAGCATCGAAGCAGTAGGGCGATCTCCGTCTTCCATCATCGCCGGAACGTAGGCGCAAACTTGGTCACCGTCAATAGTCAAATTGCAACAATGACAACCTCTTCCATCTCTCAAGACTGTTAGCTTTGGAAAATTAGCTTCTTCTAGTTCAGTGTGCTAGATAAGAAAAGAATGTTGAGAGGGAGAGGTAGTTTGAATTTAGGATAGTTTGGTCGGGCGGGTTTGGGGCTCGGGTCTTTTCAGTGTGCGAGTTGAGTGTCCGACCTTCACCATATTCAAGAAATTTTTTTTTGGATCTACTGTGTTGAGAAAATACTTAAAATAAGTTAATATTCAATTTATTGTTTGGATTTATACGCCTGTCTCAATTTAATTTTTAAAGTTTTAATTGTTTTTATTTAATTTCTAAACTTTATAGACATGTCTCATGTTGGTATTTGAAACGATTTTTAGTACACCGTTAACGGAGCATTAACATATATAAACAATTTGCTACGTTGAAACTTATAAAATGATGCGGTTTTAGTTTTGATATTTAAATAGTTTAAAAATGATGTTATATTACTTATTTTGTTAGGTAAAATTTCAATAAACACCGTTTACAATGTTGTTTTAGGATTATTTGAGTACTAAAATCAAAATAATATCATTTTATAGAGTCTAGCATGACATCCGACTATTCACAGTAGTATTTTGTTAACGTTTATACATTAAAAATTATTTTAAAGACTAATATAAATTATATTTATAAAATTTGAGAATTAAATAAAGATAACTGAAACTTTAAAGATTAAATTAAATTTCGTATGCAAATTCAAAAATTAAATTGAGTATTATGAGCTTTAAAAATAGCAACCAATTTGTGCAAACTATTACTATTAGTCTATTTACGCGATCATCGTTATAACTAATTTAACCAAACCTTCTCTAAATCTATTTAATGAATACTAGTTTCCTGTGGCATTTACAACGTTGACACTATCTCTTGTAAGTTCTAAATGTATTGTCAACGATCCCATTATTGAATTCGCGTATGACCACGTATCATGTCCTTGTCTAGCATGCAATATATATACACACATATATATATAAAATGCGGCTTATGCTTTGAATGTTCAGCCACATTTTATTTGTTCTAAAGTGTAGACCAATTACTTTTGAATGTGACATTCTGCAATATCTATCTATATGCTTGTTGGAGGAAACTTTCTCCAAAGTCCTAATCCAATTTCATTTCATTATGTATATTCATAAAACTAAAAGTTTAGGGGTAAGCAATTTTGTTAAATTTTGCCAGCATGTAACCAGCAAAGAAAAGTGAGCCATTGGATGAAATCTCACACCAATCTCACACCATTAAGACCATCATTAATGACTATTTGATGACTACAAATCACAAAAATTGCTGCCCCTAACATTCCCCTTCATAAAAATGTTGAAAAACAAAAATTTTCAGCTCAAAACTGCCAAATATTTTTAATTTTAGTTTTATTTATATCAATATAATATATTCACAATGATACACGTCACGCGCATACATATATAATTGACATTAATTGCATTAATAAGATATATAGGGTAAAAAACGTAAATAAGTCAAGGGAGTTCAGAAATTACGCAAATTCGCCAAATTAAAAATTGCTTCACGAATGAGCCAAAGTACTTCTCTATGCAATTCGAACCAACTTAGTTCGATTTGCACTTGTATATAATTCGAACCGCGAATTGTTTAGCGAAATTAAGATTCGAACCAGCTTGGTTCGAACTAAAAACATACATAATTCGAACTAGATGAGTTCGAATTATATAGGAGGAAGCTTCTCAAAGTAATTCGAATCAGGTTAGTTCGAATTACACACAGCACGCGTTTTCAAGTAATTCGAATTTGACGGTTAAAAAATTAATAATTTATTAAAAAAAATTTATTAAAAATATTAATAATTTAAAAATTAAAAAATATATATATATATATATATTATTTCATAAGTTAAAAAAAATTAACAAAATATTTAATTACGAGACTTCTTTAAAATATTTGTGATCTATCAATTCGAATTTCATACAATACTCTTTTGTCCATTTTTAATAGCTCATGAATATTTTTTAATAAATTTATTTAAATTATACTACAAAAAATATTTTATCCTATGCAAAATAATTTTTAAAAAATGGCTTAAAAAATGTTATGAGTACTATAAAAATTTGTAATGTTCTAATAACTTAGGTAAATACATGCATGTACTCAAATTTTAAATAAAATACTCTACATAGTCAATAATAATTTAGAAATGAAAGAAAATATTTTATTCCATACAAAACAATTAAAAAATATATTTTATGAGAATAAAATATATTTTATAACATCTTTTAAGCCATTTTTTAAAAAAAATGGCTTAAAATGGCTTAAAAGATGTTATGAAATATTTTGTATTAGAATAAAATATATCTTTTAAGCTATTTTCATAACATCTTTTAAGCCATTTTTTAAAAAAATGACTTAAAAAATGGCATAAAATTATTTTGTATTAGAATAAAATATATTTTTTAAAAAAAATAGTTTAAAAGATGTTATGAAATATATTTTATTCTCGTAATATCTTTTAAGCTATTTTTTTTAAAAAATGGCTTAAAAGATGTTATGAAATATTTTGTATTAGAATAAAATATATCTTTTAAGCCATTTTCATAACATCTTTTAAAAGAATGGCTTAAAAGATATTATGAAATATATTTTATTCTCACAAAATATATTTTTTAATTATTTTGTATGGAATAAAATATTTTCTTTCATTTTTAAATTATGATTGACTATATAGAGTATTTTATTTAAAATTTGAGTACATGCATGTATTTACCTAAGTTATTAGAACATTACAAATTTTTTATAGTACTCATAACATTTTTTAAGCCATTCTTTTTAAATTATTTTGCATAGGATAAAATATTTTTGTAGTATAATTTAAATAAATTTATTAAAAAATATTCATGAGCTATTAAAAATGGACAAAAGAGTACTGTATGGAATTCGAATTGATAGATCACAAATATTTTAAAGAAGTCTCGTAATTAAATATTTTGTTAGCTTTTTTTTATGTATGAAATAAAATATATATTTTTTAATTTTTAAATTATTAATTTTTTTAATAGATTTTTTAATAAAATTTTTTAATAAATTATTAATTTTTTAACAGTCAAATTCAAATTACTTGAAAACGCGTACTGTGTGTAATTCGAACTAACCTGGTTCGAATTACTTTGGGAAGCTTCCTCCTATATAATTCGAACTCATCTAGTTCGAATTATGTATGTTTTTAGTTCGAACCAAGCTGGTTCGAATTACTCTTAATTTCGCTAAACAATTCGAGCTGATTCGGTTCGAATTATATACAAGTGCAAATCGAACTAAGCTGGTTAGAATTGCATAGAGAAGTACTTTGGCTCATTCGTGAAGCAATTTTTAATTTGGCAGATTTGTGTAATTTCTGAGCTCCCTTGGCTTATTTACGTTTTTTACCCTAACATATATCATATAATAGCCATGAATAATTTTTTTTTTATCAAAGATAAGAAACACTTATTCTTTTTTTGTGTTATAATTTTTCAATTGATTAGTTTATATTCTTAATTTTTATACTTTGTATTCCAACTCTTGTCAAGTATCAATCAGTTTAGCATTTTTTTTGTATTATTTAAAATTTTGTTTCATAAATTTTTATATTTTATATTTTATTTTTTGTTTTATAACAGTTAATATATAAAAATATAAGTTATATAATAAAATTTGTAAAAATATCATTAATTTAATATCTATAATTTTACACACATAATATCTATAATTTCACATAAATAATATCCATAATTTTATTTATATAAGGTCTATAATTAACAAATTTTTATAATTAATATTATCTATTTTTAAAATATATATGTTTTAAATTATCTTACATGTATATTAATGGATCATAATTTTAAATTTATTTTAATATTTTTTATTTGATATTCATATATATGATTATTTATTGATTTTAATTTATTTAGTTAATAATTTATATTTAAAAATTTATTTCATGATTTTTTTTTATATTTTATTTTTATTTTTTTAATTTATAATATATAATCTATACGTAAAAATATAGTTTTATAATAGAAATTGTTAAAATATTTTTATTTTAACATTTATAATTTGATACGGATAACATCCATAATTAACAAATTGTAATTTTTTATTTATTATTTAATTTTTTATTTTGTAGGTCATAAACCAATAATTTTTTTATGTTTATGATTTTCATCAATAAATTAAGATTAATTGAATTTGAGATTTTGATTTTTTTTATATATATAAAATATGTGCTGTGATGATTTAAAAACTTTTTAGGATTAATTATATAAGGATTAAAGACTTTTGTAAAAGATAGTTACAGAAGAAAATTAATTGTATCAATTAATTAAGAAGAGTAATTTATATTCTCTTATAAATAAAAATATTATTAAATATATATTTTTATTTAGTATTTGTAATTTCTTAGTTGCGTACCATTACTCGGAGACGAATCCCTTATTTCTTGTTTGACTCGTTAATCCTTAGTCATTTCTGATTTTTTCTTTCTTTTTTTTTTTTTTTCTTTTATTGGTAATTAATTCAAATTGAACTTTGTTTAATGAATATTACTTAGAACAACAACATGATGGTTATTGATGATGAAACCAAAGTGAAGAAAGAAACGAATTCCAAAGTTTGCTCCTTTTTTTCCTCTCTCTCTCTCTCTCTCTCTCTCTCTCCGGTCTTTTTAGCTTGGTGGGTCTTCACGTTCACTTTCTCTCTCCATTTAATTGCATTACTCCACCGCCGTTACACGCGGCAATTTTGTTTCCATTTTTAAAACTTAAAACAACACTAACAATAATAACACTCGTATCATCATTTTGCTTAGTAATAATAATCTGAGAGAGAGAGAGAGCGCAGCATAGGGAAAAGAGTACCTTGGTGGTGGTTGTTGTTGGTGTTGGATTGTAGCTGTGTTGGTACTTGGCGGTGAGGATTGGATTAAGATTGGGATTGGATTGGGGTTTGGCTTGAGGGCCTTGAATGCCAAAGCTGAACCCTTTCACTCTTCTCTCTTCTTCAGCTACAGAAATGGTAGAAGACGTGTGTTTCTTCCACAAGGTACAATCTTCACTAATTCCACCTTCTATTTTTACTCTCACTAACAATGTGCTGCTCTTTTTCTTTGCTATTTAACTTCGAATCTTTATGCTTAAATTTGGGTGCTTTTTCGACTCCATGAACTTGGGGAAGAGATAGTGAAAGCGGGTTCCTTTTTCAGTTCGGGGAAGAATTAAGTCATACTTTTATTGGATTAAAGTTGAATCCTTTGCGTGTTTCTATCTGAATATTGTGGGCTTCCTAATTCTTCATTATGTATGTTTATATAGGAAGTTTGTATATATTCTGCTGAAGCCTTTGAAATCTGGATATTTAGTACTAGATTCAGTTCCGATTTGATAATCTCCAATGTTTATATTTTTTCTTATTCTGGGATTTGGAGAGTGGGGATTGGGGATTGGGAAAGGGAAGGTTCCACCGTTTTACCTATTTGATGCCCTTACTAGGAGTGGAACTTGTCCCCATTGCAGGACATTCTTGTTATAAAGCCTCCAATGAAATCACCAACGCTATTAAGGATGGCAGTCTTGGTGTTTTCCATGGTTTGTGGCATTTTTATCTTCTCGGTATGTCTAAAGCAGATAAGCTCCCAAGCAAGGACCAACTTTGTGGAGTTCAATGTCGTTGAGAAGCCTTATCAGAGCAGAATGAGGCTAATCAACATTTCGTACTTACATTATCCCAAACCTGTATCATTTAACAGGTAATAGGAACTTTCTGTTAAACTGTTAAATCGTTGTCAGTTGATTTTTGAGTATGGTTTATTAATCACCTAGTTCGTTTCCAGGAATGAGTGTTCTCATAATCCTGTACTATTCTTTGCCATATTGTCGAATCAGAGATCAGGCAGCGGGTGGTTTGAGACCCTTTTGAATAGTCACATTAATGTAAGCTCAAATGGGGAAATCTTTTCTGCTAAAGAGAGAAGGCAAAATGCTTCTTCTATTATAAAGACGTTGGATAGACTTTACAATTTAGACTGGTTCAATAGTGCTTCCAAGAATGAATGTTCTGCTGCAACCGGCTTAAAGTGGATGCTTAATCAGGTACATGTTTGTTCCCAAAATAGTCACACATTGATTGTTGTTAATGTTGGTCAATGGCTTATGGAATTTCTGGCTTGTTTGCTGAACCAACTGTTATAAGACTTTGCTTCAATTTTGTGCTGTCGTGTAAACTGTGAGGTTCTTAGATATATTGGCCTGGAAGATTCTATATACTTCTCACGAAACATTTCAATAGTCACTCATTACTGCCGCCTGGATTCTGTTCTGACATGACATATCAATCATTAAATATATTCTGCATCATTGACTAATTGGCTGCAAACTAAATTACAAGCAAGAATTGCGTTCTTATTATATATGATCTAACAAGAAGAAAAAATTACACCTTACTGTAGTCCTGCAATAGGCTTAGGCTGCACTGTAATTTATCACCCTTTCTTTTATTTTGGAATTTGGATGAGGAGGACTTGAGTTAAACCATTGACGGCATGACACGTTCTGGTTCTGTGCAGGGAGTAATGGAGCACCATAAGGAAGTAGTGGAATACTTCAATAGAAGAAGTGTTTCGGTCATATTTCTTTTCCGGAGAAACTTACTACGAAGGATGGTATCGATGCATGCCAATTCATATGACCGTTATGCTAAGCTTTTGAATGGAACTCATAAATCTCATGTACACTCTCCAGAAGAGGTATCTCCTTCCTTTCCCATGATTTCTGTTACATAAATGAAATGACACTCATATCCGCATTTATTTTAGGCTGATATTCTTTCAAAGTACAAGCCTACCATAAACTCTACATCATTGCTGGATGACTTAAAGGACATGGAGAAGAGAGCCACAAACGCTTTAGAATACTTCAACAGCACTCGGCATATGATATTGTACTATGAGGATCTCATGAGAAATCGCACTGTAAGGATCTCACCACAAACTCCTAATACTTTTGCTTATCAAAACTGTAAATTAATTTATCGCTGTTACTAGAATTGAGTTTAGCTGCAAATGTGTCAAATATAAACATGAAGAATATGAACTTTTTGTACCACATTGTTTTAACAAGTTCTCAGAGTCTTCCTGGTCTCTATGTTAAGGGTAAAGTTAGAGAGTAACTGTCTTATTCCTTCTTCGATATTACTTTACAATGCCTTACATAGGATTTACTGGTTCTGTTTCTAGCAGAAGCTAAAAGATGTGCAAGAGTTTCTAGGATTGCCGCCGATGGAGTTATCGAGCCGTCAGGTTAAGATACACAAGGGGCCATTGTCAGACCACATTAAAAACTGGGATGAGGTTAACAAGACACTGCGAGGAACCGCATACGAGAGTTTCCTCGAAGCTGACTACTAGTGGTAATCTCCTCTAACTGCTCCAAAGGTGTAAATACCAACTTCACTGATCTTTTTGCCCCCAAGAAAAATCCTGTTCTAGAGTTTTGATTTTGGCTTAGAACACTCCACTGTGTTCTGTTGCCTTCTGTGTCACTACCTCCTGATCAAGTCAACACTGTTGATTGTTCATAACCCCGTTGCTGAGTGAAAAATGTATATGCCATTACCACTTAATTATTTTAACTAAACAAGAGCATTTGCTTTTACTCAATATCAGCTTTTATGAGCTTTGCTTTCTCACTTTTGGGCTAATAGTGAAAATAATCTTTAAATGATCATTTGTGCATCAATTTATCATTGAATCCTACGCTTCAAATTAATCCTGATACAACCATGAATCAAATTGATTTTTTCTCAGTTAGAAGATGATAGATGGCTTAATTATTTTGTGACACATTATTTAACATACGGAAAGATCAAGATCAATTTGACGCACATAATTTTTATGAGATTACTTTGACTATTAATCCAATATTAATTGCTATAATAGAACTTAGCACACGATCAAACATAAGAGATTATAATATATAAAGAAAGCTATCAAAATTGATTGACAATTGATTCGATAACTAGTTGAATCGAATTTTATCAGGTTATGATGAATTCTAATAAAATGAACCATAAATTTAAGATATTTTTATTCAACAGTTTAAGAGGGTAAAAAATTATAATAAACAGCATAGTCCATTAAGCCAAATTTTTATTTATTGGTCTATAAAAATTTGGTATATAATTAGTTCAACCTGATTAACTTCTGGATTTAAATAAGCCGAACTAATCTGTTTGACTGCCGTAGAAACTATGCATATGAAAACAACATGGAAGTGAGTTTAGAAGCACTTCAATTCATTAAACTCAGTGCACATAAACAGAAAATGGTGCCTAATACAATACAATTCCACCAAATAGAGTAAGAGTTTAGAGTTTACAGTTAAATTTAAATTTTAAAATTTTGTATACAATTAAACAAATTTTCTTTTAAAAAATTATTTAATACTCTCAATTTTCTAAATTACAACACCTTTTTTAAAAATTATTTCAAGTATTAATTTATTGAGTTTTTAAAGTTTTTCGAAAGCAACTAACAAAAACCTCAATGGTTTTGGGACCATTTAATCCATACTCGCGTGGTTATTTTTTTTTTTTAAGAAAATGTGTCACGTACAAATAAATTATGTAAAGCAAGGCCCAATTCATAAAAAACATATTACTTAACAACCTCCATCATCTGATTTTATTTTATGGGCCAAGGAAACGAAAATCATGTCATTAATATTTTAACTTTAATCAAGTTAGATTGCTTTAGTAGTTAGCTTATTAGTCCGCTTAAGCAAGTGTCGAAAGTTTGAATCTCATCTTGTGCATACAACAATTCATTGGCCAAAGACAAATTCTTAAATAAAATTCAGATTTGCGACAGATTAGTCCTTAGTTTACCGAGTTAGAAGATACCGTGATAAACAAAAAAGAAGATATTTTAACTTTGTAATAATCTCTTTTAAAAGAGAGAAAAATAAAACCTACATTTACTTCCTTTTAATGTCGACTTGGTTTGTGCACATTCTGAAAAAAAAGTTCAAAAGATCCTAATTTCACATGTTAATTTACTATATAAGCCACCTCATATCTATACGTGTGGATATTTTTTGGTATCTATACTTTTGTTATTATAAAATCATTGACAATTCATTGAGAAATGCTTTTGGTTTAAAACAAAGAATGAAAACATTTATGAAACTATTTACATGACTGATAAAGTTAATTAGACTTTGTGCTAAGACAGTAAAACTAAAAGTGCATATTGACGTATTTTCAGTATAATGAGTGGTGTAATTTTTAACATCATTTAAAATAAAATTTGTTTTTTTTTTTTGTCGTCATTTTTTAAAAATACTTGATAAAGATCGACTAGGTGTCTTGAGGTACGATAGGTACGCGATCAATGGCCCTTTCCACCACAATGGAAACACTTATCCTCTGTTGATTTATTTTGCCCATTATTTATTTCTTTATCCCACTTCTGATGAGATCCTTTCTTGTGAACATAATTCTTCTTCCTTTCATAATTTTTCTTAATACTAAAACCTTGCCATTTACCTCTTCGGAGGTAATAGTTTGCCGCATTTGCTTCAAGAAATGGGGCGACACCAGTTGGGCCGCTTCATGATTTTTCAAAAGCAACTTATTATTGCGTTCAGCAACAAGAAGACAAGAAATTACCTCATAATATTTTTTAAATTATTTTTCTTGATACTGCTGCTGCAGGAGCACATTCAAGGCATGGAAGGTCGAGAAAGTTTTCTCTAATATGTTATTATCAGTTATCTTTTCCCCCACATAATTTCATTCGTGAGATGATTTGAAACATTGTTGAATTATATTCATTTATGGATTTAAAATTCTGTAGACGCAAGTGCGTCCATTCATATCGGGCTTGAGAAAGTATCATCGTCTTTTGATGATTATACCTTTCTTCAAGGTCTTTCTACAGATCTGCAAGATCTTTTAATGTGAAATATTCATTTTTCAATCCTTCGTCAAGATGACAGTGAAGGAATATCATGGCTTCGACTTTATCCTTCTGGGATACATTATTTTCAGCTTTAATGGTATCTCAAAAATCCATTAAATCAAGATGTATTTCAGCATCTAGTATCCATGATAAATAGTTGTTTCCAGATATATCAAGAGCATTAAATTCAAGATGAGAGAGTTTCGACATAATAAAAATTTAGAGTAAACACCCAATCCGGTCCTTGTCCATTTTCACGAAGGACAAAGCGATCCCTGTCCAAAAAAAAGGGACACTTCAACCCTAAACCTTTTTATTTTGGGACAATATGATCCCTTTATTAAAAAATCCGTTAAATAATAACAAAAATTAGTTTTGTGAGGGTTTTATTTATATTTTGTAGGGTTTTAAACCTCCACAAACTATTAATAAGTTTGTTTTTAAAAAATTCCTTCACCAATTGTGGTTAAGTAAAGAAAAACCATTGATAAAAATGATGCCGCAAAAGAAAAGTAATTGTAGTACAAATAATTTTTAGAGATAAAAAATAACATCGAATAAGAAATGAAAGAAGAGACCTTTAATATTGATAATATTGGTATTGGTGATGATGACCGTAGAGGAGATAATGATGATGATAAAGCAATAAAAATAATAGAGGTAGGAGTGATAATAATGAGGATGAGAAAAGTAGTGGTAGTATTTGGTTAAATTGTTGAAAAGAATTTTGTGGAGGTTTAAAACCCCCACAAAATACAAATAAAATCCCCACAAAACTAATTTTTGTTATTATTTAATGGATTTTTTAACAGAATGATCATATTGTCCCAAAATAAAAAAAGTTGATGGTCGAATTATCCCTTTTCTTGGATTGGGATCGCTTTGTCCTTCGTGAAAATGGAAAAGGACCGCGTTAGGTGTTTACTCTGAAAATTTATTACCTGAGTCTTCCTAAAATTTGATCAGAGTCTTGTGCTGATAACGTGTTGTAAAATAAATAAAAAATATATAATAAATATCAAATAAATAAGTATAAATAGAAGACTCTAGTATTAATATTCGCCAATATAATTATCTCACTATAATAGAAGTAATTTATATATATACTAGTATATTGCCACTTAGAAACCCACGGAAAGAAATAGAAAAAGGAGAAAATTTTATATCGTAGAGAAAGAGAAGAGAATATTTGTTATTGTTATTGATGTATATTGCCTGAGAATTTATCCTCTATTTATATATGCAAAAATTTTTTGTTTTTAACTCTCATTAAATTTATTCTCTCTAATAGATATCTACGTTGATCCTTATCACAACACATTTAATATTTTAATCTATACTCGCATGGTTAATTTGTTTTTTTTATTAAAGAAAATGTGTCACGTACAAATAAATTATGTAAAGCAAATTAAATTAATATAACGTCTTTTTAGCCTCGCAATTAGTGTAAGTTTATGAAAAAAACTATGAACATCAAGGAAAAAAACGGTGTAGGTAAAAAAAAAAGAAAGAAAACAAGAAAGCCATTATGTGCTTTCATATGCTAAACACCGGCCCAATTCATAAAAAAATTACTACTTTAACAACCTCCATCATCTGATTTTATTTTATGGGCCAAGGAAACCAAAATAATGTCATTAATATTTTAACTTTAATCAAGTTGGATTGGTATAGTAATTAGCTTATTAGTCCGCTTAAGTAAATGTCGGGAGTTTGAATCCCATTTTATGCATGCAACAACCTATTGACCAGCGACAAACCTTTAAATAAAGTTCAAATTTGCGACAGATTAGTACTTAGTTTACTGGATTAGAAGATACCATAGAAAAAAAAAGATATTTTAACTTTGTTATAATCTCTTTTAAAAGAGAGAGAAATAAAACCTACATATACCTCTCCTCTTAATATCGACTTGGTTTGTGCACATTCTGAAAAAAAATTCAAAAGATACTAATTCCACATGTTAATTTACTGTACAAGCCACCTCATATCTATATGTGTGGATATTTTTTGGTATCTATAGCTTAGACTTTTTCTTATTATAAAACTGTTCATACTGTGATCCAATACTAAGACCCAGGTCCAAATAAACCAAAAAAGTCCAATTCAAATATTAGCCTTTGCTATCAACCGACCTCCTTATAAAGAGGTCGAACTGAATGCAGACTCCACTCCAAAGAAGTCGGGGACGAAGGATAGTTGGCAGATAGAACTTATTCAAATAAGTAACTGCCCCTAAAATCTCTGAACCCACTTTCACGAGCCATATGTCAACTTCCCTAAGATAAAGGGACGATTATCCACCTTAAAAGGTGGAACTACTCCAATGGTGGTTATTGGTTCACCACTATAAATACACTGACACCTCTTAGGTATCTCTAAGTTCCAATACTCTCAAAACCTGCTTAACCCCTTGCTGACTTAGGCATTGGAGTGTCTTTGCAGGTACCACCCCCCATTCCTTCATACACGTAAGTCGGACGGCGGCTCCCAAACGCAAATAAGTCGGAGACCACTTCCTTCTGACGTTTGGGCTAACCTTACAAGCCCAGCCCATTAATCTCCGGTTACCCATCGTAACATTGACACCGTTGGCGGGGACCTGGAGATCGACCAATGATGGCGGACGATCTAAACGAGGATGGAAACACAGCATCTGATTCCGAGCAAGAGAATCAGGATGCTGGTAACGACGACAGAGCCATAGTCACTCACCAAGGGGTGACTAACCAACACATAGAATGCACCTCAGGGTTGAAAGACCCAAAGAGAAACTCCTCTGAGGGACACAAATCCAGAAAAGGAGGACAACTCCAAGCCACTGATTTCATCGGATTGTTCTATGGCCACCAAGGCCGGCTGGAGCAGTTAGAGCAAGAGCTAGAACGATAGCAAGAGGCAGAGAGAAATTTGAGGAACGAGATCAAGTGATGAAAGGAGCTTGAAGAAAAGCTCTAAGACTTGAGTCCCCTCTCTGAGGTCGAAACTCTCGCAGTGACCGAGAAGATTTTCCCTTGGGAGGAGAGGATTCGTTCAGTGAGGACATAATGAAGGCAAAAGTTCCAAGGAATTTCAAAAGTCCTGATATGGACCTCTATGATAGAACTACTGACCCAAAGCATCACTTAAGCAATTTTAAAAGTCGGACGTATCTAGCCGAGGCTTCTGATGCTACTCGTTGCAAGGCTTTCCTGACGACCCTGACGAAAGCAGTGATGAAGTGGTTCGATAGCCTCCCCCCAAGGTCGGTCACCAGCTTCGATGACCTCTTGCGGAAGATCCTGATGCGATTCTCTATCCAAAAGGATAAAGTAAAGCACGCGCCGAGCCTCCTAGGTGTAAAACAGGAGGTCGGAGAACCTCTGAGGGACTACATGGAGAGGTTCAACAAAGCGTGTTTAGAAATCCAAGACCTGCCCACGGAGGCAGTGATTATGGGCCTAGTAAATGGACTCCGAGAAGGTCCCTTCTCCCAGTCCATCTCGAAAAGGCACCCGACCTCCCTGAGTGATGTACAGGAGAGAGCTGAAAAGTACATCAACATGGTGGAAAATGCTAGACTGCGAGAGCCGAACTGGCGACCTGGGCACTCTCACTTATCAAAAGAGAAAGAGAGAGAGCCCAAGAAAAAGGAGGAAATCGTCCCCTAAAGGCCCAGGAGATATCACTCCTATACTCCTCTACGAGTTTCCCTAGTTAATGTCTACAGGAAAATTTGTCATACCAAAAGACTACCTCCCCCTAGACCCATCAAAAACAAAAATGGGGGAAGTCGTAGCGACTACTGTGAGTACCATAAACTATATGGTCACTCAAAAAATGATTGTTACAACCTAAAAAATGTGATAGAAAAGCTGGCAGAGAAGGCCGGCTTGACAAATATCTCATGGAAAGGCCAGACCATCATGGCAAGAGAAAGTGAGATGACGAGGACCGAAGAGACCCACCACCTCAAACCCCGGAAAGACATATACACATGATCTCATGAGGGTTTGCTGGATGTGGTCTCACAAAGTCATCTCGCAAAAGACACCTGAAAGAAATCTATTAGGTCGGGGGTGAAGCTCCCGACCTTCCAACCATCTCTTTCACTAAAGAAGATGAGCAAGGCATCATTCCTGGACATGACGATCCAGTTGTGATAACCATGATCCTTGTCAATGCCCATCTACACAGAACCCTGGTGGACAGGGAAGCTCGGTCGATATCTTGTTCAAACCAGCATTTGATAAACTGGGACTGGATGAAACGGAGTTAAGAACTTACCCCGATACCTTATATGGACTAGGGAATGCACCAATAAAACCACTAGGGTTCATACCCCTACACAGAACATTTGGAAAGGGGATAAAATCCAAAACTATGAGCATCGACTTCATAGTCGTCGATGTGGGCTCAGCCTATAATGCTTTAATAGGTAGAACCACCCTAAATCGGCTTGGAGCGGTGGTGTCCACCCTCCACCTTTGCATGAAATTCCCAACACCAGAGGGAATTGTAACCATTAGGGGAGACCAGAAATTGGCAAGAAAGTGTTACAATAAAAGCATGAACCTGAGAGGAAAGGGCAAGGAGGTGCACACAATTGAGCTCGGAGGAGCCAGAGCTAAAGAAGAGTTGTGACCACAACCTGGGGGAAAAGCTGAGGAGGTACAGGTTGGAGAAGAGAAAGGAAAAAATACCAACATAGGAGCCAACCTGAAAGAAGATTTGAAACAGAAGCTTACAAGGCTCCTACAAGAGAATTCCGACCTCTTCACTTGGAAAGCCTCCGACATGCCAGGGATAAATCCCAAACTCATTGCATAAACTATCAGTGTACCCCGGATCGCGACCTGTTCAGTAAAGAAGACGGAAGCTTGGACCTGAACGGGCCCAAGTGGTGGAAGAGCAAGTGCAAGCCCTCCTAGAAGCCGGCTTCGTCAAAGAGGTTAAATATCCGGCATGGCTAGCAAATGTGGTGCTGGTCAAAAAGCAAAACGGAAAGTGGAGGATGTGCGTCGATTACACCGACCTGAACAAGGCGTGTTCTAAAAGACCCATATCCACTTCCAAATATTGATACCTTAGTAGACTCCAGCTCGGGGTATCAATACTTGTCGTTTATGGACGCATACTCGGGATATAATCAAATTTTGATGTATAAGCCGGATCAAGAAAAGACATCTTCCATCACGCCAAAAGCAAATTATTGCTATGTGGTCATGCCTTTTGGGTTAAAAAATGTAGGAGTCGTATATCAAAGACTGATGAAAAAAAGGTATTTGCACCTCACCTTGGGAGTCTAATGGAAGTCTATGTGGATGATATGCTAGTAAAAACCAAGGATGAGACAGACCTCATGACTGACTTTTCGCAAGTCTTCAACACCATTAGGATGCATGGGATGAGGTTAAATCCTGCAAAATGCACCTTCGCGGTAGAGGCAGAAAAATTTTTGGGATTTATGCTTACACAAAGGGGGATTGAAGCCAACCCCAACAACTATAAAGCAGTCCTAGAAATGAGAAGCCCAACTTGCTTTAGGGAGGTCCAGCAACTAAATGGCCGACTTGCAGCTCTCTCTAGGTTCTTGGCAGGATCAGCATTAAGATCCCTACCGCTCTTCTCCCTACTTTGAAAAGGATGCCAGTTCGAATGGGCTCTGAGTGCAAAGAAGCATTTCAGGAGTTCAAAAGGTTTCTAAGCTAACCTCCGATTCTTACCCAACCACAAGTCGGGGAGGAACTCGTCCTATACTTGTTAGTAGCCGACAAAGTTGTAGCATCAGCTCTAATACGGGAAGATGAGGTCGGACAGCATCCTGTGTACTTCACCAGCAAAGTCCTACAAGGCCCTGAGTTAAGGTATCAAAAACTAGAGAAGTTTTCATATGCCTTAGTAGTAGCCTCTCGAAGGCTACGGCCTTATTTTTAAGCCCACACAATAAGAGTTTGAACGAACCAGCCCATGAAGCAAATCCTTCAGAAAACAGATATTGTGGGTAGAATGGTTCAATGGGCCATGGAGCTATCCAAGTTCGACCTTAAGTACGAAACTCGGACAGCAACTAAAGCCTAATGCCTCACCGACTTCGTGGCAGAATATGCAGGAGATCAAGGGGAAACCTCCACTGCATGGGAGCTATATGTGGATGGATCCTCCAACAAAGTCGGAAGCGGTGCAGGCATAATATTAGTCAACTAAGAGGGAACCCAAGTGGAAGCCTCCCTCAAGTTTGAATTTTCAGCTTCTAACAATCAGGCAGAATATGAAGCCTTGATCGCAGGGTTAAAACTGGCCGAGGAAGTCAGAGCGACCAAAGTAGTTATGCTCAGCGACTCTCAGGTGGTGACCTCCCAAATAAATGGAGAGTATTAGGCTAAAGACCCCAATATGAAGAGGTACTTAGACAAAGCCTTGGAGCATCTTAGGCATTTTGCAGAGACCGAGGTCAAACACATAACTCGGGATCTCAACAGCTGAGCAGACGCCCTCTCCAAACTAGCAAGTACCAAGCCAGGAGAGAATAATAGAAGCCTGATCCAAGAAACTCTCCAAGAACCCTCAATTACAAAAACAAAGGGCAGACAAGACATCCTTGAAGTATCCAAATTGGACCTCGGATGGATGAACGCACTAATCAAATACATGAAATTCGACATCCTACCCAAAGAGGAAAAAGAAGCCAAGAAAATCCAGAAGGAAGCACAAAACTACACTTTGGTAAAAAATATCCTCTATAAAAGAGGGATATCCACACTATTGTTAAAGTGCGTCCCGACCTCAATGACAACAGAAGTCTTAGAAGAGATCCATAATGGTATCTGTGGGAACCATCTCAAAGCAAGGTCCTTGGCTAGGAAAGTCATACGAGCCGAGTTCTACTAGCCGAACTTGCAGAAAGATGCCACCGAATTCGTAAAGAAGTGTCAGCCATGCCAAATGCATGCAAACTTCCACGTCGCTCCCCCCAAGGAGCTCATTAGCATAACTTCTCCATGGCCTTTTGCAAAATGGGGATTGGACCTATTGGGACCCTTTCTTCAAGTGCCTGGATAGGTAAAATATCTAATAGTGGGAGTAGACTACTTCACGAAGTGGATCGAAGCAGAGCCATTAGTTACCATCACAGCCCAAAGAAGTCGGAGGTTCCTCTATAAGAACATTATCACAAGGTATGGATTCCCTCACTCCATTACTACTGATAATGTGACTCAGTTCACCGATTCCACCTTCAGAAACCTAGTAGCCAGTATAAAGATCAAGCATCAGTTCACCTCAGTAGAGCACCCGCAAGCAAACGGGAAAGCTGAAGCAGCTAACAAAGTCATACTGGCTGGGTTGAAGAAAAGGTTGCAAGATGCAAAGTGAGCATGGGCTGAAGAACTCCCTCAAGTACTATGGGCTTATCGGACTATACCTCAGTCTGCCACAGGAGAAACACCCTTCCGACTTGCTTATGGCATAGAAGCCATGATACCAGTTGAAGTCAATGAGCAAAGCCCAAGGGTGAGTGGTGCACGAAATCGTGATTGTTCATTCCCAGCAATGGCGCCAAAAACTCAGTACGCACATTCTGACTCTTAATTATTTTTCACAATTCCGATACAACTAACCAACAAGTGCACTGGGTCATCCAAGTAATAAACCTTACGTGAGTAAGGGTCGATCCCACGGAGATTGTCAGCTTGAAGCAAGCTATGGTCACCTTGTAAATCTCAGTCAGGCGGATTCAAATGGTTATGGAGATTTGATAATTAAAATATAACTAAAATATAAAATAGGATAGAAATACTTATGTAATTCATTGGTGAGAATTTCAGATAAGCGTATGGAGTTGCTTTTGTTCCTTCTGAACCTCTGCTTTCCTACTGCTTTCATCCAATCATTCATATTCATTTCCATGGCAAGCTGTATGTTGGGCATCACCGTTGTCAATGGCTACTTCCCGTCCTCTTAGTGAAAATGGTCAAAATGCGCTGTCACCGCATGGCTAATCATCTGTCAGTTCTCGATCATGTTGGAATAGGATCCATTGATCCTTTTGCGTCTGTCACACGCCCAACACTCGCGAGTTTGAAGCTCGTCACAGTCATCCCTTCCCAGATCCTACTCGGAATACCACAGACAAGGTTTAGACTTTCCGGATCTCAGGAATGGCCACCAATAAAATGACTACTTAAGGTTGTCAGGCACGCGTTCATAGGTTGAGAATAGTGATGAGTGTCATGGATCATCATATTCATCATGTTGAAGTGCTAGCGGATATCTTAGAATAGAAATAAGCTTGAATCGAATAAGAAACAATAGTACTTTGCATTAATTCATGAGGAACAGCAGAGCTCCACACCTTAATCTATGGTGTGTAGAAACTCTACCGTTGAAAATACATAAGTGATGATAGTGTTCATTGGCTTCGGCCCCAGAGGGGGAACCAGAATAACCAAGACCTAGGCATAGCTGTGTGGCCAGCCTCCTAGCATACGAATACAATAGTAACAAGTGCTATTTATACTAAACTAGCTACTAGGGTTTACAAAGATAAGTAAATGATGCAGAAATCCACTTCCGGGACCCACTTGGCGTGTGCTTGGTCTAAGCATTGAGCTTTACACGTGTAGAGACTTCTCTTGGAGTTAAACGCCAGGTTGCATCCTGTTTGTGGCGTTTAACTCTGGTTTGTAACCTGTTTCTGGCGTTTAACTTCAGAATAGGGCAGGAAGTTGGCGTTTGAACGCCAGTTTGTGTCATCAAAACTCGGGTAAAGTATGAACTATTATATATTGTTGGAAAGCCCTGAATGTCTACTTTCCAACGCAATTGAGAGCGCGTCATTTGGGTTTCTGTAGCTCCAGTAAATCCACTTCGAGTGCAGGGAGGTCAGAATCCAACAGCATCTGCAGTCCTTCTTCAGCCTCTGAATCAGATTTTTGCTCAAGTCCCTCAATTTCAGCAAAAAATTACCTGAAATCACAGAAAAATATACAAACTCATAGTAAAGTCCAGAAATGCAATTTTTATTTAAAAACTAATAAAAATATATTAAAAACTAACTAAATCATACTGAAAACTATGTAAAAACAATGCCAAAAAGTGTATAAATTATCCGCTCATCAGTGAGCTTCTACGATGAGGTTGGCAACATACAGGGGCACAAAGAGGAGCTCGAGCTACTCCCTGATGTCCGAGAACGAGCCCAGATAAGAGAAGCAGCATTAAAACAAAGAATAACAAACAGATACAACAAGAAAGTCATTCGAAGAAGCTTCACCCCAGAAGACTTGGTCTTGATTAGAAATGACATTGGAGTCAACAAGTCGGGAGGAAAGCTCGCTGCTAATTAGAAAGGGCCATATAAGATAAGTGAAGTCTTAGGAAAGGAATACTACAAGGTAACCTACTTGAACGGTACCGAGCTACCAAGGTCGTGGCATGCTTGTAATATGAAAAGGTACTATAGTTAAAAGCGAACTCCACTCCTTGGTGTACTCTTTTTCCCGACTTCATGATTTTTTTTCCAAAAAAGGATTTTCCTGAAGGGGGTTTTAACGAGGAATCAAAGTGGAGGCTAGGGAAGAGTCTTGAAGACTCCCCTAGTAGCAAAAGAGTACCTTCATCAAATGAATAAAGATATTTTTACCACATCTCTTTATAAATTCCATTAGTTGTTATCATTATTCTACGAAACGCACCGACTTAAACTCGATAAAACGTGAAAATCCCGTACCCGATCTACGTGGTCGGCAGGATGAAACGACGAGGAACAAGTCGGTGTAAAGACGTTACACGGTCGATCATAGTAACTCAGAATTCCAAAACTTAAAATGACTACTTAGTCGAAGGAACCGAGAAAATAGAAATGCATCGCAAAAATAACCTAAGTTACAGAAACTCAATAAGCAAAAATTGAGTACAAGGAATACAAAAAAAGACAAGAAAACCCATCAAAAATCAAAGGCAGAAGCTGTCTCAAGTCTTTGAAAAATCAAGTAACTTAGATAAAGCACAGCCTGCCAAGATGAAAGGTTTTTTCAAAGTAAAAAGATCAAAGAGGTTTTTTCTACGAGAAATCTAGCAAAAGAAAAAATTGTAGAAAGCATGCACGCACCAAATATATTATAAAGCCCTTATCTAAAAAAGGGCAAAAAGTTAAAGCGCATTTGTTGTTAACGACCTAAAGAGGCTAGAAGAGTCAAGAAACATCACCTCAAGCAACAAAAATAATAAAATTGTTCAAAAAGGGCCCACAAGCTGGACCCCAAATAGCTCAAATCAATTAGAAGAAGAAAAATTAAGAGTCACCAGAAGGAAGATAGGTCGGATCAGCGGCAGGGGAGGACGAAGCAGCCTCTTCGGCAGCAGGGGTCGAAACATCTGAAGACGTCGGCTGAGATCCCTCCAATTGATCCTCACAAGGAGGAGATTCTACAAGTCTTTGCCCACGAGTCTTCAGCTCAGAATCCATCTCAGGTCAGGGAGGAGAAACAATAGCCCCATCCACAACAATCTTATCAGGATCAAGAGGGGAAAGATCCAGGCCAGGAGCAATAACTCTGATCTGCTCTTTGAAAATTCTCCAGGTTTCCTCCGAGCTCTCCACCACGGAGTCCTCCAAATCCTGATAAGCCTCCCGACCTTTCTCCAGCTCCCGCTGGATATCAATGTTCTCGAAAAAGACCCTGACATAATTCTGCTCCACCTTCTCCTTTAGGCCCTCTGCCATGGTACACTGGGCCATCAACTTCTTCTCCCTCTCCTGAAGTCGGGACCTCTCCTCATTCAACCTGGCAACTTCCTCCTGGAGCCTCTTCTCTTCCTCTTGATAAAGGAAAATCCTCCCTTCCAACTCTTCAACCTTTTAGGTGGAACTCAAAGAGCTAAGGGGAGTCTTCTCCAAAATATCAAGAAGTTTCGTGCATACCCTAGCGGCCCGAACATTCCCCCAAACCAAAACTTGAAGATGGTTTCGGACGGAAGCATCATCCATACTAATATGAGTATAGGGATAGAGGTGATTCCTAACAAATCTGGGGCCATCAAAATCAGATTCCCCAGAAGAAGAAGAGCCAGACGCTGAAGTCTTACACTTCTTCTTCTCGGGTTCGAGAGAAGGTCGGACCGGGGGATAGGGGGAGGAAGAGGAGCGGAAGAGGAGGTTACCATAATAGGACGAGAGGAGGTCCCATATCAGGAGGAGGAGGAGGAGGAGGAGGAGGAGGAGGAGGAGCGCCAGCGGCCCTCGCAGCGTCAACACGAGCCCGAGACCTTCTCTTGGCATCCTGAACTTTTTGGTAGGAAGATCCACTCTTCACCATCTCTGAAAAGAATAAACAAACAAATCAATCTACAGGTCGGAGAAGCATCACAAGCAACTCGGAAACTACAGAATCCAACAACAAAACTACCTAGTTGGGTCCGCACGAAACTCGGAGAGCCTAAGAGAAACTTTTTGGTATCCAAATTGGGGGCTCTCCCCCAAGCATCTCGAAAAAACCCCACGACAGCCTCTTCTACCTCATCCAAATTCTCTAGGCCATATTTCTCTATATGAGAGGCCTCTAACCAATAGAGAGAAAATCGGAGGCTGGAGTCTTCTCAAGAAAAAAAAGGATGGTGTCCCTCTACAGCTTGGACTTTGAAAAATAAATTTTTGAATCGTGGAAAGAATCATCAAATATAGAAAAAATTTTCCAACCTTAAATGCCCAGAAAGAAATTCACTGTTGCTTATTATTCTGCGCACTAAAGAGCTTGGTCATATGAAAAAGATAGACGAAGATCTTCAAAGAGATCGGGAAATCTAGCTCTTGACTGATAAGCTGGTAAATTCTCATAAAAAAAACTTCAAGAATTAGGGTGAAGTTGGGTGGGAGCAACTTGGCAGTGGTGCAACACACTTATCTCAAAATCTAAAAAAGGCAGAAGAACCTCCAGACGGGTAAAAAGACAGTCATACATAAAAAAATGAGGCTCAGCATCGGCAGCCTTCCCAAAACAGACTCGGTCTTGAAGACCCGGGGCAATCAACTCATATTTGGGCTCATCATCATCAGAGCCACAGATCCTATGGTGGGTGCGGAGGTCGGTGATATAGCCTGTGTCTACTAAGGGTTCCTCCCCAAGAACAGTATCATCTACCCACTCAGAAACGTGAGAAGTCATCTTTTCCAGTAAAAAAGAAATAGGAAAAAAGGCGAAAAACCTACAGAGAAAAACGGAAAAGGATAAAAAACAGGGTCTCTAAAAGGCCAAAGCAGTCCCTCAAAAGAATAGAGTCACTAAACCTATCAACAGACTCACTACGAATGCACACAAACTCCTCTAAATGCACAAAATAAAGCATTCGAATAAAGAAGAGAAAGAAAGGACTAACCTTTAAAGCAAGGACAAGCAGGCAACAGCGAACGCAGTATTTTAAAAAAGAAGGCTAAAAGGCTTTTCTCTTTGAAAAAATAAGGATTGAAGGTAAGAGATTTTAGAAAACGAAAGAAGATAGAGAAAAGAAAGGGAAAAGTATTTATAAACACTCCAGGGGCAAAATGGTAAAATCGGCGCAATCGTTAAAGAGACGCGCCGTTACCAATGTAACTGCTCCCACGTATAAATGTAAAACTCATAACAGACGTGACGTTTGATTAGATGCGACTGTTGAAGAATTTGAATAACGTCGGTTACAAAAATCACGTCGGTTCCTATAACACGTCGGCTACAAGCCCGAGTTTATATACTCAAATCCAACTCATAAAACAAAAGATTGGACTCGAGTAGGGGCACTGTTCATACCCTGGCCCAACACTAAGGCCCAAGTCCAAATAAACCAAAAAGGCCCAATCCAAAGATTGGCCTTCGCTATCAACCGACCTCCTTATAAAGAGGTCGGACTGAATGCAGACTCTACTCCAAAGAAGTCGGGGTCGAAGGATAGCTGGCAGATAACACTTATTTAAATAAGTAACTGCCCATAAAATCTCTCAACCCACTTTTAGGAGCCATATCTCAACTTCCCTAAGATAAAGGGACGGTTATCCACCTTAAAAGATGGAACTACTCCAACGGTGGTTATTGGTTCACCACTATAAATACACTGACACTCCTCAGGTATCTCTAAGTTCTAATACTCTCCAAACCTGCTTAATCCCTTGCTGACTTAGGCATCGAAATGTCTTTGCAGGTACCACCCCCATTCCTTCATACACGTAAGTCGGACGGTGGCTCCCAGACGCAAACAAGTCGGATACCACTTTTTTCTGACGTTTGGACTAACCTTACAAGTCCAACCTATTAATCTCCAGTTACCCATCCTAACAAAACTATTGACAATTCATTGAAAAATGCTTTTAAAACAAAGAAACGAAAACATTTATGAAACTATTTATATGACTGATAAAGTTAATTAGACTTTGTGCTAAGACGGTAAGACTAAAAGTGCAGATTGATATATTTAATTTACTGAGTATGACCTAAAATTTGTAGCCCCTAAACACTCCAGTCTCTATTTTGCTTAGCATTGCATGTGGTTACTGCAAGTACAACAAACACAATTTATGGTTAAAATAAATGTATTTAAGCATTTCAATTCTGAGTTGCAATCTAGCTGGAAAGTTGACTCTGTCTGAGTGAAAATCCTCACGAGACCCATAGCAAAATCCTAAACTAACCATGCTCCCTCCACAAAAAGGTTATACTAACACACAAATTTATATATAATAAGAGACTTGCAAAAGTAAGTTTTGAATCCATATATGTGTGTGTATTCGTGTGTGTTCTGTGTGTGGGGTGTGTGTGTGTTGTGTCTGCGTGTGTGTTTATAATAGCATTTAACTTTTTTTAAGTTATTTTTAATTAAGTCACTACTCACTAACTAATGTTTACTATATATATATATATATATATATATATATAGTCAAATAGGTTTTAATTTTTTGATATTATAGTTTTGTTAGTGAAATAATTTGCAGAGATTGTTTTTTCATTAATCAAATTATTTTTTTCTCTATCATCAATTATCAAATATGTAAAAATAAAATCCTCTGAAATGATGTGGATTATTAATTATTTCGACCGATATTCAGAATTTAAGATAGAAACTAAAATTTTATTTAATAATATTTTTTTTAATAATTAAAAATATTTTAATAAATATTTTTTTATATTTATATTTATATTTATCTTGAATCAAATAAGATACTAAAACATAACTAAATTCTATATATTTTATATTAAATATAATACAAAAACTTAATTTAATTTTAATATTTCAATCTCAGCCTCAATCTCAATTTTTTTCTAAACCAAGTCTAAAGGTCAGTTAACTTTTCAATGTCTATAAAATATAAAGATCAGTTAACCCTTTTCAACCATCAAGAATAATATACTGAGGTTTCTTTTTATAAGTCTGCTATTAATTTAAAAAAAAAAAAAAAAAGAAGATTTTGAAGAGAATATACTCAGTTCATAAACCGAAACCATATAACAAAGGCTGACAAAATGCATTTGAACTTAAAATTAAATACTAAACCCATGATGTTGCTGTCCACATTCGTTTGTTTCACGAAAATATATATGAGTTCTAGAATCCAGTTGTATTCCAATTCACTTCCCCTTTTCCTTTGTTAAATATAGCAAATACTTGCTATTCTACTATTGTAGTAAAGCTGACAACATACCTACACTCTCTATGTTATAAACTTATAGGAAGAATTTCAAATTTAATAGATATATTAGTGTTTTAATAATTTTAATCGTCATTAAAATTGACTGCTAAGATTATTGAAACATAGGTATTTTGGTATATTTGAAAAATTTTCATATATATAATATATATTAGTTAATAATGTTTGAACTAACGTATAATTAATAATTTACTTTTTTTAATAAAAGTAAAAAAGAATATACTTGGTCAATTAATTTCTTCATTTTGTTTCCTTATAATATGAATTATAAAATATAAATCACTCTGTATTGTAATGATTTCAAGAACCTCCTTTAGCTTTATTAAGAAAGAATCACTTTAATATACAAGAACTGCTTTTACGGGTCATGTGAAATTCTGTAGACAAATAAAGTGAAGGGTGCACAAAGTGCAAAATCACCAGTAGTCAACTTGCATGAGGCATGCAATTTTAACTATTTTCATGACATAGCTATATAATATGAAATTCTATGACATATATATATAGGTCACTGGCGCACTTCGAAACCAGCATTTTCAAAAATTTAAACCCATAAAAAATGACATATGAATAATTATATTTTTTATACAAAATTTTGTTATTAGAAATTATATAATTTTTTTATTTAATTTATTCTAATTTTTTTAATCTAACAACAATAGAATTCTAAATTTTAAGTTGTATAAGTTTTAATAAATGTTATGAAATTATTTTTTAAAAAAATTTAAATAAATAAAAAAATTTAATTTTAATACATTGACAGTGTAAAAAGTTTTACACAATCGTGCAATTACATTCGTTTTTTTAAATGACTATTCACGTAATCAATATAAAATGTAGTTATTTTTTATATAATATTACATAATTAGATGCAAATGTAAAACTATTTTACACTACAATATATCTAAAAAACACACATAGTTATATCTTTCAAAAAAATTTTGTTGTGCATCATTTTTTACCATATAAAAAGTATTTTATTTTTCACATTTTATCAATGATATTAATAGTTAATACAAAAAATAATACATATGTTATATAGGAAATAAAAAAAGAGTTCCCGCTAGTTAGGAGACGACACATATAGTGACCTTTTGAGGTCTATAAAAGAGTTCCTTAAGGCCTTAGAGAAGCAACAACTTCATTGCATGCTTCATAGTTGATTCGTATCTTCTATATACCCACCATGGCCCAAAACAAGTCCATTTTGCTTACATTCTTCGTCATTTTCTTCATAGGATTCTCCTCCATCCAGGGAAGAACTCTCAAGTCTAGTAGTGAAGCCATCCAAGTTGCTCATCAGCCACTCGGCGAAGCAGTTGCCGCAACACCGGAGCTGGTGCCGCCACCGCCTCCAAGCCACGATGTTAATGATTTTAGACCAACGGCCCCTGGTCACAGCCCCGGTGTTGGACATTCCGTTCACAACTAAGCTTTGTAAACTATGTCTTCATTGTATGCTTATTTTGGGTTTCCTCATATACAGTATTAAAAATGTTTGATAACAAAAAAAAATTAGTCAAAAATAGTTATAATTTGTCTTATTTAATATTTATTAATTGTTATAATAATTAATAAGTGCTAAATAAGATAAGTTTTTGTTGATTTTTTTGTCTTTCTAGCATTATGATATAGTATATAGTCTTATATATTTATATGTTTAATTAAAATGGATATTTTTAATAGATATTATCAAGAGAATCCAAGCTACAAAATCTTTTCTTCTACTCTCTCTCTCTCTGAAACAATTGTTTGGCATGAAAATGCATGTAATTGGTGTGGAAAATCTTGTTTTAGAGATTATTAGTTATTATTGTTGTTGTCATTGCGTATCAAGGTTAGTATTAGTGTGTAAAATACTTATCATCTAGACTAGTTTAGTATTTGTTGTTACTTTTTATATTTAATGAGTAAAGGTAAATTAATAAATAAATTAGTATCTTTAAACACACTAATTAAAGATTTAATTACAGCTAATAACTTTAATATAAAGATTTAATTACAGTCAATTTTTAAATTGAAAAGACCTAATTAAAAATTTACTGAGATTATAAGAACCAACAGCATCACACACTAGATCATGCTGATACTTTTAATTATAAAGATCTAATTACAGCATTAGCAATATAACATTAACAATTCTTAACAAATAAACAAACGCCGTTCGTGCAGTACGGCGGCACAGCCCAACTAGTAACCACCGCATACAACTACCACAATGCACTTTGCTGGTCTGATCTGATGATATCAATGTTTACATTAATTAATTTAAAAAAGACGGCCAGATTAGAGGATATATATAATTATAATCACTCTCATTAGTTTATGTTATCATTTAAAAAATATCATATTAACTTTCTGCAACTGCATTAATCTTAGTCTTTAATAGGAGTCTGAGCTAACATGTAAGTCCAAACTTAAATACATGAACCTAAGTTTAAAATGGTGAATCATTTTTCTTTTAAAGTGTATTATCATTGCAATGGTTGTGTCATCGAAGTATATTTAACTCTAATAATAATATTATGTACAATTTTATTTTTCTTTTTTTAAATTTAAAGGTTTGAATTAATTTATTTAATTTTTTTTAATGATAAAAGATAATCACTAGCACTCTATAAAATAAGATTAATATAATTAATTAATTTATCATTTTACTCTTAATAAATACACTAACATAATGAGTTATAAGATGAAAGAACTGTATATATCAATAAAAAAAACTAATTATTATGGTCGGTAGAAGTGTTTATTAGTGGAGAATAATTCAGTCTTACAATTTTTTTTTTCAAATATTGATGTGAGACTTTTTTTTTTTATTTACTATTAGTCCATCAAAATTCATAGCACACTTATTATGTAAAAAAAATGGCAATAATACATAATCAAATTATTTTAATAATTAAATTCAATCAACTTGGTCCAATAACTTATTGACACAATAAAAATTAATTAAAAAAACAAAAAAGATTTAGTCAAATTTAGTTACAAAAATAATTTATTTATCTAATATTATTTTAAAAAATTATAAGATAAAGTATAATTTTTCTCTCTCTTGTTGAATATGGTGCTAAATTTCTTATTGAATTAAAATTTGTAATGAGTTCATCTTGGTTGCACAATTCATTGTTGAATTTTTTGCAATTTTTGGATCTAGTTGCTCTGTCTCTTTAAAATTAATTTCACATATTCTTGCACTAAGTTATATATCTAGAAAATAATTATAATTTTCTTTCAAAAAATTTTCTATAAATATGGATTTTCAATTCATTGATAAAATAAGAAATTAAAATTTCAGAATCCTTCACACTAACACACTATTAGCATAAGCTATAAAAGCTAAGCATCATAATATTTATTAATAGTATTAGTTGATCTCTAATTGATTCCACAAACTACCATAAAATTGGAGAATGATGACCAATACAAATACCGCGGTAAGGGGCAAGAAATTAGAATAAGAGAGAATTAGAGAATAATTAACAGAGAAAACTAATTTTATTGAAAGAATTTCAAACAAAAAAGATACCATCACTAATTGTTTACTTTATTTCTTTTTATATCCTTAGTATTTCTATTTATAGTAATTCCAACTAACTAATAGAATTATCTTAATTAGGTCTTGAGCTTATTTTTTTACTCATTACATGTAATTTGTTCAGAAATATATTTATGTAAGTAATCTGTTTTGTTTGTAAATACTAAATTAATTGAAACTTGATCTTGTACAAATTTTAAACAGGGTTTCAAACTTCTATATAACAATTATATATAAAGTATAAACTCAAATACAAATACAGGAAACCCCTTAAATTTAATTCCTATGACACTAAATATTTTATGTGTTTAATTTAGGTTAATGACGCCAAGTATTTGTTAACACGTATAAACATTTTAAGTGAAGTTGTATCAATCATGAGTTCATAACACCAACAAAAAGTGACATAATTTTGTTCTATTTTAATAACATAAATTAGTTGCTATAATTTATTGTTAATATTTAGTTTTTTTTTTTTTAACTTGCTATGTTATTAGACTACTTAACAAGTTGGTTCTTGATATTCATGTTTATTTTTTGTTGTTGGTTTGTGTTAGAATTAATCATAAATAATTATTTATTTTTTTAAATTGATAATAATGTTTAAAATTTAATATTTTTAGTTTAATCTAATTTTTATTTTTTTAAAAAATAGGTGAACAAATTTTAGTTAAAAATATATTTTTTTAATTATTTCATACAATTTAATAAATACATATATTTATTATTTAAATATAATGTTATATTAATAAAGGATGATAAAATTGTCTATTATAAAATTTTAATTCATTTAATAAACATTCTAAACACTGAAATTTAACTCAATTTTATAATTTTACTAATTCATTTCAAATACTAAAATTTAATTCAGTTCTTACTAAAATTCAATTCTTGATAGAATTTAATTCAATTTTATACCATTAAAAATTTTCACACAGTTAATTATCTTATAAAAAGACCAATAAATTATAACTCAAATGGCATAATTTTTTCATACTCACATAAGTCGAATCTCCTTATCTTTAGTATAAAAAGAAAATTATCTTATAAAAAGAAAAGAGTCACTTAACAACATATGACCAACCCTACTATACACATTCGTTATATTCACATTTTTTAATTAACTAAGAATGTGGGGGGAAAGGCTGGAGTTCCCCAAACTGCGGAGCTTCCTTTTGTAAGATTCTTCTTCCCACCATAATCGAGTGGGACTGGTGTGCTCAGACTTAGTTGCTACCACATGACCCTTTACCACTCAGTATAAATCACAATTTCATTCAAATGTTTCATTTTCTTTTCTTTAAAATTAATTTTTTAACCTTTATTTCACAATTTTAATTTTGAAATTTTGAATTAATATCGTTAGTAAATTTAGTTTGTATAACTCATATTTAGCAGAAGTTTCTTCTGAAAATAATATTTTATTATTTTTTTCTCAAATTAAAAGATAAAACAGATCTTAAATAGAGTTTAGATTCACAACGAATTAGCCATTGATTTATTGTGATGAAAAATACCGTGGACAATTAAAAAAAAATAACAGAAATGCTTTAGTAGTTTAATTGTTTATATATCTAAACCAAAAACAGTTATCTTGAACTACCTTTTTTATAATTAGAATCAATAAGTATTTCAGTATTTGATATCTCATAGAAAAAAAATTATTATAATGATATAAATAAGTTTGATTATTATTGATTTATTATAACAATCAATTTAGATCGACGAAGTGATTAATTTATTCATTAACTTATTATTAAACAAGTGTTGGAAGTAGAATTGTACTTGCACAAGTTGAAATTAAAATAAAGGCCAACAAGTAATTTGTTTATTATTAAGATTATTTAATGCCTATGTAGTGAAAAAGTTACCATCACTGAAAGACTAAATTTTTTAATTAAGTTTCAATGCATTTACTATATTAAAAAATTAATTTTTTGTAATCGTAGGCTATTTCAACAAACCCCTAATATTAAAAAGAAGCCGCAAATTTGAAAGAAGACTGCATATAAGTTAGTGTCTGCTGGGATCATTTCCTATGTTGTGGAGCCATGCATGGTATATACAAGCTAGATTCCCTATATATTGGTAGCTAGGATTTAAATATAATATTGTTTGTGATCACTTAATTTAATTTATTTGGTTAGCTATAAACAATTGGAAGATTTTCAAGTGTACCGTCATATCGGTGTATCAGTAATTTTTAACCGTTGATCTTAATTATATATATATAATTAAGATCAACGGTTAAAAATTACTGATACACCGATATGACGGTACATTTGAAAATTTTCCTAAACAATTCCAACTGGAAGAATAAAAGGAATCAAAAGTGGTACAATTTGCAGGAAGATCACAAGAGGAGTCAATGGTTATGGCCACCATGTGCTATGTTACAACTTACAACATATATATAAATGCAACTTGCAATTCCATAATTAACATGCATTCAAGCTCCCTTCATTGTGGTTCTACTTAAATCTGCAGATTCTGAAGCCTATGCTGTACATGTCCGTTCCATTTAAATTTTAAATTTAACCGCCAGAAACCACACCCTTTCTCTGCAGCATCAAGCAAAAACTAAAATACTAAAATTCAATAATTGTTGAACAAAAAAAAAAAGAGTTTCGGCATAAACAAAAACAAAAAAGAAGAAAAAAAATTATATGCAAAAATTTAAACAAAACTAAAAAAGATTTTTGTTTAAAGAATTGTATTAGAGATACTATCATTATGGTTTCTTTCTATCAACTTAAATTTATTTAAAAAGTTATTTCATGACATGAATAAAAAAAAATATTTGAAGGAGAGTGCTAGGAGGCAGCAGTTTTTATGATTTATAGTGAGATTACATCTAATAATGTAGAATTACTTATTCTTTTTGTTGATTAAATACTTATCAAATTTTAATAAAAGTGTTCGCCCTAATCTTTCTCATGAATCATTTTTTTTAGATTTTGTTTTATAGAAAGTTTCTGGAAGCATATGCACCATGTGTTTCTTCCTCATTTTGAAGTCTATAAATATCAAGCACAAAGAAAGAAATCACTAATGGTTGCACATTAACTTGCACCTATGAAGAGCCATAATATGCATGTGCCATTACATAATCGTAACCTTCTAATAGAAACTAGGGAA
This sequence comes from Arachis hypogaea, assembly GCF_003086295.3. NCBI lineage: Eukaryota > Viridiplantae > Streptophyta > Magnoliopsida > Fabales > Fabaceae > Arachis > Arachis hypogaea. The sequence continues at coordinate 8,850,416 of NC_092050.1, forward strand.
ATGAAAGAATATATATTGGGATTCTAAAAAGGAGAAACTACATATTCTGATATCGCCACTTATTAGCTTAGCTTGCAACTTGCATGGTATATTTACTTTCTACTTTCGACTTTGGTAAAAAAGTTGCATTGCATGTGAAGACAATATTAATCTTGTGGCTCATATATTAGTTGAACACTTAAACTCAACCACCAATCCCGTACTAATTCACACTTTTTCCCCCATAGCCATAGGGGTATTCAGAATATATCTATCTATGGTAATGGAATCTTCCATTATGCTTGGCTCTTGCCTCTTGTGTTTACTTTTTTACCGTAGCCCCTCAATCTTTGGAGCACATGCTTCGCGCCTTTTCCCCACTTCTTTTCCTTTTTTTTTTTTCTTTAAAATAAATTAGAGAGCCAATAATATTAATTCAGTTCACTAATCTAAAAGTCAGTCAACAATTAAAAAAATATATATATAAAATAAAATGGAAACATATAAAATTAAAAACAATAAAAACATTTAAAATTTAAGTAAAAAAATATTTGAAATTAAACTAAAATAAAACTAATTTGAGGTATAGAATTTAAGTTTAAGATTTAAAATTTATGGTTTAAAATTGAGAATTTAAAATTTGGAATGATCAGCAGAAGCGATCGCGACAAGTTGTGGTTGATGAAATTATGACATTAGAAAAAGAGATAAAAGGAATAAAAGATCAATAGTTTAAAGAAAATTGGGAATGAAAAGCATAGGTAGATAACGAAAATATTAATTAATGTGAATAATAGATATGTCGGATGTTTAATTCAATAGGTATGTAGATGATTATGTTGATTATTTTTAATTTGATGGTTATTTCTTTTGATTCGATTTACTCATGCACAGTTAACAATAGTTGAATGTTCAATTTACTAGGTGTGCAAATAGTTATCCTAATATTAATAGTTAGGAGATAATTTGAGGATGGAATATTTTTTTTTATTAGATTACTTTTAGAGCTCATTGTTTATATTGTTTACAAAAATCATTGTATACCTAGAAAATCGAATTGTGAATGCGTAAATTTGTTTGTTTGTCCATTAAAATTTGGTTCATAAGGTGTTAGCTTTATAGCCAATGCAAGTTAAGAAAAAAAAATTCATATATACTCCTGTTTCACACAAACTAACTACTATATTAACAAAATTAGCTCACTTTCAAAAATATAATATTATTTAAACAATCCAGCTACGTCTATATTATTTATAATAATAAATACTGTTTTGATATTATTATTTTTTTAACAATAAAATTTTTATACGGGTGTCAAATGTATTTAGTGTATGAATAATATTGTTTTAAAAAATAATTTATTTGCAAATCACTCAAAATTTATGACACTGGATTTATTATTTTAACAAAAATTCATTACGAAAGAAAAATTAAATTAGATAGGAATAAATTTGTACAATCATAAACTAAGAGTTTAAAGTAGACAGATAAATTATTATTATTATAGATTTATAGTAAAATATTAATCCTCTTATTAAACTGTGATTATACACATGAGGATGTCATATAAAATAAATATATGAAATTAATTTTTAATTAGTTAATATTAATTATTTTTTATTTTAAAATGATATATTTAACTCTCAATTAATTTTTAGAATTTAAAATTTAAAATTTATGATAAAAAATAATTTTAAAATTATTTGTTTAACTCAATAAACTTTTAGAATTTAGGATTAAGATTTAGAATTTATGGCAAAATATAATTTTAAATATTAGATGATACACTAGCTGAAAAAAATTAATTTCCTAAGCAAAGTCTATTATATAAAAAGATAATAATTGAACTATTAAGAGAAATTATATGAAATAATTTAATAAAATATATCATTATATCTAATATTTTAATTATAATTTTCTCTTAAAGGAATATGGTTGAAGAAATGAAGGTTCGTTACCCTTTTTTCTGATGATGGTGCTATAAATACAATATGGAGGTAGTGGTGGTGGCCATGCATTCAAGCATCAATCTTCTCTTCATTCACTCATATAGCCTTCAAGTTGTAGCTCCTAATGGCACATTATTTGAGTACTCGCACTTGCTTACTCTTTCTAGTGCTGATTTTGTCTCATGATGTTGTTCTATTCAGCGAAGGAAGGACTGTGAGGAAAAGCATTAGGTCTGATGCGGTCAATGCTGCAGTTTCGGAGAAGAGCAATAGCAGTAATCTACATGGATATGTTGAAGCTTTTCGACCCACTGCTCCTGGCCATAGCCCTGGTGTTGGCCACTCCATTAACAACTAATAATAATTACTAATATCATCATTATTGAATCCATCTTGTCATGTATCCTTAATGCTATTTCGTTTAATTTCACTCTTAGTACACCCTTCATGATTAGACGTTGTATCACTGCAGTTTATTTCTAATAATAAGCTTTTTTTTTTTTTTTCCTATAAGTGCAGTTTCTCTCTCTCTCTATATGTATATATTCTGTGATTTATTACGGTATATTATTATGAATTAAGGTAGCGTTTGGTGGAGAGACAAAGACGGAAAGACTGAGACCGAGAGACAGAGACTAAAAGACAGAGATTGAAATAAATTTTAATATTCTGTTTGGTGCAAAATTGGAGACAGAAATTGAAATAAAAATGAAACTCTAATATAATTTGCACAAAGGGTAAAATTGAAATTAATTAATTGAAATGAGGGTATTTTAGGTATAAAATGTTATTAAATTTTCAGTCTCCATCTCTAAAAATTTTAGTCCTCTGTGTCTCCACTTTTTGGAGGTACTGAAATACTGAAATTTTAGAGATAAAGACAAAAATTTTAGTACCAGTCTCTGAACCAACAAACATGATACTAAATCTCAGTTTTTTCATCTCTATCTCAGTACTTCAAAACAAACGCTACCTAAAAGAACGAGAATATAACAAAGTGATAATGAATCACAAAATAACTTCAAAATGCAAAGTATAGAGCAAACCCTAATAAATCACATCTATGCATGAGATTCGAGAATACTTTATGTATAATACATGCATACAGCTAGCTAGCTAAGAAGTTTGCCAACTAGTTCATTAATGGATTCAAGTTATTAACATACAACTTTATTTACTAGCTAGTATGCATGGTTTATTCTTTTCTGATTTTTAATTTAATTATGTGGTGCATTTCGTGTTTTGTTTTCTATATATGAGTACTGGTTTTAATAAGTCTTATCTAAGGAGAAACATGAATGAATACATTTTTATGATAATGCTAGTAAAAGAAAAAAGTTAAATCGTGTCTTGTTTAGTGTTTATTAATTATTGTTAGTAAAAATAAAAAATAATTAACCACTTAAAATTTTTTATATTTATTTAATTATTTACACTTCATTTTAAGTATTATGGTTCTATTACGATTTATAATATTAGATCAATAATATAATTATTTTATTAGTGATGCGAGGGATTAGCATTTTTTTAGATTTTGGACCAGTAAACAACCAGTATTTAAGAAGAAATGAGCGACAGAAGTGAAACTTCATAATATGCGCAAGACATTTGAAAAGAAATAATATTTACTGGCTGATTAATGACTATGTTTGATTAAAATTGCTGGTCACTAAGACTTTTTGTTATTTTATATTTAAATTATTACTAAATAGTTTTTTATATTTTTCAAAAAAAATATTGACTCCTATCATTCCACAGTCCACACCAAAAATCTGAAGTCAAACTGATATTTTATTCAAAAGCACTTTTAATTTAGTAATGCAAGCAAGTCGTCGCTTGGAGAACCACTTTTTGTGTATGCTTTTTTAAGAAAAATTACAGGTTATTAACAATATTTTTGAATAATATATGAACAATGTGAATTAATAAAATTAAAAAAATAAATTAATTTTAAATTTAATTAGTAGTATTAAATTAAAATGTAGTATATTTTTATTTGATTAGTAGTTATTCATGTTGTTTAAGATAGTCATTATTTACCTAACACTCTCATTTTTTTAATATATATACTTATTTACTTACTGTCGGGTGCAAAGGAATATTCGAAAAAGAAAATTTTGCCTAATTTTTATATGGCTTTCTACTTTCTAGTTTGATTTGTTTCTTTAAGGTTACTCTATTTAAGTTTAACTATATTAGATATACATTAAAATTAATTATTAATAATTAATTTTAGTGGACAAATATCTATTTAAATTTTGAATTTTTTTTGTTAGTAACGAGCTTATTAATTAGCTTTCCAGCAAGGATCGGATCAGGGACGACAGAGGAGTGTGTAGCGACAGAACTTACGACATAGTTTGTTCATCAAGTGATTAATATATTAAACTAGGAAAGCATATACGGTGAATAATCCACATTAAAGGCTTAATTAAAAAGAAAAAAAAAACATATATACACACGCGCATGAAATTAAAGGGTTCTTGAGAAGTAGTCAAAGGGTTAGTGGGATGGTGCATGCATGGGGACACAACACTGTGGGAAGTACACTCTTTCATAATTTAAAACGAAAGACGCTGCTGGATGGTGGCTGGCTAGCTTGGAGAATGAAGAGCCCCTTCAGTTGTGTGAAGAGAAAAAGTCACTTCTGAAACCTATGACTACTAGCTCTGCATACCAGCCTTGATTACACTCACAATATTAATAATATAATATATACTATAGTCACATTAATTATTTAATTAAAGAAAAATAGCTTGCGAGTTGCGACATACATAACATTTCTCAACTCACATGCTGCTCATTATTATTATTATTACATTAGATGAAAATATGGAATGTGTATAAAGACACCGTATATAAATAATTATCCTATCCTATTTAATAATAAATATGAGTAATCGACAGTACTATATGATACGCCAAACATATTATTTTGACTTAATACAACTCATACTTAATATACATACACTATGGAGATGAAAATGGGATGAACTAACGGCGGAAAGTGCAATCACATGCGAGTCAAGTTTGAAAAAATTAAGTTTATTCTAAATAGAAAGTTGGTGGAAAAATAGAACTATATTCTTAAGTTAATATTTCTTTACTTATTTAACTTTCTTATGCTAATAATAAATAGTTAATGTTAGAATAAAATTAGAATCAATTAGGATCAATTAATATTATTTAGTATATCTGAATATTTATTATAAGAGATTACATCTTTATTATTACGCTTTTTTTGCTACTTATAAATATCCTTTTGTATTGTATCATTTTAGACAATTTAAATAGACAATTTAAATACATTCAATAATACACAAATTCTTTCTCCAATTTAGTCTCTTGTTTCTAACCGTCATAAAGAAAAGAATATTTTTGGCTATTTGATACTTGCATGCTAATTAACGAGTTTATAAAACGGACCTATGATATGGCGATACAGGTAGAGAGACAAGAAGAACAAAACAAGGAGACAAAGCAAAGAAAGATACCAACACTTTCATATTACTTGAGAGGTTATCTTTAAACAGTTAATACACTCCATCCATCCATCCGCTATAGTTGATAGGAATGTCACGGTGGAATCTTTTCCCAACGATGAGGAGTGAAAGACATCACATGCCATGCTCCAAAATCCAAAACCTACTTCATATATTTAAATCACATAATTAGAGATCACCACTTTTCTTTACTATATATAAATAATAAGGCAGATGTTAGGGCTAGCCATCTATCTTCCTTCTTCACACTCATACATATGGCAAACACTACTAGTAGCTTCCAACTTGCTTCATGTCTTGTAATAATCTTGCTTTTGCTATTACGGCACCAACATGTGTGCGTTGAAGCGAGGGTTTTCAAGTCTCGTTTCACTAATTCAGAATTAGCTGGTGGTGATCATGGAAGCGCAAGAGGCAATGATGCTCGTCGCCACCACCGGCATGAAAGCAAAAGAAGGGAAGGATATGAAATGGATGCTTTTAGGCCCACTTCCCCGGGTCATAGTCCAGGTGTTGGCCACTCCATCAATAACTAGTTGTTGTTGATGAGAGTGAGCAAGAACGGTTAGATTAGCCTGTATCTGTGGGTAGTTAGTTTGTTTCTCTTTTTAAATCTGTTATGTTTTTGTTACGTTGCTACATCAAATTATAAGTTGTATGTATATCTCTCGCTTGATTTAATTTCAATCTTCATTTCTTTGCTTCATCCAATAACAAACGTCCTAATTATCACCTCTTTAAGTTTATGTAATCTAAGATCTAAGTAAGAAATTAAAATGAGTTAATATTCAATTTGCTTGGTATTAAAATTTGAGGTTGGACTCAAATTGATCTTTAAAATTTTAATTGACTTAAATTGGTTTTAAATTTATTATTGTCTTGTGAGTATGTTGGAACCAATTAAGTTTTTAGGTGCTCTAGTAAGCCTCAGTCAAATGAAATATATAGAAAGAGTTCAATTTATAATAAATTAATGTGCAAAATCTGTATAACATTAACGGATATCAGTTTATTATTATAAATTTTAGGATTGAAATTGAGTTAATTATAATTTTAAAAGTTATTTTAAATCTAATTTCAAATTTTAGAAATCAATTTAAATATTAACTCAAGCTAAGATAGTATAATAAATATTGACTTCTCCTGCAACAACTAACTACAACAATAACAATAATTATTAATTTTTAAGATATTTTATCTACCAATTATATACTTTTATTATCAATTTGAACTTTTAAAAAAGAATGATTTAATGAACACAAATAAATATGTCTTTTATAAATTAAATTGTTTGTTCTTATATTCATTATTAATGTGTTTAATGTATTAATACAATGTTAGTTAAGGTGATAAATATTTTATAGTTAAATTAAAAGGTTCTTAGTTCAGATTTTAAATATTATAAAGTATTTTTTATGAATTATATATAATAAAAAATATTTTTTTAAAAAGTTGTATATTAAATTTCTTTTATATCCCTATTATATATATATTGGTGTATTAGTGTCTATTTATTATTTTTTATTTATTAATATGCATAAAAATAATAAAAATAAATGAGGTGACAAATTACTTATGACTTAACTAAAATGTCTTTAAGTTTAAATCTTAAAAATAACAAAGTAAAAATACTATACTTTTATAAATTAAATATAATAAAATATATTTAAAAAAAAAGTTGTACATCAATGTCCTAATTGAAAAGAACAAGAGCATATATAAATTAAAGGGTTATGTTAGGTAATTAATGATTTTTTTGAACAATATAAATAATCATTAATTAAATAAAAATATATTATACCTCTAAATTATCCTAAAATAATCATTCATACGTGAAATGAATATCTAATATATCTATTATTCAGATTGTTTAGTATTTTTATTGTTTATGTATACTTTTCCTAAATTGAAATATTGAGGTGCTTTGGTCTCTGTGGTTCTTAGGAACATAGAAGGAAGCGAGTAGTAATAGTATAGTAGATAATGATATTATAGATAGATAGTCGATAAATATAAAGCTATATCAAGATCAACAATTGTATTTTTATATCAGTCTCTCCGCTTTTAGTGTAAATGGGTGGCATGGTTCCTTCTGAATCATGGATCATACTTCTCCAAATTCAAGTAATGCGTATTATATGAGCTTTCCTTCATATACACCAACACCTCACATTGGAATATCTATCAATTCCTTTTGTTACCAACTATTACTAGCAACTATATAGCGATTTCTTATAACAAATAAAATTGTTCCTTTTTTCTGTTTTCCGGGGTGGGGTTAAAGTTGATGTTTCATAATAAGTCACTTTTTTGTTTTAGCCATCAACAAAAGATTCACTTCGAACATATTCTCACTTTTTTTGTTTTAGTTATTCTTTTCACATATCTATAACATTGTATTATTGCAAGGGAGAAACTCACGTGAAGATAGCTAAACTTTTTTTTTTTTTTTTTTGGCGAAGATGCAAATTAAATATTTGACGCATACCATGATTATTGGAGTCTGCCAAAGAATAAATTTATTTTAAAGAATAATTTATTTCAATCAATCTAATTAAACTGATTTGATTTTAATTCACTTCATATTATAACTTAATTGCGCTTTTAAAGTTAAAGAGACGATTTTTAAATTAAAATATAACATAAAAGATGTTAATCATTGAACTTATTTTTCTACGTAAAGATATCTTTTAATCATCTTTACGTGAATAACCACCTTATTATAATTTAGTAATTTGACTTTAAATCAAGGAACTAAGATTTCTGTATCTCAAAGTTGTAAAAAATATTTCCTGAACATTAATATCGCATCAAACACAAAGAGCAGAAGAAAATATTCATCTAATGCTTTTATATAAGAGTTTAATTTTAATGTACTGATAGTGTAAAATATTTTATACAGTCGTACAATCACATTCGTTCTTTTAAATGATCATTTATGCTACTAATATAAAAAATAATTATTTTTATTAATGTGACATTACATAATTAGATGCACGTGTAAAATTATTTTACACTAAACTCATCAAGAACAGAGGTCCCTTGATATTCCAAAATGTGTGATCATATGCAACAATCACTTTCCTTTACCACAAATAAAGTTTATTTGGGATATCAAAATGAAGGGATCAAATTAAAAAGATTGAATCCTTCGTGATGGCAATGAACCTTTAATTTCAATCCCCTCATAACTATCATTATATGTCTAAATGCAAGTGGCACATCCTCTAATTCTCGTGTTGTGTGTGGGAATTATTGTTGAATTAGGGACGGATTCACATCAATTCCCTCTTGTCTATCCTTTTTTCTTTTTCTACTCTCATTACACAAAAAAAAAAAAAAAAAAACTATTTTAACACTTTTTTTTTAACAACCATAATTATATATATATATATATATATATGACAAATATTACAAATATCAAATTATCTTATTTATTTTGAGAAATAATTTGACGGTAAAAAATTATTATTCATTTTTGACGGTTCTTTATTTTTAGCTTATCAATATTCCTCTTCTTCTCTTGTCGACGACCCTGTTCTTCTTTTTTCCTTTTGTCGAATTTGAGATCACCCTGCTCCTCTTCTTTCCTTAGCTCTGGCTCTCAGTTTTAGATTACACTACTTATTTTTCATATTCAAAATCTCAGTTTACTCTTCAGTTTCAAAATCGCATCTCATTTTTCAACTCTAAAATTAACTTGGTCTTGTTAGGTACTTCTTTTTGCTCTCTCAAAATTTTTTATTTTTTTATAAATCTGATTTAATTTTTGTTTTGATGCTTTAGATTTCAAATTTTTTTTATTCAAACTTCTTATTACTAATACGTATTAAGGTAATAAGTTCAGATTCTCAGATCTATTCCCTAATTTATATTTTTTGATTTGATTTCTTATTGAACTGTTCTATAATTCGTACTTTTTATTTGTTCGTCATATCTAATTGCTCTTGAATTTGTTCCTCGTATCTGATTTGTGTAAATTGATCTGTAATTTTGATAAAATTTTTGCTCTTCCTCATTTGATTTTTCTAAAAGCAATAGCTAATACAATTTTAGTAATAATCACATTAGGCATATATCATCAACATCAGCTACTAGTATAAAATATTTTTGTTTTGACAAAAAATTTAATTAATTAAAAGGTTAATTTTTTTAATTTTAAATTATTATAAATTTTAATTTGAAATTTTAAACTTTAAATCCTGATAATCTTAAATCCTAAATTTAAAAAAATACAATAAAAAATTACTTAATATTAATTAATTAAAAATTAATTTTCTATACGCATTCTTTTAGAAAACTACAAATCTTAGCTTCAGCATTTGCATATTAATTATAGTAAACCGTTGCAGAGAGTCTATTTAATTTTATGGAGATAAATTAATGAACGAAATGAAGTTAGGTTGAGGAGAAATAAATTATGTCCGATGAACATGATGAGAGGCAAATTAGTGCCAGTGATGAATCCACTAATTGAAGAATGAAGCAGTTGCATTTTGAGGATGAGACATTAGAGGCCACAAAATGTATGTTGTACAAGTTGGGGTAGATGCCCTTAAATTTTTCCCTCTCTAATGGCGGTTATTGATATAGTTTAAGCATAAACCTAACACCTGTAGAATAATCCAACCCCACATGTGAATGATCAAAAGACGGCTCTGCTAGCTGTTTTCACTTTTATAATAAGTTTCTTCAAATAGAAAAAATTTTCTATTATTAGCTAGGGTTTCGTTGTAACTTGTATGTAGCTTATTAACGACAAACACTCGTGACTTCAACTTATAAAAACTATTAATTTTTTAGTTTACAGAAAAAGAGAAAAATAATTACAATTTTATTTGCAACTTGCAGCATGCGCTATGTACGGCCATAAAGGAGACTATACTTGAACTACTTTTTTATTATTATTTTTTTACTTTTATTCGTCGTACTATACTTAACTAGCAATATCAATATCTGGATACAAATTAAATTTGAATATTACTGATCACTTTACAAGATTCTTGAAGCACTCAGAATATGTTGATGGTGTTGACGGCTTTATTGTTTTATTATTTAGGAAGATATACTTTTTAACTTTTTCCTTTTTCTTTTGTCTCATTTTTACTGAAAAAAGAATTAGGAAGGGGATATACTAAGGTGCTGATGGTGATACTACTAATAACATGACTAGACACCAATAATAATAATAATAATAATAATAATAATAATAATAATAATAATAATAATAATAATAATAATATTGAATTAAATTAATGGCAGGTCCATGGACTGTTTATAATTTGTGATCTATATGTATAATAGTGAGTCAAAAGATTGACTATTATATATTAGAAATTAATATAGTTAAATACAAATTATTTTTAATTATATTAATTTCTTAATATACCAACAAAAAATAAAACCATAGTTATTTTGAATCAAAGGGGAGTACGTACACAATTGGCATTTCCGTACAAATGTTCACTTTGCATCTCATTATTTTAACTTAGGCTTTGTTTGGGACTTTGGGTATGGGAAAGAAAAATGAAAGGAAAGAAAATAAGAGGAAAGAAAATAGAAGAAAAATTAGAACTATTTGTATGTTGTTTGGATGAAGAGAAAATAGATGAAAAGAAAATGGAAAGAATTTTTTTTTTTGGATGAAAAGAAAAGTGAGAAAGAAAATCATAATAGTATAAAATTAAATTAATACCCTTATCTATATTATATGTAAATTATAATTTATTAATGATAAGGGGTAAATATGTAATTTTATTCATATTTGCCACATTTCTCTTCATTTTCATCTCATTTGTGAAGAGAAAATAGTTTAATGGGTCCCACATTAATTTTTTTTCTTTCCCTTCTATTTTCTCTTCTCATCCAAACAACAAAAAACTTATTTTTCCATCCATTTTCTCTCCTCCTATTTTCTTTTCCTTCAAATTCCTTCCATCCAAACAATGTGTTAGTAACCGTCATCGCATAATTTATACTATGTATAACAAGGATATTGGAAGGGTCGGTGTTTAACCCTTTTTTTAAATATTTTTTATTATATAATTTATAAAAAATATTAGGCAGTGTAGTTGGTGTTAAATATATCCTCGTTAATATTAGCTTATTAACGAGGATATATTATTTTTAGGTTTAATTACTCTGTTGGTCCCTATAGTTTCGTGAAATTTTTAATTAGGTCCCTATACTTTTTTTTCTTTCAATTGGGTCCCTATACGTTAATTTTTTTTCAATTTAGTCCTTATTAACGTTAAACGTTAAAAAAATGTTAGTGAATTGTGAAATTACTTGTATACCCTCAGGGACCCAATTGAAAAGAAAAAAAATATAGGGACCTAATTGAAAATTCGATAAAACTATAAATATTTAATGAAAGATATTCCTATAATCCCTATTCAATGATTCTACAACAAAAAAGATATTCATATAATCCTTTTTATTTTGTCACTATCATTCTTTTGCTTATTTATATATAAATTATACCAAAAATACCTTCTCCTTTTTTTTTTAACTTTCAAAATATCTTATTTTAAGAACAACTAAAAAAGGATTGAATAAAATGAAACAGAAATAATAATAATAAATATATATATATATATATATATAATGAATTGTCAAAATTATCTCCAAAAATATAACAAATCAAATTTTATATAATACAATAAGATAAAGAATTTATTAAAATAAAGGAACCAAGAGAAGAAAGTATTACTGTTTGTTTGCATTTTTTTTCAACAAATTAAGTACTGAATTCTAACACAACATCTAAACCACCACAAATAACTTTTTTGTTCTTTCTTTTTTGGACCCTTAAAGTAATCTCTCTGTATGAACAATGTATATATCTTAGAAGAGAAGACACACATCAAATCCGTGGAATCTCATATAATGAAACCATTTGGCTGTGAGTTCCCTAGCTGGTAACATTTTTTGTACATTGAAGCTTCAGGCACAAACCTTGAGATATGGAAATTTGGACAAAGTTAACACCCCTTTCGAAGTATGTGCGCCGGAAACAATGAAGAACTCATCACAGTATTTAACTCTCTTTCTAGAACATATTTATACGGAAGAACCATGGTAGAACAAAAGCTATGACCAAGCATGCCATCAAAAAGTTACAGAATGGCTGTCCACGCCAGCATCTTCCAAAAAAGCTGGTTGAGGTACTATTACTACTGTCGATGAACCTACTTTCGTTCTACTCTTCCATAAATGAATGATTGATAACCTGTGATTTTGAAACATTTTTTGCACTCTCACCACATATTTTACACAACCTGTGATTGTGAAAAGGTTAATAACTTTAACAACATACTCGGCATTCAACAATGAGCAGTTCATGCAGGAGATACATAGTTATGAATTAATTCTTTTGAGGGTGATGAAAGTGCAAATTTAATTTCCTATTTCATTCCCCATATATCATCTGAACAGAGGAAAAAAAAGGGTTTTCAAAGATACTTTATGAACACACCTACCACATATTATTCGTTGAAACAAGATATTACCAGTGCACACACATACAGCAAGAAGAATGCAGGAGTGAGGGTTTCTTTTTCAAAGGCATAATCAGAACTCATAATCAATTCAACTCATAATCAATTACACTCATAATCAATTAATAATAGATAAAATACATAATCAGAACTCATAATCAATTCAACTCTCTCAAAGGCATTTAATCAAACACCTTATCTCCAATCTCACCTCTTTTCTTATTTCTAACATAATCAATTAATTACAGATAAAATACATAATCAGAACTCATAATCAAAATTTTTTAACACAATCAAAATTAATTTTAGCAAACTAAACTTCACAACTAGATCAATTGGTTCTTCTTGTCATTCAGGATGCTGGTTACCTAATCAAATAAAGTCAAATTACATACAAGCAGCAACAAAAAATAAGCATAAGCAAAATTAGTCAATTAGAGGTATTTAACAATCAAGATTTCTCAACATTGTACCTGAAGCATTAGAATCGGGAGAGGATGCCTCCAAGTTCAAATTGTTTTCTCCCAATCTGAAACCAAGACAATGTGAAAAAATGGAATAAGGAGGTGGAAGAAGAAGTTGTAAATACAGAAAAGGGGAATGAAAATCAATGTCTCTCACTGTAAACTTACACTTGAGGAACAATCAATTCCTTCTGGAACTAGCGCAACCGAAGAAAATAAACAAGCGAGTTTTCGATTTCCTGCAGAAGAAGAAAACGTAAGGAAGGAGAGAAAAAGAGATGAATCAGAGAAGCTATAGCCAGCAGATAGAAACGAACATCAAAATTGGATTCACCGCTGCAAGGTTGCAATGAGGAGAATCAAACGCACCCAGTTCCAGCTCTGATTAACTTTGTTTAGTTTCTCACCTAAATCTGGTTCCCCTATCACATGAGACGGAGAAAGCTTCCCGATTTCAGTTCCTAGGCTCTGCAGAAATGCAAATCTATGTCTAAAATCCAAATAATGGCGACATTTCAGAACTTCTGTCTCCGACTATGGATGTAAAATCCAGTCGGCCACGATCGTCCCTATAATGAGAAAGACACAGAAGACAAAGAAGAAGAAGAGGGAAAGGTAGAGAAGGAGCTGGTTCTTCTGGTTTCTTTTCTGATAGAACGAAAATGGTGAGAGAGAGAGGCTGGAGTAGAGGAGGGAGACGGAAAGGTGGAGGAAGAGTAAAGGGTTAATTTTGTCTTTCTCAAAATAAAAAGGGAGACATAATTTATAAATTTAACAAAATTGAGAGAATATTCAATTTAGGAATGGAATATTCCGTTAAATCAAACGATTTTGTTACGGTAGGGATCTAATTGAAAAAAAATTTTTGTGCAGGGACCCAATTAAAAAGAAAAAAAGTATAGGGATCTAATTGAAAATTTCGCGAAACTATAGGGACCAACAGAGTAATTAAACCTTATTTTTATATCCGCCGTGCTTAGCTTCTTAAATGGTGTGGGATTCGTTGGTGTAATTGCTCTTGATGAAGGAAAGGGGTATGGGGTGGGAAGGTCTTACGTCTTCGGCTGCTATGGAAGGTTGGGAAATCGGGTTCAAAGTCCGATTAGGGGCAAAGCGGTTTGGACTTGGGTATTAGGCAGGCTTGTGTCTACTAAGGTCCAAGGTAACAACATTTTTTTGTTTTTGTAGTTGCTGTAGATACTGCTTGGACATAGGATGTGGGTTGGGTCAAGAGTAATTTGCATTTTAATTGTTTCTGGAGCCCAACAATGAATAAGGAGATGATCCACTCTTCACTTAGTCATGAGACTCTATTAGTCAACTCCTCAAATCACTATAAGAAAATACGTCTATTGCCACGCTTTTAAAGCGTAGCGAAAAGCTGAAAAAAGCGTGGCGATAGCTTTTCGCCACGCTTTTTGAGCTATCGCCACGCTTTTGAAAGGGTGGCCTCTACAAGGGTGGCTGTTGCTCTGTCGCCACGCTTTTTTTTGCCACGCTTTTTATAGATTGTCACGTTTAAAAGCGTGGCCATAGGTGAGAGATATGGCCACGCTTTATATGTGGAAGATATGGCTACGCTTTTAAAACGTGGCAATAGATGGAGATACGGCCACGCTTTGGAAGCGTGGCAATAGAGGGAGATACGGCCACGCTTTTGAAGCGTGGCAATAGGGTTAGATACGGCCACGATTTTAAAGCGTGGCAATAACGAGATACGGCCGTTAAATCACAAAGCTCACTATCATTGCTATCATGTTGAGAAAGAAATTCTACTGAAGTTCACATATCAAATACCCAACACATTCAGAATTGTATCAAAGTTAATATTAATTATTAAGAGCTAAATCCAAAATAAACTGTCTTACACCAGTAATCAAATCATTCCATTTGTAGTATCTTTCTATGTTCTACTGTACCATAACCAAAATAATCATTCTAAAGACATCAATTGAAACCTAAAAGGTTGTCAAGAACTATACAATGGCATAGGAAACTTGAACAATACTAAACTAGTAACACAAGGTGTATTCCGAAGCGATCAAGAAGCATGAAATCAATCAGCCTAAGCATGTTCACCACGGATGCGGCGAGCAAGCTGAATATCTTTGGGCATTATGGTGACCTCTTGGCATGGATGGCACACAAGTTGGTGTCCTCAAACAAACCAACCAAGTAGGCTTCAGTAGCTTCGTGGAAAGCAAGGACAGCATGGTTCTGGAACCTCAAATCAGTCTGCAAACATAATAAATCAATCAATAAATAGGAATCATTACATATTTTACAGCAAAAAATAACCCAACGCACCAGGACTAAGATAAAAAGGGGTTAATTAGATTGGCTTGCCTTCTGCTTCCTTATCACAGCAGAAATAGCTGGTGTTGACAATATACCTTCCCGTATTAGAAAGATAAGTTGTTCTAAATTTCTATTAAGAGAGTCATGTTAATAATAATACACACTAGAGGATTGTGAACAATAAGGTGATGCACTAGTCCATCAAAGATTTTTTATCCTTATGATGATGTCATTTACTGCCATCTTGTGTTACAAAGTTCTTCATATTTGTTTTAGAAAGATTCATTGAAAAATTCAAATGATTAAGATACTTACTGTCCAATCAAAAATTTTCGAACACCATTCTCGGCAGCAATTTTAATTATAATCTGAAGTAAATGAGAACAGCAACAGAAACAGAGACAGGGTAAGCAATTTTCTTAACAAAATTAAATTTGATAGCTAAAATAATGCATTCAAAAGCTAAACCTGCGCAGCTTAAAATTAAATTAAACAGTTTTCTATTGCAGATCCCACTGATGACAGGGCTTCCATTTGGTATTGCAGGATAGCACACTCTGCATATATCAGCAATTCAATTTGACTAAACACACAATATACATTGAATAATTCCAAAACCCTCGCCTATCAAAGAAAGAAAAAGTTAACCAAAACTCGGAACACACACATGGCACAACTGAAACAAAGTTCACACCAAAACCAAACTTCCTGTGCCTGCTTTATCTCTCAATTTATTCTAAATTACATTTACTCACAGCTTTTATATCTTGTTTTACCCTCTTTATTAATGCTCTACTGATAATAATGCTTTTCTGTTGCTCATGCATCCTGGAAATTCATTTTCCAATGTTACACTACCTTTAAAAACATATACTTTTCTGTAAGGTAAATGTTTAGGGTCTAGGGTAGGAAGAAGAAGGAAATGAAAGGAAGGGAAAGGGAAAAAGAGTTTGAGTCTCAATAGAATTCGATGACAAATGTAATAATGAGTTGAATTACTCAGTTCCATTCAATTCTGCTAATAGGCCTGACTCTTTTTCGGTTGATATAACTGAATGTGGGATCATTTTCTAACTGACTTGAACAGTTAAACTAAATCTTGCATGTGGGAAGTGAGCTGCATCATTCAGTGCCCCCAAACCAAGTTGGGATTCTGCTAGTGACGTAGAGTGGCATTATATTTTGACATCTCAAGAACAGAAAATGTTAGTTGGAACAGTAGCATACCATTTTGCCTTAAATTCTATGCAGTTTTACATGCCACATGTTATAGAGACCTTGATCACTTTCTTCATCATTTTGTAAGGACGGAAAATATTGAAAGCTAAATAATCATCAATCAATATCTCTGCCTAAATTGGTTGGTTAACAAAGGAATGAGGTAGAAAACTCTGAACATACCGTATAGTACATAGTCTCATTTCTATCATGCAATCGGTTGAGTATCTGCCATTTGGTCAATGCATTAGGATCAGAAGAACAAGTTCAAAATGTTAGCAATAGATATATTAAAACAGAATAGTCCAAAATTCATAACTTTACAGATAGAAAAAGAAATAGCAGTAAAAGCATCCTCTTAAGCAACCACAAGGCTAAAGAATAAGTTCAACATTGGCATTAGACCAAGGAAAGTACAAGTATATACTGAATCATTCAATCTGTAGATTGGGAGACATAACATTTGGAGGAAGCAGTCCTCATAGATCAAGACGATCATGCTCTGTTATAGAAAAAGCTGTTCCCTAATATGAATTAGCAAATAGTAATAATAATAAAATAAAAACACTCCAAATGAAAATTATGTAACATAAAAAAAGTGAATACACATCATCTCCTGTCTAGAACTTAAAGACCAACTACAAAGAAATGTCAAATGAAGAAAATGGAATCTACCAGAAAATCCATCTGCATTTTCTAGTATCCCATAAAACAAGCAGGATAAAAAGGAAGTTATGAATTATGAATGGTAGCTTTTCTGAAAAGGAATTGGGAACCGGTCTTCAAGAAAATAATAGTGTATACAAGTGTTGGAAAGCAGAAAAAAGGAATTTTATTGGACATTATTTACACAAGATAACAGAATAATAAAATTTAGGAAGCTTATCACCTATACCATTGTATAATTCTGGGATCGAAACCTGAGTGATCAAAATAAAATAAAATAAAATAAGAACAGAGAGCATTTAACCAAAATTGACATGAGAACACCAAACAACAAATTAAAATCAAATAAATAAAAAGATGCAACCACAAAAGTTAGAGAACAAATTCAAAATCAACAAAAATCAAGAATCAAGAACAGAACAGAAACTGACAGTGAAAAATAGATGCAGATAGAATACAAGAACAAAAATCAAGAACAGAAATGAGCAATGAAAAATAGATACAGGGAAAAATCAAGAACCAAAAATCAAGTACAAAACAGGAAAAAATTGAAGCAGTAAAAAATCATAACGAAAATCAAGAATCAAGAATAGCAACCAAGAGATGAACATTATTATTCTAAAATCAAGCTTTGTGGCTTTTTCATTCCAGAAAAAAACAGAGTGCACCAAGAAGGAACAATGCTTAAGTCATAACCAAAACAGAGTGCACCTTTGTGGCTTTTTCATTCCAGAAAAAAACCATGTACGTCCACAGCATCGCAAACAATGCTAATATTGTGACCAAGAAGGAACATGCGTGTTGAGCATGCGATTGACAGAGAGAACGAATCAGGGGAAAATAAAAATGGAAAGGGAGCCCTAAAAGTAAAAACAACGGAAAAAATTGAGAAAATAAAAAAATAGAAGCGTTGGAAGGGAAAATCGATCAGACCTTTGGAATCGGAGGGCTTGGAGGAGAAGAGATCGTCGACGAGCTTGACCTTGCCATCGCCCATGTTTGGTGGAGCTCGAAGGTGAACAAGAGATCCAGAAAGATCGGTAGAAGAACGAGAAAGAGAAGAAGAGTATGAAGACGAAGATGAAGATTAAGAAGATGAAGAAGAAGTGGTTTCGAGTGACGAAGGCGAAGGGCGAAAGGCGAAGGGCGAAGGTTGGGAGGAGCTCTTCCAGGCGAGTGGTTTCGAAGGCGAAAGAGTGGTTTTCGAAGATTAGGGTTAGTGTCAATAGGTTGGGGACCGGGTTGGGCCGGGTTTGGGGCCGGGTAAGAGTCAATGGGTTGGGGACCCTCTCGCCACGCTTATAAAACGTCGTTGTTTCACTCTACGGCCACGCTTTCGAAGCGTGGCAGAAAAAAACTTTTGGCCACGCTTTTAAAGCGTGCCAAAAGAGTACCAGGATATGGCCACGTTTTGTAAGCGTGGCCGTAATGAAACCCTGCCGCCACGCTTTTAAAACGTCCTTGTTTCTCTCTATGGCCACGCTTTTGAAGCGTGGCAGAAAAAAAATGTGGCCGTTTCTCTAATCAATTGCCACCCTTACAAAAGCGTGGCCGTTGATTCTTTTCGCCACGCTTTTGAAGCGTGGCAAAAAAAAGTGGCCAAATCTCTAATCTATCGCCACCCTCATAAAAGCGTGGCCATAGGCCTTTTTTCTTGTAGTGAATTAACTTTGATATTCCTCTACTGTACCACTTTGTTTCAGCTCTTTAATGGCGATGCGAGGATCATAGAACACTGATGAATTCGGAAAACTAATATTTGATTAAAGTGATGAACAAGCATT
Source organism: Arachis hypogaea (assembly GCF_003086295.3). Lineage (NCBI taxonomy): Eukaryota > Viridiplantae > Streptophyta > Magnoliopsida > Fabales > Fabaceae > Arachis > Arachis hypogaea. The sequence continues at coordinate 8,869,776 of NC_092050.1, forward strand.
ATTAGGTAATTATCAATTGTTTGTGTAATTTGGTTGGTTTAGTGTGCAGGAAAATGAAGTCAATAAACATTGCCCAAGAAACAAATCATCAAGCCCACACAAATACAAATCTTGGTCCATTATAACTAAACCAAGCCCTATAACATGCCTCTAAACCAAATAAGAGAAAAGAAAGAAAGATGGTCCAAATCATCTCAAGTCTATTCGGTGATCACAAAGCCAAAGCCACACACTTCACTAGGTCACCATTCAGAAACTTGAACTCAAAATTCATTTCAATTAATTGTCTTGAAACTTTCACCGAAAGCCAAATCTTCTCTCTCTTCTCTCTTCATCGGTCATGTCACTCACTCAACAAGGAAGAAAGAAGAAAATAGAAACTGCAGTAGCTAGGTTGTGGTGAAGAACAAAAAGGTGGTTTCCAAATCCAAGCTTGAAGAAATGATACAAGCAAGAAGCTAATCTCATTCAGTCAGAGAATGTCAAAAGACTTCTTTCTCCATTTGTGCTACACCAAGCAACCATGAAAAAATCTACCAAGCCTCAATCTCAATTCAAGAAACCATGGAGATAGTGGAGTCAAAGATGATCAAAAGCTCATCCACATACCAAATCCAAACGTGGGGCCAAAAAAACAATCCATAGTCAAGATTGAAGGAACTTGAAAAAAAAAAGATGAGAGCAGGTAGGTTGCACGCAACAGAATCAAAGCGCTCTCTCTCCTCTGACCAAGCCGCTACATGCTCTGGGGATTGGAGAAGAAGGCAGCATTGGGTTTGAACTTGATTCAACTTTGGAAGCTTCACTCTTTTATATTAAGGGTGAACGACCAAGGGTTGAAGGTAAGAGAGAAAAACAGAGCATTGAGTTCAGTTCTCATAGCTACCTAAGTTGTTCTGAGTTCTTCTCCTTCATGGTTTACATGTTGTATTTCTTTTTCTAAGTTTAGTCTGTCTGAGTCTCATTGAAAAAGGCAAGCATGGTGAGGTTTGTAAGAAAAAGTCAATGATAGGTAAAAGGCAGTGAGTTAAACTTGGAGAAAAAGTCATAAAAAGTCTCAGATTTTTTTTGTACATCTTTTTATGTTGTGTCATGATCCTGTGAAGATTTTCTTATAAGTTGGGTTAGCAATTGACTATTGAAAGCTAGGTTAAGTCTTAGTCAAATTCAAATTGGGTTAGAATCTGAATTTGTCCCAGATAGGATTGGGTAGATCTTAGGAAATTATTAGTGTTTGTAATCTTGTGAAAAAGATAGTGAAATTTCATCATAATTTTGATAGAGACTGGATATAGGCTACATTGCACTGAGTAGCTAAACCAGGATACATTTAGGTGTCACTATTTCTTCCCTTCTCTTTTTCTATTTTTGTAAATTCAGGAGACAAAAAGTGGAGTCTCTTACCTCGACAGGAGATAAAAGCAAAAATATCTCTTAAGTAATATTCAGCAAAAAAGGAGGCCAAAATTCAACCCCCTTCTCTTAACCACTGATAACCATCAAACACGTTCTTCCCAAATTGGAGTACCATGGCATCCAAGAAGGACTCTCACGTGTAAGTGATGTTGTTGTTCACCCCAACAATACCACGTATAAGCGGCTCCTACCAAATGGAAGGAAATCACTCAATCCTCTATAAAATCAACACTTCAAAAGTCTCAAGATATTGTCGAGCTCAAAAAATCCAATCATTTACCACATCGCTTTCAAACATCGGTAATTCGGCCATTTTCACCTTCACATTACGGACCAATTCACTTCGGATCCGTCTCCCCCAGAGTTGTGGCTAGCGTCACCCACCGGCGAGGTGCTCCTGGTCTGCCGGACTCTTCTACTTTCTGCTTCAACTTCATAGTATCTTGTAACAACTTCTCAATTGACCGCAAGGACAACTCTAAGGATGTAAGTTGATGCTGCATTTCGGCTACCCTCTCGTTGGCCTTGGCGAGTCCACGACTTAGGGTCAAGATTTCTTGCTTGTTGGAGAGCGTCAGCTCCTCCAATCGAGTGAAGCGAATCCCGTCCGTCATCTCCGATAACTCTCAATGAAAGCACTAATTGATGGGTTGCTGCAATAAAACAGTCACCATAACACTCTAACTAGAATTAACACACAATCAAGCATATGAGAATAATGAAAAAGTGAAGATTAGGAGAATGTATATAGCAGACAAGAAACAAATAACAACAAATTTTCGATTTGAGTCACGGAAGAAGACTCCACCAAATTACTAGTAAAATGAATCATTGCCTCTCACTCTCTACTCTCTTTATGCATACCACTCACTCTGTTACGTAACTAACTATGACAAATATTCTTTTGCTGCACTCTTTTCTCAAGTATAGTAGTCCTTCATTCAAATTGGAGACCTTCTCACTCTTTTGTTTTCGATCTCATTTTGATTGCTCGACCCAATTCCTTCCTCAATCTCAAGTTCTTTGTTCGGGCCTCTTTGAATTGGGCCATAAATTATATCATTGCTCATAAAAAATAAGTTAAAATATAAATATCAATTATATTTATCTTGTTTTAATATTCAATTCTTAACACCACATATATTTTTTTGTCTGGGTACAAACACAACATATACTTTATTCTTTACGAAATATCTTTTGAAAACGAAAGCAATATGCACAGTTTCTTGAGAGAAATGATAAAATGATGCATGATATGTATCGGTTTGTTTATTCGGCCCATTGCATGTGCGGAAAAGTTTTTTAAACCCGTGACTATTAGGCCTTAACGCATATTGTCCCCAGGTAGCAAAATATGTCAGAAAAGTCCAAGGGGTTAACCAATGAATTGCAATCACTAAATTATCGTACCTTTTATGGCTTTTGTTTGGGCAATTTGAGCCTATTACGATGAAGAGTTCTTCAGTTCGAGGGAAAAAAAAAAAAAGGATATCTACTTGGTAAGCTGCATCTATTTGTGTCACTAAAACGCCCAAAAGTGATTTTGCTTACCGGTAAGTCAAATTGATTAAAATAAAATATTTTAGGAAAAAAATAAATTGAACATTGATTTTTGATCTGACTTCTTTAAAATTTGAACACATTAATTTCTGGGTCTAATGTGTCCTAATTTAAAATCTCTCTCATATATGTATTTATATTAACTATTTCAATACAATGGGTGTCATATTTAATTTTTTTATTAGATCTAAAAGACCCAAGTGAATATAAAAAATCTATATATTCAAATTTTAAAAAATCAAAACTTAAATATATTTTTAAATTTTCGAGAATTTAAATATTCACAAATTAAAAGGTCCAAGACGTATTTATCATTTTTTAATATTTTATTTTAATGAAATCCTTTTTATTATAATTTTTAAGAGAAAAATATTTTCATAATTTTCTTTATTTTTTTTATTTTATTCACTTTAATCATCGTCTTCAATTCCATCATTAACGGTACATTATCCTTCTCCCTCCCTCTTAATTATCTTCACCGTCGGCGACGACAACAAATCTTCCCACTGCCTTTTCTACTCACTCTTTCATCGCGCCACCAATTCCTTCTCCTCTCATTTGGCCATGGTGGTTTCGACACCGTCTTCTCCAGCACCTTCCCTCTTTCGACTCTGGTGAAAACCACAGTGGAGCTCTTGGACCCGTTGAGGGTTGCGATGATGCATGTATCTTCGACGGTGAAAATTACAGAATTGATCTGATGTGGTGGTAATAATTTTGACCTATCAATGATATTCCAGCGAACTTTATTAAATTCTTCAAAACTCAAACCCATTTTAAAATAGGCTAATTATATGGTGCTTTTTGTTTGGTGCCTAACTTTTGCCTAAATTACTTTTTATAGTAACTTTAAAATATTTAAAAATTTTTTACTTTTATACTTTTAAATTTAAAATTAATTATTTTACCTATTTTAATAATTAGGCAATACTTTTTAAATACCATAGTAAACGCCTTTAAAATAAATGAATAGTAGAATTGAAATTTCCATTGCAAAGTGATGAATGAATTATGTTCCATCTTTTAGATTATTACAACATACATTTTATATATATATAAAACACAAATCACATATTTGAATATACAAAACAAATAAAGAGAATAATAAAAATTTTGAAGTGTATAAATTAAATTAAAATATTCTGATTGAGAAATGACAAGATAAAATATTTTTTATGATATTAATAACAAAATAAAAATTTTAAAGTGCATAAATTAAATTAAAATTTAATTTTTTAATTTTAAAATACATTATCATTCACACAATCACAATTATATCTTTTCATAAATGAATTATTGAGCAATTTCAATGGGATTAATTTTGGGTATTATTCTTGATTTTTACAGTAACTGAAAATAATTTAAAATTAAAATTTAAAATTTGTAGTGGATATTATCTTTGAAATGATGCTGATTTTAATAAAGAGATACTATATCATTTTAAAAGAAGATGTGAAATGCTACTTATATAATTCATTAAATTCCATTAAATAAATATTATAACGTTATTATTATAACGTTGTAACAAAAATTTAATCAAAATATACTCAAATAAATTAGATATGCTCTTGTATTTATACATTTTATTATTCTATTTTTTATTATTTTTTATTAATTTAATAAAAAATAAATCTAAATCAATTTAACATGAGTTTTTTTTATCAACTATTTATAAAATTTTAATTTTTTTCAATCTAAATACACAAAATTTTCAAGGCTAGATTTTTCTCGTATTAAAATATGTACATATCATATTAAAATATATATTGCCACAAATTTTAAAATATTTGTAATGAATATTTGATTATCCTAAGACTGAATTTTTATCTCATGTTGATTTATGTACATATATATAATCTAGTATGTATTCTATATATTTTAAATATTACTGTTATTTATATTAGTTGATGTACCCATGTATTTTAGTATGTTTTGTGTAATTTTATTAATAAGAAATTAATAATTATGCTAGATTAATTTTATTATTTTTAATAATATATCATATAAAATTATTAATTATTTAGAATATTAATTATAATAAGATGCTATAAAAAATTAGTATTTTTAGATTAATTTTTTTAATTATAACAAGATGGAATGTAAAATTAATAATTTTTTAGAAGAGCAAATTAATTATAATAGTATAAAAAAAGTTTATTGTGCATCATTTTATATTTGTAAATTGAATTGTGACGCATAAAATTTTACTATATTTTGCTAGAATTTTTTGAAAGTAATCTTAATTTCATAATTTGACGTGTTTAACTATCAAGTGTGTCATATAGATCACAATCATAACAGCAAATGCTACTTTCTCATATTCAGGTCAATGCACAAATTAGGATGATGAAGATCCAATCATAGTCGTAGAGGAGAAAGATATGTAAATACTGGTAAAAAAATATTTTCAATTTCTCAAACTTACCAACATTCATAATATTAAGGAGAGAATTTTTAATATTTCAAAATATATTCATTTTATTTATGGAACACATACAATACACAAGGCACATGTGCCTTTATATAGACTATATGCTTCCTACTAAAATAATAATTTATGAACCACAAATCAATTTTGTAATGACTACCATTCTATGAGTTGGCTTCATGAATCTTCCTTCAACTTGCATTCATGTAGTTTTTATAATCTTCTAATTTGGGTTGCTTGGCCTCCAATTTCAATTCAATTTGATTTTGAATTTCTTCAATGTTGTAGAATGTTGTAGTTGTACTCTTGAATGTTCTTAAAAAATCTTCAAGCTTCCAATATGTTAACTTCTAGCAATATTTAGCAAATTGATTATTATTGTATTTAACTAAAACTTTGCTTCTTCTTTGACCATTTTGACTTTAACACTCTTCATGAAGATTCTAGTGATGCAAGTTGATTTATAATGAATAACATTGCCTCCCTTAAATCAAGCTTGTAAAATTAATCATTCCAAGCATCTTTTTCAACTTGTAAAATAACTCTGTCTTCAACGGTTTTGTAAAGATATCTGCAACTTGTTCTTCAGTTGGACAGTACTCGATCACAACTTCTTTTTCATTCACCAACTCTCCGATTTTGTGAACCAAAATATCAATATGCTTCGATCTTCCATGAAATACTGGATTTTCGCAAAGTGTAATAGCTGACTTGTTATCGCAAAATATTGTTGTTGGAGTACTTTGTTTCTCGTTGAATTCCTCAAGAATTCTTCTTCGCCAAACTGTTTGCGTTGTACAATTTGCTGCTGCTATATATTCTGCTTCTGCTGTAGAGAGTGCTACTACTGGTTGCTTCTTTGATGACCATAAAATTGCACCAGAATTAAGATGAAATACAAATCCTGAAGTACTTTTTCTTGTTTCTATATCTCCAGTCCAATCACTATCAGTGTAACCGACAAGATTCACTTCATTAGTATTTTCATAATAAATACCATCATTTAAAGTACCTTTGATATATCGAAGAATCTTTTTTGCCGCTTGCAAATGGTTGGTACAAGGTTTCCCCATGAATCTGCTAAGCAAACCAACTCCAAACACAATTTCTGGTCTAGTCGCAGTCAAGTACCTTAGACTTCCAATCAAGCTTTTGTAATATGTAGGATTTACTGCTCTTCCTTTATCTTCTCTTAGTAACTTGAACTTCTCTTCGACTAGAGTAGGAACTGGCTTTGAATGTTCTATTTGAAATTTTTTCAAAATATCGTTTGCATATTTCTTCTGAGAAATGAAAATACCATCATCTCTTTGAGCCACTTCAATGCCAAGAAAGTAAGACATCAAGCCCATATCTGTCATTTCAAAGTGCTTTATCATAGCCTCCCTGAATTCTGCAATTATCTTCAAATTGTTACCAGTAAAGATTAAATCATCAACATAAAGATACACGATCAAGATATTTTCAGGTTTAACGAACTTGATATAAAGCGTATGTTCAAATGGACATCTTTTGAAACCATTCTGAGTAAAATAAGAATCAATCTTCTTGTACCATACTCTTGGTGCTTGTTTTAACCTGTACAAGACTTTCTTCAACTTGTAAACATTATCTTCTTTTCTACGAACATCATATCCTGCAGGTTGCTCAACATACACTTCTTTTTCTAAAGTGTCATTTAGAAATGCAGACTTAACATCCATTTGATGTATCTTCCACTTATTTTGAGCCGAGAGTGAAATAATCATACGAATAGTGTCTAATCTTGCAACAGGAGCAAATACTTCAAAATAATCGATACCTGACTTTTGTTTGTATCCCTTAGCAACTAATCTTGCTTTGAAACGATCAACTTCACCACTGAATTTGTACTTAGTCTTGTAAACCCACTTTATTCCAATCGGCTTCTTATCTACTGGTAAATCGTTCAGCTCCCATGTGTCATTCTTCTCAATGGCATGAATCTCCTCATCCATTGCTTTCTTCCAATTGTTGTTTTTAGAGGCTTCTTCAAAGTTCAATGGCTCACAATATGAAAATAGAGCAAAGTTTATGATTTCTTCATCGGACAGATCATTGTCATTGTAAACTTCATAATCTGCTAATCTAGCAGGTAGTCTCCACTCTCTTTGTGATCTTCTAGATGATTCTGGTTGTTTGGTTGTGTTAGGTTGCCTTTCTTCTACTTCATCACATGTATTTGGAATTATAGTCAGCTACTTTTCTGTCTTTGTGTTCCAGTCCCACATGTCTTTGTCGTCGAATGTCACGTCTCTGCTGATGATTACTTTCTTTGTTTCTAGATTGTACAACTTGTATGCTTTTGAGTCTGTGCTATAGCCAATAAAGATACACTTCTCGCCTTTGTCATCTAATTTCTTCCTTAATTGATCTGGTATGTGGGCATAAGCAATACACCCAAAGACTCTGAAATGATGGATGGAAGACTGCTTTCCACTCTAAGCTTCCTCTGGAGTTTTATCACGAACACTCTTTGTTGGACACCTATTTAAAATATGAACTGCTGTTGCGACTGCTTCTGCCCAAAATTCTTTAGGCATTTGTTTTTACTTGAGCATGCATCTGACCATATCCATGATAGTTCTGTTCTTTCTTTCAACAACTCCATTTTGTTGAGGAGTATATCTAGTTGTTAGTTGGTGTTGAATTTCGTGTTGCTTAAAGTATTCTAAACACGCAAGATATTCTGTTCCTCTGTCTATTTTGAGAATTTTGATTTTATAGCCACTTTATTTTTCGACAATCGCCTTGAATGTCTTAAAGATATCACATGCTTCTGATTTTTGCTTCAGAAAGTATATCCATGTATATCTACTAAAATCATCAATAAAAGTGATAAAGTACCTGCTACCACCATTACTTGGAACTTCTACAGAACAGAGTTCTAAATGCACAATTTCAAGTAATCTTCTAGCTCTCCATGACTTTTCTGTAGGGAATGGATCTCTGTGCTTCTTTTCCAGTTGACAAATCTCACAAATACAATTGGGAATATGAATCCGTGGTAGGCCAGAAACAAGTCCTTTCCTTGACAGGTAGTTTAGGCCAGAAAAATAAAAATGTCCAAACTGCATGTGCCACAGCCAGTTATCATCAAGTATCACAGAGCTCATGCAAGAGGGATTAACATGTTGAATTTTTAATGAAAATATTCTGTTTGAAGTCATCTTTGCTTTATCTATGAACCTTCTGTTGTTGTCAAACACAGTGCAATATCCATGATGAGTTATCATCTTATATCCCTTCTCAGATAATTGCCCCATACTCAGTAAATTGTAATTAAGTTCAGGAGCATAGTAAACATCAGAAATATAACTCAGAGAACCATCCTTCAATCTAATTGGTATGTGCCATTTTCCTTCAATAGGGATCTTTGTACTATTACCAAACTTCAATAATAGTTTAACATAATCATCTAATGAAGAAAAGAACTCCTTTCTACCAGACATATGATTACTACAAGCATTATCCAAGTACCATATATTTTCATCTTCAACACATGAATTACTTGTAAAAAATAAATTCTGAGTACCCGGATTATCATTAGTATTCTGATGTTGTTTTTCTGCAACGGTGCTTGATTATTATTCATCATTTTGAATCTGCAATCTGCTGCTTTGTGTCCATACTTTCCACAATGAAAGCAGTTGTAATTGGTTCTTTCTTGATAAAAATTTTCTCGACCTCTTCCTCGGTTGACAGGCCTGAAATTCGTTCCACCTCTTCCTTGATTAGGTGGTGTAAAACTATTATAACTTCCTTGGTTGTAATTGCCACGACCTCTATCTCTGAAACTTCCTCTACCTCTATTTTGAAGATTGAAACCATGTCCTCGTCCTTCTTGTGTACGGCTTGATTCTGCAACATTGTTTAAATTCACTTGACTTTTCAGGGCTTCCTCAGTTGATTTTTCTGACTTCTTCAGTATTCTGCTGATGTGGCTTTCCATGATTCCTTGCAACTCTGCAATCGTATGGTGTCCATATCGTGGGACTCTAATATCGTAGTCACCACATGGTCATACTTCATCGGCATGGTGCGAAGAATTTTCTCCACCACTTTACTATCGGGCATATCTTCTTCATAGACTCTCATCTTATTGACAAGATCTGTAACACGAGTAAAATATTGCTCAACAGTTTCTGAACTAGACATCTCGTACCTTTCATATTCTCTTCAATGTGTTCCATGCTTCTTTTGCACTTTTGGCATTTGCTATTTTGCCAAACACAGTATAATTTACACCTTGATGAATTTGAGATAGCGCCAATTGATCTCTCATCTGTTGGGCAGTATCTACTCCTTCTTGCAAACCCGGTACAATGAAATTCCACAGGTTCTGGGCCTTCAAATGGGTAGACATCAAAGTCTCCCAATAACTATAATCGAATTTCCCATCTAACTTGGGACCGGACTATACAATATTGAAAGTGTTTGCCATACCGACTCTATGAATAAGTAACTATGTAAGAACTCTCTCACACCTCACAAACTCTCAAATACCAAGCGCTGGATTAACCAGCTCTGATACCAAATGTAAGTATAATACCCACACTTCAATTGGCCCCAATATCACTCACTCTCAGAAGTAACACTATCATATTTTCAATATCTCAAACTCACCAATACTCATAATACTAAGAAGATAATTTCTAATAAATTTTTATATCCTATAATAATTTATAATTACAGTCAATTTTCACATAAATCTCTATATTCTATAATGATTTATATAAAGTGGGTAAAAGATTGAAATATAACTATTTTAAAAAATATAATTAAATAAAATTAATATATTCTTTATTTATTCATGTAATTTGTCTTAAAATATATTTACTAATAAAATAATAATATAATGTATAAAAAAGAGAAGGTGTATATACAAAAAAATTTCGTCTTATCACACTTTCTATTTTTAATGATAAGTAACATTTTCTATGATATATTTGTATAAGTTATGAAATCATATATCTGGCATATTTATTTGTATTATGTTATTTTTTTAAAGAAATAATAAATATCGAATTTTATATTTTTCGATCATAGAAATGTTAATATTATGTTATGATATCATTTATTTTAAAATTTTAAATTAATAAAAAATATATAAATAATTATATTTTTAGTGTTACGAAATTTCCTTCCCATAATAGGAGATGGAGGTGGTCACACCCATTTGTCCCTATCTGTTAACGTATTATAGGAGCCCACATGACCTGCCATGGTTGCAATGTTTTAAGCAGGTGGTCATTTTGTTGCAAAAATCCAATAGTTATTGTGGAGAAGGCAAGGTTGAAATATCATGGAAGGTTGGAATTAGATGGTGGCAGCCGCCGCCAATTTGTTTGGAGTCAATAATATATTAATTCGCCATTTAATTCTCAACTTCATTTTGAAGCAACGTCTTTTATTTGCCGGATTGATTTGCAATTTATAATTTATAGTATTTAATTTTTTTTAATAATTTAAATTGATTTAGTAATTAATTCACTAATTTTTTTAGATTCACAACTAATTAATTATTGACACGTTAGATTGAAGAATCATATGAGAACAAAAAGTTTTTTTTTTTATTAATTTAACTTGCAGTCATTTCATTCTTTAAATGCTTAATTAATTAATAGCAACGGTTTGACCACAGATAGTTTGGCACTTTGGCGTGCGCAGGCAACGTACTTGTATGAATGAATGAAAATTGAACACCACAAACCACGTTCAATTCATACTGAGATTTTAATTTTATCATGCCCTGTTAAGTAAATTTTAAGAGGAGATAAATTTAGTTGGTATTTAGTCACTAAAAAAAAAAAATTAGTTGGTATTTGTATAGTACAAACGTTTCACTTTAAAAGAAGGTAGCTATTCTAATGAAAATTTTATTATTGTCATTATATGAAAATATTTTATTTTAACTATTGAATGATAAATTGTAGGACTTAATTTTCATATATTATAACAGTGTGACTTTTATTTAAAGTGTGGTCAAACAAATAAGTTATATTTTTTAAACAAAGATCATCATAAAAATATATTTTTGACATCTTCATTAGAGTAATTACCTTAAATTAACATGTACCTTTAAAATTAGGTGGCATTCTTTTCTATTCTATCAAATAAATTTTTTGTATTTTAAAAAGTAATTTCATTTATTTTAAGAAAATAAAGTAAAAAAAGAAGAAGAGGGAAAAATAATAACTGATAGATATATACAGTTAAAAAAATATTAATTTACACTATAGAATTAATAAGAATTTTCTTAAAATTGGTTAGCTAAATTCTTTATCTATATATAAATATTACGATGTCATACCTCAATTTATTTTTTGATACATATATACCTTTTCATTCATTACAAAAATAGGATCCCATCTAGAAAAAAAAAAAAAAAAAAACTCAGACAAGACCAATAAACTGAAAGAGCCTAGCAGCGGAAACGACACAAATGTCCAACACAAGAACAATATGGAAGCACTCACAACACAATATGGCAGCAACTATAACAAGCAAATATAGCAAGTAAAGCAGTAATAAGAACACACCGAGATTTTAACGTGGAAAACCCCCTCAATGTGAGAGGTAAAAACCACGAGTCGTCCAGACCAATGAAATAGCTCCACTATAATCAAATGAGGTACAAGAGAGTCTCAAACAAAGCACAAAAATGTGCATATAACCAGCCAAAACATCAAAGCACCAAAGCTCACAAATGAAAAGCAAGAAGATGAAATATACCCAAAAACAGAGCTACTGTCGAAGCCAATTTCTCCCTCTGTAGACCTTCAATTAAAATCTCCACCGTCCAGAATGAAGAACAAGATGTGAAGAATCTACAGTTCAAATTTCACGTCGATCCAACGGTGAAAGAATGAGAAAATGCCGTTCCAAAATTGCTGCTCTGTGTAAAAACGGGAAACCTAATTTCTCTCTTGAGAAGCCAATTTCTCTCACTGCAAATCTTCAATCAACATCTCCACCGACCAGAATGAAGAACAAGATGATAGAAACACTCAGTTTAAATTTCAAGCCGATCCAACGGTGAACAATTGAGAAACTGCCATTTGAGATTTACTGCTTTGGGCAAAAACGGAAATTCTGTTTTTCCCTTCTCTCTCACTTGATGGCTACTCTCTCTCACTCTCAATGACCCCCAAAAATCTGAACTAGGGTTGTGGCACAATGGGTGCAAGAGACACCCTCAAAATATTGGGCTTGGGCCTCACAAAGGAGAGAAAAACCCAACAAATCTCCCCCTTCTCGACTAGGTGGAGGCTCTCGCCATTCCGGCGATCAAACAACATGTTTCAAACTTTTCTCTTGACAATGCTTTTGTCATCATATCAGCACCATTGTCATCAGTGTGAACTTTCTCAAGTTCCAACAACTTGGAATCTAACACATCCCGTATCCAGTGATACCTAACATCAATATGTTTAGATCTTGGATGAAAAGTAGAATTCTTGGCAAGATGAATAGCACTTTGGCTATCACACAACAACACATAACGGTCTTGCTTGAAACCAAGTGCTGCAAGAAACTTCTTCATCCACAACAACTCTTTACATGCTTCAGTTGCTGCAATAAACTCTGCCTCTGTGGTAGAAAGTGCAACACACTTTTGTAGCCTTGACTGCCATGAAATAGCTCCCCCTGCAAACTTGACCAAATAACCTGAAGTAGACTTTCGAGAATCAATATCTCCTGCCATGTCTGCATCAGTAAAGCCAACTAACAAAGGTTTCTCACCACCAAAACTCAAACTCAAATTAGTTGTACCTTTGAGATATCTCATAATCCATTTAACAGCATTCCAATGTTCTTTACCTGGATTAGAGAGAAAACGACTCACAGTACCAACTGCATGAGCAATGTCTGGTCTAGTACACACCATAGCATACATCAAGCTTCCAACAGCTGAGGCATAAGGAATTTCATCTATTGCTTGTTTCTCCTCATCAGTGGTTGGACACTGCTTGGTACTCAACTTAAAATGAGGAGCAAAAGAACTAGCAACACATTTGGCATCATTCATGCCAAACCTTTGAAGCACCTTCTTTATGTACTTCTCCTGTGACAAATAAAGCTTCTTGGAATCTCTATAACGAGTAATAGTCATGCCCAAAATTTGTTTGGCAGGACCCAAGTCCTTCATAGCAAAGAACTTACTCAACTGTTTCTTCAACTCATTAATCCTCAAAGCATTCTTGCCCACAATCAAAATATCATCCACATAAAGCAAAAGAATGATAAAATCATCATCAGAAAATTTTTGCACAAATACACAATGATCTAAAGTTGTCTTACGGTAACCATGCTTCCCCATAACAGATTCAAACTTCTTGTACCACTGTCTTGGAGCTTGCTTCAACCCATAAAGACTCTTCTTAAGCTTGCACACAAAATCTTCCTTTCCTTTAATAACAAAGCCCTCCGGTTGCTCCATGTAGATCTCCTTGTCTAAATCACCATGAAGAAAAGCTGTCTTCACATCTATTTGCTCAATCTCCAAATCAAGAGACGCTGCTAATCCAAGCACAGCACGAATGGATGACATCCTCACAACAGGAGAAAAGATCTCCTCATAATCAACACCTTTTCTCTGGCTAAAGCCTCTAACAACCAATCTAGCCTTATACCGAGGCTTAGAATTGTGTTCTTCATTCTTGATTCTGAATACCCATTTGTTCTTCAAAACTCGCATACCCTTCGGTAGCTTCACCAACTCATAGGTATCATTCTCAAGCAAGGACTTCATTTCTTCTTGCATAGCTTCAAGCCATTGAGCTTTGCTTTCATCTTCAACAGCCTCTCCAAAGCATTCAGGTTCTCCCCCATCAGTCAACAAAACAAACTCATGTGGAGAATACCTTGACGAAGGCTTTCTCTCTCTTGTAGACCTTCTAAGTGCATTTGCAGGAATTTCTAAAGCTGGTTCTTCATCTTGATCATCATCACCAACTTCATCAAGTATTGGATCAACTGTTCCATCTTCACCTGCACTTGTATCATGCTCATTATTTTGAGCTTCAACTCTACCATCTTCTACCATAGGCATAGAGGGAGTAATATCCAAGTCAGAAAAATCATCACTAGGCTGAACCATTGGCTTTTCCGCATTATCAACATCCTTCAATGTTTGGTCTTCAACAAAGACAACATCTCTACTCTGAATCACCTTCTTGTTAACAGGATCATAAAACCTGTAACCAAACTCATCCATGCCATAGCCAATAAAAATACATTGCCTAGTCTTTACATCAAGCTTAGATCTCTCATCTTTAGGAATATGAACAAAAGCTTTACATCCAAAGACTCTTAAATGATCATAAGAAACATCTTTACCTGACCATACCTTCTCTGGCACTTCAAATTGCAAGGGAACACATGGTGTCCGGTTCAAGACATGAACAACAGTGCTCAAAGCTTCACCCCAAAAGGATTTTGCCAATCCAGACTGTGACAATAAGCACCTAACTCTTTCAACCAATGTTCTGTTAATCCTTTCAGCCAAGCCATTCAACTGAGGAGTCTTTGGAGGAGTCTTCTGATGTCTTATACCATGCTCTTTACAATAAGCATCAAATGGACCTGAGTACTCACCACCATTGTCAGTACGAATGCATTTCAACTTCTTCCCAGTTTCTCTTTCAACAGAAGCTTGAAATTGCTTGAACACATTCAAAACTTGATCTTTGGTCTTCAAAGTGTAAACCCATAATTTCCTAGAATGATCATCAATAAAGGTTACAAAATAGATAGACCCTCCAAGTGTTCTTGTCTTCATCGGCCCACATACATCAGAATGCACCAAGTCAAGTATCTCTGACTTCCTTGAAGGTGGGTGGCTCTTGAAAGAAACCCTGTTTTGTTTTCCAGCAAAGCAATGGTTGCACTTTTGCAAAGCAACCTTACAACCAGATAAAAGATTCCTCTTGGATAACATATTCATGCCCTTCTCACTCATATGACATAATCTCTTATGCCATAAATCAGTTTCATCAACAAACTCAGCAGCATTAACAACATCTTTCACAATCTTTGCTTGAGTTAAATAAAGAGTAGAGTGTCGAGTACCTCTAGCAACAACCATGGAACCCTTGGTGAGCTTCCAACTATCACGAGAGAATGAGCTATCCAAGTCTTCATCACACAACTTACCAACAGAAAGTAAGTTCAACCGAATATCTGGAACATGCTTCACACGCTTCAAAGTCAACTTGGTACCGTTGGAGGTTTCCAAGCAAACCTGTCCAACACCGGCACATTTTGCAACACCTTGATGAGCCATTTTTACATCACCAAAATCACCAGGAGTATAGGACGTAAACAAATCCCTCCTAGATGTAACATGAATAGAAGCACCGCTATCAATCACCCAACTAGTGCTATTATCAACAAGGTTAACAGATTCAAACTCCTCAACAACAAGAAAATCATCATGAGTTACATTAACCTTGTCTTCCTTGCTACCATCATCTTTATTTGTGCTCTTGTCTTTACTTGCCTTGGCTTTCTCCTTCTTTAGCTGCCAACAAAATTTCTTCACATGTCCCTTTTGACCACAATGATGACACTCAATATTCTTATACTTTCCTCGAGACTTGCTTCTGCTTTGATCTCTACCTTTAGGACCTCGACTTTTGCTTCTCCCCCTAGACTCAGAAACAAGAACATCTGAATGTGTAGTCGATGTACCTTGTGACTTTCTTCTCATCTCTTCATTCAAAACACTGCTCTTGGCAAGATCCATAGAGATTACACCATCAGGAGCAGAATTGGACAATGACATTCTGAGAATTTCCCACGAGTCTGGTAAGGATCCAAGAAGTAACAATCCTTGAACCTCTTCATCAAACTTGATACCCATGGAAGATAACTGATTCATAATTCCTTGGAAATTATTCAAGTGATCTGTCATTGATGTCCCATCTGTATACTTCAAAGCCAACAACTGCTTGATCAAAAACATCTTGTTATTCCCAGTTTTTCGAGCATACAACTGTTCAAGCTTAATCCAAAGAGTCCGAGCATGTGTCTCTCCAATAATATGGTTCAACACATTATCGTCAACCCACTGCCTAATATATCCACAGACTTGTCTATGCAACAAAGTCCAATCATCATCAGATTTATCATTAGGCTTCTCTGTACCAAAAACTGGTTGATGAAAATTCTTGACATAAAGCAAATCTTCCATTTTTGACTTCCACAAATCATAATTAGGACCATTAAGAGTGATCATCCTACTAGTATTAGTATTAGCTTCCATTGTTCACAAACTCACAAGCCCAGAAAAATACCAACAAGCTCTGATGCCAGTATGAAAGAGCCTAGCAGCGGAAACGACACAAATGTCCAACACAAGAACAATATGGAAGCACTCACAACACAATATGGCAGCAACTATAACAAGCAAATATAGCAAGTAAAGCAGTAATAAGAACACACCGAGATTTTAACGTGGAAAACCCCCTCAATGTGAGAGGTAAAAACCACGAGTCGTCCAGACCAATGAAATAGCTCCACTATAATCAAATGAGGTACAAGAGAGTCTCAAACAAAGCACAAAAATGTGCATATAACCAGCCAAAACATCAAAGCACCAAAGCTCACAAATGAAAAGCAAGAAGATGAAATATACCCAAAAACAGAGCTACTGTCGAAGCCAATTTCTCCCTCTGTAGACCTTCAATTAAAATCTCCACCGTCCAGAATGAAGAACAAGATGTGAAGAATCTACAGTTCAAATTTCACGTCGATCCAACGGTGAAAGAATGAGAAAATGCCGTTCCAAAATTGCTGCTCTGTGTAAAAACGGGAAACCTAATTTCTCTCTTGCGAAGCCAATTTCTCTCACTGCAAATCTTCAATCAACATCTCCACCGACCAGAATGAAGAACAAGATGATAGGAACACGCAGTTTAAATTTCAAGCCGATCCAACGGTGAACAATTGAGAAACTGCCATTTGAGATTTACTGCTTTGGGCAAAAACGGAAATTCTGTTTTTCCCTTCTCTCTCACTTGGTGGCTACTCTCTCTCACTCTCAATGACCCCCAAAAATCTGAACTAGGGTTGTGGCACAATGGTTGCAAGAGACACCCTCAAAATGTTGGGCTTGGGCCTCACAAAGGAGAGAAAAACCCAACATAAACAAGCATTATTTTCACATTATGAGTGAGTTATATCATTATATGTAGAGTCTGTTGAACAAAAGAAATAATAAATTAAGATAATTTATATTTTAGAACAACCTTTAATTTACTTAGCATGCAATAATCTTATTTCTTTTCCGGTGAATAAGAAAAAGTTAATAATAAATTAAAGTCCCTTAGTTAAACAAAAGCAACTTGGTACATCAAATGTATCATTCTTCAGAACATGACGACGATATTGGAGTGAATATATTTTTTGTTTCAGATTTATTTTCTGCTGGTAGGTAGGTTCTTGTAGTGGTACTAAAATTAACGGAAAAATTTTAAGTATGCCAGAAATATCAATGTTCCAGTTATTTTAACCGTTGATCTAAATTATAAAAAATATATATAATATATATTAATTAAAATCAACGGTTAAAACAACTGAAACACCAGTATTCCTGGTACACTTAAAACTTTTTCAAAACTATATATTATGTTAAGCCATGAAAATGAAAGGCCCGTGACATCACTTCCTACCATCTTATGTGATACAATTAGTAAATATTAATTAAATTTACAAGTCAACAACCAACGTCCCTCTCACGGCTCCTTTCCGTGCATGGCTTTCATTATTTCCTGTTAAATTAAAATCTTGACTCTAATAAATAAATATAAGCATTGACTCAGTTTCCGCTTGCTCAACGAGAAATTAAATTGCGGTTATTGTACATTTAATAAGTAAACAACATTATTTATAGAATTTAGTGTTAATCAATGTTTATTGAGCATGGATATATATGTTCATATGAGACACTTCTTATACTCAATAATAACTTAACAACGGTAATAACAATTATTTTGAGAAAAAGATTTAATAACGTGTTTACAACAGATTTATAATCAACATTGCAAATTTGTTATTATTCAATTAGTAGAACTCAAAAATACCTTTTTCCAACAACTTTTGAAAACATATAAATAGATTTTTTTATAAAGTAAGAATTTACGAGGTAAATGTTGATAAATTTCATCAGTTAGAAAATTATATTTACAATCGATATCAATTTATCATCTATTTATATTGTCCTAATAGTTAAATGTAACTCAACCGACATAGTCTCTCCATATTTACTTAGAGGTTGCGGATTCAAATTTCTCTATCTTTATTTTATTTAAAAAAATAAAATATTTTAAAAATCGGTCACATAATTTAGTAATCAATCAAATCGGTCTATCTTTTTAACAATCAATCGTTTAATATAATAAAAAATAAAATATTTATTTTTAAAAAAAATATGTATTTAATATATAAATATATTAATTTATTATATTCGGTTTACACTATAAGAAAAATATTGAATACTATTGAATTTAGTGTGAGACGTTAGCAGCAAATTTACCAGCAAATTTGACAATAAATTCATCGGATAAAAGATAACAGTTGGGTTCGGTTTTTTTACGGTAATTCGCCGATAATAATTGAAGAAAAAAAATAGTGTGATCATTACCGTCGGATTTATCCAAATTAGTGCAACGCTCTGTTTTGGTTATTCACAAAGCATTATTGTCAGATTTCTGACGGTAATCTTGCCCTAAATTCAAACTGCAAACCCTCTCCCCCTCATTTTTGAACTACTCTCCCTCGTTCTAACCTTCCCCCCTCCCTCTCTCTTTCTCTCTCACAAACCACCTCCGGCAGTCCCTCCACCAACGTCGACTACCACCAACAACGTTCAAAGACTGCGTGAACTCCTTGCGTCGCGTTAGTCGCTCTCGCCACTGCTGCACTGCTGTCGTCGCTGTTCCCTGTGCCGGAACTGCCTCCTTCCTCCCACCCTCCAGGTATGTTGTTCTCCTCCTTTTTTCTATTATTTTTTTAATTTATTAAAAAAAACATAATAATACAACCCTGTTGGTTGGTCACCGCTACCACCATTTCGTTATCTGTGCTGCCACCACTTTGTCGAAGTTGCCTCCTTGTTCTCTCCAAGTATGTTGTCCTTCTTTTCTTCCTATTATTTTTTTTTCAAATTTAGTTTATTTATTAGTTTAGAGTTAGAGGTTTTTAATTCTATTTTGATTTATTAGTGATTTTTTAATTCTGTTTTGATAATTATGTGTTTGAAATTTTGTTTAGAATTTTAATTTTAAATTTTATTTTTGATAATTTTGTGTTTATTATTATGATTTTTGTTTATTGTTCAGAGATGGTGCTGGCCTCGAGGTAATGAAACTTTACCAAAATTGGTCCTAAAATGTGATTTTTCTTTTTCTTAGTTTTGTTATTGTGGGTGTGATCAAGAGGATCATAATCATGATAGTGATAATGATGAAGAGGCTTATTTGGATTGGATCAATTTGGATTTTGTTGTTGGTTTTGATTTTTTTTTCCCCTTTTATTTGTTTATATTCCTGCGTTGGGTTTTTTTTTTATTATGTAATGGATAGACAGAGAAGAAAAATTCCCCTTGATTGTTGCATGAATAATCCTGAGCTTTATTATAATGTTGCCAAAACTTTGATAGAACTTGGAGCCATTATCAATTCATACCGTCCAGGCATGAGGTAATGAATTTTTATCTTATTTATTTTAATGATTTCTTTGTTTAACTTCTTGGAAAATTATGTTGAGTGTTATCAATGGAATTAGTTTATTATAAGTTGAAAGAAGCTGGAACATTGTGGTGAATTGCTATTGAACAAAATTCTTGAGATTTTGTGGCAAAATTGAGACTTAAAAAAAATTATAGTAAAGCATAGGGTCATTCGTGATGTAGTTTTGGATACCATTGCACCTGTGTAGGTTTTGTAGTTGAGAATTTGAGATGGTTATAACCGCAACCCCAGAATTTGAGATGGTTGGTTGTCTCTACTAAATACTGAATGCTTAACTTTTCTTGTCAAAGTGTAGTATTGGAAGAAGAAAATTGAATTTGATTTATGTTTTTCTTGACTTTCTTCAACGGTTGGTTTCACTACACACAGAAAAAAAAAAAAAACGTTAAATACCGTCTACTATTGAAAAAATAAAAAATTCAACAATAAGTTAACTACTGTCAAATATAATTAGATAGTATAAATTTTGTTGGTAAATGTTTATTGTTGAAATTTTTCGTCTGTCGGTAATTACTATCAGATTTTGCGATGGATTACTAGCTCAAAAAACCAATTGATTACTGGTGGATTTTTTCGATGGTATTGTTGGCGCCAAAAAATGTTATTTCGAGCACTATTACTGTCAGATTATTCCTACGATAAATCCGACGGTAATGTCAATTTAAAAAAAAAATTAAAATAAATAATCAATTTTAATTTATTTTTTACACAATTAATGTTCAATTCATAAATATTGAAAACCTATTATTTAAAATAAATAATACAATGTTAAAATAAATTAAAAATTAAATACATCAAATAAATATAATGAAACAATAAAAGCGAAACAAAAATAACTACAGATCTAGGTAGTCTTTGTCGTTGTCAGTCTCGTGGCCCTAAGTCGGCGGCGCAGAAAGCGATGATGTTCGTGTGCCACCAGCAGCGGTACTGCCAGCAGTAGGGTCGATGCCAGGGGCGCGCATCTGGGCATGGTCACACCTCCAATAATCAAGCAACCAAATAAACCTAAATTCACTAAACAGGAATCAATTTTCAATTTTCAAGAACTTTCAACAATAACCATAATTAGTAAATAGAAATTCCATAATCAGGCAACCAAATAAACCTAAATCCACTAAATAAGAATTAATTTTCAAGAACTTTCAGCAATGACTATAATAAAAAAAAATCAAATAAACCTAAATCCACTAAAAAGGAATTATCAATTTCTAGGAACTTTCAACAATAACCATAATCAGTAAATAGGCAACCAATAAACCTAAATTCACTAAACTAGAATAACTTTTCAGGCACTTTTAGCAATAACAATAATTAGAAAATATATAAGACTCAAAGTGATACTTACCCCGTACCGCCATCAGGCCAAATGGTCAATCGTACGATGGGAAGTGGTGGAGGGGTATCAGCTGCCTCACTTCCATGAGAAGACTCCGGGGACACAGCTTCCGTTGTTGGAGGTGGTGTCGCCATGACAATGAGCTATTGAATGGTAGGAGGTGGCGTCGTCGCCGTAAACGGAGGCACGTAGTTAGGGCCAGGGACTATGATAAACGGTTGGTTCGCTAAGCCCGTAACCTGTGACGTCATCAAAGTGGTCAAAGTAGAGGGAGAGGATCTAGTAGTTCCGGGGGTACCGGAAAAAATCCTCCCTCTACCTCGACCACAGCTACGACCACGACTAGCAGTTTGATCCGAAACATCTCTACCGGTCGTCTTGTTTGTAAATAGCTTACTAATTAATAGAAATTCAGAACAGCAAATGAACAATAAATTATAATAATACCAATACAGAAAATTATATCATTGGATACTTCGCGTCAAAAAACACAAAATAGCATTGACGACCAGACTTGGTGTACTTATTTAAAAACTAAAAAAATAACTGATAAATAAATGCAACTATTTCTATAAACCAAATAAGGTATATCTTTGACATATGAAGTGGTATAAAGTGAATAAAAGAAGTATGAGTTAAAATGAAGCAGCATACAATATTTACGAGTTAAATAATAAGAGCATGTTCTCACTATATAAGCATTCAAATCGAAATAAAAGTGAAAAAGATAAAAGAGATCAAACAGAACAAATCAAATAGAGAAAATAAATCGAAGCATGTCTGAATTTTATATACATGTTTATAGAAAAAAGCAAATTGTAATGATGAGTATGAACTTAGGCACATTTAACCCAAAAAAAGAGCACATTGTAAAACAAATAGACATTTAATTATTTTCAGCAGTCTATTAACTAATAATGTTCTTTCAACAAAATAAATTTACTAAGACAATCAATCACAACTCACAACTAAACCAACTTCTACTAAAAGCATATGTAAGAAAAATGAGAATAAATTATTAAAATATCAGTGAAATTTGGGCCAAAAAAACAACCCATATATGATTAAATTGTATGGTGTTGATTAAAATGGTGTTAAAAAATTAATTGAATGGTGGAGAGAGCGACGAACGTCGCGGTGGAGGTTCTGCTTCTCCAAATAAACATGAAGCGTTGGGCGTAGTCGGCAGCGGAACGGTGGAGCGGCGACGGGAGGAGGCAGAGAACGGAAGTGGAGGGAGATTCGAAATGGGGGAGATGACGATTCGTGCTTTTCATTTAGGGTATGATTATCGTCGAAAAAATTCGGCAGTAACGCTTTGTGTGTGCTCAAAATGCAACGTTTCACTAAACAATGTTATTGTCAGATTTACCCGCCTGTCAATCCGACGGTAATGAGCGCGCTGTAATTTCTTTTTTCCCTCCAAATATTACCGTCGACGTTAACGTTGGAACATCAATTCCGATGATAATATTTTAGGGTTATGAATTTATAGCCAAATCTAATGATAATTGTTTTTCTTATAATATTTCAACTATTGTAAAGGTCGTCTTGCGGGGACTCCATTGCATCATGCTGCTAAAATTCTACGTATTATAGATAATATACATAAATTATATTTGTATTTTATCGTTTAATATTTTACCCTAAAATTTTGAGATTAGCTATTTAATATGTATGAATTACATTTTTTTATTTATAATTATTTTTTGAGTTATTTAATTGATTGTTATTAATTGTCTGATTTATTATTAAGGCTATTAACCATTTTATTGGCCGATTGTTTATTGTTATCAATTTTTTAAATTTATTATTATTGTTTTTGAGTTAATTATTGCTGATATTTCTATTATTATTTATATATAATTTAGTTGTATTATTCTTATTATTTAAAAATATATTGTTTAATAGTATTTTAGAAGTAAATAGGTGTAAGAAAGAGAAAAAATACTTTTGTTTTATTTTTTATTTCTAAAATTTTTAATTTTTAGAGATATTATTTGTTATTTATCTTTTTTAATCAGATATATCTAATATCTGATTTAAGACTAAAAAAATGTGATATTAAATTCGATCTAATTCGATAATTTTAGTGCGGATTAGATCGAAATTTTAAATATTAAATTTGATTTGATCTTTGTACATCTCTAAAAATATTTCTAACTATTGTTATAGATTTCATTTGAAACCTTCTTGTTTCATGTTGCTTGTGATTAATTTCACTTTGGAAATGTATATTTCACACAAATTTAAGATATTTTAAGGCAAGGTTTCGGTAATCTTTTTTTAGAAGAGATTACTTGTAATGTTCTATTAGGGATAAATTTGGTTAATTAAGTTCTTTTAAAAAAAGAGTTTAAAACAAGGACTTATATTAAAAATAATTTATTATTTAGTTATTTTGTATAGTTTTTTAGCCACAAAAATATTTATTTTAAAAAGTGAGTGATACAAATTTCTATTATAAAAAAATATTTTTTTAATTTTTCTATAAATATTTTAAATAACTGTTTAAAAGGTCATAAGTATAGTTAATTTAAAAAATGATACTAAATATTAATGTTACAACTTTTTATAAAATAAAAATAAAAAAAATTATTTATAAACCTATCAAAATTGATCCTAAATATTTTGAAAATATCCCATGCTCTATTGTAAGAAATTGTAATTCATCCTATTTTTTTCATTATTTTATTTTTGACTTTATTTGAATTAGTGGAGAATAATTTTGGAGATCAAAGAAATCTTTGTTGCAAGAATATGCTGGACATGAAGCTAGTGAGATAACAATTAATTGAGACTGCTCTTGAAAAAGTTGTTGATGGTAATTCCAAACAGTGACAAAAATAAAAAGATAAATTTAAAAAATATGTTAAAAAAAATGTAGGGAGATTCCTTCATAGGTTAAGAACCTGTTGTAGTTTGTTGAGCTTCCATCAACTAAAAAATTGTCTCTCTTTGCCTTCATGGGTGTTTGGAAAATTATGAAAGTGGAAAAAAAAAGGAAAAAGAGGGGATACACGGAAGTAAGAATGTGCAAGATTTAGGTTGGGTTTCAAAAGAGGGATACAAAGAAGTAGGAGTATACAAATTTTTTTATCCGACTTAAAATTCAATGCGGAGTTAAAATATATTTCGTCGGATTCAGATTTAAGTTATGTTTCGGATTGACTCGACCAGTTTAACCCATTTTATTTCAGGTTAATTTAGAATTAGACTCAATTTTTAAAATAAGTAAGATAAAATACAATACTAGATCAAATTGGAGCCAAATAAAATGTGTCCGACTAGTTCATAAAGGAAAGCAGAAGATGGAAGTTTAAATGAAATATAATTAAAAAAAATATTTTATAATTTAACAAAAGTAAGTACAAGGTATAATTTATAATTATTTTAAAAATAAAGTATGTTTCTGTTTTAAATATTTGTGATTTGTTTTAGATATTCGTAAAGTTTAATTTCATTTAATTTTATCCGTGATGTTCTCGATTTATCTAATTTTGTTGTTAATATTTTTTATTTATTTTAAAGCTACTTCTATACATTATAAATTTTATCCTTAATATTTTAGATGAAATTAAAGTCTAAGAATAATTTTGATATAAATAAAAAATATTAAAAATAAAATTAAATGCTAGAAATATATATTTTTTTAAATCGTAACATTAGAAAAAAAACTACTAATGCAGAAAATTTGTTTCGGACAACATTTTTTAAAAGTTTTTTATTGGCTGATTATTGATAAAAAATATTAATTTATTAATAAAATTATTTAACATATTATTAACAAACGTCTTTAAAATCCTTTTTGATAATCTTCATTTTCATAATCTCTATGAATATTTAAAATTAGATAATTAATCAAATTTAAAGAAAATACAATTAAGTAGTGACTGTGTTAATAACAAAAGATGTTATGTGTACACATATAAAATAGCTATCAAAATAATTATTATATATATTTTTAAATTTACTTTTAATATATATTTTTATTATAATATATATATATTTTAGAATAACATTGTATGGCTAAGTTTTTTTAGTAATTAAATTTAACCAACTTAATTCAATAACTTACCGGCATAACAAAATTCAGATAAATGTGTGTATGGATTATCGCTTTAAATAAAATGAGAATTGATGTATATTAAGATATTTATCAAAGAATAATAAAATTTGATTATGGATTTGATTATAAAAATGTTTATTCGTTTAGGTAGCGTTTAGAAGAGAGACAGAGATTGAAAAATAAAGACTGAAAAATAGAGACTGAAATAAATTTTAGTATTGTATTTGATGTAAAGTAGAAGACAGAAAATGAAATAAGAATAAAGTTTTAATTTAATTTGCACAAAGGATAAAATTGGAATTAATTAATTAAGAGTAAAGTATCGTTTTTGTCCCCAACGTTTGGGGTAAATTCTATTTGTGTCCTTAATGTTTAAATCGTCCTATTTGTATCCCTAACGTTTGTAAAAGTGATTCAATGTTATCCTGCCATCAATTACACTGCGCTTTAGTTTGAGTTTTAAAAATCTTTTCTTGAAGTTAGAATACAAATGTTTAGGACAGAATCGATGATCTACTCCGAAAAATAGCTCATCAAATGTTAAAACTAATTCCTACAACATTTACATAATTCACTTTTCTAGGGACATAATTGAATATAAACACAAATAGTGGGTATAATATTAAAATCGAACACATCCAAGTGAGACCTAATTGAGAATGAATACATTCAAGTGAGAATAATTGAAAAATATAATCTGATTTGTTAGTATAATTGATAATATGATAAATTGAATCACTTTTATAAACGTTAAGGATACAAATAGAACGATTTAAACGTTATAGACACAAATAGGACTTATCCAAAACGTTTGGGGACAAAAACGATACTTTACTCATTAATTAAAATGAGGGTATTTTAGGTATAAAATGTTATTAAAATTTTAGTCTCCATCTCTAAAAATTTCAGTCATTTGTGTCCTCATTCTTTGGAGGTACTGAAATACTAAAATTTTGAAGATAAAGACTGAAATTTTAGTATCAGTCTCTACACCAACAAACATGATATTAAGTCCTAATTCTCAATTTCTGTCCCACTACCTCAAAACAAAATTTTGTGTATTTTATATGAACGAGTGATTTAATATTTAAAATTTTATATATAATTAATATAATTGTATTAATTACGTTGTGTTATGGTCCAATCCAATAAAGATTGGAAGTTAACCGATCTATTTTAAACTCGACGAATTTTTTATTCGTCCGAGCCAAGGCATATCGTGTGATGCCATCTCTCAGTGAAAGGGTCCATCCGATCAGTATAGATAAAAAGAGAAAAGACCTACCTCTCTCCTAAGTATGTTATCGTATAGACATTTATTTTAATATTGGAGTATTCTTGTAAATAGCCCCACCTATCGATTTACCGACGATCGTGGTCGCACTCAGGGACGGATGTATGTTTGTGCTTGTGGGGGCAAGCGTCCCACTACAATTTGAAATTTTTTTAGTAGTATATGATAATAATATTTATTTGTCCCCATTAAATTATTAAATTTGACTCCACAATAGTTTTTTGTTCAATTTTTGGTACTTCATAATCAATTTAAAAATTTCATATTAGATGTCATTAGAATGATCAATTTTCAATTTAAATAAAATTTATGTTTTTTTTTTTAAATCGACTCGAAAGAGTATCCTTTACAAAAATGCTATCTTAGATTAATTTGGTTAGGCTTGTTTAACCAAAAAAAACTTGAATGTATAACATTATTCTATATAAAAAGAGAGATATTTCGATTGTATTGTT
Organism: Arachis hypogaea; assembly: GCF_003086295.3. Classification (NCBI taxonomy): domain Eukaryota; kingdom Viridiplantae; phylum Streptophyta; class Magnoliopsida; order Fabales; family Fabaceae; genus Arachis; species Arachis hypogaea. Next base: position 8,897,111 of record NC_092050.1, read on the forward strand.
AAACAAAAAGATTACTCAATTTTTTTAAAATATAAAACCTAAATAATAAAATTTTAAATTATATTTTATTATTTAAATTATTATTTTAGTGTTTTAATTTGTAAATTAGATATTTTAAAGACTAATCATATTATATATACATAAAAATAACTACCTATATATATATTGAAATAAAAAAATAAATTAAATAATACATATATTTATATACAAATATATAATAATTAATAAATATTTTAATAATTAATTTTTATATATAAATAATATTTTATTATAAAAATTATTATTATATTATATATATTTTGTTACCACTATCTCGCCAAATTTGCACCAAGTCCAAATTCTTAACATCACACCGTTGCTCATACCTAGCTAGACAACTGACCACCCTTCCAACGAGCAGCCGAACACGTTGTTAAGGATACTAAAGAGAAAATTTGTATTGAAAAATAATAATTTTTAATTTTCAACAGCAATATCAAATATACTCTATTTTTTCCATAAAAAAAATGTTATTTTATATACGCATCTTTTGTTTTTCTTTGTCAACAAAAAAGGAAAAGAAAAAAAGAAATTTAACCTCGGGGTTTGTTTTTTAATTTACAGTCTACTATGGTGTCTGCAAAATTGAGAGTTGTGTCTGGGGTTTGGGTGTGTTCATGATTTTTTAATTGCCTTTCAGAGCTCCCACTTTCATTTTCTCTTCTTCTTCCCTCTTCTTTCTTTCTTTCTTTCTTGCTTTCTTTCTAAGCGCACTGTTCCTATTCACTTCTATGTCTTCTATTCTCTCTCCTCCTCCTTCATCATCATCAACTCCCAAACCCTAATAATCATCTCATTCATTTCACTCATCTTCTTCCAACACTCTCCATGTTCCCCCACAGGTACTATCTCTATCTCTTCTCCTACTTTCTCACTCATTGCTTTCTATTTTCAATAAATTTCCAAACTTTCCCCGTTTTGGAACCTCATGATTCTGTTTATCTCTTCTCGTTTATTTGTCTACTTATTGCCTTATTCTATTTTTGGTGCCACCTATTCACTGATGATTTTTCTTACTTTAATAGTTGAGTTGGTGCTTTCTGGTACCTAGAGTGCTCTGTTTTAAGCAATTGATACCCCTCTTTCGGCGCTTTTTATTTTTCACCAACTGATGCTGGTCTTATGTTTAAATATAGATGATTGGTTGGTTCCAGTATGGTAAATTTTGTATCCTCTTAACTCAACGGTCCTGATAGGGTTGCTTATATTTTCTACTTGTAGCATGCAAGCCTGAATTCTAATTTATTGCTTCATGCCTTTTCTGTACTTCTTTATTCCCTATGTTTATATTTGTGTTTGATATATTTATTTATTAGTTTTTGGCATTATATGCTGCTTGCTACTAATCTAACGCTTGGTACACGAAGCTCATGCAGAGAATAGAATAGTTGTTCCTTTATAAGTGCTATGCTACTGTGAGCTGTAATTGCATTTGGTTGTAATTTTCATTTATTTGGGAAGATGATTGTAACTGTTATTGTCTGCTAACTGAAACAGAACCAAAGGAAATTATCAGAAGAAAAAAAAATTTTTGTCTGCTTTTACATATCTTTCATTTTCTTTTTTTGGGTTGGTGGAGGCATTTTGTGTTTTAAATGTTTTGCATATTAGCTTATGTTAGAAGTGGCAAAAAGAAGAAGAAAAGACTTACATTTGTTTGTGTTTCCATTAGGGGATTGTTGCAGCTGGTCACAACGCTCACTTGTTATGTGGTTCTGGCATGTACCTTCTTTTACCCTGACACACATGGACACTCTAGCAATGGGATGCAAAATCCACCAGCTTCCGATGCTTATGCTTCTTTAACAAAAAGTTGCAAAGTGGATACTTCAGACACCATTTGTAGTGACTCTAGTTTAGATAACAGTTTTCGAAATGTGTGTCCAAACTCCCGCTCATTCTGCTCTCCTTCAATGTTATTGGGGTCCTCTCATAAAGAGGGAAGTATAAAAGAGACTTCTTTAGGAGGCTCTGGTAGTGCGTATGATAGTCCATTTTGTATAGAGGTGGCTCATGATAGCAGGCAGGCAAGTAACAGTAGCTGGTCATCTGACTATGGTGTGTTTAGGTTATTTAATGGAAAGTTTATTTCTTGTTCTATGAACTCCAGAGAGGGAGTTAATGAAATACCATCTCTTAAAGCCCAGGATGGTCATAGAACTGGCAGAAGCGATGTTTCTTCTTGTGGAGGCTCTTTATGTAGGCAGAAGACAACACATTTTTTGTCAAAGTACTCTGAAATGTCCAAATCAAGTTCCTTTGAGGGTTCTGTCTCACCTAATGTAAGGATTGGACCCACTGTGCTAGACTGGGGTCAAAATTATATATATTCTTCATCAGAAGCTTTCCTAACTGTGGCTAATACATGCAATGATAGCATACTACACATCTATGAGCCATTCAGCACTGACCTACAGTTCTACCCTTGCAACTTCAGTGAGGTTTCACTAAGACCCGGTGAATCAGCATTGATTTGTTTTGTTTTCTTCCCTAGATGTCTAGGCTTGTCATTAGCTCACCTGATTCTGCAGACAAGTTCTGGTGGATTCATAGTAGAAGCTAAAGGATATGCTACTGAATCTCCCTTTGGCATTCAGCCCTTATCTGATCTGGAAACTTCTCCTGGTGGAGGGTTCAGCAAGAATTTGTCATTGTTCAATCCCTTTGATGAAACCCTTTATGTGGAGGAGATAACTGCTTGGATATCAGTTTCTTTGGGGCATAGTTCTGTTGAAACTGAAGCAATGTGTAATGTACATGATTTTGAGGCTTTTGATACTCTTTTGTTCCCAACTATTAAGGATCGACTGGGTGTGAAGAATAGCCAAATCGGTTCACCAATGGTCGCAATCAGGCCCCATAGGAATTGGGAAATTGGTCCGCATAGCTCTGCAACGCTAATGGAAATGGATGTTACCAGTGGGTTTGAGGGGAAAATTTTTGGTGCATTTTGTTTGCATTTACTGAGATCATCACAAGTCAAGTCTGATACTATTATAGTTCCTATTGAAGCTGAAGTGGACAGTAATGCTGCCTCTGACACTGTAGGTATATTTGTTTCAGCTACACTTGAGGTTCTAGCTACTTGTGATAGTGGTGATAATGTCATCACTATATCTCTAAAAAATTATGCCCCATATGCTTTAAGGTTTATCAAAGTTCTAGAAGTTGTTGACGAGAAACTTTTCCATGTCAATTACATGGAAGGCTTACTGCTCTTCCCTGGGACTGTTACTCAAGTTGGTATTATTTACTGTAGTCAGGTGAGCTTAGATTTAAATGTCTTGCCTCCTAAATTCTCCAACTTGCAAGAGAACTGCAAATTGCTTATTCTTACAAATGACTCAACCAGTCCCCTGATTGAGGTTCCATGCGAGGACATACTATATCTTTGTTTTGAACATCAAAGGCTGTCATATGTTGGAGTAGAGGACAACTCTAAACTTATCAAATCTGATAATGCGAAGGCATATTATGTGGGCAGAAGCGTGCAATTGCCACAAGATGGGGTAAGTAGCCACAGCCATCACTGCCCATATGTTATTTGACAACAAAGGTTGATGCTTTTCTTGGAAAAATAAAAAAAAGCTTCAAATTTAGACTGCTGATTCTGATGGATTCTTTTTAATTTTTAATACGTAATGTGCTGTATCAACTGATCATGATATATGCAAGTTCCTTGGAAGTATTTCTTATGCATGGGATATATATGGTATATATACTTCTTCCTCTGTGATATTGTTATTAAACCTTAAAATTTAAAATACTGAACATGATAATGACAGTCAGCTCCAGCTTAGCAGTTAGTACAGAGGCCTGTTTTGATGCAGCTCTGCATTGTGCTTTTACCATTTTTTGAATTATAGTTCTAGTCTACTTGTCCCATATCCCTCCCCTCTCCTCTGTTCTCTCTCCTCTCTTTTGTCTTGTTATTTTAGTTTCCTTGCTACTTCTGCTGCCTTGTACCAGAAGGAGAAAAGAACAAATCACTTTGAAAGCATTATATTACATCTGTTAGAGGAATCATGTTTAAACGAGTTAAAAACAAATGGAAACTTTCATCATAATCATTGCTTCATTTGTTTGTTGTCTTTCCACAAATTATTGCAAATTTAAGTATGATCATCATATGCACTTTGGAGGAATTTATTTTATATGCAATTGGAACTGAAGTTGCTTGTTCTCCCTAATATTTATTCATATTTCCTCAAATAATGAAAACCTAATTTTGCTGCTACTTTTATGTGAAGGTTGTGGAAACAGCAGCTGTTGATGAACTTGTTCTTGGAAACTGGAAGTCTCAAGGAACCACTGGTAGCATGTCTGTGCTTGAAGAACATGAGGTGCTATTTCCGATGATTCAGGTTGGAAGTTATGTCTCTAGGTGGATAAATGTTAAGAATCCTAGCAAACATCCAGTTTTGATGCAGCTTGTCTTGAACTCTGGGGAAAGCATTGATGAGTGCAGGGTTCTGGATGATTTATTTCACCCCTCTTCATCTGGTAATTTGGCTTTAGGTAAAGGTGCTGCTACACCAACAAAGCATGGATTCTCAGTACCAGGGAGTGCATTGACAGAGGCTTATGTGCAGCCATATGACCATGCATCTTTGGGGCCAATAATTTTTTATCCATCCAATCGCTGTGTTTGGAGTGGTTCTGCATTGATAAGAAACAATCTTTCAGGTGTTGAGTGGATATCTTTAAGGGGATTTGGAGGTCTGCATTCTCTAGCCTTGCTAGAGAGATCTGACCATGTCCAAAGCATAGACTTCAATCTTAAAATGCTCAAGCCACTCAATTTATCACTTCCTTATAACTTACTTAACATGAAAGAGATGGCTTCTGTCTGTTCAAAGCCTTTAGTGAAAGAGTTATATGCAAAGAACACAGGAGACTTGCCATTGGAGGTGATAAGAATCAGGGTTTCTGGCAGAGAATGTGGGTTGGATGGTTTTAATATTCCTTCTTGTAAGGGGTTTGCTCTTGAACCTGGGGAGTCAACTAAACTTTTGATATCATACCAAACTGATTTTTCTGCAGATATGGTGCATCGAGATCTTGAACTTGCCTTGGCTACTGGTATTTTTCTGATACCCGTTAAGGCAACTATCTCTCATGATATGCTTAGTAACTGCAAGAAATCCATGTTTTGGATGCGAGTGAAAAAATACCTTGGAATTCTTCTTGTTGCGTCCTTACTTTTACTGATATTTTGTTTCGTATTTCCCCAAACCGCAATATTGGACTCCTTGGATGACTTCTGCAAGGGTGATGATAACTTAGTCCAGACAACCATAAAAAGTGCTATGGGAACATCTTTGCTTCATCATAACCAGAGAAAGAGTAAGCTATCCATGTCTGGGAAGATGAACCATCTCGTGGAAGCTTCATGTGGTGGATATTCTTATGATCAAGGCAATCCGTCTGAGCTGGGAAAGTCGCAAAACTTGATGCAGACGTCTGAAAACAATAAGAAGACTAGTCATTTGTTGGAAACTCAAGATGAAGGTAAATGGTCATCCACAACAGTCCAGGGCTCTGATACAAACAAGGCACCTCAATTGGCATATCTCATGGTTAACACTGGTAAAGAAAAGGGTCGAAGAAAGAAGAGGAAGTCTCATGGTGCCAAATTACAAGCACTATCTGAAGTTTCAAGTAGTCAGAGTGGGAACTCTACACCCTCATCTCCCTTATCCCCAGTCCCCTCTGCTGCACCTAAATGTAACTGGCTTTTGTCTTCTAACTTGGTGCAACCCGTTGAGGCTCTTAGTAGTTCAATGACACAGGTGGCTGCCCATTCTGAAAACAATCAAGCTTCTTCCCCATCTTCTAAGCCTGAGGTTCCCCTCAAACACTGCAGCAGTAGTAGGTCTTCTCCTCATGCGCCACCTTCAGCTTCAAGTTGTGCTGCTAGCATGCATGTTCAGACAACTTGTGATGCCACTGCTGTTGTTGGTGGGTCGCCTCCCTCCTCCTTGGTGTCAAATTCTGCTGTTACATTGCAGTCTCGGGCTCCTGGATCCAAACGTCACAACCAAAAAGCTGTTCAAGCGCAAGAGGAAGAAGGGCTTGCAGATGAGTATAGATATGATATTTGGGGTGATCATTTTTCTGGATTTCACTTGTTAGGTCCAAAAAATGTTACTTCCATGAAGTCCAGTCCTGCAGAAAATAATTTTGACAGCTTCTTTGTAAGGGGCCCTCAAACCCTCATGACAAATTCTCAAGAAGGCTAGTAAGTTGAAAACCTTTATTTCACACTTTCTTGCCTAGTCTATGTTGAAAAAATCAATAGAAATAAAGGATTTGATATATCTCTCATGGCCTCCCACATGCACATCCATTGTCATCTCAGTGTAAAAGGCACTCAATTTTGTGAATATGTTAACGAAATCAGTATCTGCAATCCTATAATTCCAGAGAATAAAACTTGGAAATGGACCATATGGAGAATCTACTTGAACATGTCAAGTATAGATTTTTACCGGCATACCCTGTCAATGAATGGTGAAAATCCAAGTAGATTTTCTGATTGAGATTTGGCAGGATTGACTCTCAAAAAACATGAAAGCTGAAACCTCCCAACAGATTCTGCATGTTTGGACTGAAGTTGCTGTTCAGATCCATGTTAAAAATATTATTGTCCTTTACTTAATCTCCCTGGTGATATGTTATCCACCATAGCATATTTGGCATGCAAGCTATAGTGGAAGCCAATGCTAAACAAGCATGTATAAGCCAATATCCAAATAATTACACTTAAAATCTAAAAAGAGAAAAAAGCAAAGAAAAATGAAACTTCTATGAGCAATAACCAATCGCATCAACTATTAACTATTGAGTACTTTGACTATTAATACACACCTTAACTAAATTAAAAAAAAAAAAAAAATTGGTATGAGGATGCAAAGTTGTACAAATTGCTGATGTACCAAACAATATGAGGTAGTAGTAGAGTTACCACAAGATCTATGGTCTATTCAATTGGTCACTTCAGTAACCAGTAATTGAATCACTCGGAAAGAAGTGGTCCATAATATTATCTTATCATTCTACCACGTACAGATTACGACTCTTGCTCTTGCTGTCACTATGTACTACAAACGATCCTTTAAAGTGATATGTCCTAACAGATTCCTTGGCTTTACCATCATATGCCACAAAGAAAAAAAAACATTTTTTTTTTGTTTTTATTGTTGACAAATTATTACACACAAAGACATTATATCAAAATAGTTCCTAAAAGATCACCCATAATTTAATTTTTGAAATATTAGACGTTTCAAAAATTGGTCCAATTTGACCATTAACCTATAATATCATGTCATTTTTTCCTCTCACAAAAGCTTATATAAAATTTATTGGTTAACAAGACTTTTATAATTTATACTTTACAGCTTGATGTTCATTGAATCTTCTGGACTAATTTCAATATCAACATAAGTGGAAAGTAGACTTGAGTGAAAAGAAAAAGTAATTGGGCTGGGCCAGTACCACAAAAAAGGCGGAATCGTTCGTGTGACATGAAGAATGATTTTGGGCTTTTCAGATTCCATTATTGTTTTTTCAGATGTGAAAACTACGTGGCTCAAAAAGATCAATGACGTCACTCAAAACTCAAAATTCACAAGTGGGTTGGCCAAGATCTTAGCCCATCACCCAATCAAAGCAAAAGACATGAAACCAACAATTTCGGTAACACATCTATGCAAAGAAAGCGATCACTTTTTTTTTTTTTTTTTTTTTTTTTTTTTTTTTTTTACCAAAAATACGAGACTCGAACCCGCAACCTCTTAATTGAGTATGAGGAGATTATGCCATTTGAGCTATTACTCATTGGCAAGAAAGCGATCACTTGATTCTACAAGTTCTTAAACAAATATACGAAAATGTCTTTATATAAGGGTAATAAATATAATATGAATATTTGTTATATTAAGGAGAATTTTTTAAAAAAAAAATAAAATTAAGTGAGGAGTAAAGGTTTTATTGGAATGAATATATGTATTGCACATGATAAATTTTTATTGGTAAATTTTTTATTAAAAAATAATTTTTACTCTTTACCAAAATTTCACTTTTTGCTTTAACATTAAGTTGTCAAATATATTAAATGGTGGGTACTTCTATAAAGATATCTTTATATGAAAATAATATTATAAACTATATAATTCAGTCAAACATGTTAAATTATCTAACGATTCACAATATCATCTTTACATAAAGATATTTTCATTAAAGTAAATACCATATCAAATTATCTAACTTTTTCATTATTATCTTTTTACATAAAGACATTTTAAAGAGTAAAATGAAACTTAAATAATTTTGTTTCTTATTTTGATTTCTATAAATTTTTTATTTTGGTCAAATAAAATTTAAAGTATTTTTATTTTTGTCATCTCATTAGTTTATTCCGTTAAGTATTAATTAACATGTCACATTAGTATTTAATTTTTAGTAATGCTATAAAAATAATAATATAAAATTATCTTATTTAACTTAACATTTATAATTTCATGTATATAACTTCTAAAATCACATATTTATTACATTTAATATTATGTATTTATTTCAAAAATAATTAATAAATAAAAAATAAAACAATTTTAGACTAATTTTTATTATTTTTCAAACATTTCTATTATTTTTTCATATCACACTTGATTAATGGAGCAAAGCTAAAATAAAGACCTTGTAAATTTAACTCAACCAAAACCAAAATAAAAATTTATAAGAATTAAAATAAAAAAAGATTTTATGAAGAGACAAGAAACTTACTTTACTCTTTGTTTTGAATTACATTTAGTTAGGTAGGTAACTAAATCAAACCATATATATATATATATATATATATATATATATATATATATATATATTTGTGAATTGTAACAGATATTTTGATAAATAGGGTGAAAGAAATGAGTGGATGAAAGAGGTGTAAGTCATGTGCAAATAGCTGTGTCATTTCACTTTTGATGGATGGCAACAAAATAAAGATGTCGTGGTTCTACTTTTATGCTTATGGCTTCACTACTCACTTCCATGGATTACGATTACTACTACTACAAAATTCTATGGTGCTGGCGTGCCCCACTTTATTTTGTACCCTCCTTCTGCATTCGACAATCTTTCCCTTCTTACACATTACGTACCAATTCAAAAGCTGCATTTCTTGCATATTCTTTCTAGAAACCAGAAACATATAGAACAAGATGAAATTACATTTATTTTTACCCATACAATAAATATATAAAACATTAATTTATCATTATCATGACTAACATTTTTTAATTTATAAAAAAAGATTTTAATCTTGGCAATATTTTTACTTATTTTGTTAAAGTTGTATAATCATTGTAACTATACTGTATGTAATAAAAAGAATTACTACTAGTTAAATTATATTATCAAGAATTCAACTGACTCAGTGTTTAGTATTTAATTTTTATATTCTATAAATGTAAAACAAATAAAAAAATATTTTATAACAAAAAACCTCTAATTATATATTCTTGTATCAATACAAGTAATTATATTTCATATCTATTATTTGAATGGTAATTAATCTAAAAGCAATTAAAAAAATTGACGATATTTGATGTAATGTTAGAACTTACAAGAATTTATAAAATGAAAATTTGACCAAAATGTTAATGTGACAAAGGTAGAGATAATCTACTAAAATGTCAAAAGTTCATTGTCCATAATCTTAATCTTACACACAATATTAATATATATGACAAGTATAATTTACAAACTTATGTAATCAAAATAAAGAACTATAAATTGAAATTCAAAGGGTACTCGACAAAAGGGTAAAGAAATACGAAATGATAGACATTTCACTTTCAAAGGTTAATTAGATAGTGAAGATGAAGAAGATGGGTACCCAATGGTAATGTCCTCAATACTAATAAAGGAAATATAATTAATCCCTACACACATATACAGCCAAGCATACCCTTCTACTCTCTCTCTACCATCACATTCATATTTAACTCAAATATTCTAGATAGACCACGATATATGTACATGCCTTATAATATTATATATTCTATGCGTCAACCTAGAAATTTTATCAACCTATAAAAATATATTTACATTATAATAAATATAAATATATAAAAGACTACCGGGTCATGTTAATTTGTTCCAATTACTAAAAATTAAACCTCATCATTCATCCGTTTTTCCTATGTTTAATTAAATAAAAGAAAAGCTTCAAAAGAATAAAATAAAAATGCGAGCGAGTTGTACACATGGTGCATGTATTAATTAGTGGATGACATTGAGAAAATGAGTAAGAAAAAAACAATGATGTATATGTATATGGGAGTGGCATGATGAGTGAGTAGTATGTAGAGAGAGTAACATGTGTGGGTAGGTATAATTATGACACTCACACATACACAAACACAGCCTGGGGACTTGGGTATTATGTATTCTTATTACTATTAATTAATATTAATAATACTATCACTTTTATTTTAGTATATTAAAAAAATCCAAAAATAAAATATTAGAGTAAAGTGATAAATAAATGATTGAAGACTTATATTTTAGATAGATTAATTCTTAAAGAAAAAAATATTAATAAAATTTTTTAAAATAATAAATATGGATAAATTAATTTAAATTTATGAAGCACGAACACTTGGTTGAGTTGCTGTATCTGCATATCGGACACATTTTTGACACGACACTTACCAATATTTGTCTAACACGCATGTTTGTTGCGTCCAACCGTGTCTTAATAAAAAATAAAAAATTCTTCGTCGGACACACTTGGATACACCTAAATACCATCAAGCGTATCCAGTCTTATTATTAACATATATTCTTGAAATAAATTTAGATATAGTATATATTATTATTTATTAAAACAAAAAAATATTTTAAATACTTGATATAATTAAAATAAGATATTAAAAATAATTAAAAAATTATTTATATTTTAATATCAATTAAATATCAAAATATCATTACGATTTATCTAAAAAAATACTTTATATTTTATATGTATGCGTCTCTCCGTGTCTTGTAAGATTTTAAAATTCGCGTGTTGGCATGTTCGTGTCGTGTTGTATTCCGTGTCAATATCAGTGCATCATAGATTCAAACTAAGAATTTTTACCGTAATCATAAAGGCTAATTTAAAGGTAATGTCGCTAGCTTTATTAGTATTTTTTTAAGAATTAATTTGCCATGTTATAAATATAACTATTTATGTTATCTTTTTTTTTTTTTCTCTTAAACTCTTAGGATGAATGATTTCATAACATAGTATCAGAATTCTATATCCAAATCCTAAAAATGAAAAAATAACATAAGATAAAAAAAACCTATTACAAAAATAAAACAAACCCAAACAAAAACTCTTACGAATATAACTATTCATATTAAATTTTTAAGATAAATAATTTCATAACATATATAAAATATAAATTTTTAAAGATTTATTTATCTTTTTACTCAAAATTCTATATTAAAAAGGGAGTATATATATATATATGAGGGTGAGAATGAAGGCGTCTGAATCACGCATGCATGTTAATTATTAGAGTTGTCATTTAACTCAAAATAATTATTTGTCTCTAATGCATTGGGAATGTCTCTGCATCAAGCCCCCACCTTATTTACTTACTTACACTTTTAACTTTTTCATTTCTTAATTAATTGATTAAATATATATAGTGTGTTCTATGGAGAGTGAAGCTGTGTGTTGTTTGTTTTCTTTCACTGCCATTATTAGAACAAGTCTATGACATTGGTCTCTTTCCTTTGTTTCTTCTGTCCTTTCCAATTTGTGTCGTTTTTAGAAGCCAAGACAGTGAAATGGAACACATTTTCAGGGATATCCTTTGACAATTATTATTAATCCGTCGTATTAATAGTAGTTGAGAATCTAACGTACTAATCTAATTAATTAAAATATAAAACTATTGTAGCATCTCTGAACTTGGCAGAATCAAGTCCACACTTGCTTGCATCTTAATCTTATGTCTCCAATTATTTGTATTTAGTTTTATAAATTCCTTCTATTCACTTCTAGCTACTTATTATTAAAATAGTTCAACGTTATTGCATCTCTTTTTTTTTCTTGTCAAAGTAATGCTTAATAGTTAATTAGATATCTTAATTAATGTAACAAACTTCGAGTGTTCAGTTCACTCGTCCGCTTAAGTAAGTGTCGGGGGTTCGAATTCCGCCTTGTGCATGCAGCAACCCATTGACCAGCGGCAGACCCTTAAATGGAGCTCCAATCCGCGACGGATTAGTCCTTGGCCTGTCGGGTTGGGGATACCGTGGAAACCCAAAAAAAAAAAAAAGAGATATCTTAATTAATGTCTTTAATAAAAGTCTATTAATAATAATAACATTGATTAGTAAATCCTTTTATCACGTTCGGAAAAAAGTTGCACTGTGTTTGGCTCACAATTAAGAATTAAATATGTATTTAGTTAATGCTGTTTGAATAAGCTATGAATCAGATCTTAGATAGAATCAATTTGGAAATGGAAAACATGTATCAACTTCATTAATGGTCCGCTTTATGATCAATGAATATGGATTATTATGTGAATAAACTATTCTTGAGTCTGTCTGCTACTTGAGGACACTACCTTTCACTAATAAGCTTTTTAGTTGTGATCACATGCCTTAACAAAGTCCACTCATTCCCCTTATTGTTATTATTATTGGAATTTTATTTATTCTTTAACAAATATTTAAGATTAAAAACTTGAAAATGATTAAGTATTACAATGGCAAACTTCTTAGACTGCTTGAATTAGTAATTATTAATATAGTTTATAACTAATATAATTGACATGTGCAACATGCGGAATTTCTTATTGATTTTTGCTTCATTTTAGTTGCTTATATGAATCAAATTATGATAAATACTAGTCGTTAACATAATGATTAGAATTTAGAACTCATTAAATAGTGAGATATCCTCTGCTTTAAATAAAGTTGGGTAAAAAACCTAAAAATCCTTCCCCTTCATTTCTCTTTCAAAGGATCAATAATGCTCAATGATTCAAAAGTTGTAATAGGCAAGTTTGCACAAAGTTTTCAATTGGAAAAGTTTCATATTTATCTCTTTAGCTTTTATTTTTCTCTCCTTTTATCAGTGCCAGATAGAAATATAGAATACATTTTCAATCTCACTAATCTTTAATAACTTTTCACTTGGCCTACTCTAAAATCATAGTGAATCAATCCTAAAGCTATTTTCTAATTTTAAATGTACAAATAAGTGAATAATATTAGATCATAGAAAATGAAAAACAATTAGCAATATTAGCAACAGACACAGAGAATAAGCAGTTTATGGCACTCACTTTCACACTATGATGAAAAGTGCACCCTTTATCTTTTGTTTTCTTTCTAATACAACTTTTATTTCTTCCACTTTGAGTCCATTCTAAAATATGGGTAGCAAACTAATAATTTCATATGAAAAACTTCTATATCAAACAAAGATAATAAGCCTTGCAAAATAGCACCAAGACGAAAAAGAGAATATATTTAATAAATATAAATAAGGCTTAAGAATTTTCCATGTCAGTCCACTCCCTTATCCTGTAGAAGCATTTTTTGGTGAACAGAATCTATATTATTAGTGGTGGATCCACAAGGACCTATAATATTAGATTTCACATGAATCTAAAATTTCATATATATATATATAAATACTATAAAGTATAAACCAAGCTCATTATACTCTCAGAAGAAGCTGGCAGTTGTTATTGCTGTGTCTGCTTCTCCTTCTTCCAAGTTTCCCGCTTTATGAATTGTATGAAAATGAATCTTTCTGAGTTTGCTTCTCTGTAACTCTGTCTCCAAAAGGGTCTCTCGGTTTGTATCTGCTGCTTTCTATTATTGTTTATTGAGTTGCAAGTTTTACTTTTTATCACTCACACACACAAAACCCGTTCTTTTTCTCACATGTTTTTGGCCTTTTTTTTTTGCAGTGCCATAGCCTATAAGGATTGCATTGTTCTCTTTTTTTTTTCTCGGTTTCTGAAAAAGTGGCATTCCTATAGCAGATGAATAACAACAGAGCACGCACCACTCTTCAGGCAATGAAAGCTCCTTTCAATGATGGTCGCAAAGTACATTTCATTCATTACCTTTCTTCCTCTACATTCTTTTTCTTCTACTTTTCGTTGTTCTCTTACTGCAAGATCTTAAGAAGAAAATTGTCATATGAGGTTGTAGGTTACTACAAGAAAACATTATTCTTATGGTTACATAGCTTAAAAGCTCCCAAAAGAGTTTTGATTTCAATGCTTAAACTACTTTAAACTGTAGTAGGCAGATAGAATTTCTCTTCCTCTTTTGAATATTATCCGAATCTGGAAAGTGGAAGCTTGGCTCTTTTACTTGTCATAAGAAACATATCAGAGGCTCTAGCTAGTTCTTTCTTTTTGCTGCTTTTCAAAGATTCTATCTCTGAATGTGCAAAGCAGGACAAGATGGAAAGTAGAGGGAGCAAAGCAATGCCTGCACAGAAAAATGGGCGTGGATCGAATCGAGAAAGGAAAATGGCTTTGATACAAGATGTATGTGATAATTTATTAGTGAAATAAATCTTCAGTACATACAGTAAATTAATGTTTTCAAACTTGACAGGTTGATAAGTTGAAGAGAAAGCTGAGACATGAAGAGAATGTGCATAGAGCATTAGAAAGAGCTTTCACAAGACCTTTGGGATCTCTTCCACGCCTTCCTCCTTATCTCCCTCCATATGTTAGTCCATTCATTCCTTCATCTTTTCCTTACTAGAACACAAATTTGAGCAATGTAATATGGTTTCTTACATACATAGATTGTTTGTAGTGTTGCATTGAAAATGAATTACAAGTAATGTTTTGTCCTTTTGTTTATAGACATTGGAGCTTGTGGCTGAGGTAGCAGTATTAGAAGAGGAAGTGGTTCGATTAGAAGAACAAGTTGTGAGTTTCAGACAAGGTTTATATCAGGAAGCTGTATACAGTTCCTCTAAGAGGAATCCTGAAAATTCCAGTGACGAAATTGATAACAATTCCAAACATCAAAGGTCAAAATCTTTGTCCCAATGTGAGCTTAATTCATCAGCTAGTCCCAATGGAAAACCATTTCATATGAAACAAGATTCGTTGTCATCCGTCTTGGAGGAGGGAAGAGGAAAGGAGAATAAGTTGTTTCATAGCCCTGTGAAGAGCAAGCAATCTCCAGAAAAGAAGGCTGCTAAAGTGATTACTCCAGTAAGGAAATCTCCAATGAAACAGCAATCATCTGAGAAATGTGTGGATCACTTAAAGTTGCAGGTACCAAACAGTATTTTTGTTCAATTGTTATCTGGATAACTGAATGAGTATTATGAGAGATGATTGTTCAATGATTTGTTTTTCCGGGTGTTTAGTTAGAGTGGAGATTAGTAGATCAAGAAAGAGCACAGAGTTCCTCAAGTTCGTCGGACGATAAGGCACCGGAAGTTGATAGCACACCCAACAGAGTTTCAGAGGATCTTGTCAAGTGTTTGTGTAGCATATTTTTGAGAATTGGCAAGGAAAAGGAACAGTTGAATGATCCTTATGGTATCTGTTCAGATTCCAAAACAAGAAGAGATGTTGGTGCATACAATAATCTGTGTGAGATTAAAGCCTCCAATGTTGATCTCAACCGAACAACAAATGCAGTGTTTCTGATCCACAGATTAAAGTAAGTTATATAAAGGGTTACTACTTACTACCTCTTCTTGGTTGTTATGTTCCTCTAATCTAATAAGCTTGTTCAGGTTTCTACTTGGGAAGCTTGCTTCTGTGAAATTGAAGGGTCTTACTCATCAAGAGAAGCTTGCATTCTGGATAAACACATATAATTCCTGCATGCTGAATGTAAGATATATAATTTGATATCATTAATATCTTAGCCTATGTAACATGTTGAGGATAATCAGCATAATGTTTTCTGGCTTGAATATTTGTGTAGGCATATTTAGAGCATGGCATTCCTGAAAGCCCTGAAATGGTTGTAGCACTAATGCAGAAGGTACAGACAGTGATCTATAAAATATTCCCTACATTTACTTTTCCAACAGTATTCTATAGCATATTAGACTAAAGCATTGGTTTGATCAAATTAACTAAGATTATAAAATGGTTATTATGCTAGGCAAGAATAATAGTTGGGGGCCAATTGTTCAATGCAATCACAATAGAGCACTTCATTTTGAGACTACCTTATCACCTCAAATTTGTAAGTATAGCATTGCACTTAGTTTTTGGTTTCATTTTCCTATGCTATTTTGTTGGTGATGCTTTTGTAGATTACAATGCATGATGACTTGAATTCTGATATTTGGTAAATGCGACAGACGTGCCCAAAAGCTGCAAGGAATGATGAGATGCAAGCACGAAGCATATTTGGGTTGGAATGGTCTGAGCCATTAGTTACCTTTGCACTTTCCTGTGGAAGCTGGTCTTCCCCTGCGGTATGTTTCTCTCAGCTTACAACACAATCCTGTTATGACTTTATGCATGTTCTTTCATTATTGGATCATGTTGTAAAAAAAATGTCATAGACATACAAAATATGTATTGTTTAATTTATTTTTAATATATATTTTAGAAAAATGGACAAATAGGTCCTTGAACTTTTGTCTCGCGGACATTTTCGTCCCTAACAATTGAAAAATACTTTTAAGTCTCTGACCTTCACAAAATTTGGACGGATCAGTCCCTGACAGAGGTATTTGGACAGAGGGACTGATCCGTCCAAGTTTTGTGAAAGTCAGGAACTTAAAAGTATTTTCCAATAGTCAGGGACGAAAATATCCGCGGGACAAAAGGTTAAAGACATATTTATCATTTTCTCTATATTTTATATACGATAGTTGTTAAAAGAAAAATCTTTTATTTCCTTTTAAAGTAATGGCATGCTGACTTACTCTTAGCATGTGATCAACTAGTCTGACAAAATATGACCTTCAGACCAAAGAAGTCACGTGTGGGGCAAACACTTTTCCTTTATATATATATAAGTTAAAAAATTGAATATATTTGCTTGGCTGGGTGAATTGATTGAACAAAATGTATGTTATTTTGATGTGAAGGTGAGGGTGTACACAGCATCAGAGATAGAAAATGAGTTAGAAGCAGCAAAGAGGGATTATTTGCAGGCGTCAGTTGGGATTACGAAGACAAAGAAGCTAATGATACCAAAGTTACTGGACTGGTATTTACTTGACTTTGCAAAGGACATGACGTCATTGGTGGATTGGGTGTGCCTCCAACTACCCTTTCAACTCAGAAAGGAAGCAATTGAATGCCTTGGCGGAAGGGGAACACATTCGGTGCAAGTCATGCCCTATGACTTCCGTTTCAGGTTGCTTTTACACCATTAACACTTGCTACACTCTTCACTCAACTCTTCCAAGGTTTCCGGAGTTTTGTACATTGGATAGTTCACATAGAAAGTACAGATTCAAAAGCATGTAACCTTTTTATTTTTTATTTATTTAGTAAAGGGTTTTTGGCCTTTAGGACGTTGCAGTTGGCATTAGTTGTAATGCTTTTATAGGCAGTTCCAGTAATAAGCGCAAGTGTGGTTAAACGTTAAGGGTGTATGAGCTTGCATCACTCTAGTTATTAATCTAATAAAACATTTGTGTAGGTAGGCAAGTGCCACCTTCTGTTTGCTTTTCAACTACCGTCCTCATGCATACTACTTTCCCGTATACATTTTTAAGAGGTGTGGGATGTCATTATGCGATTTGAGAAATCTAAAAGCAAAATACCCGTAACCAATTCAGTAATTAGCTCACTCGTTGACTTGAACAAATATAAACAGTTCAACCTTTTATGTATAGACTGAGAGACAAAGGCAACCACACAGTTCAACATTTTACGTATAGACTGATAGACAAAGGCAACCACAGATGGGAACAGTAAACCGGGCACCGTTGATCCAAGACCCTTTTCAACGATATCGCTGAGAAAAGGGTGTTCGTTAAGCAATTAAAAGAATTAAATTCTGCACAAAAGAATGAAAGATGATGTCTTGTTTACCCGAATGAATATATTACTGATAAAATCGCGCTCAATAACACTTTCTAACTCAAGGATGAATGAATGTTAGAATTACTGGAGACAACTCTCCATAATTACAGAAAATGCGTAATCAGTAATCACACATCATGATTCGCAAAATTGAAAGGAAAAAAAAAAAAGATAAAACCAAAAGAAAAGGCGGCAGGAGCCGAGACCACACAACTAATCACACAACTAAAGTAGTATACAAAATGGAAGAACTGTGGTTTTCCCAGATTACGAGCTTTTTCCAACCAGTTTTGCTTCTCTTTACAACAGCTTTCAGCTTTACTAGTGATACATGTTTACAGCAATTAAAATCACACATCTTAGTTAGTTAACCAAATGGCGAAGGAACTGGTCCTGCAGTTGCATCCGATCTTTTGATGCTTCCCATTCCACAGATGATGCATCCAGGGGCAGTCACGGCTGAAAATTTGGCTCCACATAAATCACATACATCATATCCAATGGTCGACAACCTGCTTAGAGTAGCAGAACAAAATTGCGAAGGGTCTTCCAATGGATCAATAGACTTGTTGGTCAAGCCCCTCTGAACACACAAGTCGATCAGGCTCCTAAATTCATCTTGTTTGCTTGGAGGTGCTTTAGAGAACAGCAGTTCGAGCATTTGCTTGGAATATGCATAATTCTGCACCTCCATGTTTCGTTTGATGGCAGTTCGAATGCAATTTATTCTGTGCTTAGCCAGAAGAGGTAATGAGCCCAGATGGCGCGAAAGTCTTGCCATCTCATCTTTTGCACTGATTGCACTAGGACCATGGACCCTTTGCAGACGTCCAATTTCCTGCATTCATGAAGAAAGCTATTTGAAGTGGACAAATATATGATTGTTAAGGTAGGAGGTAAACTGCTCCCATTGCTTTCTTAATTAAACAAGCATCAACGTCAAGGAAAACTACCACGATGGTAATGATGCCTTATGGAAACAGTTCATTTATCTAATTTGTTATTTTGGTCAGAATGCATTCATTCTATCTATGTTTCTAAGATTTGAGGCATGATGACAGTACCTGAAGAAGAGTGACAGCTATCTTGTATTGAGCACAGATTGTTGCCTGAGCTTTTATATCACTTCCACGGGATTGTTCCTTAGCCAGTGCAAGAAAAGCCTCATCAAAGCAAGACAACGCATCCGAAAGATGATTTAGCTCAAGGTGAGCCAGTCCAGTCTTGAAGCATACTGAAGCAGCAGCCCCTCGGGGAACCTGACACAGGAGTCATGAGATTGGAAACAAATAATGAAAAATCGTACTTGCTGAACAATAGGAAACTGGAACTAAAACAGGTTTTTACTCTAGTTAAAAGTGTTGGTCATTCAACATCTATATGGATGCCTATCATGTATATATTTATACCTGTCCAGGTCGTACGGTAGAAGGTGGAGAACTAGCTTGAGAAGGCTTTCCTGAATCAGCAGAATTTGGTACTCCAAGTACACTAAGATCAAGAGGTTGGGTGGAAATTGATGTCTGTGGCTGCAATTGGGGCATGACTGCAGCCTGAGTTGAGGGTTGTGGTGGGACACCACCATCCGGAAGTCCTATAGACTCAATTGGAACAACAGGTTGTTGACCAGCTTGAGGGGGAACAGCACCTTGACGGCTGAAATCAGCTCCAGAAGCATCAACCTGGCTAGGAGTCCTGCTGCTGTCATTCCCTTGGATAAATTTGGAGAGATATGTCCCAACAGGAGCCAATGTTGCAGCAACCTGCAGGGAATCCCTTGTATTCTGAAAGAAGTCCTCTGGAATAGGTCCTGCCTTAAGTCCTCCACCTACGGACCCCGTAGTTGGCTGTGAAATTGGTTCTGGCCGAGTAAATGCATCGGTACCAAACAGGTCACCAGCAGCTGAAACAGAAGCAGCCGTTCCGGCTGGTGCAACCATGCCGGCAGGAGCTTGTAGGGAGGAAATCTGGCCAAACTCCTGGCTCCCACCACTTAATGATGCCCTGCTCCTTGACGGAGCTAACCCTTCACCAAGTTTAAATTTACTAGTGGCTTCTTTAAGCTTATTGACATCCACTGTAGATGAGGAAATGGGTTTGTCTCGAATTCTAACACGTATTTTTCTGGTTTTTGATGCTCCTTCTTCATCACTACTGCTACCATCAGCAGCAGCTCCATACATGGATTTCTTAAATTCTTCTTCTGCTTTAGCTTGTTCAGCAGAGGAACTGGCAATCTGTTTATTAAGGGTTTCCAGACCCATTAATGAATCACCTTTGGAATTTTCAACCCCCTTCAATTGGTTAGTCATGGATTCAATGGAGGATGCAAGACCATTTGCTTTAACATCATTACCTGCTGGGATGAAGGATTTAACCAAGCTATCTTCCCTTACCTCTACAATGTTTCCTCTTCCTTTAATTGAGCCTAAATACACTCCAATATGATCTACAATAATAGATGGAATTGTACCATCATCAGTCTTCATATATGGTGTTACCTCAGCAGCAAGCTCCCACTGAGGTATATCCTTTGCAGTAGTAGGGGTTTTAATTTCCCAGTTTCCACCACCCCATTCAGGTCCTTTAGGAACCATACTTTCTGCGGCAAAGTTAGCAAATATGCCTTGTGTCCATCCAGTAGATCGAACTCGTAAAATCCTCTCACAATATCGCCTCAATTCTGAATCAAGATCTTCTTCTTCCAACTTCTGAGCAAGGCGCCTCATGGCACTTGGATTCAGGTGGCATATAAACAGATCAAGCATACTTTCGTAATCAGCTATGACTTCAAAGGTTTCTTTTGCTCTATCAAACTGACCAAACCTGTAAGAGATCTCAAATTACAAAAGTGTGGGCAAAAATTTCTATATCACACTACCATGTAATTAAAGGATCATCAATAGTATGAGCACTGCTAGAATATTAGGTAATGTCTTATTGTTTGTGGGTTCCAGCTTGAATAGGTAGTCCTTGACATATGAATCCTTTATTTTAAATTATCATATTGGTTATATGAGGTCTAGCATAATTAAATAGTGATAAAATTTGGTAAAATCTATCTATCATTGGCTTTGGCTCCTATTAACATGTTAATGAGTTAATCAACCTATATGTTAGGCAGCTCTAGTTCATTCACACTCTTGCTATATTAATTCACACAAGAATAAAAAACAATTATGAAAATATAATTATTGAGGAGATGCAATATATTAATTTTATGCATCAGCAATTAACTATTGACTGGGACAATGAAGTAGAACCAAACACAAGCAATATTGAAAGAAAAGTAATAGCTAATGGAGCATACTTTCAGTGTAGGTATTAGTTTGAAGAGGTATAAAGAGCCTATCATATGTACAATAAAATTTGCTAGTCAACCTACCTGATACAGGCATAACCCAACTGCCTGAACTGATGAAATAAATGCGATGTAGGAGGACATCGTGGATAATCTCTTGAACGCAGAAATTCATCTTTCAAAACAGATAAAGCAGTGGAAAACTTCAGAGCTTTCACAGCATAGACACCTCGCATCACCTAAGGTCACACCTCAACAAGATTAGATAGGCCATAACTAAAGTGGCAGGACAAAAGAATTTCATCATTACCTGGGTGAACTGTGGACCTGATTGGGATAATGACACTGCCAAATCTCCACAAACTGGAGAACCTCTGGAAAGGATGTCGAGAGACCTTGGTGTTATGCGCAGGCTGTCAAACCTTCATACACATAATAATTTACAGTATTAGTCATTACCAACTTTCATGATAAAGAAATGTAAAAACACAACTTTATGTCTAAAACTTTATAAGATATAGAAAGAAGCTAGATTTTTCCTAAGGATGTCCTAATACATATGTGGTAGAGAAGGAAACCTTGACGTTATTTGGTATAGTATTTCTGACAAGTCAAGTTTCTGCTCAAAAGTTTGCTGCATTGTAGCAAATCCGATGAGAAGAGGCTCAAGAAGACCAACAAGACAGCTTTTAATCTCAACCCCCTTCTTCTGTCTGGGATTTATTTCTGTGGGGCTAGCAAGCAACAATCGATCATTCAATGCACCAACCAAGACTGAGAAATTAAAAGAAAAAAAAAAATCATTAGTACAATACCCTACAATATTTTGACAGAATAAAACATCCAAAGCAGATGGCTAAGATACAATGACATCCCAGCATGCAGTAACAGTTACCTGCATAAGGCATACTAATTGAGAGGATAGTCCTAGCTTTCCCATCCCAACCAAGTATACTGATAGCAGTGGCAGTAGAAAAAAGAAGGGCAGGTCCAACCCATAAGAGTGATCTAAAGTGGGCAACAGTTAAGGCTTTAAAAGCAAGGTAATCCACATGACAAGTACAATTTAAGGTCTGCTCAGCCAAGTAGGAAGAAAGTGGAAAGGTATAAATAAAGAACACTGAAAATGATCTTCAACAGAATTCCTGGCTTTGAGTGCAAGTGAGTAGAGTTTATTTTCCACTTTCTCATTCATGTTATCTGGGCTAATTTAAATGTGAATAAATGGTTAGTTGATTTTAAACTTTATAAAAGAGAGTAAGAAACAAATTATAAGGATATTGAAGGAAGTCCCTTGTCAAAATTTGTAGAAGTGCCTGCAAGTATATCGAGAGCTGCTGAAACTATAAGAACTCTATGTGTTGTTAAAATTCCTGCAACATGTCCCCTAAGAGTCTCTTGCCAGTGCACCTGTCAAATTTGAACAAAAATGATCTGTTACCAATCAGAACCATAATCAGGGCCCTTTAATAACACTTTTTTTTATATATGTATTCTCGAAAACAAATAATACTAGAACTAAGGACTTTTATGAAGGAAGGCAAGGATTAAAAAGTTGCATTCTCATTGTGAGTGATACGAAAGAACTTTATTTTTTTTTATGCAAATTACAAAAAGGTTTTCACTGTTATAACAACAGAGCAAGCTCTAAGTTTGTAGTTAATAATTAAATAAGCATGGTTTTGAACAGTACCTGCAGTACAATCTCATGTCTTCTCAATTTGATTGACTTTTTGCCCTCACCCTTGGTTGATATATAGTGACCATCAGAAGTTGAATTTGAAGTTGAAAGGCGGTATCCTTGTATGAGCTTTACTAATCCAATCTGGTTCCCATGAGTAGCAAACATCAAAGTTGAATCTACAACCAAAAGGACAATTTTCAATATTTTATACCTAACAATAAACTACTGCTAAGCGCATAATGACTGTTTATGGGTAGAAAGGGATCTATTGACCCCATATTAAGACTTGACGCAGTTATGGTTAATGATTTTTGTCTAGATAATTATTTAATAAATTCAACTGCCAAAATATGATTAAATATTATTGGGACAAAATATAATTATTTTAACACTAAATACATTTACTTTTATAGAAAAAGAAATTTGATTAAGATAAGAATGAACATAAGAGGATGAGACAGATAGTAAATGTTCAAGACCTAACAAACAAAAACATGTGACACACCAATATCCATTTAGGTTTCAGCTAAGAGAACACCCTTAATCGGACCTTTTGTTGAGCCCTAAATGGGGGCCAAAAAGGTGATCATGTAGCAGATAAAATCAATAGTTTAAAAAGAATTATTAAAATAATGGATTTTGTGAAAATTTTAGTCCAATTAAGGAGTTTGTGAAAATTCATATCCTAAATGGTAATTCATTTGTGTAAAATGTTTATTAATATCATTGTCAATAGATCCCATGCATACAAACAGTGTACTCAAGTACCTAATGGAGTAGAAAAGATCCGATCAACTTCAGTCTCAAACAGAAATGGCGTAGGACCACGAATTGAGCCAACATTAGTTTCTGTAGGTTGGTCTTCCTGGAAAGCTTTTTCAATTTCCTTAGGATCCTGCAAGGCCCCTCCTGGTAGAACATACAATGCCAACCCTGTCTTGTCATCATCGAGAATGGCAAATTGGTTTTCATTGGGACCAATAAATGCTGCATCTCGACCTACAAGACAATCGAATTATTATGTCACATAAAGCATGACCAGCAATAGAAAAGAAATACATTCCACACGTGGAAGTACCTTTCACTGTGCTGCTTTTACTATTTGCTGTCTCTGCGACAGTATTTTCCCAGTACAGCACAACTTCATTTGTAGCACCACTAAATTCATAAACTATAAGAAACAGGCGTTGCTTTTTACTGTAAATCAAGTATTTTGCATGATACTCCACGTTCCCAGGAATCTATACAAGGGGATAAGCATTAGAAGGTTGAATACAGGATTCCTTTTCACTTACAACACCCACAGGAATCATAGTATCTACACAAATCTATACAAGTTACAGGGACAAGATACATGTTAAATATACTATACTCTCCACATTACCGAATTATAGAGCTTCCTGTAGATACTCTCAGATCCAGATGAGAGATTATGTGCCACAAGATTTGGTCCATCCACAAAGAAAGCCCTGACAGGATAATGAAGAACTCGGTTTGCTTTGCTAAAGAAATTTAGCTCCAAATGAAATGGCTGGCAGTGCATAAATTGTATCAGTAGAATGAACCCAACAGAAGTAAGGACAGGCAATCAAGTACCAGAATCAGATCGCCAAAGGGATCATACCTGGACAACTGGAATGTCCTTCAGGTGATGCTTGGTATCCAAAACAGTGATCAAGGGCAAGCGAGATATCGGAGTACTTTTTGCATGGCCTTCCATGAAATGCTACAAGGACAACGTGGAGTAAGGGAACATACAACAGCATCCACCAAATTTCGTGATCAGAATTCAGGTAAGCTATTGAATCCTTCTGACTTGAGGCTTATAAGAAAGACAAAAAAAATATGAAAGTAACATACACTGTAAAGAAAAGCTTTCCTTGCAATGTCTGATATCGTAAGATGACCGTGGCTGGAAGAAGGAGTGAGATTGTCAATGACGGCAGAAGATAATTACATGTCACATGCTTCATGTACTATATAATGGCAGGAGAAAATAATCAATATTGAGTTGCAAAAGCATTTGTAATGGTTTCAAAACTCGAACTAGTTAGTTAAGGCTTAATCTCCAACAGAAGTTTATGGAAAATCAATCCCATGGGAAGCAGCATGATATGCATAGTGACACGCTAATATTACGAAATTGTCACAGCAAAATCTAACAAGCAGGAACAGATATCAAGTACAATTTCAGATATATGCTATTCAGTATATACCCAATCAACCTTCATGACCATAAATCAAAGCAAAAACATTGGGGGCATTTGAGTGAAATCATATAATTAACCGATTGAATTCAAGCCCCATTTTTCTATATAGTTCAGGTGGCTTATTTTCATCTACCTAATTTCAAATGCCAACTCACCCTTTCAGATGATGTTCTTGTAGTTGAGCTTGAAGCTGATGATCAGCTAAAACTCCAGAGGATCCCAAGGCTGCCAATTTTTCCTTTAACACAGATGCTGCATAGCAATTCTACTATTAACATATGTGGAAAGGAATAGACAGAGAAAAGGCAAATATTCAATAAACATGACACGCATGGTTCTAATAGAAGCAAAAGAGAACACACAGCATGCAACAGTAACTTCATAAAATAAGTACAATTATGTGCATCACAAATGAGTATATATACACATAGATACAAACATATATGATAGAAATTTAAATGACTAAATTAAGCCTTGCAATTGAAGACATTCCACAGCATTAGGTGGTTTGGACATGTTGAGAGAAGGTCAAACGAGCATCTAGTTAGGAGGAATCAGATTAAGTACAGACATGATCCATGACTGGACACAATAGCATTGTTTGATCCATATAGCCAACCACAACTAATGGGCTAATAATTTGTTGTTGTTGTGAAGACATTACATAAAATTGTGCACTAAAAGGAAATTCAAATAGAATATTATGAAATATATTTATGAAAGGTAAGAAGAAAAGAGAGGGGGGGGGGGATAAATCACATGCCACAAAAAAAATAAACATGAAAGCTCAGTGAATATTATGAAGCATCATAATGACAAGTGGAAGTATAGTGGAAAACAAACCAAACACAAATTGTAGAAGTTTTTATTTCTTCAAAATTCAAATAGCAAACATTCTGAAATACTAAGGACATTAACTGTGATTCCAGCTAAATAAAAACAATTACCTGACGATCCCCGTGCACTTTGCAAAACTGCAAAAAGTTGCTTTCTCCCTTCTCTACTGGATGTGGCCTTACTTTTAGAAGGGTCTCCACTTGGTACGTTCTGATAAAATGAACACCAAATTTATATTTACTATATTCACTTGCAAGCAAAATATAAGAAGTGTAAGGTCACACGTAACTGCAAACACTAGTGCTGCTAAATTAGATTTTGGATGAAATTCTAAAGTTTTAATCCGTGGTAAGGGATACACTGCTTCTCCACCCTGTTGCGAAAGGATGCGAGGAATATCCAGTGATTCAATTGCTGCATCAGAAAGTAGTATCTGTTAGAAACCAAATTTACTGAAATGAAAAACAGAATAGTGAAGCAACAGAAAACTTAGAATACAATTAATATAGGCGACACAAGCTTTCAAAAACAGAGGAAATACAGAGTACAGTCAGTAAGAGTTAAGATAGCTACCGGCAGTCTCAAAAAAATTTGCCTGCACAGGAGGTCTGTTAGGATTAACTATAACCCGTGTTTTCCAAACTTGCAAATTCCCATCCCTCGTTACTGTTACAAGTAAACGCAACAAGGCTAGCCAAGCAACTGATGTTATCGGCTGTGAGCTAACTTGTGTTCTGAAATAGCAATAATAAAATGCACAGATCCAAAGTCAAGAACAAGAGCAACAGAAACTTCAAGCCTCATGTTAAACATTGCCAACAACTGGCTGGAAAAAAAATGAAAAACAAATGCAAAAGAGAGCATAACTATTACCCTAGGTTGCTCAATTACAGAATGAGAAAACATCAACCATAGGTAAATTACAGCCACTCACATTCCAATCAAACTAGGTCTCTCAGTTGATACATCCCATGCCAGAAGTGTACCACGTCGATCACCAACAAAAATCCATTCGAGAGTTGGATGAAATGCAAATGCACCAGCTCCATTGAGCTTTATAGTATTATTATCAACTGGAGAGAAAACAATAAGTAATAAAACTAAAGTTATGATGTTCAAGAGAAATATAAACCACATCAGCAGGAACAAGAAGCATGGTAAATTATCTCACGTTGCAGAGTGTAATGAACGGCATAGGTGTGAATGTTATATGCTCGAATCAGACCTTCTGCATAAGCAACATACTAAAACAAAAAAAGCAATTAAGTCAAGAAGGAAATGTTTGAAGCACCACTAGAAGAAAGACCAATAACTATATCTTTCTTGCAGCAGAAATACAAATAAGATGAACTACATATAATTAAACATATTACCAGAACGGGGAGGCGAGGATGACAGGCAATATTCACAATAGGCTTCTTCAAATCTGTCTTTATTTTTGTGGGTGCTTTGCCACCTTCAACAGTTCCAACAACTTCATTTATGCAAAAACAGACAAAGCAACAAAATTGTTACATAAGTATCAAATTATTGACAACAGCATATCTATCTCCACAGATAGAAACCAGACATCTAACCTGTCACACTCATTCGTTTATGAAAGCCAAAAAACACAACAGGTTGTAGTGGGGTCAAAGCCATATGGACTTCTGTATCAGAAGAAATTTGGTCTGTCTTCTTCTCTGGTGAATGCAATACAAATGTTTGCTCTAGGTCAAAATCACAAGTTCGTAGCGTACAATCCTACAGATAAAAATCCAGCAGTTGTAAGTATAAGAAACTTCACAGTCACAACATACAAAAGAGTATAGAACAGGATTGAGAGACACTATATTCAGAAAGAATTACTCTCAAACATATAAAAGAGTACGACACTGTGAACCATATAGCTTTCCCGTTTTTCTCGGTCTTGTTCTACCTTTTAGCTATTGAACCACCCTGCGCATAATCTGTTTTAATAGGACATGTACAAGCCTTTTCCATATAACCTAAGATGAGACAACCATTTTTACACAAAAAAGCTGTATCCAAACTATGTTTAATGCATGTATTCTTAATCCTAACTTGTTTAGTATATTCACTAGTCCAATACAATATCCTGATATCTGCAAGATTAAAATTTGTTTTGTAGTCTTTATATCATCCAACACTTCGTCCCACATGGTTGCTGCCACAAAATTGTGTGGTAAATTTTTTCCTGAAGCTTGGGAGGTGCTTTTTATCTTTTATCACAAATAACGGTTGAAGCACTCCTCCATTCATCCACCTAGTTTGAAACCTATAGTTTACACCTATCTTTATTTTCGAATTCCCATCACCGCCATGAACTAAGAAATCTAGTCAAAGAATTATTTTAAACAATAGTTTTATCCACATAAACAACCAAGCAAAGTTTACTAGGCTCAACCTGGAGGATTGCAATCACAGTGTGCCCACTTGTAGGACTATAAGACATACGGACAACAGGTGCGCCAATGTCAAGAGCAGAAATCTTGCTTCCTGTTAATGCATCAAATTCTGCATATATGGAAAGCATACAAATAAGTAAGGGAAAAATCGCCAAAAGAATGTAAAATAGCAGGGGAAGGAAACAGCACACAAGAAAGGTAAGACTACTCCACACAATCAACTCACAAGAATTAACTTGGGAAATCGATGGCTCATATACCATGCAATAATAAAAGATTGTTCTTATTGGTACATACCTTCAAACACAAAAGCTTTATGAGTAAATCTAGCAATATAAATCTAGCACTTCTGTCATAGTAGTTATGAATTACTGGCACATCCGCCTAATTCTGGATAGGTTTTTTAATTCAACACTGAACAATGACTTTAAAGGCTTGCTTGAAAAGTCAAATTGGACACAGCTTATTCATAACTGAAGCACTAAATCTAAAACAGCAAACGTAATCTTAAACTTGTGCATATGTTGCATTGCTTCATATGTATTTGTTTCTTTATTCTTGGGGAGAGATTAATGTAACGGAAGGATTAAATGCTCCAAAACAGCATGAAATGACAAAAAAAAACAACAAAACCTTTTCCACTAAGTAGGATCATACATGGATCAAATGATGCTGCTATCTCATATCATACAAGAAAATACTCCTAACAGAATGAAAAACAACATCTGAAATGGGACTGGGAAAAAAGAGAGAGGTTATATTAAAACATTAAACCATGAAAAAAATCACGAGAATAAAAATCCATGTTAAGTCTTAGATTTCAGAAGATTAATAGTTGACTCCAAATTGGCAAGTTGGAGACATGCAGGCTTGAATCATGCTTTTGGGGGCACTGAGTCAAGGGATATAAATAGAATTACATGGCACAAAAACTCAAGGTGAGGACCTAGTATTCTAAATAGAGTGATGAGTAGAATTATCATCCACCACTATGGATATAATTCAAGAAAAATTTCTAAAGTAATCATAATCAGTTGTCCCAGCTCCAAACAAGCTTCAAGAAGAATGATTGATAATGCTTCAGATAAGAATAGGCGAAGCCATACCAACTCATCAGCTAATAAGAACCAATCAAAACTAAGAACCATGGCTTAGTTTTGGTTTACTTAAATTTATAAGCTACGAAGTACAGTTCGGTTCAAGGCTGAAGCACAAAATCAACTACACTATAGCTTGAACACAGATCAATTCAGGAGCATAAGTAGCTTATGCCACGCACATCCTCGTAACTTCTGATCCACAATCATAATAAGAACCGAATTTCATCTTCAATCACAGCTCAACAAGCAACGATCCAACAACATAGAACTTATCCGATTACACAATTATCTAAGGTTCCATAATTAAAAAAAAAAAAGCAAAATACAAGAGAGAGCGGGAGCGATGGTGCGTAGTTACTGACCGACGATGTAGGTTCCGATGGCGACGGCGACGAGCGCCTGGTAAGGATGGAAGGTGGCAGCATGAGGCTGCAGAGGCCTGACGCCACGCCCTACATGGCGCAGATCCAGATGCTGCAACGTTGTCCACTCCATGGATCCGGTTCGGTTCTTGGAAGCCAATCTCAGAACATCTAATACAACTCCATCGTTAAATTGCGGATTCCCATACGGGAACGGGATCAAGAGGATTCAGATCTTGCTCGAAGTTCAGTACAGATGCTACGTGAGCTTGGAATCGGAACAACGATCTGTACTGTAACTGAAATGGAATTGGAATAACGAGGAATTGCAGATCGCAGAGCAGAAGCAAAAACCACTCCAAATTCAAACCGGGGGAGAAGGTTGAAAATGGGAAGAACGAAGAAGAAATGATGCAGGAATGACCATCGCCAACAGTCCAACACTGGCCCCTAGTAGTGGGCTGATATGATCCTGTAGGCCCATGGGCTGAAATTTGGATCCAGCAGTCAGCACAGGCCTCACAAAATGTATCGCCTTCTGCCCAATTTTCCCAGAGTCCTTACTTATTAAATGTTAGTTTGCTATGACCAAAAGTTTAAAAAGTGTACTGGGTTTAATAATTAAGAGTGTGCCTATAGTAGGGTGTAAACTATACCAAAAAAAAAAAGTAGGCCGTAACTTGACCAAAAAAAAGTCAGTTTCAATTAACTAAGAGTAAAATAATTACATTAGTAACTAATTTGGGTAGTCTAGTAGTTAGTTTACTAATCTATTTAAATAAGTATTACATATTCGAATCTTATGTTATGCATGAAACAGCAAACCCTTAAATAAGTTTTTTTAACGTTGAGTTTATTCATATTAGACAACACCTAGGAAGTACGGACACCTTTTTTTATTTGTCGCTTCCATGTGTCGGACACATTTTAGACACGACATTCATAGACATTCATTCGATACACGTGTCTTTTGTGTCCAACCGTGTCTTAATAAAAACTCTGGACACATTTAAACACACCAAAATATCATTACGTGTCAACGTATCCAATTTTATTCTTAACATGTATTTTTAAAATAAATTTAAAAATAATATATATTATTAATTATTAAAATACAAAATATTTTAAATATTTATATAATTAAAAACTTAAAAATAATTACTAAATTAATTATATTTTATATATATGTCGTATGCCCGTATCTTATAAGAGTTTTAAATTTAGAGTGGAAATGTGTATCCAAACCTGAAAAAGGAAGAAAGAAAAGAAAGGCGCATGATTCTACTCAATTTGCAATAACATACGCTGTCTGACCTTCTCTTTAATTTATGATATTACATTGGGAGGATAAATTTTTTACTTATATTAAGAATTTTTGTATGAAATACAAGAATGTTTAATCATTTTAATATTTTATACTGTTATGATAATTATTTTGGTATTTTATACTGTTGTAAAAAATTATAATTATGTAAAAATTGATGTTTTATAATAATTTTTTTAATTGTATAAAAACAAAATATTATTTATATTTTATAAAGACCTACAACAATTTATAATACACAATTTTGGTCCGTCTTTGAAAATTCACTCCTATTGGCCCAATATAAAAAAAAATCTACATTGGGAACTTAGAAAATAATACCAAAATCTGTCAAGTGTAAATATAATAAATATCAAGTATAGAAAGAATTAATCAAATTGAGTTGGCCTACTAATTAGTTTACTAGTCTGTTTAAATAAATGTCAGACATTTAAATTTTGCTTTGTGGATGCAATAATTCATAGACCAACAACAAACCCTTTCGTGACAGGTTAATCCTTACAGTGGTCGATAAAATTGCTCAGTTCTTACTGGATATTTTTGTGGTATGTGGAACATCTCACACTTTAGTTTACGAACACTTCATTAATATGAGAAGAGATAAATTAACTTCTTACGACGGATTGACAGTGATAATGACGTTGAGATTTTATTTCATTTTTTTTATACCATTTGTGTGTATCTATGTCTTGCCTTATTATCCAATGGAGGCCAAAACTTGATCTAATTTTTTAGTTTCGATTATGAAACCAGGTAATGAGTTCTTATATCCGCCACCTGTTGTGTCGTGTGTACAGCAGGTAACATGCCACTTTTCCCTATATATTTAAAGCCAAAATGAAAGATTTTGCCTGCAACTCTTATGTTCTCCAGAGATACATGGTTCTTGGAGATAATTGTGATGATCACCTGCCAACATTTTCTAAATTCAAAGATATCTAGGGTTTGTGCGAGCAAGATGACTATTGTTAGGCACCTGTGATCTAGATGCGAATTGACCTACATGAGGCCTGAAAAATGGGAATCCAGTTATATATGGAATATGGTCCCTCTCATTATAAAAGAATTCACTTGGACCATTCCTATTCCTGAATTGAGAGTTGTTCTGGGATGGATATGAGTGGTGTTGATAATCAGCATAAAATGGAGGAACTGGAACTTGATAATTCTCAAATTCAGCAGACGTATGCCATCCCCTTGTAAACCTCGAAGTTGCATTCTCCATTCGTGTTGTATGAGTTGATGAGGCAGCCTCTTGAGCTCTTCTACGGCCACCAACATCCCTAAGCTTATCTTGTTCAGATGATCTTCTCTTTTTTGATGGTTTTGTATTCTGGGTTTCATGCTGCCGCTTTATACCTAAAAATTATTATCAGTGTCATCATTAGATAACCAATAAAGTCAAAAACAGGAAGATAGTGAACAACAAACCCCTCCGCCAAAACTACCTTTAGATACATTTGCATAACCGTGTTTCTTCTTTTGCCTCATTGCCCTCACAGACCTTGCAGCTTCACCTCGTCTGTGCTTCTCAGAAAGCACTTTAACTCTATCGGCTTCATTTTTCCATCTCTGAAGAGTGAAGAACAATAAAAGTAAGAAATATTAACATCCTAATGATTGCAAGGAAAATGGAAATCCAAAGCTGCCTTTCACCTGTCTATATGTTTTCAGTTTATAGAGATTTCGGCCCTTTATAAGCAAAGGAAAAAGTGGAGGTAATTTCCTATTCCCACTACTCCAAAGCACCTCAACCTGAAAGTATTAGAAGCAGAATTTGTTTTAGCAATGAATCACCAACTCACCACCATAGACAAGTAGAAGTTCTTGAAGTGAAAAGAGTTCTTCTTTATACTAATCCACAAAATCTGGGGGAGACATTTATGTCATGATATGTAGGTATGAAACCAAGTATATTATTACATAATAATCTTGTGATACATAGAACACACAAATCTTTGCAATAGAATACATATCACGAAGTAATTCCCATCCATTGTAAAAGACCAGAGATATACTGCAGGCGACTTTGTCTTTCTTCCCCCCGCAATGATCTATTTGACAGTAAAGCTAGAGTCTTACAGTAAAGGTGTGTTGTTGTTTAGCTGCACCGTAGCTTTCCTTAACAACTCTCCCAGCAACAGTTCTGCTTCCTATAACTCTTCCATTCCGAGTCTTTTTATCAAACCTGGGAGAATGTTAGTCAGCTTGAGAAAGAATATTTCGGTTGGAAGGAAAACAGGCATAGATAGAAAATGATGAGAGAAACAGAATACTTCTCATAAACCTTCTGTCTGAACAAAACGACATCTCCCTTGCAGACATCACCTAAAGACATCGAGAAGATTACTGTTTATTTGGATAGTTTTAAGAGTAAGTCAGAGAAAAGGGAGGAGGGGGGGGGGGGGGGGGAGCCACTAAGAACAATATACCAGTGCAATTAATGATAAAGGATGATCTCGGGTAGAGATTGTATCCGTTTCCATCTTTTAACCTGAGATATCAAAAGAGTCACTTGCCAAGGGAACAATTCATTTGCATTAAAATCTTCAGGGTGTATATTCTTAATTCTTATAAATAATTAGTTATAAGAAATATATTTACTAAAATTACTCTTGTCCCTCAAATGTAACTTGAAAACACTTAAAAACAGGAAATGATGATACCTACAAAATCATCAATAGCTTTGCCATTTCATATAAAATTTCCTTTCCCCTCAAATTGCTTCATACACTGTCTAACTGTCCTTAATCGACAGACATTTTCCAATTGTTACAGCTATATGTCTCACACATAAAACTCATTCCACCACCCACCCTGAACTCCTAAACCTAGAATCACATTCAAACCTAACACGAAGCTTATTTACTCATAATTGCTTTAGATAATTATATTCAACACAATGGGTTGCATGAAATGGAGAAAGGAGTTACCCCCAATGCTCCTGTATCCTCGCAACACAAACAGCTCTAGTCCCAGATATCCTGAGGCCGTGTTTTCGCAAATAGGCTTTGCATTCTCTCAATTTCAACGATTCTATGTCATTTCCTTCTGCCAAATCGAAAAACTGATATCAGTTAACACACTATTTACTATATAGTGTAGCATTTAAGTTGATTAATGAATAGATAAATAAAACTGAAAACCCTAAAAACCCAAAACCTCGAAGGAGGGCGACGACTTTGTTGGAGAGGGACTCATCATCGTCCCCGTCATCGTTGTGACCATTGCCAGTGTCATCGGATTCGGACGAGTCATCGCGATCGGTGTAATCGTCGTCCCCGTCGCCCGAGTCTTCCTCATATTCATCTTCTTCTTCTTCTTCTTCTTCTTCGGAAGAGATCACAATCACTGCGCGCTTTCCTCTACCAGCATCCATGTCATCACACGCTCGCACGCCCGCGTATAAATTACTTTTGAAAAATGTATTTTTTGTCAGAACTTTTCAAAAATATTGAAAAACAGCTGACTATAGAACTGGGCTTTGACTTTTTTCTTGGGCTCCTTTAATACCTTGCTTACTCTCTCTTTGGGCTTCAGCCCCTTACCAAATAAAAAGGCCTCTCTGTTCGAATTTATTAGGTGCTTTAAGAATAAATGAGAGCAAGACCACTTTGCCTCTGCAGTACCCGAGGGATTAGTTATTGGGCTTCCGGCCTGATGGATACCCTGGTGCAAACAAAAAAAAATGAGAGCAAGACCAGAAAAAAAAAAAGAGAATGAGACTTTTTATTTTTATTTTATTCCATCCATGTTGTCATACATAGGCAATGTGAGTTATTTTTACATAAATTAATTTAAATAGAGTAAAGTGACAATTAGATTATCCAAGATATTGACTTTGGACTAACTAGTCTTTGAAAAAAAAAGTACCAATTAGGTCCTCTGAGATAGTAAACAGTGGACATGTATGTCCTTCTGTCAATGAATAGTACGAAACAAAATAGAATTGTCCATGTATTTTGTTATTTACAGTGGTGCATGTCTCGTTACTGTCACATGAGCTAAAAACGATGTAGTTTTAGACAGTGAAATATTTATTATCTTTTGAGTTTTCATATATCTTTTATCAACTACTCTCTATTTATCACAAATCCTATCAAAACAAGTGAAGTTTCGCTCCAAAAGTTGTTATCTACATGACTATCTTTCATAGATAAACACGTCAAAGTAATTAATGGTACATATAAGCATAACTGTTACGTTTTAGTCGATGAATTAATAAAATGTGCCCACCATTTGCTATCCTGGTTGACCAAATTGGTACCTTTTTTTTTAACGGACTAGTTAGTCTAAAGTCTAAATCTTCAGGGACCTAAGTCTCACCATTATGGGTTTACGGTTTTATACAAGAGTATGCAATGAAGTATCACAACCGAGCAACATAAATAAATTCCTACAGTGGTTTCTGAAATTCACGATTTTTATTCTTCTAATTTTTCAGATTCAAAATTTACTATATTAGTCCCTAAAATTCAGCTCCAGATACTATATTAGTTCCTAGACCTTTTTAGGTGCTGAGTTAACGAACAGAATGGTGAACTAACTCTGACTTGCCATGCTAAACATAGGGTTAAATGATGTCGTTTGGTTTTAGTATTTAAATAAAGTAAAAAGGAAACAAATCAAACAAAAAAAAAGAAGTTAAAAAGAATGAATTATACAATTTTTTTATTTTTTGATATATTCTTTTTGACAATAGATACAAAAAATTTTAAAAAAAAATGCATAACTTTATAAATAAAAAGACATAAATTTTACATGAAGAAAAAAGAAGAAAAAGAAGAATAAGAAAAAGAAAAAAAGAAAATACAACATTCTATCTTGCATCATGTTTAAAAAATTTCGATGTGAGTTAAGTAACTTTTATGTCACAGTTAACAACCTTCTAAGAAGAATTAAAACAAAAAAATCAAACAAATAAAAAAAATTATACTATTTATTTTATCTTTTTACTTTATCCTTTTTGACAATAAACATAGAAAATTAAAGAAAAAATACATAACTCTATAAATAAAAACATAGAAATTTTGCACAAAAAAAGAAGAAAGACAGAGTAAGAAGAAGAAGCAAAAAAATTGCAGCATTCTATTTTATGTGTCACAGTTAAAAAATTTCAATGTCAAAGTTAAAAAAATTCCTGTGTCGCGATTAAAAAATTTCGGTCCTATTTTGTTGTTTTATGCTTTTTCTCAAACAACTCCTCCTTCTCTCCCTTCTTGTTTTCATAGTTCTTTTTATTTTACACATAATTTTTATTGTTTATCCTCTAATAAGAATATAAAAAAAAAGAAAGAACTATGCAATCTTTTTTTTTTATAACAATAAAATGAACATAAATTTTTGAAAAAAAACTACATAACTATATACATAAAAACACAAAAATTCTGCATGAAGAAAAAAAAAAGAAAGAAGAATAAGAAAAAAAAACTTTAGCTTCAAATCCAGAATTTTGAGAAATTGATATTAAAATAAATAATTTCTTGTATCAAAACTAAAAATTTTCTGTCACAGATTCAAAAATTTTAATGTTATTTTTAACATAAGGAAGAAGATGCGTGATTTCATGCACATGTATGACCACGTGAATGATTTTTGTTGGATTTGGACTATCTTAGTTGGACTTAATAAAAATATTTGGATGCATAACAAAACTCCAACTGCCGACGCAAAATGTTACCTAGTAAGTGTAGCTTATACACTTCATTGTGAATCTTAGTCCTTGTTACAACGTACAACAATATATTGTGACATTCTAATAACAATCAGTAATATTTCTCACCTGCAACTTAACACACTACACCTTTACAGTGGGAAATACAAATGCTATAGGAGCACCTTCAACCCTGCTCCAAGTGTTAATTAAATAACCCGAGACACTAATGATATATGCCGAGCCATAATGTAACACGCAATCCCTTGATAGGGGTATGAACGTGATATCAATTAGTATTTAATTAGCCAGATCAATCACTTTAGTTGACAGCAGCGTTCGATATTCCGTGGAGATTCAGGTGTTTCGATGTTTCTACTGAGCTTTTACAAGACTTCGAGATGGGCCATGCAGCAATTTCACAAATCCAAGGAAGCTTAACTTACCATCAGTGTGCCGAATCCAATCATGAAGAACAGCATGAACAGGGACAGATGGGCCAAGGCCAAGCTCCTGATAATATAGTTAAAATCACTGATCAGAAATGCATTTACATGACTATAAAACGAGGTCATAGTTAGCCCATAAACTTCAACTTCAACTGGTTTCGTGCAATGTCTACTCAGGAGGAAACTTAAGAATGGGCATCGAGTCATGAATGACATCATGATCGGAGGGGGGGAAAAAACGAAGTCACAGTGCATATTTCGGACACAGTAAATATTGTCACATGTAAAATCATCATGTTCACATTGTTTGTACGAAGACATGTATGCATAAGCTATGATCGTGGTCAAATTAAACATACCGAAGCTAGCTCTTCAATGACTATAGCCCTGTTTCCATCCTTTTCAAAAAGTTCATAGGCACACCGTGCATGTTGCTCCCACCGGTCAAGTGCTTCAAGTTGATGAACACTAAGTGTAGCTGCACAAAACTCATCAAAATCCATCCTCCTATATTGCAATGCATTAAGCTGCGACCCAAATTCATTTTAATCAGTAAGCACTGTTGGTACATATTCTATTTGAATAATTTACGGAAGCATTTCTAGAGTTAAATCATAAAACTCACTGATCCAAGGAAGTCAGGAATGCGTGACTCCTTCATAGCATCTGTTGCATTTTTCACCAAGGCCTGACCATGTCAAATTTGTGAGATGGCAAACACCATCATCTTAACCAAGTATATAAAAAGAATTTGAAACAACACTAACCGCTTTGATGTTCTCCAGGCTAATGGTTCCATTTTTGTTTGGCTCCAAAAGTGTAAACTGCTCCTTTAAATAAAATAGCTCGTCTACAGTTAACGTCTTGGACAGTGCCTGTGTTGGTGCCCATCACAATAATATTCTGCTTAGTTATTGAGAAGCTTAATGTATAGTGTGATCAGTTGAAAGCAAAAGAGCATTACATAACAAAGAAAAGAAGCACCTAAAAGTGCAATGCTTCAGTCACCTTCAATATTGGAAAGAAAATGCATAAATAAAACTTCTTGTCATGTCTTTAGTTCATACTTCCAAAGAGCATTTTCATGATAAGATAATCAACTCATTCGAAAAGAATATAAACATTAAATGAATACAAATTTTTATTATATACATATACACACCCTTAAAGCTGCTTTTCGTAGAGATGAGGAACGCATATATGCTTTCATGAGCTTGAATATTAGAATATCCAGGGGTACTTTTACATCCTTGTTGCTTTTAATCCATGGATGACCTGTGACATACAATAGTAAGCAACAAAATAGAAATATAATAAATCATGGGAACCTCCAGTGATTTACTGAGATTCTCACTCAATGCTTGTGCTGCAGTCATTCTTTTCCGTGGATCTTTATTTAATAGTCGCTTAACAAAATTCCTTGCCTCAGCTGACAGAGAAGGCCAAGGAGGTTCATCAAAACTTGGATCAGCTTTCAATACAGCACGAAAGATACCAGATTCAGTTCGGGCCCAAAAGGGACGGCTGCCACATAATAAAATATATGCAATGACTCCAATACTCCAGATATCAGCCTCGGTACTGTAAGCTCTATGTAGAACTTCAGGAGCCACATAATACGCACTACCAACAATATCATTAAGCCTTTCATCTGAAAGGCACAACAAAAAGTAAAATATAAAGCAACTCCAAGATAGTAAATGGCATGCAACATGCATGAATGAAATCAAAATATACCTGGTTTAACAAAATCTGACAACCCAAAGTCTATGGCCTTTAGCTCCGAGTTGTCATCCTTAGATGTGAACAAAAAGTTCTGATCCAAAAATTAGCAATCCTTAGAATATAATGCTTGATAAGAATAAGAAAATAACATCCACATACCACATGAAACAAAATCATAACAATATTAGAAATATGTCATGCAAGAGTATAGGAGTACATCAATTAATGAGAAAATCCTTCACTAGAGCCTACAATTTGCTGTCTCCTACCCATCTTGTTTAACATAAAATGGAAACAAACATCTTTTTTCTAACGCGAAAGATATATTGGGCAACATGGCCTAGGCTCAATATTCTGATGCAGGAGAAGAAAAACAACTACCGAAATTGTGAATATAATTTTACCTCAGGTTTAAGATCACGATGTACAACACCCTGCAGATGGCAAAACGCAACAACATTTAATATTTGTCTCAAGACAGCCTTTGCATCTTCCTCAGTGTATTTTCCACCCCTGTGTACATAGAGAGATATCCATTAGCCATGAAACACAATTTTTTGTCTCTTCAACTCAGTTCTGTGTATACCAAATTTCCATCATCAGAAACCAAATATTGGAAACTCACAAGAATTTACACACACATAGAGGAAGAAGAAGAAAGAAAGACAGATACCTTGATAGGATTCTGTCTAACAGCTCCCCTCCTTCACACAATCTGCAGGATGCAGAAGAGATTAAGAGGGGGAAAAACGTTATTCATGAAGAAAAATTAAAGTGTTTTTCTGCTTAATCATCTAGAAGAAAAGGACAGAGAGTCTTGACACTATAAGCAAAATGATCACAAATAATAAAATATAGCATTCAAATTACATAAGCAATGTAATCAAAGCTTACTCCATTACTATATAGACATTATCATGGTCTTCATATGCATCGTAGAACTGTACAAGATTCTTGTGCCCAGTTAGAGCTCTCAATATTTTTACTTCTCTTCTGACATCCTCAATTGCAATGGCAGTAGTCATCTACAGTTAAAACATACAAATTAAAATACATTTTACATAAATTTCAAAAAGATAACATATATGTTGCACATGCCACATGAACCATGTGACTTTGCTTCATTTTCACCAAGGCTAGCCTAATTCGGGGAACCCATCCAGTGGTAAGACTTTTTTCCTTACATCACAGCATTACTGTTGGATAATTTGAACATCCCATAATGTCCGCCTCAACATTGTGCCACGTTTAGAGATTTTAGACAGGATAAACTTATACATCAGTCGTCGCGGATAGAAACTTCATATGTTAACGGAAATGGAGAAATGCATGATCACCACCATTGGCAAGCATAACACATGTCATTAACTCTACAACTACACTGATTAACATTCCCAACGAATTATCCACTGAGAATTGTCATGGATCTTCTCATGTGTAAATATGTATATTCTGATACTTGATCTTCTCATGAGGATCCATTGATTTCCTTCATCAAATATCCATCAAAAGACACCCTTTTTAAGAAAATTAACAACATAACCAAGCTAATCTAAGAAACCATTCAAAAAGACGAAGGTAACTGCAATTACTGAGAAATTAACAGCTAAGAATCTCATCAAATGAATGCTAATATAATTCACAAACCTTAGCTTTGGGGATGACTTTCACTGCCACCTGCTGCCCCTTCAGTTCCCCTTTTTTGAACTTGGCAGCACAGGTGTACCCAAAATGCCCTCTCCCAACTTCACTTCCAACCTCAAATTTGTTTCCAAAATGCTTCGAAAACCCGAAATTCTTATCCAGCGCAACCACCTCATCGGCCTCGCTACCTTCCGGTATGGTGGCCTCGTTAGGCTTCACCGAACCGTGCCGCCGGGCGAGCACCGCCCTTATGTGTTTCGCAGGAGATGGCGGCGGGAACGGCCGTTTGAAGAACCGCCTGGGCGTGGAGTCGGACGTCGCCGGAGATCTCGCCGCCGGCGACTTCTTGGAGAACCAGTAATGCGCCGGACTCGGAGTGTAGAATGGGAAGAACGGGGATCTCTTAACGCCGTCGTTGGGTGCGTCAGCGCTAGGGTTTCCGCCATTAACGGAGCTGGAATGAGCTCCAGCACCATCATTATTATTAGCTGTTGAAGAATTGCCATGAGGATCGAAATTTCGAGAAGAACGGGTGGGATTCGAGTAGGGTTTCGAATTGCAGAGACCCATTCGAATTTCCCCAACTCAAAAAAAAAAGTTGTGTGTAACGGGATTAAAGAATGGTGGTGGAAGAAGTTAAAGGAGTGCATGTAATTGTAACCTCATGACATAGACGAGGTTGAGGATAGTGTAGTGGTAGGGTTTTTGGTTTTGTGAGAATTTAAGGTTGGTTAGGTTGGTTGATGAACGAAGGTGAGAGTGGTTTAAAGAATGGTGGGGACTGGGTTGAGTGAGAAGAGAGAAAGAGAAAGTGTGTAGTTGTGTAGTGTACTACTGACTGAGCTTCTTATTGTAAATGGAAACTGGTGATAGTTTCGTTTTCTGACTTAAGCTAACAGCTAAATTAATTGATCTTCTTTTGGATTTTAATTCGTTTACTGCAATTAATTAATTAATAATATATATATTTTTTTGTGATTAATCGTTGAAACTTGAAAGAAAAGGGAAGATGTGTGGAGTGTGGACCGTGGACTGTGGAGTGTGGACCCGGCCCATCAGTGGTCCACATGAATTGTCTATGCAAATCGCACAGTAGACTCTCTACGTGGAAAGCTTCTGCTGGAGCTCTTTTTTATTACGTTCTAATGAGATCACTTTTATACATAGACAAACTAAGTTGGAACTACCAAAAACTAACATGGATTTTTCGAGTAATTAGTTTAATTATCTATTTAAATAAGTATTAGATATTTAAATTTCATATACTACTTAAATTTTATTTTGAATATGAGTAAAAAATTCAGTTAGGAGGATGTAAGAGGATGGATAAGATAGAAAATGGACAAGGGATAAAAGACAAAAAGATTTAAAAAAAGATCAAATGAAATTTATATGTAAACGGTCTTTTTTATTAACATGATACACGATAAAACTCAATAGCATCGTTTGATTCATGTAGTCGATTCCACCTAGTAGGACAAGACTTTATTATTGTTGTATACGAGTATTTATTAGTTTACAATAAATATTATTAAAAATAAAAAAATAGAAATTATTAAATTTTAGATATTAAATTTTAATTTTAATAGTATAAAATAAAATAGAGTAAAATATTATTTTGAGGGTAAAATACATATTTAAACTAAATGGAACTCAAAATTACACAATTCGCCCAAAAGAGAAAACATTACATGGATCTCTCATTAGGACGTTTCTATATAAATTGAATGAGTCTCATTCGATTTGCCCACTCTTATACTAATTCGAATCAGATCAAGTTGAATTACTCTGAAAATATGCAATTCGAATCTAACCAAGTCGATTTATACATGCATGAAATATAGCATAGTAAATCGAATAATAAGGATTCAAATTATGCATGCACGTGAGTCCCACTAATTCGAATCACACCAATTCGAATTATCCTAGTTTTGTGCACCTAGTAATTCGAAACAACCTGTTTCGATTTACCCATAGTTCTACTAATTCAAAGTGTCTTGATTCAAATTACTACCAATGAGCGCCTATAGTAATTCGAATTTGACTCGTTCGAATTACTAATGATTTCCCTATAAATAGAATTCGAATTAAACTCATTCAAACTACAATTCCAAAACCCTGCCCTACCAAATTCCAGAGAAACCTCTTCCCTAAAACTCCAAGAAAGACTTTAACATTCGAATATTTTGTTGATGGGGGATAACCCGGACCAGCTTTATCGTTTGGATGAAGTCGCCCATATAGCTGGTATCATCAATGAAGAGGTTAGTGTGCACATTTTTTTTCAAAAATAGGATTTAATGTGTTACTTTTTTTTGTCTCTTATAACGCTAGTCATTATTTACAATTGTTAAATTAGATAGAGTGGTTATATTAGTGATTTATTAGTTTTTAGAGGTTTGTCAGAGCAAATTCTAATTTGGATAGTGATTACAAATAAATAGAAGAGTATAAGTAGTGAAGATAATGGGAATGAAACTTAGTTAGAGTAAGATTTTTTTGTTAATATTAAACTTAGTCATTAAGTAAATTTTTTTGTTAATATTAAACTAATTTTTATTAGGTCCAATTTGATGAATATATGATGTTATTTTGTATTTGAACGCGTAACATTATTTGGTTGCGTACAAGTTGTATTATTTGGATTAAGATATGCATTAGTTGATAATGTTATATAAATATGTTCCGATGTGGTCCTAAGAGACAATTTGTTACACTGTTTATGCAACCCCACCGACGTATCACGAGCATGCGACGGCAGCAAGATATGCGACTGGACGGGAGGATCGTTCCGTACTTGCATATGGCCAGTTTATACCATCTTGCGAGGCTGCACGAGACTTGGTTTAGGTTGGATGAGCCGTTGGTTAGTGCATTTGTGGAGCGAAATGTGCTTAGCCAACCAAACCCTCCTGTAAGTCGGTCTAAAACTGAAAATGTGCCTCTGTCGCATTCAGCAGTACCTTGATACACACGGCTCCATCAGCTCTAACCATTGGCAGTATGAATGCCGAGATTACATGATAATCAAGACTCCTGTGATCACTCAATATCGACGTGGTCAGACAAGTATGAGGTCCATTGTACCGTTTTACCTCCCAAATACCTCTACGCTGGCGGAGACTAATCCGATTCAACCATATGCACCCGTTGCCAAATTCCTTACATTTCCCAAAGTACTTGTGATAATCAGACTCCACCACTTTGTACTAAACCCCGCGTCGGATGCTATAGGTCTTCACGCTTAACACGACCTCTTCTTTATCCTGAAACTGCTGACCAACCTGAAACTCCGCTAGACCTCCGGTACCATGTGTATCTCTGGCACTAATTCCAACAGGTTCGCCAGGATCCCCCTGCTGTCTCATGGCATCCAAGTTCAAATTTGAAAAATACGGTGGTACTGTTGAGTCCCTGAGCTAGACGCTCCACCAGCCCCAGCTGGATTGCTCCCTGCTATGTCATCACCACTACCATCAGCAATGATGTCCGGTTTCACATCATGATCGTCATCATCATCCTGCAGTACATTGTCTATACCATCCGGTATTCCATCCTGTAATGAAACCGGTGCCGTATCAGTAATACCAACTTCTCTGTCACCATTGCAGTTTAGATCAGCTGTGAAGGACGGGGAGGCAACCACCATTGCCTCAGGTGCAATTACAGGCATGGATGAAGAGGCACCAACAGGCCTCGAACTTGAACAGGCTGCCGTTGCTGGAGTTTAGGGATTCTGGTTTGAACTTCTTGAGCTGGAGATCACATCTACAAGTTTGGCTAATAGCTCATGGGTCCTG
The DNA here is from genome assembly GCF_003086295.3 of Arachis hypogaea. Taxonomy (NCBI): domain Eukaryota; kingdom Viridiplantae; phylum Streptophyta; class Magnoliopsida; order Fabales; family Fabaceae; genus Arachis; species Arachis hypogaea. The sequence continues at coordinate 8,941,706 of NC_092050.1, forward strand.
ACCTTAGGAAACTGCCGATGATAATGGAACAGAACTTCCAAATCCTCGTCACTTCCTATGACAAACGAATCGTATTTCACATCATCTCGCAAAACTGAAATCGGAATTCGATAGAATAACTTCTCAATCCGTTTCACGCCTTGCAACCCCAGTTTTTGGATTATAGAATTCAGGAACTCAGTGAAGGTCGTTGTAGGTTTCAGAAAAACACTGAGGAGATCTTTAACAGTAAACTTAATTCCAGAGCGTGTTTTTTTCTTAATCGACCGTACCCTCTATAGTGCACCAACACCAAAAAACTATCCTCACTAGCCATTGTGTTTTACTCCCATGAGGAATTCACGTTTATATCATATTTATATACATTGGCCTCACAGTAAATCAAATTTACCTTGTTCGATTTATTTTTTTTGTGGTAATTCAAATCAATCCCATTCGAATTATATAAGGACAACACAAGAGATAAATCGAAACAGGTTGTTTCTAATTACTAGGCACATGAATTGCATCCATAATTCGAATCCGTTTGATTCGATTTACTAGGCTATATTTCATGCATGCATAAATCGACTTGGTTAGATTCGATTTGCATCTTTTTATAGTAATTTGACTTGACTTGATTCGAATTAGTGTGGGAGTGGGCAAATCAAATGGGGCTCATTCGATTTATATAAAAACGTCTTAATGGGAGATCCATGTAATATTTTTTTTTTTGGTGAATTGTGTAATTTTGACCTGATTTTGGTTTAAATATGCATTTCACTCTTATTTTGATTTTTAATTTTTAGATCAAATTTTATTTTAGTTTTTAACATTTTAAGCGTTCTATTTCTGTTTTAAAATTTTTTTAACATGTTTAATATTGTCTTATCCTTAAATTTAATTACACGAATAGTTAACGAAATAAATGACTTGAAAGTTAATAATATTATTGTTAAGTTACATCTTCTTCCTTGTATTAGAGACATATAACCAAAATATTTTTGTAACAATTTTTTTTCTTGATCTCCTTGTTAAAAAAAGTCCAAATCCTATCAATCAATCATTAACGTTTTAAAATCAAAAGAAAAATTTTTCGTTAATAATCGTTAATGAATCAATGTTACTTACATGTTGAAATTAAAAGTTATTAACTCTTAAATATACAGATTCTTAAATATACAGATTGTTTATATTAAATTTAATGATAAGACAACATTAAATATGTTTAAAATTTTTTAAACTTAAAATAAGACATTTAAACATTTTTTTAAGACTAAAATAAAATATTAAAAATCAAAATAATACTCTTATCTAATAAAATATTAATTAAATACGTTAATGAATATTAATAAAAAATACAGATTCCCAATTTCTCTTCATTAATTGAGCCATCCTCACATTTTCAATCTTGAAAACTTTATCCTTCTTATATCCAATTATTTGTATAGATATATTTTATAGGATAAAATACATAAACAAAACAAATGAAAGTCAATATTACATAAATGTTCTAAATGCAATAATATTATATGATTTGTCTTATTTGTATTTTTATGTAAATCGAACCAAATAGATTTGATTTAGGACTTCTCATGATAAATCGAATCAAACAAGATTTAAATTAGTATGAAAAATGATAAATTAAAACAACCAACTTCGAATTAGTAGGAGAAAAAGTTGAAATGAACTAGCCACCTGCTAAATCGAAACAAGGAGCTTCGAATTAAGGCCCATAGTAAATCGTAAATCAAAATAGGTGAGTTCGATTTACAGCCCCTAGTAAATCAAAATAGGGTGCTTCAATTTATAGGAAATTGATACCAAAGGTAAATCAAATTGGGTGGGTTTGATTTACTATATATATATATATATATATATATATATATATATATATATATATATATATATATATATATATATATATATATATATATATATATATATATATATATATATATAATTTGAATTTGTTTGTTTCGAATTACATTTCCACGACTTCTTCCCCCCACAATACCCACCGAAGAGAGAAAAGTGAGGCCCCAACAAGACAAGAGTCAAAACTACGGATATGGAAGATGACTCGCATCGTATCTAGCTACCGGTTTGATAGAGTCGCTCATGTTGCTCGTAACATCAATAAAGAGGTTAGTGAATGAATTTTTTTTTCACGATAGATTATAAATGTTAGAAATGTTAAGTCACTTAGAGTTTTTTATTATAATCCGTAGTTAAAATTTTTAAATTACAAATGTTAGTTAGAGTAGTGATTTAGTAGTTTGTTAGAACTTTGAAACTACAAATGTTACTTAGAATAGTGAATATAAATGTTGGTCAGAGTAGTGTTTAGATTTTTTTTTCCCTTAATTTGTATGTTATAAATGTTAGAATAATTAGTGAGTAAAAATTTATTTAGAATTAAATTTTAATTAAAAATGTCAGTTTAGAATATTGATTTAGGGTGGGACTATCATATGGTGGCCAAAAACCTTCTGGGATCGGAGAGGTGAATTTCATCTGGTAGACATTGAACACCGTACTTAGGCAATACATCTTATGGACATAGGTTGCCCAACTCAGACATAAGTATGCACAGCATGCCAAAGCATGGCAACATGGAGAATGAAGTGCCTGAAAATATTCACAATCACATGTCTGATCCCTCAAGGACACTCTGTAAGAGCTAAGTGAGAAGTTACCAGTCAGAGTAATGCCGGCCACAGTAAAGTCAAAATTATCCCTATCATACATAGTCACCGTGAAACACCTTGATGCCTTTAAATTAGCCTCTATTGTCTTCATCAGATGTTGACTAAACTGTTGTCCGATTTTCAGCTGTGCCTCTGCCTCTCTTCCCTTACGAACAATAGTTTGGCCAACTTTGCATAAGTGGACTTCACCAACGAACAAATTGAAAGCTTCCTTACGCCTTTTAGGATGGAGTCTACACACTCAAAGATGTTAGTTGTCATATGTCTGAAGTTCCAACCTCCATCACGATGCCGATTCCACTTCTTATACTTGTTTCTGTTAGCCCAGTCACACATTGCATGGTCTTCGGATCGTAGAATGTCAAACCAATAGTCAAAAACTCGACCTCTATCTTGGCGTAAGCAGCATTCACTAAAAAACTCCTTGCATCCTTGCCCTTAAAACTCAAGGAAAAATTTGCTGCCACATGTCGGATACAATATGCCCGGTAGGCACTAAGCAGAAGCCATCCATCGTCAGGAGCCTCCAATGCAGCCTTGATTCTGTTGTGCCTATTTGATATGACTAGAATACCCAGCTGAAGCTTCACATACTGTCGAAGGTGAGACAAAAAAAATGACCACGATTCGGCATTCTCATCCTCTACAAGTGTGAAAGTAATGAGAATGATGTTAGAATTTTCGTCTTGAGCAATCACAACCATCAATATACCCTCATATTTGCCATACAAGTGGGTCCCGTCAATACTAACTAATAGATTACAATGCTTAAAGGTCTAGATACAGGGTAGAAACGTCCAAAACAGCCGATGGAAATAAGGTGAGGACTCATTTACTATGCCACCAACTCGCATAGGGCTCATATTTAACACTGCAACAGTAACAGACATCGTCATCTACACACTTAATACCCATCGTGGCAACTCATTGTATAACTCATTTCAATCCCCATAAATTCGCGCAACGATCTTTTGCTTAGCCAATCAAATCCTTTGGTAAGTCAGTCTAAATCCAAAATGTATCTCTATCGCATTTTGCAGTATCTTGATCGATACAACCGCATTAGCTCTTATCATAGGCAGTATGAAAGCAGAAATAACATGATAATCAAGCATCCAGTGATCACTGGATATCGACATGGTCAGACATGTATGAGGTCCATTATACCTTCTTACCTCTCAAATACCTTTTCGCTGGCGAAGAGTGATCAAAATCAACCATGTGCAACCGTTTCCAAACTCTTTGCACTTTTCATGATACTTGACATGATCATATTCCAGCACTCTGTACCCAACCCCATAACGGATGCTATAAGTCTTCACGCTTAAGACGACTTCCTCTTTATTTTGAGACTGCTGACCAACATGAAACTCGGCTAGACTTCCTATATCTTGTGTATATCTGGCCCCCAAATCCAGATGCTACACCTGGTAACCCCTGTTGTATCGTGGCTTCCAAGTTTAAAGTCCAAAAGTGCAGGGGGTATTATTGAGTTCCCGAATTCGATGCTCTACCGCCCCAACTAGAATACCCCTCCCTAGATCATCATCAATCATGGCGGGTTCCACATCATCATCATCATCTCGCAGAATATCTTCCACACCATCTGGTTTTTCACCATCCCCAGAAACTGAAATCATAACAGGAGTACCGACCATTGCAATAACTAGCTGACCGAAAGATCGATTATCCCCTATCTGTCCATCACCATCGCAGTTTAGATCAGCTATGAAGGACGGAGATGTCACAAAAACTACCTCAAGTGCAATGACAGGCACAGATGAAGAGACACCGACAGACATTGAACTAAAGGATCCAGGCATTGCTAAAGATTAAGAATTCCGGTTCGATTCTCCTGAACTACATATCACATCTCCAAACTTGGCCAATAGCTCATAGGTTCTAACCTCGAGAAACTGACGACGATAGTGAAACAAAACTTGCAAATCTTTGTCACTGTCTATCACAAAGGAGTCGTACTTTATACCATCTCGTACAACAGAAATTGGAATTCTATAAAATAACCTCTCCACCCGTTTTATGCCATACAGTCCCAATTTTTGGATTATAATATGCTGAAACTTAACAAAACTTATAGAAAGTTTGATAAAGACACTCAACGGATTATTATCCGTAAATTTTATTCCATCTCGCATTTTTTTTAATTGTCCTTCTATAGTACACAAAAACTAGAAAACTATATTCACTAGCCATTAAAACTCCCACTATAATGAACCACCACCGTTCTGATTGTATTTATATAGGTTGTATCTTATAGTAAGCCGAATTAGATGAATTCAATTTATATCTTGGCATCAATATATTAGTAAATCGAATTTGATATATTCAAATTATTTGGTTCTTACCACAATAAATCGAAGTAGGTAGTGTTGATTTAGATTTTTCTAGTAAATCGAATCAGTGTAATTCGATTTACTCCTATTCTAACTAAATCGAATCAATGCATTTCGATTTACATCAATATATAATAAATCGAATCAATAACTTCGATTTATATAAATATATTATAAAAACGAGACATACATATAACATTTTTTATTTTAGAACATTGATGTAAAATTAGATGCTATTTTATTTATTGATGTGAATTACCCTATTTTATATATATAAAACATTTTCTTAAACTATATTTAATAATAAACCTTTATTATTATGTCAACATGGTGCTTGTATTATGAAGTAATCTTTCTATCTTTTAGGGAGAATATATCCATCAATCAATAAAAAAATAACTAGAAGAGTGTTATTTTTTTATTGATCAACTAAAATATTATTTTACGAGTAGTTTCAGAGCTAACTTTTTTTAGCCGATACCAATTAATTTTTTTTAAATTATTTTATTTATTTTAAATTATAAACTCTAAATCAAATATTTTTAATTTTAAATATTAAATTATAAATATTAAATTTTTTAAAAAACAAAAATTTTAAAATTGAAAAAAATAACTAATAAAAACTAATTAAAATTAATTTCTTATATTACTTTTTCTTATTTTACTCTATCTAGAATTCATTGACATCCAAATATTAATTACAGATGTATTGAAAAAATTAAAAAAATTTACATATATATAATCAGACATGTTATGAGTAAATGGTCAAATTCGTTTATGAAATATACCTGTTCTTTAAAATGGTTTTCAAATTTTTTTTTTTAATAAAATTCATCCTTCAAATATTTTAAATTAATCACGTTAGTTCTTCCATTATTTTCTTTGCTGATGATGTCAAAATTTATTAATGTAACACATTAAGTAACACCACAACACACATATAGTAGTTTTAATTGACTATTAACATAATAAATTTATGAAATTAGATCAAATCAAAATCTAATAATTGAGAAAAAAAACTTAAGACATTGGAATCTCTTAATTTGGAGTTGATTTTATTTAATTTTATAAATTAATTATGTTAATAGTCAATTAAGACTACTAAATATATGTTGTAATATTACTTAACGTATCATATCAATAAACTCTAACGTCATTAGGAATAAAAATGACAGAATAATTAGCATGACTAATTTAAAATCTTTAAAAAATAAATTTAATTAAAAAAATTTTTCGAATACCAATTTAAAAATAAATAATCTTTTAAAAACTAATTTAATTATTTACCCAACATATTATTTATACACCAAAAATCAATTATTCTTACAAAATACAAATTAAAACCTTCCTATGGAGTTGGAGTATGGATGAGGGTTTTGATGATGTAGGAAGGAAAGGATCATTAATGAAGAGGGGCCGAGGACGGAGGCCCTATATGGCTTTCCCTTTTGAGGCAAATCAATGCTCTCACCGCCTCCCTCTTCGATAATCTTTATTTATTAAATAAAACAAATAAAACGCTATATGTCAAACGCTTCTAAAAAGTAAAAAGGAAGTTAGCAATTTGTATTTATCGCCTTACATTATGTAGTGTTTGCTAACTTTCTCTTTGCCACATGATGATAAACACTAGTTTGGTGAAGGCCAAACAAAAAAATAACCAAGTAAGAAATAAAGTTAAAAGAGGTTGGCGTGAGTGTGTCTCAATATATATATACATGCTCTTTTAAATTTTGAAAATTATTATAACAAATATGTTTCTTTGTCTATTTTCAATGTAGCAACTAAAGCAACGGCAAATAGTTTAGTAGTTAGTTTATATATAAAATTTTAGGTTTAAACTACTTTCAGTTATGCCTAACCAAAAAAAAATTTAAAATAAGAATAATGCTAAAACTAATAAAATTTATTATTTTTGGTCAATATTCTAAATTTTAAATATTAAATTTTAATTCTTAAATTCTAATATTTTATTAATATTAATTCAAAATATTAATTAATATTAACAAAAAATATTAATTCTCTAATATTTTTTAAAACAATTTTAATAAAATAATTTTATTTAATTTAAAATTAATTTAATACAAAAATTTTATATATTTATAAAATTAAATCCAACAAAATAATTTAATAATATAATAGGGTCAAATTTAATTATAAAAATAAATTTTATTATTATATACTGCATAAAAATATTTTAAAATTCAGAACTTGTCCCCACACTCTTCCGATTAAATCCGTCCCTAACAACTAGTACCAATTCCAACTATCAATAACATTAAGGGTCCGTTTATGAAGTTTAAAAAGTAAATTTTTTTAACTTTTTAACTTATGAAAAGTAGTAGTATTAATATTTGGTATAATTTTTAAAATCAAATTACGGCTTTTTAAGAAGCTATTTAAGAGTTTATACAGAAGTTAAAAAAAAATGACTTTTCTCATAATACTTCTACTTTTTATCATATTTCTATAAAATAAGCACTTTTAAAGCTAAAAACCCAAAAATAAAATAACTTATTTATAAACTATTTTTAATATAATCATTTATTATTTAAATTATTTTTTCAAAAGAAAATTAATTAAGCTGTTTCTCCAAAACTAAGCCTAAGTTTAATATTTAAAGAAACGTCATAAACGCTTTTTTTTTTATGAAGTAACTTACCTTCAATAGAATTTCTACCTTTCTTGGCGTCTGGTTCTGAGATTCTTTGAAATGAATCACCATTTTTATATAAATGACAAACAGAAGAATCCATCCGACCCGCTTTCACAATTTCATGATGATATATAAAATTAACAGACAATTTTTATTGGAAAAAGAATTAATATACAAATGATGGATAAGTCCTAAATGGTCCCCTATGTATCTTCCTTTCATTATTATTAATATATGCTTTCGTTTTCCCATCTTTGTTTCAAATTGAAACTTCATACGAAGAGATTCATTCCCAGATTATTCATTGTGTATGTTTCTTGTTACCCACTTACCACGCCATCAACATAATTCAGTTCCCCATGTAAATAAATGTTCCTAAGCAATTTCAAAATTTCAACACTCAATATTACTCATACCTTAATTTATCTCTATGTCTATAACATATAAAGTAGAAAAGTAGCACATAGCACACGTATTGGAGCATGCATCATCATCACTTGTGTGATTATTATTATCAGCTAATGTTGCTTTGTTGTTAGGCACTTAATCATTTTTGCCCAGTTGCCACATTCGTTGATATGCCCTCTTTAATTTGGATTATTATTATGTTTGCTTTAATTTGGATGAAGTACCAATTTGATATCCGAAAGATTCAATTCATGACAAAAAATTTTTTTGAAAAATATTGTCGACAAAACAGCATCAGAATAATTTAAAAACATGACAAAAAAAATCAATAAATATGATATTTTTGTAAGTAATAAAAAAACTTTTATGTTTAGCAAACAATTTATTCATTATATCTAAATTTTTTGACAATATTTGAATAACTATTTAGAAAGCACACAAAAATATTTAAAGTAAAATTTAATTTCTAGATTTTTTTATTTTTTAAAAAAATATAGTCATTGACAAATTTTTTTTTAATTCATTAGACAAAAAGGTTACTAAATTTGAAGGATGAAAAAATTTTATTTTTTAATAATAATTAAAAAAATTTATATCAAAATTTAATTTTTAAAATCATTTTTTAAAATATATATTTAATATTTAATTTTTTTATCATATTTTTAAATATTTTAAAAATTTATTTATAATTAATATTTTTAAAATTTATTTTATCAGTAATACAAATTTTTGAATACTATTTTAGTAGTTTATTCGTATTAATTTTAATTTTTTAGGATACTTTCAATAAGAGTTCGATTGAAGATGAAGTATCATCGAGACACCGATTAACAGAAATTCTGTTTCAACCGCCACTAATTAATTCATCGTGTTGGACACACAAAAGCGACTACTTTCCTTTCCTATCACATCACCAATGACCAATAGGAAATCAACCTGATTAAGAAAAATGGGTTTTGTCATGGATAAGCAACTAATGTCTAGTGGATACAATGCTTTAAAAGTTTCCTAATGAATATTAAATGTAGTGTATATTGTATAATACAACCCTCTTTAATTTTGTTGAGAGTAGGTTTTAAATTCAGTCAAGTTAGTTCATAAATTAGGTTGAATTTGATTCGTTAATATTTTAATAAACTGAATTTATAGGATAGAAAATCGAATTTAAATCTAAAATTGAGCTCATAAATTAAATAAGTTAAATTTAAGCTTGAATAAGTTCTGTTTATTAGTTCATAAACGGACTCGATTATATATATATATATATATATATTAAATTATTAATACACATATTTTATATGCATTTAATTTATATTTTTAATATTATATATATTAAAATTTTTAATTATTTAAAATTTTATATTTATTTTTTATGTATAATTTTAATATTAGACATATAAAAAAATTATAATTAATAGATACAAAATATATAAAATTAATTTTTAAAAATATATAAGTTATAATTTATTGATATGAAATTATAGATTATGCTCCTATTATTTGAGTTAGCTCGTGAGTTTTCGGTGAGATGAACTTGAGTTTAAGAAATAGGCTCGATTATTAATGAGTCGAGCTGTGAGCCAAGTTCAATTTTCGTGAGCCGAGCTTGAGCTTGGTCTAACTCGACTCAACTCGTCTCACTTTCAGCCCTAGTTGAGAGAGAGACCAATAATATTATATTACATTTTCTTTTTCTATTTTTCTTTAAACATGTATTTTCCTCCCTTATATTACTAAAAAAATATAAAAATTTAATATGTAATTAATCAACATTAATCAACTTTTTATTATAAAATTATATTTTAAATCCTTATTTTTATAAGATTTAGATTTAGAATTTAAAAATTATTATTTAAAATTTAAAATAGTCTACGACAACAAACAATCAACTGGTGATTAGAATCAACAGTGAGAAGTGAAATTGTGGTGTTAAAAAGAAGAATAAAAAAGAGATAAAAAGATGAGATCTGCTACACATATAAATCTTTTTGGTATATAAGTTTATACAAGTTGGTCCAAACTCAACAAAAACGACCTTCAGTTTAGATTGCATGTAACACACGCTTCCCTAACTCTTGAATAATGCAAACGGTTCTTTTCCCTCAATCAAAACCGCAACGCTCAAAATTCAAACAAGGATCAAAATCTCTGAAAATCATCGCAAAAAATGAAGGAAGTTGCGAAGCTGAATTCGAAAAGAATTATGAGAAAATGAAATAAGAAGATGAAGAAGAAGAAGCAGCAGAAGATGAGGAGGAGGAAGGGGAAGAGTTTTGAATTGTGCAGAACTTATTAGCACACATACACTGAAAATTTTTAAACAATACACTGAAATATCTTTGTGTTACACCCAAATTTACTACAAATACAGAAAAATATTTTCTCTAATGCTGTATTTTTTTCTTCTTCTTTTTTTCCTTATTTATTTCTTTCTTTTAGTTGAATGAATATAAGTTCATCATCTTTCAAGTAATTTTGCAGCATTATGTGTTTCTTCTTTTGTTTTGTTTAATTTTTTTTGTTTTTATTCTTGTTAAAAGAGTAAAACAAGAAAAAACATGAGAAAGTAAAAACAAAAAGAAAAAGATGAATAAGAAAAAAAGAAGAACAAAAAGCAGAAGAAGATGAGGAGGAGGAAAAGGAAGTGTTTTGAATTATGCAGAACTTATCAGCACATATACACAAAAAATTCTTAGATAATACACTCAAATATCTTCGTGTTACACCCAAATTTGCTGCAAATACAGAAAAATATTTTCTCTAATGTTGTATTTTTTCTTCTTCTTTTTTTCCTTATTTATTTCTTTCTTTTAGTTGAATGAATGTAAGTTCATCCTCTTCCAAGTAATTTTGTACCATTATGTGTTTCTTTTTTTTCTTTGTTTGATTTTTTTTTGTTCTTATTAAGAGAGTAAAACAAGATGAAACTTGAGAAGATAAAACAAGAAAAAAAAGATGAATAAGAAAAAAAAGAAGAAGATGATGATGATGATAATGATGATGATGAAAAAGAAGAAGAAGAAGCAGCAGAAGATGAGGAGGAGGGAGAAGAAGAGTTTTGAATTATGCATAACTTATCAGCATACATACACTGAAAATTCTGAAACAATACACTCAAATATCTTCGTGTTACACCGAAATTTGCTACAAATACAGAAAAATATTTTCTTTAATGCAGAACTTTTACATTACATTTAGAATAAATTACCATTTGTACCCATAAAAGATACAGACGCTGACAAATGTACCTATATAAGAATAAAACGACAATTGTAACCACGGAAGATGGCTTCCGTGTGCCAAGAGTACCCAACCAGACCAATTACGTAACCAATGTCTGGGTACTCTTGGTACACGGAGGTCATCTTCCGTGGTTATAATTGTCGTTTTATTCTTATATGGGTATATTTGTCAGCGTTTGTATTTTTTATGGGTACAAATGGTAATTTACTCTTATATTTAATTCAAACCATCAACGATGAGCAACAATTTTTACAAACAAAAACAACACTATTCACCTACAGAATCTTAAACTACTAACGAAAACATTAACTAGAATCGAACCACATCTCAGCCACTTGATTGGATTCAAAACAATAATCAACTTCGTTCTGGTTCACTTGACAATCTAAACTTGAATTATTCATTATTTTCAATAACGAGATAACTGTTCAAAACTGATTTTAGAGCTTGATTTCAAAAACATAGAGAACGAACGAAGAGAAACGCAGAGAACGCAGAGATGGAAGAGAACGTAGATCGAAAACGTTAAGAAAATTCGAAAACAAAAACGAAATCCTTTCGTAAAAGGCAGTTATATATTCGCGCATTGATTAAAAAGTTAGTTAGATTAAAAGGCGCCTAAAGTGAATTAGGATAAAATGACTTGTATAAACTTGTATGCAGAGAATAATTGTAAAAAGATATAAAAATATAACTTCAACGAATAAGTTTGTTATTTCGTTTGACCCAATTATTAGTTGAGATCCATTTTAAATAAGAGGAAGTCTGAAAACCAACATTGCACGATCAATATTGCAACCAACACTAATATTTAAAAAAATTATTTGAAAACTCTTAATTAAAAATAAGATCATTCCAAAACTAATCTAAAATCAAACTCAACAAAAAAAAATAGTTAGATTTTAGTAACTTATTATATAGTATTAACTGAAATTGACTATTATAATATTAATTCCATAACATTACTCTTTTAATAATATTACCTGAAATTAGCTCCCAAATAGAATTGATAAAGTTACGTGAACTTTTAGTTAAAATATATTCATTTTTAAATTAATTATAACAACTAACTTAGTTCCCATTTCAACTATTACATTAATTCACACAATTAATCTAATGCAAAGAATTTTCTTTTTCTACGACTTTGCTGAGATGTATAAAATACGAGAACCAATACTTAGAACTTACTCTTTTACTTCCAAATAATAAGTATATGATTATTTATCATCATTCATACAATAAAAATAATTTTTTAAAATCACTTAACCTCCCTTATCATGTAAAATAAGTAAACTCAAATAACTCATTTCCATATAACGTTATTGCGAACGTTACTAAAATATTGTGCTAGGTTTACCATTTGAATAAGCTCATTCTTTTTTGGGTATATGATCATGAAGGGAGGTTAGAAGTAATCAATATTCAGGGCTAGCTGGATAATATCATAAGTGAAGTTCAACTTATATGATATGATATATACGTATATAAAGATATCATTTTTATCATTATATTATATATTATTTAATGGTTAATTGAATTTGAAATAGAAGAAAGGTATTAGTTGACCTGCTAAAACAATAATGATGGATGTAAAAAGATGCTTTGTGGTAATGATGTTACTAATGGAAGCTAAGTCAAAGAGAGAGTGATGAGATGAGAGGAATGAAGAAGTGGACATGGTGGTTAACGCATTGATAGCAACCTCAGAATTATACCATCATAAGAAAGAGCCCCCACTATATATTATTGATGCGCATGCTTATATTATTACCCTCCCTCTTCCACAACGAAACACCATAACAAACAAACACAAACCAAATATTCCTACACTACATTTATAACTCAAATTTTGTATTTGAAACTTGTAAAACATAAAGCAAACAGCCAAGTGTACATTAAATTCCTTGTCAATATTCATCAAAGTTTCAATATTCCTTCATATGACTAATCACCATCATCACAATTTTGAATACATAAATAAATAAAAAGTACGAAATCACCAGTGAGTTTGATGATTCCTCTGGGCCTGAAGAAAATTCTATATATAAGAAATAGCTATAAGTAATTAGGACTTGGTGAAGGCAATTCTCTTCCTTTTATAATTTTATTTGGGGTGAAAATTAATAATTTATGTTCATTGAAATGATACAATATGCAAATATATTTATAAGTATTAAGGAAATTGATATAATAAAAGAATTTAATTTTGATGTAAGCAGAGTAGTTTTACACGTGTATTCAATTATATAATGTCACATCAGTAAAAAATAACTATTTTTTATATTGACCGCATGAATAGTCATCCAAAAGAATAGATGTGATTGCACGACTGTGTAAAGTGCTTTACGCTGTTAGTGCATCAACATTAAACTCATAATAAAAACATAATATCCTATAATAAATATTCAAATATAATAAATAATTCTAATAAATATTAATTAATCTTAATATATTCTAGTACATAATACAATATTATTACATCATCAACTAAATAAGACATTCCCTTCTTCTACAATCGTGAAGCACATAACAAAGATTTTTAAATTCATATCAAGAATTGAAGGGCTTAAAACATTATTTATGCAATATTGCCATTATTACTTGATGATACAATATTGTTCCACTTTGATACAAATCTACAAAGGTGATATTTCTTTTAATTTCCCCTTTTACAAATAAAAGTTTTTTTTTTTTTTGTCAAATATATTGGACAACAACTCTTAATTTTAGACATCACAAACTTATGTATACTATACACTTACACAGTTACACACACCTTTAAAGATTTTATCTACTATGAATTCGAATGCAACATATTAAGAGGCATCATATATTGTCACTTAACCAAAGCCTCACTTTCAAATTAAAGTGTTTGTTTTCAAAAAAAAAAAAAAACACAAATGATGAGACACTACTAATTCAAATCCAAACATGGAGTGTTTTTGTTTAGTTGACAAACCTACAATTAGTCCTTACTTGGCCCTGTTGTCCAGTGAGCACACTAATGCGGCCCATTTTCTCCATAGAAACAGCAAAGTCTCTGAAGAAGAGAAGAGGCCACTTGCTATACGTGTTGACCAATGAAGCAGTGGTATTGTCACCCATTAGAGCCTGGTCTGATAGAAGCAGCCCTGAATTGTTCAGCAGGTTTCTGTAATACATGTTGTCGAATGTGTTGGTTGTCACAGGATCCAAGGGTGCCAAGTTTGTGTCAGAGCTAGCTTGGTTTGGACATAGGTTTTGTAGATTCTGTAGTAGTGAACCATCTAGTGTTGGATCCGATTTACCAGTTCCACCAAAGTTGAATAGCCTTGCCTTGAATGTAAAGCATTGTGCAAACCCAAAGGTGTGTGCACCTGCATGCATGCATTACATAATATTCAAATGATGACTTGTATTATCTAAATCAGTCACTTATATAGAACATATGTTTGTGATATATATACAAATATATAGTAGCTGATTTTGTGACTGATTTTTTACGTGTACATAACATTTTTAATGTATTAAGAATGAAGAAGCGAAGCAAACCTAGGAGCACTGCTACATCCTTCAATTCAAGACCTTTGGCAACGAACTTGGCTGTAATATTTTCAAGTGGATCAAAGGGTGATGGCAAATTATTTGCCTCGCTCTCACTTGCTGTCGTGCCATCTCTACGACCAAGAGGGACAACCCAAAATGGCCCTTTACTCTTACCAAATTTGAAGGAAAAATGTTTAGTTTAGTTTGTCATGCATGTTTAATATGGGTGTAGCTTATAGAGTACTAATTAATTAAGGAAAAGTTTAGGGGCCAGCAACTTTGTTAAATTTTGGCCAGCATGTAACCAGCAAAGAAAAGTGAAATCTCACACCATTAAAACCATCATTAATGGCTATTTGATGGCTACAAATCACAAAAGTTGCTGGCCCTAGCATTCCTCATTAATTAATAAGATTAGAGAGTCTTACAAGAAAAACAGCTTCTCTTGCAGCTAGAGTTAGTATATCAGCACATGACACAGTGGCTGGACATGCCTTCTCTAATGCTGATTTGATTGTGTCAATCACCTCAAATCCTCTCACTGAATTCTTGTTAGGCCGAGCATTTTTCTCCCCAGTAAAAGTGCTGGTTGTATCAAGCAGCACAGATCCATCACATCCCTATATAGGAAGAAATGAAAGATGAACAACATATGTAGATTCAACCTTATTAGTAAATAACATATCTTTTTTTATAGTTTGATTGTGTTTTATGTGGGTTATATATAGAACAAGCCCAAAACCAAGCAAATAACATAATTTGAAAGCCTGTTTACGTTGACGAAACAATCATGGAAATGAAGGCGCAGGAGAGAAGCTGCAATCCTTGTGTCATTGTTCATAGCTGACAAAACGTTGTATCTAACGATTCTGGTGAGGTTTGGGCAAGTTGAGTCGTAGAAATTATAGTAAAGTTGAGAGCACACTAAAGGAGTGAGGAACACTAGCCAGAACAAGAAAAGAAAAGGATGCTTATTATTAGTACATTCCATAATGAAAGCAAAAAAAAAAACGTGTTATAAGATAAGCAAACAAGTAATAACAACTGAGTTATATGTTAGAAGATGTGTGTGTGACATGAATAACAATTTATAGAAGACAAGGTACATGCATGATGCATGCTAGTTAACTTTTACAGAGAGTGGCAGAGCCACTATCCAATTCCCGTTTTGGTTTTAGTCAAAACTTGCGGCTCTTCCTCAAATATTTTATTACACTAGGAGAAATATTTAAGGATGATTAGTATGGAAAAGTATAGCAACCAAGTGTATAATCGTCTAAGAATTAAATAATTTAATTAATTATAATTATTAATAATTAATTTTAAATTTAAATAATTAAAAACTGATTAAGTAAATTTAATTAAAAATTAAATTTTTTTTTTTTTTTACAGCTGTAATACAAAAAATTCAAAAAATATATTAAAAAATATCTATTTAGTATATAAAAAAAAATATTACAATACTTAGCAAAACAAACATCTATATATATCAATTTATTTTTGTTAAGACAAATTTTAAAATTCAATTTATTAAAGAGTTGACAAAAATTGACTAGACCTTAGTTAGTTCCTAACAAAATTCAGTGTTGTTTTTTTTTTTATCATTATTTTTAGTTATTAATGATAAAAACTATAAATTTTAGTGACGCTATAATATTCTTCTTAGACATTCCCATTTTTAATGGGAGGCCATTAACAATTGCTTAAGTGGCAGGGTGGTGTTATTGGGCAAATTACATGCTCTTTATTTTAAAATAGTTATTATTTTGAATTTTTATATATTTTTAGGGGATATTTTTATAAAGACGTAAAAAATATTTTTTTTAAAGATATTTTTTAATAATTAAAATTTAACATATATAATCACTTAAATTATATTATTTTTATCAAAATTAAGTCAAACAAATTAATTTGATCGAAAAATAGTGAATCAAATTTTGAATCTGTCTAAATTAATATTATTTTTTATAAAAAATGACTACAATATCTCTATTATATAAAATGATTAAAATACTCTTATTATATATATTAATTTTGAGGATTCTAAATTCTAGCCATTTTCTTCTCTATCATTATAGGGTTAAAATTTAAAGTTTTCAAAATTTAATTTATTAATTTTTTTGCTAAATTGATTTGTCCGGTCTAATTTTAATAAAAATAATACAATTTAATTTATTTTATGTGTTAAATTTTAATTTTTAAAAAATATCTTTAAAAAAAGACGTTTTTAACATCTTTATTTAAGTGGCTCCCATATTTTTATACCAATCATATTATATGTAGACTAAAATCAGCCATCCGAGTTAGTCATTAGTATAAAATATATAATAAAATATAAATACACATTAAAAATAAATTAAATTACACATATATTTATATATAAATATATTGATAGCTGATTTTAGTATACAAATATCATTTTTGTTTTTATATAAATACGTACCATGATTTTTTATAAAATACAAAGTAATTGAATAAAATATTGGAAAAGTTTAGGACATCAGCAACTTTTTCAAATTCTGACCAGCATGTAACCAGCAAAAAAAGTGAGTCATTAAATAAAATTTCGCACCAATTTTACACCATTAAAATCATCATTGATAGCTATTTGATGACTACAAATTATAAAAAAAAGTCAAGTATATATATGATCTAGCCATATAAAATTAAGTAACACACGTGAGGAAATAAGGTATACTATGATTTACTTTCAACGTTTATTTATTTAATTTTTCCTTGCTAGTTGCAGTTGCACTTTGAGGATAAGTTGCATGCAGGAATTTTCAAAAAAGAAAGAATAAAAATATACCGACAGTGCGCATAGCATTAGAAATTTAGAATAAGTTCTGTGAATGTGTGATGTGGTGGAATATGCGTGTACAATCATGATAATACAACCTACCAAAGCATGAGATAATAGCGCCATGATATTTTGTGGGAAACTACCACGTTACTTATCAACTTCAATTAACTAGGCAGAGGAAATTAAGATTGAATAAATATGCGTTTACAATTGAAACTGAAAGAAGCTAATTTGGATTGGACCAATTGCCTTTACTTTCCTTTTCCAAAACGACAACACTGAAATTATTATTAAAATAGTATCTCTGATTTTCCTACTTGGACTGCATAAGAGAGTGACGTTTATAGAAAGGATTTCTCTTAAATTGGATCTCAACAATGACGGGGTTAAAAGAAAAAAAAGAAATCAGAATGAATATTATTCTATTATTTTACATTTAATGCACATGGAGTAAAAACAAGTCTTCATTGAGTGGGATATGCTTTGCGATTATCTGGTTGTTAGACCTTTCAATTTCTTAATGTTGAAAGTTGAAACTTAAAAAGACCTACAATACAATCAATCCTGTAAATAATCTTTTGAAAAGAAGACAAATTAATGTCTGATTTTTTGGTATGCAGACTTAACGTCTCAATAAATTTGAAAATATATTTATTTTTTTGATTTTTTTTTTAAAATTTGAATACATCACTCTCTATTTATTTGGATAAAAATACTAACGTAGTAAAAAAATATTTTATTTCTTTTTTATCGACAAATTACATAAATAAATTATTTAAAAATCAAATTTAATCATAAACTCCGATAGAATACAGCGGTTTATATCTTATATTTTTTATTTATAATCTGCAATAGGATGTAACAGATTATGATTATGATTGTGTGTTTTAAGTGTAATCCATAGTATTCGATAACAAATTAAGTATGTATAAATAGTAAATTGTAATAAGATGTAACAGTTTACATAGAATTAGATTAAGACAAGAATGTAACCTGTTTCTAAAAATTATTTATGTAACTTGTCCAACCCCTTCCTTATTATTTATTTATTTATAGTATATTTATATTTTAAGAAAATTAAAAAAAATGGTTAAGCCGCCGACACTGATCAATTATATAAAATTTCTTTTCATATAGTTCTTACACAAATGTATGTAAAATGAGTATGAAGTCATATTTTGGCTTTTTTTTATTAATTTATTAGTGATTATTTGCATAAAGATGCATTTATATAAAAATAATATTGTAAATTATTAGATAATTTAATCAAATTTATTCAATCAAATATATTAAACCATCTAACAATTCATAATATCATTTTAACATGAAAACGTTATCACAAAAGTAACTACCGAATTTATTTTATAGATGTGGTACATATTATTTAGAATGGTCAGGCTTCAACTAATAAAAAACTAAACATTATATAACGTAGTTTTGCTTTTTTTTCTTTTTTCTTTTTTTTTTTGCCAAATTATATTTTAACACACATTTCTCTTTTTCATGAGTTCCATATAACTATTCGTAGACATAGCTAGAATTTGAACTCTATTGCACCTGCTGGCAAGTAGAGTAGCAATCTTTTTAGTTGGAATTACCGAGTTAGGATGGAAGGAATAGCAATTAAGGCTTGGATATTATACCAAATTTAAATTCTAGTTAAATCTGAGATGAGATTTAAGAATCTTATAGTATAGATGATTAGGTGTATAAGTAGTATAACAAAAAAAAATAGGAGAAATTTAACAGAGAAAAAATATTTACGATGAATATTCTTTTGTGGAAGATGATAATAAAAAAATAATTTGACATATTTAAATGAATTATTTTGTAGTTGTCATGGAAATGATTTGTTTATCAATTGTTTTTTCAGTTGAACCGACCCTAGTTGTACCCAGAAAACACATTGACAGTTAACTGAAAAGCCATAACATAATAACATAATCTAATGTCTTTGAATAATTGCTGATTCCATATGTATCCACCACATTGGGCGATGCGCAATATCGGAAGAAATCAATCTTGCACACCCCAACCTTTGATCACGATTCATCTCCATTTTTGCAAGTTGCAACCAAGTAATAAGAAACTCAGATCGTGGTTGCAACTTATTGCAAATAATTGAAGCGATGCTTCAACATTAAAGTGAAAAACACTACTAATTTATTCTGTTCATCTTCTTTAACAATCAATAATAAGCAAAAGGCATATATGTAACTAGTAGGAAATTAAAGGGCAAAAAGAATGATACGGAAAATACAGCTTGGAAGAGCAGAGGAATGTGTCAAGAACATGCAGTGCTTTTTCCTTTCATTTGAATGACTCTTAAATTAAAATAGTAAACATCATAAGAAAGTTTTTAAGTCTACCAATACACTAATATTTCAGTAAATTTTAACATTTGATCTTAATTATATATATTACATATATTTTTTATAATTAAAATCAACCGTTAAAAATTACTATAATACTAATGTACCAGTACATTTTAAATTTTTCCGAGATCATATACTATAGAAACTACAAATTCGATGATTTCTCACTTTAAAAAATCTTTTCCATGTTCTCATAAGGGCATAGATAATTACATGATGAGTTCAACACAAGTTACAGCAGAGGTAATCAAAGCAGCCCTGAGTACAGTCATAGCAGCAAGAGCAACTGCATCATCAACAGAATTATTAATGGAACATAGAAAACCAAAATGAAATGTTTAGGAAGGAGTACTGACCAGTCATTGATGAGCTTGTCTTGAGTATCATCCCCGCCGCCTTGGGAAATATCAATGGATTGTGAAGGAGGAGGATCCATCTCTCTCTCACACACACACAACAGGAAATAGTGAATGTGATGAAGGGAGGAAAGTAGTGAAAGCGAAATGGATATATACAAATCGAAGAACGCACGTGAATGGACCTTGTCATCACTATCACGCCTTCATCTTAACCGTTAGTTGCGCTTAATTTACCCCATTATATTCCTCAATAAGTCCACATATACCAAACTACTATTAATAAAAAAATGGATAATAAATTGTGGTGCTAAATTAAAGCAGCACATTAAGTTTTAATTTTTAAGTATTAACTCATAAGTCATGGTTTGTTCTGGTTTTATATCATTTTTCACCTAATAATAATTCCTCACTCAGCAGAAAGAATGCATAAAATAAAATAGGAAACAAGCACGTCTTATTCTGAAATGTATTTTGTCTGCAAACTGCTAATTGAACGAGGAATCAAATACTAAATCAACCCCGCAAAATCATTTGATTAACAAATACTATTTACTATTGAGAAAGATTAACGGGCAAAATTCTAGCAAAATCTTAATATACTATATGCAGAGGCGGAGCCTCGTATTAAGGAAGGGGCCAGTGCCCCAAATTTCAAATTTTTAATGAGAAGTATTTGTAGTAATTAATTAGTTATTATTAGTATTTTTAATGGTGTGAAATTATATCTAATGATGTGAGATTATTCATTTTTTTGTACTGGTTAAATGCTGACTAAATTTTAATAAAAGTAATGGCTCCCTAAAATTTTTTTAATTATTAATTATGTATTAATTTTAATTTATTACACATAATTTTTTAATTGTTAATTACTAGTGCGATAGTTAGTAATTTATCTATTCTATCTATCTATTCTATCTATCTATTTTATCTATTTTATTATATAAAAATCAGATTTATACATTTAATGATGGAGCTGACGTGACATACTTTTGAGAGTGTTTTCCAATTTATTTCTTTTAACTCATTAAATACAAGTTATTACGATAAACTAACTATATCAACTAATTAATTTGATTAGATATTTAAATATCATATAATTTATTATAATTTATATCAATTTGATTTGGTAGTATTTCCTTATTTTAATATTCTCTTAGTATTTTTTAATTTATTTTTTTAATTTATTAAACCAAATTTATTGTATATACTAATTAATTAATTTGATTAATTTATTAGTCATCAAAATAATAAATCTATGAATAAAATAGGAAACTAAGATATTTTTAACTAATAATTAAATCAAATCATATATATTGAACTAAATTCAAATCATGTGAATTAAAGACTAAATTAAAATAAGATAATTTCTTACTTATTCAAGTTGAGTGCAATAAATACAAATTAATTTTGTTAGATAATCATAGTTGTTTGGTCTACTATATATAGATGGCCATATAAAATTATAAAAATCATTATTTTTATCGCTCTTGCTATTTCAACTCTTATTTTCTTCTTCTTTTTTTTTTCTTTATGTATAATTTCTTTTATGTATAAATGTACCCAAAATGAGAAAGTACGGATGAGTGTTTTATTGATTGTTTGTTTGGTGAATATATCTCAATTTTTCAAAGTGGCCGATGTATTTTTTTTATAGTATTAGATAGAAGAATATTTGTTAAAATGAATATACCCATTGTAATGAATTTTTTTCAATTGTTATATTTTTATGTTAGTCATGTAAATTCTTTGAAGGCACAAGATAATAAAATAGGTTGACTTTAATATCATTAGAAGCTAAATTTAATGGTTCAAATAAGCACTACTAATTATGTTAAAAAAGTAATTTTGTAATAATAATGTGATTTACATATTAATTTTTTCGAATAAATTCATTTCAAAATGTAAAAATTAGACTCAATTACGTTAAAATTTTAAAGGTAATATAGAATTTGGCAACAAAATTAACATTCATTAAGAAAATAAATTTATTTATGGCTATTTTCTAATTATAAATAATAACAAGACTTATGAAAAAATATTAATGTCATCATTCTTATTAATTAAATCATAGTATTAGGTAGTTGATAGTTTTATAGGCGGAAATTATTAAGTAATTACGAAAAAATTAGAAACGAACAAGCAATAAAGATTAAAAAAAATCTATTATATAATACCAATTTCATAATTAAAATATGTCACACATCATATTCTCATATATTCTATTTATTATCTATTCTATTATATAAAAATCAGGTTTCTACACTTAATGATGGAATTGACGTGACATGCTTATGAGAATGTTTCACGATTTATTTCATTTAACTCATTAAATACAATTTATTATGATAAATTAACTATATCAACTAATTGATTTGATTTGATATTTAAATATCACATAATTTATTATAATTTATATCAATTTGATTTGGTAGTATTTTTTAATTTATTTCTTTTAATATTCTGTTAGTATTTTTTTAATTTATTAAATCAAATTAATTATACTAATTATCTATATTAATTAATTAGATTAATTAATTAATTATTAAAATAACTAGTGTATGAACTCGTGCTCAGCACGAAAAAATTTATAAAAGTAAAAAAAAATTATATGCTTCGATATTTAAAACAAAAATCCAAAATAATAATTATTTTAAGAAATTTATAAAATTATTATCAAAATCAAAGTTTAACTTAAAAAAAGTGAGTAATAATTATTTTATATTTTTTAAAGTCAAATAATTATACACTGATACAGAATTTAAAATAAAATTAAAATATTTACATTAGAATACTATTTTTTCAAAGACTTCTCTATAAACAACATTGATGGTTGAATTTGCAGTCATTCCTACGTGATTCATAAGTAAAACTTTTAAACTTCTCTTACTCTTAACTCTTGAAACCCAAACCTACAATGAGTTCTCACAATCAAAGTTTAAATCAAAGATGTCACAGTTCAAATCAAATAACCAAGAGTATTCAAACTCCTAAGTCGTCTCTCAAGAAGTACTTCTAGAACAACGAGTGTGCAAATCCGATTGTAGTGATCAAGGGGTTGTCAATGAAGAAATAAAAATATAAAGCAATAAAAGAATATGCAAAATTGTAATGATTGAACTAATAAAGAAATTAAAGAACCGACTATGTAATATAAACAAGTAAAGTATAAAAGAGATCAATATAGAAATGTATGAAAGATTAAAAGCATAAAAAAGAGTCTTGGCTTGGAGTGAGCTAAGGGTCATTTCCTTGTTGGAACCACAACTATGACAATTATGATGAATTAATCTCACTTGATCAACCCTCACATCGGAAGGTAAGTTAAATGAGCATAAGTGTTCCCAACCCACAAATCCTAAATTGCTTGCTAATTGGCTTAGCAACAAATTAGCGTTAGTAGGAACAAGAATATTTAACAATCCAAGAATTGAAACTAAATGTTGGACATTCCAACTCTAGAAACCAAATTGCTCACTTTATCCAAGCCAAGAACAAAAAATTTAGCCTAAAACCATGTTTGACATTTTGTCAAACACTTGGTAGGCAAAAACCTTAAACATGGAGAAAATGAGAAAATGCTTGAAACTAAAAGCAACAATTGATCTCAATCAACAAGAATAACACAAGGAAGCATGAAACAAACATCAAACATCAAATTCATCAATAAGAAATTAAAATTACAAGAGAGAAGCAAAATTGAAATATGACTTGAATTAGAAGAAAGAGTAATGACAATGTAACTATAAAGAGTAATAACAAGAGAATACTTACAATGAAAGCTAGCAAAAACCAAGATAAAAAATGGAAATAGAACTTGAATATAAAACTCTAATATAAACCCTAATAGAGATGATAAAAAACTTAGAGAAAAAAAACTAACTAAAGCTCCCTACTACTACTCCTAAAACTATACTAAAATGATATGCTATCCTATGTTGATCATTTCTCCTCCAATATGAGCTAGAAGACTTCAGAAATGGGCCTCCAAAGCTCCCAAATCGCGAGGCACGTGCTATTTTAATGAAGTCATGTGCGGACACCTGTGCGGACGCACAGATGCGTGCGTCCGCACCCCCTCGCGAGAAATCCAGTCCTATGCGTACGCACAAGTGGCCGTGTGCACACACACTAGGCGATGCTTGGTTGGACATGCGACGTACTTGAAACACTCCATGCGCTCTGATTGGGCGGCTGTGCGCACGCACAGGTAGCTGTGCACACGCACGCGTCTCTGAGCTCACCTCCTTTGATTCTTCAAGTTTCCTCTACTTTGCAAGCTCTTCTTCCATTTTCTCCAACTCATTCCTACCTTATACACCTGAAAATACTCACAAACAACATCAAGGCATCGAATGGAAGGCAAATGGAATAAAATAGATTAAATTAAGCACAAAAGAGCACATTTCTATAATCAAGCGCAATTTGGAAGAAAAGTTCAAAAGCATGCTATTCAAGGGAATAAGTGCAAGTTTATATGATGAAAATCCATCCAATTCTAACCAAAAATCATCATCAAATATGGATTCATCAGTTGGCCATGTGTAAAAACTGGTTTGGGCAAGTACAATCCAACATGAGATAAAGTTTGTCCCTGAGACTTATTAATTGTCATGGCAAATGATACTATTATGGGAAACTGTCTTCGTTAGAATCTAACTGGGATGGTTTCATTTGTTGGTACCATATTCATTCTTGGAATTAAAGCAATATGACCAACATTGTTACCCGTTAAGACTTCACATTCTATGGCATGATTTCCAAGCTTCCTAACTTGTAGCATTGTACCATTACAAAGACTACTGGATTGGTCAATATTCCTCAGTAACATCACCGGAATACCAACCTTGAGTATTAATTTATGTGGAGGTAAACCAGAGCAATTCATGCTATTCAGTAATTCAGGACCATAGAGATCTAGTTGACTCTCCATATTCCCTTCATCCATACAAATGGAATCCAAACTAAGATATAATTTCTCCCCTCCAGGAATGATAGCCATTAGATGGTTGTTGACCTCTTCAACGATGTCTAGTGTGGGTGTCAGTATAGTTCTTGCTTTGAAAAAAATTCTTTGAGGACATGTTTTTCAAAATATTTGGATAAGAAAAATGAACCAACTCATCAAATGCCTGGTCCGAAGAAGGAATAACAATATCTCCTGGAAGACATATCTCAGATTCACCATCAATATTGTCACCTATTAGACCATCACCAACTTTCAATAACCACTCACCAAATTGCTCTATCTCATATTGATCTGAAGCAGTCGTCCCTACAGAGAGTCTCATGTTTTTTGTTAGTTTAAGCACTTGACAAAACTTCCAAAGGTAAGACGAATTCACGGTTGAATGAACGATATCTTGTCTCAATTCTCGTAGAATGATAGGAAGAATTTGTCTAAAGTCTCTACCTAGTACAACCACTTTTCCTCCAAAGGGCAAATCTTTGCTATATGTTGGAGAACACCTCATGATATTACCCAAACATTTATCAAGCGCTTCATAGCAGTACCTACAAACCATTGGAGCCTCATCCCAAATTATAAGTTTAGCTTTCAACAGCAACATTGCTTGAGGGGAACCAGGTTTGATGTTACATACAGAATCCTCAGTTATATTCAGCAGTATTTTGAACCTTGAGTGTGCCGTTCTTCTATTGGGAAGAAGTAAATATGCAATACCACTCGAAGCAATGTTTAACACTATATCACCCCTTGATCGAATCTCAGCAGGCATAAGGTTCCAGAGAAATATTTTTCCAGTACCCCATGACCATACACAAAGAAAAAATCCCTTCATCACAATACACAGCTGTAACAATTTTATCGAATGCATATCTCTGCTCAGGTGTTGCGATAGCTAACATGTCTGAGATATTTTTCTTTAAATCATCCCTATTAAAGTTTAGCTCTTCCATAATAACCCTTTTGGTTAACAAAGAACTATCAACTTCAGTTGCTAAAGGCATATGAGGATAGTCTTTCAAGGTTTTACCATAGGAATATAAGATCTTGTCTATATCCATTAAGCACAACTGCTTAATCTCATCATCTAACATTGTTAACTCTACATATTATACAATACTGTAAAATTCAATCAAACTAAAAATGATCAATAAGGAAGAACTTTTATCATTGTAATTAATAAAAACTCACCCCTCATGTTCATCATGGCTCTCTGTCGATACAAAATATCATCTGAGAGTTTATGCCAACATCTATCCCAGACATGTTTTGGTCTTGAGATATTGTTGGATGTTAATAGAGTGACAAATAACCTCCTAACATATGATCCTGAGGCCCATAAGCTTGCTTCCTTAATTGCATTAATGAATTCTTTGTCATCTTGCAAGAGTCCAAGGGCGAAGCATGCATCTCTATATGTAGCATAAATTATTTCTCCTACTGTTCTTATATCTTGAAAACTCATACATCCTCTTTGAGTATTCAAGAGAAGTCGTTGGTAATATTCTTTGGTATTTGCTGCAAAAAACTTAGTTAAAATTCGACTTTTAAGTTGTTAAATGGATTAAACTACGCTATTTTAATTTTTATGTAGCTACACATCCGCATAAGAATAATTTTCCAAAAAAATATAAAAAAATAAAAAATTGTGTAATCTACATATTATAACTGTTGAAAGTTATTTGAACATTTATTTTCTAGTGTAGATAAATCGAATAAAATGGACGTGGAGTACAGGTTGTTAAGATTTTAAATTTAAATCATTAAATAAGTAAGATAAAAAATGAATATAAACTCGTCATTACCTGTAGGTACATGAGTCAACCTTCCAATTGCGAAACCTTTTTTTCGAGAAAACCACTTTGAAGAATCGTTCTTCCAAACAAATTTGGTTGGAAACTTATCATAAGTCAGACTTCGAGCATATGGATATGACATGTTCACCGCTATCCATCCCAAAAAATGGACTTATGAGATATTGCTCTTTCGACGATATCATTCACATTAGAAGTTTCACCATAAACCACAGGTTGCTCATCCTCCAAATAGAATGGAAGTCTAATCACAAATGGTTCTTTCTCTTGGATTTCGTATCCAAATAGACGCCAGACTGCCTCACATACCGAAATGTACCTATAATCATAGTAATTCATAATTTCGTCAACAACTTGTGTGGCTTCTGACGGATCACCAGCATTGTATAGAGTAGTTGTTACGCGGTCATTACCCTTGTGTACATACTTAAACAGATACTTAATAGAACTTATTTGGCATGTGTATTCCATATTTATGTGGCACCTGAACTTGAGCAACAATTCTGGATTATACGGAACAATGAACTTATTGTCTAGTATACATTCCATTTTCTTCACTGTTCGACCATTATCAGTACGCCTATATTTGGGAAATCCGGCCTCATCAATGAGTGTTTGTTGTATAAACTCTTTAAAATAGAACTTTGAACAGGATCCATTCTTCATGCAAGGTGAATTCTTGTTGTACGGACCACATGGACCATGTACTATGTAATTTTGAACAGCTCCATATAGATTTGGCCTTTCATTTTCATCAAAAATCTCAGCTGTTATATGTTTGTCTATATCATCTGGTGTTTATGGCTTAAACTCGTTACTCATGAATAAAAAGATATGTGCAAACGTTTGAAAATTGAAAAAGACAAATGAGCAAAGCATTACAACATAAGATTTCAATAAAGTGTTGCATAAACACAGACTTACATCCCAAAATTTTGCCAAAGATTTTTTCCTCTTTTAGGTCATCAATCAAACCATCAAGCTTGATCTTGAAAACTCGACATAATATATCAAGACGGTCTTCTGCCTTCAATCCAATGGGAGTCACTTCTCTTCTTATCTCATCCCATTCAAGGTTACAGGTCATGGTAATAAAATAGCTAGGATATCCTGCATATCTGCAAATTGCAAATGCATCTTTACAATTATTCATCGTATACCTAGGTCCACCGGTAAAAGTACTGGGAAGAATGATTCTTTTGCCAAGCCTTGCAGCATCTACATCCCCGTTTATAAGACTTTCATACAGACATTTGTATTTATCAACCCTCAACTGTGGTTGTTTACACCTAAAGAATTTTAACTTCTCTGATTCCACCATTGTGTAGGCATCTACCAGAAACTGTTGGAATAATCTCTTTGATCTCATAATTAACGGAGATTCACCCGTCCTTTTCTGTAGTCGAAAAGCAAAGAATTGTCGCAAAGTGATTGTTTTGTTTTTCTTTGTAGGCCTAGCAGAGATAGAATCTGATGTTGCAATACCCAAACAAAATCCATCCTCCCCATACGGAAACAACAATGGATATTGCAAGGCTAAATAAGATGGATGAAAAACATCAATCCGTTGGAGCTTTCTAGATTGACTCTCTATAATAATATCTTTATCTTTGCTAAGTTGTTCGACATCACTAACAATCAATGCAGCCACCTCGGATGCAGATGGCAAGTTGTATGTCCTGCCATCTGTAGTCCTTTTACTAATCAACTTAAACTTTATGTTTGTGCAAATTTCCTGTTGGTACCTATCTCTTGCATAGCAAAAATTCTTTGCCAAACTATTATATTTGTCTAGCATGTTTCTTAATATTGCCACAATTTCCCTATCCCGCTCATTTATAGCTTCATTGGAACTGCGATAAAAAAAATTTATGTTATTTTCTCTCACAGATAAAAAATAACTAAAAAGTTTGACTGGTTGCATGAAAATTACCGAAGTGTGCCTATTCGATTATCAATCTCATTTTCTGTGTCATAGATATATAGTTGGGCAAATGTTGGTCACAAACTATCAGGAGGAAGTAAGCTACCAATGCTATGGTAGTTTTGACCCCCAAACTTAAAAATTAGAGGAGCAGTCCCATTGTTCACCCCACGGTCAATTTTTTTTTGCCATTGATGTAAAACAAAACATTGAATTAAATGTCCTTATATTTTTTAGGAAATGAATACTTCTTTGATCTCCTCTATTATGAATCTGAATGAGCTCATCAGGAGGCACAGAAAGTAGAGGAAGCTCGATCTTTCCTTCCATACAACATAATGAAAACTTTGGTTGGGGCGACTGTTTGGATTTAGCAAGCCTTTCTCCAGACCACATCCATACTTTACAGTGTTGACATTGATAAATAGGATTTCCTATATCCCAGACATCTGTCAAATGAACTCTCTTTATATACTCAATTGTCATACCGATGCAATTTAGTCCATAATATACACAAAGATGCAAATAAACATACAGATAAAATTTTTGCATACCGTCTAAGGTTTCTGAGGATGGTATAAAATTATCTTCAATATCCACATCCAACATTGAATCATCATAACCATTCAAAACTACAATAAATAGAAATCATATAAAATGCAAACATATATGTTAATGTATTACTAATAATTCATATCTCTTGAAAACTACAAACTTAAATTTTTGATATAATGAGAAATTACCTTCATCATCAACAAAAGGGTCAACATTTTGGCCATTTTGTGTGTCACCGCTTGATGAGTGCATCTTAACAGTCGATAAATTTACATCTTCATAAAGTTGTGCCAAATTAATAGCCACCGAAGCAACAACAGAGGAAGATTGTCTTTTTTACACCCTAATTATAGTAGAACTTCTTTACAAAAAGTTCAATTTTATTCAATTAAACGTTAGACACTATAGGAAAGAAAAGAGTATAATAATGATGATCATCTTTTCTAAATTACCTTTCTGTTAGGCACGATCTGTGGGAACCGCAGTGTGATGGAAGCTGATTTTGTGGAACGACTTCCGTTAGATTATTGGCGGGTCCTTGTACACCGGAGTATGCTAGAATTGTAATAAATCTATGTTATATAAATGATTTCCGATGAAGTATACTTTTTGTTAAATATTGGTGTATGAATCATTTGGCAATCACTAATTATACGTACTATTTATTAACACGGACAGTGGAGTTCTTGTCAATGAGGGATCCATCCGTAAAGTTAAAGATTTAGATCTTATTTCTGATGTAGAAGGTCTTACATAATTAGGAGGAGTATTTTCTTGTCCAATTCCATGCGAGGCACAGTGTACACCATACATAGATAAATATAGTCAGTTACAGTGAGAAAGATGTCACATTTATCTTCACTGAATTGTAAACTAAGAATATTAGATGAGATACCATTTTCTTGACACACTGTTCTTTGACTTGTAGTAATATGATACACATTTTTTATGTACGTCAAAATTTGTATTATTGTTGTTCTTCGACACTGTTAAGTCAAGAAAAATAAATCAAACACAAATAATAATTATTCATTTAACTAATCTCGTATTTGATTTTATACAATTTTAATAGTATACTTTCATAGTTAAAATTTTTTTTGTATTGATTTAGTTTTATTGAATTATTTTTTAAATTATTAAACTAAATTAATGAGTATCTATATCATATTATTTAAAATATACCCAGTCATGACTTAAAAATAAATACAATTCAATTTAAATAATAAATAAAACTCTAAATTTAAATATAATTTTAAAATTTTAATTTATTTAAATTGAGTTAAATAGATCTACACAAAAGCATCAAATTTTATATTTTCTCAATTAGTATAGAGTTTTATGTATTAATTTAGATTAAATAGTATATTATTTTAAATTATGACAGAGTATATCTTAAATAATATTAAATAATTAATTAAACTAAATAGTACATGAAGATTTGAAGATTGCATAGTTTTTATGTAATTCATAGCTTATTAAATATGAATTTAAAAAAAATTATAAAGATGAATAGTTATTTACAGTTTTTCAATCACTAAATTAAAATATTTAAAAAATTATATATAGTATAAACTACTTCGCTAATATTCTCAACAATGATGATAGTTTAAACTGTATTTCTCATAAAAAAAATAAAAATTTAAAAAGTTTCACAAGAACACTTACTAGAAGCACAAAAAAAAGCATACTCATTATCATCAAGTCTTTTTCGTTTTCTTGTCAAAATTATCCTTCGTCTTAACCTTGCAACCTTAGATTATGTGATTGAAGTGGGATACATTATCGTTGTTAAGTCACTTATCTACAATGTACTTCTCCCACAACAATTACCTACGAATACAAATTTTTAAATTTTAATACTTATCTTGAAGTTAAATTTTAAATATCCATTAACTTACAATACTAATTATTTATTGATTAATTTATGAGGTATCATTTTTTACTTAAAAAGAAAAAACTTAATTTTTAAATAAGTAAAAATATATTAACAGTAACTTTTAATTCACAAATTAATAATCTAATTAACAGGGGTATATATATATATAAGCCAAACCAATTTAAATATAGTTGTCTTAAGCAAATTAATTTTTATATTATATATTATTAAATAATCAATTGAAAATATACACTAATGCACAACAATTTTTAATTTTTAATCAAATGATATACCTTAAATATAGACATATTATATAATACAATCATATTGATAAATTATTTTGCCTAAAAAAATTATATTTCCTTAATAAAATTTTTTGATACAGAATTTAAATAAAAATAAGACATATTAATTTTTAAAATATTATTTAATTGTTATAGGACATTATAAGAATAATACATAAAATTATATAAATTTTTTTATTAAACAAAATTTAAATGAAACAATATTTAACTGAGTTAGAAATTATATTATTTCTTAATATAAAATTATAGCGAGGGAACAATTGTTACAGAAAGGGAATAATAAAAAAAATTATTCCTTGATATAATTTCTTAATGAAACAAATTTTAAAAATAAGACATGCTCCGTCACAATATATCATATTATATTATATAAAAATTTCAATTAATTCAAAGGATACAAAATTAACATTTACGGCAAAAGCTCAAAATAAAGTCTAACTCTTTTCTATGGATAAGTACTAATTTTTCATCGGTTAGACCCTATAAGCTTTTGGGGTGTATATTTGGTTAGAAGATAAAAAGAGAAGCAAATTTTACTTAAATAAATTTCACAAAAATTATGTGAATCTATAATACTTGAGACTTGAGAGGAATAGCAACAACCATTAATTGAATCCATATCTGTCCACTATATGCTCGTAATAAAAAAGACAGCAAATGGTGCAAAACAATATATAGGATTAAAAAATTAGACCTCAAAAAATTAAACAACACATGCATTATAGATTAATCTAACAAAGTACTTACCAACTAAATAACCATCTTCTTTAGACTCTGCATGAATTATTTTGAACGGAACAAAATTGAATCCGTTCAATGGAACTGAAGAATCTTGTACCGAATGCACAATCGTGTTCCTCTTGAAGTTGATTCTAAATTCGTGTCTAGTAGACTTGAACTTGATGGTATTCAAAGCAACTCCAAAATTAGTGACTACGTACACATTGCCCTCAATGAGTAAGCCCTCGAAGATAGGAACAAATATGTTTTTTAGAGTACATTGAATTGTATCCCCCTGAATGCATTAATTTTATAGAGTCATAGATAAATGAGGTTTATTACTCAGTCATTACCAAAATAAATCTCAAATACAAAGAGAAAATTTTATCTCTTCATCAAGGACAACCATCTCAATAGGTGCCTTAATCCCAGATTTTGCAAAGTAAAAAACGGTTCAAAGTCTAATGACATGTACTTTGAGCTTCCACACCTTATGCGCTGGACCAGCATTGATATACTTGATGAGATCATATCTAAAAATCAAGGACCTCATATTTAGTGAAAGATAAAAAAAAATTATTGTGAAACAATCCACATGGCACATGAACTCACCTAATTGCCATTGCTACCTGCCACTATAAAATTACTCAAATATTATGAATTTTAGTATAGATAAAGAGTAAGTGTGGTGATCACTTATGCTATACTTATAGAAAGTCACAGCACTGTTCAGCCCCAGTATTGGTAAGGATTGCAAGAATCTTTATATTTCTATCAAAATCCAACTAAAAAAAAAAGAAAAGTTTTTGGACTATTTAGGATTAAAGAATCTGAATCATATCAATAAAATAATTATCAAAATTAGGATAAAAATTAACGGCCAACATTTATTGTGTTCCATTTACATCGCAAACTGGAGTTTAATTTTGAAAAATCAAAATAAGAAGCAATATATACTGAAGAGGAAATCACCATATTTACATACACTAATTAGGTACTATTAATCACAAGAAGTTTCGAAAAGGCATGAAATTATTTTATTTTTGTATGTTGTCAAATCATTCTATATCATAGATACTGACATTTCAAGAGGTACAGAATAAAAGGGGTATGAGAATTAAATTTGATATATAGCACCAATTTTTTGTTTCTTAATCTGATATAATTCCCAAAAGGTTTATTAACAATACCTTCAATATGACCAAAGATTGTGTTGATCGCAGCAAGCCATTTATCTCTTTCACCCTGCATCCATTACTATAAGCATTCTCCTTTTATGATCCTCAGTCAATTGCTTCATGCACTTAACCTTCAGCCTCTGCTATAACTTTAAATATAATAGTAGATAATTCTATCTCAACACGCTCTCTCTCTCAGTCTATCCTGCGGTGGCTGCGGGCTCACGATTTGGGGAGCTAAGGTTCCTCTTTCAATATCAGAATTTCAAGTCAGTTCCAGAGAGGAGAAGCGAGAAGTGTGAGAGTGGGACTGGGTTACGGGTTACGGGCTTAAACCGTTGGGCTTTCATTTTTTTTAGTCAAAACGACACAATTAGTTGGATTATAAATTAATGTATTATTATAAATTAATGTTAATTCATATGTAGTATATAAATAAATTTAATTAAAATAAATAATAATTTATTTATTTTATTTTAGACTTTATAAATGAAAAGACTAATTCACTAATATAACGAATTATAATTAATGTAGTATAATTAATTAAGTAATATAAATTATAATAAATTATATTAATATTTAAATATATAATCAAATCAATTAGTTGATAAAATTAAGTCAGTGCAACAAATTATATTGAATGAGTTAAAACAATTAAATTGGGAAACATTCTTCGAAGCATGCCATGTCAGCTTCATCATTAAGTGCAGACATCCGATTTTTATATAATAGAATAGATAGATAAATCTATTTAAAATAGGTTCTCGAGATATTTTTCACTAATAATTAAATCAAATCAAATCATATTTATTGAGCTAAATTTAAAACATGTGAATTAAGGACTAAATTAAAATAAGATGATTTTTTACTTATTCAAATTAAATGCAATAAATAAAATTAATTTTGTTAGATAATCATGGTCTTCTGGTCTTCTATATATAAATAGTCACACAAAATTATAAAAATCATCATTTTTATCGCTTTTGCTATTTCAACACTTTTTTTTATGTATAAATGTACTCAAAATGAGAAGGTATGAATGAGTGTTTCATTAATAGTTTGTTTGACAAATATTATAGTCTGAAAATGTCTCAATTTAGACATTTTACCGTCGTCGATGAAAGTTGAACCGGTAGTAATTCAGGGTGACCATGATATTTTTTGTAATATTACATAGAAAAATATTTTTTAAAATGAATATACCCATTATAATTAATTTTCTTTGTCAATCTATTATCTTTTACCTAACAAACAATATCCATGTTGAATATATTATTTTTAGGGATAAGTATTGTTTTGGTCTCTAACGTTGAGAGTCAGCATCAAAACCGTCCCCATCGTAATTTTGGATTTAAAATCATCCTTAACGTTTTTTTCATATTAAAATCGTCATTTTTAATAAAATTTTTTACTTTATTACTAAATTACCCTTATTAATAAAAACATTATAAAATAAAAAAAAAAAAGAAAACACGGGAGGGGACAGGGGAGAAGGGAAAAGGGGAAGGGCGAGGGGGCAGGGGAGAAGGGAAAAGGGAGAGGGGAAGGGGAAGGAGGGAGTGGGGACGGCGCCGGCGAAGGGGGAAAGGGGAAAGGACGCGGGGTGGGGGTGGGGGGAAGGCGAAAGGGGGAGGAGGAGGGGGAAGGGAAAAGGGGGTGGAGGACGGCGGCGGCGAAGCTTGGAGTCGACGTCGCCGTCGCCGTTGGGGATTGCGAGGGAGAGAGGAGACGTGAGCCACTGCCTCCATCTCGCCGCCTCGCCGCGTCGCAATCTCGCCACCTCATCTGCATCGCTTTCTGCTTCTGCATCTTGCTTTTGCTTTCTTGCTTTCGTGCTTTCTTACTTCTGCTTTCTTTCTTTCTTTCTTGCTTTCTTGCTTCTGTTTTCTTGCTTTTTGTTTCTGCTTCTTGGTTTGGTGTTATTTGGTGTTGTTGCTGTTGTTTGGTGTTCTTGGTGTTGGTGTTGGTGGTGGTGCTGGTGGTGGTGCTGGTGGTAGTTGTGGTGGTGGTGGTGGTGGTGGTGGTGGTGGTGGAGGAGGTAATTGTGCTGGTAGTGGTGAGGGTATTTTTGTCCAAAAAAAATTAAAAGGACGATTTTAATACGAAAAAAAACGTTAAGGATGATTCTAAATCGAAAATTACGTTGGGGACGGTTTCGATTCTGACCCTCAACGTTAGGGACCAAAACAATACTTATCCCTTATTTTTATCAGAATTCAGAAGCCATACATAATTGATTGATAATTTTATATATAAAAATACTCATATAGTAACTAAATACTATATATATTGTTATCTTGATAAAGTTAATTCTCCTATGATTATGCAAATGTATAGCACTATCAGGTAAAAATTGATTGGATTACATTTATTTTCAACGAAGTAGGTGATCTTTTACGCATAATCACTGCCTAATCCATGGACTTTGGCAGGGCGGAGCGAGGCAGACATCTCCGTTGGGCCAAGCTTTTATTTTGTCAGGGCCATTTTTTTACAAATTTCTATGATAGATGTTATTGATCTACGAGAGAATGAAGATGATAATTGAAGATGTTTTAAGTTATATTTTGAATTATGTTTTATGTTTGATTGATTATAAACTTGAAGATGTTTAATTATATATTTTGGATAATATTTGTTTTACTTTAGACAATGTTGGTTTTATTATTTTGTTTCAAAAAATTTGGTTTATAATTATGTTTATTACATATTTATAATTATAAAGATTTTAATGTGTGTGAATTTAAAAATTATAATTTTTTTATATTTTTAGAAATTATAAATTTATTGAAATTGTTGTGAAATTATATATATTGTTTAATATTTAATGGTTTATCAAAAAAGAGGAGAGTTCGCCAGCCTACTATTAGGCGGAGTAGGGGAGAAATTCAGGACCGCCTTATTAGGTGGGGCGGAGTGGGCCAGCCCACCAGATGGCGGACTTTTGGCGAGACAGGGCGGACTTTCCCGTTTGCAACCCCTAATGGGACACGAACATAAGTACCCGCCCCATGGAACCTATTAAATATACGCGAATATAAAATTATTAATTTATCCTAATTTATATATACATAAATCCATTTCTTGAATTTAGTAATCCTACTTTCTGCCTCCAATTCAAAATTTTCATTTTTCTTCCAGACTTATTCTCAGTCTCGATCCTCTCTCTCTCTAACTCACTTTCTCTGCCTCTCAAATTCGTCACTACGTTGTTCAATATCGTTTCAGAAAATTATGTTATGTTATTATATTGGAATATGTTTTTATGTTTTCTCCTTTTGAAATGTTATTTTTCATAACAAATATGTTATAAATTATGTTGAATTATATTGAATTGATTATTTTATGATTATTATATTATATTTTTTTGTGTTAATTTTTTTAAAAATTTTCAAAGAATATTCGTAAATACCCAAGAAGATCTGCGTTCCTTAAGGAATAATTAAACAGGAACTTGCAATGATAGAGAAGGAACGGGGGATTTTTTTAAAAATAGGAGTGAGGGATGGAAATGGGGCTTCTCACGCTCTCCTGAGTACTCATTACCATATCTAACTAGCAACGGAGATCTAATTTGAGCCGATTTAAGAGGGGACACGTGAACTTCATCTGCATTGGACCTTTAAGGTAATGAACCTAAGTCGGATTACCCTAACAATGGATTTTAGTTGATCTTACTTGTATTGAGGTCTTACTAGGTCCAAATATATCTTGGATTAAAATTTTGAGTCATTGTTATAGCAAATACTATACTATTTAATATTATAATAACACTTACTATATATAAAAGTTGGATATATTTACAAGACATTTTTTAATTCAAATAAAAAAATTAATTATCTCTTTTTTTTAGTTTTAAATATTATTTTCTAATGTAACGAAAAAGTGAAAATAACAATAATTATTTACATAACTAAAATAGATAATCTTAATATATACATGACACTATATATAAAGGATTATTATATATGATATATAATTTTTTTTCTTTTCTGTAATGACTATTTGTAATTTATTGAACAATTTTTTCATCTTAATATTTAATAAATTTAACAACAAAATATTATTTAACAAACAAAATAAGTAACTTAAGTCATCATCTAAGACAATAAGTATAATAGTGTAAATATTTATTTATTTATTAATAGTAAAAAAATATGTAAATAGTATAAATTGATATTTTTTAGTATAAAAATAATAATAAAGATTATTAATTAAGTTAATTACATAATTAAAAAATTATGAAGAATTTCTTAAATAATAATAAAAAATAAGATTACTATTATCACATATTATAAAGTTTATGAAAAAAATTTTGGATAATAAATCAATTCTCAATAGATTATACATTAATTCTGTAAAAAAAAAATCAATACATTGGATATTATTATTTATGTACTAAAATAATATATATTATCGATTATTGAGTTTATAATTAATTTTTAACCCAATTTTAATGATTGAAATTATTAAATGTTGAATATTTTACATTTAACCAATTTATTTTTTTATTGAAATTAAAAAAAGATGAGTTGTTAATCAATTCTAAATTTAAATTTAAATTTGAGTAAGAAAATAAAAAAATATATTTTAAATTTTATCTCACTAACCAGTTTAAGATAAGAAATTACTTTGTACATCATATATATATTGTAAAATAGTATGGTCATTTGCTATTTTTTAATGGTAAATATTGTCAAATAAAATGGTGTAAGAAATTAGAAGAAAATCTATTTACAATTTTAGGAAATATTAATTTATTTTTCAATAGAATAAATTATTTATTGAATAACAAGTTGTTATTGGTTTCTTTTTACACTAACTAATACTCAACGATGATGTTTTGGTACACCATGTTATCAAGAAATATCAATCAATCTAATAACTTTTGTAATGACATAAGTTTATGAATTTGAAAATTTAAAAATCATTTCATAAAATGTGAAATTTTAACAAGTAACAATGTTGATCATATTGTTTTGACTTTAAGAATGAATATGATACCAACAAATAAAATTGTCCCAAATAAATTTCAATAAAGACAAAAGTCCATAAGTATTGCTATTAATGAAAAATTATTTTATTTTAAAGACAAATATAATTTTTTTCTATGGATTTCCTAACTCGGCAAGTCGAGGACTAATCCACCACATATTGATACTCTATTTATTAAGGGTCTGTCGCTAACTAATGGATTGTTATACACACAAGACGAGATTCGAACTCCAAATACTTACTTAAACGGACAAATGAGATGACCACTCAACCAATCCAAATTGATTAAAATAAATATTAATTATTTTTAATATTTTTGAGTTGTAAAATATTTATAATAATAATTACAATAGATATTTTTATTTAAATTTTAATCAAAAAAATTTTATATAATTTTATGTATTATCCTGTGCAGAGTACAGGAACATACACTAGTTTTATTTTATATTATATTTCTTAATCGAATATATCAAGGACTAATCTTTCGTAGATCTAAACTTGATTTGTCACTGGCCAATGAATTATTATATATATAAGGTGTAATTCGAATTTCAGATACTTACTATGTTTGTTTGAAGAGAAAATGGAAAGAAAGAAAAGGAAGGAAAGAAAATAGGAAGGAAAATGATCATTTTCTATTGTTTGGTTATGAAGAGAAATTGGAGAGGAAAGAAAATGGGTGGAAAAAAATTGGTTGGACCCACCAATTTTTTTCTCTCCAATATTGGAAAGAAAAGGGAGGAAAAACTTATTTTCTCTCACAACTTCCAATATTATCCCTTCACTTTTTTTAATGTATTTTATAATACAAGGATAAAGTTGTCTTTTTATAACATTTCTTTCTTTCTTATTTTCCTTTCATCCAAACACATCTAAAGAAAATAAAAATCCACTCAATTTCTTTCCTTTCTATTTCTTTCCTTTCTATTTCTTTCCTTCCAACCAAACATATAATGACTTAATCAGACTAACGAGATCAACCCAAGTTGATTACAAAACTTAGTAAGTTAGTATTTAAAATGTGTTAAATACTTAAATCTGTTTATTTATTTATTTATTTGTTATTTAATAAATAGATTGTTTTTACTGTAATTTATCAGTAATAAAAATAAGATATTTATGTAATAAAGTTGATTTAGAACAAACACATTATTAAGTATTTTTTTGGTTTAAAAAAAATAAAAAATCCTATATATATTGGAATATAATATTTCTTGGTATTTTAAATAACATATTAATATATTATTAATAGTACTAATTCAAATATGATCATTATAGACTTAAAAGTGATACTAGTCAAATTTAAACATAAAATTCTATATGTAATAAATCGTCATGCATGTGATTTAAAAAAAAAAAAAAAGAAGTGATAGATGATTGCCAAAACAAATAATTCGAAATGGCATGTGAAAGTGTAATAGGCTAATAGCATGTATACTATGCAAAGTTGGTTAAATCAATGCACATGAATTATTCTTCGTAATAGACTATTAAACAAAAATTGTTTATAAAAATTAATAGTTTTATTCACATGCAAGTATATTATATATTATATATATATATATATATATATATATATATATATATATATATATAGTCATATTTAAATATTAAATAATTTTGTATATAATTTTGGTTGTTATATTCTTCTCTCATTCATTTCAATCATCTATCTTTTGTTATTATGGTTATTATCTCTTTAGATTTTTTTTTAATTTTAAAACCGTGCACATTTAATTAACATGATTTATTTAATTAGTTAATTATTATTGTAAAAATAATAACACTAAAACTCTCAAACCAATCAATCAAATAGCAAATTATATTTGCCTTTTTCTTAGCTTATATCTTCTGTTTCTTGCGAGATAAAGCTTCCCAAGTGTGATCGACTACAAGATCCATCAGGGGGCTCAGAGTAAAGAGGTGGAATGTGGTCTTCTTAGCTTCTCTTGAAGTAAGGAGGTGGAACGTCGTCTTCTTGCTGGGGAGGCGGTGTTGGACACCTACAAAAGGACTCCAACGCTCAAATAAGAAAGAGTGTAAAATGATTCAGGGTAAAACTATATGTATTGCGTACTTGTGACTAAGCTGATCACTCGTATACATAGTGTTAACTCTTAGGCGGTTATTCGTATTAGGTTTGACAA
The DNA here is from genome assembly GCF_003086295.3 of Arachis hypogaea. Classification (NCBI taxonomy): domain Eukaryota; kingdom Viridiplantae; phylum Streptophyta; class Magnoliopsida; order Fabales; family Fabaceae; genus Arachis; species Arachis hypogaea. Next base: position 8,982,596 of record NC_092050.1, read on the forward strand.
AGTCTTGTTTGCTATTATCTCGGGTACTGGAGTTATAGTAGTTTTAGTTGGAGAGATTTGCGGGAAAGATCTCAGTTGATTTGCTGAATCTGATTCCGGAGTTGTAGGTAGAGGCCGATTTAAGGAGAATGGATCATAGCCCCCAAGGTCGACCTGTTTTGAGAAGCCGAGTTATAAGCAGGTTTACCTTGATCCGAGTTATAGTTCGGAATCAGAATCAGTGGAAGCCCCTAAGGTCAACCTTGTTTATTAGTGGCTTGAAAAGCTGGTGACCGTGGGTTGTTGGTGGGTTGAGGTATGGATGGGCCAGATCTTTGTTTTTTAGGAATACCTCGGAAATGAGATGGTAGTCTCCTTTAAGTTGGTTTGGTGTTGACTCTTTTTCGCGGTTGATTTGAATTTATCGGATAAGTCAGTTAGGAGAGCAAAGCCCGTACTCCATGTACTCCTGATGTAGGACGTGTTTATTTAGTTTTAAGCAGATTTCAATTTATAAGTTTACTTGAGCCGAGTTATAGCCAACGGACCATAGCCCCAAGCTTGACCTGTGGTATTTTTGAGGTGATACGACGGGTTGAGCTTATGATTTTTTGTGGTATTTTTTGGAATAATAAATATAGCTCGGGATAGTGATTGTAATAATAGTTCGGAATGGTGATAGCAATGGTAGTAGCCCCTAAGCTCAACTTGTATGTTGAAGAGTGATAGTCATACTTGAAATTTTGGTGAAGGTGAATAGTAAGATAAAAGAAATTTAAGAATGAGTAAGAATAATGGTTAAAATTAAATAATGAGGATAAGCCCCCAAGTTGAATATAATGGCACGAAGAATAAATTTTTTTTTTTTGAAAAAAGGTTCTTGGTATACATCGGCTTAATTTTGACTAATTTCAACTTATAAATGCAAATTCGTATAAGTGTGTTGTTTGGATTGAATCGGACTTATAGATGAAAATATGATTGAATTTGTTCCGACATATAACTGTTACTGCATGTTTGAGTATAGTGGAGTATAGTAAGGTTGACAGAGGTAGCATGATTTGCATCATAATTGTTCTGTATACCATTTGATGCTTTGGAATAGTTTGATCAAAAAGGTATTTTTGACTTATAAGGAGTAGAAATATTGACGAGGAAAACAAGTAAACGTTGACTTAGTTTGGCAAATTCAATAAATATGACTAATAGTAATCAATGACGACCGTTGTTGATAGGTCAATATGTTGGTTGTTGTTGAGTTGTTTGGAAAATTGATGAACCGATATAATAGACCGGTTTAAAATTGGGCATAGCATAGAGGTTGCCGATATTTAGAGTTGTACCAACTTATAGATCGGTTTGCTTGAAATTATTCTGACTCATAGGTGTCGGGTTATTTGAAATGAGTCCGACGTATAGATGTCGGTTTGTTTGAATTGAAATTATTTCGACTCATAGGTGTTGAGTTGTTTGAAATGAGTCCAATTTATAGATGTCGGTTTGTTTGAATTGAAATTATAACTCAGGAGAGTATATCTCAGTCGGAGATTCATATATGATTTTGAAGATTCATATATGATTTTTATTAATGAAGAAATAACACATACACCTGTTAGGCTAGTCTTTGTATATTAGAAAGTATAAATTGTCCGAGTTATAATCTGCATGGCGGTACTGCGGTTGATTTGGTGAGATGATCTATAGCACACTATTTGGCTCTTTTTTTTTTCATCGGCATGATTGTATTACCATGTATATAAGATTTTGACGCATAAATGTATAATAAAAAAAATAGTACCAGATATACTTAAAAAAAAGTCAATCAACAATGAAAGACAGATTGACAATATACAACAAAATATAGCATGTCCAAGGTTGGTATATGAAATGGTAAGATATATTAAGATAAAATGGTTCAAGTATATGGGTTAGTGCATACTTTTATAAGAGGCCATGTCGTATTGAAGATTAAAATAAAAGAATTATATAAGCGGGTAGGTTATGCTTACGAATTATTTCACTGTAGTATAGGACGTATCAATTTTATATGTTGAGGTTATTCGCCTCTCAATTATCATTCAAGTTAATTTTTGGTTTTTTTTTTGTAAATTTATGTTTTGAATTTTTCGGTTAAAACTAAAATAGAATCCCTTTGTTCGGGGAGCAGAATAATTGAAAAAAAATGAAAAAAAGACTTGAATAAAATAGTATGGATTAAATACTAAGCAATCAAAGCGTGATTTGAAAAGTGTTCATACCCTGGGTCGAGCTACCCGACCTGGGATGACTGGCGACAAAGCGACCGGCCTCTTCAGGTCAGGCTACCCGACCTCTTCTCAAGGAGGTCGGCCAAATCAACAGGAGAGCCCAATAAAGGGCCCAAATAGAGGAACACGACCCAAATCCAAAGGCAATCCAAGCCTATAGAGATAAAGGCGGTTCCTTTGAAGATAAATTGACTTCACCCAAAATAAAGATAAAGATAAGATAAGATAACTAACTTATCATATGAGAAAGGTCAGCCCCATCTACTATAAATACACTGGAGCACCCAGGTATAACTCATACTCTGATTCTACATAAAACCTGTTTAATACCCATGCTAACTTAAGTATCGGAGTCTCTTGCAGGTACCCCCCACCCTCTGGTGGCGAAGGATCAGTAGTGCAGTCAGTCCAGCAAGTCGAACACGACAACTCCGGCCGCCACTCACCAGCCGGACACGTCGGCACCGACCCGTACAAAAGATCTTAACCGAGATCGACCTCCAGTTTCAGGTAACCCACGGAACATTGGCGCCGTTGCCGGGGAACCTGGAAGTCAACCCATCACCATGGCGGACAACCATAACAACGACCACGATTCAGGTCTGGAAGAGAGAACGCCGCACAAGAATGCGGATGTCACACTACAAGACACTCCGAAAATCAACAACAACGGGAAATCGGAAGGGATCTACAAAGAGAGATGCGGCGACGTCGGGAGTTGGAAGAAAAACTACAGCAATTAGAAGCCGATCTCAAATTAAAAGCTCCCCGGACCAATCTTGAAGAAAACTCACGCAAAGAGCAAGACCCGTTCACCAGGAAAATCATGAAAACCAAAATTCCAAAAGACTTCAAACTCCCGGATATGACCCTGTATGATGGCACCACGGATCCCAACCACCACCTCAGTAACTTCAGAAGCAGAATGTACCTCACCGACGCCCCAGATGCTGTTCGCTGCAAAGCCTTCCCAACAACTCTCACGAAGACAGCCATTCGATGGTTCGACAACCTACCCCCAAAGTCCATCTCAAGCTTTGACGACCTAGCTAAAAAATTCCTAGCCAGATTCTCCATTCAGAAAGATAAAGCCAAGCACGCCCCCAGTTTACTAGGGATCAAACAAGGAGATCGGGAGAGCATCCGCAACTATATGGAGAGATTCAACAAAACATGCATGGACATACAAAGTTTACCCATAGAGGCCGCCATCATGGGACTCATCAACGGCCTACGAGAAGGACCCTTCAGCCAATCTATATCAAAAAAGTACCCGACCTCCTTGGATAAAGTGCAGGAACAAGCAGAAAAATACATCAATATGAAAGAAAATGCTCGGTTAGGAGAGACCTCAAAATCGGGGGCCTCCTACCGAGATAGAGACAAGGAATCCAAGAGGAAAGAAGATCGACAAGGGGAGAAAATAAAAAAGTACCATAATTACACTCCTCTCAGGGCATCCTTGGTCGAGATATACAAAGAAGTATGCCATACAGAAAAAATCCCCCCAGCACGGCCACTCAAAGGCAAAAAGGGAGGAGGAAACCGGAAAGAATATTGCGAATACCACCGAGTCCGAGGACACTCCACAAACGAATGTTTCGACTTAAAAAATATCGTAGAAAAATTAGTGAGAGAAGGAAAGTTAGATCGATTCCTGGCCACCCGAGATGATGATCAAAGAAAGAGACAAAGAGATGAGGATACTAAACGAACAGAACGATCACCTCGGACATCTGAAAGACATGTCCACATGATACATGGAAGATTCACAGCAGGTGGGATTTCCAAATCCTCTCGCAAAAGATATCTCAAAGAAGTATATCATGTCGAAGGAAAGGAGGAAGCACTTAACATCCCAGCAATAACATTCACTAAAGAGGACGCATCCGGCGTCATCGCAGGACACGACGATCCCATGGTCATCACCATCATATTAGCAAACGCCAACCTACACCGCACCTTAATAGACCAAGGGAGTTCTGCCGACATCTTATTCAAAACATCCTTTGATAAACTCGGCTTGGAGGAAAAAGAACTTCAAGCATATCCAAACAGTCTGTTTGGACTAGGAGAAACCCCGGTTCGACCACTAGGATACATACCACTACACACAACCTTCGGAAGAGGGAACCAATCCAGGACCCTCAAAATAGATTACATCGTGGTCGACGTAAGTTCAGCTTACAATGCTCTCATAGGTCGGACAACACTCAACGAACTCGGCGCGATAGTTTCGACCCCACACCTATGTATGAAATTCCCAACACCAAAGGGGATAGCCACGATAAAAGCAGATCAAAAAATGGCACGTCGCTGTTACAACGAAAGCCTAAACCTCAGAGGCAAAGGAGAAGAGTTCCACACAATCGAGCTGGGTGGAGTTCAACGACGAGAAGAACTTCGTCCCCAGCCAGAGGGCGAGATAGAAAAGATTCAGATCGGGGACACCTCGGAAAAAATAACCAATATTGGCACAATCCTAAAAGGAGACTCAAAGGAATTACTAATACAGTTCCTGCGAGATAATGTTGATCTCTTTGCATGGAAAGCCGCAGATATGCCAGGCATAGATCCTAAGCTGATGTGTCATAAGTTGGCGGTCTATCCAGGATCTCGACCGGTACAGCAGAGACGAAGAAAACTTGGGCCAGAATGATCCCAGGCTGTGGAAGAACAAGTACAGGCACTACTGGAAGCAGGATTCATAAGAGAAGTCAAATACCCACTATGGCTAGCCAACGTTGTCTTGGTGAAAAAATCAAATGGGAAGTGGCGAATGTGCACCGATTACACCGATCTCAACAAGGCTTGTCCAAAGGACCCTTACCCACTCCCAAATATCGATGCTCTGGTAGACGCTTCCTCCGGATATAAATATCTCTCGTTTATGGATGCATACTCGGGATACAACCAGATCCCCATGTATCCGCCAGATCAAGAAAAGACCTTGTTCCTACCACCGAAAGCAAACTACTGCTACATTGTAATGCCTTTCGATCTCAAGAACGCGGGAGCTACTTATCAAAGGCTAATGAATAAAGTCTTCTCGGATCACATCGGAAGGATCATGGAAGTCTACGTCGACGACATGTTAATAAAAACACAAAGTGAAGAGACATTATTGTCCGACCTGGCCCAAGTATTCGACACCATAAGGAAGCATGACATGCGACTCAATCCAGCAAAATGCACCTTTGCGGTAGAAGCAGGCAAATTCTTAGGTTTCATACTCACACAAAGAGGAATTGAAGCAAATCCAGACAAATGTCAGGCCATACTCAACATGAAGAGCCCAACCTGTGTCAAAGAAGTACAGCAACTCAACGGGAGATTGGCAGCCCTATCCCGATTCTTAGCAGGAGCCGCGATAAGATCTCTCCCCTTCTATGCTACTTTAAGAAAGGGAAGGCAGTTCGAGTGGACGACAGAATGTGAGCAAGCCTTTCAAGACTTTAAAAAGTTCTTAGGACAGCCACCTATCCTCTCCCGACCACAAAAAGGAGAACCACTCATATTATATCTCGCAGTAGGAAGCCGGGCAGTAGCGTCAGCACTAGTCAGAGAAGACGAAGACGGACAACAACCTGTCTACTTCATTAGTAAAGCACTACAGGGATCTGAGCTGAACTACCAGAAAATAGAAAAATTTGCATATACTCTCATTCTAACATCTAGACGACTCCGCCCTTACTTCCAGGCCCACACCATCAAGTTCGCACCAACCAGCCCTTGAAAGGAATATTGTAGAAAACAGATTTAGCAGGTAGAATTCTACAATGGGCAATCGAGTTGTCAGAGTTCGACCTCCAATATGAAGCTCGAACGTCCATTAAGTCACAATATCTGGCCGATTTTATCGCAGAATTCACAGATGCCTGGAAACCCTCACAGAGTGGAATCTCTATGTAGACGGTTCTTCAAATAAAACTGGAAGCGGCGCAGGAGTGATAATAGAAAGCAACCAGGGAACCCAAGTTGAGCTCTCCCTCAAGTTTGGGTTCCCGGCTTCGAATAACCAAGCAGAATACGAAACACTGCTAGCTGGTTTGAGGCTGTCTGAAGAGGTTGGAGCTCGGAAACTCAACATCTACAGTGATTCACAAGTTGTCACATCACAAATAACAGGGAGCTACCAAGCCAAAGATCCCACCATGAAAAGGTATTTAGATGAGACCAAGCAACAACTCGGACAAATCGGGGAATATAAGATATACCACATACCCCGAGAACAAAATGCCCGAGCTGACGCACTCTCGAAACTAGCCAGCACCAAACCAGGGGGCAACAATAGAAGCCTCATCCAGGAAATGTTACAGAACCCGTCAATCTCGGAAGAGGAAAAAGTCTTAGCCCTAACAAACCAGGACCAAGGATGGATGACTCTCATAATTAACTACCTCAGAGCAGGAACATTCCCCATAGAAGAAAAAGAGGCAAAAAGGTTAAAAAGGGAGGCACAGTACTACACCATTATAAACAACATCCTGTACAAAAGAGGGATCTCAGTACCATTACTGAAATACGTACCGACCTCCCACACAAAGGAAGTGTTAGAAGAAGTACACGGCGGCATTTGTGGCAATCACCTCGGAGCACGAGCTCTAGCCAAAAAAGTGCTCCGAGCGGGGTTTTATTGTCCAACTCTACAGAAAGAAGCTACAGAATTTGTAAAGACATGCCCGCCATGTCAGAAACATGCCAACTTTCACATCGCCCCACCAGAAGAGCTCATCAGTGTAACTTCCCCTTGGCCGTTTGCAAGGTGGGGGCTCGACCTTCTTGGCCCCTTCCCCCAGGGGTCAGGACAAGTTAAATTTCTCATAGTAGGGGTAGACTATTTCACAAAATGGATTGAAGCAGAGCCCCTAGCCAACGCCACTGCTCAAAGAAGCCAGAAATTCCTATATAGAAACATTGTCACAAGGTTTGGGGTTCCACACTCCATCACCACGGACAATGACACCCAATTCACAGACGCAGGCTTTAGGAGACTAGTAGCCGACTTAAATATAAAGCACCAGTTCACCTCCGTCGAACACCCTCAAGCCAATGGACAGGCCGAAGCCGCCAACAAAGTCATATTGGCTGGGTTGAAACGGAGACTACAAGATGCAAAGGGAGCTTGGGCCGAAGAACTTCCACAAGTCCTATGGGCATATCGAACAACGCCACACTCCACCACAAATGAATCACCATTTCGACTAGCATATGGAGTGGAGGCAATGATCCCAGTAGAGATCAAGAAAGGGTCATCCAGAGTGGTCCACTATAATGAAGAAGCCAACTCTCAAATTCAGAGGGAAGAACTCGACTTACTACCTGAAATCCAAGAAAGAGCTCGGATCAGAGAAGAAGCACTAAAACGACGGATGGCTTCCAGATATAATCAAAAGGTAGTGCCGAGAAGTTTTGCAGAGAATGATCTCATCTTAATCCGAAATGATATCGGAACAACTCGACCAGGAGAAGGAAAGTTGGCAGCAAACTGGAAAGGACCCTACCGAGTTGTAGAAGTACTCGGGAAGGGCTATTACAGACTGTCTGAACTCAACGGATGAGAGCTTCCCAGGTCATGGCACGCTTGGAACCTAAGAAGGTACTACAGTTAGGAAGGTAACAGATCTCATTATTGGATGCACTCTTTTTCCTGAAAAGGTTTTTTAATGAGGCACCAAGTTGAGACCCAGGCACCATCCGACTTGAAGGGATGAAAAAATTCCCACATGTATATATTTGCACTTTTACTTTGAATAAAGTTTATTTAGATATTTCTACAAGAATTCAAGACGCATTAATCTGAAGAATTCATCGTCCGATTATAAAGCAACAGGTCGGCAGAAAGTGAAAAACAATTTCACTGCACGACCACGATAAAGACAAACCGTCCGATAAAGGTGAAAGCGCGATTCACCCAAAGGACGATCTAAAGATGCCAACCACTTTCTACAAATCGGCAAAAATGAACACAGAATAATGTAAGAAGTTATCGAAAGCAATCCAAAAAAGAACTTGACGAGGTCTTACGGATAGCTAAAATAATAACTTAAAGACTGGCCGAAGTCCAGAAGTCGGACCAAGTCAACCCAAGTTATAAGTAAACCCTGGAAAGAGGTCTGGCCAACCCTATTAAAGAGGATTACTTTAACTTAGAAGGGCTCGACCTAACAAAGTCAGCCCAAAATAAAAAGGGTTATAAAAGTAATCCCTAAAAGAGACCTGACAAAGGTCCAAGAAAGAGGATTACAAAAATAACCTAGAAAGAGATCGACCTAACAAAGTCGGTCTCCTACAACAAAAAGTTATAAAAGTAATACCTGAAAGAGACCTGACAAAGGTCCAAGAAAGAGGATTACGAAGTAACTTTGAAGAGATCAACACAAAGAAGTCAGTCTCCTACAACGGAAAGTTATAAAAGTAGTCCCTGAAAGAGACCTGACAAAGGTCCAAGAAAGAAGATTACGAAGTAACTTCGAAGAGATCGACACAAAGAAGTCGGTCTCCTACAACGAAAAGTTATAAAAGTAGTTCCTGAAAGAGACTTAACCAAGGTCCAAGAAAGAGGATTACAAAGTAACTTAGAAGAGATCGACATAAAAAAGTCGGCCTCCTACAACGAAAAGTTATAAAAGTAATCCCTGAAAGAGACCTGACCAAGGTCCAAGAAAGAGGATTACGAAGTAACTTAGAAGAGATCGACATAAAGAAGTCGGTCTCCTACAACGGAAAGTTATAAAAGTAATCCCTGAAAGAGACCTGACAAAGGTCCAAGAAAGAGGATTACAAAGTAACTTAGAAGAGATCAACATAAAGAAGTCGGTCTCCCACAAATCGGTTATAAAAGTAATCTCTAAAAGAGACCTGACCAAGGTCCAAAAAGGAAGATTACTTTAAATACTTGGAAAAGATCGACATCGGTCGACTACTTGGAAAAAGACAAAGAAGTCGGGCATGGATTGTTAAATCGGATCCACACATCGACAACAAATCGGTTTAAAGAAGCTAAGCAAACAAGCCCTCAAAAAAGCCAAGACAGGCGCAAGAAAATGTGACGTAAAAGCCTCAGGGTCAGACCCAAAAGCTCAGAAGCTATTCGTTGTGTTTTTAAATAATGTTGCTAAACAAGCAACCAGAAAGAGTGTCAATAAAATAAACCAAAGAGTTTTAAAGCCCACAAGCCGAGCCAACTACAAAAATATCCAACATAAATCAGCTAAAGGTTAGAAGGCTTCTTAGCAGCATCAGTCTGAGGAGAAGGAGGGCGAGCCTGGAGAGGAACAGCATCCACAGTACCATCGTCCCGGTTTAAAATCTGACAGTCAGGATCAGAAGCGGGAGGGTCGACCTTGGCAGGAGGAACAGTAGGCGCTGACACCTTGGCAGAAGACACAGGGAGGGGATCGACCTCATCATCATCATCCCCATCATCAGGGACAATCTTGCCATCCCTGACAATGTTGTCCAAGCTAACGGGAGTGAGATCGGCCTCGGGAGCAATAACCCGAACTTGCTCCTTCAAGTTCTCGTAAGCAGCAGTCACGCTGCCAACGAGATGACTTTGGAGTTCAGAATAATCTTCCCGGACATTGTCGAGCTCCCCCCTCAGACGCAACATCTCCCGATAGGATGTAACGTAACTATCCTTGTGCATCATGGCGGTGTCCTCAGCCAACCTCAAAGAAGCTGCCAGTGATTGAGAACTTGCCTTCTCGTTCTCTAAGTCCTTCTCCAGCTTGGCTACCTTTACCTCAAGTTCCTCCTTCAACTCCCTCATCCGATCAAACTCTTGTTTTGCCTCCTCCATAAACGCTTTAGTGGCATGGAGAGGGAGATTCTGAGCAGTCCGATATATGGCGACCGCCATATACGCCATCTTTACGTGATTTTGGGCCATAAATTCCAAGTGATGGAGGATGGACACATCATCCGTAGAGAGGGAGCCATAGGGACCGATTTGCTGATCCACAAACTCAATGGCATTGAAATTAGGAGCATCGAGGTCAAAGGGCTCGGCTGTTTTTTGTTTTTTATTGGGAGGAGCAACAGATGGAGCGGCAGAAGTGGGGTGAGGATCCACCAAACGGACTCGGGGTGTAGGGACCACCTTCTTCACCCCAGGAGAACTCGGCACTGATGGCTTCTCGCGCATCTGGGAGGACCCCTCCCCAGCCGCCTTGGCCGCAATATTCCTGGCAGCAGTCGCCCTCTTAAAATCTTTCATAGCTTCATTATTCTTCATTGCCTCTGCAAATAAAACAGAAGTTAAGCTACAAGTCGGATAAGTCGGAAAGACAGCTACAAGCAATATAAACAGATAAACACAAGATACCCAGTTCAGTTTGAAGAAGAGAAGGATTGGTTAGAAATTTCTTTGTGTCGAGATGGGGAGGATGACCCCAGCGATCTTCCAAGACAGTCACGAAGGCTCGTTCAGCCTCATCCAGCATTTCCCACACATATCTAGAGACCCTCACATCTTTTTGCCATTCCAAGGGAAAAGCAGGTTCGTCATTTTCATCCAGAAAAAAGGGCCGAGCTCCTTCAACAGCTCGGACTTTGAAAAAGTAGTTTTTAAAATCACGGAACGACTCGTCAAACATGGAAAAGACCTTCTTTCCCTGGGTGGAACGAAATGAGACCCAAGCTGACTTCTTTTTTACCACACCGGGCTTAGTCAAGACAAACAGATAGAAAAAGAGAGATTGGGAAGCAGGATTACCAAAACTATTGCACAACAATTGGAAAATTTTTATGAAACCCCAGGAATTGGGGTGAAGTAGAGAGGGGACAACATTACAGGACCATAACAGATCGGTTTCAAATGGAGTAAAAGGAAGGGTGATACCTAGCGGACCGAAGAAAAAATCATAAACATAAAAGAAGGGGCGATCATCAACAACCCGAGTAGAAAAGCAGACTCTTTCATCAGAAGAGGGAGGGACAAGCTCATATTTCTTCTCATCACTGGAATTACTACAAACACTATGAAACTGTCTAAGCTATGCACAAAATTCAGAATCAACCAGAGAGACACACATAAGAACCATCGAGTCCACCCAATCGGCTATACCCTCAGGAACTCGGGAAGGTATCTCAACAACGTTATTTCAGGAAGACATGAGGCCAACTAAACCCTACAAAAGAAAAGAGGAATGGATTACTCAAAAACATCTCGGCGGGCGAATACACAGAAAAAGGAAGCCCCAAGACTCAAACTAAAACTCCTGGGACACCCTTTGGAGGCAGTAACAAAGCGAGGTATCAAGAAAAATCTACTTACGTCCCGGCATCCTGCAAACAAAAATAGAAGACCTCAAAACAGCAAGCATTTTTCATAGGAGAAAGACAAAACACAAACGAAACAGAAAATCATCTTCCTACAGTCTATCAGCAAGAAACAACAGCAAACATACCAGGCAAAAATCACCAAAGATGCAACCTTTTTTCAGAATCAAACAAAATTATCATTCCAAAGCTTCAAAATCAAAGTCCGTTTCACAAACATGCAAAAATCCTAAAGGTATCAAGCAACAGGAAAAGCAAAAAAGACCATGCAAAAGATGAAGAAACTACGAAACGCACAGTGATCAGGCACAGCAGAAAGTAGAAAGATCCAAACTTTTCCCAACTAAGATAAAAACTTTCTCAAAAAAGGCATAAAAATGACAGAGGAGGAAAAATCAAACCTGGAAAATAGAAGAAAACCTCGAAAGAAAGCTGAAGAGCAAGAAGCGATAGAGCCACCCTTCGAACGGAAAAAATTTGCCGGAAGAAGACAGAAGGAGAAACCCAGAATCACTCCTTTTCCACAGAAAGCAGTAGAAGAGCAGGCGTCGCAGGAAGAAACTGTGAAACTCTAAGGAAAAACAGAAAATGAGAGAGTAAAGGGAGAAGTTACAAAGAGGAACCGTTTCTGATGGCAAAATTCAAAATAAAACCAAGGGAAACGGGGCATTTAAAGTCAATTAATGAGGGTATTAAACCCTCGCACGTTTCCAAAGCGCCGATATAAAAGCGCGCACTTTTAAAGGAAAACATTCCACATTCAAAAAGACTCTACAAAGAAAGGAATCGACAAAATGCTTGAGTTCGGCTTCGCCAGAGAAGGACCGAAGTCAAAGACTCGACCTCAGCAAAAAGACCGAGCTCAAGCAGGGGCACTGTTCATACCCTGGGTCGAGCTACCCGACCTGGGATGACTGGCGACAAAGCGACCGACCTCTTCAGGTCAGGCTACCCGACCTCTTCTCAAGGAGGTCGGCCAAATCAACAGGAGAGCCCAATAAAGGGCCCAAATAGAGGAACACGAGCTAAATCCAAAGGCAATCCAAGCCTATAGAGATAAAGGCAGTTCCTTTGAAGATAAGCTGACTTCACCCAAAATAAAGATAAAGATAAGATAAGATAACTAACTTATCTTGTCAGAAAGGTCAGCCCCATCTACTATAAATACACTAGAGCACCCAGGTATAACTCATACTCTGATTCTACATAAAACATGTTTAATACCCATGCTAACTTAAGCATCGGAGTCTCTTGCAGGTACCCCCCACCCTCCGGTGGCGAAGGATCAGCAGTGCAGTCAGTCCAGCAAGTCGGACACGACAACTCCGGCCGCCACTCACCAGCCGGACACGTCGGCACCGACCCGTACAGAAGATCTCAACCGAGATCGACCTCCAGTTTCAGGTAACCCACGGAACAAAAAGCAAAATAATAATTATAACAATGACAATGTAAACAAGAATGAGAAAAACTTGTTGTAGGTTGGCTTAGATTCATATATGATTCAACTCTTGGTTATATATCAGAAATAATAAAATCAATTTATTTGATCAAATACCTGCATAATTATGCTAATTTGAAATTTCTAACGAAAACATGGGAACTGAAAATGTAAATATGTAGTTAAAATTATGTACCATTAGATAATGTTACTAGAGCATTTGGCAGAATTTGGTTTCTCTATTGATGGGTTTGGAGTGACTATTACCATAGTCATTATTCCTAAGGTGTGGTCATCACCGCTGCAGGACTTCTCTGGTCCTTTTCATCACCTTATTTCTGAGTTGACTTCAAATTCGTCCTTGTTATGTTGATCTCAGCATTTCATGATATAGTAATATATAAGACAGTTCTAATTTAGAAAAGAAGTTAAATGTGACAATGCAAATGCATATTTTGAGTTTATTGACTAAAGCTGAAGTTAAACTTCGTCACTTAGCAATATCAATGTAAAAACAACTAGAGAAATCTGTGATACATAAAAACAATTGAGAAGAAATATATCTAATTGTATCTATAAGAATAAGTAATTTGCATTTGTGCTGCTTCATTGAAACTAATTAGAAAAAATTATAAGAAGGAAAAAAGCGATTAGTATAAGAATAAATGTTGTGAATAGATTAAAGTAATGTGAAATAAAAAATAAGACAGGAACTCGTATTCACAAATAATATATAAATCCTGAATGAGTTCGAAAGATTTACATCTCTTATGTAAATATGAAAACCAAAAATGTGTAGCATGTAACTAAAACTGCATACTGGTAGATGATATTACCGGGCATTGTGTCGACCTTAGTTGGGAGAAAATCAAGTTTGAATCTTCATCTATGCTTCCATTATCGTGAGTAATGTTCATGCCATTGATTTGAAGCTTTATCAAAATTTTAACAATGGCTAATGCAGTTTTTGCTTCTATTTCTTTTAAACAAGAGTTCGACTAAAATTATTAGCTTTCAATAATTGATAATAACAAATATAAAGGTAGATTGATCATGTACAAAAACATAAAAGCAAAGAATAGATAATAGCAAAAATTGATATATTTTATATCATGTTTATTTTTACATTAATCAAATTACTTGTAAAGACATCATAATTATTTTTAATTTATTGTGAATATGTAAAAAATTTCTAGAATATGTAAAAAATAATCGAGTATTTTGACTTGGGCTTATAACCGACCTGTTGAGAAACCGACGTGATTTTTCGGAACCGACGTGTTTCAAAGTTTCCCAACAGTCGTGTCTAATCAAACGTCGTGTCGGTTAGGGATTTGCGTATTTACACATGGGGAGCGGTTACATTGGTAACGGCACGCCTCATTAATGATTGCCTCCGTTTTTACTATTATGCCCCTAGTATGTTTATAAATATTTTCCATCTCTTTCTTTGTTTTGTTTCTGAAAACTGTTGTTTTTGCATTTTTTATCCAAAAGAAACCTCTGTTCGAAGGGACTCCTCCTTTCTCCGAGCCACTACCGCTTCTCCCCTTTTTCAAGCAAAGGTTAGTTCTTTTCTCTGCTCTTTCTCTCTGTTTTACAAATGCTTTTGTTTGCATGCTTTTTCTTCGAGAGGAGTGTTGACTATAGGCTTAGTGACTTTGTTTTGTTGAGGATCTGACCCCAGGCCCCTTAGAGACCTTATTTTTTATCCTTTTTTCTTTTTCCTTTGTAGGTTTCGTTATCCTCTTTTATATAGGGAGAAATGTCTTCTCTAGAGTCCCTCGCTCAGTGGGTGGATGTTACGGTTCTTGGGAAAGAACCTTTGGTAGATACTGACTACATCACTGATCTTCGCACGCATCATAGGATTTGTGCTTTTGACGAGGATGAGCCAAAATATGAGCTGGTTGCCTCGGGTCCGGAAGACCGGTTTATTTTGGGAGGGCTTCTGAGGAGGACCCTCATTTCTTTTTCATGTATGAGAGTCTTTTTACTCGACTGGGAGTGTTCTTGCCTTTTTCTGTCTTTGAGATTTCTGTTCTGCACCATTGTCGTGTCGCTCCTACTCAACTTCATCCCAACTCTTAGGGTTTCTTGAAGGTTTACCAACTTATCAGTCAGGCCTTAGATTTTCTGACCTCTTTGAGGATTTTCTTTTATCTTTTTTATATGACCAAGCCCTTTAGTGGGCAAAAAATAACAAACAATAGTGGGTATCTTTCCGAGCTATTCAAGGTCGGAGAATTTTCAATCTTTTTGATGAATTCTTCCATGACTTTAAGAATTTCTTTTTTAAAGTTCAAGCTGTAGAAGGTCACCACCCCTTTTTTCTGGATGAAAATTTCGTTCCCCGTTTCCCTTTATACTGGTCAGAGGCTTCTCATACGGAGAAGTATGGTTTCGATGATTTAGACGAGGTCGAAGAGGCTGCTGTGGGGTTCCTCCGAGAAGTTTGGGGGAGAGCCCCTTATCTTGATACAAAAAATTTCCTCCAGGGGTCTCCGACCTTTGTACAGACTCAACTAGGTAGATATGGTTTTTTCTGATTTTGCTCCGATTTGTTTGATTTTGCTCTGAGTTGTTTTAATTATTTCTGATTCTGGGATTCCGTCTTGATTTTCCTGTCTTTTCTTTTTTCAGAAATGGTGAAGAAAGCTTCTGCCTCCTCTTATAAAAAAGTTCAAGATGGCAAGAAGAGATCTCGGGCGAGGGCCACTGGCAATCTTACTCCTCCTCCTCCCCTTCCTCCTCCTCTTCATAATTTGGGGACTTCCTCTCGTCCCCTTGTGGTATCCTTTTCCTCTACTTCTTCTCTTCCTTCTCCTCCTCCGCCCCGATCTTCTCCTGAACCCGAGAAGAAGAAGTGAAAGACTTCTGGCTCTTTTTCCGGAGCACTTAGACCTGAAGAAGAAGAAGCGGAGCAGAATTATATCAGGCTGTTTACGGAGAACTTAGACCTGAAGAAGGAGCTCTCTGGGTGTCGGGATTCTTTTCAGGACTTGGAGGATTCAATTGTTGAGGGGGCAGAGGAGGCATGGAGGATCTTTAAGGAACAAGTCGGAGTTATCGCCCCCGACTTGGACCTTTCTCCCTTGGATCCTGACATGATCGTGGTGAATGGTGCAATTGTCTCCCCTCCTCGACTTGAAATAGATTCCGAGTTGAAGACTCGGGGGAAAAGGATAATTGAGCCTCCTCCTCGGGGTGATGTTCCGAGTTCCTTGAAGGTTCCTTCTGAAGGTCCCGACCAGCCTGCTCCGACTCCTTCCGATGCTGTTCCGACTTCTCTTCCTGGTCCTGGTGGTGATGGCCCTTCTCCTTCTGGTGGTGATATGCCTTCTTCCAACTAAATTATGATGGCTATATGGGGCCCGGCCTATGGGTCCCCTATTTTTAAACAATTTTTCTTTAATGTTTATTCTGTGGTGGTAACTTGTTGACAGTTTTTTGGGCCTTTTTTGGCCATAAACAAAATTAAAAATACCCTTTTTTGGATAATGGTTTTTAGATTATCTTTGTGTTGGCCTGCATGCTTTTAGGTTTTGGAAACCTTTTTTGATCTTTTTTGAAAAAACTTTTACCCGGACTGACTGTCCTTTTTCTAAGTTATCTTGAACTTTTCTCAAAGTCTTGGATAGTTTCTGCTGCTGGATTTTCTTATCTCTTTTTTGATATTCCTTTACTTTTATTGAGTTTCCGTAACTTAGGCTATTTTTGCGATGCATTTCTTTTTTCCTCGATTTTTCCGACTTGTAAATTGACTACTTTCCGAGTTCTTTTATGATCTACTTTTATAACCTCTTTACACCGACTTGTACCTCATCGTTTTATCCTGACGACCATCTAGGTCGGTTCATGGGATTTTCACGCTTTGTCGAGTTTAAGTTGGCGCGTTTCATAAAAAAAATGAAAAGGAATTTCATAAGAGATGTTGTAAAAGATCTTTATTTATTTGCAAAGGTACTTTATTGCTACTAAGGGGTTTTTTGATAATTTGCGGTCCCTTAGCCTCCATTTTGATGCCTCGTTAAAAACCCCCTTCCAGAAAACCCTTTGGGAAAAAACCATGGAGTTGGGAAAAGAGTACATCAGGGAATAGAGTTCGTTCTTAACTATAGTACCTTTTCATATTACAAGCATGCCACGATCTAGGTAGTTCGGTGCCGTTTAAGTCGGTCACCTTATAGTAGCCTTTGCCTAAGACCTCACTAATTTTGTATGGTCCTTTCCAATTAGCAGCTAGCTTTCCATCTTCCGACTTATTGACTCCATTGTCATTTCTAATCAAAACTAAGTTGTCTGAGGTGAAGCTTCTTCGAATGACTTTTTTGTTGTACCTGGTAGTCATCCTTTGCATTAGTGCCGCTTCTCTTATCTGGGCTTGCTCTCGGTATCAGGGAGCAGTTCAAGTTCCTTTTTGCGCCCCTGTATGTTCCCGACCTTGTCGTAGAAGATCACCCTTGAACTTTGCTCGTTGATTTCTAATGGTGTAATGGCTTCCACGCCATAGGCAAGTCGGAAGGGTGTTTCCCCTGTGGCAGACTGAGGTGTCGTCCGATAAGCCCATAGTACTTGGGGGAGTTTTTTGGCCCAAGCTCCTTTTGCATCCTGCAACCTTTTTTTTTAGTCCTGCCAGTATAACTTTGTTGGCTGCCTCGGCTTGTCCATTTTCTTGTGGATGTTCTACCGAGGTGAACTGGTACTTGATCTTCATACTGGCTACCAGGTTTCTGAAGGTTGAGTCGGTGAACTAAGTGCCATTATTCGTGGTGATGGAGTGAGGTACCCCATACCTTGTGATAATGTTTTTGTAGAGAAATTTCTGACTTCTCTGGGCAGTGATGGTGGCCAATGGTTCTGCTTCTATCTATTTTGTGAAGTAGTCTACTCCCACAATTAAGTATTTTACTTGTCCTGGGGCTTGGGGAAAGGGTCCTAACAGGTCCAATCCCCATTTAGCAAAAGGCCATGGAGAAGTTATACTTATGAGCTCCTCGGGGGGAGCGACATGGAAGTTTGCATGCATTTGGCATGGTTGACACCTCTTTACAAACTCGGTGGCATCTTTCTGCAGAGTCGGCCAGTAGAACCCGGCTCGGATGACTTTCCTAGTCAGGGGCCTTGCTCCGAGATGATTTTCGCAGATACCATTGTGGACCTCTTCCAAGACTTCAGTCGTCCTTGAGGTCAGGACGCACTTCAACAATGGTGTTGATATCCCTCTTTTGTAAAGGATATTTCTCACCAGAGTGTAGTTTTATGCTTCCTTCCAGATTTTCTTAGCTTCTTTTTCCTCTTTGGGTAGGATGTCGAATTTTAGGTATTCAATAAAGGGGTTCATCCACCCAAGGTCCAACCCAGAAACTTCGAGGACGTCTTGCTTGGCCTCTGTTTTTGCTACAGAGGGCTCTTGAAGGGTTTCTTGGATCAAGCTTCTATTATTTTCTCCTGGTTTGGTACTTGCTAGCTTGGAGAGGGCGTCTGCTCTGGTGTTGAGATCCTGAGTTATATGCTTGATCTCGGTTTCTGTAAAGTGCCTAAGGTGCTCCAAGGTTTTGTCCAAGTATCTTTTCATGTTGGGGTCTTTAGCCTGGTACTTTCCACTTAACTGAGAGGTTACCACCTGAGAGTCATTGTATACTACTACTTTTGTTGCATCGACTTCTTCTGCCAACTTTAGCCCTGCGATCAAGGCTTCATATTCTGCTTGGTTGTTGGAAGCTGGGAATTCAAACTTGAGGGAGACTTCTATTTGGGTTCCCCCTTTGTTAACCAGTATTATGCCTGTTCCACTTCCCATTTTGTTAGAGGATCCATCCACGTATAACTCCCACGTGGTGGATTCTTCCTCTTGGTCTCCTTCATATTCGGCCATGAAGTCGGTGAGGCACTGGGCTTTTATTGCTGTCCGAGTTTCATATTTTAAGTCAAACTCGGATAGCTCTATTGCCCATTGAACCATTCTACCCGCAATATCCGTCTTCTGGAGGATTTACTTCATGGGTTGGTTCGTTCTGACTCTTATTGTGTGAGCTTAAAAGTAAGGTCGTAACCTTCGACAGGCTACCATTAAGGCGTATGCAAACTTCTCGAGTTTTTGATACCTTAATTCAGAGCCGTGTAGAACTTTGCTGGTGAAGTATGCAGGATGCTGCCCGACCTTGTCTTTCCATATCAGAGCTGATGCTACAGCCTTGTCCGCTACGGACAAATAAAGGACGAGTTCTTCCCCGACTTTAGGTCGGGTCAGAATGGTAGGTTGGCTTAAAAATCTTTTGAACTCCTGAAATTCTACTTCGTACTCAGGAGTCTATTCAAATTTGCATCCTTTTCTTAGTAAGAAGAAAAGTGGTGGGATCTTAATGCTGATCCTGCCAAAAACCTGGAGAGGGCGGCAAGTCGGCCATTCAATTGTTGGACCTCTTTTAAGCAAGTCGGGATTTTCATTTTTAGGACTGCTTTGCACTTGTTGGGATTGGCTTCGATTCCTCTTTGTGTAAGCATAAACCCTAGAAATTTTCTAGCCTCTACTGCGAAGGTACATTTCGTGGGATTTAACCTCATCCCATGCAACCTTATGGTGTTGAATACTTGTGTGAGGTCTGCCAAGATGTCGGTCTCATCCTTGGTTTTTACTAGCATGTCGTCTACATAGACTTCTATCAGCCCTCCAATGTGAGGTGCAAACACCTTTTTCATCAACCTTTGGTATGTGGCACCCACATTTTTTAAGCCAAACAACATAACCACATAGCAATAGTTTGCTCTGGGTGTGATGAATGATGTTTTTTCTTGATCTAACTTGTACATCGGGATTTGATTGTATCCTGAGTATGCATCCATGAACGACAAGTATCGATACCCTGAGCTGG
Source organism: Arachis hypogaea (assembly GCF_003086295.3). NCBI lineage: Eukaryota > Viridiplantae > Streptophyta > Magnoliopsida > Fabales > Fabaceae > Arachis > Arachis hypogaea. Next base: position 9,002,443 of record NC_092050.1, read on the forward strand.
AGCCTACTAGAGTATCAAAGCTTGGAAGTGGATATGGTTCTTTGGGACACGCCTTGTTCAGGTCGGTGTAATCGACGCACATCCTCCACTTGCCGTTTTATTTTTTGACCAGCACCATGTTTGCTATCCAGGCCGGATATTTGACCTCTTTGATGAATCCAGCTTCTAAGAGTGCTTGTACTTGTTCTTCCACTACTTGAGCCCTTTCGGGTCCGAGCTTCGCCCTTCTTTGTTGAACAGGTCACGATCCGGGGTAAACTGACAGTTTGTGTGACATGAGTTCGAGATCTATCCCGGGCATGTCTGAAGCTTTCCAGGCAAAGAGGTCAAAATTTTCTCGTAGGAGCTTTATGAGCTTCTCTTTCAATTCTTCTTTCAAGTCGGCTCCTATGTTAGTGTTTTTTCCTCCCTCTTTTCCGACTTGTACCTCCTCAGTTTTTCCCCCTGGTTGTGGTCACAATTCTTCCTTAGCTCTGACTCCTCCGAGCTCGATGGTGTGCACTTTTTAGGCTTTCATTGTAGCATTTCCTTGCTAACTTCTGGTCTCCCCTGATGGTCGCTATTCTCTCTGGTGTTAGGAATTTCATGCAAAGGTGAGGGGTGGATACTACTGCTCCGAGCCGGTTTAGGGTAGTTCTGCCTATTAAGGCATTATAGGCTCACCCTACGTCGATGACTATGAAGTCGATGCTCAGAGTTTTAGATTTTTCCCCATTTCTAAAAGTGGTGTGAAGGGGTATGTATCCCAGTAGTTTTATTGGTGCGCCCCCAGTCCATACAGGGTGTCAGTGTAGGCTCTCAACTCCTTCTCATCCAACCCCAACTTATCAAATGCTGGTTTGAAGAGGATGTCGGCGGAGCTTTCCTGATCCACCAGAGTTCTATGAAGATGGGCTTTGGCAAGGATCATGGTTATTACTACCGGATCGTCATGTCCAGGTATGACTCCTTGTCCATCTTCTTTGGTAAATGAGATAGTGGGAAGGTCGGGAACCTGGCCCCCGACCTGGTAGACTTCCTTCAAATGTCTTTTGCGAGCCGACTTTGTGAGGCCGCCTCCCCCGAACCCCCCCTGAGATCATATGTATGTGTCTTTCTGGGGTTTGTGGGGTGGATCTCTCCGGTCCTCGTCGTCTCGCTTCCTTTTTTCCTGATAGTCCGACCTTTCCATGAGATATTTATCGAGCCGACCTTCTCTGGCCAACTTTTCTATCACATTTTTAAGGTTGTAACAATCATTTGTTGAGTGACCATATAGTTTATGGTACTCACAGTAGTCGCCACGGCTTCCTCCCTTTTTATTTTTGATGGGTCTAGGGGGAGGTAGTCTTTCAGTATGGCAGATTTCCCTGTAAACGTCAACTAGGAAAACTCTCAGAGGAGTATAAGAGTGATATCTCCTAGGCCTTTCAGAGCCGACTTCCTCTTTTTTATTGGGCTCTCTTTCTTTTTCTTTTGATGAGTTAGAATGCCCAGGTCGCCAACTCGGTTCTCGCAATCTGGCATTTTCCTCCATGTTGATGTACTTTTCAGCTCTTTCTTGTACATCGCTCAAGGAGGCGGGGTGCCTTTTAGATATGGACTGGGAGAAGGGGCCTTCTCGAAGTCCATTTACTAGCCCCATGATAACTGCTTCTGTGGGCAGGTCTTGAATCTCCAGGCATGCTTTGTTGAATCTTTCCATGTAGTCCCGTAAAGACTCCACGACCTCCTGTTTTACCCCCAAGAAGCTAGGTACGTGCTTTACTTTATCTTTCTGGATGGAGAACCGTATTAAGAACTTCCACGAGAGGTCTTCGAAGATAGTGACCGATCTTGGAGGGAGGCTGTCGAACCACTTCATTGCTGCTTTCGACAAGGTGGTCGGGAAAGCTTTACAACGAGTAGCATTAGAAGCGTCAGCCAGATACATCCGACTTTTGAAGTTACTTAAATGATGCTTTGGATCAGTGGTTCCATCATAGAGGTTCATATCAGGGCTTTTGAAGTTTCTTGGAACTTTTGCCCTCATTATGTCCTCACTGAACGGATCTTCTCCTCCCAAGGGGGAATCTTCTCGATTATTGCGGGAGTTCCGACTTTTGAGAGCGGATTCCAGCCTTAAGATATTTTCTTCTAGCTCTTTTTGTCACGCTATCTCATTCCTTAAGTTTCTTTCTGCCTCCCGCTGTCGTTCCAATTCCTGCTCCAGCTGCTCCAAACGCCCTTGGTGGCCGTGAATAGCCCCATGAGGTCGGTTGCATGGGGCGGTTCGTCCTTTTCGGACTCGCGCCCGTCAGAAGAGTTCGCTTTTGGATCTTTCAATCCTGAAGTACCCTCTCTGTTCTGATCGGCGCCACCCTGGTGGGTGGTCATATTCGCATTATTATTTCCAGCGTCGAGATTCTCTTGCTCAGAATCGGACGTTGTATGACCATCTTCTGGTGAATTATCTGCTATTACTGGTTGATCTCTCGGGTCCCCAGCAACGGCACCAATGTTACGTTGGGTAACTGGAGATTAATGGGTTGGACTAGTTGGGTTGGCCCAATCGTCTGAGGATGGAAGTCTCCGAACAGTTCTGTAAGTATGAGAGAATGGGGGGTGGTACCTGCAAAGACACTCCGATGCTTAAGTCAGCAAGGGTCTAAGCAAGTTTAGAGAGTATTGGGACTTAGAGATACCTGAGGGATGTCAGTGTATTTATAGTGGTGAACCAATAACCACCGTTGAAGTAGTTCCACCTAAAAAGGAGGATAACCATCCCTTTATCTTAGGGAGGTTGAGATATGGCTCCTGGAAGTGGGTTGAGAGATTTTAGGTGCAGTTACCTATTTGAATGAGTGTTATCTGCGAGCTAATTTTCATCCCCGACTTCTTTGGACCAAGTCGTTGTTTAGACCGACTTCTTGAGAGAAGGTCGGTGTCGAATGAGATCCAATCCTTTGGATTGGATCTTTTATTTGGGTCTGAACCTTATCGTTGAGTCAGGGCATGAACAAAATTATTGAGTTTGCCTGAGATGTTGAAGATTAAATCTATACATACTGCTAAAATGTTATTAATTGAAATGTGGATTATTTTTATTCCAAGTGTTAGTTGATATTGATGTGTGGTTGGTCTTTAGATTTATAGTCTATAAATGATTTTGTATTTTGGATAAGTTGAAACATGCGAAGACTAGAAATAATGATGATGAGCTAAAAAAAATTACCAATGCTTTCGAAAAAAAAAAAAAGGCAATATTTAGATGGCAGAGGGGTGGTTTGATTAGTGCATTTTACTTTTGATAGTAGTTGAGTATGAACTTCTACCGCTGAAGTTTTTGGTTTTTTTTTTAATTAATTAGCTATAATTTGATTGGTATAACTTGAATGTTTGTTAAACGTGAGCGTTGTATTTGTAGGTAAGGATATACCATGAGTAATTGCAATGATTAAGTAGATGATACGGTATTAATGGATAATTTAGAAATATATATAAAAATATTATATTAATAATATTTTTATTATTAAGTATAGATAGAGTACTCTTTAAGTACTCTCATATATATTTATTATTATGATAAAAAATTATGTATTCTAATTTATTAGCATTGTAAATTATGAAAAGATAGAAAATATTTAATATAGTTTGAACGTAATTTAAATTATTATAATATAGAACTTATGGGTATCTAAAGTTTTGAACTATAAAGAGGTAACGATATAAAAAAAGTTAGGCATGAAACAATTAAATGCATGCTATTTATTGACCATTAGTATTTACCATTGTAAGAGGTATGGATGGATCTTGTGTCTTTTAGATTATAAGGCCGGTGATCAGCTTATCATCAGGTTGTGTTGCTACTTTCTTCATCACTTCGGTCATCCTTTGAATTTCAACTTTAAGAGACTCATTAGTCACTCTTTGAATTTCAACCTTAAGGGACTCAATTTAACTATCAGTTTTGCCTGACAGGAAGTCGGGATAATTGAATTTTGTGGTTCTGTCATTAATCAAAGGCCTGTAAAATGAACGAGAACCAGGAGAGACATAGGCGATAAAAAAGAAAGAAATAAAAGTAGATTTGTTGAGTTAACTTTAAGAATTAAATTTATTTGGTTAAAATAACAAATTAATGATTGAGAAATATTAAGTATGGGAATGAGATAATAATAAAAATAGCAAAAATTATTTTAGCCGGAAATAAATGTTACAAGAGTATGACATCTCGGTTTATTTTCTTGGGTAACACTACAGTGAAAAGAGAAATTGAGTAAAGAATGAAGATGACTTTTTTACGATAGGAAAAAGTATAAACATGTAAAATATACACTCAATTTAAAAATTTAGTTATAATCTTTATTCTTCACTCAATTTCACTCATTAGCAAAAAAAATTTTCCAATTTGTTTATATATGGGTGATTTTTTTGTAACATTAAAAAATATTGAATTTTTTAAAAGTTTTATCAAAATATGAGAATGAATACAGTGACCAACTACTACAATGACTCATCTACATTATATGGTGTCTATTGGAGTGAAAATGTTTTTGTGTAAATATAATAATCAAAACGGGATACAATATGTTGATGTGAAAATTTATATACAGTTATTTTTATGTAAATTTGTTAATTAAGAATTGTAGAGTTTGAAAAATTCTAATTTGATTTTATGATGAACAAACATTATTAACTTAATTAAAATTAAAAAATTATCAATTTGATTCTTATTTCATATGTATTAATTGATAATTTTGTTATGCAGCATATATGTACTCTGGTAAAAAGGTCAAACTGTATTAAGAAAGTGTTTTCAGCCTTATACATTATTGATATATTTATTGGCTGAGATATGATCATGTTGAATGGGCCGAATAAGAAAGAAAAGATCTGAAGCCCAGTGTGAATTTAAAATTTCAGCCTTATGCAAAATTATAATATGAATGTTGGCTGAATTGTTTAGTTGGGCCAGAATTTAATCATTACTATAAGCCCAAATTATTTTGCTAGAAACTAGCTTGCTTGGTCCGAAAACAAAAAGAGAGAAAGCAAAGAATGCTTCCAACGGATCCCATTTCCATCATGTGGTGGATTTCAAAATTCTCTTTGCTTGAGTTAATTGCCTTGGAAACATGAAAGAGAAAATGTCAAAGTGATTTGATGGCATTAAGTGTAGCTTACGCGCTACTACATAAAGCATGGAGAGTTGATCCTAATTAATTTATTTGTAATAACACTCATAACTTTGTTTTTTTTCTTCTCTCTCTACTCTTTCTTCTCTTTCGGTCATTTCAATAGAGAAAGCATGGAAGCTAAAGCTAGCTACCGAAAGGAAGAAGAAGCAAGCAACAAGACCATTGTAATGATGGCAAGAAAAAGAAAACAAAAAGTATGTTGTGGCTGAGATCTTCAACCAAGAAAGGTAAGATATGGTGAAGTAAGCTCAGTCTCTCCATACCAAAAATGGATGATGAATATTTCGGTCAGAGGAGGAAGATCCTTAGAGAGATGGCTTGTCTCTGATTTTGCTCAACCAGCATAGGAGATAGCTACAGTGGCTACGTGATGGAGGAGACAGAAGTTGGAGCAGATGAAGCTGTCATCATCAATAACTCATCAAGGGCTAGGAATCCTTCTTGGAGTGCAAGACAAGATGGAAGGCTCGGATTGATGAAGATTGGTGACCAAGGAAGGACCAGAGATAATTGCATGTTGGGTTTTGCATTCGGTTATCTCTCCTCTATCTCTGGTCGAACCGGTTTACAAGAAGAAGAAGAATATTAGCTTGGTTTATTTGGTTTCAACCGTGGAGGCTTCCCCCTATAAGTAAGGGAGAACAGCCAGGGCTTGAAGTAAGGAGTGAGAGTGCAAGGCACAGAGTTCTCATAGCTACCTAAGCTAACAGAAGTTCTTCTCCTTCAATGTTCTTCATTTTGTATTTTTCTGTTTAGTTTTGTCTGTCTTGAGTCTCATGGAAAAAGGCAAACAGTGAGGTTTGTAAGAAAAAGCCATAGAGCGGAAAAAGGCAGAGTATACAAAATTAAAAGAAAAAGCCATAGATGTCTTAGAGGTCCTTTGTACATCTATGTTGTGTTTCATGATTCTGTGGAAATCTCCTTGCAAGTTGGGTTAGCACTTAGCAGTTGAAAGCTTGGCTGTGACCAAGTCAAGTTCAGGATTGGGGATTAGATTCTAGACTTGTCCCGAATAGGAAGGGTAGTTTCTAGGGAGAATTGGTGTTTGTAATCAAGGATGATTATAGTGAACTTCCATCATTGTTGTGATGGAGACTGGATGTAGGCTGCATTGCACTTGGCCGCTGAACTAGGATATATCTTGGTGCGATTATCTCTCTCTCTTCTACTCCATTTTTGTTTCTGCTGCATAGGAGATAAAACCAAAAAATATCTCGTGCCGGGTGACGAGATAAAAATAAAAGTCTCGTGGCTGGATACGAGACAAAAATCAAAAAGTCTCCAGAAGTTGTTTCAAGGACCAGCAAGTTTCAATAAGCAAAAAGGGGGCTAAGATTCAACCCATCCCCCTTCTCTTAGCCACTGAAAATCATCAATTGGTACCAGAGCTGGGTCTCAAAGAGATAAAGCTTTGCAGCTTGGAGAAAAGATTCAGATGGCAGAAAATAGTGGCTCAAACCTGGTGTCTTACAACCTGACAGAAGGACAGTCAAGCAACAGACCTCTTCTTTTCAATGGGAAAAACTATACCTATTGGAAGGAGAGAATGAAGATCTTTGTGCAAGCAGTAGATTACAGGCTCTGGAAGATTATCTTGGAGGGTCCTCAATTTCTAACCACCACAAGTGCTGAAGGAGTCGTTTCTCTTAAACCCGAAGCAAGTTAGACCGAAGAAGACAGAAAGAAGGTGGAGCTCAATGCCAAGGCTATCAACTTGCTCAACTGTGCTATCAGCTTCGAGGAGTACCGACGGGTATCACGATGCACAATGGCAAAGGAAATCTGGGACAAACTTCAAATCACTCATGAAGAAACCACCATAGTGAAGAAGACCAGGATAGACATGCTGAACAGAGAATATGAAATGTTCTCAATGAAGGAAAGAGAATCAATAGATGAATTGTTCAAAAGATTCAACATTATCATTGTTGGCTTGGATGCTATAGGAATAAAGTATCCTGATTCTGTGCTTGTGAGGAGAGTTTTAAGATGTCTTACAAAAGAGTGGGAAACAAAAGCATTAATCATATCTGAGAGTAGTGGTCTAGATTCCATGACATATGATGACTTGAGAAGAAACTTACTTGCTTTTGAAAACACTTATTTGAAAAAGGATTCAAAGAAAAAAGGAATTGCTTTTACATCTATTACTAACCCCCTGGATGATAAATCCAGTGATAACTCCTCTGAAAATGAATTTGTGTTGTTTGCCAAAAAATTCAAGAAAACGGTGAAGTTCAAGGAGAGAAGCAAGGGAAGCAGCTCTAGGAAACAAAGAAAAGATCTCAGTAAGGTGATATGTTACAACTGCAAGGAAACTGGGCATTTCAAATCAGATTGCCCTAAGTTGAAGAAAGAAGAGAAGCCAAAAAGGGGAAAGAAGAAAGGTCTGATGGCGTCTTGTGAGGACTTGGAAAACGATTCAAAAAGTGATGAAGAATCCGAAACCAAGTCTCAACCATGTCTTATGGCTGACCACGTTGAACAGGTAGTCATCCATAACCCTAATACTGAAGCTCTTCATCTTATGATAGACCACTTTTCTGAAAAAATTATATGCTTCTTGCTTGATAACCAAGATCTTGAACAACAAATCACCATTCTTAAAGCAAAAAATAGTTTTCTCAAAGAAAAATTAAGGGAGGCTGAAACTGTTGTTGATCTTGTTGAAGAAAACAAGCAGTTAAGAGCCCAACTTAAGAGCTATGAAAGTGATCATTCTGTTGTTGCATATGTAAACTGTTTTAAAGAAAATGAAGAGTTGCTTAAAGAGGTCAAAAGGCTTAAAGAAGACTTAGCCAAGTTCACTCAAAGTTCTGAAAATCTAAATCAAATCCTGGCTAGTCAAAAACCTCTTTATGATAAAGCTGGCTTGGGCTTCTTTAAATCTATTGAGAAACCTTACTTTGAAAATATTGCTTCATCTTCTAATGATACAAGGTTTCAAAATCCAGCAAGCTTTAACAAAACAGCAACTCCAAGGTTTTGTAGACTATGTAACCGAAATGGACACTTTCCCATTCAATGCTTCTTTGGTGAAAAAATGATTGGTGACAAAGTTTGCAAAGTTGTTTTTGACTATAATGGTTTGGGACAGAGGAGATGGTTTAACGTAAAAGGATCCAAGAAAATTTGGATACCTAAGGTCACTTGAGCTTATTTTGTAGGTGTGCCTAGCATCCAAGAGGAAGGACAACATGTGGTACATGGACAGCGGATGCTCTAGGCATATGACCGGAAAGACAACCTTCTTCATAAACCTTGATGAGTATGATGGAGGATTTGTCACTTTTGGTGATGATGGTAAAGGAAAGATAGTGGCCATTGAAAAAGTTGGTAAAAGCTTTTCATCTTGTATAAATGATGTTCTTCTTGTAAATGGTTTGAAACATAATTTACTTAGTGTAAGCCAATTGTGTGATCTAGGATATGAAGTTATTCTTAGAAAGTTTGTGTGCTTAGCTATATGTGAAAAATCTGGGGATATTTTGTTTGAGGCTAAAAGGCGCAATAATGTGTATGGATTGACTCTTGAGGACTTGAAAGAACAAAAAGTGACATGTTTTACTTCTCTTGAATCTGAAAAATGGTTATGGCATAGAAAATTGGGTCATGCTAGCATGTATCAAATTTCTAAGCTAGTTAAAAAAAATCTAGTTAGAGGAATTCCAAATATCAAATTTGATAAGGATTTTACTTGTGATGCTTGCCAATTAAACAAACAAGTAAAATCCTCTTTTAAACCAAAAGATGGAATTTCAACTAAAAGGCCATTAGAGATGTTACACATTGATCTTTTTGGTCCAACAAGAACTCAAAGTTTAGGAGGTAAACACTATGGTCTAGTGGTGGTGGATGATTACTCTAGATTCGGTTGGGTACTTTTCCTTGCTCATAAAAATGATGCTTTTCATGCTTTTTCAACCATTTTCAAAAGAATTCAAAATGAAAAAGATTTAAAAGTTGCCCATTTAAGAAGTGATCATGAAAAGGAATTTAAAAACCAAGATTTTGAAAAATTCTGTGATAATTTTTGGAATTGCTCATAACTTTTCTTGTCATAGAACCTCCCAACAGAATGGGGTTGTTGAAAGAAGGAATAGAAGCCTTCAAGAAATGACTAGGGCTATGTTATGTGAAAATGAGATTCCAAAATTTTTATGGGCTGAAGCTGTAAATACAGCTTGTTACATTTTGAATAGGACCATCATTAGAAAAGGGTTGAAGAAAACTCCTTACGAGCTATGGAAAGGAACCCCTCCTAATCTTAAGTATTTCCATGGTTTTGGATGCAAATGCTTTGTACTTAAGAATAAAGAAAACCTTGGTAAATTTGATCCAAAATCATATGAGGGGATGTTTGTTGGATACTCCACCACTAACAAGGCTTATAGAATTTACCTCAAAGAACATAGAACTATAGAGGAATCCATACATGTAACTTTTTGTGATTCTGATTCAATTCCCAGTACTGTGATAGAAAATGATTCACATTGTGAAGATGCTGTCAATAAGGAAACCAGTAAAGAAAATCCCAAGCCTGTTCAAAATGAAGAATCTGTCCATCCAGTTTTATCTCGTCAGGATGGAGGAGACATTTATGTTTTGTCTCCTGAGCCAGCAAGAGAATCTGGAACAGAACAACCCACTGAAGCTCATCAAAGCTCAACACCACTTCGAAAACCAAGAGAATGGAAGTCCATGAGGGGTTATCCTCACGACTTTATCATTGGTGATCCCTCACAAGGTGTAACAACAAGATCCTCATCCAAAAGGCAAACCGAACCAAGCAATCTTGCTCTCTTGTCACAAATAGAGCCTAATAATGTAAAGCAAGCTCTTGAAGATCCTTCTTGGGTCAAATCCATGCAAGAAGAGCTAGCTCAATTCGACGAGAATGAGGTTTGGACATTAGTACCTCATCCGGATGGTAAGAAGGTAACGGGTACTAAGTGGGTTTTCAAAAATAAACTAGGTGAGGATGGAAAAGTTGTTCTTAACAAGGCTAGATTAGTGGCCCAAGGTTACGATCAAGAAGAGGGTATAGATTTTGATGAGTCTTTTGCTCCGATAGCTAGAATGAAAGCAATTAGGTTACTTCTTGCCTATGCTGCCCATAAGGGTTTTAAAATGTTTCAAATGGATGTCAAATGTGCTTTCCTTAATGGCTTTATTGATAGAGAAGTGTTTGTGTCTCAACCCCCCGATTTTGAAGATAAAGAATTTCCAAACCATATTTTCAAACTTTCAAAAGCTCTTTATGGCCTTAGACAAGCTCCAAGAGCTTGGTATGAAAGGCTTAGTGCCTTCTTGTTGGAAAATCAATTTCAAAGGGGTACCACCGACACTACTTTATTTATTAAAGCATCTAATGATGACATTCTCCTAGTTCAAGTTTATGTGGATGACATTATGTTTGGATCGGCCAATGAGCCCTTGTGTGAAGAGTTTGGAAAACTCATGACTAGTGAGTTTGAAATGAGTTTAATGGGAGAGCTAACATTCTTTCTTGGTCTCCAAATTAAACAAACTCCTAGTGATACATTTATTCACCAAGGAAAGTATGCTAAAGAATTAATCAAGAAATTTGGCCTAGAAAATTCCAAACTAATGGGAACACCAATGCATCCAAACACAAAACTTGAAAAGGATGAAAATGGTAAAGATGTGGATGAAACTAAGTATAGAGGAATGATAGGTTCACTCATGTATCTTACCTTCTCTAGACCGGATATAGTTCAAAGTGTGGGTGTATGTTCAAGATTTCAATCTCACCCAAAAGAATCCCATCTTTCGGCCGTTAAACGCATCATTAGATACATTAAGGGAACGAGTGATTATGGTTTATGGTATCCAAAATCTGATGATTTTTGTGCGGTAGGGTTTTGTGATGCAGATTATGCGGGAGATAGAGTGGATAGAAGAAGTACATCGGGCATGTGTTGCTTCCTTGGAAGCTCACTCAACATGTGGTCAAGCAAAAAACAAGCTACTGTAGCTCTATCCACAGCCAAAGCTAAATATATTTCTGCATCTGCATGTTGTTCGCAATTAATTTGGTTGAAAACTCAATTGGAAGATTACAAATTAAAAATCAATAGTATACCCTTGTTCTGTGACAATATGAGTGCTATACACATTTCTAAAAATCCTGTTCTGCATTCAAGAACAAAGCACATTGAAATTAAATATCATTTTATTAGAGAACATGTGCAAAAGGGAACTATTAATATTCAATTTGTAAAATCTGAAGATCAACTTGCAGACATTTTTACTAAACCCTTGTGTGAAGACAGATTCTGCTCTTTGAGAAAAAGTTTGGTAATGATAGAATTAAGTTATATTGATAATTTGTGAAATTTTTTATTCTATTTGGTTTTGTCTCGTAGGAAGGCAGGAGACATTTTTGGGACGTGAGGAAAGGGCCATTGACTCAGGGGGAGACTGAACTAATGTAAATTCTCTTGGGCCCCACTAAATTTCTTTGACCCACTCTGACCGTTTTTTGAGTTCCTCTTTGTGTTAATCACAATTCCTTTTTGTTGTCTTATCAAATCTTATTGGAAGAAGTTATTGTCAAATCAAATCTTTTCCTTCTCCACATCCCTTGATTCTAAGAACCAAACTTTCAGTTTTAAATAAAAGGAAACTTTCCTTGGTTAATAACCGCTCATTAATGGGTATTAACTCCCTCCAATTCTCTCTCCACTCAACATTTAATGCGTCCCTAACCTCCCTCATCTCCCCACTCAATTCGGCTCTCTCTTCATCTTCCCCCCTCCACTTCTCCATTTTTATTATCATGAAAAAGAAAACTGCTCCAAGGAAAAGTGAACGAATACTTCTCTCCCAAAAACTTTCTACTCCTTAAACCCACACTCATATACACATTTATTCCACGTCCTCATCCTCTCCCTCACCATCATCCAAACAAACGGACACCATGAGGAGAAAGGTGATAGCAACAAAGACTTCCTCAAGAAAAAAGAAGGGTTCCGTGGTTGAAGAAGAAGAAGAATCCCACACCTCACCGCCTCCATCACCGCCGCCATCACCGCCAAAGAAGACCACCCCCGGACGCAGTTCACAGAAGACCAAAAGCTTTATGTTACACAACATGAGGGAACCAGCCAAGTTGGAATCATTAGAATTCAAAAATAAGTTCAACAAATCTCATTCACACTTTGATCCGGCAAGGTTCAATTCATGTGCATCCTATGAGTTCCACAAGGAAGTGTTGGAGAAACGCCACTTATGTGCCACATACCTAGTGAATCTGGACTCACTGGTAGCCAAAGGAATAAACTTTTTTCATCTGTTTAAGAATCTGAAATGGACTCCTCTGCTCCATATTCAAAAACCCATTTACCCTGGATTGGTACGTGAATTTTATGCTAATATGAGGCTGATCGATGGTACCATTCATTCCTACGTGAAAAAGGGTATACATGACTCTGAACTCAGAGACAATTGGCGCTGCCCTAAGTTACACAGATGAGGGACCAAGAACGTACATGACTGACAAATGGGACTCTCAGGTTAGAGTCACATCTAAGGTTGCTCTTCAACAAATTTGTGAGAACTTGTCTGGCTTGGATGGCACCATCCCGACTCACAAGGCCCTCGGCCCCACAAACTCACTGCTCTACAGGATCATCACTCATATTCTAACTCCTCAAAGTAGTTCACATAACAGAGTAACTATTTCTGACTCTCTTGTACTCTTTGCTATTGTTACTTCCTCTCCTATTTATTTTGGATACCTTATGATAAGGCATATGTGGAAATCTATTAAAAGTACTAAAAAGGCAAATTTACCTTATGGCATGTTTCTCACCAGCATTTTTTAGTATTTTAAAGTTGATCTAATCAATGAAGCTATAGAGAATAAGGTTTCACTCATCAAGGGTGGAGGAGGTATGAAAGGGAACAAAGGAAAAAAGACTATTCCCTCTGACAGCAAGTTTGAGAGCCGGCCACCTGAGCATTTCAAGACAGCAGAATCGATCAAAGACATTCTCACTGAATTCTCTAACATGTCTAAACTAATGGTGGATTCATACAAGGCTGCACGTAAACAAGCTTTTGAAAATGAAAAGGCATGGGTGAAGTGCCAAGAGCGGGTGGGCCTAATGCTGCAGAGCTTTGAAGAAGAGATGGGGGGTGCAAATGATGATGATGCAGATGGATCTGAGTACAATTTATCTGATGATTGATAACTATGTTTTCTTTTGTTGATATTTGGCTTGTTTCAGCTCAATCTAATACTGTAGTAGTCTGCTTGGATACTTTAGACCTATAACACTGTGATAAACTCTTAGTATTTTGGTTATATGTTGGATATTTTGCTTCCAATGTCATTTTTTTTGTAGGTGCCCCTTTGATGACAAAAGGGGGAGAAATAATGGCTGACAAAATTGAAATTGAGAGAAAACAGGGGATGAAATCCTTTGGAAATTTATGATCACCCTTGTTTTATGATCACCCTTGTTTCAATTGTTTGTTGTGGTGATCTGCTTGATGTTTTTGATACATTGAAATTACCTTGGTAGATATGCTTGCTGTATTTTGGATTAGAAATATTTTTGGCAGTTCCTTTAAAGCTTTGATATGTAAATAAATTTTGATAATTGCTGTGTTTTGAGATGATCATGCTTGATTAAAAATATTTTTCTTGCTATGATTATTTTGCTCTGATATGTTAACTGGAAAATATTTTCAAATAGCTTAAACAGCAATTCTTGAAACATCAAAAATATTTTTTGGTTGATATGTACTCAATTGCTTTGTGTGTGTTTGAGCAGAAAATCAATTATATGATAACAAATGAGTTTTGGTTATCACTCCAATTCTTCTCATAAATCAAGCCATTCAACATCTTACATGTCATATGTTGAATAACATTGTTGCCTTAGGCTTGATAAAAAGTGTTACGGGTATAGAGCTTCCCTTGGTGAAATAGCATACATTGAGGGGGAGCCATGTAACAATTGGAAAGGAAGGAATCCAATTACTCACAAAGGGAGTACTCTAACTTTTGATCTCTTTTCATTTCAATTTTTAATAATGTTTGTCATCAAGGGGGAGATTGTTGAGTTTAGAAAACTCTAATTTGATTTTATGATGAACAAACATTATTAACTTAATTAAAATTAAAAAATTATCAATTTGATTCTTATTTCATATGTATAAATTTATAATTTTGTTATGCAGGATATATGTACTCTGGTAAAATGGTCAAACTGTATTAAGAAAGTGTTTTCAGCCTTGTGCATTATTGATATATTTATTGGCTGAGATATGATCATGTTGAATGGGCCGAATAAGAAAGAAAAGATCCGAAGCCCAGTGTGAATTCAAAATTTCAGCCTTATACAAAATTATAATATGAATGTTGGCTGAATTATTTAGTTGGGCCAGAATTTAATCATTACTATAAGCCCAAATTATTTTGCTAGAAACTAGCTTGCTTGGTCCGAAAACAAAAAAAAGAGAGAAAGCAAGGAATACTTCCAACGGATCCCATTTCCATCATGTGGTGGATTTCAAATTTCTCTTTGCTTGAGTTAATTGCCTTGGAAACATGAAAGAGAAAATGTCAAAGTAATTTGATGGCATTAAGTGTAGCTTACACGCTACTACACAAAGCATGGAGAGTTGATCCTAATTAATTTATTTGTAAAAACACTCATAGCTTTGTTTTTTTTTTCTCTCTCTACTCTTTCTTCTCTTTCGGTCATTTCAACAGAGAAAGTATGGAAGCTAAAGCTAGCTACCGAAAGGAAGAAGAAGCAAGCAACAAGACCATTGTAATGATGGCAAGAAAAAGAAAACAAAAAGTATGTTGTGGCTGAGATCTTCAACCAAGAAAGGTAAGATATGGTGAAGTAAGCTCAGCCTCTCCATACCAAAAATGGATGATGAAGATTTCGGTCAGAGGAAGAAGATCCTTGGAGGGATGGCTTGTCTCTGATTTTGCTCAACCACCACAGGAGGTAGCTACAGTGGCTACGTGATGGAGGAGGCAGAAGTTAGAGCAAATGAAGCTGTCATCATCAATAACTCATCAAGGGCTAGGAATCCTTCTTGGAGTGCAAGACAAGATGGAAGGCTCGGATTGATGAAGATTGGTGACCAAGGAAGGACTAGAGGTAATTGCATGTTGGGTTTTGCATTCGGTTATCTCTCCTCTCTCTCTGGCCGAATCGGTTTGCAAGAAGAAGAAGAATATTAGCTTGGTTTATTTGGTTTCAACCGTGGAGGCTTCCCCCTATAATTAAGGGAGAACAGCCAGGGCTTGAAGCAAGGAGTGAGAGTGCAAGGCACAGAGTTCTCATAGCTACCTAAGCTAACAGAAGTTCTTCTCCTTCAATGTTCTTCATTTTGTATTTTTCTGTTTAGTTTTGTCTGTCTTGAGTCTCATGGAAAAGGCAGACAGTGAGGTTTGTAAGAAAAAGCTATAGAGCGGAAAAAGGCAGAGTATACAAAATTAAAAAAAAAAGCCATAGATGTCTTAGAGGTCCTTTGTACATCTGTGTTGTGTTTCATGATTCTGTGGGAATCCCCTTGCAAGTTGGGTTAGCACTTAGCAGTTGAAAGCTTGGCTGTGACCAAGTCAAGTTCAGGATTGGGGATTAGATTCTGGACTTGTCCCGAATAGGAAAGGTAGTTCCTAGGGAGAATTGGTGTTTGTAATCAAGGATGATTATAGTGAACTTCCATCATTGTTGTGATGGAGACTGGATGTAGGCTGCATTGCACTTGGCCGCTGAACTAGGATATATCTTGGTGCGATTATCTCTCTCTCTTCTACTCCATTTTTGTTTCTGCTACATAGGAGATAAAACCGAAAAATATCTCATGCCGGGTGACGAGATAAAAAGAAAAGTCTCGTGGCTGGGTACGAGACAAAAATAAAAAAAATCTCCAGAAGTTGTTTCAAGGACCAGCAAGTTTCAATAAGCAAAAAGGGGGCTAAGATTCAACCCCTCCCCCTTCTCTTAGCCATTGAAAACCATCAAGAATCATTAGATTATTTGATATATTTGATTAAATTGTTATTTAATGGTCTAAATTGATAATCCTACCTTTGTGAAGGATTTCAGGCCTATTAGCTTGTGTAATGTTGTTTATAAAATTACCACCAAAATATTGACTAATCGACTTCGACCCTTTCTTCCAAATATTGTTAGTCCTTTATAAAAAGGTTTTATTCCGGGTCGTGGTGTTCGTGATAATATTATTGTGGCCTAAGAAATTCTGAATTTCATGAAGCACACAAAATCTAAGAAATATACTTTTGCTTTTAAAAATATCTTAAAAAGCTTATGATATAGTGAATTGGAGGTTTTTGGAGAGTACTCTCATTGCTTTTGGTTTTTCTATTATCACTGTTAATTTGATTATAAATTATGTCCGTGCATCATCTCTTTCTATTATGTGGAATGGGAATAGATTGGATAGTTTTGCTCCTAGAAGGGAGTTTAGACAGGGTGATCCAATGTCTCTTTACTTATTTGTGCTTTGTATGGAAAGACTTGCCTGCTATATATCTCATAAGGTGGTCGAGGGTGTGTGGAAACCAGTTTCTGTCACTAGGGGTGACCCAAAATTTTTTCGTTTGATGTTTGCAGATGATCTCTTACTTTTCTATCAGGATACAAAAAGTCAGATCCAAATGGTCATGCATCCTCTTAACATTTTTTGCAAGGCATCTGGCATGAAAGTAAATCTTAAAAAGTCTAAAACTTTTTGTTTTAAAAATGTGATTGCTTGTAGAAGAGATATTTTTACTAGTGTTTCATCAATGCATTTTGTTTTGGACTTAGAAAGATATTTTGGAGTTAACCTTAATCATTTGCGTAACAGTAGGGCTTCTTTTCATTCGGTGATTAAAAAGGTGAGGGAAAGATTAACTAATTGGAATGGAAGACTTTGCCTGATCAAAATTCTGTTGCAGCATCCATTCTTGTCTTTCATATGCAGGTATCTTTTTTTTTCAAATTGGGTTTGCGATAAATTGTCTTCTATGATGAGACAGTTCCTCTAGAAGGGTCAAGTTGATGGTAAAGGTCTTTCTCTTGTTAATTGGAGGACCGTGGTCACTCCAAAGAAATTCGGTGGCCTGGGTGTTAGAGATCCTGCGTGTGTTAATATATCTTTACTTGAGAAATTGGTTTGACAACATTTTCATTGTCAGGACAAGACTTGGGTTGCTCTATTGAGGACGAAGTATATGAGGAATGAGGGAGTTTTAAACGGCCATGTCCTTTGCAACGCTTCTCATGTTTGGAAGAGTAACTCAAAGGCTTTTTGTGCTCTTAAGGATGTCTTCTCTTGGTGTGTTGGGTCACTTGATCAATCTTTTTAGTTTGACAATTGGAGTATTGAGGGTCTAATTGCTCAAGATGTCCCTTTTGTACATATATCTGACTTTGATTTAAATATTAGAGACGTTTAGAAAGATGATCAATGGAATCTCCATGATATTTTCTCTAACATTCCAAAAAATGTCAAACAGCATTTGAATGCTTATAATCCGGATTTAAATGCTGGAGAGAGTTTGGGTTGGTCATAGGGTGTGACATCTTCTATATTCTACTCATCTAGGAGTGGATACAATTGGCTAGCCAAAAGAAAGTTTGACTGGAATGAGCGTGATAATTAGTTGTGGGTATGACGATTGCATATTCCTGAGAAATACAAGTTCTTGATTTGGCTCAGTCTTCATAACGTTATTCCTATGGCAGAGTTTCGTTTGGGTCGTGACTTAGCTTTATCTAGCACTTGTCATCGGTGTCAGAATGATTCTGAATCCATTCTATATTGCCTTCGGGAGTACCTTAGAGCCAAGGAGGTCTGGAACCTTTTAGGCCTGTATTTAGATAACTCGAATTTACGTGATTGACTTTATAGAGGTGCAAGGAGTGGAAATATTTTTCTTTTCTTTTCGACCATCTGGTGGATTTGGAGAAACAGGAATCATGACTTATTTAATACAGATGACTCTTGGAGTGCTAGTAAAGTGGTGAGTTTGATTCGTAGTTCAGTAAGAGAGTTCCACATTATTTTTGTGATGCATCAATCTTTGTCTGCTCCTTCGCTTTGTTTGCATTGGGTTCCACTTCCAGTTCATTCTGTTAAATTGAATTGTGATGCTAGTTGTTTTGCTCTTTTTGGCTATGCTGGTTTTAGTTGTATCATTCATAATTTTGATGGATGTTGGTTGAAAGGTTGCAATGGAAAAGTCGAAGTATGCAGTGTTCTTTTTGCTGAATTGTTTGTGATTTGGAGAGGTTTACTTCTAGTTTGGGATAGTGGATTTCGTGAGATTATTTGTGAAATTTAGAAGCTCTTTTCTTAGTAAACCAAAGAATGCTTGGTAAGGATATTCCGGAATGGGATTTAGTAAAGCATATACAGGAGGTTATGACTTATGAATTGGAATTGGAGAGTCTCTATTCTTTTAATTCAAATAGTGTTACAGATTGTATGGCTAAAGTGCACATTAACTCAATTGGAGTCAACCATGAAGCGAATTTCAACATATAATAAATTTAAATATGAACTTAGCTAATTAATTTAGTTTTATCTCTATTTTTTTTCTTTCTTTTCTGTTTAGTCACAAAAAAAAAACTAACAATTTCACATAAAAATAATTTCACGTGAGTTTTTACCGTTAAACCATCTAACAGTTCTCAATTATCATTTTCACACAAAAATGTCTTCGAATAAGTAGATACCGGTAACTAAAGCGCCCTAATTAGTATATAATAATACTTATACAATCTGCTTCTAGATTCTCTTAGAGAAAAATAGCACCAAACAATTACAAATTATTAGATGCTTGTTACTTTAAGAGGTATCAGTGATAACCTCTGTGGAGAACCTACAATAACAGAAAGCTGAGGGTGTACAAAGCGAGCTAAGTAGCAGGTGCTTAATTTGGCTGCATTTTAGAAGTGCTTCACAAATCGATGATCTAACAACATTAATGCATTTGGTCTTTCTGCTGGATTTCTTCTGAAGCAACGTCTTAGGAAATCTTTTCCCTCTGATGACAATTGTTCAGGTATAGGAGGTATATCCCTCAAAACCTTAAACATAGCTGCCGCCTGCATTGTTCATATAATTAATTACATTAAAATCATAATCTAAGTTTCAGTTCATACATTATGCTCTGTGAAGAGGTGTTTAAGCACATTAAAATAATTTAAGAAGTGCTTACTCCTTCGTATTCGCTCCAAGGAGGCTTCCCTGTGAACATTTCAATAATTGTGCAACCCAAACTCCAAATGTCAACAGCTAAAGCTAGATCAGAGTTGTTATCTCTTTGCATAACTGCATGCATAAGCTGCAAGCAATAGAAAGAGGAATCAATAAAAAATAATGAATGTACTAGTAGTTAATAAAACATCACAATTCATCACAGCACAAGAGTAATACATACCTCTGGCGCCATCCAGTATGGGCTTCCCTTCAAAGAAAGATCAGCAGCATGCCCAGTTAGCTGTTAACATAGAAATACCATGACTATTAGTACAATAATGTTCACACCAGAAACTTTATGAAATAAATTTACCAGACATAAGTCTCTTCACAACTCACATGTTTAGACATCCCAAAGTCAGCGAGCTTGACAACTCCGGTAGAATCAACTAACAAGTTAGCCCCTTTGATGTCCCTATATTCATAAAAGTAAAAAAGTTGGAAAAAAGAAACGTTAGCATGTACTGATTATGATGAAGGATTGTGCTATATATGCAGCATAAAAAAAACATGTGACTGTACCTATGAATTGTTTTCGTGCTATGCAAGTAAGCTAGCCCTGAAAGAATATGGCGAGTGAAATTCCTAACAACGGATTCCGTTACTGCACCACAATGTTCCCGGACGTATTTGTTTATTGAACCTGGATAGACATATTCCAGATAAATGTAAAACTTGTCTCCAACCTGAGACAACACACAAAGCAGAGTTACTCAATTGAATAATGTGGCCATGTGGGTATGGAAGTTTCGTACGATTAAAGATGAGTTGGATTGGATTGTGCTTACTATTTCACTACCATAATATTGCACAATGTTTGGATGCTTCAGGTTACTAAGAATTTTAATCTCCTGAAAAAAAAAAGGGGGGGGGGGGGGGGGGGGGCAAGGACGTTTAGCAGTAAGATAAAATAATGAATAACCAGGAAACAGAGTCATGAAACATTGGATAACAAATCAAACAAACCTACCTGCTCTAACTGTTTTATACACTCTTTAGATTTTGGATCATCAGCAAATATTTCTACTTCTTTCATTGCGCACAATGCTCCAGTTTCTCTATTGGTAGCGACATAGACGCTTCCAAAGGTACCTCGACCAATGAGTTTTCCCTTTTGCCATTGGCTCTGCATTGAACAGGATTCATTTCTGCTAGCTTGGGACTGTGCATGAGTAGCAGTTGGTGAAGTCAAGGCCGTGGGAGGAGGCAAGGGTAAGGGATGAACATTGTTGATAGGGCCAATAATAACATCGCGGCGAAAGCTAGCTTGAGGTTTGAAGTTGTCAATGGACAAGGTCTGTATGGGGGAAGAAGGTCTTGTTGGGCTTTTGGAGTTGCCATGGCGTGGGGTCAAGGTTCCCTTTGGACTGTGGTGGGGAGAATTATTGCTGTTAGCATCCATCCCCTTTGGAGACAAATCAAAGAATCCTCCTCCTCCTCCTCCTATGATCTCAGGTGCAGACCAGAAATGGTTATGTTTTGGTGGCGTGTAATGGTACGGAACAAAGTCATCGTTTCTCATGTTCTGTGGACTTAATGTTGGGCTTTCAAAGAGGCTACCGGGAGCACTCTTTGACGATGACACGCTCATCCTCTGGTTGTTATCTCCTCCTCCATAACCACCGTTTTCTTGTGGTCCTACACCTGGCACTCTTCTTTCCATCGAATCATTGCTGTTTCTTGTGCTCGCAAATACACTGTTTCCAAATAACAATACAAGGCTTAAAAATCTAAGGCACAATTCATTCAAATCTATTGTACGAGAATGAGAACTACCTTCGCATGGGAGGATAGGGATTGGAGACGGGGACAGAATCGATGATTAGGGCATCGACTCGAAGTTCGCGTTCGTCAAGGCCTTTGTAGGAGGAGGAGAAAAAGTTGTTCCCGGTGGCGTGGCGCTTTGGAGATGGCGAACGTCGTTCAACGGAGCTATGGCGGTATCCGCGGTGGAAGGAGAGCCCCTCCGGCAAGGGCAAGGGCTGAGGAGCAACAGTAATCGCGGAGGAAGTGGAAGATGAGGTTTGGGATCGTGTATAGGAGCGGTCGTTGATGCTTTTGGAACGAGCCATGGGAACAACGGCGTCGGAGTCGTCGTCGTCCAGGTCATCATCTTGTGAGGACCTTATCCCGCATCCGAAGATCCAGGCGCGGCGGGTCCAGTCCTGGGAAGGTTTCTTCCTCGGGTGGAGAAGGTCCGTTAGGGACGAAGTGGACGTGGATGTCTGCAGCGTTCGGCCACTGGATGGAAATGCTGACAAAGCAGGTGGCGGAGCATTGGACGGCGAAGATGAAAGCGAAGAAGAAGGAGAATGTGAAGTAGAAGAAGAGGAGGAATGAGGATGAGGAGGGGTGAATATATTCGATGGTAACCACCGCATGGCTACGTCTTTTGATATTAGGGATTACAACAAACAAATCAATCAAAAACAATGATGAGACGAACATGGAGAAGTCATTTTCTGGTGCGGCCACTGATGGGGGCTACGATTTATGGGGATTCTGGTAACAACAACGGTTTACAGTTTTTACAAACGGAATGTTAGGGTGCTTTGCATTGTTGCTATGCAGGCTCCACCGCCAGCCCCTCCCCTTTCCTAATCCTAGACCTTCTTCTTTCTCTCTCTCCACAACAAAATCAAAATGGCTTATGAGTGAGGATGATGAGATCAAGGTAATAATACCTAACAACCCTTATCTAATTTTGCTTCTAACTACTTCCATTTCATTAAACTCTCTCTTCTAATCAAAAACCTTACTTTAGACTTAGCCTCTCACGTAAATAATAATAATTATTATTATTATTTTTAATTACATTCAACGTTTATGCAATTCAGTATTCTGAGCCATGCTCACGAACTGTTTTTTTCAGTTATTTTTAGCGCAATTTCTTTTCTTTTAATTTGTATATCGATTAAGTATTTTTCTAGAAAATTATAAGAAAAAAGTCATTGTTATGGTCTTCCAATAAAATAAGTTGTAAATACATTTATGTTTTCTTTATGCGGTATAAAATTAATCCCATTTAATTTCCTTTTATTTCCAAATTAAATCAGCCCCTTCTCTTTGCAACTTGCTCATAAAATCCCAATTGTTACCAAATGGCAAATGGACAATTATATAATATTTCAATAATGTTAAGTGTACAATAAAAATTACTCAACGAGCTATAACTCAAATGATATAGTCTTTTTATCCTTCACTTAGAGATTTTGAATTCGAATCTCACTTCTAATTCTAGAAAAAAAATATACAATAAAAATTAACTACTAAATTAATTATCAATATAAAATATATATTAAAATTTTGTTAAATAACACATATATATACACAAATATATGATGTCTAATTTGATGACTAATTTTTTATGTGCCCATAACATTTTTGAACTTATTCATAAGGATGCTTTGAAAAATATAAAGTTATAAATACTTTATTTTATGTTTGATAAATTTAAAAAAAAAAAAAACATGTATAAGGATGCTTTGAAAATTATTTTATATTTGTTAAAATTAAAAAGTGACTAAATTTTTATAGTAGTTCTTGAAATTTACAATTTTTACCATTTTAGTTTCTCAAATTCAAAATTTATTATACTAGTCATCGGGATCTAATTTCTAGTACTATATTGATTTTTCGATCCTTTCTGGCATTGATTCCATGAATAGAGTGCTAAGCTGGATGTCTGGATATAACTTGTCATGTTAGACATATGGTTAAACGACGTTGTTTTATTTTAATGTTTAAAGTAAAAAAGAGGTCGTTTTGGAAAATAAAAGAAGATAAAACGATGCATCATATAAACTTTTCTTCGTCTTCTTTTTTTTTTATTTTGTTTAAACACAAATAAAACAACACTGTTTAGTCTTGTATCTAGCATGATAAGTTAGAGCATGTTCATCATTTCGTTCACCGACTCAGTGCTAGAAAGGATCCAAAAACTACTATGATGCTCAGAATTAAATATTAAAAATCAGTATAATAAATTTTAGATCTAAAAGACTAAAATAGTGAATGCTTTGAATGTCAAGAGACTACTTTAAAAATTTATTCTTAAAAGGTCTAATAATAATAATAATAATAATAATAATAATATTTTGGTTGCGAAACAGGGCAAAGGTGAAGAAAAGAACAACAAATGACCCCGCTTTTTCCTATCATGAGCAAACTATGACCTAAGTAGCCACCAAAAAATACAAAGTCACAAAAAAAATTATGACCTAAGTACATGGTATTCTTTTTTTTTTTTTAATAAAACAGAGCTAAAACGCTAAAAAAAAAATACTTAGATACAAACTTGTAAGGTAATTTAGGTAACTCTTCTTTTATCATCATTAATAATCCTCCTAAGATCAGAAGGAGATATATCCTAAAAAATAAAATTAGCTTTTACTGTTAGACTTTTTTTTGTCAGATAATTTGCACATATATTATCTTCTCTATATATTTAAATAAAATAAATATTCTAATTTCTTTTTTTAATCCATATATCTCTCTGAAGAAGTATTAAGGTGGGAAGCTAAACTTTTTTTCTTATTGAGAAGCTTTATTACTGTTCTAACATCTATCTCTACCACAATTTTTTAAAAACTCATTATCCATGTTAACTCTAAGTATTCTTAATTTTTTCGCTATTGTTGTCGGATGTAAAATGGGCCGCATAAAGACTCAAATAAATAACAAAACTATCTCTAGTTTTCCGGACCCAAACAACTAAATAAATAAAAAGAAGCTCTAACCCCAACAGAGAAAAAAGGTTAAGCTGTGTGCCTGTTAGCCTGTACGTACCCCCTTTTTAAATTGGATAAAGTATTAAATTAGTCTTTTACCTTTAGTTATAATCTTATCTTAATTTTTAAGGTTTAAAATATCTTATTTAAATCCAAAAAAATTTTATTTAGTTTCAATGTAATTCTACTATGAGATCAAAGTTAAATAATTAATAGAATGTTCTACATGACAGCAATACAAGAATAAGGTCGATAATTTAGAGAACTAATACAAGCTCCAGAGGCACAGAATCAACTGTGGATACATCAATACATTTATTTATTTCATTTAAATTGTAAAAAAAAATGATAAATAAATGTATTGATGCATCCACGTTGATTTTGTGTCTTTAGAGCTTGTACTTGTTCTCCAGATTATCGACTTTGTTCTTGTACTGCTGTCATGTAGGACATTTTGTTAATTATTTAACTTTGACTTTACGGTGGAACCACATTGAAATTAAATGAAACTTTTTTTTTATTCAAATATAGCACTTTAAACTTTAAAGACCAAAACAGGATTACACCTAAATGTAAGGAATTAATTTAATACTTTACCCTTTTAAATTTAATAATTTATATCTAACTAAATTACCAAAAAAGGCCTTGAAAAGAATTGAATGTTGGTGAAAATAATCTCAAAAGATCAAAGTGACAAAAAACCTTCAAAGTATTTAACAAGTTGAAAAAAGTGATCAATTTTCATCTCCATTTTGACCAATAAAAAAGACTAAGATGCCAAAAACGAATAGTTATGAGACAAATTTTGAATGTGACATGATGTTTCTTAGACAAAATCCTAAACCCTATTTCTTAAGAAATATGGTCAATTATTTTCTTTGTTGAGAAATTATCAAGAAAATTAAGAAATATTAGAATGTTTATATCACTACAGGAAAAAAAAAATAGATTTAATTCGTAATCCTACCTTTGTTTTGATTTTGGCTCTGTTTTGGTTGTTGTTGCGTTGTTTCGTTCTTTCCCTCTCCTCGTGATGAGTCAAGAGAGCTTTAACAATCGGTTAAGAAACAAATGTAAGCCTTTATGTATTTTGTAGCACCCTCCGCACATGCTACATGCATGCAATGCAAAAATACCAAATTAATTGAGAAAAAAAAAATAGCTAGGTAGCTTGTTTCTGTCTAATGCAATAATGACAAATCTACATTGAATGCTTTATGCTTAGGCAGCTAGCGTATGGATTGATTTGCACTTTTTAAACTTCAGAAGAATGAGCATGTTGGATAAGGACAGTTGATGTATTTTAAAATTGAATGAAAAAAATTACAGAAATTAGTTTTAGAATATAATTTATTTAGGTTTAATGCATTAAAATGAAATTTGAAAGTGATTTATGTTGGTATGGAGTTATCTACTTCTCATAAAGTATGGTGGAGAAATTAAAGCACACCATCATGCACCATCTATGTGTCTATATAAGTTGGTCTACTTTAAAAAATATTTTGCAGATTGTAGAAAAAAATTCTTACAGTCTACATTCTTGTATTTAATCCACATATTTTATTTTAAAGCATTACATCAAATTTAGATTCATATCTAAATCTTTTAGTCGTTTTATCACAAAACTAAAAGAAAAACAATAATATTATTTAGGAAGTGTTATACTTATTATTTTAGATCAAAGAAAAATAAAATTTAAATCCATTAACATAAAATTCAATCTTTTAACTAAATAAATGAAATTTAAAATGCATAAAATTAAATAAAATAATACTTATTCCATTATATATTTTACAAATAAAATTCTTAATATTTATCATCAAAAGAAACTTAAATTTTCAATGGTGAAAATGTTAACCACTACATTTAATTTGTCTCTCGTAAATCTAGCATAAAAGTTAAATATCTATCGTACTCGATTGATGTATTTTTCTACAATAATAAAATATGAAGTGGATACTACAATTAGTTATTAAAATTAACTATTAATATAGAATATATATTAAAATATAAAATATATATAAAAAATAAATTAAATTATATACATATTTATATATAAATATATAATAATAAATTTTGATAATTAATTTTAATACACATATAATTTTTTATTTTCTTTAATATGTCAATATCTTTTTCCCGTAATGTTTGGGGTTGCTTTCCAACTGAAATTGCTTTCAAGCCATTAGCGATGCTAAATTATTTATCTACTAATATTTTTTGCTCTATGTAAGGGTAAAAATGAACTTGGCAGAACTTTAGATTGATTTATGTTGTAAATAGATAGCTTAAGTTTAGGTATATTATTTTTTGTAGACTTTTTTTAAGGCTCGAACTCAATCTGTTTAAAGTTTGACAAGCCCACAAATTTATTTAAAAAACTTGTTTTGTAAATTATAATTTAAAACAATAAATTTAGAAATTCTAAATTGATATTAAATGCATTCTAAAATTTATTTTCATAATTTATAAAGCATAATTCATTTATAATGTAAATATCTTATTATAATCATACTTACAATCTATAAAATTTTTTTGAATAAAAAAATTACAATTTTAACTAATCTTGACCATAAACTATTTTTAATTTTGTTTTGTGTTTAATATAAGTGAATACTTGAAAGTTTAAATTAAAAATAATTTTTTTTATAAAAAAATATTTTAACGAACCTACCCAACGAATTTCATATGCTTTTTTAGGTTTTATAAAAATTTAAGTCTAACCTATTTAATAAAATGAACTAAATTGAGCTGAGCCTAAAACGAGATGAGCCACAAATATTCCTCGGATAACCTAACCCAATTCCTCCCCTAGTTCTATGTGATGCTTGCTCTAATTTTCTTTTATTGTATTATTTAAGCCTTAGACTCCAAGCATAATACTAACACGTCTTGAAATAGAGAGTTCCTTCTTGTCTTATTTTTTTCCCTAGGTTTTTCGATTTTCCTAAAATACTATTGTATTTATTAAAGAGTTAACATAAATTAGTAGTTCGTTGTGGCTAGATATAGTATAGACTTTTATGTAAAAAAAATTTAGACTTTCTAGTTTCTATCGACTTAAATTTTAAAAAAAAAATTATGTGATACTAACTGCCACTAGAATTTAGATAAAGTGAGGGTTTTCTCTTAGATCAATGAAATAAAATTGTCACACGCACTTATAACTTGATATAAGGGCGAGGGGTTAACAACCCCCTAATTCTATAGTCTAATCATTTTTATTAATTAGTAGACGAGTCCTACCAAATGATCAACGTAAAGTTCTTCTTTTTCCGTTTCTACTTTACAAAGTTTTCATTTAGAAGATGTTAAACTCGCCGTTATTTAGTAATAATATATAAAATTAGAGAATACGTGAAAGAGTAAATATATACCTTATACCTACATTATTGAATTCAAAGTTTCCGAGAAGGTTAGATATAATATATTATTAATCATCCATGACAAATCGACCATAATAATAATAATAATAATAATAATAATAATAATAATGAGCAAGCCAATGTCATGTGCCATGCATGTGGTAAGGCCAAATTAGATTGTTTATCTCAATTCTCAAAATAGTTAATTAAGATATATAGCTGAGTTTTCCTTTACGGGTATAATAGTAATGGCGAAGAGTTTGGATGTGTGAGAAATGATTTATTGTATTACATATTTTTTGAACGAAAGATGCTGTAGCATAAAATAAAAATGGATTATTTATTTTTAAGATATGAATTAATAATAGTAGATGTGAGAAGCAGTGGGGTATAAGTATAGAAAAAAGGGGTAGGAGTAATAGAGCAAATATAGGAGACAAGAGGGGCAGAAGAGAGCAGGGGGACGTTATTGATGGCATCAGAATATTCATGTCACACATTTAATAATAGTAATAAAGTTTCCTCGGTCTTCATTCCATCACGTCAAATCCATGCACGTGATGGAGACACCCTCCTCAACACTTTCAAAGTCAAACAGCGACAAAAGGCATTAGCAAAAGGAGGAGGAGGAGAATGAAATGAATTCAATTGAATTTGAGGCAGCCATATGAGACAAAACCCGATGCTGTACCTCTCTAGTTAATGTTGCCGCGGTGTCCGTGTCACCCCATCAATTTCATCCAACGACTATATATTTCATCGCTACTTATACAAACATATCATCATAATTTAATTAAGGGATTTATTAACATTTTATGTATTATTCTAGGCTTCGTAAATTAAATAAGTTTTATTAAAATTAAATAATTTTACTACATTCAATATGATTCAAATGTTTCAAAGAATATTCTAATTTATTCTATGAACAAAACGCCTTATTGTTTTACAAAAGAAAAGAAAAATCAACATAAGCTAAATTAAAAACAAAATAAAATTATGTACAATTACGTCTTAAATCTAAAAAAAAAATTATACAAAAATATGTATCAGAAATATAATTATTTGTTTGTCTTATTTTATATAAGACTTATTCTATAGGAATAACAGAAGAAATAAAAAAAAAAACAACTTAAAAAAAATCCTTCCGCAAGATTTTACAAAACTTATTCTCTATGGCTCTAACCATTTAACATACTTTCCCTTTGTTATTTGCTTCGAGGCATGCTTTGTCATCATGTTTGCCATTGACCATTGTGTTAGTAAATGGATGGATCCAAAAAATTTATGTTAGGGGAACAAAAATAATATATATTATTATCAAAATATATATTAATTTAAATTTAAAAAAAAAATATACATTAATTATTTAAATATAAAAAATTAAAAAATTACATATAATAAAATAAGATGAAAGATATTTTTTAATATTTTATTATTATTTCTAAAAATAAAAAAATATATACGTAAATTAGTAAATTGATCCATTGACTTTAGAAATTTATATGTAACATAATTACATATAATAAAATAGAATAAAAGATAAACAAATAAATATAAAGATTACTAAATTAAAAATAAAATAAAATATATAAATTTATGAAGAGAATAAAAAATTAGATTAATACCTGAATTTTAATTATTTGAATTAAAATTTGCAATTGAAAATATCAAAAATAGAAACAATAAGATTGAAAGATACATAGTGTCATAAAGAGTTATATATAAAAAATATTTAAAATTTACCTTTTGATAAAGAGAAGATGACCACTAAAAAGAAATAGAAAAAGAAGGTTAAAAATATAAAACTAAGAAGAAAGTTTAAGAGAATAAAAAAGTCGTGACGATTGGAATTTGAGAATAAAAGAAGACTAAATTTAATTAGGTTAACTAATAGTCAAAATAATAGAAAGATAAAGTAGATTTTGAATTTTAAATAATTGAGTTTAGTTTATTTGTAATGGAGTCATTTAAAATTTAAAATAAAGATATATTATATATGTATATTTTTTTAAAAAAAATTGAAATGAGAGTGAGGCAAGTGCCCCACTATAGTACGTAAGTCCTTGTCTGAGTTAGTCAATTTCTACATCAAGATTATAATTTATAGTTTCATACAATGTTAATATCTGTTAATATCTGTTAATACTTGATAATATTTTAAGATTTAAATATTTTATGTTATTTGAAATTTAAACAATTTTATTTTAAAGTATTTTGTAATTTTTATCAGTATAATTATTTATTTATTATTATATTAGTAAAAATTTAAAAAATAATTATGTTTATACATTTTGTTTTAATATAAATATTATTATATAATTTTTATATAAAAAATCTCCCTCTTTCTCGTAATCCAAAATTATTTTTGAAGTTCTACCACTACTTCTACAGCCTAATTCTAATACATAATCTCATGAATTTTGTCACTAAATTATTGTCAGCATTAGTGCCTGACAACCTTACTTCTTAAGTTACAATAAAAGCATATAAATAAAGATAGCAATTTTTTTCGACGGGGCGGGTATCCGCGGAAATTTACCCACATATGAAGAACGTTTTTTTTTTTCCGCGGGTGGCGGGAACGGATACCCATCTATTAAATGGGGTGGGAGCAGGGGAAGAGGTACCCGCCCCGTGGGTACCCGTATAATACCCACAAATATAAAATTACATAAATATATATATATATATATATATATATATATATATATATATATATATATATATATATATATATATATATATATATATATATAATGTTAAAAACCCAGCCCCCAAATGTTATCCTAGCAGTCGCCCTCCTCACTTCAGATTCACTTTCAAACTCTCTCCTTCAACCCAGTAGCCACCTCCTTCTTCCTCTGCCTACAGCTGTTGCTTCTCTTCTCCAACAACAGCTTCACCGCCGTCTTCCTCCTACCTCGTCACCTCGCCAGCCACGCCAAGGTTCTCCACTACTTACAAGCCTCATCGTTGGTCACCGCCTCCTTCCCTCATTCACATCGCAAGTCACCGTCCTTTCACTCACTGTCGCCGCCTCATCATGCCGCCTCCTGCTCCTTGCTCGTTCATCATCATTGCAGCCTTCTAATCGGTCTTTCTCGTTGCTGCCTCCTCAAGCAGAATCGTCACCGCCACCAGCACAATCGTCGTCGCCTCCAACAGCCTCTTCGCCGCTCATCGTCGCAGCCAGCCGAAGCCTCGTCGTCGCCGCATCAATAAGGCCCTTTCTCTCTGATTAGTTTCTTTTGAGGTTTTTTTTTTTCAACATTTGGGGTTTAGGGTTTGTTCAATGTTTCAAATTGTTTATCTTCTGTGTTTGTATCTTTATTTCTGCAATTATTGTTGAATTTTTATTTGGGAATTCAGGATTTGTTCAATTGCTAATTTTCTATATTTGAAATTGTTAATCTTCTGAGTTTTATTTCTGTTTAGGAAATTGTTGTTGAATTTTGATTTGAAAATTTAGGATTTTTTCAATTATTAATGTTCTGTGTTTGAAATTATTTATTGTTCTACGTTTGAGATTGTTAATTTGTAAAATTCGCGGATATCCAAATCTCCGGTGGATACGGGGTCCCCATTACCCGTGGCGGGACGGGACAAGAACGGGGAAGGATTGTGGTGACGGGGACGGGGGGCATGTCTCCACTCCCATGGAGACCCGTTGCCATCCCTACATATAAAGGGCAATAAGGTAGACGCATATTAGCTAGAGAATCCTTGTGCATCCCTTTATCCAATTTCCATTAGCATCAAGAATAATAATAAATCTGAAATCAGGCAATTTATTCACAACCAACACACTAGCATCGCAATTCACTTTAATTAAGTGAGGAGGCAGGGGCTCTCAATCATTCATGCAAGATGAAGGCATAATAGTTGCATTAATTTTTAAAAAAAAAAATTCTTGAGTTGAATTTTGGCTAAGAGTCATTGTCGTCCTTAGAATTCCCAGCTCGTGAACGAAATTTAGCGATAGTTTTTTTTCTTCTCTCCAAAATCCTTAAAAAATTAAAACTTTTGAACACAACCATAAAAGAATATGGCCTATAATTTTATATTTTTAAGTAATTTTATTGGTATTTTTTTTTAAAAGATATCAAAGACTAATGAGTAAGAGAAAAAGAGGAGTGATATCAAAAGAGAAGAATAAAAAAGTGGTTGAGTGTAAAGATTTTTATTTCACTCATAAAATAAAAAATAATTACATAAGTTTGCAACTGATATATATATATATATATATATATATATATATATATATATATATATATATATATATATAAAATCTAGAAGGTACTTTGTAATTAACTTGACAGTTCGGCATATTTAAATAAAAACTCTAGCCAACTTCTTTTCTTTCTCATTTCTTTTCTTTAACTTCTTTTTCTACACATCATTTTCTATCATGGCTCCTCAAGCTCAAGGGAACCGAATTTAACAAATTCTGCACCTTGAGTTTGTCTCGAAGTTGAATGAAAGTAGTTGAAAGGAGAGCCTTTGTAATAGTATCTGCTATTTGAATAGATTTTAGGACATGACTTACTTGAATCACCTTTTTTGACACATAATCTCTTATAAAGTGCAGATTAATTTCGAAGTGCTTTGACTTCGAATGCAAAATGAGATTGGCAACTAGCAACATTGCATTCTAATTGTCATAGTAAGCCATGGGTGTCTCTATTATATTCCACATCCATTCACCTATGAAACCCTTAATTCAAATCGGTTCTATTGTTAGATCTACCAAGACTCTATATTCTACCTCTATACTAGACTGTGCTATAGCTCCTTGATCCTTAGATTGCCAAGACACCAAATTTCTGCCCAGAAAAATACAGAAGCCTCCAATTGACTTTCTATCATTTGGGTCACCTTCCTTGTTAGAATCACAGTAGGATGTGATCTTTAGTGAGTGATCTTGATGAAGCTTGAGGCCATATGATGTTGTTCCACTCACATACCTCAAAATTGTCTTAACTAGCTTCCAATTACTATCCAATGGATCCTGCATGAACTGGGCTACCTTGTTGACATTATATGCTAAATTAGGCCTTGTGACAGTAAGATATTAAAGACTACCTACGACTGACCAATACAAGTGAGGATTATCAAACAATGTACCTCTTGTGGCCTCAATTTTTACAGTTGAGGGAAGTGGTGTGTGGCATAGCTTGCAACCACTCATACTAGTTTTTGTCAACAAGTCCTGAACATATTTTTCTTAAGTCAGCATCAAACTTCCGTCATCCAATTGTGTCACTTGAATTCCCAGAAAATAGTGTAGATCACCCATGCCCTTTAGTGCAAAGGCTGAATTTAGTCTTTGAGTGATTTCAGAAATGACTTCAGGAGAGCTTCCAGTCATGATGATGTCATCCACATAGATTAAGACATAGGTAATTAAAGAGAAAACATACTTCACAAAAACTGAAACATCTAATTTGGTGGTTGAGAATCCCAAGTTTCAAAGTTCTATAGATAGCTTGTGATACCAGGCTCGAGGTGCCTGCTTTAGGCTATAAAGAGCCTTTGTGAGTTTGCACATAAAATTGGGATCTCCAGTTATGTATCCTGGTGGCTACCTCATGTATACATCCTTAGAGATCTCTCCATACAAGAAGGTATTGTTCACATCCAACTATCTTATGGGCTAGGATCTTGCTAATGCTATAGACAAGATTATTCGGATAGAGGTAGGTTGGTGCGCAGAAATCGTGACGGTTTCATTCCTTGGTAATGGCGCTAAAAACTCAATACGCACGTTCATAATCTTAATTCTTTGTCACAACTTCGCACAACTAACCAGCAAGTGCACTGGGTCGTCCAAGTAATAAACCTTACGTGAGTAAGGGTCGATCCCACGGAGATTGTCGGCCTGAAGTAAGCTATGGTCACCTTATAAATCTCAGTCAGGCAGATTCAAATGGTTATGGTGAATTGATAATAAAAACATAAATAAAATATAAACTGGGATAGAGATACTTATGTAATTCATTGGTGAGAATATCAGATAAGCGTATAGAGATGCTTTCGTTCCTCCTGAACCTCTGCTTTCCTGCTGTCTTCATCCAATTATTCCTACTCCCTTCCATGGCAAGCTGTATGTAGGGCATCACCGTTGTCAATGGCTACATACCATCCTCTCTGTGAAAATGGTCCAATGCGCTGTCACTGCATGGCTAATCATCTGTCGGTTCTCGATCATACTGGAATAGGATTTACTATCCTTTTGCGTCTGTCACTACGCCCAGCACTCGCGAGTTTGAAGCTCGTCACAGCCATCCCTTCCCAGATCCTACTCGAAATACCACAAACAAGGTTTAGACTTTTCGGATCTCAAGAATGGCCATCCATGGGTTCTAACTTATACCACGAAGATTCTAATATCTCAGACTTGGTCCTCTGTATTAGATATCTAAGAGATACTCATTCTAGCTTATTTGCATGTAGAACGGAAGTGTTTGTCAGGCACGCATTCATTGGTGAGAATGATGATGAGCGTCACATAATCATCACATTCATCATGTTCTTGTGTGCGAATGGATATCTTAGAATAGGAATAAGCTTGAATTGAATAGAAAAACAATAGTACTTTGCATTAATCTGTGAGGAACAGCAGAGCTCCACACCTTAATCTATGGTGTGTAGAAACTCTACCGTTGAAAATACATAAGTGATGAAGGTCTAGGCATGGCCGAATGGCTAGCCCCTAAACATGATCAAAGGATCAAAAGATAATCCAAAGATGTAAATACAATAGTAAAAAGTCCTATTTATATTAAACTAGTTACTAGGGTTTACAGAATGAGTAATTGATGCAGAAATCCACTTCTGGGGCCCACTTGGTGTGTTCTTGGGCTGAGCATTGAGCTTTACACGTGTAGAGGCTTCTCTTGGAGTTGAACGCCAGTTTGTAACCTGTTTCTGGTGTTTAACTCCACTTTGCAACCTGTTTCTAGCGTTTAACTCTAGAATGCAGCATGGAACTGGTGTTGAACGCCAGTTTGCGTCATCTAAATTCGGGCAAAGTATGGACTATTATATATTTCTAGAAAGCCCTGGATGTCTACTTTCCAACGCAATTAAGAGTGTGCCATTTGGAGTTCTGTAGCTCCAGAAAATCCACTTTGAGTGCAGGGAGGTCAGAATCCAACAACATCTGCAGTCCTTCTTCAACCTCTGAATCTGATTTTTGCTCAAGTTCCTCAATTTCAGCCAGAAAATACCTGAAATCACAGAAAAATACACAAACTCATAGTAAAGTCCAAAAATGTGAATTTTATTTAAAAACTAATAAAAATATACTAAAAACTAACTAAATTATACTGAAAACTATGTAAAAATAATGCCAAAAAGGGTATAAATTATCCGCCCATCATAGGTTTAAACAGGGCAATATATTTATGTAAAGTCAAAACCTGGTCTTTGAGAGAATCTCTGCACTAATCTTGTTTTGTGTTTCTGTAAAATACCATTAGCATTACACTTAAGTTTGAAAATCCATTTGCTACCTATAGCCTCTCTTCTAGTTGGTAATGGGATCAGTTTTTATGTATGATTCTTCATTAAAGCCTCAAATTCGGCATCCATTGCTACGTTCCATCGAGGGTCAATTAAGGCTTGTTGAACACTTCTTGATTCCACACTAGCTTGAAAAGCTCGTGGTCTCAAAAGATTAGACTTTCTGCAAGTAATCATAGGATGAATGTTGGTTGTTTCCTGGTGTACTACATCATGAGAGGCCTAGGGGATAATAATTTCAAGATCTGAGATAGGTATTGAGATTAGAATGTTTGATGGTGTTGTATGTGACGAAGTAAGGTGATTGGGTATGAGAAGAGAGGGTTGTGCAGGTGATGTGGGTGAAGGATTTGTGTTGTAAGAGGGAAGTGGGGAAGGGATAGGTGGTGAAGGGAGGTTTCTATTGAAGGATGGAGAAAGTGAACTAGCTATTTGAATTTGTGATATGGTAATTGGTGAATTAGGTATGATGGGAGGTGGAACAGAAGAGGTTAGAGGAATGAGAGAGGCTGAGATGATAGGTGTTTAGTGTGTTGGGTTTAGATTGAATGGTAGATGCTTGAGAATTTTTGGTAGTGGTAAAATGGTGTAAATTGAGTTATTTGCTGCCTATTTTGATGATTAGTAGTACTAAATTTTGAGGCTGGGGTCTTTAAATGAAATTTTGCCTTCATCAAATATGACATTTTTAGTGATAATCACTCTCCCTGATGGTGTCAATCATTTATATCCTTTGGGCTAGTTTCATATCCAATGAACACACTAGGTGTAGACCTGAACTCAAGCTTATGCTTGTTATATGGTCTAAGATG
Organism: Arachis hypogaea; assembly: GCF_003086295.3. NCBI lineage: Eukaryota > Viridiplantae > Streptophyta > Magnoliopsida > Fabales > Fabaceae > Arachis > Arachis hypogaea. The sequence continues at coordinate 9,038,301 of NC_092050.1, forward strand.
AGAAAAGCATAAGTGGCCAAATACTTTCAAATTCTCATATGAAGGTGAAGGTTGTAGTAGGCTTAGAGGAGGGGGGTTGAATCTATGCCTTTCTTTTACTTTGATAAACTTGACCCTTTAAAGCAAACTTTCAAAACTGATTCTATTTGAACTCAGCAGTAAAAATTTATGAGACAATTTATTTTTGTCTCATGAATATCAGAAAACAGAACAGAGTAGAAAGAAGAAGAGCTAACACTATCATGTATCCTAGTTCGGTTGCCTTGTGCTATGCAACCTACGTCCAGTCTCCACCACAATAGTGGTGGAATTTCCACTATAGTTAAAGTATTACATACACCAATTTCACAGGATTAACACAATCCTCTCACACTCAAGTTCTAACCTAACTTGACATTGGCTATGCTAATACCTAACTCTTCACTCTTAGTGCTAACCCAACTAAGAAAGGGATACCTCACAGGTATATGATACAAGACACAAACTTACCTAAAAAAATCTGAAAATAACTCTAGGCTTTTCTCTCAAGTGTATCACTCAGCCTATTTCAACTCAATGGCTTTTGATTAAACTCTCTCAATATGCCTTTTCACTCAAGAAATTACAGAAAGATAAACATTGAAAACCAAATTACAATCTGTACTAACATGAAGGAGATTGACTTCATCAACAACCTCTTTGCTATGTGATAAACCAGATTTGCATGTCTTTGATTCAGTTCTTCATCTTTGGCGGAATGCTTCTTTGAAAGAAAGCACTGTCCAAGTAGAGGGACTTCTTCAGAGAACTTCTTCACAGAATAAAACCTCAAAACACTGGGTTATCTCTCCTTACTTCTGAATGAACAGAAAGCCTTCTTTTATCTCTTTGCATGTTGCTGGGTTCTTCTTCCTAGGTCAACTTCTCGAGCACTGTGCTTTACCAACCCACCATCTCACTTTTTCAGTTAATCCTCAAACTAGAAACTTTGTTCTGACTTCCTTTTGTTGACCGAAAGCCTCAGGACAACAAACACAAAAAGATCTTTTAATGGTAAATTAGATCTGAACCATTGAAAAGCTACTTGGTCCCCAAGACTTATTCATGACTGTAGATGCACAGCAGATTGTAACAGAAATTAACTTTTCCTTGTATCCCATTTGGACTGAGCAGAGAGTTGGGAAGAAGAGAAGAAATCAGTATGCATGCAATAGAAAATGGGTTACCTTTAACCTTTGCCTTAGCTTGATTTGGTTTGATATGGTTGATTAGACCTCAACCTTTCTTGCTTAACCTTCTCTTGCTTTCTTCTTCCATGAATAGCTTAGGAAAGAAGCACTCTCTCTCTTTCTTTGAGTTCTGACCAAGGCAGAAAAAGTGTACGTTGATTTTGTGAAAGCAAATGAGAAGGAATTGCTTGCTGAGTATCAAATCAGGCTTGGGTTGGTTCTACTCAAGTTTAGCCCGTTTTTATTCTTTGTTTCTTTTGGGCTTCATTTGCATTTTAGCCCATCAGTCTTGTTTCTTGTCTTTCATCCACCTGGGCTATTGTTATAATAAGTTTTGGCTTGCAACATTTAATTCTAAATGATCAGCAAAATATAATTATAAATAATCAACATTTAATTATTTATTTTGCCCAATAAAATAATGTTTGTCATCACTAATTAATTTAGTTAATTTCTTAACTTAACAAAAACCTTTTTCCAAAACTTGATGGGCATAGAGACTGTTGTTAGCATGGTTAATCCCATCTCAACAACATGCTTGTGCTTCCTTTCACTGGTACCATTTTGCTTATGAACGTGAGGACATGAGAATCTATAGATGATGCCTTGTGCCTGTAGCATTTTTGAAAGACAAACATACTCTACAGCATTGTCACTTTGAAACATTTTCAGCTTGGTGTTAGATTGTAATTCAGCCATTTGTTGAAACTGTAAAAAAGCTGAGTTCAATTGAGCTCTACTTCTAATCAAATATAACCATGTAAATCTGGAGTAAGCATCAACAAAATTAACAAAGTAGTTATTGCCATTAGAATCAGAAATTGGATCAGGACCCCAAATGTCAGAATAGACAAGCTCTAGGGGAGCAAAATGATAAGGAATGAGACTTTCTAATACAGCATGAACTGCATATAGATTTATTCAATGAAATAAAAATATTACAATGCTTTAGTACTTTAGAAACAACAACAACTGAGGCATGACCAAATCTAACATGCTAAAGCATGTAATTATTGGATTCATACTCCACTGAACTGATTAATGCAGATGGTGAATGTGTTGGGTAAAAATTGAGCAATCTATACATCTCTTTTGCAACATCTTCCTTTAGAACTATTTCTTTAATATCCTGGGATTTAACAAAGCAACCATAAGAGTGAAACTCAAAAAAGACATTATTATCACAGGAAAATTGATAGACACTTAACAAATTCTTAGTAATATCAGGTACTAGTAATAATTTATGCATATGATTAGATCTTTAGAGCTCAAATCAGTTTTGAAATAAGATTTTTCTATACAGTTTATAGCCAAATCTGTTCCATTACCAACTACCACTTGATCTACTCCTTCATAATTCTTCTTTTCAGCTATGGATTTTGGATCTGAGGTTAAATGATGTGTTGCTCCTGAGTCAGGATACCATACTGAATCATGAATTGTTACAGAGTTGGCCAGTACATTGGTGAAGTTTGCTCTTGACTGCTGCTCATTTAGTTGAGTCCTTTTTGGGTACTGTTTTGTGTGCTGAGCTTGTAGTGATGAATCTTCATCATACTTACACCAACATGACCTTGTTGTATGGCCATACTTGTTGCATAGCCTTGTGCTTCATATCTTTGTGTCTTATAATTTTGTGATCTTTCATAGCTTTAAATTCTTGGTTTAGCAATATACTGTAACTAGCATCTACTATAGTCTTGTGGTTGCCTTCCTCCTCTCATAAACATTCTTCTACCTCTGAAACCTCCTCTGAACATCCCTTGTTGAGCAAGATTTGTTTGAAACCTCTATTGAGACTTTTTTTTATCAAATTGATTTGCATAGCTAGATTTAGCAATATTAGCTTGCAGCAATTAACCTAGTTTCAGCTTTCTAAACCTTTCTAGCATGCTCTCATGTGTAAATAACACTGCCTCCAACTCTCCTACTATGATTCCTTGAGATCTTATTAAGAGTGAAGTGAGCAATGGTGTATAATCTTTTGTCAAGCCATGTAGTAGTGCATTCACATGATCACTTTCACTCACTGTCTCTTCTACTGATACCAGTGCATCAATCCCACTTTTAATCATTAAAACATAGTTGCTCCTAGAAGCACCAATTCGCGCATTTCTTAATTTATTTATCAACTGCATTATTATAGCTCGAATTTGTGAAGCAAAATGACTTTTTAACCTATTCTAGATCTGATAGGTGAAAACGCAACTAACCATTCGAGTTGTGTATGGTTTTGACATTGAAGCTAACAACCAAGATTTCAACAGTGCATCATGTTTTTTCTATTTCTGAAATTCTTGATTCACCTCGCCATTTTTGAGAAATTGCTGAAGAATTCTCTATCCTGTGATGTAGTCTAACAAATCATTGCCTTCAATCATCGCTTCTACTTGATTTTTCTATTGCAAAAAAAAATTGTCACTGTCAATCTTCATATAAATTGAATTTGTTGTGAAGCCAGGAGTGCTTGCCGTTTGTGCTGAGCTTAGATCATTTAAAGTAACATTAACTAAGTTACTTATAGCAGCTATTGTTGTGATGAAATTCTAAAACTTATAATGGTAAAGTAAAAAATTTGGAAACTTATAGCAGCTATTAGGTGATATTTTACACCATGATTTTTATTATTAGTTTGTGACATGCAAAATAAATAAATAATAAATAGTCTCAATTTGTTACCTTGATTATAAATATTATATATTTGAAAGTAAATGATGGATGTTAAGTTGAAGATATTTTAACAACTTTGATACAAATTTATATTTTTTCACTGAGCCTATTATAAAATAAAATATAGAAAATGAAATACAAAAAATTATGAAACAAGTTTTTAGCTATAATTGTTAACTAATTAGGTTAAAATCAATAAATAAGCTAACATATGAATATAAAATAAAAATATTAAAAAAATAATTTAAAGAATCATAAATAATTGACATACATGTGAATAATTTAAAATTTTTAATAAGATATAATTTGGAATTTGATAATATTAATTATAAAAATTTATTAATTATTAATTATGAATATTATATGTATAAAATGAGTATAAAATTATAAATGTTATAAGTGTGAAATTATGAATGTTATGTGTATAAAATTATAGATGCTAAGTTAAAAATATTTTCACAAATTCTACCATGCAAAATGATCAAACAATAAGTGACAAAAATAAAAGCAATTTAAAAAAAAATACTACATCATGAATAATGATTAGTATTTACAAAATTGAGATGAGTGAGTAATTTTTTTTTAAGAAAAGAAGATATATTATATATTTTTAAGGTTAAAAATAGAGAGTTAATATTCAATTTCGTCCTTTAAAAAGAATCCGTTCTCCAAACTAAATTTTTAAAAAAATAATGAATGAAAAATAACAAAGACAATGCTTATAAAAAAATTATTACATTGAGAATAAAAATTGAACAATTACAAAAATTAAAATGGATGATAATTTTTTTTTCTTTTATAATAACATCATATGTTTTTTTTTTTAGTGTTAAAAGTAAAAATATGACTAAACTTTTGAATTTATAAAAAATCAATTAAATATCAAAGATATCTATATAAATTACACATTAATTCTCATGATCGAAATCAATTAAATGTAGCTTAAAAAAAAGGGGTGGTGGAACATGATCATAAATGAGAGTATGAGACTGGACCAAATAAATAATATGAAAAATAGAAAATTTGAACTGTTTTAGGCTAAAATTGATGGGTTACCGAACATTACTTGTAGCATATATGAGTGGGATGAAATTAAAGAAGCAAGCATAGTTAATTGTAACGGAAAACGAAAGCAAAAACAGAAACAGTGATAAGGAGGAGACAGTAATTGAAAAGATGAAAAGACAATGATCCCAACTGAGTCTGAGAGAAAGAGAGAGAAGGTAGGGTGAATTGAAGGAGGGGAATACATTAATGATAGGAGTGACTGTGTACGCAATTGCTCACCAACACACTGAGTCACTGCTCTCTTCTCTGCTCTCTCCTCCTGTTCCCCTGTTCTCACTGTAACTCACCACCATCATTCTCCTTCCCTCTCTTTTGCCCCCCCACCCTCTTTTTCTTATTTTCACCTCCTTCCCTTTTACTACTTCAATTTCTTCCATTCCTCACTGCACCTTTACAAACATCTCTTCTCTCACATTCAATATCATTAGTAATTAATTACCATCTCCTTAATAGCTAGTGGTTATTACATTTAATGATTGCATTGTCGTTGACGGGTTTAATAATTTCACCAGTGACTACTTTAGTTTAATTACCTAAAAACATGTTAATATGTTTGACGTTGCCGTAACTTTTTCTGCATGAATAAACAACAATATAATAAAAAATATAGGACGAGGTATGTACGAAGAATTTTGGCCAAGTTTTTTTTATATGAAAAAAATATTAATATTTTTGTTCATACCAAAGTGTGTGTTGAACACGTGTCATTACTCTAACAATACGTAGAATATATATTAAATACGTATTAATATTTTAACAACATATTGTGTATTAAACACTTTTTTATATATTTACAATACATATATTTTAAATATTAATATTCAACAAAAATACCTTATTTATCTTTATACGAAGAATTTTATCTAATTACTACTTCTGATGAGTGAGTTCCTCTTCATTATTATTAAATCACATTTAGAAAGGATTATATATATAGCCATTTAAAAATAATTTGGGGATGATTTCGTCATTTTCACAGTACGCGTGAATTCCAATGACTAATCATAAAGGGGCGTTACTATTGGCATTTGCACCACTCATTTAAGTTTTTTCTAAGCAATGAATTTTCATCAGGTAGTGTAGGTGCAATGCAAGAGGACAATATCTATATTATAAATTATGTTGCACGTGGCATGATATCACTTTTATATTCATCGCCAAAGTTCCAAACGTATAGCCACAACTTGAAACTTCAAACCTCGTCTTTATCACCGAGTAACTTGCTAATCATGCATAAATAAATTAATCAAATAAAAATACACTAAAAAGATACTGTACATACCAAAAAAAAAATACGTTCAACATAAATACAAAATTTATTATTTTAAATTTATATTTTTAATTATTAATTTAATATTTTTTATCTAACAGTCTAATAATATTTTTAGTCTATATTTTTAAATATTATTAATTAATTATTAATAAAAAACAATAAATTATACTCAATCAAATATTTAAAAATATAATTACAAATGTTACGTAGTGTTTGCTATTATTGCTACGTGCTACCTTTTTTCACATGAATTTTATTCTATTTATTAGCTAATAATTATAAGAGTCAGCAGGACATTATATATGTTGGTGTATAGTTTTAAATATAAAGAACAACCTACGGAGTTAGTTTAAATGCACATATAATAACTAGGAGAAATAAGGGCAAAAAACCAATATATACCAAGGAGAGCTCAAAATTACCAATATCAGCCAAACCAGAAATTCATACCTGAATCAACCAGGACGAATTATTATATAATTCGAATCAATAAGATTCGAATTATACTCTCAAGTAATTCGAATTGATATAATTCGAATTATCTACATGCAACAAATGAACGTAATTCGAATCAATATGATTCGAATTATACTCATCCAAAACATCATGTAATTCGAATCAATACGTTTCGAATTTACATAACCTATTTCGAATTCAGTTAATTCGAATTACTAGGAGAAGTTTATGTTAGAGAGGTTCGAATCTAGTTGATTCGAATTAGGGCTAGAACCGATTTCCATAGTAATTCGAATCAAGTTGATTCGAATTATAACTGTTTCGGCTATAAAAGGAGTTCGAAGCAAGTTCATTCGAATCAGTTTGTCTTTCTCTAACCCCACCAAATCCCAGAGAAAACGACCAACCTTTCGTACGAGTAAGAGGAGATCGCCTTTTTTTGTCGATGGGGGACGATCCGGGAAGGCTTTATCGTTTGGATGGAGTTGCGCATATCGCCGGTGTCATCAACGACGAGGTTAGTGGTTTATGAAAGCGTTTTATGATAACGGTATTTGTTAATGGTTTTTGATAATGGTTTATGTTACTGTTAGTGGTTTAGGATAGTGGTTTAGGAGAGTGGTGCAGGCTAGTGGTTTATTGTTAATGGTTTTTTATAGCGGTTTATTTTAGTGTTAGCGGTTTAAGCAAGCGGTTTAGGCCATTGGTTTTTGTTAGTGGTATTTGAAATTGGTTTTTTTAAGCGGTTTGTGCTAATTGTTTTGGATAGTGGTTTTAGTGATGGTTAGCGGTTTAGGGGGTGGTTTGAGTTGGTGGTGTATGGTAGTGGGTTTTTTTAATGGTTTTTTATAGCGGTTTATTTTAGTGTTAGCAGTTTAAGCAAGTGGTTTAGGCCAGTGGTTTTTGTTAGTGGTATTTGAAATTGGTTTTTTTAAGCGGTTTGTGCTAATTGTTTTGGATAGTGGTTTTTGTGATGGTTAGCGGTTTAGGGGGTGGTCTGAGTTGGTGGTGTATGGTAGAGGGTTTTCTTAATGATTTTTTATAGCGGTTTATTTTAGTCTTAGCGGTTTAACTAAGCGGTTTAGCGGTTTAGTGGTTAACGGTAGCGGTTTATGATAAATGTGATCATGCATCTGTTTTTGTTAATGGTATTTGCACTAGGTTTGAGTGAGCGGTTTCTGTATAAAATGTTGGTCGTTTGTTTCATTTATCTTTTACACATGACGATTTATTTTCTGCTTCCTTATGAAACATATTGTATATGTTAGTGGGTTGTGCATATCTTCTAATTATGCGGTTTATGTACTGGCCAGCCTCGTCGTTGCATATCCAGCGTTAGGCGGCAGCAGGGGATGCGTCTTGATGAGAGGTACGTTCCGTACCTGCAGATGGCCGGATTGTACCATCTTGCGAGACTGAATGACAGATGGTTCCGACTAGACGAGCCCCTAGTCAGCGCATTCGTCGAGAGGTGGCGGCCTGAGACGCACACCTTCCACATGCCGTTCGGAGAGTGCACCATCACTCTTCAGGACGTCGCATACCAGCTGGGGTTGCCAGTGGACGGAGATTACGTTAGTGGTTGCCTGACAGACTTCCACCTTTACATTGAGGGTGGGAGACCTGCTTGGCAGTGGTTCCATGAGTTGCTCGGTGTTTTACCTCCCGAGAACCAGGTGCAGAAATTCGCAGTCAACTGCACCTGGTTTCAGGAGACATTTGCAGAGTGTCCAGACGGGGCTGATGAGGAGACAGTTAGGCGCTTTGTCCGGGCCTATATCATGATGTTATTGGGCACGCAGCTCTTTGCCGACAAGTCCGGCAACCGTATACACATCAGATGGCTACCTTATGTTGCTCGGCTTGAGGAGATGGGTCGCTACAGTTGGGGGTCGGCGGCACTTGCATGGTTGTACAGGTGCATGTGCCGAGTCACCAACAGACATGTGGTGAAGTTAGCTGGCCCTTTACAGTTACTACAGTCTTGGATATTCTGGAGGTTTCCCACTCTTAGACCATCTGGGTATGATGAGATTAGCTGGCCCCTTGCCTCGAGGTACCGTTATTGTTTTGTATTATATATGCTTCTCGTATTTATTTTCGATTATGAAACCAATTTTAATGTTTCTCCTACGCAGATGGTCTGGTTACAATCCTGGGATTAGCAACAAGGGACCTCGGGTACAGATGGCTCGCCTGAAGATCGACTTGTTACAGCCTCGGCAGGTAAGTACGCAGAGCATGTGTATTTCAAGTCATTGTTTCAGTTTATATTGTCCAACCCTTTTAATTTTTATTTTTCCAGTTCATATGGATGCCCTATAGCGCACTAGACGTCATCCAGGTTGTACATCCGGAGGTCTTGGAGCCTCGGCATACGATGTTATGGCGCTGCAGGACGTCCCTTATTTACTTTGCGGTTGTGGAGTGGCATCAGGTTGATAGAGTTTTACCTCAGTTTGGTGGCGTTCAGCCCATACCGTCTCCCGCCTTGAACATCGACTTCTTGATGTCGAAGGATGGGAGAGGAGGTGACCGTTGGTTCCCGGCACAGTACGCTGACTGGCACGTTCACTGGCAGGAGCGTGCGGAGCACATTCTACAGTTTGACATCGTCCCCGACCCCGGTCCGTCACACGATTTCTTGACATGGTGGTATCAGCACGGAAAGAGGTTTCTGTCGCCGGAGATGTTATTGGGGGATCCGAGAGGTATTCCTATTCCAGATGAGGCTACGCAGAGGGGTGCAGGTCGACTTCCAGATATGGACCGGGTCGAGGACGTTCCCGACAGACGTCGTATTGAGCGGAGAGCTCGAGTTGGGACACGTCGTAGCCAGCGGGAGTGGATCGGGGCGGATCTTGCTATGGATGACGTCGAACCCCCAGTTAGGGGTGGCGGGAGAGTTCGTGGTCGTGGAGGCAGGAGGAGAGTGGGTGCTGCTAGAGATGGTGCCCAGATGCCTATGGGAGGTGATGTTGCGGGGGTTGATAGGGCCCATCGGGGCGGGCATGAGGGTGGGTCGCGTGGATCTGGCATGGGAGATCCGACGACTCACACTGATGCTGGGCTTGGTGGTGGAGGTCTTGGAGATTACTTCGTAGGTGTTCCCGGTGATGATCATACCCTCCAGGAGAGTACTCCATGGGTGAGTCCGAGCTCGATGTTTGGAGACTTGCTTGCTAGTGATGGCATTGTGGCCGAGTTTGGTGGACCGCATTTCCTTGATGATATCCGGACTATCATGCAGGAGGATGAGGCTGCAGCCGGACGGGTTCAGACGACAGGGACACAGGCACCCCTGGATGTAGATCTGAACGAGCCTGCCACGGTAGCTCCCCCGCATCCTTTTGCCATGGGTGGGACCCCAGCATCTGCCCAGACTATTGGGTCACATTCAGTTGCCGGCCCGTCATCATCCAGACCCGTGCATGCTGCGCGTGTGACCCCGAGATAGCCAGTTCCGGATGACAGCGACGAGTCTATTGAGGATGAGGAGCCACTTATACGGAGGAGTTTCCGGACACGGGTGCCACGCCGTTGCGGCACTGGATCGCACCTATTTAGATGATTTACGGATAGTGGTGTATGTCATGTTGTTATATTTATATTGTCTACCTTATTGGTTGGTTATCATTGTTATGGTATGTACGTTGTAGTTATGTTATTTGATGTTATGGTATGTACTTTATTGTTTTGTTATGTCATTTACTATGATGTAATCCACTTTTATGTTATGGTATATAGTTTCATGTTATGTTATTCATTATGATTCATCCCTCGCGGTAATGTTGTTTGTTTTAGAAACTAATTTCAATCATTTAAAACATATTCAGCAGAAATATTTGGTCCGAATAACAAGTTTCATTACTAATAGGAAACAACTTAGTACAAAGGAGCACAATGGTTGCTAACTTACATAGAAGACAAGTGCTAATAGATTAAGAAATCTCCTATTGATTTCCAGCAGTCCCGCTGGGGCCTGCGCCTTGTGGACAACTACGCCTGGTGTGACCTGGCTGCCTGCAGAGGCCACATCTCTTTGGCCGGTTCGGATCTGCTTCATCCATGTTGGTGCGGATTCTTGTGGATCTAGGACGACCCTCCCTCGCACGCCTCATATTCGGATCCGGTATAACGGTTGGCCCTGCATAAGGTGGCCAGAAACCCTCTGGAATGGGAGGTGTGAATCCCATCTGATAGACACCAAAAACGGAACTCAGGCGATAGACCTCGTGGACGTAGGGCTGCCATGTAAGTCGTGAATAAGCACAACATGCCAGTGCGTGTGGACAGGGAAAATGAAGTGCTTGGAAGTATCCACAATCACAAGTCTTAGAACCTAACGAGACCCTGTACGTACCAAGGGAGAATGAACCTGTCGGAGTCGTCTCAGCAACGGTGTATTCCGAGTTATCCCTGTCGTAAACAGTCACCGTGAAGCACCTGGCTGTCTTCAGGTTGGCCTCGATACACTTTACTAGGTATTGACTGAATTGTTGTCCAGTACCCATCTGAGCCTCGGCCTCCCTTCCCTTACGGACAAATAGCTCAGCTAGCCTTCCGTATGTGGCCTTCACCAGCGAGCAAACAGGGAGGTTTCTTACCCCCTTCAGGATTGAGTTGACACATTCAGAAATATTGGTTGTCATGTGCCCGAATCTCCGACCCGCATCACAGTACTGTGTCCACAACGAATACTCGATTCGGTTCGCCCAGTCACACATTGCCGGATTCTCAGAGCGCAGAATGTCAAACCAGTAGTCGAACTCCACTTCAGTCTTCGCATATGCGGCGTTAACAAGAAGCCTCCGGGCATCTTTTCCCTTGAACGTCAATGCAAAGTTCGATGCAACGTGTCGAATGCAGAACGCCCGGTACGCAGCTGGGGGTAGCCATCCCCCATCCGGAGCCTCTAGTGCTGCCTTGATGCCATTATGCCTATCTGAAATAACTAACAGACCCGGCTGAGGTGTCACATGCTCACGGAGGTGGGAAAGAAAGAAAGACCATGACTCAGCATTCTCACCCTCGACTAGTGCAAATGCCACGGGGAGGATGTTCGAGTTTCCATCCTGTGCAATGGCGACTAGCAGTGTTCCCCCATACTTCCCATATAGATGGGTCCCATCAATACTCACCAGAGGCTTGCAATGACGGAATGCCTGGATACAAGGGGGGAAAGTCCAGAACAGCCTATGAAAATAAACTTGAGACTCGTCAACCTGTCCCCCAACTCGAACAGGGCAAGTCCTGAGGACGGCTACAGTGCCAGGCATCGTCAGCTGAACTCCTAAAACCCACCTAGGGAGCTCGTTGTACGACTCGTCCCAGTCCCCATATATGACGGCAACGGCCTTCTGCTTCGCCATCCATACCCTCCTGTACGTTGGCCTGAACCCAAATTGTGCGGCCGTGGCATTTTGAAGGACCTTGATGTTCACAGCTGCATCAGCCCTAACCATCGGCATAATGAAGGTGGATATCACATGGTAGTCCAGACTCCTATGGTCGCTGGAGATGGAGCTGGCGAGACATGTATGCGGACCGTTGTATCGCTTCACTTCCCAGATACCCTTCCGCTGTCGGAGACTCATCCGAATGAGCCATGTGCACCCATTCCCAAACTCGGAACACTTTCCCACATACCTCCGATAGTCAGACTCAACGACCTTGTACTGGACCCCTCGGCGGATACTGTACGTCTTCACATTGAACAGCGCCTCATCTTTATCCTGAAATTGTTGGCCAACCTGAAACTCGTTCACACCGGCAGACCCCTCGGTATCTCTAGCGCCAAATCCTGAGGGCAGCAGAGCATTTTCATCCTGCCGCATGGCATCCAGGTCCAACGAGGAAAAATGGGGTGGATACTGCTGTGTGCCAGAACTAGATCCACCTGTAGCCCTTCTCGGAACAGTAGTTCCAACATCATCGCTGCTTTCATCAGCGATCAAATCCGGCTCCACGTCATCGTCATCTGGATCCTCAAACAAACCATCACCAACACCAGCCGGTGTGGGACAATGTTCCTAGGTGGGAATATGTTCCCCATGCCGAACCTCATCTCCAACATTCCCGCCCAGATCGACGGCAAACGAAGGGGACGCAACAGGCTGCATCGGTGGCTCATACACAGGAGCAGAGGACGAAGCAACAGCAGGTCTCGAGCTCGACCCGGCAACTGCGGCTATAGTATTCGCATTCCGGTTTGAACCACCCGAGCTAGATACCACATCAACCAACTTAGCCAACAACTCCGGTGTCCTTACCTCGGGAAACTGCCTACGACAAAGAAACATAACCTGCAAGTCCTCGTTACTGCCGATTGTGGAACAATCAAACTTCACGGTGTCATGGAGCACCGCTGTTGGAATGCGGTAGAAAAACTTCTTGACCCTTTTAACTCCTTCGAGACCAAGCTTATCCAGCACACAGCTAACAAGAGCATCGTAGGTGGTTGTTGGCGTCACGATAATACATAGTGGATCCTTATCAGTGAACTTCACGCCGGATCGAGTTTTTCTCTTAATCGACCCTCTATAATGTACCAACACTAGGAAACTCTCCTCACTAGCCATCTCCCCACTTTGTTCACAGCATCATGAGTTCACAGCATATATATATAGCCCTGGTTCGTGCTATATATATAATTCGAAACAAGTTGTTTCGATTTAGCACAACCTAACCTAGTAATTCGAACTAACTAAACTCGAATTCTTAACTTATAATTCGAAACAAGTTGTTTCGAATTATGTTGAAACACAAAATAACCTAGTAATTCGAATTAATAAGACTCGAATTCTTCATACATATTTCGAAACAAGTTGTTTCGAATTACCTTATATTGTCACCTTCATAGTAATTCGAATCATATTGATTCGAATTACTTTAAGTCGTTGCATGCACATAATTCGAATGAAATCAATTCGAATTACTTGATATCATAATTCGAATCTTATTGATTCGAATTACATAATAATTGGTCCTGGTGGATACAGGTGAAGATTTTTGATTTGGCGGATTTAGGTAATTTCAAATGCTCCTTGGTTTATTTGGGTTTTTTGCCCGAGAAATAATGTAAGTTTTTTTCAGTATTTTCCCCTACATACAAGTTACAAGTACATAATAACATAAACATGCTGAGCAAGTCAAAACTCAAAAGTAACGAAATAAAGGTGCAAAGTACAGCTACACGCATATAAGTTTGCACGATTCTTGAAGTGATCCAATGCATCAATATTAAATTGCCCCTACGATCTTCTTCTATATATAGTATAGTATTTCTTCTTCTATACATAGTAATATTTATTTGTTTTCTTATTCGATTTAAATTAAGCTTTTCTTTTTCTATTTTTTTTAGAAATTAGTTCATTGAATACGTACAAATTTAAATCATGTACGTAGTAATTGATAAAAGCAAAGCAAGCGTTACGCAAAGTAGTTTTGTTTATTGAAACAATATTAGATTCTGGTGGACTGAGAAAATATGATTAAGCTGACCATTATTGGCACCGCTTTTTCTATAATTTTATTCAACTCGATCTCAACTTATATAAAGATATATATGCGTATACCCAAACGCAGCAACATTTCTAATTAATTAATTTAAGGCACATGCACACCAGCAGTCTTGAGCGAGAAAGATTTTCAAAACTTGGGGCAATCGATCGGCTAGTTCACGGTATAAACAAAATTAATACACCATACTCCACCTCATATTTTAAGGTACTAAAATTATAGTTCACTCATATACATATATCATCAAACGATTATGTTTTGTATACACCAAAATCAACTATCAAAATTAACTGTCAATATAAAATATATATTAAAATATAAATACATATTAAAAATAAATTAAATCACACATATATTTATATACAAATATATTAGTGACTGATTTTAGTGTACGAATAATATTTTTAATTATCAAATATTAATACGCTATAAAAAAAATTGAAAAGTACAACCTTCTTTAAAAATTAACTTATCATTATAGATTAAAAAATAAAAAATAAAACACTCTAAATCATAAATTTAAACCACAAATCTTAAATGTCAAATCTAAACTATTAAGATATAAAAAGTTAAAATTTATTTCATTAATAAAAATGTCACTTTTTATTAAATAAAAAATATTTTAAAATGAGCCGTAGTAATCATAAATATAAAATTAACCAGCATATATAATAACTTTTTTTTCATGTTCTAACAGAGTTTTTTTATTCAAGTATTATAGATTTATAGTAACAAAATATATTTTATTCATGAACTATATATATGATAAGCAATATTTTTCTTAAAATATACACCAAATTTTTTATATTAATATTATGAGTTTAATTTTATTGTACTGACAGTATAAAATGTTTTATATAGTCGTGTAATTATAACTGTTTTTTTGAATGATCATTCACGCAGTCAATATAAAAGATAATTATTTTTACTAATGTTGTGATATGTGATTAAATGCACGTGTAAAACAATTTTTTAGACTGACAATACTTTAAAATTAAGTTCTTAATATTATATAAAATCTAATTTTAATGCACTAAAATACTTTATATAGTGGTACAATCATATATATTTTTTTATGACCTACTATTCATACAATAAATATAAAATATAATTATTACGTAATTGAATACATGTGTAAAACTATTTTTCATCGACAGTATAAGAAAATTAAATTCTATTATATATTGTATAAATATTGTATTTTAGGGCTAATGAGAAAAAGAAGAAATATGATTGGCAGCGAAGAGACATGAGTATGTAGGCTTAGGTTATAAAATTGAAGTGGTAGTTGGGCGTGTAAATTAAGTGAAGAATAATTGAATTGAATTAATAGGTAGTAGCGGTAATTGAAGGGTTGGATTAGGGAAAAGAGAAGATGGAGAGTGACGGCTAGAGAGGGGGGGCCGGGGATTGAGAACAGTTAATTGCGGGGGGGAGGCTTAAGGTTTTGTCACTTCAAGGATGTGATCTCAGTAGTGAAAAGCGCGCGTCAATCAAAACCACTGTGTTCTTATATTAGCTACCTGCTTGCTGCATCGTGCTCAGTGCATCAATCAATGAATTAATTCTAGCAGCAGCAGCAGCACCTAGTGTATGTTAGGTTACAGTCACTCACTCAACTTCTCTTTGACCGGGAATAGCAGGTCATCACTTCTCTCAACTTCCTTCCTCGTTTCTCGTGCACCTCTGCACACACCCATCACAATGGATGCATGCACGGTAGATTACCAAAATATCCCCTATGTAGGGTTGACGCGCACGCTACACGGACGCTATTAATAATCATCATTGCCTTCTCTATCAAAACCCTCCTCTCTTCTTTTATTACCATTTTCATGATACAACTTTAAACAAATAAAACACAAACAGAAAGAATACGATAAATAGAATAATTTTATTATTTGGTCCATTTTGATTCCTTTGTTTTTATTTCACAAATACACCTAAATTCAACTAAATTCTAATATCTTTTTTACAGTCGTACTATTTTATGGAAAAACATTTTATTTTGCTTTATCAGAAAATTTACTTTTATAAGTAAAATCAAACCCTTGTAATCATTGTTTGTTTCCGACCACTACTAGCTTTGCTATACTTATATGCATACCTTCTACGTTCGATCCCAACTTGAAAAAATAAATTTATTGTGAACATACATTCAATTTCGATTAATTATATTTGTGGATTTAAATCCGTAAATGTTGATTTCTTCGTATCAATTTAATTGAAACCAAAATAATGAGAATTGGAACCATAGGTAATTACAATACAAACAAATGAAGTATATAAGTAAAAAAATGTATAATAAGAAAATATTAATTATTTTAGGATTTATTTTGGAAAGAAAATTCACGAATGAGAGAATAACATCACATCTTAAATAGTTTGAACTAAATTTTTACTTTTAGTATGTTAAGCAAAGCAGATGGTTAAAGTTAAACATTTCTTTAGCATGTTATTACTTTTTTGCTTATTAAATGAGGTGTAATTTTTAAAATAAGAAAAAATTGCATTTTACAAGTTGCATTCTATAAAGTATAAACCAATATCGTAACTAGGAAATGGCGGGCAATCAATTAAAGCACGAGGAAATATATATAAATATACTCGACGCGATTAGGGATGTTAATGGGGCAGGGCGGGGGCGGGGGATGCCTCCCTGCTCCCAATCTCCGCCCTCAGATTTACTTCCCATCCCCGCCCCATTCCCCGCCGTGGGGGAAAATTGCTCCCCATCTCCATTTTCCACGGAACTCCATTCCCCGCGGGGACCCCATTCCCCGCGGGGACCCCATTCCCCATCTACATAATAGTTCTAACTAATTATTAATTTTCATATGAATAGAGCTACAAGTATCTATCTTATACAAAAATTGCAAGATTTTATACAAAAAGTCTAAATAACACGATGGTAACTTCTTTCGAAATAACGCAATGGGGAGACGCAACGACGAGCCAAAGAAAAAAGCAGTGGACGAGGTGGAAGACACGACAACAAAGAGGAGAATGGATACGACGGCAGAGTTACGAAAAGGAACGCCGCAAATAGAAATTACGACGCGGTAAGGGTAATGGCACAGTGAGGTGTGACGATGCGGTGAGAAGGGTGACGAGGGGGTGGCTGCAGAGAGGTTGGATGGAGTATGGACAGCCTTAGGGATCTCTGAATTGAAGAGAGGTTATGCAAATAAAGATTAGGAGTTTTGGGTTTCTATATATATGTGTGTGTGAGAAATGACTAAAAAACATATATGAGAAATAACCTATTAAGAATAATTTAATGAATTCATAAATTTTGGGGAATAGCGGGGACGGGGCGGGGATCCCCGCTCGGGTCCCCGCGCCTGCTTCGGGGGAATTTTGTCCCCCATCCCCATCCCGGCGGGAAAAATTCCCCACAATCGGATCCCCATTCGCGGCAGTCCCCGCAGGGATCCCCGCGTCTCGGGGAATTTTGCCATCCCTAGACGCGATTAGAGCAACTATCATACGATCATACGAAAAGAATCAATTATATATATATATATATATTAAATAAGAAACGGGTCTAAAAATTAAAAAAATTACACGGAAACAACTTTAATAAAAGAATTATCAATAATATCTGTTATGAATAGGGATGTTTAAATTTAAACCGATCTAAATTAAACCGTTCAATTTAATTTAAACTGAAAATTGATTAAAACCGTACTAATTCGAATTTGATTGGATTCTACTTTTTACAATTATTTTATTATTATATTTACAATTATACTTATAACATGTTTAATTTATTATACATTTTTATATTATTCATGTATTATTATTTGATAAATATTTTATGTTAAAAAAGTTACTTATTTATTTATTTTAATTAACTTATAATTTTATTTCTATTGTTATGTTATTGTTGACTTTTTAAGATATTGTTGAGACTTGTTATATGTATTTAATTTTTTTAATTTACAAAACCACAAATTCAATCCAATTTAAACCTCTTAAAATTGGATCAGATCGAATTTTTTTTTTTTTAAAAAATCATCAAATCTAAATCACACCATGAACACTTTTAGTCATGAAATAAAAAAAAGAAATAGCAGAAGGTAAACTAAAAAAAAAGTGGCATCCTAATTGTAAATTATGATCCTGTGCCACCAGGCGATTAGCACAAGCATTTGCTTTCGTGAATTTATGCTGAACACTACAAGAAAATAGAGTTATTTTAACACTTTATTTTTTAACACCATAATTAAATGTCAAAATTAATATATATTTTTGACAAATATTATAAATGTCAAATTTTCTATGTTTTCTTGATGAATAATTTGACCGTAGAAAATTACTCATCAATTTTGACACTCATTTATTTTCAATTTACTCCACTATTTTTCTTTTTCTTTGGCTCTGTTAATTTTGACATCATACTGCTCTCAGTTTAGAATTATACTACTCATTCTTTATCTTCAAAATCTCAAGTTATTCTTTAGTTTCAAGATCTCATCTCATTTTTTGTTAAAATTTTTTGTTGAGAATATTTTATAGTCAATAAGTGTCAAAATAAATAGTATTTTTGACAATTAATAAGTATCACAGAAAATATGTTCTCAAAATTTTTTAACAAATTATTTTTGACAGTTAATATTTATCAAAATAAGATTTAAATTTTTTTCACAATCACTTATATGTTAAAAATACTATTTTTGACAAAACTTTTATTAACATATTTTCATAGTTAAAATAGTGTCAAAATTTATTTTTTGACAAATTTTAATTTTCTTTTACACATTATAACCCTAAAAAATAATCTATATTGTTGTAGTGGAATTTCTTAAGCAGTAAACTTGTGACATCTAGAATGAATCGTAGCAACAAGAAATTTAGTAAAATGAAAATTAACAGTATTTCACAAATAGAGTTCCACAACAATCTTTAAATCCACATCAATACTTAGGTTATGAATACTAAGGTTGATAGCCAAATCCAATCCAAGAAGAATTCTCCATAGTTCAGCTTAAATAACAGAGCAAATACCTAAATTAGCACTAAAACATGCCAAAAGCTTACCATTATGATCCCTTATGATATCACCGCAAGTCGCAGTTCCTTCTTTTGTGACTGAGCCATCAGTATTTAATTTTAAGAATGGCGAGGCAGGGGGCATCAATCTGATTTATTTCTCAAAAAAGAAATCAACTCTATTTCTGATTCGAGAAAGTTTGGATTGTGCAAAATAGTAGTCTTTAACTATATGTAGATTGTAGAGCCATCTAACAAATGAAATTTTCTCACATAGAGTGGTCAGTTTCAAAGATAAACTTGTTCCGCCAAAATAAGAGGATATTCATTGTGCAAACAAAGATCTGGGGTCAAGGGACACCTTGGTGGTGGGATTGAGCCAATAAATTTTTCAGGAACCATTGATAAAGAGGTTTACTGAAAAAAGTATTCACACTCAATGAATTATCTATACTCTTCTACGTCTTGTGCATGACTTTACAATCTCGAAGGACATGGAGCACAGATTCAGGATAAAGACCACAAATACAGCAAAAATCATTCGGTGTCATTTTTCTTCGAAAACGAAGCTCATTTGTGAAAAGAAAATTATTTGCTACTAGCCAATAAAATATACAAAGTCACTATGGGACTTGCAATTTCCAAACCTTCATGAAAAGCGCAGCTGGAGAGTTATCCTTAGCCTCCAGATAAATCGAACAACCTGACTTAATGATAAAGGAAGTATTAGATGTGTGTAACTAAGCAACTTGATTCTCTCCCATATCACTCTTCGGTGGTTTGATTGTAGTCAAGATAGGAATCCAATCTTCATCTAGATAATTACTAAGGAAATTAAAATTCCAGCTTGAGCCGGACACATATTTCACCACTTTGTCCTCCATCCGATTTTCTATAAGAAATTCGGGGATAAGATTAGCTAATCTTTGACACCAGGTATCCAATGATCAGTCCACATGTTTACTTGAGTTTTTAGCCCTACACCTAGTCTCTAAATGAGATTTTATTCAAAAATGGTCAATTTGATTACTATCGCATCTATATTTGTTTGTAGAACCTGTACCCATAGAATATCTTAATGGTAAATCATCTTTTAAGCTAATGTCATCATATGAGCATTATTAAGAGCTCTGGCTGGTCTCAAACCCAGTCCTCCCTGCATTTTTGGTAGACAAATTTTTTTCAACTAAGAAAATAAGGTTTCTTACCATCAAAAAATTCTCTCCATATAAAATTTCTACAAATACTATTAATTTTGTCACAAATACTCAATAAAATCTTCATGGTTTGCATTAATTAAAAAAAGATAGTAACTAACACAAATAACGTTAAAATAACCTTCTATATAAGAGAAAGATTTTGAACTTTTCAAAAATTAAGTCAACTGCCCATTCTATCCAAAATAAATTGAAAATCTTCTTTTTTAATTTGACCATAAAATAAAAAAACCCTTAAATATTTATTCAAATTTGTGGTAAGATTTATAAATACTAATTTTCACTTACAAAACCGGCTCCTTCTAACCAATTCAAAAAACCAATCTTAAGTGTGATATTATCTGTTTTTTTTTTTTCACTAATATAAGTTTTAAGAAGCAGATAAAATTAGTAATGTTAAAGAAAAAAATTTAAATTTATTTTATTTAATGTAATATTTATTAATTATAACAATAATTAATAAATACAAAATAAAATAAATTTAGATTATTTTAACTATTTTGTTTTTCAAATATATTTGTCAAATATATGAAAGTTTTAAATACGATCATCAAAGTCACCGAATCTGGAAATGATTATCTTATCCATAATTTCTGGTAAAATCTAGAATAATTTATTAATTTGAGTCATACTGAGAAAGAATCGGAACTAAACATTTCAAGAACGAAATAGAGTGATTTTAGCGCTCACATGGATCCACTGTGAATATACGCGTTTTTTTCTAATATATATTTTTTAAGTTCTCTCCAGTGCCACGGGACACATCAAGTATTTAAGTATACATAATTTATATATTTTTTATTTTTTTATATATACTATAAATAGGAGAGTATAAATAACAAATAACAAATAAATTTGGTAAATGGGAAGTGTATGATGTCAGCGATATACAAGTAAAAGTAATATAAAAAAGGGAAGGCGGTTAAGAGAAATTAATGGTGGATGATTTATAATAAAATGAGAATGATAGTTGACTGAAGGAAATAATATTATTTTGGTGTCTACTGAAGGAAATAGTATGATTTAAGAAACCATATTTTCTTCAATACATGTACCTTATATATTACTCTTAATTTTCTTTTACCAATCATTTTAACTTAATATACGGTTATTAAAATAACATTTATTTAAAAAAATATGTAGTAAACTAAACTAAACATATTTATTATTCAAGAATATAATTGAATTGCAGATTATACAAAGCATGAAAAAAAATAAGCTAAAATGTGAATCATAATTTTTCTTAAACATATAATTTAATTGAGGAAGAAGAGAGTAGTGGGAGCATGGAGGAGTGCAGTTCACCCTCTCTCTCTCTCTCTCTATATATATATATAGAGATATATGAGTACTTGGTTGTTTTGGTTTGCGGGTTTTAGCTCTGTTCTCTTATCCCTAAACCTCAACGCGCACACATTCTATGTACCTATCCCTGCGCTACCATTCACACATCACACAGTATGCTAGCCTCTCTCTCTCTCTCTCTCTGCATAATGTGAATATATTAGCATTAGTATGTTATATGCGAGTTAGGTTTATTTTGGTTTGCTTAAATGAAAATCTCACGAATTTCGATCAAGGCGTGAGCCACTCATAGATCTCTACACTGCACACCCAATTTCCTTTCTCCATTTCTCTCATCCTTCATCTCCACGCAACCTAACTCAATCCAGATCCACTGGTGCAACTTTTCTTCTTCTTCTTCTTTTTGTTTTAATTTTCACTGTGTTGCGCAGTTCGTCTTTTTCACCGATATCTTGTGTCGGTTAATCACTTGTCATTTTTTTAAAATCCCTAATTATTTAAAATTGTAATTTTAAATCGTTGATCGATAAATCTATAGATGAAGTTTCGTCGAATCCTGATTTCCCAATTTCCATGCTCGTTATTTATTCACAACAATTAATAATTATTAATTAATTAATTATTGTCACCGTTTGACCTCTCTGCTTTGTTTGTTTGTAGAAAATCGAAAACATGGTACCAGAGAGGCCGTGAAAGCTAGATAGTCAGATCGCTCATTTACAGAAAGAGAAAAAGAGAAAGCAACGACGGTAAATCCTTCTTTGGAGATTAATTTAACACCATTCATCATTTGATGGTTTAATTAACGGAAGAGAGAGAAAGAGAAATAGAAAAGAGGTTTGTTTGTTGAGCGAGGGTTTATAGAGGGGAGAGAGAGAGAGAGATCGGAGAAGAAAATGTCGTCGTCGAATTCACCTTGCGCAGCGTGCAAGTTCTTGCGGAGGAAGTGCACGCAGGAGTGCGTTTTCGCGCCGTATTTCCCGCCGGACAACCCGCAGAGGTTCGCATACGTGCACAAGGTTTTCGGCGCCAGCAACGTCGCCAAGCTGCTGAACGAACTCAACGCCGCGCAGAGAGACGACGCCGTGAAGTCGTTGGCGTACGAGGCTGAGGCGCGTTTAAGAGACCCCGTCTACGGTTGCGTGGGTCTCATATCGGTGCTGCAGCACCGGCTCCGGCAGATCCAGGTGGAGCTCACCAACGCCAAGAAGGAGCTCGCCACCTACATTGGCCCTCAGGCACTGCAGGGTGTCCCAACCACCGCCATTCTCCAGCATCACCATTCCTTTGCCTCGCAGATGTTCCCTTACAACAGCGCCATGGCTGCTCCGCCAGCTATTGCTCATGGCGGACAGTTGATGATTCGCGACGCTCAGACTGCCCCTCCGACTCCGCAACAGCAGATCTTGGAGGCTCAGCAGCTGGCTGCTGCGGTGGTGGTGAGGGATCAACAAGATATGTTCAGAGGGTATGATCAGCATCATCAACAGCAAGAGTTTCTGAGGTTTAATGGTGGAGGGTTTGATATGGGTTCGGTTTCTTCCGGTGGTGGTGGGTACAGCCAGGTTAGTGGCGGTGGAAGTGGTGGCGGTTCTGGTGATCAGTTGTCTCCTTCGTTGGCTTTGGGGTCTTTTGACAATCCATACCATATGCAGCAAGGGGAAAGCCATGCTCACCATCTTCCTCTTCAGGCGCAGCTACTTCTCCCACCGCAGCAGAAGCAGGCTCAACAGCAAGCACAGTCACAGCATATTCCCGGCCACCACCACCAGCAACCTTCGGAAAGCGAGGAGTGTAGGAGTGTCGGTCCATCTTGTTGATTCCCAATTTTGACACATCTTACGCCTTCCTCCTTTTTTGCTTCAACAATTTTCAGATTAGGTATGTTCTTCAACATTTTTTTGAGTCCATTAATAATAGTTGTTGGTGTACTCATCGCACATTCACAATCTATCCCTATAATCATGAAGTAATGAAAAAGTAATTAAGCCTTCATAGATTATTATTCCTTGGTTAAAGTTAAACAGCGGATGATGATGTGCATTTATTTGCGAATGATTTCCATGCTATTATTTTGTGTGTGTATGTGATCGTAAGTATTTGTTTGCTATAAGGTTTTAAAGATGTGCGGGGTCAAGTCTAGTTTGGTGGGAGCAGAAAGGAACAAATGTGAGTGTTGATGGTAGTAAGCAAAAGGGTAGGTTCAGGGGAATGGTCTTTTCAAAATGAGAGGAGATAAAGGCTTCTGTTCATCAATTATGAGAACATGAGCAGTTAATTGCCGCTTTGGGGTTGCCAGCAAATTAAAGCATATTTATTTATTTGTTTTCTGTGAAGGAGAAGTCTCATGCTTGCTGGGGTAACAAAACAATGTTCTACATGTCCATGTGTTTTATTTTTTAATTAAAAAAAAAAGAAGACCATATATATTATGCTCTGAAGTCAAGTAACGTAACTGTAGCGGTGTCACTGAAATTCGGCAATCTATCAATTCAATGCCTTGGCTTTTGCAATAGATTTGCCATTCTAGCCTTCTTTTTTTTTTTTTCAAAATAAATAAAAAACATTAGCCTCCTTGTGATCGTTCATGTTTACCTAATGAAAGAGACTTTAAGCTTTCTATCGTCTGAAAAGGGAATTTGGAGAAATCGACATGACAGCCAATTTTTTGTTTTATTGTTTTTTTTTTTAAGTTGGTGTAAAATAATACAGATTTCCATTTGCGGGGTTCGACAAGTTAAGTCTTCTGCTTTTTGTCGCATCCTCAAATAGTGATCACACCATACCCTTTTCATGTTTCTTGAGGCCTTTCATTACCATGATTTTTTTTAAAAAAGAGTTTAATGTTGATTTGCCATGGACTTTTAATGTCTAATAAGTAGTTCATGTTGTGTCACGATCAATAAAGATAAGTTAGCCAATAATGAATATGGAATATATTTAGGTGCCATGAATTGGTTATTTCATTATTTGGTGTAAAGACTTTACAAACATGCATCTCTATTTAACATTTCATTGGTTATTTATATTGCTTTCTTTTTATTTGCAGGTCGACTATAACATTTTAAGCATAACACACTTAAAATCTTTCTTTGTTCCTCTTTATCCCCATAAAATCGGATTGAAAAGAGAGTGTGTAGAGCATACGTTTAAGATTCAATTGTCCTGCGTGCTTTGTCCTGGATGTGAAGGAGACTATAAATGTAGACATAATTAAAAAAAGTAAGATAATCGAGCTTCTTCTTTAATTTAAAGTAGTAGCCTTGATTTTGTCTATTTATTTTTGTTAAGAACAAAATTGTAAATCAGAATTGAGGAGGCTTTTAAAGACTTTATTATTAGCTCCGCCTTATTTGTTAAACACTCTATATCATCTTAGTAATTTAGATGTAAAAAACTGATGATAATTATATCGGTGAATTATTGGATAGTAGCCAACAAATTATAATTCAAATGGCATAGTCTTTCCATTTTTATTTAGAGGTTTCAAATTCAAGTCTCACTTTTAATTTTGTAGGAAAAAAAACTGCATAAAAGGCAGTTTTGTTGGTTCTGGTTGCCTTATTTATACGGGAGACACAATATATTTGTAACTAGCTAGGTTCTATATTTGAATGTTAAAAATTATATTTAGAACCAGAACATTAATCTTTTATCCGCCTGAAACATTCCATGTTAATTATTCTTTAGGTTTTAAGGCTAAACAAATTAATTTTCTGCGGTGGAATTAGATTAAAACCACGTACCCAACAAATAAATGACTATTCAACGAAAATATTTTTATGTAAAAATAATAATTAACCACTATTAAATAATTTAATATATTTGATCAAATTACTTAATATATATATTCACATTTTAATTGTCGTCGTCGTGTAAATAGCCATAAAATTTAACAATTCTAAACAAATCTATATATAATGGATTAGTTTTTATTCGGCATTATGTTACGCAAAATTTAGAATATTTTGCATGCATTATGCATAATAGGTTAATAGTAAAATATTTTAGGAACCAAACTAACTAAAAATAATTATACCATCTAAATTGTTGACCCTTAATTATAACATGCACGTGTAACATCATATGACGGGATAATCCATGAGTAAATTATTATGCATATGAACTTACCATCCATTAAAATTAAATCTTTATAATTTTGACTTATCAATTTTAGTCTAATCTAATGAAGTCATGAATCTCAAGCGGAAAAAGGTCTAGTTTTTTAGTTTTTCACATAGTGCATGTGCTTTCATGACATTTCTTAATATAGACCAAGACTAATGCATCTATGAACTTTTTAAATACTCCAAATCAAGCGAATTTTAATAAATATATAATTTTTACGCCAGTACCCTAAAAAACCACTGCCATAATATGATTGCCGACTTGGACAATAAATATTTGACAACTATATATTTTCGTTAGTCGCTGGGAACCTTTTTCGAGGGGAAAAAAAAATGGGGGCATAAACACTTCAAAGAAATATGCTTTCAAGCCGTGTATAATAATTTTTTTCCCACGTGATTTGTACATTTTTTGTGACCATAATATTTTAGAACGTTGACCATAATAAGCGTCTTCACACAAGGAGGAGTACAAAAATTAATCGGTAGCATATTGTTCTACCTGACTACCTTAATATAAATCTTAACTTTAAATTATATTCTAAATATAACGTTGTACTAAATATAAAATACGCACAAAATGAGTTATTAAATCGCTTCAATTTAGAATAGTGATCCTTCGCAACGTAATTAAACATTGTATAAAGATAGAAAAACGAAGAAAAAGGAAAAGTAGAAGTCCTTCTAGTCAATATAATATAACTGGAAGGGAATGCATAGATGGAAGGAAACAAAATAATATAAATGGTAGTGTGGTACAGCATCTAAATTATGTTATGTTGTTTGTATTTGTATCCATTATGTATTATTGTCTTATTCAAGAGTCAGAGATAGGAGGGAAGAATGGAATTTGGATTATTGAAGTGAAGGAAAAAAAAAACACGCATAATGAATTCCTCGTATCATAGAGCCAACATAACCCCACATTGGGAGATTATTAGGGAATCTTTAACTTCGGTGCGCTAGATGAGTTGGTGTCATGTACTATATCTATATTTATATATTTTCATATAATTTAATTTTAATGTAGATAAAATATTTGATCGTAATTATTTAATCATAAATTCTTTTTGAAAAAATATAGGTACAATGAGAATACTAAATAATGTGAATAATAGATATGTCGGATATTCAATTCAATAGATATATAAATGATTATGTTCATTATTTTTAATTAGATGGTTATTTCTTTCAATTCGATTTACTCATACACAGTTAACAATAATTGGATGTTCAATTCACTAAGTGTGCAGATAGTTATTCTAATATTAAGGTTTAGAAGGTAATTTGGAGTGGAGCATTTTTTTTATTTTATTAGGTTAAAAATTTTAGAGCCTATTATTCATATTGTTTACAAAAATCATTGTCTATCTAGCAAAATCATTTGTCTTTTTATAATCATTCACCCGTTAATATAAATTTAGTTATTTTTATTAATAAAGTATTACTTAATTGAATATATATAAAATTATTTTATATTAATAATATATTAAAATTATATTCATGAATAAAATACTAAAATTAATCATAAAAGATTATGACAATGACAAAATTAGTCATATAAAATTTAAAACTAACATGTAACCACTAACGATATTTTTTGCTTGACAAATATGATCAATTGTTAACTGGACAATAATACTATTAGTTAATTAATGAACCTACATGTACTATTTAGTCATTATTGGCATCGTAAAATAAAAAATAAAATAAAAAATAAATAAATAAAAATTGACTAGTTTTATCTTTTTCCTCCAAAACTCAAATCCTTCTTCACAAATCCATCCCTTCTAGCAAGAGCATAACAACAATTCATAAAATTTACAAATCAAATCTTATTAATTGAAAATTCGTTTACTTTCACATCATTTACTTCTCAATTACTTTATTAACAATTTAACATATCACTTTTCAACAAATAAAGAAAAAAAAATTAAAGAACCACAGAAGAACGATAAATCCCAAGAAGGATTGAAAAAGCGTTGCTATGCTTCCAATATTATCTGAACCTGACTTCCGGCCGCTGCACTCTTTAGCAGTCGAATCTAGATTTATAGAAAGGGAGATGAGGGTTCCGAAGTAGGTCTCTACGTAGAGAAAGGCGTGTTGAGAATCAGTGCAACTATAGTGATTGATCAACAAAGTAAGATTTTTTAGTTGTAGAAGATGATGAAAGACTATTATGAATTGAACTTTGTGACAAAGTTAGATCGTATTTTAGAATTTCTAGCGTTTTCTCTTGTAATAATTTTTATTTTTTATTTTTTATTTTTTTATTCTATTTTTTCACTTTATACTGTCACTTAGGTAGCACTTATTTTCAGAGATTGAGAGACTAAAATTTAATACTGTGTTTAGTGGCCAGAAACATTAACTAAAGTTTCAATTTTAAAATACAAATTTTCAGTCCCTTCAATACCTCTAAAAATTGAAGACTCGTGAGATTGAAATTTTTTGAGACAGAAACTGAAACTTTAATAATATTTCTTTTAAAAAATTTTCATTTAACTTTTCAAATTCTAAATCTACCCCTCAATTTCTATATTTATCTTAAACTAAACATAATATTGAGACATAACTCAATCCAATATATTTTATACCAAACACAATATAAAAATTTAATTTAGTCTCTGTCTTTATCTCTCTAAATCTTAGTCTCTTCCTTCTAAACACAACCTTAATTACTAGCAATACACATAGAATCACTAACTAATGGCATCATTGTCTAGTTAACAATTGGTCATATTTGTCAAACGCAAGATATTTTTTATGGTTACAACTTACAAGTTAGTTTTAAACCTTATATAATCAGTTTTAATATTTTACTCTTTTAATAGTACATGAAAATAAATATCAGTTAAATATCTAATATTAGTATATTACTCATAGGTAAAAAAAAATTTAAATATTAAAATTCAAGAGTGTAAAATGAGAATTAATATTTTAATATAGATGTTTACAACTTTACATAATATTTTTTCACATAAAATAATGAGTTACATATTCTATACGACAAGGTGGACTGGTGGAGGTTGTAAATACTAAATATATAGCTTCGTCTGCTATCTCAGTTCTGACATCAACAGTATATTTTTAGGTTAATTTATATATTCATCCATGAACCATACATAAATATCGAAGGCGAGGAAACCAACAAATAGAAAATGAACATCACTTCTTTCGCTTCTTTGTCACAAATAGGCTGGCAGAAATACTTGAGCTTTTTGCTGGTTTAGAGTCCTTATTTTAGGATTCTGATTTAAAGCATACTCACCGATGGCTTAAAATAGAATTTAAATTGGAATGCATGCTATTCCAAAGATAATGTATGCAAAAAATATTTGTTAAACTTCTTGGTATATTAAATTAGGGAGTATGATTGTTCCAAAATATTATTCCACAATTGATTTATGTGAATAAACTTAGTATATTAAATTAGGAAGTTTGATTTGATTAGTATGATTGGTCACACTTGCAATGTTTAACCAAACTTTAGACAATGTGCATTGTACGTTTACCTTCACAAATGAAGTGAATGGGTTCCCCTTGACTTCATAAATGAGTGCTTACAAAAGGAGTAAAAGTTCTTGGCCCCTCATTGCAAGTGAAAATCACTTTACTTGCTGAATTTGAAAATTATTTGCTGAGTACGTACGTTGTAACTTGTAAGATATGATTCATCTCAACTGTACTTTTAAATATATTCGGAAAGGGAAAATATTTGGGAGCTATTATTTGAACATAAGAAGCTATAATTTACTTTTTTTTTTTTACTTCTTTTAATATATTTGTTTCTTTATTTTGTATTTATTAATTATCGGTGAAATAAATAGGTAATTTTATATATAATAAATATATAATTATAGATGTTAAGTTAAATAAAATAACTTTGTGTTATTATCGATCTCCCTAGTATTACTCGTATATTTTTGTCAAGTGTTCTCGTATTTTTCCTGGTCTATTACACTAAGGGTTTGTATGGTTGGAGGAATTATAAATAATTCCTAAGAATTTTAAGATGGGAATATCATATTCTCATGTTTGGTTCAAAGTTTAAAAAATTATTCCTAAGCAAGTTTGATTCCAGAGAATCAAAATACCATTATTTCAATTCCTACTTTCCCTTTGGATATCTTTAATTCCCATGGAAATGAAATCTTTATAACAATGTAATACTTAAACTTTACACACCCTAAGGGTGTGTGTGGTTTGAGGAATTATAAATAATTCCTAAGAATTTTAAAATACCATCATTTCAATTTCCACCTTCCTCTTGGGTATCTTTAATTTCCATGGGAATAGAATCTTTATAACAATGTAATACTTGAACCACACACCAGTGACATGATGACAATTTACATAAATTCCGAGCTGAGTAGTATGAATTATGAAAGAGCGAAATCAAAAGTACTACTACTGCCACTACTATTACGACACATATATTAAAAGACAACACAAATCAAGTGCAATATAATCGGTGTTAAACAATTTTGCAACGGTGTGTCATAGCAAGATCTCAAATAATCCACCATGGTTACCTTGATAGAGGGATAGTGGGATACATGTGAGTAAAACCCCCAAGACACAAATAAACGGGTAAAATGAAGGAAATTAAGATAGTAAAAACTATGTACGTTGGGAAATTGATCGCCCAAAGGCATAGCGCTATAAACAGCTAGAAAGGCACAGTTCTAATCATTACTATCCAATGCAATGACCTTACAAAGTTATAAACGTTTCTTCACTTGGCTTCTCTAAAAGAACAACGTATGTGTTCTAATCCGAATCGGAAGTCAACCTAGGGAAGCAACAGAAGAGGAAAACAGATAATGAAATAGGAAGTCAACATCACAATCATGTTCACAATAAGTCTTACTCATTGATGAAGTTGAGCTGAGATGCAGAGAATATACTGAAAATCGATTATGCTTACTTCATCCAGTTTAAGTTGGACAGTATTGTTTCGGAAGACACGGACAAGAGGGAAAAAAAAAAAAAAACAGAACAGAGAGGAAGAAAGGTGAGAGGAGGAAGAGAATGAAGTAACCTTTCATAGACGACACCTGATGCATGAGTTCCGTTGACTGTCATGCATTCAACTGCCTGCGTGTCTTCAACATCCTCTGCTATTTGAGGAGTCAATGGATGCAAATTTTCCAACAAAGATAGTTCATTCTGCTCCCCTGAATTACAAGAATAAGACCAATGAAATAAAGTTCTATCAAGATTGAATAAAAAGTAGTTCACAACTTCACATCACATGTACCAGATAAATTAGGCGCTGGTATGGCAACGTCCGGAACTGACACCAGATTCTGCCTTTCTTGTCCCGATAACATTTGTATGACTCCATGAAGATCAACAGCCCCGGAGACAGAAGATGCAGGTGTAGTAGGTGAATAAACTCACTATGAGTGAGTGTAGATTCCATGAGAATTAAAAAATTAACACTGCACTGTTACATTGCATGCATGACATGCAATTAATGTTTGTGGTTTACCACACTCTTCCTTTAGTACACTGTTCTACGGATTGACATACATGCCATATGTTGCAAAGTTATTTGCCAGTCAACATATAGGTATTCTTAGCCATCCAAAACCATGCCACCAAAGAACTCACCGTTAATATATATATGAATGTCATTCTAACACTGCATTGTTACATTGCATGCATGCTCCAATACCAAATTTGTTTCCTGCTTGAACCCAAAAGACAAAATTCTTTCACCAAACCATTTTTCATGAAATGCATTGCTCATCCACTCAAACATCAACTTATTTTTCTTATTGCATGGTTGAGGAACACCTCAACTTAGCCTCTCATTTGGTTAAAAACCTTGGTTCCTAAATACTAATTTTCTTTATGCATGCATCCTTTAACAGTAAAAACAGAAGATTAATAAAAACTAAGAATTAACAACAAAATCAAAAGATACTATGGTTGGGTTGTCTCCCAACAAGCACTTTTTTAATATCACTAGTTTGATGGTTGATTCTTGTTATGGTGGATGATGATCACAGTGCCTCAATTTCTCCTCCTCTCACTGTGAACTTCATTCGAGTGTCTTTTTTGATGATCTCAACATGCTCAAGAAAAAGAATCTTGTTGATTGTGTAATGTCCAGAAAAATGTAAAGAAGGCTCCCTTGGTTGGTAAACTAGCATCATCTTATTTTCTGGTGAAAAGTTTTCAGTAGGAATTTTTTTATTTTTTCACCCTCTGGATACTTTGTTTAGAGTATTTTCTTCCCCTTTTGCTGGTGGTGGTTCACACTCAATGCCAATCCTAAGCTCAATGTCAGGAGGAATCTTGTTGGTTGTCACAAATGAAGGCTTTGGTTGTAATTCTCTTTGGCTCCAATGATCCTTTCAGCTTGTTGTTTCACTCCTACTTCTTTGCTCTCTTTCAAGCATGGGAGTAGTAGCTTTTGAAGTGATTCATTGGGTGCCTCCTTCAAATTTAGATTCTTGGAGTTAATCTTCATACAATTCTCCTCATGATTGGACTCATGCATGGTTTTGAAAACATGGAACACCAAGTATTCATCATGCACTATTAGTATCAATTCTCCCTTTTTAACATCAATCAAAGTTCTGTCAGTAGCCAAAAAGGGCCTCCACAAAATAATGGTGAGTGTTGTAGTCTTCCTCTGTATCAAGGATGACAAATTCAGTTGGGAGGAAGAGTTTTTTCACTTTCACCAAAACATTTTCCACAACCCCATGTGCTTGATTCATTGATCTGTCAGCCAATTGAAGAGTAATTTTTGTTAGTTTTAATTCATAGATTTGGAGTTTCTTCATCACAGAGAGAGGCATTAAGTTGATGCTTGCACCAAGGTCATATAATACTCTTTCAATATGTTTCCAATGGTACAGAGGATTTGGAAGCTCCCTGAATCCTTCTTCTTTGGCAAGTCCTTTTTTATTATGGCACTACACTCCTTAGTCATGACCATAGTTTGTCCTCCTTTCAAGGATCTCTTCTTTGATAATAATTCCTTCGTAAACTTGGCATACATTGGCATTTGTTCAAGTGCTTCTATAAAAGGAATATTGATGTGGAGTATCTTGAATACCTCTAGAAATTTGGAGTATTGCTTCTCTTTAATATCTCCCTTGAATCTTGGAGGATATGGAATTTTTGGTTTGTCCGCTTCTATTGCTTCTTTCTTCATTGCGGTGTTACTTTGTGTGGAGGCTTCTTGTTCTTGCTTTTGCTCCTCAATTCCTCTTTTGAAGCTTTTTCATTATGCACTTCATAATTAGTGACTTCTTTCTCCACAACTCTCCCACTTCTCAACATGATTGCATTCCTCCCTTAGATTGACCTCAGTGTCACTTGAAAAAGTGTTAGTGGATTTTTCTAATTGTTGAGTAATTTGGCCAATTTGTATTTTGGTGCGCGAAAATCGTGATTCACACTTTTCACATCTCTGCACAACTAACCAGCAAGTGCACTGGGTCGTCCAAGTAATAAACCTTACGTGAGTAAGGGTCGATCCCACGGAGATTGTCAGCTTGAAGCAAGCTATGATCATCCTTGTAAATCTCAGTCAGGCGAATTCAATTGGTTATGGGGTTTTAATAATTAAAAGATAAATAAAATATAAAATAAGATAAAGGTACTTATGTAATTTATTGGTGGGAATTTTAGATAAGCGTCTGGAGATGCTTTGTTGCTTCTGAACCTCTGCTTTCCTATTACCTTCTTCCAACCATGCGTTACTTCCTTCCATGGCAAGCTGTAGGATCCTCTCAGTGAAAATGGTCCTCTATGGTTTCTGCACGGCTAATCAACTGTCGGATTTCTCGTTTCGGATGAAAAATACCAGGTACAACTACCGCATGGCTAATCATCTGTCGGTTCCCAATAGCGTCGAAATAGAATCTATTGATCCTTTTGCACACTGTCACTGCGCCCAATATTCGTAGGTTTGAAACTCATCATAGTCATCCCTTCCTAGATCCTACTCGAAATACCACAGACAAGGTTTAGACTTTCCGGATCCCAGGAATGCTGCCAATTATTCTAGCCTATACCACGAAGATACTATCTTACGGACTCGGTCTGTGTATTAGATATCCAAGAGAATATACTCCAGCTGTCGTCCAATGACTACGTTGAACATCATGTAGACCGCTTTATGGTTGTCAGGCACGCAGATCTTGGCTAAGCGAGTAATAAAGATTGGGTGATTGTCACGGGTCACCCCTTCATTTTGACTTAACTGAATTAAGTACGAGAGTATATCTTGGAGAAGAAGTAGGCATGAATTGAATAGAAAAATAATAGTACTTGTATTAATTCATGAAGAACAGCAAAGCTCCACACCTTAATCTATGGGGTGTAGAAACTCCACCATAGAAAATACATAAGTGAAAGAGGTCTAGGCATGGCCGTGAGGCCAGCCTCCATTCCAAAGGTCTAAGGACTAAACGTCTAGCGATATGAATACAATAGTAAAAAGTGCTATTTATACTAAACTAGTAACTTAGGTTTACAGAAAATGAGTAACTAAGTGCAGATAGTGCAGAAATCCACTTCTGGGGCCCACTTGGTGTGTGCTTGGGCTGAGCATTGAGCTTTACACGTGCATAGGCTGTTTCTGGAGTTAAACGCCAGCTTGAGTGCCAGTTTGGGCGTTTAACTCCAATTCTGGTGCCAGTTTGGGCGTTTAACTCCAATTCTGGTGCCAGTTTGGGCGTTTTATGCCAGAAAGTTTTAGGCTGGCTTTGGGCGCCAGTTTGGGCCATCAAATCTCAAGCAAAGTATAGACTATTAAATATTGCTGGAAAGCCCAGGATGTCTACTTTCCAATGCAATTAAGAGCATGCCAATTGGGCTTCTGTAACTCTAGAAAATCTATTTCGAGTGCAGCAGGGTCAGAATTCAACAACATTTGCAGTCCTTTTTCAGCCACTGAATTAGATTTTTGCTCAGGTCCCTCAATTTCAGCCAAAAAATACCTGAAATCACAGAAAAATACACAAACTCATAGTAAAGTCCAGAAATGTGATTTTTGAAACTAATAAAAATATAATAAAAAGTAACTAAAACATACTAAAAACTATGTAAAAACAATGCCAAAAAGGGTATAAATTATCCGCTCGTCATATTTCCAATTTTTTGAGTGAAGTATTTTGATTTTGGAAATTAGACCTTGTTTCTTCCATAAATTTTTCTAGGATAAGTTCAATATTAGAGAGTCTTTAGGAATCTTGAGAAGGTTATGTGGGTTGTGGTTATGGTTGGTGAGAATTGTCTGAAGAATTGAAAGGGGTGTTTTGTGAATTTTGGAAGTGGTTTTGAGTGTTTGGTTAGAAGTAAGAATTGTTTGCATGGTTGAAATTGTGGCTTCTTTGGTTTTGGTTTTGTTATTTTTTTCACCCAAAATTAGGATGGTTCCTCCATCCAAGATTATATATTTTGGAGTATGGATTATTTTGTTGTGTCTTGGAGGAGTTTTCCATAAAATTGACTTGCTCTACTTATGATTGATTAGTATTGAATGAGTCAAAATTTTTACCAAATTGATTCTCTCCATTCACGTCATACAATGAGTTTTGTGTGTTGATGGCAGATACTTGCATTCCTCTCATTTGTTTAGTGAGTGTGGAGAGTTGTTGAGACATAATTTTATTTTGGGTCACAAGAGCATCAAGAGTTTCTAGTTCCATCACTCCTCCTTTTGTGTTTATATTCCTCTCTGAAGAGTAGAGGTATTGATTATTTGCAACAATGTCAATGAGTTCCAAAGCTTCACTAGGAGTGTTCATGTATAATGATCCCCCTGATGAATTATCCAATGAATTTCTCAAGATTTGAGTGATTCCATCTTAGAAGATTTGTAGTTGGACCCAATCCACAAACATACTTGGTGGACATCTCCTCAATATCTCTTTGTATCTTTCCCAAGTCTCATATAAAGATTCTCTTTCAAGTTGCCTAAAAGTTTGCACCTCTGTTCTCAATTTTATCAATCTTTGAAGTGGAAAGAGCTTAGTTAAAAACTTGCTAACTATGTCTTCCCATGTGACAATGCTTTCTTTTGGGTATGACTCTAACCATTGTGCGGCTCTATCTCTAAGAGAGAATAGAAACAAGAGGAGTCTATATGTTTTAGCTGACACTCCATTTGCTTTCACCGTATCACAAATTCGGATGAAGCTTGAAATGTGTTGGTTTGGGTCCTCTAGGGGCTTCCTCCAAATTGACAATTGTGTTGAATAAGAGTGATAAATTAAGACTTAAGTTCAAAATTGTTGGCATTGACATTTGGAGTCAAAATACTACTCCCACAATTTCCCGGATCAGGAGTAGTATATGATCCTAATGTCTTCCTAGCATGTGGAGCACTATTGGGTTCATTGTTGTTGTGAGGTTCTGCCATAATTGTGTCTGAGACTCCCTCACCTTCTTCTAGCACTTTTTTGTTTCTTGCCTCTTTTCTTATCCTCCAGAGAGTTCTTTCAATTTCAGAATCAAAGAGGAGAGGTTCCTCTTCTTGATTTTCTCGCATGTACACAAAGAAAATAATAAAAGAAAAGAGAATTTGAAAGAAATTCCAAGTTAGGCAATAACACAAACAATTAAAGGTCTAAAGAAACGAAAAAGTAAAATCAAATAAATGACTAAAACAAGAAAGAAAAGGTTCCTAATCTAGATAATCAATCAACCGGTAGTTTATTAAGTACCGTTAATCCCCAACAATGGCGTCAAAACTTGATATGAGATTTTATAATTTTGCATAACTACCGGAAAGTGCACCGAGTTGTACCAAGTAATAAACTCATGGTGAGTGAGTGTCGATCCCACGAGGATTAAGGAATTAATCAAACAATGATTGATTGAGTATTCTAGTCAAGCAATTCACAGTATGATGATGAACAATTGATAATAGAAACGTGAAATGTAAATGACTTAGGTCCAATTTGAGTAAGCAACTTAACTAAGCTACTTTTGAAAAAATAACTTAAACAATAAATGACTATATTAAAAGTAGCTTATAAATAAGTTATTTTGTGTTTGGATTTTTAGTTCTAAAAGTACTTATTTTATAGAAATATAATAAAAAGTAGTAGCATAATGAGAGAAGTCAATTTTTTTTAACTTCTCTATAAGCTCCTAAATAGCTTCTTAGAAAGCTGCAATTTGATTTTGAAAATTACACCAGACATTAATACTACTACTTTTCATAAGTCAAAAGCTCAAAAAAGTTACTTTTGAAGTTTTCTAAACGGGTCCTTAAGCAATAAGTAAATGGAAGTAAAAAATGACTTGAAAATAAAGAGTATAAATGTAAATTATTGAGAATTTAAATCGCTAGAATGTAAATATTGGAAAAGTAAATTGCAAGAATGTAAAGAAAGCAATGTAAATGAGCATTAATTGAAAGCAATTAATAAAGAAATGGAATAAAAGAATAAGGGAAGATAATTTGGGTGCAAATATATTGAATTCTCTGGATCAAATAGCTTTTCATCTCCACTTCAATCATGTAATCATTGATCTCTTGGCAAATCATAAGTGATTAAATTCTAATATGTTGATAATTCAATCTTTCTTAACTTGATCAATTGCCAATATCTTGATCTAATTGCTCATGAGAAGAGATGAAGATTGGTCTCTGATTTAGAGCCACACAATTTCATGAATCAAGTTATGGGTTGATTACATGTCACATATCAATTCCAAATCCAAATTCACAAGAGTTGGGAGAAAGATCTTCAAGCTCAATTATATGATCCCTCTTTCAAGTTTTCAGAGAATTTAAGTGAGATTCAAACTATCTCTCAATAGATTTGAATCCTTAGAATGAAGAACGAAGATAAATTGAAGATGAAGAGTAAATCACAATTGATCCATTAAATTCAATAGAGCTCTTTTTCTCCAATGAAAAAGGAAATTAGCCACTCATGGCTTACAAAATGTGAAAGGTAAGAATAGGAGAATAATGGACGAAGAGAATTGAGAGTGAGATCCCCCAAAGTGTGCCCTTCTTCCTCAATTTATAACCTATCTAAATTATAAATTCAAATGAAATTCAAATTACATTAAATTCAAGATTAAATTGAATTTGGCTTTTTGGGCTTGATCCATTTGAAAGTTTGGAGAGTAGAGTAATGAATGAGGAAATTGAAGTTGAGGTTTAATGACATTTGCTTTTCAAAGACTACCCAAATTGGCCTCTGTTTACTTGTCGTGGTACGCCATGTAAGGGACATGGAACGCCTGCAATATTGCTCCAATTTCATGGCCCAAATGATGCTTCTGTTTTGCTTTAGCGTGGGACATCACAAAACTGGCATGAGACATGAAACGGGGGTCATGTGTACGCATGACATTGCTGAAATCATCACTTGTGCGTACGCATGGAGGCATGCGTATGCATGTTTTCACTTATTTGAATAATTGTGCGTACGCACGAATGCCGTTGGATGCCAGGATCACCACATTGGACGGCAAAGCTTTCAGGTTTAACTTTTGAATTTGAAAAATTGTATCCTAAGCTTTTAAAGCGTGTCATTTCTTTCAAAGCGTGTCCTTGGCTTTCTCCTTTATTCTTTTGATTTTTGTTTCATTTCCTAGACTTATCAAAGTACAAAACAACTTCAAACAACATTGATCAAAACACCAAAAATCTTAATTAAAGCAAGGATACTCTTTATCTTGAATTTAAGAAAAGAAATGTTAATAACATAGATTAAAAGCATAAAATTTCTAATAGAAGCACTAAATCACAACCACTATTTAAAGAAATAATAACTAAAAACTACTAAAGATGCACATGCATCAATAAGACTAACTGGATCCATTCTAAAAGAAAGATTAATGGAGTGTAGTGCAGCAGCATAAATTGCACTTGAGTGGTAATGTTTCTCATCTTCAATGCGGAGGAATTTAGAAACTTTACCTGTGAAATTATATGAAAAAAAGGTTCAAAAGAAGTGAATAACAGTACTAGCCATGTTTCTGCAAGCCAACATCGACACTATCAGTGAGGCAAATTGTATCAACACTAAAAGCATAGTTTACATAAAATTCAAGACTGTGGAAACATCAAACCAGCTAAATTAGTAAACAATCAGAATGTTAAACATCAGCCCTTTCTGCCAATTACCAAAGAAGTGTGTTGACTAATGAGTTGCCAAACGCGATAAATTCATTAAAGAGAATATTACTTTTACTCAAGGAGGGCAGACCGAGAGGCACAATAAGTTTAGAGTAGGATAACAGTCTTGAAAATGATACATCATCGTGAAGATCCTCCAAGTAGGGGCGGCAAGGGGAGAAACCCGCCCCACCAAAAGCCCGCCCCGCCCTGCCTAATGAGACGGTCCTGAAATCTCACCCCACCCCGTCTAACAGCGGGTTGGCGGGCCAAGCCCACCAAATCTCCTTTTTTTACTATTAAGTATTAAATAATATATATAATTTCACAACTATTTTAATAAATTTATAATTTCTAAAGACATAAAAAAAATTATAATTTCTAAATTCACAAACATTAAAGTCTTTATAATTATAAATAAGTAATAAACGTAATCATAAACCAAGTTTTTTGAAACAAAATAATAAAACCAACATTGTCCAAAGTAAAATAAATATTGTACAAAACATATAATTAAACACAAGTTTAGAACATAATCAATCAAGCATAAAACATAATCCAAAATACTAAATTAGAACATCAAAAAACTCTAAGCCCGGCAGAAAGCCTGCCGTGTCCCGCCAAAGCTCACGGTTTAAGCGGTATAGGTTAGACGGTCTTTTGATGTGTGGCGGTCTCAATTCTCCACTCCGTCCTGCCTTTTTTGAAGGCTATACGGGCCGGCCCAGTGGGTTTAGGACTGTTTGCCACCCCTACCTCCAAGACTGTAGGCTTCTTGCTGTGAAGACTTGTGCATGCACGATGGCCTTGGACAGCATACAGCAAAATAGGAGTATTTGTATATTTAGCTACAATATTCTCTAAAAACTCTTTAGCCACAGCAGAGAATCCTCTAGAGTCGTCAACTACAAATTGAAAGCCCTGCCAAAAATTTGAACTTGTTTAAGACAAATCAAACCAAAATGATTGCTCCCCCAAAACTTAATAGATGAAGATTATGGTTAGATCAAAATTCAAACACTATGCTTCGAGTCATCATACCAATAATAAGCATTGATTGAAAAATCCCAAACCAAAATTTACATAGAGGAACACGAAATATTGGGTAGAAGAATATGCCTTGGAATTAGTAGCTTTGTTCGTTAAATATAATCTTTTCCTAAATACAAGCCATAAGA
The DNA here is from genome assembly GCF_003086295.3 of Arachis hypogaea. Lineage (NCBI taxonomy): Eukaryota > Viridiplantae > Streptophyta > Magnoliopsida > Fabales > Fabaceae > Arachis > Arachis hypogaea. Next base: position 9,078,436 of record NC_092050.1, read on the forward strand.
GGAAATAGGTCCATATATATGGAAAAGAAATCAAAGAAAATGAAAAGTAAATTGAATGGTAACATAGTAGATACCAAAAGATATTGCTTCACTTAAAGGGTTAAAGATATAAGAGGAACATCCCCTAAAACCAACAACTACAAGACACAAAAGCAGTAGTATACCTGTATATGATCACACTCTTCAACAAAAAATCGTAGACTATCACTAATTTCTTCCCCTTGCAAAGCCCAAGAAAAGGAATCCTTTCCAATTCCGTAATTGTTGAAGTCCTCAGTATCTATTCAAACTCCGTTTAATTCATAGACACTCCGGAGGTGATAATGTACTTTTGAGTAGTCTGTCCAAAACTCTGCACCATTTTCTAGACTTTCAACTAAATCCTTATCCTGATACTAATTTTGAGAACCATTGCTTGAACTACTAATGTCATTATACACAATCAAATTTTCCTCTTCCTCATAGAGTTTTTGTAGAAACAAATTTTACTTATGAGATTCAAAGGCCTGGTTGGAAACCTTACCTGTCCTGCGCATTGGTCTATAGACACTCAGCACATAAACAAAATTTAAACTAAAGATTTATGATAAATAATTAAATATATCTGATGAAATAGGTTTCATCTCCAATAAAACAGGCAAGCAGCAAGTGAACAGAGCACCAAAAGACTCAACCTAAATATTTGTAGAAAATTGCCATTTTTTATTTTTATTCATCCTTATAAAATCTAAGTTTTCTCATACAGACATAGACGGAAAGGTCTCACCAGGTAACAACATCTAATGGAGAGGTACCATTGCCATTTTCCTTTCCCACAGCTGAAATATGCCAACTAGACACTAATCTATTAGTTAATCATAACACAATTGAATTAACTGATACTCAGTTGTATTCGTGTCATGAGAATAGGTACATTTAGTGAGGTAATCAGATAGTAGCAGACCAATTAGATGACTGAAAATGCAAGATCTCATTAAATCTTCTACCAACACAATTTTGACCATACAAAATTTTCTTAAAAGAATGCTACATTGCTAGTTCAATCTCAAGAAATTGCACCTGTTGCGTCTCAGCAATATGATAAAGCACATCCATGTTAAGATCATGATTCTTGAAGACTGAATCAGCATTAAGGTCTCTAGCCAGCCCATGGAGTTCATCCTTACAATTGAACACAAATCTACATGATTAGACAATTAAACCTCTACATAAATTCTCGGCTTGGCTTTTCAGGATTAAAGAGCCTTGTTACTATGTACTACCTTCTCGCTTCTCCTTCACTTTAAAGCCTCTGCCTTTCTTTTTACTAGCACTATGAACTCTAAGTCACGGTATGGGTCGGAAGCCTGAAAGTATAAAGTCAGGGAAGTCAGTAAGATTGACTGAAGACATGAAATGACGTAGGATGACAGACAAAGATTGAAAGCATGAATTCTATTAAGCAAGAGGCAAGAAAAACAAAAACCTCAACTGTGAGAAAAATGAAAGGTTTAGAGTAGTTAGTTGCTAGCAAAATGTTTGAGGCAAATAGCTCTAACAAGAAAATGAAAGGAGTAGACAAAGATAAATGAATGGCATCTTTTTTTTTGTGGTGGTGGTGGTGTTTTAGTGGGGGTGTTAAAATGCTCACTGAAAATTTTAGACATGCCATGATCTTCATAAAAGTAACAAAAATGTTGTATTGCTCACAACAAGCAAAAGTAGTAATAACAACTCCATTGACTACAAATTGAAAAGGAAGAGACAATAAGTTTGATCACATAACGTAATCAAACGAAGTATTTTACTGACTACATGTTGAACCGAAGCTTCCGAATGAATCGTCGTAGTTGAAAGATTCTCACTTAACAAAATTTCACTCTTTTCAATAATAAACAACAATAAATGAAGAAACACTCGCTTAACTGAAAAAAGCATTAAAAATCATAAATGAGCACGGATTCCATGTGCCGTGCGTGTTTGGCGTTTCAGTGCGCATAACACTTAACTTTGGCAGACCGGTGCGCTGAAGGACGAGAGTCGTTGGATCTTTTTTGTTTTTTTATTCGACGTTATAGATTACTTGTTACTTCTCTCTTTTGATTAGCTACGGAATGCCTTTTGCTGATTTTGTGTCAGAAGGGTTGTTTTACAAAATTTATTTTGTTGTTGGTTAATTTTGTTAGATCCGAAAACTATCGGGGTTTATGTGAAAAAAATTTATGAATTTTTAAGTTGAAATTGATTACAGTTAATGGTGTATTTCGTTAACTAAGAGACGACGGAGTTGGGCTGTGAAGGAAGGAGATGCGTCGTCGATGTCTTTTGACACATACATACGATTCTGCCATTCACTATCGTATGGTGTATGCAGTTCGTGTTGTAGGAAGTAATCGTAAAATTGCCCAATTGCTGAATCTCGCAACTACGTCAATGTATGCGTTCGGAGGATTACGCGACCATCATGTCATCGCTGGAATAGCACTCGATCCCCACGGATAACAAGAAGTGGTGGTTCATGCAGAAGATTCGCTTTGCCAGAGAAGATCAGAGTCGAATGATTGAAGCGGCATGGAGATGTTGGAGAAGGAGAAGATCGACGAAGGAGAAGGAGAATCAATTTTGGGTCTGGCGGGTCATTTTTGCACCCAATTGGGTTGGGCTGGGTTACAGCCAATATGGATGTGACAAAAATAATGGAGCTGTATATTTTTATTTTCTGTAGACCCCGAGCTGTATAGTTTCTGTGAGACGAATGTTGGACTAATCGATTGAGTTATTAATAATGTTGTTAAAAATAGACCAATCCTTTAGTATGGCCCTCTTTATTATTCCAAAAAAAAATCTCATATGGCTAAACAAAATAGTTATTGCATGTATAATTATTTGTTGAACAATTTAACAGCAGTATTGAATTTTCTTAGGATATAATAATTAAAATACTCTATAAAACCAACTTAGCTGATTAATGTAAGATTTTGTCAGATGTGCAACAACAGTATTGGATGAACATGCATATATGTTCCAATTGAACACGGGATTGGGATTGTATTCGTATAATATAATTGGTTTAGAGATTCAATACTTGTCCTTTCAAGAACAGAATTTGCTTTCATTTTTAAAGTAGTTTTTATTATTTAATTGCACTAGTTGTTTTATTATAACCTGAGAGAGAAGTACTTTGAATTTTGTTTCAATCAATGGTTTCATATTATTTAATTTGTTGATCCAAGCAATCTAATTTGAAAGATGTTTATTTTTTGTAATATGACATAATGTTAGGATATCATAAAAATGATACTATGTTTACATTCCTTTGTCTTATTATCTAGTGTAAAATAACGGTATGTGCCATTAAATTAGAAGGAACCGGTAAACATTCATGACAATCAAACGCGCTGCTTGTGGCGTAATACCAATTTGCAAAGAAAAATAAACCGATAAGCATGTCTTTGATAACGCACACGCAAATAGTTGCCAAAATGTTGCGAAATCATGAATTGGAAATGGTATTTGGCACCAACGCAACATAAATCCCTATAATTGTGTGTCAACAGCTCACATGACTTTAGACATTAAGAACAAACCGATGAAAGTAGATATAATTATATTAACTCAGTTTTAAGATGCATTACAGAAGACAAAAAGGGAGATAAAACAAACAAAGCAAATAAAAGGATCATCCAGGCCTCGACGTAAAACAACACGACATAAAGATATCAAACATGTGCAGCAGGTCAAATACCTCCGACCCCATCTTCATTCTGCCCGGCTGGCGCTCGATTGTTTGAGCTATGTACCGTCTGCGGCGTTGGACGATGACCACGACGGAGCAAGAACTTTTGCTTGTCCTCCAAAACGTCGAGCCTGCGTTCCAGGTCACGCCATGGTGGCACCTCGTGCTATTCTCGTGGACGAAGCTTGGCGATTTCTGCCATCAATTCTTTTGCTTTGTCATCCAACTGGCGAACGGTCACGTCATTCCTTCGTTGTGCCATTTGCAACATCGTTTCCAGCCGTCGCCGTGCTTTCTCCTCTTCTTCCAGTTGATCCGCCTTTGCCTTGGCCACGATCTTGGTGACAAACATCTCCACCCTTGCCTGCCTTAGTTCTGTTTCAGTCGTTTCAAGTCTAGCCTTCGAAATCTCCTCCTTCTGACCAGTGCAGCCTCAACGAGGTCACAATTTGCGCACTTTTCATCTCCACGGATGATGTTGATAAGAGCGGCGATGGACAGTTCCGCAAGGTCGTCTGGACTAATGGCGTGGTCCATAATGGATTCCTGCGACATTTTTTCAGAAGAAGAAGGCGAGATATGGCCGATGACGACGACCCTTAAAGCAACGATTTTTATTCTGGCGACGATGGTTCTCCTCTGGATGGGTCGTTCTCAGGCGTGAGACGTGGAATATTCCTTATGAGGTAAGTTTGAGAGGACTTAGTGGAAGCCTTCAGATGAGATGAACGTGGAGGTCTGGCAGAAGACGGTGAGAGCAGATGAGGGTAGTAGAAAGAAGAAGAGGGAGATGGAGATTCAGAGAGGCTAGAGAAGGAGTTATAAGGGCTTACAGCAGATAAGAACTGACGAATGAGTATGAGGATTAGGGTTTGTCAATAATGTATATATATATATATATATATATATATCATTTCCTATGCATTGACTGCGCGTTACTTATGTTAAGTGAAAAGTTGTTTTGTATTTTTTTAATTAGTTTGTTTTAAATTTTTTATGTAACATTTAAATTTCCAAAAGACTGAAAAAAGTCACCAAAAAATTTTAAATTTTCAAAAATTAAATTAATCACTTTTAACATGTTTAACTAATTTTTTTCGTTCATTTTTTTGAAAACTAATAATTAATTTAATTTTTGGAAACATAATAGAATAAATTAAATTATTTCGACAAAAAAAAAAGAAAACAAGAAATAATAGTTATTCAATGAGTAATTAAAGTAAATAATTAAATTAAGAAGAATAGAACTCTAAAATCGAGTAAACCACTCAGTACATGAATAGTCAGCATTAAATTATTGCTTTGTAAAGCCAAAGCTTTTAAATAGGATATCATAGTATTATTAAATTAAATTTTATTATCTACTCAACTAGTTTATAATAACGAGCATTTCTTCTCTATTAATTAATTAATTAATTAATTAACTGTTCTTGTCCTGAACAATCAGTAAAGAAACGCATGAAACACTGAACCATAATTTTAAATTACATTTTGTATTATGTATTATTGGTGGTCGTCTATCCTCTTGATATTTTCCAACCCCCCCTCCAACCCCCAAAGTGCTGGAAATGGGTGGAACATCCAAGAGGAATAGAAAGAAACGGAACATAGCCGTTTCTTACCAATGTCCGAGTAATATTCTTCCTCGCGATATATGGGTTAGGATTGCCACGAAGGTTGCATCGAATTCGATTAAGGATCTGTTTAACATGCAGGCGTCTTGCAAGTTGTTTCTGGATCCATGGAGGTCCGACACTGTTTATAAGCATGCGTTGATGTTAGATTTACTGATTGCGTCCTTTCTATATTACTATGATCGTCCAGAAAAGAGTTTCATAGATTGTTGCGCCGAAGCAGGAAATCCAGCCGCTCTACTCCGGGTGGGGATGATTGATTTTGTCTGGATTGGCCACTGCATCAGTGGAATGGACACCCTCTCTATGGCTGCAACGGGTGGCGACGTTGAAGCCTGTTACTTTTGTGCGATGCTGCTACTGTCTCATGGCAAGGAAGATGAAGAGCACCTGTGAAGGGGACTAGAATTTTTTGAAACTATACGTTCTTCTGGGGTGGTCGATAGGTGCAGAAAGGTCTTCAGGCAGGTATTCCATCCTCGATGGGTGGAGGTTAAACGGATCCTGGACAGCCCGAGGTTTGTCGGTCCACCAGTTGCCCTTTAAGAGGCACCATGGGGGTTGTGGAAGATTTGTGCTGTGTTTTGTGTGTTCAATGCTGGGATAATTACGAGGTGCGGCGGTTCTTGGAATCGTTTGTATTCGAATAAAAATGTCTATTTAGCGATTTGTGTTGTTCAAGTTTGTTGTTTATGCTTCTCGTATCTGCTATTACAGTATGTAGGGCAACATTATCTCCTCTTTTGTTAAGAATTTACGCATGGTTATCTTCATATGGAATATATTTTTATTATGTTTCTGTTTTTGTTCGTGGTTAAATCTAAGTTTGAAGTTGTATGGAAGATTTGTTGGACAATGATATAACTTGAGTATGCGCCTATACACAAGTTATTACAAGTCATGGGGAAGGCAAACGGTGTATGTAAAACGATAATAAGGTTTTTGTTCAGAAGAACTAGTTTTCGTTGTAGGGGGTGGTGGGTTAAGCTTGATGCTGGAATACGGTTTAGGGGTTTTTCCTCACTTAGATGCTTAGAAATGGACGAGTAAATTGAGGAACTCCAATGGTGCAATAGTAGTAGAGGTGTACTTGAACGCGGACTCAACGTTCAGGAGTAAAGGTGTACTTCACACGGAAGCAGGTTCAGAAGCAGGTACTTGCACCCACTAAGATAGTAAAAAAAAAGGTTTGTTCTATCAATCAATATATTAAATTGAATGCAATTAATTGTAATTAAAAAAATTATCATTTAATTTGATAATTTAATTTAATTTGACCATTTACAGTTTTTTAATCGAGTTAGAAACCCTTAATCTACACGATTTCAGCATGTATTAATGGTTGCATTTGCCGGCAGAAGAAATACGCTTTTACTTAATAGTGTATTGTATACGTATATATAAATATATAGTACATATAGTATATACAGTAATATAGCAATATAGTAAATGTATTAATTATCCAGTATTATCCATAATGTTGGACAACGAAACGTCTGACACGCTATGTGTAACAACCCTGATTTTCGAGTATGCGAGATCTTTTCTGAAGGCACGGAATCCTCTGGAAGATCAGTAAAGGGAACACCTCTGTTGTATCATCAAGAATCTCAATCCTCATTGTAATTATATTATCTTTAATTCAGGACCTTAGTGGAGATAAGCTCGATAATGCAATCACGAAGAACCTAGTTTTTGAACCGTATCGGTTAGGAGTTTTGGTTCTAGTTTTCGTAAATAGTCTCTGTTTGATGAACCAGACACGATTCATGAGAGAAGAGAGATAATAGTATAATACTATCATTATAGTAGTATTATAAGATGCTTGAATGATATTATAAGATTAGCTGGGTATGAATCATTTCTACCCAAGAACACATATTTCAGAGAAGGAGGTAAAGGTTTGAGCTCAAGCTTGGGGGCTTCCTTCTCCTTTATAGGCGTGTTCATCAGCTCCTTTTGGGGTGGTGAATCATCAACTTCAACTAATTCACACTCAGAAATAGGATCCAGAACATCATCAAGTATCTCAGTTTCCAGTACTTCTTGAACAAGTGGTTCAATAACATCTATTTTCATACACCCCTCAGAATCATTAGGGTGCTTGAGAGCTTCAAAAACATTTAGGACCACTTGTTCTTCATTGACCCTCAGGGTTAATTCACCTTTTTGCACATCTATCAGAGCTCTACCTGTAGCTAAAAAGGGTCTACCAAGTATAATAGAGGGTTTTACCTCCTCTTCTATGTCTAATAAAACAAAATCAACAGGGAAAATAAATGGTCCTACTTTAACAAGTAAATCTTCAACCACACCTACAGGTAATTTAATAGAAAGATTAGCAAGTTGAAGAGAAATACGAGTGGGTTTTACCTCCTCAATTTGAAGCTTTTTCATCACTGAAAGTGGCATGAGGTTGATGCTAACTCCAAGATCACATAAAGCTCTCTGAATGCCGACTTCTCCAATGGTGCAAGGAATGACAAAGCTCCCTGGTTCTGGCATCTTCTTAGGAAGGGTGTGTTGAATAATAGCACTGCATTCCTTGGTTAACACCACTGTTTCTTGCTCCTTCCAATTCCTCTTGTGGGTCAACAACTCTTTCATAAATTTAGCATAGAAAGGCATTTGCTCTAGAGCCTCTGCAAAAGGGATGTTGATCTGCAGCTTCTTGAAGACATCTAAAAATTTAGAGAATTGCTTTTCTTTGGACGCCTTCTGAAACCTCTGAGGATATGGCATTTTTGGCTTGTATTCAGGGGCCTTTGGCAAGGTGGGATAAGTGTCAAGAGAGTCAGGAAATATGGGTTGTCTGCACGTTTAGGAGGGGCGTGCTCTACTTCTTCTTTCTTCTCCTCTGGGGCTTCCTTTTCAACTAGATCTTCATTGACCTTAGTCTCAGAACTAGCTACCTTACCACTTCTCAATTGAATGGCCTTGCAATCTTCTCTTGGGTTCACTACTGTATCACCAGGGAATGTATTTGAAGACCTTTCAAGTAATTGCTTGCTCATTTGACCCATTTGCACCTCCAAATTTCTAATGGAGGCTCTGGTTTCTTGTATGAAACTCATCATCATCTCCCATTTAGGATCTTCTTGGGATTTAGAATTTGCCTGCTGAGGTGGTTGTTGTTGCTGAGACTGAAATTGGCGGTTATTATAGTTGTTTTGTTGAAAACCGCCCTGAAAACTATTGTTGAAGTTCTGAGGTCTCTGAGGTTGATCTCTCCACCCAAAATTTGGGTGATTCCTCCATCCCTGGTTGTATGTCTTAGAATATGGATCATTGTTAGGATTTCTAGGACCACTCCCCATGTAATTCACCTGTTTAGAAGAGGGCTGAGTATAATCATAATTATCATTTTGCATAAAGTTACCTGCCATGTCATAGGAGACTTCCTGTGGTGGATTTTGGGTGTTGATAGCTGAGACTTGCATGCCACCCATCTGTTGAGTAAGTAGATTTATTTACTGAGACATCAGCTTGTTCTGAGCAAGAAGAGCATTAACAGCTTCCACTTCCAGTACGCCTCTCTTCTGAGAGGTCTCAGAGTTCACAGAATTCCTGTTAGATGAGTATAAATATTGGTTGCTTGCAACCAATTCAATTAGCTCAATAGTCTCCTCTGGTGTCTTCTTCTTGTGCAATGAACCGCCTGCAGAAGTGTCTAGGCTCATCTTGGACATCTCACCCAAGCCTTCATAAAAGATATCCAGTTGGGTCTATTTGGAGAACATGTCTGGAGGGCATTGCCTAGTCAGTAGCTTGTATCTCTCCCAAGCTTCATAAAGAGTTTCACCCTCCTTCTGTCTGAAAGTCTGAACCTCCAACCTAAGCTTAGTAAGTTTTTTTGGTGGGAAAAATTTAGTGAGAAATTCAGTAACGACCTTTTCCCAAGTATTCAGGCTCTCCTTTGGTTGGGCATCTAGCCATAGCTTTGCTTTATCTCTTAGAGCAAACGGAAAGAGTATCAGTTTGTACACCTCTGGGTTCACTCCATTTGTCTTCACAGTATCACATATCTGCAGAAAATCAGAAATAAACTGATTTGGATCTTCATGAGGAAGTCCGTGATACTGGCAGTTTTGTTGCACCAGGGTGACCAATTGTGGTTTCAACTCAAAGTTGTTTGCAGTTATAGGAGACACCACAATGCTTTTTCCATAGAGATCCGCAGTAGGGGCAGAATAAGAGCCAAGCACTCTCCTCTTTTGATCATCCCCATTCGGATTTACCACATTGGCATTAGCATTATTATTTGCCATAATGGATTCTGCAGCCTTGCAAAGTCTTGCTTGTTGTAAACGTCGCCTGAAGGTTTTTTCAGGTTTAGGATAAAAGTCTAAGAGATGTTCTTTGTCTCTATTCCTGCGCATACACAAGCAGAAAACAAGAAAAAAATTGGGATTCTCTACGTCAGAGTGCAGAGAAGTCCCTGTGAGGTAACCTATGTAAAATAATAAAATAAAAATACTAATTATAAATTAAAAAGAATCGAAAATAACAAATAAAATTAAATAAGAAAATTTTCGAAAATTAATAGAAAAATAAAGAGAAAAAATTAAAATAAAATCAACTGGGTAACACCAAACTTAATTTTAGAAATTAAGAAAAAATATTAATACTAAATATTTTTTTTTGAAATTAAAGACAAAAATGAAATAAAATTAAAAAAATTAAGAATTAATTGAAAAGAAATAAAATGAAAATATAAATAAAAAAGAAACACAAATACGAAACGTACGAGAATTTGGAAAGAAAAAAAAATTAAAAAGTAAAAGGAAGTAAAACAAAAAAGAAAGCACGGGGACTGGGAAGGGAAACGAAAAGCAAGAAAGAAAAGTAAAGGAAAAAAATGAGAAATAAAAATTAATAAACTTAGTTAAGAAAAAAAATTATCTAATCTAAGCAATCAAACAACGAGTAGTTGTCAATCACAATCACTTTCCGGCAACGGCGCCAAAAACTTGGTGCGGTATTTACAACCACACTTACTTACCGGCAAGTGTACTGGGTCATACCAAGTAATACCTTACGTGAGTAAGGGTCGATCCCACGAGAATTAATGGATTAAGCAATAATAGTATTTGATAGGCTTAGTTAGACAAACAGAAAAGAGTAATTGAGAGTTCAAAAGCATTAAACAATAAAGAAGAGTTTGAAGACAAGCAGGTGAATAGGTGAGGAATAAAATATTGAGAAAGCAGTTAAGGCTTCAGAGTTATCTATTTTCTGGATTAACTTTTCTTATTAACTAATTTTAATCATGTAAGATTTAATTCATGGCAAACTATTTGTGACTAGACCCTAATTCCTTAGACCTTCCTAGTCTCCTCTAAAATTCATCAACTGCCAATTCCTTAGTCAATTAATTCCAATTAGAGGGTGATGATCAATTTCTAGTTTATATGCCAAAAGAATCCTAATTATCCAAAAATAAGGGGATTATATGTCACGTATCTCGTTAAATACAAACAATTAGAAATTTAGTATAATATGTTTTCAAGCTGTTGTTCAAGTAAAGAGCTTTTCCAAGTTTTACAAGAACTCAATTAGAACATGGGTCATACTTCCGTTCCACCCAATATTCATGAAATAAAGAACGAAAAAAATTATTGAAATATAAATCAAAGCATGAATTAAATTAGAAAAATAATATTATCAATCCATACAATAGACAGAGCTCCTAACCTTAACAATGGAGGATAAGTTGCTCATAATTGAGAGGGAAAATGAGGATTCAGGTAAAATGTACAGAGTTGCAATCTGATGGCCTCAAATCCCTTTTTATTACTAATCCTAATAATCTTAAAATCTAATTATAAAAAATAATATCTTTTCCTAAAAATAAGATTTGAATTTAAATTCGAATTAATTAACAAGTCTTTAACTGATGGGTGGGGACCACTTGATTTGTCTATTCTGCAGCTTATAATCTGTATTTTCTGGGCTAGAAACTGGGTCAAACAGCCCAGAAATCGCCTCCAGTGTTTTCTGTCAATTCTGCAGATCACTCATGTGACGCGTCCGCGTCGTCCACGCATTCGCGTCATTTGTGCAGATTTCAGTCCACGCGTTCGCGTCAGGCACGCGATCACGTCATTGCGATTTCCTCCATTCCGCGCGGTCGCGTGAGCCATGCGTCCGCGTCGGTATTCACTGGTCATCTCCTTGGTTTCTTCTCTTTCTCTACAGAAACTTCATCAAATCCATCTAAATGCTACCTAAAATGAATAAAATTGCACAAAACTCAAAATAGCATCCATAGTGGCTAAAATATAATTAATTCTTAATTAAACTCAACAAGTTAGATGCAAATTCACTAGGAAAAGATAGGAAAGATGCTCACGCATCAGTAGGGTTTAACGAATTTAATCTTGATTGATTGTGTTTAAGTTGTGTGAATATGATATGATTTGGCTGTGCTTGAAATTGATTGTTTATATGAGTAATTCTTGTTGAAATTTTGGTGAAAATTTGATGAAATTTGATGAAAATCAAGTTATGAACTTGTGTTCTTGTGGCTGCTAGAAAACGAAACCCTAACAATTAAATTGAGGTTCAATTTGTGTTGAAATCATGTGAAAAAGATGGGGTTTTAGTGGCTTGGAATTTATTATGAATTTTGGTAAAAATCGATTGCTGAAAAGATTGAAAAACGGGTGAAAACAGAGAAAGAATCTGAAGAATTTATAAAGAACACGAAGAACACTTTGAGTGTGATGAAGAACTTTGAAGAATACCTTTTAGATCTTAAAAAGGGCAAGGTTGTAATTATTTTGGTGTTTGAGGGGTTGTTTGGTAATTTCTGAAAGTTAGGGTGGTAAAAGTAAAAATATTAAAAGCTACGGGTGATAAAAAGTGAATGTTAAAGGTTAAAAGTTAAAGTACGGTAATTTTCGAAAATTTAATGATAAAATAATAAAAAATAATAAAATATTAAATAATAATATTTAATTAAAAATAATATTTTAATATAAATAATAAAATAATACAGAAAAGGCAGTTTTCTGTAAAAGTTTTAGAAAGACAACTTTAAGCGCAGAATCTCATAATTACCTTCATAAAACACTTAGGGAGTGGTAATAACATGATAGTGAGGCAAATATAAAGGAAAGATAAGAATTTAAAGAAAAGATAAAACCAAAAAAAATTCTGTAAAGTTTTAATGACAGAAAAACAGACAGGGATTAATGAACGAACTAGGGCAACATAGTTAGTCCTTGAGTTATGACTAGGGTTAGATATTTTATGAAAAGTTAAACTGTTTCAGTATAGACTTAATGAACCTATACTTGGGACAGGCTAACTATTCATACCGAAATTTACATAAGCTTTAAATACATACGTTAAACAGAGAAACCAGAGCAGAGTAAAGAGATACAGAGAAAAAAGTAATCAGAATAGAGTAATAAGACAAAGAGAGAAGAGTAATATAATAAAGAGTTAAGCCTTGTGGCATGATATTCTATTGTATGTTTATCTGCTATTTTTCCGTTGGCCCTAGAGGTCCTGTAGGCCCAACTTCACCTACAGTAAGTTGTTATTCCTGTAGGCCGAAGTTCACCTACAGTGAATATCAATTGTGTAGCTCAGGGTATTGCTTCTGTAGGCCGAAGTTCACCTACAGAGAGTTGCCATTTCTGTAAGCCGAAGTTCACTTACAGGAGTGCTATTTCTGTAAGCCGAAGTTCACCTACAGAAAATTGTTGTGCTGTGTTTATATTATTCCTGTAAGCCGAAGTTTACTTACAGGGGCACCATTTCTGTAAGCCGAAATTCACTTACAGAGGTGTTATTTCTGTAGGCCGAAGTTCACCTACAGAAAGTTGTTTTGTTGTGTTTAGATTATTTCTGTAAGTCGAAGTTCACTTACAGCGGTGCCATTTCTGTAGGCCGAAGTTCACCTACATAGATGAAGCCATATCTAGGACTAGTTCCTAGGTAATGTCGGGTTGCAGGGTGTAAACTGACACGTGAGCTCATGGCCTGCATAGGACAGACATGCATCATACTTGGTTGCACATTTCCTCTGTTATGATTGTTGTTTGAATGTATGCTTTCTTTGTTTTCATTCTATTCTCTGTGTCTGTATTTTGTTTTCTTGTATTTTTTTGTTTGTGTTTTGCTTTCTATTTTCTCTATTTATCTATTTTTTCTGTTTACTGCTTCTCGGTATTCTGCTATTTATCTGCTAAACAACATGGAATTAACGAATGTAACTAATAACCCCGGCCCTACTAAGAACTCCCCAGTTCTTACCCCTTCTCTCTCCCTTTCCCCTTCATATGGAAGCATGAGTACCCTTCCGTAGTTCACTGACGACCGTTCGCAAAAAGGATTCCGCTTTAGGTAGTCTTCTAAGTCTAGAGTGAACTCCATTATCTGTTTATATGTGTATACTGTGAGACCTGCCAACGTCTTTACCCCGTTCATATGCGCACTTTAGCCTAAGTCCTATGTACGAGACTCCTGTTGTGTGGCTACCTGATGAGGTACTAGAGAGACGTCATATGGCAATGTCTGATCGTCAGATGAGTAATAGATGATGTTCTACCTTTTGATGACGTTCCAGCTTTCTTGAGTTTTGAAGACTTAGGACGTACTTTTCCTCGCTTTAGTAGTTTAGAGGTACTAGGTGAGTATAGAGTCTAGGCTAGCCTGGGCACCAGCTTAGGGACTTCTTGAACAGGTCAGGGCCTGTGATATTGTAGTTATATACATGTATATAGTTATTATCAAGCTATATCTAGGGGTGTTCTAACTAAAAGTATATACTCTAATAAAGGCGGAATCATTGAATGTTGTCAACTGCTTGTGATGTATTTATGTGTGGTTGTTTATGACTGTTTAATCTGTTATCAGTTGTGAATTAATTATGAATGATTCTGTCTATTAATCCAAACGTTTTAAAAAAAAGTACCTTGTAAAATAACTACGTTTTTAACAGCGAATCAGGCTCATATAATAAATAATAGATAATAATTAGGAAGACAAGTTGGTAACGCTCAGTTTCTGGTATGATCTAGACATACTGAAAATTGGGTCGTTACACTATGCCCTAATAATTAATGCCATTATATAATATATATGTTTTAACTTTTATATGATAGAAGATAATTGTTATATTTTATCACCGAAGCAGTTGAGGATATATACATTTTGGAAATTGAAATTAATATAATTGTACTATCGCGATAAATAAGTTTAAATGATGATAATAATATATAACAGCTTACATTCCGTCTCTTTATTGGCGGTCGTCTCTCCTCTTAATAATCTCCGATAATCCCCCAACAACCCCCCTCCAGCCTCTACCAAGCCCTTGCAAATGGCTGGAACTTCCAAGACAAACAGAAAGAAAGGGAACGTACCCATCGAACACGAATGTCTGCTGAATTTTCTTCCTCGCGATATATGGGTGAGGATTGCCACGAAGGTTACATCGAATTCGATTCATGATCTGTTCAACATGCAGGTGACTTGCAAGGTGTTTTTATGTGTAGCGAGTTCCAACGCTGTATACCAACATGCGACGATGTGGTATATACCATTAGTGTTCTTTTCATTTTATCTTAACCGGCCTGAAAGGAGGTTCCTCGATCGCTGCGTGGAAGCAAAAAATGCGGATGCTATACTCCGGCAGGGGTTGACGGAGCATTTCTGGATTGCCCGCCGTGACATTGGGATGGAACTGCTTACTAGGGCCTCGACGGAGGGCAGCGTCGAAGCAGGTTACCTATGTGCCATGTTGCCACTTTGTGATCACGAAGACGAAGAAGAAGTGCAAAGGGGTGTTGAAATGTTAGAGTTTATCCATACTTCTGGGATGGTTGAAAGGTGCAGGGAGTTCTTCACGGACATTTTCTGGGAACGATGGATTGACGAGAGATCATCGGATCAGGGACAGACGTGGCTTGTCGGTCCACCACTTGCACTACCCGCGGCACCATGGCTGATGTGTCCCGTGTCTCGTGTGTGCACTGCCTGGCAGATTACGAGGTCAGGGTTTTCTTGGAGATGTTTACATTTTAGTGAATGTGGCTGTTTATCACTTTTATTAATCTGCCCCCGAATGTACTGTTGTGGGGTTATCTTTATTTAACTTTATGTAATCTGCCAAAATAGTGGCTAGCAACTAAGGATTTGTAAACAATCTATTTCTTGGTTGAAAAAATGTCAGTTTGATCCAATAAATTAACATAATTAAAACGCATTGTTGTTCACCCAGTATTTCATAACTTCACCTGAAAAAAACAAACAAACAGACCTAAACAGTATATACCATAGACTGTTCTCGATAACATACATTGCGGGAGAGGGGTCGGTTTACGGTGTCTCCATCCCGTTGCGGCACTGACCCTTAACATCTGGGGCTTTTCCTCTAGCAAAATGTCAGCCAGCTGCTGTATGATTTCTTCCAGTTGAGTCTTCAGTTCCCATTTCTCTTTTTCGATATGGGATATAGGATACTCGAGCGACGTAATGGCCTCTTGTAGGTGCTCAATTGATGGGCTGGCTGCAGGTGATATAACTTTGTTAGCAACACATTGACACTGACGCAAGTGACTAAACGTGGGGGCATCACAAGAAGACAATTTTCGCTTACCAGATGCTCCTGGTACCTCCGTGTGAGGCGACGTCACCGTCGTATCGTGCCGTCTACCGTGAACGAATCAGTTGAACTCTGACGCTGGCGGGAGTTCGCTGCGCAGGCTGGAACAGGTGATACAGCAACTTGGAAGTACTCGTTCTAGGCGTTCACGGCCTCTTTGTAACTCCGGTAACGAAGAAGCAGGTTCCGTGGAAATCCATCCACCTGAGCCGATGCCGCCTCCCATGTGGGGTATATTCCGGGTATCCTCCCCCTAAACACGACGTAGCACGCACCTTCTGGCCGCATTGCCATCTGTCTGTTAGAGTAGATCTCGTAGACCTTGCAGGCGGAGAGGGGGTTAAGCTTGATAGTGGAAAACGATTTCTGGCTTTTCTCTCACCTAGAGGCTCAAAAATAGAATAGTAAATAAATAAAGCAACTACAATGGTGCAAAAGTAGTCGATATTTACTTGCATGCGGACTTCATGTTCAGCAGTATGGGTGTACTTCACGCGGACCCCAGACTCAGGAGTAGGGGTGCAGGGACCCTAGGTTCAGGACCAGGGGTGTACTTACATCAACTAAGAAAAAAGTAATAACATTTGTCATATAAATCACCATATTAATTTGAATGAATTTATTATATTTTTGAATTAATTTTTATCTTGAATTAATTTCCAATATTAATTATTATCGAGTTCCCTAGTTAAACAATTTAAAAAAACATAACCGTCGATGATAACACTTTCCTGACGAAATATGTGATTACATAATTACATTATACATGCATTAGATAAATAAGAGTTATCTCCTCTTTTGTTAAGAATTTACGCATAGTTATCCTCATATTGAATATATTTTTATTATGTTTCTGTTTTTGTGCGTGGATAAACCCAAGTTTAATCTGGTATAAAACATTTGTTTGATGATGATATAACTTATAATTTAAGTGCACGGCTATACACAAATTATTACAATTCCTGGGTCAGGAAAATTCAATGTTGGAGTGTAGTTTACGGGTTTTCTCTCACCTGAAGGCTCAAAAATGGAAGAGTAAATAAACAGGCTTAAATGGAAGAGTAAATAAACAGAGCAACTCAAATGGTGCAAAATTAGATATAATTAAAAAAATTGAGTTTTAGGTAGGCATTCAGAAGATCAAAAGGACGGCTAAACAAAAAAAGCAAATAAAACGTTCATACAAGGCCTCGACGGAAAACATGACATAAAGATAAACATTTGCACTGGGTCAAATACCCCCGACGCCATCTTCATTCTGCCTGACGGGCTCCTGATCGTTGGAGATGTGTGGCGTGTGCAGATCTTGACCACACCGATGAAACAAGAACTTTAGCTTGATCTCCACAACCTCGAGCCTGCTGTTCCACCTCATGCCATGGTGACTCCTCTTGTTGTTCCCGTCAACGAAGCTTGGCCATTTCCGCCATCAATTTATTTGCTTTGTCATCCAATTGGCAAACGGTTATTTCATTTTGTTGCAGCGCCATGCGCCACCTCTTTTTCAACCGGCGAACTTCCTGCAGTTCATCTCCTTTGCCTTCAACCTGACCTTGGCGGTAATCCTCTCCACCCTCGCCTGCCTGAGTTTTTCTTCTGTCGTTTCAAGTCTATCACTCAAAAACACCTCCCTCCTACGGATGAAGTCGATCAGATCAGCGGTCGACAGTCCTGCGAGGTCGTGGGGACTAACGGCGTGGTCGGTGAGGGATTCATGCGACATTTTCTCAGTAGAAGACGGCAACGTCTGGCCGACGACAAAGACCCTTCAAGAAACGATTTTTCTTCACGCAGAGAGGTTAGAGAAGGAGTTACGGCAGATAAGAACTGACGACTGGTTATGAGGTATAGGGTACGTCAATAGCGTGTATATATTATATCTCAGGGATATTTTTTACATTTCCTACGCATTGACTATTTGATTGTGCGTTATCTGTGTAAAGTGGACAGTTGTTTCGTATTCTTTTATTTTAAGTAGTTTGTTTTAGATTTTTTATTGAACATTTAAGTTATGAAAAAATAAATTAATACCTTTTAATATGTTTAAATAATGTACCTCTTTTATTTTTGGAAAATTAAAAGAATAAATTAAACCATTTCGGTTAAAAAAATAGATAACAGTTATTTCCGTCCCAGTATTAATAGCTGGTTTGTTTTATCTTGAAGCATCAGTAAATGAAGAAACCATCTGGGAAAACGTATGCGGTATTGAACCCCCAATGCGAGTATATTAAAAAGCAAAATGTTAAACTGGGTTCTTTAAAAATTTGGAGAATATATAATAGGGTTTAATACCATGGATGGCGCAAACATATCAATAAATGCATTTTTTAGCTATAGCTTAGGCCAAATCATGCTTTCTTTCGAGGTGAAATTTGATCTGAACTTTTTCACTAATGAGGTGACGTTTGAATAGACAGAAAGGGATGTGTATTGTTTAATAACGTGACAGACTAACGGTGAATTTATACAAAATTGGTTAATTGTAGAGGCAATGGGGAGTCACTGAAATGGAGGTAATTAATGGGACTATTTTTTATATATAAATAAAATTTTTAACAGGAAATGACAAAACACATAAATAGCAATGCACAAAATTATCTATTAAACCAAAATTATGTCAACCTCAAAAAACGTGTGCAGAATAAAATATAACGTATTTTATGAAAACAGAACTTAAATCTATGTTAACCTGGATATGTTATGTTCGAGTGGAAAAATAAAAAAAATTAACGAATATCAAATATTCCAGTGTTGATGTGGGTCAATATTTTCACTGTGTCCAGATGGTCAAAGTTTCAAATTTTAGTAATTCGTTTGATTCGACTAGATTATAACAACATATAAAAAAGATACAATAATCAACTGGCATAAAATGATAGCAAGACGATATATATAATAACATAATTACACAATAGCAAAGTCCTTACATAATACATATATTAGATAATTGAAGAAATAAGGTGAACCCAATCATATCCTATCAGTCGAAGTGGTGGACAAACAGGATCAACTCATAGTCTGCTCGACAATGCACACACAGAACATGAGCAGCACCTCCATCACCGTCGTTTATGTGCCACCCTCTTCCATAGCGTTGATGGTGGTAAATAGCACCCATGTGGCCACGGCTTGGACACGTATGCGAAACACAGACTAGATTCTCTCCGTTTAGCGCAGGCACACGACGCATGTGTCCACGACCGTGCGATAACGTCTCGGAACACCACTTTGTAGATTGTTAGGGCACCGGCTGCCTCAAGCCCACAAAATGTTTCCAAGCCCTTGTTCTTTGCCTCAGCGTCGTCACCTAGCATCAGCATCATTGACATTGTGTACTGGGCGGCCGAATGGCCGTGGGCTGCGACAGCGTGCATCGTTTTCATCCCCGCAAGACGACACTCGCCGAGGAAAAGGTCATCCACATTAGCCCGAAACAGAATTTTCAGGTGTTCGCTCTACCTGCATCGAACTAAGAAGTTCCTTCCCTGCTAGTGCATAGGACTCAAAGTCCACCACAATTGGTCGGAAAATGGAATGAAGGCGCATCGGTATATGAAATCCTTATCCCCTGCATTACGTGCAGCCGTGCACAACATCCTGAGACTGTACAAGTCCCTGACGAAGTGTGCTGCAGTCCTCGCGGTAATTAAAATCCAAACATCATGGAGAAGGTTTGCAGTGCTTGTCGGACGCTCCATCTCCTCTCCTTATAATGAATGCCAGATACGAGAGATGAATAGGAAATTATGTAAAAGGAGTGGATTACAGAAGGGACTAAGTAGTACTCTCAATGGTTGTTGTTTAAGGTTACGTGTCTTTATAGGCACCCGGCACCGTTTGCGATCGTGTTCCACCGGTTGTGTACCGTGCCTCTACACCCACTCAGCCACACTTGCATTGATTTAATAACGTGCCCATTCACTCCCCCCCCCTCCCGCCTCACACACGGCTTCCTTAGCAATCACGTCCCTTGTATTCAATTTATTTTTTGTTTAATTTTTTTCTTATTTTCTGGTCTTATAACTCGTAATTAATAATATAGTAAAATGGAAGTGAATCATGTAAAATGTGATGTCCACTTAATAAAATAGGTTATAAATCATGATTTATAACAGTCAGAATTTATAAATAGGTAACTAACTTTCTTTATTTTTTGTCTTCCGTTTTTTCCATTCTGTCGTTTTAGGTTTTCTAGGTATTTTTTTTGTGGTAGCATCTGATCAATATAAGTATCGGTTTAACCAAGACACATTTTGCCTGTTATTTGTTGGGATTTGGTTGGTCTCGGATTTATAATCAAGTAATCGGCTAGATAATATAAAATATTGTCAACTATTTACGTCATGGATACATAAAAAACATAGCATTAATTACACGATAAACAATATAATATTTAATTATATGGAAATCCTAAACTCAGTGTTGATCCGTCAACCGCAATATGCGAACCCTAAACCCTAAGTATGTTAACGTATCATTCCATCGCGTAGTCGGCGCGGCAGTGGATGCATGAAATATGATCCGCACCTCCGACACCGTGGATGGAGCCCCGCTCTGCCGCCCTTTGGCGAAAGTCATACAGAAGACCCATATGGCCTCGGGTCAAGCATCTGGTCGAGTCACAGGCCGTATGTTCTTCTCCCTTTTTCGGCATTTGGACTTCATACGGAGAAGAAATTATCAGAACCGCAAAGAGACTCGAGTAACACGCGGGGAGTAAACCACCCGCTTCAAGCGCGCAAAATAGTTCCATACCATTTTGTTTTGCTCTGTTGTCGTCACTTCGAATGAGCAACTCCATTGAGTAGAACTTTGGGGATCGGTACCCTTGTCGGTGGCACACGAATTCCTGTCGTACCCTTACTTCCCCACATTTTTTGCTCCTCGAACGTCTCGCGCAGAATCCATGGTGCTTTGCATATTGTTGGTAGAACTCAAAGGCAATGTCAACATCTCCGAAATTAAAGCAGCGAACTTCCTCCTCGCTCAAGTTCAAAAAATCAATCGAACCTATTGTTTCGTCAGAATCAATAGTGTATAAGTCATCATCAGCAAAATATTTAGACATTCCTCTGACGCCGTCCAAATTAACTTCCAATTCAACCACATTCACATTGTCGACATTGGCCCCTGCATGATGGTCGTGTTCTATTTCATCTTCCTATAACTCGTACTCGTCCAACTCCATCCCTGCAAAGCCTTCGCCCTCAACCGATCCAACCCCATGGTCTGCTCTGTCGTACATTTCTTCTTCCTCTGTGACACGCACACCCCCATGGATATCTTCCCCGACAACCCTGTGCCAAATAACAACAATACGCTAATTTAGCGAAACACGCAAAATTGAGGGATATCCTTGAAAGAAAATTGGCGACCTATAAGGACACAAAAGGGGATATTTACAAATCAGGGGAAGGGTGATAATACAATGGGTACCTTCTTTCCATTGATGGAGATGGGTAAGCCATCAACTATCGAAGACAACGACAATGAAGATCAGGTACCGTCGTCGTCAAACGTGAAGCTGTTGGTGTGCTTGGATCCGCCTAAACAGAATGGCTAACATTGAACACTTTCTCAATCCCAAAAAAAATAGCGTTTCGTGGTTCAAAAACTGTGAATCTCGTCGGATGAGTTGCTGGAACAAGACGCTGCCGAAGCCACCATGGCTGAGTGGGGGTGGGGGAGAAGAAATTAGCTGAGTGGGGAGGTTTCAGTCATTCTCAGTGGTGGAGATAATAGAAGAGACGGTGCGATTACGACAGAGGGGAAGGGGAGGAAGAGAACCTGGGCTGGAGGAGGAGGTTAGTGGCAGTAATAGTTGTTAACCAAATACTGAGTGTCCAACTAATTCTAACAATTAAGTTAAGGAAAAGTATGGGGAACCAATATTAATTGTGTACAATGAAGTTAAAAAAATGTAAAATTAAAATTAAAAATTAAATCATTAATTATTTAATTTCAAATTTTGAAATTTGAAAATTAAGATTAGTATCTAAATCCATTCACACTATGTACAGTTATTTCTAATCCACGTCCAAAACTCACCGTCATCTTCTCCGGTTCTCACCTCGCGTCACTGAATTTCTCCGGCCATACCGAGGCCGCCGCATCCTCCCACCGACACCGTCCTCACCCCCGTCAGTCAGGCCGATGCACCTCGCCCTCTGATGCTCAGCTTAACGTTGCTACCGCTGTTTTCGTGCCTCTCTTCCAAACCGGCTTCGCTTTCTCCCATTCTTTCAAACCTCTTCTCACCGATGATACCACCATGCTCTTCTTCTTCTTCTTCTTCGGATCCAAGCATGGTTAGCTTCTTTCATGATTTGAACCTTATGCTTCACAACAGTGCCGCTTTTGTCATGACTAATCCTTCAAAATTATGTTTCACCACAATAATAGTTTCTTCTCTTTATTCATCTTCTTCTTCTATTTTAATGGTCAATTTAGGATGGTTATTTTATTTTTATGTAGATGATTATTTTGATTGGATTGAGTTTAGTTATATATAATTAAAATATGTTAGATGTTCAATTCATTAGGTATGCGGATGATTATTTTTATCCTTAAGTGGATGGTTATTTTTATTAAGGGTGAGTGACATGTGGCAAGCCAAGTAGCGATGGTGAAATGGGATGATTATTGATGAAGGTGGAGTGGCCGCCGGTTGAAAAAGAAGAGAGTATTGAAGGATTTCAGATGGTTATTTTTTTGAAATAACTAACTGGATTTTTTAAAAATTTAAATTTAAAATTGGAGAATTTGAAATTTAAAATTTGATGTGAAATAACTTAATAAGAGTTTTTAAATTTATTATTTCGTGGGTTATTTTTATTCTTAACTCATATTGGGCTAAATAAATAGCCAATTGTACACATTATACAAATACCCCATTGGCTCCCAAGCGAGACTCTTAAGTTAAATGTATTCATTTTAAAAATCGTAAAAGTGACCCATCTATTTTATATGAAATTGCGGAAAGGACCCAAGAAAAGCATGCATTTTTATTCTAGACTCGCCTGGCTGACCGGTGCGCCAAACACATTTTTGGCGTTTCGATGCGCATAGAGCTCCTGCGTATATACCGAATCCGTGCCCATCATAAATCAACATAAAAGTATATTAAATAGAAAATGATATTAGTATAGGGAAGGAATCGAGTAGAAAATGAAACCTGAAAGTTCCAAAAGTGAGAGCCAACGTAATTGACAAAATCGCCGACTTAGATAGTTACAAGTTCTTTCATCTTTACTTCCTATGCAGCCAATTATGCAATGGCGGTGGTGGAGGATGGTGCGGCGGTGAAGTCCGACGGAAAGGCGGGGCAAATTAGAGATGGTAAGGGGTGGGGGTGTGAGACCAAGGTTGTCCTTTTACTTTTTTTTTTTGGCCGGGTCTTTTTTGGGACGGGTTCGGATCGGATATTGTGATTTTTTCTTTTCTTTTTTACTGTCTTTGGACATTGTAGGGTGGTGACGTGGTGTGGCTAAGCTTAGGGTTTAGAGTTGTTGGGTTTGAATAGCGTGGGTTTGTTTTTTCGGACTGTGATTAGTGACAACGACGACGACGACGACAATAATAATAATAAATAGAGAAAACAAAAGCAGCATTGTATTATTCTCTTTCTTAAATTAACAGTCCCTCTTAATTACTTGCTACAGACAAAATAAATAAAAAAATTACTTGCCAAAACAATCACTAAATTTTATTAAAAATATATTAATAAATTGAGAGAGAAATAGGAAAAATATATTTTATTAAATACAACGCATCTTTTTCTTTTACAAGTATAATCTCTATTAATATTTTCTTTTCAATAAATACTTAAAATATGATAGGTATAAATTAATTAATGAATTATTGAAATCTGAATACAATAATTAATTTTAGGGTAAAAAACGGCATTAAGCCATTGGAGGAAACATTTTACGCAATTCAGCCAAAAATCAATTTTGATACGCCATTCAACCAAAGCAAAATTTTATATAATTTGAATCTATACATTTCGAATTATACTTGTATGTAGTTCGAATTGATTAAACTCGAATTACATGCATGCATGAAGTCCAAGTAGTTCGAAACAACTTGTCTCAAATTATTCAAGAGGAATTCGAATCAAATCAATTCGAATTACTAAGAAAGAGTGACATTACATGTAGTTTGAATCATATTAGTTCGAATTAATAAGGTTTGATAATTCGAAATTAGTTGATTCGAATTATATATATAGTGCGAATCAAGTTGATTCGAATTACTGTGAAGCAGAGCTCTATATATATGCTGTAAACGTGAGTTGCTCTCAACAGAGAGGTGAGATGGCTAGTGAGGATAGTTTTCTAGTGCTGGTACACCACAGAGGATCGATTAAGAGAAAAACTCGGTCCGGTGTGAAGTTCACCGATAAGGATCCTCTATGTATTATCGTGAGGCCTACGATGAGCTACGATGCCCTCGTTACCTCTGTGCTGGTGAAGCTTGGTCTGGAAAGAGTGAAAAGGGTTAAGAAGTTTTTCTATCGCATTCCAATCACGGTGCTCCATGATACCATGAAGTATGATTGTTTCACGATCAGGAGTGATGAGGACTTGCAGGTCATGTTTCATTGTCGCAGGCAGTTTCCCGAGGTGAGGACACCAGAGCTGTTGGCAAAGTTGGTTGACGTGGTATCCAGCTCGGGTGGTTCGAACCAGAATACCAACACTATAGCGACGGTGGCCGGTTCAAGCTCGAGACCTGCGGTTGCTTCATCCTCCGTCCCTGTGTATGAGCCACAGATCCAGCCTGTCGCCTCCCCTTCGTTCGCTATTGATCTCAGCGGCAATGTTGGCGACAAGGTTCGACATGGGGTACATCTTCCGACCGAAGTACACAGTCCTGCAGTGGCCGGTGTTGGAGAAGGGTTGTTTGATGATCCAGATGACGATGATGTCGAGCCGGATATGATCGCTGATGACAGTGGCGATGATCTTGGAGCGAGTGATCCAAGAGGGGCTACAGGTGGATCTAGTTCTGGCACACAGCAGTACCCACCCCATTTTTTATCGTTGGACCTGGATGCCATGAGGCAGGATGAATATCCTGGACAGGTTGCTGGATTTGGCGCCAGAGATACGGAAGGGTCTGTCGGTATGACAGAGTTCCAGGTTGGTCAACAATTTCAGGATAAAGACGAGGCGTTGTTGAGTGTGAAGACTTACAGCATTCGCCGAGGTGTACAGTACAAGGTAGTTGAGTCTGACTATCGCAGGTATGTGGGAAAGTGTTCTGAGTTTGGGAATGGGTGCACATGGTTGATTTGACTGAGTCTCCGGCAGCGCAAAGGCATCTGGGAAGTCAAACGATACAACGGACCGCATACCTGTCTCGCCACCTCCATCTCTAGCGACCATAGGAGTTTGGACTACCATGTGATAGCGACGTTCATTATGCCAATGGTGAGGGCTGATGCATCCGTCAACATCAAGGTGCTTCTAAATGCCACAGCCGCACACTTTGAGTTCAGGCCCACGTATAGGAGGGTCTGGATGGCGAAGCAGAAGGCCGTCGCCATCATCTATGGGGACTGGGATGAGTCATACAACGAGCTCCCTAGGTGGGTGTTAGAAGTTCAGTTGACGATGCCTGGTACTGTAGCAGTCCTCAAGACTTGCCCTGTTCGAGTTGGGGGACAGGTGGATGAGTCTCAGGCTTATTTCAGAGGTTGTTCTGGACGTTCCCCCCTTGTATCGAGGCATTTCGTCATTGCAAGTCGTTGGTGAGTATTGACGGCACCCATCTATATGGCAAGTATGGGAGAACGTTGCTTGTCGCGATTGTACAGGACGGGAACTCCAACATACTTCCCGTGGCATTTGCACTAGTTGAGGGTGAGAATGCTGAGTCATGCGAGGAACATCTTTCTGTGCTGATGCCACCATCCCAGGAACTCATGCGAGGGACCCGGGTCGGCCACGATGTCAAACTATAAAATGTGCTCCGCACGAGTCTCCCAGTGAAGATGCCAGTACTGCAAGTGGGACGAGAACCAACGGTCACCTCCTCTCCCGTCCTTCGACATCAAGAAGTCGATGTTCAGGGCGGGATGCGGTGGGGGCTGTATGCCGCCGAACTGCGGTAACACTCTATCAACCTGATGCCACTCAACCACCGCAAAATAAATCAGCAACATCACACACCTCCATAACATCGTATGCCTAGGCTCCAAGACCTCCGGATGGACAACCTGGATGACATCCAGTGCGCTATAGGGCATCCATATAAACTGAAAAAAGCAAATAAAATCCATTTGACAAAGTTGTTAAACCATATAAACTGAACCAACCAGTAAATATACATATGAGCTTAGCGTACTTACATCCCGAGGCTGCAACAAGTCGATCCTCAGTCGAGCTTTCTGCACCCGAGGTCCCTTGTTGCTAATCCCAGGATTGTAACCTGCCCACCTGCGTCAGAAGTTAAACATTGAACTGCATTCATGAATGAATCTAAAAGCCATGTAATTGCTTGCAAAATTGAAAATAAATACATTAAGGATACATAGGACAAAACAATAGTGGTACCTCGAGGCAAGGGGCCAGCTAAACGCATCATACCCAGGAGGCCTAAAACCAGGAAACCGCCAAAAGATCCAAGACTGAAGTAACTGAAGCGGCCCAGCTAACTTCACGACATGTCTGTTGGCCACTCGGCACATGCACCGGTACAACCATGCTAGTGCTGCCGATCCCCAACTGTAGCCACCCATCTCCTCAAGCCTAGCAACGAAGGGTAGCCATCTGATGTGTATACGATTGCCGGACTTGTCGGCAAATAGCCGGGTGCCCAGCAACATCATGATATAGGCACGGGTAAAGCGCCTAACTGTCTCCTCATCTGTCCCGTCGGGGCACTCTCCAAAAGTCTCCTGGAACCAGGTGCAGTTCACTGTGAATTTTTGAATTTGGTTTTCAGGAGGTAAAACACCGAGCAAATCATGGAACCACTGCCAAGCTGGCCGGCCACCCTCAATGTATAGGTGGAAGTCTGTCAGGCAACCACTAACGTAATGTCCGTCCACTGGCAACCCTAGCTGGTACGCGACGTTCTGAAGCGTGATGGTGCACTCTCCAAATTGCATGTGGAAGGTGTGCGTCTCAGGCCGCCACCTCTCGACGAATGCACTCACTAGGGGCTCGTCTATTCGGAACCATCTGTCATTCAGTCTCGCAAGATGGTATAATCCGTCCATCTGCAAGTACGGAACGTACCTCTCATCAAGACGCATCTCCTGCTGCCGCCGCACGCTTGATATGCAACGCCGGGGCTGCGCAGTAGATGAACTGCATAATTAGAACATATTAAGATACAACGAACATATACAATTGACGTCATAAAGAACCAAAAAAGTAATCATGCAATAGAAGATATATTAAAGCAGCGATCAACAATTTAATACATAAACCGCAGACATACACCGGTTATACAAACCACATAGAAAAGCAAAACCGCTAACATAATCCATATGCAAAAACCATTAACAAAAACCGCTAACACTAACATAAACCACTATCAAAAAGCATTATCAAATACCGGTAGCGTATACCACTATCCTAAACCACTTACAATAACATAAACCACTATCAAAAACCATTAACAAAAACCACTAGCCTATACCACTATCCTAAACCACTATCCTAAACCACTTACAATAACATAAACTACTCCCAAAAATCATTAACAAAAACCACTGTCCTAGACCACTATCCTAAACCACTAACAATAACATAAACCACTATCAAAAACCGTTAACAGAAACCACTAGGCTAGACCACTATCCTAAACCGCTGACAAAAACCACTATCCTAAAGCACTAACAAATACCACTATCAGAAACCGCTATCATCAACCACTACCATTAACCACTAACAACAAACACTATCAACAGCACAATATCAAAAACCACTAACCTCGTCGTTGATCACCCCGGCGATATGAGCAACACCATCCAAACGATAAAGCCTCCCCGGATCGTCCCCCATCGCCTGAATATGCCGCTCCGGTCTTTGTCGGACCGACTCTTGGTCGTTTTCTCTGGGATTTGGTGGGGTAAGAGAGTGAATAAGTGATTCGAATGAACTTGGTTCGAACTCTTTATATAGTCGAAACCCTTGTAATTCGAATCAACTCGATTCGAATTACCAACCCCAGCCACAATACACGTAATTCGAATCAATTGGATTCGAACTCCCCTGCGCAACGTGCTCTAAGTAATTCGAATTAATATAATTCGAACCATGCATATGAAATTCGAAGCAAATTGATTCGAACTACGTTCGAATATTGTTTGTAAGTAATTCGAGACAAGTTGTTTCGAACTACTTGGACTTCATGCATGCATGTAATTCGAGTTTAATCAATTCGAACTACATATAAGTATAATTCGAAACGTATAGATTCAAATTATATAAAATTTTGCTTTGGTTGAATGGCGTATCAAAATTGATTTTGGCTGAATTGTGTAAAATGTTTCCTCCAATGACTTAATGCCGTTTTTTACCCTTAATTTTACCTAAATTGATATTTAAAAAAAAAACAAAAGAATTTAGCTAAAATATAGATTAAAATTACCAATTAATTTTTTTATAAAAAAATTTAAATTTTTAATATATTTTTATTAATAATAATCTTAATATGTACGCTCAAAACACGTTAACTACAAAAAATAAGAGACACTTGTGAAAAAAAAAAGTAGAATCAATTGTTTCCTAAATTAGCTAAAGCTTGCAGAAGAAATGACCATAATTAAACAAGAAATTTGAAAAGTGTGCACTGTGCAGTGACCTTGATTGGTAGAGAAAACAATGGCATTATATATGTTACGAGAATCGATGCTTAGAAGAAAATAACAAGCAACATGGATTATGTCTGTATAAGAGGCCATTCTTGAGTCTTGACAAATGACAAATGACAAGTAATATATATGCTGCCGCAAAAATTCTGACACTCTTGTGGCCTGGCAATAATATCCACCAAAATGCTGAGCCAATTTCCTCTATCAATATTCCAATGCAGGGATATGGTTGCAACTTACAACTTACAACACCAGTATATAATTTTCTATGTCCCCTCAATACCCTCAATCATAACAAAATGGATTTAACAAAAATTCAACACGGCAGACCAAAACACAATTAAAATTTAAAAAGAAAAAAAAAGCCTAAAAGATCTGCAAAATCTCATGCTCCCTTGTATAATAATTCTATATGTTAGACTATTATTCTTTTCTTAGTCAAATCCGGGGGGTCTCAACTTATGTATTATTATGACTATATTATATTTGTCTGCAAAATTTTTAGCGGCTGTGATTATCAGATTCTGGCGGTTGGTGGTGAATAGCAGCTTTCCAATTGCGGCAATCTGAGTGCTCATCATCTGCATCCATGCTTGAGAGTCCCTTAACCGAACCTGCTAATAGTAGAGGACCCTGTGGTGAACCAGATTGTGATTGTGATGATGAATTTTTGTTCCCTTTTCCACATTGATCTTTCTTCTTCATTTCCCATAGATCATCCTCATCATCATCATCAATATTATTATTATTAGCATCATGCTCAGCTGAAGATGAAACTGGGAATTTTCTAACATGAAGTCTGTACTTCTGAATAAAATCAACCACAAATTTATAACATGAACAAAATAATGGGTCAGAAAATAGGATATATGAATAATGGCCAATTATAAAGTACAAATAAGATTAACAGTTTAACACTCACTTGTAAGTGACTTTTGACTTCATCGTTTGTTAGGTTTTCCACCTGCATCAGTTCCCTTATCTGCTTAGGAGTGGCCACTGCAACACAATATAATCATATAACAAAACCAATTAATTAGGCACATGTTACCCATAATTCTGTTCAAATTTC
This sequence comes from Arachis hypogaea, assembly GCF_003086295.3. Classification (NCBI taxonomy): domain Eukaryota; kingdom Viridiplantae; phylum Streptophyta; class Magnoliopsida; order Fabales; family Fabaceae; genus Arachis; species Arachis hypogaea. The sequence continues at coordinate 9,108,307 of NC_092050.1, forward strand.
AAGTTGAAATAAGCAGATAAGATTCACTTTGGAAAACAACATACTCAGTCGTGAAAGTTTTAATCTGTTAAGTTAAATATCCCAAATTTCTAGGTTGCAATTTCAGTACTAGATGGGGAAGTAAGATTCCCAAATTATAAATCATCAAGACATGTACCATTGTTGATGTTATGGATGTTACACTCCTAAAAAAGAGGACCCTATCTCACATTCTCACCCAATTTTCATTAATAACATACAACTATGCCTTGATGAATAATTTTGAACTACCTTGTGCTCCTCCAAGTTGTTGGAGAGCATTGACGAAACGCCGGTGAAGCTCCGGTGACCAGCATCGCCTTTGTTTCCTAGGATTCTGAGATTGTTGGGCTTGAATCTCAACACGATTCATGAACAGAGAAGAAGAATTACTCTTGGAACTGCTACTTTTCAGTTCAGGTGCTGGAGTAGTAGTCATCAAACTAAAGCTAGGAACTTTCGAAACCTCCTTTGAGTTCCCATTCAACAATGCAACTCCTCCTCCTCCTCCACTTCTGTTCTTGTTCTCCCTTCTCTTGATTGGGTTCTCTGGCACAGAACAATCTTCTTCACACCTCTGCCATTACAAGGTACAAAGCGATAACAAACAAAACATAAATTTCATCTTATTTGGACAAGTGGTGAAAGAGGACCCTAAAATTCATCTCAAACATTCTTCTAGATACTAAATGGAATAAAAATTAAATTCAGTAAATGTCTTAGAATCTTGGAAAACAATTAATCCATCATTCATCCAATCATTAAGAAGATGTTTAGGATGATAAATTAAGAAGATAAACATTTTCCTCTTTACCGAGTGAAAAAAAAAAAAAAAAAGTTACCGATTTGGTTTGAGTGCTCCATAGCTGAAGTGAAGTCATCCAGTTGTTATTATTATGATGTGGTTCTTGAGTGGTGAGAGGTTGTGGATCTTGCATTCCCATACAGCGAAGCTTTTCCTCCTTCAATCTTGTTATAGCTGCATGTCCCAAAGAAAAGAACTCTAAGAATCTAGGAATTATGAAAAGTAAAGATGCAATTAAAAGGGAAAAAAAAAAAGAAGAAAGAAGAGAGACCATCGGTGACGAGGAGCATGCAAAGGGGAAGCTCACGTTTGAAGGCGTGGATCTTAGTCATCTCATCCTCCAATCGGTTGAGGAAATCATCAAGCATGGCCAATTTGTCAGAGATTTGTGTGCTCCGAGAAACATCGCCCAGGAACATTGATATGGTCTTTGGGACAAAGGACAAACTCAAATCCAAGCTCAGCTCCATAATAATATTACTGTGCCTTCTTTTCTTTTTCTTTTCCTTTTTCTGTTACCAATAACCACTTCTTCACTTCTTCCACTAATAACGAAGAGGAGCATAGGCCATAGCCAAAGAGGATATAGATTCATTTATTTATTTTTTTTATTTATTTATAATATAAAAAGATAACTTCAAATTCAGATTCACGACAAAAAGATTCCGTCACTCGGATTCGGGTCGTCGCGTAATGTGTCCCACTCACACACTTCTCTTAATAGTTACTAAAATGTTAAAAAGAGTAATAAATAGAGAGTATGTATAATGGTTAGCAGGCATTAGTTACATGCCTAATATTCAAATTTTGTACTCTTAATACATGTTTCACTCGCTTAATTAGTATTGATATATTTATTTTTTATAATGAAATTAACCCTATAAAAATCCAAATAAAACTATTAAAAACTTTCATCAAAATTTATTGTTACCCTAAAATTTGATTGCTTACCCATGTCCTTAAAACAACAATCCAAAAAGAAAGTCAACTCAGAGTCTCAGACGAATTCACCATGCTTGAAAAAAAATTAACATACCTATAATTTTAGGATCTTTTATTTTGGATTTTTAAGGGTTAAATATAACAACGTTAGGTGAAACAAAGATATACTAATTAATAGCACAAAATTTGAGTATTAGTGATATAACTTAAGACACTAATTAATAAAATCCATACAAAAATTATGGACACTCCACACACACTACCAATTTAATATTGTTTAAAAAGTTGTTAGAAAATCAATAAAATTTATTTTTTTGTTATTAATTTAATATTTTTAGTCTAATAATTTAATAATATATTTTTAATTCATATTTTTAAATATTAATAATTAATTATTAACTATAAATAATAAAATTTACCGAATATTTAATATTTTTTTGTTTAATTTGAAGAGAATAAATTAAAGGAGGGTTCAAGGCTTGGATGAGGACAAAAGAAATGAGTTAAAAATTGATTTAAGGGGGAAAGAAAGGTGTCCGAACAATAAAAGGTCTTTGAGGTGCGAAAAGTAGAGACTTATCTTTAAAAAATTGTTTTTTTTGGGGGGTGGTTAAGTACTTATGTTATGTAGTTATGTTCATACGGGAATCTTTGGATTCCGTACTTAACGCGGCGAAATGTAAATTAATTAATCTATCCTGTTCTACCAATTTGATTAGTTTAATGCTTTTGCGAAGATTCTTCGTTTTGTAGGCGCTGTGAAAATAATAAAGCCAGCTCTATAGTTGACTAGCCTAACACTATTACATTATTTATGCATTATATTTATATCATTATATGTTGTTATAATTAATAATCAAATGAGGGGCATTTTGATCATTTCACTATTCTCTCTCGTGTGTGGCATGTTTCTATTTTAAAATTTTCTACAAATTTTCGCATTGGTCAAGATTTGGCCACGTATATTTTATGGACTCGCCAATACAGATCCTACTATAAGATATATACATGATTTATGGCGAAAAAAAAAAAACGAGATAGTGTGTAAACCGCCAAGAAAAAAGAGATATATCTTTTTATTCAAAGTTAGAAGTGATATTCGAATTTACGATTTCTAAATGAATTATGTTATTTGAGTTATAGTTGATTAGGTAATAAAAAGGGATATTTACCTCTAGGTGTTTTGGCTAAGTAAATGTAGCTTAGTAAAAGCTTTTTCATATAAAATTAAAACTTATTGGCTAGTACTAAATCACCTTAATTTATTTAAGTTCCTTTTCCTTTGTTTATATATGATAATGTAATAGTACCCTAATGCCTTTATGTAATGCTAGGATTAATCATGCCAAAAGAATATTGCTAATATTATTAACAAAAGAAAAAAGTCTTTAATAATAATCGCAATTCTTTTTTTTTGTTAGTAAACCCAACTAGCAATGGACAATAAACAAGTCTTCTTTTTAGAGCAAGAAGCTAAGTCTTTTATTAATAAGTTGAATCTTTCTTTTTTACATAACGCATATTAAAAGAGTTTAATTTTAATGTATTAATTATATAAAAAAATTAATTTTTATTTAATTAAATTTATATATTTAGATAATATTTTAAGTAATAAATTTAAAAATTAATTATTTTATCAATATTATAATATTATATTGAATGTTTGTATTAAAATACTTAGGGTTAAGTATTGTTTTCGTCCCTAAGGTCTGGAGTAAAAATCAAATTCGTCTCCGACCTTTTTTTGTTATTAAAATCATCCCCAACGTTATAAAACGTTTTAAAATCGTCATTTTTACTTCAATTTAATTTTTTTTATCAAATTATCCTTCACAATTAATAAAAATAATATTAAACAAAACAAAACAAAAAGTCAAAAACACCCCCACACAGTATCCCACCCTCATCCCTGATCTCTTCCCTGTTTCGTCCCCCATCCCGTTCCTCTTACTATCTTCGAACTCCCCCCCTCCCCAAATCTCAATTCTTCTTTTCTCCTCAGACAAAAACCAAATTCAGCAACAGCAACAGCAACAACAAATTCAATATTTTCAGCCAATTCAACAACAATAACAATTTTCTTACTAAAACATGCATGTACATATAAGAGAAATTGTTGCAAGACTCCAGCCACAAATTCTTGTTGCTCTCCGGACAAGGCAATAAACATTACATATAAATGAAATTAAAAGAAAAGGTTTACCATGAAAGCCAAGGCAAATCTAATTTTAATTCTACCTAAAATCAACAACAACAACACAGACAAAGAAAAATTAAATAAAAAAAATGATATAAAAAAAAAGAAGAGAGGAGGGATCTGTTGGTGGCGACCTACCTCTCATGGCAGACCCTCTCCCTGTCGTTCCCTCCTTTCTCTTCTCCTTCCAATTTTACTTTCCTTTCTTCCCATATCTATTGGCGTCGCAAGCTGATTTCATTAGTGGCGACGGAAAGCGTTGGACGCGGACGGAGGAGGAAGAAGAGAAATGGTGGATGGTGAAGGAGATCCATGCGAAGATGAGGAATGGTGGATGGTGAAGGAGATCCATTAGTGGGCTTGATCTTCTCTGCACCGCATAGAAGTGAAGATGAAGAAGATGAAGAAGAAGAAGAAGACGAAGAAGATGGGTTGTTACAACCTCGTCGGGAAAGATGGTGTCGAGCCATCGACGGAGGGAGGAGGCATCGAAGAGGGGGGATTTGAAGAGATTAGGAGGAAGGGGATGGGGAGGGGGGATTTGAGATCAGGACGAGGGTGGGGTGTGGGGTGTGGGGTGAGTGGGGTGTTTTTGTTTTTATTTTTTTAATATTATTTTTATTAATTATTGTTAAGGATAATTTGGTAAAAAAAAATAAAATTGAGGTAGAAAACGACGATTTTATAACGTTTTGTAATGTTGGGGATGATTTTAATAACAAAAAAAGGTCGGGGACGAATTTGATTTTCACCCCAGACCTTAGGGACAATTTCAGTACTTAACCCAAATACTTACTACCGAAACAATACGGCATGGATTTTATTACTATTAGAAGATTAATAGCCACTAATATTTTTATTATTTTATTTTTTAATTTATTATGTATGATTATAATAAATATATTTATTTTATTAATAAATAATTTTAGATCCAAAACTTTTAAGAATAGTTACTGTTCTGGCAAGGATACTCCTCGCCGCGCTATACGTCGGTTCCAGAGGAGATGACCTCGTCTGTTACTAGAGTGTCTGCCTTGAATGCGAACCCGAGCGTGGTACCTGCAAAAAGGACTCCGACACCCAAGTCAGTCAAGAATATATTCTAAAAGCTTTTGAGTATGATCGAATTATTGTTTTGTGACTTGTGTGTACTTACTGACGTTGTTGTCGTTTTTATAGACTTGAGGTTTTGATTTTGTTTGGGGATTAGTTTGAGTGAATCTCAGATAAGGCCGAGATTCAAGGAGAGTGACGTTTACATGATAAGATTTTGTTCAACTGCAAGTTTGAATTGCTCAACGTAGCCGAGATATAAGTCGTAAGGCTCCGAGTTTGAAGGGTACGATACATAGCCCCCAAGCTTGACTTGCATATTCGGCGTTTTAGCAAGTTGAGCTTTTTGGACGACTTATATGTCGGCTTTAGTCGAACCTTGTAGCCCCCAAGCTCAACTATGCGTGCGCGGGGCTTTTGATTAAACATTTTGAAATATTCTGTCTTGGGGAAAGTGGTGCCATTAATTCCTTAATTACCGTGAATGAACTGTTTTTGTCCTAGGATATCTCAACGGTTAATGTATTTATCTTCCCACTTAGTTAGTGGGTTGTAATAGAGTTTAATTGCCTTTGTTCCTTTGGAAATCTCCCGAAAGTCTTTTCTTTTTAACTGGTTTTGACGAGAGAATGACTTCCAAAAGTTAGGTCTTTGCTCTTTGTTTTGTTTCTTCTTCTTCTTTGTCTTTGTAACTAAAATGGAAAAAGAGAAGTTAAAGGAAAAACAAAAGTAGTTGAGGATGATAAAGATAACCCTTATCACTGGGTGCACGATGATGTCAAGACTCGTGCTTCTTCTTATTGTACTTCTGAGTCTCTTCGGGAGCTTCGTAGTCTGAAATTGACTAAGGATTGTTCTAATGTTGTTATTGGACTTCTCCCCTGCTCTAGTAATGATAGGGTTTGTGAGCGCAGAGGAGATTGGGGATATTTTTACATGTATACTCCCTGCTTTTTGGAGTTGCATGTTAGGTTTCTTTTTTCTTCTTTTGAATGTGATGTGCTAACCCAATTAAATTGTGCTCCTTCTCAGCTACACCCAAATTCTTGGGCGTTCCTGAAATCTTTTCAATATTTAATGGATTTTCTTGAATATCCTCCTTCTATCGGCGTTTTCTTTTCTCTATTTCAATCTAAGGGGGTTCGAAAGAGTTTGTGGGTGTTTCTGAGTAGTTTTTCTGGTCGTTCTATTTTCTTGCTCTACAAATCTTCTTTCAAAAACTTCAAATCTCTATTTGTAAAGGTTCGGTCCGTGGAGACCGAATATCCCTTTTACCTTGATGATGAGTTAATAGAGAGGTATCCGCTTTTCTGGTGTTTCGAGCCTATGCAAATTCTTGAGGCTTATAGGACTGAGGAGGAGGATTTGGTTATTGATTTTTTGGGTGGGAATTTTGCTTCTGGCGAGTGCTTATCAATTTCTGGGATATTGCAGTTTCAAAAAGAAAATGATAGGGAAGGATTAAAAACTTATATAGGTAATACACCTGTGTACCTTCACTGTTAGTATATTGCTTTATTACTGATGTTTGTTTCTTTGCTTTTTCCAGGAGGACGAGTGCCACATTTAAGTTCGTCGAGGCTTCAATCCTTTCTTGGCAAGAAAAAGGAGAAAGGTGTGAGTACTTCTGCGTTTCCGAAGATTGGTTATGGGGATGCTGCTTTGTCTGCTGCACAGCTGGCCTCTTCAAAGAGGAAAAGAGATGTCTCAGGTGACTCTTTGGAGGTGTTGTCTGAGAGGGATAAGAATACTGCCAAAGTTTCGAAGTCTATTTTTGATCATCAACATAAGCTTCATGGTTTTATTCCTAGGACGAGTCCGCATTCTCTCTGGAGTGATCAGTTTCCTTTGGCCAAACTCTCAGATAGGGTTTCTCAGTACCCTGGGGACATGCTCCTTACTCGTCGTGCTGATGTGGAAGCTTTAGGAAAATATGTTCAGGTTTGTAATCATTATGTCGTTTGTGTTGCTGTTGGTCTGTCTTATTTGTTTTCACTACTATTTTGCTTTGTGTACTAGGTGGTTGCTGCTCGCCTGTTGTGCGTTAGTCGCACTACATAATTACTTGGTTCCGAGCAGCAAGTTGATGTGGGAAAGTTTGTTGCTTTGGAGTGTTCAATTAAAGAGAAAGAAAATGTTATTATTGATATTACTGCGAAGATGAAGGAAAAGGAAGAGGCTTTTACTGATGTTACTGCTAAGTTGGGGGAGAAAAAGGATGAAATCACTCGTCTCCAAGATCAGATTCGTTTATTTCAGAGCAAGATAAGGGATAGTGATAAGACGAAAGGTGAGATGACTGCTCGAATTCACGAGCTGGAGGAACAAGGCATAGAGATGTTTACCTCGGGCTTCGACCGAGCTGTTTCTCAAGTTTCGCTGTTTGCTCCTGAGTTTGATGTTCGTCAACTTGACGTGACAAAAATTGTTATTGATGGGAAGCTAGTGCAAGATGAGGCGGGCGAAGATCATGACGAAAATGTGCCGCCACCTGTTTGAATTTTTATGTCTTTATAAGTAGATAAAAGTTTGTATGTTTTGAAGTACTGTAGCCGGTGTTTGTTCCGGTTTTATTGACTGTTTTTCCGAATTTTGATTTCGGATTTTGACTATGATATTACTATTTTGATATTTATGACTCCAACTTTGATATTGTTGGTTCGTGACATTGTAGGATACAATTGAGTAGTATAGAGTATGTATAATTTGTTTTGTATTTGAATGATCCTCGTGTTTGAGGTTTGCGGGATGGTCGGCCTCGTTAAAACCTACCCGAGTAAAACCCCCCTTAGGGAAAAAATTCCGTGGTTAAGAAAAAGAGTACCTGGCCATCCTGCTTGTTACATCAGTATGATCAGCTATAATAATATTTGAGTGATGAGATGTTCCATGTGTTTGGTATGGCTGTTCCACTTAATGTTTCTAAGCAGCAAGCCCCTTTGCCGATAACTTTAGCAATCCGAAAAGGTCCTTCCCAAGTTGTTGCCAACTTCCCATGTCCTAAAGGTTTTCGGATGTCTTCGAGTTGCCTGAGCACCAGGTTTCCTTCTTTAAGGGTCCTCGGTCGAACTTTCTTGTCGTATTGTCGTTTCATAGCCAATTGCATTGACTTTTGTCTTAGCTCTGTAACGTAGTGTCCTTCTTGAATAAGGTCGAGCTCGGCGTGCCTTGTTTGTTCATTGCTGTCTTCATCGAAGTGCTCGGTTCTCATCGAGCCTTGGTTAAGCTCTAAGGGAATCATGCATTCAGATCCATAAACCAGTCTGAAAGGACTTTCTTTTGTTGTCGTCCGGGAGTTGTATTGTAGCTCCACAGTATTTCAGGTATAAGTTATGCCCACCGACCTTTAGCCTCAGTCAGGTTTTTCTTTAGGGCCTGCAAAATTATTTTGTTAGCTGCCTATGCGAGCCCATTGCTTTGCGGGTGCTCGACAGAGGAAAAATGGTGTTTAATATTAAGATTGGTTAGGAACGAAGTAATTTTCTTATCAGTAAACTGCCTACCGTTATCAGAGATGATTTCTCTAGGTAAACCATATCTACAAATAATGAATTTCCAAATAAACTTTTGTACCTTGTCAGAGGTTATTCTCACCAGTGGCTGTGCTTCTATCCATTTTGTAAAGTAATCAACGGCTACCAAAAGGAATTTTACTTGTCCCGGTGATACTGGAAAAGGTCCGAGGATATCTAAACCCTATTTGTGGAATGGCCAACTGACATCTGTTGTATGTAATGTTTCGGCCGGGCTGTGAATTAGGGGCGAGCATTTTTGACATGCGTCGCACTGTTGTACCTTTGTTGCGCAATCCGATCTTATAGTCGGCCAATAGTATCCTACTCTCAGTATTTTTGTGGCCAGACTTCGTCCTCCCACATGGTGTCCACAGATTCCTTCATGTATCTCGTCAATAGCTGCCTTGGCGTCGTTTTCTCCGAGGCATCGGAGTAGTGGTCGGGAGAACCCTCGTCTATACAGGTTATCTCCTATCAGTGTGAAGTTTTGTGTTTTCCTTTTGAAAGACCTCGGTTCCCCTTCCGGTATTGTTCCTGTCTTCAAGTAATGGACTATTGGAGTTCGCCAATCTTGTTTCTGTGTCATACTTAAAACATATTGCATATCTAGACTAGGTTTTGTCAGTGTGAGGTGCACTAGGTTTTCTGAGTGTTTATCATCTCTGTATGTGGCTAACTTTGATAAGATGTCTACCCTGCAATTCTGTTCTCGGGGTATATGTTTTATTTCAAATGTTTGAAAGTCCGTTATCATGTTTTTAACAAGATTCAAGTATTTTTGCAGAAGGGGATCTTTAGTTTGAAAATTACCAGTTACCTGTTGTACTACGAGTAAGAAATCGCAGTACACCCACAGCTTTGACACCTCGATTTCTTTTGCAAGTCTGAGTCCTGCTAATAATGCTTCATACTCGACCTGGTTATTTGTTGCCTGGAATAGGAATTTGATTGATTGTTCTGCGTGCACCTCTATTTTGTTAAGATTATGTCACAAAGCAATGTAAGCAAAGTATAGAAAACAACAACAACAATATCAACTAGTAATTCCATGTCAAGTAGGTCCTAATATCTACCTATTTATCTATCTATTTATAATATATAAAAGCTGATACCAACTCTCTCCACAATGAGTTTAAGTCATCTTTTTTTTGCTAATGATGTCACATCAGCAATTCTAATGACTTGGCAAAAGATGAAAATCAACCAATTACTATTTAATAAAATGTTTTAAAAAAATTAAAACAAAAAACTCTTATCTATTATTATTCAATTGAAACATCAAGTACTAATTAAATGCAATAAGCATACATTAAAAGTGTCATAATAATAATAATTATAAAATTTTTAGTTACAAATATTTAAATTCTACAACTTATATATATTAAGACTTTTACTACTCTTCATTTCTTAATTTCTCATACTAATTGTCAAAAATTCCTTAAATTTAATATAACATTTTTATATATTTTTCATTCTCATTCATTTATTTTTTTAATTATTTACAAACCAAAAAATCGTAAAAAAAAAGACAAAGTGTAGCCATTAATGCAAATCAAAAAATGAAAAAAAAATGAAAACACAGTTTTGTATAACTCTAATATAAATAACCTATGTCTTTTTTAAAAATAAATAAATTCAAAATATATTTATAATATGTTCTCTAAAATATTTTTAATATAACATTTATTAAAATATACTATATAGTATAAATAATCTATTTTTTCGCACATTGTGCGAGTCTCATTCTAGTTTCATCTAAAATCTTTTAAGTCTCATGCTTTAAGATTAGATGAAACTAGAGTGAGACTCGCACAATGTGCGGAAAGATAGATTATTTATATTATATAATATATTTTAATAAATGTTATATTAAAAATATTTTAGAGAACATATTATAAATATATTTTGAATTTATTTATTTTTAAAAAAGACATAGGTTATTTATATTAGAGTTATACAAAACTGTATTTTCATTTTTTTTCATTTTTTGATTTGCATTAATGGCTACACTTTGTCTTTTTTTTTTTATGATTTTTTGGTTTGTAAATAATTAAAAAAATAAATGAATGAGAATGAAAAATATATAAAAATGTTATATTAAATTTAAGGAATTTTTGACAATTAGTATGAGAAATTAAGAAATGAAGAGTAGTAAGAGTCTTAATATGTATAAGTTGTAGAATTTAAATATTTGTAACTAAAAATTTTATAATTATTATTATTATGACACTTTTAATGTATGCTTATTGCATTTAATTAGTACTTGATGTTTCAATTAAATAATAATAGATAAGAGTTTTTTGTTTTAATTTTTTTAAAACATTTTATTAAATAGTAATTGGTTGATTTTCATCTTTTGCCAAGTCATTAGAATTGCTGATGTGATATCATTAGCAAAAAAAAGATGACTTAAACTCATTGTGGAGAGAGTTGGTATCAGCTTTTATATATTATAAATAGATAGATAAATAGATAGATATTAGGACCTACTTGACATGGAATTACTAGTTGATGTTGTTGTTGTTGTTTTCTATACTTTGCTTACATTGCTTTGTGACATAATCATATGGAACTCTCTTATCATATGGAATATGGAATCTTAATTGATTCCTGCCCTGCATTTGTTGTCATTTGATGCACCGTCCACATACAGTTTCCATTGTTCGGCCTCCTCCATTTCACCGGTGAATTCGGAGACAAAGTCAGCTAGGGCTTGGACTTTAGGAGATCCTCTGGATTGATAGGTAATATCAAATTCTGAGAGCTCGATAGACCATTTTGTAAGTCTTTCTGCTAGGTATGGCTTCGTTAAAATTTAGCGGAGTGGTTGGTTGGTCCGAATTATAATTCGGTATCCTTGAAAATAATGTCGCAGCCGCCGAGCTGTAATGATCAGCCCGAATGCCAATTTTTCAATCATTGGATATCTTGTTTCGGAACCTTGTAATACCTTACTTACGAAGTAGATTGGGTGTTGTTCCTTCCCGTTGTCTGTTACGAGCACTGAACTGACTGTGTTAGTTGAAATGGAAAGAAATAGGTATAACGGCTTACCTTGTTCTGGTTTCCTCAATATAGGTGGCGACCCTAAGGTGTTTTTGAATTTTGTGAATGCTTCTTCGCAATCCTCCGTCCAGGTAAATTTATCTGTTTTTCTCAGGGTGTTGAAGAAGTGGTAAGATTTTTCTGCAGCTGTTGGCAAGAAGCGGGATAGGGCTGCTAGCCGACCTGTCAGTTGTTGGACTTCTTTTTTTGGTCCGAGGAGATTGCATGTTGATTACTGCAAGGCATTTATCTTGGTTAGCTTCTATCCCCCTGTTAGTCAGTAGGAATCCGAGGAATTTTTCTCCCTGTACTCCGAACGCGCATTTCTCCGAATTTAACCTCATATTGTGTCTCCTGAGTTGTTTAAAGATCTCATTGAGGTCGTGCTCTCATTTTTTACTACTTTGAGACCTGCGTTGTAGCACTGCCTGGCCTCCTTGTGATCGGCATGTACCATCCCCATCCTGTTATCCTGCAATGGAAATTTTACGCAAAGGTGGACCGTCGAAACGATGGCCCCAAACACGTTTAGTGATGGTCATCCTAGGATAATGTTGTAAGGACTAGGACAATCCACCACTAGGAATTGAATATCCAATGTTTTAGAGTTTGGAGTTTCTCCAATTGTTGTTCTTAGCCAAATATATCCAGATACTGATACCTTTTCTCTGGAGAATCTTACCAATTCCCCAGGTGATGGCTGTAATGCGTTGTCACTGAAGTGCATTTTTTTGAATGTTGAGTAGAACAAGACGTCGGCGCTACTTCCTGGGTCGAGTAGGACCTTTTTTACCGTTAATTCTCCCATGTGGATTGAGATGACAACTGGATCATCTAAATTTGGGCAAGGTGTTTTGAAGTCGGCCATGCTGAAATCAATGCGGGAAGTCGGGGCTGAGGTATGTGGTTCTGGACGAAATCCTTCCATTGTCATCATCGCTCGGTAGCTTCTTTTCCTTGCGGAGGTGGTTGCTCCGCCACCTGCGAAGCCTCCTGAAATGTAGTTGATTACCCCTTTGGACGGGGGTGTTTCCACCTGCTTCTGCCAGGACTCTTTTTCTTTCTCTGCGTCCCTTGCTGATTCTCTGTGCTTTCTGGAGATAATGTACTTGTCTAGAAGGTCTTGTCTTGCCAATCTTTCTAGCAAATCTTTCGCCACCACGCACTCATCTGTTGTATGGCCAAAATTTTGGTGAAAAGCGCAGTGTTTGCTTTTGTCCAAGTACTTTTGATCTTGGTACGAACCTGCTCTGCTCGGCGGTTTGATCAGCTTGTTGTGCAGAATTTCTTTGATAATGTCATCCCTCTTTGTGTTAAATTTCGTGTATGAATCGAACTTCGGTGCTAACTTGAATGATTTCCTATGATCTCTGTTCAAGGGTCGGTGAGGCCTTTCGTCTTCTTTTTTAGTCGGCCTTTCATTCTTCCGAGTTTCTCTGAGTTCCTCGATTTCTATCTGGCTTGTAGCTTTTTCTCGGAACTCTTCCAGCGTTTTTGGTTTTGCGACCGCTATCGCCTCTTGGATTTTCCAGGACGCAGTCCGCTTTTTATAGCATGTATCTACACCTCAGGGTTAAGATCGGGGATCTGCATGGCCGCCTCTGTAAAACGCGTCATATACTCCTTTAAGCTTTCGTGTTGCCCCTGTTTAATTGCGCTGAGGTAATCTGAATCCCGCACATAGATTTTTGAAGCTGCAAAATGGTTAGTAAATAGCTTTGCAAATTCGTCAAAGCTCAAGATGCATCATTTAGGTAAATTAGAGAACCACAATAATGTGGCGCCATCCAAAAAAGTAGGGAAAGATCGGCACAAGATGAGATCGGAGTCACTGTTGAGAAACATCATGGATTCGAATTTTGTAACATGAATCTTGGGATCTCCGATCCCCTTGTACGGTTTTAAGGTCGTCAGGAGAGTAAAATTTTTAGGCATCTCGAAATCCATGATTTCTTTGGAAAAAGGGCCTTGTCGTCGTCTTTCCCCCTTCGGAGGCGTTTTTCCTGTTTTTACGTTTGATTCCGCTTGGTTGTCTTCATGAGGATGACTGTTGGCCTTCTTCTTATCCTTACCCTCTTGGTCATCATTTTATTTTGCCGCCACTAACTCCGCCATACGCTGGTTTTCTGCTAATAAGGCGGCATTAGCCGCCAGGAGTTCGGCATTAGAGAGATTGTGTTGTGGGGTCACTGAGTGATCCGTCATGATTCGGCGGCGTTCCTGCAAGGACAAGAAAACTGCACAAGAAAATTCTTGTTAAGTTAATACTAAGAAAGTGAGGGTGGGGCCCACGGTGGGCGCCAAATGTTCTGGCAAGGATACTCCTCTTCGCGCTATACGTCGATTCCAGAGGAGATGACCTCGTCTGTTACTGGGAGTGTCTGCCTTGAACGCGAATCCAAGTGTAGTACTTGCAAAAAGGACTCCGACATCTAAGTCAGTCAAGAATATATTCTAAAAGCTTTTGAGTATGATCGAATTATTGTTCTGTGACTTGTGTGTCCTTACTGACGTTGTTGCCGTTTTTATAGGCTTGAGGTTTTTATTTTGTTTGGGGGTTAGTTTGAGTGAATCTCGGATAAGGCCGAGATTCAAGGAGTGTAACGTTTACATGATAAGATTTTGTTCAACTGCAAATTTAAATTGCTCAACGTAGCCGAGATATAAGTCGTAAGGCTCCGAGTTTGAAGGGTACGATACAGTTACTTTTTTCATATAAATATATGTATAGAAAAAAATTATAGGTCAATATTTTTCTTTTCTTTTAAATTTTCTTTTCTCCCTTTTTAATTTTTGTCCACCATTATTTTATTAGTTGATTGTTAATTAAAAGATTGTCATCGTAAAAAACTATTTTAAAAAAATTCAACAAACCTTTTACAATCCTTTTGTATTTAAACAATAAATGTAATTCGCCAACAATACATCATTGCTTAGCCAAAAAGCCACGTGAAAAGAAAATAAAGATCATAAAATTTTGTTTCTTCTAATCTTTTATATTTAGGTATCTGAGAAGCACGCCAATATAACAATTTCCCCTGAAATGGAAAGCAACATGGGATGGATACGGAGATATTTGATAATAAAAAAAATAATTAAAAATGATTAAAATTTATTTTATTTAATATTTATTAAATATTATAATTAATAAATATTAAATAAAATAAATTTTATTTTTTAATAATTAATAATTATTAAATAAAATAAATTTTAATTATTTTTAAATAATTTTTTTTGTTATCAAATATTTTCGACCATTCTTGGGATGGATATGTCTCATTTCGTGTCTCTCATGTGCAAGATTCTTTCTAGCTACGGTAAATAAGTATTTTATGTCTATCAATAAGAAGATGATGAGTGATAGACTGAGAGATAGATTGCTGATTGCCCTTATTTATTTATTTATTTTTTTCTTTTAATCCCTTTCTTACTTTCTTTTATCCTCATTCGTCACCTATCAAATTAAATGACCTAAACCTAAAGTAGTGTATGTGGTCCTTTTGTTGTGTATGTTCCAAATAAGAACCGTACCTATTCACCGAAAAAAATAAAAAGAACCGTACCTCACACATTACCAAAAACGGTTGTCATATCCAATGCCAGAACGACACGTGTCACGAACAAAACCTTTTGACGAACGGAACGGTGAGATTCCTGTGCGGCAGTCCTGGTCCGCAACCAGAGAATCGTTGCTTCCAGAATTTCTGAATCCAACGACACAAAAGACAGGACCATTATAAGTGCAACAACAACAACAACACTTGGCATTATGCCTTGGGATTCCATTATTTCAGCCTCGACACGTTTTTAGAAGCATCTCATAATAATTCCCCACATGTGAATATTTTAATACATTATAGAATTTAATTTTGATATCTTGTGTAAAAAATTTTATATATAGATTTAATTATATAATATTATATTAATAAAAATAATTATTTTTATATTAATAGTATAAATAATTATTTAAAAAATAAATATAATTAATAATTATATAAAGAAAAAATTTAAGAGATTAATTTTTTTATTAAAATTTAATTAATAAAAAAAAGTAAATAATCTTATATTATTAGATAAAATTTCACATCATTAAAATATCAATAATAATTAATTAATAATTATAAATTATAAAATTTATTAGTTCCTAATATTCTTTTAATATAAAATATTTTATACTATCAAGTACATCAAAATTAAATTCTATATTATAATACAATGATACAACTACAGTATATAACAAAGGAGTAATGTAATGGTATTGTATATGGGTCCTACCGTAGCTAATAAACAATCCTCTCTCTGGTCATAGAGATAAGGATTCGCCTCGGATGGGGCTTGGTTGGTTTTGTTTATGTTGCTCAAAGACAAAAAGACAATGAACGAGATGCCTCTTCTTCTTCTTCTTATTATTATTATCTTTTATTTTTCATTTTTTCTGAAACATACACTTTTCCTTTTGTTCCTCATTTCATTCGTTCATTTGTATCAAATAAAGGACCATTACTCGGAACCATTGGTTCTGTCTTCACACCTTTTGCTTTTTAGTTTTTATAATTTTTACTATGTTTATTGCTTGATCGTTGATTGGTTGGGGACTTGGGATTATTCATTATTTTGTTTTTTTAGGAAAAAGGAAATGGAAAACAAACCCTCATGATACATGCACAGCGATAATAAGACAGATTCTTTGTGGTGGCAAAATAAATATATATAGATCCGGATAGATTTGATGCTAGATCAGATTTCAGGTGAGGGAAGCCAGGGATATGCATTCATTTAGCATCTAATCCATTATATGTCATCGATTTAAATTAACAAAATACTATGTACACGCTAAATATCAATCACTAAATTAATTATTATATATTTATATATAATTAAATATATATTATTTAATTTATTTTTAAAGTATATTTTATATTTTAGTATATATTTTATATAAATAATTAATTTAGTAATTGATTTTTTTTGTATATAGCTAATATGATTGTTTAAATTAATTGTCTCTCTTAATTTTTTTTAAATTAATTAATTATTATTTTCAAACTTAAAACTCATTAATTAATTTAATAATACTATATTCTTTAAACATTTATGGAAAAGAGAACATTAATAGTATTTTTTTTTACCAAAGATAGGAGATTCGAACCCGCAACTTCTTAATTGAGTATGGGGAGACTATGCCATTTGAGCTATTACTCATTGGCAACATTAATAGTATTATAATGGTAGAGAAAATAAAAAATGTATAATAATTGTGTCTATAGTTATAAGTTTTCAACAATAGAACTTCACGAATATTTTAATAATTGTGCAAAACAGAAAGAAAAGCTATATTATTAACAAAATAAAAGATTAAAAGCTAGCCTTTAATAATAAATTTCTTATAGTACGGTGTGAACTTCCTAATTGACTCAGTTAGTTGAGGGTTAATGCAATAATATGAGTGAATTATTATATTTTATTCATCTAATTTATTTTTAAGAGTTTTACTGTAATTTGTTTCTTAAGTGCCCTTAAAATTAAACAATCGAAACTACCTTAATTTTAATTTATTTATTGTAATATAATTGGTACAAGCTTCTTAGAATCTAGATATTTTATATGCCAAAGTATTTGATACTCATCGATCTCTTACATTTTGATATATGATGAGGAATAGATTCCATAATGCACATCACGAAATTTTTAGGTAACTTTTATGTCATCACTTTAGTTTTTAAACACAAAAATGCAGCTGCCAACGTATAGAATAAGTGAATATAATTTAGAAAAGTGACAAAATATTATTATTAAAGTGCATTGGATTAAATTATTAACTCGATGTTGTACATTTGGTTCGCCCTAATTAGCTCGTTGATTCAATGGCTAAGTTTTTTTTTATACATTGAAATGTTATTGGTGATTTTTTTTAATATTATGATGTTTTGGTGTAATGCAATTGTTTTAAAAGTTATTTGAAATGGATGGATTTGGGTTTGAACACGAAGTTCAGACTCTTTTTTGGGGTAGTGTCTGACATCTTCTAGTATCGAGGTGTCGCCGTCTGAGTTTCTCGTGAGAAGATGGAGTGATACCTGCAAAGAATTTCGATGCTTAAATTAACAAGGATTTTAGGTATATTTTTAGTAGATTTGATTTCGAAGAATACCTAAGAATGTCAGGGTATTTATAAGTATAGATGTGAAGTCAATAACCACCTTTTAGAGTTGTTCCACATTTGATGGTGGGTAGTCGTTCCCTTTTATTAGAAAGGTTGTTGAGATCTCCTTTCTAGATTAATAAAAGATATTGATGAGGGGATTAGTTACTTATTTAGATAAGTAGGGTTAAGCCATGTTGCCGTGTATGACCTCTATTAAGGTTAGCTGGGCGTTGGTCTGGATAACATCAGTAGATTGGATTTTATTCATTTTGGGCCTGGCTAAGTAATGGTCCAGGGTATGAACAATGCATCTACTTGAGGCGAAACTTCATCGGTTCAGACTCATGCATTCCCAAGCCGATTTTAATCTTTCTTGGCATTCAGTTCATCACGTCGGATATACCACCTTTTTTAGGGATAGGTCGGGTACTCGACGTGTATTTTGAATCTGAACATTACGTCTTTTCGTAACCGTTCATGCGTCTTTTCAGTTACCTTAGTAACCGCGCCTGCCATTAAATAAGGGGTAAGCGTACCATTTTGCCCCTAGTCACTATATATAAACATTGCCATTTTCTTTCTTCTTTTTCGCTTCATCTTCTATGCTTTTACTTTGTCTCTTTCAATTTTTCATCTCCTTCACTGTGATTCCATTTCCGTCGATATTCTTCTAAGATTTCTCTATCTTGAAGTTCAATTTTGATTCGAACAGACGTTTGGAGATTGTTCAATCTTACCATCGCAGTTACTTCCTCCTATTTTTAACAAGGTTAGTTTTTTCTTCTTCTTTTTCTTTATCTACTTTTTGCTTAGTTGATGTTTTTTGCTAAAGCTTTATGTTGTTGCTTCAAATGTTCTTGTAAAAGGCTTATTTTCCTGCAAATATGGGTTCTCTCTACTTGTTTATAAGAGTTCATACCCTTTCTCTTTCCTGCTTTTTCACCCTGGTTATCGTGAACCTTTTTCGTGAACCTTTATTACCATTTGCAAGAGTTTGTGAAATTTGGTAGAAAGAATTTGTAGAATTTGTTAGAATCTTAATTTGTGACTTTATTGTTGAATTTCTGGAGATTTTATCTTGCCCCTCAAATAGTGCCATTTTTTATTCTTAGTAATAATGCCATTTTCAGTTCTAGTAGAGTAGGTTGAAGGTCCCATTCTTAAGGATGGTCCAACCTCTTTTTGTGTGCTATTGTCTCCGATTTGTAGCTTGTGATTTTTTATGGTAACAACATCCTTTTTGTTTTATAGGTATAACCCTTTATGTCTCGCTTCGTAATTCTCAGCATATATACTAAAGTTTTGTCTGACTTAGATTGGGTAAATGTTACTATTCTTTCTGCTGTTCCTGTAGTCGATACTGAGTATATAGAGACTTTTTGTAAGCAGCATAGGCTTTGTAGGGGGAGGGAGGATGAGAAAAAGTATGAGATAGTGGCCCCCAATCCTAAGGATAGGATTTGTTTTCCCTGACTTGATAAATTGGAGCGTCATTTCATTCTTATGTATGAATGCTTTTTCACTAGGTTGGGGTGAGTCTGACTTTGAGTTGGAAATCTTTTGTATCTATAGAGTTGTCCCTTCTCAACTTTATCCTAATTCTTGGGGTTTCACGAAAGTCTATCAGCTAGTTAGTCAGGAGCTTGATTTTTCGTTGTCTTCCAAGGTTTTCTTTTACCTTTTTCAGCTTACTAAACCATTTAGTTCTAAAAAATAACATTGAATTTCTTTCCGAGCTATTCAGAGAAGGAAATTATTCTCCATTTTTGACGATTCATTTGATGATTTTAAGAATTAGTTTTTCAAGGTCTGACCTGTGGAGAGTGTCCGACCTTTTTTCTTAAATGAGAGAGATGAACCCGTGTTTAGCCTATATTGGAAAGAGGTCCCCAACATTATCAAATATAATCTCGAGGAATTAGACGAAGTAGAGGAGTGTGTAGTGGCCCTGTTTCATGAGTGTTATGGTCGAGCTCCTAATCTTGATACCAAAATTTTTTTTATAGAAAAGTCAAGCTATGTTCGTACCAAACTAGGTAGTTAGATTTTTTTTTTATGAATACTTTTGCTATTTATGTCCGAGTTGTATAACCCGAGTTTCTTTTATTGTTTTTGTCATTTGTAGTGAAGATGACCAACGGTTCAGATGCGCTGCAGATAGTTCGGTAGGCCAAAAAGAATGATGTTGTCCGGGCCATCTAGCTGAAGGAGGCCAACAAGTCGGGTGACACTTCATCTTCAAGGTCAGATTCATTTTCTACCCAATCTGCAAATATTTTCCTCCCTTCTCCTCCACCTTCGAACATGGAGCCCCTCCTCCGAATTGTTCCTCATGTGCCACGCTTCTCTGACCAAGGTTCTCGAAAACAAAAAAATCCTTCCTTAGACTTGGGCAATGTCCACGACAAGGATTTCAACGTCATTACCTTTTGTGAGGAGCACATCCTTCCTTATAGTTATATAAGTATAAATGATGTTTCTCTTAAGAGGCATTTGGAGGTGCTTGTCTAGGAAGGTATCCGAACTACAGTGGTGTGTTCTGCCCTCCTAAAACAATTGGAAGCAACCCTACTTGGCTCTATTCAAAGGGAAGTGTCCAATCTCCCGAATGAGGTTTCTTCCCTTCGGGAGATTAAGTCGGAGCTAGAGGCCGAGAAAGGAGTTCTTTCTTTTGACCTTTTGAAACTCCGTGAGAGGGTGAAACAATCCGAGGCAGCTTATGCCATGGCCGAGGGGTTGCAGAAGAAGGCTGAGAAAGGCTACACTCGTGTTTTTGGAGAGAAGTTGGATTTAAAAGAGGAATTGGCAAGGATGAGGGAGCAATATGCTAATCTAGAGGAGTCGGTGCCTGACGGGATAGACGAGTTAACGAAAAACCTAAAGGCTCAATTCCGATTTTTAGCTCCTGAGGTCGTTCTTTCTCCAATTGATCCCAACAAGGTCGTGATTGATGGGAGAATCGTTCTTCCTGAGGCTGTGTCTACTCCTATCGGGGATCCAAAGACCTCTGGTGCCCGAGTTGAGGAGACTCTTGTGGACTCTTCCATTCTGACTCCCGATACTCTCCCTTCCATTCAAGTTGATGAGGCAGCCCCCATGGTGACTGACGAACAGGGCCTTCCTCTTTCTTAGTTTTATTTCTGAACTTCGTTTCTATGTTTGGTGACCTGCTTGTGGATCTTTCGAACATTTTTTTTATAATAATTAATGTAGTTTGGATATTATGTTGCCCCTGTTTAGGCTTTTAAAAAAAATTTTCACACTTATTTTGATAAGTGTTTATAGTTTTTGCATGTGGTGATCATGCTTTTATTTGCTTTTTTGTGATTTTTAAATATCACTTAACAGACTTTTATCCTTTGAGGATGTTATCCTCTTTTTAAGAGTGGATAATATTTTTACAAGGTTTCTCAGACTCTCTTTTACAAGTTGTTTGATCGAGCTGTTTTGTGAGGTCGAATACCTTGTTTGGATTTTCCTCCTTTTCTCATCACATTTTTAACAAACTATTATAAGGTCGGGTAAAAATTTGGCTTCTTATTATCAAGACTTGAACCTGACCTTAATAGGTCGGTCTCGTTTATTATCAAGTTACTTTTGTGATTCATTTTAGGCTTGCTTCTTTTGCTAACTTGTTTTTGTACAAGTAGTTTAATGAGGTCAGACCATAATCTGCTTATATAACTTCTTACCTCGATTTGGACCCCGTCGCTTTATCTTGCCAACTATCTAGGTCGGGCAATGATTTTCGCGCTTTATCAATTTTAAATCGGTGCGTGTAGTAGAAAACTCAATTGTAGAAGATGAGATAAATGACGAATTATCATTAATGAAAAATGATTTACAAATTCTATTTTTCTACTAAGATTTTTCTATCTTTTAACTCCTAGCCCTTGCTAGGATGCCTTGTTAAAACCCTCTTTAGGAAAACCCTTCTCGAAAAAAAATCATGAAGTTGGAAAAAAGAGTATACCATGGAGCAAGGTATGTTTTCTAGCTGTAGTATTTCCTCATGTTGCATGCCTGCCACAACCTAGGAAGCTCGTTCCCTTGCAAGTCAGACACTTTATAGTAACCTTTTCCCAGGACTTTAATAATCTTGTAAGATCCTTCTTTTGATGACTTTCTTATTGTACCTTGTGGACATCCTTTGTTTTAATATTTTTCCCTTATCCAGGCTTGCTCTCAGATTTTTGGGAGGAGGTAGAACTCTTCCTTTTTAGCTTGGATGTTTTTCACTTCATTGTAGAACTTTACCTTTGAACTTTCTCCATTTACCTCAATAAGAATCATAGCTTCTATGCCAGAAGTAAGTTGGAACGGAGATTCTCCCATGCTACTTTTTCATCTTGTAGTCTTCTTTTGAGCCCCGCCAATATGACATTATTCGTAACTTCTGCTTGTCCATTGGCCAAAGAGTGCTCTACTGATGTGAATTGGTGTTTGATCTTAAGGCTTGCCGCCAAGTTTTTGAAGGTCAAGTCAGTGAACTGAGTACCATTGTTCGTACTGATGGAATATGGAACTCCAAATTAGGTGACAATGTTCTTGTAGAGAAATTTTTAACTTCTTTGGGCCGTGAGGGTTGCCAAAGGTTTTTTCTCAATCAACTTAGTGAAATAATCAACCCCGACTATTAGGTATTTCACCTGCCCGGGTGATTGAGTAAATGGTCTGAGTAGGTCTAAATTCCATTTTGCAAAAGGCCATGGCGAGGTGATGCTGATGAGCTCTTCTAGTAGTGCCACATGAAAATTGACATGCATTTGGCAAGGCGGGCACTTTTTGTTCAATCGCTTCCCTTTGCAAGGTCGGCCAAAAGAAGCCAGCGCGTACCACTTTCTTAGCTAGTGATCGTGCTCCTAGGTGATTTCTACAGATGCCACTATGGACTTCTTCTAGGACCTTTTCAGTCTTGGAGGTCGGAACGCACTTCAGTAAGGGTATAGATACTCATCTCCTATAGAGAACGTTGTAAACCAGGGTATAGTTCTGTGCTTCTCTTATAAGTCTCCGTTCTTCCCTTTCTTCTTTAGGGACAATATCGAATTTGAGATATTTGATAATGAGATTCATCTAACCCAAGTTTAGATTGGAGATTGTTAGCACGTCTGACTTGTCGACTTCCTTGGCCATTGATGGTGCATGGAGAGTTTTCTGGATTAGACTTTTATTGTTGCCTCCTGGCTTAATGCTAGCCAATTTGGAGAGGGCATCGGCTCAGCAATTGAGCTCGTGGGTAATATGCCTGACTTCTGTTTATTGGAAGTGTGCTAGCTGTTCTAGTATCTTTTCCAAGTACCTTTTCATGTTAGGATCTTTGGCTTGGTAATCTCCATTTATCTGAGAGGTTATTACTTGGAGTCACTAAACACTATGACTTTTGTTGCTCCAACTTCTTTGGCTAGCCTTAAGCCGGCAAGCATGGCTTCGTATTCAGCTTGGTTGTTGGAGGCTGGAAATTCGAATTTTAATGAAAGCTCTATCCGAGTTCCTTCCTCATTCTCAAAAATGATTTCTACTATGCTACCAGCTTTATTTGATGACCCATATACATATAATTGCCAAGCTGCTGAGTTTTCTTGTAGTTTGCCTGTATATTCGGCTAAGAAGTCGATCAGGTATTAGAATTTGATAGCTGTATGAGCTTCATGCTTGAGGTCAAACTCGAATAATTCTACAGCCATTGTAGCATCCGACTTGCAATATCTATGTTTTGGAGGATGTGCTTCATAGGTTGGTTAGTTCAGACTCGGATGGTGTGGGTTTGGAAGTAAGGTCGGAGTTTTTTGAAAGCTAGGACGAGGGCATGGGCAATTTTTTCTATTTTTTGAAAGTTCAATTCTACCCCCTGTAATGCCTTACTCGTGAAGTACACAAGTCGTTGCCCGTCTTTGTCTTCTCGAACAAAAGTAGAGGCAATGGCCATGTCTGCTACGGCCAGGTACATTATGAGTTCTTGTCCTTCTTTAGGTCGAGTCAGGATAGGTGGCTGGCTTAAGAATTTTTTGAAGTCTTAAAAGGCTTGCTCACATTCTTGAGTCCACTAGAATTGGTACCCTTTTTTGAGTATTGAGAATAAAGGCAAGGATTTAAAAGCTAATTCTGCTAAAAATCTGGACAAGACTGCCAATATAACGTTTAGCTATTGAACTTCCTTCAGACATGTTGGACTTTTTATCTCCAATATTGCCTTGCATTTATCCGGGTTGGCTTCAATACCTCTTTGGCTAAGCATGAATTCCAAGAACTTTTCGGCTTCCACTGCAAATGTGCAATTTGTGGGATTTGATCTCATCCCGTCTTGCTTTATCGTGTTGAACACTTCTGCTAGGTCGAATACCAAACTGGTTTCTTCTCTTGTCTTGACAAGCATATCGTCCACGTAGACTTCCATCAACTTTCCAAGATGAGAAGAAAACATATTGTTCATTAATCGTTGATACGTGACTCTAGCATTTTTTAACCCAAAGGGCATTACCACATAACAGTAATTTGCTCTAGGAGTGATGAAAAGGTCTTTTCCTAATCCAACTTGTACATCAAAATTTGGTTGTATCCTGAATATGCGTCCATAAAAGACAAGTACTTATAGCCTGAGGTCGAATCTACCAGAGCGTCAATACTGGGGAGGGGATAAGGGTCCTTTGGACAGGCTTTGTTGAGGTCGGTATAGTCAATACATATGCCCTACTTTCCATTTTGTTTCTTCACAACAACCACATTAGCGAGCCATAATAGGTATTTTATCTCCCATTTTGTTCGTCATTGGATCTTTGCTCCAAGCTGTTAAGCTTGATTATTGAGATCTTGACTCTTGATACCAATTGAAGGTTCCAGAAGGCTTAGAGAAGGGGGGTTGAATCTATGTCCTTCTTTAACTTTTAATTATTAACCCCATAAAGATAGAACTTTAAAACTGATTTCTGTTGATCTGCGCAGCAGATAAATCAGGAGACAATTTTGTTTTGTCTCATAAAAACCAGAAAATAGAACTAAGACCAGAGAAGATGAAGAAGAAGATGACACAGCCATATATCCTAGTTCAGTTGCCTTGTGCAATGCAACCTACATCCAGTCTCAACTACAACTTTAGTGGAATTTTATGATCCAAGTATTACATACACCAATTTTCTAGGACTCAACTCAATCCTATTTGGGCACACAAGCTTCAACATAAACTTGACTTGGTTATGCTAATACCTAGACTTATCACACTAAGTGCTTACCCAACTTAGCAAAGGATACCTCTCAGGTATATGACACAAGACAGAAGATACAACCAAAAGAAATCTAAAATCACTCTTGGCTTTTCTCTCAAGTGTATCTCTAAGCCTTTTTCACTCTATGGCTTTTTCTCAATGCCTCTCTTTCTTGACTTTTACCTCTCAAAGAAAACTAAGAAAGATATACATTGAAACTGAATTACAAAATAGTAAAACATGAAGGAGATTGATGAATCACAGCTTTAACTCTATGCACTGAACCCAGCATCTGAACTCATAACCTTGTTCTTCATCTTGGCAGAGTGCTATTTTTAGTGTAGGTGCAATGCTTCCAAGACTTCAAACTCAGTAGTGAGTCTCTTTGCTCTCTCTTTCGGGTTCTCTCTCCAAGACTTCAAACTCAATGACTTGAAACATTGTGGAAATAAACTTGAAAGAAATTGAAGGTAATGTTTCAAAGAAAATAACATCATATATGTAGCACAATAGTACACCCAGTACCAAACAAAGCTATAAAAAAAATTAAAATATCCTTGGTAAAAACTCATATGGACCCAAAAAGAGAATTTCAGAAAATAAAAGTAACCACATGTGTAATAAGATTCAAGCATGGTCCATGTCCTTTTCTACACTTCAAAAGTCAGATTACTCATTTCTTATCCAACAAATGTCTCTTTGATCTGCAAAACAAAATTCTCAAACAAGACATTATCACAATTAAAACAAAGAATCATAACTCAGAATGCCTAAATTTGTCCTGAATTTACAAAACCTGTCTTTAGCCAGAGGTTTAGTGAATATATTAACCAATTGTTCCTCTGATTTAACAAATTGAATGCTTATATTTTCTTTTTGAACATGTTCCCTAATTGAGTGAAATCTCACTTCAATGTGTTTTATTCTAAAGTGCAAAATAAGATTTTTAGAAATATTAATGGCACTCATGTTATCACAAAACAAGAGAATATTATCAGCATTCAATTTATAATCAGCTAATTGTGTTTTCAACCACAACAATTGGGAACAGCAAGAAGATGCAGCAATGTATTCGGCTTCTGTAGTGGAGAGAGCCACTGTTGACTACTTTTTACTTGACCATACATTTAATGAACTTCCCAGAAAACAGCATATACCAGAAGTACTTCTCCTATCCACTCTATCACCAGCAAAATCTGCATCACAGTACTGAACTACAGAAAATTTATCAGACCTAGAATACCATAAATCATAGTTAGATGTGCCATGTACATATCCAATGATTTTTTTACGGTAGAAAGATGTGATTCTTTAGGTTGTGATTGGAATCTAGAACAAACTCCAACACTTTGCACAATATCATGTTTAGAGGATGTAAGATACATGAGAAAACCTATCATGCCTCTATACCTGGTCTCATCAATATCTTTCTCAGTTTCACCTTTTTCCAACTTTGAGTTAGGGTGCATAGGAGTGCCCATGGGTTTGGCATTTTCCATACCAAACTTCTTAACTAGTTTCTTGACATACTTTTCTTGGTGAATAAAAGTTCCATTTAAAGTTTGTTTAATTTGAAGCCCAAGAAAGAAGTTAAGTTCACCCATCATACTCATATCAAATTCACTTGTCATGAGTTTACCAAAATCAGAACAAAGTGATTCATTGGTTGATCCAAAGACTATGTTATCAACATAAATTTGAACTAGAATAAAAGAATCATTAGAATTATTAATAAATAGAGTAGTGTCTGTGGTGCTTCTTTAAAAATTATTTTTCAAAAGGAAAGAACTAAGTATTTCATACCAAACTCTAGGAGCTTGCCTTAAACCATAAAGTGCTTTGGAAAGCTTGAAAACATGATTTGGAAAATCTTTATTTTCAAAATCAGGGAGCTGTGCCACATACACTTCTCTATCAATCACACTATTTAAGAATGCACATTTCACATCTATTTGAAAAAGTTTAAAACCACAATGGGCAGCATAAGCAAGGAGAAGTCTTATAGCTTCCATTCGGGCCACAAGAGCAAATGATTGATCAAAATCTATCCATTCCTCTTAATCATATCCTTGTGCCACCAATCTAGCTTTGTTCCTTGCTATGCTTCCATCCTCATTCAGTTTATTCCTGAAAATCCATCTAGTACCCATCACTTTCTTTTCAATTGGATCCGGTACAAGAGTCCACACTTGATTCTTCTTAAATTGCTGCAGCTCTTCCTCCATGGCTTTGACCCAAGAAGGATTACCTAGAGCCTCATTGACAGTTTGAGGTTCAATTTGAGAGAGAAGTGCTAAATTGTTTTCTTCCAGTACTCTTCTTATTGAGGATCTTGTAGTGACACCTTGAGAGGGATCCCCAATGATGAGGATAGTTCTTTAGAAATCTCCATTCACGGGGTCTTGATGATTTAGGAACAGATTCAGCTTGAGATGGTTCAGTCTAGTTGACATTCCCAGGAATTTCATCAGTTGCAGAGATAAAATCAAATTGTCTCCTGCAGAATCATTTACATCAGCTGAGACAGGGGCAGATTGCATAGATTCAGATTGGTCTTGATAAAAGGTTTCACTCATGTTATTTTCCACTTGATTTCCTGCATCACAATCTTCTGAAACACTTGGAATAACATTAGAATCACAAAATGTAATATGTATGGATTCCTCAATGATTCGAGCCTCTTAATGACAAACTCTATAGGCTTTGCTAGTTGTGGAATAACCAACAAAAATACATTCAAAGGCCTTTGGATCAAAATTTTCTAAATTATTTTTGGTATTTAAAACAAAGCACTTGCATCCAAAGATATGAAAATATTTTAGATTTGGTGGGTTTCCTTTCCAAAGTTCATAAGGAGTTTTCTTCAAAAACTTCCTAATGATTGTTCTATTTAAAATGTAGCATGCCGTATTCACGGCTTCAGCCCAAAGAAACTTAGGAACTTCACTTTCACATAACATGGCACTTGTCATTTCTTGAAGACTTCTATTCTTTCTCTCAACAACACCATTTTGTTGTGGCGTTCTTGGACAAGAAAAATTATGTGAAATTCCAAGTTCATCACAAAAGAATTCAAAAAATTGATTTTCAAACTCTTTACCTCACTTCTAATAGAGGCAATCTTTAAATTCTTTTCATTTTGAATTCTTTTGCAAAATACTTCAAAGGCCGCAAATGCATCATTTTTATGAGCAAGAAACAAAACTCAACCAAATCTTATGTAGTAATCCACAATCACCAAACCATAATGCTTACCACCCAAGCTTTGAGTTTTTGTTGGACCAAATAAGTCAATATGTAACACTTCAAGTGGTCTTTTAGTAGAGATGTCTTCCTTTGATTTAAATGAATTTTTTGTTTGTTTTCCCATTTGACAAGCATCACAAGTGATGTCTTTGTCAAACTTTACCAAAGGAATACCTCTTACTACTCCCTTCTTGACAAGCTTGTTTATTTGAAATATGCTTGCATGACCCAATCTTTTATGCCATAGCCACTTTTCAGATTCTTTTGAGTGAAAACAAGCTATATTTTGATTATTTAGTTCATCAAGAGTGAGACCATACACTTATTACATCGATTTGCAACAAATAGCACTTCATTAGATTTTTTACTCACCACACAGCATTTTAGTCTTTTGAATATTACCAAGTAACCCAAATCACACAACTGACTAATACTCAAAAGATTATACCTCAAACCATCAACTAGAAAGACATCATCAATGAAGATAGAATGATTGTTACCTACTTTTCTAACAACTATAATTTTACCTTTACCATCATCTCCAAAGGTCACAAACCCTCTATCATACTTGTTGAGTTTTATGAAGAAGGTTGACCTTCCCGTCATGTGCCTAGAACATCCGCTATCTAAGTACCACATATCTTTCTTCTTCTTGGATGCTAGACAAATTTGCATGCATTCTCAAGTAACCTTAGGTATTCAAATTAATTTGGATCCTTTGAAGTTAATCCTCCTTGGTTGTCCAAGTGCATTAAAGTCATAAACAACATTGTAAGTTTGTTTTCCTTCTCTTTTTTTGTCAATAAAACATTAGGAGTAAGAGTGACCAGGTTTCTTACAATTTGAACATTGGTTCCTATTTGCATGTTGCTGAAATTGATTGAAGCTTTGATGTTGGAAATGATTAAAAAAGTTAACTTTTCTGGTTCTTGGAAAAACATTTCTTCTAACAAAATTATTTTTAGTGTATGCACTTCTATTTTCCAAAGGTTTTAAACCAGAATTATGTTGAATAACTGGGCTTCTTGAATATGAGGCTCTTTTGTGAGAATGTGATTTTTTGAAAATAGCCTCATTGTTTGAGACATAGCCCAGACCCGACTTGTTTGGGATAGGTTTGGTTCTTGAAGATGATGTAGTTTCATCAAAATGAGGCTTTTCAAATTCATCTTCATAGGTGGGAACATATCCAAGACTAGATTTGTTGAAAGTGGGTTTTGCTTTTGAAGAAGAGCCCATAAATTTTGTAGTAGAATTTTCAAAAGCTGCACTCTCTTTTGTCACATATCCTAAGCCAGATTTTTCAAACAATGGTTTTTGATTTGTAAGCAATTTGTCCAAGTTACTGGAACTGTGAGAAAATTTTGCTAAATCATTGTTCAATCTTTTAATCATTTCATTTAGCCTTTCATTTTCAGCAACAAGTTCTTGTGAAGGATCTACAATGTGCATTCCTTTAAATTTTTCAATTTCAGATTTCAAAAATCTATTTTCTTCAATAAGGTTCATATCACATTCGGTCTCTTTCACCTTTTCTTTCAAGAAATCATTTTTATCCTTTAACACTTCATTTTCAGATTTGCATTTGTTATATTTTTTTAGCAACTTTTCATAATGATGGATAAGATCATTAACAATGATGTATAAATCATCCATAGATAGGTCATATTAATTTACCTCATCCAGTTGATCTTTACCAGTCATGAAGCAAACTTGAGCTTTGTATTCAGAGTCCTCTTCCTCATTCGAATCGTTCTCAAGATCCTCCCAAGAGGCCATGAGCACTCTCTTCTTTTCTTTATTCCCTTTTTCTTCCTTCTTGAGATTTGGGTAGTTGTACTTCAAATGTCCAGCTTCCTTGCAATTGTGGCATATCACTTTGCTCAAGTCCTTCTTGTATTCCTTTGAGCTCGAGCCCTTGAACCTGCCTTTGTTTCTCATTAGCCTCCTTAGCCTCCTAGCAAAAAACACAATTTTATCATCTGAAAAACTATCACTTGACTCACTCTCATTTGATTCTACTTTTGATTTTAGGGTTGTTCCCTTTTTCTTTGAGTCTTGGCTTGTGTGTGTGATTTCATAAGCAAGAAGTTTTTCTCTTAGCTCATCATAGGTTATAGAACTTAGGTTATTACTCTCAGTTAGGTCAGTGGCTTTTGTTTTCCACTCTTTTGTGAGGCTTCTATGGACTTTTCTCACTAAAGTTTGTTTAGTGTGTGTTAAGCCCATAGCATCAAGGCTGTTGATGATGATTGAGAATCTCTCAAACATCTCATCAATGTTTCCTCCATCCTTCATGGTAAACATCTCATATTCTTTTCGCAGCATATCAATCCTTGTTTCTTTAACTTGTTTGGTGCCTTCGTGTGTAACCTGGAGTTTTTCCCAGATTTCTTTGGCTGTCTTGCATCTAGACACCTTTCGGTACTCTTCAAAGCTGATAGCACAATGCAGCAGGTTGATATCTTTAGCATTCAGTTTCACCTTCTTTTTGTCATCATCATTCCATTCAGCTTCCTCCTTTGGAGTCACCACTCCATCAGCACTTGTCTTTGTTGGGATCTTGGGACCATTCACCACTATCTTCCATATGTTGTAGTCTATTGATTGAATAAAGATCCTCGTTCTCTCTTTCCAGTAGGCATAGTTCTTTCTGTTCAAGAAGGGAGGCCTGTTATTTGATTGACCCTCAGTTAGCATGTAGGCCACAGTGGTTGTACCCAAGTTGTTTGCTATTGGATCTTGCTCCAAGCTATTAAGCTTAAGCTTGATTCTTGAGACCTTGGCTCTTGATACCAATTGAAGGTTACAGAAGCCTTAGAGAAGGGGGTTGAATCTATGGCCTTCTTTAACTTTTAATTATTAACCCCGTAAAGATAGAAATTTAAAACTGATTTCTATTGATCTACACAGCGGATAAATCAGGAGACAATTTTGTTTTGTCTCATAAAAACCAGAAAATAGAACTAAACCAGAGAAGATGAAGAAGAAGATGACACAGCCATATATCCTGGTTCAGTTACCTTGTGCAATGTAACCTACATCCAGTCTCTACTACAACTTTAGTGGAATTTTCACTATGATCCAAGTATTACATACACCAATTTCCTAGGACTCAACTCAATCCTATCTGGGCACACAAGCTTCAACATAAACTTGACTTGGTTATGCTAATAACTCATCACACTAAGTGCTTACCCAACTTAGCAAGGGATACCCCTCAGGTATATGACACAAGACAGAAGATACAACCAAAAGAAATCTGAAATCACTCTTGGCTTTTTCTCAATGCCTCTCTTTCTTGCCTTTTACGTCTCAAAGAAAACTAAGAAAGATATACATTGAAACTGAATTACAAAATAGTAAAACATGAAGGAGATTGATGAATCACAGCTTTAACTCTATACACTGAACCCAGCATCTGAACTCATAACCTTGTTCTTCATCTTGGCAGAGTGCTCCCTTTAGTGTAGGTGCAATACTTCCAAGACTTCAAACTCAGTAGTAAGGTTCTCTCTTTGCTCTCTCTTTCGGGTTCTCTCTCCTTGCCTTCAAACTGAAGTGATTTTTCTATTTGTATGAACTCTGTCTCAGCATCAAGAGCTTACTTCATAAAGTCAGCTTCTTAAATCTAGGACTAGCTGAGATCTTTCTTCTTTTTTCTTCCATCAGCCCCAAAAATAAGGGATTTGAAATTAGAGACAAGTAATACAACTTCCTTGAAAATAGATTTTCAATGGATTTGATAAATCCAAACCATTAGATTTGTGCTTTGCCTCTAAGAAATAATTGTAGCCATTGATTTACAACAGAGGTAGGATGAATCCATTTTCTTTTCGTATGCCCAAAAATAGTATGTATAGAAGAAGGTAGGTTTCAATCAAGCTAACAACATGCATATAAGTGGAAATAATCTACCATTATCTTCTAATCAAGCTAGAGGAGCCCTTTGCTTTTGGCTTCATTGATTTGACCTCTTCATTAAGAAGCTTCTTCCCCTTTTTTTCTTTGTGTATTATTCGAAAGACAAAGCTTGCAATAAAGAACTCTCTTTTTCTTCTCTGTGTTATACCTAAAGGACACCTAGCATTCCAGCTATTGATTTCTTTCTTTGAGAAACCACATGGATGATGTGAAAGAGAGAAGAGAGAATGTGGTTTCGGTGGATTGAGTTTGGTTCAAATGAAATGGAAATTGAATCGCATAGTTTAGAACCAAGAGAATGAGTTTGGATTTGCACCACCGTTGGGCTTGTTTATTTTCTTAGGCCAATTGCTTTCTTTAATCCCTGAAGAATTCTTTTCATCTTCGACGAAAATTTTGTGATGAACAATTATTTCCATGAACTTGTGTAAGTGGGCCAAACTCAATTTGGGCTTATTTTTATTCTCTTGGGCCAATGTGATTTAATTAATTTCCTGCACACTAACACACTAATCACAAATACAATTGGACTTCAACTCAAACACCAAATGTTTGTCATCATCAATATTATTAATTTTTCAAACTCAACATTTTGGATGAAAAATCGGATAAGGAAGCTTCTTGCTAAATCATCGAAGCACGTGACTGATCTAGGTAGTAAACTATCAAACTATTTCATGGCCACCTTGGTTAATGTAGTTGGGAAGACTTTACGGCGAGTTGCATCCAACGCATCTCTCAAATACATGCGGCTTTTGAAATTTCTCAAAAGATGCCTCAGATCGGTAGTTCATCATAAAGATCCATGTCCGGGCTCTTAAAGTTTTTAGGAACCTTAAAGTTGGACTCTAGTTTCAAGAGTTTTTCTTCTAACTTCCTTTGCCGTCGAACCTCCCTTCTCAAGGCTCTTTCAGTTTCTCGTTGTCGCTCTAGCTCTTGCTCGAGTTGTTTTAGACGTTCTTAATGTCCGTAGACAAGTCCCATGATCTCTGAGGGATATCTTTGGCCCAAATCCTTCAGGTCAGTGTACTTCCGAATGCTTCAGGTCAGTGTACTTCCGAACTATCCTGTGTCCTTCTGAGTCTAAAAGGTGCGCGTCTCTGGCTACACATTTCCCTTTATAAGCTCGGGAAGGTATGACTAACGCTCGCTTGTCGTTGTGTTGCTCTTCTTCTTGGGCTTCCGAGTCAGAAGCCGTGTGTCCATCTTCTGGCATGTCGTCCGCCATCGTACGGTCTTGATTTCCGAGTCCCCAGCAACGGTGCCAATGTTCCGAGGGTTACCTGAAACGGATGGATTTGGGTCTCAACACGAGGTCCAAACTCCTTTTTGGGGAGCGCCCAACGTCTTCTGGTGTCAAGGTGCCGCCGTCTGAGTTTCTTGTGAGGAGGTGAGGGTGGTATCTGCAAGGAACTACGATGTTTAAGTTAGCAAGTGTTTTAAGCATGTTTTTAGTAGATTGGAGTTGGAAAAATACTTGAGGGTGTCAGGACATTTATAAGTGTAGATATGGAATCGATAACTACCTTTTAGAATTATTCCATCTTTTTTTGGTGAACAACCAAGAGAAAAAACAAAAGATCAGAAAAGAAAAAGAAAAGAAATCAGGTTCTTAACAGCAAGAGAGGACAAACCACCTCTGGCGGCTGGTGCCAAAGGTGAACCTCATCAGCTCCGCTACCTCCAGATCCCATCTTTGCCAACCGATCTGCCACGACATTAGCTTCTCTCGGGATAAGCTCAAAACGAATATCCCAATCCCTTCTTAACTTCAAGTCAAAGATCAGTTGTATCACTTCTTTTCAAGATGCCAGAATGGAACTTGCCAACTAGTCACTAGCTCAAAAGCTGATGCACAATCTGTCTCACAGACAACAAGCTTAAGACCCGCATCCCAAGCCCAAGCCAAACCTTTCCATATACTCCACAACTCCATCTTGATGACACTAGATCCAAAGGAATTTCCTGAGCATCCCATTACCCATTGACTGGAGCTATCGCAAATTACCCATCCAAAACCAGCACAATCATCTCCCAAGTTCACACTCCCATCACAATTTAACTTTCAAGCACCAGGTTCTGGCGGAGACCAAGACAGAGATTTTAATCCCTGGATGCAACACACTCGATTCTGAGTTGTATATTCAAAATCCACCATGTACCTGCGAGCCTTGTATGCAATTGACCCAACAGATCCAAAAATTCCCTGAAAATTACCCATATTTCTGTCTTGCCAAATTGACCATATTATAGCTGCAAATTTGGAACAACCTTCATTGAGGAGGCCATGCTTGAACCAATCATGCACCTCGTGAGAGCCAAAGAAACACACATCAGAAAAACCTAGAGAAACCCAAACTGATCGCACCACTTCACAATCCTGAAAACAATGAAGAATTGTCTCCGGAAGTTGATTGCAACGTGTACATAAGGATGAGGAGGAGAGATGTCGCTGAAAATGCAGATATTGAGTTGGTACAGCATCATGAAGGCAAAGCCACACTAGGAGCCTCAACTTTTCAGGGACCCGCGCCTTCCAAAGCCAAAGCCAATTGATATTCCTATCCCAATTCAACTTATTCTGAATTAACCATAAATATCCTTGTTTAGCAGAGTAAAGAGTGTGCTCCCAACTCCAACCCAAATCACGACCAGAAGCCGAAATATGTACTAAACTAAGAATGTCTTCCCTTAAGTCCATAGGAATAAAAGAGTAAATCCTCTCCAAATGTCAAACTCCATCACGGTAAACATCTTCAATGGTCAAAGCAGCCTCACAAATATCAAGAAATTCAACCCTCGCTCCTACTGGCCCAGAGTGCAACCAAGAGTCAAACCAAAAATTCTTAGAAAGAGCTCCCACTTCCCAAACAAACCCTTCCTTTAATACGGAAGCTGTGTGCACAATAGACTTCCATATATACGATGAAGAACCCATTGCTTTAACTGCAAATAGGTTTCTATTCTGGAGGTATTTTTGAAGCATAATCTTGACCCACAGTTTCTCTTGATTCATCAAAATTTGCCAAACTAGCTTTCCTAATAAAGAAAAATTGACCAACCGCGACTCCCGCAAAGCAAGACCTCCAAACTTTTTCGGAGTCGTCAAAACTATCCAAGATGCTAAATGAAGACCACGGTGATTATGACTACCACACCAAATGAAACTTCTAGTAAACTTATCAATGTTAGAGCACACACCTGATGGAAAAAGGCTTACTTGCATCCTATAAATAGGTATAGAAGATAAAACTGATTTAGCAAGGCAAATCCGACCAGCTTTATTAAGGAAGCGACCTTTCCAAGATGCTAGCCTATTAGTAAGCTTATCAACCACATCATTAAAATCAGCTTTAGTAACTCTGCCATGCTTGAGGGGGACACCAAGGTATTTTCCCAGAGAATTAGCAAATCGGATAGAAGAAATACCAGTGAAGAGATCCTTGCGTTGTCTAGAAACATTCATAGAACAGATAGTACGAGATTTGTCAAAATTCACCTTCATACCAGATGCTCTGCAAAAGGTGGCCATAGTGTCCAAAACATGAAGCACTTGAGATTTCTTCGCTTTGCAAAAAAGGATAAGGTCGTCTGCAAAAAGGAGATGGGAGATTACAGGACCTCCCCTAGACACAGTCACTGGTTTCCATCTACCAACCTCCACTTGCCTAGCAATGAGGCAACTCAACCTCTCCATACAAATAACAAATAAATAAGGAGACATCGGGTCTCCTTGCCTCAAACCCCTCTTTGGCTGAAAACCATCCAACCGGTTACCATTCCACATTAGAGAAAGGGAGGAAGACTTTACACATTTCATAATAAGAGAAACAATAGTACCTGGAAAGCCAAACATTAGGAGAGATTGTTCCAAAAACTCCCAGCTCACCCTGTCATAAGCCTTTTCTAGGTCAATTTTAAAAGCAAGAACACCTTTCTTTCATTTGGTTTTCTTCATAAAATGGAAAACTTCCTGGGCTACAATAATATTGTCTGGGGCACCCCTTCCAGGAATAA
This sequence comes from Arachis hypogaea, assembly GCF_003086295.3. Lineage (NCBI taxonomy): Eukaryota > Viridiplantae > Streptophyta > Magnoliopsida > Fabales > Fabaceae > Arachis > Arachis hypogaea. The sequence continues at coordinate 9,144,416 of NC_092050.1, forward strand.
ACTCTCCCTGCAGAGGACCAATGATATCTTGTAGAAAAGGTCGTAACCTCTCCACAACCACCTTAGTTATAATCTTGTAGATAACATTACAGAGGCTGATAGGACGAAACTCTTTCATGCGAGACGGGTTATCAACTTTAGGAATCAGCACCACCAAAGTGTCAAACAGAGCACTATCCAGATCAAACCCAGCGAAAGCCTTCTTAACAAGTTCCCATACCTCTGTACCAACCACTTCCCAATATTCCTTGAAGAAAAAAGCCTGAAAACCATCGGCACCTGGGGCCTTAAAAGAGTTCATGCCCATAACCACCTTCCTAACCTCTTCTTTAGAAACATTTCTTGTGAGACTTTCAATAGCCTCACGAGATAAAGAAGGTAATTCCTGATCCCCCATCACATCAAGTTCTACTTGTTCCACATTACAAAAAAGATCTCTATAAAATCCAATTGCACATTCTTCGAGTTCTTGCGGATCAGTACTCCATCTTCCATCCTCCAAAAACAACCCCTGAACCTTGTTACGCTTCCTCCGCATAATGGTTTGCATATGAAAGAACTTAGTATTTCTATCTCCAAATCTGACCCAGTGCTCTCGGGATTTTTGATACCAAAACAACTCCTCTTGCATAAGCAGATTACTATATTCAGCCTGTAACTCCCTTTCTTCCTGTATGAGGGATAAAGCATCAACTCTCTCCATTCGCTGTTGGATACTAGTCACACGCCTCTCCAATTCCCTCTTTCTTTTAAAAATATTCCCAAAGACATCTCGGTTAAAGGCCAAAGCATCATCTCTGACCTGAGAAAGGCAACGAATAGGATTGGGTCTACCCTTGTCCCAAGCACCCTGACCACCGACAAAAAACTTGGGTGATAAGACCAAGCTACTTGAAAACGGAAAGGTTTTACCCCGACTCTTCTATCATTACCTTGACATCGTATCATAATGGGACAGTGGTCAGAATGCATCCTCGCCAAATTCTCCACATAGCTTTCCGGAAAACGAAAACACCAAGCATCAGTAGCCACAGCCCTATCCAGCCTCTTCGAGATGAACCGATTACCCTGCATATGTCTGAACCAAGTGTACAAAGATCCATGGGCTCCCAAATCAATCAAACCACACTCATCTAGGAGAGCTCCAAACCGCTCTGCCCTTCGAGAGACAAAGTTCCCACCTTTAACCTCAGATGAAAGAAGGATCTCATTAAAATCCCCAATAGCTAATAAAGGACCTGAATAATTTCTAGAAAAATCTGTCAAAACCCTCCAAGCTTCTTCCCTTTTGCTAGGAACGGGACTTGCATAAATTGCTGCACAGACCCAAGAAAAATCGCCATTCAAAAACTCAACACACACCACTTGCGAACTCGCTGCCACGACATTGCAAGATACTCTGGGCCATGCAGAGAGCACTCAAATACCTCCACTATGCCCCTGAGCTTCTTCAATATGAATAGGAGTATAACCTAATCTGTTCCAAAAAACAGCCATCTTTTAGAAAGCACAATGAGTCTCTAAAATGATAAAAACGTACGGATGAAAATTTTTTACCAATTGTTTCAGATGCACCCGAGCCAGCTTATTTCCAGCTCCTCTCACATTCCAAGCTATAATGTTTGCACAATCCATATTAATATTACTTGGAGTGAGACCCACACCTCAGATTATTTGAGGGTAGTGAGCGGGGTCTCCACTGTAACCACACTGTGCCCATTCTCAACCGGAGAATTCTGAAGAGAATTAGGCCTTAATCTCTTTAAATTGCTTTTGAATGGCGTTTTAGAAGTCTCCGCGCCTTGAGAATAAGCCCCTGCCCGTTCTGAACCAGGTCCTTGCTTGCCACCCGTCACACCTTGAGCAGAGGTAAAACCTGACGAAGCTAATTTAAAGTTCCTCGCTTGTTTTAGCACTTGATTGCCCTTACTTATGTGTAAAGCTGATTCAACCACATTGATGCCTTTCATAGCAGGTTCTCCTTTAGCAACATAATTAGAAGATTTATCCACATAAACTTTTTTGGACTTATCCTGGTCATGCCTACCCAAAAAGACCTTCTTGCCCTTTGCCTTTCTTTCCACTTTGGTCCACGTTGTATCCCCTGCATGTGCCCCTTCCATTACATGCACTTCCTTATCCTTATTCTTCTCTATCCCAATTGTAGTACAACCAAAAACAAAAGGCTTCTCAATATTAGAAGAAAATGGCACCTGATCTATCTTCTCATGATCTTGTTCCTTGTCTTCATTCACCCCTGTTTTATCAATGTTCGCTGAAATTGAACTAATCAATTTACAGTCCACACCAACATGCCCATAACAACCACACGTATTGTAGACCAACTCAAGGCTTTCATATTCAACATCAAAAACCCTCCCATCCACCTCAACACTACGAGTAATGGGAACGCCTAAATCAATCTCCACACAAGCCCTCGCATACTTCCCTCTTGCTGCCATCTTAGTTGCTACATCGACTTTCACTGGCTTTCCCACCGCAGCGGCGATCCTCAACATAGCCTTCTCATGGTAGTAGCGAATCCCTAAGCCGTAAAAGCGTACCCATACCATGGTGGATCCAAAAACCTCCTCCTCTGAATAGAACTCAGGTGACCATGGTTTTACAGCAAGATAGAACCCAGATATCATCCAAGGACCACCAAGTAATACCCTCTCCCGATCTTCGAAAGCATCAAACTTCACCAGAAAATAACCATTTCCTACATCCAGAACTTGAAACCCACCCTTCAATCTCCACACCATACCCAGCTTATGCACCATTGCCGTGTAACTCATATGCTTGCCCAAGACTTTGACGATGATCGCTTCCTTATATGGTACAGATAACGCCGCCAGCCCTTCTTCTGAGAAGATGACCCGAGGAGGATGCGAATCCCCGTGGTTCCCTTTGATCACCTTGGCTAGCCTCTCTCCATCTAAAGCCTCATTCCAAAGCATAGGAGACGGAGACTTCTGTCCAGTCACCATGTTGCGGAAGGAAACCTTTTGAAAGCCATGTTCTTTCTTAGAAACCCTAGTACCTTCCTCCTTCTCACCAGATACAAACCCCCGACGCTCTCCCCCTTAGTTCTACCGCCGGCATTACTGGTTACCTCACTGTGTGTCACCCTCTTCGTGAATCCCCCGCTCACTCCGTCACTCATACCTAAACCCTAGCAGAAAGAGTACAGAAAGAGGCGCTTACTTGGTATGACTTTGAATGTAGAATTATTCCATCTTTGATGGTAAGTAGTCGTTCCCTTTTATTAGGGAGGTTGAAATCTCCTTTCTAAATTAATAGGAGATATTGAGGGGATTAGTTACTTATTTAGATAAGTAGGGCTAGGCTCATGTCGCCGTGTTCAACCTCTATTAAGGTCAGGATATGAACAATAGTGATATGTAAAGTATATAAAATAAGAAAAAATCGTGAATAATAATTTTAAATAAGATAAAAATTTTAAAAAATAAAAAATGTGAATCACGATTTCAAATAGGATAAAAGATAATCAGAAATCATAAATCACGATTTCAATTTTTTAATTTAAAAAAAATTATAATTTACAAAATCTACAAATTGGCACTCACGATTTTTATTATACATCAGAATATACCAATTTAGACTCATGTTAGTGTATTATACGAGTTCATCTATCGTATTAAAAAATAATTAGCGTTATTCAGTGTGTCAATGGTGTTGACAACTTGACATTTTTTATTTACACTACATCCTCAAGCTTGACATTTTTTATTTACACTACATCCTCAAGATTCATTTGACATATGACATAAAAAAATTTCATACATTTCAAACGTAGCAGCAATTTCAAAGGAATTGAAGCAACAAATTAAAAACAACTGTCCACGCATGATGTACATGGTTTTCTCCTTTTTTCCATGGCCGCTGCCATAAAACAAAGTCTCAACTATATATAATAATTATCTTGGGGTTCGTATCTTGTTAATTGATTTTAAGTGAAAATATCTTTCACCTTATTTTAGAGACAATAATTCATTTGGAAGTACCCAGAATAAGGTTACTTCACAGAGAGTTCATGATTCAGAATAATATATTATATACATGTTTGTATTATACGACCATATAGTGAAATACTTCATGGAATTACCTATTCATATTATAAATTATAATAATTTAATTTTGATGTACAATTAATATAAAACAGTTTTATATATCTATTCAATTATATAATATCACAAAAACAACAATAATTTTTATATTAATCTAATAAATAATGATTTAAAAGAACGAATATAATTGAACGATTGTGTAAATTATTTTACACTCCTAATATATCAAAATTAAACCCTTATAACAAATGGTTAAAAAAAGTTTATGTGTATATTACTTTGTTGTTTAGACTTTAGAAAGTTTTGGATAAATATTTTAAAATTTTATAAATGGACAAGAGAAATATTATTTACATTTAAAATTAAATTTAGCTAATTTACATATATTTTTATGAATATAATAATAAATTTTTTGAAATTTTTTATGTACATTTTTAGATTTATGATGACAAACAACGAGATGTATAAAGAAAAGGATAGATATGGAAGTGATGGGGAACAAGATGAAAGCGAGAGAAGAATGGGTATTTATTTTTTTAGCAGAGTAAATAATTAAATTTGTTTTTAAAAAATTATTCGTTACTTCGTTGTTTATGACATCAGAACTTATTGATATGATACATTAAGTAACTACACATTTGACAATTCTAATTGAATGCTAACCTGATAAATTTATAAAATTATATCAAATTAATCTTAACTTTAAACACTTCAATACTTTAAAATATTGAATAATATTTTAAAAATAAATTTGACTATTTATTTTATTATTTTAATTATAAATAAATTTGTGTCATTTTAATCTAAATTACCAAAAATCTAGAAGTCCAACTATCCAAATAATACAGGCTTAAGTTGGCCCAAGTTGAGAGGTTGTAATGTATTTGAGCCGTTTCGTGGAATCCAACCCAGGACCATGTGGCTAAACGAGCGCTTAAAAATTAAGTTGGGTTGGTCTAATTGTTTGTTTATTAATACCCATCAACTTTGTATTCACTTAAAATTTCATAAAAGTGATCCTATTGATAAAATTTTCATATTTCTTTTTTCTTTAAATTATTCCCCACCAAGAGAAATCCTTTAAATTTGTATTCTAGCCACAATTTATAAATATGCTACCTGCTGCTATAGTTATCGTTATCGAAATTCGAAAGTACTACAAATCATAACACAAGACAACCTTAAGCAAGTCGAAATTGGTCGGTAATTCTTCTTGCCAAACCATAGAGATAGAATCAATCAATTTAGGCTAAGAACTAAAAACGGAACAGTCTTCATTTAATTTTTCGAGAAATTTGACTGTATAAAATAATAATTAAAATGTAGTTATTTCGCGTAAGAACTAAGAACCACAAGGATAGTAATTCATAATAAAGTCGTGAATACAGTCTTGAGCCCTATTATTTGGATGGCCACCGCCTTTCAAATTAGACTCCCTAGGAAGTAGGAATCGGTATATATAACATTTCTCTTTTGATTTCTAGGTTTCTATATTGTCAGTATTGTATGAAGACAACATTATCCTTGCAACCTTAGAACTAAGAAGGTAGAAAAATACAAAACTTCTAGGATGCCAAGCGGCAAAACACGATATTGAAAAGAAGGAAAAGAATAAATAAAAAGGTCATGTGACATTAAAATCTTGTACAAAAATTTACTGAAAATCTGTGTCATTCTACTACTTCTATTTCACCTGTGGGCAGACCATGCCAAAAACATAGATAAAAGACATTCCAAAACTAATTTGAGGTACGAAATTTCCCACCCGATTTTGACATGCTTGACCGAACCACAATTTACAAGCAGTTTATTGCTCTGCCTTTATAAAATGAGGAGCCAGCAGTTTGGTAACAGTGAAGCCAGTGAAGGTGTCAAGATCGAAGAGCTCTTTCAGCTTCTTGTCACATATTATTTTCCTCTTGTCAGAAGGATCCTTCACAAAACCAAATAAACTTCAGAACATGTGTTTTACCCCGCATGTACCGCATAATAACAAAGCTACATTAAGTATGGACATGCAGCTTAAGTGTGATTGGATTTGAAAAGAAAAAGAAATCAAATTTATTTGTAAATCTTAAGTTCAATGAAATGATGAATCTTGCATCGACATTGCAAATGCATGATAGAAGTTCTGGCCAACTGATTCATGGGTCACAATGAATATACCTATTGAATTTGTTATCAAATTCTAGGCTCTAAAGGCTGTAACAGGAAGTTTATTTGAATCATTAGTAGAAGAATATGATAAAGTCAAACAGCACTGATTGACTTGATTAAGAGAAGTCAGAGGCCTTTGGTTTACATCAAACTTGAAACACAATTCTGCATCTTGAGTTCCACAACACTGCATATGGCACAAGCTATCTAGAAATCTGAACATTGCATTGCTTGAGGTGTGCCATTTGAAATGGCTATGATAACTTTGATGCAGCTAATATTATGTTATGCAGCCAAAAATGTAAGATGGTTTGAATACGTCTTTTCAAGCTTTTGAAATGGCTATTTAAAGGAGAGATCATTAGAGCTTTAATTAAACAATGTATGCAGCTAGTCAACAACTTAAAGAAGTGACATACCTGAAGGTTGTTTCCTTTTATGTAATCCCACATTCTTTTTATAACCTCAGCTCTTGATAACTCACTTTCTCCAGTACCAAGGAAATTTACAAGGGCATCTGATAGTTGAAGAGGTGCAAGAAAACCTGATTTCCCCCCCTTCTGACGTTTTTCCTTTTTCTTTGGTTCCTCTGATTCTGTCAGAGTAGGTAAAGGATGCAGTGAACATGCTATTTTCATATAAAATTTGTATCAACAAGTATAACAATACGAAAACCATTACCACATACCATGAGTTACCCCCAAAAAATAAGATTGTGCGTCTAATGATTTCAATTCCGAATATAAGTGATAACTCATTTCACCCGGACCCCCACTTAATAGTTAAAACAAATAAGGAATAATCTAAGCAATCAAAATACAATTAGAAGTAACAAAGTAAACTACAATAAAATAACAGAAGCAAAACTCTATAATTCGCAAGGAAATGACACTGATCTGTATGCAAATAATGTATAACATTAGCCCAATGAATTATTCATACCGCCTTCTCTCTCATGTTTCTTCTGCTTTTCCTTTTCCTTCTCCTTTTCCTTTTCCTTTGGTGCTGTCTTCACCGGGATAACTACATCAAGATAAACAGTTTAAACATTATTATTCAAGTTATCTTAAGAGAAAACTACAGGACTAAGAAAAGGGCCTGAAGGGATATCAAGTCACAATGTCATAGAACAATGGTTACAGGAGTATAATTATATCATGCTTAAAAATACGATACAAGAAAAATGCTTTAAAAGAGTAACTCTTAAAAAGAGAAGACAGTTTCAAAATATTAGAACCCACATAATCATAAGAACATTACACAACGAAATTTAAAAAAGGATTACAAATCTTGCCAGACAAGCACAATGGAAGATAACAATCGAAAGGAATATACATCTTATTGGAGAATAACATAAGAACCAGTAAATGGAAGAACAAGGTTGCAGGTGCATACCGTCATCTGAATCTAATGGCCAGATATGCTTTGTTAGTGCTTTATTCATTTGGAACATGTTGATGGAATCGACACCAAAAATAGCTCGCAATGGTTCATCACAAATGATATTTCGCCTATTGTTTGCATCTTGCAAATTGTTCTCCCTAATATAGGCCCATAATTGCTTAACAACCTAAGACCAACCCCCCCAAAAAGAAAAGGGAAGATGTCAAAAAGCTGGACTCAGAATTACATCAATTTTAGGTACCCTCCCAGATACAACTGGAGTGACCTATCCCACTATCATTTTTTTTTTCCGGTTGCGGAAAAAGGAAAGATACCTCAGTCCTGGCCATTTCTGGTGCTCCAGTGAATTTCTGAAGTTGTGGAGACAGGCTACATAGTTTACAAAAACCGCCACCTCGTTTTTTTACTACCTCACTACCTTCCTTGTTAGATCTGAAACACAGATGGAACAGCATTTATTAAAACAATGGATCCTTCCCATGCAAAATATTACACCTATACATGTACATATTACAACACTTATATGTAATAAACATCAACATAACAGTTCTGTTACACAAATCATTTGTGCAAAGTTTCTATTAGTATCTGTAAGATATTTGAATCAGTGTAATACAAAATTTCTTTATGCAGCTTGTCTGGTAAAAAAGTTGAATTATTGCATTAGATATTTTGAAGACTACAACCTTTCTGCAAAAGAATTTTCGCCTTCCTTCTATCCTTATTGGCAAACGGGGTCAAACTAAAAAAGAAGAAACCGTTAATGTATGATGGTCATGGTGTTCAAGAAAGTCTTACATATGACAATTCTAGGCAGTTCCAAGGCATGATGGTATAAATTTTTTACTTCAAGACAAGTCACACCAATTGTTTCGGGTAAAGTAGCATTGTCTTTTAGGTAATTAACTCACAAATTTTGGGAGATCATCAATTATAAGTATAATAAAGAAAATAGAGAAAAACAATTTCGCAGAAAAAACATTTTACATGATTTCTGTTTAATTAATTGTTTGGGGCAGGGAAGGAATTTAACTTGGAGACTCTAAAAGCTAAAAGGCCACCTCTGGAGTAATTCTCCTGCAGGCAATCATGCAAGTGTATAAGTATCAGCATCTCACTTCAGGGATCTAAGCATAATAATCACTAGCATAGGTGACTGATCATTCATGCACTAAGAGTCTTTTATATGTTTGAAATATTAATTACAAAAGCATAACCTTCTTCCCATTCTTATCTTTACAAAATCTTGAAAATAGACTATATTTTCAGAAACCAAACAGGTCCTTATTCTGCTAAATCAACTCGAAGAAGGTATCGTGGTTCAATTAATTGTTGACATCCATGGAAGAGCGGTAAACCATATAATGTTTATGAAAATATGTAATCTAAGACTTCACATTACAAGTGCAAATTGGCAAAAGAATGATATGATATCTTCATATGTGATTGACGTTACCGCATAAGAAAGAATAACAAGATTTGATTTTTTGGCAAAGCAAAGTATAAGTATAAGATGAATATGCGTGCGTGCATAAAAGCTAAAAACTGAACACTTTATCTTGAAATTAAACCTGCAAGGCAAGTAACCTTGTCACTAACTTGAAAAGCACACAATTTAATTTATTTTAGAAAAGAAATCACCAATACAGAGCAACACAACACAGTCCTCGAGTGGAGCCCAATACTCAAAATAACGGAAGGCATGTGCCTGAGTCTATGATCATATACCATACCAACATGGAGTAACGAAATGCCAGCTAAAATATGCTTACGAAAATTCCAAAATATCTAACACAAAAATTAACCAATGATGCTATTGAATGCGAAATGGCAGGGAATCTTTGCTCCCAGTTCCAGATATATGACCTCAAAGAAGAAGCCCGTTACTGTCAATCAAATTCTCTCACGTAGAATCAAGCAATAATTTCAGAAAATTAAAATGCAATTATTTTAAAGAACTAATCAATTACGAAAAGAAAGGACTAACTAACCGTCCTTTATTCTTCTTCCCATTCCGAGCATTTTTGGATTTCTGTTCCTCTTCGTCTTCATCATCGTCTTCTTCTTCTTCTTCCGTTTCTCCCTTGGAATCAGAACCCCGGCTTCGTTCGGGTTTATCGGCCTCTTCATCTTTTTCTTCTTCGTCATCTTCATCTGCCGGTTGCGGTTCCTCTTGTTCTTGTGGATGGTTGTGCTCGCTCTGAAGGAACAAGTCCACCTGTTCCCGAATGAATGCCTTCCTATCGGACAAATCGATTCCGAAATCGGCCTCGAGCTGGCGGCGGACGGTGGCGGTTGTGGTGGTGTTTAGGTCGGAGCTACGGAGGAACTCGCGGAGGCGCCCGATGAGCTCCGATTCGGATACCATTCTCGACGAACCGAGTTAACCCTGTTTTCCCCCCTCTTTCAATGCTTGAACGAGTTCGCTGGCCGCGGCTGACTCACCCACTCTGACTCAGTCTCTCACACAAAAAGCGAATTTGGGGAAGACGAGGTTGCCCCAGGCAAGGACACAATTGGAAATATATAAAATGCTTCTCTCTCTCGCTTCGCCCGTTTCTCGTTACTCGTTAAGGAATATGGATTCCATGGAGGATGCAGTTACCACCACACGTGCCAATTTACATGGCATTTGCCAACCCTTTCGGTTTACTATTTTGCCCCTGTGATTCTTGTCTAATTCATGAATCTACCCCATCACTTAGCGTGTCTGGTTGCGCAAGTAAACAAAAACTTGTTTGTTTGTTTGTTTTTGCCTGCACGAGAAAGCAAACTGGCCTTAGCTTCGGGTATTTGGATAAGCTTTAGAAGGTGGATTTTTGGTGCGGCTGTCACATGCCTAAAAGTTGGGCTTTCACGGGATCTGTGATTTCGAGTTTCCTCGTCGTAATTGGGCCTTCATAAAGTGGGTTTTAAAGCCAGTCTAGTTTGGCTAATTCATTTTTTGGCCCATCCTTCATTTTATTGGGTACTTTTGCATACTTCTACAATTTAGTCATAAAGGGGAAAAAGAGGGGTCAATGTTCCCCCTATAATAAAAAGCGGGTGGGGTCGTTCTCAATCAGTCTGTAACCTTTCTTAGATATTTATTGGTATCACTTTCAAAAAAATATTTTTTAGAAAAGATATTTGTAGTATTCTTTTATATAATTTTTATGATAAACGATAAACAAAAAAATTATATACAAAAATAACATTATTTTTTTCGTGAATTATCGTACCTCAGTACATCGTTATCGTGAATTATAAGGTAACTGCAGGTGGCGTTTATTTGTATTGGGGGAAAAAAATTTAATTACCAATTTAGTAAATTTAGACGTTCACAAAAAAAATTTTAAAAGAATATTGTCAACAAAATAATTTTTAAATAATTTAAAAATAAACAAAAAAAATCAATAAATATTATTTTTTCATGAGTAATAAAAAAAAATTTTTATTAACAAATGACTTCTTATTCATTAGATATAATTTTTTTTGACGATATTTGAATAAAAAATATTTAAAAATGCATAAAAAATTTTGAACAAAATTTGATTTTTAGATTTTTTATTTTTTAAAGAAATATAATCATTTATAATAATTTTTCAAAAAAAAAATTTACTTGACAAATATTACTAAATTTTAAAAATAAAAAGATTTTATTTTTTAATAATGATTCCAAAATTTTGTATTAAAATTTGATTTCTAAAATCAATTTTAGAATATATATTTAGTATTTATTTTTTGTCATGTTTTTTAATTTTTTTTTTAAATTTATTTATTGTTAATATCTTTTAGAATTTATTTTGTCAGGAATATAAATTTTTGAGTATTATTTTAATAGTTTATTCGAAAAAAAAAGGGACAACTCAGCAATGACTTGGTTTGGAAAGTCAAAAAGATATAAGCAACAATGAAGTTTTGGTGAAAAAAATAAAACAGTTATACTATATATCCAAATTTTTTTAGTAATCAAGTTCAACCGAATTGGTTCAAATTTAACAAAAAGTAGTTTTATTAGTGGAGCGTGATTACATACTCCAACTATGTGAAACGGCTCCCGCATTCCTTTCCTTCTCCGTCTTCTTCTTCTCATTCTTCTTCGTGTTTCTCCTCCTTCTTCTTCGCGTTCCTCCTTCATCTTTTTTGGGTTTCTTCTTTTTTTTTGCATTCCTCCTTCTTTTTCTTCGTGTATTTCTTTCTTATCGTCGTTCTTTTGTTGTTGTTACTGCGTTTTTTTCTTTTTCTCCTCTTCTTCCTAGTAATTTTGTATTATTATGTATTTTTTTCTTCTTTATTTGATTTTTTCTTTTTTCATTCTTGTTAAGAGAGTAAATAAAAAGGTAAAATAAGAAAAAAACTGAATAAAAAAAAAAGAAGAAGATGATAATGATGAAGAAGAAGAAGAAGGAAGAGGAGGAGTTTTGAGTAACCATTAAGTAATTTTGGTACATCTTGGATTTAAATAAGGTGAACTTTTTGGTCTGTGCTTGTTTTAAATTGAATTTGTTTGTGTGTCATTATCATTAAGTAATTTGGTACATTCTGAATTTGAATTTTGGCGCCTTCTTGATTTAAATAAGGTGCACTTTTGGTCTGAACTTGTTTTAAATTGAGTTTGTTTGTGTGTCGTCATCATTAATAAATTTCAGTGCATTCTAAATTTAAACTGTTATACATATAAAAAGAAGACAACGATGATGACAATAACAATAAGGAAAAAGAAAAATGAGGAAAAAGCAACAGTAGCTTCTTCTTCAAGTGTGTTAAAAATCATCCAACCTTTGGGACAAACAAACAAAAAAAACACCAAAAATTTATAAGCACGACATCGAAAATAATTCTATATTACGTCAAATTATATTTCAAAATGTACCGAAACTACCATTAAACGTAACATAAATATATTCATCGAAAAAATAATTCAAAACTCCAACATTTCATTCAAATTCAAATATTCAATCATGAACACTGATTTTTACAAAGAAAAATGAAATTATTCAACTCATAGACAAAATAACTACACCAGCATCAACTACTAACGAATTACATTAACGAAGTGTAAACCAAACCCCATCCACTTGATTCGCTTTAAAATAATAATCCAATTCGTCCTGATTCAACTGACAGTATGAACTTGCATCCAAGGACGGATCCAGAAATAGTATCATGGGGGCCAATAACATATATAATATTAAAAAATTATGCAAAAAATTATATAATATAAAATGCATTACAAAAATATACTGATAGAGAATATATTTTAAAGTACAAAAAATATATATGTACTTTTTATTAACGAAGTGGTCGATTCCTCATTTTATAAAATTTATCGATAATAGAATTTGTGTCAAATTTTTCTGCAATTTTCTTTTCAATATAATTAAAAGACAATTAACAAGAAATTTATCTTTCATTTTGTTTCTGAATTATTCTTCTCAATATTCATAGCTGAAAAAGAACTCTCAGTTGTAGTAGTTGAAACAGAGAAAATTAATACCAAATGAATCAAGAAGGACGCTCACAAGAAGAAAAAAATCTACTTTATGGGAATTGAAAAATTTTATTTAATTAAAAAATATTAGTAATAATATCTTTTCATATTTTTTTAATATTGTTATTTACTTTTTAGATATTAGAAATCATTAATATTTAGGTTAGATTGAATTTTTATTTATATTAGACTAAATACTAAATAAATTTTTAAAAAAATTAAATCATACTTAATAACTTATTACTATTAATCTTTTTTTTAAAAATTTAGGGGGCCGAGACCTCCACTCGCCTCCCGTAAGTCCGTCCCTGCTTGCATCATTCATTGTCTTCGAAAATGAAATACATGTTCAAACCTAATTTCACAGCTTGATTTCAAAAAAATTGATCTAAATCTTCAAGTCAGATCAAAGAGTATTGATCTTGAACGAAGAGAATACAGAGAACGAAGATAACACAGAGAAGGAAGAGAACGTAGAAAACGTAAAAAATATTGAGAAAAATTGAAAAAAAAAATAAAATCCGCATAGAAGTAGTTATATAGTCGCGCGTGTTAAGTTAAAAGGTTGTTAGACATATAGTGGCGCGTGGAGCTGAATTAGGTTATAACATTTTGGTTGGACTTGGTTGATTAAATGACTTGGATGTAGAGTTTTATTGAAAAAAATAATATTAAAAACATAAAAAATTGGATTACTTTGGTGTGTCATAGGATAAATATTTCCTATTAATAGTCTGTTAGTTTGGATTTCTCACAAATAATAAAAAAAAATCGAGTCAATTTAATAAACGATTCTAATAATTATTAAAAAGACAATGAGACCCTCAATAAAAAAAAATATTTTTTTTGGTCCTTAATTTTTATTTCTATGAGACTGGTTAGTGCTTCCGGTAATATTTTTTCTCTAGGTTAATAGAATATACCTACATGGCATGTTAAATTGTTGATTTGTTCATTAAATACTAATTAGAATTGATAGATTTTTTTATTGGGAGTCTTGTTGTCTTTTGAGATAATTATCAAGGGCTGTTTATGGTTTTTCTCTATTTTTTGTTATTTATTTTATATACATTGACTAAATTTACTATATAAAATTAAAAAATATTGGAATTTTTATTTATAAAAATTGTATAAAAAATATAATATTTTAATCTTCTTAGTTTTCACTATTATTTAGAAAAAAATGTTAAGATATTATATTATTAAAATTATGTTAAATATTAAGTGTACTAAATTTAAATTAACGATGATAATTCATGAGGTAATATATATTTGTAAAACGATTCATTTTCTATTTTTGTAGATCATCTTTCCGAAGATATATCGAAGAAGAAATTATACCATCTGTTCAACTAGACTGGACGTATTAATGATATATATTTATCACGAAAATAAAGAAGTGGTAATATATATTTTTGTGCTTATCCGATATACAACGAAGGGTGGAGCTTTGAAGTCAATAGCGAAAATGGATAAAATGCGATTAAGAGGGAAGGTTATTTTGGTAGGAGAAGCTAGGTATCGGCGAATAGATGAAGTGAAGCATATGAAGCAGGATCATGAGGTAGGTGTTGTTCAAAATAATATACAACATCAATCTCAACATGGGGGGAATCAAAGGAGTACACGAGTGAATTTGGAAGCTTTGAGAAAGGGGAAAAAAGTGGAGGATCCGCATGGCAATGGTGGACGAAAAAAGTGGAAGTACATGTGGCTAATGAGAACTTGGGATTGTTACAAAGGAGTTTAGTCAGAGGTATGACGAAAGCCATTGATTATCACTCTTTGAAGACAATGTTTCGAAAGAATTTTCTTCAAGTGGTGCAAGTACGAGAACTAGGAGCGTACAAAACACTTCAGACTTTTGATAGTGTGCCGAATGCGGAAGAAGCCTACATGTTCAAACTGAGTAGTCTTTTGCAATTTTTTCATAGTGTATGGATGTGGGAAGCAGATGAGAGATGTGAAACTTGAAGGGTATGGTTAGAGTATTTTGGTGTTCTGTTGCATACAGGGTCAGCGAAAACATTCAAAATGATAGGAAGCTAGTGGAGAGAGGTAGTAGGGTGTGATCAAGCCACGGAGTCATGCATATTATTCAGTGTGGGACATATACAAATTAATACTTGTGTCATGGACATTCTCAATGAGTGGATCTATATCACAATTGGTACTAGTGGATTCGATGTTCTAGTAAAAAAGGTTGACCGCGAAAGTTATGATTTAGATTGCAAGTTGGAAGAGAGAGGCGAAAGTAATAATATAAGAGCTTGTGGGAGTTTGATTGTTAGCAGCACAAGTTGCATAGCACCGATAGAGGGCTGTGACCTGGCGTTAGACCTGGTGATGTCGTTGCCAAAGGAGGAAAAAGAGGAGAAGGGTAGAATTATAATTCCAGAATCTATTTTGGATGAATGGATTAATTGCAAATTAAAACAGAATTATGAGCAAAGGGTAACGTATCATGCTGAATTAGAAGGAAGTGCAGATTTTATGGGATTTAATAATTTGACTAATGATGTGGAATTGGAGAGAACTGCTAGTTAGGATTATATGGGATGTAATCATGGGCTGCTGAACAAAAGGATTAGGGATTTAAAAAACAAAACCCCACAAAATGTTAGTGTTAGGCCCAATAACAAGGAAGATGTTTTTGCTACTAAGGGAAGTTACTTGGGACTAATCCCACTAACCAGTGGCCCATCACATGCTGAAGAAGGTTTATGCTACGGATCGGGTTTTAGGAAGCTGGGTCAGGTTGCTTCCTCCTCATGGTCGGGTTTCGTAATACACAACATGAGAAGGAACAAGTAGAGCACCAAGGAGGAGACGAAACACAAGGTTGCTGCGGTGACGGAGACCGGCAAGCCAAAGATGGATGGAGGGTGATTGATGGTGACCGCAGCATAGTGGCCTTGGCTGTGGACGCAGGACCTGAACCACGACTAACGATATGCTCTTCCGTAACTGAAGCTTGTTCCAACGCGCACAGTTCCTGCGGTGACGGAGCCCAGCACGCTGATGATGAACACGGGATGCTTGGTGGTGACCGTAGCATAGTGCCTTCGGCCGTTGACGCTGAACCTGAACCACGGATGACGGTACGCAATTTTGCGAATAACAGCAGCTCCATGGCTTCGGTTTCATCTGAGATGGAGGGTATTCGGTCGGCTGGAGACATCGGCTTTGATAGTGATAGGGAGGATAGTAGTGTCGAGTCTGGAAAATAAAGTTGGGTACAAGGAGGACATATCGTTATGGTTGATGATGGAATTGATGTTGGTAATGCTGAGATTAATTTAGGGGCTGGCTTGGATATTGAGAATGAAAATTGGAGAAGCAATGCGATGAAAAAGAATTAGAACGGGAATAGCAAATGCTTGAAAATAGGAGAACATGTGAATTGGCAGTTGAGTCGGGAGTGGTGCAGTACAATGAAGAAGACGATATCATGGTTATTCTTCAAGCACAAAATGAAGAAATTGCTCAAAAAGGAGAATGACGAAATAGAAGGAGAAAGCAAGAAGATGCATGCCCAAAAACCATAAAAATGTGTGTAATAAAGTTTTAAATGATTTTTAGCTCTTGAAATGTTAGGGGGTTATGGGGTGATGGAAAATTGAGTATGGTGAAGGACCTAAAAAAGAAACATAAGTTGAATATGTTAGGAATTATTGAGTCTAAGATGCAAGTTGTGACTAAATTTGATGTAGTTCGTATTTGGGGGAGTGACACCGTTGGATGGGAGTATATAGGGCTGGAAGGTGTATTTGGGGTCTGTTATTAATGTGGGATGATATGCTGTTTAGAATGAATAATTGTTACAAAGGAGAGAGATGGTTATATGTTAAAGGTGTTTTACTAAAAAATGAGTTTCATTGTGCTTTTTGTTTGGTATATGGTGCTCATACTATAGTAGAGAAATTCGTTGTATAGGAGAAACTGAGTAATATTGCTGGTTTATGTCAAGTTTCGGTGTGCTACATGGGTGACTTTAATGAGATAGTGCTGGTGGAAGAAAGAAAAGGTCAAGACAAGTTAACAGCGTCAGCAAAAGAATTTAAGTCTTGGATTCAAGATATGCAGTTAGTGGACTTGCCGCTTAATGATCGAAAATTCACATGATTCAAAGGCTGATCTTACAATCGTGTTGATAGAGTTTTGTTGAGTGTGGAATGAGTTGAAGAGTTTTTGGATATTAGACTAAAAGGTGAACCTAGAGGTTTGTCAGATCATTGCCCAATAATAGTAGAGGATACTGAATTCAGAGGTAGACCACGTCAATTTCGAAGCTTAGATTCTTGGTTTACGCACGAGGGTTTCCTAAGCATGGTCAGGAAGAAATGGAGAAGTATTGGTGATGTGCAATTCACAGATAAACTGAAGGTTTTGACTGTCCCACTCAGAAGATGACATAAGGACAAATTTGGTGACATAGACAATAGAATTCAACGTTTTGAGGATGAGATAAAGAAGATAGATGATATGGCCAACAATGGAGTTTATGATGGTACAATGGAAGAAAGAAGGAAGGCGTTAGTCAGCTGTTGTGAGAAATGATACGTGAGAAAAGAGGTGCACTGGAAACAGATGTCGCGATATAGACAAGCAAAGGATATGAACAGAAATACTTGGTATTTCCATAACTTGGCATCCTTCAGAAGGAGGAACAATAGAATTGATACGTTGGTTCTTAATGGAAGGTTGATAAAAAAATCAAGCTAGAATTAAGATTGCTATTAGGGAGTTTTATAAGGACTTGTATCATCAGGATAGATCTCCAATTGTGGGATTTAGAGATGGATTAGGGAATTGAATAGCTAAAGAAGATTCTATAGCACTGGAGAGGATGCCGATGGTTGAGGAGGTTATGAAGGCAATGTTGGACTGTGAATCGTCTAAAGTTCCAGGAAGTGATGGGTATGACATGAATTTTATCAAAAAGTGCTGAGATGAGATTAGTATAGAGTTCACAATAGTTGTCTTGAATTTCTTTCAGAGATCCAGGGTACCTTCAGATTAAAATATTACGTGGGCGACTCTCGTACCGAAGCTTATTGGAGCCAAGGAGATCAAGGACCTTCGACCGATGAGCATGGTGGGCTGTGTATATAAGGTAATCTCTAAAGTGTTTGTTAGGAGGATGAGATCGGTGAAGTTAGGACTAGTAGGTGAGACACATAGTGCATTTGTTAAAGTTCGAAAAATACATAATGGTGCACTTATTGCGTATGAAACAATGCAATGGCTTAAGATGAGGAAGAAAAAAGCGACAATTATTAAATTAGATTTTCAAAAGGCATATGATAGAGTTAAGTTGAGCTTTGTGGACATTGTGTTGCAGAAGATGGGTTTTGGTTTGCAGTGGAGGGCTTGGGTAAAGGCGTGTGTTGGTACAACTTCTATGTTGATTTTGATTAATGGCTCACCATCGAAACCTTTTAAGATGGAGAGGGGTTTGAGACAAGATGATCCACTATCTCCATTTTTGTTCATTCTTGTGGTTGATGTTTTGCATAGGATGGTGGGTGAGATAGTTAGAAACAGACGTATTATGCCTTTGTTGGTTGGTAAGGATAATATAGAGTTGTCATATCTCCAATTTGTAGATGACACTATATTGTTCTATCCGTCGGAGAAGGAGACCATCAGAAATTATGCAAAACTCTAAGGTGTTTTGAGGTGATATTAGGGCTAAGTATTAACTTCAATAAATCGAGTTTGATTCCAATCAATTGAACCGCAGTGGGTTGATAACATGTGTAGCATATTGGGATCCAATGAGCTAATCTTTCAGTTAGATATCTGGGCATATCTTTAGGAGTGAACCCTAGGTTGGTCAAGACTTAGAAGTCTATGATTGATAAAGTGGAGGAGAAGCTCAGTTTGAGGAAAGCAAATATGCTCAATAAAGCTAGTAAATTAGTCCTCATTAAATCAGTGTTAAATAGCTTGCCAATGTACTATTTGAGTCTGTATAAGATGTCGAAGACTGTGGCAGAAAAGTTGATTTCATTGCAGAGAAGATTTCTGTGGAGTAAGGAGGAAGGAAAGAATGGTATGGCATTGGTTAAGTAGGATGTGATCAAGATCCAAAAAAGTTGGGAGGGTTGGGGGTGGGTGATGCCGCAGTTAGAAACACAGCGCTTCTTTTCAAGTGGTTGTGACATTTTTCAAAAGAGGAGTATCTGTTGTGGAAGAAGGTCGTTTACTCTTGTTATAGTTTAAATCCCAATTTGATGTTGTCAAATTAGGCATTGCCGGTTAGAGGGGGCCCATGGAAGGATATTTGTCAATTACAGTTAAAGGATTAAAATGTGAGACGTAAGATGATTTCTGGGTTGTCTATAGAGGTAGGTGATGGTCGAAGGACTCGATTTTGGGAAGATGTTTGGCTACAAAGTGGTTCATTAAAAGATCATTTTTCGAGACTCTTATCTATTTCAAACCAAAGAGGATCTGTAATAGGAGATTGTGGGTTCTAGGATAGGTTAGAGTGGATTTAGAACTTCTAGTGGAGGTGAGAATTATACCAGTAGGAGTTGAAATTAATAGATCAGTTGCATGATACTTTAATACCTATAAAGCTAGGAAATAATAGAGAGGATAGAGTTGTTTGGAAGTTTGATAGGAAAGGAGTATTTACTACCAACTATTTTGTGTCGGTGTTGCAGTCAGAAATGCTTCCGGAAGATGTTACGAGTTATAGTTTTACCAGAACTATATGAAAAGGCTTGGTTCCACCGAGAGTGGAATTATTCACTTGGTTTGTTTTGATAGGAAGAGCGAATATTAAAGAAAGACTATATAGACTGGGAATCGTTTATCAGGGTGACAACATATGTGTATTGTGTAAAAAAGATGTTGAATTTGTTCACCACTTGTTTATTAGTTGTGATTTTACTTGGCAGATGTGGTGTGCTTGGCTATCTGGTTTTGGAAGGTTGTGGGCAGTTTCAAGTTCACTGAAGGAACATTTTGAGAGTTAGACAAGTGCCTTTACTAGGAAGGAGGAGTGTACGAAGTGGCTCATATGTTTCTTTTCAATTATTTGAAATATCTTACTAGAAAGGAATGGGCGAATCTTTCATAACAAGGAATCAGGTATAGAAGAAGTGTTCCACAGATCGATTGCTAGTTATAATGCATGGAGTAGTGTGGATCTTTTTTATTATTGATGGTAATGCCGAAATGACATTGGGGATCCTTTTTATATATCGCTCTTTGTTTATTTTGGTTGCTGTTAGATTGTGTTCTAGTTTGTCATTTTGCTCCATTTTATTGTGTTGAGCTCGTTTGTTCAAAAACAAAAATATTATATAGTAGGGTTAAGTACGATTTTGGTCCCTAAAGTATTGGTCGAAATTTTTTTCATCCCTAACCTTTTTTTGCATACAAAATCGTCCTAAGGTTCAAAGTAGTTTTAAAATTGTCATTTGGACCAAAATACCCTTCTCTTCTTCTTCTTCACAGCATCTCTTCTTCTTCTTCATCACAGCTCCCAACCCTTCCCCTCAAAAGAAACAGAGCCCAACCACTGCCACACCCAGCCCTTTCCCTCCTACCTGGACTCCCCCTCCTCCCTCTCCCCCACAGTCAAAATCCTCTACCACATCATAACCACTACTCCTTCTCAGTCCATCGAGCAATCTCTCCAATCTCTCCACGATTTCTCCCTCTTCGTCACTTCCTCCGACGTCGAGAAAGTCCTCAAGTTCTCGTACGCCTTCCCCGCTTAGGCCGTCAAGTTCTTCTGCAGGTCCGGCCACGACCAAATCAGAATTTTCGCAAAATGGATGAGGAAGAAGAAGCCTTCTGCCTCCGATCGAGTCTCGAACTAAAGGGCTTGTGCTCCTTCCTGTCTTCTCCTTCTCCCTCGAAGGCGAATTGATGGAGGCACGTCAAGGGAGCAACCATGAAAGGCGGTGGATGGTTGCTCTAATGGCAGTGTGTTTGTGGGTTAGAGAGAGAAACCTTGGCATGGCGGATGAAAAGGATGCTGAAGCTTTGAGGTGCCACAGGCAGCTGGTGGAGGAGGAAGAAGCCGCTCAAAAAAGGTAGCAGGTTGCATTTGAGTAATTAATAGCGATTGTATGTTATCGTAATTGAATGAAATTAAGAAATTGAGCTTTAACAAAATCCTTTTGTTAATTTTTAAAATAAGAGATCTTATAAAATGATAGATCAATACAGGCAAGGGAACAAAAGCATGCGACAGAAATTGAAGAGCACATTGGGAGTGCAGAAGATGATTTGTCAACAGCAAAAACATGTTTGGCTACTTATGATTTTAAAGCACATAACCTGAAAACATTCATAGATAGCACTCCTTTATATAATCCTTTTCAATGGCTAACAGAACAAAAGACGGAGGCGGTGGGGGCCAGGCTCACTGGTGAAGATGCAAATGAAGGCGCAGTAGCTGCCATTGCTATGTATTATTGTTGTTCTTAAATTTGAATATTGGGTTGTTGTTGAATATTGTATGTTTTTGTAGTTCTTTTTCTTCCATTAATGATTTTTTTGTTTTTTTTTTTATTTTATAATTTTTTTTGTTAGAGAAATTTAGTCCAAAATTTTAAGATTTAAGTCGAAAAGACAATTTTAAAACTACATTAAATTTTAAGAATGATTTTATATGTAAAAAAAATTAAAAACAAAAAAAAATTTGATACATACCTTAAAGAATCCACTGTTACCAACATCAGAGCTACTAGCTAGCTAAGAACTAAGAAGACTTGAAGCTTATTAGCTTAGATGACTTTTTCTATCCACTAAAGCTTCAAGCTAAGATCACAAATCATCGCATTGCATTCATCTCTTCCAAAGTTCCAAACACCCCCTCCCCTCTCTTCCCCTCCTTTCCTCTCTCTCTTCTCTTCCCCCTCCCCTCCTTCCTCTAGTCTACTCTATGCGAAGTGGACGATAATGAGAGAGAGAAAAAAAAGTGGGTGTCATAATCAAGCACCTAACCGAATAGACCATGTCGATGCCAGGTGGAATGGGCTTGATTGGTTGAGGGTAAGAAGGGCCAATGAGAGAATAGCAATGAGTAATAAGAAGAGGGACCAAGTCGTCATTTTCAGCGGGTACAATCCAAGGCAGCCAAAACCCCCTCAAGTTGCTGCGCCTGACAACAACCCACAGCCATCCGTATACATTATCAACTAAGCAACCCACATCACCATCAAACCCTATACCGCATTCAATTATCATTCTAACAATAATAAAATACTAAAGTAATTCTTTATTCCATAGGTATATGCATATCTTATGTTATAATTTATAAAAAAGAAAATAACAAGAGCACATGCAGAGAGATAGAAATTAATTCAAAATTGAATAGAGAAGAGATAGGGAAGGAAGGGAAGCAACATGTTTAAATAAAAAAAAAGGAAAGAATAAAAAAGGAGAAAGACGACAATGTTGCTTACGAGGCAACCACCTCAACCGGCGTCATCTAATATCGGCACACAAACACAGAAAACGACGTCGTTTACTGCTTCCTCACTCATTCCATTACCTTACCCCAACTCAAAAGTCTCCTCCTCTCACAAACTCACCCACACAACACAACAATCTCAAACCTTTTCTACTTTCTCTGCTGCTAATAATATCTTCTTCACATATATAACTCATCGCTCTGCTCCGATCAGAAACCGCCGCTCTCTTTACCCCTCTTTTTTTGTGCTTTCTAATGTAATCTAATCTCCCTTCCTTCCAAGAGAGGAAAAAAGGCGGCTCCTTTTTGTTTTGCCTTTTTTTATTTGCCGATGGATCGAACGCCGGCAGCGGCGGCGGGAGCGGGCGGAGCAGGGATGGAGTTGCCAATCATGCACGAAAGTGATCGCTACGACTTCGTCCGTGACATAGGCTCCGGGAATTTCGGTGTGGCGAGGCTCATGAGGGACAAGCTCACCAAGGAGCTTGTTGCTGTTAAGTACATCGAACGCGGTGATAAGGTTAGAGATTAGGGTTTAACTTACCAGGGTAATCTTTAATCTACTTCTCTGAATCATTCATCCTTTTTTCCTTAAGTAATTCAAACAGGAAAAAAAAGGTTTTGATTTTTACGTATGTGTGTGTGTGTGTTTTATTATTTTTCTTTTTGGGGGGTTTGGATTTTTTTCTTTTTTTTTTGTGTGTTGGGGGGGGGGGGGAGTGGATGTCACATTTTCGTTAATCTTCCTTTTAATTGTTGAATGAGTTGTCGTTTGTTTATTGACGCTGACGTTATGATACTATATTTTCGGGTTGTTTATTTTGTTTCACTACTTATTAGTTATGGAAGGTTGTTGATCTTTTTTGGGGGGAAAAAATTAAACTTTTCCTTTCTTTTCCCCTACTAGTAATTTATGTTGAGTTGTTAACTTGTTATGTTTTGTTTCTTTGGTTCTGGTGACACGTCTGTTTGGAACATGAGAGGATATGGAAATTTTTGCTATGTTAAGCATGTTACTTTAGCTGGTTAGTATCAGTTATTGGCTTAGTGCACTTTATAGTTGAGAGATATGTTTAAGGAAGAAAAAGGGGTAACAAGGATTTATGGCAAGTCCTAGTATTTTAGGAGAACATGCACTTCAGTTAATCCAAACTTTTTTGTTTGAAGTTTTGCACTTTTTCTTCAAATGTCAAATGTGGGTCGGGTTCAGGGGGCTCACTGCTAGACGGTTATGGTGAACTTTTGGTTTAGGTATTCACAGTGGAGCTATGAATCTTTTGATGTTTAAAATCAATTTTTTATTCGAGTTCGACTGGGATCTTTTATTGACCTTTACTATTATGTTATTTGTGCTGCCTATGTTTTTGCCTAATTGTCATTGATCAAGACTCGAGTTGGACGCATCTGTTTTACCTATCATGTTATTGTGGTCACAGATTGATGAAAATGTTAAGAGAGAAATCATTAATCACAGGTCTCTAAGACATCCTAACATCATCAGGTTTAAAGAGGTTGGTATTTTTTTAAGTATATGTTGATTAATTCTGATACTTTGTAAGTGTGGAGCATGCAGATGATATATTTTGCAGGGGGGATAATTACATTTACTGAAATGTCACTCAGGTCATTTTGACACCTACTCATTTGGCAATCGTAATGGAATATGCATCTGGAGGAGAATTGTTTGAGCGAATCTGCAACGCAGGGCGTTTTACTGAAGACGAGGTTCATATACAATTTGTTTACTTCTCTGACACCTGTCACCCAAGCGGAGAATATTTTTGTAATTGTGATCTGTTTTCTCTGTAACCTGTTAACCCACTGTTGTTCTGCAGGCTCGGTTCTTCTTTCAACAACTCATATCTGGGGTCAGCTATTGCCATGCAATGGTAATCAAAGTCCTCTCCTTTCCTTTCTGATCTAAATTACATTTAACCTAGACTACAATGTAGTATAGGTGAGGTATCAGTCTTATGTATGTGTCTCCTCATGAAGCAAGTATGTCACCGGGACTTGAAGTTGGAGAACACTTTGTTGGATGGAACTTCAGCTCTTCATTTGAAGATATGTGATTTTGGGTACTCCAAGGCAAGATTTTCTTTGTCTCGCTAGCTTATCATGGTGTGAGTTCCATGCTTATTGGTTGTACTGGGTGTTTGTGTGATTGACTAAGTTTTACCCCTAAAAGCGTTGGGCACTCCTTTACTACATCACCAAGTTTATGTTAGATACCAATTTTATTTATTTATTTATTAAAAAAATAATATTAGCATAGCTCCAAATTACATCCCGCATTTAAAAAAATGGTTTTCTTGTGAATCACTTTTTTTCTGCAGTGCTCAATTGGAATATTTTTGAGTTTTGATAATGTGTCTTTTGAAAGGACAATTGTGCAAGACTGTTCATTTAAAATTTGATGATCTAGATTATTTAATGAGCTTATGCTTGCTCCATGTGCTAAAACTTAGCTACTTCCAAGTCCAAGCCTGTAACATTGTCATATGTAATCATCAATTGAACAACTATTGTTTTGTAGCTTACATTAACTATTAGACCATGTATAAGGTGATAATCATTTTAGAGGAGCCAAGTTTTATTGCGAATTCATGGTGCCAATATTTTTTTTTTTGGGGGGGAGGGGGGGGGGGGGGGGGACATCGCAATTAAAACTGTGCATCCAATATATGCATCATGACACCTTCCCGTTTTGTTCATTCATTTTTTTCCCTATCAGTCATAAATTATTCATATTTTTCAATCTACTTTGGGACTTATCAATTATAGATGTTCCCAATCTAATATATTTTTTCTTGGCAGTCTTCAGTGCTTCATTCACAACCAAAGTCAACAGTGGGGACTCCAGCATATATTGCTCCGGAAGTGTTGCTAAAGCAAGAGTATGATGGCAAGGTAGAGTACTTCTTAGTTTGGTAATGTCGCTCTTTATGTGTTGCAAACTTGCAATCACATTTGATTGAATGAAAGAATATTTGTTATAATTTGTGTGCTGGTGATTTTTATCTGGATCTGAACAAAAACTATTTTTCTTTTCTGGATTTCATCTTCACATAATTCATTTCTTCTTGGCACTACTTGAGCATCTTAACAGTATTTACATAAGTCTTAGTTATTATTTATTAAACGAGAACAGGAGGTAATTTTCTATCCTGAACCTTTCCTTAAAGTTAGAAGGTCCAGATATTGATCTTTTAAAAACTGAAGTTCTAAATGTACTAAATGATAAAATAAGGCCAAATTACAACCGGCCAACTTTTTCCCGCCACTCTTTCCATGATTTTTATGTTTCTAATCTGCATTGAGACTATTTTGGCATTTTCAAACTTCTACACCCATAATCATGTGTTTAGTAATTTTTGTTATAAGCTGTGAGCAATATCACTAAGCACTTATAGGCTAGTTTGTAATCTTGTTATCCAATCCCTTTTATTAGTGATATGGTGAATTGGATTGGTGTACTTTGATTAGACATTTGAACGTTTAACTTGGTATCTAATTGGTTTAGATTCTCATACATTTAATTTCAGGTCGCGGATGTTTGGTCATGTGGAGTAACCTTATATGTGATGCTAGTGGGATCATATCCTTTTGAAGATCCTAATGAACCTAAAGACTTCAGGAAGACAATTCAGGTTGATAAGATGTTAAGACATTTGCACATGTTCACAAGCCTTGCCTCTGATTGTATGACCTCAACTTGTTTCTGTTGGTTTCATTGCAGAGGGTCCTCAGCGTCCAGTACTCTATCCCAGACTTTGTTCAAGTATCTCCAGAGTGTCGCCACCTTATCTCAAGGATCTTTGTTTTTGACCCTGCTGAGGTAATTTCTAGTTTCTAAACTTGCTCGTTTATTCATTTATTTAAATCTAATGCAGTTGAAAAATTCATGTAACAGAGGATCACCATTCCTGAAATCTTGAAAAATGAATGGTTTCTGAAGAATCTTCCGGCAGAGTTGATTGATGAAAAAATTATGGGTAGCCAATTTGAAGAGCCAGATCAACCCATGCAGAGCATTGATGAGATCATGCAGATAATTTCAGAAGCTACAATACCACCGGTTGGGGCACATACGTTAGACCATTTTATGATGGATGATAACATCGATGTGGATGATGACATGGATGACTTGGACTCTGACTTTGAGCTTGATGTAGATAGCAGTGGGGAGATAGTATATGCTATATAACTTAAGAAGTCTTCATCTGCATTTGAAAGACGACATCATAATGAAAGGAAGTGAATTCATCATAGTGTTGTTGCACTTCATGGCCGCTTTCTCAGCATCAAGGAATGAGAAAATAGGTGAAGACCATAGTTTCTGTAGACTAGCATGGACAAACACCCAAGTTCATCATGTTAATTTATATTTGTGTGCTTCTAGGAACTGCCACGATCCACACCTTCACAATACCATTTTATTTACGGCAGAATCGTTGTTCTTAAAACCTAGAAAGAAAAGTGTGAAGACAGTGAAAAAAATGATTGGTTATCCTGTTGAATGCACTTGTTTTATTATGTATTAATATATATGTACATCAAACCTCTTCGGGTCTTTGCAAGCTAAATTGGTAGGAGACTTGTTTGTTGTATGTATACGCATATTGTTCGAGTAATATCCAACGGCTTTTTAGTTGGACATCTTGGTCTTTAATAAATTTTAATTATTAAATCAGTTTTTGATTTTTTTTTAAAGACAAATCAATGCACAAACAAATAATAAAAAATATAGAAAAATAATATTTATATACTTATATATAATTTTCGTTTCTGCTTCCTTTAACAACAAACCCAGAGCATGAATTACTCCACCAGACACGCATAATAACATCATCAACAACCTGAAACAGAAAAGGATAGAGGAAATCAGGTTACCAAGTTGAAAAAGCAAAAATTGACCATGAAACTTCTATTATTAAATATGTATAATATACAACCTCTTTGTCAAAGGCAACACTAAAAAAAAAAAAAAAGGCAGCAAAATCAGCATTTATAACACCTAATCATCTATAAATTACATGTGATAAAGCTCTACATAGGGTATAATCATGTCTACAGTTAACGAAGACAAAAATGCAACCAAGACTCCGGGAGTATAAGCCAACTCAGAATCATCACATAAATGCTTGATTTAGGATAAAGTATTATTTTAACTTTAGATGAAGTTTTACTTTTGTCGTTAATGTTTGGACCGCCTAAATGCACAAATAAAAACTATGCAATGTAGTTATTGACTTATTGTTGCACATATATTCGGCCAAATAGGGTGATTATTGATTACGTAAATAATAAGAAAAAAAGAGTTACAATACTTACTATTTTGAATTCACTCTTAATTTACAGGTGGACTAGAAGTAGGGGTGGCAACACTACCCGAACCCGCGGGTACCCACCCCGCCCCTACCCGCTCGGGGCGGGTAATTACCCGCCCCCGCACCGGGGCGGGTTTTAACGGGGCGGGTTCTTGGGCGGGGCGGGACGGGGTCGGGTTTAGGTTGAACCCGCCCCTACCCGCCCCGGTATATATAATATATATGTAAATATATATATTTTTAATATATAATAT
This sequence comes from Arachis hypogaea, assembly GCF_003086295.3. NCBI lineage: Eukaryota > Viridiplantae > Streptophyta > Magnoliopsida > Fabales > Fabaceae > Arachis > Arachis hypogaea. Next base: position 9,172,567 of record NC_092050.1, read on the forward strand.
AGGTAACATATATAAAATAATTAGTAAAATGATTAATAATATTATATCATATATAAATTTTTACTTTAATTTATATTATGTATGTAAATGGTGGTTATATAATTTTTAAAATTTAATTTTATTTGTTGGATTTAATAATTATAGGGGCGGGTAGGGGCGGGGCGGGTACCCGCAGGGGCGGGTTAGGGTTTAACATTTTACAACCCGCGGGTAGGGCGGGGCGGGTTTGATGCGGGTTTTCTGTAGGGCGGGGCGGGATCGGGTAGAGCAAAAACCCGCCCCTACCCACCCCGTTGCCACCCCTAACTAGAAGGGTCAAAGAATACAGTTTCATATTTTGACAAGGAGATAATACTCAATTTGGTCCGTGAACTTGTATGCAAGCCACAATTTAGTCCCTAAAATTTTAATTGCCTTTATTTAGTCCTCAAACTTTATAAACATAACTCATATTAGTCCTTGAAACAATTTTCAACGTACAAACATTAACGGAACACTGTTGTGAACAGCCGGATGCCACACTAAACCTTGTAAAATGATATCATTTTAGTTTTGGGATTCAAATAACCCAAAAACACCATTTACCCCAAAACAACATTGTAAATGGTGTTTATTAAAATTTTACCTAACAAAATAAGTGATATGATACCGTTTTTGAACTATTTAAATGCCAAAACCAAAACTACATCATTTTACAAGTTTTAATGTGACATCTGATAGTCTATAACAGCGCTCTATTAATGTTTTTATACTAAAAATCGTCTCAGGGACTAATATGAGGCACGTTAATAAACTTTGGGGACTAAATAGAGACAATTGAAACCTCAGGGACTAAATTGAGACTCGCGTGTAAGTTCAGGGATCAAATTGAATATTAACTCTTTGACAAGATTCAAGATAGTACCAACTAAAATAGTGCGTCAGCAATCAGTCGCGGAACTTGAAACAAAATTTTGGGAGCAGTAAATTTAACATAAAAATTTAATAATAATATTTATATTAAAATAAAATTTATAAATATAATTATTCTTTAAGTTTGTTACTAATAAGATAATAAATAAATAATTCTACAGATAAAAAATATAAAATAGTTTATAATGGTACTCTTTGAATTTTTAATGACTTAAAATATTCAATAATTGAATCAGAACTAAACTTTTCAACAATTTCTTTCTCAATGTAAATAACCAAACTATCCGCAAGAAAGTCGTCCTCCATCTTGTTTCTTAACCTTGTCTTTATTATTTTCATTGCTGAAAATGATTGCTCTGTGGTAGCTGTAGAAACTGAAAGAGTTAATACAGACGAATCAATTTATCAATCAAGTAATACACTTTTGATTTTTTTGTTTCTGCTAAACATCTACACAGTTCATGAATAGTTGACAAATTCTTCATTTTTAGATGCTGACGAACATCAAGAATAAAATGCTGAAGTTGAAAAGGCAAATTAATCTTCTCTTATTCAATAAAGTTTTCGGGATAGTAGCTGTCAACAAGAATAGAAATCTTAGCAATGCCAAAATTTTTATAAGCATCCTTAGACATGAGAGTAGAGCTCAAACTTAATAGATCCATTGCTTGATTATTAAATTAAAGCATCTAAGCCAACTAAACTATTTTTTATTTTTTGAAAAACTACTACTAATTTTTTTATAAAAAATTTGGGGTAGCCATGCCACTGTCAGCAACGAACTCCATGAAGCCAATTTAAGCTGATGTCTACTTTAGCTGTCTCTATCTTCAAATTGGGAGTTGAGGGGACATTTTCCCATAATTGAGCCCTCTCCTCATCACATAACACAAATACTTGATGTTTTGCATTCTCAAAGTTCATGACTGAGTATGGCACCTCACTTAGCCCTGAACAACCCTTCATGTAGAGTTTCTCAAGATTCTGCAGATCTCCAATGTCCTCTGGCAATTTGGATAGACTTACACAGTCAGATATGTCGAGACAGCGCAGGTTACACAGTCGTCCAATCCCATCTGGCATCTCTTCCAAATCGGAGCATGAACTTAGCCTTAGCACTTCCAAATTCTTCAGATTTGCTGTGTCTTTAGGAAGTGCTGAAAGCTTGTGACAGTTGGTGATGCTAAGCTTCTTTAGTGGGGTAATGTTGCATACCCCCTCTGGCAATTTCTCCAGATCTTTGCAATAGTCAATGCTCAACTCCACTAGATTTGGCATGGATTCTGAGATTGGGATAGAACTGTTCCCAAAAGCCTGGCTTGTGTTGCACATATGAAGCGATAGTTTTTGCAGACTCTTCAGTATGCATAAAGAAGGAACTGAAACTTTCTCCAATCTGATTCTTCTCAAGTTAGACAAAGCACTCAGTATCTCAAAATCTTTTAGTCCAGAAAGATGGAAGCCGTAATTTGTGACTATTAGAACTTTAAGTTTGTTCATTTTCTCCATGAACTGTGGCAGGCTGTACTGGCTAGATCGAATGTTTAAGACTATAACCTCGGCTTCATCAGCTGTCATGTCGCACCAATCCGAAGCAAAATTCTCGTCTGCCCAAGCATCATATATGGCATCAAGAACACAAGATTATGCAAGATAAAGTAATTTAGATTTTAGAAGAGAGGAATTCACAAACCAGTTGATATAGACAATACTCTGGCAGCAACCTTTAGCTGCTTTTGTTCTATCAATCTTCCAGGTAAGAATGACAGTGACAAAAGGCGGCTGAATATTCCTTGCTGGTTTTGCCTTACCCACCATTCAGGATGATCATCTCCATTTAGCTCAATTATTAGTTTCTTTCTCTGTTCAATTTGTTCCTGCTCACTCTGATGGATTGCCAGCTTTCTGAGGAGATCATGTAGCAAGACAAAGTGGTTATTGTAGTACATGTCTGTGTCCTTTGCAATTTTCCTGATCAATTACCATAGTTTAGTCCAGCTATATTATGGAATCAATCTTTACTTGTCAATAAATCAAGCATTTTTAGATAACCAGCTACGAAAAGGATAAAGGATGATGTGTACTTTGTTACTATGAGCTTAATCAAGTTCCTGGTGGTTAAATCATGGATGATGGTCATTGCTTTCCTTCCATTGTCATCAAAGTTATACAGTTCTGCCCACATATCAATCAGGATTGCAACAGGGATCCTTTGGTCTTCAGGAAAAAGGCCTAGATCCATGAAGCACTCCTTCTCACTAACTGAGAACTTATCTTCCAACATATCTAAACTTTGTTGGAGCCGCGAAAGCAAATCTGTATTACCCGACTCCAAAATCGACTGCTTTTCTAACCATTCTTTCATATCTTGCCACACCTCAAAAGGCTGCTGACACAGTGATCCACCAATCACTTCAAGTGCCAATGGTGAACCCTTACAACCTTTCACTATCTGAATTTCAGTGCAACAAAGCAAAAAATCAGTGAACAAGATCAAACAAAGAGCTTGAAAGAGTTACATGGAATACAATACACACATTCAAAGTAGAAAGAAGATAAAGCACCTCATTGACAAGATTATCATCTGGCATGTAGGAGCATTTACTATTAAGTTGAGCCGAGTGACGGAAAAGGGACACTGCATCATCATGATCAAGGGGTTCCAACGGCCATGGGGTGCCAAATCTTTGAAAAGCAACCCTTGAAGTCACCAAAATCTTATAATCTGGTATCTGAAATCTGAACTTGTCAACAAGTGCCTCTGAGCTCTGCCAAACATCATCCAGGACTAATAGTATTGGGCTTCTCCCAACAAGCCTCAACAAAATTCCCAATTTGTTGATGGCGTCTTCATCACTCTGAAACTCGGGCACCTTACATCCGCAGTGCTCAAATAATGTCCTTACAATGTTCTTCAAGTTTGGTGTTTCTGAGAAGGTCACAAAGAAGATATTCCCCCCGAACTTGCCTAGCCAAACCAAGGTAAATTTCTATAATCAAGTAGTATCTAGAAGTATTCCAGAATGCATGATATGCATGACCATTTCACTAGACTAAGAAGAGTAACGGTATATAACTGAAAGCACCTACCTCAATTCTCAAGGCCACTGTAAACCTAATGTATCTGTTAATGCATATGCATAGATAATTATGGTAATATGAATAAAAAAGGAGAAAGGAATTCTTTTCATATTGAAAAACATCAAAATTTTTACGAGGCTTTCCCAATTGAGATACTGTAACTAACAAGAATGGACCACATTCCCGAAATAGCTCAAGTATTGAACTTGGTTTTGGTACGGTGACGGATACACATGACATTCTGGTATGCAAATAAATTGGTATGTGGTACTCGCAAATCCTTCATTCCATGTTTAAGCTCCTACTAGGTTTAACCAAAAGGAGAAATGGAAATCTACCTTTAACATGTGGGTCCCAGCAGAGCTTTTTAGCAAGAGTGCTCTTTCCAGAACCTCCCAGACCAGTCAAAACAAGAACACTGACATCATCCTTGAGAAGCTCAATCCTCAACCTGCTCAAATGCTCATCCATCCCCATACACTTGGGTTCTTCAGGAGCACCACTCAAACCCTGTATCTGGCTCCCACTGAACTTAGCAAAATCTTGTTTTCCAAGAATGTTCAAAATCTCCTCAACCTTCAAAAGAACCTCCATCAAGTTCCTCGCATTCTGAACCTGAACATCAAAGGACAAGTGCCTTTGAAGTGACTGGTCCTCGGACTTAAGCTTCCCCTGGTAGTAAGGGAATGAAAGAAACTTCCGGCGACTTAACTTTCTGGAGCACTTTCGTGCAAGTTCTTGTCCTTGACGTACGCGACTCTGAAGCCTCTGGATCTCTTGTCTTGGTCGATCTAACTTGTCGTTGTATTCCATCATCTGGTCAACCAGTGGTGCTATGTCGTTCAAGGTTTGTATGTTGGTTTCAAGTGTTGGCTTGAACTGTCGACCTTTGTTTATGGTTTCAATTACTGCTCGAAGAAGCTCTCCCATAACCGCTCCAACGGCACCTCCACTGAACAGATCTGCCATACTCTAGTGATCGGATTGTCAGGTCAACCAAGAGATTGATGGTGGTCAACGGCTTCACTACTAAAACAGAAGTTATTGTCTCAGCAAAACAAATGAAGTTGCCAATAGGATTATAGGAAGGATGGTAGCAACTAGCAATGTGTGTTACTTACAAGTTATCGTAAAATAAAATAATATTTTATCAACTACCAAAGTCTTGGTCATTCACTTATATATTTTTTTGAGAAATTCTTGACAATAAGTAATTTTTAGAAAATAATCAAAATATTAAAAATGTTCATGCGCTAATTTTTTTTTTTTAATAGAAGTTTATATATATAACGGAAACACCAATGGTGATAGAAATATAAACAATTCGCCCCAACATATTAATTTGTTCCTTTTGCCGAAAATTACAATTATATTTTTGAAGTTTTAACTACAAAATCTTATTATCAAGACATGAGAAATATACTTTAGACAGAAGAACATCAATTTAGAAATATCTATAAAAACATGTAATTTTTAAATACGTATTATTTTCTTTGAAAATAATAATTGTTACGACATTTATAGTTTATTTAAAATCATAAGAATCCACAAATAATTTCATACACCTAAATAAATAACAAATATATAAGAAAAGTTCATTCTTGTAATTAAGTTCATTCTCTATTATTGTTTCTTTCTTTTTTCACCGAATTAGTGTTTTTGTTTGTTTGGATTTGGAGTCATTCCGTTTGGGAATATGTTAAAAGGCAAAAAGCGGGTATTGAACCCGACGTGAATCGAACACGCAACCTTCTGATCTGGAGTCAGACGCGCTACCATTGCGCCACGGATCCACAGATGTTATCGAATTAAAGTGACATATATTTAGTTTATATTTATTACTAGAATTCGTTACATTTACCAAAATATTTAAGAAGTAATAATCTTATACATATCTCGAATCGTATTACATAACAGCGCATCTACTACAAGGGAAATTACTGTGTTTTCTTCTCCTTATTATCCTTGCCGTTCATTACTTTGGTTTTGATCTTCTGAATAGCCCTCTCATCGATAACTTGATAAGACTTGTTGCATCTCTCTCTCAACCAATTCACTAATCTCTGGACTTTATCCTCGTACTTCACGTATGCTACTGGAACTGTCATGCTCACTATTGTACCTACAAACCGAAAATACAAAATATTCAAGAACATAATTAACAGAGGGAATCTAAATATCCATACAGGAATATATAGCAGGTAAATTAAAACTAATAAGCAAATATGTATCATGTATGTACCTATATAAAGGAAAGTTAGGAGGTCCATGAAGGTTCCAACATAAGAGAGCAACAACAGTCCAACCTCGACTCCCACAAAGACATGCCACTCTTTCTCGGCCCCCACCCAGAACAACAACCTTATTGCTTCTTCAATCCAAACTCGAATAGTGTGGGCCATTCCCATAACCGTTTCTTCTGTCAGTTCAAATCTCGTCAAGCGCGGTGGTTCCCTGAATTCCACACAATAACTCCATTATAGCTTATTAATCTAATTAATCCTTAATAATATATATAAACATAAGAATAATAAATACAAGCAAGAACATATATATATCTTACTTGCCGAAAAGCTTAGTGAGATTGGCATAGAGGAATATGGAAGCAAGAAGGAATATGGCAAGCCACGATATGAGAGTGATGAATTTAAATTGATATAGTTGCATAGAGACCCATGTTGCGGTTGCCAATATGAGAAGGGTTGCATTCAGTTTCTTTCTTCTCCATAAGACCACGTCCTTCACAACGTTGTTGCCATTAACGTGGTCTGCAGTACAAGAAGTCAAGAACAAGATTGGTGCAGTACAATGAAATGAAATAATTATTACCTGGCGAGGAATGGGAGGGAGTTGTTGTCAAAACTTGAGATTCCGCTTCAGGTTCTGGTTCTGAAGGCATAACTGGTTCTGGTTGTGCAGACATGATGGAGAATGAAGGTGAGAGGTAGAGTAAATGTATGATATATGTATGGTTCCTGGTGCAGATTGAAGTGCAAAAGGGCGGTGTTGTGTTACATAGAATTGAAGGTGATATGTATCTTTATTAGTGTGAGAGCATACACGTGTAGCAGTGCATGGAAACGTGGAATCTTTGGAACCTTTTAGCACCGCATTGACTAGTCTAGTGTCATCTAATGTATTGACTTTGATTCTAGAAGGCGCTTCATATGGTAACACACACCTTGATTCGTCATTTAATCAACGAAATCAGTTAACATATTTTAATATGCATTTTATATAAATAGTGTGATTAATAACTAAGAATTTTTGCACATTGGAGGAGAGTCCCAAAACGAAATACTCTGTTCCAATGTGGCTCTGGTGATCTTCTTTTAATCATGAGTTTAATGTCCTTATTTCTGCTATACCAAAGTCTCCAGAAAGTGATTATGAATATTTCTTTCCAATCTATCATCTGAAGTGTGCTTGCATCCCAATCCATCATCTATTTCCTCTTGTTGAGGAGGTGGCATTGCTATTGTCTTTTCTCAAGTAAGGCCGAAAAGTGTTGCAGTCTTTGTAAAAGAGAAACTGATAAACCAAGACTATGTTTGTTTTGGGTTTTTAATTTTATTTGTTGTTTTTAAATTTTGTGATACATATTTTAAGCTCTTATTTTTTTCTTTTTGGAGATACATAAATTTTTACTCAAACTTTAATACTTATAAATTTCTAATTATTGAGAAAAGAGACACATAAGTCTTTTATTGACTAAAAGAAAAGTTTGTGTATCTCAGCACTTAATAGGTTGTATTTATTTTTTACGACAACATAAAATATTAAGAATAAGATATAAAAAATAAAAAAATAAAAATTTGTATTTTTATATTTTATTTTGTAATAAATTAAAATAAATTATAAAAATTTAATTTAGTTTTATTTTTTTATTTAAAAAATTTGAGACAAAAAATATAATAATAAAAAGTATAATTATAAAAAATTAATAAGAATAATAATAAAAAAAGTTGTATTTTTTATTAGTGGTTTTGTATTTTTTCTGTCATGATGAATAAAATATATTACTTTAATATTTTTAAATATAATATTTTTATCAATATCTCTTCTATTAAATATAATTTTGTGTTTCTATATTTTTATTTTCTATCTCTATAAACAAATGTAAATATAGATTCTTGATTTTTTTTTGAAGACATATTATTTTTTAATCAGAATTAAACACTTATAAATAGTCAAAAAGAAAAAAAAAACACTTATAAATAGATACTTAGATTTTTTCTAATTGACTAATAGAAAAATTATGTATTTCAATAAAAAAAAATTAACGTGTCTCAATTTTTAATAATTAGATATTAATAAATATTTAATTTTAATTAAAAATGTTATTCATGCAAAGGATAGTTAAAGACTTTTTTTTTCGGTGTTTTCATATTAATAAATGAAAAATATTCGAAAGTCAATATCTTTTAGTAATATTAGTTAATATTTTTTTATATTATTAAAATTTAAAATTTAAAATGAATTATATATTAATTAAAATAATAAGTTTTATTGGTAATATAAGATTTTTCTTTAACAAATAACAAGCCGCCTCTAAACTAGGGGTGCATGGCTCGACCCAATCCGAAGATTCGGTCTAGTTCTGAATTTTTAGGGGCTAATTTTGTGTGATTTTATCGGGTTCTGAATTTTTTAGGGGCTAATTTGGTGTGATTTTATCAGGTTTAAGACGGGGTAAGAGTCTAAAAAATAGACCCGGTCATTATTTTGAGTTGAGTCCGGATCATAGTTCGAATTACCCGAATTTAGCCTGGTGTCCCGGTCATCGTACACAATTAATATTGTGTTATTAGTGATGGATGATGGCTATTCTTATGTGAAATTTAATTTTTAGAAATTTTAATATTTTGTGTTATTAGTCACTATAAGATTATAAGTTAATGTTTTATGTTTAAAATGTATAAGATTTTATACTAATGCATAATATTGTGTTATTTGTATTGATTTAAATATTTGGTGTTATTAGACAATATTAGTATTGATTGTGGTTATGCTTTAATTTTAGAGAAGAGTTTGTTCTTGTTATATTTTTCTAAGTGAATTTTACCATGTCAAATCATAGTTGAAGTCTTAGAAATTTGAATATTTTCACATGCTAACTTATAAAAAGATATTAAAGTAATGTAATATTAACGTTCCAAATTTTTATTTGGTAGAATCGTGATCCAAAAATATATAGATTTCATCGAATTTAGGACCGAATTCAAATCTAATAAATAGATTCGGCGACCCATGACTAAACACAGAGGATTGGCTTTAAAATTCTAAATTCCATAGACCTCACTCAAGTAGGGTCCATATTTGATGGAATCACCGCAATTGGTAAGGGCCAAGGGGCACCGAAATCCGTTGTTTTTTTTTTTGGTCGATAAATCCGTTGTTTATCTTCCCATATAGCACATGCATCACAGATTCACATCTACCTCCTCTCAATCTATGCGATCTTTAACTTTTATTAACGAAAATTTCGCATAAAAATATAGGGTGTTGCGCATGTGTCGTATGACAAAAATCAACGTTTGAATATTTACAACTTTGATTAAAGAATAGTGCGTTGGATTACACCTGTTACTATCACTATTGCTAATAGTTGACTTCTCCCCTAATTTGTTTATTTGTTTTAATTATTTACAACTTGTTAGTAATATTGTAATCAATAAAATCATTTATGGCGTCTGCATAAACCAATCTCTTCTAGTGCAGGTTGAATTTGAGGTTTGTGTTAACTACTTGGTCGTCCAACAAACACTCGCTAATTGCTTCATTGCTAATCCAATGAACCTCTTATTAATTTTAAAACACCTCGCATGTATTATCACCATTTTTTTAAATAAATTCCAAATTATTATTATGAACGTAGTTTTGAAACTTCAATCTCTCGTTTCGGAGCTCTGTCTGGTATCAGTCTGATCTCAATTTTCACTCAATTCACCATTGAAAAATTATACAAGCATGGTCCTTCTCACTTAATTTATACTCAATTTACCATTGAATAATGATGGTTAACTTATGCTCAGTGTGATCGTGAAGTTTTGTTGAGAATGAATTCGATTATCATTAAATAAAATGGTATACAAATACAAATGTCTTTCCGTCAAATCACCTTCTCACATGCTACTAAAAGTCAAAATAATGTTCTGTCGGTGCTCCTTTCGCAACTACTTTCTCTTTAGTTTTTAGAAGAAAATACATTAATTTTTTAAAATTTTACATCATTAGTAAGGAATCAAAGGTACAAGAAAAGAATATGAAAATAACTTCTTCTTATTATTATTATTCAGTACAATAGGTATGAACTCGTTGAGAAATCTTTACATGGGCATAGTTGTATGCTTACTTAACTTGCGTTATTAAGCATCTTAAAATTTTCACATTTTAATGTAATTTGTCTAACAACTATTTAACACGCAAGAAGTTCAAAACAAGAATTTGACGGCGACTACTTACATGAAGACAATTTTAATCATTACGATGTGAAATTCTTCTATGAGACAATTTTAATCATTACCATGGAAACATGAGAAAAATGCAAGAAAATTTGAAGTAGCAGTTTTAATGTTTTACTTTAACATGAACAGTGTTTTAAGTAGGTATATATGCATACTTAATAATTGATTATTGGTTGATGGATTATTTTTAAAATGCCTTTCCAAAATATGTCTAGACAGGGTAAGTACAAATTAAAAAGATTCTGCTTTAATAATGATACATGATAATATGATAGGAAATACTTGTACCATATCCATCATGGAGAGACATAGTGTAAAGGAGACAGAAGCATAGTATTCCTTTAGCTATAAGCAAATATAGTAATAACCAACACGCGTTAACGCGTTACCCGCGCCGAATACGAGATAAATCAATTTCAAAATAAAATCATAAATAAATGACATACATTATACTATAATAATTATTATCCATTACAAAGGTCCAATATAGCTACATTTTCTTCATATATTAATCCTCCAATTCTAACAAGTCGGTGTCACTCTTCTAAGTTCTAACAGAACCATCCCCAGATCTAACACGTAAAATGGGAAGAAGCACAAGCATGTTACACTCGCTGTGTCTCGTTGTTGCTTTGTTGTGTGTGTGTGCAGTGGAAGCAGAAGATGCATACAAGTTCTACACATGGACGGTTACTTATGGCACTCTTTCTCCACTTGCTACTCCACAACAGGTTGGTGTGTTTCATTGGATCTCAGATCTATTTTTATTTTGGAATTCTCTTTCTGACACACATTGTTTTGTGCTTACTTTCTTCAAGGTTATCCTCATCAATGGCCAGTTTCCTGGACCAAGGCTTGACCTGGTAACCAACGACAATGTAGTTCTCAACCTCATCAACAAGCTTGACGAGCCATTTTTGATTACTTGGTATGGAATATGGATCTCACTTTCTCATCAACGATGTTTGTTTGTTTGTTTGGATTCTAACATTGTGGTCACAAACATATATAGGAATGGCATTAAGCAAAGGAAGAACTCATGGCAAGATGGAGTGTTGGGAACAAACTGTGCCATTCCTCCAAACTCAAACTACACATACAAGTTTCAAACCAAGGATCAGATTGGCACCTTTTCCTACTTTCCATCAACTGCATTTCACAAAGCCGCTGGAGGATTTGGAGGACTCAATGTCTATCACAGATCTGTCATCCCAATCCCTTATCCAAACCCTGCTGGTGATTTCACTTTGCTCATTGGTGATTGGTTCAAGACCAACCACAAGGTAATTAACCAACCAGGATTATTACACTTTGCTCCATTCTTGATGAATCATGAAGAAATTGAATGTTGGTCTTCTTGATTGCAGACATTAAGGCAGACTTTGGATTCTGGAAAATCTCTTGGACTTCCGGATGGCCTTCTCATCAATGGCCAAACACGCCCTACGTTTACCGGCAACCAGGGTAAGTGTATGATAATGAAGGATATATACATATATACTTATATAGTTCAACTATGGACAATTCTTCAAACTTTGTCAAGATCTATTTTTGCCAACAATATTTGGGGTTTTGATTTTCAGGACAAACCTATATGTTCAGGATCTCAAATGTGGGGTTGTCAACCTCAATCAACTTCAGAATTCAGGGTCATAAACTGAAACTAGTTGAGTGTGAGGGATCACACACTCTACAGAACTTTTATGACTCACTTGATGTGCATGTTGGCCAATCAGTTTCTCTGTTGGTAACCTTGGACCAACCCCCAAAGGATTATTACATTGTTGCCTCAACAAGATTCACCACAAAAGATCTCACAACAACTGCTGTGCTTCACTATGCAAACTCAGGTTCCCCTGCATCTGGACTCTTGCCTCCTGCTCCCCCTGCTAATAAATATGACTGGTCCATGCAACAAGCTACAAGCTACAGGTTAGTATGAATACATAGACACTGGGAAATTAAATATAGACCTATTTGAAATATGACAAACTATGAGGTTATGTGCTTGCTAATGATTTTGATCTGTTTGAAATGAATTACTGATGCAGATGGAATCTGTCAGCAAATGCTGCTAGGCCTAATCCACAAGGATCATTCCACTATGGAAAGATAACTCCTACAAAGAGGTTTTTGTTTGCCAGTACAGCACCCTTGATCAATGGAAAGCTCCGGTATGCTGTTAACTCGGTCTCCTATGTGAACTCGGATACCCCTCTGAAGCTTGCTGATCACTTCAACATCCCCGGAGTTTTCGACACGAGTTCCCTCCAAAGCAATCCCTCGAATGGCGCAGCACGCATTGCTACCTCGGTGGTCCCAACTGCTCTCCATGATTTCATTGAGGTTGTTTTCCAGAACAATGAAAATGCCATGCAATCTTGGCATCTTGATGGCTATGATTTTTGGGTTGTTGGGTATGTGCTTCCGCTAGTATCTATCTTTACTTAGAATTATATATTGGATAGTTCTATTGATGCTCATTGCTTCAATTACAGTTATGGTTTCGGCCAGTGGTCACCCAACAGTAGAAATACATATAATCTTGTGGACGCTCTGACCAGACACACTGCCCAGGTTTGTGTCCGAATACTTAAGAAATTAGTTGAAGCGACAATTATTCTGAAACAGAAAGAGTAATTAATTGGATTGATTAAAATGAATGTAGGTGTATCCAAACTCTTGGACTGCAATATTGGTGTCCTTGGATAACCAAGGTATGTGGAATATGAGGTCCTCAATATGGGAGAGGCAATATCTTGGGCAACAATTCTATCTGAGGGTGTGGAATGCACAGCAAAGCCTTGCCAATGAATATAACATTCCCAATAATGCCCTCCTTTGTGGCAAAGCCGTTGGACGCCACTCCTAGAATCAGTTATCAGCTATCACCTTCAATTTCTAGTCATGAGAGCATGACTACATTATATATTCTTTTTAGAGAAGAAAGTCACAGAGGGAGAAGTTCATTTCTCTGTTTTCAGGCTCGGTTACTTCTAATGTGTCAAATTTTTCATTGCTTATTTATAATTTGACAATCAATTCATCCGGTGTTGTTTACTGTTATAATTTGAGAGAGGTGTACTTACTGCACAATGTGGCTAGTTGAGAAAGCAAAAAACTAGCCCTGCGTCCAGGAATATATAAGAATGTACTATCAAATCAACTTGCTGAAGGTTGTTCAAGATTTAATTATAGGTTTTACATTTGAGCTTTAGATGTGTTATATATTTAGAAAGAAAAGGTTTTATCGCACTGCCTTTTATCGCACTGCCTCTTAAGTTATGTATTTTACCTAAAACAATTAGAGTACCTATAGTAGGAGAACATGGGTAGTTAAGCTAAGGGAATGGATCGTCTTAATTGTCAATAAAAATTGAGAAGATCTATTCCCGTTAAGCTAACCGTCTATAATGCACGGATATCGACTCAAATACAAGACATAATATAACATGAAATAGAGATACATGAATCTTAAATTCTTATAAAATATGAAAACTCAATATATATATATATATATATATATATATATATATATATATATATATATATATATATATTATAAAGTATTTTTTAAATAAATAATAATAATATTTTAATATTTTATTGATATTAAGATATAAATTAATAAAAGTTTAATTACTTTGTTGGTTCTTACAGTTTCGTAAAATTTTCAATTAGACTTCTATATTTTTTTTCTTTTAATTGGGTCTCTGCACTAATTTTTTTTTAAATTAGTTTTTTTAGTAGTAATTGACTTAATTTTATAGGGACCCAACTAAAAAAAATTTTTGGTGCAGAGACCCAAATAAAAGGAAAAAAATCCAATTAAAAAAAATTTTGGTGCAAGGACTCAATTGAAAGGAAAAAAAGTACAGAAACCTAATTAAAAATTTCGCAAAACCTAATTAAAAATTTCGTGAAATTATAAGAACCAACAGAATAATTAAACCATTAATAAATTATAAATCTATAGTGAAATTCTAGAATCTTACTGTACTTAACTAGTGAAATTTTTGTATTCTAGTCATTTTTTTCTCGCAATTGCCTTTTTTTGATAGCATATCGTAAAAGGAGTAATCTCTGCATATAAGCAATTAACGCTTACAAGTCTTACAAGTTCTTTACCTTCAAACGCGCGTCTTGTGGCATGTGTATTTCACGCGCCTCCTTAATAGACTTTTAAATCAATTAACACGCAAATATATAACTTCCTTTTTTCAAAGGATTTCGTTTCCTTTTTCGAATTTCTTGCCTTCTTTGTTCGATCTCGTTCGTGCGTTTCTCTTTGCCTTTTCATTCGTTGTTTACGTTCGTTTCTCACTAGTTTCTCCTTCGTTATTTACGTGTGTTTCTCTCTATTTTCTTGCTTCGTTTTTCTCGATTTTCATAGTTTCTGAAATCAAGCTTTGAAATCGTTTTGAAGATAATGGATGATTCAACTTCAGATTGTCAGCTGAACCAGTGCGAAGTGGATTTTGAATTTGAATCGAATGAAGTTTCTGAGGTGTGATTTAGTTTCAGTTAATTATTGAATATGAATTTGATTCAATTAGTCGTTTATGATTGTTTAGCTGAATAATGCGTGAACATTGACTGTGAAATTAATGCGTGAACATTGACTGTGAATTAAATCTAATGTACTAGTTTTGATTAATTTTGTGTATTTTATATCAGATGTTCGGGTGTAGATCAGAACTATTTGGATGTATTTTAGGGAAGTTTGGGTGTATTTTCAGTTTATGGCTTTTCTTATTATTTTAGTTGAGTTGTTGTCGCTCGGGTGTAGATCATGAATATTTGGGTGTATTTTAGTTGAATTGTTATTTTTTTATGACGTGTAGAAACTGTATAGTATATCCTTGTTTTTAACATGGTGCATTTTGCAGCCCTTCTGTGATGTTGATGATCAGTTTGTTCCCAAGGTTGGAATGACTTTTAACACCCTTAAAGATGCTGCAAAATTTTACAAGGACTATGCGAAGGCTACAGGTTTTTTTACAAGAGTTCGGAGCACAAATAAGAAGGGAAACGAGATTAAGAATCAATTGATTACATGTAGCAGAGAGAGAAAATGGAAATCTAAAATATCTCCGACCGAGAAGACAAATCCCACAGCTGGTTTAAATTGTCCTGCAAGAATTTATATACACACATTGAAGGATGTTGGTGCTTGGATCATTTCAAAGGTCGTGTTGCATCATTCACATCCTTGCTGTCCAACTCAAGCAGAGATGCTCAAACAGCACAGGGAACTAAGCATGTCTGTTCGTCGTACAATAGAGAATAATGAGGAAGCTGGTATCAGACCAAGCAAAACTTACCAAACATTCGTTGCGGCAGCCGGGGGTCACCGCGAGTTAAATTTTATCGAAAAAGACGTGAGAAATTACATCTCGAGAGAAGTGCAGAATGTTTCAGAACAAGAAGATGCAAAAGAATTCGAGAAATACTTATTAAGAATGAAAGAGAAGAATCAGAATTTCTTTTTCGAGCTCGAACTCGAGGACGATCAGTCAATTAAGCTTGCTTTTTGGGCCGATGCAAGGAGCAGAGCTGCCTTTGAGTATTTCGGAGATGTTATTTCATTTGACACCACCTACAATACAAACAGGTAACATGTTGTTCTGGTTTATGATGCTGAATTAATGTTATTTTATGAATCTGCTGCAGAGGTGTATATTGGAGGTTTTTGGGTGTATAGGATCATTATTTGGGTGTATTTTGTTGATTTTAATTCTGTTTTGTCGTAATCTATTTCAGGTATAATCTGGTTTGTGGTTCTTTTGTCGGGGTGAATCACCACGGTCAGTCAACACTTCTTGGATGCGCTTTGATGAAAAACGAAGATATTGAATCATTTAAATGGTTATTTCAATGTTGGCTTCGTTGCATGGGAGGAAATGTTCCGAAAGGGATACTCACCGATCAATGCACGTTAATGAAAAGGGCTATAGAGGCTTGTATGCCTACAATAATTCACCGTTGGTGTATTTGGCACATCACAAAGAAGATTCCAAGCAAATTAAACAGCTACAAAGGACACACAAAAATCGAACAAGAAATGAGCCAAGTTGTTTGGAACTCTCATAGCAAAGACTCATTTGATAGGAATTGGAATGATTTTCTGTTGAAGTATGGTCTTGTGGACAACAAGTGGCTTTTAGGTAATGATGTTTAAAATCTGTAGCAGAGGTGTAAATTGCATGTTTTTGGGTGTAATATAGTCTGATTTGGGTGTATTATGCAGATCTTTACGAAGACCATCATATATAGGTTCCAATTTATCTGGATCACCACTTCTGGATCGAGATGAGAAGCACACAAAAGAGTGAGAGCATGAATTCATTTTTTAACAAGTTCATTACCCGGAATAGTTCACTTATCCAATTTGTCAAACAATACGATAATTGCCTCAGAAGCAGGGAGCAAAGAGAGAGAATCCGATGCTGCAGATTTTCACACCATCATACCGTGTGCAACAAAATCCTCCATAGAAGCTCAGTTTCAACATGTGTATACTCACCAAAAGTTTAGGGAAGTCCAAGAACAATTCAGAGGGAAGGCGAATTGCATCACAAGATTAACGAACTCCGCTCTAGGCTATTCAGTATACGAAGTTGGAGAACAAGTTTCCAGCTCAATATTCAACAAGTTTGCGGTTACTTACGACTCAGTAGCAGCCCAAGTGAAATGCCAGTGCTTATTATTCGAGTCAAGAGGGATATTGTGCCGTCACGCCCTATGCGTGTTAAGCTTTCAACGAGCAATCCAAGTGTCACCGAGATATATATTGGAACAATGGAGCAAGAAGGTAAAGTGGCAACACACACACATCAAGACCAGTCACGACGAGTCACTGTTGGAGCCAAGAAGCAAGAGGTTTGACGAATTGGTGTTACGTTTGCAAAATATATGCGAATTTGCATCAGAATCCGAGGAGCTGACTGCCATTCTGCACCGTGCCTACGATAACGTCATGGTTGAGATGGAAGAACTAAAAGCCAAAAGGAAGGGGACATGTTCGTTATCTCACGAAGATGCCAACTTGGAATCCGTTAACAAGCTTCAAAGCCCTCCAAGGGTTCGAACAAGAGTACGTCTAAAAAGTAGGCTAGGTTTAAAGTTGGACAAACAGATTGCAAATGCCTCAAAGAAGAAGAAAACGAAAGCTCTAAACGAGGTAAAAGTAATATTCTTTAAATATGTGGTGATTGAGTTTAATTTTCTTGTTAATAGTTTTGCTAACATGTGAGTTTATTATTTCCTGTTAAACCTTTTTTATGCTGCATCAGTGGTGCAACCAAATTCCAGCCAATATCACGGACATATTATGAATTATCAGTTCAGGGAACTAGCAGCAGGGGATAGTTTTTTGGGTTATAGTAACAGGATAGGGGTGTAACGCTCAGCTTTTGGGTGTATTTCTGAATTTTCTTGTGTTTGACATTTTACTTTTATATTTTTCAGATTATGCTGTTTAATGTTAGAAATTATTGTTTTGTTTAAGTTTTTATGGTTTAAGGGTTAGGGTTTAGGGTTTAGGGTTTAGGGGTTTAGGGGTTTATGGTTTAGGATTTAGGGTTCTTGGGTTTAGGGTTTAGGGTTTTGAGTTTTAGGGTTTAGGATTTAGAGTTTTAGGGTTTAGGGATCTAGCATTAGGGGGATATAATTTTGGGTGTATAGTGAAATTATTTGGGTGTAAAATTCAATTTTTTGGGTGTAAAAATCAATTTTTTTATATTTTTTGAGATGCTGCTGTTTATGTTAGAAATTAGTGTTTTGTTTAGTTTTTATGATTTAAGGTTTAGGGTTTTAGTGTTTTAGGGTTTAGGGTTTTAGGATTTTAGGAGTTTAGGATTTTAGGGTTTAGAATTTAGGGTTTAGGATTTTAGTGTTTAGGGTTTAGGGTTTAGAGTTTTAGGGATCCAGCATCAGGGGATAGAATTTTGGGTGTATATTGAAATTATTTGGGTGTAAAATTCAACTTTTTGGGTGTATAGAAGGTTTTGGGTTATTTTCCTTCATTTTTTAGAACCTGTAATATAGAGCTTTTGAATACAGCAGAGACAATTTAATTATGAAAAAAAATTATAATAAAACTGGATTATATTCGCAGAATTTTACAACAAGTGTTCAAACTATTCCAATAATACATAACACTTAGATTAATCACTGTCAATATCATAAGAATCTATCTGAAAATATGGAGTCAACAACAATGAGGATGGCTTGGACAAGCTTTCTGCATCACTTCCCCTAATGGCTTCACCTCTGTCTTGATTCATTTCATGGAATAGAATTCGGGAAGCAAATTCTACTCTAAAGTGATACACCTCCTCCTACAATTTAAAAGAATATTCTTTTTAATCAACTATGTTAATTTAGTAAAGTAATAGAGAGTTATATAGTTTTAAACACAATTACTTGAGTCCAATTGTCCCACTCATACTTTCCCCTTTTAACGTTTTCAGGCTGAATTATTTCAAGCCATTTCATTACATAAATTGCACAATCATAGCTGAAAAACAAAAAATAAATTAGCAAATTAATATAGAAAAGATTAATTTTCAGAGTGAAAGATTTATACCTTGTTTTTTAGCCTGATATGTTAATATATGGTGGTTCAATTTCGTTATCCTTTTTCCTGAGAGGTGCCCCCAACATATACCATCATTCTCGAAATTACATATCCCTAAAAACAAAAAACAAAGAAAAATATAAGAATAAATTTAATAAAGAATACACCCAAAGGAGCACAAACTACACCTTATATTGAACAGAAATACACCCAAATATTAAAATACAAAACACGGAAATAACTTACAACGAATTTATTTAGCTTCATTCTGGCTTCAGAGGGACATGTCTTGTGATACGGGTCAAGTATATAAAATTTTCTCTTTCTTGCATCAGCCACCATATCCACCAATGCTCTGAATAGCAGACAGGTGCAAAAATCTGAAGCATGTCCATATTGAATAGTGTTTTAGTTTAATTGGCACATAAGCAAAGAATTGTGATAAGAAGCTTTAGAAACGAAAACTTACATATGGATGTGATGCTAATTTTTTGAGGTCCAAGAAGGGTATAAACATTGGCTAGTCTTCGACCCTAAATGGCTTTTTGGTTTTAGGCTGTAAGAATTTTCCATCTGGATGATTTCTAATGGCCATGTTCTGCAACATTTGTGAAACACCAAATAAAATATTTAATACACCCAATAGATTACAGAAATACACCCAAACGATTACAAAAATACATCCATACGATTGCAGAAATACACCAAAGGATTAAAGAAATACACCTAAATTTCGTTGAAGTACACCTTACCACAATATTAGGAGGGAGACAGTATATTTCTTCTTGAAATCTTTTAATGTTTTGTTGGTTAAGGATGAGGCACATGGCAGTGACAATCTAGAAAAAAAAAGTCCAAATCAATTTACATCAATCAACATTGCAGTTACATTTTATGATAAAATCATTAATGTTATTCCAATATTACCTCAGCTTCTATATGTGTAGCAGCTTTCAGAGATGCAAAGTGGACTTTTGACAAAATGAATCGATCTTGGGCTTTGAGTGTGCACACGGGGTCATACTCATTAGTGCTTCCATCTCCATATGTCTTCACACGTGTGGCCTAGACGTAGCATTTCTCTTTCATTTCAGTCGACATCTTGTTGATCTTCATAGGAGTTTCAAACTTTTCAAAAATTTCTTCGCCACTTTGCTTTTCAATCGGTGGTCTTTTACCTTTTGCATAATCCAATGCTGTCTTCACCCCACTGTTTGTAATTTTTTCACCAGTTCCTCTAATTGTTCGATTAGTTTTGGTGTTTTAGGACTTTTTGCCCTCTTCCCCTCTTGCGTCGGTGCTTCTTCTTGGCTTGAATCAATCAAGCCAAGGCTGAATGATGGCATCAAACCTTCTTTAGGTATGTAGGATGCTGTCCGGGCCATCATCATCAGTGCAGCAGCGTCTTCTAGGGCTGGATTACTGCGTGTTGACATATAACATACTATAAGAATAAGAATAGAAGAATGATATTAAAAACCAAATTTTATTATGCTGAACTTACATTTTAGATGGAGCTGGTGGAACTGTGGGTGTACTTTCATCAGATTTCGGGGGTTGTCGAGTGCTGCAGTGTTAGATAAAATGAATCATGTTATAAAAAAACCAGTTACAGATTAATTGTGAAGATATACATCCAAATAAGGACAATATACACCCCAATAATAACCAAGTACACCCGAATATCATTCCTCACCTTTCTATTCTTTCTTCACTAATTTTCTCTCTCGGAGACTTTGTGGGACATAAACTTGAATCGAAACTCTAAACAAGAGAAAAATAAAAAGTTAAGAAAGCCCGTTAAAATTCATGATTATAAGGTTGAAATTTAGTTATAAAACTCACATTGAAAGCGCTTCAGGTTGTGAATGTGTCTCCGTCTGCACAACCATCATGTTCTGTTGAGCTGGGTCATTGGCTAATTCTTATACCAGACTTAACCTGAAATACATCCAAATAAAGTCAAAATACACCTGAAGCATTGAAAAGAAACACATGCTTTGTTTTTTGAGAACTTACGTAGTTGCAGTTTTTGCTTTTTTTTCTGCCTTTTTTTTCTTGAATAAAACATTAAAGGGCTTTTTTTTCTAAAAAAAATATATACAGAATTAGAAGCAGAAGGTAAAAAAAAGATAAAAGTAACCGGTATTAGAAATAGAAATTACATGCTATCTGCCAGTTTGTTTATGCTGCTTTGATCTGTTTGTTCTTGAGACAAAGGATCATTCTCAATTCCTAAGTTTACCTCGGGCATTCTAAGCATTGAATAAACATCATTCAGTAAAAATACTTTACAGTTAATTTAGGATAACAAGATTTTATCAAATAAAGGTTCTTACATTTTGGATGAGTCATAGTGACCTTCTGTCGATCGCAGGTCAACTCCCTTCTTCTTGGAAAACCAAAAACAATTATCAGCAACCAAAACACCTTAAAATCGGTAATATACACCCTAAATATAACAAACCCCTATGCAGAAGCTTTTTCATTGTTTTTCTTCTTTTTTGATTCCCTTAAGAATTCTTCTAATACTTCAGTTTCAATTTCAGATCTGATAGTACATGCATAAAAGAACATGTTAACAAATATAATTTTGATGATAAACGGTAATATAGCTTTACAAAGTATCTTACCCATCATACAATTGAGTTTGTTCAGGAGACGAATCCTCAACAATGGGCTTTCTCTTTTTGGATTACGTCCTGGAAAAAAAAGTATGAATAAGAAAAACAAAATAAAATTGATCATAATAAAATACTATCCAAAGCAGTGCATACTTTTTGGCGGTAGTCTGAATTTTTTTCTTTTTTTTTTTGTTTTTTATTGGTAATGATTCTTCACTTCTAAAAGTTAATGAGAAATACTCTGTTAATACATCAAATTTTGAAAATAAAGGGAAAAGAAAGCAATGATAATTTCAGAATCTTACTTATCATTCGATTTAGTTTCTGAATTGGAATCCTCTTGAATCTGCTTCCTTTTTTTGGATTTCATTCTGTAAGGCAAACAATCATTAGTAAAAAAATACCCTAAAAGTGACAAAATACACCCTAAAGTGACAAACTACACCCTAAAAGTGACAAAATACACCCAAGTATATTACTTACTTTTTAACCGTTCTGGTGGGTTGTTTCCTTTTTAGTTCCTCTGAGTCTTCTTCAGACTCAGACTCAGAGGAAGAATCAACTTCAGTTTCAGATGTATCACTCTGAGATGATGATGAACTTGCCTACTTTTTTTGTTTTTTTCTTTCTTTTCTTTTTCCTTCATTTGTTTCAATTTCTTTTTTGTTTCTGTCATCTTTATGATTCCCTGAAACAGTAGAAATATTAGTTTACATCATCTACGTAAATAAAATACACCCAAGGTATTCTATTCACTTACCATATGTCCATCTATTTCTACTCTCATCCTTTCAACCAACTGCTCTCTATTCCAGTTGGTAACCCAGGGTCGTCCTGGTCTTTTTTCTCCTTTCTTGTCTTTGTTTTTTGACATATGGAAATAGACTATCATCAAGGCAAAGAGGCAGCCATCGATTGATTTTTTCTTTTTCAGATTGTAATTTGTCCATCTTAAAAATTGGAGCTAGGTGCACAGGAGAGATTTTGTTTATTGTTGTTGGTAACAAGAACGCCATCTATATATAGAGGATGAAAATCCTCTTGAACATCAGGCGATCTTATTCATTTTCAACACCAATACTCATCATCTCATCGGTCAGATTCTTTAGAGTCTTCCCCTGGAATCTTCTAAAAATTTGTTTGTTCTCTTCAGAAAGTTCCTTATAACTGACTTTCTCAGGAAATAGATCTCCTACAAAAAAGAAAATAATTTACACTGCAAATCACTTGAAATACACCCAAAGATCACTCATATATATCCAAATATTACTCATATACACCTATATTTATTTCTTGATTACATGATAGTAGAATAAGATATTACGAAGAATGGAAGTATAGAAGTTTTCTGTAATCAGTTACCTGATGCATTGAGGCCAAGTGCAGCCCATATTGTGCTGGGTTTAACTTTAAAGGAACCATAGCTTGTTTCGAGTGTGTTTTTCCCCAATTTAAAGGAGTTAGCCAACTCCTTTAATAGTTTGTGATGCACCCTTAATGGCGGGATGTGCATCAGTCCAGCAAAACCTAATTCCCGAACAATCGCTTTCTTTGCCTCGCTCATATTTTCAAATTTTTCACTCAGTAATCTGGTGGCACACTTCAAGTCTTTGGTTTGCTGTAAAAAAAACCAAAATTAGAGCATTTAAATAACATATATTTGTATTAGAAAAATTAATTTGTTCTAAGATATATATTTGTGCTTATATTGTATTTTTTTCCACCTTGGTTCTTGGTTGCCATTTTTACTGCAATAAAAAAGAGATACTGTCAATATATAAAAAAATACACCCAAATATCAAAGATATACACCCAAATATCAGTCAGATACACCCAAATATCAGCCACATGCACCCAAATCCAATCCTATAAACATTTTGTTTTTTTAATTAAACGAAATTAAATGAGTCCAACTCAACCAAACATGTATAAAATGACACTACAAGGTCAAGCACAATTAGAACAGTACCAGTTAGACTTTAATAATCCTAATATATATATCAGTCCCATACACCTCTACATTTTTTTTGGATTACTTGACATTATATGAGTTCAGAAAGATATTTAAGTTCAAAATGCTACTAGAAGCAACAGTCGCATTCCATGTCCGACATATACATCCAAAAATTCGCCATATACACCCAATAATCTGCCGTATACACCCAAAAATCATTTAGAAGAGGAAGAGTCTTTCATGTAAACATGCACAAACCTACTTAAAAAACATATAAACATGCACAAAATATGTACCAAAACAGATCAAAACACACGTTAAAGCATTCACTAGAAGTACATAAAATAGCCTAAACGAAGAACAGTTTCATCAGAACAGTAATATGAGATCTAAACCAAGAACAGTAAAACAGAGAGAGAAATACTGACGATATAGTGCTTCGATTTCGAAATCAGATACAGAAATGTGAAAAACCTAGAAGAACAGTAAAACAGTACCTTGTATAATGTTTGTTCGTTCTTTTTGGTGTTTTTTTATGGAGATTTGAATGATTCCTTATTGATTTCTTCTACTTTTCGCCAGGAGTTGGACGGTTTCTTCAGAGCTTTGTTTTGTTTCGAACTTGGCTTGAATCTCGACGGTATTGATTGAGGAAGAAGAGGAAGAGTTTTTCATTATGAGCGCGCTTTGGAAAAACGAAACGTTTGAGTAAGGCGCGTGGTTTTTACGTTCGAGTGTGGTGAGTGTGGTGCACGTCGTTTTTGTTGAGCTTGGGCCAACTTGTAAAACTTGTAACTCAAAAAGGCTTGTATGTGTAGCAGGCCTGATGTAACATCCCTTCCAGCAAAATACCTTGCTTAAGTCAGGGTATTTCTACTAGAAAGAACATTACGTAACCTTTTCTAGTATTAACTACTTAATTATCGAGCCTTTGTATCGAGTTCGCGTTTCAGTTTTAAGAAAATGCCAGAAAATTTTTGTTTTTATTCAGTAAAGTCATGTTTCAAAGATTTTCAACAAATAATAATCACATAAATATTATTAATAATAACTCTTAATACAAAAGAAACCAAATAAAACTCAAATACAATATACTAAACCTACCCCTCTATGTAAAATAAAATCTCAAGGGACAACAGCGAGGGGACTCTATGAAAGCAATTAAAACCGTAAAGAAGGCCTACTAATCGCTTGCAGCTTCATATCGCATCTTCAAACCTGTGTCACTGAAAGGGTGGAAAATTTGGGGGTGAGAACCAAACCACATGTTCTCAGTAGAGGTCGAGAATGCCGTGAAAGTAAAGAATAAATCGCAAATAGTTAATTTCATTCAAAGACATCTAAGAGAAAATTAACCTTCTTTAAAAGCATTAGTTAATTATTCAAAATCCTAGACCTATATTTTCTTTATAAAGCTCTTAAAAGTTTTCCTAGACTGTATGAATGACCAACCTGTTCCAAGCATGGGTTCATTAAGTCTATGCTGAACCAGTTTGATTTTTCATATTTTACTAGACCATAACATAAAAGAAGTTACCTACGCGGTATAAATGATCATCTTGCTCCAAGTATAGGTTCATTAAGCCAGTCAGATACTTTATACAGAACTAGACCTCAAACGTACTAGTCATAGCCTCAGGCCCAAACAACTCAATCAACATCCAATCACCACAATCCAAACAATCAGTTACAAACACAGATAATGAGGTTCAAACACAACCAAGAGCAATTACATCAAGTATAGCAATTAGCAATTAAACAGAATTATTCACTTAGGCAAACCAATTACAATATACACACCCAAACAATGTCACATAGATGCATATGATGAATGTCTAGTCCTAGTGCAAGCCATGAGCTCATGTGTCGGTTAGCACCTGCATTCCCGACATTTATCCGGTCACGAGTTTCCGATTTTCCGAATACGATTTTTTGTTCAAATAAATGCGCATATAATTATTAGCAGCTCTATTGAGACAGCCTCTGCTTTCTACTCGCAGGAAATATACTATTGGGACGAAAAATTGCTGTAGGTATCCTAGTTTTCCTACAGAAGTTCTTGGGTTGCTTTAAGCAACAGATAAATAAATATTATCTCTTGGGTTGCATTAAGCAACAAATAAGCAAACAATATCTCTTGGGTTGCCTCAAGCAACAGATAATCATACAATAAGTACTTTACTCTTTCCTTTTTCTTTCATAATTGCAAATACGCAAGCGGGACTAGACCCACGCCCTTACCAACAACCTCATAAACCAAATAATCTTTTCTTAAAAGAATCAGTGAAGTTATCATCAAGCCTTAAATTTATTTTAATTAAATTCTTATACTTTTATAAAAATTTGGACATAATTTCCTCTAAAAATAGGACTTAGCCACCCCTTCGGGTCCTTCTTTCTCAACATTTTACCAACCTCTTATCAGCAATTGCCACAACAATATATATATTCTCAAAAAT
The DNA here is from genome assembly GCF_003086295.3 of Arachis hypogaea. NCBI lineage: Eukaryota > Viridiplantae > Streptophyta > Magnoliopsida > Fabales > Fabaceae > Arachis > Arachis hypogaea. The sequence goes on from NC_092050.1 coordinate 9,198,645, forward strand.
ATTTGATAATAGTATAGAAAATCTATTTTCTTAAATTCCATATCCAAGTAATCACCAAAACAACATCGGCAATCTAATTTCAATTTTATTTTTAAAATATCAAACGAATTCGGAATTATGCAAACCTTATATCCATGCGACCATCTCGGATTAAGCTTTCTATTAAACAAAAATCACAATTTTTCGCTGAATCTAGCTTCGGAAATATAAGCAAAACCGTGACTGCTCTGTAGTGCCTTAAAACCAGAAGACAGCAGCAGCGTACAACATTCGAAATTTCATATAAAATCCAAATTAAATCCAACCACCTTTAAAATTAATGTGGTTAAACATAACTTATCCAAATTTCTTTCTAAATTGGTTCCAGGGTCATACCATTTTTAATGAAGAAGTAACGTAGCTTCGAAGTTAGGTAATTCTCTGCAGAATTCTGTTTTACAAATCATTGAACACAACCTCTTCCAAGTCCCATAACTCACTTATTAAAACATGGAAAACCTTGAAATTTAAATCATATATGCTAAACATACTTAATTTTCACCTCCAATTAGTTGCATCTCAATATCTATTCAGGATCAAAAGTTATAAACTCTCAAAGTTACTAATTTAAGAAAACAGAATCTGGCTTTTTCTTCATAATGCATCATCTTTCAAAAATTTGTATCTTTTAAACCGCAAGTTCAACCGTTCTGAAATTTTACGACATTAAAATAATAGACTAAAGTTTCATTTAAAATTGGTTTCGCTTCAAAATTCAATTCGGGACATTCACAGCAGAGCCAACAAGTTACTGCTGTTCCAAAAATTCTGTAGTAAAAATCAGATCCCACAACCATTACTCAAAAATTCACCATAAATCTTATATTTAATAAAAAGATCTCAAACTCCCCAATTCAGTCCCAATTATTCCCAAGTTTAACCAGGACTTGGTTCAACGCAATTCCAATCATCACAGAATTAGTTACAGTCTTTCAAAGTTACTGTTTTTACTTAAAGGTAATGCAGAAAATCAGATTTTATGGCTTAACTTTGAAAAATCATAACTAAATCTTCAGTTAATACGAAACCTTCAAATTTAAATCCTAACAACTACACTTGTTAAAGTTTACTCAGATTTTAATCTCATACCATTTCGATCGCTAGCAAATTACTAGGCCGTCCTCAAAGTAACCATTCCATTTTGAAAACCAGATTCTTAATAATAGTTTAGTCTTTTAGGCCCTAATTCTTCAATAATTCTCAATCCAGTATCAAATATATCAAATGATTATCTTAGTTTCAACCATTTATACATAATCAGTCAAAACCACAATCCTCTACTAATCTCAAGTCACTTTCACAGCCATAGAAATATACCAAACAACCATTTCAACAACCAATAATCAATAATTCAATCATCTACCATACATAATTATAATCAATTCAATCACAGCACCAAGCACAATCGCAATCACAATCCAACATTCATATAATCAATTAATTACTCACAGCTATTAATACTATTTACAGTTATTCAGTAAATCTTGTTGGCATTCCTAAATTAAAATCATTTTAAACCCCCTACCTCGATGTCGCAATCGCATACTTTAACGTAACAACTCTCTTCTCTTTTAGTTTCAGGGCAGCAGCGGTAACTCTCACGCAACCGGAACAGCAACAATATTAGCCTTCGCAGCACTGACCATGGTTGCAGTAAAATAGAGGATTCAAATTGGATAAGAATCACAAGCAATTTCAGCTCTAGGGATTCAAGACAAAGCAAGAACTAAAATAGAATTAAAACCAGAACATGGCAACCACAGCAGTGACAAAACAAAACATGTAAATGGATCAACCCTAAGGAGAAGATAAGACCAGTACCCAGATAACAAAATCAGAATCAGTAATGGCTTCAACCGTCCCATGGCAGCACCAGCTTCAATACTCGACCTAATTGTAGCATGAAATAGGAGCCAAAAAGGGGCTGAGCAACAAAAATATAGGCAACCATGATTAAAACAAGTACATGAAAGAGAAAAAAAGTATAATCAGAGTAAGGGTGAGAGTGTTACGATTTCAAAAATGGAAAAATTGGAATCAGAACAAGGAGAAGGATCCTAGCTTAATTGAGAGTTGGTGGCGGCAGCTTGCTTTCTCCGATCACTACAAGATTTAAGTCTATTTGTGGCGGTTTTTTTCTGGTTTGTGGGGGTTTGAAACCCCCACCAAAAGGTTAGTGGGAGTTTTTAAAACCTCCAAAATTTGAGGTGCCACGAGCTTATTTGTGGCGGTTTTGCAGAACCCCCAGAACATACTTTAGTGGCAGTTCTTTGTCTGCTTTGTGGGGGTTTTAAATTGGATTTTTTGGCAGTTTTTGACACTTTTGTGGAGGTTTAAAACCCCCACAAAAACTGAATTTAAAAAAAAAAATTGCATCGAACTGAACTATTGCAAACTATTTAAAATTGAAACTGGACCTATTTGAAAGCTATAAATCACTATTATTCATTGAACAAATTACATCAATCAAACTAAAAATTATTTAACTTTAAAGAAATTAGTAATTAGTATGGAATGAATACAAATTTAAACAAATTACATCAATCAAATTGGTATGAAATGGAAAAATAGACACAAAAACTTAAAATTTCACTCTACTCAGTTTAGGCACTACTAAACCGTTAATTACCATTGAGAATCATGGTTTAGCATATGCAATAACCTTCCATTCATTGTTCAGAACCTTAACTATCTGCCTTGTGCCCCGTGTTTCACCGCTGAGAATCATCTGCAGAAAGTACACCATACAATGAACTGTTAAGCAATATTAATATTGTGGTACACACACTGAACCTATCAATGGTATTTGATAGAAAGTAGTAAACCTAAGTCTGAAACGTGTTTTACTTTTCAGGTCACGGGCCCAATTGGATTAGACATAATCATCATCATATCAACAATAAAACTGAACAACAATTACCAAGCAATACCTGAGATTTTCAAATCTAAGTCAGCACACCAAATTGAGTATAAACTACAAACCAATGTCCTTTCTCATTAGAAAAAGTTAGATGGTTAACATTTTGCAAAGAGTTTGTATCATCAAAAAATGGAAAAATTAATCATTATCACTCAAGTCCTAGTATCTGTTAATATTCAAAATTTTTCAGTAATTCATCAAATGAGAATAAGTAATATGACAAAATTCAGGGGAACTAAAATATGAGATTACTTACTTCAAAATAATTGTCACTATCAATCTTCTGTAATCGCATAATGAGTTCTCGGGCAGTCTTGTTAAAGTTCTTAAGAATTAAAAACTCAGCTAGTACAAATAACTCAGCTATATCTGCTTATTCAGGCATAATTACTGGTATATCCATAGCTCAACAAGCAATTAAACATGGGATTTATTACCCTCCAGACATAGTATTCAATTAAAAAAAAAAGTCTATTATATAAAAATTAACATCATTCTCTTTTAAACGAGTAGGTTACTAGGTTTGAGTCATAACCTTTGAGATGAGCGAAATGCTCCATCAAGAGTTGTCTGTTTCATCATGCTAGAACCTCTGCCTCTGCCTCTGCCCCTCCCTCTCGTTGGATTTTGAGAAGCACCAGAGGACCTAGCTTTTCCATCACTATTACAATAGTACCATATGATATGTTGGGTTTACCTCCATTGACTGATCAGCATAAGTGAACTGTGTGGGTTCCTTAGATTGTGTGGATCTTTGTTTGACACGTTCCTAGAAGATGAGAACCGACAAAATAATTAATAACACGAGAAAATGTATGTTTAATCAATCAAAGATCACAGTGATCCATACCAACACATACTAAGGTCCCAATAATTGCAATACTGCAAAGAAAATTGTGATGGACGGAGCCTGGAAGGACACAAGCAAATACATTCCTACATAATATGCTAGAATTCTATGTCATGAAAGCCTCGATAACATCAAGGCGTTCACCCCAAGGCCATGTTCATTAAACATTAAAACAAATGGATCTTCTAACCTCTAAGCACTTTCCAACTTTAACAATTAAATTTTCGTCATCGAACTTCATGGTATTTGAATCCTTAGCAATTTTGTTCTGTAGAAGCACAATAAATCATCAATGAGAAGAGGAAGGAGTATCACATGAACATAAATTGATGAGAAGAAGAGACAAGGTGGCCTACAATGTGAACCAGATCTACAACATAGCAAATATCAAAGACAAAGCCAAATGGCATTTAAAAGCAAAATAGAATCCTCACTTTTGTTTCGTTAATATTGCTTTGTACACACACGTAAAATGCATTTTTGTCATCCTTGTTCACAAAATTGTGTAATAATAGGAGTATCTCCATTTTCTGCAAAACCATTAAACGTAACATGTATTAAAAAAATAAAAATAATAAAACAAAAAAAAATTGAACTTGCTGCATGCTCATATTTATATTCCTTATCTTCAATTAAAACTCAAGAGAATCCAGATACAACCAAAGTTGGCTGGTACTATACAACTAGCAAATCAAGCTTAAACTAAATAATAGGAACTTAAGTCAGGCTCCCAATCAAATTAATATAATTGTAGGATACAACCAAGCATTGCAATAATATACAACCAATTTCGTCAGACTAGAGAAAGACACTTTGTTTGGTACTAAATTCTTTATATCAGAAGACCAGTTCACTTTCAATGTTTGGATATTATCAAGGATGGGGTGTATCCAAGAGTGATCGAAAGCAATGGATTTGAGTCTATAAAGAGAAGAGATACTTAACCCTTTGAGAGCAAGATGCAATAGGAGTTGAACATAATCAGCCTTAGATTTTTCCTCAAATAGCACCTCTTCAACCCTTTCCACTGACTCTTTAAATTCAAGTTTTCGAGACTTTAGTTCCCACGCCTCTCATATCAAATGATAATTTCTCCAAGCTCTAAAATAGGAGATTAACCTAACAAGCAACACAATCAAAATGGACTCTTTTTAAGAGCAAAATAAATTAGTTTCGAGATCTAATAGTGAATAAATCATGTAATTAATATAGAAAGTTGATTATCAAAACATTATCACTACTTCATCTTTATTCATATATAATTGTAGGCACCTTTCTATCAAATTCTGCATCTGTAAACAAATTTATTTCAAGATTTTATTTTATTTTTTTAAATTAGCTTCCTGACAAGCTAGTAGAATTTGCTTACAAGCTCAATGTCTTGGCGTGAAACTTTCTTGCTACCATTAATTGTAGCAGATGCTGATCCTAAATCCGCAATGAGAGCATCAGTTGTGTGATTGTTCGGTTATCGTTCACTTTAGAAGTCGTGAGAAGCTTGAGTTGAGGCAATTCTTGCTTTCTCTGCAATTCAGTTCATGAAATCCACAGAAAAGGTGCAGAAATAGCAATCTGGAATCATTGAAATGATAGAAGCAAGTGAGAAAGCATTCGTATGAAGCTGAACTAGGCACAAATTAGAGTTAATAGAGATCTCAAATTCAATTCACCTCTCTCAAAAACACGGTAATTGTCTGAACAAATTCTGAACGGAAGTGAGTGAGAAAATTTAAGTCTCGAACTAAACAAGAACAAATTAGGAAGAAATTCTCACTGCAATGACTTGGAACGACATGAAAATCAGTTCCACGAGATCTGATAGCTTCGAAAGCAGCTTCAATCGAAGCTTCCAGAGACTCCTGCTCACTCGCCTTCCAGATCTCCTCAGCTAATGCCACCGCGTCCGCGCCGAAACCACGCTCTGACTACTTCAAGCCACCGGAGCAAAAGCAGAACCAGCGGAAGAACCCTGGAAGACGACGCAGAAGCAGAAGAGAGGCTCCACGATCACCTCGTCCTCCATTTATAACTCCACCGGTGATGTGCTGACGAAGGAGACAAGGACAGCAACAATGGCGGTGGCGGTGGCGGTGGCGATGGCGATGGCGACGACATTGAGATTCTAGGGTTTCAGAGAGAATGAGAGATCTCACTCTCCCTCGTCCTCTCTCTCTCTCTCTCAAAGCCCTGTTTGATTTTTTTTTTGATTGGGCTGAGTTAATAATTATTTGAGTTAGATTATTTTAGAATAATTAATTGAATTGGGAGTATTATATCAGTGGGAGTTTTATAATTTGTCACAAATAAAATATATTATAGAGATTTTAATAACTTCCATTAAAAAATTATCATAAATAAATATAAATTTTGTAGTGGATGACAAGCTCCATCCACTGCAGCTCCAAAAATCAAAAGGACAGGGATCAGAAGCAGGATCTGCCGTTCTTGTAGTAGCTCCAAATCAACAGCAACCGTATTACCCTCCCCGTCAGTCTCTCTTCTCCGTTATTCTTTCTCTTCTCCTCTGCCCTAACCGACGTTGACAGTGGTGAGGGGAGCTTCAGCAGCGGCGGCTAGAAGTGCGACAGCCTCCCTCCCTCTGCATCTCGTGCTCTCTTACTCCCTCTTCCCCTGTTTCTCAGTCTCTCGTCTCCCACTTTTCTCCCTCTATGCGTTATACTATTGAAAATGTGTGGTGAATTGTTGAGTGTAAATGAATGGTAAGGAATGAAAGAACGTGGATCACTTGGGCAAAGGGTTAGTGGTAATGTGCGTATGCGTTTGTGATTGGTTAGGGATTATACGTATTAGATAATAACGGTACGTATTAAAATAAGAGACATAAGACTAGGAAAAATATATGCAAGTAACATAAATTTTATAAAATATTTGAGATAGAATAACAATTTAAGATTCAAATATAATACTATAAAGATTATTTTCAAAATGCATAAGATTTTATCTATCAATCTATTAACGAGCTCAAATAATTATTTCTAATTTAAATTATAAAATAAGCATACTAATCACATTTTATAAAATACGATTTAAATCCGAAAATATCAATTATTTAGATTATACGATATAATATTTTCATTACTTTTCTATTACCAAAACATTAATTCCAATTTATATAAAATAACTCTAATTATAGTAAAGATTGTACATAAACCTTAATTAACTTAAACCCAAAGTATTTATAAAAATCAATTTAATCATTTTCTAGTAAATTAATCTCTAAGAGCTCAAACTAATAAAATAAATATAATTTATTCATAATAGAAATTTCTTAAATTTAATTATATAACACTTCCAGTACTGAATTCTAATTTGAAATTAGATAAAATAACCAATTATAAAAATTTACACAAAAATATTAATTAACTTAACTCCGAATATTAATAAAACTAATTTAATTATTTTCAATTGAGTAATTTATAAAATAAGATATCAAATCAATAAATTAAATCGTAACCTTTCAGAATAAAAGTTACTTAAATTAAATTATACAATTCTTTTTTATTTTTTAATTACTAAAATTATACAAAATATTCTGTTATAATAAAGTTACTTAAAAATATTAATTAATTTAAAATAAAACTATTTCTAAATTTATTTAATTATTCCTAACAAAATAATTTCTAAACTTATAAAATTTAAACTTAATAAGATAAAATCATAATTTATTTATATTTAAATTTAAAAAAAATGTGGAATGTTACACCTGATCTTAAAATAGATAAGTACTGACGCTTCTGAATCCTAAGTAGCTGCTTAGATTGCATATAAAATTATAAATATCATATAATAACTTTTGATACAGTCACCGCGATTGCTAGGCAAGTGAGAAAGCAACAACGCCCTTTTCTTCCATTACTGATCGGAAGAACTCGTTGAATTTCATCATCAACACACTTGTGTAAAGATGGAAATTAGCTATGGGTAGTCGTTATGGAACCCCTCGGCTTCCTTCTTTCTTATTCCCTTCAATCCTTACTTTTAAATAAGGGATACTTATCTTTAGGAAGAGAGTCTCGAACCTAACGGGTGAAATTGAAACTCATTATCTTTTTTAATTATATAAAATATTTAAAATATTTTTTATTTTAATAAATAATAATATATTTTATTTTTAAATTCATTTTAAAAATATATATAAAAAATAAAATTAGATATGTTGATATGTAATGGTATTTAGAGATCTTTAAGCGTGTTTGATGAAATATTTTTATTTTTATTAAAACACAATTGGATATAAAAAATAGATGTGTCGAATGAGTGTCAATAAATATCGTGTTCTAAATGTGTCTGACACGTAGAACGGCAATTTAACAAAACGTTTGTATTTCATAGACAATAATTCTAGACAACCAAGTATTTTAGATAACTAAATCCAATCAAGTCATAATACATATATAGAGTAAAGTATTGTTTTTGTCCCCAACGTTTGGGGTAAATTCTATTTGTGTCCCTAACGTTTAAATCGTCTTATTTGTATCCCTAACGTTTGTAAAAGTGATTCAATGTTATCCTGCCGTCAATTACACATCATGAACACTTTAGTTTGAGTTTTAAAAATCTCTTCTTGAAGTTAGAATACAAATGTCTGGGATAGAATCGATGATCCACTCCGAAAAATAGCTCATCAAAGTTGAAATTAATTCCTACAACATTTACATAATTCACTTTTCTAGGGACATAATTGAATCTAAACACAAATAGTAGGTATAATATTAAAATCGAACACATCCAAGTGAGACCTAATTGAGATTGAATACATCTAAGTGAGAATAATTGAAAAATATAATCTGATTTGTTAGTATAATTGATAATAGGATAACATTGAATCACTTTTATAAACGTTAGGGATACAAATAAGACGATTTAAACGTTAGGGACACAAATAGGACTTACCCCAAACGTTGGGGACAAAAACGATACTTTATTCTACATATATATTTTTTTCTTCTTCATTCGTGTTTTTCTCTTTTTTTTTTTCTCCTCTTTATTTTTTTCCTTTCTCAATTGATTTTTTTTTCTTTTTCCTATTTCTCTTCCATCTTCATCATCATCGCCATCATCAACATCATTTTTTTTCTTATTCTTATTTGTTTTTTTTATTTGTTTGTGTATTTTTTAAAATTTTATGAAGGACAAGAATAAAGAAAAAAAACAAAACAAAAAAAAGATGATGATTATGATAATGATAAAGAAGAAGAAGAATGACACTTAAATTGTTATATAAAGCACAAAAATAAAATAAAAATGACATCAAAATTTGATATATAAAACACAAAAATTTTACTACAATAAACATAGAATTTGAATTAATATCCACACCACATTGAAGATAATTTGTTGTTTAGGACTTAAGAATATATAATTCAACTTTAAAATAATTTTGTTTATATAAAATTCTTCATTTTTTAAGTAAAACATAAGAAGATATAAAAAAAATGTTATATCAATAATAAAATATATATAAAAAAGAACCTGTTGAAAAAAAAGATAAAATATAAAAGAAAAGAAGTCGAAGAAGATATGTTGAGATAATCACATGTTGTTAGTTTTGTTTTTTTCCTCTGGTTAGCTATGGTTAATTGTTTATGAATTATAGGTCACTGTATAAACTCCAATCATGATGAAACAATCGCATAAGCAGTTGTAGCTAGCATCAGAAATAGAAAGAATGACCAAAAAGAAAAAATACGCGAAAAAAAGAAAGAGAATTATAGTGTACAGATGAATGAGCATACAGAGATCCGTATATTCCCTCTGCTTTAGTTCGTGAGCGACACGTGGTTATGGTGTCGAGGCTGGGGGGAGGCGGCTTGACAAATTTGTCGCATAGGGGCCCTTGATGGCTGATGGCTGGCTTGAGGCAGCTCTTACAGGGACACATATAACGCCCGTGCAACGTAACGGTGGGTTGCTGTGGACCTTGTATTCCCCAAAGAATGAGCCCAATGATACGCTTTGTTGAGAGCGTTTGGTCCGTGTTAGTAGTGGACTGAAAAATGATTTATTCAAGTCAAAAGTAAGAAAGTGGTAGAAAAAAAAAGGAGTGAAAAAAACGCAGGAGGAAAATAGATCAAAAGGGAAACTGTCCTTATAGTGAAACTGCTAACCCCATAAGGTTATTCCAAGACCAAAAAAAAAAAAAAAGATAAGGTTATTAGATGCAGTTGGGTTTGTTGGTTTTGAATATAGTATTGAGGTGATAAGTATTGGGTATTTTTAATGAGAAATAGTCAGTGTAAAATTAGAAATTAAAGAGGGTTCAGAGTTTCGGGTCATTGCAGTTAATTGTTGAGACCGAACCAAAAATTAAAGAGGGAACTAGTTTTATCTCCCGTGCCAAGCACGGGAATTAAAATTATAATTTTAAATAAATATTATTCAATAAGAATATAAATTAAATTATTTTAAAATAATTGATTATATAGAGATATATTATATAAATAATAATATTTAATATGTAATTTATTAAGAGTTAATTTAATTTTTAATTTTTTAAAAAAATATATAATATGAGAAAATAGTAATTTTATTTTTTTTAGTTAACGAATTATTTGTATTTTTTATTATGTAATTAATTTAATGAATAAGTTTTATTATTACTTTCATACTAAAAAAATACCCTTTAGTAATTTCTTAATTAATAAATTATAACTTTACCAAAACTTTTGTTATCAATTATTTTATATTTTACTATTAATTTTTCGATATCTATATATATTATTTTATCATTAAATAAAAAATTTTAGTAAGATTATTTTTTACTATCAACATATAATAATTGTTATACATATTAATAGTGGTAAGATTTTTTATTTACTATTACAATAATATTTATTGATATAAAAAAATAATAGTAAAATATAAAACTAATTATTAACAAAAATTTTGGTAAAATCACAATTTAATAATTAAAAAATTATTGAAGGGTAGGTATCTTAGAAAAAAATAATATAATTATTAATTTCTTAAAAAGTATTTTAATAAAAATACAATTTAATCAATAAAAAAAATAATTTATTAAAAGACCATTTTGGTAAGCAAAATTTAATCATAATCAATAAAATTTTTGCTAATGGGTATTTTTTCAAAAAATAATTTTCTCTTCGTAAAAAATAAATAAAGTTAATATTAGTTAACACAAAAAATTTAAAATATATTAAAGAGTAGGTTTTTTAAAAGTTAGAAGGGAGGAGAATGTACATTTATAAAATAGAAAGGAGGGGAGTGTAATTTTAGCATCTCGCAAGGGAGTGAAGTGAAATTTTCTCTTGAATTTATTGTAACATACTCTCTAAGGATTTTACTCGTTGTTGTTATTATTATTATCGAGTAATAATCTTATTGTGTCATGTGATAACATTGATGTTTTAGTCGTTGCTCATTGTTTCTTTAGAACCAGGCCCTATAGCAATAATCTTGGTGGACGCTGCTGCTAGGATTTTTTTGGATGATAGGAGAAGACTGACCCACATCAACAACTAGAGTGGTTACCCCCACTCTTTTTGGAAACAAACCTGAAGGCCCAACAAGCGCTAACGGGATCCTCTAAAATGAGAACCCCGTTCTAAATCGTGCACTCCAGTCGGCTGACCCAGCCCTTCGATCAGCCTCCTCAGCTTCCTCATAGCTACCTGTTTTCAGCCATACATAAACAACACGTGTCCACAGCAAATTCATTAAAATAAAAATCTGTAAATCTGTACGAATATACATCTTTACACTAGATGAACCCAAAAAAAAAAAGTGCGTGATTTATGCAATTTTATATAAGTCATTTTTGTTAAATTTAGACTAATTAAGTTGACTTTAATTGACAAAAATATTTGGATCTCTAGTAAGACTGTTCAGTTAAACATAAAAATCAATTTGATAGATTACGTTAGCAGTTCTTCAATCATTACGATCTATTTAATGGTCCAGATGAACACAACAATTTTAATGACTAATTTTTCTAACTTACTCAGGATTCGTTGGAAAATTTTAAAAGTTATTTTTTGAACTTTTGACTTATGAAAAAATCACATTAATGGTATTTGATACAGTTTTTTAAATATATTTTTAACTTTTTAAAAAGTTGTTTAAGAACTTTTGACGAAGTCAAAAAATTTGACCTCTTTGCTTCTCAAAAACTATTTTATCAATCTTATTTATTACACAACTTTAAAATAAGTACTTTGATGATAACTTTCCAAATAAAAAGTAACTTATTTATAAGCTGCTTTTTAATATATGTCCTTATATTTTAAACATTTTTTTCAAAAAAATTTAAGTAAGTTGTTTACCCAAACTAGCCATCAATGATAGATAGATTAAATTTAATCATTCAAAATTTAAAGGACAAAACATTATTATTTCTAAACTAAAGTACTAAACTTATGTATTAATGTTGTGATAAGAATGGTTACGTGGATGCCCATTTATGATGAGCAGTTCAGGATTCTCAAAATAAAATTAATTTAAAAAAGTTTGAAAAGGTAACCTTTTATACGTATATAAATAAGAGGTTAAACCTCAGTTAATAACACACAGTAATAACAATAAACACTTTTCTCCTTTTTTATATGCTACAATATATATATGAATTATTTCTATTATATTGAAATATTAATTGTGGTTAATATTAATTCTAGAGTTATCTATTTACACTTCTTTATTTTTATATTTATTTTCTCTTCTTTATTTATTTATTTTACAATACGTTATCAGTACGAGATTCTGATCAAAATTTAGGAAGATTCTGGTAATAAAATTTTCATTATATCAAAACTCTCTCATCTTGAATTTAATACTCTTGATATATCTGGAAATAACTACTTATTATGGATACTAGATGCGAAATTCATCTTGCTTTAATGGATCTTGAAGATATCATTAAGACTGAAAATAATGCATCCCAAAAGGATAAAGCCAAAGTCATAATCTTCCTTTGTCGTCATCTTGACGAAGGATTAAAAAATGAACATCTCACATTAAAAAATCCTACAAATCTATGGAAGAACCTTGAAGAAAGGTATAATCATCAAAAGACAATTTACTTTCTCAAGCCCGATATGAGTGGACACACTTGCATTTACAGAATTTTAAATCTATAAATGAATACAATTCAACAATGTTCCGAATTACCTCACGAACAAAATTATGTGGAAAAAAGATAACTGATAATGACATGTTAGAGAAAACTTTCTCAACCTTCCATACCTCAAATGTGCTCCTGCAGCAGTAGTATCGAGAAAAAGAATTTAAAAAATATTCTGAGCTGATTTCGTGCCTTCTTGTTACTGAACGTAACAATGAATTACTTTTAAGAAATCATGAAGTGCACCCACCTAGCGCCGCTCTATTTCCTGAAGCAAATACGGCAAATCATAACCCCAGAAGAGGTAAATGACAAGGTTTTAGTAACAAAAAAATATGAAAGGAAGAAAAATTATGTTCATAAGAAAGAATCTCACCAGAAGTGGGATAAAGAAAGAAATAATATGCAAAATAATTTGACAAATGATAAATATTTTCATTGTGGTGGAAAGGGTCACTGGTCGCATACGTGTCATACTGCAAGGCACCTAGTTGATCTTTATCAAGCATCCTTGAAAAATGATGACAAAGGAAAGGAGGCGAATTTTGTTTCAAATGATATTGCTGAAAATTACACCACTCATTAGAAAGTATTTGATTTCTTTGAGGATTCTGAAGGAAATATTGGTCATTTGATCAATGATGGAAAAGTTTAATATTTAGGTTCGTTAAGTATTTATATAAATAAATAATGTAAAAAAAATTCTTGTTAAGTTTTATTCCCTATGTATTTAAATTTTAAGTATGAGGTATATAGATAATGTTTAATAAAATATTTATATTTATGTTTATGTTTATGAATTTTAAAATCACTAAATGTGTCTAAGTTCCAAAATAATAATAATAGTAATAATAAAAAAAATTTAGTATATGACACTATTTTTATGTATGGTGCTTCTTAGAAAAATAATTCCAATCAGGAATACAATTTTACTGCACATGTACTACTACTTATTTTATTATTATTATTTATCTTTAAAGAAAATAACAAAGACATATGATGAAGATGTTTGCCTTACAGATAGTGCAAGTTCGCATATCATTCTCAAAAGTAATATATATTTTACTCATCTTGTACCAAAAGAAGAATATGTTAATACTATTATTGTCTCAGACAATGTGATGAAAGGCTCCGAAAGAGCTATAATTTTGTTTATCGAAGAAACAAAATTCATAATAAATAATACACTATTGTTTACTAAATCTCTAAGGAACTTGTTAAATTTTAAAGATATTCGCCGAAATGGATATCATATTGAAACAATGAATGAGGAAAATCATGAGTACTTATATATTACAACTCATGATTCAAATAAAAAGATTATATTAGAAAAGTTGCCCTCACTTTTTTCTGGGTTATATTATACTAAATTTAGTACAATTGAATCACATGCCATTGTAAACTAGAAGTTTATTAGCCCAAATGAATTCATGATTTGGCATGGTTGATTGGAACATTCTGGAACAACCATGACACGGAGAATTATTGAAAATTTCCATGGACATTCACTAAAGAACTAGAAGATTCTTAAATCCAGTGAATTTTGTTGTGCTGCATGTTCTCAGGAAAAGTTAATTTTAAGGCCATCACCATTAAATATTAGATTTGAGTCTCCTAAATTCCAAGAAAGGATTCAAGACGATATATATGGACATATTCATCTACCATGTGGATTTTTCAAATATTTTATGGTCCTAATAGACGCATTTTTGAGATGGTCACATGTGTGCTTATTGTCTTCTCACAATCTGGCGTTTGTGAGATTACTTGCTCAAATTATTCGATTAAAAGCATAGTTTCTAGAAAATCCAATCAAAATAATTCGTCTTGATAATGCTGGTGAGTTCACTTCTTAAGTCTTTGATGCTATTATATGGCCAGAATAAGCGCTGTATATCCAGTAACTCATGTTCGCACATAAAATGGGTTAGCAAAAGCACTTATTAAACACCTCCAATTAATTGCTAGACTATTACTTATGAAAATGAATCTCCCAACCTCTGCTTGGGGGTATGCTGTTGGGTATATGAAGATGGTAAGATGACAAAATCTTATATTTATGTAGTGGTTTCAAGGCACGATTAGATCGCTTTCTTTAGAGAGATATTTGTCCCCACACTTAGTTGCTATAGGGTTAATGACAATACTCTCCCAGGATACAATGAAACCTAAGAATTTCTTAATTAGCAATAGTAAGAAATTCTCAACTCTCTTGAACAAAGAAAATCTCTTAATGGTTGAGTAATTTGTACACTTAGTACGTCATATTTGAAATAGTGAACAAGGACTTATTTATACATATTGCACATAGCAATTATGATTGGTTACGTATACAAATGGTTGTGTCTTTTCTATTGCCAATAGATACAATGTTTTGAATATACACAACTCTTAAAGAGTTGTGTCCCTTTAGCCAATAGACACAATGTTTTGAACATACACAATCCTTAAAAGGTTGTGTCCCTTCAACCAAATGGTACTAAACGGTTAGTAACCGTTTATTAATAATATTAATATTAATATCAATAATATTAATAATATTAATTAATCAAATTTGTAAATACCCTTCATATGCCATTTTACATGTTGCAGCACTTATTTGATTGAGGCCAACAAGTTACCATCAATTCTCTCCTCTGTAATTAGCTTTTGGCCAGCAGTCAAATATTTTTCATTTAAGGATATTTGGGTGTGCGATATATGTCCCAATTGTCCTACCTTTTCGCACCAAAATGGGACCTCAAAGAAAATTGGAAATTTATATAGGATATGAGAGCTAAGCCTCAAAGTAGTCCCTGAAGTTATACTCGAGTCTCAAAGTGGTCCCTAAAATTAATAGTTACCCAATTTCATCCTCGAACTTGCATTCCGAGACTCATACTAGTCCCTAAGACACTTTCTGTTCATCGAAACACTAAAACAACGTCATTTTGTATTTAAAAAAAACAGAGCCTCCCCTTCCCCTCCCCTTCTCCAACGTTCACTATCGCTTTTCTCTCATCTTCGGCATCTCTCTCCAGCCACCCAATGCCCGTCTCAACTTTTTCTCCCTTTTCACCAAAGTCTGCATCTTTCACCTCTTAGAACCACTTCTCGCTTCTTGGACTTCTCACTTTCTGCATCAAACACGCAAAGAAAAAGATAAAAAAAAAATAAGTCTTTTGGACTTGTACCATGTTCTCGCTAGAAGGAGGAAGAACAAGGGCTATCCTCTGTTCTGCTGTTTCTCTGCGTCAGTGAGAGATTGACGAGCTGGAGAGAGAGGTTGGGGGTCATGTTCTGTGAGTGACGATGAGGCCGAAGGGAAGGGATAGGCCAGCAGCGTAGCGTGGTGACAGTGGTGGCTGGTCTTGTGCGAAGGGGAGGAGAAAAACAAGGAGAAAAAGAATAGGAAGAGGAGGGAAGAAGAAGGGATTGTGATGTGGTCTTTGGGGTTGCTAGCGGCTGGTGGCTGGCGGTTGGTAGCTTGGGAAGGAACGACATAGGGAGATGTCGCGGCGGTCTGGGTTCGACGGC
Organism: Arachis hypogaea; assembly: GCF_003086295.3. Taxonomy (NCBI): domain Eukaryota; kingdom Viridiplantae; phylum Streptophyta; class Magnoliopsida; order Fabales; family Fabaceae; genus Arachis; species Arachis hypogaea. The sequence goes on from NC_092050.1 coordinate 9,215,067, forward strand.
AGCGCTAGGGTGGTGGCAACCGGCAGCGAGCTTGTGGAGAAAAGGGGCTGGCTTCGGTGGTCCGCAACAGAGAAGTCAAGGAACAAAGAATAAGGGGGAAAGAAGAAAAAGAGGAAGGGGAAGGGGGAGTGGGAGGCTCAGGTGTTTTTTTTTTTTTTTACAAATACAAAACAATGTCGTTTTAGTGTTTCGATGGACGGATAATATCTTGGGGACTAGTATGAGTCTTGGAGTGCAAGTTCGATGATGAAATTGGGTAACTATTAATTTCAGGGACCACTTTGAGACTCGAGTACAATTTTAGGGACCACTTTGAGGTTTAAATTGGGATATCATTCTCCCTCTATAGTGAGGTATCTTGAGATACAAATAGGAGAGGTGTTTAAAGTTCGATTTGCTGATTGTCATTTTGATGAATCAAAATTTTTAACATTAGGGGGGAGAGAATAAGCTTCTTAAAAAATAACTTAATTAGAATGCATCATCCTTGATGCATTTAGATCCATAATCAGAGCAATGTGAACTAGAAGTTTAAAAGATTATACATTTGTAAAGAATAGCAAATGAATTTCCTGATGCATTTTCTTATACGAAAAGGATAACCAAATCCTACATACCATTTAAAAAGGCTCCAATTCGAATTGATGTTCCAGTCGAACAAATAGCTACCGAAACAAATTCACGTCAGAAGCGTAGTAGACCTGTTGATTCCGAAGACAAAAATTCTCAAAAGAAAGAGGTAAATACTATTTCTGTTAAAAATATAAAGACATACTAAAGACATCTGCAGTTGTCCAAAATTCTGATATAATTTTGACACCAGAAGATGTTCAGGTACTTGAAAATTCTAAAAATTGTGAAAATGATGATATCTCGATAAATTATGTCTTTACAGGAGACAAAATGAAACCAAAATAAAAAAATTGTCAATAAAATATTTGTATATAATGTGGCATTACACATCATGCATGAAAGTAAGGATCTTGAACTAAGAATAGTTGAAGAATGTCGACAAAGGAATGATTGGCCGAAATGGGAAGAAGTCATGAAGGTTGAGTTAGAATCACTTGCAAAGCATGAAGTTTTTGGACTTGTAGTCCGTACACCAGAAGATGTAAAACCTATTGGATACAGATGGGTATGTGAGAAAATGAAATGAGAAAAATGAAGTTGTACACTACAAAGCTCGACTTGTGACGCAAGATTTTTCACAAAGACCCGATATAGATTACGAAGAAACATATTCCCCTATAGTATATGAAATAACATTGCGTTATTTGGTTAGTTTATTCGGCTACATATGCATCTAATAAATGTAGTGACAGCTTATTTACACGGATCATTAGATCGTGATATCTATATAAAAATCACTGAAGGGCTAAAGATATCTAAACCATCTAATGAATATTTGCAGGGGTTGTACTCAGTCAAAGTGCAAAGATCTTTATATGGTCTAAAGCAATCTAGAAGAATGTGGTATAATCGTCTTATGGAGTATCTGGCAAAAAAGAGATTCAAAAATGATGAAATCTGCCCATGTGTTTTCATAAAGAAATCTGCATCTGGATTCATTATAATTCCTGTGTATGTTATCATTGGAACCCCTGAAGAGATTCTAATAATTATAAAAGCTCTAAAAGAAGAGTTTGAGATGAAAGATCTTGGAAATACTAAATTTTGTCTCAACCTGTAGATCGAGCATACAAAAAATGGGATCTTTATTCATCAAACGACATATACAGAAAAGATCTTGAAGAGATTTTATATGGATAAGTCTCATCCATTAAGTATCCCAATGATTGTAAGCTCTTTGGATGTGAAAAAGGATCAATTTCGTCCTAAAGAAAAAAATAAAGATATCCTTGGTCCTGAAGTACCATATCTCGGTGCTATTGGAGCACTAATATATCTTGCTAATAATACACGATTTGATATATCATTTGTTATGAATTTACTAGCAAGGTATAGTTCTTATCCAACCAGAAGACTTTGGAATGGAATCAAACAAATTTTTTGATATCTTTATGGAACAGTTGATATGGGTTTATTTTATTCATATGAATCCAAATCATAATTAGTTGGCTATGCAGATGCAGGATACTTGTCTGATTCACACAAAGGAATATCTCAAACAGGATACCTACCAATTCACATATGGTGATACAACTATATCATAGAGGTCCATGAAACAGACGATGGCAGCAACATCCTCTAATCATGTTGAAATACTAGCGATATATGAAGCAAGTTGCGAGTGCTTTTGGCTAAGGAGTTTAATCCAATATATTCTATCATCTTGTGGACTAACTGATAGAAAAATAGCTCCAACTATTTTATTTGAAGATAATACAGCATGCATTGCTCAACTTAAGGGTGGATACATTAAAAGTGATAGAACAAAGCATATTTCTCCCAAATTCTTCTTCTCTCATGATCTTCAAAATCAAGGAACAATTTATATCCAAAAGATTCGCTCGAGCGATAATCTGGCAGATTTATATACAAAGTCATTTTCAAAATCCTCCTTTAAAAAATTAGCACATCAAATTGGGATGCGCCGATTTCGAGATATTAAATAATGTCAACAAGAATGGGAGATTGTATTTTTTTTTCTTTGGTCAGGTTTTTTCTCATTGGGTTTTTCTTGACAAGGTTTTTAATGAGATAGTCCCCATCACGAAGGATATTGTACTCTTTTTCTTTTACTAAAATTTTTTTGAGTGAATACCTCATCCAGCCCTTGACAATTATCTCGAAAGGACAACGAGGCCCCCAAGAAAAAAAAACACCCAATCCGGCCCCTGATAATTTTTTTGGGACTGATTAGCCCCTGTGCCAAAAAAATAACATTGATTTTTTTTTTTGCACAGGGGCTTCGTTGTCCTTTCGAAGTAATTGTCAGGGGCCGAGTTGGGTTTATTTTTTTTGTCATGGGCCGGGTTGGGGTTTTTTTTTGTTAGGGGCCTCGTTGTCTTTCGAGATAATTGTCAGGGGCTGATTTGGGTTTTTCTCAATTTTTTTCTATTGAATTTTTTTTAGTAAGATTTTAATGAGACAATCCTAAACTGACATTCAAAGAGAGTGTTGTGATAAAAATGGTTATGTGGATGCCCATTTATGATGCGCGGTTCAGTATTCTCAAGATAGAATAAATTTAATAAAGTTTGAAAATGTAATCTTTTATACGTATATAAATAAGAGGTTAAGCCTAAGTTAATAATAACACACAGCAATAACAACAAGCACTATATATATATATATATATATATATATATATATATATATATATAATTATGGTAAATATTAATACTAGAGTTATTTATTTATATTTTTTTATTTTATATTTATTTTCTCATCTTTATTTATTTTACAATAATTAAAAATTAATGACATTATTCTTTTTTTTTTCTTTGCCAAAGCAAAATCCATCCCTTTTTGAAAGAAAACTCACCAAATAATTGTTATATGTTGCGCAAATCCTCGAAGCCCACCCAACAACTAGTCCACCAAAAACTATGAAACCGTATTGTATTCAGACGACAGCATATAAGCGAATAGCTAAGGAGGGAGAGGAAATTGGGCATATTATTTGCATGTCTTAAAGAGTTGGGTCACGCACGCCATGGTCACCAAATTCAATAGGCCTTTTTACCACTGTGTTTAATATTTTTTCAAGACTTCGCCCACTTCTAATATAAAAAGCTAACTCCCTTTGGTCTAAAATTAGAAATGCTCAGAGATTAGGAGCTAATATTTTTATTTCAAAAAATAGAAAATTAATTATTACTATTATTAACTTAAAAATAAAAATATAAAAAAATAGTATTTGTATTTTAAAATTTCTCATAATTCTTGCACAATAATTTTTTTTTCTAAAACGGGTTAATAAGTAGACCAAAATAAATTACTCAAGAGCAAGGGATACATCTTATTACACAAGAAATCTTTGACTCTTTAGTTTTAGATATTGATCTTTTATTATAAATTTTTTATTTTTATTGTAGAATCCGAATTCTTTAGGATTTCTTATTTTATCTTATTGAATCGTATTTCTATCTCATCGAATTCTCCTAAACCCTAGAACAAAAATGGAAGTATACTTTTTTTTGTGTGTAGTACTAATAGAAAAAATACAAAACATGGTACAGTAATATCAAACTTCTAGCAATATGTTATCAAACATCACTTTTTTTGTGGTAAAATACGTAGTTGATGTTTTCTTCATATTCAGATAGACAAATAAACCACACAATGTATCATATTTTATAGGCATAATTCTATACCCGGCCGATGTACATATCTAACTATCTGATTAGTCCAATGCTTGTGAATCGCGGCACATAATGACATCAAGGCGACACAATAAGTGCAACATGAGGTAATTAATAACTTATAATAAATTAATAATGTACGAGGACCAAACTAAAGAAATTGATTGAGAAAAAGTGTCTTTTAGCTAATAATAAGCTCAAATACGAAAACTTATTTTACATGTTTTCAGATGACTAGGCTATTTAGACTTATTTTCCGTTCTTAATTACTAATTAATTAGTAGTATCAAATTGAAGTAGACAATGAATAGACAACATTGAGTTACATGCGCGAACGAAAAAAAAATTGTTGGTAACAACACTACTAGCAAAGGGGGAAAAAAAAAAGAAAAAGAAAAAGAAGAAGAAGAAGAAGGAGTCAGAGATAGGTCTTCAGTGTAAGGCTGTGTCATATATATAGACCAAGTGCAGGTGGGAATCCTCGCAAACACCATCAAGATTCTAATGCTGTTTGAGGAAACTGTTGCCAAAGGCTGCTTTTGCATTAGATTCATCAGTTTCTCGTAACAAAACAAAAATCTCTCTTAAGTCTTAACATATATATTATTTACATTATTACATATGCTACCCACCACATCTTCACTACTTAACTAATATTACTTACTTACATGACAACGAAATTAAATTATCCCTAAAGTTATTGAGCTTACCAAGATGATATATTCTTCTACACCAGCTTTAACTTATTATCCAATTTTTTTAATCATAGGTTAACTGCCTCTGTCTATATAAATTTACACGCCCTAAATCTTTGCATTCCAATGCCTACTATCTACTATTATACATATACAGTATTTTAATTTCTCTTTAGTACTGTTAACTTATTTAGATTTCGTATCTGGGCGTTAATTTTAAAGCTAAAGTAAAGGCTGATGAAGAGATTGAAAAAAGTTGAAAAGGCAGAAAAGCAAAGGCACAGAGATAATTTAACTATTTAATTAAGTGAAGAGATTTATATGAAAACTAATTGATTAATTAATATGTAAGAGAGACTTGATAAAATCTACCAAGTATTATAAGTCCATTCATTCCAAACTTTTGATCGGGAACTAATTAAACTAAATACACCATTATCATAAACCAAATATATATAGTGAAAATTAAACAGATCAAAGAAACATGCAAGAGTGAGAAATAATAATGCTACAGGTCCATAACTCATATTCATATACCACCCAAACAAGCAAAATAAACCACCAAAAAGGAAAACATACACTCCAAAAATAAAGATTAACATCTACAAAATACAAACAAAGGAGAACTAGCTATCTAATGAGGTAAAAAAAAAATCTTTTTTGAAAGAAGGAAAAACATACAGTTGCAGTTAATTAGGGTATGCACCATTGGTTGCAGCAGGAAGATCAGAAAGCCAGGGAAGGGTTGGATTATTCCAGCAGCCCAATTCAGCGGTGGAAACCGAAGATGATTCCAAAATGGTGGATAAAGAAGAAGAAGAAGAAGAAGCAGCCATGTTTGGCATGAAGATTGGCGATGAATTATTGTGAGTGGCATAGTTATTAGGTGTTGACCTGAGTTTGTGATAAAGTTGTTGAATTCCATTGCTACTGGTTTGGTGTTGTTCAGAAAGTAGAAAGGAAGTAGCAGCTGCTGCAGGTTGATGCTCTTGATTGTTATTATTATTGCTTCTCCACAAAGAGCTGCACAGATCCAATTGAGGAATGTGTCCAACTCCAACTCCATCATAGCCTAGGGTTGTTCTTGGAATATTATTATTCATCATCAATGGCTCTACTGCAGTACTACTCACCATGTTGTAGTTCCGTTCTTCCTTCACTGAAACACCGTTCATGAGCATGGAGTTAGGGTTAGGGTTAGGGTTTTGGCTCTGGCCAGCTCGGAGTAACGCCAATAGATGACTATTCTGTGGAGATCCCCATAGGATTGGTCCTGCTGGAAGATCGTGGTGGTCGATTCCAAGCGGCGATGATGATGATCTTCTGAGCTCTGATGCCACCATAGCTTTCATCTTCGGGGTGGCGCTTGCAGCCTTTGCCGCTGAGGAGTTCGAGACACCGATGTTCTTGTTTTTCCGGCAGCCACCGCCGATGGGGACGTTCCTGAGAGCACCACCTTTGGTCCAGTACCTTCGGCATGTCTTGCAGAAATGGCGAGGCTGAGTGAGGTTGTAGTTGTTGTAGTAACAGAACTTTGTGTTGGATGAATCGCATCGCGGACACCTCAGATTCTCCGAACTATTTGATGAGGTGGCGGCCACAACCGTAGAAGTAGGTGTAGAAGAAGAAGAAGAAGAAGGTGGTGCTGGTGGTAAGAGAAGTCCTCCTCCTCCTCCTCCACCTCCATTATTACTAATAAGATTGTTGTTGTTAATGGAGTATTTCTTGTCAGGAGGTGCTACAAAGCCAGCACCAGCGAAGAGTTCTTGAATCATATTATTAGTTTCTGCGGATCTACAACAAATCCAAAACGGCGAAAAGCAAAAGCTTGTGCGGGTGAGTCTTTTTGCGGTGTGGTAGTGGAGAGAAAAGCAAAGTTAAAGAGTAAAGAGAAAAATTAAAGTGGGTTTTGCTTTGCTATTGTGCTGTTATATATTTCATATACACCTTTCGGAATTCAATTTGGTTCGGGTTGGGTTGTTTCGTTGTTTTTTGCTGACAAATAAACGACACCTTCACTTGTCGGTCATGGCCTTGTTCCTTCTTGCACAAAACAATATATAGAATGGGGCTGCCACCCATATATATTATAATAATCATTTTCATTTTACTTTTAATTTCCAAGAATCTTACTTAATTCATCCAACAACTAACACCTCTCTTGTAAAAAAGTAAAAAAATTATAATAAAAATTCATATACAGTTGTGTTTATTTAAAATTATTAACTAATAATTTTTAACTATTAATTTTATATTAAAATGACTGAATGTGAGTGTTGGCCAAAAATTATATAGCACTCACTTTCATTTATCCATTCTCTTTTCTCTTTCTCTCACTTCTAACTTTTCACAAAAATTATGGATTATTATTTGAAATATAAAAATTCTAGTTATATGCATTTTACTGTATAATGTGATAGTGTGCGGTCTCTGGTCTCTGGGAAAGATAGATAGACATGATTCATGAGGTCGCCCATGCATGTAGATGTAGGCCATCCATGTCATAAACAACCACCCCTTAGTCTTTCGGATTTGACTGTATACAGTGTTTTTTTCTCACAAATTTACATGAAACCAAAGCTTTTATATATATGGATTCTATATACATGCATATGCTATAGTATTTTAACAAAATATAATTAAAATTAAAATAATATTTTTTATTATTTAATAATACTTTTAAAAAACATTACTAACAAAATTATCAAAATATTAAAAAAATATAATATTAATTTTAATAATATTTATATAATTATTATAGCAATCACAAATATAGACATATTAAAATTTAATATATATGCACACTCTCTCTATATATATATAAAGATAAAGTATTCGGAGGGGATATTACATGATCAACACTGCTGCCAATATTTAGTACAAGAAAAAAAAATGAAACGGTTAAAAATAAAAATATTTAAAACTCAGTATAAAAAATTATTCAAAATCAAAATAACATTTATACTAAACTTGTCTGGTAATTTGCTATAAGCGTTGGTTGAAACTGGACACTATATATAATGTTAGTTTTTTAGGAGTCTTCATATATATATAAATAGTTTTTTATTTTTTTCAATTTTTATTAATTACTTTAAAGCAACAATAAGAAATATTCATATAAAAGAGTCCATATAACATTTATCTTTATAAAATATTTCTAACAAGTTTCGGTTTTTGTTTCATTATTATTCAAAAAATCTCTATCTAACCTATTTAACAGTTTTCTTTTTCAGAGAAAAACCGGGAAAATGGAAAAAAAAGATTTGGATTATTGCATGAAAATTTTACGTAAATAGGTAAAAGTAAATTCTTTACAAGAAAAAATGCTAAAATAAATACAAATTTAGGAAATTGTTTGGTAAAGAAAAAATGCTTTAATAAGTTGTGTAAAATAAAAGAAGACAATTATCTCATGATAATTAAATAGTGTAAATAATTTTTAATTATTAATTTTATATTAAAATAACTGTATGCGAGTTATTATGAGTTCTAACATATTCTCTTAAATAACATATAATTTATTTTATGATGTGTCAAATTTTAATTAATTGATATTTTGATTTTATTATTAATCATACTAATAATTTGAATTGCCTAAATTTAATTAAAATTTATATTTTAACTATAATAAAATTAATTTATAATTAATTTTGTTCATATCTTAGTCCAACAACACAAAGTCACGTCCAATAGAGAGAAAGACCCACCCAAAAAGAGTAGTCACTTCTACTTTTTTGACCTATTAAGAGGTCCGGTAAGATAAGAGAGGTCCTACTCCACTTATCTGAATAAGTAACTACCTCTCTAAATTTTTTCTATTATCTATACCTTATCTAGAAGATATATCTCAACAAACTCCTAAGATAAAAGGGATTGGTTATCCCCCAACAAAAGTGAAACTACTCCAAAAAGATGGTTATCTATTCTACTATAAATACATTGACACTCATCAGGTATATTCAAGTCCCAATCTACTAAAAATCTGCTTAAAATCCTTACTAACTTAAGCATCGGAGTCTTTTGCAAGTATCACCTCGCACCTCCTCACGAGGAACTCGGAAGGCGACACCTCGGCACCAGAACAAGTCAGTCGCTGCCTCAGAAGGAGTCTGCACCTCACGTTCCGACCCAAATCACTGTTTTAGGTAGGGGTGAGCACGGGTCGGTTTGGTTCGGGTTTATGATCAAATTATAACCGAACCGATCAAAATGTAATTGGTTTGGTTTGGTTCGGATTTGTATTTTTTTGTATATGTACCCGAACCAAACCAAACTGATTAAGAACAGATTGGTTCGGTTCGGGTAATTGGATACCCGATGACTTTGAAATTAAAAAAAAAACCAAATTTTTATCTTAAAAATTCAAAAAGTACAATAAACATGTAACATCAATAGAAATAATCCAAACATGTTAAACACCAAATACATTAAAAACTAAACTCATTAAAATCCAAACATATTAATAATGAATAAGCATTGTCTAATGGAAAAGGCATATATTTTTTTATTTTTTTAATATATGATCGGGTTCGCGGGTTGGTTCGGGTTTCGCACCCCCAAAACCGATACCCGAACCAATCACTAACAAAAGCCATCAGTTTGGTTCGGGTTGGACTCGATTACCCGTTGGTTTTAGAACCAATTTAATTGGTTCGGTTTGGATTCAGACGGGTAATCGGATACCTGCTACCCGTGCTCACCCCTAGTTTTAGATAACCACCAGAACATTAGCGCCGTTGTCGGGGACCTGGAAGTCTACATCCCCGTATGGTGTCATACGGACACCAGTATGAAAACGGTCACATGGCGACTGAGTCGGAACCAGAGCCCCGCCATGACGACCTGACGCTAGCATTACTTCCGCCTCGAGAGAGAACAAATGCCACTCACGGAGAAAGAACGTCGAAAAACACTCATCCACGGCACATTCATTCAGAGATCCACCCGTCCAAAGATGAAGAACCTCCCCATCTGACAGAAATACTTGGATTAGTTCACGGCCACCGTGGACGATTAGAACAACTCGAGCTGGAGGCTGAGCGACAATAAGAAGCAGAACGAAAATTACGAAAATAAGTATGATGACAAAAAGAGCTGGAGGAAAAGCTTTTGAGGTTAGAAGCCGACCTCCGAAGACGGAGCAATCGGGCAGATCGGGAGGAAAGTCCTCTGAGAGGCGAAGATCTGTTTGTTGAAGAGATCATGCAAGTTAAGATTCCCAGAAATTTAAAAACTTTCGACATAGATCTCTACGACAGAACGACCGATCCGATGCATCATCTCAATAATTTTAAAAGTCGGATGTATCTAGCCGATGCATTTGATGCGAATCGTTACAAAGCCTTCTTGACAACTTTGACTAAAGCTACAATGAAGTGGTTCGATAACTTACCTCCCAAGTTGGTAACTTGCTTTGGTGACCTGGTAAGGAAGTTCCTTACCAGATTTTCAATACAGAAAGATAAAGTGAATCATGCTTCAAGCCTTCTAGGAGTAAAGCAAGAATTCGGATAGATACTCTGAGATTATATGGAGAGATTCAACAGAATTTGCTTGAAAATACAAAACTTACCTACTGAAGCAGTGATAATGGGGTTGGTTAATGGCCTTAAAGAAGGGTCGTTCTCCCAATCCATATCCAAGCGATACCCGACTTCCTTGTACGAAGTACAAGAGTGGGTAAAAAAATACATCAACATAGAGAAAAATTTCTGACTTAGAGAGCCTCCCCAAGGCCCAACCTGTCCTACCCAACTCGGGACAAGAACAAAGAAGCCAAGAAAAAGGAAGAGTACAACTTGAAAAAACTTCGAAGGTATCATAACTACACCCTACCCTTAGTTTCTCTTGTAAATGTCTACAGGAAGATATGCCACACCGAAAAGCTATCACCTCCTCGGCCTATAAAGCATAAAAGGCCGAAAGTCAGACAGAATATTACGAGTACCACAAGTGTATGGGCATTCTACCAATAATTGTTATGACTTAAAGAATGTCATAGAAAAATTGGACAAGGAATGTTGGTTAGAAAGGTACCTGGCCGATAGATTAGATGATCTGAGAAAAAGGAAAAAAGATGAAGACGAAGGACGACAAGAACGTCCTCCGCAAACTCCTGAACAACACATACATATGATAAATGGAGGGTTTGATGGAGGAGAAATCTCGAAATCCTTATGTAAATGACATCTCAAAGAGGTATATCAAGGCGAGAAAGACAACAGAATTCCCAATTTACTTTTGTTCACCAAAGAGGATGCTCAAGAGGGGTGACACCTGGTCACGACGACCCGGTAGTAATAACAACATTACAACAAATAAGGGTTTTTGCAACGGTCAAAAACCATTGTTATAGATCAAAAAACCGTTCCCAAAACTTTAGGCAACGCTTTGGCCACGGTTTTTGACCTGTGGTATATGCGGCCGTTGCCAATGTTCAAAGGCAACGGTTTTTTACCTAAGACAACGGCAACAAAAAAATAGTTAAAGAGAACGATTTTAATTTGTTGCTATAAAATAATAAAAAATTGAATTCAACAGTAACACTACAAAGAACAGTTGTCTAAAACTATCTAAGAGAACGGTTTTAAGGCGTTGCAAAATTTGGCGTTGCTAAAGCCCATATTTGTTGTAGTGCAATGATCCTCGCCAATGCAAATCTCCATAGAACCCTGATGAATCAAGGGATTTCGGCGGACATACTGTTCACACCTGCCTTTGACAAACTCGGACTAGAAGAAAAGGATCTGAAGGCGTATCCAAATAATCTCTTCGTGATGGGGGACATGCCGATCCGACCTCTTAGATTTATCTCTCTATACACCATCTTCGAAAAGGTACGAAGTCAAGGACGTTAAGCGTTGACTACATTGTGGTCAACATCATGTCAGCGTACAATGCCCTAATAGGTCGGGTCACTTTAAACTGACTAACAGCAGTTGTCTCTACACCTCACTTATGTATGAAGTTTTTCACTGCATAAGAAATTGCCACCATAAAAGAAGATCAAAAGTTGGTACAAAAGTGTTACAATAAAAGCTTTAAATTGAAAGGCATCCCAGACGAAAAAAAAGTCAACACTGTCGAGCTCGGTGGTGTCCGAAGTCAGAAAGAACTACGTCCCAACCTAAAGAGAAGACAGAAAAAGTGCAAATCAGAGATCATAGCAAATATAGGTGCCAACCTATAGGAAGGTCTAAAAACACAGCTCGTTGAACTGTTACCAAGAAACTCCAACCTCTTCGCCTGAAAAGCCTCTGATATGACAGGTATAGATCCCAACCTGATGTCTCATAAACTCACTGTTTACTCGGGTTCCCGACCTGTTCAACAAAAGCGTCGAAAGCTCGGTCCTAAAAGGGCACAGGGAAGAACAGGTGCAGGCCAGGCACTATTAGAAGCTGGATTCATAAGAGAGGTAAAGTATCCATTGTGACTAGCTAACGTGGTTCTAGTAAAAAAGACAAAGAACACGATTAAACGGCGAAAACGCGAACGGTGGTCCTCTAAAAAAATGCAAACAAATCCTATAAAGCTTCGAGAGGAAGGAATCTTGAACTGGAAATGGATGCACGAAAGAAGTTCAAAGAAAGTGAAAGAAAGAGAGAAAGCAAACGTTTCAGAAACGAAAAAAGAAAGAAGAAGAAAAAAGTGAAAAATTTATAATACGCGAGGGACAAAAAGGATATTTCGCATCCCTCTTTAAAAGTCTTGCACGGATTCCCAGAAAACTGTTGCGTAACATACGCCATGTTATTAAGGGATGCAACATTTCAAAAATTTTGAAACACGTCGAGTATCCGACCTGTTGAAGGCGGTGTACCCGACGAAAGAAACTGGAGACATAAATGTTTGAGTCTGACCTTATGAAAGCTTGAACTCAAATAGGAGCACTGTTCATACCCTAGTCAAAAAATATAAAGCCGGACCCAATAGGGAAAAAGGTCCACCCAAAAAGAGTGGCCAATTCTACTTGCCTAACCTATTAAGAGGTCAGATACGATAAGAGAGGTCCAGCCTCATTTATCTGAATAAGTAACTATCTCCCTAAATCTCTCCTACTATTTCTATCTTATCTAGAAGATAGATTTCAATAATTTTCCAAGATAAAGGGAACGGTTATCCACCAACAAAGGTGGATCTACTTAAAGTCTTTGCTAATTTAAGCATCGGAGTCTCTTGCAGGTATCACCCCCACCTCCTCACGAGGAATTCGGACAGTGGTACTTCGGCACCAGAACAAGTCCGTCGCTATCTAGAAAAAAATCTAGATCTTACGTTCAGGCCCAAATCACTGTTTCAGGTAATTCCCAGAACAAATTTATTATTCAAAATAAGTCGTTGTATAATTTTTAAAATGTTAACAAACAATCCCTTCCTCAAATCTACTTCGCCAATAATTTTTTTTTTCTGATTGCGTTCTTCCCAATAATTCAACTAAGCTGTCGGGGGTTCGAATCCCGCCTTGTGCATGCAGCAACCCATTGGCCAGCGGCAAACCCTTAAATGGAGCTCAGTACCGCGACGGATTAGTCTTTGACCTGTCGGGTTGGGGGATACCGTGGGAAACCAAAAAAAAAAAAAAAAAAAAAACTAAGCTTACAGAGATGAGATATCCGCAATTGGATTTCTTATTTGATTCCATATTATCATATTTATGCTCTACAAACTCTATATCTAATAAAGATAAACCTAAGCCTTGAAATCTTCTCCTCTTCATAAACTGAGCTTGTTTAATTTTCAGACAATTCACTCTAAGTGTTCAGTCCAGGTTCAAACTCGAATCGTTAAACTACCTTCAATAGTATATGGACTTAATTTCGAAAATAATTTTCTATTTTTCGGAGTTAAATTTCTATTTTTTAGTTAGAGGAGTTTTCTTTTGTTTGTTTTTTTTTTTTTTTTTTTTTGGGTTCAATCGTCGGCGAAGAAGATTTGAAAAGGGGATTTTGTTTGTTAATGCATTTAAAAATTATACAAGGATCTATTTTAAACAATAAATTAATTATAAATCGACTCTATCATAGTTAAAATATTAACTTTGGTTAAATTTAGGTCACTTAAATTAATAATATAATTAATAATTAGATTAAAATATCAACTACTTAAAAGTTAATACATCATAAGAGATAAGTTATATGTTATTTAAGAGAAAATTTAATAAAATTTATCTAATTATAAATTAACTTAGGTCAAATAGTTAGTAGAACAGTTATTTTACTTATTTGGAGTGTGAGGATTAAAATTCTGTTTTATATATATAACAATTAATTTTTTAATAATAAATTTTTAAATAAAATTTATATCTACGATAAATTAATCATTGATTTGTGAGTATTTGTAACAAATTGTCCAAGTCAAAGACAACCTTAACAAAGTGGCAAAGCCCCCTTTTAATTTGATCTTATAATTACAATCACATTATGGAAAAGGTTATTAATGCACTTATCATTACCAAAGCATATACGTGCGGCATTTGCTGAACCAATAATGAATAATGTAAGTAAGAGAAGAAATTATTTTGCTTGTCCCACATTGAATCGGACTAATTAATGCCGATGATGAAGACTCATCATCATTATTTTCTATGCATCCCACCCGTTTGACTTCTTTTTCTATAATCTATACTACTCTATGTATGTGCTTGCATTTGCATATTGCATAGCACCACTAGTTGACACATAGAAGCCAAACCCGAGGGGAAAAAAAAAAAGATTTTTTAATTCACCCTTAGTTTGATGAAGGAATGCTAGTTTTCTAAACGAATAAAATCGGCCTTGCCTTGTGATCTTTAATGGGGTTTCAAAATTAAAAATGGATTCCCTGGCCTGTTGAAGAATGTAATCATTACAAGTTCAAGGATTGCACGTGTAAAGCTGATTCCTCCCCATTGTTACTATTAACTTAAAAAAGCAGGCATTGTATGTGCACCCCAATTACCGGCTTCAATTTAGATCTTCATCTCCATTATTAATTCATTCCTCACCCTCCTATATATGTAACCAAAACCACCAAACAACAAACGTGTCCTATGATGTATGTTACTGGGTGCGCTACACTGTTCTGTCCACCAATTTATATATTCAATTATACCATCAAATACGTACCAAATTTACAAACATTTGATGAATTGAGCACGTGATGTGTGTCTTTATACACGATTAAGAGAAAATATTTCCTGAATCAACTTTTTCCAACGAACCCATTCAGCCGGTTTTGTCTTTAGTTGGACCCAACAAGAAAAACCAGAAAATTCATCAAGCTATTAACAGTTGAAGTGAATATTAGGTGAAATTTAGACAAATAATCGATTCAATTACATACAATATATTGTTATATATTATTTTAATGCAAGTAGGCGCGGTCTAGTAATGATTATGTTTGTGCTTGTTAACTGCTATGCTACCTCTACACTCCACCTTACCTACCACGAGTCGCGCCAAAGTATTTTGATTTTTGAAAACAAAACAAGAGCTATCTATAATAAAAAAGTATAAATTTTTTTTAAAAAAATGTATTTATCATATATCTTTAGAACATAATAATAAGATAATCAATTTAAATTGGTACAGTAGTTAATTCGCTAATTCATTTAAATAAGTGTTAAAAGTTTAAATTTCGTCTTATACATACAGTAACTCATTAGCCAGCGCTAAATTTTAAATAAAACTCTAATTGATGAACCAATCTTTAACCTATTGAGTTAGAGATATCGATTACTACCAAATTTAAAAGGTTGATCAGATTGAAAAATATGAAGTTGGTTATTACTTTTTGTAATTTCATTTTGTGACTAGACATCCTTATTAAAACGTAGAAGAAACTTCAATTTAATTTAGAATATATGAAATTGACGACCCTAAAAATAGAAAGCGATTAAGTGTATACACTATGTGTTATACAAATCGAAAAGGCACTACTCATTGTAACTTATTTTTATAAAAAATAATAGTTAAAATTATTAAATAAAAATTTAATTAATTTTATATCAAATTATCTAACAATTCACCTATTCTCGTGACCAAAAACAATTTAATTCGAGTAGTTAGCACTCGAAAAACATTCTTGTAACAGAAATGGAACGTATGCAATGGTGGAGACGACTTGGAATTCCTGGTCTCTTCTGAATCTGATATGACTGCATGTATAGGCCGAAAAGCAAGCAGTTATGTAGAATTTTTTATAATTATTAAACAAGATTCCTAATGTTCAGAGTACTTTATACTGTTCTACCTAATGGACAACAACACGACAAATTCAACATCTTCATCATCATCATTTATCACCTGTCAACTTGTATAGTAGAATAGCATGTATGGGATCACACATATCCATATATATCTCCAATGTCACCACCACAACAAAATTATTGAGCCATTAATAATTAATAACCCACCACACACAACACTTATTAACACGATAATTACGCAAACAAAGAAGGTTCGCGTAAATTTCTGGTCCGGCTTCTAATAAACTCACAATCATTTACTCGGAAAACGTGTGAGACTAAAAGTCAAGAATAATTAGTTAGAGAAAGCGATAAGAAGAAGCGATGCATGGCACGAGCAGCTAGCTAGATATATAGACAGATATGTCTTCCATATGCAGAACCATTTGTCAATCAACATTTTGATTGATTGAGATAGACTCCTTGGAGATACAGAGTCTTGTTAACATAAATGGGTAAATTTATAAAAGTAATTAAATAATCTTATATTATCGCTTAAGTTGGAACATATAGCAAACTATATATATAGTAGTTCTAATTAAATTATTTTTCTAACAAATTTTAATTCATAAAAAATATAAATAATTATATATTTAATATGCTTCTTTATCCTAAAATTATTTTTCTTAAAAAATAAAAATTAATCAAACAATATATATAAATAATTATATGGTTTAATTACTCTGTTGGTCCTTATAGTTTCGTGAAATTTTCAATTAGGTCCTTATACTTTTTTTCTTTTCAATTGAGTCCTTGCACTATTTTTTTTTTCATTTAAGTCCCTCTTAATAGTAATTGGCTTAATTTTATAGGGACCAAATTGAAAAAAAAAAGAATTGGTATAGGGATCTAAATAAAAGGAAAAAAAAGTATAAGACCTAATTAAAAAAAAAAATTGGTGCAAGGACTCAATTAAAAAAAAAAGGTATAAGGACCTAATTGAAAATTTCACAAAACTATAGGGATCAACAGAGTAATTAAACTTAATTATATCTCTAAGTAACCGGTGATATCGTCTATGGCTATGTAAAAATCCATCGGAATTGATGGATCAGAAGCATTTACAATCTAGGTATCGATATGGTGGGCCTCAACTTGTTCATATATACTATAGCTAGAGAATAATCCAAATTACTTTTTGTGTTCTTACACTATTTCTCCATTACGAAATGTTCTCATTTGACACCTGTTCTTATAAATTTTGACAAAGTTTATTATTATACATGTTCATTGTCATTGTACACAAAAATTATTACAAAGCAGTTATGAACACGTTCATATTAGTCTTACTAAGCTTTACCGTTGAAGCAGTCTATATATGCATATATGCCACAATGTTGGTTGGTAATGACCAAAGCTAAAGATATGAAACCAAGCAAGCTGCAATAATTAAGAATAATATTATGCTAATGTGAATCTCGTGCATTTCGTTTTTCTATATTTATGAACCATCGAGGAAATTGCTGGTTACTGAATGAAATGTCTACACAGAATTAAATCAGATAGATTATATATATATAGTGCATGCATCGAAGAACTTATGAGATATGTTAAGTTTATTAAATTTAAAAAGTGAGGATAATTAAAGATAACCAACATTATCACAGTATATATATAATTGAGCAGTAGTGAAATGAAGATAGGTGAGATCCAATGAGAGAGAAGGAAAGGTAGGTTAGGAGCATCCCAATAAGAGTGAGACAGAGAGACATAGGGCATATCAAAGGAAAGAAAAAATGTTATATAAACTAATTTTGTGTATATATTTTTTATATTTTTTATTTTGATATTAAAAATAATTGATAAAAATAGAAAATAAAAATAATCTTATTTATTATATTTTTATGTTTAGCAACTCTAATAAAATCAATTTTAAGTATCACTTTTGATCTCTAAAATAATTTAAAATTAAAATTTATATTTAAAATTATATTTAAAATGATACTACTATCAGTAAGAAGAGACGGTATCATTTTAAAGAAAGCTCAATAGTATGTACTATTTGTATAATCCATTAAACTCATTAAATAAATATTATAATATTGTTATCGTAACAAAAATTCAATCAGAATATACTCAAATAAATTAGATGTATTGTATTCATGCACTTTATTACTTTTTATTTATTATCTTCTTATCAATTTGGTAGAAAAATAATATAAATCGTAAGTTTTTTTTCAATTATTTATAAAATTTTAATTTTTTTTTCAATTCAAATGCACAAAATTCTCAATCTTCACATCTATAAAATTCTAATTTTGTTAATTTTTGAAATAACTAAAAAATAATTAAGGTTTAAATTGAAATAAAACCAAGCACATTGGAGTGACAAATCTCACGTTAGATTTTAAATTAAATTTTATGATATATGGTCCTACAAATATTTATGTGATACTTTGTAGACTCAAAATGAAATAAAATTAAGGTTTGGTTTAGTAACTTTTTTTAGAGAGGTATTTGTACTTTTCAAAAGCAGAAATACTTCATTTTATGTTTGGTAAATAAAAAGTTTATGTACTTATGTTTGTAACTTTTAAAAGGCAGGAGTGCTTTTAAAAGTTTTTAAGAGAGAGCTTTTTAAAGTTGCATTATACTTATTAAAATTAAAAAATCTAATATAACCTCATATATTAATTAATATTTAAATTTAATTCTTACATTAATGACTATTATAATATTTTTAAATTTATTTTAACAAATGTACTTATTGCTACTTATGTTTATTAAAAGTCATTTTTTATTTAATTTACTAAATACATATACTACAATTTTTTAAAAATAAAAATTTTACCAAACTAAATCTAAAATTAAATATTAAAAATGCCCTAAGTTATTTGAGCTATAACTCTTTAAAAATAAAGTTAAACTTATTTTTTCTTAGATATACTTCAACAGGAAAAAATATAGAATATAAATACTTCGACATTCAAATGGCGTAGACTTTTTATACTCATTTAAGAGGTTGCAACTTCAAATTTCTTTATCATTAGTAAAAAAAAAAAAATACAGATTATTAATTTTGTAAAATATTTTACGATAAAAATTAAAAGCTGTTGAAATTTTGATATTTTTAAATTATGGGATGAGAAGGAAAGGAATAATAGGAGAAGGGAGCATGGAGGGGGCAGGAAAGCAGAAGAAGGAAGGTGGAAAAAATGAATTATTGGGATCGATAATTGTGAATGAAGGGTGATGTGATATATGTATGTTGGTACAAATATAATAGTAGGTAGGTGTGGTACCGTATGGAAAGTGAATGAGTAGCACCCTGAACGCGCGTGCCGTCCGGAGAGGGAAAGATATAGAATTGAGAGAGATGAGATATGAGAAGGACATAATAGCTTTAATTTATGAAATATATAAACAAATTAAATAGTTGAGTTACAGTAGTGAGTGGTGTCGCATTCATCACTAGTTAGGAGTGCTAATAACACAACATACCTTTATTCTTTCTGTGCTCTCCGGGCAGACTGGAAAACGACGCTACCTTCACATCTTGGGCAACGCGGGCATTGCGGGCACTTCTCTCTCTTCCTCCTCCTCCTTTCTATTCTCTCTCTTTTCAATCACACCAAATATCTTAGCTTAAATGTTTTATTAACTTATTTATAATTTATTATTTCAAATTATAAAATTTGACTTCAAAGTTTAAGGGTTCAAAAATAATAAGGTAAAGTATTTTTTTTTATTTTTGAAGTTTGTAAGAAATTAAAAAAATTAAATTTTATTTTATTTTAAAAAATTTTGATTTATATTAAATATTCCTTGACAGTTAATTTTTTAGAAATTTAAGATTAATTCATCAAAAAATTCACAATAACAATCTTTAATATAAGTAAATCAGATTTAGTTGTCAAGTATTATAACTAGATTGATCCTAAATTTCTTAAAAATTTATCTGTCAAAGGTATAATTGATAAAATTAAAAATTTAAAAACAAAATTAAAACAACATAAAATTAAGAATATTTTTAATTTTTTTTATAAACTTCAGAACAAAGAATACTTTATTTAACATAGCACGGTCTTATTATTACATTGTATTTAACTAAAAATAATAAATCCCAGTACAAATCAAAATTAAATAAAAAATTTTCTGTTTTAAAAAGGAGGGAAACTAATGAGATGAATAAATTTACAAGGGCCAAAATTAATTCCAATGATAGATAATAAATAAATTGAAATATGTAATTGGTATAGATAGCATTATTTATATATATTTGTACTTATTTTGTGGTTGTTTCACATAATAAGGAAAGAAAGATATTCGCATTTTTTTACCTTAAACTTGTTGAAAATAACATTTTTAACTTTTTTTTTTTTTCTCATCTTCTCTGTCTTTCTCCTCCATGCATGGCTTTACACGTTCACTTTGTTGGCGCCCAAATCGTTATATATCATGTACAAAACATTTTCTTCAAATGAACTTTTCAAGTTAAAATTTGACTGAAAGATCTATAGGAAGAAGTTAATCAAAATATGAATGATGATAAAAATTTCATAAATAGAACTAAAAAGAAAGTTTGGTGAGATGGACCTTCCTTCATTACCTAATGACAATTAATAGGGGGTTAGAGTATAGATAATCAGAAATGTTTTATAACCAAAGAAAATCAGTCAAAAACAGCCATAACTTGCCGTATTTAGCATTCATTAATTATTGTGATAATTAATTAATGCTAAATAAGGTAAGTTCTGGCTGTTTTTTTTTTGTCTATCTAGTATTATCCAGTGATAATAAGTACTATCATAATTAGGATAAGCAAATGAGAAATTAATCACATGTCCGGTATTCTCTTAATTAGCATGGGACACAAACACTAGTACCAAGTACATATTTAAATTTGTAGTTCTATATCATTAACTAGGGTATCTATTTCTTTTGTTTTTAATTTGAATCTAACTACTTTATATACACAAATCATCAAATACAACACTATATGTACAAAACAGTAATACCTATATATCCTATCTGTCAAGATGTGTGTATATATATGTAGTTCACAGAGAAGTCATTTTTTCAGTCTATGGTTTATACATTTGTGTAGTTTCTTAGCCTCAAATGTATATAGGTACAAAGTAATAATGTTGAAAAGAAGTAAGATCCATGATGTTTTGAAAGAAATAGAGAGGGGGTGTGATGTATATGGATGGTTGTTAATTAATTTTGTATATGTATAGGGTGATTGTAGCTTTTTATTCCTCATCAATAATCCTCACATAACATAGGAATATAGGATGGACCCTACCGTAAAAGCAGCAAAACATGCATAGTATGGTCATCCACGTTCCACAACAAGATTGATTGAGGAGTGAGAATTCCAAAGAAACAAGAAAGAAAGAGAGAGAGAGAGAGAGTTCAAAGCTGACAAAAGCTATCGTTGTTGGGCATACAAGATTCTTTATATGGACCAATATAGGGATTTAATTTTCTGCTTTCCAAATTAGAACTCACAAAAATACATGACCAACAAAGCCATTATCAGAGTTTTCCCCTTTACCGTTACCCCCCCAAAATACATTAAGGCTTTATTATTATTATTTTTCGGTGCATTCTATGGTGTCACTATAGAGCTTGGAATGGCTATGCAATTGACAAGTCACAACTTCCATGAGTTTCCATCTGCATCGGAGAATTCACTCTTATTATCTTAGAATTAAATTATGAATTAATTACATCGTAAAGATTCTAATTATAAAAACAATTATATTTAGTATATACTAAAACCAATCACTGAAATATAAAATGTATATTAAAAATAAATTAATTTATACATATCATCATATGTTTGATATATAAAAATCTTCTATCATGTGTCATTTTCTGATCCATCAGTCAATTCATAGTTACTATATTCATACTAGAAGAATTGAAGAAACTATTGTTATTATTTTGTATATGGCATGTAGGCAAGCACATTGTATGTTGAGCGATTGAGAAATGGTCACAATAATATCTGATCCGAAAGCTCCACTATTCAACTCAAAAACAAATGGGAGGCTATCACAATCAAGCTATTCATAATTTGATTATTATATATTGTCCCATTAGAGCAATTATGGTTACAATAATAACAAGTATATGGGCTACGTTTCAGTTAGTGGTAGATGACGTCTACTAGATAATAATGGGGGTCTAAGTTACATCATTTCACATCCTACTATACACAGATAATACAAATTAAAGAAGCTAAGACAAGTGAAGCATAGCAAATATGTGTTTAGCTTCTGTTTTTGTCACTTACATGATATAAAATATAATAATGTTAACTATATAAGACAATATAATAAGCATATAGTTTTATTTAACAGTTATTTGATCACAACCTTAATTTATGAATTATGAACAGACTGTATAGTATACCTTGCAGGGTGATGGCAATTAACATGTTATATAGAAATCACATACACCAAAATGAATAACATACGCATGTTAGTCCTTTCTATATGTGATCCTTTAGGACCATTACAGTGCATATCTAGAAGCCCAAAATTATATTGAAAATAACACCTCAAACGAAAAGATCTAACATACATCTATTGTTTTTCCAACATTCAAACATGGCCTCTCTGTATACTTACTGATAAAGGAAAAACGAATTGAGATAAAGGAAAAAAGATTACAACAATGGGTAAGCATGTGTATGTCAGATTCAAGACCATAAATTAATATCACATGATGCGGCTTTTGGGACCTGAGGATATCGCTAAAGCAAATTTGAAATTTAAACAGTACAATCTTCAAAGGAATCAAAACTTTGATCTTATTTAGAATAATTTAATTTTATATACTATGTATGCCTCCAAACTAAATTAATTAACTTTTAAAGAGGATATATATATATATATATTGAAAAAGACGTATATGGACACTCCTAACATACACATCTAGATAAAAACTTTATCAAACCTACTCGGTCTTGTGGGTCTATATGAATCAATATTCAATACTTTTTAATAAATGGTAGAAGTTTAAAATAAATTAAAGAGTCAAATTGTATTAGAATATCCCCACAAGGTTTTATTTTATTTTATTTTATTTTATTTCATTCTAGTTTAAATAAAGGGAGACATGCATTATTCAGATGCTAATTAATAAAAGGTGTTTGCAATGTGGTGAAGGTAAGAGAAAAGCTCTTGAGGTTTAGAGAACATGGGCATATGATCAGCTTCAGCAATATTTTTCACTTCGCTTTCTGGGTTCCCTTCAATCATTGACAGTTGAAAATCCTTCTTCAACACTTGGTCTTGTTCGCACACTATGTATATTTTGGCCACACTCCCATACTTGTCCCTTGTAACTCTTGTTTGCTCTCGTAACATTTCTTGGTCTCCATAGACACGTGTTGGTCTAAGCAATGACATTGCGAGGGCCATATCCTGCTTATGTCAAGGTTAATTGATTTCATTAGCTTTGTTTTCATTAAAATGAATCAGCTAATTAATTAGGTTTACGTGTTTTAAAACGTTTGAAAAATCAAATACTTACCTCAACTGGAGACAGTTGATATAACTTGGATGCTAAGAATTGAGGCCCAAATATCACAGATCCATTTGGGTTAATAGTATCCTGGGCGTTCTCGTCAAACATAATCTTCGAGTCCATATTAGAGTCCCTTCTTTGGTTATACTGCGAATTTCGCGAATGAAATCATTTTAAGGTTCGGTGAATTGATTCATGTACAAGTTTTCTTTCGCATCAAATAACACCACTACTCAAATTCATCTAGTTTAGCACAACTGAATACCAATTTTATTGATTCGTGAATAAAAGGGATATCAATACAAGAATTTTCTTTTTTTGGGTAAGAAATAAAAAAGCGTTTCTTGCATAGTACGACTACAAAAGTACGAAGGGTCGTGTAGAAACTAGAAACCAGAAAGCCAGTTTTTTTCTGTGCTAAGCAGAAAGGTAGAATGGACAAACTTGGTTAAGAGGTTACATAAGACGAAAGGATAATATTGGGTTGGGCTTTTCTCTCTCAAGGAGAGGCCCAAAGTATTTGAAAACCTACATGTCATATCTAAAACAAGGTCAATTGTAAAAAAATGTAATTAGGCCTGTGGTCCAATAAAAAAAGAATATGGTCAGTTTGGGTTCATTAACCTTTGTTTAACATGTTAAGCACAATTACTTTTGGGTTTTTTACTGTGGGGTTGAATTGTAAATAGAGAGATTTTCTAAGACTAGCAATGACAATTGCTCGAACGGTTATGTTCTGCTAAGAAATGATTGTCATCGGAGCATTTGTCATCGTAATGTGTTGATGTTGTGTTGTAGAGTGGAGAGCGGAGTTAATAGTCGTTATTCAAAAATAGGTAGTTGAAGGGAGTAAATTTCGGAAGTATCTATGGTTGGTGGTTGGAGATGCGGTGTCAATGGAGGTCGTTGGTCTCTGAAATAGATTGCGAGCTCCCATGTGAGAACTAGAAGTCACTAATGTTGTCGTAGTTAAATATGGAAGTAATGACATTGCTGTAGTTAAATCATTCGATCTGTCTTCATCGGTCACCGCTATCCAATCGAAGTCTGATCTTCTTTGACCACAAGTACCTGCTTGCCATTACCACGCCAGCTGCTACCGACAATTTTGACGGTGGATTTCCTTCGACAAGTGCTCTTTCTTTGAGTTACCCGAAATGTGCTCCAAATGTCCAAGCCCTGGTGCGATGCGCCGTCAACAACAAACCAAAAACCCTAACTTAGTCATACCTCATCCTTCACGAATTCTAGAATAAGATTAATGTTTTTAAATTTTTAAATTTTCTAGCATAAATTAATCTAATTTTGTAATTAATAATCTTTCAAAGAGTTTACCTTTTCTCTTAGTGTTTTTTCACCATGATTAACAATCCCAATTTGAAAGTCAAAATCCAAGTGATCCGTCGCCTTATAACTCGATTTTCATTGTGCATTTTGAGTCATAACTCGAGCTTAATTATCATTCATTCTTTGCTTGTAACCAATACCTTCATTACGACTTAATGACCATCATTTTCATCTTAATGACCAAACGGTCATAATTTTATGCCTTTAAAGAAACTTTCTAGATCTAATCTAGGGGACATGATAAGTTCTATTTCATGTCTTACATTCTATATTCATAGAATTATTATATACCTCTTAAACACTGAGTACACAATACTAACTTAAGTATCGAAGTGCTTTTTGCAGGTACACTCCCCCTTTGTTCACACCCTCCACGACGTGATCTACCCCCGGATGAAGAGCTCAGACTCTCGAGACCTATAACTCAGTGTTGAGGACAACAACTCGGCATCGACTCTCCAGAATCGACTTACACCCAGGTTATTCACGCAAGAACACCAACCACTCTTATATGTAAAGACCAAGTTTCTTAAAATTGGTTCGAATTGATCGGTTAAACCGATCAAATCGGGAACCGGTGAGTCGGTGACAATAACGACTCGGGTAATAAGAGAAACCTTCTCTTCCAAAAATCGGGCCAAAACTTTTTTTTTTTTTTTTGAAAGAAAGATCTCAACACTCAAGTAGAGCAAAGTAACTAGTCTAAAACATGAAAATTAACTCTTATGTCATCTCCGGCATAGCCATCAACAACATTGAGTTATTAACCACACCACTCTGTAGCACATGAAAACGACTGATCCACACAGTCTACAACCCGTGTTGTCTTGCTCTGAAAAATGGCATTATTCCGTCGTAGCCAAATAATCCATAACACAGAAAAAACCCAACTAGCCAATGCTTCCGTTGCTCCTTTCTCACTGGCATGAATCTCTAACTCTCAAAGTGCTCTTTCAAGTTACCTGGTGCAGTCCACTTCTGTCCAAAAGCTAAGATTCATACACACCACACCTGCCAAGAGAACTCACAAGTAACAAATAAATGTTGTACATTCTCAACATCTTTCTTAATTACACAATACACATAAATTATCATTCTATTGTAGAATTCTCAATCTGTACAGTCGGTCCTTTGTGTTGACCCTCCCTACTAACACAAACCAAGTGAACATATTAAACTAGCCAGAAATTAGTCAGTCTGACCAAACTAAAAATCGGCCGATTTTTAAAAACTACTCCAAATGATGCTGTTTCACAAATTTGAAATCTCAAAACCCTAATTTTCATTATCCCTAAGCTCTCTCTCCCTCCCTGGCCTCTCCACAGCACATAGAAAAGAAGCACGCAGGCGCGCAACAGAGGGGAAGACTCTATCTCGTTGCCGTTCTTCAACACCCAGCCATCGCCGTCCGCACTGCGCCGTCGTCATCGCAACACGTCTAGTCGCCACACTTGCCCGTGAGTTTTGAGCTTTAGTGTCTGTTCTGAGCTTTCGCCACCTCTGTATCACTGTGCTTCTTCCGCTGTGCTCCTTCTCTGTCGCTTGTTCGAGCTTCAGGCCTTCAACCCTCGTTTCTGTTCTAGCCCGCTGCTATCGCCACGCTTTGACCTTTATTTTGGCCGAGCTTCCACTGCGGTATCGCTGTGCTTTTGCGACTGTTCAGCCCTCATCTGAGCTCCCTCTCCATCTCGTGTTCGAGGCTTCGAGTTCCAGTATCATCCGTTCGAGTTTCAAAATGTCTTTATTGTATTTGGGTTGCTGCCAGTACTTTATTGTTATTGTTTCTTAGTTTTAATTGTTTTAAATTTTATTGTGGTGTTGATATGAGTTCATATTATTGTTATTGTTAATTTGTAAAATTGTTGTTGAAATGTTGATCTTTGATTCTGATTGTTGGGTTGCTGTATTTTTGTGCAATTGTTAATTTAAATAATTATTTTTTATCTTAGTTTATGTTTTTTATTTTGTTAATTTGGTATTATGATAAATTGTTAGAGGTGTTGTGTTTTGGTACTCTGATAGTTTGATTGTTGTATTTTTGTTTCATTATTAATTTAAATAATTATTCATATCTGAGTTATGTTTTTGATCTTGTTATTTTGTTAATTTGATGAATTATTGTTCTTGTAGTATTATTTTTTATTTTGTAATTGTTAATTTGTATAATTGTTGTGATTTGCTATTCATTATTCTTGATATTGGGCTGCTGATAATTAAAATTTATTGTTAGATAAATGATTTCGACGAATTAAATTACAGTAAATTTTTTGTATTTTAATTATTGATGGCAAATTTTAATGTTGGTATTTTATATTTGGTTATTTTTTTTAATTTGACTTTTGATTTATATTTAGATGAAATTATAATATTGTGGTTGATATAATATTTTTAATTTAAATAATATTAAATTATAATTATGTTTTAGTATATTTATTTTATTATTTTATTATAAAATAATTATTTCAGTTAAACCAAAATTAAACTAATTAAATTAATAAACCAATAATTAAAATGATTTAATGACGGTTCAATTTCCGGAGCCTTGCTATATACTTATAATCGGAGAACACCTGATAGCTATTGTAGTCATAGAAATATTACAGCCACCACAGAACGCACCTTTGTATATTGTATCACTGTGTTCTTTAATTTACTGCTGGGATTATTGTAAATCTCGCGTACAAATTATAATGATGTGTATTTGAGGAGATATTGGATGATGAAGAAATAATATTTGTATTATGAATGAAGGAATAAGAAGAGGGCAGTTATTATCACCTCTTGGTGGAGAGTGAGAAAGCCTCGGTCAGGAGAAGGCATGAAAGCAGATAGAAAGACAGCAGCTGCAATCTTTTTTGGAAACATTTCCATGGCCATGGATATGCTGATACCGCCGAAGCTGTGACCCACCAATATCACTCTCTCCTCTGACTCTGAAGGCAGAGATTCCAGCAACTCCATCAGTGGCTCCACATACTCGGTTATGGAAGCCAGCTCTTGAACCTTCTTTGGATGGATCCCGGAGGCAGCCATGTCCGGGGCTGTCACTTTGTGACCACCAGATTTCAACAAAGCAGATATCTTATACCAGCACCAACCGCCATGGCAGGCACCATGAACCAACACAAAATGCCTTCTCTTCTTGTTGCTCTCCTTCTCCTTTTCCATATCCGTATTGGTTTTCTAGTTACTTCTCCTTGCTCCGTCACTGTTGTATGATGTAAACCTTCTAATGCGTGCTGCCAAAAGTTCTCTTACCAATTCAATTACGTAATGATATAGGCTAAGACTATTAAGTATGACAGCTATAAAATATGAATTTAATTTTCTAGTTTTACGCAAATAAAATTGTGTACTATTATATCCATAAGAAAAAATGACTTATGTTATTAATAATTAAGAGTTGATTTTTTATATTTAGGATAAGTGAAATTTGACAAAAATTTTAAAAATATGTCTAAGTTTTATTTTGTTTCAATTTTGTCCAAAAAGTTTTTAATTTGTATCAAATATATCCTTCATGGCTAAATTTTTAAAAAATTTAAGACTAATCTAACAATAATGCATAAAAATTATATTTGATTTGCTTGTGTTAAAGGGTTGTTCTTATGAAATTGCTGTTGAATCGGTCTTAAATTTTTTGAAAAATTAGTCGTTAAAAATATATTTGATACAAATCGAAAATTTTTGAAACAAAATTAAAATAAAATAAAACTTATGAATATTTTTAAAACTTTTGTCAAATTTTAAAGATAATCTAGCCTCTTGAAAACATTTTCTGTGTATATACAATTTTTTTTCCTCTTGATATATCCGGCATTCGGGTGTTGCCGGCCACACAGATTTCCAAAGACAATTAACTAGTAACACATAGGACAATATTGAATACATTTATTTATGGATATATCTTCTTCATCATTCATAAAAAAGCTAGTTAAATATTTGTCAATTGTCATACATATTAAGATGCATGCTAATAAGAGGTGGTTGCAATGTGGTGAAGGCAAGAGAAAAGCTCTTGTAGTTTAGATAACTAAAGATCCTTCTTGATCGCTTGGTCTTGTTCGCACATTATGTATATACTTTGGCCACGCTCCCATGCATACTTTTCCCTTGTAATAACTCTTGTTTGCTCTCGCACCATTGGGCTTACTAGATTTTTGGCACCTCATCAAACATAATCTTCGAGTCCATGTTAGAATATTGCTTGGAAAAACTTTCAAGTGTACATCACACTGATTTACAGTATTTTTAACCGTTAATTTTAATTATAATATATATATATATATATATATATATATATATAAAAGATTAACAATTAAAATTTACTGAAATACTAATATATTGTATACTTAAAAGCTTTTTTATAATTTTTTCCTGTGCTGAGAATTTTCCCAACCAGCTCAATTAATTGATAACTATGGGGGTGTGTGGTTGGAGGGAATGCAACTATATTCCCAGGAATTTTGATATGGGAATGATTTATTTCCATGTTTGGTTTAAGATCTAGAAAATCATTCCTAAGTACATTTTGTTCTAGGGAATTGAATTCCCACCAATTTAATTCCCATCTCTTCCCTGGTTATCTTTCATTCCAATCTCATTGGAATGTATATAATGAAACAAAAAGACTAAATTACCCCTGCTATTTAATACATATTTCAGCTTCTTCTTCATTTCTCTCTGAAGAAGGAAACGGCGAAACCCTAGCAGAGCTTTGTTTTTGTCCCCAAATCAGTGAGACTTCACCAACGCTACCGCCACCGGAGCTGCGCCGGCGCCACCGTTACCCTAAACGGAAGACTGGTCTCCTTCTCTTCTTCGAGTTCATGTTCGCATTGCTTCTCTCTACGAATTCTCTTTGAATTCTCTTCGAATCTCTCATTAAGGTTTGAGTTTTTTTTATGCTTTCTACATCATATTACACTAATTTTCTGCAATAGACTGCTAATTTGATTATTTATTTTCTATTTTGCTTGATTTCTTAGATGCTCTCTGTGATTATGTTGCATGCAAACATGGTGTTTGATGATTTGCCTCAAATAAAGAGTTTAAGCTTGTTGTCACCGATTTTGATGATTTGATGATTTGTTTTCTGCCTGATTTATTAACTGCTTCTGTTGTATAGTTTCAGCTCTTGAACAAAACTTGAAGATCACTTTCTGTTTGTTGCCGTTTTCTTTGAATCTTATATAATAATTGCTGAATTTTGATCTTTTGAATTTGTTAATGTTTCTTTCTGTCTTGTTCTGATGCCTAACTTCTTTGTTACTTTGATGTTTCAAGAACATTTGATTAGCCATGGCATTGCCATTAGTTTCATATTGAAAATTGGTTTCATGTTAAACATATTTATTTAGAGTCAATAATAATTTTAACTAAACATATTTGTTATTAGAGGTATTTTAGTACATATTTGTTATTAGGGGTATTTTAGTACATATTTATTTAGAGTCAATGCTGTGTATTACAAGATTTCCTTTAGTTTTGTTTGTTACTTTGATTTTTAAAAAATTCTGTTGCTATTATTTGTTTTTCAGGAAGAACAGTACAAGCTGAAATATGTATTTCATGTGTTAAATTTAGAGTCAATAATAAGCCAATTTTAACTAAATTTGAAGCTGAAATATGTATTAAATATGTATTAAATATTTCATGTGTAAAAGGTTATTGGTTGTGGTATTCTTTAGTTTTTTCATGAAACAAGAAGCTGAATCTGCATCTTATAAGCCAAGTAGCTGTCCGATCTATGTTTCTGCTTCACATTTGAAAAGATTCAGATACTGTGCTTATGGTTTTATATCACAGTGTATTACACTGGTAGATCCACTGTCTGCTCATAATGCTTTTGCTGATATCACTCTGTGGAAATGTGAGAAGGACACACAAACAGGACTTCATGCTTTTCTACTTCTCAAACAATTAAATCAAGTGAAGCATATCAAATTTGAGGGTTCTCAGGTAGGCTTCTTCTCAAAAACCTCTTTTAACTTAGTGTTGACAACTTGACATGAAGGCCATATTGCATGTTATATAGTATCTTTGTAGTTTCTTTTGTAAAATATTGTTTTGTTTGGAATTTATTTTGTGAACATGAGCTGGAGCAAAAGCTTGTTTTGTATTAGATTCTATGTTAAAAAACTTGCAATTGATTTTTGTTAATAAGTATCATGCATTTGAAAATTACCATGAAACTAGTTTTCCAAAATAGAGCTACATTTTATGGCCTCTTTACACTTCTCAAGCAGGGGTTTAGATGCAAATGTTTGATTGAAATTAATCAAAACAAAATTAGTTTAAGAATCGTGTCACCTACTCTAAATGGGAGTTTATGATTGATACCATAAAACCAATCAAGCAATAAAATATGCTTCAATTGAGAACTTCCTGATATTAAATTGTAGTTTCCTATACCAATTGTATTAGATACTAGATAGTAACACTTTACTGATTAATTAGAAATCAATTATGTTATTATTTATAAAATAGTAACATGCATGAGTATTAATTCAGCTTGCTAGCATTAGGAGAAATATATGCTTTTATACATTTGTTTGTTTCTAGACAGAAATTTATTATTCCATCTTATTTTTATATCAAAGCTTTTATAGAAAATGGAAGAGAATACTCGACTTAATTCAAAACAAACTAAGCGTCAATGGACGCCACACGAAGATGCAAAATTAGTTGAGTGTTTGGTAGAGCTTGCAACTACTTCTTGGAAGTGTGACAATGGTACGTTTAAATCCGGTTATGGAAAATATTTGGAAAAAATGCTGCATGAAAAGATCCCTGGATGTGATCTTAAGGTACAGTTTTTTTACATAATACTTGTTTTCTTTGTTTATAATTCTATATTTGTGTTATAATTGTATAGTTTACAAAATATTTATGCTTCTATATTGAGATGCTTTACTACTGTGCTCTCATTTTATTTTAAGATGATGATGGGATAGAGATGAAAGGACCAGAAAGAATTTAGTTTGAATATATAAAAATTATAATTTAGACAAAATTGAAAAATCAAGGATATGTTAAGAAGGATGCCTTCAGATTTAGATACCATGCATGATCTATGAATGCGACTATATTATATTATCATCATTGATTTAGATTCAAATTATATGATCGTCAACTTTTTTATAAATGCATAATTTTAATTCATAGATGCACTTTGGTGATCTTTATGTTGTTGGGTTGTTGTGTTATTACGAATTGGTTCATATATATAGTCTTAAAATTGCAGTGTTAAATTAAATAAAGAAACTTTATATTCAACTTACATATAAACTTTACCTTATTCATAATAAGTTGGTTATTCAAAAACTGAATGATTATTACTGCTCCATACATTCACTATATTTAGTTATGCTTGGATGAATTGTGGTGTCATATACAGAGTAGTAATAATTCTAAATTGTTTTGCTATGTTTAGGCTAATCCACACATTGAATCAAGGGTGAAATTGCTAAAAAGACAATATTTTGCAATAGTTGAGATGATGGGCACGGCTGGGAGTGGATTTGGTTGGAACGACAAAGATAAAATGATTGTGGTGGAGCGACAAATTTTCAATGAATGGAAGAGTGTAAATTCTAAATAACTTTCTTAATACAAGTTTATTTATCTTAGCTTTTTAATATTAATTGCTTATTTATTTTCTTTTAATTTCAGTCTCATCCTAATGCTAATGGCCTCTATAATAAACCATTTCCACATTTTGAGGAGTTGGGAATAGCATTTGATAGAGATAGGGCTCAAGGAGGCAATGCAGAAAATGTAACTCAAGCAGTTGCAACAATGGAGGCTGAGCGCGAAGCAACCTTGAGTGATCAGCAAGTGAATGAAAACACCCAAGTAAATTTGGAAGAGACCGAAATGGAATATGAAGCTGATTCTCAAGTACGTAAGCAATTGACTCTAATTTATATACATAGATTTACTTATTGTTGATCCTATTGCTGTGTATTTTCTTGGATTTTAGTGTGATTCTTCATTAGTTCATTTACTTTAACCTGTGCCTGTGACTAGCCTTAACTATTCCCATCATGTTGATCATTTAGATAGAAATACTGGTCTTCATTTCTGTGGAGTATAATAATAAAGAAAAAAAGGATATGAATGTAATTATGCAAACATAATTAGAATCAAGGTAGTTAATATTCTATTAGGTTCTGTTTAGTTAGTTAATGTTGTTAGTCTTGCTGGCCAAGGCAGAGATAATGCTTGTATATACAAGTGTAGAGCATGTATAATCAGTTAGGCTACTTGTTCTTCATTTCTATAAATATTGAATAATCTTCTGATGTTCTTGCTGGTGTTGCTTTCAATTTTTAGGAGCCTCCAATTCCTGGTGTTCCTGCTGCTTCCGGTGCTACTGCTGCTCCTAGTTCTTCTGCTGCTCCTAATGCTTCATATATAGAAAGGAATAAAAGAAAAAGAGGGAGCAAAAGTGAGGAAGTAATTGACATAGTAGTAGACTCAATGAGAGATATGAAAGGTGCTTATCAAGAACACACAGCTGTTTTAGTTGATATGGTTTCTTGTTTTAAGCATGAGAAAGAAGGAGCTGAGCGCAGAATGAAGCTAATGACACTGTTGAGAGATGTTCCTGGTTTGAGCGGTGATGATAGAATGAAGGCTGGCCTTAGCATTCTAAGGGACAAGAGTCTGATTGACATGGTGTTCCAACTTCAACCGGAGGAACTTTTGCCATTTTTGAAGAAATTGCTTTAAATATTGCTATTTTTGAATTTTTATTGAATATTATAGTGACTTGATAGGAAAACATTTGTGCCAATTGTTGCTGTTGTTTTGTGAGGAATATAAGTAGCTAAAACCCTAGTTCCTGATGCCATTATATCAGGTTTTAAGATCCATGGAAAACTAGTTAAAGTTCCTCTTGAACTAGAATGTGTAGCAACTGGTGATGGCTTGATTCCAAGAAATGTTTGTTGAAAATTGATGGTGGATTTTGAATTTTTGTTGCTTTGTGTATAATTGATCACAGATTTTACATCTTTGGAAGTAATTACAATGCTAGGAGAATAGATATGTCGCCATTCAGTTAGTTGAGGATCATCTGAGATGAACACTGCTCCTTTTACATTGTCATAGTCACTAATTTAATTTAATTAAACATTTGTTATTAAGGGTATTATAGTAAATTTATTAGTAGAGATAAAATTTAGAGTCAATAATAATTTAACTAAAGATATTTGTTATTAGAAATATTTTAGTAAATTTTAAAAAATTTAGAATCAATAATAATTTAACTAAAGATATTTGATATTAGGGGTATTTTAGTACATTTAAAAAATTTTTGAGTCAATAATAATTTTAACTAAACATATTTTTTATTAGGGGTATTTTAGTAAATTTAAAAAAATTAAAATCAATAATAATTTTAACTAAACATATTTGTTATTAGGGGTATTTTAGTAAATTTAAAAAATTTTAATTTTAGTAAATTTAAAAAAATTTAGAATCAATAATAATTTTAACTAAGATATTTGTTATTAGGGGTATTTTAGTAAATTTAAAAAATATTTAACTTTTAGTCATTAATATTTTAATTTGAATGATTAAGGGTAATTTTGACATATTACATAATATGACCAAGATATTTAAACTCAACCAAACAAAAATTTAGTCATTCCTAGAATTATTACATAATATTCCAATGTATTAAATTTTACAACCAAATATAGAAATCATATATTCTAAGTAATCTCATTCCTAGGAATATAATACCTAGGAATGAAATTACTTGATAATAAAATTTAATCTTTAAATCACACACACCCTATAAGTCGTCGACTTCCAAGTAAAAAAATTCTTTGTTATCAGAGATTCATAACTCATAAGCACAGGAATCATGCACCCATCATAGATGTCATAGTGAATAAGTGAATCATGGATTGAGATTACGGATTACCTGTTCCACACTTCCACTACCGGATTCTTATACGTTTACCAATAAAAACTGAATATTTATTTAAAGAAAAAAAAAAAGCTTATAACATTATTAAATTATTAATATATAAAAATGTAAATAAACGCATGTCTAATTCTTATTAATAAGATATGAAAAGAAACATAATAGTGTAACAGGTGTTCTCTTTCCTTCCTACACCATGCACCATAGTTAAGGAGGTCCACGATAAGTCAGTTGCATTCAACATGTTAGTGATAGTTAAGTGAACACCCGTAAAATTAGCAATTGATTAATCTGTTATGATATCTCAGCAAATTAGTTAGATTATTACTCTCTCTAATAAACCACAACCACACCTTTCTCACTCCTCTTTTTATATAAATTGTAACTCTGTAAAAACTTAATAAACAATTTTTTTTATTCTTGAATCATAATAAATTCGTTCACTTTCTACTTTTTCTCTTTCAATTCTGCTTTCTATTTGGTTCTCTAACATAGTATTAGAGTTTTGGTTCTGATCCATAGAAGGTTTCACATCTTCCGCTAACCAACACTCCACTGTTCAAACTTTACCGCTTCAGTCAACAACAACAACAATGGCTTCAATTGCCAATTTTTCAGCAACAATAAAGCTGGATGAAGACAACTTCAAGGCATGGAAACGCCAAGCACTAGCATGCATTAAGGCAAACAAGCTGCAGAATCACATCACCACAAGATCGTCAATTCCAAGAAAGTTCAACTCAAATCAAGATCTAGCAGAAAACAGAATTTCTCTAGAATTCGAAGAATGGGAACAATGATCGATGAGTGCTTGATAGCATGGATGCTCTCCGCCATGACTGAAATCTTTGTCAGTAAAGTAGTAGAATACGATTATGCGTTTCAGATCTGGAATGCTCTAGAGGATTACTTTGCAGCAAGACTCAAGTCAAGGATAAGATCACTAAAAGTGCAGTTGAAGACAATCAAAAAGCACGGATCCACAGTCTCTGAATACATTAGCAAGATGAATAAGGTAATTAACTCACTCTCAGCTCTTGGAGCTCCTCTCTCAAAAGAAGAATACTTCGGATGTGCTTTAGGAGGATTGGATGAAGAGTACAGTGCGTTTATCACCATGATTAATGGAAGAATGGATCACATGACAATTAGTAAATTTGAGTCACAGCTCCTAGCACAAGAGGAAGTGAATGACAGGTTTAGAAAAGTAGATCTAACCATGGCTCATGCGAACCTGGTGCAAAAAGAATTAGATGCAAGAAAAGAATCTGAATACTTAACACCAGATCCATATGAGAACTACACAAGAAACTCATACAGAGGCCAAAGCAACAAAAGGAGTAGAGGTAGAAGCTTCATAGGAGGCAGATCATGGTGGCATGGGAATAGACCTCAATGTCAGCTTTGTGGAAGAGTTGGTCATACTGTCTGGCAGTGTTACCATAGGTTCAACCAAAGATACCAAAATCAACAACTTCAACATTCCAATTAAGCGCCTCCACCACCCAATGGTGCTTTCCATCAACAAAAAAACCAGGTACAACCCTACTACCAGTGCACTCAACAACCAAACCAGCCTAACCAAGTTCCACAAGCTTTGCTGACAATTCCAGCGAGCAGTAGTGACACAGGATAGTATCCTGACTCTGGAGCATCTCACCACATCACTTTTGATCAAATGAACCTGATCAACAGTTCAGAATATGAGGGACCTGAGCAAGTGTTTGGAGGTAATGAAAAAGGTATGAACATTGCTAACATTGGAAGGACTATCGTGCATGCATTTATGTCAAACAAGTTTTTTAAACTTCAAAATTTGCTTCATGTCCCATCAATTTCAAAGAATTTAGTGAGTGTCTCCAAATTTGTACTTGATAATAGAGTATTCTTTGAATTCTGGCCTTATTTGTGTGCTGTAAAATGCCAGAAATCCAAGAAGATTCTGCTGCAAGGCAGGCTTAGAAATGGATTATATCGTTTTGATAACATTCAAATACAAAGGCTAATATAAAAAATTGATAAAGTTCAAGATTTCTCTGCTGAAAAGAAAAAGAAATTTTGTGCTAATATTGCTGCTAGTGTGGTGCTTGCTGATAGCCTGAAGAAAGAAAAAGAAGAGGAAAAGAAAAAGAATAACAACATCTCAACTAAAGAAAAAGAAGAAGGGATTAGTAGCTTCATCAATAATAGCAGCAGTACTAGCAGCTGTAGTAAGAAAGTTAGTAGCACAGTTCGAAAGGCAAAAAATAGTCACAGCTCAATAAAAGAAAAAAAAGAAGAATTTAGCAGCTATAATAGTGATAGACAATATACTAACAGTTGTAATAGTAGTAGTCAAGATAGTAGTGTAAAAAATAATGTACAAATTCATCATGTCATTCCCAATATAATAAATAAAATTGCTGCCAATATTGTTCATCTGTCTCTCCTATCACTGCTAATATTGCTGATTACAATAATGCTATTGTCACTAACATACCTGAAATCAGCAGCAAGCCCTTAGGCAATCAAGAACCAAACTCCAAATCCAATAATACTAACACATTTGACCTCTAGCACCGTAGACTAGGCCACCCCTCACACAACATCACCAAAACTGTTCTCACCAAGAATCGAATCTCATTTTTCCAAGAACACAGCAGCTCCAACACACACTGTGAGCCATGCCTCACCAACAAAATCCATCAACTCCTTTTCTCAAAATCACAAACCAAATACAACACACCCTTAGAACTAGTGTATTCTGATCTCTGGGGGCCTGCACCAACCATCAGCAGGTCTGGCTTCAAGTATTATGTTTGCTTCATCGATGCCTTTAGTAGATACACCTTCACCTACCTCCTCCAAACCAAATCACAAACTTTCACAGCTTTCTGTCAGTTTAAAACCATGATAGAGTCCAAAACAAACCATAAAATTAAAGCACTTCAAACAGATAACGGCAGAGAATACATGTCCAAATTTTTCACCCAATACTTCAGAGAACAAGGAATCCAGCATAGGCTTACCTGTCCTCACACACACCAACAGAACGGCTGTGTATAAAGGAAACACAGACACCTAACAGAGACCTCACTAACACTACTGTCCCAAGCCAACCTTCCCCACTCTTTCTGGGATGAAGCTATATTGACCTCCACCTACCTCATAAACAGACTGCCCACCCCAGTCCTTAACCTCAGAACACCACTAGAAACTCTCTTCCATACCTCTCCTGATTACAATGCTTTGAAGCCCTTTGGCTGCACCTGCTATCCCTGGCTAAGACCATATAACAGACACAATTTTGATCACAGGTCCGTCAAGTGCATCTTTATTGGTTATAGTTCTGACCACAGAGGCTACAAGTGCCTAGCTCCATCAGGCAGAGTGTATATTACCCGCCATGTCCTATTTTGTGAACACGAATTTCCTTTTCCTCTCCTCTTCGGTGACCATCAAACCACCCTCAATCTAGAAAAACCAAAAATCATACCACCCTCCACCTATACAATTCAACCAACTTGCATAGGTATTCATGATCCTCCTTTCAATTTTAGCAATTCCATATCTAATTCATTGCCAACAACATCTGTTCATGTAACTGTTGCTGCATCTGTTAATGATTCTACTAATGTAATTGTTGAAAATGCAGAATCTTCCATAACTGTGTCTTTACAGGTTGTCGTTGAACCCAACAGTCAGGTTGATCAACCCAATGGTACCTCTCTCACTGCTCAAAACACTCATGCTCAAAACACCCATGCTATGCAAACTCGAAGCAAGAGTAGAATTTTTAAGCCCAGAGTGTTTGCTGCCACTCTAGTTGCCAAAGAAGACACCAACAATAATCTTCCACACTCCATTGCTCAGGCACTTGCAATCCCACACTAGAGGAAGGCAATGAATGAGGAATACTCAGCCCTCATGAAGAATCATACCTGGAAGCTGGTTGATCCACCTGCTCATTTAGAATC
Organism: Arachis hypogaea; assembly: GCF_003086295.3. NCBI lineage: Eukaryota > Viridiplantae > Streptophyta > Magnoliopsida > Fabales > Fabaceae > Arachis > Arachis hypogaea. Next base: position 9,253,985 of record NC_092050.1, read on the forward strand.
AATAGGTTGTCGATGGGTTTTTAGAGTAAAAAGGAACCCTGATGGAACTGTTCAGAAGTATAAAGCAAGGCTTGTGGCCAAAGGCTTTCATCAAAAGCAAGGAATTGACTACGACAAGATTTTCAGCCCCGTAGTCAGACCTACAACAATTCGAATCATGTTCAGTGTGGCTCTTGCAAGAGAATGGAAAATTCACCAATTCGACTTCAACAACACTTTCTTGAATGGAGATCTCTTTGAGAATGTCTACATGCAACAGCCGGAGATTTGTGTCATCCAATCCTCATCAAGTGTGTAAGCTTCAAAGATCTCTCTATGGACTTAAGCAAGCCCCTCGTGCTTGGTTCACAAAATTGAGCTCTACTCTCCAACGTTTTGGCTTCTCCAGCACCAAATCTGATGTATCTCTCTTCACCAGGTTTACTCCCACTTCATCCATCTATATCCTTGTATATGTAGATGACATATTGGTTACTGGCAGTTCAGAAGCAGAAATCAAAAGCCTCATGGCCCAACTAAATGACACCTTTTCACTAAAAGAACTTGGTGAGATGAACTATTTTCTTGGTATTGAAGTTACAAGGAGTTTGAATGGCACAGTCACTCTCAAGCAAACCAAATACATCAAGGATCTACTGCAGAGAGCTGAGATGAGCAATGCAAAATCAGTCCCCACTCCCATGACCTCCTCTCTCAAACTTTCTGCCTCGGGTGATGAGGTCTTCTCCAATCCTACACTGTACAGATCTATGGTTAGTGGCTTGCAATATGCCACTATTACTCGACCAGAAATCTCCTTTTCAGTCAACAAGGTAGCACAATTTCTTCACAATCCTCTCAACTCTCACTGGAAATCTGTAAAACAGATTCTCAGGTGCCTGGCAAGGACAACACACCATGGCTTAAGGTTTAGTAAGTGTACAAACTTTAGGATTTATGGCTTTTGTGACTCAGACTAGGCTAGTGACATTGATGACAGAAAATCCACCAATGGATATGGAATTTATCTTGGCCCGAATCTAGTGTCTTGGGCAAGTCGCAAGCAGGCTGCAGTATCCAGGAGCAGCACCGAAGCAGAGTTTCAGGGTATCTCTGATGCAGTAACTGAAATTATTTGGCTTCAAAATCTAGTAACAGAGATTAGAGTGACTTGTGCAACAAAACCAATAGTTTATTATGACAACCTAAGTGCAGTTCTTCTCTCAGCTAATTAATCCAATCCTACACAACAAATCAAAACACTTTGCCCTGGACCAGTCTTTTGTAAGAGACTATGTAACAAGAAAAAAATCTTTGTTCAACACATTCCGGTCCAGGATAAACTGGTAGACATACTAACCAAACCTCTCTTAGCTTCATCCTTCCTCAAATTCAAAAATCCGCTCAGAGTCTTCAAAGCAGAACCTTAGATGGTCCTTGGTTTGAGGGGGCATGTTAGTGTTAGTTAAGTGAACACTCTTGAAATTAGCAACTGATTAATCTGTTATGACAGCTCAACAAGTTAGTTAGATTGTTACTCTCTCTAATAAACCATAACCATACCTTTCTTACCCCTCTTCTTTTATAAATTGTAACTCTGTAAAACTCTAATGAACAATTTTTCTCATTTTTGAATTACAACAAATTTGTTCATTCTCCACTTTCTCTCTTTCAACTCTGCTTTCTGTTCGGTTCTCTAACATAACATGTGACTACTCATTTTTATTAACTTTACAAATTTTTCACAAAACACATAAGAAAAAATAAATAATTAAATGAGTAATTGTAAAACTTTTATGTAATTGCTGGTCACTGTGAACGAGTTATTATACTATTCAGGTATCCAGCAGTCCAGCACTAACATATGGAACCTTTTCTTTTTCTCTAATTTATATAGCAGATTCTCATTTAATATCTCAAAACTCTCAAATTTATTCATTTATTTTATATATAATAAGGCAATATACTAATTAAGGAGACAATAATTTAATATAAAATTAGTTTATTTATCTTAATGTTTATAATTTTATATATAAAATATTTCTAATATATATTTATTATCTTTAATATTATTTAATTATTCTAACAATAATAAAAAATATAAAATAAATTAAACAATAATTAAAAAATATAAAATAAACTAATTTAAAGTGATTTAAATAATTTTTTTATTATTCTTCAAATATTATGGATATAATAAAAGCTGTTATCCACCCTATTATTAAATGTGATTGCCAAACTCAAATCAAGTTGCATTGGAATTGTAGTTTTTATGCATGGGTACTAAAGTTATTATTATGATAAAATAATTCAACTAAAATTTATAAATAAAAAACAGATGAAACAAAACTAATAATTTAGACATTAATTAAAATAATATAATTAAATAGTAAAAAAATATAATATTTTAAAATATATAAAAAATTATACTACTCTTATATATATATATATATATATATATATTATGAAAATTATATTTATATAGAAAAATTACATATATAAAAAATATTATATTTTTTTTAAAATAAATATTTTATTTATCAAAATAAATGTAAAAGATATATATATTTTGTAGCATTTGTTAGCAAAATACGTCGCATCTCTTATCTCGTTTACAGTGTAAATAAAATAAAATTGCATGTATCTCGTTTACACTGTAAACGAGAACGGTAGATGTGTATATTTCGTTTACAATGTAAATGAGTACGTGCAATCTTATTTCGTTTACATTGTAAATGAAATACGTGGAGAATTATGACGTTTATAGTGTAAACGATATACGTTACGACAAATTTTCACCCGTTATAAAAGGATGTGTAATCCTTTATATTTTTCATAAACATTTCTCTTCTTCTTCTCTACTTTTCTTCTTCCGAAATCTCTAGTAGTAGTGGATATTTGGTTGTAAGTGTGTATCCTAATTGCCATATAAGAAATAGTGACACTAGGGTGATATTTGAGTGTGAGAATCCCATACGAAAAAAAAATGGATATTTGATTGTAATTGGATATTTTTTTTTAAATAAATAAAACAAATTTTATTTATTACTAAAATATTTCTTCACCCACCATGTCTCAGGACCACTGATAGTTGGAGAGCAGTTTCATCTGCAGCGTCATCCTGTCATTGATACAGTCCAACTCATTCTTTAGCATTTTTGTCCTACAAGGTGCAGTAAGGCAAAACTATCACTTCAAACCCTCGTACAGAAAGGTCTGGATTACGAAGTAAAAGGCAATTGTCCAGATATACAGAGATTGAAAAGAGTCATACAATAAAGTGCCAAGATTGCTGCAAGCACTACAGAGTTGTTGTCCCAAAACGATGTGTGAGATCAGTGCTGTACCATACTACGATGGACACCTTATGGTGCATGATTGCAGCATGTTTGATAAGGCATTTTGGGCTTTCCCTGCCTGTGTGGAGGCTTCCAAGCATTGCAAGTCGTTCGCCTCCATCGATGTCACGCATCTGTATGGAAAATATGGTGGTGTTTTGCTTATTGCAGTGGCATAAGACGGTAACAACATCCTTCCTGTAGCGTATGCTATTGTTGAGTTTAAGACCATGCAGTTTTGGTCTTTTTTATCAACCTGAGGTGACACGTAACCCCACAATAAGACCTGTTGACTATTTTTTATAAATCTCAGGTAATTAAGACTGCACTAAGAGCTGATGAAATATTAAAAATATTTATTTTGGTAAATAAAACATTTATTTTGTTTATTTAAATAAAAATCTAAAAACATTACTAGTATTCTCTCTATTCCTATGATACACGGACACTGACACGGACACGTGACACGACACGATACGGGACACGCCAACATGCGAATTTTAAAATCTTATAAGACACGGAAACACACATACATATAAAATATAAAGTATTTTTTAGATAAATCTCAATAATATTTTAATATTTTATTGATATTAAAATATAAATTAATTTTTTATTTATTTTTAATATCTTATTTTAATTATATCAAGTATTTAAAATATTTTTTTGTTTTAATACATAATAATACATACTATATCTAAATTTATTTCAAGAATATATATTAAAAATAAGAGTGGACACGTTGACACGTAATGGTATTTAGGTGTGTTTAAGTGTGTCCAGAGAAGAATTTTTTATTAAGACACGATTGGACACAGCAGACAAGCATGTCAGACGAATGTCAGTGAGTATCGTATCCAAAATGTGTACGACACACAAACACGACAACTCATCGAAATATCCGTGCTTATTCATAGCTCTATTCTCTAATTCTGCCCTCACTAGTTTATCCAAAACTTACCACGCCAAAATAACAGAAATTAATTTAGTAATGGATCAAATAATGGTGATAATCATCAATATGGGTGCATGGTGTGTTGTCCACATGTGGACATGCGTTACTCAGTCTTCTGCAAAATGCAGGTAACATTTTGCTTGGGACGAAAATCAAAACACTGCCATCTACTACAAAATGCAGGTTGCAATTGGCAGGGAAGGGAATCCAGAAATCGAAACGTGTCCGTTGGCTCCCTGCATGCAGAAAGGAGCAGCCTTTGACCAGCCTGGGATTCCCAAAACGCAGATTACGTTTGGCAGGTGTAAAAGGAAAGTCGCAGGTTGCGATTGGCAGTCTCCAGCCTTACATGCGCGACACGTGTTGACATGGGTGATGAAACCAGTCTTTAAAAACCAAAACGCAGGCAAGCAAGAGTGAAACATTGTGCTGAGAGTGAAAGGAAGGGTAAGTGAAACATTGTGTCGAGAGTGAAAGAGAGGTTAAGGGAGTTAAACATTGTGCTGGTGTGGAGGAAGAATAAAACGGTGAAGGGGTAGGATTTTAGTGAAGGAAGAAGAAAAAATGGTGCGTGATTTGACTAGACCTGAAGAACACATCATTGAATATTTGGATCATTCTCAATGAGTAAGTTTTTTTTTTAAATTTTATGGTCAATAAATAAATATATTTATTTGTATTTTATGTATTTGTGTTTTAATTAGTAATTTTATTATTAGTAGTTATTATTATTGTTAGTGACATTGTTATTATTGTTAGCCATTATTATGCTTAAGTCTCCGAAAAAAAATTATTATCATGGTTAATATAATAGAATACTGTTTAGGATAATAATAATAAATTATTTTTTTAATAATAAATAAATAATATTATTTAATAAATAAATGTTTATTACTTTTTAATAATTTGTTAATATTTTTCTAATAATAAAAGATACTGTTTAATAGTAGAATTTAAATAATTATCATTTTTCTTTTTGCAGCCTATCAGGAATTTGTTGTCCAGGAAATTCGATCCGCCAAATACCTTTAACGAGGTAGCTGCAGCGTCACTGGCCTTTACTGGGTTTCAACACGTTTCGCGAGTAGGCGAAATGAGAGGCCATTCTGCACTGCTGAGTGCATTGGTGGAACGGTGAAGGTAAAAAACTCACACGTTCTACCTTTTAGTTGGGGAAGTAACGGTGACGTTGGAAGACATTACATATATACTTGGCCTCCCAGTTAATGGGGAGCCCGTCACGGGTAGAACAAATAGCAGTCACCAGTTTCTGGTGGAAAACTGCATTGCTTGTTTTGGTCGGAAACCAGGTCCGTGGGATTATGTCTTGGGTAAGGTGAATCTTGCATGGGTTCGGCAGTATGAGCACCACTATTAGGTCCCGGCATATGAGCACCAGTATCAGATGCTGGCATATGAGCAGCAGTTTCTGAATCCAGCATATGCCCAACAGTTTCAGGATTCGGCATATGCCCAGCAGTTTCAGGCACCGGCCTAGGCCAACAGCAACAGCAGTGGCCAACATATGAGCAGCAGGCACCATACATACCGGAACCACAAGCACATCAGGCACCTGAGCCTTACATACCACAGTTGGTAATTTCAGCTGATGGTTAGTTTAGTCCGTTGGGTGGATCTGACACCCTCTGCTTGTCTCAGGTCCTGAGAGATACAGATTATCTATTTCCGATGCCACCGAAGGAAGGGCATGCTCCATCTCAACAGTCTGGTGGTCGTCGTGCCACATCAGGTCATGACAGTGACTTCGGCTTTGATCGATCGACGGGTCATGTAGATCCTCTCGGTCCTTTCGCACCATCGCGTACCTAGTTGTTTGACTTGAATGAATACCCGCAGCAGGAAGATGGAGATTTGGGGCATGACTTGCAGCACTGGTATGATCTTGGTGGAGCGAGTGCTCCGGGAATGAGTGGTTCCGGTTTGTATGACACTGGTGGTGCGAGCATGCCAGATTTTAGTGATCCTGACGTTGGCAGTGGTCTGGATGTCGGTGTGTCTCAAGGTCATCCGTAAAACTTACAGACACAGACTGCGTCTCTGGACAAATACACCCCATCCTTGTATTCGAAGAAGGCGCCGAGAAAGTAGTCTGTTACCGTTGATCTTGTACTGCTTGAGTTTATATTTCTTTTCAGTGTTGTATCTTATATTTAGATGATTCTGTTTAGTATTATTATTATTATATATTTAGCTTTATTGTCGTATAACTCTGTTTGAGATGATCATATTGCACTTTTGTAACGAAATATTTATTTATTATTCAGTGTTTACCGCATACATACATAAACTGCGCAATAACATAAAAAGTTACATAACGAGGTTAAAAACTTTATTTATTATAAAGTGTTAACTAGGTTAAAATAAATGACGAGATTACATAAAAAGTTACATTTAATTGTGAAGTAGGTCATAACAAAGTTACATTAAAAAGCTTAACCACTAATGACCTCTAGAGGAGCTTGGACCTGTGCGTTGAGGACATCGGCTGCGGCTATGTCCCTCGCGTCCACATATAGTACACCGGCAAGGACCACGCATATCCCGCGAATCCATCTCATTCAAGTAGCGGGTTGACTTCGGTCTTCCTTTTGTCACACGTCTCAATGTTCAGTTGGCGATCACCTTCTCTCCTTCATATCTATCCCATGTAGATGGGTCACCCATCGGAACAAACTCGCCTTTGTACACCTTGCAAATTTCAGACATCTTGTACATGTCGTGCACATATACTTGCCAATCAAGACGCTGGTTAGCGCAACATGCAAGAACGTGGCGACATGAGAGTCGCTCGACCTGGAAATGGCCACAGTCGTAGTGTCGTTGCGCAAGGTTAACAGTGTAAATAGAATCATCTTGCATTTCATGAACCTCAAACATCTCATTGCGCCTATCGAACCAATTGACCACAATGTTTCCTGCACGTCGAAAGCTTTCTTCAACTCTCTTTATTGCAAATTCTGAATACGTGAATCCGTTGCGGACATGCTCATGAGCCTCGGCACTCTTCCGAGTAAACAATTTATTCAGCCGATAGAAAGTAGACCTAACAATGGCAGTCACAGGAAGGTTGCGTGCACCCTTCAGGACAGAATTTATGCACTCTATCAAGTTTGTCGTCATATGTCCCCCAACGATGACCCCATCGAATGCCAACACCCATCTCTCAACACCGATGTCATCGCACCATTGAGTATATGCCTCACCCCACTCTTTAAGCCTTTGGTAGTTTTTGTTGTACTCCTGTTCCGTCCTAGAGTAGCCTGTTTAACAAACCATTTAATCACAAGCAGATGCCACAAAATTACTATGAATAGAACCATAACAGCAAAATGAAATACCTGTGTTCACCACGAGTTTATGCAAATACGGAGCCTTGAACCTCCTTAAGAAGTTGGACCCGATGTGCCTGATGCAGTACATGTGCCACGCTCTTGGTGGTGACCATGCACCATTACTACGAGCTATTGCAGCGTCGATGGAGGTATGGCGGTCAGAAATAATACCCACACCATCAATGGTAACAACATATCTCTGCAAATTGGTTAGGAAAAACTCCCATGCGTCTGCTGTCTCGCCCTTGACTATCGCAAATGCAATAGGCACAATGTTTTGGTTCCCATCTTGTGCAACCGCAACCAGAAGTGCACCTTTATATTTTCCGTACAGGTGCATGCCATTAACCTGCACCAATGGCTTGCAGTGTCTGAATGCTACAATACACGGATAGAAGCTCCAAAAAATGCAGTGCAACACTCTTACACCTTGAACCTCCTCACTCTCACGGTAAACAGAAAGCATTTTTATTTGAACACGAGACCTTGGCAACTTCGCAGTCATTGCTTTCAACCATATTGGCAGATTCTGGTAAGAAACTTCCCAATCACCAAAAATTTTTGCGACAGATTTCTGCTTTGCCAGCCAAGCTTTGCGGTAACTTACAGTGTAGTTGGACCTGGATTGAACTTCTGCAATAATAGACTTCACCTTTATCGACGGGTCTGCTTCGACCAACGGCCTAATAGCCTCTGCAATTGTGTCTGAGTCCAACTTGGCATGATCTTGCAAAATCATACCCATGGTGCACGTGTGTTTGCCATTGTATCTTCTGATCTCCCAGCAACCCTTCTTTCGAATCAAACTCGCTCGGATAAGCCAATCACACCCCGCACCATAACCCTTGCATTTCGCACAGAATGTCTGTGGCTCAAACTCATACACAGTGTAATCAACTCCTCTAGAGATAGTATAACTTTTGATTGCAGATATCACCGACTCTCTGGAACCAAATTCCATTCTGACACTAAACTCGCCATCTTCCGCCGGAACATTGCCTCCACCTGCGACGAACGAACCATTGTTAGTACAATGCAAGTAAAATTAATGGTAGTGGTAACTTTAATTAATAACCATAAAATAATATACCGATATTCGCATACTCAAAAAATTCTGGGGCATGCATGCCTTCAAGATCCAGAGTCCGCATAAAAGACGGAACGCCAAAGGAATGCTGACTTACAATCGCATCCGCCTCATTTTGTATCGCCGGATTGCTTGCCAAGTCTCCGTCATCATTTTCGTCATCGACTTCATAGTTGGCTTCAAACTCCTTTTCACTGTCATCGTTATCTTCTTCCCAATCTATATCCCCAAGCTCATCAACATTGACCTCCTCCCCAACCGCGTCCAACCCCGAATGCTGTTCGAACTCAACATACAACTCTATCATTGGCATGTGAAACCGGGTTTGTTGATAAATACCTAACATCTGCTGCATATTGGCATCGTCAATGATGTGCATTATTTGAAACTGTATCAACCCACCAAATACTTGTACAGGATTCCTGTATAAAATGTTGCTCACTTTTCGAAATGTGGCTTTGTATGTTATTACAAATCCCATTTTACAACTCTACAAAACTCATGGTACATGGAATAGCAAATGACAACGGACATTCACAAACAAAAATCACTCCTTCATGTGTGTTTGTTATAATCTCACCATTATAATACACTCACAAATTTGCAATACTTTCCATAACTTCAACCTCACCTAATCCGACTTTTTTGACACACCTAACTGCCAAAAAAACTAAGAACTATGACATATGTGCAAGAAAGAAGAATAGGATGAGTAGAAGTGAAGTGAGGTAAGTTGAACAAATCTTGCTTCGTATTTATAGGCAGGACTCTTGATTAAAATATTTTTTTTAAACAAAACGCAACCTACGTTTTGCATCTTCCAAAAAAAAGCTGACACAAAAAGCAAAAAACAAAACACAAGCTGCGTTTTGTTGCTTCAAAAAAAAATGCTGCCCATCACTAAACGCAGGTTGCGTTTGGGCTTAAACCAAAATAAAAAAAAATTTGAAAACCTTATAACAAAACCCAGGCTGCGTTTGTTTTGTTTTCTGATAAAAAAAAAAGGAGAGAGTAAAATATAGGTTATGTTTTGAGCTAATACTGTAGCAGTGAAAATTTTGTCCATATACCCATTTTATTGCATAACACCAACATGTTTTCCAGGACAAAAAAAATCAGCCCCAAAATAAACATATCAGCACCCCCAATTTATATATATGTTATTGGCGATACAAAATAAGGCTAATTATGGTATTTTTTAATTTTTGTTTAATTTATTTTTAATAACAAATTTTAAATATTTTAAATTTATTAATTTTTATATTTTAAAATTAAATATTAATTATTTAATTATTTTTATAAGTTAGACATTAATTTTTAAATATCATAACAAACATATTTTTTTAAATATCATACCAAACATATCTTTTTAATTTCTAAAAATAAAATATCTTTTTGTAAAAAAATTAGGTAAACCAAGTTGAAATTTGGAACATGTTTTAATTATACAACTTGCTCGTAGTTTTGCATACTTCAAGAAGACTTAAGCAAGTTTTAGTTAAGGTGATGTAATTATTTTTAGGTAAAGTTAATAGATAAAACATATGAAAACAACTCATTTAGAACGTTAGCTAAAAATTCTTCTTACATTAAAAAAAGCTTAGATATGTCATCATTATCTACAATTGTGAAAACAAAGTAAGATTTTTATATAAAGTATTATTAGGCAACAACCATAAATGGCAAATTATTAAGACGTAACCTAAAGCGGGTGCAACGAGTGAAGAAAAGATGGAGAGTATAAAAAAGCATTTCGTTGTGGTGCACGGAGTGTGCCATGGAGCGTGGTGTTGGTACAAGGTGAAGTCGGCGTTGGAGTCTAAGGGGCACAAGGTGACAGCCCTAGACCTAGCCGCATGCGGCATCAACACAAAGCAAATAGAGCAAGTTGAAACCTTTTCGGAGTATTCAGAGCCGCTGTTAGAGCTTCTGGCCTCGCTTGCTCCCAAGGAAATGGTTGTTCTTGTGGGTCATAGCTTTGGAGGAATAAGCATAGCCATGGCAATGGACAAGTTTCCCCACAAGGTAGAATTTGCCGTTTTCGTTTCGGCTTTCATTCCCGATACCATCCACAACCCTTCATATGTCTTACAGAAGGTATGAACTAAATATGATCTCTGCTTGTTTAAAATTTCTTGTAAGAAAAATTGGTTTTGATTTGGATTATTGTGTATAGCACACTGAGAGATATGGAAATAGGGAATCAGACAATGAGAGATCATGGTGTGGAGGCAAAACATTGATGATGCTTGGCCCCAATACCTTGTCTACCATGTTCTATCAACACTCTTCTGCTGAGGTACTTTCATTTTTCTTAATTAGCTTACTTAAAATAACTTATGATGATATGAAAATAATACTTGTAGGATTTGGAGTTAGCAAAGAGCCTAGTAAGGCGAGGGTCACTGTTTTTTGAAGAATTGTCAAAGGCAGAAAATTTCTCCAAGGAGGGATATGGGTCGGTTGAGTGTGCTTATGTTGTGTGTAGCCATGATTTGGCAATTCCAGTGGAATTTCAGCAATGGATGATCCAAAATTCTGGGGTTTCTGAGGTGCGACAAATCAACGGAGCTGATCATATGGTTATGATTTCAAAGCCCCAAGAATTGTCTTCATGTCTCCTTGTCATAGCGGAAAAAGCACAACTCAAGAAGAATATTTTCTAAATGATGCTTCTCTCCATGTATCACCTTCATCTTTTAATGGAATAGTTATATTATTGATTGGCGATGGTATAGAGTAAATAGTCAAATTTATTTTTAAAATATTATTTATTTTTTAAATTAGTTTTTAAATTTTTTTTAATTAAATTTGTCTTTTAAAGATTTTAAATTAGTCAAATTAATTTTTTTTGTCACTTTCGTTGTTGACGACAACAAAATTTACTAATATGAACATTAAGTGACACTACAACACATATCTATAGCAGTCCTAATTAACTGTAATATAATATGTTTATAAAATTATATAAAATCAATTTTAGATTAAAAAATTTCAATACCTCAAAATTCTCTTCAATTTAAGATTCATTTGATATAATTTTAAAAATTTATTATATTAATAACTAATTAAAACCATCAAATATGTATTATTATCAATGTAGTATCATAATTAATGTATCACATTAATAAATTTTAATATGGTCAATAACAAAAATAATAAAAAAATTAATATGACTAATTTAAAATTTTTAAAAAATAAATTTAATTAACTTTTTTAAAAAATAAATTTAATTAATTTTTTTTAAAATTAATTTAAAAAACAGATGATATTTTAAAAATAAATTTAACCATTTATTCCTCCACTATACATTGCCAATAACTTTTTGATAGAGCGCTAATGCCTTCCTATATTAAATAACACTACCTTTTATCGAGCAACTAATGCGGCTCATTTTTTTTTTGTGTCTATAAAAATGAAAAAAAAAAAAAAAGGTAATCTACTCAAATACTATGATTTTTTGTATTTTTAAAATTGTGGAAGATACACAAATTAAAAAATTCAATTTTCGTATTTCGAATTTTTTAATATTTTTAATACAAAAAATCAAATAATCTGATTTTTTTTATCCTAAATTAAACAATATTATATTTAAAATTAACGCACCAACCATTTATAATTTAAAAAAATACCATTATCAACTTAATATAAAAAAATGAAAAGTAACCTAATACAAGTAAACAAATAGCAAATATTTAATTGGAGTGGGTATCTGTTACTTTCACACGTATATTAAATACATAGATAATTTTATCTCCTGGATTAATAATTTCTTAATTTAACAAGACATGTTTGGAACTTTTATTTTTATATATTGAATTATGAGTGAGAAATTCTTTAAAGATTTTTAAATTATGTGTTATATATTGTTATAAGTGTTTCACGTTTTATCTTTATATAATTAAAATAATATTTTTTTTTACAAAACGTCAATAACGTACGTCAATAACATTTTGTATTATTATTATAGTAATGTAAAATACTAAAATGATCAAATATTATTATGTTTCATATTGAAAATATCCATATCTAAAAATTTTAACCAAATGTTTACCTGAAATCTATCATGGATTTATGATTAACTAACACTCATAGTTTGAGATCATTATAAACATTTAAACTTTTAAAAATAATTGGATCACAATTTGTTTTATGAAAAAAGTTTAAAGATTATCAATTTTAATTTTAAAAATATTATTTGCATACTAAAATCAATCCTAATATATTTATATACAAATACATATATAATTTATTTTATTTTTAATATATATTTTATATTTCAATCTAATATTATATTTTTAGTAAACATTTGTAAATATTATTAGCCAAAAATAATAATTTGTACTAATCTTATAGTACTATTGTATTTTTATATATAACAATTAAGTAAAATGATGATGAAGAGTAAGTGTTTTGTTTAGTTTATTTTAATTTATTCCAATTGGAGTTAAGAAAAAAAAAGTTGAAAGACTAGCATTTTTTATAATCAATTTAATATTTTTAGTTTAACAATATATTTTTAATTTATATTTTTAAATATTATTAATTAATTACTAAATAAAAATAATAAGACTAAAAGACAAATAGGTCTCTGACCTTTTAAAACAGGGACATTTTCGTCCCTCAAGATTGGAAAATACATTTCGATCCCCCACGTTTTAAAACGGGAGACAATTATACCCTTCTATCCGTTTTGGGCCAAAAACGGCAATGGAGCCAGCTGACATGGAGGGGCAGTGAATGACGTGACCGTTACAGTTGGTGAGGTGGATTGGGACGAAATTTTAGTGGACAATTATACCCTTTCTTTCTTTTTCTCTCATAAACATTTCATCAAACACCATGTCAGCTCCACTACCACTAACCCTTTTCCTCTTCTGCATTATCATCTTCTTCTTCCATTGCTACATGTGCAATGACTCATCATCAACAACAACCCTTCAAACCCTTAAGCCCATCCTCCCAAACAAAAGCCCAGGCCCAGGCCCATCTCATCCATCAACAGCAACCATCCCTGCATTCCCTGAACAATCTGATGTCAAAGGTTGCCCCTTGACACTCTAAGATGAACTCTTTGACGGTATAAAGAATGCTTGTGGAGGCGGTGGTGGTGGTGGTTCTGACATGGAGCTCCACCGCACACGATGCTGCCCTGTTCTTGCATCATGGTTATACTCTGCATATTCTTCCACTGCATTAACCCATAGCCATACCCACATATCATCATTGTCATATGAGATGCCATTGTTACCAGATGACTCAAAAACATGTGTGAATGACTTAGAGAATGCACTGAAAGTGAGAGAGATTCAGCTGAAAAGACCCAATGAGACATGTGATGTTGTGTTCTGTTTCTGTGGGATAAGGCTTCACCCTCTGAGTTGCCCAGATGCATTTTCAATTAATAAAAATGGTGAATTTGTTGGGGATAAAACTGTGAGAAGGTTAGAGAAGAATTGCATCAGTAGAACCAACAATTTCAATGGCTTTCCTGGTCTTGGTGGCTGTTCCAAGTGCTTGAACACACTCTACAACAGTTTTCTATTAATCTTTTCCCAAAATAGATAAAAAAAAAAGAAGTTTTTGTTTTGATTTGGGGTTGTTTGATTCGCTATTTTGACTTAGAATTTGATGGATCTTTGTTGAATATGATGAATTTGAGTTCATTTTATTGATGTTGATCTTCTTCATGATTTGGTGATTTGGTAAAGTTGTGTTTGTTTTATCTTTCTGTTTGAGAGTTTGGTTACTCTCTAAGTTATCTTGCAATGTCACCATCCTTCACACGCCTTTGGAGTTTGTACGCTTCACGGAAGTCATAAGAACCAATTGAAGCCAAAGTTCTTGAAAAGGGTTACAAGGAGATGAGGGCTAGTGGCCTATTACTGAAGTTTCTTGAGGCAATTCTCAAAGCTGGAAACCGGATGAATGCCGGAATTTCTAGGGGAAATGCACAAGGTTTCAACGTAAGTGCTCTTAGGAAGCTTCCTAATGTGAAAAGCATTGATGGGAAGACTAGTTTGCTACACTTCATTGTAGAGCAGGTGGCTCAGTCAGAAGGAAGAAGAGAAGTTATGAATCAAAAGCATAACATTCCCAAAATCAACGGTGATATAAGCAACTCCAATGAAAACAATAATAGCCTTGTGCAACACGAGACAGAGAAGGAGTATCTGATGCTTGGTTTACAAGTGTTATTGGGAGGTATAAATGATGAGTTATCTGAAGTAAAGAAAGCAGCAATATTTGATCATCAGAATTTCATTAGGATGTTATACATTCTCAATGCTCGTGTTAGCGAAATTCGAGAGATTGTAACCAAATGTTGTAGCGAGAACAATGAGAGAGGTGGATTTGTTAAGGAAATGAAAGGGTTTGTAGAGGAATGTGAGGATGAGCTTAAAGTTGTGAAAAATGAACACCTTAGGATCATGGAGCTTGTGAAGAAAACCAATGAGTATTATCTAGGAGGTGGAGGAGGATCAAATCCCTTTGAACTGTTTCTTATTGTGAGAGATCTTGTGCATGAAGAACCCCCCTCGCTCATCATGGACGATCGCACAAGCAGCGGCCATGACTTCCACCTTGCGTTTGGATGAAATAGGGCTCACTGGTGGAAACGGCGTCGTTTGGCACTTCAGGGATGAATTTGTCCAGTTAAATTTCGTCCCAATCCACCTCAGCGAGCGTAACAGCCACGTCATTCACTGCCCCTCCATGTCAGCTGGCTCCGTTGCTGTTTTTGGCCCAAAACGGACGGAAGGGTATAATTGTCTCCCGTTTTAAAACGTGGGGGATCGAAATGTATTTTCCAATCTTGAAGGACGAAAATGTCCCCATTTTAAAAGGTCAAAGACCTATTTGTTTTTTAGTCAAATAATAAATTTTATTGTCTTACTAGAAACAACATATAATACTCAAAACAAAAGTAGCACAATATAATGTTTATAGGAATCGGGTACTCTTTAAAGTTTAAATACCATCCATAGTTTTAAAAACGGAATCAGATCTACGATTAATTTTGGTTAACCGAAAATCAATCTAATTAATTCGGTTGAAATAAAAAAGCATCAGATAAAAATCGATGAAAAAACCAGTTAAACCGATTGATTAATTGGTGAATTATTTGAACCGAGCAGGTTTTTTTTAACATTTTCGGTTTTTAATAAAAAAAAAAAAAAAAAAAAAAAAAAAAAAAAACAGAAAACCCCCCTTCTTCCTCTGTCTCACAGAACCCTAACCTAAACTAAACCCTATCAGAGGCTCAGAGTTGCAGCCACCACTATCGCCGCCGGCGGTGACAGCCAGCGGTTGCCGTCGTCGCTCTCGAAGGTCTGCTCGTGCTCGGAGCTGTTGGCCTCGCCGTCTTTGTCCTTGTCGTCATATCAGACTCATCATCAACAAAAGTTCAAAACTCATTACCCAGCCCCCACCATCGCCGAAGGCAGCAGCCCCCACCATCGCCGAACTCCTCTCCTCGGCCGTGGGTACCGTCGCCGCCGGCATTGTGACAAGTATAGGGTGTCATCTCGCCGCCGAACGTCTCTGCCACTCACCCTCTTCTCGCCGTGAAACCTTTGCTCGGAGATCTTCTCTTGCCGTCGCGAACAGTTCCTGCTCGGCCGTATTCTCCTCGTCGTCGCGAACTCTGCGCCCAGCGTCACTGTCTTCAAGCTCTCTGTTACCGCCATGTTCCTCCGAGCTCACACTCTCTTGGAGATCACTCTGTCACCGCCGTTCCTCCCTCGCCGCCATGAGGATGATGGCTCTGATTTGGTTGGTTGTGCTCGCTCCAGTCAGGTATATGCCCTTATTTCTTAGCTCACATGCTCTGATCTGTTATTAATATTCTATTTTGGTTTGCCTGATTGGTAATGCTTCTTCATAATTGCATTTGCACGTGTTTATGTTTGTTACCGAATATGTTGATTTACCGAATTTCTGGAGTTTGAGTTTCAATTCAGTTCTGGTATGATAGGATACAGAAATTAATTAACATATTGGGAATTAGTGCGGCCTAAGAAAACCATGTCTGAGTTATTTGAAGTAATTAATTCTTTGGTGAATGGAGTCTCAATTGTGGCCTCGTATATATGACTATTAAGAGAGGTGAAATAGTTCCGATGCTATGCAATTCGATTTGGTTGAGAATTGTGTTTTAAAATTTAAACCTTTCTTCTCGATTGTGGCTTCGTATATGACTATTATGTTTGTTTCTTTTGTTGTGGATTAGGTGTATGTTGACTTTGAAGTTTGTGGTGGGGCAATGAGATTGAGTTCTTGTTGTTTATAATGGGACTCCATACCAGACTCGAGAGCAAGCTTAGGAGAGGTGTTGATATTATTGTTGGCACTCCAGGTCTCGTGAAGGTATTGCCTTTATAATATTTGGTTTCATGTAATGGTTTTTCTTTTGCAATATGATTAATACCTATTGGGTTTTGATTTTTTTTTATATTTAATTAAACTGGTTTAACTACGATTTAACTTCGATTAGACCATTAAACCAGTCAGTCGATCTATTTATTGACTGGTTCAGTTCTCGCAACCTTGCTAAATAGTAAATACACATATTTGTAACTTTGTATTATTGGGTTTGGATGTATATGTCCCCGCCAACAAAATTTTGTTAAGAGTAAAATATACTGTGTCGTTTTTAAGATACTTCAAAAATATTTTTGACTTTTAATTTGATTCTATTTGCTTGCATTTCATCTAGGCGATTGTTAGAACAGGTAAATGAACAAGGCATGTTGTTGTGCAACAGAGGCTCTTGCACTCTCTGCGCTCCAAAAATGCAGCACCGTCACCTCACTCAGAGAGGCGCGTCAACTTCACGCCCTCATTGTCACCACCACCACCACCCTCTTAAGCTCCAAATCTCCCTTTCTCTACAACAACATCATCTCTATGTATGCACGATGCGGTTCTCTCAGCGACTCTCACATATTGTTCGACAAAATGCCTCACAAAACGCTTGTTTCTTACAATGCGCTTCTTTCTGCTTATTCTCGGGCCCCGGGCCATGCCGTTTCCGCCCTCAAACTTTATACCCAGATGGGTTTTATGGCCGTCAGGCCCAGCAGCAAGACCTTCACAAGCTTGCTGCAAGCTTCTTCCTTGCTTGAAGATTGGTGGGTTGGGTCTTTGCTTCATGCCCAGGGTATAAAGTTTGGTTTTTTGAGTAATATTTGTGTCCAAACTTCTCTGCTTAATATGTACTCAAATTGCGGGGATTTGGGTTCTGCTGAAATGGTCTTTGGGAACATTGGTGACAGAGACGATGTTGCATGGAATTCTTTGATTATTGGCTATCTGAAGAATAATAAGATCAAGGAAGGTCTTAGTCTTTTTTCTGCAATGCTGAGGGATGGTTTTGTCCCTACCCAGTTCACATATTCTATGATTTTGAGCGCATGTAGTCGTCTGAAGGGTTATCAATATGGGAGATTGATTCATGGCCATCTGATCGTTAGGAACGTCTCATGTGATTTGCATATGCAGAATGCTCTTCTTGACATGTACTGCAATGCTGGCGATACACAAACAGCAGATAAGTTTTTTTGTGGAATGGAAAACCCGGATTTAGTTTCTTGGAATTCGATGATTGCTGGTTATTCTGAGAATGAAGATGGGAAGAAGGCTATGAGTTTGTTTGTCCGGTTGCAGGAATTTTGTTTCCCTAAACCAGATGATTATACCTATGCCGGCATCATATCTGCAACCGGAGCATTTCCATGTTCCAGTTATGGAAAGCCTCTTCATGCTCAGGTTATCAAAGCAGGATTAGAGAGAAGTGTTTTTGTTGGAAGTACTTTAGTGTCTATGTATTTTAAAAATTGTGAAATCGAAGCTGCTCAAAGAGTATTTGATTCGATCTCCAGGAAGGATGTTGTTCTCTGGACTGAAATAATCATTGGTTATTCTAAGACGGATGGAATGAGCGCCATCAAATGCTTCTCTGAAATGTTTCACAAAGCCCAAGGCATCGATGATTATGTTCTCAGTGCAGTTTTGAGCGCCTGCGCTGATCTTGCCATTTTAAGACAAGGTGAAATGATTCATTGCTACACTGTTAAACTGGGCTATGGTGTTGAAATGTCTGTTTCTGGGAGTCTAATCGATATGTATGCCAAGAATGGTTGCCTTGAAGATGCATATTGTGTATTTTCTCATGTTTCAGATCCAGATTTGAAGTGTCGGAACTCAATGCTTGGAGGATATAGTCGCCATGGAATGGTGGAGGAAGCATTTAAATTATTTGAGGAGATTCTGGAACAAGGTCTCATCCCAGATCAAGTAACGTTCTTGTCTCTGTTGTCTGCATGCAGCCACTGTAGGTTGGTTGAGCAGGGAAAATTCCTCTGGAATTATATGAACAGCATTGCTTTAGTTCCAGGGCCTAAACACTACTCTTGCATGGTATCTCTGTTGAGCCGGGCAGCATTACTGGAAGAGGCAGAGGAAATTATCATTAAATCACCTTATGTTGAAGATAATCTTGAACTATGGAGAACTTTGCTAAGCGCCTGTGTTATCAATAAAAATTTGAAAGTAGGAGTTCATGCAGCTGAGGAAGTTTTGAAGTTGGATGCAAATGATGGTCCAACACTTGTCTTGCTTTCGAATCTATATGCCTCAGCAGGGCGGTGGGATAAAGTTGCAGAGACTAGAAGAAATATGAAGGGATTGCTGGTTGAGAAAAGTACAGGGTTAAGTTGGATTGAGGCCAAGAACAACATTCATGCATTCTCTTCAGGAGATCAATCACACCCCATGGCTGATGAGGTGCAGGCTGAACTGTACAGATTGAAAATAAATATGGTCGGAACAGAAATTGATGAACATGAGGCACAAAATGCATATGCTACATAAGTTGCAGCGGCTAAGCATGTTGTGGATGTGGAATTTAAGTAAAATAAAATAGTGTATAGAGAAACTGAACTTATAGTTATGGGGATAGAACGACAAGCTTCTACAGATAGGAACGATAGTTTGTTATTTTCCATCTCCCCTTTGCACTATAGAGTCTAGAGTCTAGAATATAGATGTTTCCTATATAGTGTCCAGCTGGAAAATTGTTACATGCTCCTCAGTTCACGAAGTATTATGCAAAATCTGAGTTTCTGACCCAAATATTAACTGAGTAATATTTCAATCATTAACTACCTAGAGTATTATTGTTCTCTCGTATGGAAAATGAAGTTATTCTTAACTGCACATTTTTTGTTACACTAATACATAACTGAGTTGTGGCACTTGGAAATTTGAGTATAATGAGTAATAAATTAATAATAATAATAACCAAAAGTATTCAAGGAAAAAGGAAAAGGGTCAACTACTCCACGTTGTGTCCAAACAAACTGCTTAGTTAATGGCAATTGATATCTTTTACAACAGCGAACCATTTATGATCGACAGGCTTGCTACAATTCATGAGAATTTGGCAATCAAAATCATCTAACCTACAATTAATCTACAACGTTAAATGAAATGGAGCCAACAGTGACTCACTGAAAGCCTAATGGAAGAACTCAATGAATCAAAACGACCAAGAATCCAGAAGTGAATACATCAACATCTACCAGCGCCCTCACAGCAGTATCCATTTTCCCACATCACCAGATTCAGAGATGACCATTTTAGGACCAGACCTAACAAGAAAAACCATGCTTCATGCAGAACATCGCATGCTTGGATGCAGTAAAGGGTATCATCAACTTTATGATCTCAGCTCGCTTTTATTAGCGGCGAGCAGGTCGGGTTTTCGGCCGCGGATTTTTCTACAAGATCACAGGGAAACAAAAAGAAAAGACTTAGAAGATTCAAGAAACTGCAAAACAGATAAATCGCAAATTTGGAAGAAAACTACAATACTTGACTCTGTCAACACAGAAAGTACCCGATATTAGGAATTTTTTAGATTCATAATCAGACTTAATCTAGAAAGAGTAGAAAGGATAAAATTTACTTACAGATCCTCCAAAGCTCGCACCGGATCCTGTTGCAGCACCTGAATAGGAAGGAATAAATGGTTAATGTTGTGTGAACACAGGAATGAGAAATCCGAATAAAACTTCACCCCAACACAAAGCATAAGAGAAGAAACAATGAAATGGGAAAAGAAAAAGCTTAAATTCAACAATGCTCCATTTCGTGATTTCAAAAACCTAATTGCAAGCAAGAAATGCTTCTCCAGAACTGGTACTATCACAATTATAGAAATTTTTAACCATAAGCATACAGTTGTTCCATTACATAAAAGAAAACTTGAGAAATGTATCCAAAACAGGCAGAAAACAATTCGCCAGCTTCAATGAAATCATTGAATGTACCAAACTGTCACTGATTCAAGTGATTTGACACTTATTCTCCGTAGTAGGCCACCTAAAAAAAGGTCCTTGAAAAGCTTTATCAAGTTATCTCCATAGTAGGCCACCTAACTTGAATCAAATGCGAAGAAATCCGAAAGATAATACTGGTGACATAAACTAAACAAAAACTATCCAAAATACAAAAGATTACAGATCCAAAAATGGCAATTATTATTTATTTGGTTGGAATGAACTACTAGGATGAATAATTTCCTTTTTACAGGTTTTGGTCAACTGGTGTTACTTTGGTTAAACATGTAAATTTCAGCTGTCTTTTGTTGTCTTGCAACAGCCCTCAAAATACAATTGTGATTGTTAAATAAATTTAAAAGAACAATAACTCAAGAAGGTACCTGACACGAATGAACTTGAGAAGAGCGAATTTCCAGCTGGAGTTGAACTAAACAAGGGAGCAGTATTACTAAACAAAGAAGGAGTTGAAGCAGGACCAGGTAAGGAGGATGTAGAACCAAAAAGTGAGGTTTGAGGTGTAGCAGTAGATGATCCAAACCAAGAAGACCCTAGGGCAGGAGTTGATGGGGTTGCAAACAAAGACGATGACATAGAAGATGATGGAGCAGAAGAAGGTGTACTAAAAAGAGAGAGTCCACTTCCTGATGATGATGTAGTTGCTGTGGATGTCTGTGGGGCAGCCAATGCTCCTTGAGTTCCTGAACTAGAAAACAACCCTGCAACTTGAGTTGAGGGCTGTGAATTTGCAGGTAAATGCAACGTCGGGTGAACTCTTTTTGAGGCGGCTTCTTGTCTTGCAGTTTCTCGCCGGTCAGCCTCTAAAAATGGATCATTCACCTCCCCCCGTCGGCGTTGATCAGCTAGATATGCTGATTTCATAGATTCAATATATTGATGAATGCTCTCGACCTAAGTAATTAAAACCTGTTATTACTAATGTAGAAGAGAACTGGACAATAACATCTAGCAGTGACAGCAGTAATTCTATGTAAGAAATTTTTTAGCAAAGGGGCATACATGAATAATACTCTCTAGTATACCAGTTACTGTCCTTTGTTCATTACAATAAGGGAAAAAAATAGCATGGGATTGAGTATAGAATCACCATGACACCATATGAAGAATGGACAGTTATTCCAAAAATAACAGATGATGAAATGTTTTGTTTATGCAACTTAGCCACAATGCCACATGATGAAAACTACATAGTATGTTGTAAAATCAGGTAAGAACTAAAAGGGCTATATTTTTTTTCTCTTTACCTTTGCAGCCACATGAACAAAAAAATCATGCACATTTGTCATGACTTTGGGAAGAGATTGCAACAACGAGGATCCATTAGAGGAACCATTTCTCTCAGAGTCCAAAAGAATAAGCTGCTCCAATTCTTCAATCCACTGATGACATTCACCAAGATACTTCTCAAATCTTAAAACTGTTTGCTGTAAAAAGGGTGACGGTTTCTTTGGAAGACCACTATAGAAGTCAAAAACAGGCACTATAGATGTAGCAGTTGGTTGGCTACTTGGACCAGATGATGCAGTTGCACCAGCAGTCTGTGATGGGGCAGTGGCACTTGATGCTCCCCCACTGGGATGAAGAAACCTTGGACGTAGCATCATAAAGGAACGAACAGCTACCTCAGTGTTGCGTAACATATCCTTGACAACAGACATCAATTCCAGCAGCACAGTTTTCTGTCTTTCCATACCAGTGCTGATTCCACCAAGTTCCTGTCAAATGACAAAGTAAATAGCTATTGTTTCAACTTTCAAGAATGCAGCAACAACAACTAAGTCATGTCCCGCTAAGCAGGTTCAAGTATATGGATCAAATGATGCCACAGTGTTTTATGATAAAACATATTTATATTCAACTATTATCATCTAAATATCTTTCAATAGTTGATCTGTGATTTTTCTAGATCTCCATATATCTCTTATATTGGACTATCCACTACTTGATCCAATCTCCTTGTTGGGTCCTCCTCAGGTCTTCCACACATTTCTAAGCTGCTAAGGGAAGATTACAGCATCTTCTTACAATAGATAGCACCCCAACTTCTCTCTTTTTCCCTCCAATACTCATTGCCTATCCTATATTCTTTCGAGAGTAGATCACTTTAAAGCCTGAGCATCAAAAGTAATCAAGAATAGGATACTTGGTGTTTGGATCTCAAAGTTACCTTCTAAGATCATAAAAATCCTGAATTCTTAATTCAGCACTGATAAAATAGGCTTGCGAATTTCCAGAAAAGCTTCAATAAGAATAAGATTATATGCTGAGTCTAAGATGAATTACGAACACTAATGACTTGACGCTGCTTTTAGGATCAAGAAAATACATTGAAAGTTCACAAACCACTTGTGTTATTCAAGTATATGCCCTGCCTACACAAACTAGACAAAATTTATATGCTTCCTTTATTATAGAAGAACAGAGCAAACCACATATTGGCAAGTCTCAATTGGTAACCAATTTTGCAACATTTTTCCTACTTTAAATCTAACTAACATAGCAGAGATATCTATATTTCCCGTAGAGTCTGTGTTAATTGTCAGCAGAACACCTAAATAGCGTCCTGTTTATTTTTGCACTCAAACCATCAAAATCTATTTGTTTTAACAGTTTGACCTTTGTTTTTCTAGGTCTTCCTCTACTTCTAGCTAATGGACTGCTCTTCATCTAATATACTCTCCTTACTGTGGCCTCTCAAGGCTTTCTGTACACTTGGTTAAAGCAGATAACACGAGACTCTACCATATTTGAAAGTATCCCTTGAATATTGTGTCTCATATAATGCAACATCACCATGTACCCGCAACATCTGTAACATATAAAATACTAGCAAACCAAGCATGCCTTAACTTAAAAACACTTAACATTAATCCATATTCAATACTCCTCCTTTCCCCTCTTCTTCGTAAGAAATGCACTGCCTTTCTAGAACAGCTAAAAGTATACAATAACAATAGGGGAATGGATAGGATAAAGAAGGAACATAAACGAGAAAGAAAAAAGAGAACCTGAACAATGTGGCTTGCATCAAGCTCAAACCCATCATTGGAAACAGAAGAATCATAAAGACGACTACATTGATCAAGCCTCTGGCTTTCGTCCCGATACTCCAATATCCGCTCCCTTAAGTAACAAATTACAGTTAATACTACTAAAATATTTCAAACAAGAAGCACATAGCAACCCGGAAAAGACTCCAGACTTGTAGGGAAAGTAGGACATACTCGATCTGAAGGAGAAACTTCTGGGAATCAGGGTGTAGATCGGACCAGTTGGTACTGTAAGTAGCGGGAGTTTTATCATTGGTGAACAGAAACAACTGCTGTTGCTGTTGCTGTTGCTGCTGCTGCTGCTGCAGTTGTAGTTGTTGTTGTTGTTGTTGCTGCTGCTGCTGCTGCTGCTGAAATTGAAGTTGGAGCTGCTGCTGTTGCGGCTGCTGAAACATGCTACTCTGCTGGAAAGGCGATTGCTGTTGCTGCGGCGTTGAAAACAAGGAAAATGACATTGTGGTAGGTGCTATCGAATTGCTGAGAAGCCCTGCTTAAACCCTAGAAAGAGGAATTAGATTGAGTGTTGAGGCCTTCAAAGTTAGAGAGCCTTGGTTCCGGAATTTTGAGAGGGGAGGGAAACTCTAATTGATTCTGAATTACTTCTCTTGTGTTATCAAACTTTTGAGTTTCAATTTGGGATTTGCTCATTTGCATACGCACCCTCAGTTGGGGCTCAACAGTCCTTTCCCTTTTGCATTCTCAGTTGTCGCGTCCCGCGCCCAGCACCCCACGCCCGGAGTCTTACACGGGTTTTCAAATTTAAATGCTACGGCGGCCCATCAAAATATCAAGCCCATTTACGCTCTCTCAGAAAGCAGGCCTTCTTCTTTCGGCCCTAAGTAGCCCATTTAAACTCATTTCTTTTTATTTCCTATTCTTCTCCTCTTTGTGTGCTTTATTTCCGAAAAAAAAAAAAAGAAATGCTAATTTATTCAGTAGATAATGTGATTGATTGATTGTGAAGACTAAATTTGACAAGGCAGGTGAGCCCCACAAAATGAACATTTTCATGTGCGAAACGATTATCGAAGCAATCACATCCCATCTTTGAGAAAAATGTAGTACAGTATGTAGAAACACAAGAAGAATGGCGGCCGAGTGGAATTAGCTCCATCCACTGTACAGTAAACAACACCAGTATTATGCAATTGCATGGAAAATCCAGTTGTCAATGTCAATATAACCATTTTTTATGTAAGCTAAGATTTTAACTTGTATATACAGTTGCTCTAATTCAATTTAAATAAATAAAATAAAGCACTTTGGGTAAATTATTCCAATTCTTCCAGAGTGTTCTGAAAATTGTACTAGTTGATCAATAATACCCTCCAAAGAGAAAGAGTGGACCTTGAGTCTTTGATATGTTTAGTTAAACTAAATGGTAAAGCTAAGTCTCGAATTCTCCAAATTGAATACAATATAACCAAAGTAAATATGATGCACAGCAAGAGTAAAGAGATTAAATTCAGGTTGCAACGTACAATGGTAACACATACTCCTACTGCCCTACATGTATGGAGAACCACGACTTTCCTCACATAGTCACATAACATACTATTCGTGTCTTTCCAATAGGGAACAAAAACACAGCTCTGAAATTATATTAAAGAGGGTAGAGACTCACCTGAAATTTATTTCCTACAACATTCTCATTCTGCCTAGCGCCAGAAATTTATTTCATAATTAGTACAAACAATTAAGCTCATGAATAATAATCTCTTTATAATGACTAGATGGATTATGAATACTAGTTTACTATAGAAGCAACTTGCCAATAATTAGATTAGCTAAAGCTTTTTAATGCATGGAGATCGCCCATTATCGCAAAATGTTTTTACAGTAAAAACAACCAAAATGAAAGGTCGGTCCTTTAACTATTTAATTAAGCACTTAAATTTGCCTTTGGTTAGCTACTTTTTCTAACTACTCTAGTAAAAGAGAAAATTCATTTTGTAGCATATTTTATAATATAAAATACACTTGTTAGGAAGAAGTGATTATAGGCATATATCTCTTAAAAATTAAAATAATGGTAGAAATCAAAGAGCAAAAGACATTAACTGAGAAGAGAAAGACTAGCAAAGCGTAATACACACGCCAAAGGGAATACACACACACAGGTCAGGTCATCCGAAAGCAAACCAATACAATCACACACCTCATTTTAACTATCTCTAATAAGTTTAACATAAAGAGAAACAGGAGAGGAGTTAAATACAAAAGATTTTTTTTGGGGGGATGGGGGAAAGAGTAGAGTCGTGATTCTAATTCGAAGTAGAAGATATACCATGATTCCCTTAAACATTAAGTACGTAACCCTAGATTTAAACCTGAAGGGAATCAAACCAAAACAAAATAAACCAAAAAAGAGGTTTTTGTTTATCTTTATTTGAGACCATTTCCGGGTGTGGAAATGGCTAGTCCCGGCCAAGGGAAGCAGTCTCCAGAAACAAAGCCACCTTGATCGCCGCCTTCAAACTGCCACGTGTGCCCAACACCGGATCCCGCAACACCGCCGCCAATGCTGCCTCCGTCCGCCACCACGCCCGGGAAAGCCCAACCGCCTCTCCCCATCCCCATCCCAAATCCAACATCTTCGAGGCCAGGCCCAAGACCAAGCCCAAACCCACCCAGAGCCAGAAACCCACCAGGACCCTGCTGTGTGTTGCTCAGCAACGAAGTGAAGCTCCCACCGCACAAGCTCACGTTATTACCCTTTGCTTCACCATCCACAACTACTCCACCGAACTGCACGGGTGCTCCGGGGTGGTTGTTCCCGGCCACGGGAACCATGGTGAGCGGGGTCACAGAAGAAACCGAGGTGACGGCCGCACCTCCGGAGGAGGAGGTTGTGGCGGTGGAGGCTGAAGGAACGGTGCGAGAGCGCTTGGCGTTTTTACGGCTTCCACCGCCGACGGGGATGTCACGGAGAGTGCCGCCGTGGGTCCAGTAGCGGCGGCAGGACTTGCAGAAGTGGCGAGGCTGGGAGAAGTTGTAGTTGTTGTAGTAGCAGAACTTGGTATTAGTAGAGTCGCAGCGAGGGCACGGCAGGTGCTCTTGCTCGGCCGGCGGTGGGGCTAGGGAGGTGTTGTGAGGCTTGGCTGATCGACGGCTTTCGCCGGAGTCGGAGGAGGGCATGGCGTTGTGAAATGGGATGAAGGTAGAAATAGTATGTAGTTGAAATTGAAATAGTATGTAGTCAGAAACAGTAGAAGAGAATGGAATGAGTGGTGTGGTTGGGCATATGGGGAAGGGTGGGGGTTTTTATGGGGAACAAGAGAGAGAAAAGAAATGAGGGTGGTTTGGAAGAATGTAATGAGAGACAAAATTTCTGAGGGTTATATGAGGCAGAGTGGAATGCAGCTTTAACAGTGTTGTTGTGTGAAGCACGACATGCATTTTCAGTCGCCTACAGATAGAGACTTATGCTTCCTTGGGTCGGCTAATAGCCCTGCACTGTGCACACACCTATCTCCTCACCTCATTTTATTTTTTTATTATTGTGAATTTCGTTATACGTTCAATCTTGTACAAACAAAAAAAAAAGTGTGTATAAATATCGTTACTCGGATGTTTCTTTCTTTCTTATTCTTACTACTATTCAAAATGAAATCATTAATTTTGCTTGGCTTTAATTTGTTTTCTTCCCCTTTATTCCTTTTCTTATAAAGGGGTTGGGCTTTTTGGTTTTGGATCATTAGCAATTATGCATGGTGCGTAAAGTGAAGTGGTGGAAGCATCATCTTGGCATTTGCCCTTTGAAGCAATTATGGCATGTAAATCTATGGCCAATTGAAACAAAAAGCAAATCCAACGAGACATTATGTGTTGTAGCTTGTACGTGCTGCCAATTCCAATTACCACCAAACCCCCCATGGTCAAGCTAATCATGAATACGGTTAATTTATACGCATATTATAATAATGTCATGTCTCCTCCTCCTGTCATTTTCCTTATCCAATCGTCTCTTCCCTGAAAAACAGCCCCTAACTAAGTCGTGTTTTCTAATGCGATGGGCTATTTATGCATGCATAGAAATTTGGCCTTTGTTGTCATCAAGAATTTAGGATAATAATTGCACTTTAGCCACTAGCTAGGTAGGCCTACGATTTGATTATTGCATTGTAGGTATAAGGGCACACATGAAATAATTCTTTCTAGTAAAGTATTATTATTTAGTATGATACTGTAACTAACCGCGAGCTGGTTGCATAATTAAAGAATGAAAAAGTAACCTAACTTTGATTTAAATGATTAGTGGAGAAAACACAAAAGAGAGAGTGGAGGGGGGGAATTAGAATAATGAATTGATCCGATCCGATTTGGATTGTTTTCCCAAAGCGTGCGCCTAAGGAAAGTGGGTGCATGGGTTAATGGTGGTGAGATAGAGCCAAAATTTGAAGGTGGGTAGGGCGGGTCTAATGAGTGGGTGGGGACAGTAGAGACAATATAATGAGTGTCGGGCAGCGTGGGGAGCAATAATTGGGTCTACCCTCTGATTTCGGACGCGTCATGTCCGCATCAGATTCCTCCTCCGTACTACTCTTACTATCTACATCTCTAATCTCTCACCGGATTTACCGCTACACTGTACCCATTACCAAACAAACTGTTTGCTCCCAACAGAACACGCATCACTTCCTCACCCTTGGATCCTCATCGGACGGAGCCCAATGGGTGTGTGCTTTAAGACCCAGTCGTTGTTGTTTTGTGGGGTTTAGGTGAAAATGGGTCCGTCAGCCATGATCACTGACCACTGACACTCCTTCCTCCCGGCCAATTCCATGGTGTACTATTCCCTCCTTCTTCCATGCTTGCTTCCCTTCCAGTCACACTCACACCTCTCTCGCTTTTCTTTGAGCTCCACAAACATCATTATTCATTCATCCCCTCATCCTCATCAATTCCCCTCCTCCCACCTCCCATGTGTTTCATTTTCGATTCTTTCTTTTCCATCTAATCATCTTCACACCACTACTTCTTAAAACCAGGCAGCTTTTCATAATAATAAAACCAAAAAAAAAAAACCTTCCATTCTAAAACTCAGTTATTACTTACTAAACCAAACATATTTAATTTAATGATTAATTTTTCATATAAATATAATACGGTTGTTTGTTCAATTTATTGAATTGAACTAAGTTTTTTATTAAAAATATTGCATGTTTTGAGTAGTTTTTTGTCTCATTCTCATAACAACCAATAATAGTATAAACTTGTCTGTGATAGACTTACTAACGGTGTTAATAGAAGAATTCTTTAAACAAATAGTAACAACGAAGTTTTTTTTTTTTTTTTTTAAAAAAGGCGAGTGTATTACTATTAAGTAACAAATTTACAGGATTAGAAATTAATTGGATGAAAAATAATAAACCTAAACTTAGAACCAGTAACAACTGGGTTGATTTTATTTGATCAGCGTATAATCCTAATTGTCATATTATCATTATTATCAAAAATAGGTGAATGGATCTTTCTCCTAACATAAGTATGCTTTTTTTTATAAATCATTTAATTATGCATGCATTCTCACACACAAAAGGAAGAAATCTTAGTGTATCATTATTTTATATAGTAATGTAAAAAGTCTTCACATATATTGTGTTAAAGTAGTTAATGCATTAAAATAAAAATCCTTAAATATTCAAATTGAATTGAAGTGACAAAGTGATAAGTGTATGTTAGACTTTTAAAAGTAGCAAGTCACAAAAGTTGTTGAACAAGATGCTTCTGCTTATGACAAAATCGTGAGCATGAACCTACTAGAAAATGAAATCATTCCCATATGTAACCCACTTGAAAGTTGGAACGAATCAGTAATCACTATCTCTGAAAAGCTGAGTCAAATGGAACAGAAAGCTAACACAAATTGAATTACTTAAAACAAGGCGGTTACATGATCAATATATTGAAATTACACAACAAATCACAGGCATACATCTTGTCCAGAGCTACTACACACTACATACTGTTTATAATTTGAGGTAGAAATGAATGAATGAAAGGAAACGAAATTGGTTGCGTGAAGTAACAAAGTAGAAATATTGTTACATTATTAGTAGAAGGAAAATGGAAAGATTAAAGAGCGGAGAGTTGTCTAACATTGAAGGGGGATACGTATCTATTGTCTCCATCAAGGAGCTGTTTGGCGAGGATTAGGTTGGCAGCTTCACTTGGATGGTATGCGTCCCAGAAGACGTGCTTGTACCTATCTGAGCACAAGCTAGATGTAGGCCCACATGGAATTATCCCTGCTAACTGCGACTGGCCCCCAAATCCACAGCATGCACTGCTTCCTGTCCTCAACCCTATTTCCATAACCATTTAGTTACATCGCCTATTATCCATTGGTATATATAATATATTACTCTCTAACTAATCACAATCTTCCATCAGTTAATTCAATTAATTAAGATTATTATATGAAACAACAAGTCACTTATTTACCATATTTGGCGTAGTTTGTTATGAGTTCCATGACTAGATCATAAACATTGGCAAGGACGAAATTGGCTCCGGGTAGGTTGTCGTTTAGCTCAGCAAGCAAGTCCTTCAATCGACCATTGTATTGGACTGCAAGCTTGTTAGCCAAATCCGAACACTCATCTTCATTCAGCTGATTTATGGCCCTTTGGTAAGGTATGCATCCTATTGGCCCAACATTACTCACCACAAACTTTCTCGCATCCATTTCATATAGTCTCTGCCACACAACCAAGCCCAATTAACAAGAAGGCATTAAAAATGTACGAAATAACACATCAATATATTAATGTGCGTACAGTTAGTTGGATCCTAAAGTGGTTGATCATTTCGTCGACAAAAGCGTCTGGACTTTGATTAACTCTGGCTCCAACTGACACAAGCGGGAGAAGGTAGTTGTTGAGGAAGTCATTGGACCCAACGCTGATGGAGAAAATGGATCTCTTCATTATTAACTCCCTACCATTCGATTTGCCTAATAACTTGTCTATCTCTTTTCTTGTTATGTTGAAGTAATCTATTTGAATATCCATTCCCAGCCTGTTCACCTAAAAAAGTTTTAATTATGAATAACTAACGAGTGACATACACAAACATGCATGGAAAAATTACACATTAAATTATTATACTCACAAATATATTTCCTGTTGCATTCAGAATACCTCCTCCTCCCGAAGCATAATTCACTCCAGAGAGTATAGCTTTCCCGGTAGCATTTGGTGCGAGAAAAGGGACAGCATAGTTTGGTTGTCCCAATTCCTCTCCTAAAAGGCATAATAGTTTGTTAAAAATTAGTTTCTAAAATTTATCATTAAGCATAATTAGAAAGTCTCAGCTAAACATACCTACGATATCTGAGATGGTTCTACCGTTGGTGAAGCGGCCGGTGGGGTTTCCACCGGAGGCCTTAAAATCAATTCCATTTGGTGTCATGTTTGCCCTGGAAAGAGTTGAAAGATAGTTGTTGTTTCCAGCATCCACTAATGAGTCTCCAAAGATGAAAGAAGCTCCTAAGCTCTGTTTCTGAGCAGCATAAGTTCCATAGCTACTAACAAGCAAGAATAATAAAGTGGCCAAGGTGTTATAGTAATTCAAAGCCATGATGGTTTTCGTCATGCTGCATGAGCTCATATTAAGCAGCACCATATATATATAAATAGCCCCAAGTGCAAGAGGAAATCAAGATTCTTCTCTAATTTCTTCACTAAATTAAAAAGAAACTGCAAACATCTTTACTTTGAATTGGCCTCTGATCAATTACGTGTGTGTATATGTATATTTTTAAAATACGGTGTGAAGGAGTACAAATTTGAATAGTTTCGGATTGTCATGTGGTAGGTCATCAGCATATGAATAAGTTCATATTTTTCAGCATGTTATAGCCTTGGATCGTATATGTTTTAGAGGCTGATGAGACCGTTAATTAGGTATTGTTTGGTAACCTTAACTATAACCAAATTCCTTTGCATGGAGAAACAATTAGAAAGGGGTGCCTATTTGACTATTTGCCAATTACAATATTATACTATATTGTAACTTCGTTGTTGAACTAGAACTCGTAAAATTAACATTCCTCTGTCTTCAATAGCTGAGGAAATAATTAAATATTCAATTATTTCTTCCCTTGTACTCGCTAGATTATTATGAGTCGTTCTTGCCTTAAGAGTTTAGATAGATGATGTCAAACCGTATATAAAACTTGACGTAGATTTTTGGAAAGAACATTTTTTTTTATAGGTAAAAAACTCAACAACATTTATTTGTCAGTCTGGGTAAAAAGCACATTGAAAATTTGCTTTTGGTAGCCACACATTATAAAATATGAATAACAACAATGAATTTGGGCCTTGGCCCGCTAATGCAGTCTTAAAAACAAAATAAAAACACCACATATCGGTCCAAAAAAAAAAGACCAAAACAAATTTTTTTGTATTTATTATGACCAAAAAAAAAAAAAAACAAGTATGTATTTATCAAGATTACTCGTAATAAAAAAAACTATATTTTTTTCTTTAATAAATAAATTAAAAAACTATTAGAGATTTTAAACTTTTGTTTTTCATTTCAACTATATATATTTAGCTAATCTAAAAATAATATGACTAAAGAATGTTTTTAAAATATTGATTAAGAGAGTTAAAGTAAAAAAAAAAAAACACCAAATTCTTAACTCTTTAGATTATGACTATGATATGTATATATGAAAAATTAGTTATTAAATTAATAATTTATATAAAATATATTAAAATAAATTAAATAGTATATATTTATTACAAATACATGGTAATTAATTTTACAAATGTACATGAACTTTTTGTTTAACATGTTATCAATGGATTCCATTATTCTATATATATATATAGTTTTTGGTCAAGCCATTCTATATATTTAAAATTTCTAAAAAAACATTTTCAAAAACTTCCTCTAAGACAATAGCAAAGTTCTAGAAGATAGACACAAAAAAAAAGATTAATCTCTACGTACAAGTGTTTTGCGCTTACAAGCTTTACAAGCTTCAAGAGAATAAAACCCACTAAACGCGTTGCTTATATTACGTACCTCTTTAGCAGACTTTTAAATCAATTCAAATTAATTAACGCGCAAATATATATCTTCCATCTTTTAAAAGATTTCGTTTCTTTTTTCGAATTTCTTACTAAATTTGTTGGATCTCCTTCTTGCTTCGTATTTTTTTCGATTTTCATGGTTTTTGAAATTAAGTTTCGAAATTGTTTTGAAGATAATGGAACTTCAGAAATACACTCAAACGATTACAGAAATACACCAAAACGATTACAAAAATACACCTAAACAGTTACATAAAGAATTACAGAAATACACCCAAACGGTTACAGAAATACACCCAAAGGATTACAGAAATACACCCAAAGGATTTAAGAAATACACCCAAAATATGGGGGAGACAGTATATTTCTTCTTGAAATCTTTTAATATTTTGCTGGTTAAGGATGAGACACATGACAGAGACAATCTAGAAAAAAAACCTAGAAGAACAGTAAAATAGTATCTTGAATAATGTTTCTTCGTTTTTTCTGGTAATTTTTTATGGAGATAAGAGTACGGCATAATGAACGTGTTGTGGAAGGGTGATTAAGGCGCGTTGGACGCTCGATTTTGAAAGAGTGGTGCGCGTATTTTTTTTTATTTGGACCAATTTGTATAAGTTGTAAGTAAAAAAGACTTGTATAGGTACCAGGCCTAAAAAAAAAAGCCTTTAGAAAAAAAAAATGGAGGGCTCCAACCTCTCGGTACTTTTCTCTCTTTTACAGAGGACAGAGCCAACTCACCAAAATCGAACGTTAGAAAAAACTCAAATTCTGAAAAACACCCTTCCATCTTCCAAGTTCCAACTCTCGGCAATGCCCGCTCTCAGGAAGAGAAACCGCGAACCGGATTCGTCTCGTGCTTCCACTGTCACCAATAGTCCTGCGAGCCATGATCACCAACACCAAATGTTGGAGTATGAGCTCAGCAGGGAGCAAAGAATCCGAGAAAACCAAGAGAGATTGGGAAAGCTTGGTATCTTGGATCTCTCCCTCAAGCTCAAATCCTCTAACCTTCCTTCTAAGCGCACTCGATCCTACACCCCCAAAACCCCTCCTACTTTCCCCCTACCCGGTCCTGTTCGCCGTTCCTCCAGGTTCTCCTTCCCCGAAATGAAACATGGCTTTCAAGTTTTGTGATCTTTTGCATCTCCTTTTGGCATCAAAATCTGATCTTTCTTATATATGATTCGTCCTTTCTAGTTTTCCTGCATGTAACTTATTGTGTTTTACAGATTGCAGAATGTGACTCCTGTTAGTTACTCTGAGGAGCCTGTGAAGAAATCTGAGTTTCGGGATCGTCCGAAGGTTGTGATCCAGGAGGGTTCGAAGCCTGAGGTGTACACTGAAGAACACGAGAAGCTGTTGGGTAATACTGATAAGAGTTGGACTCTGTTCGTGGATGGTGTTGGGAAAGATGGAAAACGGATTTATGATTCCGTACAAGGGAAGACATGCCATCAGTGCAGGTTAGTTCATGACTTCATTCTCCATATGCAACTGAAATGGAGTAATTTGTTTCTATGAAATTGTTTAATGAGTTTCCAGTGGTTTTAAAGGTGCATTTTCTACCATGATGATGTGCTGCTTTTGCTAGTTATTGATTGTGTCAATAGTGTTATCCTTTTCTTTTATGTAGTGCACACTTGTTAGCTGTTTTTTTTTTTTTTTTTTTTTTTTGGTATGTAATGCTTGTTGCTTCATCTGGAATATCCAAGTGATGAATAAGTTATCAGGGTTTTACATGTTTTGCTATGAGTCCATGATAACATTGTTACCATGAATTTCGTTATCTGGTCCATCTATTTGTCTGATTTCTATTCTGTTGCTATTTTTTTCTTATGGAACTTGCTTGCTACATGAAATTACTGTTCTGCAGGCAAAAAACACTTGGTTATCGTACCCGCTGTAACACATGCAACTTGGTCCAGGGGCAGTTTTGTGGAGATTGCTTGTATATGAGGTATGCTTTCTAGTTGATCTAACATTGTTTTTGTTGGTCATCTTGTTTATTAACAATGAAACTGCCTATTTAGGATTTATGGTGCATGATTTATTATGATGGAACCTTATCTGACAAATCCTAAGATTATTCTTTGGAATCAATATGAAGTTACTTATATATAGGCCAAGAGAGTTTCTATATCTTGTAAATTTGCTGTATTATTATTGCATTAAATATTGTTAAAGCA
The DNA here is from genome assembly GCF_003086295.3 of Arachis hypogaea. Lineage (NCBI taxonomy): Eukaryota > Viridiplantae > Streptophyta > Magnoliopsida > Fabales > Fabaceae > Arachis > Arachis hypogaea. The sequence continues at coordinate 9,289,351 of NC_092050.1, forward strand.
TTCCTCGTGATCTGTTTTGTTGCTTGGTTTGATTTGAACGAGACCTGCCCAGCAATTTATGATGCCCTATATGGGACTGTACCTTTAATCTAACCTGATGCTGGCTTTATCTTATACTTTTTGTAGATATGGCGAGCATGTACTTGAAGCATTGCAGAATCCAAATTGGAAATGCCCAGCTTGTCGTGGAATTTGCAATTGTAGCTTATGTCGTCAAGCAAAAGGATGGGCCCCCACTGGCTCTCTATATAGAAAGGTTGCTCCTAATTCTCAGGCAAAATTTGGTTTTAATTTGTTTTTCCAAGGGTTTAGTTGGAGCTAAGCTCAATTTTCTCCATATTTTAGATATCAGCATTGGGTTACAAATCAGTTGCACATTACCTCATCCAAACCCGGCGCGCTGATAAAGATGTGGAGAAAAGTGCAGATTCCAACTCGATTTCAGCAAAAAGGACACTACCGTTCTCTGATGTAGAGGTCAAAGAGATTCCTGTTGGATTAATGAAGCCTCTAGCTAATACTGAGAGCGATGGAGATGAAGTTTTGACAAAAAGATCGTTGCTGAATCATGTACCATTCAATGAGTCTCTTGAGGTCAAAGAGACTCGTGTTGAATCACTGAAGCCCGTAGCTGAAACTGAGAGTCATGTAGCTGAAGTTTCAGCAAAGAGATCATTGCTTTTCTCTGATGTACAAGATCAGGTTGAAAAAGTTGAGTGTTCATCTACCATGAAGCCACCTGGTTCTTCATCCAGGCCTTGCTCAGACAGCATTGCTGGAAGACTTAGGTCCAGGCTCAAGAAACCCTGATGCCCCCCCTCCCCTCCCTTTCTTTTTTGGAATGTAATATGTATGCTTGATTTCTAAGAAACAATATTTTGAAAATCAGGAATCTTGGAACATTGCTGAAATGGAAAAACATTTGTCATGGACTGACAATTTTACTTTTAAAAGGGTAGTATTGTTATGCGCCTTCAATTCTTAAGTACACAGGAGTGATTTTCAGAATTTATTAAATCCTTTCCCAAACTCTTCCCTTAAGTTAGATGATTTGATTTGAATTTATTTAAGATGCCGGGGAAACAAAGCTAAGAAATATATATATTATATATAACGCACTTGAGTGTTGCATTGACTGAATACTCTAATCTCACTTCCTGCAGGAGCCGCCTACATTTACTTAAACTTATAAGTTGCAGAAAGTCAACCAAAGAGACAAAATGAACTCCAATCATACTGATCCATATGAATATCTAAAGCAATAAAAATATTGGAGTGATCCTCCTACAAATAAAATATGGTGGCGTTCATAATGTTTCAATGAAGTTCAAATTTGTCAATTTGTTTAAAGAAAACCTAGTACAGATGCATACAACCTGCACCAGTTCTTTATAAGATAATGCAAAATTAGGATTCATCAATTCTCTTATACAAAGGATCTTATCATATGTTTAGTATATACTAATTTTAGTTGCTTGGTTGCTTCAGGCATAACAGCTGTGATGGAGGATGTGCTTCAATCTTCGTCAACCTCGATTATTTACATACTTGCCTTGCTGATCTGCATCTTCATTTATTATCTTGGAAGATCAGTTACTAAAAGTGAGAGCAAGACCTGTACTGCACCACAAGCAGGCGGGGCGTTGCCGATTATCGGCCATCTACACCTATTTGGTGGAAAGAAACTGCTCTTTGAAACACTTTGTACCATGGCAGAAAAATATGGACCAGCCTTTACCATAAAGATGGGTTCAAACAGGGTCCTAGTTTTGAGCAGTTGGGAAATGGCCAGAGAGTGTTTCACTGAACATGATAAAGCTTTCTCAGACAGACCCCTAGTTACTGCTTCAAGATTACTAGGCTATGATGGTGCAATGTTTGGTTTTGCGCCTTACGGTCCTTACTGGCGTGAGATGCGCAAGATTGTTACAATCCATCTTCTATCAAACCATAGGATTGACCTGCTTAAGCACATACGAGCTTCGGAGGTGGAGATGGCAATGAGAGAGCTGTATGGCTTATGGTCAAGCAAAGGCTGCCCAGAGAATGGAATATTGGTTGAAATGAAGCAATGGTTTGGTGATTTAGCATTTAACATTATCTTGAGAATGATATCATGTAAGAGATACTTTGGAGTAAGCTCAGAAGATGGCAAGGCACAATATTTCCAGAACATAATAAGGGACTTCATGAACCTATTTGGGGTGCCTGTGATCTCTGATTCAATTCCAGCTCTTTGGTGGTGGGACATACATGGTTACAAGAAGAAGATGAAGGAGACGGCTCAAAAACTTGACCAACTAATTGGGGAGTGGTTAGAGGAACACAAGCAGAGAAGACTATTAGGTAAGGATGGAGAAGAAGAGCTAGATTTCATGGATGTGATGCTGAGAGTCCTACAAGAAAACCCTATTGCTTCTTTTGACACAGATACCATTATCAAATCTACTGTCCTGGTGAGTTCTTGAGACATCTTTGAACTTCAATGTATTTTATTCATTTGACTGAGTTTGAGACAACTTATAAACTTGGCGTTATTTCAAGATTCTAGCTACAAGATATACTGTGTTAGTTCATAGGAATCATGTCTGTATTTTGTAAGTCATAACTTGTTTTTTAATACTGCATTGGAATAGTTTTGAGTAGATTTTTGTCTCTGCAGAATATGTTGGCAGGAAGTGACTCCATTATGGTAGCTATAACATGGATCTTGTCTCTGATGCTTAATAATCCACAAGTACTGAAGAAGGCTCAAGATGAGTTGGACAACAAAATTGGGAGGAATAGACAAGTGGAGGAATCCGACATCAAGGATTTGGTGTATCTTCAAGCCATTGTGAAGGAATCTTTGCGGCTAAGTTCTCCGAGTGGTGTCATTTTTCCTCGTGCAGCAATGAAGGACTGCACGCTTTCAACTGGCTATCACATCCCAGCAGGCACCAAGTTGATGATAAACATATGGAAAATAATGCATGATGAGAACTTGTGGCCTGATCCATATAGCTTTCAACCTGAGAGATTCTTGTGCAGCAGCCACAAGGACATAGATGTGAGGGGCCAACACTATGAGCTTCTTCCATTTGGCTCTGGAAGGCGTTCGTGCCCCGGAATTTCACTATCTCTCAATGTTATCCATCTTATTCTGGCTGCACTGCTACATAGCTTTGAAATTACTACTCCATCCAATGAACCTGTAGACATGACAAAGAGCATTGGTTTGACAAATGTGAAAGCAACTCCACTTGAGGTTCTTCTTGTTCCACGCCTCAACTGTGTTTTATGATGGGGAAGGCTAAGGGCGCTCTATTTTTCTGCTGTTTGTGTTGTGCCTTTTATTTTTGTACTTAGATGTATTATTAGAAAATAGTTATTATCATCGTACTAAGATGTGTTGGAAGAAGATTGACAGAACATCTAGTTAGAAGGATGGATCAGATAAAAGATAAACAGGTGGTAAAACTTAGGAGAAGACCTAAGAGATCAGTATGAGATAGTTAAAGGATATCTAAATATAAATGGTCTTATTATAGACATGATATATAATAGGACTTAATGGTGTTGTTTCATTCATGTATCCGACTCTACCTAGCGGTATAAGATGATAAGACTTTGTTGTTGTTGTTGTATCGTACTAATGTGTAGACATACCATTTATCTTATAGTAAATGAGTGGTATGTATAATCGAAGCCATGTTTAACAGACATCTCTCTTTAGCATTTGTTATAGGCTGTTAGTGCTTCTTGCTAGGTTTGTCATGTCAAGTCTCCTCATTGCTTCCTAAGTGATTCATTATCACAATCAAATTATCAAGTTTTCAAAACAACAGATGCAGCTGTTATTGAGGTCAAAAGCAGAAATGATACAATTCAATTTAATCACACCTCACTTCACTTATAATTTTAGCTATGAATAGAGCATCATAGAAGAACCATATAGTAGAATAAAAAAAAAGGACTTCTCAGAATTCATCAAATTCATCAAATTCTAGCACCATATGCGGTGCACCTTGCATAATCCTTTACTTCAATTTTCTCCAAAGTTGATCCACAAGCAGATTGGGCCCTCTAACTCCATATGTGGCCGGCAAATGATGCATAATGAATGACATTAATACTCTATAGCAAGTATCAAATATGTATACCAATTTATCCTTCTGCCATATGGATAGGTACACTGAATCAACATTGGTCAAATGCTAAGAAAAGTAAAAGGTAAAACCAAGGTTAGGTTCATGTGCACAATGCTAAAGTTGGAGGGACAAGGAGTGATTTGGGGTGAACATAGCCTGTCCATAAAGTTAAGACATGTTTTTTCAGTATGCCTAAAAATACACATTTAATAAAATAAAGTGATAATTAGATCTAATGAAGATTTTAATTTCGGATAAATTAGTCCTTAAAAAATATACCAATTAGATCCTCTACAATAACAAATTATACTCTTTTGTCAATTCACCATGTAAACTTAATAACGATACTTTTATGTATCATTGACTACAATGACATTTATTTATGGAAAATTGTCAAGGAGATAACGATTTTTGGAACAAAACTTCACTTTCCTGATTAGGATTTCTAGTAAATAGAGAGTAATTGATGAGAATTATATAAAAATTTAGAAGATAACAAATTAAATGTTTCATTGTCCAAAATATTCTCGTCCCCAAGCTCATGTGACAGCAACGGGACACGCCACATAAATGAAACACATGGGCAACTTTATTTCATTTCACATTTTCCATAGACAGAAAGACATAATTTGTCCACTATTTGCAATTGTAAAAGATGTAACATCCTACTACATAGAGTTTTACATTTAAACCATAAAATAGAGGTGGTGAGATATTACGACCTCTAAGATAAAATATATACACATAGATATAGTTGAAGGAATTCAGAACTAGGAGCCTTGAGAAAAAGTTTAAGCAAAAACCGCAAAAAGAAAAGTACATCGCACACGTAAATGGATAGTCAAATAAACAGAAAGGATAAAGCTTATATACATAAAGAACAGGATATCAAAAGAAATAAAATATCAAGCTCCAAACTCGATCTGCGAAACCAAGGCCGGTCGGAGTATAATATACATACATATATATACAACCTAAAATATCCCAAAACAAAAAACCGACAACCTGTTTCTCCAAGTCACCTCTAAGAGGGACAAACATAAAATATATACAGAAGAGAATCTATATACATATATACATAGTATAAGTACAAAATGCAGCCTCCAAAAACTCCAAACTTTGCTTGCACAGAAAACTCCAGAAGTTCAGCGAGGTGTCTTTCAACCTATATCTGAAAATAAAAATATATATATATGGAATGAGAACTGGGGGTTCTCAACATGGTAATGGTGCCAACATAGATAATATATAAGGTCTTGGAAAAGTTAGAGGCATTCTTAAAATTCCGACACTCAGAATTAAACTTAAAGGAATATACTAAACCAGAAATTAGGTAAATTATCTAAGGTATTCAAGTTTTAAATCAAACTTTAACTCAACACTTCACTTTCTGCCTCCTCCAACCCTCCAAAACACCTATGGAACTACCCTCGTCACACCTCCGCCAAACGAGGGTCTCTCAATTGCAAAGACATACAAGACAAGCAAAGAAAACACAGATAGAATGCAATTACAGCAAGTAGAACAAATAGCAGATAAGCATTGCTATTCAATTAGGCAATCCAAGTAATGCACACTCAAGCAAAACAAACAAATGTATATGATGTATGTCTGTTCTATGACTGATGAGTCTCATCTGTCGATTATATAGCCAAATTTGATATGTCCGGTAGCTAACCCTGGACAGTCCCTCCATGTGCGCATCCTTAAGAGTCTATGCATATACTCACAATCATTCATTTATCATCTCATTTGAGAAATTTCCGAGGAGTTAAAGTGTCCGGCTACATCTTGCGATGTAGGATCAACAAAGTATCGAGTCTCAACTTGGAGCAAGTGGTGGCAAGCAACTGCGTCTACCTAGAAAAACTCGTATCTCAGATAATAGAAGTGCAAATGCCATTAATCATTCAATATCAATCAATCATCATCAATACGGCTTTCATTCATTTCATATTTAGCATTTTCGCACTTCTCAAACATAAATCATCATTTCATAATCTTTCTTCACTGCCAATTTAATTCCCTCTTTAGTTTCACCCCTCTCCCTGTAGTTAGAAACTAGGTAATCAGACCTGAGAAGGTAATTATATGGGTTTGGAAAGTTAGAGAATTGTTTAACGTTCAAAAATCTCATTTCTGTCCAAACAGAAATTTCGCGTACACAAGGGTATGTCCGCATATGCGGGGTATGAAATTAGAAATTTAGCGTATGCAACCCCTGATCCGCGTACGCGAGCTTGCAAAACAGATGAGAATTCCCGCGTCGCATGTGCCCTACTCGCGTACACGAGCGTTCAAATTGACAGGTTCGTGTACGCAGCACCATGCCCGCGTACGCGAGATCACCAACAAAAGGAGAATTTTCGCATCGCGTGCAATGGTTTGCGTACACATGCACCCTTTTCTTTCAAAAATGCTAAGTTTGCAGAAAATCATATTTTTGCACCAAACTTTAAACGCGTATAACTTTTTCGTTTTAAATAATTTTTCATCCGTTTTCCAACGTCATAAACTTCACTGTAGAGCCTTTAAAAGAAAAAAAAGAACGATGGGCCAAGCCCATAACTTTTTCTTATTTTTCTTCCCTTTCAACGACATATACACACACAGACACCATGCTACACCCTTTCTCACCGCCATAATAGGTCTCCCTCCTCTCCCTCATGTCACTTTTTCAACAATAATTCCATAAATTTTTATTTCAATTCATTTCACTACTCTTCTTCTACTCCAACTCTATTATACCCTATCAAGTGTGCTTTCTTATGTTAGTATTGTTCTAAAACTCCATTGAAGTAGCCTAAGTTTGAAGAAGAGAAAAATAACCTTTAATTCAAGTATTATCAATTATTAAGACATTTTGGTGATTCTTTAGTTTGATAATTACTTATATCTTTAATTTTTTCATGTATATAATTATGGGTATTAGCAAATCCGAAAATTTAGGGTTAGGATTGTTAGGATTTGGTTGAATTAGTCCCACATTACTCAGGATAGCAAATGGAGTGGGTGGCCTAGGCTATAAATATGAGGCTAAGTTCTCCATTTGTTCTTGCACCAGTCAGAAACACTTTAAGCTTGTATCTGATTTTTCTTTTTCTCTGTACTTTTTGATTAGAGAGTGTTGTGAGGTGTAGTTAGATATTTGCTTTGAGAGAGTGTGGGTGTACTGGGGTGCCGGTGAGAGAAAGAAGTCTATGTGTTGTAACAATTTTCACATAGTGATATTCTCTGGTTGCATTTGACAACGGCCATGGTTTTTTCTCCGGTAATTAGAGTTTCCACGTTAAATTCTTGTGTTGAGATTGTGTCTATTTTATTTCTCTGTCAAAGGTGTTTTCTCAAGGGGGAATGGTGTCTTATTCCCAACAAGTGGTATCAGAGCTTCGGTTCGGTGGGATTGAATTTTGTCCTGTGGCTTGAGGTTGATCTTTGGTTGCTGTTGTTGTTGCTGGAAGGCAGTGTGACACTGTGAGAGTGCTGTTTGGAAAGGTTATGGCTAAGGAAAGACTTGGTATTTAAGTGTGTCCATTGTGACCCACCTCTCTTTCCTGGGGACCCTTCCTAGTGCACAGTTGAGTTATACTATTCCAGTATACGGTTGCAACAATGTCAGGATATTCAAGTGCTGTGAAGCTTGAAATAGAGAAATTTGATGAAAGAATCAATTTTGGCTTGTGGCAAATACAAGTCAAAGATGTGTTGATACAATCAGGTTTGCACAAGGCGTTGAAGGAGAAGATCTCTGGTTGCTATCTCTATGAGAAAAGATGATGTTCTCTAGAAGACAAGAAGTATCCTCATGGTATTACCGCACTGCCATGGATAAGGATAAGTTGTGGCAATCGGGTCCACAATTGCACACGGGCATTGGTTGGCGTTGAGATGCAAGGTGTGTGGCGGAGTTAGGTCGATGGCTGAAGAACTTCCAGGAAAAGCCAATTTGGAAGTTGCACCATGAATTTTCAGCAAGGTTTCGATCTGTACCAAGGCGAAATACTTAGAGTGGTCTAATTCCAAGTGAGTATACTTTCATGGTGGAGTATGATAGTTCTCTGAACTATGATTGTCGGTATAGACAATGGCAGCAAAGAATTGTCGGTGTTGACAATGGAAGCTGAAGATGTGTGACTATTTCAATCAAGGTGGAGATTGTTAGGATTTGGTTGAATTAGTCCCACATTGCTCAGGATAGCAAATGGAGTGGGTGGCCTAGGCTATAAATATGAGGCTAAGTTCTCCATTTGTTCTTGCACCAGTCAGAAACAATTTAAGCTTGTATCTGATTTTTCTTTTTCTCTGTACTCTTTCATTAGAGAGTGTTGTGAGGTGTAGTTAGATATTTGCTTTGAGAGAGTGTGGGTGTACTGGGGTGCCGGTGAGAGAAAGAAGTCTATGTGTTGTAACAATTTTCACATAGTGATATTCTCTGGTTGTCATTTGACAACGGCCGTGGTTTTTTCTCCGGTAATTGGAGTTTCCACGTTAAATTCTTGTGTTGTGATTGTGTCTATTTTATTTCTCTGTCAAACGTGTTTTCTCAAGGGGGAATGGTGTTTTATTCCCAACAAGGATAAGATAGAATTTGAGATTTTTTGGTATATAAGTTTTATTATATCAATTGATGTTAAGATTAACTTATTAGAGTTTTATTGTTATGTTTGTGGTATTAGATACTCAAAGGAATTACTCTCCTTACTTGTTAAAACCAGTGGAGTAGAAGTCCCTCTCTTGGATTTTAGTTTATGAGTAAACTTTGTATTTATAGTTAAATTTTAGTATTGTATCATTTTTATAATTATTAAAAATAATTTTAAAATTAATTATTTAGTTATTTATTAACTTATTTGTCAACATGATGTTATATTAAATATTTTACAAAGTAAAAAAAAATTCCACTTGAGACATAGTATTTTGTGTTGAAATTAATTGTCATTTGAGAAATTAAATTACAATATAGATATTATCTTACGTATACACTTTGAATGTAAATTTAGTATTGAATTTGGATAAAGTTATTACATGAATTATTACTATTGAATTGATGATGCACTAATTGATTTGTTTGACAACTTTTAGCTTGATAATAATTTGTATGTCAAAATATTTTGGAAGGTTCTATGACAGAAACTGCAGCTAGCAGCAGTAAGCGCTAGACTTGGTGCACTTTGTCAGTATATAATTACATTTTCAAGACCATATGAGATGAAATAGTTCCTGTTTATTTCATGTCCACAAAACTAGTGGAATATGTCTGTTTCAGAATTCACACAAAGAAAAATGTAACACCCTACCACACAGAACCTTACGCTTAAATCGTAAAGTAGAGGTGGCGAGGTATTAAGACCTATAAAAGTAAAATACGCACATAATTATAGTAGAAATAATTCATATCTAGAAGCCTTCAAGATTAAGCTAAACAAAAGCGACAACAGAAAATCATTTCACATTCGCGTGGATAATCGTAAAACGGATAGATAAGGTCAAAAGAAGGCTAAAAAAAACATAATATATAGATCAGAGTTCCAAAACACAGATATCAAGCTCCAAACTCGACCTGCGAAGTTAAGGCCGGCTAGAGTATATAATTATATATATACATACAACTCAAAATAAAACTCAAACTACATAATAAATACCTGTTTCTCCAAATCAACCTTTAGGAGGGACAAACATAAAATATATACAGAGAAAAATTTATATACATATATACATAGCATAAATACAAAATACAGCATCCCAAAATAATCAAACTTCGCTTGCACAAGAAACTCCAGATGCTCAGCAAGGTGCTTCTCGACCTACATCTGAAAAATAACAGAATATATATGGAATGAGAACCGGGGGTTCTCAATATGGTAAAGATGCCCACATAGTTAATATAAAAGGTCTCGGAAAAGTCAGAGGCATTCCTAGAACTTCGACACTCAGATTTCAACTTATAAATCCAACTAAACCATAAATTAAGTAAGTTATCTAAAGTTTTCAAGTTCTAAATCTAACTTTAACTTAATACTTCACTTTCTGTCTCCTCTAATCCTCCGAATAACTAGTGGAACAACCCCCTCTCTCACCTCCGCCAAGAGGGATTTCTCAAAAAACATACACATACAATTTAAGCAAGGAAAACATAGATAGACGAGCAATTACAGCAAGTAGAACAAGTAGTAGATAAGCAAACCAAAACAATGCACACTCAAGCAAAACAAACAAATGTATATGATGTATGCCTGTCCTATGGCTAATGAGTCTCATCTGTCGGTTATAAAGGCAAACCCGACATGTCCGGTAGCTAATCCGAACACAGTCTCTCTGTTGTGCATTAATACCATTAGAGGGAATACGTGCCATGTCATCATTAGAGGGAATATGTGCCCTATCACCATTAGAGGGAATATGTACCCTGTCACCATTAGAGAGAATAGGTATCCTGTCACCCTTACAATCAAAGAGAAAACACAGACATACTTGTCATCAATCATCCTCAATCATGTCTCATTTATCATAATCATTCAATTTCATAATCAAAATCAGTTTTCATCATTCTTCTTCCTCATCTCTTTCTCGAAGCAAGTGGACAACGCCACTGCCTCTTACCCGAGGTCTCAACTTTTAATCAAATTCAATTTCATTTTCAAATTCATTTTTCAATATCATTCAGTTCATTCAGAAATCATACTTTTGAAATCAAATATCATCATCCTTCCTTCAAATTCAATCATCATCATTCCTCACATTTCGTTCATTAATAATTCAAACTCAAAACATAATTCATTCTTTCCTAAATAAAACAAACTCGAAACGTAATCCTTTTCTTAATAACTCAAAATCAAATTATAAAATCCTTAAAAAATCTAAATCTTTCTAAATAACCACCTCAAGTCAAAACTCCAATTCTTATAGAAATTTTGGCAGTATCTCCTCTAAAACTCAAACTCCTACCACCCTTTAAGGGTCCTAACCATCAAACCAAACACCTCTCAGTCATTCAAATCATTTTCAGTATCAAATTATTTCAAAATCAAACAAATTTCAATATTAAATCTTTTCTCAAAACCAACCAACTCCAATAGCAAATTATTTACAAAAACCGAACCACACATCATATACTATATACATAATCTATCAAAAATTCATTCAGTTCATTCTTATCTTAAGGTCTCTAGCCTAAGTTTTCACGTGACATTAAACATTAACTACGAGAAACCAAAACCATACCTTAGCCGATTCCTCCCTGAGCTTAGAACTCCTCAAAAACCTCTCTTTTCACAAGCTCCAACCTTCCAAACGTCAATTCCTTAAACTTAATCACCTGGATTTCGTTTCAAACCGCCCAATTGAACTCCAAATTAACAAGAACACAATCTAATTCACACAATATCACTATAATCATCATAGGGTTCACTAATTCAATATTTCACAAGGGTTCAACAATTCTTTACCTTACCCACAGATTAATTGAACAAAACCCAGTGATTATCCGTTGCTAGAGTTCACTTAAACCATCAAAATCATTCAATTTCTCAATACCCAAATCCTAAAATTATGAAATTTAGGAAGGAGAGAACTGGGAGAGAAATGCTAATCTCTTACCACTTTGTTCAGATAGAATTGAAAAAAATTTTGAGACAAACACGTGGTCGCTGACGACTCATCAATCAGAGCTCCGGATTGAAAGTTATGGACGATTGAATTTTCGGTGGCGAGAGTTAGGGTTTTAGCATTAATTCCCTTTCCTCAATGCGTTTGCATGAGTGAAATAGGGAAAAGAAGCTCTCTGCCTGTTTATAGGGTGGGCTTTGGGTTCTCGGGCCTGGTTCGGGTTCGGTTCAGCCCGTTTGGCCTAATTTTGGGCCAAATTCTTTAAAATTAGTGTCAAAACTCATATTTTAATTATTTCTACTTTATTAAACTATAAAATTTAATTTCTTAATTTTGTTAGTTAATAGTTAATTTATTAGTTAATTATTTACTAATTACCCAAGGTTTACAGAAAACAATTTAAGTATGATTTCTGTCTGTTATTTTGACTTTTCTAAATTAGATGACATTCCGCTTATATTTATATAAAATAAGAAAGTTTGAATGTTTGATATCTATAAGTAATTATCCTTGTGTTTGAGTATATTTCTGTCACTATTATTAAAATGGATTTATTTTGACTAAAAGTTAATTATTTATAGAATTGTCTCTCGTGGGGTTATGGATGCTCTATTTACTAACTGAGTTGCAAAACTCACTCTGTTGTTCGTTCATTTTTTTCAGATATGGGCTTGATTCTAATCCAACTTCATCAGTTCCGCTCTAGTTTTGTTTATGTTTGTGAGTCCTTTACTGTTCAAGGGCTTGATGTTTTGTGTAAATAACTTTAAAGCTCTTTAGAGTTGTTAAACAGCTCTATGTGACACAGGCATGATCCGACTTTAGTGACTTGAGTATGTTGCTTTGTAAATATTCTAGTAAATGAAACTAATAGACCATGTTTTGCTATAAATATTAAAGTCAAATTTTATGAAATATGCTGAGTATGTTTTAAATATGATGTTGAGAATGTGTTGCCTTTTAGTATAATTGGAAATTTTATTTGTTATGTTTTCTGTAATATTGATTTTTGAGGCTTGCTTTGGAAGATTTTCCTAAGCGCCAGTCACGGTCAAATTGAGTCGTGACATTCACGGGCCCAACTTTCATTTGAAACAAGTTTGACTAGATTTAGAAATCCGGAAGCCAAGTTATGACCCGCCGAAATTGATCAAAAATAAATTTTTTACCAAAAAGTTCAAAACCTCATTCTTTCCGAAACTAACCAAATTATTCCTACTCTATATCACACATTCATTTACTTACATAATTAACATCCCTTCCACTTGATACATTAATTTAACACAACATCACACAATTTCACCAATATCATTCATATACACACCAATCATCTTAAACATCACCTACATGAATATATAACATTAAATTCATCACTCCAACTATTCAAACCATTCACAAAAACCAACAATAATCACCAATCCTGAACAATTCATATAATTCAACTTATCCTACGGTCAATTAGTCTAAGTTTTCACGTGACATTATATATTATTTATAAGAAACAAAAATCATACTTTGGTCAATTATTCTCTAAGTTCGAAACACCTCAAAATCCTCAACTCACATGCTCCAAGCTTTCACCAAATAGATTTTCAGCTCCCAATACTCAACTCAATCTCAAACTTCATCAATTTTGTTCTAATTCACATATATACCACCTAATTTCACATCATTACATACATATTCACAAATTTAATACCTAATCTCACATAATTAAAGAATTCACAAGAATTTTGAATGCCTCACCTTACCAATGGACGTTTGAGACAAGACCCAATAATCTGCCAAAGCTAATTCAACCCTATGACATTAAACTCACATAATCCTCAATACAACAATCCAAATTTTCAAAATTGAAGGAGGGTAAGGAGCTGGGTGAGAAATGAAATTTTTTTTACCATTTTGTACGGATGAATTTGTAGAGTTCGACGCGGTGGCCACGTAGCTACAAACGGTGCAGCGACCAGAACTCTGAATTAAAAGTTGTGATGAATTGAAATTGAAGAACAAGGATTTGGAGCTCTCTTGTTCTTCCCCCTTTATGTTTCAATGTGGCACTCTAATGATTTCGGGCAAAAGAGCTGAAGCTCTTTCATCTAAGGGCAAGTGGGTTTGGGCCTTGGGTCTAATGTGGGCTCGATTCAATCGGTTTGGTTCGACGGCCTAATTTTAAGCCAAAATCTTTAAAATTAATATTAAAATTCATATTTTAATTATTTTTTACTTCGTTAAACTATAAAATTTATTTTTCTAAATTTTTTAAATAATAATTTATTTATTAGATAATTATTCATTATTTTCGCGAAATTTACAAAAGACTTAACTGATATTATTTTTTTTTTCACGGACTAATTAGTTCGAGGTTAAAATCCTCGGACATAGTAAGTGGTGGTGTGTACTATGGTACATTAGATGGCCTAAAATCCTTTAGATTACACATGAAAAGTAGAGGTGTTCATGGATCGGATCTGATCTGCATATTTACAATATTTATCCGAATCTGATCCGAAAAATGCGTATATCGATCCGATCCGCAAGGTTATTGAATCGGATTGCGGATTTTATATAGGTATCTGCATATCCGCGGATCCGCAAAAATAAATAAATAAATAAGTAAATATTATTTTTATATTTTATTTTAACTAATAATTATCATATATCTTGTATTATTTTATTTTTATTATGTAAGAAAAGTATGTTTAATTATATTTTAAGAGTAAACATGTTTAAAATATTAGAAAAATAATATTTTATTGATATTTTTTAAATAAAAATAAGTTTTTTAAAATATTTATATATTTTGTGAATATATCCGAGATCCAATCCGATCCGATCTGCAAATATGTGGAGTGGATTAGATCGGATCCAAGCGTAAAAATTGCAGATATTGGATCCGATCCGTTAATTTTAGTGCGAATCGGTTCGAGATTTTGGTTATATACGAGTCGATCCGATCCTCCTTCACCCCTTAATGAAAAGCAAACAAGAGGATTTCTAAATACAGAACTAAGAACACTTTAACTGAAAGAAGATATGCTTTGGAAATTAGGTTTGATATTCTTGGCAAATCAAAAAAACAAAATAGGGATTGACAGTTCCATTCTGATAAACAAGTTGATTTATGATCAGATCATCACTGTATCTTATACTACCTACATCGCAATTCATTAGTGAATACAGTAGACAAACTAATCATTTTGTATTATGGAAGAGAGCATAGTGTATTAATTTTCTTGTAACAAGTAAATGGAAGTGCTACTGATTCTATTTACCTGTAAACAATGCACATTAGAGCCAATATAATATTCAGAAGCAACTAATTACAAGTTGCATTTAGAAGCCAAATGAAGACAAGAAAGTAATTAATCCATGCTTTAGGACACATAATCATGTGAAGTTTGTGCCAACAAGACAAAAGTGTAAACAAGAACAGAATCTTGAGTCAGCAAGAAAAGTAGTAAAACATACAGAAATCTGATTTCCTGTACCTGTTTGTAGATAAAGCAATAAAATAAGCTCAGCTTTTCTGGATCAAATCGTTGTTGGATGATTTGATTACAATAAATTAGTGTGACATATAAGAGAGACATACCAAAATTTTTTTTATGACTTTTCGTTATCCTTGGGAGTCATTTGTATAAATTCAGTGAGAATGAATCATCTCCAATCAAATTTTCCCTTTGATAAGTATAGTTTTTCATCATACAATTTTTAAAAGGGTTCAAACAAAATATGTGACATTATAACTGTATGATGAAATATTACTGTTAATATTAACAAGTAGGAAATTCAATAGAGAAGATTCGAAATCTTGGTGCAGATGCCAACTTGGTTTAATGATTTGGCCTACCCTCTCCTATCTTAGGACCACCTTTTATTTACTATAATTTCTAAAAAGATAGTACCAACCAAATACGTTTGAAAAGAAATTTGAATGTCAAATTCAAATGTAACATAGTTTTTAACCAAGCAATTCACTAATTAACTGGTCAAGTAACTCGTCAATTTTACAAAATACACATTTATAGTATTATAGAGTTGATATTTTAACCATGAAAATTGTACAAATATAAAGTTTAATTTATATATTTGTTATATTGAGAGCCACTGACATTATCCATGCCGAAAATCTCCTTATCCATACCTGCCACCCATTTTCTCAAGTCGGTTAGATACATTGCTGAGGTAAGCAAAGTTGTATATATAAGTGCTTTAGCATTGGAACATAACTAGGTCATGGTTAAGAATCAAAGATCATGGATACCTCAATGCTCAAAATTCTCGTTTCAACCATTCTTTCCCTCTTCATTAGTGCTTCCATTTTGTATTTCTTAAAGAAAAAACACACTACCAACAAAAAGAAACAATGCAGTGCCCCTCAAGCAAGGGGTGCATGGCCTATTATTGGCCATCTTCACCTCTTTGGAAGCCATCAACTCACACACAGAACACTTGGTGCTATGGCTGAAGAACATGGACCAATCTTCACTATTAAACTTGGTTCATACAAAGTTCTTGTGTTGAGTAGCTGTGAGATGGTGAAGGAATGTTTCACCATCCATGACAAAGCATTCTCCACAAGACCTTGTGTTGCAGCCTCAAAGCTAATGGGATATGACTGTGCCATGTTTGGTTTCACTCCTTATGGACCTTACTGGCGTGAGATTAGGAAGCTAACTACTCTTCAGCTTCTTTCAAACCATAGACTTGAACTCCTCAAGAAAACAAGAGAAACTGAGTTGGATTCTGCAATAAGGAAGCTTTACAAGATAGAAGGAGGGGTTTTTGTTGATATGAAGGAGTGGTTTGGCGATTTGACACACAGTGTTTCTTTGAGAATGGTGGGAGGGAGGCCATACTATGGGGAAAGTGGTGATGGCTATGAAGAAAGTGAAGAAGCAAGGAGGTATAAGAAGGCTATGAGAGAGTGTGTGCGTTTGTTTGGGGTGTTTGTCTTGTCTGATGCAATTCCATCTCTTGGTTGGTTAGATTTCAATGGACATGAGAAGGCTATGAAGAAAACAGCTAGTGAAATGGATACCCTGGTGAAAGGGTGGCTTGATGAACACAAAAGGAAAAGAGCTTCCAATAAGGAAGAGCAGGATTTCATGGATGTCATGCTTAATAATCTGCAGAATGCTCATGTTTTTGGTTATAGTGCTGATACCATCATCAAGGCTACTTGTTTGGTAAGTAAGTAATTCATTCAGCTAACCAACTGCTTTTTGCGTTTGCTTCTGTAACATGTCTCATTTGATCAACCATTTTACGTTTAAAAGGATTTGTAATAAAAAGAACTGTTCCAATTTCTAATAAAACTTGCATCTTTGGAATTTGGTTAGTCTATGTTGATCTTCTCACAGTTTATAGATAGAGAATTGTGTTATTTTTATGCCATATAATCTGATTCAACACTAAGATTAGTTTAGTAAAGGAATGGAATAATATAAGCCTTTTGGTAATGTTATCTTTTCAGTTTGGCATTTAACTTAAATACTCCTACTATGAATATTGTTTGCAGAATCTGATACTAGCAGGAAGTGATGCTACCATGGTTACTCTAACATGGGCGCTATCTCTGCTACTCAACAACAAAACAGAACTGAAAAGGGTGCAAGAAGAGATCAACATTCACATCGGAAACGAGAGGAAGGTAGAAGAATCAGACATAAGCAAGTTAGAGTACTTGCAAGCCGTAGTGAAAGAAACTCTAAGACTATATCCACCAAGTCCCATCATAACCTTTCGTGCAGCCATGGAAGACTGCACTTTCTCATGCGGATATCACATCCCTGCAGGCACACACCTAATGGTGAATGCATGGAAGATCCACAGGGATGGTGATGTATGGGAAGATCCACAGAATTTCAAGCCCCAAAGGTTCTTGACAACACACAAGCATGTTGATGTGAGAGGTCAGAACTTTGAGCTTGTGCCTTTCAGTTCTGGAAGGAGGGCTTGCCCTGGTGCCTCCCTGGCTCTGCGTGTCGTGCATCTAACGCTAGCTAGGTTGTTACAATCTTTTGAAATCGATTCTCCTTCGGATGAAGCTGTAGACATGACAGAGAGCTTTGGCCTCACCAATTTGAAAGCCACCCCACTTCAAGTTCTCCTAACACCACGTCTACACCCCAAGCTTTATGAATTATGAATTCTGAGAGCCTTTGGAATGTGATAGGTTTTCAATCTTTAAATGCTTTACTTGTTTAATCATTACTGGTGTAGCAACTACAAGCTGTTGCAATAAAGTAATCTGTAAGTTGTTACAATAAATTGAGATGCTAGTGGAAGTTGGCGAAAGAAAACATAAATGACACCTTAAACAAGCAAACATGTAAAAGCACGCTGCTAAGCATTTACAAAGTTCATGCTTCTTCTGCAGCAAAGAGATTGACGGAGGGTGAATCAAATTGGGACTGAGCGGCGTTGGATTCAACCAAAAAGAAACTGACAAGAAACAATGTTTGTTAGAGTAGAGGATGGTTGTACTTTCACTCATGTTGTAAAAGTAAAACAACTCACAATGAAGTCTCACATTGGCTAAGGCAAACAACAGAGAACTAAGGTGTCAATATAAAATAAACATATCAACACATGTCAAGGCATACCTTTCTCGGCCTTTTGGCTAAGATCAAGTGTAGTATCTGTTCTTATCAGTTTAATATCTGATATGTGAGCCAATGGCTCACACGGTTATAAATTAATTTATTCAGGGTGAGAAGCCACCTCAATAGCTTGCTATTGGGCTTCTTCTGCGTCGCCCTTTGTGTTGCACTATTGCAAGGGCCTGGCGCAACCCACCAATTTAGTTTGAAGATTTGTGGTCTCTTGTTCCTAGGACTCTATTTTTCTCCTAACTGTATGGCGCGGGGTTGTGGCGGTAATCTTTTTGGGGGTTTGAAGGTTCCTGTTTTCTGGTCTAAGGAAGGTGCGTTGTTGGGGTTGGGTTTAATTTTGAAAGAAGCCACGTCGTTGGCGCCATGCTTTACGAGGACGGTCTAGGCTATAAGTCAAAAGAGCCTTTCATTTTGTAGATTACTTGATTAGTGGTGCCGAACTGTAACAAGATAGCTGCTGCGTTTTGTTGTTCTTTGCAAGTGATTCCGTACCAATGGTTCACTTTTATGAGTTTATCAAATTCTTTACTCTCAGCTCCTGTTCACTAAAATATAAAATGTATCTAACACATGGGCTCCTCATATAACCATTACCTGCCATCCCATTTCTCCTTAAAAAGACAAAAGTTTGATTCCAATTCCAACTCAATCTTGAAAGGATTATCAATGTACATACAAATCCAAACATCCAGATTCTACTTTAACATGTGGGGGGAGGGAAAAAAAAAGAAGAAAGAATTTGACAATTACACCTTGATCTGTGTGATATGTGCTCAAGCCATGACATAAACAAACCCTAAAGCCTGAATCCTAGGACTAGTGCAAGCTTGAGGAAGGAATATGCTCCTTGTTACTCCTAGTTAGGTATATATGTACATCGACAGAATTCAAGTCACAAACAGGTATGACCCAAAAATCTTGTCTAAATTAGAAATCAATGAGAGAAGGAACTCGCTTCCATGCTATACATTGAGTACTCACTGGAGCTAAAGTTTGGTCTCTCCTCGCTCCACTTCAAAATTTCCTTTGCATATTTAAGTGCTGCATCAACACTACCAGGCTCCAAGCCCTTCACCACAGACACGTACAACTTTCTCCCTGTAAGAGATGAATAAAGCCTCTTGAACTTAACCGCTATGTAATGAGAACCCAGCTGACCAAGGGAGGGGTTGTGATTGATGCTGTTACTGTTGCTATTGGGCCGAGGTCGGCTAATTGTTGGATGAAAATCAGAGAACCAATCACACTTGGTCAACGGAACTTGTTCGATCTTCTCCTCAAACTGATCAACTTTGTTTAATATCAATAAGAAGTCCATATGCTCAAAAGTTGGGTGAGTGACAATGGCTTCGAAAAACTTCCTACTTAATACCATCTTATTAGTGGAACAACCATTTCCATCAACGGTAAACTGATCATAGTCACTCAAGGAAACACAGAAAATGACCATTCCAACATCCTCAAACATCTCCAACCACTTGCAATTTTCTCCTAGCCCCCTTGCATGCACCCTAATAAGTTGATACCTGCTAGCCATCCAAAACAAAAAGATGCATCAGAAACATCGTAATAATGACTTCGCCCCTAATGTAATATTCCTTTTTCCTTTCTGAAAGAGGGTAACATGTAGACAGGCATTTGAAGAGGGGAGCAAATCAATTTAACATTTCCTTATTTGAGCCAAACTTACATACAAGAAATTTCAGCAACTTCAAATAAATCCCGCAATATTTACATATCATATAACTAAAAAGCTAAAAGTTTTTGCCCATAAAATTCATGAGTCCTTGCAATTCTGGACCATCTCTCTCCTTACTAATTATAAACCATCAATATCCTACTCGTCATATTGTTAAGTGGAAAGAATTGTCTCTATAGACATATGAAGTTCTTATGTTTCTTCTGCATGCACTAAACCCTACTGCATTTGTCAAATATCATGACAGCAGGGACAGACAAAGAAATTTTCATATAAGCATTCCAATAATGTGTAGTGGAAAAATATTTTTCAGCTTCATAGGCTACTTACTACATCAATATGTACTGTATTTATTCTCCATCATATCGCATATGCTGGTCACAAAATTTACCGAGGAAAAAAAAAACTAAACAATATATTAACCAAAGGGAAAAGGGCACAATTTTTATTTTTGACAGAAAGCCACAATATTTGTTTGGCAGGAGACAGGCACAAATATTGACGTACCTAATCAATGAATCATGTAGATCAGCAGTTTCACCAGTTTCCTCAGGAGATGATTGGGGAAATGAAAACTCCACACAAGCCAGACCATTGGATGAAGTAACTCCCTCAGCATAGAGGATATCCAAATCCGAGGGTTCATAATCAGTCCTCAATATCTTAACAGCCTAGACATAGAATTGCCATGTTATAGACATATGCAGAATAAGAACTAAATTCGTAAAACAGTAATATACAATATACAATTAAATTATAAGAGCACACATATAAAATACTGATGAAAAATAAAAGTTATCTTACCCGCTCTAAGAAATAATTCGCGACACTAGGCAACATTTCTAGTTCACTTCTTCTTGCATATGTGGCCTTAATGGCTGCATCATTCCACAACTCCTCAATCAATGGCGCATATTCGCGTGTAGCAGCTGGAAAGATGGCATCAAGTTTGCCCGATACCATAGTTTTCAGCAACCAATCAGAGAATACTTTCAGCCTTGTACCAATGGAATACATCGTCTTCTCATCAGATTCTGGTCCAGGCCCTGTTGTGAGCCATAAGCAAAATCTTTCAATACAAATGCCAAGATAAATGTTAAATCTGCATACCTCTTATCATCTTATTCAGTAATCACTATCCAACTAATAAGGGGGGTTTTGTGTTAATTTTGGAAGGAATTATCAACCATGTGACACCTTAAACAAACATCTAAGCATGCTGCTAACCATTTAGATTTTAGACCCACAAGTACAAGGCGCACGTTTGATGGACAGTTGAACACTGGGCCATGTATTTTTCGGTGCTGAGCCAAACTGTGGCAGGAGAAGTGTATAGAAAGGAGAAAAATGGTCTCATACCTGTGTTACCAGGAGTAGAAGACTGCCATTTCTTTAAATGCCCCAAACATTCGTCTTCAAAACGCTCACGACCCTCCAGGAGTACGCCAAGATAGGCATAGACATTGCTCTGGATGGTTAACTTTATATTTTCACGCTCATCATCTGAGAAGGGGACACTGTTGTACAGAATCTTGGCCTGTCATAATTATTTAAAATTCTATGAATTTGTTGACTCTTGCTATGCATTCTTTGACACTACTGAATTAATTATTAAGAAGGACTAGATTAAATTATGAAATAACAAATCACCTGCTTGAAAATGGTACTTGTTCCAGATCCACTACAACCAACTAAGAGAAGCTTCTGAATTATTGCGTGGTCAAGGTAGTCAGGAACTGCTTTGCTAGACAGGTTGGAGTGTTGTTCTCCATAAGAATTTGAAGATTTAGAAGGTACTGGAAGGGACAGGAAAGCACATACAAGCTTGGTTCCAGCCTAACAAATGAAATAAAAGAGTAAGAAGCAAAAATTGACAGAGCAGAATGAAATAAGAGACAAATAAAATCCCATGGGAAAATGATCACCTTTCCCCATATATACCCTCGTGTATTCTTCTGTCCCTCTTCTTGGTATGAACCATCCTCATTGACCCAAAAATGTGGGTTACCAGCACATTGAACTCCTGCCAACTGCATTGTCAAAACAGGATTCTTTCAACAATTTTTCTTCCACGACAAACAAGAAATAGTTATTAAGACCTCTAAAAAGATTTTTCGCTTTATATTAAAATTTCAACCTGCAACATCCGAAGCTCTACTTTTGTTATTTCCCGACCATTGATGAAAACTTGAGTGTTTCCATTGCTAGCATCAGGCTGGATGGGGCCTCCAACATTCAGATGGGGACTGATAATCCTGGAAGGCTTTTGCCCTTCCTACAAAATTACAAGCCAATCAGCATCCATAGCAAAGCACTAAATTTAGAAGTCATGTAAGATACAAATCAAAGAAAAAAAAGGGGAAAAAATAAAATAAAGAATACCTTCCCCCAAAGACCAGACACTTTGTCATACCAATAGTTTCCAGGCTTCAGCTTCTTTGGAGGGTTTGGACAGTTCTGCAAGGTAACCAGCTCCTCATACGCAAGGGGCTTCCCATTAACAAAAATATATTCAGGTGGAAGCTGATTCACTTCACAAAACTTCTCCGCCTTCATTATCTGCCGAACCTCCAATTCATTAAGCAATCGCTTGAGCATCCGTGAGCATTTCCCTAAATTCCCTCGTTTTGACTCATCGATGGGGAATCCAATACAGGCAACACATTTCCTACCCTCCGGCATGGACCCCATAGCTCGGAGCACACAATTACTACAATACTTTGCATCACAGACAAGGCAAACCTCCTTCTCTGTGAATCTATTCCCCTTGAAGCATCTATAGCAAGACCCTTTCTTCCCCTTTGTGAGAGGCTCCCTCTTAAGAGGTCTAGTCACAGCTTCCTCCTCACCACCAAAATCCCCATCCAAAGCATCATCAGAATCCACATCGAAGGTAACAACAGGGGGGCGCCTAGCATCACCACAATCCTCAGCCTTCAGGGAAGAAACCCGAGTGGAAGGGTACTCCAAACTCAGAACAGACTCAGTGGAGGCCCATTCGTGCTGATGCAACTCGTTCGAAACCCTCAACGCACTCGAGCTTCTCCCTGACTTGTCAAAACTCTCGCAAAACTCCACAGTGCCGGAGCTTCCAGCTCCCCTCGATTCCTCCAGCATCCTGGAACTCCCACCCTCATCGGAAAACTCGCCGGAGGCATAGTTCACGTTAGAGAACTCGAACGCACCGGAGCTACTCAACTCACCCGAGAGCTCACAGACGTTGTTGCTCTGCGAAACTCTGTCCTCGAAGGCGATGACAGAGGTGGGAGACACCGTTCTCTCCGAACCTAACTCGACCTCCTTGGAAACCCTAGCTTCGGAGCCGAGAGTCCGGAGCTCCTTAGAGAATTTAACGGTGGGGTTTTTGGGCGCCACGATTGGTTGCACAACGGGTAAAGAGAGAGTATCGGAGAGAGGTACTTGAGAGACGACGGAAGCTACCGGAATGTCGTCGACGCTGATGGGAACCGCCCGGGGGAGATCGAAGGGGAGCGGCGGGCCGTCGTACTCGAGGGCGAAGGAATACTGGTCTCCGTGATGCGGCGCCGGCGACATGGTACTGTAGGGAAAATGGGGAAAAGGAAGGGGAAATAGTTAAAGAGAAAAACCATGAAAGAGGAAAATTTGAGGTTTGGTTAGAGAGAATAACAGGAATACGGGTGGGCCATTGAATAGGGGAATGTGAGAGTGAAGGGACAAAAAGATTCCTAATTTTACAGCGGAAGGAGTGTGAGATAGTGGGAATGAGGGAACACGTATAGCTATGGTGGTTGGAGGTGGCGAGAATGGGTAGCTGCTGCGTGCGAGTGAAAGAAACAAGAGTGGGTGGTGAATGCAGCAGAAATGGCGTGTTGTGACTACTACTGTGGCCTGTGGGAGGGTGAAGATATGAAAATGACAGCCATTGCGGAATCTCTTTTACTTTTGTGGGCAGGGCTCCCTGTTGCCCACCACTTTGTCTTTTTACACTAGCAACCAACTTTCCCTTTTCTTTATTATTTTATTATTCAACCAATGTCTAAAATCAAAAAGTGTGGTCGTACGGATTAGGCGAAGAAAAAAGAACCGACGGCCAGCAACGCCGGGGGTGCCATGATAGTAACGCCATTGGTGACTTCACTGGTGATTAGGAGCGGGTAAGAATAAGGAGGAGATAATGTTAGGTTAGCAGAGTTAGCAGAACAGAGTAACGCTGCCAAAATTTGTAGAGAAAAAATAGACCGAATTGAATTAAATAGTTTAGGTGTTATGGCGTGTTTTTGTTTTTTCGAGTTCAAGAGTTACTTTGTAGAGAGGAGGATGTCTTTATTCTCCTCTTATTTTAAATTTTTAGTGTTTTAAATTTGTCATTCTAATAGTGAAGTGTTTTTGCTAGGATTTTGATGCTTAAGCATGGATCATAAAAAAAATTAAGTTAGAAATTATATTCGGGTGCACTATTTGAAATTGTGCATATATTGTGAGGTTATGATATTATGAGTTTTTTTTATATGAGTTGTTTTGTTCATGAATTATTCTCATTATAAGATATATTTGATGTTTTTTGTAGTATTTTTTTATATAATGTTTTAGACTTATATATAATTAATGTTATAATATTTTTTTTTAATAGTAGAATGATGGTTATAATATAACAATTAAGTTATTATTAGTCATTACTCATTAGAATGAATTATGAAGAGTTAGTATTCTCTTTGTAACATATTCTTTAGAATCCAAGAAAATGTTTAATCATCAAACCAGTTTTTTAGTATTGGGCTTATAGAAATGTTCCATAACAAATTCTCAAATTCGGTATGTCTTTCTTTCGAAAAAGATTTTACGAATTTCAGATCTCAATCCATGCATCTTATCTTTTAAGGGGAGCCTTTTATTTTACTTACTTTTCTTATGAGTTCGAATTCTAACCATAACTTCTATCAATTGTAGGTTATCACTTATCACCTTGAATTTTGAGTTTGGGAGTTAGATTTTTTAATCAAAATTTATATATTGTGATTCTAGGATCAAGAGTCCACGTTTTCATTCTTTAAATGTCAAAATAATTTTTTTTATTTTTTTTTATTTTTTGTTTCATGAATTTTCCGTGGTAGGTACCTCTGACTCGTAACTTGTACGCTCGAGTGTCCGAGTTTTCGAGATTTCGAGAAAGACATATCAAAATAAATTCAAGTTATCATAATCAATATTTATTACATTTATTATGCTTGAATAGTAATTCAATCATAAAAATATTGAATTTAAAATAAAAAAATTATTTCTCTTAAATAATTGTATAATGAACTTTTTTTATTTTAAATGTAATCTATCTAAATGAAACTTTCTTCGATTTAAAGTAATTATTTATCTAAAATAATTGTTTGGACAATTAAATGATGGATTTTATTGGTTTAGATGAGTTGATTCATAAATTTTTTTTTCAATAAACAATTATTCAAAAACTATTCCTTTATTTCTACCACAAATTTTCATATTATTATTTTTTAAATAATAATATGCTTTAAAATATTTTATAAAAATTTAAATAAAATAAATCATATCTTTATGTATCTAAATATGAATGTGTTTGGCTTTAAAGAGTTTAGTTAAGATTTTTAACATGAGAATGAGTTTTTATCTTCTGACTTTGTAAATTTCGATTTCTTAGTGTCAAGTTGTATTTCTTGTGATAAATTTATAAAAAAAAATTATTTCTTACTTCACAACTTTTACATTGTTACTAAGTCTCTAAATCATTAACTATCTAATTGGTTTAACAATTATAAGCATTTGAAGCATATGGTGATATACTCACAAATTTAAATTTGTAAACATTTTCATCTCTTTAATGAAATTTTTGTATTATGTATTTTAATGCTTGTCTTTTGTAATCATGTATTTTCTGTTCTTTTTTTTACATTGTTCATCTTATAAACATGTCTATGCTAAACTCATCTCGGGGTAGAACTTAGAAAGAAGAGAATGTGACAAGCGACGTGTCTCCACAGACGGCGTCATTGTTCAAAAAGTGTTTTTTCTCTTCCGAGTTTAAGAGTTATCTGAACAAAATTGTAGAAAGTAGGTTGGAGACACGATGTTGTCATCGTCCTCCTATTCCAAATTTCTAATATCCTGATGGTGGTGGGTGTTCCTACAAGGACTCCGACGCCCAAGTTAGCATGGGTCACAAGAAAAACTAAGTTAGAGATCATACTTTAGTGCACGTATTTGGAATAGTGGATATATATTACGAGGTTATGATGTTATGAGCTTCTTTTATGTGGGTTGCTCTTTTTCACGAGCTACTCTCATCATAAGATACTTGATGTCTTATTGTGGTCTCTCTTCATATGATACTCTTAGGCCTATATATAGTCAATGTTATAATATTCTCCTTTAATAGTAGAATGATGATTACAATGTAACAATTAACTTCATAAACTTGAGTTGTTAGGCATTAGAATGAGTTATGAAGAGTTAGTATCCTCTTTGTAATATATTATTTGGAGTCTAAGAGAATACTTAATCATCAAACCAGTTTCTTAGAACTCCTTATACTTTTGAACTCGGTTTTTAGTATTGGGCATATAAAAATATTCCAGAACAAACTCCTAAACTCGGTATATCTTTCTTTCAAGAAAGATTTTTCAAATTTTAGATCTCAACTCAAGCGTCTCATCCTTTAAGGTGGAGCTTTTTATTTTATTTACTTTTCTTATAAAGTCCAGACTCTGACCATAACTTCTATCAATCGTAGGTTACCACCTCAATTTATGAGTTTTGGAGTTAGATTTTTTAATCAAAGTTTGCATATTGTGATTCTAGAATTCAGAGTCGATGTTTTCATTTTTTGAATGTCGAAATGATTTTTCTTAAATTTTTTTATTTGGTTTCATGGACTTTCCGTGGTTGGTACCCTCAACTCGTAGCTTGTAGGCTCGAGCGTCTTAATTTTTGAGATTCCGATGAAAACATATCAAAATAAATTCAAGTTGTCAAAATCAATAATTATTAAATTTATTGTGCTAGAAATAGTAACTTAATCATGAAAATGTTGAGTTTAAAATATAGAAATTATTTCTTTTAGAATAATTGCTTGATCTTTTTTTTATTTAAGTGTAATTTATCTAAATGAATTTTTTTCGATTTAAAGTAATTATTTAGATAATTGAACGATGAAAATTTTCAATTTAGATTAATTGACTCATGATTTTTTTAATAAATAATTATTTTGAGATTATTTTTTTATTTCTACCACAAATTTTTATTTTTTAAAATAATAATATTTTCTAATATATTTTATAAAAATTTAAAAAAATATATCATACATTTACGTGTTTAAGTATGAATATGGTTTGCCTTCAAGAAGTTTAATTAGGATTTTCAAAAAAATTTTTTTTAATAGAGAACAAATATCCATCTTTTGTCTTTATAAACTTTGATTTATAAATATCAAGTAGTGTTTTTTTTTGTAGTAAATTTGCATATACCTTTTTTCCGAATTTTTGCCTCACAAATTTTAAATTGTTACTAAACCTCTAAATCATTGACTATTTAATTGGTCTTATAATTATAAGTCCTTGAAATATATAATGATATGATCATAAATTAAAATTTATTAATATTTTCATCTGAATTTTTGTATTATGTGCTTTAATGCTTGTGTTTTGTGATCATGTATTTTTTGCTCTTTTTTCATATATATTGTTCATATTGTAAACATGTGTTGTGCTAAACTCAATTTGGGGTAGAACTTAGAATGAAGAGAATATGACAAGCGACGTGTTCCCACAGACGGCGTCATTGTTCAGACGTGTTTTTATTCTTTCGAGTTTAGGAGTTATCTGAACAAAATTATAGAAAGTAGGTTGGAGACACGATATTGCCACCATCCTCTTATTCCGAGTTTCCAATGTCCTAAATTCATCACCCCAATAATAAGGTGTACCTGCAAGGACTCTGACACTCAAGTTAGCATGAGTCACAATAGGAACTAAGTTAGATATCATACCTAAGTGCACTATTTAAAATAGTGCATATATTGTGATTTGTGAAGTTATGACATTATAAGCTTCTCTTACGTAAGTTGTTCTTTTCATGAGCTACTCTCGTTATAAGATGCTTGATGGCTTTTGTGATTTCTTTTTATATGATGCTCTTACACCTATATATAGTTAATGTTGTAATATTCTTCTTTAATAATAGAATGATAGTTACAAGATAATAATTGACCTCATAGAATTAAGTTATTAGGCATTAGAATAAGTTTCAAAATGTTAGTGTCCTCTTTATAATATATTCTTTGGAATCTAAGAAAATACTTAATTATTAAATTGGTTTCTTAGTATCAGGCTTATAAAAATATTCCAGAACATTAGACAATAATAAAAATATTATAACTACGTGATAAAAATTATAGTTTTTTAAAATATATAAAAAAATTAAAAAATTTACTTATATATTATAAAAATTTATGAAAAAAATAATAGGTACGAGATAAATCTTATTAAATTTTTCTCATATTTTTAGTCATTAATTCTATATAGAATTTGGCATTCATTAGAATATATTTTAACCATCTATATATAATTTGTTAATGGGAGCCACTCAGATAAAGACGTCTAAAACGTCTTTTTTTAAAGATGTTTTTTTTTAATTAAAATTTAACACATATAATCGATTAAATCATGTTATTTTTATCAAAATTAAGCTAGACAAATTGATTTGACCGAAAAAATAATGAATCAAATCTTAAACTGATCTAAATTAATATTATTTTTTATGCAAAATGACTACAACACCCTATTATAAAAAATTGCTAAAATATTTCTATTATATATATATATATATATTGATTTTGAAAATTCTAAATTCTAGTCTTTTACTTTTCTGTTGTCATTGAGTTTGGATTTAGAATTTTCAGAATTAATTAATATATATATATATATATATATATATATAATAGAAATATTTTAATCATTTTCTATAATAAGGGTATTGTAGTCATTTTTCATTAAAAATAATATTAATTTAGACCAATTTAAAATTTGATTCACTATTTTTTCGGTCAAATCAATTTGTCTAGCCTAATTTTGATAAAAATAACATGATTTAGTTGATTATGTGCTAAATTTTAATTGAAAAAAAAATATCTTTAAAAAAAGATATTTTAAGCGTCTTTATCTGAGTGGTTCCCTTTGTTAATAGTAGTGATATGAAAAATAAATAAATCACTAATTGTTTAATATCAATTTAATATCATCAAATTATCATCTTATATAATTTTATCAAGTTGTAAATATCAATTTAATTTTATCATTATATAAAATTTATTTTCAACACATGATTAACTAATAACTTATTTTTGGAGGAAGTCAAAAATCTTAACTAAATTAGTCTATCCAATTTAAATGAAGTCAAAACTTACAAGTTAGTTTATCCAAACTACCATCTTATCAATTTATTTTTTCTAAACTTATAAAGTTGTATGTTTAGTAATTTTATCTTTTTACACTTGTTATTACTTATAGCTATAATTTTTTACTTCAAAATAAAAAAATTGCATCTTTTCGCATAGAAGATACGTAGGAACTTTAATTTAGAGTAGAGAAATTAAAATAAAATTTAATTTGTTATTTAAAAATTAAAATTTTAAAAAATAATTTGCATATCTTTCATATTTTTATTAGCATCCAATCCTCTTAAGAAAAAATAAAATAAAATGTAAGGTTACACATTGAGATTATGACATCGATCTGGTCACATTCTATTTAGCATTTAGCACCGTATTATTGAATATGAATATATGATCGAGAGACTATTCATGATCCAGACTGTATTCAATAATGAGACTATGAGAGGTATATATGTACACGTCACCCAAGGTATAATAGCATACTGTAATATGGTTAAATAACCTAATCCAAGTTGAGGAGCTTGTTTTGTTTTGGCTATGTTTTAGTTACAGTGTAATCATTAAATAAGCACTAGGATGGTCGTGCTATTGTGTTATAGTCATATGATATGACCAATCATGAAAGGATCTGCTGCTGCGAATATACTAATCTTAGCAGCTCCAGAATCAGATTCCACGTTCCCGCAGGAACACCAAGCATAGCATAACTTGTCTTTTATCACCACTAGCTCCTCAGCAAAACGGAATTGCCTTTCTGGGTTCTTTCTTTCTTTCATTTCATCCGCTCAATATTTTCTCCCACTATTTTCTTTCTTGAGCACTTTAATTATCAATGAGACTGTGAAAGTATATATCCTCTTCTTATTATTGAAAAATCCCGAAACTCAGATTACTTACCAATTCTTGTTGGTAAAAAAAAATAAACCCATATCATTTGCCCCACTGTTTATGCATATTTTAATTAAAATAATTGATAAAAAATAAAAATAAAAAACTTATACCATAAAAAATATATAACATAGAATAAATATAATTTCTGATAAAAGAATTGTAGTTGATTATGACATTATTTACTCACCGCAGCACGTGTTCCACCATCGCTTTCTTGTTTTGTTTTTATTTTGTTTGGTAAATCCATCACTTTCTCGTTTTATATATATATATATATATATATATATATATATATGGTAAGTTCTAGGGTGGCATGGAGATAGGTGGCTAAGAATGACTTATATTTGACCGTCCAATAGTCATATGACACCTATAGAATGGTCAATATATTTAATGAGTGTATGAAACTTTAGTCAAACTTGAGAGTTATTGTAGTGTGCCTGTGTGGTTTACCCTAGAGTTTGAGAGATTTTTTTTTCTTTGGGTTAGGTGGATTTTTTTTATTTTAAATTTTGAATTTAATTTTGATACACGGTGTAAAGTGTTTTACACAGTTCTGTTATTACATTTATTTTTTTGGATGACTATTTACGCAGTCAATTTGATAGTTATTTTTGTTAATCTAATATTATGTGATTGGATGCACATGTAAAACAGTTTTATATTGACAATATATAAAATTTTACACCGTCGTACAATTACATCTATCCTTTGAATGATCATTGTCGCCGTCAATGAAAATAATAATTACTTTTAATAATGTGACGTTACGTAATTAGATATACGTGTAAAATTGCTTGACACTTACTGTACATATCAAAATTATTTTTAGATAGTTGATGTTTTTATCAAAATAATGTGAAAATGTGTGTTATTAGTAACACTTGTATGGAATCATTCAAATTTTACGAGTTAGAATTTTTTTTTTTATAATTTGTATAATTGTTTTAATAATTTTTTTAAAGCTTTATATTTTAATTTATTAATTTTTATTGCTAATTATTTTATCTTTAGTCTAAAAATTTTTATATATTTATGATTTTTTTTAATAAAATCTACCATAAAATGAAGATTTTGAAAAAAAAAATCATTTTGTATCGATTTAAGAAATTTAATGTTATTTAAATTAATATTAGTTAAAAGTATTTATTTATAATTTATTAATTTAGATAATTTAATTATTTTTTATTTTAAATTTTTTAATTTACTTGTTGAGTCAATTTTATTCATAATTAATATTTTATTATTAATCAACTTTTGTTAAAACGATTTTTATTTGTAGCCAAATAAACAACTTATGAGTCGTAGTCTTGATTTTTGTTTTTCTTTTTAATTTATTTTAGCTGAAATTTATTGTTTCAAAAAATATTATGTCAATAGATACAGCAAAATATTTTTATAAATATTTAAAAATAGACATATATACCATTATGATTTCGGTTGATAACTGAAGGCTTAGCGAATTCACTGTATCACCAGAGTCAATAGAGTTAGTCTTCTATCCATTTAGACCATGTGTCATTCACAGGTTGGATCTTTCACTTTAGCCACAGTCATGAGTTCTCTTCATTCACCAGAGACGTCACTTATATATATATATATATATATATATAGAGGTGATTTCTTCCAAACCCATGGCAATTTTGTGGGTTATCCTTGCACATGTGTCATTATCTCAGCCATTGATCAAGAAAATTTTCAACCTTTCATTAATTGATTCATTAAATGCTTTTACACTACATTGTATTTTATAGTATTTACATTATACCACACTAAGTATTTATACTGTAACATAAATGGGTACAATATACAAATAATTGATTTTACAAATCCCTCTCCAAATACCATACAAATTAAAACCTTC
The DNA here is from genome assembly GCF_003086295.3 of Arachis hypogaea. Classification (NCBI taxonomy): domain Eukaryota; kingdom Viridiplantae; phylum Streptophyta; class Magnoliopsida; order Fabales; family Fabaceae; genus Arachis; species Arachis hypogaea. The sequence continues at coordinate 9,321,551 of NC_092050.1, forward strand.
CCCAAATACCATTTCAATGTGTACAACTTCTTCTTCAACCTCACTGCTTCTTCTACCCTTGTATCCACTACTCCTTCTTCTCTACCCTTCCTATAGATGATGGGTGTGATTTTTCCGGCGATCCACTCGAAAAACCTTCCCCTAATACCCCTATAATATCCACAGATTCCTCTTCGACCTCACTGCTCCTCCAACCGTTCCTGTAGGTGAAGCGTTTGATTTTTCCAGCGTCCCACTCGCAAAACCTTCCCCCAAAAACCGCTTTAATGTCCACAGCCTCTTTTTCTTCCTCATTCTTCTGATTTCTTTGGTGACTCATCGTTAGTGAACCGACTTTTTCGAACCCCATCGAAGATCCTGCCTACTGGTTCTTCGTCTAGGGTTACGCGGGTGTCCTTTATTGTGACTCACAGGCAGAGTGAAGTATTTACGAAACCGTTGAAGAACGTAACTCATCCCCTAGGCGGAAAAGGTTCCCGCGACCCACGAGGAAAACCCTCTCGGAAAACCATTGTAAGGCCTACTGTTTCTTCCTGTAGCTAATTCGTTTGTTTCAGTTGTCAATTTTAACAACCAAATTTGCATGATTTGTTCTGTTATTCACTTTCTTTAATAACCGTTCATCGAGGTAGATTGTTTCAATTTTGAATGCAATAGTTGAGAATATTTTTTCATGGTTGTGTTCAATGTTAATCAGATTGATGGCTAGTGATGCATGCTCCTCAAACACGAGACGAGGCATAGTCGAAGCCGGCAGACAACAGGAACTGATAGCTGGATATGCAAGTTCAATTTCGCTGCAACCTAGGGATGTAAAAGATGGTGTGGCCCCAAAATGCTTCTGCGAAAAATATGCCATCTGTTACATGTCTAAGACAGACACTAACCCGAATAGGCTATTTTTTGGATGCCCATTGTTAAAGGTAAGCACGCAATTCTTCATGTATGATCACTAAGTTTATGCTAAATTTTGGTTGATTTTGAATTTTTGGAATGGAGGTTTAGAATATAGATTTTGGTTATTTTCCCTAGCTCAAGTTGTTGTGGATGTGATTTTGAATTGTTTGGAATGGCATGCCTATTGGTTATGAAAATGATTTGATTTTGTAAGCGATTTGCTGTTAAATTGGGTTGATATTGTATATAATTTGATATTGGTGCTGGTTAATTTTGAAGAATGATTGAGGCATGAATTGACATAGAACCTTATATGATATACAAAAATTGCTTTAAAATTTGAAAGGATTTTTAAGATTTAGCCTTTAGGGATTATTTACAGTCACATATGTGGATTAGATTGAGTTGGAGTGTTTTGTACAACCATACATTCATTGTGTTCTATTTGATTTAGGTGACAGAAGCACATTGCAAATTCTTTCTCTGGGTTGATGACCACATTGTAAGGGTCAGAGAGGGGGAGGCTACAAGGGGATCGAGTGATGGGAAGCAGAATCATGTTGAAGAACATTTGGGAATGGATAACCTGATAGTACATGTAGAGCAAAGAATAGTAAACCTAGAGAAGCTACTGAACAGAAAAAGTATACAAGGAGAGTTGAGGAAGAAGACTAGAGAAACAGCTGCAAGAGAGAAGGAGGCTTCATCAACAAAGTCTAACCATTAGATCAAAACTGGAACCTGAAGCACCTCTATTAGGTTGAGAAACTTAAGAATAATTTCCTTCTTTCAGAATTTTTTTGCTAGAATATAGACACACAATTGCTTGAAGCTTTTAAAGCAAAAATTGTCGATGTCGTTTATTTGATATGGGCAACATGGTTGGAATTTGATTATGTTTTACCTATAGATACGTATATGTTTTATGGTATTTATTTTTGTGACTTAGTTATCAAAGTTTCCTACTAATTTCAGTAGCATATGAAGGCTAATATGTTGTAGTAAGTCAGCCTGAATACCAGAAAATAGCAACCTTTTTATTAGTGAAACGAATGCTTAAGATTGCAGTCATGTTATAACTCAATCTTCGGCAATTCTGTAAGATTAGGAAGGAGAAGGGCATGACAATATACACCGATGATTTGGTGACTTCCATGACAAATCATGCAGCCACCACAATAAATAATTGACAAGATCTGTTTTTGTTCTTATATACTAGTGTGCAGCATAAATTTTAAGTTGTGAGAGAATGAAGAAGTTGAAAGTAAACTAGAATGTTATGTTAGGCTTTGGTAATTTGTTGAATTGCAACTTGTTAGTCAAGTTTAATTGCTTTTCTTTCAGAAAATTTCCTGCATAGGTTTCCAAATTCCTAATCCCTTGAACCTAAATAAATCTTAACACTTGTAGTTTATTTGATCATGATGAATGGCCACTGCTTTGTTCTAATACACATCAATTGTTCAGCAAAGGAGAGCAGCTATGATGCTTGAAATAAGCTAGCCTGTCTGTTAACATAATGGATTTTAAAGGCTTCATCTCATCAGGTATTGAAGTTGTAGATCAGCATCTTTATACCCTTGCACATGATGTATAATACTCCAATTGAAAGATCTGACTTTTTAAAAAACCATAACTTTCCATTATTGCTGAATCCATTGTTTGCTCAATTTGTTTGACTTTATTCACCCCTTCATGCACTTGATTGAATTCCTATTACTCTATAAGCCAAAGTAAATGAACGAGTGCTAATGGGTTGATCATTTCAGCAACGTGGCCGTGGAGGTAGAGTGCAACCTGGAGTTTGTTTATGGAGAGCTAATGGCTTATTGCAGGTCTTACCAAGTTACCATGTACTGGGTTGCTCTGTTTTTCTTCTTATAAAGTAATATTCAACGAGTATATGGCTTATTGCAGGTTTTACCGTGCACTGGGCTAGGTTCTGCCATCGTCCAACAAAGCAGTGGTGTATATAATTGTTCTCCTGAAACCCAGGGCCATCATGTAAGTTTGTCTTGTAACATTGCCCGTTTATATGTCTGTTTATATGTCGTCTTTTTTGGTCGAATCGTGTTACATAGGAAAACTTTGGTCGAATTATAGGTCGAATTGTCTCGATTCACGATTATCCCGGATGAGTTCTGGTTAGGTATTAAGGTGTAACATAGTATATGATCAAAGGTCATCGAAATTTTTTTCCCCAGCGTTTGTTACTTTAATTAACTGAATATTTAGTCTTTCTGTCATACTTGGGATTGGGCTCGGTCAACTAACCTGGAAAGACATTTATTTTTTGGTAGTTCAAGTCTATCTAAAAGTAAAGTGGGCTATCTATCAATTTGGGCCAGCTACAAAAACAAGTAGTGGATAATTCAAGTGAGGATTAATGCAGTAACTGGCTTGAAATCTGTTAAGCCCAACTCTCTCCGGAATTTTAAAAGAAAACCAAGTTTTTTCAGGTAACTATTTTTTCCATTCATGTGTGTGTTAACCGTTAATTTTATCAATCTTTTTTTGGAATAGCATTTCTTGATTGAATATTCACGTAAAATGTTAGTAGGTTAACTGATATTTCTCACATACTCCCTATACTAGGATGGTTAGAAACAGAATAACACCATTATAAATCTCCTGTACATGAGGAACACTACATGACACATCGAATTAGATAGATTGAGGTTGTTATGCAACCATTTCTCTTAATTTTGGCTCTTTCAAACCAATGTAAAACATACAATTATAAAAGACCAACTGAAAGAAAAAAACAATAGGAATTAACCAGTGTCATAACAGTTCTGGGGATTTCATTAACAAAAAAAAACATAATTAACATCAACCGGAATACTAAACATAGAGTTTCAACCAAGTTCCACAATACATGTAGTTGGAGTAACAGAACGACGAGAGGGCGATTGGCTCCGTATCAGTGGGTGTCCAATCGGCTAGGGTTCTTTCGGCCGAACGTTAGACCAAAAAGAACAACTGAGGTAGAGATGAGTAGGTTGTGGTCAGGGTTTAGATTTATTAGAGACCCTAATTCCACAAATCGTCACAATTAGCGGTAGTATCGTGGATGCCCTGTATCGTGTCACAGGATGGGTTGTTTCTCACTAAATCAAAGTGGCTCTATCATGGATACGATGGTAAGTTCTTCTCGGTTTATGGAATAATTTGTGAAGTAATTGTATTAGGTTGTGTCTTTGGACATGATTTTGTTGGAACATGGTTGTTAATGTATATAATTCATTTGATGAATGCCGTATTGAGTGTTTTATACCTGATGTGTCTGTCTGGGATTTCAGATTGTGTTCGGAAAGCAGTGTTCATTCCAAGTGTTTCTGGGTGGACTTTCGTGATCCAAGATGCACGTTGGTCGATGAAATTGACAGCCATGGGGTTGCCGTCGCCGTTCGGATGCTGGAAACTGCAGTCACAGGTGTCGCCGGAAGCAGTCGTATTGAAGGAAGCAACTCAATACCCGAACCCAAAGCAGCCGACAAATCTGACTATGAAGGTAAGACAATGGCGTGACACATTGTAACATGGAATTTGGTCCCAGGGCTGTGCTTCTGTGTCCTGTTTTTGTCAGGGTGAACCGGAAACCCCGTAATAAGTAGCTGTTTTTTTCCTATTCCAGGTTAACTTCGTAGCAGAGTCATTAGCGTGCCAGATAACTGGGTAACTGTGCATGTTGTGTATATTTTGGTGAATGCTGGTTAGTGTGTTTATTGAGGAGATGTTACCGTTATATGTAACCGAAGCAATGTTTTTCATTGCAGGAGTTGAGTCGATAGCACTTCTGCCGCCCCCGCCGTGCTGTTCAAACGCACTGTTGGGGTTACCAAGCATGCCACGAGACACGACGCAGAGAGCAAGTTAGAGTTGAGTTGCAGATCAGTTTCTTCAAGTGTGTCGCCTTCATTTGTCGTCCTACTCCTCCTTACACGGTACGTGTTGTTATGTTGATAGTTGCGTACGAGGTTATTGCCAATGTCAATTTTTATTTTCGTCTATCAAACATTTTGTCGAGGGAACGCAGGCCGATAGTTAATGATGTTGTTGTTTTCGTATTGCGGGGTGCCGATGACAGTTAGTGTAGTTGGTGTCGCCGACCACAGAAAGTAATGTGAATAAAATTTTCAGAGTTACTTGGTTAGGCTCTTTTAACACAATATTGTCGGAGGTACCAGCGGGTGATAGGAAAAAAGGTTAGACGGAGAAAAAATATAGATGCTCGTGTTTGTTTGAATGAAATTTGGTATGGAGTTGTTGGTTTCTTAGCGTTAAGGCATTGGTATTTTGTTGTTTTTTTTGTGCACTGGTAAATCCATGATGAATTCCTTGTGACCCTACTGAGTGAACCGATGATTGAATTTTTGAGGTTGATCCGTTTCCATCACGAGCACCGGGATATGGAAAATGATTTTTCGTATCACTTCCTGCTGGTCGTTATGAAAACATATCAAACTTGACTAGTCATTCTTTGCTTCAGTCAAAGTGGATCACAATTAATTCGTATACGGATTCAGCATTGTACTTGAAAACCACAAAATATCCATGCTTTAGTCCTAAGAACTCAGGAAGTGCATACCAACCTTCATTCAACCAAACACTATCATCTACCTTCCTTCGTCTGACTTTTATTCCATCACCCGTTGGTAGCTCCGACAAAATTGGAGTTGATACTCCTTCCCACTTAGCCGAACAAGGAACGTCTTCTGTAGTCGGCTTCACACACTAAATTAAAGTTCGATAACATGTCATCGGCTACAGACCTCGATAATACTGCATTGGGTTTTGTCTGGAGTAATTCATAATTTTCATACCTAGCGAAAATCCGTCTATGTTTCACGAACGGTTGTACTTACGACCGCTGTACCTTTTTCACATACTTCTGCACGGAAGAAAAAAAGAAAAATATTAACTAACGATATCTCATCTCAATGCACGACGAGGATGCGCAAAGGGAACAGATGACGTTGCTTCTCCCCCAAGAGTTCAGGAAGATGGTGAAAACGAGAAGTACCATTCCCAAATCAACTTAGGCACTTGTGCTGCGGTACCGATTCATTTTTCCACAGAAGATATCCATCTAGAGGTAAAAAAAATGCTTGTTGTTGAAATTTAGAGTACAAGTGTCCCGGATGGTGTTTGGGTGCATGCAGTAGAGCAATTAAAAGAATCTGACTAATGGATGGTGTCCGTCATTTACACGTATTTAAATTATCTGTATAAAAATGTTGTTACGAGGTAATGCGGTCTATAAAAACCAATGTAAGCGGTTTGCATCTCTTTGCCATCCATCGGGTTCCTATAACGTGTCGGTTTTGCCTCCAAATTTTCTTCAGATATGTTAATTTCGGTAATGTTCGATGCGGATGGTTGGTCCATGTGATGTATTTTTTTGAATTTATATACTTATATTTAACATAGGCTGTTGTTGTGTATGTAGGTGATGAGTGATGCAGACCCTAACCGATATAGTGTCGTTGGTGCTTTGTTACTTCAATGAGATACGGAGTGAAAGCTAGTTCTGCATGAATCCGATGTATGAAATTAGATTTTTTAATCAATTTGAAATCAGATTCAAATGTATGAAACATTGGAAACACCAAGGAAGTAGGTTGTGTCCACTGGGAAAGGAAATTGATGAAGAACCTAAAACCCAAAGGCTAAAGGGTAAGTAGCAGTTTCGTGGATCCTTTTTTTTAGGTTTACTGAATTAATTGATTTTTTTGATTCACAACTTTTGTGTATAGTTGTCGTGCTGAGTTTTCTTAATATCAGGTCATAATAGTCAACAATGTTACGGATGCTAGATGACTACATTTTGGAAATATCCAAGCTCTCAATCCCAGGAAGCAAAACCCTGCCTATCAAAGTAAAGTCATGCTGTAGTCAAATAGCTGATAACATAGAAAGATTCGCTATTGTACAACTTAAAGGAAATGTCCGCAGTGTTTCAAACATTTATTGTTCCTAGTGTTAAATTCTGTCAGTATGTAAGACTCTAACAACTTCAAAATGTTATTGAACCTAATAATCGAAACTATGATATGAGCGAATAAAAATTGTGTTTGTGTTTACGAATTTTCTGCTTCATATATCTATATATATTTCAAACTGCTTTCATACACAGTGTGCCATTTCCCCTTAAATAAAATTTTCAATGAATATAGGAAATCCATAATAACAAAGTAGATTCACAACCTCAACGTTACAAAAGAGATTTGAAACCATCTATGAACAATTCAACCTTGGAGACTACAACCCATTCAATCTAATAATTTGGTTGATAAATCAAATGCACTAAGAAAGGAAAAAAATCAATTAACACAGCTCTATTTTTTCAACTGTATTGCATAACCACAATGGTAGGAAGTCCTTACCCCAAATGCAACCACAATAAACTGCAACTAAAATACAGCAATGTAAGCAAAACACATGCATATTATTCAACATTATTGTCATCATAATGGACTAAGTAGGGGAAAAAATTAATTTACACAACTCTAATTGATCAACTGAATTGCATAATCACAATGGTAGCAACTCGTTACCCAAAAGTCAACCACAATTTACTCCAACGAGAATACAGCACTGTAAGCAAATCACATACATATTATTGAACATAATTATCACCCTAATGGACATATTCATAGTTAACGTAAATAACTACAACTTAAAACTCCTCAATACCAAGCAGTGACAAATACATTGCGGTCAGTAAATCAGGATAGATGATGCTTTTAGAACCAATTATACTTGCATTGCACTAAATTCAGAAGACTAATTCCTTCAAATGGTCAAAGTGTCCTATGCATCGACGCGAACAATGCCATGTACGATCCTTGTTTGTTGCCACAAGGCAGTGACGATGGTAACGGATCTCGGACATCGATCTGCACATGTCGCGTGTCACATTTATCATCAATGACATCATTAACGCATTCATAGTTCGTGAATGAATGTCTCTTGTCCTGCTGTGACTCCTTCACCTGCTGATAACATCATAATCCCCAATCAGAAACTATAATCATGCATAAAATCATAATGGTCATTCATCGCAAAGTGGTTAAGATGAGTTTTACGCATCACACCTGTGTTAACGAGTAGAGATTTTTATTGAAAATACCATTCGTGGACGCGATGTCAATGGATTCGCTGCTTTCATGGAGGCTCCGCTGTTTTATAAATTTTTTTTTAGACAAGAAGAACGAGATCTTCATTAATTTACCCAGTTCATGACACGGAAATTAGATGTTTATATTCAAAAAAATTACCTCAACAAAAGTGTTGTCTTTACCCTTCCGGTTCCTCATACCCGTCGCCGTAAACTTCCTTGTTCCACCCTTTTTAAAAGGTTGCGCAAACAGAGGAGCATTCACATAGTTTAATGGTTTTTAAAGGGACACACACCGAACAAGATTTTCACAGCAGGAGCCTATTTAGAATAAACAAATCGTACCTTGGTATTAGGTCCTGAGTGGTGTTCGGACTTAATTGAGAACGACCTCGAAGAATTAGCAAACCTTTCTGGACTAAAACCTGAGTCCTTGGCCGATGCATTGCCATATGATTGATCGCGAGGGTTACCATCCACACTATGCTGCATCAGATCTGGACAGTGCTTGTAGTAATGACCGTACTTGTGGCAATTAGAGCATGCTCTCTTCTTCCTCCAAGAAGACCTCTTGGAAGGGGCTCCTTTACTTTTGACAACAAAGGGATCGTTGATGCCTTCCACGTTAACATTAGGAGTTGACTTGCCTTGTTTGCGGGACTGCAGGCGGATAACTAAATTGACAAGTTCAGACTGGACTTCATCAAAGTCTGCAAGATCCTTGCAAGCAATATCACACAGCTTGTTGCAATTCGATGCCAATGCTCCAACTCGAAACTTTAAGACCCTTTCGATGTCATCATTCACAGGCATTTCTGTGCTAATAAATTCGTTCTTTGCATTCTTTGTCCACCTTTTGTATATCAACGAATCTGGAAACTCAAGTATGTTTTCGAACTTCATGGCACAGAAGATATGACTACAGAGAATACCACGTGATTCAAACAGCTTGCACGAGCACGAGAACAGATTCTTACCTCTATCAACTTCCATCCGTCGATCTTTGGCCGGGTCTCCGAGAGCAGTCACACTGAACTCTACCTTGTCCAAGGTTGTGCTTAGTACCGTTATATTCAAAGCCCCTGCCCTCTGAATCTCATTACGAATTTTCTTGAAAATGTTTTGCGTGAAATAACATGATGCATATCTTTCATATACCTCCAACGAGGTAATCATCACTGGCTCTGAGCACTGAGACTTAAAGTCAGCTATTAATTCGTTGTTTTTATACTCCTTTAAGGCCCTATCCAGGTTATGCATGAAGTCAATGAGGGTGTTCTTGCGATTAACATAAAATCTGATGAGAGAATTTGTACCTTCACACTGTGATGTTGTCCTTATGTAACCGAAAAACTTATCTCGGAGGAAACAATGGGACCACATCTCACGAGTTTCGTACGTCTTTTCCATCCAGGTACTGCCAACAAGCTTGTGCTTATCCAAAATGGCCGCCCATCTCCGATCAAAGTCTCTCTGGTCGTTGTTGTCGTATATAAGACCCTTAAAATCGCGCAGGAAATTAGGATTCTTTATATTTTCACATGCATTTCTCTACAGATGTCATCCGCATAACCGATGGGTCGCATCAGGCAGAACATTCTTGATTGCATCTCGCATGGCAAGGTCTCCGTCAGTTATTACTGCTTTTGGACTTTTCCCACCCATCGCTTCAACAAAGGTTTCCAACAACCACTTATACGTCTCTGTGGTTTCGTCGGATAGTAGGCCGGGGCCGAAGATAACAGTCTGCCCGTGATGATTGCATCCAGAGAAAATGACCAAAGGCTTGTTGTATTTATTCTTCTTGTAGGTTGAATCAAAGGCAACAATATCTCCAAAGCAAAGATATTTGATAATTGACTGCCCATCTGCCAAAAAAATATGCTCCAGCCTTTCGTCACTAGTGAACGTATACTTTCCAAAGAACATCGGATCGTTGTTTGACTTGCCAATCAAATAGTTTATTGCCGCATTGGCATCCCCGTTTTTAACTTTTGCCCGATGATAGCGATCGATGTGGTTGTACAAATCTTTCCGTGTGAAGCCAGCATGACGATATCCACCCTTCTGGAATGCAATATACCCCATAATATGGCAGCTCTTGACACCAAAATTATGAAGATTTTCCACTTGGACTCTATCAGTGACAGTTAGACGACGATTGGCCGGTACCAGATGCGCAAATTGGGGTGGCGTCAGATCGTGGTTGTGAGATTCCACAAAACATGATACCTTCCATCTACCGCAGCTGTAGTCAAGCTTTACCCTAAGCCGAGCTGGACACTTGGTTCGCGTTAGTGACCTTGACTCCCTTGATCTATCATCCATATCAAGATACCTCATATTTCTCCAGCCCTCTTTGTTGCAAACAAGTTGCCTGCTAATGATTCTACCTTGATTATCCTTAACCACGTCGTCCTTCCTCATTACAAATCCATGCCAACAAGAATAAGCGTTATAAAATTGGCAAGCCTCATCCTCCGTCCTAAACTCCAGGTTCCAAATATCCTCCACCATTAAATCCGCTATTCTTTTTACACCACAAACTTCTTCACTCTTGCTAGTGGAATCCAGCGAATCCACATCGTCGTCATCAGCATCATCTTCTGCATTCGGTTGATAATCGAAATCATCACCCAAATCATTATCAGAATCATTCTTTACATCATCCTCCTTTATGGACATAATTTAACCCCTACCATAATTTTACCCAAAAATGTCAATAAACAGAGCCAATGGCAGCAACTACGGGAAGCTAAACTAAGCTGCATGTAAAATTAAATGAACCAAAACCAATTAAACTAACCCAATTATTTTTGACCCCAGTATTAGGTTTTAATTTGAATTCCCCAAAGCTAGCCACAGCATAGAACTGGATAATGTAACTTAATTTTCAAATTCAAGGATAGCAACCTAACACCCTAAACAGAGAACCGTTTAAAAGGCATAGACTATCATCTAAATTAAACTAACAGAGAACCGTTTAAAAGGCATAGACTATCATCCAAATTAAACTAATCTGGATTAAGTGAAAAACTTAATCGGACATACCTTGATGACAACCAGAGGTTGAGCTTCAACGGATAAAAAATGCACTATCGGAGTCGGAGGGAGGTGACCTTTACCTAATCCGACGCACCTAATTCGAAGGCAGCCGAAAAATGAATGTTGGTAAACCAGCTTCCAGCAGCCACAGCTTCGGATCTAGCAGAAGTTCTGCTACAAATTTCTCTACTGGAGCCACATCAGTTTAGCGTTCGCCCTCTCCTCAGTTGATGTCAACGCCAATCCGACGAAAGCAGAGTACCAGTTCCGGAACCTGTTACTCGAAGGAGATCATTCTTGCTAAATGGACGCTGGGTATAGAACGAAGGCAAAAAAATCAAACAGGGTTGGGTAGTGGGTTCTAGGATAACAAATTTCAGGGTTGGGTAGTGGGTATAGAACGAAGGAGAAAAAACCAGTGGGCAGTGGGTTCTATGCGTTTTCCAGGAAGTGAAACATGAATTAAAGGCTTCTGAGACATGCATGTTGAATTTCAGAAAGTGATGGAGGGTATTTTATAAAATGAAAAACAAGTTAGAGATTATAAATTATAATTATAAATGTTCCCCAATACACTATATAATATATGTATACAATAATTAATGTAGTATTTGTTATAATATATATTCATTAAAGGCTTTTGCTATTATCAATGAATCAATTAATGAAAGGTTGAAAATTTTCTTGATCAATGACTGAGATGATGACACATGTGCAAGGGTAACTTATCCACAAAATTGCCATGGGTTTGGAAGAAATCACCATATATATATATATAGGTTTTTTTTTTTGGGTAGGAGTTCGAAAATAAAATTTACTAACGTCACCGAAAAATGGGCTTGTATTGTCCTTAAACCCAAGAGAATGCCCTCTTCATCCCTACTTCGTATGTGAAGTTTAACCCAAGGGAAACTCATTGATTGATCAAATAAAATGAAAAGCCCACAAAGATAACTTATTGAGATAGAATTCATGCAAGCACATCATACACGTACATAACTAATCCAATCCAATAAACCCTAAAAGCAGACACATCATGCATAATCCATATTCATCAACCTTCCAACCTAGCATTATCATATTAAAAGGGTTCAGACAAATAAAAATGGCGGAAAAGAGAAATTAGAGAAAATAAAAGTCATATAAATAATTCACATACTATACCCCTACAAACAAGAGCTTGAGAAATCATGCATGCATGATGTTCCCATAAATGTAACTAACTAATTTATTAGTATCTTCTGGAACCCATTTTCCTCAAAGAAGAGACTCTGGGGAACTCGGAACTAGTACGAGATTGCTGGTGGCCGTGTTGGGAGGGCGGCGCGTTCTCGCAAACTCTCCAAACCTTGACGGATTTGTCCAAGCTGCCGCTATACACAATCCACTTCTTGTCATTCAACATGGCCTCCGGGTCCTTCTCCACCGCCAGACACTTCACCGGTCCAGTGTGACCGGTCAACGTCGTCAGGCAAACATGCTCGTTGCTAACCGTCCTCTTCCACACGCAGATCCCCATATCCGCCGACCCACTCAATATCAAGTTCCCCGCCGTCGCCAAACACAGCACCGCCAGTTTATGCCCCCGAAGTATCCCCATGTGTTCGTACTTTGTCCCCCTCACCCAGAAGTTCACCAACCCGTCCGACGAACCGCCGTACAGAACATTCCCGTCCGCGTTTATCACCAGTGCCGTCACCGCACACTCTTGCTTCAGCAATGTCTGCTGGAAGAAGTGTTTCGTTCCTTTCGCTTGCATCTCGCGCCGCCAGATTTTGACAGTGCCATCCGCGGACCCCGAGAACACCAAGCCTTCCGGCGCCACAACCAAGGAGTTAACGGCGTCGTCATGCGCCACCACAGACTCCAAGCACTTGAAGTTGGAGGCTCGCCAAACCTTGAAGGTCTTGTCCCAAGAAGCTGAGTATATGAAGGCATAGTCCTCCGTGACACTAAGGCAGGAGATGGCGTCGTAGTGCTTGATCCAAAGCACATTGCGGTTCTTTCGAACCTCGATGTAGTTGCTGGGTCTCATGGAGCACTTGATGTAGTTTCTGAGCGTGGGAAGAGTGGCAATGCGTCTGTGTATTTGTTCGTTTCTCGAAGACACCTTCCAAACCCTAATCCTGCCGTCTTGGTGGCCAGTGATAATCTTTTCACCGGCGATGACGATGGATTTGACCAAGCCGCTGTTGGATTTGAAGCCTGCAAACTCCTTCTGGTTCTTCCAAACCCTAATGTTCTTGCTGTCGGAGCCGGTGTAGAGAAGGTCCCTGGTGGCAGCGAGGGAGTATATGTGGCCTTCTTCGCGGACGAGGGAGCCAACGAGAGCTTCATCGTTGGGGTTGGTGAAGCCATCTCCTCCAATGTTGGTGTTGTGGTTCATGTGAGAGGACCATGGAGACTTGGCAAGAGGAGAGAGTAAGGAATCATTGTCAACGGCCATTTGAGCAGTTTCTAATAAATGTGGGGCGTCAATGGTGATAAGGGGTTTCCTAGTGTTCCCGTCGGAGTTGTAACCGTCCATCTCTTCGTCTTCTTTGTATTATTATTCCAAACATGTAAACATTGTATCTCATTCTATGCTTCTTTCTGTAAATGATGCCAACTATCCGCCAAACAGTGCTTCTATCTTCATTTTCTCTTTGCCTTAATTAAGCTCATTTCTGTAAACCATAAGTCTATAACTAATTGGGTCATCATTGTTCTGTGGATGGATAAGTGGAATCCCATAATTAGATAAAAGACTAGACCAGTAAAAAGGACGTCTGACTTTTCTTGTCGCCCCCTAAAAGTTATTTTTGATTTGGTCAATTCACTAAATTTGGCCGCTTTTTTTTTTCTACAACAAGAAAGGTTGCAGCGTTTTAATACTATGTTTTTCCTAAAGACGGGCAACGCCTGTATAGAAATTTAGAAATGTGACGAAGGAGTTTGAGGGTTACTACTTTAGCAACAAGAAATACATGTGACCGTAGAATAAGGAAGGAAAAAAAAAAGGAAAAATCCAACAATATTGTGTATACCAAATTCATTGAAAAGTCATAACCATTTTTAATTCAGTTTTTTTAAAGGATCGAGACTCATACCATTATCTACAAATAAAGTTAATAATTGGTCATGGTTAGATAATTTAATATATTTAATTAAATTATTTTATAATTATTTTTAATTATTTAACTTTACATAAAAATAAATATTTTTATTTAGAAAAAGGGTAACAACTTTTTAATCAGGTAATAAAATAGAGAATAAAAGGTGAGAGGTATTTAAGGGAAAAAAATATTAACGAACTAGCCATGATGAGAAATTGATAGATGGAAACCTCATCGAAAATATATAGATCATAATCAATCCCTTTATAGCAACATTCAAATCAGGAAGTATACTGTATTTGGTGGAGAGATAGAGATTGAAAGAGTGACAGAGATTGAAAGATTGAGACTGAAAGATAGAGACTAAAAGACAAAGACAGAAATAAATTTCAGTATTCTGTTTGGTGTAAAGTGAGAGATAGAAATTAAAACAAAAATGAAACTCTAATTTAATTTATATAAAAGGTAAAATTAAAATTAATTAATTGAAATAAGGGTATTTTAGGTATAAAATATTATTAAAGTTTCAGTCTCTGTTTCTAAAAATTTCAGTCTCCTGTGTCATATTTTTTGGAAGTACTGAAATATTAAAATTTTAAGAACAGAAACAAAAATTTTAGTACCAGTTTCTGAGTCAACAAATATGATACTAAGTCTCAATCTCTCAATTTCTGTCTTAATACCTCAAAACAAACGCTATAGATGTGAGGGTCTCGTGGTTTTACTTGGAATATAGAAACAACTCTTTATAGCCCATTATTTCCTTTTTCTTTTCCGTTTAGCTATATCATCTCCGTGCAAAGAAAGAGTAATCAAACTAGGTGGATACTACAATGAAGATGGCAAAAATATCTTCTCATGAAGATGCTTTGGTTAAAAGTGTGGTTTATTTATTTAGCCACACTTTAAACAAAAACAACACTTTTATAAATATCAAAATCTAACCATACAATCCATCATCCAAAGGTCAAAAAGAAATATACTCATATGAAGACAATTATGCCATCTTCATTGTAGTATCCACCATCAAACTATCCCTGCAAAATTGAATAACCTACCAAAGATATATAACACGTGCAACTTCTTTTCTAGTACATAGTCTTTCGATTAGGTTCGTAGAGCATACTCAATCTTTGTGCGGCTTCGAACTGTTCGGTAGTTTGTTAAACATTTTTTTTTTGGTGACGGTTTTTTTTGTGTGACTTTTTTGGTGACGGTTTGTTAAACATTTAAAATAGTGTAATTTATACTTAATGCACAAATTTTTTTATTGAAACCACTCGGATAAAATGTTTGTTTGAGTACTATTAAATCGATAATTTTTTTTAATTTTTTAATATGTTTAAAAAAAATTTAAATAGAAAGTAAAAGCATCAAAGAAATTGAAAAAATATTTTTTTTGAAAAGTTATAATTTATATTTTTTTAAAAGATATTTTTTATTAACAAAGAAAGGTATTTTTCACATAATAAATGAATAAGAAAGTATTTTTATATCTTATTTTACTCAAACATAATTGATAGATAAAAAGATCTTTTTACATGAAATATTCAAACATAAAATCACTTTTACTTTTGTAAAAGATCTTTTTTGAAAGTGGCGTCCAAACAAACCCAAAGATGTCTAAAACATCTTTTTTTAAAAATATTTTTTAATAATTAAAATTTAACATATATAATCGATTAAATTCTGTTATTTTTGTCAAAATTAGGCCACATAAATTAATTTAATAAAAAAATGATGAATCAAATTTTGAATTAGTTTAAATTAATATTATTTTTTATAAAAAATAACTACAATACCCTTTGTTCTGGCAAGGACACTGCGCTTGATCTATACGTCGGTCTGGGTGTCCGGTGAGTACTCCTGAGCCGACGTTAGCCTGGGCCGACGTTATCCTTGTGAACTCGAACCCAAGCGTGGTACCTGCAAAAAGGATTCCGACGCTCAAGTCAATAGCAGAATAAAATATAACTGAGATCGAATATATGAGGTTGGGAATAAGCAGCTTAGGGCGGACTGAATAGCCTTATTGAGTGAAGGTATTTCCTTCGACGTGCCTTGTTCAATTCTCTTCTTCGGATTTATAGGCTCAGCGTGTAGCCTGATCGGTCAGTGTGATCCGAGATTTTAGTGAGTGGATTAACCAGATATGCTGGCATGCATATTGGTTCCGCGATTCGAGTATATGGGCGGTTTTGAAAAGCGGCCGTTGCGTCGAGGTATATCTCGGATGTGGCCGAGATTCTTGGGTGCAGTACAGAGTCTCCAAGCTTGACTTGGTGTATGCAGCAAGTTGAGCTTTTTTATTGAAAGTATACCTCGGTGCAGAGAGGTTGAATAGCTGAGCCCCCAAGCTCAACGAGCGTACAAGCTTGGGCTGAAAACTCAGATGGGGTTTTCCAAGAATGAATTTTGACATACCCACTTTATTATTAATTTGTTTTGAAAAAGTAATTTATGTTGCTTTGTTAACTGGGCCGCAATTAATGTGCACGTTCGGCGATATTGGAGTCCAACCGTTTCCTCTCGTACTTTAATTGTTTATCGAATTCCCACTAAAGTAGTGGGTTGTAATTGAATGTATATGTTTTTCAACACGAGCCTTCAGTTTTTGCAAAAAGGTTTTTGGTGAGTTAGGGACCATGTCTTCCAGAGGTTAGTCTTCTTGTCTTCTTTCTGTCTTGTGCATTTTCTTTCGGGCTCCATCTTTCGTTGTTTTTTTCTAGGAAAAATGGTTAAAGAAAAAGAAAAAGAAAAGTTGAAAGTTGTCGAGGAGGACAAGGAGAACCCTTACCATTGGGTTCACGATGACGTAAAGACTCGGGCTTCTTCCTATTGTAATCAGGAGTCGGTTCAAGTTTTGGTGCTTGCAAGATTTGTTAGACCTAGTTCTGATGTCGGTTTCGAGTTCCTCCCTTGCTCCGGTCAAGATAGGGTTTGTGAGAGGAGAGGAGACTGTGGTTACTTTTATATGTATATCCCTTATTTAACTGAGTTGCATGTAAAATTTCTGTTTTCATATTTTGAGTACAAGATTTTGATTCAGCTTAACTGTGCCCCTTCGCAGTTACACCCGAATTCATGGGTATTTTTGCGTGCATTTGAAGTTCTGATGAATTTTTTAAATGTTGCTCCTTCACTGAATGTTTTCTTTTCTCTCTTCCAGTCTAAAGGGGTTCGGAAAGGGCTTTGGGTTTTTCTAAGTAGTTTTCCTGATCGCTCTCTATTTTTACTTTACAAGTCTTCCTTTAAAAATTTCAAGTCCATGTTTGTAAAAATTCGTGCTTTGGAGGCCGTGTATCCCTTTTTCCTTGATGAAGAAATGATAGAGAAGTTCCCTTTGTACTGGTGTTCGGAGCAGTTACAAATTCTTGAGACTGACGGTATGAGCGAGGAAGAGGACTGTTTGTTAGAATTTCTGATTGAAAATTTTGCCGCTGGAGAGTGTTTGCTTATCCCTGATTTATTGAAATATGATGCATAAAATGATTTTGAAGGGCAGAAATTGTATATAGGTACTGTTGTTTTTGCAAGTCTTTGTGTTGTGCTGCTATATTTTTACTGACTTTCTTATTGTTTACAGGTAGCAAGATGCCCAATCTGAATTCTGCCAAATTTCAGGCTTATCTGAAGAAGAAAGGTGAGAGGGGTGGTAGTGTATCTGGGGTTATGAAGGAGGCTGCTGAGGATGCTGCATTCTCTACTGCTCAGGCTCCTCCATCTCCAAAGAAAAGGAAAACTGTTTTGGAGAATTCGCTAGAAGTGATTTCCGAGGGTGATCAGAATGTTGTTGTGAAATCTGTCTTTGATCGGCAGTGTCAGCTGCATGGTTTCCTGCCTAGTGCGAACCCTCACTCAATCTGGAGTGATTAGTTCTCCCTTGCCGAGCTTGCTGATCGTGTTTCCCAGTTTCCCGGGGATATGGCACTTACTCGTCGTGTAGGACTTGAGGGAATGGGCAAGTTTATCCAGGTGTATTTTTTTGTTTATGGCCTTTTTATTTTTATTCATTTATAAGTGTGCTGAAGATATTTTGCTTTATGTAGATTGTTGCTTCTCGGCTGCTGTGCGTTGGCCGTACTACCGAGCTGTTAAGTTCGGAGCAGCAGGTCCTGATTGAAAGGGCTGCATCCTCAGAGCGTTTGTTAAAAGAAAAGGAGAAAGCTGTAAGTGATGTCACCGCTAAGGTGAAAGAAAAAGAAGATGAAGTAGAGGACTTGAAGGAACAGATCAAATTATTGAAGAAAGAGAAGGAAGACGAAGTGGGATGTCTTCAGGAGCAAATCAGGCTACTCCAGGCTGATTTTAAGGAGAACGATAAAGTTAAGGGTGAAATGACTGCTCGTCTAAACGAGCTTGAGGAGGAGAAGATGGACATGTTTGTGGCCGGATTTGATCGCGCTGTCAGCCAGGTTTCATTGTTCGCCCCTGACTTTAACATTGGGAAGTTGAATGTGGCAAAGATTATTGTTAGTGGTCGGCTTGCTGACGATGAAGGTGTCGAAGACCAGGTTGAGAGTGTTCCTCCTCCTTGATGGAAATTTTATGTTGTACTATTGTATTTTCTGTTTATGTTGGAATGTTTTGAACTTTGTTTCCGACTTTGTTTGTCGGTGGTTGTATGTTTTGTGAATACTTGTTTAGCTTGTATGTTGCTGTTTTTGTGAACATTGAATATTTCGCAAGTTTCATCGACATATCCGACTTTAAGAGGTCGGTTTTGTTAAGTTGATATGCTTTGAAGCTTTGTATAAGATGGAAAATTTTGTTGAACTGCTTAGTGTATGAGATGGTCGGCCTCGTTAAAACCTGTCCGAGTAAACCCTCCTTAGGGAAAAACCTCGTGATCAGGAAAAAGACTACCTGGCCAACTCACAATTACATTGAAAAAGATTTAACTGTAATACACTTTCAGGGACGAAATGTTCCAAGTGTTGGGGAGGGGTGTTCCTTCTATCGTTTCCAGGCAGTACGCCCCCCTTTTGACAACTTTAGAAATTCGAAAGGGGCCTTCCCAATTCGCGGCTAACTTTCCCTTACCTGGTGGTTTCGTATCTCTTCCATTCGTCGCATGACTAGGTCTCCTTCTTGTAGTGTTCTCGGCCTTACTCTTTTGTTATATTGTTTCCTTATCATCGTTTGCATTGCTTGCTGCCATAGTTTAGCTAAGTTGCGTTCTTCATCGATTAGGTCGATCTCGGTTGCTCTATCTGTCGAGTTGTCTTGTTCGTTGAAGTATTCGGTTCTGCTGGATCCTTGGCTGATTTCGACTGGTATCATACATTATGCGCCGTACACTAGTCGGAATGGGCTTACATTCGTTGTTGTGTGTGGTGTTGTGTTATAGCTCCGTACTACTTCTGGTATGAACTCAGCTCATCGCCCTTAGCATCTGTTAATTTCTTTTTTAATGCCTGCAAGATAACTTTGTTAGCAGCTTCTGCGAGCCCGTTGGTTTGTGGGTGCTCGACAGAGGAAAAATGATGTTTAATATGTATATCTGTAAGATATGATGCAATTTTCCTATTTGTGAACTGCCTGCCATTATCAGACATGATTTCCCTAGGTAAACTAAATCTGCATATTATTGACTTCCATATGAAATTCTGTACCTTTTCGGCTGTGATTTTTGCGAAGGGCTGCGCCTCTACCCACTTTGTGAAGTAATCGATGGCTACAAGTAAAAATTTTACCTGCCCCGTCGAGATAGGGAATGGGCCGAGTATATCCATCCCCCACTTATGAAATGGCCAGCTGATGTTTGATGTATGCAGGAGTTCGGTTGGGTTGTGGATGAGTGGTGCGCACCTTTGGCATGCATCACAACATTGTACCTTGTTGTTGCAATCTTTTT
Organism: Arachis hypogaea; assembly: GCF_003086295.3. Taxonomy (NCBI): domain Eukaryota; kingdom Viridiplantae; phylum Streptophyta; class Magnoliopsida; order Fabales; family Fabaceae; genus Arachis; species Arachis hypogaea. The sequence continues at coordinate 9,341,568 of NC_092050.1, forward strand.
TCATTGTTGGCCAGTAATAGCCGGCTCGTAGGGTTCTTGTGACTAGGCTCCTACTTCCAGTATGATTTTCGCAGATTCCGCCGTGTAATTCGTTCAAGGAAGTTTCTGCTTCTGCTGGCCCGAGACACTTCAGAAGGGGTATGGAAATCCCTCGTTTATATAGTTCGGCCTCCAGTAGAGTATACTGAGCTGCTTTGTATCTGAACGACCTCGGTGTCTCACCTTCTGGTATCTCTCCGTTTCTCATGTAGTTGATAAATATATTTCTCCAGTCTTCTTCCTCCTGTGATATGCTAAGGACAGATTTTGTATCTAAACTAGCCTCTGTTAGTGTAATATGGTGGAGATTTTCCGTTTGTTCGGTCAATCTATGCGTGGCTAGTTTCGATAAAATATCGGCTCTATAATTTTGATCTCTAGGTATGTGTAGTATTTCAAATTTTTGAAAAGACTTTATTAGGATTTTGACCGAGTTTAAATATCTTTCTAAGAGTGTATCTCGTACCTGAAATTGGCCACTTACCTGTTGCACCACGAGTAGTGAGTCACAGTGTACTGTTAGAAAAGAGATTCCTACTTCCTTAGCCAATCGTAATCCTGCCAGTAAAGCTTCATATTCAGCTTGATTGTTTGTTGCTTGGAAGAGGAATTTAATCGATCGCTCGGCCTGGACCCCTTCATCATCCTTTAGGAGGATCCCTGCTCCGCACCTGTTTTCATTTGACGCTCCATCTACATACAATTCCCCCTTTTTGTTCTGTTCGTCTTTGTACGCGAATTAGGCCACAAAGTCGGCTAGTGCCTGAGCTTTAGGTGATCCTCTTGACTGATATGATATGTCGAATTCAGAGAGCTCAATCGCCCATTTTGTCATTCATCCTGCTAAGTCGGGTTTTGAGAGTATTTGTCGCATGGGGTGTCCCGTGCGTACTATGATCGGGTGCGTCTGGAAATAATGTCTCAGGCGCCGAGCCGTAACCACCAAACCAAATGCTAGCTTCTTTATTGTTGGATATCTTAGCTCGGCGTCCTGTAGGACTCTGCTTACGAAGTAAACTGGGTGTTGCTCGTTCTCTGTTTCTGTTACGAGCACAGAACTTATAGTGTTAGCTGAAATTGAGAGGAACAGTAGTAGTGGTTTACCTTGCTCTGGTTTCTGTAATATAGGCGGCGATGCTAGTATTTGCTTGAACTCGGAAAATGCTTTTTCGCAGTCAGTCGTCCATGTGAACTTCTCTGATCTTTTTATGGTTTTGAAGAAATGATAAGATCTTGTTGCTGCAGCTGGTAAGAATCTTGATAAGGCGGCTAGGCGCCCTGTCAATCGTTGCACTTCTTTGATTGTTGTTGGCGATTGCATGTTTAATATGGCTTGGCACTTGTCTGGACTAGCTTTTATACCTCGGTTTGTTAACAGAAAACCGAGGAACTTTCCTTGTTTTACTCCAAACGCGCATTTTCGGGATTCAGCCTCATGTTATGTGTTCGTAGCTGTTGGAAAACTTCTTTTAGATCAGCCTCGTGTTGTTCTTCAGAGCTGGATTTGACGACCATGTCATCGACGTATATCTCAATGCTTTTTTTGATTTGGTATTTGAATACTTTGTCCATTAGTCTCTGATAAGTGGCACCTTCATTTTTTAGTCCGAAGGGCATTACTTTATAACAGAAGTTACCTTGATCGGTTATGAACGTTGTCTTATCCTCGTCGTTCGGGTGCACTTGGATCTGATTGTATTCCGAATATCCATCCATAAAGCTTAGCACTTTGTAACCTAAGGTATCATCTACAAGTCTGTCGATGTTCGGCAGTGGATATGAGTCCTTTGGGCAGGCCTTATTCAGATATGTGAAATCTTCACACATTCGCCAGCTTCCTGTGCTCTTTCTGACCATAACCACGTTGGCCAACCATGAGAAGAATCGGACTTCTCTGATGAAACATGCATCGAGAAGTTTTTGTGTTTCTATTGCTGCTGCACTTCTTCTTTCGGCTCCCAAATTTTGTTTTTTTTTTTATGTATAGATCGGGCATTCGGGTTAACTGCCAGCTTGTGGCAGATAAAGTTTGTGGGCATGTCGGCCGGTGTCCAAACAAATAGGTCAGCATTATCTTTCAAGATGTTCTTCAAATGTTGCTTTCTTCCTGCAGAAAAAGCTGATCCAATGTTAGTATATTAATTATCTGTATGTAATTCTACCTTTTCCAGATCATCCGTCGGAGACGGCGGCCATGGTCATCTCTTGGATCCATGTCAGTTAGTCGCAGGATATGTTCCGAGTTATACACCGAGTTAATTCCCGGGATGGGTTCTTTTGCGGTCTTCAGCAAACTCGCATTGTAACATTTTCTGGCCTCTTTGTGATCGGCGTGAACAATCGATATTGTGTTGTCCTGCAAAGGAAATTTGACGCACAGGTGGATGGTGGAGACGATGGCTCCGAAAGAATATAGGGATGGGCGACCTAAGATGATGTTGTAAGGGTTGGCGCAGTCAACCACTAGAAATTGAATGTCCAGGGTCTTGGAGTTTGGAGGTTCTCCTAATGTTGTTCTCAACTAGATGTAACCTGATATGGGGACTCTTTCGCCCGAAAAACTTGCCAGCTCTCCTCCTGATGGTTGTAATGAATTGTCGCTCAATTGCATCTTTTTGAATGTGGAGTAGAACAAGACATCAGCGCTACTTCCTGGGTCGAGCAGCACCTTTTTCACGGTCAATGGTCTCATGCTCACTGAAATCACGACTGGGTCGTCTAGGTTTGGAGTTCTTGATTTGAAATCAGAAGCACCGAAGTTGATGGCGGCCGAGGAGGTTGGTGCTGAGGAGTCTTGTTGAATTCCCTCCATCGTCATCATGGCTCTGTAACTTTGCTTCCTTGCTGTGTTCGTTATTCCTCCTCCTGCGAAATCCCCTGAGATGCAGTTTATGATTCCTTTGGTAGTTGGGGTTTCGACTGGGTCTCGCCACGATCCTTTGTCTCTGCGTTCTGACTTATACTTCGGTTACTTGTATCTGCGTCCTTCTGACTCCTGGAGCCGATAATAACCCATGTCTTGCCAGTCTCTCCAGCAAATCCTTAGCAGCTACACACTCGTCGGTGGTGTGACCGAATTTCTGGTGGAAGGCGCAATGCTTCCCTTTGTCTACATACTTCTGATCCTGGTACGTTCCGGCCTTGACTGGCAGTTTTGTCAGTCTGTTGTGCAGTATGTCCTTTATGATGTCCTCCCTCCTTGTGTTAAACCTAGTATATGAATCAAATATTGGGGTTAGTTTAAAAGATTTTCTATGGTCTTTGGCATTGGACCTGTTTGACTTGTCCTCGTCTTTTCGCGAAGGTGGCCTTTCGTTCCTTCGTGTTTCACGCAGTTCTTCTATTTCAATTTGTCCCGTGGCTTTGTCTCGGAATTCTTCTAGCGTCTTTGGTTTGGCCACAATTATGGCTTCTTGGAACTTCCCTGGTCGGAGCCCACTTTTGATGGCATGCAGTTGCACTTCTGGGTTTAAGTCGGGGATTTCCATGGCCGCCGTGGTGAAACGCGTCATGTATTCCTTGAGACTTTCATGCGGGCCTTGCTTGATTGTGCTGAGATAGTCCGAGTCTCTGACATATATTTTTTATGCTGCGAAATGATTGATGAACATCTTGGCGAATTCGTCAAAGCTAGTTATGGATCCTGCGGGCAAGTTAGAAAACCATAGCAAAGCAGCTCCATCCAGGAAAGTAGGAAAAGAGCGGCACAGAATGGGGTCGCAATCACTGTTGAGGAACATCATGGATTCGAACTTGGTGACGTGAACTTTTGGATCCCCGATGCCTTTGTACGGTGCCAGGGTTATCGAGAGTGTGAAATTCAGAGGCATTTTGTAGCTCATTATCTCTTCGAAAAATGGATTAGCTCGTCTCCTCCCATATTTGGGGGGAGTTTCTGCTGTTTTAGCATTGGATTCTGACTGATGCTCTTCGTTCTGCTCGGGATTTGTCTTTTTACTATGCTCCTTCTTATCTCCGTTGTTTTGTATTGCCGCCAATAGTTCGGTCATCCGTTGATTTTCTGCTAGTAGCGCGGCATTCGCGGCAATGAGAACGGTGTTAGCTCGGGGAGAATGATGAGTTTCGGAATGATCCGTCATCGTCCTTTTCCTGCGAAGAAAGAGAAATGTGTAGCAGATATGGGTAAGCTAAAAATAGATATATCCTCAGGGGGGAATTAACGCCCGGCCCCACGGTGGGCGCCAAATGTTCTGGCAAGGATACTGCGCTTGATCTATACGTCGGTCTGGGTGTCCAGTGAGTACTCCTGAGCCGACGTTAGCCTGGGCCGACGTTATCCTTGTGAACTCGAACCCGAGCGTGGTACCTGCAAAAAGGACTCCGACGCTCAAGTCAATAGCAGAATAAAATATAACTGAGATCGAATATATGAGGTTGGGAATAAGCAGCTTAGGGCGGACTGAATAGCCTTATTGAGTGGAGGTATTTCCTTCGACGTGCCTTGTTCAATTCTCTTCTTCGGATTTATAGGCTCAGCGTGTAGTCTGATCGGTCAGTGTGATCCGAGATTTTGGTGAGTGGATTAACTGGATATGCTGGCATGCATATTGGTTCCGCGATTCGAGTATGTGGACGATTTTGAAAAGCGACCGTTGCGTCGAGGTATATCTTAGATGTGGTCGAGATTCTTAGGTGCAGTACGCCCCTATTATAGAAAATTACTAAAATACTCTTAATATATATATTAATTTTGAAAATTTTAAATTCTAACTCTTTTCTTTTCTACTGTCATAGTGTTAAAATATTAATTTATATCAACTCAATTTAATTTATTGATTTTTTGACTAAACTAATTTTTTTGATCTAATTTAAAAAAAAAAACAATTTTAACACCTTTATCTAAGTGACTCCTTTTATTTCCTGTTTACTAATCTTCTTTTGTTTGCAGTATACTAGTATACTGTTAGAAAAATTTTCAAATATCCTATAATAACGAAATTCAACTAATTTTAAAATCGAAATTCTAAAAACATTTGAAATTCTTCAAGTTAATTAAAGTTTCCTTCCTTTCTCTCTAATTTCTATCGTTTGACATCACACTGTACAGCCAACCGAATTCATTGGTGGTTTCATGATAATGTATTGAATCACGATGCATTCGCAAGTTTCCACGCACTCTTTTGTCCCTACCACCACACTTTCGTTTGCACTGCATCCCCTTTTGAGAAAAAACAACGGGCTTTGGCCTTGAAGAAATAAATAATCGATCCCCTTAAGCGAAAACCACTAGCTATCCTATAGTAGTAAAATTAAAACAGCGGAGCTCAAATGCATTTATATCTATGGCATAGAACTACTTTCTATAAAATATTTGAGCTTGCTCTGTCATTTCAACTCTTCTTGAGCAGAAAACAGAGAAAATGGCTTTCATTATTTCCAGAGGTGAATCTACTTTCTCAGAGACTGAGAAATCAAGTCTTGAAGAACACTTAGAGGGCAAGGACTCTGCAATAGTGGACAAAATCTCATCCGAGCTCCAGTTGAAGTCATCTTTGTCATCCAAGGCCTCATCTCAAAGCCTGAGCAAACAAGCTGTTCTTCAGCGCATCCGTCAGCGAAAGCTGCTTAACAAAATCAAAAGCACTGTTGAAGGTTTTACCAGCAGCTCCGAAGGCAATACGGCCACGGAGCAGAGGTGGCTCCAGCAAGAAGACTCTTTCTCTGCACCTTGACCTTAAGCTACCAACGAACAAGTGTATACTATACATCCCGATATTAGACATAAGACTAGTGAATTATTGATTAATTGTGGGCTGCTAACGTTAAGGTTGCATTTGCGGTCGAGTACCAAAATTGTAGCACTAGATTTTCATTAGCAGAACTGAAGTTGTATTTTGTTATTTTGCATTCAAATGTCTTTGGGCTGTGTTCTAAACGGGAAATTCTTTCATAGTTATTCCTTCATCTCAATGTATCTCAAGGTTTGGGAAGCCTTTTCCTTAGAGCAAAAAACACTCTGGATAAATAACTATAAATATATCTTGGATATCCTATTTTAGTACAATTCTCCCAGTACAAAAATCAATAATATCAAAGATGAAACGCTTGCACCTATTGGCAATAGAAAAGAAGCAAAAAAATGCTCACTTCTGTAATATCACACCAGACTTAGAAAGGAGCCGAAATGCTCTGTTGGAATTGTTCAATGAAGAGGACGATCTCTGGACTGACATTTTTCTTTTTTTCAAGAACTCTAAGGCACCCTGTAAACATTGAGGAGGGCCTAGTTCGCTCAAAATAACAGGTTCCAAACTGCAAACCATTATCAGAATAGATAATATTAGAAATTAACAAGCAACATGATTAATACATTAATTGCTCTTAGAAATAAATAAAGGATGAAATCCCCCTCACCCTGAGTTCTTTGATTTCCTCTTCTTTGAAGTGGCAAGCTTTGTTTTAGCCTTCTCCTTCTCCTTCTCCTCATCAGAGTCAGGCAAGAAAACTTGTCTGCAAATGAATTATGCACTCTTACATACATATCTAAACCATTATGCACATTAACATTGCACAAGAGAGAAAGAGAGGTGACACATACTTCTCACGAGCTGCCAGCATTTTCACTATGTCATCTGGAAGAAACCCTGAAGCTGGATTTGAATTATGCTGAGGCTCAGAACCTGATACATCATCTTCTTCACCTTGAGCAGCATCCTTACTTTCTTTGGATTGTCGAGGTGTTAATTTCTCAGCCCATTTCCTCCTACGTTCTTTCCCTTCGCGAGCAACCCTATTGAGCAAAGTCATGTTAGACAACATTCACAACCGCTTAAGTTGACAAATTTTTTATGACTCCAATAATAAATCCTGGAAAGTAACTTGAACAAAGCTGAATAACACACAATCATATCTCATGAATTTGTAAGTTCTCATCATAAAAATAATGTTAGTCCGAATGCCTTCATAGTTTTATCACTTTATGCATACACTTAACATACCAGATATGTAGAATTTACAAAGAGATTTATTTTTGAATAAAATCGTCTGAAGCCTCGCATATTTCAACCGAACATAGTTTGTGGATTTAACCAAATAAATAAATAAATAATTTCTAGTTTCACTTGGGAGGGAAACAACTGAAACTGAAATTTAGGTAAGCATAGAAAATAACAAAGCAGTAAAGCGTTTCATACCTAGCTTTACTTTCTTTTTGAATTTTGCGAATCTCCTCGTCTTGTTGTATACCCTGTGAAGCGCAAGCTTCGATTAAGCACAAACTACTTATCCAATAACAAAAAAGGATTTTAATTTTGATGAATTGAACGGAGAGAAAAACAGGGTGAAATAAGGAAAGACCTGCAGAGCTGTGAATTCCTCAGGGGCGTCGGAATCACTATCTTCTCTGTCAAACATTATTGAATATTGATGCAATTTCGAGTTTGAATCTCTTCTCTCTCTCTCTCTCTCTCTCTCTCTCTCTCCTGTGGAATCGAATTAACAAGAGCTAGGGTTTAAGCTTGTTCCGCATGTTTTAATTTTTCCGTCATTGTTACCCTTGTGAGGAATTGGGCCTGAAATTTTTTATTGGGTCAATAGACTTATTGGCAGTTTCTATGGACACTATCTAAACAGGATATTCAAGACAAAAAAAAAATATATTCAACGCACACAAGGCCTTGACATGTAGTAGTAGTAGGGGTGTTCATGGCGCAGCTCGGCCCTAAACATTTTAGCCGGCTAATTTGGTATAATTTACTGGATATAGGGTCGGATAAGGGTTTTAAAAATAAATTCGACCATTATCTTAGGTCGGATCTGGATCAAGACTAACCCAACTTCACTCGACCCATGTGCATCATAAGGGAACTGAAAAAGATATATATGTTTTAAATGAATTTCAATATTATGTTATATTTATCATAAGTTTCTTGTTTTATTTTTAATCATACTTATTGAATTAGAAAATAATTCAAAGAAGCATCAAATTAGAATTTATGGACAAATTCAAGTTCAAATACGAATATCAACTTTTTGGTAACAAGTTTCTTCTTTATAAATAAGTGTATCATAAATAAGTTTCTTTATAAATAAATATTTTTATAAATTATTGTTAAAGTTTTAAAGACTTGATTTTCACCCAATTTAGACCCATATAGTTGTGGCTCAAAAATATTTAGATTTTATTGGGTTTATGACTCAGTTAGAGTCTAAAAAATAGATCTAGTGTATATTTAGAATCGAGTCTGGACCAGAACAAACTCGATTTCATATGGCTATGAACATTTTTAAATAGTATTAATGATCTTTGTTTTGCAATATGTGCATTTGGATTTGAGACTCCTCTAAAATTAGGAGTGGATGAAAAATTTTAATGTTGGATGTGTGAGTGTTGTGATGTTAATAGCTAAAGTTAAGAGCTATCCAATCTATTCTCGAATTTCTCTATTAAGGTGTAGTCAATTAGCCATTTTTTTATTTTTTATTTTTGAATAAAATATGAATTTAAATTATTATGAAAGGAATTCAAAATTTAAATAAAAAGAAATATCTAAAATAAAAAATATTTAAATTTATTTTTAAAATTCAAAATCATTTTAAAAATTTTAAAATTATTATAAAAATTCTTAATTAAAAAAACATCTAAATTGTACCCAAAAAAAATCCAAAACCTAACAAAAAAATAACTAAAATTATTTTAAGAGTAAAGTATTGTTTTTGTCCCCAACGTTTGGGGTAAGTCCTATTTATGTCCCTAACGTTTAAATCGTCCTATTTGTATCCTTAACGTTTATAAAGTGATTCAATGTTATCCTACTGTCAATTATACTAACAAATCAGATTATATTTTTCAATTATTCTCACTTGGATGTATTCATTTTCAATTAGGTCTCACTTGGATGTGTTCGATTTTAATATTATATCCACTATTTGTTTTTAGATTCAATTATGTCCCTAGAAAAGTGAATTATGTAAATGTTGTAGGAATTAGTTTCAACATTTGATGAGCTATTTTCGGAGTAAATCATCGATTCTAACCTAGACATTTGTATTCTAATTTCAAGAAGAGATTTTTAAAACTCAAACTAAAGCGTTCATGATGTGTAATTGACGGCAGGATAACATTGAATCACTTTTACAAACGTTAGGGATACAAATAAGACGATTTAAACGTTAGGAACACAAATAGGATTTACCCAAAATGTTGGGATAAAAACGATACTTTACTCTTATTTTAAAAATTTTAAAACCTAACAAAACGAAACATTCAAAAAATATTGAAAAAACAACAAGCAAAAACTAAGTAAAAAAATCTAAAACTATTTAAAAAGTCCAAAATCCAAAAAGAAAAAACATAAAAAACATAAGAAAATGAAATATCTATCGAAACTTAAGAGAAAGAAACATCCAAAACTAGTAAAAAGAATAATCCATGAGAATTGCTGTGTTTGGGAAGGTAGGACTGTAGCGGTGATCGACGAAGCTGCGTTCACGAGGAGAGGACAACAGCGGGGCGTTCGTGAGGGGAAGACAGTGGCGGTGCTTGACGGTGCTGCATTCGCGAGGGGTAGGGAACGTCGGTGGTCGGTGGGGATATATTCGTGAGGGGGAGGGCACTACGGTGATGGTCGGCGGCACTGCAAGTCCTGTTGTAAGGATTGTCGCATGCGATAGTGTTGGACGAAGATGGAACAGCGCTGCCCAAGACACGCAGTGGAGAGAGAGGACGCAGGAGCAGGGACAGTTCCAAGTATAATGTTGTGGGGGCAAATGCCCCTACTATAATTTAGAATTTTTTTGAGTAGTACATGATATTAATATTTATTTGTCTCTATTAAATTATTAGATTTGATCCGATAATAATTTTTACTCAACTTTCGGTACTTAACAATTAATTTAAAAACTTTATATTAGATGTTTGTCAGAATGATCAATTCTCAAGTTTAAACGAGATTAGTATTCTTTCTTAGAAATCGACTCAAAAGAGTATTATTTATCTTCTTTTAAAATTAGCTTTAGTTGTTCTATAGTAACTGCATTAATTGAAAAAACTTTTCTAACTATGAATATCAATAAATAAGACTCGGCTTCTAATTATATTGGGAAATGAATTTTTAAATAATTATTTAGTGATATATATATATATTAAAAATATAAAACTTAAAGAAATAGAATTTTAAATTATTTGTTATTATTTAAATTACTATTTTAGTGTTTTAATTTGTAAATTATATATTTTGAAGACTAATCGTATTTTACAATAACAAAATATAATCATAACAACAATCATGTTATATGTACATAAAAAAAATTATATCTGTATAAAATACATATTAAAATACAAGATACACATTGAAAATAAATTAAATAATGTATGTGTTTATATATAAATATATAATGCTTAATAACTACTTGATTTTTTATATATACATAATATTTTTATTATAAAATTATTGTCATGTTATATAAATTTTACTTTTATTGTCAACATTTTTTAGATTTGTTATTGCGCAGGAATGACTGGCAGGCACAACAAAGATAGATAACACATGGACAAGTAGCACACATGTTGGATGGGAGACCATGGAAACAACTCATAGATATGAGGGACGACGGAGGATGCAGTGGCAAGTGACCCAAATGCGGTGGAGGGAATTGAAGGATGCAGGTGAAGGGACAGAAACTATCAATGGAGGTCGTAATTTTGGGAAAGAGTGATCGGAGCGGAAGGTCAAAGTAAGGATAAATGTTATATAGCACGTGTTTCTAAACCTAATTCTAATTTTTTTAATTTTAAAATTAAATTTTTAAAAAATTATTTAAGTTGGCTGCATGTATAGTTAGTTTTGTAAATGTTTTTTTTATCAATTAATTAAAATTATTGTAAAAGAAAAATAACAATTGACCATAGTAAACAAAACCTGAGCCCAAATTACGAAAGTTTTACCATAATACATTAGTAAATAGCGAATTAGCGATCATCATCATATTGTGTTGCGTGGACATATAATGTTAAACAGGTGTTTAGAGTTAAGTTTGATTAGTTTTCTATAATTAAAGTCCAATCTTCACGTCAAGTATTGATAAATCAACAATCATCAACTATTATTTATCTATATATAGAAAGGCTTATGTTAGCATAGTAGAAATGTAGGCATTAGAGAAGAAGCTTCGATTGGATGGTCATGATTCAACCGTCATCCGAAATAAAATGTAGATACGATGACAAGGAGCCTAAATTGCAATTGACCAGTCACATGATGATAGGCTTAACCATCATTGGAGATGCTGATTCACAAGAATGAATGATATGAATTGACATTCATTTTATGCGAAAGGAAAAAAACGGCATGCATTTATTTGTCCAATCTAAACATTTTCAAAAAGATAGCGTTAGGGAGAGAGAGAAAAAAAAATAAAAACAAAATTTATTTTATTTAATTTTTATTAATTACTGTAAATTTAATTTAAAAAAAATTTGATAAATACAAATAAAAAAGCATAAATATATATACATATCTAATATACTAATATATAAAATATATAAAAAAATTTAGTATATATTCAATATTCTATTTAAGATAAATTATTTAAATAAAATAATTAAAACTCAAGAGGATTAGATTGCAATTTTTTAAACTGAAGATGCAATTACAACTTTCTTATATTTATACAAATCGCTATTAATAGTAGCGGATTCAAAATTAACATAAATTATTACGATCAGCTGTGGTTTACATGAAGAGATGCTGAAACAGAAACTGCTATATGTAGCAGCAGTTTCTAAAAAAATATTAGAATAAAATATAGACGGCTATAAGCAATAGCAGTTTATGTATCATACTCATTACTCTCATCAGTTTTAAAATCAGAACTTATCTCATCATCATCATTGATACTTATCACATCGTTTTCTGGCCATTGTCAAAATCACTGCCTACAAAGTAATCGGAATCACCAATCTCCTTATCATAATCATTATGTACAATATACAACAACTCAGCACTAGGAATATTAGTTGCAGCACTAACTTCTTCATATGTTTTTGGTCTTACTTTACTTACCGACATGCACCAGAAAAAAAAAGGAATAAAGAGGATAATCACCTCCTTGAATAAGCCAATCAGAGATCGAGCTGCTACTACTGAAACGGCCTTCTCACATGATTTCTTATACAAAGCAAGCTCTCGTAATAAGTGTGTGTTTGGTTTAGCAAAAATTAAACAAAAATAATAAAATAAAAAAAATGAAGATAGAAAATGAAGAAGGATAGTTAAGAAATAAAATGAAAATGACCTTGTATGTAGAAAAGACGAGGAAGGTGAAGAAAGATAATTGATATAAGAAATGAAGATGACCGTGTATGTATAAAAGTAAGAAGGTGAAGAAAGATTGTTGAGAGAATAAATTTTACAATTAATTCTCAACGATAAGGATTGAAAGCAAAAGCTACAAAATGTTGCTTCAAATAAACATACGTTTGAGGGTAAAAATCATGTTAAAAAAATTATCCAAACAAATTTGGTCCAACGTTCAAGACTTTTGAACATACGTTCATGCTTCTGAATGCTAAACCAAATATACACTAAAGCTTGGATAAACAACTTAATTAATTTTTTTAAAAAAATAGCTTAAACAATAAATGTCTATATTAAAAGTAGCTTATAAATAAGTCATTTTGTGTTTGAATTTTTAGTTCTAAAAGTGCTCATTTTAGAAAATGTGATAAAAAGTAATAGTATTATGAGAAAAGTCATTTTTTTAATTTCTCTATAAGCTCTTAAATAACTTCTTAAAAAGCTACAATTTTATTTTAAAAATTATACCAAACATTACTACTACTATTTTTCATAAGTCAAAAACTCAAAAAATTACTTTTAAAGCTACTCAAATGGACCTTAAGTCTTTATTCATTAACTACATTTCAAAATCTATAATAAAAGAGAAACTTAACCATGCACATGACATTGGTAAGAGAAGTTCAAGAATAGAAAGAGCATTCTTCAATTCTAAAATCAAAATATGCAATAATACGTAAATTACTGTTGTCTCCAGCTGTTTACATTAATCCTCATTTTTACATAAACTACTACTATTTATAATTGTTTATGTTTTATTTTATTATTTCTTTAAAAATCGCTGTTGTATATAGTGATTTTTGCTTCCGTCTCTCTTCACATAAACTGTGACTAATAATAATAACTTGTATTGACTAAATAAAAATTAAATAAAATAAATTATGATTATTTTTTATTTTTTATTTTTTTGCTATCAAACATTTTTATTTTTAAAAAGCAAAAGCCAATAGACAAAAAGCCAACGCATGTGAAGAGCTGCACATGATGGCTAAAATTCTGGATGGGTTTAGTTAATATTTATTTTTACGGTTTCGCTACGTTACCAACAGCATATCTGCCAACTTCTGCCAACTCTTATTTATAATTGTGTTTTATGGAAGTGTCTTCATGGATGTGTCTAATAAAAATGTCTTTCTTATAGCCGTGTTTAATAGAAGTGTCTTTATAGATATATTTTCTGGATGTGTCTTTTTATATATGTATTTAAAATATATTAATTATTAGACACATCCATGAACACACTTCCATAAAACACAATTATAAATAAGATTTGGCAGAAGTTGGCAGATAATATGTTGGTAACCTATACTTTTCCTTATTTTTAGGATGGGCCATACGATAAACTCATCACTAATAATAAATTTTAAATATTTTTATTTAATAAATATAAAATAAATATATTAAAAATTTAATTTTTTTATATTTTTAATAAAAAAAATTTGTTTTATAATCTTAACCCATTTCTTTAAACCCGTTCTGAATATAGGGGAAACATTAATGAACATTAATAGTGCTTTGATTTCCCAATTGAAATAAAAGATTGAGAAACTTAATTCTCTCATTCCCTAATTAGACTAGCCTAAGCATCAGTACTATATGGTATTAATGCATTAATTAATAAAGAATTTTGTTTAAGAGTGTGGTAGGAATACTTATCATCAGTAGAAAGATAAGTTCTTTTTATAAATACATTAAAAATATTGAAAAGTATATCAATATTAAATTTAATTTTGATGCATTTAATTTTTTGATCAAATTCGTATATTTATATGACTTTTAAATAGTAAATTGAAAATTAGTTGATTTTACTAATATGACAAATAATTGTGTAAAATTTGTTACATTGTCATTGTATAAAATTTAAATTTATATATAATAAAAAAGTTTAAATGCACACCACTTCATCCAATTGAAATAAAATACAAGATACTAAAGTACTAAGATTAGCTTCAACTGCAGAATTCTTCGTCTGTTGCTATGTCGGTTTAGATCAAATTATATTGTGCTGAAATTGAATTGACTTTGGCAATTTGCATGCAGCCTCCATAGCCGAATCCCGAATACTGTGTGCCTTTTTATTGCGTGGCCACTTGATCATGCATATTCCTAATCCTACCCATATATATCATTATTTGAATTTGAATTGGAATTGCGTTTCCAATTTTAATTTGTTGTGACACCAAACAAACACAAACAAACATGGTAATAGTGGTGAGGTGCTGCATATCCCTCTCGTGCTCTGGTCAATGCTATTTTATAGGAACTCATGGTGTCATGGTTGACCGTCACCACTGTATCACTATATAATTATATTTTCAGTCTCCATTTGGTTTCCCTTAAATATTTTCTATCACTTTAGTCATTTACAGTCTTATACATCTATTAAAATACACAAATTTAAGATTAGATTATAAAATTATACAATTATTTATCACAATATTTTGTTCTTAATTACTATTATATATATATTGTTTATTGTATTCAATATTACGAATAAAAATACTTATAAATATATTTGTGTAAAATATTTTTCCAACATATATATTGTGAACCCAACGTACTAATAGAGTAGTACTACCTAGTAGTATATATTCATTTAACCTTCATTTTAGTATGTGCATCAGATTTTGGGCCACACCTTTTGTTAATTATACCATTGTGAAAGATATGCCTTAATTATTTAATGGGTAAAGTATATTTTTTATTCTTAAAGATTGACAAAAATTTTAAAAATATTCCTAAATTTTATTTTGTTTTAATTTTGTCCTAAAAGTTTTCGATTTGCATCAAATATACTCTTGAAGGCTAATTTTTCAAAAAATTTAAGATCGATTCAACAACAATTTCATAAAAACAACCCCTCAACACAAGCAAATCAAGCATAATTTTCATGCATTATTGTTATATTGGTCTTAAATTTTTTGAAAATTTAGCCTCCGAAGATATATTTGATGCAAATCGAAAATTTTTGGGACAAAATTAAAACAAAATAAAACTTAAGGGTCTTTTTAAAAATTTTACCAAATTTCGGGGACAAAAAATATACGTTACCCTTATTTAATTTAATTACCAGTTTACCACAACATTTATGATTGTGTTCACACAGAATGTTGTAACTAACTAACTACTAATAATGAGTACTTTCCATTTTCTCTTCTTCTGGGGTGCATGTTGGTCACTGCAGTCCATGTTATAATTGTTAATTATTGTACTGTTAAGGGAACATCATAACAAAAAATCAATTTTAGTTTTCTATTTAACCACGGATAAAATCAAATTTATCCGCTTTAAACAGGCGCGTTGCCAATTAGCTATATATATATAGTATTTTGACCATATTTATCCACTGTAATTAATTTGTAATTACACGCTTCAATTGACAGAGACAAGTTTTATTTTTAAACATATCAACAAAGACAAATATCAATGCATGATGAGACTGAAGAATATTCTCCTCCTCTAATATTGAATATAATCCGACACATCCACACGTATTATAGTCAACTATTTTGGCTGTGGGTAAACAAACCCAATAATAGTTAATAATTAATAATTAATTTAATCAATCAAACAGCTCCTCTTAGTCTTTGTTCTGCCACACTTCGCCACCTTATAACGAAAATCCACCGACCACCGCCACGGCAACACTGCAGAAGATCAGAGTCCATATCCTCACATGCATGGCTGCTCCCAATTGAATCTTCAATTTGTTTTTCATTTAGTCACATGTTGTTCGTGTGCCACCAGGTTATGTAGCACTTCATATATTGGTTTAGAAACGAAAAGAGTGACTTTTTATTTTTTGTTTATATTTTATTTGCTATGGGTTGACTGAAAAGAATACACTAATTAAATGATTTGTCATACTTTTATATTCCTTTAAAAGATAATAATCAAAGTAATTTCATTTATATAAAATGGAAAAAAAAATTGTAGTGACATCTAATCACGTTGTCATATAAACTAAAAAAAAAATTTGTTAGATTCATTCTAAAAAAGACAAAAAAAAAAAAATCTTTATCTACATATAATAGCACCTGATTAAATCTATTGTCTATTATTAAAATCATTTTTTTAATTAATAGCATAACTGATGCGTCATGTTTTTAAAGAGATTTTTTAATTTATTTAAATATATTAACTAATTTAATTCATATAAATATCAAATTATCTAATATTTTGTTTGACCATAATAACTATAACTATTAATCAATTATATTAATTATTTGATTTAAATAAAAAAATAAATTGATTGTGTTTTAATTTTTATTATTTTTTTTATTTTATATATTTTAATTAATAATTTTTAAGAGTGTCATAATGATCATTTATTTGATTTGATTGAGATAAATATTAAATTATTTAATATTTTGTTTGACCACATTAATTATAACTAATTAATTATATTAATTATTTGATTTGCCTAAAATAAATGAATTGATTTTGTTTTAATTTGTATTCATTTTTTGCCTTATATATTTTATTAATAGTTTTTTAAAGTGTTATAAATTTCACATGATATATTTATAAGATATTTTTTATTTATTTAACTTATTTTTTTGAGACAAACAATTATAATTAATTTAAATATATGTTATTTGATTCAATTTATTGTCACGTTATTAATGTTTGAGTCATTGTTTACCAAACATTTTTCTTTTTTTCATCGATTTTAAATATTTTTATTTTAAATTTTAGATTTTTATTCCTTTTTTTATATTTTTTTATTTTAATGTCAAATATAATATTTCTATTAGTATTTTCTTGTAATTTATTGTCTAATGGTTATATGTCTACCATCAATTATATGATTATGAATATTTTTTTAACTTATTAAAAAAATACAATTTCATTTCTTTCTTTTTTATTTTATCTATTTCTACATTTCTTAACTTATTTATTGTAAAAAGTCATATATGCTAAAAGAGAATCTTATTTTGTTATAGATTGCTATTCCATTCCGTGATATTTCTTTTCCTATGATGCATTATTTACTCTTGAGTTTTATTATAGATTATAAAATATTATTAAACTCTATCTCTTATCTTTCTTTTATTTTGTTCCTATTTATTTAAATTTTTATATTTTTATTATAAATTTTATTGCTTTTATCTCATATAAGTTAATTTATCATAACTCTTCATATGTTAAGTATTATCGATGTTTAAATTATATTTCTTACGTGTTTAATTTTATTTTTGATTTGGGAGATTAAGTAATGAAATAACATCGATAAAGGTTGTACATTTTTTTCTTCGTCTTTTTAACTTACCTCCCTTTTGTAGGAATTCTAAGTAATTATAATATTATATATATACAATAGTTTATGCATAAAGAGTAAATATAAATTGTATCCTATCTTTTTTTTTAGCAATTTTTTTTTTATCTATCTTAAAATAGAAAAAATATTATAAATTACTTTCAACCAATAATTTTGTCATCATTGAGACAATATATTGTAC
Organism: Arachis hypogaea; assembly: GCF_003086295.3. Taxonomy (NCBI): domain Eukaryota; kingdom Viridiplantae; phylum Streptophyta; class Magnoliopsida; order Fabales; family Fabaceae; genus Arachis; species Arachis hypogaea. The sequence goes on from NC_092050.1 coordinate 9,359,386, forward strand.
ATTCAATTATAGATTTATCTTATCTTTAACAGTTTTGTTAATTGTTTAAACAAACTAAAAGACATGAAATCGTTTCTAAGTACAAATATACGTACTTTAACTCAAAAATAGATAAAATATATTGGTAAGTTTCAACAAGTAACAACATTAGTCATATTAACAATGTTCTAAAAACCGACATCATAACTAATTCGATTAAAGTGAAAAACCTCCTTGCAAAAAATCGACAAAAAAACTGATAAACCAATTGAATCAACCAGTTTTTTAAAAACATTTTTCGGTTTTTGAATTTAAAAAAAAAAAGAAAAGAAATCCAACCGCACCTTCTTTCTCCCTCACAACTCACGAACCAAACCTACCCCTTTGATAAACCTAGGGGTGAAAAGCGGAAAAACCCGCCCCGCCCCGTACGTCAAAAGCCCGCCCCGCCTGGCCTAATGAGGCGGTCACGAAATCTCATCCCGCTCCGCCTAACAGCGGGTTGGCGGGCCAAATCTGCCAAATCTCCATTTTTTCATTTTTTTTACTATTAAGTATTAAATAATAAAAATTACCAAAAAAATATTAAATAATCTATATAATTTCACAACCATTTTAATAAATTTATAATTTCTAAAAATATAAAAAAATTATAATATTTAAATTCACAAACATTAAAGTATTTATAATTATAAATATGTAATAAACATAATCATAAACCAAGTTTTTTGAAACAAAATAATAAAACCAACATTGTCCAAAGTAAAATAAATATTGTCCAAAATATATAATTAAACATCTACATACAAGTTTAGAACATAATCGATCAAACGTAAAATATAATCCAAAACACTAAATTAGAACATCTTCAAAAAAACCCTAAGTCCGGTGGAGAAGCACGCCCCGCCCCAAAGCCCAAGGTTTAAGCAGTGTGGGATAGGCGGACTTTTGATGTGTGACGGTCTCAATTTTTTATCCCAACCCGCCTTTTTTAGCGTGTTACGCGGGCCAGCTCGGTGGGTTTAGACCCGTTTGTCACCCCTAGCTAAATCTATCAGAGCTGCAGCCGCTGCCACTTCTATCACCGCAAGCAGTGATAATCAGCAGTTGCTATTGTCGCCTCTCAAAGGTATACTCAACCCTTGTCTTCTCCTCGACGTCGCTAGAAGTTGTGTTCTGAGCTGTTGGCGTCATAGTTTCTGTCGTCGTCATCAAGCCAGTCTCTGTCGTCGTCATCATTGGCCCTGAAATTGTCGTCTTTGTCCTCTTGACAAGCCTCTGTCTTCGAGCCCCTTTTTTCTCTGCTCGAGGTCACATCCTTCTTCCCTCATCATCACTTCTCTTTCTCCCTCACTGCCGGTAAGCATTGTTGTTTCAATTTGTGTTGTTGTTGGTTTTCTGAGAAAAAGGGTAGCCATTATTTTATAAGTGTTTTTTTCTGAAATAATGGTTAATAGTTGATTTGAATGATTCTGTTAATTTTTTTTTGCTGGGTTAACTTTGTTGGTAGAGTTATGAGTTGGGGTTTATAGTTGATGTGATTGTTGTTTTTAATTTTGTTAATTTTGTATTCTGAGCTCGAGTTTGTTGCTAATATGATTTTGAATTTAGTTTGGATGTTGAGTTTGGATTTTTTTGTTTATTTTTTTTGTTTTTGGATTCTCTTGGCTTTGGATGTTGAGTTGTCTGTTTTTGGATTGAGCTTTTGCTGTTGAATACTTGATTAGAAGTCTTTGTTAAAATTTGTTGTTATTTTGAATTATGTTGCTGATGGTTTGATTTTCTCAATAAGTTTGTGTTTTTCATTATTGCTGACTATTTGATTATTATAAATTATTGTTAAAATTTTTCTTATTCTAAATTTTTTTTGTTGATGTGATGAATTTTTTTGCTAATTACTTGATTAATAATGACTTTATTAGAACTTAGAAGTTATTTAAAAAAAATTATTTTATAAATTTTTAATAATAAAATATAAACAAGTTAGTATGTAAAATTACAAAATTTTAAATTTTATTAGTTTAGAAATCATTAAATTTGAATATTTGAAATTTTATGTTAAATTTTTAATAATTTTATTTTATATATAGTTAAAGTTGTTGAACTCCGGTTGAATTTTTGAACCGTTAAACCAGTCATTCTGCTAGTTCATTAACTCATTTGGTTCTCGCAACCTTGCATATTACTTTAATTCTAAGAATGAATATAGTACTAATTTAATGACAATTTTTATCTCATGGTATATTGTATTTTTTCAAATCGGTTTTAACATAAAATAATAGAATTTAAAAGTTTTACTCATAAATTATGAGAAAATATCTACAAATTTAATTGCAAATATTTTTAAAAAATTAAAAAATAGAATTTTAATATAAATATTCAATTTAATTACAAATTATATACTACTATTAATGACTAATTATTATACTTTGAAAATAAATAAAAGTATTACTTATTGATTTTATTATTTTCAATAAAAATAGTTAAATTTTAAATTTAATTAATTTTATAAAATTTTTATAACAAACATTACTATATATATTTTTAATTAAAAATTAAAAAATTTATATATTATTCCTTGTATGGCCAGACACATATACTAGTACTATTCAATGAATAAGTATCTATTCTATCTATTTTGTTATATATAAAAATTGAATTTCTGCACTTAATGATAGAAATTGATGTGTCATGCTTCTAATAGTGTTTTTTGATTTGTTATAGTAAACTATCCTTTCTGCCCATAAAAATTGAAAACACTGACATATCTACCCATAGAAGACGGAAATCACCATTTGTATCCATAAAAAATGACTTTTGCAAGCAAAATGATCCAAACCCTAAAAAATGAAATAAAATTCTTAAACTACCATTCTCTCCACCACTACTACCATCGTCTCTCCCCCCTCTCTCGCTCTCTCAATGTTCTCAGCTACTCCAATCCCAAACTCTAGCTACCACCATTCTCCTCCTCAACTACCACCATCACTGCTGCCATTACCATCACCACCACCACCATCACCACCCGTCCTCCTCCCTCCACCTCTTCGACTCCGATCTCAACCACAAGCTCTGCTTCCCCCTCACCTTCTACCTCTTCCAAAACTCCAACCCCGTCTTCTCTCCTACCAGCATTGAAAGAAACTGGAAGAGTTTGAAGGAAACCATTAACCAGCAAAGACTGAGTCACTGCAAATTTCAAACAATTGGTGTAAGAAGAAGATCCATCACCCTTCTTATCCACCTCATTACCATTCACATTCATATTCTCATTACCACCCACTGAGTTCTATGAGAAAATATTCAAGAAAGCCTTCAATGGAACCTTCATTGACAACCCTCTCTTCTTCTTCACATCACAGATCTGAAATTCACCATCTTGCTTCACTTGTGCAATTAAACAAACATCTTTCGTCTCCTTATTCTTGTGCCATGACAGGAAGTAGTGCTCAAGATCCTTTGCAGCTTTCCGAATACTCACTTCTAAAGGGGATAGTGACTCCTTCACAACCTGAATGAAATTGAAGAATAACTCAACTGGATCGTTCTCAGACACCATTTTTTGATCAACCCTTGAAAAAATTGCAGCCTTTGAGTGTGTATGCAGAGAAAACACAATCCAGTTCTCTAAAACCCGATCCGAATCATTGAATGGTAGAAGCAAAGATGCGTAATGCAGAAGCCTTTTCACGCACTTTATAGATTCCATTAGGGTATTGCATTTCGAGGCCAGATAGTTAAGCTTGACGATGATGGAAGACGGCGAGGATGATGAAGTTAACGGTAGTGACCGTTTACCCATCCCAACGGATCACTCACACTGCTCGTTGAGCTTGCGTTAGATGATTATGCTGGTGATGGTGGTGCTGGTGCTGTTGAGTCGTGCCGACGCCGATGGGGAAGTGTGCGGCGAAGGGGTTAGGGTGACGGTTGAGGAGGAGGGTGAGTCGGTGGTACTGAACGGCGATGTGATCTATGTTGGGATTGGGTCGCTGAGAACATTGAGAGAGAGAGAGAGAGGGGGGAGGGAGAAGACCACGGTAGTAGTGGTAGAGAGAAGGGTAGTTTAGGAATTTTATTTAATTTTTTAGGGTTTGGATAATTTTGCTTGCAAAAGTCATTTTTTATGGGTACAAATGGTAATTTTCGTCTTTTATGGGTAGATATGTCAGCGTGTTAAACTTTCATGGGTAGAAATGGTAATTTACTCTTTCTTTTAACTTATTAAATACAATTCATTATGATAAATTAATTATGTTAACTAATTGATTTGATTAGATATTTAAATATCACATAATTATTAAAATTTATATCAATCAATAAATTATAATTTATTATATCAATTATTTTGATTCATTAATTTATAAGGTGCATAATAAAATAGATGATTTATTATTTATTTAGTTATTTTAATTGAATGCAATAAATACAGATTAATTTAGTTAAAAAATTATTATCTCTTGTATAAAATAATGAATTTATAATGATATTAATTATGAAATAATGTTGTTATTAATTATTATTATATTGTTATTGTATTATATTAGTATTAGATATTATTTATATCACACACAAATCATATGATTTACGTGCGTAGAGATAGCAAAGGATGGGGTGGAGCGGAGCAGGGAGGGTGCGTAGAGATAGCAAAGGATGGGGGTGGAGCGGAGCAAGGAGGGGGCGGGAGATACCTTTTCGTTCTCCGTTTTCGCCCTTAGATTTGCTATTTGTTCTCGTCCCAATCTCCACCATGGAGAATATTGTCCCATCTCCATTCCTCGCAGATTCTCATTTTTCGCAGAATCCCATTCTCCATCTTTGTATATTGATCATTTATATGAAAGTTCTAATGAAAATTTTAAAAAAAATAAAAAATATTATTACAACATACAAGGACACTGTCACACTGCGGTCAAAAGAGAAAAAGATGCCGCGATCAGAGACAATGAGGCGGCGAGGGGTGACGACACAATGAGTACTAAGCAGGAGAGATGAGGGGTATGGTTATGACGCTATGGGAGATTGGAATTTGCGAGTTCTGGCCTTCTGGAGTGACTGGGGAATGGGACCACGCAGTGTTAGTGTTATGGAAAGAAGGTTATATATATGGTATGTGAAATGACTAAAAAATTTATATTAGAAATAAATTATTAAGGGTATTTAAGTAAATTTAATAATTTGGAGATTAGTGGGGACGGGGTGAAGATTGTAAGACCCATAACTTTTGAAAAGGTTTATTATAAACTAATTTCAAATTCAATTATTTATTTATAGCTTTAGTTTCAGAAATTACTTTATTAAAGAATATTTAAAGCAAGTTTTGATTAATTGAATTTGAAATAGATTAAGATTCTTATCCAATTTTAAAATTATTGATTTATTTTCTATATTTAAATTATAACATTAGTAGTTATGAAATAATAAGAATTTTGTATGATTTAATTTAAATAGTTGATATTTTTATAGTTCAATACTTTAAGTTTTAAAAATAAAGAAAATTAATCTTATTATCTTATAATTTCAATTAAAGTATTTGATTTTTAATTAATTAGTATTTTGGTGCAACAAATAATATTTTTAAGTAATTTTTAAGGATTTAATTAGAGTTCAAATTAATATCCTATACCTCAATTTTATTCAAACTATCCTACTCTAATTAAACCCAAAAATTCCCAAATCAAACCCTATTTTTCATCTAAACCTAATCCTAATTTGATCTAACCCTAACCCTAGCTACCCCATCCCCTCTCACCCATGGCTCACACACACGCACACCAACAACACACACATAGTAGCAATTGAAACTGAAAAGAAAGAAAGAAAGGGAAGAAAGAAAAGGGGAGCTGTGGGAACGGGAAGGAAGGAGAGAGGATGAGGGAAAAAGAGCCTCGCCGTCGGAGCTATGCGTCATTACCGCTGTCGTGTCACCACTAGGAGGGAAGAGAGGGAGAGCGTTCATGGAGAGAGCTGTGAGGAGAAGGAGTCGCGCCACCCAGTCGCCGTCCATAGGGAGTCGTCACTAGTCTGCATGCCGCTAACGTCGCCGGCGTTGTCGCGAAAAGGAGAGAGAGCCGCGTCGGAGGAAAAGAACCGTTGTGGAGCTGTCCCTGCCGCTGTGTCCAGCTGTTGTTGTGAGCCTCGTCGTCGTGGATGGGGGTGCGTCGCCAAGCTCCTGCGCCGGAGAACCCCGCTGCCGTCGCCGATGACCACTGCCGGTAAGGGTTTTGAGTTGGTTTTTCTTTCCGTTGAGTTTCTGGGAACTTCATTGTCGCTGCATGTTGTTCAGGTCGCCACTGCTGCATAAGGTGGCTGCCGGGGCTTCCGCCGAACCGGCTCAGGACCCGCCGCTGCTTTGTTTTATCATTACAGTGAGTATTTATATTTTGAAAACCTCCGTGTTAGTGTCCTGTTGCGTGTATTAAAGTCTTTGTGATATTAATGTGTTAGGAATTAGTAACCGAGCTTACATGTAGCTATTGAGGCTACTTCTGATATTGAGAAAGCAAGCGGAGCTGAGGTTTTGGTTGCAGTCGATTCGGATTCGGGTCGAGACGAAAAGAATTCTGTGAGGCGTTTGGGCTATATAGTTTTGACTTATCGAGGTAAGGGCATTTTCTTAAACTTATTTTACTTTCAAGAGTTGTTATAAGTCGATAAGAGTATGAAAAATGTATTTTTATAGTTACGTGAGTTTTATGAATTGAAGTGAACTATTTGGATGGCTGTGATTATTTATTTGATTTATTTGTTGAATTATTGAGGAAGCTGGTTATTCTGATTTATTATTTTAGTTTGTTAAGTTGGTCATTGTTGAATTAATTTTTCTTGAATTACTGGAAGAGGTTTCATGTTGGAATTTAGTTTAATTTTAGAAATTTTTGTGTTGAGTTAAGAAATTAACTAACATAATTGATGATGACAAACATTAGATTATTGGGTTAATTATCCAATTAGTCTTGATTATTTTAGTTTAAGTATTGCAAGCCAAAATCAATACACTAAGGCAGCCCAATTTGATTGAAAACAAAAACAAGATAGATGGGCTATATAAACAAATGAAGCCCAAGAGGGGATTCAAAGCAATGAAATTAGCTGAGCCAAAGAAATCAAACGGGTTGATTTATGGATATCCGATCCAAACCCGTTAGCAAGCAAATCTCTCCAATTTGCCTTTACCAAAAGTAACGTTCACTTTTTTGTCTCGATCAGAACTCTGAGAAAGAGAGAGAGTGCTTAGTTCCTAAGCTATTCACAGAAGAAGAAAGAAAGAGAAGGTTAGGCAAGAAAGATTAAGGTCAAATCAGCAAAATCAAACCTAATCAAGCTAAGATAAAGATTAAAGGTAACACATTTCCTATTGCATGCATATTGCTTTATTCTCTTCTTCTCAACTCTCTGCTAGTTCGAAATGGGATACATGGGAAAGATGATTTATGCTCTTTACTGATGTGTATCTACGGTCATAAGTGAGTCTTGGGGACCAAGTTGTGTTTCAATGGCCAAGATCTGGGTTTACCATTGATGATATATGTGTCGGCAGTCATGTGGCTTTCGGTCAACAAGTGAAGGTCAGAATCAAAGTTCCTATTTTGAGGATTAATGGAAAAAAGTGAGATAGTGAGTTGGTGAAGCACAAAGCTCTAGGGTTGACCTAGGAGACAGTAACTCAGCAACATGCAAGGAGATACAAAAGAAGAGTTTTGATCATTCATAAGCCAAGGAGAGATAACCAAGTGTATTGAGGTTTTGTTCTGTGAAGAGCTCTCTGAAGAAGTTCATCAACTTGGATAGTACTTCCTAGTCAAAGGGGCATTTCGCCATAATGAAGACTGAATCAGAGGCTAGCAAATCTGGTTTATCACATAGCAAAGAGGTTGTTGAAGCATTAATCTCCTTCATATTTTACAGATTGTAATTTTCTTTTTTTATGTTTATCTTTTTGTAATTTCTTGAGTGAAAAGGCATAATAAGAGAGTTCAAGTAAAAGCCAATGAGTGAAAGAGGCTGAGTGATACACTTGAGAGAAAATTCTAGAATTATTTCAGATTTTTTTAGGTTAAGTCTGTGTCTTGTATCTTGTACATGTGAGGTACTTCTTTCTTAGTTGAGTGAGCACTAAGAGTGAATAGTTAGGTATTAGTATTACCAAGCCAAGTTAGGTTAGAACTTGAGAGTGAAAGGATTGTGTCAATCTTGTGGAATTGGTGTATGTAATAATTTAATTATAGTGAAAATTCCACCACTGTTTGTGGTGGAGACTGGATGTAGATTGCATTGTACAAGGCAATTGAACCAGGATACATGATGGTGTCAGCTTCTCTCCTTCCTACTCTGTCCTGTTTTCTGATGTTCATGAGACAAAAATAAATTCTCTCATAATTTTTTTTCCTGCTGAGTTCAAACAGAATCAGATTATAAAGTTGTTTTAAAAGGGTTAAATCATTAACATAAAAGAATGTCATAGATTCAACTCCCTTCTTTAAGCCTTCTACAACCTTCAGTTTGAATTTAGAAAATATTCAAAATCGGAATTTTGTTTGACTTTGGAAAGGATTGATATTTGAAGTTAGTTGGAAATGGGCTGGAAAATGTGGTTTTGATGGGACCCGTAAGGGTGGCATAATCCGAATTTTAGAGGAGATGCCGCCCAAATTTTTATAAAAATGGGAGATTTCATTTGAAATGGTTATTTAAAAAGATTTAAATTTTTAAGGATTTCATAATTTGATTTTTGCAGTTATTAAGAAAAGGGTTATGTTTTGAAGTTTGAATTATTCAAAAATGAATGAATTATGTTTTGAATCTGAATTATTGAAGAAAGTAATAAGAGGTATGACGAGAACGAGTGTGAGAATGAAGATTGAGTTTGAACATGATTTTTGAATAATTGAGTGATAATGAGAATGAATGAGAAAGTGAAATTGAGTTTGATTGAGATACCTGGGTATTAGTAAGGATGGTAGTTCGTCCCTCTTGCTCCAGGTCAAGACTTGAGATTTGATAATAATGGTGATTGTTTTAGATTGAATGAATGTGTATTTGAGGTACCTGGACAGTAGCAAGGATGGTGGTTCGTCCCGCTTGCTCCAGGTCAGAGATTGTAACGCTTGGGTAGTAGCGGCAGTAGTGGTTATTTCACTCGCTCCAGGTTGAGCTTTTAAACACTCGCCTGGGTAGTAGCCGCAGTAGTGGATATTCCACTGGCTCTGGGTTGAGCGGGTAGTAGCAAGGGGGTTGTAGCTCAAACCCACTTGCTCCGCGATAGGTGTTTGAGTCCATGGTTAGCTACCAGGACGTGTCGGGTTGGCTATATAACCGAAAGATGATATCATCAGCCATAGGATAGACATTCATCATATGCATTTGTATGCTTTATTTGGTTTTGAATTCGTTTTGGTTTGCCTAACTGCTTAATTGTCTTTAACTGCTATCTGAGCTACTTGCTGTAACTATTATCTATACCTGTATTTTCCTTGTCTGTTTTGTCTGTGTTTGTTCTGGCATGGTACTTTGAGATTAAGTTTTGGTCTTGAATTGATGATACTGTTGGTTGATGGCGTGATTGGCTTTTGATTGAGATTTAGTAAAGTATGAAAAATCAAGCTAGTTCAGCATAGACTTAATGAACCTATGTTTGGAACAGATTGGTCATTCATACCATTAGGAAACTTTTAATTTTCTTTTATAGGATAAAATAAATTTTGGGATTTCTAGTTACTTAATCACTCAGTTTGAAAAACAATTTTTTTCTATTAAATATCTTCTTATAATAAACTCTGAAAATTAGTGGTGAGACCATGTGTTTAGGTTCTCATCCCCCTACAGATTTTCCTTTTAAGATATGGACGACGAAGTTCGGAAGAGCTTATTTATTTTGTTTCTGTTTAAAAGATGCATTGCGTTGTACTAGTTACTTTTTCCCTCGCCTTACCTTTAGAAGTTTTTATAAGAGGGTTAGGAGTTTGATTATGTAATGCTTGTAAATTAATAATATGTATATATATGTATATATTCTTTGTAAGTATGGATGTATGTTTTAAAAAAGTTCGGTTTAAGTTTTAAACAGAGTCATATTTTAGTATTAAATATTTTAAGAGTTGTCGTAATATCTGAGCTATCAGAGTAGCGCAGCCGGAAGTGTGATATTTTGATAGTTAGGGTGTTACAGAGATCTCCGCTCGGGTCCTCACGTCTGCCTCATAAAAGTTTTGGCCCCCCATTTCTATTCCTGCAGAAAAAATTTTCTATCTTTGCGTTTTCATTTGGGGCAGTCCCTACGAGGATTCCCGCGTTTCGGAGAGTTTTGCCATTCCTAGATTTACGTTGAGAAAAAAATCATAAAATTTATATAATGAGCCAAAATCAAATTATGTAAATCTAAGGACTAAATTAAAATAAGATAATTTGTTACTTTTTAAATTGAATACAATAAATACATATTAATTTAGTTAAAAGTTTATTATTTTTCAGTCTTCTATATATAAATATGAGCTAACAAAATTGTAAAAATCATTCTTTTATCACTTTTGCTATTTTAACTCTTGTTTCTTTGTTTTTTATCTTTACGTGTAACTTTGTTTTACTTTAACTTTATTTATCTAATAACAAAATATATTTATGTTAATTTTGTCATATAATAATCTATTTTTCTCCTATGTATTTTAATTTGTATAGTTACTATTAGCATCATTGTTTTCGTTTTCTTGAATTATTCTTTAATTTTTTTATGACTTGACAATTGAAAGAAAAAAGCAAGGAAAAAGAGAGAAAACACGATGGTCAGAAGCAAAAGTTAGGAGGCTAAAGGAGTAACGTCATTCCTCAACATTATTATTATTAATAAGAACTTTATTATTTTTTTTTTAACATTTTTTAATATGAGCTTCATTTCTTATGTTTTATTATTATTAATACTTTTATTATTTTCTTTCCCAATTATAAATCTTTTTATAATATTATTTGATAAAATATTTTTGGTCTAATAGATTTAGTTTTCCTATTCTTTTGCCAAAAATAATATATATTAAAAAAAATATAAATTAAATTTTAATTAAAATTCAAATTCAAATAAGATATGCAAAGGACAACTATTATTATATTGAAATTTAAAATTTATTTTGATAAATTTAAATTCTTTATATTATTGTTATTAAAATTTTTAAATACTATTATAAAATTTTAGATTTTTTTATCTTATTGTTCTTAAATTATACATTATACTGTGTATTTGAAGAATTTTATTTTTTTAAAAATTCGTGTGACATTATATACTTTTTTGGGTACAAAGTGTCTATAAAGTTGAAATGAATAACAAAATTATTTATACAATATACAAACTCTTAAAAATTTCTAACACAATTGATAAATTTTGGTTTCAAAACAAATTTTTACTCTACTTTTTATATTTTATTTAATTCTTTTTTTTATAATTTTTTTCTTGATTTTATTAATTGTCTATAATCATAATAATTCATCACAGTTAATTGTCTACAATCATATTAATTGTCTATAATTTATAACCATTTATGAGCTAGAATCTAACCAAAACATATAAGTTGTGGATGAGATTCAAAGCTACTATAATTATAGATATATATTAGCATGTGAGGTTGCTTGAAAGTTATTTGATTATGAAATTCAAGTTAAAGAGGCTACTGTCATTCATCTACCATTTCATCTGCTTAGTGAACAATCTATTATTTATCAGGACCTAAAACATGTAGAGGACGTTGTTAACAATGCAGAGGGCCAAAATATTATGTTTTTTGCTTAGATGAATGCTAACAAGGAATATGCATAGAGAGTCACCCTAACATATTCTGAGTTTCTTATAAAGTTTGTCTGGCAAAAAGATAGAAAAATATGAACACTAAAAAAAAGGAAATTTTTTATTAGTGAATTGACACATGTTTCTATAGGAAGTGGAGAAGACTATTACCTTTATCTTCTACTGAATATTCAAAAGAGTTGCACTAACTTGAAGACATAAGGGCAGTGAATCGTGTAACTTATGATACTCTTAAAGATGTCTACTTTGCTCTTGGGTTATTGCAAGATGATACAGAGTTTATAGATGTCTTAAATGAAGCAGAAACTTTGACATTTGTATCATATGTGAGGAGGCTATTTGTAATTTTATTAGTATCAAATAGTCTTTTGATACCTGACTTTGTCTAGGAGAATTATTGGCCACAACTTTTAGATGATATTCTACATAGACATCGAAGGCATTTAAACATAAATGGTATAATCTTACTATTTTATTTGTGTATTATAGAACTTCAAATAATATTTTATAGTTAGATATAATTTGTTGACCTAAATTTTTTTAAATCGTGATAGATTTAATATTGTCTGATGAGATATCAAGAATATTACATTGTCAGACAGAAAAGATATCATGCATTCTTATGGAAGAAGCTTGCAAGAATAACCTCCAATGCTAATTTCTTCTGGTAGTAACTACTCATTGCAAGATGAGCGACTAATAATAGAGAAATTTAAGTATGGCAGATATCAATTAGAGACCTTAACATCTTCGATGTTATGCATGATGACTATAGAACTGAAGGAAGCTTATGACATAGTTATAAGGGTTGTGAATGAATTCGAGGGAGGACTTTTTTTTCGTTATGGTCACGGTAGTTGCATTAAAATATTCCTTTTCAATTTGATGTCAGCAAAAGTTAGGTGAGAGGGTAAAGTAGTGCTTAATTTGACTTCTAGTGGAATAGTCTCACTTCTCCTACCAAACGGTAAGACTGCACACTCTAGATTCAAGATACCTTTTAATTGTAGATGAATATTCTACGTGCAATATCCGACAAGACTCACCCCTTGCTAAATTGTTGATAAGGACATATTTAATAATTTGGGATGAAGCACTGGATAGATGTTTGAGGGATATTATGAGGGAGGAGCGTCCATTCAAGGGGAAGGCAGTTGTACTCGGAAGAGATTTTAGACAAATATTGTCTATAATTACAAGAGGATCTCGACAAGATATGGTATATGCAACCGTAAATTCTTTGTACCTTTGAGAGTCTGTTGAAGTTCTACGATTGTAAAGGAACATGAGGCTAACTATAAGATGCGAAAATAAAAACAAATAGAAAATCAAGAAATTTAGTTATTAGTTGTTAAAAGTCGGTGATGGACTAATAGGAGATAACCTAGATGGAGAGTCAGAAATTAAGATTCCTATGAATATGATAGTTTCAGATTCCAAACAGACATTTGATGAGTTAATTGACTTTGTCTTTCCAGGTTTGGTGCATAGCCATCTGTCAAGCAATTACTTTAATGATCAAACAATATTAGCACCGACCTTAGATATTGACAAAATAAACAGTTAACTACTATTAATTATTCCTGGTGATAAAAAAGTTATATCTTAGTTCAGACAATGGTGTTGAGAAAAATAATATGAAAGGCCACTTGGAATTCTTTGGTTCAGAAGTATTAAATGTTTTTAATTATTCTGGTTTTTCACCTCATAAACTCACACTTAAAATTGGTGTTCTGATGATGCTACTTAGGAACACAGACCAGTCAAATAGTCTATGCAATGATACACGATTACAGAGTAGGAGATTTAGAAATCACTTGGTTGAATGTGAAATACTAACAGGGACTAAAGTAGGAGGAATTGCATTAATTCCAATCATGAATATGGTTCCAAATAATGACAGCTTTCCAATCAAGTTTCAGAAAAAATAATTTACATTGATAGTATTTTTTGGTATGACAATCAATAAAGTTTAAGAACAGACGTTGAAAACTGTAAATTTGTACTTACTAAGATCAGCTTTTACGCACGGACAGTTATATGTGGCACTTCTAAGAATTAATAGCAAGTAAGGGATAAAGGTTTTTAATTCAAAATCATGAGGAGGTCTTTGAAAATTACATGATTAATGTTATGTATAGAGAAGTTTTTAATAAATTAAAATTGAGATGATCAGGTATTGTTTAATCAATTAGTATCTCTTTGTTATTAATTGTATTTTTTATTTTTTTTAGTTGGATATATATTTTTATATAAATAATATTTAAATTTTATTTAATATAAAAACAAATATACAATTTATAAAAAATAACAAAAATGTGTATGCACATTCTTTCATAAAAATTAAGACATTAATTTATTATTTTTTTCTTAATTAATTCAATTATTTTATGAATTTTTTGTCATGTATATTGTTTAGATTTATTATTAACTTCTGTGTAGAAATGAAAAGATTTGGATTGGATCTTCCGCTCAACATCGGACCAAATGGAGTGAAAAATATTGCTATGATGTAATGATGGAAGGTTAGCAGTGAGAACCTAGAAGAGCATACACGGTGGAGTGGACAATTTGAAAAGCGAACAACATCATTCTGTATTCCTTCATTGATTCACCGGATAATTAAACTCTCCCCAGTTAGTCAAACATGGTATAATAAGTGCAGTGCATGCAATTTCATCCAGAGACCAAGGGCTTTTTGGTGCAGACAACAAAAATGGAAGGGTATATATGGCACTCAATAAAAACTTCCCTTAAATAAGTGAAAGGGTAACGAAGAAAACGATGTGGATGTGGACCGGGTTTAAGTTCTCTCCCTCACACGACAAAAGACCCACACGCAACTCACACAACAAGTGTGAACGACGCCAACGACGTTAATACCTCCCAAGAGTTGCTGCTTCTACTGCTGCTGCTTCTTCTTCATTCCTTCAATCAGAAATTTATTATCTCTATTCCATCGTTTGCTTCTCCAACTGCTACATCCATTCATTTCAGCTCACCCATTGCACAATCTTGAAGGTGCGTCTCTCACAACAATTGGTATCAAAATCAAGACTCTATTAATTATGATTCAGTGGTTCTCTTCAATATGAGGCGGCATTTATTGAGATAGATGACTACCCCAACTGTTTCCATCGCATACTTCTAATTTCCCGTATAATCCGCCAAATGATGCTTTTAATAAGAAAAATCAAAACTTTGATTTAATTTGAGCAAAAACTTAAACCTAAGCTGACTCCGTGCTTCTCTTTTATTTCAGAAGGGTGATGATTACGCCGTTTCGTTCAATTCCAATTCAAAGATGTTTCTTCTTCATCACCACCACACAAGCTTCTTTATCGTGCTCACAATCTTGATGGCTTTGACGAGAGCACAAAACTTGACGAACTGCGATCGCCATTGCGGAGGGAAAACCCTGAACTACCCTTTTGGGTTCTCAGAAGGCTGCGAAGTGAAACTGAACTGTACCAAAGACCAAGTCAAAGTTGGCGGCTTTCTGGTTCAGAACATCACAGCTAGCACCATTTTCATCAGCCTACCCGCGAAATGCAACCGCACCATGGGATCTATTAAGCCACTCTTCAATGACAATTTTGCCCCCACGAGGAACAACAGCTTCCTCGTGCAGAACTGCACGGAGGAGCAAGGTGGCTGCGTTATCCCCGCCTCCACCTTCACAGGCGGCCAGGCTGAGGTGGAGAGCTGCGACAGCAGCAGCGGTAACATCAGTTGTTTCACCCCGCAGAGCCAGAAACAGAGAAACAACGTTATTGTTGGTGATGTTTTGAGTTTCGATGAATTGAAAAACACTCGTTGCAAGTTCTTGTTCTCTTCGGTTGCTCTTGGGCAGAGCAAGGAGCTATTATTTCTGCAGTTTCAGGTGGTTGAGTTGGGGTGGTGGATTCAGGGTTCTTGTCATGATTCTGGTTGCTCTCAAAACGCTACCTGTACAGATGTAACGAATCCTCAGGGGAAAAATAGTTCAGGGTTTCGCTGCCAGTGCCTTCATGGCTTCCAGGGAGATGGTTTCATCAACGGTACCGGTTGCCGGAGAGGTGTGTTTTTTCTTCAGCCCATTTTGATTGAGAATAAGATATTTAGAATTTTTTAATAAAGTCATCATTTTATTATTCCTTGCAAGTGCCATCTATTTTTGGTTATTATTATAATAATTGTTATGCTTTTGATTCTTATGGCCGTGGCCATGCGGGGTTTGATGGGTCAATCGGGAATGTAACACCTGGTTGTGGCTTTTTTTGCTGAGCAACCATGTTGCGCCACCTTAATTTCTGTTTCGTGGAAAATTGGTGTGTAGTAGTTCAATGGATTAGATACATGTTTGGTTTTGAATAATATTTTACAAGAAAGATTTTCTTTCTAAGATGTGACCTTAAACTGTTTAAGAATAAGGTAGTTTAATTATACTCCCAGCTGGAGCACTGAATAAGATAATTTGAACCATGACATTTTTCACGCAATCTTATCATCTCTGCAAAAGACTTGGCAAGCCTCGTTCTTTGTTGAATTATCATCTTGATATGTCTCATGAAAGATGTAAAGTTAAGACCAGGATTTCCTTTTTTTTTTTTTTGGGGGGGGGGGGGGAGATTCTTTTGTTTTGGAATGGTCAAAAGATTGGTTATTGCTTTATTAAGGGACAATATCAACAAAGATTTATTTTGTTGGGAGCACATGAGGGCATGAGGCACATCGACTTTTCCTATGTGATAAGGTTCATTATTTTGATTCCTGTAATCTCGTGGACCATGAGGGCCCTCATACGTCCCTTGATGTTGCAGTGATGTGGAAATGGAAGTGAAGCAAATGTTCATTACATGGGAGTTTTACTCCTGTTTGAATTTTATGCATACTAATTTTGATGCTCCTGATGAATTCATTGTCATGGGAAATAAACAGGGGATGTGTTTTGATTTTTTTTCTTTAAATTATTTTTCTATTTGGTGTACATATTTGGTTTGAATGGTAATATACCAGATAAAGAATCCTTCCAGATCCAAAGTCAACATGTTCTGGCTGCACATGTCTGGTTGGATAGATTTGATTTGAAACTTTCTTTCTTTTAGGGTGGATGGTCAAAGCTTCTCAACATCTCCCATAATTTGTTTATTCACGTTTTCTTGACAATGGATATTGAGTGTAATGTGAGTCACAGTTTCTAATTTCTAGTAGATGTCTAAAATCAGAAACAAAGGTGAAAGTTAAAACGTTTTTTGCTTTTCCTATTAACAAATAGTAAATGGTGCGTTACCTGCTATTTGAGGATTTTCTTTTTGAATTACCTGATTTGATGGAACCTATAAATACTTAAATAGTTCAGGTAGTTGAGATTGTGGGCCTTTTACTTAAAGAAAATAGCGTGTGACTAAGTTGTCTTAACATAATTTGCTTACAAATATTCGTTGTTCTTAAACCATCGATTTATACCCTACACCTCCCGGGACATATGGGGTGTCTTTGGTTTGCTTATAAATCGTGGCACCCCATTGGGTTTAATGAACAAAATGTTAATATCCAATAGGGTCTAGCTTTGTATAAATTAAAAGACCCGTAAGTTTGACTTAGAGTAAACATTTATTCTTTTCAGTTGTGGAAAAATGAGTTTATTATTTTTCAGTTGGAGACTAAACTTTTTTTAAATAGTCATTTTCTCATTTCTGATACTTTGCTTCTTGTGATCAATTGATTCAGTTTTAAGTTGCAGTGCATCAACAGTAACATCGGGGGGATGTGGAAAAACAACCAAAATAGGTGTTATTGTTGGAGGTACAACCATACTCTACATCTTTACGCAATTAGCTTCCTTTTGTACTAATTACTGTTAGAGTATGATCTCATATATCATAGCATATTGCATAGATTTATTTCCGGGCTACCCGATGAAGTAATGAATTTCATAGGATTGTCCATGTTGACGAGTTAATCATTCATTCACTAATCACTATGCTATCATTCCATATGCATGATTCGTTAGCTTCCAATACCTGTTTTTCTTCTCTTCTATTTTCCAAACACAACATGTAACAGAAAAATATTTTGATTAATCATAACGTTATTGTTCACACTCGACAGTGATCACAACTGGAGTTTTGGCCGTGGCTGTTCTTCTGTCTCTCGTATGCTACTGTGCCAGGCGCCGTTCTGCTTGGTTGAGCAAACATACAACAGCAAAGCGCCTCTTGCGTGAAGCTGCAGGCAACTCCAGTGTACCTTTCTACCCTTACAAAGAAATTGAAAGAGCAACAAATTCGTTCTCTGACAAGCAAAGGCTGGGAACTGGGGCTTTTGGTACAGTTTATGCTGGAAAACTTCACAATGATGAGTGGGTTGCTATAAAAAAGATAAGGCACAGAGATACCAACGGCGTTGACCAAGTCATGAATGAGATCAAGCTCCTTTCTTCTGTGAGTCATGCTAATCTAGTTCGCCTTCTTGGTTGCTGCATAGAGGAGGGAGAGCAGATCCTTGTTTACGAATATATGCCTAATGGAACACTTTCTCAGCATCTGCAAAGAGAGAGGGGTAAAGGTCTTCCATGGACAATAAGACTTACTATTGCAACTGAAACTGCTAAAGCAATCGCATATCTTCATTCAGCAATTCATCCACCAATTTACCACAGAGACATCAAATCTAGTAATATACTCTTGGATTACAGCTTCAAATCTAAAGTTGCCGATTTTGGGCTTTCTAGGCTTGGCATGACAGAAACATCACATATCTCAACTGCTCCACAAGGGACTCCGGGTTATGTTGATCCCCAATACCACCAGAACTTCCATCTTTCTGATAAAAGTGATGTCTACAGCTTTGGAGTGGTTTTGGTAGAGATAATAACTGCCTTGAAAGTGGTTGATTTCGGTCGACAGCAAAGTGAGGTCAATTTAGCAGCACTTGCTGTTGATAGGATTAGGAGGGGTGCCATAGATGAGATCATAGATCCCTTCCTTGAACCACATCAAGATGCTTGGACACTCTATTCAATTCATAAGGTGGCTGAGCTTGCATTTAGGTGTCTTGCTTTCCATAGCGACATGAGGCCTAGTATGATGGAAGTGGCAGAGGAGCTAGAACACATCAAGCGCAGTGGATGGGCATCCACCGAGGAAAATATGTGCCTAGCTTCATCAGTTGGGTCCGGAAACTCATCTCCTCGCAGAGGAAGTGACAAGTCACTGGGCGGTATTAAGTTAAATAAAGCAGGGCAAGGGAATGAGATATTGATCGTTACGCAGAAGACCGGAAGCTTTTTGAAATCAATGGAGGCAAAGGACAGCTCTCCTGTATCAGTGCAGGATCCTTGGTCAAGTGGACACAGCTCACCTTCAACAAACAGTTTGTTGGACAATGCAGTTCATTGACAAAAGCATCTCAGCAATGTGAATACTCGAGGCATATAACAGTTTTCTTTTCTTTTTAGCAGTTAATTGTTATATAGTTAATTTTGTGTATGATTGGCAATAGGATTCTGACGACCTCCAGGACTCTTTTCATCAGTAAGCAATATACAAAATTCAACATGCATATAGGAATATGTACAATGTACAATTACAGCTGGAAATAACATATACCTTTGGGTATAATTTTATAGCTTTATATAGATATAGACAAAATGACTACCGTGATGTTTGAGCTAATAATTGTTATTCATATCTACTTTGAGTTGCACAATGTTCATAATACAAGAACCATGAAATGCGTGAAAGCCTTACCTACTACATTGCCCTCTTTCACAGTTACACTTTCCACCAAAACCCATAAATGTACTGAAATTTCACATAGATTTGGTAACCTACTTCAACAGCACCACGCACTTTATTTTGGGTGACAGAAGCAGTCATTTAACTCTCCATTCTAAATTTCTGATGGGATTATACGTTACAAACAAGCAGCGAGTATAAGTAGTTTCTCGGATATCTTACAACGCCAATATCTCCAAATAATACGATCAGATGCTACAACAATGATTAAAATTAAAAAACAAACATGATATACATCAATAATGACAATATTAAGTATTAACACAAGACAAATATATTCAGCAATTGTAACGCGAATTCGCACCAACGAGTCACGATGATTTTTGAGCTTCAGGCCCAAGAATACCGTTCACCACTGCCGTCGCAACCAAAACCCCCAAAAACTCCGCTCCGGCCACCACTCCCGCCTGCGCCAAATCCCCAAAGCTCACTGCAGACGTTATCTCCCTCTCCGCCGTCTCTATCCCCTTCTCCGCCGCCTCTAGCCCTCTCTCCGCCGTCTCCAGCCCCTTCTCTGCTGACTCGAGGCCCTTGTCCGCGGCTTCAAATCCTTCCCTCACGATCTCCTCGGCCTCTTCCTCCACCCTCTTCAAACTCTTCCGTATCCCGAACAGTGGAATATCCTCCGCAACCGCTTCCTTTGCCGCCAATCCCGCAGACGCCGTCAGTAACAAAAGCAGCTGCCTCCGCCCCGAGGGAACGGCACCCGGTAAGGCCGTTACTGGCTTGTTAGTTATCTTCTGCGGCTTACTTGAGTAAGATGTCGCATTGCGCACGCTGAGACGTTGAAGAGAGAGAGCTGAAAACGGTGGTGAAATTGCACAAACCATAGCTTCCGTCACCACAACACTCAATCACTCACTCGCTGACCAGTGATCCTCAGCTTGTGGCCACTCGCTTTTTGCAAATTGTTAACATATTTAATTTCGAAAATTTCCCCAATTTATGTATCACTATTACCTTGACACGTGTAAAAACCAAACTGTTCGGGTTGAATGGCTTATTTCCGGTTCCGGTTCGGGTTCTATTTTGCGCTTTCCTTTTCATTTTTTCGTATTTTGCGCCAGAATATCAAACCCTAGCTCAAACCTCTCTCCCTTCTCTCTCTCTCTCTCTCACAGGTGACAATGGCGGAAGAAGCTGCTGCATCTGAAACCTCTGCCACAGTGGCTCAGCCAGCGGAAACTGTTGCTGTTGTTGAAACTGTAAACCCTGCCGACCATGAAAAGAGCGGAATCACTGTGGATGCTACCGTGGAATCCACGGCGCAAGGCGGAGCGGAGTCGGTTTCGGTTTCGGTTTCCAACGGCGACAACGCCGGAGAAGCTTCCGGTAGTGATCCTCAGAAGTCCTTGGAGTTCGCGGATGAGCTAATGGAGAAGGGGAACACGGCCATGAAAGAGAACGATTTTGGAGAGGCAGCTGATAACTTCAGCCGCGCTCTTGAGATCAGGTTTGTCTTTTGCTTCTCGCTGGCGCTTCATTTTAACTTTGATCTTTTCTGTAAAAAGATAGAGAAATAGCCAAATAGGTAAGAGATATTTTATCTTGGAAGTGCACGTTAATAGTATTAGGTTGCAAATCGGATGGATTCATGACCAAGATGGTAGCTAATATTCAGAAATTCCATGGGAGCAATTGTTTGATTTGCATGAATGCAATAGTTAGAGACTTAGATGCGTCACCATCATACATGCTCCATCCCAAAAGGAACATGTAGTTATCCAGTTCGGGTTTAAAATCTCTGCTTTATTAGTCGAGAATATTGATAGATGAAATGAAATCACGTTAGTTCTCATTTCTTACATTATACACATGTTAATAAGTTTAATGTATGCATTTTCGTCTAAAATTTTCACCTAAACATAGCGTATATCTTGGAAAACTTTGGGTACAAGTGATGTTTCAGTGCTTGTTTGGGTAAAGCTCCTACGAAAATATCTTTTTTTAAGTGATTTGTTTTAAAAGATCATTTTAGAAAAGTAAAAGTAATTATATGTTTGTATATCTCATGTGAAAATATCTTTTTATCTAACAATTATGCCTATGTACAACAATATAAAAGTACTTTTTTGTTAATTTATTATGTTAGAAACATTTATTTAGTAAAAAAGATCTTTTTTTTTAAAAAGATGTAAATTGTAACTTTTAAAAAAAGATCTTTTTTCCCTAGTACTTTTACTAAGATTTTGCCAAACACCCTAAAAAAAATGATCTTCTAACAACTTAATGGCACCCGTATAAGCTCTTAAAGTAGTTTGTGCCCGGACTGAGAAAATTATGATGATATTTTCGGATTTTAGTTCCACCAAGTTCATTTTTGTCAAAACAACTTGTTGCACTCTTATTGGTACAAATTGATTAACTGAATATAGGTTTACCCTGGCATATCTCCCTTTGCATTTCTATGATTCGTTTTAATATATTCAATGTTCTGAGAGACAATTTTATTCAAAATAGAGTTTCCCGCTATGGTGAACTTGCTCCCGAGTGTGTACACACCTACTACAAATATGGCTGCGCACTATTATACAAGGCTCAGGAGGAAACTGATCCTTTGGCTGATGTGCCCAAGAAGGAGGATGGATCTCAACATGGCTCCACAAAAGATGGATCTATGAAGAGTTCTGTAAATGCTGAATCTTCTACTGCATCTTTTTCAAGCAACATTGAGCAGGATGTAACTTCAACTGACCAGGGTCCAGCAGTGGATGATGGTTAGTGAATTGTTTCTAGTGTAAATTGATTATTACTACTAAATTTAGAAATAAGTTGATGTTCAATCTGTTAAGAATGTTCTGTCATGTTTTCATTTGAATGTGTTGTTCTGTTCCGCATTATACTTCCCTTCACAAGTCATTGTGAATAAGGGAGACTGTTTTATGGAATTTGCTATATGAAGGAGTTCATAGAATTTTATCTTCTATTGAAGGTTACCAGATCAATCATTACTAAACTGTTTAATTGAAGATAGAAGTAAAAATGTTCTTAGAAAGCTAGTTGTCACTTGTTGATGGTTGGTGGGATAAGAAAGCTTGTGATTGGCTCATATTGGGTAGGGTTGTGAATACTATTATGTAAGCCTCATGAAGTTTTTAGGAATTGACACTTTCACTTTGTGAAAGTACAGTGTCACTCATCCATAGTTTTCAGATCTATCTCATTGTTTTATTTTTTAAAATATGTAACAGAGTCTGCTAAGAATGACCAGGAAGAAGATGAGGAGGATAGTGATGCTGAGGACTTGGCAGAAGCTGATGAAGATGAGTCTGACCTGGACTTGGCATGGAAAATGCTTGATATAGCTAGAGCCATTGTTGAAAAGCACTCTGTCAATACAATAGAACAAGTTGACATATTATCAGCATTGGCAGATGTTGCATTGGAAAGAGGTCCTCCTGTGATCTTTTATATAATTTTAATTCAACTGAGCTTTCCTTTCCCAAGCACACACAGATTCACAAGAGTAGAGGATTTATTAAATGGATTTTTCCTATCTTTGTTTTGTGCAGAGGATTTTGAAACTTCTCTCTCTGATTACCAGAAGGCACTATCCATTTTAGAACAGCTGGTTGAACCAGATGATAGGAAAATTGCTGACTTGTATCCTCTTCAAATTTCTTTATCTAGATCCATGATATTACTGATGCGTGTAATCTTCTGCCAGTTTAAATTGGTAGCAAAAAATTGAGACAAGAGATGACTAAATAACTTTCAATGAATTAATGAAGTTGCTGACAGCTAGCTCTTAAATTTAGGATGACCGTTTATGTTCTCTTACACTGCTAGATTCCCTTAACTTTTGAATTAAGAAATTTCCGTATATGTTTGTGTTTGGAGGTTGGTTCTAGACCTCAAGAAGCAATTCCTTATTGTGAAAAGGCTACATCTGTTTGTAAAGCAAGGTTACATCGGCTTACAGAAGAAGTAAAGAGGATATTGGACTCAACATCCTCTGTTTCCGAGTCACAACAGAATGTACAAACATCTGAGTTTGAAAACTCGGTTTCAGATAAACAGGCAGAGATTGAAACTCTCAAAGGTCTCTCAAGTGAATTGGAAAAGAAGGTAGGCTGGAGAAAATCTTGCAAGTTATATCTTTGTTCGTTTGTTATTTTGATATTGATTGGAATATATGGATTTGCAGCTTGAAGATCTGCAGCAGCTGGTTTTGAATCCAAAATCAATTCTTTCCGAGATCCTGGGAATAGCAGCTGCCAAGGCAGGTGCGAAGGAATCATCTCCAGGAAAAGTGAGCTCCTCACAGATGGCTACTGCTGACAGCAGTGCAGGTTTTGACTCTCCAACCATTTCCACTGCTCACACCAATGGATCCACCGGAGTCACACATCTTGGTGTGGTAGGTAGGGGAGTTAAGCGTCCATCAAATTCCAGTGTACCAGAAGCCAGCGCACCAAAAAAACCATCACTAGAATCAACTGATGGCAAAGGCGATGGCGACAAATCTTGATATATCTAGGTCTTGGTCTTTTCATATGGAGAGTTTAACTTGAACTTGTAATGCTATCATACATTCTGGCGACTAAAAGAATCGTTTGTAGGGAGTGTTATGTGATTCCTTATATTGCTATTGTATGCCCCGTGCATTTAATTGACGTTATCTCAAGTTTAAAAAGGTTTAGATGTTACTCACACAACCGTGAACTATATTATGCTAGTTCTGTGGATGGTTAAGGGGGTCAAAATTCATGGATGAGTTTGATTTGTAAAATTACGAAGCGAGCTCATCTATGTAAGTTTCTACATCATTTTTATCCCGGAACAAAAAACAAGCCCCAAACAATGTCTTAGATGATACCCAGTCCAAGGTGGATATGAATCCAATGCCAACGGGGGGCTGGCCGAGGCCATACCTTCCAAAACCTGAAACTATTAGAAATTTTTTGGATTATATTGTTAACCTGGTCAGAGTTTATCTCAATTCTCAAGTGAAGAAAATGGATAAAACTGTGGTGTTGCTTTCACTATTTAAAAATTTTAGGATGTGTTTGGCAAATACGTAATTTTTTGTTTGGTAACTTTTTTTTCTCTAAATGCGAACATAATTCTGGGTTTAGACTCCTGGTTGCCATAAGCAATAAATTGTAACTTTTGCGTTCAATTAATAAATTGAAAAAATTAATTGAAGAATTTATTTTTTATCTACTAATTTTGCCATTTAATCTCGTTTACAATAAGAGATACAAAAAATAATCATCAAAATTCTTGAATTTTTTATAGCTGTTTTACAAATAAATATTTTAAATGATATAAATTTATGTCTTTTTTAGTAATTTTTGTCTAAATATAATTTTAAATAATCTAATCCAAATAATATTCGTTTTATTATAATCTATTTTGATACAAAATTATCAAATATAAATTACATTAACACCAATTTACTTTTTTATCAAAATTAAGTTTGTAAAATTAATTTTATAAAAAAGTTTGCAAACTTTAATCCAAACATGTCGCTCTAAAATACTTGCTCTGTTTTTGTAACCTTGCATAGAGAAGATGGGCATTGAGGCATAGAGCACGCAACAAGACCTTGTTTTTTGGGTGTCGAACGATTGTTACGACCTACGCGCCAATTGTAATCGTAGGGGACAAGGGAATACTTATATCCATTAATAATTGGTGGTTGCCGATTTAATTGCTAGGCGCTATCTGTGGTTCGGATGTGACAAGAGACGAGACAAACAAAGAGAACGGTTGGCGAAACCGATGTGAGAATGGAATGATAAAATGGGGTATGTACTGCCTCATTGTGTAAGACAAACATCACGAGGTTTACTCTAAGATTTGGAGGATGTGTTATCGGGTGGACTGTAAAACCTGTGGGAAGTACACATGGGGTGGTTGTGGCAGGCATTTGAACTCTCTCTACAACACCATCGATGAGCAAAAGCGCTGCGACTGCCGTCCCTGGCCTGGTGTTGCTGTCACACCCTCTCAACCAGCACCGCCGCAATCTGCAAACCCCTCTCAAGGTCCGAACCAATTATTATGTTTTTACAATATAATCCATAAAGAGGAATAACACGCACACAACGTTGACTATTATAATATGATTGTTGCTTTTTTGCAGGCAATAGTAACCCTCAAAATTCTTGAAGCAGCCTCGGATGCTGATCTGCTGTGATTATTTTAGCCTGATGGTGGGATGCAGAGGGATAGAGATGGATATTGTCGGATGCCATCGTGCCTTGCAATAAACAAATGGTTAAGGTCGCTTATATTATATTAATAAATGTAATCTTCGACTAGTCATGAGCTTGTGACTCAGATTATCCTAAATTCTTCTCTATGTTAATGGGTCTATTAATAAAAAATAAAGAATAAATTCCTCTGCTCTTGTGCTAGGTATTTAAATGGCTCTGTTATGGATTTCCTTTATTATTATTTGCCGTGGTTTATGTGCTGCCATATTTTGCCCATAATACTTTGTAAATTTTTGTGTCCTCGAGCCCTAGGATATTTGATGTTTAGGATAAAATAATGCTAAAATTACCAGCTGTTAAGTAAGACTAATGTTGCCATAATCCAAATCAACGAAAGCTATCCACCAATTGCGTCTGCTAATAATCCACTATTATTTCTGAATTGGAGGAATTTTGGTTTTTGGTGGTTTGTCTTTATAGTCCTCACTACTCACTTTTTTCAATGAAGACTGCCCAATAACAATTAGTGACAAGGCTATGTTATTGACAATTTTGGCACAGTTCCTCTCTTTTATATCGTCTGAGAGAGAGTCGCCAATAGCCCAATAGTGTGAAAAAGGAGTAACATAGATATCCTCAAACCTATTTGCCACATTCTCGTATTTGTGATCTGTCTTCCATTAACTATTTTATTAACAACAATATTTAAGAAAAAATAAAAAATCAATCAAAAATTATCTTATTTAACATTTATTAATTATTATTAGAATAATTCTATAACTTTAAATATATTAAATATATAATTAAATTATAGAATATATTATATAAAATAATTTTAAATATTGTTTCGCTAGCGCTACCAAAATTTGAGGGCATTTGAAATCTGCCTGAGCTCTTTTAAAATACACCCCATCATTTTGAAGTTGCAATGGAGTAACGTATCTTACAATTCTTGTCTAATCATTAAAGGCAGCCATAAATTCTAAGGTAGGAACTATGAGATGGTAGATATGGCAACATGAATGCAGATGTTGGCTTCCTTTGTCCTTTTCCATTTCTTTTTTCTTTAATAATTATTTGGTTTGAGAGTAGAGGAGTTGGAGCAGCGTTTATGTCTTGACTCTGAATTGTATAATTAATATACCGTACCACTCGGTATACATGACTAGCAATTTGCATTTATTTATACCCCAGAGATAATCAAAATCAACCATCTAATGCATAGTCATATAACATTTTTAAGTTAACTACATATATTTATCTTGCTTTTTGACCAATGCTACATTTCTTAAGTCTTCAACAATACAGACAAAAATAAACTTACGTTATGGATGACAGAGATTAATTTCATATAAGAGAAGACTTCAATGAATTCCATGCTTTTGTGAGGTCCATTATCATTGATACTGCATTGATTAACTAGTTGAAGACATTGTGGAATGTAAGGCTGGTGGGAACATGGCTATGTAAAGGTCCACCTTTAGCATTTGCATATAGTGTAATATAATGTTGGAATGATTTAATTAAGTTAAAACAAGGGAACCAAGTCAATAGGAGATCAAATAAGAAGTTCACTCATAAAATATTCATCCATCAGTTACGCAAAAGCGATATTCACCTAGTTGGCAAGCAATGCTTATATGAGGTAATGCCTGATTAAATCCTTTTCAAGGGCTCTAGGAGGAAAACTCATCAAAGGAAGCTCTCTTTTGCTGAGTCCGATTCAGTAGGTGAGACTAGAGAGTGATATTCTGATCCAATTCAGCAGACAGAAAAAAATAAAATAAAAATAAAAGAGAAGAAAAAAAAGAAATGAAAGAAGAAAAAGAAGAAAGGAAGTGTTGATAAAGGAAGGAAACAACCCTTTATGATCCCCTTTATAGGAATTTGCTCAAAGCCCCATTTGTCCGCTTTGAGTTTGTGGATTCCATACTGTTTACACCCTACTCTTCATCTTTTCCTTTCTATCTTTTTTTTCTTTTGATGAATTTTAATCTGTTCTTTACCTACATAAAGTGCAACAAGACAATTTCTTTTCATTCCCATCTTCCATTTTATGCAATTGGCTATTCTAGTCAAGTCTGCTTCATCCTTTGCATATCACACCTACAATTATTTTCGGGTGACCTAAAACCTCTATTTTTCTCCCCTAACATTTGAATCACTCTAATCTCTCATATCCACAAACTTTTCAGTCTCTCTAGATTCCATTTCAACTGAAGTTACTACTATTATTCTGATGATTTTCATGGATCTAACTACCTACTAAGGCCGTACCACGACTTCTGAGAGAGTATTAGCAAACTTTGCTGAGAAAAACGAAAATGGCGACAGAGAAAAAACTCTCCTCAAAAGGGCAAGCATGGTTAGATGAATCTCTATCTCTCTCTCATGAGAACGAGATATCCATAAAAAAAAATTCATACATTTTCCTCTCTCTGCAGGTTCTGCACAACGGGATTGCCGAGTGATATTGTTGTTGAAGTTGATGACATGAACTTCCATCTTCACAAGGTTAACATTATGCCTACCCTATCAACCATGCTACTTCATACCTTCATTCACATTCACTGAAAGTTAGCTGTCACGTTTTTTTCTTCTTTTTTTTTTTTTTCAGTTCCCTCTCATGTCAAAAAGTAGGAAGCTCCACCAACTCATAACGGAGCAAGAAGCCAAACATTCCTCCGCCGCAAGACCCGAAGAAGCGCAATCAGAGGACGAAGAAGAAGATCAAATCTTAGAACAACACTTTCAGTTAACGTTTACAGAGTTCCCCGGCGGTTCCGAGGCCTTTGAATTGGCTGCGAAGTTCTGCTACGGTGTCAAAATCGACTTGTCCCCTTCCAACGTGGCTTCTCTTCGCTGCGCCGGAGAGTTTCTAGAGATGACGGAGGAGTACTCCGAAGACAACCTCATCTCCAAGACAGAAAGGTTCCTCTCTAGCTCCGTTCTCAACAGCATCAAGGACTCCATTACAACGTTGAAATCCTGCGAGCGTTTAATGCCTATGGCAGAGGAATTAGGCATCCCGATCAGGTGTATTGATTCCATCGTCTCCAGAGCCTCTTCGGCTGATCCGGCATTGTTCGGCTGGCCGGTGAACGATGCCGGAGCCGACAGCATAGCCGCGGCTAGTGGCTCTGCGTCAAAGCAGGCCATGTGGAATGGAATTGAAACTGCAGCAAGAAGAAGAAGAAATGGCGTGATTAGAGGAGGAGGAGTCACCGGTGGTGGTGGTGGCGGCAGCGGCAGTGGTGGATATTCATGGTTTGAGGAGATCTCGCTTCTAGGTATGCCTCTCTTCAAGCAATTGATTCTCGCAATGAAGGAGGCTGAGATGAATTCAGAGATAACGGAGAGCTGCCTCATGCATTACGCAAAGAAACACATTCCCGGCGTTTCAAGGTCTATCCGGAAACCATTGCCATCATCTTCGTCTTCCTCTTCGTCGTTAGCTACCGAAGCAGAACAGAAAGATCTGCTAGAGACTATAGTCTCAAACCTTCCGCTCGAGAAGAGTTCTAAGCCTTCAACCGCCACGAGGTTCCTTTTCGGTCTCTTACGAACCGCCAACATTCTTAATGCTTCGGAAGATTGCAGAGACGTATTGGAAAAGAAGATAGGATCACAGCTCGAAGAAGCCACGCTCGACGACCTTCTCATTCCCAGCTACTCCTACCTCAACGAAACGCTATACGACGTGGATTGCGTAGAGAGGATTCTAGGGCACTTCTTGGACGGTATCGAACACCGAAGCGCTTCGGAAATCGATGGAGGCGACAGCGTTCCTAGATCGCCGGCGCTCATGCTCGTAGGAAAACTCATTGACGGCTATCTTTCCGAGATCGCTTCCGATTCGAATCTCAAGGCCTCAAAATTCTACAACCTTGCAATCTCGCTTCCCGATGAAGCGAGACTCTTCGACGACGGTCTCTACCGTGCCGTTGACGTCTATCTAAAGGTATCTGATTCCGTCACAAAATTATGTTATTATTATAATATCCGTTACTGAAGGTTGCTTTGCGGGTTTCGTTAACTGCAGGCGCATCCGTGGGTTTCGGAACAGGAGAGAGAGAAGATTTGCGGAGTGCTGGACTGTCGGAAGCTGACTCTAGAGGCATGCACGCACGCCGCGCAGAACGAGAGGCTTCCGCTGCGAGCGGTGGTTCAGGTTCTCTTCTTCGAGCAGCTCCAGCTGCGGCAAGCAATCGCTGGCACTCTGATGGCGACGGCGGAGCCAGGGAGGCCCTCGGTGGCGGCGGCCGCATTGGTGGAGAGAGGTAGTTTTGGTGGGGTGGAAGAAGCAGGTGAGGGAAATCGTGTGGGGAGTGACACGTGGCGCGTGGCTGTGAGGGACAATCAGGTGCTGCGCTTGGACATGGATAGCATGCGGACGCGAGTGCATCAGCTGGAGCGCGAGTGTTCCTCCATGAGAAAGACGATCGAGAAGATGGGCCAGGCCGGTCTACAGGACGATGGGGCCTGGTGGGACCCGTTTGCCCTGGGAAGGAAATTTGGTTGTAAATTCAAGACCCATGTTTGTGACTCGCATGGGCCGACGGCTATTGACAAGCGCACGGGTAGGCCCAACCAGCTGCAGCCCCACCGTCCTCGTCGTGAATAAGCAGCAGGTTAGTACACTCCCACGCGGTACGTGGAATCATGATTGGAGTAGTTACTAGTTAGGAAATTGGTCCCACTCATGTTGATGTGTAATTAAACGTTTGTCAAATAGTCGCTGGCGATATTAATGGATGAATATATATGATCTGGAAGTGTTGTTTCCCTTGTAGTTTTCTCCCACGTAATTTGTACCATGCATAATGAAAAAATTATAGTATAATGAAAACAAAAGGATGATAGTTTTGTAGAATGTTTCTCCTTATCTCCAATTATTAGGACAATGAGGTAATTATGAGGTGAGGTGACGCAACTTTTGCGGTGATGGTGATTGGGGGTGGTATGATATAGATGAGTTTCTGGAATTTGACAAATAGATAGTGCGTGACACCTTGCTGACAGCGCATTTTCATGGAAATTGGAGTTACTGAATTATTTTGCTTCTAATTAAAGTTGAAAGTTGGTTCTTGCTTGTGAAGTCAAGTGCATGTGTGAGTGAAAAAGAATGGAAGTACTTGTGATCCGCAAAAGAAGCTACAAAGGCTTGCTGCTTTTCTGATGAGGTAGAGGCGTAGACATTATTATTGCTGCTATTGTGATTGTTGGGGGGATAATAATATCTTTTACCCTTATTTTATTCTTGCTTTAGTCAGTAAGTGATAGTCAAACCATTGATTTCCTGTGGTGTTCCGTAATTCTGCTGCCATTGTAATTATTATGTGGGGAACTCCTCCTTGGTCCAAAAAGGGGTTTTATTATGTTATAAAATAATTAAATAAATAAATAAGGAAGATGTAACAAATATAATATAAAGAAGTATAAAAAGAGTGAAAGAAGTATTGCAATGTAAAAGAGAGAGAGAGTTATTTTATTGATTGTACGTTACTTCATATATGGTTCACTATTTATAGGCATACATTGGCTTCATTTTCAAACTTCATTAAAGTTTAATTTGGCTTGGAAAAATCAGTCGCTCATGTAATCAATGGTCATCCACATCAGCTCTTATCACAACACTCCCCCTTAGATGACCATTTGGGTTTTGGCCTCGTTAAAACCTTACTAAAGAAAAACTCAGTGGAAAAAAACCTTAGTGAAGGAAAAAGAGTACAATATCCTTTAGTGATGGAAACTGCCTCATTAAAAATCTTGTCAAGAAAAACCCAATGGAAAAAAACCTAACCAAGGAAAAAAGAGTACAATCTCCCCCTCTTGTCGACATCAGATGATGTCTCGAAATCGGCGCATCCCAATCTCATATACCAATCTTTCAAAGGAAGATTTTGGGAGTGACTTTGTGAATAAATCTGTCAGATCATCACTTGAGCGGATCTGTTGGACATCAATTGTCCATTGATTTTGAAGATCATGAGTGAAGAAGAATTTGGGAGAAATATGCTTGGTTCTATCACCTTTGATATATCCGTCTTTAAGTTGAGCAATACATGCTGGATTATCTTCAAACAGGATAGTTGGAGCTATCTTCTGACCAATCAGTCCATATGATGACAGAATATATTGGATCACACTCCTCAGCCAAAAACACTCGCGATTAGCTTCATGTATCGCTAGTATTTCAGCATGATTAGAGGATGTTGCAGCAATCGTCTGTTTCGTGGACCTCCATGATATAGCTGTACCACCATATGTGAATATGTATCCTGTTTGAGATCTCCCTTTATGTGGATCAGACAAATATCTAGCATCTGCATAGCCAACTAATGGTGACTTGGATCCATAGGGATAAAACAATCCCATATCAACCGTTCCATGAAGATATCGAAAGATTTGTTTAACTCCACTCCAATGTCTTCTGGTGGGAGAGGAACTATATCTTGCTAGTAAATTCACAGCAAATGATATATCGGGTCGCGTATTATTAGCAAGATACATAATGCTCCAATAGCATTAAGATATGGTACTTCAGGACCAAGGATATCTTCATTCTCTTCTTTAGGACGGAATTGATCCTTTTTCACATCCAAAGATCTTACGATCATTGGGGTACTTAATGGATGTGACTTATCCATATAAAATCTTTTCAAAATCTTCTCTGTGTATGTTGTTTGATGAATAAAGATCCCATTTTTTATATGCTCGATCTGCAGGCCGAGACAAAATTTAGTCCTTTCAAGATCTTTCATCTCAAACTCTTCCTTTAGAGTTTTTATAATTGTTGGAATTTCTTCAGGAGCTCCAATGATATTTAAATCATCAACGTACACAGCAATAATAATGAATCCAGATGTAGTTTTCTTTATGAAAACACACGGGCAGATATCATCATTCTTAAATCCGTTTTTGGTCAGATACTCAGTAAGACAATTATACCACATTCGTCCAGATTGCTTTAGACCATATAAAGATCTTTGCAATTTAACTGAGTATAACCCCTGCGAATATTCATTGGATGGTTTAGATATCTTTAGTCCTTCAAGAACTTTCATATAGATATCCCGATCTAATGAGCCATATAAATAGGCTGTTACCACATCTATTAAATGCATATGCAGTTTATGATATGCAGATAAACTAACCAAATAACGCAATGTTATCGCATCCACTACAGGGGAATACGTTTCTTCATAATCTATACCGGGCCTTTGTGAAAAACCTTGTACCACAAGTCGGGCTTTGTAGCACACAACTTCATTTTTCTCATTTTGTTTTCTCACAAATACCCATCGGTATTCAACAGGTTTTACATCTTCAGGTGTACGGACTACAGGTCCAAAGACTTCACGTTTTGCAAGTGAGTCTAATTCAACCTTCATGGCTTCTTTCCATTTTGGCCAATCATTCCTTTGTCGACATTCTTCGATTGATCTTGGCTCAAGATCCTTACTTTCATGCATGATATTTAATGCCACATTATATGCAAATATTTCATTGACAATTGTCTTATTGCGGTCCCATTTCTCTCCTGTAAAGACATAATTTATCGAGATCTCGTCATTTTCACAATTTTCAGGTACCTGAACGTCTTCTAGCGTTATATCAGAATTTTGGACAACTGCAGATGTTTTTACTATGTCTTTTTTAACAGGAATATTTACCTCTTTTCTCTTTCGAGGATTTTTATCTTTGGAACCGACAGGCCTGCCACGCTTCTGGCGTGTATTTGCTTTAGTGGCTATTTGTCCTACTGGGACATCAATTCGAATTGGGGCATTTTTCGCCCTGCCACGCTTCTGGCGTGAATTTGCTTCAGTGGCTACTTGTCCTACTGGGACATCAATTCGAATTGGGGCATTTTCCGCTGGTATATAAGATTTGGTTATCCTCTTTGTATCGAAAAATGTATCAGACAATTCATTTGCTATTCTTTGCAAATGTATAATCTTTTGAACTTCTAGTTCACATTGCCCTGATCGAGGATCTAAATGCACCAACGATGATGCATTCCAATTAAGTTCCTTTTCAGGAAGATTATTCTCTCCCCCTAATATTGGAAATTTTGATTCATCAAAATGACAATCCGCAAACCGAGCTTTAAATACATATCCGGTTTGTATCTCAAGATACCTCACTATAGAGGGAGAATCATATCCAACATATATCCCCAATTTTGTTTGGGGTCCCATTTTGGTGCGATTAGGTGGTGCAATGGGAACATATATCTCACACCTAAATATTCTTAAATGAGAAACATTTGGCTGCTGGCCAAATGCTAATTGCATAGGAGAGAACTGATGGTAACTCGTTGGCCTCAAACGAATAAGTGCTGCGGCATGTAAAATAGCATGCCCCCAAACCGAGGTTGGGAGATTTGTTCTCATAAGTAAGGGTCTAGCAATTAATTGGAGGCGTTTAATAAGTGATTCTGCTAACCCATTTTTTGTGTGAACATAAGCTACTGGATGTTCAACACTTATTCCATTAGCCATACAATAAGCATCAAAAGCTTGGGAAGTAAATTCACCAGCACTATCAAGACGAATTACTTTGATTGGATTTTCTGAAAATTGTGCTTTTAATCGAATAATTTGAGCCAGTAATCTCGCAAACGCCAGGTTGCGAGAAGATAATAAGCACACATGTGACCATCTCGAAGATGCATCTATCAGGACCATAAAATATCTAAAAGATCCACATGGTGGATGAATAGGTCCACATATATCACCTTAAATCCTTTCTAAGAATTCAGGGGACTCAAATCCAATATTTACTGGTGATGGCCTTAAAATTAACTTCCCTTGAGAACATGCAGCACAACAAAATTCACTAGATTTAAGAATCTTCTGGTTCTTTAGTGAATGTCCATGAGAGTTTTCAATAATTCTCCTCGTCATGGTTGTTCCCGAATGACCCAATCTATCATGCCAAGTTATGAATTCATTTGGACTAGTAAACTTCTGGTTTACAATGGCATGTGATTCAATTGCACTAATCTTGGTATAATACAATCCAGATGAAAGTGAGGGTAACTTTTCTAATATAACCTTCTTATTTGAATCATGAGTTGTGATACATAAATACTCATGATTTCCCTCATTCATTGTCTCAACATGATATCCATTTCGACGAATATCTTTGAAACTCAACAACTTCCTCAGAGACTTGGTAGATAATAGTGCATTATTTATTATAAATTCTGTTCCTCTAGGAAACAAAATTATAGCTCTTCCGGAGCCTTCTATCACATTGCTCGAGCCAATAATAGTATTAACATATTCATCTTTTGGCACAAGATGGGTAAAATATATATTACTTTTAAGAATAGTGTGTGAACTCGCACTATCCGCAAGGCAAATATCTTCAGAATATGTCCTTGCCATTTTTTTTCAAAAACAAATGATAATAATAATAAAATGGGTAGAAGTACATGCACAGTAAAATTATTCACATGAATACTTAACAAACACATACATATATCAAACTATTCCATCATTGATCAAATAGCCAATATTTTCTTCAGGATTCTCAAAGAAATTAGATACATCATAATGAGTGGTGAAATTTTCATAATTTGAAACAAAATTTGTTTTCTTTCTTTTGTCATTCCTTTTTTTAAGGATGCTTGATAAAAATCAACTAGGTGCCTTGAGGTACGATAGGTACGTGACCAATGGCCCTTTCCACCACAACAGAAGCATTTATCCTCAATTGATATACTTTGCCCATTGTTTCTTTCTTTATCACACTTCTGGTGAGATCCTTTCTTGTGAACATAATTTCTTTTCCTTCCATAATTTTTCTTATTATCAAAATCTTGCCATTTACCTCTTCTGGGGTTAATTGCCGCATTTACTTCAAGAAATAGGGCGGCGCCAATTGGGCGCGCTTCATGATTCCTTAAAAGTAACTCATTGTTGCGTTCAGCAACAAGAAAGTAAGAAATTAACTCAGAATATTTTTAAATTCTTTTTCTCGATACTGCTTCTGCAGGAGCACATTCGAGATATGGAAGGTAAAAAAAAAAAATTTTTCCCTAACATATCGGGCTTGAGGAAGTATCACATGATTGTACCTTTTTTCAAAGTCTTTCCACAGATCTGCAGGATCTTTTAATGTGGGATATTCATTTTTCAATCATACTTTAATATAATGACGAAGAAAAATCATGGATTTGGCTTTATCCTTCTGGGATGTATTATTTTCAGCCTTAATGGTATCTCCAAGATCCATTAAATTAAGATGGATTTTAACATCTAGTATCCATAATAAATAATTATTTCCAAATATATCAAAAGCATTATATTCAAGATGAAAGAGATTCGACATAATAAAAATTTGTTACCTGGAGTCTTCTTAAAATTTCGTTAGAGTTTCGTGCTGATAACGTGTTATAAAATAATTAAATAAATAAATAAGGAAGATGTAACAAATATAATATAAAGAAGTATAAAGAGAGTGAGAGAAGTATTGCAACGTAAAAGAGAGAGAGAATTGTTTTATTGATTGTACGTTGCTTCATATATGGTTCACTATTTATAGGCATACATTGGCTTCATTTTCAAACTTCATTAAAGTTTAATTTGGCTTGAAAAAATCAACCACCCATATAATCAATGGTCATCCACATCAGCTCTTATCACAACATATTACAATTACTTTGCATGTTTTATTTTAGGTGAAATCTCAAGTAAAATTATTTTTATATGAAGTTAATATTTAATTAAAAATTATTAAATAATTTGATAAAATTAATTAAATTATTATTTAATAAATTTTAATTATTAATTTTATATAAAAATAATTATATGTAATTTTTTATTTTTATTTTATTATTAGTATTATTTTTAGTCTTTTATTATATTATTAGATAAAAATTTATATTTATTGTCTTTAAATGAAGTTATTAATTAAAAATTATTAAATAATTTAATATATTTAATTAAATTATTATTTAATTGTCTTAATTAATAATTTTATATGAAAATAATTGTATATAAATTTTTATTATATTATTATTGATTAAAAAGAGAAAATGCAAGTGAAAACAGACAGCGGCAAGTAACAACGGATGCGCAAAAGGACATTGATATCCCTCAAAATCTTTTCACCTAAACATTGAATCATCGTAGCTTGCTACATATATAATTATATATATAGTGAATTCTATGGTGCAGAAGTGATTATCTTTTTGGAAAATTATCACATGTTCACTGACAAATATTGGAATATGATGTTCATTGGTATTAAAAGGTTGCTAATTTTACTTTTGTCATTTAGTAACTATGTAATGACCAAATAACCCTAACTGAACTGTTAATTTTTCTAAAATAACCAACTAAAACACATGGTTATTGGCTTGAAAAGTTATATAGCAATTCTTTATTTTCTGGGCCACAAACTTACGTTCAATATATTGATTTTTTTTTTTATATTTTTAACATATTAAATATAACAAAAAATAAAAAAAAATTAGTATTACACTATTAAAATATATTTTTAAAATATAAGATAGATAAATATGTATAGTTTTGATGATTAAAAAAGAAATGTATTAAATAATTTAGATTTTTTACTAAAATAAAATAAAAAAATCTATATTTATCAAATTGTTTTAAACTAAAATTCATCACGTAAATATTTTTTTTATAACTTATATAAATTATTACAGGATAAGTAATAAATATACTATTTATTCATAAATCATACTTTATTATCATAAATTATTAAGTTTATTATATCTTCTTTTATTACATAAATTGTGCTATTTTACTATTATTTAACTACTTTTAAATTTAATACTATTAATTAATACAACAACAACAACAACAACAACAATAATAAATTTTTAAAACTATACATAAAATTTAGGGATAACTGGATAAGTATGGTTTTGATCCCAAAAATTTAGTGCCAAAATCGAAACCGTCCCTCATCTAATTTTTTATTTAGAATCGTCCTTAACATTTTTTCTTTTCGTATTAAAATCGTCATTTTTAATAAATTTTTTTATATTATTCCTAAACTATCCCTATTTTAATAAAAAAAGTTATAAAATAAAAAAAAATAAAAGAAAACGCTTGGGGGAGAGGGAAAGAAAACGCGTCCCCGGGGGGGAAGGGGAAGGGGAGGGGGGGAGCCGGGAGACCACGTCGCTGCCGTTGGGGGGAGGGGGACGGCGCTGGGAGATCTCGGGAGACCACGCCGCTGCGGTTGGGGGGAGGGAGAAAGAAAACGCGTCGGGGGGGAGAAGGGGAGGAGGACGGCGTTGGGAGACCACGCCGCTGCTCCGGTGGTTCTGCTTCTTCTTCTTCATCTGCTTTTTCTTATATTTCATTCCCCAATCTGGATCAATCTTTGCAAGCACTGCAATTTCATAAAGGAATTACCCAGCACAACATTGTATGCTTCAATATGAATCCTTTCCCAGCACTGCAAGATGGAGAGGGTGTTTTAATTTGTTGTTTTCTGATTTTATTGTTGTTGTGTGTTAATTTGGTGGTTGAATTTGGGTTGATTTCATTGATGATGTTATTGTTGGTGGAGGAAGTGCTGGTGTTGGTGGTGGAGGAAGTGCTGGTGGGGGTGGCGGTGGAAGAAAAGGTGCTGATAGAGGTGGAGGGTATTTTTGTCCAAAAAAAATTAAAAAGACGATTTTAATACGAAAAAAAACGTTAAGGATGATTCTAATTCAAAAATTAGATGAGGGACGGTTTCGATTCTGGTGCTAAATTTTTGGAATCAAAACCATACTTACCCCTAAAATTTATTAGTCTAACACAATTTACGAATAAATAACCAAAAATATAATATATTAAATTTTATCGAATAAAAATAAAACAAAATATACAAATATATATTAGAAAAAAAATTTCTAAAAAAATAATATTCATAAATTTATAATAACAAAATATTAAACATAATACAAAGTTTAAATGAAAAACGTAAAAATCGTTCCAATGATAAAAATCATAATGCATATATATATAATACTATAATTTCTTACAAATTAATATTTATAAGATATTTTTCTTTGACTAATGAATATTTCTAATAAGTTTGACCATACTTGTAAAATAGAAAAAATTTCATCATTTTCGTAGGATCTTAATTTGAAAATAAATCGTAAAATTTTCTAAATAATAATACTTGGAATCATATTAGTTTGTTGTATTATAGTGTTCTTAGTCCAAACAAAAAATAATACACCAAATGTTACCAAAAAATAATTAATTTTTATGAAAAAAGTATTTAGACAAATTACAATATATTTAATAAAGTATTAGTTTGTGAGTAATTATAATATTTTTATTAATTCTGTAAAAAAAAATACATTAACATTAGGATCAAAATTTTCATATATATATATATATATATCAAATGTATTATGATTTCTTTCATAGGATAATTTTTACATTATTAATTTAAACTTTGTATTATCATTTTATATATATTTTGTTATTATAAAAGTGTGAATGTTAATTTTTTTTATAAGAATGTTATTCATAACATATTTTTTTATAATTTATTTTTACTGAATAAAATTTTATGTGTTAAATTTTTGGTTATTTATTGTATATGGATAAATATCAAAATTGATATTTAAAGAATTTTAAATCGAATATTTTAGTCCTTAAAAAAATTTATTTTTTAGAAATTCTCGTTTATTACTCTCATCATATAGATTGGTCTTTCCATCGTTTATTTTAAAAGAATATAATTTTTTTTAGAGTGTATTTTTGGAACTTAACTATTTTGTAATAAAATTTATTAAAGATTTATTTGTTCAATAAATATATTAAAAATTTAATTAAAAACAACAAAAGGATCAATTTATTAATTAAATTTTTTGGAGTCTTATTTATCCTTCATATCTTTTAAGGTTAATTTTATCCTCAATATAAACTTTAGGATCCTATTTTATAACTTATTCTAAAACAAATGAAATACTTAAAGAAATTGTGATATTTATTGCTAAAATATAATTATGTGCAATTTATAAAAGAAGTTTATAGAAATAAAAAGAAGTCTGGCTTACGTGTTATATTTAATTTTTTTAAGAAAAATATTGTTATTATTGTTAATGTTGTTTTAATTATTGTTATACTATTATTACAATAATTATAATTAATGAAAATGATAACTAT
The DNA here is from genome assembly GCF_003086295.3 of Arachis hypogaea. Lineage (NCBI taxonomy): Eukaryota > Viridiplantae > Streptophyta > Magnoliopsida > Fabales > Fabaceae > Arachis > Arachis hypogaea. The sequence goes on from NC_092050.1 coordinate 9,399,260, forward strand.
AAAAATTCCTAAATAATATGTTTTTTTTATAAAAAAAAGGTTTATAAATGAACCAATCAATTTTCTTTTAGAAGAAAATGAATAATCAATAAGTTTTTTCTTAATAAATTTTTCAATGCTTGTTGAAAAAGAGGTCAGTCACACTAACTTATCACAAGCTCAACTCATCCAACACGGCAACACAAGTTAGCTATAAATCGGACAATATTGTAATTTTATCTCTCTCTTGGTGGGTGAAGGAAAGGACAAATATCTTCTTCACCATGCTCATTAGTCAAACAATTCTACATACAAGATTCTCATTCAATCTCATTCTTTGATTTATTTTATTATAAATCTCAATGATTAAAAAGAATGGAACATCATGTACTGCTAAAATACAACGGTATATGTGAAACGCTTCCTATCTTTTTACATGTATAGAAATGTAGTGTCCATTCTTTTATTATGTCAAATGTATATGAGAGAGAATTAGAAGTGACACCTTATAGTAAATGTTCAGAAGCAACAGTAAAATTTACCGTTCTCATTATTTGAAGAATTAGTAACATTTTTAAATTTAATTAAATTTAGGTGGGTTAATTAAAGTGAGAAAATAAGAGGATAATAAACTTAAATGAGTTGGACTTTTTTTTAAATTGATTATTGGCATAGAAATAAATAAAAAAATTTCTGTTCTTATTTTATGGTTCTCTTTTATTTCGACCCTTAATCATTATATTATTGTGTGAATATTAATATGAGTCTAAATATTTTTTTTTCAGTTTTTTCGTAATAATAATTATTTAAATTTTAAACTCATAATTCAACTGCTTTATGCTATCATATTTTTTTATAGCACTAATAATTATGAAAAAAAAAATAGATAGCAAATGAAGTCATGAAAAATAGCATCTTACTTACATTCACTTGCATGTACTATGATTTTTGTGTTTCTTTATTTTTAATTATTGATTTTAATTAAAAATATATTATAATTAAAATTAACAATTATTAAAATTAATTTTATAATTCAAATTAATAATTAAAAGTACTGAAATATTTCATATCATAATACATACGATATGTTTTTATAGTATATTATTTTTACATGTACCAATTTTATTAACGTGACACAATGACATTTAATAATAATAATAATAATAATAATAATAATATTATTATTATTATTATTATTTTGATAGTAATATTTTTTCTTTCCAAAAAGCTATAAAAGAAGTTGAATGAATTTCAATTATTGATTGAGCATATATAAAAAAGTGTTTCGTTAAATATTTATATACTTCATTAAAATATAATGATATCAAATTTTCAATATATCAATTTGACAATCATAACATGTAATTTGAATGGAATATATCAAACAGTTTTATTATAAAGATATAATTAATGGTATAAATATTTTTTCATATAAAGATACATAAAAATAATTAGACTTTTTTAAAGTATTATTTCTAGAGTCACAATTCAATTCAACTTCAACTGCAGATCTTTCATATTTTACACAAAATTTCGTTGTTAAATGACTTAGATCTCAGCAATATAATAAATAATAAAAAAAATAAAATAAGGAATCATAATCCGAAATTATTTAGAGTCATTTTTATTGACGCAGATCTTAATCATCACAATAATCAATCTAAAAAAAGCCCAACTCAGATAAGTCTATTGTCTCTTTTGATTCTCTCACTTTAATTAACCTACCTAAATTTAATTAAATTTAAAAATGTTATTAATCTTTGGAGGTTGTCCAATTCATCTTAAAAAAAAATGTTACTAATCCTTATAGTAAATGTCAGTGTTGCATCTCAACATTTACTTTAAAGTGTCACTTCTAGTTCTCTCTCATATACACTTGGTATAATAAAAAAGTGGACACTACATTTCTACACATATAGAAAGACAATCACTTCTATACCATATATATATATATATATATATATATATATATATATATATATATATATATATATATATATATATATATATATATACACATCTAGTGTCCTTGTAGGTTTGGGCCAAAAGAGGCTCATCATTCATACATGTATAATGTACATATGTGGATATTACCTGGTACTTTACCTAGACTTATTAGCCCACTGCATGCTACTATCATAATTGAGTAATTAAGCCGCGCAAGCATCCTCTTAAGTCTTAAATTATTGCCTGGTAGGTCGTAGGCACCTAGCAAGTTAGTAGGAGTGTTTAAAACCAATTTAATCCGAACAAAATCGATCAACTAAACAAAAAAAAAAATCGAAATAACTGACAACTAAAATAATCGAAAATAACACTAAATTAAAAAAAAAGTCAAAAATTGAAATAATTGACAACTAAACTAACTAAAAATAAGTGTTTTGTAGTTTTTTCTGCAGTTTGGTTCGATTTTCAGTTCTAATAAAAAAATCTAAATCAAATCGAACTGATTTAGTAACCAAATTCTAAACTTAATCCCCTAAATGACCTAACCCTAATGACCTCTGGATCCTTAGTCCTCACCTCTCTTCAGTGTCGAAAAAGTTGTCTCCCTCTCTCACAGTGACAATTCCCTATTGTCATCCTTTTGCTATGCACTTCCGCCATTGCTGCCACCTCTTCCTGACTCGCGTCCTGCGACCCTGTCCTCTTCCTCTCACTTCTTCGTAGTGCCGCTCTCTCTCCGTCGTCCTTCCCGGCACGGCTCCAGATAGCACGCCGTTGTCCTCTACGGCTTCACGCAGGCCGCAGCAACACGTCATCGTCCTTGTAGCGTCTCTCTTTCCGTCGTCTTTTCTGCACTCTGCCACTCTGTCTGCATCAACAACTCATCAAGAATGGAGTCTGAGTCAGGTTGATTCTTCTACTTCTGATTCAGCTTCTTGCTATTTTTGATTTTTTTATTTTCTCTGTTCTTCTATTGATTTTTTACTTCTTGATTTACTGTTCTCTCTTCTTTTAATTTTTTTCTGGCTGCTGCTACTATTTTTTATTTTCTTTTGAATTTTTAATTGTTATTGATTTAAATTTGTTAATTGTCAATTGTTATTGTTGCTGCTACTATTAATTGTTATTGTTAATTGTTTATTCTTATTATTGCTGCTGATAATTGATTTTAATTTGAATTTGTTAATCTGTTAATTTGAAAAGTGGAGACTACAAATGTGATTTTGGTGATATTTGTGTGGTTTTGGTGAATTGGTGGAGTGATGAGATTGAAAATAAATAGCCGCTGTGTAACACTCAACCACACAGAGTTTTATTCTAAGTTCATAAATCAGAGGCGGTGGAGTATTACAACCTCTAAAAGTAAAATGCGTACATAGGCATATAAGGAAAGAAGTTTAACTAGGAGCCTTGAAGAAAACGTTGAACAAGACAAGCAAAAAATGCGTCATACATGAAACGATGTTAAGCATAAAAGGAAAATAGATAACAACACATAAAAGGATAATATACATATGATATAGAATACCAAAGATACAAATAGCAAGCACCAGACTCGACCTGTGAAGCAAAGGACGGCCAGAGTATAATTATATATATGCATATAATCCAAAATATTTTCAAAAGGCGAAATAAAATCATGTTTTTCCAAGTCAACCTCTAGGAGGGACAAAATACAAATATACACAAGATGGAGAACCTATATACATATATACATATACAAGGTACAAAACACAAACCCCAAAAGTAGATCTTCGCTTTAGCAGAGCCTCTAGCATGCTCAGCGAGGTGCCTCGCGTCCTGCATCTAAAAAATAATAATATATGTATGGAATGAGAACTGAGAATACTCAGTATGGAAAAGATGCCCGCATGAATAATAAACAATGTTCCAAAAAGCCAGAGGCATTCCAAAACTCTAACAACCCATAATCGTATCCTAAAGTTTTCACTAAATCAGAATTAAGGTAACTGTGTCTAAGGGATCTAATATAGTCTAACTCTTCATTTCCTATCTCAGCAATCCTCCAAACTCTAAGTGGAACAACCCTCAATGCCTCCTCTACCCGCCAGAGAGATTTTTCAGAAACAAACACAGGCAAAACAGACAAGGAAAAACACAGGTATAGATAGCAGTTACAGCAGATAGATAAGATAGCAGTTAATTACATTTAAGCAACTAGGCAAGCTAAAACAAATTCAAACTCAAACAAAGCATACAAATTCATATGATGCATGCCTACCCTATGGATGATGAGTCTCATCTGTCGGTTATCCCGCCAAACCCGACATGTTCGGTAGCGAACCCTGGACAGTTCCTGCGGGAGCGCATCCCCAAGAAATTTTTATCTTATTGGGGAAATCTGGGGAGTTAAAGTGCCCGGTCACATCTTGCGAAGAAAGGTCAACAGAGTACCGAATTTCAACTTGGAGCAAGTGATGACAAGCCACTGCATCTACCCGGGAAACTCACGTCTCAAATAATTTTTAATGCATAAGCCAGATGGATCTTTCTTATCATCAATATCAATCATCATTATCATCATTATCTATAATTCATGCAATCACAATTCATCATTTTCAAGCATCATTAGTTCCATTATTCACTTCACCACTCTTTCTCAATATCATCTAACTTTCTCCTTAGGTTTACTCTCTTTTCTAAGCCGGACACTGACTATAGGACCCTAAGTAGGGTTTATAGAAGTTTGAAAAACTAGAGGAATGGTTGATAATTCAAAAATTGTGAGTTTCAACAAAATAGTGGTTACAGAGGTTTACAAGCTTATTGGGAAGACCAAACAATTAAAAACAGGATTTTAGAGCAAAATAGGGCATCGGGCATACGCATCATACCGTGCATACGCATGCACCAGACGGCTTTTCCAGCGTGTGCGTATGCATCATTGTGTGCGTACACACAACTTGTAAACTTTTCAGGGTGTGCGTGCGCACACCCCTCGTGCGTACGCATGAGTCTCACCACACGCTCTGGTCTGTGCGTGTGCACAATAGTGTGCATGGGCATACATACTAGAATTTCTAGTTTTCAGCAATTTCTGCAAAATTTTATTTTTCAACCTAAATTTTAAACGCGCATAACTTTTTTATTAAAAATTATTTTTTGTCTGTTCTTCGAACGTCATCAACTACTCGGATCGAATTTTTATTTAAGACAAGTTTCACAAAATTTGGGGGTTTGAGGGACAAGTGACAGTACGTCAAAGTTATTTAAACTTGTGCTTTTACCAAAGACTCAAAACCTTAAGTTTTCCAAAATTTCCAATCCAAAACCAACTAAACCATAACCAAATCAACACAATTCATTCCTACACAATATCACATACTCATTACCCAATTCTCAATCATTCTAACACATAAATTCACCAATTTCTTCAAACCATTTCCACATACAAATTTTTCACCAACTTCATCAAATCAATATCAACAACGCAATTATACATATTTACCACTATAACCATAATTCAGAGTATTCAAACCTATCCTATGGCAACTAGCCTAAGTTTTTGCATAACATTATAGATTAACTACAGAAAACCAAAATCATACCTTAACCGATTTTTTTCCCAAGCCCGAAGCACCTCAAAATCTCTCCTCTTATCCACAGACTCTCAAGAGTTCCAAATCAACTCAACAAGCTTCCATCACCACAACTTTGTTCCAATTCACTAATTTGACATCAACTTCACATATATTCAATCTAATTCATATAATTTCATATACATTCACAAATTCAATACCAAACTTCATAGATTTAAAAAATTTACAAGGGATAGGAGTTCTTTACCGTTACTCACAGACAATTGGATGGAACCCAGCAATTATCCGCTACTAGAGTGCCCTAAATCATCAAAAATCACATAACCCCTCAATATCCATTACCCAAAATCACGAAAATGTAAGAGGGGAAGAATTGGGTGAAAAATTCAATATTTTTACCATTTTATTCGGATAGATTTGAAGAGCTCGGTAAGACAGTCGCGTGGCCGCAAACAGTGTGGCGATTGGAGCTCCAAATTGAAAGATATGGAAGATTGAAGTTGGATTGAAAATGGAGGTTAGGGTTTGGTGCAATGCTTCTCTTCCTCAGCGTGTTTCTTATGATTTGGGGGAAGGGAAGGCTGAGTTCTTCATTTATATGTTGGGCCTTGGGCCCAAAACGGGATTAATTCAACCAATTCAGCCTGTTGGCCTAATTTTGGGCCAAAATATTTAAAATTAGTATTAAAATTTCGTATTTTAATTATTTTTACTCCTTCAAATTATAAAATTTAACTTTCTAATTTCTTAGGCTCATAATTAATTTATTAGTTAATTATTTATTAATTTTCAGGATTTTACAACCTACCTCCCTAATTAAGAATTTTGCCCCCAAAATTCAATTACCTGAGAATAACTGCGGATAATCTTTCCTCATATCCGATTCAAGCTCCCAGGTGTGTTCTTCAACTTCGGCCCGACTCTAAGCAACCTTTACCAACGAGACTTCCTTTCCTCGAAGTTTCTTAACGCTGACAGCGTCAATCCGGGTCAAGAATTGCTTGAAACGTCAAATTCTCATTTTACTAAATCGATTCGAGTTCTAAGACATGACTTGCATCTGGTGTGTATTTGCGGAGTTGTGATACATGAAAGACATCATGTAGGTTTGAAAGGTGTGGCGGTAAAGCCACCTGATAGGCTATTGGTCCAATCTGTCTCAACACCTCAAAGGGTTCAATGTACCTAGGGTTTAACTTCTTAGTCTTTATTTCTCATCTGATATCCGTGGTTGGAGTAACTTTCAGAAATACAAAATCGCCTTCATTAAATTCCAACGGCTTCCACCACCGATCTGCGTAACTCTTCTAATGACTTCGTGTAGTGAGAATTCTAGCTCGAATTTGTTTAATCTATTCTGTTGTCTCGGTTATCAAGTCAGGGCCTAGAATACTTGATTCACCTGCTCCGTACTAACAAAATGGAGATTGGAACTTCCTTCCATACAATACTTCATGCGAAGCCATTCCAATGCTTGCATGATAACTGTTATTGTACGCAAACTCCATTAGTGGTATATACCAATCCCAACTTGTCGGTTGATCTAGCACACAAGCCCTCAATGTATCTTCTAGAGTCTGTATTATCCTCTCTGATTGACCATCAGTTTGAGGATGATATGCAGTGCTTAGGCACAATGGAGTTTTGAATGCCTTCCGGAAAGCTCCTCAAAATCTAGAGGTAAAACGAGGATATCTGTTAGAAACTATGGTCATAGGCACACCGTGCAGCCTCACAATCTCTTTAATATATAACCTTGCTAGTTCATCAAAAGAGTAATTTACCCAAATAGGCAAAAAATGAGCGGACTTAGTCAACCGATCAACAATTATCCATACCACATCAAATCCCACTCAAGTCCTTGGCAAACCAGACACAAAATCCATGGTGATATCTGGTGCGTATTTTCAAAACTACAAACTAATTGACAAGTGCACTGGGTCGTACCAAATAATACCTCAGGTGAGTGAGGGTCAATCCCACGAGGATTGATGGACTGAGCAATAATAGTTGAATGATTCACTTACTCAGACAAGCAAAAAATGGTGTTTGAGGTTCAAAGTGCATTAATCAGTAAATCAGAAAATTGGAAAGCAAACAGTAGATTCAGTGTGAAAAGTATGTGAGAGAATAGTTAAGATTTCAGAGATGTTTATTTTTCCAGATTTATATTTCTTACCAACTATTTTAATCATGCAAGATTTATTTCATGGCAATCTGTAATTGACTAAACCTTAATTCCTTAGTGATTTAGTCTCCTTTAACCTAATCAACCGCTAATTCCTTGGTCACTTAATATAGATTAGAGGGTTAGGTCTAATTCTAGTCTATTAGCCACAAAACCCTAATTACCCAAATATAAGAGGATTATATGTTACGTATCCCGTTAAGTCCAAGCAAATAGTAGTTTAGGAAGAGTTTACTTTTAAGCTAGTATTCAAATAAGATAACTTTTCCAAGAATTAACAAGAATTCATGTAGAACAAGAGTTATTTTCCAATACATCAAATTCATAAGATGAAGGACGAAAGTAATCCTTGAATTTAAATTAATACATTAATTAAAATAGAGTAGCAATAGTATCAATCCATAGAATAAACAGAGCTCCTAACCTTAACCAAGGAGGTTTAGTTTCTCATGACTCAGAGAGAAAACTAGGGTTCAAAGAGTGTGTGAAAACTAGAATGAGGTAGAAGAGAAAAGAGGAGCCCGAAGGGCTAAATCTTTTCCCTTTTATATCTAACCTAATTTGATTTGAAAATAAAATAAAGTAGTAACTACTAAAGCCCAAAAGATTATGTTTGGGAATAAAAAATAACTAAAACAAGATAAAATAAAATAAATATGACCCAAATCTAACTAATGAAGCCCTTTCATTAAGATTGGATCTGCGCTACTGGCGCTAAACGCCAGAATCGGCGTTTAGCGCCCCACAATGCTATAAGCTTTCCAATGGTTGCTGTCTTCCTGGTGCTAAATGCCAGGCTCGGTGTTTAACGCCCGTCGATGTAGTGGCTTGGGCACTGGTTACGAGGCACCTAGCGCTAAACGCCAAGTCGTGGAGTTTAGCACCGTGATGCCAAAAAAGAAGTGTAGACTATTATATATTGTTGGAAAGCTCTAGAAGTTGGCTTTCTAATGCCGCTAAAGCTGCATCAATTTGACCTTATTAGCTCAAGTTATGCTCATTTGAGTGCAAGGATATCATGGTTCACAACATCCACTTTCTTCCTTTTTCTTCTACATGAACTTTGTCAAACTCGCCCGAATCTTTTCTGAAATTAATAAAACCACAATGCGCCTCAAAGTAGCATCCAAATAGGTTTCAAACACTAAAATCTAAATAAAAATCAATAAATTCATATCTAAAATAATAAGAAAATATAGAAAAGTGAGAAGTGGATTAGCCTAAGAATTGAGTTTTTCAATTAAGCTCCTCTCTTTTCTCTGAGTAGGGTTAATGATACTGTGGCCCTGAATAGTTTTGACATCTCATTATTCTTTGAAGCTCAAAAATATTAATGTCCTTCGGAACTAGAACCCGGATAATATTATGAATTCTTCTCTTTTTGACCTCTGACTAATCCTTGAACACAACATTTTCTTTTTCTTTTCTTTGGTGCTTTGCACCTTGAGCCTAGACGTGACTCGAAATATTTTGTCTCAAGGTTTACTTGACACAAAACACCACAAGCACTTAACTGGGGAACTCTTTGAGCTCTAATTTTTTTCTTTTAAATTTTTCCTAGTCAGTGGTGCTTAGAGTCTTTGGCATACTCTTTACTTGCACTTGGCTACTCTAAGTGCTTAGTCTCAAGCTTTACTTGACATATTCACACCATAAGGATATGGCTGGGAAAATAACTCTTTTGAGCTTTCGATCATTATTATTCTTCCTAACCATTAATACTCAGAGCCTCAGGGCTTGTCCTTTTATTTTCTTTTATTTTCTTTTTGCTATTTCTTTGCTTCTAAATTTATGTTCCTCATGCTTCAACATCCTTTGATCCAAATTTAAATATGTACTGTTCATATCATGCATTCAAAATCACAGATAAACACCACCACATCTAAGCAAATAAGACTACTCTTAAATATAAACTCAATTTCTCATTCAATACATCACTTCTTTTATTTTTCTTTTTTAGATTCAAGCTCAGTAAGTGGTAGGGTACATGAGACATACTTTCAAATTAAGAATAGACAGCTAAATCAAACTAAAACCAAAGAACTAAAAGTACTGCAGATCATGCAACGGATAAAGACAAGCAACAGAAAATAAAAGATAACAAAATAAGAGCGGAAGGAAAAATAGAATAAAAGGAACTCAACCACATTAATGATAAGATAAACAGAGAGCACTCTACAACAACAAACATAAAAGTTTGCTTGTCCCCAAGCAAAGAAAACACAGGTCCGTGCAAACGCATACTGGGTAATAAAGCCCTTGGCGCTAAACGCCATGTAGCCGCGTTTAGCGCTACCATCACAGTGGCAAATTCTTGAAATGTGTGCACCTTGGTGCTAAACGCCAGGCTCGGCGTTTGGCACCCTCTCCACAGTGGGCTATCCTCGAAATATGTTCCTCCTGGTGCCAAACGCCAGCTCGCGACGTTTAGCACCAAGGCATCCAAACTGAATTCCCTCTAGAGTGTTCTGAATACTCTTCTGATTGCACCTGTTCCTGTTTTAAATACTTTGCATGACTGATAAACCACTATTTTATGGTTTATCTTGTGCTCAATTGAGTAGATTTTATCAATCTTTCATACACTTGTTCATACTATTTGCATGGTTTTACATTCTCTTTCCTGATTTTGTGCTATGATTGAAAACATGCTTCTTTGGCCTTATATTTGCTAATATTAATCCGCTCTCATTACCATTAGATGCCTTGATATGTGTGTTAAGTGATTTCAGAGTTTATAGGGCAGGAATGACTTAGAGGATGGAAAGGAAGCATACAAAAGTGGAAGGAATACAAGAAGTTGAAGGAACTGCAAAACTGTCAGCCTGACCCTCTCGCACTAAAACTATCATAACTTGAGCTACAGAGGTCCAAACGACGCGGTTCTAGTTGCATTGGAAAGCTAACGTCCGGGGCTTCAATTTGATATATAATATGCCATAGTTGCCCTGACTCTAGGTGACGCGAACACATGATCCACGCGGACGCGTTGCAGTGACGACAATCAGCATGGCAGATTTCTTCTCCAACGATTTCTGGGCTGTTTTCGACCCAGTTTGTGGCCCAGAAAACACAGATTAGAGGCTATAAAGTGGAGGAATCCATTCATTCATGATCATGCTTTCATAATTCATAATCTTAGGTTTAGATGTAGTTTTAGAGAGAGGTTCTCTCCTCTCTCTTAGGATTAGTATTTAGGATTTCTCTTAATTTTAGGATTGCTTCTCAATCCCAGGTTCAATGTCCTTCTACTTTTATTTATTCTATTATTTTATTTTAGTTTGTTAATGTTGGTTTATGAACTCCATGTTAGAATTGATTTCTTTATTTAATATAATTTGAGGTATTTCAGAATTATGATTGCTTTCTTTTATTTATATAAATAATTTAGATTTTTCTCTTTTGGCTTTGGTTGATTAATTGGTGACTCTTGAGTTGTCAAACTCATCGTGATTGATAATTGTTATCTTTGCTGATTGATTTAATTTCCTATAACTCTAGTCTTTCCTTATGAGTTGACTAGGACTTTAGGTGTTAAATTGATTTATCCACTTGACTTACCTTCATAGTTAGAGGTTGACTTAGTGGGAGCAAAATATAATTCTCATCACCATTGATAAGGATAACTAGGATAGGACTTCTAATTTTCATACCGTGCCAAGAGTTTTGTTAGCTATTGATTTGTTAATTCCTGCAATCTATTTCTCTCATTCAAACCTTTTTCAAAAACCCAAAAATACTGTTTTCCATAACCAATAATAAATCATACTTCCCTACAATTCCTTGAGAAGACGACCCGAGGTTTGAATACTTCGGTTTATAAATTTTATTGGGTTTGTTACTTGTGACAACCAAACATTTGTACAAAAGGATTTTTTGTTGGTTTAGAAGCTATACTTACAACGCGCTTAATTCTATAAATTTCTTTACTGGCAGAAATCCGATCGTCAAAATGGCGCCGTCGCTGGAGAATTGCAAACGTGTGCCTTATTATTGGTTACTGTAAATATTTGCTTTTTGCTTGTTTATTTATTTTTTATTTTTGTTTTTATTTTTGCTTTTTCATAAATTAAGAGGTTATTGGTTTTTATTTAGTTATTAAAAAAATTTTATAAAATTTGTTCTTGATGTTCATCTTGATCTTCAAGTTGTTCTTCGTGTTCATCTTGACCTTCAAGTTGTTCTTAGTTGTTTTCTTCGTTTTGATCTAAAAATTTTAAGTTTGGTGTCATTTTATTGTTTTTATCTTTCCTCATTTAATTCAAAAATATCTTTTCTCTTTATTTTAATTGAATTTTCAAAATTTGCATAAAAAAAATTTCAGATTTCTATTTTAAAATTTTTATCTTATCTTATCTTAGTTTTAAATTTCAAAATTCAAATCTTTTTTCAAAAATCATATCTTTTTCAAAACCTTATCTTATTTCAAAATCAAATTTCAAATTTCAATATTTAAAATTCAAATTTCAAATTTCAAAATTCAAAAATTCAAAATTCAAAATTCAAAATTTAAAAATTCAAAATTTAAAATTTAATTTTCAAATTCAAAATTTAAATTTCAATAACCTTTTAATTTAAATTTGTTTTTATTTTCGTTTTTAATTTTTATTTGCTATTATGAGTTCTCACCCCCATCGCTTTAAGTTTGGTTCCAATGTTGTTGTAAGGAATGAAAACTATAATGAAAATAGGCATCAAGGTTGGAAGAATCAAAGATGGGAGGAGCCACAAGGATTTGATCAACCCTCATGGCAACAACCACCTCCAATGGACTATCAACAACCACCACCATATGCCTATGAACCCCCTCCTCAACATGACTTTGGACCACCATACTCACAAGTCCCTTTCCACCATTCACCTCCATATGACCCTAACCCATATCCACCATACCAACCACCTTATGAGCCAAATGAACTGTACATAGAACCACCCCCATTCCAACAAAATTACTCTCATGAGCCACCACCTCAATATTCACCATCTCCATATCCTTATCAAGAAGAACCACCTTCCTATTATGAACCCTTTCTCCAAAATAATGAACCCTCATATCCACCCCAACCTCCAATGGATGACTTCCTTCGTGGTCTTCTTCAAGGGCAAGCGAAGATGCAAAGAGATGTACTGGAACTCGCGACTGCCTTAACCGAGATAGTAAATCAATTAGCTTCCTAACATCTGAGCACTCAAGGAATCCCCACGGTTTCATGTGGAGAATCTACTGAAGAACATAGCATGAAAGAGACACTAAAAACTCCGGTGGACAGTGAGCAGCACGACTTTGTATTGGAACAATTAGAGGAAGCCGTGATCGTTGAAGAGGAAGAAGTAGTTGAAGACTTGGGAGATGCGGAACCTCCATGGGAAAGTCAAGTTATAGAGCCTCCTTCAAAGACGTTTGAAATTGATGTTGAGGAGGGTGTACAACCTCCAAGGCATATCATGGTTGAAGACTTTGAAGAGGTTGATCAAGAGATGGATTCAATCATTGATGAATTCTTATCTACAATTGAATCATCTCCCATTGGACTTGACATGAAGATTAAAGAAAAAGAAGCACAACCTCCCATGCCCTTGGTAAGAAATGAAGAAGAGATTGAATTGGAAGAAATCTACCAAGAGGAAGAGGTTGATATTGAAGAAGCTTGCAAAACGGTGGAAATTGTCAAGGAAGAACCCAAGGGAATGGAGCTGGAAATCACCTTACCACAGTTGCTGGAGACCTCTTCCTCAAAGCCATCACCATCCATCCCTTCATTCAAGTGGGTAAATCTCTCATCTCTAAGCTTAATTAGCTCACTTGAATATGCTTTGCTTGAAACAGATGGTCAGCTTAGAGCTCTTTGTGACTTTAAGAGTAAGAGGGAGATGGTTAGTGGTAGGAGTCGTCATGCAAGATTCAATATGGTGAAAAGCTCAAAGTTTAAATGCAAAGGTTGGTGTAAAGCTCAACTGAATGGGTCTAGGAAGTTGTTTGGCCGCTTTAGTGAGAATTCAGATTGCTTGCTACCCGAATGGAATCATGATGATCAACAAGAAGATGGGTACAAAAGTAAAGTTTGGGACCCCAGAATCCATTCTACCAATCACCACTCTTGGGGCCTTGTCACTTGCTTCAACTTGCTTGAAGACTTTATGCGTCTAATTTGGGACCCCGGAGGTTACTGGAAGTACAAACATTGGTGGAGATTCCTGGATGAGTTCAAGCACAAGCCACCATAACAAAGGACTCCCCAAATGTCCAACTTAAGGACTTTAACTAAAAGTGCTAGGTGGGAGACAACCCACCAAGGTATGATCGTCCCTTTTTCAGTTTTAATTCTAGTATATTTTGTTTGTTTTTGAGTTTTGATTAGACCTGGAATAATGCATAACATTCATATTAGCATTGCATTCTGCATACTGCATTATTATTAAAAAAAATTGCACGCGACGCGACAGCGTCACCCGTGCATTGGGAAGAAAAGAAAATTGAACAGAGAGTCACGCGAAAGTGTGGCTGGAGGCGTGCCTTTGGCACAAATACGCCCACGCGACCGTGTCGTTTGTGAAATAGCCTCCCCACGCGTCCGCGTCACCCACGCGAACGCGTGGCTCTGTGAAATCAACGTAAAAGGATGTAAGGTAGTAAGTTGGGCTGGAATGGGTCTGGAACCGCGCTAGAAGCCCAAGCCCTCCCACGCAAACGCGTTCCCCACGCGGTCGCGTCGTTTTCCAAAAATAGCCATCCACGCGATCGCGTCAACCACGCTACAGCGTCACCCAGATTTTTGGCAAAATGCATTCAAAACAGAGAGTTGCGCGACTGCGAGGCTGCCCTTGCGCTAATGGCACAAATCACTCCACGCGTCCGCATCACTTCATAGAAGCGCTATCCGCGCGAACGCGTAACCCACGCGCTCGCGTCGCCTGCGCCGCACAACTTATCCAGATCAGCGCCAATTATCTTATCTTTTCTTTTCTAATCCTAATTTCTTCTATCTTTCCTTCTTTCTTCTTCCTTTTCTTATCTTCTTCTTCTTTTTCATCTCTTTAACTTCTCATCCCTCTTCACTTCCATTCTATTTCATTTAATTTATTTGCATACTGTCATTCATTGCATTATTTTCATTGGTGTTAGAAATTTATTTGGGTCATTATTTTCTATATTTTACTTGTGGATTATTAAAGGAATTGTTTGACAATTATATATTACTTTTTAAAGGGTTGCTTGCATGTTCAATTTAATACTTTCAATAGCTTATTTACCATGCTTGCTATGTATTTGTGAAAAAGCCCATATGGCATTGTGCACTATTTTTTTATTTCTTTCTATCTACTACTCTAAATGCTTACTTTTCACAAAATCCTTTTTATATTTTATTACTTAAGTATAATTGTTATTACAAATATGTTGTTAGTTTGAAAGACTTGGTAATCTAAATTGGACATTGAATGCTTGATCTATGCTACTCATGCCTTTGCCAGCATGCCAATAAACATCTTGCATTTAATTGTCATTACATGCACTTGCTATATTTCCATTGATGAACTTTTCACATGTAGTCATGACCATGTGTTAACGTCATTCTTCTTTATTGTGCATTGATTACCACATTTCCCGCTCTCTTCCTTGCTCTAACCCTTAGCTTTAAAAGTTACTTTCTTTTTCCCTTTTCAGGATGGCCACCAAGAAGGGTAAAGAGAAAGCTACTTCCAAACCACCGGCAAGGAAAGGAACAAAAAGAGCCCCAGCTGAGGAACCACAACCTCCATCCACTTGCACATCTTAGCATGCACCGAGGACGATGCAATCTTTAAGTGTGGAGAGGTCGATACCGACTTCCAGGGGTTAGTTACCTTCTTTTCAACACCAATACTCTATTTTCTTTGATTTTTCAATGTTGCATTGCATAATAGATTGCATGTGTAGTTGATTGTTTGCATTTAAGTACTACTTGGTTGAAAAATAATAAGTTTCTTTTTAAGACCCTATTTTTGAAAATTTTCACTAATTAAAAAAAATTAAAATTGTCTATGTGTTAAATTTGTTTGAAGTTGTATTTGGAACATGGTTTTTGAGCCAAAGAACACACAACCTGTGAGATTTTGAGCTTATTTATATGGTTACATTATTTAACCATAAATATTTTATTCTTGTGTGTTTTCTCCTCTATAATTGCAATCTTTGCTTTGTTCCATTCTATATGTCCATTATTTAGTGTATTTACATGCTTGCATATGATTGAGGCCATTACTTGTTCTCACTCACTTATCCTAAATAAGCCTACCCTTTTATGTCACCCTTGTTAGCCACTTTGAGCTTTTTAATCCCCTTCTATTTTATAACCACATTACTAGCCTTAAGCAGAAAAATAAATTAAAAATTCCAAGTTGAATCCTTGGTTAGCTTAAGATAGATATTGTGTATAATTTAAGTATGGGGAATTTTATGGGAACATGGGATGATAAAAAAATGGTGGAAATTAAATTGAATAAGTTATTTAAAAATTTGGGAAGCATGCTCATATGAAATCAAAATAATTAAATTACCATGTGTATTGAAAAAAAAAAGAGAAAAAAAATTTAAGTAATTAAATAAGGGGATACAAAAAAATATATATATGAATTACCCCAAATGCAAAATAAAGAGGATCAATGCACATGGAACAAAATTCAAAAATAAGTTTGATACATGAGCATGTAATACAAAAGTGAAAAAAATTTGGGTAGCTAGGTAAAGCATTTTAAATTATATAAAGTATGTATATGTTAAGTGAGATCTTAGACTAATCAAGGATTCACTTTGTTAGCTCACTTAGCCTTATTTATATATATATATATATATATATATATATATATATATATATATATATATATATATATATATATATATATATATATATATATATATCCTTACCTTTACCTCAGCCCCATTATAACCCTGAAAAGACCTCATGATGTTTGCATTAGTATATTAAATATTTGTTGATTGGTTAGATGAAGAACAAAGTTTAGAAAGTATGATTAGAGAAGAGTAGAGTGATTGACCCTAGACACTTGAGAGTTAGAGTGATATACACTACCATTAAGGGTTCAGTACTTAATTCTATGTTCCCTGCTTTCATGAGCTATCTTCTTACAAGTTTACTTGTCTTTTATTGTGTAATTTGAATTAGTGGAATTTGATTCATATTTGTCTTGGAGGACTTATTTACTTTTAACCAAGTAGGTAGAAACATTTTGCATGTAGTTGCATTCACATAGATAGGTTGCATTGCATACTCTCTATCATTCCTCTTCACTCCTTTATAGCTTCTCTTGAGCTTAGCATGAGGACATGCTAATGTTTAAGTGTGGGGAGGTTGATAAACCACTATTTTATGGTTTATCTTGTGCTCAATTGAGTGGATTTTATCAATCTTTCATACACTGTTCATACTATTTGCATGGTTTTACATTCTCCTTCCTGATTTTGTGCTATGATTGAAAACATGCTTCTTTAGCCTTATATTTGCTAATATTAATCATCTCTCATTACCATTAGATGCCTTGATATGTGTTTTAAGTGATTTCAGAGTTTATAGGGCAGGAATGACTTAGAGGATGGAAAGGAAGCATAGAAAAGTGGAAGAAATACAAGAAGTTGAAGGAACTGCAAAGCTGTCAGCCTGACCCTCTCGCACTAAAACTATCATAACTTGAGCTACAGAGGTCCAAACGATGCGGTTCTAGTTGCGTTGGAAAGCTAACGTCTGGGGCTTCGATTTGATATATAATATGCCATAGTTTCCCTGATTCTAGGCGACGCGAACGCGTACTCCACGCGGACGCATCGCAGTGACGACAATCAGCATGGCAGATTTCTTCTCCAGCGATTTCTGGCTGTTTTCGACCCAGTTTGCAGCTCAGAAAACACAGATTAGAGGCTATAAAGTGGGAAAATCCATTCATTCATGATCATGCTTTCATAATTCATAATCTTAGGTTTAGATGTAGTTTCAGAGAGAGAGGTTCTCTCCTCTCTCTTAGGATTAGTATTTAGGATTTCTCTTAATTTTAGGATTGCTTCTCAATCCCAGGTTCAATGTCCTTCTACTTTTATTTATTCTATTATTTTATTTTAGTTTGTTAATGTTGGTTTATGAACTCCATGTTAGAATTGATTTCTTTATTTAATATAATTTGAGGTATTTAAGAATTATGATTGCTTTTCTTTATTTATATAAATAATTTAGATTTTTTTTCCTTTTGGCTTTGGTTGATTAATTGGTGACTCTTGAATTGTCAAACTCATCATGATTGATAATTGTTATCTTTGCTGATTGATTTAAATTCCTATAACTCTAGTCTTTCCTTAGGAGTTGACTAGGACTTTAGGTGTTAAATTGATTTATCCACTTGACTTACCTTCATAGTTAGAGGTTGACTTAGTAGGAGCAAAATATAATTCTCATCACCATTGATAAGGATAACTAGGATAGGACTTCTAATTTTCATACCGTGCCAAGAGTTTTGTTAGCTATTGATTTGTTAATTCCTGCAATCTATTTCTCTCATTCAAACCTTTTTCAAAAACCCAAAAATACTATTTTCCATAACCAATAATAAATCATACTTCCCTACAATTCCTTGAGAAGACGACCCGAGGTTTGAATACTTCGGTTTATAAATTTTATTAGGTTTGTTACTTGTGACAACCAAACGTTTGTACGAAAGGATTTTCTGTTGGTTTAGAAGCTATACTTACAACGCGCTTAATTCTATAAATTTCTTTACTGGCAGAAATCCGATCTTCAATGACCAAAACACATGTAAAATAAAGGAAAACTATAAAGAACCATAATAACCTAAATACAACCAAAATGAATATAAAATCAAAGGATACTAAAGATTGGGTTGCCTCCCAACAAGTGCTTCTTTAATGTCACTAACTTGACGGTTGATTGTGGTTATGGTGGAGGTTGGTCATAATGCTTCAACTCCCCACCTCTCACTGTGAATCGTCTCCCTATGTCCTCATGGATTAGCTCAATATGCTCAAGAGAGAGGATCTTGTTTACTGTATAGGGCAACACTGGATTACGAGTCAACACCACCTTAAACCCAGGGGAGAAACCTTTAGTGAGGATCTTCTTGTTTTTCCATCCCCTTGGAACTTTCTTATTGGAAACTTCCTCCTTGGTGGATGACGCACACCCAACACCAAACTTAGATTTGATGTCAAGGGAAATTGTATTGATTTCCAACAAGGGAGATTTGAGCTGCAAACTCTGTTCTACAACATCAGAGAATTTTTGAAGATTTGGATCAGTAAACTCAGTCTTCATGCAATTGCCTTCTTCACCTGAGTGATGTATGGGTTTAAAAACCTTGAAGATCAAATGCTCTTTATGCACCCTCAGTATCAATTCACCTTCTTCCACATCAATCAGAGCTTTCCAATTGGTTAGAAATGGTCTTCCTAGGATTATAGAGGCATTTTCATCCTCCTCCATGTCAAGAATTACAAAATCTGTTGGGAGGAAGAACTTACCTGCCTTGACCAAGATATTCTCCACTATTCCATGTGCATGCTTCAAATATTTATCTGCCACTTGTAATGCTGTCCTTGTTGGTTGTTCCTCTTTGATTTGTAGCTTTTTCATCACAAATAAGGGCATTAAATTTATGCTTGCTCCCAGATCACATAAGACTTTCTCAAAGGTTGTGTTTCCAATGGTACACTGGATCAGGCATCTTCCTTAGTAAATTACTCTGAATTATGGCACTACATTCCTTGGTCAAGACCACTGTCTCATCTCCCTTTAAAGTCCTCTTCTTGGATAACAACTCCTTCATGAACTTGACATAGAGAGGCAATTGCTCCAAAACCTCAGAAAAAGTAATATTAATTTGTAACTTTCTGAAGACTTCTAAAAACTTTGAAAACTGCTTGTCCTTGGTCTCCTTTTGAAGTCTATGAGGATATGACATCTTTGGCTTGTATTCAGGTATTTTAGACAATGCCGGATATTGCTCAAGGTCAGCCGGAAAGGGGTTATCCGGGTGCCTTGGAGGGGCGTGTACTACAACATCCTCAGTCTTCTCCGGAACTTCTTTTTCAACCGGTCCCTCAGTAACTTGTGCTTTCCCAACTGCCACTGGTCCACTTACCAAGGTGATAACCTTGCACTCCTCTCTTGGATTTGGAATTGTGTTACTAGGAAGGGTGTTGGTGGACCTCTGATCAATTTCAGTAACTTTTGTGGCTAGTTGACTCATCTGAACCTCCAAGTTCCTAAGTGATGCTCTGGTTTCCTGAATGAAACTAAGAGTACTATTGGAGAGCTATGCAACTATAGATTCCAAGTCAGGGAACTTCTGAGAACTGGATGGTGGATTGTTGTTGTTGAAATTACTTTAATTGAAATTATTATGATGGCCCTGATTGTTATTGTTGCCAAAATTTTGTTGCCTCTATGGTTGATTTCCCCAACCAAAATTAGGATGATTCATCCACCCCGGATTATAGGTCTTAGAGAAAGGATCATTATTGGGGGGCCTAGAGAAATCGCCCATATAATTGACATGTTCAGGAGAAAATTGGCTATAATCATAACTCTCACCTTGAGGAAAGCCACCACTCATGTCATAGGATGTATCTTGGGTATTGATGGCTGAGACTTGCATTCCACTCAAGAGTTGAGTAATAGCATCAATCTATTAAGACATGGCCTTATTCTGAGCAAGAATAGCATCCAAAGCATCCAATTCTATGACTCCCTTTCTCATAGAGGTCCTCTCAGAAGAATATAGATATTGGTTATTGGCAACCATCTTAATCAAATCAAGAGCTTCCTCAGGAGTCTTTTTCATGTGAAGAGTCTCGCCTGTAGAATTATCCAGATATATTTTGGCGGCCTCAGTAACTCCAACATAGAAAATCTACAATTGAATCCAGTCTGAGAACATATCAGGAGGACACTTCCTGAGCATCATCATGTACCTCTCCCAGGCTTCATAAAGAGATTCACCCTCTCTCTTCCTGAAAGTCTAAACATCCATCCTCAGCTTAGTCAGCTTCTGAGGTGGAAATAACTTGGTTAAAAATCTACTAACCAACTTGTCCCAAGTATTTAAGCTTTTCTTGGGCTGTGTCTCAAGCCATTGCTTAGCTCTGTCCTGTACAGCAAACGGAAAGAGAAGCAACCTATAGACATTCGGATGAACTCCATTGGCCTTCACAGTGTCACAAATCTACAGAAAATTAGAGATAAATAAGTTTGGATCTTCCTGTGGAAGTCCATGAGACTGGCAATTCTATTGCACCAGATAGATGAGCTGAGACTTCAACTCAAAGTTATTAGCAGCTACAGGGGTACAACAATACTATTTCCATAGAAATTGGGTCTAGGAGCAGTGTATGAGCCCATTGTCCTTCTTGGTTGCTCAGGCACATTAGGAGCATTGAGAACATGAGGATTAATAACATTGTTATTGTTGTTAGGATCCATAGTGAGCTTTTCAACTTCCTTCTCAAAGTTATCCTTGAGATTCTCAGCGACTTTGTACACTCTAGCCTACTATAAAGGTCTTCTTAAAATCCTCTCAATCTCATGATCAAAGTCAAGAAGATGTTCTTTGTTCCTGTTCCTGCTCATAAACAAACAGAAAAAAAAGGTAGAAATCTCTACGTCAAAGTGAAGAGAATTCCTAGTGAGGTAATCTGAGTAAAAGAAATAAAATAAAACAGACTAATTAAATAGCACTAAAATTTCGAAAATTAATAAAGAAATTAAACAAACAATTTCGAAAATAATAAAGAAAAATAGGCAACAAATTCGAAAAAAAATTGAAGAAAAAATAAATAACAAAAATAAACTACGGAGGCACCAAACTTAATTTCAAAAATTACAGGAAAAATTTTAAACAAATTAAAATAAAATTTTCGAAAAATTAAAGTTAAAATTAATTAAAATTAAAGCAAAGAATGTCTAATCTAAGCAATCAAACAACAGGTAGTTGTCAATCACAGTCAATCACAATCAATCCCCGATAACGACGTCAAAAATTTGGTGCGAATTTTCAAAATCACAAACTAACCGGCAAGTGCACCAGGTCTTACCAAGTAATACCTCAGGTGAGTGAGGGTCGATCCCACGAGGATTGATGGACTGAGCAACAATAGTCGAATGATTCACTTACTCAGACAAGAAAAAAATGGTGTTTGAGGTTCAAAGTGCATTAAACAGTAAATCAGAAAATTAGAAAGCAAACAGTAGATTCGGTGTGAAAAGTATGCGAGAGAATAGTTAAGGTTTTCGAGATGTTTATTTTTTCGAATTAATATTTCTTACCAACTATTTTAATCATGCAAGATTTATTTCATGGCAAACTGTAATTGACTAAATCCTAATTCCTTAGTGATTTAATCTCCTCTAACCTAATCAACTGCCAATTTCTTGGTCACTTAATATAGATTAGAGGATTAGGTCCAATTCTAGTTTTTTAGCCACAAAACCCTAATTACCCAAATATAAGAGGATTATATGTCACGTATCCCATTAAGTCCAAGCAATTAGTGGTTTAGGAGGAGTTTACTTTCAAGCTAGTATTTAAGCGAGATAACTTTTTCAAGAATCAACAAGAATTCATGTAGAATAAGAGTTATTTTCTAATACACTCAAATTCATAAGATGAAGAACGAAATTAATTCTTGAATTTAAATCAATACATTAATTAAAATAGAGTGACAATAGTATCAATCCATAGAATAAACAGAGCTCCTAACCTTAACCAAGGATGTTTAGTTGCTCATGACTCAGAGAGAAAAGTAGGGCTCAAAAAGTGTGTGAAAACTAGAATGAGGTAGAAGAGAAGAGAGAAGCCCAAAGGGCTAAATCTTTTCCCTTTTATATCTAACCTAATTTGATTTGAAAATAAAATAAAGTAGTAACTACTAAAGCCCAAAAGATTATGTTTGGGAATAAAAATAACTAAAACAAGATAAAATAAAATAAATATGACCCAAATCTAACTAATGAAGTCCTTTCATAAAGATTGGATCCGTGCTACTGGCATTAAATGACAGAATCGATGTTTAGCGCCCCACGAGGCAGTAAGCTTTGCAATGGTTGCTGTCTTATTGGCACTAAATGTCAGGCTCGCCGTTTAGCACCCCTCGAGGCAGTGGCTTGGGAGCTAGTTACGAGGCACCTGGCGCCAAATGCCGAGTCGTGGCATTTAGTGCTATGATGTCAGAAGAGAAGTGTAGACTATTATATATCGTTGGAAAGCTCTGAAAGTTGGGTTTTTAATGCTGCTGGAACTACATCAATTTGACCTCTGTAGCTCAAATTATTTGTGTTGGAGTGAGAGGAGGTCAGGGTTGACAGCATCCACTTTTTTCCTTTTTCTTCTGCACGAACTCTGTCAAACTCGCCCAAATCTTTCCTAAAATTAATAAAACCACAATGAGCCTCAAAGTAGCATCTGAATAGGCCTCAAACACTAAAATCTAAATAAAACTCAATAAATTCATATATAAAATAATAAGAAAATATAGAAAATATGCTCATGCATCAATATCTTCCTATTTCCCTTATGGAATCTCCAATGGTTGCAACATGCCGGAAGGCTTCTGATGTTCAATTTTTACTTTCTGGCAAGTCATGCACTTAGATACATGCGTCACCATATCATTCTTCATTCGTGGGCACCAAAACATTGCTTTCAGATTATAATGCATCTTCATAGCCCTAGGATGAATCGAGAATCCCTCCTATGAGCCTCTAACAACACCTCATGCCTTAAGTCTCCCACATTCGGCATACAGATTCTCCTCTTGTATCTCCAAGTTCCTTATCTGTCATGAGTAACCTCTCCTTATTTTCTCTGTTCAATTGCTTGCAACATCTTCTGCAACTCCTGATCATTTTGCTGAGCCTTCCGAATCTCAGTCCTGAACTCACTGCTGGACATATGCAACTGGTTCAAGCACATATTCTCTGCTCCTCTCTAATGCCCAAGTTGAGGTCCTCAAACTCTCTCCACAACTTCTCTTCCTTAATCATCATCCAAGCAATGATTAGATATTTCCTACTCAAGGCATCCTCCACCACATTAGCTTTTCCCGGATGATAATTCAGCTTAAAATCGTAGTCCTTCTGTAATTCCATCCATATCCTCTAACTCATATTAAGTTCCTTTTGATCGAAGAGGTACTTCAAACTCTTATGATCAGAAAAGACGTAGAATTTAACCTCATACAAGTAATGCCTTCAGATTTTCAATGTAAACACAAACACAACAAGTTCCAGGTCGTGAGTCAGATAGTTCAATTTATGAGGTTGCAATTGTCGTGTATTGAAGGAAGAACAAAATTAATATAAAATATTACATTAAATCCATGTCATTTATTATAATAAATAAATACACATGAATTTTTTGTCATAGGTTAAAAACTAATCTATTGTGGATCTGAGTTTCATTTAAGAGTCTGTCATTGGCTAATGGATTGCTACACACTCAATGCAGGATTCAACCCCCCGACATTTGCTTAAGTGGACAAGTGAGTTAATCACTCAACCAACTCAAATTGGTTTAAATACATGTGAATTGATACATATATATATATATATATATATATATATATATATATATATATATATATATATATATATATATATATATATATATATATATACAAGTTACAAAACACAAAGCCCAAAAGTAGATATTCGCTTCAACAGAGCCTCCAGCATGCTCAGCGAGGTGCCTCGCGTTCTGCATCTAAAAAAATAATAATATATATATGGAATGAGTAACGGGAGTTCTCAGTATGAAAAATGTGTCCGCATAAATAATAAACAATGTCCCAGAAAGCCAGAGGCATTCCAAAACTCCAACAATCCATAATCGTATCCTAAAATGTTCACTAAACTATAATTAAAGTAACTGTGCCTAAGGGATCTAATATAGTCTAACTCTTCGTTTCCTATCTCAGCTATCCGTCAAACTCTAAATGGAACAACCCTCAGTGCCTCCTCCACCTGCCAGAGGGATCTCTCAAAAATAAACACAGGCAAAATAGACAAGGAAAAACTACAGGTATAGATAGCAGTTATATTAGATAGATCATATAGCAGTTAAATACAGTTAAGTAACTAGGCAAGCCAAAACTAATGCAAACTCAAACGAAGCATACAAATGCATATCATGCATGCCTACCCTATAGCTAATGAGTCTCATCTACCGGTTATCCAGTCAAACCCGACATGTCTGGTAGCAAACTCTGAACAATCCCTATGTGCACACATCTCTAAGAGTATATATATATATATATATAATCAATCAATAAATTTTAATCTCATTGGGGAAATCCGGAGAGTTAAAGTGCTCGGTCACATCTTGCGACGGAGGATCAACAGAGTATCGAGTCTCAACCTGGAGCAAGTGGTGGTAAGCCATTACATCTACCTAGAGAAACTCGTGTCTTAGATAATTTTTAATGCATAAGCCAGATGGATCTTTCATATCATCAATATCAATCATCATTATCATAATTATCCATAACTCATGCAATCAGAATTCATCATTTTCATGCATCATTAGTTCCATTATTCCCTTCACCGCTCTTTCTCAATATCATCTAACTTCCTCCTTAGGTTTAGTCTCTTTCCTAAGCCTGACAATAACTATAGGACCTTAAGTAGGATTTATAGAACTTTGGAAAACTAGAGGATTGGTTGATAATTAAAAAATTGTGAGTTAAAAAAAACAATGGTTATGGAGGTTTACAAGCTTGCCAAAAAGGTCAAACAATTAAAAACAGGATTTTAGTGCAAAACAGGGCATCATGCATATGCATCATACCGTACGTACGTACGCACGCACTAGACAGCTTTCCCAGCGTGTGCGTATGCATCATAGTGTGCGTACACACAACTTGTAAACTTTTCAGGCGTGTACACTCCCCTCGTGCGTATGCATAAGTCTTACCACACACTCTAGTATGTGCATGCACACAATAGTGTGTGTGGCACACATACCAGACTTTCTGGTTTTTAGCAATTTCTGCAAAATTCTATTTTTCAACCTAAACTTCAAACACGTATAACTTTTTCATTAAAAATTATTTTTTATTCGTTCTTTGAACGTCATCAACTACTCGGATCCAATTTTTATTTAAGACAAATTTCACCAAATTTGGGAGTCCAAGGGCCAAGTTACAGTACGTCAAAGTTGGTTAAAAATTGTACTTTTACCAAATCAACACAATTCATTCCTACATAATATCGCATAATCATTACCCAATTCTCAATCATTCTAACACATAAATTCACCAATTTCTTCAAACCATTTTCACATACAAATTTACCAACTTCATCAAATCAATATCAACAATGTAATTATACACATTTAATCCACTATAACCACAATTCAAAGTATTCAAACCTATCCTATGATAACTAGCCTGAGTTTTTGCATAACATTATACATTAATTACAGGAAACCAAAACCATATATTGGCCGATTTTCTCCCCAAGCCCGAAGCACGTCAAAATCTCTCCTCTTATCCACAGGCTCCCAAGGGTTCCAAATCAACTCAACAAGCTTCCATCACCACAACTTTGTTCCAATTCACTAATTTGACCTCAACTTCACATATATTCAACCTAATTCATATAATTTCATATACATTCACAAATTCAATACCATTTCATAGATTTGAAAAATTCACAAGGGATAGGAGTTCTTTACCGTTACCTACGAACGATTGGACAGAATTCAGCAATTATCCACTACTAGAGTACCCTAAAATATCAAAATCACATTACCCCTCAATATCCAATACCCAAAATCATAAAAATATAAAAGGGGAAGAATTGGGTGAGAAAATTTTTTTACCACTTTATTCAGATAGATTTGAAAAGCTTAGCAAGACAGTTGCGTGGCTGCAAACGGTGCAGTGATCGGAGCTCTGGAGTTCCAAATTGAAAGATTTGGAAGATTGAAGTTGGATTAAAAATGGAGGTTAGGGTTTGGTGCAATGCTTCTCTTCCTTAGGCTGTTTCTTATGATTTGGGGGAAGGGAAGGCTGAGTTCTTCATTTAATCAGGTCTGATTCAACTAGTTTGACCCGTTGGTTCAATTTTGGGCCAAAAATTTTTAAAATTAGTGTTAAAAATTCGTATTTTAATTATTTGTACTCCTTCAAATTATAAAATTTAACTTCCTAATTTATTGGACTCATAATTAATTTATTAGTTAATAAATTTTCAGGATTTTACACGCTGTTATTGTAAAAATTTTCATGGGTGGAATAATTTTAAATATGTTTTTGGAACCTTCAATATGGTGCAAAGAGTACAATGAACAAGTCTACTTATATTACTGGTCTGATGGTTGTTGTTATTTTTTGCTTTTAACTTGTTATTGATTCAACGATTTATTGTTATTTTGTTTTTTGTTTTGATTCATTGTTGTGTTGATATTTGATGTTGTAACTGATATTTTTGTAGTTTGATCATAGTATAAGTGATAACATTAGTAAAAAAGGTGAAATTGTAGGCATGTAATGCTCCTCCAAAGGGTACAATGAACAAGTCTGTTTAAAGAAGATGATTATTATTATTATTGTTGTTGTTGTTGTTGTTGTTGTTGTTGTT
The DNA here is from genome assembly GCF_003086295.3 of Arachis hypogaea. NCBI lineage: Eukaryota > Viridiplantae > Streptophyta > Magnoliopsida > Fabales > Fabaceae > Arachis > Arachis hypogaea. Next base: position 9,426,568 of record NC_092050.1, read on the forward strand.
GTTGTTGTTGTTGTTGTTGCCTTTTAATTTGAAGTTGGTTTGTTTAAAGAAGTTTCGTTGTTTTGCTTGAAAGAATACTAAAATGTGGTTGTCTTTTGTTAAAAATTTATTTTTATCTTTTGTTGTGTTGACTAATTAAATTTTTAATGACTTTAATTGTCATTGTAATTTCTTTTGTCGTTAAATTTCATTGGGTCAAGTCTTTTGTTAGTTATTAACTTATTGTGTTGTATGATTTTAATGCTTTGTGAAATAGTATATTAGGTCTTTATTTGAATTAATTGAAAAAACTGAATTAAATCAAATCGGTTTTAATTTGTTTGATTTGGTTCGGATAATTTCAGCAAAAAATTCAAATTAAATCGAACTACAATTTTAATAAAGGATTAAATTGAATATTTTTTTTAAAATAATCGAACCAAACTGCACTACAAACACTCGTGCAAACTAGCAAGTAACCTCTTTAAACTGAACAAGCACAATGAAAGATAAGGATGAGACCTTTCAACATGGGAGCAGAAAAGTACTTTTACTAGTTACAAAACTATTGATAAAATAGATATCCCCTTTGCTTCCATGCCATTTCCATAAAAGCAATTTAAGCTTACAAAAACTAGGGGTGCATATGAGGTGGGGTAAAATCGAGTTCGTTTTGATTCGGATCCAATTTTAAATAATGATTGAGTCTTTTTTTTAGATTCTTATTCGATCTTAAACCCGGTAAAATCACACTATTTTTCAGCCACATTAAAATCCGGTCTCAACCGGATAAAGTTCAGGTCTTGATAAATTTTATGTCAAAAAATTATGATAATCATTTATAAAGAAGAAAAAAAAATACTTGTTATAGAGAAGTTGATAACCATACTTAAACTTGAATTTGTCCATAAATTATAATTTCATACTTTTTTTATCTATTTCCTAATTCAACAAATGTAATTAAAAATAAAACAATAAACTTATAATTAATATAACATAATATTGAAATTAATTAAAACATGTATATTTTTTTTATTCCTCTTATGATGTACATGGGTCGGGTTCGTCTTGACCCGAATTCGACCTTAAATAATATCCAAATCTATTTTTGAGACCATTATTCAACCTTAGACCCGATAAAATAATATCAAATTGATCCCAAAATATTTAGATACGAACTGAATCTTTGAACCGGATCAAATCATGTACACCCCTAACAACAACCACATGATTAACTCCATTATAGGACAAAATTCCTCATAATTGAGAATGGACGAGTGTTTACAATACATCTATCCAAAATTAATAATCAAGCCTTTGGATTTTTTTTCACAGGTGTTTTATGAAATTTCATTTTAAACGTACCTTCAATCTTTCAAACCCTGCACAGTATGATGATCAATAAAATTAAATAAAGTAAACCATTTTTATTCTTATAATTGTAAATAACAACTTTACACGTTGCAAGAGTGGTATCGAATGGCAACGTACCAGTAGACAAATGAGTACGACTAACAGATTGGGATTATTATTGTAGTAACAAAGCTATAACAGGTAGGCATTAACAATAATCCAATAACACATGATATAGGATGCTGATTTCCTAAACTGGTACTAACAAATGGTAGTAACGTATTCGTAGATAGATAGAGTATGAATTATGAAACGATAACTAGGTTTTTTTTTTGGACGTGGCCTTGGGCCAGCCAAACAACCCGGCCCAAGGCACCTGAAGCTAAGAGACCCGTAACCCACCCAGACCCACGCTCGACCTGGATACAATCTGACCCTCACGCCTCAGCCTGGTCTTCTCCCTCCTTCACTGCGAGCTATCCAGCGTTGTGTTCTCCTCCTCCAGCGATTGTGCATGTTCGTGATTCCGAGCTCCTCCTCTCCCATTGCCTCTATCGTCTCTAATCCTGAAGGTTTCGTGCTAAAGTAGGCCGTTGCTGCACTTCACGACGGGTTTTCTCTCCTGATCTGCGTCCCCTTGCCTCCCTTCAAACCCCGTTTCGCGTGCTGTTCCTCTATCCTTAGCCTTCAGTCGGATCTGCCTTGCAACCTCTGTCGGATCCTTGGGTTGAAGATCGCTACCCACTCTCCGGCATACCTCCTTCTGAATCTCTGCCCGATCGACTGCGCCTCCTCCTCTGTCCTTATCTGCTCTATCAGAGACTATCTTGTGGTTGTCGTTGGTGGGTAGGTGCATTGCTTTGAGGCGATGATGCTCCCTAATTATCGCTGATGGCTTGTCTCGGGTTTCCGTTTCCACCCCTCCAGGTAACGTCTCTTCAATTTGCAATTCTTGATGCAATTCTTGATGGGTGATTAAATCGGAATTGTTATTGGTTGGATTCTGTATTACTTGATTATGTATATCTTGAATATGCTGAATTGTTGCGAGACTTGCTTCTAATCTGATTGTATTCCTTAATTGAGTAGGTGGGTTCATTGTCCATTGTCTCCCAAGATTATTCCCCGCTGCCATCGCTGCCAGTTGGTGAGCTAATTTGTTGCCATCCCTTGGAGTCCAGGTAACTCCCACATCTGGAGCCTCTTCCAGCAGTTGGAGAATATCTCGAATGATAGCATCTGCTTCCGCTATAGGCGTTCTAGCGTTGATTGCCTGAACCAGAGGTAAGCTGTCAGTTTCAATTATGCAATTGGGTATCTGAAGATTCTTAATAAGTATGAGTGCTTCTCTGTATGCTTGAGCTTCCGTAATTAATGGTGATACTGTCTTGAATGTTACTGTTGTCCCAGTTATGACTTTTCCTTACCAGTCCCTTACTACTGCTGCTAGAGTTGCTGTACCGGTATCCCTGTGGAAAGCTGCGTCTGTGTTCACTTTCAACCTATTCTTTGGCAGCGGTCTCCAGGTAATTCTTTTTCTCACACCGCCCCTGCCTGTATCTGGACTGTTTGCTTTACTAGATTCCTTTGTTACTTTATGAAATTCTGCTGTTAGATATTCTGATTGAATAATTACCTTTTGTGGGCTAATTTTTGTTTGCTGGAATATATGCTGGTTCCTTGCTTTCCATATGCACCAACAAACACATCCTAGCTTGCATAAAGTTTTCTCTTGTTCACTCCCTGATTCAGTCTTTATTCTTTTGATTTTATCCATTATCCATTCTCCAAAAGATCTTACATTATAGGCCATAGGAACAATTTGAATACTGGATCCGAACCACACTGCTCTAGTCCACGGACACAATAATAGCGCATGTTCAATTGTTTCATCCTCTTTCTGGCATATGTTGCATGTGGGCATTGTTGTAATTCTCTGCTGGTGCAGATTCGTGTTTACTGGAAAAATTCTATGCACTGCTTTCCATAGAAACATTCTAACCTTTTGAGGCACCGGTAATCTCCAAATAGCTTCCCAAACCTCCCTCCAATCCTGACTAGTCGAAGCCTTGCAGATTCTTCCCTCTTCCTTCGAATCCTTCTCCTCCTTAGCGACATGATAACCGGTTCTCACAGTGTACTGTCCATTGACGATTGGATTTTTGACGGTTTAGAATTTCACAAATGAAATCTCGTTGCAAGTATAGTTTCTAAACCAATCACTAATCCTTTCATACAAAAAGTTGTTTGTCACTAAAACAAACCCCTAAAATTTATAAACCGAAGTATTCAAACCTCGGGTCGTTCTCCCTAGGAATTGTAATGGAGTGTCTTGTTATCGGTTGTGAGTTATATTTGGGGTTTTGATATGAAGCATGAAAGATAAATGGTAAGAAAGTAAACTAATGGCTAAAAAGGTCTTGGCAAGGGTTGGTGGTCAAAGATCTCTATCCTAATCACTAACCACAATATGAGAATTAGCAAGGATTAATCTCATTAAATCATCCTCTAACTAGTAGTAAAGGAAAGTCAAATGAGCTATATCAATCCTAGTCCATAAGTCCTAACTCTCCACTAATTCAATTAGTGAGAACTAGAGTCAATGAATCCCAATCATCAATTACTTGGACATTAGTAACTCAAGAGTTCCTAAGTTACCTTTCCAAGCCAAGAACATAAAACTCTACTCTAAAATCCAACCAAGCATTTCATCAAACACTTGGAAGGCATAAAAGAAAAGCAAAGTAAATTGATAACAAAAATAGAATCTAACAACAATTATGGCAATGAATTAACAACAACAATCAAAAGGAACACAATTATTATGAATTACCTCTAATTGAATTGAAAGAAAATAGAAGGAACAAAAGTAGATCTACAACAAAATGCAAGAACAACATAAAGGAAATTACAACAAAAGGATGGAAGAAGAATGAATGTAACAACAAGGAATTGAGAAGATAGAAGTAGAAGAAGATGAATTAAAATCTAGATCTAAGAACTAAACCTAATCCTAATTCTAGAGAGAAGTGAGAGCTTCTCTCTCTAGAAACTAATTACAAAGCTAAACTAAACTAATTGGTAACTAACACCTAAAGTATGAAAAGTCTCCTCATTCCCCCTTCAATCCTTGACTTAAATAACATCAGAAATGAGTTGGATTGGGCCCACAAGGCTTCAGAATTCGCTGGCCACGTTTTGCTTTAAGTGAACCAGGTGGCAGCAACGGCGCGTGCGCGTACTATGCGCGTACGCATCATCATGAGCGGTTCAACCATAGCAAATCTTATATCGTTTCGAAGCCCCGGATGTTAGCTTTCCAACCCAACTAGAACCGCATCATTTGGACCTCTGTAGCTCAAGTTATGGCCGATTAAGTGCGAAGAGGTCGGCTTGACAGCTTTCCGGTTCTTCCATTTCTTCATGAGTTCTCCAACTTTTCATGCTTTCTTTCTTCATTCCCTTGATCCAATCTTTGCCTCCTAAACCTTAAATCACTTAACAAACATATCAAGGCATCTAATAGAATCAAGGTGAATTAAATTTAGCTATTTTGAGTCCTAAAAAGCATGTTTTCACATTCAAGCACAATTAAAGGAGAATATACAAAACCATGCTATTTCTTGAATAAATATGGGTAAAAGGTGATAAAATCCCCAAAAATCAATACAAAACAAACCGTCAAATTGGGGTTTGTCAACCTCCCCACACTTAAACCAAGCATGTCCTCATGCTTAAACCAAGAATGAAGTAAGGGTATGGCATTTATTCAATGGAAACTAACTAAATGCAATCTACCTATATGCAACTATCTAAATGAATGCAAGTGCTTGGTCAAAATAAATCAATTCCCAAGAAACATATATGCACAAGGGCTAAGGACTAGCAAGTCTAATCCACAATTGAATTGAGTTATTAAATATTTTTACAAACTTGCATGAAGAATGATGACCATAGGTGAAAACATGTAATTGAGCATCGAACCCTCACCGGATGTGTTTGCACTCTATTCGCTCAAGTGTTTAGGGTTGATTCACTCAATTCTCCTCTATTTCATGCTTTCCAAGATTTGTTTTTCTTCTAACAATCAACATTTATTTCATGCATGCATACAAGTATCATGAGGTCTTTTCATTGGTTGTAATGGGGCTAGGGTCAAGGTAGGATGCATATTTGGTCAAATGAGCTTGAAATTTGAATCTTTGATAAGCTTAAACTTCCCACCTAACCTATGACATCCTATACAATTAAGTTCTAACCTAACTACCCATTTTCTCACTTTTTCACATACTCATGCATTTTCTTTTCATTTCACAACTCATATGCATTGATCTTATTGAGCTTCACCTCGGGGCATTTTGTCCCCTTTTTATTTCTTTCTTTTTTGTTTTCTTTCTTTTTCCATTTTTTTCTATACTTTTCATATATATTTTTTTTTGTTTTTCTCATTTTTTCTTTCTTTCAAACTATATACAAGAGTACCAATGCATAAGGTCTATACATTTAATCAATACATGAGCATGTACCCAATTCCCAATATTTACAATAATAATACAAAACTACCCTTTTATTCACCCAATGTCCCAAGGTTCCCACACTTGAATGATACACACACTCTAGCCTAAGCTAATCAAAGATCCAAATAAAGGACATTCATTGTTTTTTCGCTTTAAGGCTTGTAATGTGCTAAATTAAGAACAAGTGGGTTAATCGTAGGCTCAAATTTGGCTAACAATGGAAGATAAAATGTAGGCTATTTGGGTAAGTGAGCTAAATGAAATGATGGCCTCAATCACATAAATGCATGAATACACAAAATAATGGACATAAAGAATCAAACAAATCAAAGATTACAATCATAGAAAGAGAATAATACACACAAGAAGGAAAAATAAGTGGTTATAAGATGTAACCACACTATTAGGCTCAAGTCTCACAAGCTTGTATTCTTAGCTCAAAACATGATCCATAATATATATAATTCAAGCAAGTTCTATGAAAAGTTTTCACTCAAATCAATTGGTGCCCTATAGATAGAAATCCTTGGAAAATTTCATTATTTTGACTAAGCTTATTGTGTATATATATGCAAAAATAAGAAAATGCAACAAAAATCCAAAAAACCTAAAATGAAATGCAAAAGTGTTGGGATTAGAAATTTGTCACCCAAAATCGCCGACCGGTCGGACGACCTCCCCACACTTAAAAGTTTGCACCGTCCTCGGTGCACTCAAAGATGAGCAAGGGGGTACGGCGACTCTTCGGATTGCTATGTGTTCTTTCTTCCGCTTCCATGGTTGCTTGTGGTGCATTCATTATGAAAAACAAAAATATAACACCATAAGATGAGAAGATATAAAAGCAAGGAAGCATACATTGTTGGAATGAGGTAAATCACTAGAATGAGGTGAGTGAATTAGTGTGACATTAAGAAATATTAGGTGTGTGAATTCTAAATTGCGTGGTTTAGAATACACATTAGCATAAAAGCTATGTCACAAAAGAAGCATGCACTCCATTTATCCTAGTGTGCTTGAGATGCTTTAAGTAAGCTTGTAAGGTAAGACAAGCATTAGAGAAGCATGAAAGCATTCAAGTCAAACATATGGATGGATATAATCATGAACACAATGCATTAAGGTAAATGCACAACATCATCCATCAAGAGGTTGCCTAATCAAAGAATACGGTTCAAGTCACATGGTGGCTAGCTACAACATGCAATTCAAAAGAGTTATAAGCTCGAAGACAATTCTCATCACTTGGTATTTTTCAAAAGGTAAGCATGAGGAACTCAAAACCAAGTAGCAAAATATAACCTCAATCATAGAATCTAACAAAGATTATCTAAAAACATTCATGCTAAAATAGCATTTAGGCAATAAGGGATATAGCAATGTATAGTAAACAAAGTCAATACTCCAACACTTATAATGAAAAGAGAGAAAATAAAATGAAAACTAAACTAAAACTAACTAATCAACTAGCTAACTAACTAATTTGTTAACTAAAATAAATGGTTATCCATGGTGTTTGGAAGTGTTGGATGAGGGGTAGGAGAAGGGAAGAAGAAAGGAGAAGGAAAGAATTGGAAAGAGGAGAAGAAAAGAAAAGTGGATGGGAGAAAGAAATCCGCGCGTACGCACACATGGCGCGCGCGCGTCGTTGGCTTATTTCGAGAGTGGCGCGTACGCGTCATGTGCGCGTGTGCGCAAGTAGGGTTTGTGCCAGAGGCACAACGTTGGCGCGGCGCAGGCACAACTCTCTGGAAAATGTATGGAGGTTGGAACTTCTCAATCCGCGCGTACGCACGCATGGCGCGCGCGCGTGGATGGTCGAAAATGCTGGAAGTGCGCGTACGCGCCATGTACGCGTACGCGTGGATGGTGCTCTGTTTTTCAAAAATTTTTTCTATGTTTTTGCACCAATCCAAGCATTCCAAACCTCCAAACAGCTACCAAAACACCATAAAACCTTATTTAACATACTTAAACTACCAAACAAACTTAACTAACTAAACAAAATATGAAATTAAACTAATTCTACCAATATATACAAAAGAGAAAATGAAAGGATTTTACCATGGTGGGTTGTCTCCCACTTAGCACTTTTGTTTATTGTCCTTAAGTTGGACTTATGGGGAGCTCCTCTCAAGGTGGCTTGTGCTTGAAGCTATCCTTGAACATCCACCAATGCTTGAATCTCCAATAAGCTCCATTCTTCAATTTTAATATCTTCAAGCCTTGATGGAGTTCTTCACAAACCATGGGCTCCCAAAATTGATCCTCATATATTCCCGGATCCCATATCTTATTTCCACACCCATCTTCAAGTTGATTATCATTATTCCATTTGGGTGGCATGACCTTAGAATTCTCAATAAAGTGACCAAACATTCTCCTAGACCCAAACAATCTAGCTCTATGCCAAACCGTGCAATTAAGCTTTGAACATGCAACCATAATGAGCCTAGAATAATGTTTCCAACCACTAGCCATTTCCTTTTTGCTTTTAAAGCCACAAATATGTCTAAGTTGACCATCCGTCTCAAGCAAACCAAATTCAAGGGGAATAATAAAGCTTGAGTATAAGGAATTTACCCACTTGAATGAAAGAATGGATGGTGGTGGCTTGGGGAGAGGTATCTCCAACGTGCTAGCAAGCTTTACTCCCTTGTGTTCTTCCTTATTAATCTCCACCTCTTCATAAGCTTCTTCACTTCCAATCCTTTGTTCATCAATTTCATCTAACTCTTCCTCATCACTCAAATCATAAATGGGAGGTTGAGAGAAATCTACCTCCACATTGCTTTCTATCTCATTGGGAGAAGGTTCTTCAAATTCAAAGGATTCACCCCCAAGATGGTTGGATGCATGATCTTCATCACCAAGGGAACTCAATTCTTGCTTCATTCTCTCCAAGTCTTCATATAGAATATGCCTTGGAGGTTGTGCACATTCCTCCTCAACATCAAATTTACTCTTCTTGGAGGGATTTTCTTTGATTTTAGCTTCCCATGGAAGTTCCGCATCTCCTAAGTCTTCAACCACTTCTTCCTCTTCTTCAATGGTCATAGGTTCCTCCAATTGTTCTAACACAAAGTAGCCTTCCTCCTTTTCCACCGGAGTTTCCAATCTCTCCTTCATGCTATGCTCTTCTTGAGCCATGTGAGTTCCTTGAGTGTCCAAAAGTTGGGATGCTAACCGGTTTACCACCGCATCCAAGGCGGTCATGAATTGTTGCACATCCTTTGTCATATCCTCATGTCCTTGAAGAAGAACACCAAGGGTTCCATCCATTAGAGGTTGGAGTGGATAAGAAAGTTCATTGTCTTGGAGAAAGGGTTCATTATAGGAAGGTGGTTCTTCTTGGTGAGGTGGTGGTGTGTATTGAAGTGGTTCTTGGGAGTAGTAATCTTGGAATTGTGGTTCCATGTATGGCTCATATGGTTCAAAAGGAGGTTGGTATGGTGGGTAAGGATCATGGTCATATGGAGGTGTTTGTTGAAAATAGGCTTGTGAGTGTGGTTGAGGGTCATGTTGAGGATATGACTCATAGGCATATAGTGGTGGTTCTTGGAAATCACAAGGAGATCCACCATAGCCATTTGATTGATATGCATCAAAGAATGGCTCTTCCTCATAGTGCATTGGTGGGGGTTGTTGCCATGATGATTGATCATAAGCATATGGCTCTTCCCACCTTTGATTGTCCCATCCTTGATACACATCTCCATTATAGCCCTCATCACCTACAACATAGTTGTAATCACACTCATAGCCAAAATGAGAATTCATAATGGAAAGAGAAAACAAAAATCAAAAGATAATGGAAAATAAGAGAAATAAAATTCTACAACTAGCAAATAAAGCAAAAAAAGGAAGATATTCACACTATTCACATATGTACAATAACCAATAACATAACACCATTGCAATTCCCCGGCAACGGCGCCATTTTGACGATTGGATTTTTGACGGTTTAGAATTTCACAAATGAAATCTCGTTGCAAGTATAGTTTCTAAACCAATCACTAATCCTTTCATACAAAAAGTTGTTTGTCACTAAAACAAACCCCTAAAATTTATAAACCGAAGTATTCAAACCTCGGGTCGTTCTCCCTAGGAATTGTAATGGAGTGTCTTGTTATCGGTTGTGAGTTATATTTGGGGTTTTGATATGAAGCATGAAAGATAAATGGTAAGAAAGTAAACTAATGGCTAAAAAGGTCTTGGCAAGGGTTGGTGGTCAAAGATCTCTATCCTAATCACTAACCACAATATGAGAATTGGCAAGGATTAATCTCATTAAATCATCCTCTAACTAGTAGTAAAGGAAAGTCAAATGAGCTATATCAATCCTAGTTCATAAGTCCTAACTCTCCACTAATTCAATTAGTGAGAACTAGAGTCAATGAATCCCAATCATCAATTACTTGGACATTAGTAACTCAAGAGTTCCTAAGTTACCTTTCCAAGCCAAGAACATAAAACTCTACTCTAAAATCCAACCAAGCATTTCATCAAACACTTGGAAGGCATAAAAGAAAAGCAAAGTAAATTGATAACAAAAATAGAATCTAACAACAATTATGGCAATGAATTAACAACAACAATCAAAAGGAACACAATTATTATGAATTACCTCTAATTGAATTGAAAGAAAATAGAAGGAACAAAAGTAGATCTACAACAAAATGCAAGAACAACATAAAGGAAATTACAACAAAAGGATGGAAGAAGAATGAATGTAACAACAAGGAATTGAGAAGATAGAAGTAGAAGAAGATGAATTAAAATCTAGATCTAAGAACTAAACCTAATCCTAATTCTAGAGAGAAGTGAGAGCTTCTCTCTCTAGAAACTAATTACAAAGCTAAACTAAACTAATTGGTAACTAACACCTAAAGTATGAAAAGTCTCCTCATTCCCCCTTCAATCCTTGACTTAAATAGCATCAGAAATGAGTTGGATTGGGCCCACAAGGCTTCAGAATTCGCTGGCCACGTTTTGCTTTAAGTGAACCAGGTGGCAGCAACGGCGCGTGCGCGTACTATGCGCGTACGGGTCATCATGAGCGGTTCAACCATAGCAAATCTTATATCGTTTCGAAGCCCCGGATGTTAGCTTTCCAACCCAACTGGAACCGCATCATTTGGACCTCTGTAGCTCAAGTTATGGCCGATTAAGTGCGAAGAGGTCGGCTTGACAGCTTTCCGGTTCTTCCATTTCTTCATGAGTTCTCCAACTTTTCATGCTTTCTTTCTTCATTCCCTTGATCCAATCTTTGCCTCCTAAACCTTAAATTACTTAACAAACATATCAAGGCATCTAATAGAATCAAGGTGAATTAAATTTAGCTATTTTGAGTCCTAAAAAGCATGTTTTCACATTCAAGCACAATTAAAGGAGAATATACAAAACCATGCTATTTCTTGAATAAATATGGGTAAAAGGTGATAAAATCCCCAAAAATCAATACAAAACAAACCGTCAAATTGGGGTTTGTCATCCATCCTTTCTGTGCTGCCAAACAAGGTGATCCTTCTTGTTGATCAGGCTAATAGGAGTCTTAGTTATTAGTTCAGCTACGCTTCCATGAAATATTTCTTTAATCTTGTTCCTATCCCAACCCTCCCCTTCTCTAATCAGCTCACTCACTTTTCTAATACCTCCTGCTCCGCCTCTTCCCAATTTTCCTATCCCTACCGTCCAATTGTCTTCCCAAATATCTACCTCCGCTTCATTCCCTATACTCCAACTTCCTTTCCTACCTACTCCCGCCTCCCATAGGTTGCAATTCGGGTAATAAATGGCCTTTAGAGTCCGAACCCATATAGCATCCTCCTCTTTTAACAACCTCCAAGCTTGTTTAGCTAGGTGTGCTATGTTCTGGCATTCTAAATCCTTAAATCCCAAACCTCCATTTATTTTGCTTCTTGTCATTTTTACCCAACTCTTCCAGTGAATGCTTCTTTTCTTACCATTGCTTGTCCACCAGAATCTGGCTATTGCTGTTTCAATTCTCTTACAAAAGGATTTGGAAAATTTAATGATATTCATAGCATAGACAGGAATCGCCTGTATTACTGCTTTTATCAAAACCTCCTTTCCGGCTTGATTTAATAGCTTCTCTTTCCATCCTTGCATCTTGTCCAGCATCTTCTCCTGTATCCACTCCAATGCCTTATTCTTGGATCTTCCCTATCTTGCTGGTAGCCCTAGATATCTTTCTGGATCATCCCATGATGCCATTCCAGTGATCTCCTCAATGTTTACCCTCCTTTGTATTGATACCTGCCTTCCAAATATCAACCCGGACTTGTCAGTGTTAATTCTCTGTCCTGATGCCTCTGTATATTTATTTATAATTTGGATAAGTTGATAAATCTCCTCTTCTTGTGCCCCTGCAAAAATAATACAATCATCAGCAAAAAGTAGGTGAGTAATGACCGGTGCTGTTGGAGCAAGCCTAATTCCAGATATAAGATTTTCCTTCCTCGCCTTATCCATGAGAATAGTAAAACTCTCAGCAGCCAAAATAAATAAATAGGGTGATAGGGGATCTCCCTGTCTGAGACCTCTCTGTGGAATGATCTTGGTTGATAGCTTGCCATTTATTTTGAATCTATAACTCGCACTCTTCACACAACTCATCATCAATCTGACCCAATCTTTGCTAAAACCAAACTCTTCCATTACCCTTTGTAGAAAATTCCATTCCAGCCTGTCATATGCCTTGTTCATATCCAATTTGATGGCTATGTCATTGCTTTCATGATTTTTTTTTTTGTTTAACTTATGAAAAGCTTCCTGCACAATCACTATATTGTCCTGTATAAGTCTCAAAGGCACTTTGGACTGGAGATATAATAGCATCTAAAACTCTCCTTAACCTCCCCACCAAGACCCTCGTCACTATCTTGTACACGAAGTTGCAACAGCTTATGGGTCTAAGTTGATTCAGGCTTTTCGGTTGACTCGTTTTAGGAATCAACACAACAGTTGTTTCTCCCAAGTCCTCCGGTACGCTGCCTTCCCTAAAAATCTGTTTGACTACTCCACACACTTCTTTACTCAAAATATCCCAGTGTTGTTGAAAAAAATAATCCATTTAGTCCATCTAGGCCTGGAGCTTTTAAGCCTCCCATGCTAAACACCGCTTCCTTTATTTCCTCATCAGTGATGTTCGCCATTAACTCCTCATTCATCTCTCTTGTGATTCTCTTAGGAATTTCTGTTACACACTCCTCCAGGTTCCTATTTCCTTCCGACGTAAACAGCTTAGTGAAATGTCTTTCTACCAATCTCATGATATTTGCTTCCCCTATAATCCACTGTCTTGTCTCATCTCTCAATTTGTCAATTCTATTCCTAATTCTTCTCTGAATAGTTGTCGCATGAAAGAAAGCTGTATTTTTATCGCCCCACTTTAACCATTTTAGCCTTGATCTTTACCCCCAATATTTCTCTTCTTGTTTCCATAGCTCTGATATTTGCTTCTTTAATTCTCTCTCCCTTCTTTGCTTCTCTTCTGTCATACCTGCCTCTTGAATTTGATGTAGTTTTATTTTCTTCCTTTCTATCTCTTTATCTGCTCTTTTGAACTTCCTACTGCTCCATTCCATTATCTCCCTAATGCATCTGTTCTTTTTTTTTTGTGAATTGATTCCAACATTTTCTACTACCATCTTCCCATTTCCAGCTCCTTTGGATGACCTCTTTACACTCCTCATGTTCTGCCCAATAGGCCTCGAACCTGAAATCTTTTTTTATCCAAACTCGCCGCTGTGTATCCAGAATTAAAGCACAATGATCCGAAGTAACGGCCGGAGAGGCTCTTAAGTTGACATTCTGACATATTTGCAATCACTTCCAATTCACTAACACTCTATCTAGTCTTTCCCTAGTGATAGCATTATTTCTTGGATTACTAAACCATGTGTACTTACTGCCTTTAAGATCAATATCTATTAAACTATTATCATCTACAAACCTTCTAAACGTTTCTAAATAAATTCTAGGTTGTGGATGAATGCCTACCTTCTCATCTTGATTTAAAATATCATTGAAATCCCCCAAATAAGCTTGAGATACTTCCTTACTCATGTTGCTTACCGTAAGCTCCTGCCATAGTCTCCTTCGTTTTTGAAAAACTGGATTCCCATACACGAAAATACCCTGCCAATTCAAATCATTGTTAATGTTAATATTAGATTTAATGTAATTATCACACCACTCATAAACATTAATATTAGTATTAGATTTCCATAACAAACTTAAGCTTTCTTCTAACCCTATCCATTTTTTTTCTTTCTAGCCCTAGTTTCCATTAAAAAAACTATTAGCGGCTTTACTTTTTTACATATCTCATATAACTCAGAAATTGTCGGGACAGCTGCTATTCCCCAATAATTCCAACTTATAATACTCATGGCTGAGGTTAGGGCATGTTAAGACCCGCCTCCTCAGCCATATGTGTTCCCCAAATCTACCTAGACACATGCATCGCTAACTCAAACTCCCCTGTATCCACAGTTGTATTGTCATTCTTCATTTTCTTGAGCTCCTTGTCCTCTTGTTCCTCCTTCCTGTCCTTGTATGTGAGCATTGGCACCTGCCAGTTCTCTCTTTTCCTTTTTAGACTCAACTTCAATTCCAATTTCTTGGCTAACTGTGCTTTCCACTCAGCTTGTTCTTCAGCTGCTTTGTCTTCATCTTCATCACCTGCTAATTCCACAAAGTAGACATTTTCATCCTGATTAACATGTTGATTAACCAAATCTAGCTTTCTGTTCTTTGCCTCCTTAGATGGCTTGCTCAGTTCATCATCTTGCATTCCTATTCTCCCCACTTCCTGGTGATTCATACTCTCTATTCTACCTTTACTAACCTGCTCATCTTTCTTCCTTCCTAACATGAACCTTTTTAATTCCTGGCCTATGGTTTTTTTTTTCTCTTTTATTCTCCTGGCCCAACTTCCAGTCTTCAACTTTGTAGCTGTTCACCTCCATTTCTTCTCTTGGGTTTTTATTCAGCCTATTCCCTTTAATATTCTCTGCTTGCAAAGGATTTAAGTCTAGGATGGGCCCAAAATCCTTCCTTAGTCCATTTCCACTTGACTTCTGGGCCTCTTTCCCCTTCTATCCCTTCTGGGCCTTTGTGTTGCTGGCCCATTCATTCTTTCTTTCTCTTATATCCATAATAAGATTTTTAAATTTAAACGCTGCTTCTAGGTCAAATAGCATATCCCTATCATCCTGAAATTCGAGAATTTTTGATACTCCCTCTACCTGTTCTCCTGAGTCTGCCATTTTTTCCTCTCTCCTTGTTTGGTTTTTCCATCCGCTTTTTTTCTTGATTTTCTACTGTGGTGTCTGCTCAGCCCTTATTCTACTCTCCTCAGAGCTTTGTTCATCACCACTCTCCCGTCTAAGGCCCATTTGCTGACGCGCATGTTCCTCCTTTTCCTCCTTCCCTCCCTGTTGTTTTGAAGTTCCTCCTCTCATGGTTGGACTTAGTCTAAATTGGGTTACTCCCAATCCTGGTGAGCACTTCTTCTTGGATGGGTCCCAGCAAGCCATTGCTGTTGGGTTTTTGCACGATTTCTTCTTGTGTCCTAATATACCAAAATTGAAACAATAGCTGTCTGGTAGCCTTTCATACTTGAAGAAGACCCACAGTGGTGGCATTTCCTCTCTGTCGAGCCAGAATCCTGTTGGCAGAGCCTTGGTTATGTTGATGCTAACCCTTATCCTCAGATATGATCTCCTAAGAATGCCATCGACTTTTGGATCTTCTGCCTCAGCCAAAATCCCCCAGCATCTCTCTGATAACAATACATGTCTCCTTTTCCATGAGGTCATATGGGATACCATGCACTTGGATCCAAAATTCCATGAAGTCATGATCCACTTCAAACACCGATTCCCCCTCCCTCCATAATCTGAGGTTGACCATGTTTCCTTTGACATTCCAAGGGCCGTTCTGCATAATCTGCAGCCCTCTCTTCCTGTCCTTGAAGCTGAATAACAACTTTTTTGATCCAATATCAGTAACTGCCACTTCTTATGGGTTTCTCCACATTTCCAGTAGCGCATTCTTGTATGTTTTGAAATTTATCTCTTTCTCATTTATTACATTCCCTACTACATTTTAGCAATCTCTCTTGTACCCTAGCTCTCCAGGTTTGTTGAACTTGATGACTTTTCTTTCAATGTTGTTCATATTGTGACTTTCTGAGTAAAATGGCTGTTTATTTCAGGTTTCTCAGCGTTGTAGAAGACTCAAGTTTAATACTATATTTGTGAGGATATGACTGTGTGTGTTGAGAGAAAAAAGGCTCCCTGTTAGAGAAGAACCTAAAAGCTCACAGAAGTCTCTCCTAATGAGAGAAGAGAAGCTCTCCTATTGAGAGAATTTCTGAGAGTCGATACTCTTATATGATAACTAGGTTTTGTTCATGGTCACACGAGGGTAACTTTTTCTGTGTTTTTGGTGTACACACGAAGGTAACTTTAGCTGCACCAAAAACTAATTTCCTTCTGGGCCATGAGCCCACCGAAATTATTTGGCCCAAAAAGTGGCCTATAATCTACAAAACGGTGCGCTTAGCATAAACCCTAAAGCCTCTCGTCGAAACCTGGTCAGTAGTCAGCTATAAAGTGGAGGCATATTTGCCTATTCGGCATTGTAACCTTGGTCATAGCTTCTGTGACTGCGAGCTTAAATTTGTTTATTTGCGATTTGATCAGGAAATTATAATGTCTGTGTAGTTGTTTGTTTTCTCTTTCTGATATGATGATTATTGTTTGTTTTGGAATTGATTTTGAGGAAGGAACGGGAAGTGGTGTTTCTCTATGATGATGAATCAATGATGACGAGTCCGATCTTTCCATTCTTAACAATACTGACGACAAATCGAGGCATTTGTCTGAGAGGAACTCCACTCTTCCATATTCCTTCCATTTCCACCATCTTTATTTTTATAATTTTCTGTGTTGTTGATTGAATGTGGATTGTTATGCAGAGGAATTTTAGTTGATGCTGGAACTTTTGGGCATGATGAGGATATTTATGAACATTTTCATATGATCATTCATATGATGAAAACAATCCTCCTACTCATTCTGAATGCCTCATTTTGATTTTACGTACTAGTTTGGTAGAGAAAGATGATAAAGTAGCCATGATGATGAAATTGATATTTGTTGAGAGAATTCTCAGTGATTGTGTTTCAAGCACTTTTGAGCTACTACTCCCTTTCTCTTATTCCACTTTGTTTTTAAAAAATCTTTTTGGAGACAGATGGTGCTGCTGCCTGTCATTCCTCATTTGTGTTTTTGGTATTTTCACTAGAAATAACTTTTGATTTTACACTGGCACAAAACAGCTTATTCATTGTTTTCTTGCTTTTTCTCCTAAAATCATTCTCGGGCAATTGTGATTTGCTGTTCCAAACATATCTTTCTTTAGTTACACAAGCAAAACTAAGCAATGATAGCTTTATCATGTTTGTATGTCATATACGAAGAGTTCAATTATTATTTAGTAGTTATTAGTTTATATTTGTAAGTATTAGAATATTTAATTTAATTTTATGTATTTTAATTTTATTTATTTAATTATTAAATTGAACTTTATATCACTGGGGTTAGAGTTGTCTTTATTTATAATTTATGAGGAGTGCTAGGGGTCCGCAACTTTTGTGTTTTGTAACCATTAATTGGCCATTAATAGTATTTTTAATGGTGTGAGATTACGTCTAATGGTCAGAGATTACTCACTTTTCTTTTGATGGTTGATAGTTAAGTGCTGGCCACAAAACACAAAAGTTGTTGAATCCTAGACTTTCCCATAACGTATTTTATATCCATTATGTATATTGTTAAGCACCGATCACTATTGATTGATTAGAAATAAATGCTTAGTGGATGGAGGCACATGTTTGCATGGGAGCTCTGGCTGAATGAATCTTATTACTTTTTGAGGCTTCTGGTTGTGCATATCCATATAGAACAAGAAGTTTAGCTGCTGTATTTTTTTGGTCATTAAGTTTAGCTGCTAGTTGAATGTTGCAGCCTGAAGGCAAAAGGACACCTAACGAAACAAACTGAAGATACTATAAGATGGAATCATAGCTCGAAAGGTGAAGTCACCATAGCCTCGGTTTATAAATTGTTAACTCGAAGCAGTGAGAAAGAACAACTCCCAATATGGAAAACCATATGGAAATGAAAAGGGATGTAAAGAATAAAAATGCTCATGTGGAGACTAGCCCATGGGAGGATCTTAACAGCAGGAAGAAGAGCTTGCATGATGGGGACAAATCCAAACTGCCACTACTGCCCAAACCAGGCTGAGATCCTTCTTCATGCCTTCTGAGACTGCCCCCAAGCCGCGAGGACTTGGATGCAACTCATCCAACTGAATGCAACAGCTATTTTCTTTGGAATCGATATGGCAAATTGGATAAGAATGAATATGGAAAATAATTTAGGAGTATCATCTGTACATTCTTGGATTGATGAATTTTTTGTGACTTGCTGGGCGATGTGGAAATGGAGAAATCAAGGGAAGAGGAAAGCGTCTAGAAATGATATCCCCCCTAATAGGGATCGAGGAGTTTGGCACCCTCCAGCACAAGGGTGGTTGAAATTAAATACTGATGGTGCTTTCGGGGAGACTCAATGATTCGGGTAGTGGAGGATTGCTGAGAACTCATGAAGGGAAATGGATATGAGGTTTCATGGCAAGGCTGGGGAACTGTCCAGCAATACAGGCGGAACTCGGGGTAGTTTTTTATTGATTGAAAATGGCTTGGGAGCTAGGAATGAGGAGAGCGATGGTGGAAGTAGACTCTTTTGAAGTGATGATGGAAGTGAGTCTCAATTTGCCAATGGGATGGGTAGGGGTGGGTTTTTGCCCAACCCGTTCCTACCCACCTTACAATAACTTGTATAGAAATCGTCTCACTTTTATATGCGAGTATTAAAAAGTTAAATCTTAATCCGCCTATGCAAGTATCTATTCTACCTGTATAATTATAAAAATTTAATAAATAAATTAAATTTTAAAATTTATATAATCATCATTATATACATATCATAAATTAAAAGAAAAATTTAAATATAATATATTATTGTTAATTATTTTACCAATTATTGGTGCAGTCTACGATGCCCACAAGTTTTGGTGACTATGGTGACTATGGACAAACAGACATCAGATGTTGAAATTTCCAACCATACAAAATAAGAAATTGAAGCATGTTTTAATTACAGATCTATTGATAAATAATGGTATGTTTATGATCTATAAATAAAAGAACAAATTAGACCATCCATTATATTCTTTGACAATAAAAAATAGTCTATTACCGGAAAATCGTTCCCTCTCTCACTGGAAATGGAGTCGCCACCAATGCCAAGAATTGAAGAAATGGTCCTCATATTAATAAATAATTATTTATATCTTTTATTTTTAATTGAAATAACCATTTTATCCTGCAATAAAAATCTAAATTTTAAAGTTACTGTCGTTAATTAAATTTTAATACTAGTCAAGGAAAATTTAAAATTACTAATTACAAAAAGTATCATGTCATGTGTAGATTGGTAGGTTAATGTATAGGTATTTATAGCCACTGCATTGAAAGCCACCGTAGTCGTCAACATAGACCTCAAGGTTCTTTCCATTTGCTTACTGAAGACCTTGTCCATCAGTCGTTGATAAGTAGCACCTGCATTCTTAAGTCCAAAAGGCATAACCTTATAACAATAGTTTCCAGGTTTGGTGATAAAAGTTGTTTTATCCTCATCTTCTGGAAGCATTAGAATCTGCTTATATCCAGAGTATGCATCTAGAAAACTTAAGATATCGTATCCTGATGCATTATCGACCAGTTTATCTATACATGGGAGTGAATAGGCGTCTTTAGGACATGCTTTGTTCAGGTTAGTAAAGTCTACACACATTCGTCACTTACTTGAGGCTTTCCTTACCATAACCACGTTAGAGAGCCATGTTATAAATCGTAATTTCTTTATGAATCCTGCTTGTAGGAGTTTTTGGGTCTCTTCCAGACATGCTGCTCTTTTCTCGTCTCCCATGTTTCGTTTCTTTTGTGATACAGGTCGAACTTTAGGGTCGATTTGTAATCTGTGGCATATAAGACTCGGGTCTATCCCGGGCATGTCTGCTGCCGTCCACGCGAAGAGGTCGGCATTGTTTCGAAGCAAGTTGATGATTCGTTATTTAGTTTCTGAAAAAAGAGAACGACTTATGTAAGTGTTATTGTCATCTATTGTTACCTTTTCAAGGTCATCTGTTGGTGCAGGCCTGTCGTGGAGATCTCCTCTTGGATCAAGATCGGCAGTGTTCGAGATATTTGCCACATCATAGGTTCCTTCTCTAGCTCGTCCTTCTGGTTGGTTTCTGATCTTATTTTCAAGCTTTCATTGTAGCATTGTCGAGCTTCGATCTGGTAAGAATGTATAATGGCTATCTGGTCGTCTTGTACCTGAAACTTGACACATAGATGGATAGTGGATACAATAGTACCGAAGGAATTTAAAAAAGGTCTACCAATGATGATATTGTAAGGGCTAGTGTAGTCGACAACTAGGAACTGCACGTCCTTTGTTTCACTCAAGGGGTGGTCGCCCATGGTTATTTTTAGCCATATGCTGCTGAGGATAGATATTCGTTCCCCTGAGAATCTGACTAGCTCCCCCAAGGATGGTAGTATTGTGTGCTCACTAAGTTTCATTTTCCTGAAAGTAGAGTAAAAGAAGACGTCCGCGCTGCTGCTGGGGTCAAGTAGAACTTTCTTCACCAGGAGATCTCTCGCCTGGATGGAAATGACTACATGATCATCTAGGTTGGTGGCTCTTGCTTGGTAGTCGGACTGTTCAAAAGATATCTGGGATGTATGTGGTTTGCGAATGGTGGTCTCGTCTGTCTGTTGGACCATTAGCATTGCTCGGTAACTACGCTTTCGCGCCGAGCTTGTCTGTCCACCACTCACGAATCCCTCAGAGATGCAATTGATAACTCCTCTTGTCAGTGGAGGTTGAAATCTGGTTTTGTCTGAGGTATTTGGAGTTTGCTCTTGTTGCCGGTCGCTTGTGTTCTGCGTAACTGGTCTTATCCTGCCACTTATGTATTTGTCTAGGTGTCCCTGTCTGGCCAACCTTTCTAGTAGGTCTTTGACGATCACGCATTCGTCAGTTGTGTGGCCGAACTTTTGGTGGAAGGCGCAGTGTTTTGACTTGTCGACGTACCTCTGGTCTTGGTATGAACCGGCTCTGCTCGGTGGCTTTATTAGCTTGTTGTGTAATATTTCTTTAATGATGTCTTCCCTTTTGGTATTGAACCTGGTGTATGAATCAAACTTCGGAGTTAGCTTAAAGGGTTTCTTGGAATCCTTGTTATAAGACTTGTCTTCTTCCTTTCTGAATGATGGTCTCTCATTCCTCCGAATTTCGCGTAGCTCTTCTATTTCGATCTGTTCGGTCGCTTTATCCTGAGATTCCTCCAATGTCTTCGGTTTTGCCACAGCGATAGCTTCCTGAAATTTTTTAGGTCGAAGACCGCTCTTGATGGCGTGCAATTGCACTTCTGGATTGAGGTCGGGAATTTCCATGGCTGCTATTGTGAAGCGTGTCATATAGTCTTTCAAGTTCTCGTGCTGTCCTTGCTTGATCGTGCTAATATAGTCTGAGTCTCGCACATAGATTTTGGATGCTGCAAAATGATTAATAAACAATTTGGCGAACTCATCAAAACTGGTTATGGAACCTGCAGGCAAATTAGAAAATCATAATAGGGCAGCTCCATCTAAAAAAGTTGGAAAAGATCGGCGAAAAATGGGATTGGAGTCGCTATTGAGGAACATCATAGATTTAAATTTTAGGTCATGAACTTTAGGAACCTGCAAAAGAGACGCTCAAGTCAGTAATGCGTATAATAAACGTGAGAAAAAAAATAAAAGAAAGTATCATAGAGGCGAGGTTGCTGTTGCTTTGTTTGATTGAGAATATTTTAATGTGTGTGTTTCTTTTTCATACCCTGACGAGGTTTGCTCGTTTGTTGAAATAGATAGTGTGCTAGGAAATATTTATTGAGTAAACGTTCGAGTAGTGCTCGGTCTTTGTGGGGTTGTTATTAAGGATTAGTTTAGGTGCTTGAATGGTGCGGAATTCTCGGTATGGAGTTTTGTTTGAAGAGTTTGACTTATTTTCAGTTGTTACTTCGTTTGGCCGAGGATATTAGTATGGTACAAAAAGTATATATATTTATATATACATGATATATACTGGATTAGATATTATCTAAATCCGACTCCACCTCGCCTTGTCCAAAAACTCCATCACTAAAAAATCCGCTTCGAACAAATAGGAATAGTCAAATAAATACCCGCAAATTCGGATAGTGTTGCCACCTTCAAATTCCAGCACCCTCAAATAAGGGACTTGCGCTTACTGGTTACCCAAGGAAATCCCCAAAAGCCATAATGGATTCCATTTTATTGACTCCTTCCCGATAGGATTTGTGTCTTTCATTGTAAATGATAGTATGGGGAGTGTTTCTTCTTTTTGGATTAGGCCTCGTTGGTTTAACAAAATATACAAGCTGTTCAAGTGTTCAACCAAACACTTTTTCCTTTGGGGTCTTTGCCTATGGACTAGGTAACTGGGCCAAGACCCAACTCAATTTTATTATCTTCCACTACATGTATGACAAATTCGGGTGATGCTTGCTTTGGAGATTGGCCTTTTGTTTCTGGTCCTACCGTCTAATGTTCGACTCTTCCTTATGACGATAAAATGTACAAGTGCCGTGTAATTATTCTGACAAAAAATTACTACGTAATTATAGTATACTTTAGTAAATAATAATATTAAAACAAAGAGTTGCCATAATGGAATTGTATTTTTTCCTTTTAACATTCTTGTTTTTTTTGTTGTTGTTTAGTCTATGTCTTCGTATTCACTATTGAGCAGTATATGAAAGCGAACAAAAATTCAATTTTTTTTTACAAGTTTGTTCCTATTACTTTTTACTGCATATTCTAAGAGCGAATTTTATTATTAGTCATTAAATATGAACATAAGTTACATTTTGTGTTTCATAGTTGTTAATTTAGCAAATAACATAAACAATATATATTGCTACATTAAGCATTTTAATTGTTTATTAAGATTTGAATAATGCTATATGACCAATAAATATTATTATTTTTAATAAATATTTTATTAGTAATATATTGCATCTATATTTATAAAAATGTTATACATAAAAAATATATAATTTATACTTATATTTATATGCACCTATATTTTTTTAGAATTTTATACATAGATTAATAAAATTTATTTATTAAAGATAATTTAATGATTATATTAGTCAAATAGTCAAAAATACTAAAAATTACTGATTTTCAAAAATTTTTTTAAAAAGTTATTCATGAAATAAATATTATATGGTATTTTTTCATTTTTGTCACTACATATTTATTTACATGAATTTCTTTTGATGCAGTCCCTGCACTAGTATTTTATTGAAAGATGAGTGTATTATGATGTTTACATAATTGTTTGGGATGCTGAGCATTTATTCACAAATTACAAGAGGATTGAATAGTCACTACTTCCCTATCACACTTATCCGTATCGGTATCCGAATCCGAATCCAACAACCTGGTATCCCGCCGACAGAACATTTTCTACGTACAAGACAACCGCACGATCGAAACCATTATTAACCAAAGACCTCTTTACCAATTCTATTCCTTGATTCCACTTTTGTCTGTCACTCTCTTTTGCAACTCACCGTAAAATCTAAACCAATCAAAACTAACATTAATTAAATAATTAATGAATGCACTCACTCACTAATTGTGGCGTGTGGCATGTATCACTGTATAATATTATGCTCTTCTTATGCCGTGTTTCCTATATAAATTAATTAATTAATATGGTTGAATTTCACAAATCACAATCCCAGGTTCCACTTACTTGTATGGGTATGCAGAGAAGAAGATAAGTGGTGCGAATGATGGAGGAAGTGGCAGGGGCGTTTGGCAGCAGCGCCAGCTTCGCCCTCCGCTTGGGGCAGACCGTCTTCTCCTCCGCCTCCCTTCTATTCATGTGCTTTGGCGTCGATTTCTACTCGTACACTGCTTTCTGGTATTCACTGTTCCCAACTATTTCTTTTTCTGATTCACTCTTTAGTCTTCAATGTGTTGCTTTGATAACAAACACTATTTTGCAATGTCATCTGAATGCACACCTACTCTCAACTTTCGATCTCAAAATTGGTTTTTATGTGGGGTTACATGTCAATTCAATCCTGCTATGTCGCAGATCTATTCTTCATAAGAAATGAGGCAGTAATTTACACTTCTCAAATTATAGGCAAGTCACTGCAAGCTTGCTGGCCCTGAAATTGGTTTGCAAATTGTTCAAAGTCTTACATACCTCTCTGATTTTGGGATAGAAAGTTTACAAATGAATTTATTGCTGAATGGTGATGGGAAATTAATTGAAATTCCCTATAACTAAATTGCGCATCTAATAGGTCCAGAGTCTACAGCATTTTTGGATTTGTGTAGGATGTAAGAATGCTGAGAACAGATCATTTCTAGTTTCTTAATGAGCATGAACAATTGATTGATTGGGGTTCTTAATACAAAGCTGGAGTTCCCAATTTCTTTCACATTTTTTGTTTGATACATGATTTGATTGTGATGAGTGTTTGTGTGGAGCTTAGCCGCTTAGCATGTTCAAGGTCTAAAACCAAGAGGAGGAAAAGGATTTAGGTTTATGCAGCATGCTTGTCGTTACAATTGGCATGCCTTGCAGTTTATAAATTCTAACTGATAATAAGTTATGCTATTCTGCAGCTATTTGGTGACAGTCATGGGTTTGGTAATTCCATGGAGCGTAACATTGTTAGTAGTAGATGCTTACTCCGTCTTCATAAAAGACCTACAAATTCAGCAAAGGATTGTAATGATAATCTTTCTGGGAGACATGGTATGTAGTTATCTGCAACTTATGGCTAAGACTTGAAGAGGCATTAATAAGGTTACAATACTGAACTAATAGTTTTGAGGTTTTTCTTTTCGTTTTCCTTATCTACTATGCAGGTTTTAGCGTATCTCTCGCTGGCTGCAGCATGCTCTACAGCGAGTGTCGCGGATCTTCTGCTTGAAGCTGGTGGATCCCTTTGCCCTGCAAGACTATGTGGTAGATATCAA
This sequence comes from Arachis hypogaea, assembly GCF_003086295.3. NCBI lineage: Eukaryota > Viridiplantae > Streptophyta > Magnoliopsida > Fabales > Fabaceae > Arachis > Arachis hypogaea. The sequence goes on from NC_092050.1 coordinate 9,451,663, forward strand.
ATGTCTGCTGCTATGGCCTTTTTGTCTTGGTTTCTTTCATCAGCTTCCTGTCTTTTCAATTTTTGGCTCTTCTCTTCTCTGTAAAATACATAGCTCACTGTTGATATATGTGTAAATGAATGCAAAGGGTGTGAATGTGAATGACAAAGTCATTTGCTTTTTAAGTACATATTTTTTGAAATTTCCTTGTGAATAAAATTCTGGCGACTATAGTCAACAATGTAATAACTGCTCTTTCAGCAGGGCAAGGGAAAAATACTAAAGGTTTATTTCTTGGTTCTCAACTGCTTCCAGCTTTTCTTCCCAGTTTTTTGCTGTTTTACTAAGTTACTTGGGAAAGTTAGTTGAAAATCTGAATGATTTATATAGCATGGTACTAGAAGTTCCACTGTTCCAAACTGTGTGTACTGTGCCTGCGATAATCTGGCGCAACATCTGTAACATTCATTTGGTGCTTATGCAATGTGAAGAGTTCTATTCTATATTGTTTCTTTATGACGTTTGGAGTCACTTTTATTCCATCCTTAGGGGGATTTGAGGGAGTTTGATCCTTAAGAATTAAACTTGACTCCATTCGAATGACTAAAACACTGGTTATCATTTGAGACACTGTCTAATTCACTAGCTGGTCAAACTTGATTCATGCTTATATGATAGCTGTATAAATATGAAAGGAAAGTGTGGAAAGAATTACTAATTAGTTTTGCATAATTTATAGTCAAACAATGTCCATTGGATCAGAAAACTAACAATTTTAAAATAAGAAAATAATATGCGATGATGGTAGAAATAAAGGTAAATTATAACCATATAAAATTAAACTATTAAAGAATTATAGATGTAGATATGTAGTAGCAAAATGAAATCCGACACTAAAAATCACTCACTAAAATAGTTATTTAATCATTGATTTGTATATAATAAATATTAAATATAAAATACATATTAAAAATATATTGAATAAAATATATATTTATATACAAATATATTATAACTGATTTGAGTAGTTGATTTTTTAGGTATTGCCAACATAATAATTCGAGATAACCAAGTTTGATAGTAATTCTTACAAAAGTGCCTAAATTGAGATAATACAACAATCTATTATATCTATGAAACATGATTATTGACTAAATTTCTATAGTAGTCTTTTAGATTTACGGCTTTTACCAATTTAGTCTCTCAGATTTAAAATTGTCTATACTAATTTTTGAGATTCATTTTCGGATACTATGTTAGTCTTTCCAGTGGTGAATTTGCGAATGAAGTGTTAAGTTATCTCTTCTTTATCACGTTGAATTGCAAAACGACTAACTAACGCGCAAGATTAATTTTCTTATCCAAATTGGTCCTTCCTATTTATAAACCCTAATTCACTCTATTAGTGATCTGTTGTATTTTTTATAAAATCAATTTTATCACGTCAGCCAATCCTTACAGCATGACAAATCTTTGTTCACTAACTCAGCACTGAAAAGATCTAGGGACCAATACAGGATATGAATCTTGAGACTAATATAATAAATTTTAAATTTAAAGACTAAATTGGTAAAACTAGGGAATAATACGAGAATTTAGTCCATGATTATTTGTAATTGTAGGGAAGCTAGGTAGGTAGATTTATTTGATTTGATTTGATGTCAGCCGCTCTGAAACACGCGACCGTTGGTTCCCGCCTGTTTTGCGTTCACTCAGCACAAAGCATTTGGCATAATTTCAAGTCACCCACTCACCAAACCCTTCACCATCTCTTAGAGCGATGTTCCTCCATGAGAGAGCTCAAGCTCCTCCATGCCCAGACTATCCTCCATGGCCTATCTGGTCAGGTGCTCACAATTGGCAAGCTTGTCTCTTTCTGCACTTCTCCCGAAATGGGGGATCTCCGTTATGCACAGCTTCTGTTCGACCAAAGTCCCCAACCTAATAAGTTCATGTACAATCATCTCATAAAGGGTTATTCAAATAGCGATGACCCAATAAGGTCTTTGTTACTTTACCGCCAAATGGTAAATGCTGGGATTTCCCCTAATGAGTTTACCATCCCCTTTGTTGTCAAAACTTGTGCTTGCAAATCCTTATATTGGGAAGCTGTTCTTCTTCATGCTCACGCTATTAAGCTTGGGATGGGGTCTCACGCTTGTGTGCAGAACGCTTTCTTGAGTGCCTATGTTGCTTGTCGCCTTATAAATAGTGCAAGGAAAGTGTTTGATGATATTTCTGATAGGACCCTGGTCTCATGGAATTCGATCATTAGTGGGTATGCTAAGCTGGGGTTTTGCAAAGAAGCCATCTTCTTGTTTCGAGAGATGCAAAAGTTGGATGTGGTGCCTGATGTGATCACCCTGGTTTGCTTGCTCTCTGTTTCCTCGAAGCATGGTAATTTGGAGTTGGGAAGATTCATGCATCTTTACATAATCGCTACCGGAATTGCAATTGATTCAATTGTGACGAATGCCCTCATTGATATGTATGCCAAGTGCGGGCATTTGCAATATGCCGAATGTGTTTTCGATCAAATGCTTGATAAGAATGTCATTTCGTGGACTTGTATGGTTAATGCATATGCTAACTATGGGCTTATTGATTATGCTTTGGAGATGTTTAATAGGATGCCAGTGAAAAATGTGGTTTCTTGGAATTCAATAATTTGCTGTCATGTTCAAGAAGGGAAATACATGGAAGCCATGGAACTTTTCCACACAATGTGTAGTTCAGGTGTGATGCCAGATGAGACCACTCTTGTTAGCGTTCTTTCATCCTGCAGTCACATGGGTGATTTGGAATTGGGGAAACAAGCTCACAATTACATCTGTAACAATAATATTACACTAAGTGTGACCCTTTGTAACGCCCTAATTGACATGTATGCTAAATGTGGTGCCCTTCAGACTGCCATGGACATCTTCTTTGGGATGCCAAAGAAGAATGTGGTGTCATGGAATGTTGCTATTGGGGCACTTGCTCTGCATGGTTTTGGAGAAGAAGCTATTGACATGTTCGAGAAGATGCAAGGAAGCGGGCTATTTCCTGACGAGATTACCTTCACAGGGCTACTTTCTGCTTGTAGTCACAGTGGTCTTTTGGACAAGGGGAGATATTACTTTGACATAATGAGTTCCAAGTTTGGGATTTCTCCTGGTGTTACACATTATGCATGCATGGTCAATCTTTTAGGGCGTGGCGGGCTCTTGGGAGAAGCGATGGCCCTAATCAAAGGGATGCCCATGAAACCTGATGTGGTGGTTTGGGGTGCTTTGCTTGGTGCTTGTAGAACCCATGGAAATCTAGAGATTGGTAAGCAAATCATGAAGCAATTGTTGGAGTTGGGAAGATATAATTCTGGGCTTTATGTGCTTCTCTCAAACATGTATTCAGAATCTCAAAGATGGGATGACATGAGAAAGATCAGGAAAATAATGGATGAAAGTGGGATAAAAAAGTGTTGGGCAATAAGTTCCATTGAAATCAATGGCTTTTGCTAACAGTATATACTAATGCTTTTGATCAATAAACAGATCATCTAAAGTTTGTAGGATATCTATGCAAACCTTTGTAGTGGAAATATACTTGCAATATTTGATTCTCAGTAGCAGTAAACAGCTTAAGTTTTAAAAAAAAAAAAAAACATATCTTCTTTTCAAGAGTAAAATTTTCAATGTATCCAAGTCATTACTGGTAAATGGGTATTCTCTCTGAGTTATGTGACCTTTATTATCAGGCTTTATTAAAATGTCTACACTGTAAATAAAAGCCTTATTCATCCTCTGCATAAAATAAATTTACTCAATCATTGACCAAAGAAAACTTGTAAATGGGCGTTTTAGTATTGATAAGTTTCAAACTGAAATGCACTTTAGGCGATATGCATGCCATTATTGTATAATTTAATCATAAGTCACACACAGAGCAAACCAATGATTTTTTTAAATCAATACATCTAACTGCATCAAGGCTACATATATTTTAAAAGGTAAGAAGATTCATGCTTGCTAGTGAAGGGACCTTCCTTATTAAAATCATACTCAATAATAGGACAACCCATTATCTTGCATAATGTTGATGTATCTTGGCTAAATTAATTGGATAAGGAGAGCAAACAATCAACTCCACCAACCGGCAATAACACATTGAACATAGTACAATATTATGAATCAAGACACCCTCAAAAAACAATAATCTTTGTTTTGTCAGTCCATTAGATTTTCAAATCCATTAAAGATGTTATATGGTCTTAGAATCATTGATCAAATTGGATATCTGATTATAAAGTTTGGAGTTGCCATTACCATGAACCTTCCTTCCTCCGCTAACACTTTTTGCCAGCAAGGTTGGCATGCCCAATTTGTTTGACCTCTAAAGAAAGAGGACACTTGAGTGGTCAATTGGAATGTACAAAATGGGTACCATTGCCACCAAATCCAATCTATAGCGTATCGGCGGTGCCATGGAATCATGCACTCTATACTCTTGTGTTCAATGTACAAATAGGTAGAAATTAATCAAATCATACTTTTTAAATTAATAACTAATCATATGTATTAATGCCTAATGAACTCCATCTAACACTCCAACATCAAGAATACCATCTCCCAAATACTAATAAGAAAACAAAATAAAACGGTTTTCTAATTAGAAAATTATAAGACATTACACTTCTAATACACAATATCTAAAAAAATTATGGAAATTCAAATAAAGGAAATAAAAATATTCTAGAACCAAGTAAAACAATACTCAACAAAAGGTTAAAGAAGCCAAAAGATGTAGTTCTTGGTGGCTACACTTATATATATTTGACATGTATTATATTAAATAATTTAGTTAAATATATTAAATTATTTATTATTATTTTTATGTAAAGATATTTTTAAGTAAGTAATATTTTTTTTCTTTTCACATTATTTTAAATTGAAAAGCATGAGATTTTAAGAAAATTTTCCTTAAAACATTATCGACATTAAAGATATTGATAATTAAAGTAACTTATATAACATTCTAAGATGGACATTCAGAAAATTGCTTCATCAACTATATTAGGTAAATACTAAAAATAGAATATATATTAAAATATAAAATATATATTAAAAATAAATTAAACTATATATATTTATATATAAATAAAAAATGACTGATTTTGGTAATTGTTTTTTTTTTTGAACAAGTAATATTTTTGTTTTATAATTATTTAAGTAGAATAATTTTAATATCATTACTATTTAATGATCTTAATTTTCTTTTTTCTTTTTTTTTTATTAATAGTCAAATTAGTCCTTAAAAAATGAGATTCGTTTTCTAAATTCATCTCTAAAAGATTTTATCAATTAAATTGGTCCTTCAAAGAGTATCAATTAATCATATTTGTCATTCAATTACTCAATTAACAATTTTTGTCAACGAATAATGATATAAAATGTTAATTGATAGTATACATGACACCTAATATATCTAATTAGACGCTAATCAAATATATTTTGAAAATCTATTAATTTAGTAGCTAGATGATATTAGAAATAGGATTTATGTAATTGGAAAAAAAACTAAATTAATAGATTTTCATAAACATATTTGATCAATATTCAATTAGACATGTCAAGTATTATGTATGTTGTTAATTAATATTTCATAACATTATTCATTGACGAAAATTATTAATGGAGTGACTGAAGGACAAATATAATTAATTTGTATATTTGATAAACTAATTTGATTGAAAAAATATTTCCATAACGAATTTAAAGAATATATCATTTTTAAGGAACTAATTTGATTATCAATTTTTTTTCTTTCAATTGCATTGTTACTTACTTGGACAATATGTAGTCATAATATTAAGTAAAAAAAGTATAGGTAAATAATTTTAAGAGTAAATACCCTCTTCGACCCCTATCCTTTTTGAAAATTGACTAGTCGCACTCTAACCTTTAGAATTTGACAAATTGGCCCTGAGTATTTGCTCCGTTAGACACATTGATCCTTCCGTGGCTCCCTCGCTTAAAACTTGACGGAAAATGCTGACCTATAACGGTGAGCAGGTGACCTAGCATGTACACATCAGCTGGATTTGTTAGGATAATTTAACTCCTGCCCAGTCATCAAAACGTCGTCGTTTGAAGGAAAGGAGAGAAGTGCGTTTTAGTGACCTTCTCCCACTGAAGATGAGCCCTACAAACCCCTTCCACCTGATTTCTGTATCCAAGAGGAGATATTGCTTAAGGCCACCAGCAATGAAATGACCAACTCATACACATGGTTACAGCAACATAGGATTGGTGTCTTTTTTTTTTTTTTTGTTATGGATCCACAATGTATTAAAGGCTGGGACCTATTGTTTAATGACTTAAAGTATGTAACAGACTACTAGTGATCTTTTGTTTAGAGAGTAAACATTTAACTCAACAAAATATTTTTTTTTTGTTTCCAGCTGATACATCAGCAGACTAAGCTATGCCTATGTGTATAGCATTATGAATGAAATTCTTTTGCTTTTGGATATAAATCACACTGTCGAAGATTTCATAGATCCGTAACTATTACACAAAATTAGATTATCATTAATACAACGAAATCACAATCTATCCATATATAACATAGTTACTACATATCCAAAAGCAAACTTTCTATATATTAACATTAACCATACATCCCATACTGCAACAACATACAATCTATGTCCTAGATAACAACGTATTTCACTGCTGCTAATACAATTAACATGGCTACCATAACATAGACCTTAAATCCAATACTCCATTTCTTTGAATTTTCTTCAATTGCCAAATCCACTTTGTGCTCCAATTGCTCAAATCTATTCTCTAGAACATTCTTTCATCTACATCAATGTCTTCCTCATGTGCAAAATGACAAGAAATCAGCTCCTCCAGCCATCTGAAGTAGTTGCAGTGAGGTCGTTCCGTCTGCAATTGCAGTTATTATGAAGATCATTTGTTCAAGCACAAAGGCAAATTGACTACAATAATCAAGCCTGAAAGAACACTTACACGATAGTGACAACAATCGAAGAAAATCCTGTCTGAGTTCTTGGCAGTTGCAGATCCTTGCATAATTGCATAACTTCCACACTTGTATTTAGGGTGTTAAAACTTCACCTTCTTTCCTCCACTAGCATTACTCGAACCCATCCTACCCTTCCTCCAACCACAACGGGTCTGAGCGGCTGAGGATAGCTCTGCGTCACTCATGGTTGCTACTTGAGTTAGGGTTCGAAGAGGAGGATAAAGGGGAGAAGGTCACTAAAACGCGCGTCTCTCCTTTCCTTCAATCGACGACGTTTTGATGACTGGACAGGGGCCAAATTGTCCTAACAAATTCAGCTGATGTGTACATGTCAGGTCACCTGCTCATCGTTATAGGTCAGCGTTTTTCGTCGAGTTTCAAGTGAGGGAGCCACAGAAGGGTCGATGTGTCTAACGAAGCAAATACTCAAGGGCCGATTTGTCAAATTTTAAAGGTTAGGGTGCGGTTAGTCAATTTTCAAAAAAGACAGGGGTCGGAAAGGGTATTTACTCTAATTATAAATAACTGCAATTAATAATTATTAATTTTGTATTTTTAAAAGATAAAATTTAAATAATTATTAATTAATGACAATTAATGAGTAGACTTTGTTAGATAAATAATAAATTTTGTAAACAATATGGATAATGGATTTTAAAATTGGCCCAAAAAAGTAAAAACACACTACATTTTCAAATTATCCACCTAAATCTTAATATTAGGATAACTATCCGCACACCTAATAAATTGAACATCAAATATATCTATTGTTCACATTATTTAGTGTTTTCATCGTCTACCTATATTTTTTCTTAATTAATATAGTGTGCAGTTTAAAATAATTTGTTGGCCTGCTACTTATTACCTAGTGGGATTGTATTAATAAGTAAGCTACTAGCAATTATTAATGACGCATGTGTTTCCTTATTAATTGAAACGTTAGTACAAATTCATACGACATATATAAATGTAATTTCTAAGATTTCTTATAATCACATATCCAAACAATATAAAGAAAATAAAATAAAAAATGATTATACTTATAACTACATGAATATCGATCCATTGAATCTCAATTAAAATTAGGTGAGGCAATTGTTACAAAAACATTCAAAACTCTTGCCAAAGTTGGCAACCATCCCTATTCATCCTCTTTATTCTCGACAAAACATGTGAACTTTAAACCTTGTAATGGCAAACAAAAACAAATGCAGAGACTGAAAAGGATGCTTAAACTAATTCGTTACGTCCCCCCCTCCCCCCAAAAAAAAAACCCAAAAAAATTCCAAAAATGTTTATATATAGGTCAAGATATAAGGCTCTGAATAACAAAAAATATATATATTTATTACTAGCGAAGGCAAAGGTAAGCTCGGAAATTATTAATTACTCTATACTTTTGAAAGAATATAAGGATACTAATCCGAAAAAAAAAATATTTAACTAAAGGAATCATGCAAAAGACTGTCACTTTCTATTTTTCTCATGTATATCACAAAATTTTAAAATATAGTGATGAGAACTGAGAAGCTTTGGTTGCATTATTGTTTGTACATCCGGTCTTATTTGGTAGACATTATTGCATGCAACTTTTCTAATTCAGTAGTCTAGCTAGTATGGAAATACTCAAAAGCCCTTAGCGAAAAATGTTAGCTTTTTAATCAATATATCACAATTTCTAAAAGCCTTTGATACGAGGACACTATGTCATTTAAACTATAACTTATTAGCACAAATTTTAAAATTTAGTATCAAAATATTATTATTCTTTTTAAATTAGTTATTTAGATACCATGCATAATTTTGACACAAGTACACCTATTTTTCTTTTACATGGTGCCTGGAAGACGGTTATTCCAAAAATACTTCTTAACAAAAAAACATTAATTCATAAAGTATTTACTGTAGTAAAAACTCAGGTGCAGTCGATTTCACGTGAAGTTGATAGCTGAAAGCCGTTAGATGAAAATTTAGTCAAATTAGTCAAATTATCTAACGACTCTCAATTATCAACTTCACGTGAAATCGATTGCACCTGAGTTTCTACCATTTACTGTTCTGAAGACACTAAATCAGAACTGAATTTCATAAAAAAAAAAAAAAAAAAAGCGTTGAACGCAAAGGCACCTTCTCGTAAAAAGCTAATAGGTGCAACCATCATGATAAATCGGTAATATCTGAATAAATAATTTTAAAAATATATTTTAATAATAAATTTTGAAATAATGACATATTGGTTAAAAAGTCTTCAGTCTCATAATTTTCTTATTTAAGTTATTTGTTCACCTCTACTTTGTTACTCAAACAAAATCTCATGAACTTTTAAAAAAATATATTGATAAATACAAAAATTTGTTTTTGAAGAAAATGAATAAAAAAAAAAAGATGGATTGATGGAATACTGTAGAAAATGTATATCCTTTCAAATTTGAACTGGTCTCATCGATAAAAAGTTTGATACAATATGTTACATATTGAAATTTTTTTCGAGCTAGATCTATGTATGTAATTAGTTTATGTACCTAACAAAGAAGAATGCCGAGTAAGGAAATTATAAAATTTAAATTATTAAGTAGAGATACGTAAATAATTTAAAAAATATTAGAGATCAGTATTTTTGGTAAAAAAAATGAAAACTAAACTCAAATATAAGGCAAATAAAAAATATTGATTATTTAACATTTGTGTAAAAAATTATCATATATTTAATATGTTATAATTATGGTAATTAAATAACCATAGACTAATATTTTCATTTTAACACCACAGGTTAATTAAGTTTGATTATGTAAGCCGCCAGTATAGTGTAGGGAGAAGATAATGGAAAGAATTAGAGAATTTAATAAGAAAAAAGACATTTAGGTGGACCTAGAAATTCTTTTAAGATAAAAAGGCCAAATCATTGTGTGGGGGAAGGAGAATAGTGAAGATTGAAGAAGCTTCTTGGTAAGCATTGAGGGGTATCTCTGATAATTATTTCATGCATTACAACCAAAGCAAAAGCCAAATAATGAAATTGTAAAGCTATGGAAGAGAAAGACATACATGCCTTTTTTTAACAAGATATCATATTGGACCCCAAGTTTAAATTTTATACAAAAAATAAATTCAATTAAAGTAAGGGGTTCTCTTTATTAGCCCCCACCATCTTTAACCGCCACCAAAAACCACATAAGATAAGGCATTATATGTACCTTCTCTCTTTGCTTCATAGAGAAGAATTTCTTAACATGTGCATGCATGGTATCATCAAGTGAAAAGTGAGTTCAGTATATAATGAAGATTGTGCAACCATTTCCAACTTTGATTGTTTGTTTGCTTTTAATGGCATGGGAGATGAGAAGAAAATTTTTCCTCTACATAATTTAATATATATATATATGAATGTGAAATTATAATTAATCATTATTTTTAGGGCAAATCACTTATATAAACCAAGGAGAGAAAATATTTACACAAATCCGCAAAATCAAAATTTGGTTCATGAATCCACCAATGCATGATTCGAACTATGTACACACCCGCATCCACTAATTCGAATCAACCTGATTCCAATTACACATACACAGTAATTCGAATTACACCCACACACACGTTTCCAAGTAATTTGAATTTGACTGATTCGAATTATTCATGGTATAATTTGAATTATGCTGTTAAAAAATTAATAATTTATTAAAAAAAATTATTAAAAAATTAATAATTTATTAAAAAAATTTATTAAAAAATTAAAAAAATATATATTTTATTTCATACATTAAAAAAAAGCTAACAAAATATTTAATTACGAGAGTTCTTTAAAATATTAATGAGCTATCAATTTGAATTCCATACAATACTCTTTTGTCCATTTTTAATAGCTCATAAATATTTTTTAACAAATTTTTTAATAAATTTATTTAAATTATACTACAAAAAATATTTTATTCTATGCAAAACAATTTTTAAAAAAATGACTTAAAAAATGTTAGGAGTACTATAAAAGTTTGTAATGTTCTAATGACTTAGGTAAATACATGTATGTACTCAAATTTTAAATAAAATACTCTACATAGTCAATAATAATTTAGAAATTAAAGAAAATATTTTATTCCATACAAAATAATTTAAAAATATATTTTATTTTATACAAAATAATTTTAAAAAAATAGCTTAAAAGATGTTATGAATATTATAAAAGTTTGTAATATTCTAGTGATTTAGGTAAATATATGATAAAAATATATTTTCTTTAATTTCTAAATTATAGTGATTATGTAGAGTATTTCTTTAATGTCCTAAGTCATTAGGACATTACAAATTTTTATAGTACTCCTAACATCTTTTAAGCTATTTTTTAAATTATTTTGCATAGAATAAAATATTTTTTTAAGTATAATTTAAATAAATTTATTAAAAAAATATTCATGAGCTATCAAGAATGGGCAGAAGAGTATTGTATAGAATTCGAATTGCTCACCATATAATTTGAATCAGAGTGATTCGAACTTCCCCATGATAATTCGAATCATGTATTATCTCACCATATAATTTAAATAATTTTATTAAAAAATTATCATGAATATTTTTTAATAAATTTATTTAAATTTTTTGTAAATAAAATACTCTACATAGTCAATAATACTTTAGAAATTAAAGAAAATATATTTTTATTATGTATTTTCTTAAATCACTAGACTATTACAAACTTTTATAATACTCATAACATCTTTTAAGCCATTTTTTTAAAATTATTTTGTATAGAATAAAATATATTTTTTAATTATTTTGTATGGAATAAAATATTTTCTTTAATTTCTAAATTATTATTGACTATGTAGAGTATTTTATTTAAAATCTGAGTACATGCATGTATTTACTTAAGTCATTAGAATATTACAAATTTTTATAGTATTCCTAACATTTTTTAAGCCATTTTTTAAAATTATTTTGCATAGAATAAAATATTTTTTGTAGTATAATTTAAATAAATTTATTAAAAAATTTTGTTAAAAAATATTTATGAGCTATTAAAAATGGACAAAAGAATATTGTATAGAATTCGAATTAATAGCTCATTAATATTTTAAAGAAGTGTCGTAATTAAATATTTTGTTAGTTTTTTTTTAATGTATGAAATAAAATATATATTTTTAATTTTTTTAATAAATTTTTTAATAAATTATTAATTTCTAAACAGCATAATTCAAATTATACCACGAATAATTCGAATCATCCTGATTCGAATTATTGTGTATGTGTAATTCGAATCAGGTTGATTCGAATTAGTGGGCGTGTGCGTGTATACATAGTTCAAATTACATTGATTCAAATTACATGTAGTTTGAGTTCGAATTGATCTAGTTCGAACTATATAGAAATGTACATTAGTGAATTCATGAACTAGATTTTAGTTTGACGAATTTGTGTAAAATTTTATTCTTCTTGACTTAATAGAGTGATTTGCCCTTATTTTTAGCTTGCCTGTTATTTAAAATGTCAAATGATTTTATGTTTTACTTTTAAGAACATGTAAGATCAAATTGGTACCTAAACCTGATATTCAAATGTTTAGATATTTTAGTTGCATTGTAATAATATAGAGATGTCATTTTATTCATTACTTTAATTTATCAATGAAAACGACTAAATTAAATTCATCAATTATTAACACATAATTCAATGTCTACAGTCGATCGTAGAATGATAAGGAGATGAGCTTTGGTTTCTTGTGGCAGCAAGAATATATAAAGTTGGTGGGGAATTTGATCCAAACCAATCCAGGAGATTATTAAGTAAAAGAAACGATATTTATATTATTTTTATACATTCTTTTATTATAGTATGAAAGATATAAATTTATTTTTCTTATTTCATATAATAATAATAATAATAATAATAATAATAATAATTCTCACTAACAAAATTACAAATATCACTATATACCAGCTAGACTTCAACTTGCTTTGGAAATGGAAAAGGAGAGACAGAAGCAGAGATTGAGGCTGATGATATAATTCATGAAAAAAATGTATAGCTGGAATAGATAGTGATAGAGTTCCTGGTAATATTCTGATTTCAGCTGAGAGATATATTATGTTTATATGGGCAAAAATCTAAAAACTATAAATTTGAAACTAAACATTTTTGCGCACCTAAAATTTATACTCATTGATAGTTGATTAATTTTTTTTATTATTTTCCATTTTTGCTTATGCTATATATTAATATTTTGGAAGCTTTAGTTCATTTTATGCCAAGACAATATATATAATAGGGTGGCCAGTGTTATTTATAATTACTACAATTGCTCGAGCATACATAAATGATATTTGTTGGCTGGCATCAATCCCCTGAATTTATTAGTCATTTGTTGTTGTTGGACGTATTTGGTTGAATAATAAAGATATTTTCAACTTTAGGAAAAAGACATATAATTCTACATCATGATGTATCTTAATCTGTTTTCGTCATTCAATGATTATTGTTTTGGTGGTTATTTTTACGAAAATATTTTAATGTAAAAATGATATTATAAATGGAGTATATTTTAAATATTTGTGATATAAAGAATTTAAATATTATTTAAAAATTATGAGTTTATATTTTAAAATATTTAATTTAATTTGATGTATTTTAATTTTATTTACTTAGTTATTAAATTAGATTTTATGTTTAAGATTTATATTTTTTTTATTTTATTCTAATAAGACATTTTAAATACGTCATAAATGATTGTAATCGTCGTTGAGTAATTAGAAATGTAAATTTTTTTTTTGGTTTTATAATGAAATTATAATGTAGACAAATAAGATTGAGTAAATTTATCTTTTGTTGTATTAGAAAATTAGATAGAAGGTTAAGTGAATTTTTTCGATTCAATTCTCAAACTATTATATGAACAAATTAGATTGAGAAGTCACTTTTTTATTATATCAAGAAATTAAATAAAAAATTAAATAATTTTGTTTGTATTTAATTTTAATTTATTCTTTTATTTTTTATTTTAATATATTTTTAGTCAATTTTAATTCATATTTTTTATTTATTTTTTATTCGTATCATAAATTATTATTAAATAATTTAATAAATTTGATTAAACATATAATTTTTTATATAAAGATTTTTTTTATAGAAATAGTCAGTTAATTATATGGTTTAATTTACACCATAAAGCACAAGTTATTATGAGGGCCTTACACTACATATGAAGATGCAATTGTTAAAAAGCTACATTTTTTCGTATACATTCGCACACAATTAAGGGAAAATTGAATAACACTTTAATATTCGAATCAGAATAGAGAATATGTTATCATATAGAAAGAAAATTTAGTATAAAAAACATTATCTTCCTCACAAAACTATTAATAATTTAGTAACGTATTGGTATAGTTTTGTAGAGTTTACTGTTGCGAAAGTCATATTGTTGGACGTGAAACGTGGCTTCTTGTGCGCCTTGCACCGAAGCACTAGTGGCTTCAATGGTCGCCACGTCGTTTTCCCTTCTGACTCTTGCTTTATATAACTCTTCCACCCTCCAATAATCCATCTCAACTTTATTTTGTTTCCTTCCTCGTTAAATTAAACAATTTAAAGTTCCCCCAATAACGACAATCAAAACTGGGTACGTAATGGATGATATATATGTCCAATTATTTCCCGCGCCCTATAAACCAAAAGCAACCTCATTCAATAATGATACGCTTCGGAATAATTTTCCATGCACAATATAAGAACGCTAATTAAACTACTTATGCCTTCATTAATATTCACCTAACAACCCTTTATTTTCAACGTCATATCACCAAAACCGGGATCTCTTACCTTTTTATTAGCATGTAAGACTCTCTTCTAATCCTCATTTTAATTAATTAATTAATCAACGCCGTACTAACGTTATCCATAATAATGGCTGGCAAATCTTTCTTTTATTACTTTTATCAAACTTATAATCCTAGTTCTAAATAGATCCATGATTTAAAAGAATGGAAACTGTACAACAATAATGAAGAGCACATTTTATATTATATTTTTAATATTAGTCGATTTCCACGTGTTGGAAAAGAAGCAAGAAAAGAAGCCATACCCTAAAATTTCATATTATTATTAGTTAGCTTTTCTACTCTAATACTCGATCTTCATTGATAGACATAAGATTTATCGTTTTGCATAAATCCAGTGAAATGATTGCTTGGCTGCTTGCTATTCAGAAAAATGATTATTGTAGCAGTTAGCACAAAAGGGAAATTGGTGATTATTTTTTCATTGAATCCATTAAATAGGCGACAAACATTTAACATTAAGATATGTTTTCATTTAATATTATCATTTAGCAATATTAAAAGAAAAAAAATAAAATAAAACTGAAGGAAAGTAATCAGTATAGCACGGAGTAATGTAGATTGTAGAGGTAATTCTTTGAACAAATTGTATTAGGAACGAAGAATAGGCAAAATTAAAGTTCGATTTCCCATCCATCCCGTGAAGAACCTAACACGATGCTGAGAATCTCGAAAAAAAAAAATGAATGGCAGCACTTTTGGGTGTGGCCTGAGAGTGACGAATAGTGCCTTTATCCAAATTTCGCAAACTTTACCATCCCACTTTATTTCGCCATACCCCAAATCCCACCCTTAATTCTCCTAACAACAAGAAGAAGCGTTAGTTCATCATCCACGGTGTAAAATTAGGTACCACCATAACGAACAACACTGCCCCCCACTACAATCCACGTGATCTGCTCCACATTCTCATCAAACGGTTGAAATCGCTCCAAAAAAATATTTCCCAAATCCCGAACCCCCAAGTGGCAGGGTCCGTAATTTAAGAGAGAGTGTATTTCTATGTTATGACACACACTAATGCGCGCGCTACTAGTACAACCTGTCAACAACAACTTACAGCCTGGAAAGCCATTCCCACTGTTCAAAAATTTTAACAATTTTAAATAATATCCGACGTGGCAAAACGGTCCAAATCACGAGGTTGGTTCGTTCTATATATAATCTCCGCCTCGTGTTCCTTTTTCCTCCAGCTAATGCTCATTAACACCTCCCTTCTCGCAGTACCTTCCACCCTCCGACTCGCTGACTCACTGAGTCACGCATAGAACATAAAAACAGAAAGAAAGAAAGAAAAGAGAAAGATAATGGGAAACTGTAGCTCAGCCGATTCAGCGGAGGTAGTTGCAACGGCCAAGCTCGTTCTCCAAGACGGGACGTTACAGGAATTCTCGTACCCTGTGAAGGTCTCGTACCTCTTGGGAGAGAACCCTACCTGCTTTATATGCAACTCCGATCAGATGGACTTTGACGACGTCGTTACCGCAGTTGACGAAGACGAAGTGTTGCAACCGGGACAACTCTATTTCGTTCTTCCTTTAAACCGCCTGAGGCAACCCTTGCAGCCTGCAGAGATGGCCGCATTGGCCGTTAAGGCCAGCTCCGCTCTCATGAAGAGCGCCGCTGCCACCTCCGACAAATACGGATATCGCCGCAAACAGATTGTCATAACTGCCCAACCGGATTATAAGTCTTTACGGAGTGTTTCTGCCGCAGCTGGTGGCGGAGCTGCCGTTTCTTCACGTAGGTCCAGGAGAGCCAGTAGTAGAAGTGGTGGTAAGGAGAAGTTCGCGGCGTTGTTGACTTCTATACCGGAGTAGGGGCATTTTTGGAAGAAAATGTGCTTCGGTCAACTTTTTTTTTTAAATTTCTTTGTGAATATATTAAATATGGAGAAAATTAAATATAAAAAAATTTTGAAGATTAGTTTTTATGTAGAGCTTGTAATTTAGTGAACCATCGAAGCTATTAGATTCGTGAAGAGAATTAGCCAAGTCTTGTGGGATATTCGAATCTTTAATTTCCTGTCTCCTCTTTTCCATTTTAATTTGTAGTAGATCTGAAGTTTTAACCCGGTGAATCGGATAGCATTGAGAGTTGGTGCAATATTTTTGGTATGAGATTTAATTCTTGAAGGAATTTTATTCTTGAAAACGACATCAAACTAATCCAATACGGTAACTTAAGCGTCCAAAATGTAGCATATTATTTATTGTATTAGATATGTAACAGTAGTTAATACAGTAACAGTAGTTAATACTGTGGCCATTGACAGTAACAGCATGTGTCCTGTGATTTGTAATTACCGACCTTCTCTAAGTGGAAACTTAGCTTGTATCCATATCTTAAATTAATGATTATCAAATACTAATTTCAACTACAGAAGAGTACCTTGTCCTTGTTCCCGTATCAAACGTAGAATCAACATACAGTAGTAGTAGAAGACATAAAAAACAAATGGGTAAAGTTTTTTTTTTTTTAATTTGTTAAAAATTTTAAAAATATGTTTAAATTTTATTTTGTTTTAAAAAAATTTTATTTGTATTAAATTTATCTCTAACGACTAATTTTTAAAAAAAATTATGACTAATTTAAAAAGAATTTCATAAGAACAGTATTTAACACAAGTGAATTAAATATATTTATTATGTATTATTGTTGAATTAATTTTAATTTTTTTAAAATTTAATTATTAAAAATATATTTAAAACAAATCAAAAAATTTTAGAATAAAATTAAAATAAAATAAAACTTAATATTATTTTAAAATTTTTTAATAAATTTTAAGGGCAAAAATATAGTTTACCCAAAACAAGTTAAGAGGCTAAATACAAAAGACAATGAATGCTATTTGGATATGATCTGTTTGTAATAATTTGAGGCATAACAAAAACGATTATTTTGATTTTGGAAGTGCCTGTTTGTAAATACCTTTTATCATCTTATTGCATTGGCCGAGTATTGCTTCACCAAAAAAGCTGAGGTCTTACTAATTTCAACTGTTTTTATCAGTCATTATTTCTGCCACTAATACAATATCATCGTTAACCTTAGAACATAATCTATATTGAAATGTAAATATATAAATAACAAGGTAAATTTGTATTTTTTATCTCTCTGTTGTATTAAATATCCTAATTATCAAATGCAACACTTTAAATGTCTACATTCTACACTCAATTTTTATAAACACAGACACACTAGACAACCCGAATAATTTTTTGGGGGATCTAGGATCTTACTCTTGTTTTTTCCAAAACTTTTTTTTGTCTATATATTCTGGATATTAATAGCTAAAATAATTTCAAATAGGTATATATATTATCATTCAGTGTCAGACAAAATTAAACAGCCTTGGGATTAGTTTGCCAAAGGATTAAAATATGCAAGCCTATATGTCTAGGCTTGATAGAATGAATATGAATATCACCTTATCCTTATCCTCCAACATTTATTTACAGGCAATGGCTCAAATTAAATATATAAATATTCGTCTAAAATGTCTTTATTTCCCCGTTTTGGACGACTTACCTTTCAAAAGCCAATTCATGCAGGATTGACAGCTGAAAGACTAGAGTATATTTTGTAATGCCATAATGAAAGTGATCCATAAAAAATAATAATTTAGTTGGTTGCATTATGGATAAATATTCAAGGGGTTGAGTTTTGAGGATGTTGACGGACTAATATATGGTATAGAAAATATTGAGTGAATATATAATATTGTTATTTTTAAATTGATAATGTTATTTTTAATTTTAAAAAATATTGTTATAAATATGATTTATACTGATAGTAGTATTTCTAAGCAGTTTTTAAAGCAATTAAAATTTTTTCAATTATAATCGGCCAACAAAATAATGGATGAATAAAAATTAAGAAGAGAAAAAAAAATATTGGATGTTTCAAATGCTTTTATATTTTTAAATTAAAAAAGAAAAGTATAGATAAACAATGAAAATACTAAACAATGTAAACAATGAATATATCAGATGTTCAATTCATTGGGTGTGCGGATAATTATCCTAATATTAATATTTAGGTGGATACAGGGACGGAGCCACCTATAACCAAAGGGGGGCAATGACCCTCCCAAATTTCAAATTTTCTTTATAAATTGTGTACAAAATTTATTTTAGTCCCCTTAAAAGTTTTATTTTACTTTTTTTTCTATTACAAGATTAATTTTTGGCTCCTCCCTCAACTTTAACCTAGCTTCGTCCCTTGGTGGATAATTTGGAGTGTAGTATGTTTTTATTTTATTGAGCTAATTTTAGAATTCATTATTCACAAAAGTCATTCTCTACAGTAGCAAAATCCAATTGAAAATGACATTATGAATACGGTTGCACTAAAAAATTAACTAGGAGAATAACCAACTAGAACCAATTAGTTAAAAAATAAGAGATTTATTATTAAAAAAAAAACAACTCCTCGCTATCTTAATTTTTTGAATTTTAAAACTAAAATTACAAAAAATTAACTTGACTTGGCTTATATTGTAATTGACTCCCTGTACTTTTCTTTAAAAATATGGACACGAAGTGATAGTATCTACCTCTAATAAACAAAATAAAAAGAAAATATTGGAAAAGCTATCCAAAAACAAAAGGATAAATGAAAATTGAAAAATAAACTTTGATAGCTAGATAATGAAATGTGTGCAATATTTTCTTAATATTTCCTTTAATTTTATGTAAATTTATTTTAAACAATGAGATTGGACTTTAATTTAAAATATGTTCTAACAAATTATGTTATACGATATGTTGATATAGTATTAATAAAACCGAAAAATGCCATCGCTGTTTGGACAATAGAATATGGGTAGCCAACAAAATTCCCCAGAGGTGAGGGGTCCGAAGGGTACGAAAGGCGCAGAGTTTGGAACATTTTTCATTATTGGCTTTGCGGGATCCAAGAATGAATTGAATCGGTAATACAGAGACAAATAATTTGTTTAGATAGTTTAAATTTATTTTATTTAATATTAATTTATTGTAAAATATATTAAATAAAATTTAAAATAATAAATTTAGTAGCTTTTGACTAATATTATTTTGTTATTAAATATTTTCGATATTAAAACGGGAATAATGGGTATTGGCTGATGTAAGAGATTTATGATTTTTGGTTGAGAAAATGGTTCATTATTTTTTCTGTGTTTTGGTAGAGAGCTACTTAGATAAAAATGATTAAAACGTCTTTTTTTAAAATATATTTTTTATTAATTAAAATTTAATATATATATATATATATATAATCGATTAAACTATGTTATTTTTGTCAAAATTAGATCAGACAAATTGATTTGGTTGAAAAATCGACAAACCAAACTTTAAACCGATCTAAATTAATATTCTTTTTTTATAAAAAATAACTACAATAACTCTATTATAAAAAAATAACTAAAATATTTTTATTATATATATTTTTTAATTTTAAAAATCTTAAATTCTAACCTTATAATGACATAGAAAAAATAAAAGGGTTAGAATTTAGGGTTTTCAAAAAAAAAAAAAAAAAAATATATATATATATATATATATATATATATATATATATATATATATATATATATATAATAAGAGTATTTTAGTCATTTTTTATAATAGAGATAATGTAGTTATTTTTTATAAAAAAAATATTAATTTAAACCAGTCCAAGGTATAGTTTACCGATTTTTGTACCAAATCAATTTATCTAATCAAATTTTGATAAAAATAATATGATTTATTCAATTATATGTATTAAATTTTAATTACTTAAAAACATCTTTAAAAAAAAAGACATTTTAAACGTCTTTATCTGAGTGGCTCCCTTCTCAGTATATCTACAGTCTGAATTCATCGTAAATCTTAATTTTATTAAAAAAATTATTGCTAGTCAATAGATTGCTGTTTATATAACACAAAATTAAACCGGTGATATTTATATAAGCGGACTAATGAACAAACTATTAGATGAATTTAAATTAGTTTAAAGTGGCTCAATATTATTAATATTAGAAAAAGATGAAAAACTAACTTTTTTTTTCAATATTTTTTTCACTTTTATTTTTCGTCTCTTTTAATATTTGTGTATCTATTCTTTATGGCTGATTGTTGATTAAAAAACAGTTAACTATCCAACAAAACCATTATTAATATTATGAGGAAATTGTTTACAGCTGTAACAAGCCTGTGGTGGTACGGTTATAAATAATAAAAACAAAACTAGTCAGAATGGCCATGCAATGAATGTTGTACATAGGTCCAACCCTTTAGTTTATGAAGTAAACCAATGCAATGAGATGAATTAAACATGTGCATAGTGCATACAGTAGAAATTTCCAGTTATATATGTGCATTTCATATTTAGCTTTGTAAGTAATCTGATCTGATGAGTCTCCAAACAGCATCAATATTCAATAAGATGACATTTTGTTTTGTATGTATTCATCACTTTGAAGTGTGGTTTCTGTTCCATCTTATGCTAATATAGTTCTGACTTCTAAATAAATATTGCACATACAAAATGAGGCACATTCACATTTCTCGCGTCAAAATAACGTGCACACATAATTACTCATACAAAACTATTTAACATAGGACTTTGTTAAGTATACAATAATTTTTGTGAATAATATGAATAAGGAGTTCTAAAATTGGTCCAATAAAATAAAAATACACTATACCTTAAATTACTCACATAAATCTTAATATTAGAATAATCATCCGTACACTTAGTGAACATCCGATATATTCATTGTTCACATTGTTTAGTATTTTCATTATCTACCTATACTTTTTCTTTAACATAATATATGTTAACATCTTAACTATAAATTTTATACCAAGACATTTTCATATGAGTAGCGGTGTCTTTTGTTTTGTAACGTCGTTGAGGTCTGTACTTGGTTGATGACATAACAATGGCAAATGTGATGAGTCAGCATGGAGTGCAAAGATTATGGCTTTTATGGCTGAATAGGTTGTTTATATGGGTCATGATTATTCTGCTATATATGACTGATCGAGAATGGGGGATGAGTGAGTGAGGTCACACGGAGTTTGGTAAATCACACATTAGGTTGTCACTAATTAATATGACAATTTAGTAACTAGATAATGTATGTACAGCTGTTGCGATGTGATTCGTCATGCCAAATCCAATTTAATTTGAAATAGACTAATGCTACCTAATATCTTTGGCCCCTTCACATTTTAAGACTTGGAATTTTTACAGCATCGTCAAATTTAGAGGTTTAGAAACAGTTAACATTGTTCAAATTTACTGTCACATTGAAACATTCATATTTAATTAGGTCTACATAAGAGTTATCCATACAGTACAACATTTTTATTTAATGTGATTCTTATATCAAACAGAGATGCAAGTATGAGCAATAAGCAAAGGATCAATCTTAGAGACAGCCATTAGTGAGTTTACATATTTGGAGATTAATTCTAGTTGAAATTGACCTAGAAGTAACATGCATTTGCATAACCGGAAATGTGGGGGAGAAAAAACAGTGTCATTCTAGTTGAAGTTAATTAAAGGAGTCCAATCTAATTCTCTGTAATGAAAACAGAGCATTCTAGTGGCATTATAATATATTCAAAGTAGTTGATACTTTAGACTGCGTTTGATTACGAGAACATCATAAGATAAGATACTGAAAACAAGATATAAAAAATAAAGATACAAAATAAATAAATAAAAAAAGCCTTATTTCTTGTTCGTATTCTTGTGTTATTTATGTTATGATGGATACAAAATATACTAATTTAATGTCTCTAGAGTCTAGACACTAAACCTTAAATTCTGCCTATATATTTTCTGTCAAACATAATTTTATGTCTCTGTATCTCTACCTCAATTTCAGTATCCATGTCTATAAATAAATGCAGGCTTACATACAAAAAGCACCAACAAACTCTCGTTCACTAAATTGTGTTGAGTATATGGATGTTAATTATTCGGTGAATTATATGTGTGGTTATGAAATTTTGATAATATTTAAAAGTATAGCAAAAACTGATATTATATTTTAATTCTTTGACAATATTTTTAATTTTAATTTTTCTACAACTAAAAAATGTACAACCTTAATTTTAACTAATTTTAAGTCTTGTCAAAGATTTGTAATTATCTTCGCACATAGACATCATTCAATGTACCTAATTATTATTGTATCTTATCATGAATCACTAATAAATGATATACAATATGTAAAGTTGATTAACTTTTATGTTGCAGAGGCAGTACAGAATTGAAGTTGAAGCTTGTAGGGGAGCTTAAAGAAAGAAATTGAAGTACAAATAATTGGAATGCATGATTGGTTAACAAGGTTTGAATGCGAAGGAAAGCCAGCTAATAGAGTCCGAAAGGTGCAGATGGAAGTGGTCAAAAACATGGGATGGGTCATGGTAGTAGACTAGTAGGTGAGGGGCAAGTAGCGGTTTCGATGTGGGGCTGGCTCATGTTCATCATCAAAGTTCAACCTCCTCGATTGACACTAAACAAGTTGCATTATAAGTTTATAACATTACAAGTACACCAACAAGAACCTGCTATACATCTATCTATCTTGTTGGACATGTCAAACCCTTCAACTTATTTGGTATCGCTTCTTCATCACCATGGGTTAACCTAATTATGAGATGGCTCCATTCACCTGTCTCGTACAATGTAAATGCCTCCTAATTAGTTCATAATGTGGTAAAAAAATTTTAGAATAAATACTCAAATTAGTTTTTCAAAAAATTATAGATCAGATGTTTTAATCTCTAATAAAAGTTTATTCTTTACAAGTTTTGAAAATTATTCTCACCGAATAAGATCAGTCCCTCTATTATTTTGAAAAATAACAAATTTGTCTTATAATAATAATTTTTAGGATTTAATTGTTTTATAATAAAACTCATTAGAAATTTATTTATCTAACATACATTAAAAATTTGATTAAAAACAACTGAGAGACTAATTTGTAGTGCGTCCCATCTAAAATTCTTTGCAGATTAATTTAGATGTTTATTCATATTTTATTTTATTTTATTTTACTTTAGGATTTATATTTGTGGGAGCCTTAGTGGATTTTTGGGCTGGACCAAGTTAGAATGTACTTGGGCCTACTCGTACTCTCCGAAAATGATGCAATTTCTTGACAAAAATACTGACTCAATTTGCAATTTATTGTGGTGCTTGCCATCAAGTTCTATGGATAAGAAAAAAAAAAGGGTTAGATTCATTGCTTCTTTTTCTTTCATTTTCATTTTTAACTCTAGCAATATAAACTCACTTCTTTTAATTATATTTTGGAACTTTACACTTAAAAAGGTTTAAATACTATTTCTTAAAAGAAAAAAATAGCTGCGTAGTGTTTGTTTTCTTTTGTTCTTTCTCCATTTACCCAAAAAAAAATAAAGAAAAAAAAGAAAAGAAAAGAACCATTTGTTTGTTTTTCCTTGTACAACACTTTTATTTATTTATTTTAAGCATGCGAATATATCGTTTTAATTGAAGTCAATGTTAGTATTATGTATGAATAGTCAAAGAATCTCGTTATAGAGAGCTAATGGAATATTTGTACAATAGATATAATGAGTACAATGGGCTGTTTATTTGGCCTAATATTGGTTAAAAAATGAATATCTAGAGTAAAATACTACTAATTTTTTAAACACAATACACCCATACTATCCACAATAATCATCTGGATACCAGTGATAATAAACATCTGATATCCTACTGAATCGAATATCTCTAAATCCTATTGTACACATTGTACATATATTCTATTAGTTTCTTATACTTCTTCATAGTAAAAACGGCAAAAATAAATATTATGCTTTGACTTTTGTTAGGTAGCTAGTAATGACTAATGAGTATTGAGTAACGCCAACCCGTCAAACAGATAACAAATACTAAATAAATAAACAAAAAAAGAATGAGTAATAATGGCAAATCTTTGCAGCCTTCACCGCATAAACCGTCCATCATTTGGTGAGTCAATATCTGGGAAGGTTCAGTTTCAAGTTTTTCAATAGCTTATACGGGGAGTCCTATACCTACTTTCACACCACTGAAGCTGAAAGTTTCATGTCTCAAAATTCCCCTTCAAGGCTTCAACAGTTCAACCCCATTCATTCAACTCGTATGTATATAACAAATCGAGAGCCGTTTTGACGAAACTCAAGCCATTACTTAATCTATACAAACTCGTTTGTAGAAGAGTCATTTCTGTGAATAAGCTTTTAAATTGAATTTTGTATAAAATTTCACAAAAATTTAATAATTATATAATTTTTAAACATATTTTTTTTATTTATTTTATTTTACACTCGTGTATATATATATATATATATATATATATATATATATATACTTAATCTGATTTATTTTTAAATAAAGATAATTTTATTAACAAATATTATTATAAACAATTCTATTAAAATTAAAAAATTAAAAATATTATATTATAATTTGATTATTTTTTATTTATATTTAATTTTTAATTATTATTTTTAGATTCATTTTAATTAGTTTTATGACTTTTATCATTTTTTTTAAATAGGAATCAGTCATAAAATTCTAGAGAGAAGCTTTTGCTCCTGCAATCCACTTCATCAATTTATTGTCCATTACTGTCATGAATTTTAGCTTTCCAAATCAATTTTTTTTGGCGCACTGACTTAAAAGGAGAAAAGAGGCGGCAGCCATAATCAAGTTAGACTTCCAAAAGGCATATGACAGAATCAAGTGGAGCTTCGTGGATTTTGTACTGGAGAAGATGGGGTTTGGACGCAGGTGGAGGGCATGGGTTATGGAGTGTGTAACCACAGCTTCAATGTCGATTTTGATTAATGGTTCGCCGTCTAAACCGTTTACAATGGAAAGGGGCTTGAGACAAGGTGACCCGCTTTCTCCTTTATTGTTTGTGCTGGTTGTGGGTGTACTTCATAGGATGGTTGGGGAGGCGGTCAGGAACGGACGTATTTTCCCTTTGGTGGTTGGTCGAGACAGTGTGGAGCTTTCACACCTTCAGTTTGCTGATGACACCATCCTGTTTTGCCCACCAGATGATGAGACTATGCAGAACTACAAGCGGCCATTGCGATGGTTTGAGTTGATGTCAGGGCTCAGTATCAACTTCGATAAGTCCAGCTTGATTCCTATCAATTGTGAAGAGCAGTGGGTACGTCGTATGTGCAGTTTGTGGGGTTGCAAGGAAGGTACGCTCCCTGTTAAATACCTCGGAGTCCCCTTAGGAGCTAATCCAATATTGGTTAAGACTTGGAAGCCGATAATAGATAAGGTGGAAGAGAAACTAAGCCTTTGGAAAGCTAAGGTGCTAAATAAAGCGGGAAAGCTGGTGCTCATAAAATCAGTCTTGAATAGTTTGTCAGTGTATTATCTGAGCTTATACAAAATGCCGAAGGCAGTTGCTGAGAAGCTAATTTCCCTACAGAGAAGATTTCTGTGGAGTAAGGAGGATGGGAGGCAGGGTATGGCGTTGGTGAAATGGGAGTTGGTGCAGGCCTCGAAGAAATTCGGTGGGCTGGGGGTAGGAGATGCTATGATTCGGAACACAGCACTGTTGTTTAAGTAGTGGTGGCATTTTTCTAAGGAAGAGTGCCCATTGTGGAAGAAGGTGGTCTGTTCCTGTAATAATTTGAGGCCGAATGAGTTATTGTCTTCTCAAGTGCTGCCTACTAGAGGAGACCCATGGAAGGATATTTGCCATATAGAATTTAAGGAGCAACATTTGAGGGATAAGATGGTTACAGGTCTGGCAATGGAGATTGGTGACGGACGAAAGACCCGATTTTGGGAGGATGTTTGGTTGCAGTGTGGTTCCTTGAAAGATCGCTTCCCCAGGCTCTTCTCTGTTTCAAACCAGTGTGGGTCGGTGATTGGGGATTGTGGGTTTTGGGATGGGTTAGAGTGGGTTTGGAACTTCCAATGGAGGAGGGAGCTCTTTCAATGGGAGTTAGATCTTCTGAGTCAACTACATGAGGCTTTGAGACCTGTGAGGCTAGCGAATAATAGGGAGGATAGAGTTGTGTGGAAATATGATAGACTTGGTATCTTTTCAACTAACTCCTTTGTGCAGGTGCTACAAGAAGGAATGCTGTCCGAGGACGTAACCAGCTACAGCTTCACAAAGACCATCTGGAAAGGTTTGGTCCCACCAAGGATAGAGCTGTTTGCCTGGTTTGTCCTGATAGGTAGAGTGAACACTAAAGAACGGCTAAGTCGGCTCGGGATTATTAGCCAGAATGATAAGAGCTGTGTCTTATGTGATAAAGATGTTGAGCAGGTCCATCACTTGTTTCTTGGCTGTGATTTTGCTTGGCAGGTGTGGAGTGCATGGATATCTATGTTTGGCCGGGTCTGGGCTTTTCCAGAGTTAGTGAAGGACCATTTCCTGAGTTGGACAGATGAGCTGCGAAGAAAAGAAGATAGAAAGCAGCGATTAAGATGTTTCTGTGCGATCATTTGGCACATTTGGATGGAGCAAAATAGGAGGATATTTCATAATCAAAAGAAAGGCGTAGAAGATATCATCACAATGACCATCCTTAGCTGCGACGAGTGGAGACGTGTGCATCCCTAGGGTTGTTGATGGCTATGCCAGAGATGACGTGGGAATTTTGTTTCTTTGTCTAAGGAGTTTGTGGAAGTTGTCTGTTGTTTTGTTTTGTTTGATACTGTTTGCTCCACTCTAATATGTTGAGCTCTTTTACTTTTAAAAAAAAAATTTTTTTGGCAAAACTTGGTCCTGGACATGCTAAAAGTCTTTAGGTGCTTGTGTTTTTTCAATATTAGACCTTATAACAAAACTAAGATGCAGTTTCGATTAGAGGTCTGTGTTTATTTAGATTTGGCACCATAATACAAAGGGTTTAAGTGTTTTATAAAATTTGGCAAAATACTCATTACCCATAATGTGATATTTGATAATTTAAAGAGAAAGTGTTCCCATTAAAAAATTTTAGCTATGGCTTTTTTTACTACCACTACTGTATCTGTCCCCATATCTCATGTACCAGCAATTCTAATTATCCCAACACTAATTTTCACAAATATCACTCCATAGTTGCTACCTCTATTACCCCTTTTAACTTGAACTGCATTCAACTCAACCCAACCCTCTTTTTTTTCTGTCTTGATTTTGTCCTACTCTAAATACTCATCTTATGGTCACAAGAGCTAAAAATGGTAAATTCAGGTCCAAATTATTTTCAGCTGAACTCAAACAGCTTGAACCAAAAATAGCAAAAGAAGTCTTTTTCATACTTCATTAGAAGCAAGACATAAATGAAGAATATGCTGCCTTAATGAGGAATCATACTTAGGATATACAAGGCACGACTCATAACTCAAGACTTTCACCAAAGATTAAGGATTGATTTTATAGAGACTTTTAGTCCTGTTATTCACCCTACCACTATAAAGATTCTGCTCACTATTGCACTTACTCATGGTTGGCCTATCAAACAGTTAGACGTTAATAATGCTTTCTTTAATGGAGAGCTTTGTGAAAAAATTTATATGCAATAGCTCTATGGTTATGAAGTTGGTGATTCTAAATTAGTGTGCAAGCTAACCCATTCTCTCTACAGCTTAAAGCAAGCACCATGGATCTGGTTTGAAAGGTTGACAGGTGAATTACAAAACCATGATTTTACAGCAACAAAGTCTGGTGTCTCTCTTTATAGGGATACATCTTCAGGCACCATCTTAACAGAGACATCAACCACTGCTATTTCTACTCTTATTCAGCAGTTTAATGCTAGTTTTTCTCTTAAAAATATGGGTGATTTGTATTTCTTTCTAGGTGTTGAAGTTAGACCGGTTAGCAATAGCCTTTTACTTACCCAATCCAAATATATTTTGGATGTTCTAAAGAAAGCCGATTTAGAAAATTGCAAGCCACTTCCTACATTTATAACATTTAATTTGAAGTTACATCCACTAATGGTGAACTCTTTAAGAATACAAGTCTCCACCGTTCTATTGTGGGAAGCCTCCAATACCTTACTTTGATTAGGCCTGAATTAGTTTATCCAGTTAATAAGGTTTGTCAGCTCATGCAGCAGCCTTGAAAGCCACACTAGAAAACTTTAAAACATATCCTTTGGTACCGTCAAGGATCAGTTACTTTGGGCTTGAATCTTCAACTAGCATCTTCTTTCAAGCTTGCCGGTTACACTGACTCAGATTGGGTCTCAGACATTGAAGGTCGAAAGTCCACCTCTGATTTTTGTGTTTACTTCGGATCGAACTTAATTTCTTGGTTCTCCAGGAAGCAAGCTTCAGTCTCTCGCAGCAGCACAGAGGTTGAGTACAAAGGGGTGTGCAACTTAGCCACTGAACTACTTGCTAACAAGAAACTTTTGTTTGAAATTCACATTACACTGCTTGTTCCTATGATATACTGTGATAATTAAGGAGTAGTGCTCATAGCAGCCAATTTGGTGCAATACTCATAGTCTAAATATTTGAGTTTGATCTTCATTTTTTAAAAGATCATGTTACAAAAAGAAGACTGCAAATCACTCATATTCTTAGTGATGCTCAGGTGGTAGACATTATAACTAAAACTGTCTCTTTCACCAAATTTCTAGAGTTTTATAACAAATTTAGGTTGTAGAATTTTAACATTTTAAGTTTGAGAGAGGATAAAAAGAGTAAAATATAGATAACTTGTAATTAGCTATTAATAATCTGCATAACTAATAACTAGTTATAATTAGTAGAGTGTATATATAAATACATTAAATTTATAATTATAATTAGTTAATCAACATAATACACACTCTTATATTCAAAATCTTCTCTTCATCTCTCTCTCTCTACTAGAATCTAATTCTTTCACCTATCAATATCAACTCTATGATACCTTTGAAATTCTTTTACTGTAATGCAATTTTGAGTAATCTCTTTTTTTTGGGTGACTTTTTTGTGTGTGACTTTTGAGTAATCTCC
Source organism: Arachis hypogaea (assembly GCF_003086295.3). NCBI lineage: Eukaryota > Viridiplantae > Streptophyta > Magnoliopsida > Fabales > Fabaceae > Arachis > Arachis hypogaea. The sequence continues at coordinate 9,481,476 of NC_092050.1, forward strand.
TTTACACAACAACAATAATAATAATAATAATATATTTGAGTAGTTAAAAATGATGATATATTATTAAAAAATAGTAACAAATATTTGATATAAGTTTAATAGACGAAATGTATACGATATACCACATTTAAAACATTGTATACATTTTATGAATTATATCATTCGCATCTTCAATGTCCTAGATGTGTCACTTTGATATAGAATTCCATGGATATAATGTATTATAAATTAAAATTTTAATTATTTTGTTCGTATTTTTAGTTTTATTGAATTTTTAATTATTAGATCTCTATATTTTTTTTATTGAGTTTTTAATTATATCAAATTTTATAATTAAGTTTTTATCATAACAAAAACGTTAGAATTAATAGAATATTCTGTTAAATAAACGAATATGTCTAACACTTAATTAAATATTAGGTATAGTTTAACATAATATTTCATTAATTTCAATGTTTTTGTTATAATAGGAATTTAATTATAAAATCTGATATGATATAAAGATTTAAGTGAAAATTTAGTGAAATTATAGAATTCGACAGAATAATTGCACTACAAGACCAAATGAAAAAAAAAATCAAATTTAATTAAAAACAATCATTACATAGAGGAATAAAAATATCAATTGTTTGATAAAAAAAATTTCAATAAAAAGCAAAGATATATTATTATGTGCAAAATAATTTAATAAAAAAAAGAAAAAGACAAAAGACTAGAAGAGGCACTCATGATGAGCTATAAGAACTTATGATGAGTTATAAATAAACTGTTTAATGGCTTGGCGATGGAAGCAGAGAATGGAAGATAAACTCTATTTTGGGCAGACAACTGGGTGCAAGGTGGTCCTCTGAAATTGACTTTTTCAAGACTCTTTTTTATTTCAAACCAACAAGGATCTGTGATAGGGGACTGTGAGTTCTGGGATGAGATAGAATAGATTTGGAATTTTCAGTGGAGGAGAGAGTTGTTCCAATGGGAGTTGGAATTGGTTCATCAACTTCATAAGAGATTAAGGTCGGTGAAACTATCAGCTGGTAGAGAGGATAATATTGTGTGGAAATTTGATAATAAAGATATTTTTTCTACTAACTCTTTTATGCAGGTGCTGCAATCAGAGACTCTTTCGGAAGAGATTACGAGCTACAATTTCACTAGTTCAATTTGGGGAGGATTGGTACCTCCCAAGATTAAGCTTTTTGGTTAGTTTGTTCTAATTGGTAGGGTGAATACTAAAGAACGGTTGAGCAGATTAGGCGTTATTCATCAGCATGATAATCTTTGTGTCTTGTGTAAAAAGGAGATGGAAGTTGCACACCATTTGTTTCTATCGTGTGACTTTACGTGGCAGGTATGGTGCGCTTGGTTCAGATATTTAGATATACCGTGGGCTGTTCCAAGAACCATGAGAGGGCAGTTTGAGAGTTGGACTTGCATGCATAATAGTAGAGAGGAACAGAAGATGTTGCTGGCTGGATTCTTTGCAGTGATCTGGAATATCTGGTTGGAACGAAATACCATAATTTTTAGCAACAGAGAAGCAGGTGTTGAGGACATTTAAGGATGGATGTTTTTGAGCTACAATGAGTGGACTGGTTCTAATCCTTTTGGTTGTTGATGGCAACGCCGGAGATGACAAGGGATTGATCCTTTTTGTTCTTTTTTCTATTTATATTTTTTACTGCTCCACTTTAGTGTGTTGAGCTTCTTTGTTTCAAAAAAAAAATAAACAAATAAAACACTATATAATATTCCAGAGATATAGGAACTTAGTTATTAAAACGATATGATATAAAATCATGTAATTTTTTTTTATAAATCTCAATATAATTAATTATTAATTGGCAACAAATTTGATCATTAATATAGAATTCTTTTTACTTAACGTTGAAAAGATGGGCGTGTGAAGACTAACATCAAAACGTACTACAGCAATATATTTAATACCAAAATGTTATGCATTTTAGAATTATATTTTTAATAATACGCAGCATCTAAGTTATACTAGTTAGGCTTTTTTATATAAATAAACATTGGAAACACTTTAATTCCTGGAATACGCATGCTTTGAAATTTTTTCTTAAATACGCATGCTCATATCAAGACCGTCGGCCACAAAATGGAGATGCCTACCATCTCACAACCGGCGCCCGCGAAATGGAGGGGACAGGTGCAGGGTCTGCGAATTCGTGGCTGCCACCAAGGAGATGAGGCACTTCCTGGACGGCGCACACGAAATGGAGCATCTCTAGCTCACCGGCCACGAAATGGGCCATTTAGTTGGCGGCGACCACGAATTGGGATCTTCATTTCTGGCGGGCACGAGTTGGGTGGTCAAAGCGGCAGCAGCAAGAAGCTCACATGCATTGGCGTGTTGGGTGGCAGGGGTGTATTAGAAATGGAGCCAAGAGTGTTATAAAAGGGGGGTGGGGAGAGCCTTCATGCGCGGTGAAATTGGAATAGGGATAGAAAAATAAAGTTGTGAGAGTGGTAAATGAAAGCTGATAGGGGGTGAGTTTGTGGTGGTGAGTTTTAAAAAAAATTAACTTAATATGAGTGGGGGAGGGGTGAACGTGGAGGAGAACTTGAACCGGTTGGACGAACTTCACATAGCGGCACATTTATTCCATAAGGTTAGTTTACGTCATTAATCGAATTGCTGTTGTTAGGGATTGTTATAACTAATTTCTTCGATATTTAAAAATTTTATATAGTATTCGTAACTGTTGTCTTTCTTGGCTTCTTATGTTGTAGCTCACACATGTTCTTACTCCTCATGGCACGCTGGTTGATGTTTTCATGTTAGAGGCTGAGGATCCAACCATGGAAATTAGGCGGGAGAGGTTTGAGCCTTATTTGAGACGCACCGGATTTTATCATGCCTCGCTGATCAAGCGCTTCGAGTACGACAATCCACTTATTAGTGCCTTTGTCGAACAATGGCGACCGGAGACTCATACTTTTCATCTCCCTTGGGGTGAGTGTACCATAACCCTGGAAGATGTAGCCATGCAGTTAGGTCTACCTGTTGATGGTCATCCTGTTAGCGGTACGTTAAGGTCATGGAGTAAGTTTCACCAAAGAGATATTTGGGAATGGTGTCATGAACTTCTAGGTGAGGTTCTTGCCGGCCACGTAGGGACAACGAAGTACAACATCAAGTTGAAGTGGCTCAGAACTCGTCTTCAACAGATGCCGCTTGACTTAGATGATAATGGCCTCATGCAGTATGCACGATGTTACATACTTTACCTGTTGGGAGGCGTGCTTCTTCCAGACAAGGCCAACAACACATTCCATGTTCGATATCTGCCTTTATTGGCTGAGTATGATGCCATAGGTACCTACAGTTGGGGTAGTACCGTCCTCTGTTGGTTATATCGTGTTATGTGCCTAGCAACAGATTATAGTGTTGAGGGTATGGCTGGGTGTCACACGTTGCTCATATCGTGAATATACTACAGATTACCGTTCTGGGCCCCGAATGTCACGACACCGTACAGTTTTCCTTTAGCCACGAGGTATTTTATCGGTCTCCACACTTTGTGACTTTTATCAATTATCCTTTCATGTCGGAAATAGATTTTTTTATTAAGTTTGTCATTGTCAAACAGGTGGGCAGGGAAAAAAGGACAAAATGACTATGCTGAGCAGCGCTTACTTAGGCACCGTTTGCGGTTGGATAATCTGCAGGTCGACGAGGTTGGTGCCCGTAGTTATTAATATGTATTCAATAACACCTTATATGGCTGTTGTGACGGGGTTCCTTTTCTTTGCAGTTTGTTTGGCAACCGTACTTGGAGCCCTGGATTCTGTCTAGAGTTCCTGCCGAATTCCTCGGCCACCCGCATGGAGATTTCTATACCGCCGTTGTGCCTCTAATATTTTTCAGGTGGATTGAGATCCTAAATGTTGATCGGGTGTTGCAACAGTTTGGGAGAAAGCAAGGACCTCCAAACCCTCCGCTTAATATAGATACCTTCCATCGACAATCGGCTCGTAATGATGACGGATGGTGGCCGGTTCGACTATCCGAGTGGTTTGAGGTATGGGCCAACCGGCGCACGGATGCATACCGGCTGCGGATTGATCGTGCAGATACATTGCGTTCCAGCCAGGATTACTATAGGTGGTACTCTCAGAGAACAAGGAGGTTTCTGTCCACCCCCGATGCATTGCATGACCCGAGACCATCCAGCGACATTGATCCCCGAACTGCTTGCATCGACATACATACCTACTTTGGTCTGACTCTACCACCTTATATTCTGCACTCCTACGAATGTTGTAGTTTTTTACTGCTAGCATCGCTGTTTCCCGATTAGGAAATTTCAACCCAATCTCGAGCTCCATCTCTCCTGACAAAGGGTAGCTGCTCGGTCCGTCCTCTGCGTTACTGGAATGCATTGCTCCAAGATTTAGGGACAGGTAGTGTGCTGGTGTGGATGAGGATACACCACCACCTTCCGGTTCGACCCTTGTTGCCGGAACAGCATCGCCATGCAGAGGCTGCGTCTCCGGAACGGCTTCTGCCTCACCATCACTGAAATCTTCAATGTCATCCTCGTCAGACGTATCTGCAATAGCAGCATCAAGAACCATATCGACCCCAACATGTGTAGAAGGGGCGGGGCGTGCTCCACGAATACCTACACTCTGTTCCCACGGAACGAACGCATTGAAGCTTGGACTTGGGGCCCTACTAGTATCCCGAGCCAGAACAAAATCAGCCGCCCCACGATTTCTCACACCCTCCACATTATTCGAACTGGATGAGCTTCCACCAATATCTTGAAGATTTAGACAAAGCTCCAACGAATAGATGCTTCCTATGCTGCGATGATAAGAAAACATCATCGACACATGCTGATCGGATTTTATTTGCATTTTTTGATAGGAAAACGAGTTGGCCACTGCAACCGGTATCCTGTAAGTCAGCTTTCTGATTTCTTTTTTTCCAACCATGCCGGTATGCATCAGAATCAGATTCTTCAACTCTTGCAACGATATCTGTGGCGGAATCATTATCCACAGTGGATCATCGCAAACGAATGTAATACCTTCTGCTGTATGAGAAATTTCACCGTTTGGGTATATAAACGTAAACGTTCTCCGAAGCCATAGAAATAGCAAACAAATCTTAATACCAGAAATTCTTTAAGAAAGAAAGGGGGTGAAGAGATTGAGAGCAACTTTCGAGAGTGAGAGGAGAGTGAAGATAATGGCTTCTTTCGGGTCATCTACGAGCCTTTATATAGCCAAATTCTGGTCTCAATTCGTGGGCGGTACACGTGATTTTCATCCAATTCGTGACCACCGCCCCAGGTTTTCCCATTTCGTGGATGGCAGCCACTAAATGGCTATCCCTCCATTTCGTGTGCGCTAGAGTTGAGTTGGAACCTGCACCTGTCCCCTCCATTTCGCGGGTGCCGGTTGTGAGATGGTAGGCATCTCCATTTCGTGGCCGATGGTCTTGATATGAGCATGCGTATTTAAGAAAAAATTTCAAAGCATGCGTATTATTCCAGGAATTAAAGTGTTTCCAATGTTTATTTATATAAAAAAGCCCTAGTAATCAAGTCTAATTAAGTTATTTATATATATATGCGTATACGTTTTTTATTTTGTATTCTTCTTGTTATTATTTTTTTTTTAAATTCGTTCACGCAGATTCTTCTTTCTCTTTCTTTTTTCCTCCTCCTTCTTCTTTGCGTGTTTTTTTTTCATTGTCATTCTTTTGTTGCTGCTGTTATTATTGCATTTTTTTCATTTTTCCTCCTCTCTTTGGTGATTTGGCAGCATTATGTGTTTTGAATTGTGCAAAACAATGAGACCAAATGCACCTTAATTCACCAAAAAATGAACCGAAATTACATATAAAATGAACTGAAATTTTGAATTTGAATAGAATGCATGAGTTTTTGAGTTTATAAAATGCACAATTTTTTGTTTATTTGTTATTATACAATGGTGTTGTTATAATAATATTTTGGTTCATTTATAGTTCAAGTATGTTATCGATGAATAATTTGTCCCAATGGTTGGGATGACTTTCAAGACAAATTGAATGGAACGGAATGAAATCTAATATAATTGAATAAAGTGATAATGAATAATTTCATTCTTCTTTGCTAAAAAAAGACTCAATCATCAATAAAAACACATCAAATTTATTTTTGGACCCAAATGAACCTCAATTAAACTAAGAAATAAACCAAAATTACTTAAAAAATAAAAAATTTTATCAATACTTATCAGCAGCATCAAATGAATCTTAATTAAAACAACAAACGAACCAAAATTAGTTTAAATTTGAACAAGCAGTAAAAAAAACTCAATCATCAACAAAAACATATCAAATTCATTTTTGGATCCAAATGAACCTTAATTAAACTAAAAAATGAACTGAAATTACTTAAAAAATAAAAAATTTAGTCAATACTTATCAATACCATCAAACGAACATCAATTAACATACAAATAAACCGAAATTAGTTCAGATTTAAACAAGTAGTAAAATGGACTCAATCATTAACAAAAACACATTGAATTTATTTATAGATCCAAATAAATCTCAATTAACTAAGGAATGAACCGAAATTACTTAAGAAATAAAAAAATTGGTCAATACTTATCAGTAGCATCAAATGAAAAAATATGAAAAAATCAAATAAAGAAGAAAAAATGTATAATGTTGCAAAATCACGTGTTGGATTTAGATGTGTTTTTGTTCATGATGCAATTTTGTTTTTGTGCTTGTTTTCGAATGCAATCATTAAGTAATTTTGGTTAATTCTGGATTTAAATAAGGTTCACTTAGTCTGTGTTTGTTTTGAAACGAATTTGTTTATATATCGTCATCATTAAGTAATTTCAGTTCATTCGCAATTTAATTTTTGGTTCATTTTAGATGTAATTTCAATTCATTTCTGAGTGAATTTCTAGTTATTCAATTTTTTGTTTGTGTGCTTGTTTTCGAACACAATCATTAAGTAATTTCGATTCATTCTAGATTTAAATAAGATACATTTAGTATGTGCTTGTCTTGAAATGAGTTTATTTGTGTATCGTCATCATTAAGTAATTTTGGTTTATTCGAAATTTAATTTTCGATTTATTTCTGAGTGAATTAAGGTGTATTTGGTTTTGTTGTTCTACACAATTCAAAATATGTAATGCTGCAAAATTACCAAGAAGAGGAGGAAGAAAAGAAAAAAAATGCAATAATAACAGCAGCAACAAAAGAATGACGATGAGAAAAATACATGAAGAAGAAGAAGGAGGAGGAGGAGGAGGAATACAAAGAAGAAGGAGAAGATGACGAGACAATAATAATATACGCATGCGTATAATTATGCTCTTTTAATGAGAGTAATTTTTGTTAGTATTAAGTTTACTTTATTGAACTTGGATGACGATAATGTTAAACAAGGCAGATTTGTTATATTTTTATACTACTATATATTCAAAAGAAATAAACTTTATTTTTAATAAAAATAACCTCAACGAGTGTCCTACAAAAAATCCCATAGTGTAATACTAACAAAACAAATAGTATTCTCAATCTGATCGATAAATTAGAGTATTCTGAATCTGTATCTGCGTGAAAGCAGCACACACACACGAGAGATTACATTTTGAAATACTGAAAAACAAAATCAACCATCCACATTGTACAGTACACATAATAATGTTAGGTGTATCTGCCGTTTCTCTTTTTAATCTTGTTTGTGGAATTGATAACGATTAATCTAGAAGGCACATCAGAGCGAGGACGCACGCGCGCACACGATAGAGACAACTCATCTCATATGTAGATATCACTATTAAGTATATAGTATTCACATTTGATTATCAATTGCTAAAGTCTACTACATAATGCACTTGTGTTATGTCAATATATATGAGAGACCCTGACCCAGTTACATTTTGCAACCTAATCTTTGGACGCACGCACCATAGAACAAACTAGATCCACAACCCACACTACAAAACAAATAAAAAATTAAAAAATATTAAAAATGATTAAATTTTTTTTATCATTATGTAATTATTAATTTAATTTTTTAGTCTAATAATTTAATAATATATTTTATTTTAGGTAGATACTCTCATGAATCATGATGACATTTTCACATAAAAATAATATTACAAACTATTAGATGAATTGATATGTTTGATTAATCATCTAAAGATTCACAATATTATTTTTATAGAAAGATATCATCATGTGGGTATTTCTTTTTTTTTTAATATTAATAATTAATTAATAATAATAAAAAGAGAAAATTTCACTCCCTTCTTCTGCGAGATGCTAAAATGACACCCCTTCCCCTCTATTTTATAAATATACATTCTCCTCCCTTTTAACTTTTAAAAAACTTTCTCTTTAATCTATTTTAAACTTTTTGTATTAACTAATGTTAACTTTATCCATTTTTAAGAAAAAATGAATTATTTTTTAAAAAATACCCATTAACAAAAATTTTATTTTTTATCATTAAATTTTTCTTACCAAAATATCCTTTAATAAATTATTCTTTTATTGATTAAATTATATTTTTAAAAAAATTTAATAATTATATTATTTTTTTAAAATACCCTTCAATAATTTTTTAATTATTAAATTATAAGTTTACCAAAATTTTCGTTAACAATTTTTTTATATTTTACTATTAATTTTTTTATATCTATATATATTATTTTAATATTAAATAAAAAATTTTAGTAAGATTATTTTTCAATATCAATATGTATTAATTGTTATACATATTAACAGTGGTAAGATTTTTTTATTTAATGTTAAAATAATATATATTGATATCAAAAAATTAATAGTAAAATATAAAAATAATGGTTAACAAAAAATTTGATAAAATTATAATTTATTGAAGGGTAGGTATCTTAGAAAAAATAATTTATTTATTAATTATTTTAAAAGTATTTTGGTAAAAATATAATTTAATTCATAAAAAAATAATTTATTAAAAAGTATTTTGGTAAGCAAAATTTAATAATAAAAAATAAAATTTTTGCTAATGGGTATTTTTTTTCAAAAATAATTTATTTCTTTTAAAAAATGGATAAAGTTAATATTAGTTAACACAAATTTTAAAATGGATTAAAGAGGAGGTTTTTTAAAAGCTAGAAGGGAGGAGAATGTATATTTATAAAATGAACAATGCTAGGGAACCAAAAGGGTATTAGCCAAAAACCAGCTAAAATACCTTTGGGTGAATCCAAAATTTCTACGAGTTAATATATATGGATGTTTTTTCTATTAAGTATCAGAATGTTTCTTTTTCATACTAAATGGATGTTCTTTTATATATTTTTCGAATTTTTTTGTATTGCAAATGTGAATGCCTCTATTTCTTTAAGAATTTCATTTTTTTTTAAATTTTATAAATATTTAATTATTTTTGCTAAAATATAACTGAATATTTCTTTTGTTAAGTACTAGGATGTTTTTTTTATATTAAATGAATATTTTTTTTATATTTCACACAAATTGCCACTAATTATTTTTCTAAGGCTTTGACATTTTGGATCTGCAGCGAGGAAGTTCAAGAGGGGATTCCGGCGGTGCTGATAGAGTGTTGAACCAACTACTAACAGAGATGGATGGAATGTCTGTTAAGAAAACATTGTTCATCATTGGAGCAACAAACATACCTGACATTATAGACCCTGCATTGCTTCAGCCAGGACGTCTTGACCAATTGATATACATTCCTTTATCGGATGAGAGTTCATGTCTCCAGATCTTCAAGGCGTGCTTGAGGAAGTCACCAATCTTAAAGAATGTCGATCTTTTGGCTCTTGCTCGTTATACACATGGATTTATTGGTGCAGACATTACTGAGATATCATCACGAGTTCTCGATCTGGTAGAGACAGTTTCGGCTGGAAGCGGAAGCGATCGGAGGAGTGGGTCGCGGCAGGGAGACAGAGAGAGCCTGACAGTGAGAGAGAGAGATCTGTATGTGTAATTATTGGAGGTGGATAGGTTAATGTGAGAGAGAAGAGGAAGATTTTTATAGGTTTTAATTATGTTTACTTAATTAATTTTAAATTTTTTTAATTTTGAATTTAAAAAATTTAAAATTAATTATTAATACAAATTGATGTGGTTTTATTTAGTTTTTGACTGATAACCTCTTAGTTCTATATACTTTTTCTTATAAAATACAGAGAAAGAGATGTCATTTTAGCATATCATAAAAAAGGGAATAAAATTTTTTCTAATAAAAATAATAAATTTCGATAATTTTTTAATATTTTTTTAAAAAGGAAGCCGCAATAAAAAGGTAGAAGCAAGTGGCGAAGTTACGAACTCATTAAGTCATAAACATCATACATCTCCAATGGGTGCTTGTGCGTCTTCTCATTCTCACTCCAAGTTTCCGACCACACCGTCAAAAACAAAGGCACCTTCGTCATCATCGCTAACCGCCAGCAAAAGCCGCGACGCAGTTTTCGAATCTTTCCGGAGACCGTCAAGCATCATGGTGATGGACATGGAGGGTAAAGGGATCAAGGAGTACCACCGCCCAATCCCAGCCAGCCACGTGGTTTCAGAGACTCCTGGTTGCTTCCTCTGCAACTCAGAGTCATTGCATGTAGGCACGTGCATGCCACGCGTTCCCGACGACGAGGACCTTCTCCCTGGCCGAATCTACTTCCTCGTTCCCGCCTCCAAATCTCGTGAGCCGTTAACTCTGCCTCTCCTCTGTGATCTCGCCGTTAAAGCGGGTTCTGCACTCGCCGCCGCCACCACCAACTCTGTTCAACGGCGTTAATTAACGCCCGCGCTTCTCTTTGGCTCTATTCCATTTCTTTCTGTATATGTTTCCATGCCCATGTAATTGATGCAGTCCATATTAAATTAATTATTAATTAGTTACTTAATTCTTCACATTTGTTGATTTGATCCTTTTAAACTCTTTTGTCTGAACATCTTATACCATCTATTTATCTTGTATTGTGAATTTTGTATAAAATGAATGATATAACATATAAGATGTAGTGTTTAAATAAATAATACTAGCTCCATTTTTTCATACAGAAAATCGTACTGGCAACATCAGCATGAATGGGTGTACGATGTAGCTGGCTGGATATTGTAGCAAGTGGGCCTAAGCCCAAGTAGTAGTATTTGGCTGTACATAACTACATATACAACCTGGCTGTTAATTAAATACGTTGCTGAACGTTTCCTGTTGATGGTGCCATAAATTAACGACTCGTCGATGCTGCATAATCTGATTCCATCGCTGAATTTTCTTGAATTAACATCATGATTGAATATGGTTAAGTATATACTCTGACTTTGTTTGTTTGGAAAAGTTTTTTGAAGTACAGCAACTTTGTTTTGTGTTTGATAAATTAAGAACATAGTAGTGTTAGAAGATCAGTACATTTTATAATTTGTAGTCATTAATTAATTATTATTAATATTTTTAACAGCATAAAATTATATTTAATAATATAAAATTATATATTTTTTATGGTTAAATGCTAGCTAAATTTTAATAAAAGTGTTAGCTTTTAAAATTTTTTCTTATAAAAATTTATGTACTTATATTTGTAATCTTTAAAAATAAAAAAAAAATTAAAAGTTTGACTTGTACTTATCAAAATTAAAAAATCTAATATAATCTTATTTATTAATTAACATCTAAATTTGATACTTATATTAATATCTATTATAGTATTTTTAATTTTTAAATTTTAAAAGTTATTTTACTAAATACTTATTGTTGTTCATACTTATTAAAAATAATTTTTAATTTAATTTACCAAATATAAATATTACAATTTTCAAAAAGTTTTTTTAAAGTAAAGTTGGTCCGTTATGTTTGAGCCTAATCATGTTTTGGTCTTTAAAATTTAAAATATTCTATTTGAATCCAAAAAAAAGTTTTATTTAACTTCAATGTTGACGTCAAAGTTAAATAATCAACGAAGCTTAGTTTTTAAATCTAGAATACTCATAACCAACCTCTTCGATAGCCGAGTAAAATTCCGTGATAGAGATGACAATGGCCTTGTCCTCGTTATCGCCGGCGAACTTTTTCACGGAAAGCGGGTATGTTATCCATGTATTTGAGTTAAGGTTAGCGGCTCGCGGAGATGCATCCGTTGCTAATTTTATACCTCTCGAGCTTGTACATCTTTTTCAAATTATCGACATTGTTCTTATACTGTTGTAACGTAAGATATTCTATTAATTATTTAATATCAATCTTGAACTCACGGTAGAACTATATTAAAGTTAAATGATTTTTTTTTAGATTTTAAATAAGACACTTTAATTTTAAGAATTAAAACAGGATTAAGTCCAAATGTAAGGGATTAATTTAAGGGGACAACTCAAATAAAGATGCCTATTTTATCTTTTATTAAAGATATTTTTATATTACATTTTAATTGGTTTATGTATAACTTATTCAGTGTTCTTTATCACATTATTAAATCTCTTAAAAGATTTTCTTTCCAAAAACAATAAAAAACATTTAGATTGGATTAAAACCAAAAAAGTAATAGATTAACTATTAAATTTTTTCTAAAATTGTTTATATAAAAAAATATGTCACACTCATAAATATATATAATTTTTTTAAAATAAAATTTATCATATGATTATATCAATAACAAGGTTCAAGCCTCATAAAAGTTTTGCAAAAAAAAAAATAACTAGTTTATATTCGTGCGCTATATAAAATAATTACTATATTATTATTACATTATAGATTAAATTTTACTAATTTAAATTTGTTTTTATTTTTATTATAAACATTAAAAATAAATAAAATTTTTATAACTAGATGTCGTGTAACAAAATATATATAATGTTAATTAATTTTTAAAAATTCTGAAAAAATAGTTTCTTTTATTTTAATCAAATAACTATTTATTAAAATAAACAAACTAATTAATTTCTTCTCATATATATTTTTTTAAGACAATAAAATTAATTGATTGGGACATTAGTTGAAATAATTAAAATTACTGTTTTATTAAAATTTCAATTTAAAAAAAATATTAGTTAATTTTGATATAGAAATTTTAAATTTAAAAGCATTGATAAAAATTATATTAAATTTTGATTTATTTTATTCTCATTTAAATTAATTACTACATAAGTTAAAGTTCTGTTTTAAAGTTATATTCAAACTTCAATCTAATTTTTAAAGTTACAATTTACTTAATTTGATCTTTTAACTTGGTATCCGTGATTCGCATTAGGATTTTAAGTGCTTTATGAAAAAAATTATGGTAAAAAAGTTTCAATTGTCACATCAAATAGTCGCTAGAAAGTACAGCGTAGCCGTCGTCAGTCCATCTTAGTATGCCGTTAACGATTCTGTGAGACTCAAAACATACAAGGACATTTCTTGAGAGAGAGAATAGAGAATATGAGTGAGAGAGAGAGAGAGAGAGAGAGAGAGGGGTGGAAAACACTGAGAGGGGTAGGAGTAGGTTTCTTCGTAGAGATCCTAGGGTTTGGAATAGAGAAGAGTACTATCGTTTGGAAAATGAATCGTTCTCTATTTTTGTAGATCACCTTCCAGAAGATATTTCCAAGAAGGAGCTACATCACTTGTTCAATTGGACTGGGCGGATAAATGATATCTATTTGTCACGAAAGCAAAAAAATGGTACTCTGTACGTTTTTGCGTTCATCCGATATACAACGAAGGGGGGAGCCCTGAAGGCAATTGCGGAGATGAATAAGATGAGGTTACGAGGAAAGATTGTCACAATAGGAGAAGCTAGGTATCGACGCACGAATGGAGTGAAGAATACGAAGGGATATCAAGAGGAATACGTCGCGCAGAATTCTGCCAAGATTCAACCTCAACATGAAGTGCGCCAAAGGGTTGGACGGAACAATGAGAAAGAGCTGATGACGAAGGTCACACCAGACGACCCGCACGAAAAATGGGGGGACGAAGAAATTGGAAGTGCCGGTGGCAAAAGCAAATCTTAACTGGCTATAGAGGAGTTTAATAGGCGGAACGACAAAAGAGATAGACTATAAATCCTTGAAGGCCATGATTAAGAAGAATTTACCCCAAGTGGTGGAGGTCAGGGAATTAGGAGCGTACAAAGCACTCCTGACATATGAGAGTATACTCAGTGCTGAAGAAACTTATACGTTCGGGTTGAACAACCTCCTGAAGTTTTTTCATAATGTACGGAGATGGGATGAAGAGGAGCGTAGTGAAACTCGAAGGGTATGGTTAGAGTGCTTTGGGGTTCCCTTGCATACATGGTCAACTGAGACATTCAAGTTGATAGGAAGCCAATGGGGAGAAGTTGTTGGGTGCGACAAAGCCACAGAATCATGTCTCTCTTTCAGTGTGGCACGAGTGCAAATTGACACCCGTATTATGGACAGAATAAATGAGTGGATTTACATCACTGTTGGTACTAGTGGATTTAATGTCCTAGTTAAAGAGGTTGGCCACGAGAGTTTTGGATTGGAGTGTAAGTTTGAGGAGATAGGTGAACCTTATATCCGAGGAACTTGCGATATCTCAGGTGCTAGCGGTTTGATAGAGTCATTGGTAAACAGAGATCCAGCGGCTGAGTTGGTGATGGCGGTGCCAAAGGAGGAAGAGGACGGAAAGGATAGTTTGGTAATTCCTGAAAATATATTGAATGAATGGAGTAATGGCAAATCAATTCAAATTCAAATCCCACGGGTAACGGATGGCATTGATATAGGAGGAGTTGCTAATTTGATGGGATGCTGTGATTTGGTTACTGATTCAGGATCAGAGCAAACGGTTAGTTGGGGATATGGTAATGTTGGGCTGCATGAACGGAGCAGGTCAAAAATAAAGGATGATCAAATACAGGTAATTGATTGGGCCAAAAACAATGTGAGGTCCACCTGTGATAAGGAGAGAAGCTTGGGTTGTCCAGTTTATACCAAGGCCCCAACCCATGCTGAGGAGCACGCATGTAACCCAAGCCAAGTGGAGGATCAAGCAGGTGGAGTACTCATGCGTTTGTGCCGGGTTGGTGTTCATCCGGGTTGTAGCCCGCCAATTGGGAAGATGGGCGCCGCTGGTGGGATCCAAGTCGAAGGGGAGATTCCGCAGCTGAACCAAAACGAAGCCGGGAGTGCACGAAGAGAAGGAGTCCACCGTGAAGACAACCAAGGCCGTAGATGGGGAGAAGAAGGGATCGGAGATCTTGTGACGGCACAAAGGGTGAGCCTCCATGAGCCAACAAGGCGCTTCTCCATTGAACACGAGATTGAAAGAGACGTTGAGGATGCTGGCTCTCTGCCCGAGAAGGAATTAGTGGGACGGGAGGACTTGGACGGTAGTATTGACGATGGCAGGTTCCTGGGTTCTGCTAGAGTTGATGACGGAAGCAGTCAAACTGGGGCGGGCATGGAAACCGACGGTGGGCAACAGATAATCAGAATTGACAATGTCTTGAAGAGGGAAGAACAGATGATTGAAAATAGGAAGGCGTGGGAATTGGCCATTGAATCCGGAGCAGTGCAGTACAATGAAGAGGACAATTTGATGATGATTTTGCAAGAACAGAATGAAGCGTTAGCTGAGAAGAGGAGGTTAGCAAAGCAAAAGGAGAAGGCGCGAAGAAGCAGACCGAAAAAACTCAAAAAGGTGTGTAGCAATGTTTTAAAATGATATTTTGCTCTTGGAATGTTAGGGGTTAAGGGGAGTTAGAAAATTGAGTATGATAAAAGAGTTAAAAAAGAAACAAAAACTGAATATGCTAGGTCTGGTTGAAACAAAAATGCAAGTTATGACTAAATTTGATGTGGTACGGATTTGGGGAAGCGATGCGGTGGGTTGGGAGTTTGTAGAGTCGGAAGGCTCGTCTGGAGGTCTATTATTAATGTGGGACGATATGCTGTTCAGCATGAGTAACTGCTACAAAGGGGAGGGGTGGTTATGTGTTGAGGGGGTCTTATTGAAAAATGAGTTCCCTTGTGCTTTCTGTTTGGTTTATGGTCCTCATACGAGACTGGAAAAACTTGCTGTATGGGAGGAACTGAGCTTTCTAGCTGGTCTATGTCAAGTCCCGATATGCTACATGGGTGATTTTAATGAAGTTTTACAGGTTGAGGAGAGGAAAAATCAGGACAGGTTAACAGCATCTGCAGAAGAATTCAAGAGTTGGATTCAAGATATGCAGTTAGTGAATTTACCGCTGAACGATCGTAAATTTACATGGTATAGAGGCGGATCCTGTAGTCGTATTGACAGAGTCCTAGTAAGTATAGAATGGACTGAGGAGTTCCCGGAGATTCGCCTAAAAGGAGGTCCTAGAGGCCTTTCAGATCATTGTCCGATAATAGTTGAAGGTACCATATACAGAGGTGGCCCGCGTCCATTCCGGTCACTAGACTCCTGGTTTACACATGAAGGATTCCTAAGAATGGTCAGAGAGGAATGGAGGAAGATCAGAGGGGGGCAGTTCACAGATAAGTTGAAGGCTCTAACGGTTCCCCTGAGAAAATGGCATAAAGAAAAATTTGGTGATATGGATAAGAAAATTCAGTGTTTTGAGGAGGAGATCAAGAAGGTAGATGACGCGGTTGGGAATGGAGACTATGATGGTACAATGGAAGCTAGAAGGAAGGCTCTTGTAAGTTGTTGCAAGCAGTGGTATGTGAGGAAAGAGATACACTGGAAACAGATGTCGCACTCTCGGCATGCGAAAGACATGGATAAAAACACGAGGTACTTTCATAACTTGGCATCGGCAAGAAGAAGGAATAATAGAATTGATGCCTTGGTGATTAATGGAAGGTTGATAAGAAATCAAGCTCGGATCAAGATCGCCATCGAGGAGTTTTACAAAGACTTGTATCATCAAGAGAGATCACCGGTGGTGGGTTTTAGAGACGGATTGGTAAACCGGATTAATGAAGAAGAATCGGGTGCTTTGGAGAGAATACCGACTTTGGAGGAGATTAGAGAGGCTGTTTGGGATTGTGAATCATCTAAGGCGCCAGGTAGCGACAGGTATAATATGAACTTCATCAAGAAGTGCTGGGATGAGATTGGTACAGAATTTACGACATCTGTTCTAGACTTCTTTCGGACATCAAGGCTGCCTTCTGACTCCAATATTACTTGGGTGGCCCTTGCGCTGAAGTTCACTGGGGCAAAGGAGATAAAGGACCTCCGGCCGATTAGCATGGTAGGCTGCATATACAAGGTAATATCTAAGGTAATGGTTAGAAGGATGAGGTCGGTAATGCCAGGTCTAGTTGGGGAGACTCAAAGCGCATTTGTGAAGGGTCGGAAAATTCATGACGGGGCACTTATTGCGTGCGAAACAGTGCAGTGGTTGAAGATGAGGAAGAAGAAGGCGGCAATTATTAAATTAGACTTTCAGAAGGCTTATGATCAGGTAAAATGGAACTTTGTGGATATTGTGCTGCAGAAGATGGGCTTTGGTTGGAGATGGAGAGGATGGGTTAAGGAGTGTGTGGGTACAACATCCATGTCAATCCTAATAAATGGATTCCCATCTAAACCGTTCAAGATGGAGAGGGGTTTGAGACAAGGGGACCCACTGTCTCCTTTTTTGTTTGTTCTGGTAGTGGATGTTCTGCACAGGATGATAGGGGAGGCAGTTAGGAACCGACGAATTTCGCCGCTGCTGGTTGGTAATGAAAATATAGAGTTATCACATCTTCAGTTTGCAGATGACACTATTTTATTCTGTCCACCGAAGGAGGAGACCATCAGAAACTATGTCAGGCTGCTACGGTGCTTTGAGGTAATGTCGGGGTTAACGATTAACTTCGATAAATCAAGTTTAATCCCGATCAATTGTGAAGAGCGTTGGACTGACAACATGTGCAACCTATTGGGATGTAAAGAGGCGAACCTTCCAGTAAGATATCTTGGCATTCCTCTAGGAGCAAACCCAAGATTGGTTAAGACATGGAAACCAATACTTGACAAGGTTGAGGAAAAGCTCAGCTTGTGGAAGGCGAAGGTGCTAAATAAAGCGGGTAAGTTAGTCCTTATTAAGTCTGTACTGAATAGCCTACCAGTGTACTACCTGAGCCTGTACAAGATGCCGAAGGCTGTGGCAGAAAAGTTGATATTGATGCAAAGAAGATTTCTATGGAGCAAGGAGGAAGATAGGAATGGCATAGCACTAGTTAAGTGGGAAGTGGTTCGGGCCCCTAAGAAGGAGGGTGGATTGGGGGTAGGTGATGCAGTACTTAGAAATACTGCACTCCTCTTCAAGTGGTGGTGGCATTTTTCAAAGGAGGAGTGTCCTTTATGGAAGAAGATTGTATGCTCTTGCTATGACTTGAATCCCAATGTGATATTATCAGCCCAGCCACTACCTACTAGAGGGAGACCATGGAGGGACATATGTCAGTTGCAGCTCAAGGATTGTAATGTAAGAGATAAGATGATTGCTGGGTTGTCTATGGAGGTGGGTGATGGAAGAAGGACTAGATTCTGGGAAGATGTCTGGCTACAAGGTGGTCCGCTTAAGATGAGATTTTCGAGACTTTTTTCTATTTCAAACCAGAAAGGATCTGTCATAGGGGATTGTGGGTTTTGGGATGGGATAGAGTGGATTTGGAACTTTCAGTGGAGGTGAGCCTTGTATCAATGAGAGTTGGAATTGGTGGACCTCTTGCATGTCTCTCTAAGGCCTGTCAAACTAGCGTGGGATAAGCAAGACATAGTTGTCTGGAAGTTTGATAAGGAGGAAATCTTTTCAACTAACTCTTTTATGCAGGTGGTGCAGTCAGATACTCTTCCGGAGGATATCACCAGCTACAGTTTCACCAGAACCATATGGAAAGGTTTGGTTCCACCATGGGTGGAGTTATTTACTTGGTTTGCTTTGATAGGGAGAGTGAACACAAAAGAAAGACTACTTAGATTTGGGATTATTAATCATGGAGACAACATATGTGTATTATGTAAAAGAGATGTTGAGCATATTCACCACTTGTTCTTGGGTTGTGAGTTTACTTGGCAGGTGTGGTGTCGATGGCTTACTGAATTCGGGAGATCGTGGGCTATCCCGGGCTCAATAAAAGAACATTTTGAGAGTTGGACAGGAGCTGCAAACAGAAAGGTGGAGCGGAACAAGTGGATGATATGCTTCTGTGCGGTTACCTGGAATGTCTGGATCGAGAGGAACAGGCGTATTTTTTATAACAAAGAAGGTGGTCCAGAAGAGGTGTTTCAGATGTCTCTAACCAGTTATAGAGAATGGAGTAGTTTGGATCCCTTTTGTTGTTGATGGCAATGCCGGAGAAGACATCAGGGATTGTTTGCTTTCTCTTGATGTTTTGCTGTTGTTCTGTTGGTTTTATTTTTTCCTTTTTGATCTTGGTTGCTGTTTGTCTGTATGTCGCTCCACTGTATTGTGTTGAGTTCTCTTGTTCAAAAAAAAAAAAAAACGATTCTGTGAGACTGTGACAAAAATAAGATCAGAAACCAATGTGAGTAATAACTACTAAATTGGGAGACTAAATTGAATAAATCGAAACTTTTGAAATTAGATTAAAACACGAACATAACTTCAGAAACCAATATAAGTATTATCTCTTTGTTGACAATTAAATTGCTTTAATGATAATTAAGATCTAATAATGGTTTATAATAAAAAAGAAGCATACTTTTGCAGCAACGAACTTATAGCACTAATTAAAGGTGTTCATAGATCAGATTATATCCACAAATTCATGGTATTTATCCTAATTTGTGGATATGATCCGATCTATAAGATGATCGGATTGGATCGAATCTGATCCACACTCTAATTAGATAGGAGTAAATATTTTTAAAAGAGATTGACCTTTTTTTATAGAAATAATTTTTTTAAATATTTTTTATTTTACGGATATATTTGATATCCGATTCAAACATAAAAAGTGTGGATATCGAATCTGATCTGATGAATTTAGTGCGGATCATATCGAAGTTTTGGTCATATCCGATCTGCGAACATCTCTAACATTAGTAATTAAAATATTTATAATGATTATACTTTTAACTAAGAGGAAGTCCCACCAATAAAAAGAGTACTAAATGCAAGAATAATTTAATCAAATATTAGAAAAAATTGTATTTTAAAACAGTTGGATTTTTTTGTCCATATATATAAATAATGTAATAATAATAATATGGTAATTATTTTATATGTAACATAAATATAAATGTTTTTTTTTTAATTTAAGTAAATTAAAATTTTAAAAATCAGATTGAAGTTTGAGTGTAACTTCAAAATAGAACTTTAACTTATATAGTGATTAATTTAAATGAGAATAAAATAAATCAAAATTTAACATAATTTTTATCAAGGGCAATTCACATAAATAAAATAAGTTGGAGAAACTGTTACGCAAATACAACATTGTGAAAAACCAGACGAAAATGCAACAAATCCAATTATATGTAATCCGCGACACCCTAACGCGGAATCTGAATACACATAATCCGCTACACCCTGTCCCGGATTACGTTGAGAACGTGAAAACACAGTGTAGCGGTTTATTAACAGTTGGGCCCAGAGTGTATTCCGCGAGACCCTGTAGTGGATTATGAAGAGAGTAGCTTATTATAAAAACTGCGTGAGGGTGTAGCGGATTTCATTTGAAGAGTTTTGATAGGGACTTAGAGAGAGAAAGTAGAGAGAAGCCAGAGGATATTCTTGGAGCAGTGGAACAATGGAAGATGAAAGGCGGCTGTACCGGCTCAACGGCATTGCTCACGTAGCCGAAACGATCAATGATGAGGTAAGTCTCTTTATTTTCTTTCAATTGAATGATACCTGTATATTTTATTTAATCTTAAGGAAGTTATTTATTAATTAGAAAAATAGAACCTTAGTTTAGCTTAGGTTTTGAAAACTAAAATTTAAATTTAAATGTAGAGAATTTGAAATTTAAGTTGTGGATGGTAAATTTGTAATTTTAAAACCTAGGTAGTTTACGTCTTGAAACATAAATTATGATTTGGTGATGTCATTGTTAGAAATTAATCAGGTGTTCTTTATTTGTGAATATGCAGCCAACCCGATTTATTTATAGCGTTTATAGACAACAGAATATACCGTTACATGATAGGATCATACCTTTCTTGGAGAGGGCTGGGTTGTACCACCTGACTAGGCTGAACGCGCATTGGTTCTGGTTGGATGAGCCTCTGGTCAGCGCATTTATCGAGAGGTAGCGGCCTGAGACGACCCACACTTTCCATATGCCGTTCGGAGAGTGTACTATCACGTTCCAGGATGTAGCATATCAGTTGGGGCTGCCCGTGGATGGCCAGCCTATTTTTGGGTGCATGACTGACTTCCACTTGCACATCGAGGGGCTAGACCGGCGTGGGAGTGGTTCCAGGAGTTATTTGGTGAGCTTCCGCCACCGGATAAGAGAAAGTTATACACGGTCCACTTCACATGGTTCCATGAGAGGTTCAGGGTGTTACCGGCTGATGCTTCTGTCAACACAGCTGTTCATGGACAAGAATGGTAATCGGGTCCACCTTTGCTGGTTGCCATTTGTGGCGAGACTTGACGACATAGGCAGCTATAGCTAGGGCGCAGCTGCGTTGGCCTGGTTGTACTGATGCATCTGTAGGATGGCAAACAGAAATGTCACCAACTTGGCCGAGCCCTATAGTTGCTACAGTCATGAATTTTTTGGCAGTTTCCCTCATTGAGGCTGCAGGATTTTGACGCTTTTTCTTTTCTGTTGGTATCTAGATATTCGTTAATACACGTATTCTTTCAAGTTATTAACGTTCTACATATGAAATTACAAATTTATGTGATATTTCTGTCATTCAGATGGGCCACATATTTACCCATGTCTGATGGAAAGGAACAACGGATTATTCAGTATCGCCTGAGTCCCAGCTTCCTGAGTCCCAGCTGCCGGTCGACCTGAATGATCCCGCAGGCAGCCCGTACAACACTTGATTTAGCATGGGGGGACGCTGCCATCTACATTTGGAGTTGGCTACAAGATGCTCCACCCGGAGATCGGCGAGCGACCAGAGTTAGGCGTCCGACTCGATGTGGCACAGACTCGCACCTACTTGGTCCATTTCGGGGCGACCATGATGATGATGGTGACAGGCAGTAGTGCCCCTTGTGTTAGTTCCGACCGCTATATTTGTACGAATTATGACTTATTTATTTCCTGTTAGTGTTAACGACTTGTGACTATTATATTTGTATGACTTATGTAGTTAATTTATTTTGTGTTAGTGTTAATGCCTGGTGGCTATTATATTTCTACGACTTATTGCTTATGACGATTATATTTGTATGACTTCGTGCATTTTGCATCATGAGTTGTTACTATTATACTAGTATTCATGGATTTGTTCCAAAGTGAGCCACTCTCTTCATAATCCGCTACAGGTAGGGGTGGCAAGCGGGGAAGCCCACCCCGCCTCGCCAGAAGCCCGTCCCGCCCCACCTAACAGCGGGTTGGCAGGCCGGCGGGCTAAGCCTGCCAAATATTCTTTTTTTTTTTTACTTTTAACTATTAAATAATATATATAAAAGCATAAAATTTTTTTTTTGTTTTTTACTTTTAACTATTATAATTTTTAAAAGTATAAACAAATTATAATTTTTATATTTACAAACATTAAAGTCTTTGTAATTATAAATATTGTTCCCAAAGCAAAATAAACATAATCCAAAATATAATTATAAATATTGTCTCTAAAACAAAATAAACATAATTTAAAACACTCAATTTTCATCTTCATTCTCTTGTAAGTTGGGTTGGGAGAAGTTGAGTTTTGGCAAAAAAATTGTAAAACTACCCCTTACCAAAAAAATACTAAGCCCAGCGGGGAAGCCCGTCCCGCCCTACCAAAGTCCGCAATTTAAGCGGTGCGGGTTACGCGGGCTTTTGCTATTTGGCGGTCTTAATTTTTTAGCCCGGTCCGCCTTTTTTGGCGGGTTACACGGGGCCGGCCCGGCGGGTTTAGACCCGTTTGCCACCCCTAGCTACAGGGTCTCGCGAAATACAATCTGGGCCCAACTGTTCATAAACCACTACAGGATGTAGCGGTTTATGTGTTTTCACGTTCTCAACGTAATCCGCAACAGGGTGTAGCAGATTACATGTATTCAGATTCCGCGTTAGGGTGTCGCGGATTACATATAATTGGGTTTGTTGCATTTTCGTATGGTTTTTTACAATATTGTATTTGCGTAACAGTTTCTCCAACTTATTTTATTTATGTGAATTGCCTTTATATCGAGGCTTTCAAATTCAAAATTTCTATACCAAAATTAACTAAGATTTCTCTTTAAATTAAAATTTAATAAAATAGTAATTTTAATTATCTCAACCAATGCTCTAATCAATTATTTTTATTGTCTTTAAAAAAATATATATATGAAAAGAAATTAATTAGTTTGTCCACTTTAATAAATAGTTATTTGACTAAAATAAAAGAAACTATTTTTTCAGTATTTTTAAAAATTAATTAATATTATATATTGTTACATGACATCTAATTATAAAAATTTTATTTATTTCTAATGCTTATATTAAAAATAAAAATAAATTTAAATTTATGAATTTTAATCTATAATGTAATAATAATATAGTAATTATTTTATATATCGCACGAATATAAACTAGTTATTATTATTTTTATTTTTTACAAATATTTTATGAAGCTTGAGTCTTGTTATTGATATAATTCGTATAATAAATTTTATTTTTAAAAAATTATATATATATATATATATATATATATATATATATATATATATATATATATATATATCTCGATGAATGTGACACTTTTTTTATATAAATAATTTTAGAAAAAATCTAATAACTAATTTATTACTTTTTTTTATTTTAGTCCAATATAAATATTTTTTATTATTTTTAAAAAAAATTTTTTTGAGGAATTTAATAATATATAACAAAAAATACTAAATAAGTTATATAAAAATTAATTAAAATACAATACAAAAATATCTTTAACAAAAAATGAAATAGACATTTTTATTTGAATCATCCTCTTAATTTAATACTTTCTCTTATTTTTCAAAAGCTAATTTTTATAAATTATTTTTTAAAAAATAAAAATTTTACCAAATCAAAATTTTAAGTTATAACATACAAATATATTATCATATCAGTATTTTGAAAGGTGAAATAATCAAGATTTTAGAAACTGAAAAATTAAAAATTAAAAAATTTAAATAAAATTTAATTTAAATTGAATGAAATATAATAAAATAATATATTTATATATAAAATTTTTTATTTTATTATTGTAAATCAATTCATTATTAAAAAATTAAACTTATTTGATTAATTAACTGATTGTTTGATCGGTTACTTTGATTTGATAACCAATTTATTATTGGTTCAGAGAACACTAAAAATAATGCAGAAGCATCCATTAGTGGTTGTTTTGAAAATCCCACCGGCCACCGTATTACTAAAAATTTAAAATGATGCCTAATAAAAAAATGATTATTCACGTTAGTATAGTTGTAGACTAGTAGTAAACTTTATATGAAAATAAGAATACATGACCATTTGTACTCATGAGAGATGAAAACGCTGACATTCGTATCCATGATAGCTCGAAACTAATCTTGTACCCATGAGAGATGCTGTCCGTGTGATAAAAGTGCCCCACCTTGGATCTGAGCTTGGTTCGTGCCTTTTCGAACCTACGTGGCACTCCCACCCCCCAAAGCCTATCTGACGTGGATGTGAACGTTGATTATCAAAAGGGATAGGCTGAACTCACGAAATCAAAACTCTAGGTAGCTTCCCCCCTCCTCAATACAAACCAGGATCCAGAGAATCGAAGCTTGTTGAATCTCAATGAGTGTGACGTACACCCACGGTGATAAAGAATTAGGTCGTACCTCCCTCAATGTCTTTCCGCAGATTTACCCCTGCTCCAACTGATGGCAGTGGCAGTTCTTCTTCAAATTCGAAGAAGAAGAAGGTGAAGAAGCTGGACGGCAGATGCTTCTGTGGAAGAGAGTTTGCGTTGATGGAGTCTGGCACCGTTACGAACCCTAATCGATGGTTCATCAGATGTCCTCTATGGGCGGTAAGGGCATACGCTGTTGGAGTTCAGGTGAGAAAGTTTTGTTTGCATTTAAGTTGATGAAACGGTGCATTTGTTTTGTTTTGGCAGATAAGAGACTGCAAATACTTTGTATGGGTTGATGAAATCGAAGAAGGATGGAAGAGCATAGCAAGATGTTTGGCCAAAAGACAGTCATGGAGTTCTTATCCAAGGCATGATGATGGGCTCATTGTCACTGAACCTGGGAAAAATCAGCAAGCATCGTCAATCCTGGCAAGAGGGATAGACAAACTTAGGGTTGAAATTAGGGGTGAAATTAGGGAAATTAGACTGTTGCTTTTATGGATAGCGTTGGGTGTTGTATTTTGTTTGATCTTTCTGCTGTATTTCTTTGTGAAAATGTAAAATTTGTATTGAATTAGGGCCTTTGTAAATCATGAGAGAATGAATGTATTTCCTGTTTTTGACATAGACACTTTGATTCTGTTGCTGCTCTGTTAGTTCTATATGATAACTTTTATTGGTACTCAGTTGGATATATATGCACATGCAACTATATTTTCTACTTAAAGAATCATAATTAAGCTCAATATGTGACATAGAGACCTGATGGTTATACATAGATTAATGATAATCTTGTTCCATAATAGAGTGAATAACCGTTATACATAGATTTTGCAACTAGAAGCATAAGCTGAAAACCAGGAAAGCTAATCAAAAAATGGACTGACCATGAAATAAACCAAAAAACATAGTTAAATATAGCAGAAGTAGCATTTCACAGTCAGAACAACCAAAACAGCAATGCTGCTTACTCCAACATAGTGTAATAAACCAACCAGTGCCCTAAAATTAGTATATCAGTTATGGCAATTACATCAAAATAGCAAAAAAACATAAGCAACACAGTCTATGACATTGGTGTTGAGTTACTGCTCCCGCTGGAGATTCCATTTTTGGCTCCGCTTGATGCACCTCTCCTGCCTCGACCTCTTCCTTCACCCCTGCCTCTAACAGCTATGCCTCTAATTCTAGAAATACCGTCCACATCCGTTGTAGGCATGAACTGCACAAACCTTGTGGTTGTCCCTGCACTAGCACCCTGCAGTGGATTTGGGGTTGTTTGAGAGTTGTGTGTGGAAGGGGTTGTGATTGGATTCTTCAGAGATGGTGCAGAAGCTTGTGGGGTATGTGCAGAGGGGGTGGTCGCTTGATACTTCTCTTTTTATATTGTTTCCTAGTTGCTCCAGTGGTTGTTGTATCATGGGGTTGTGTGGCTGCTGGTTGTGGCATCGGGGGTGGAGGCTGGATTCTAAAGAACAACCAGTTTACCAATATGAGTCGTTAAACAAATGTAATTAAGGAAACGAATCAAGTAACGAACTAACCTGTGAAGTCTGGGCTGCTGTGGAACCGTTTCTCACCTCAATTGCTGCTGCTTTAGCCTCGGCAGCTTCTAATGTCTCCTCATAGTACATCTCAGCCAACATATCTTCATCCTCATCACTTGCAGGGACTTGTGGTGCAGCACTCGCTTCACCCATTGCTTCCTTTCTCTTGTTACAGCTTCGCTTGTTATGACCAGCCTACGTAAAATAGGGTATAATTAAATTGGTACACATGAACTTAAGTTGGTACATGTGAACTTAAATTGGTACACATGAACTTAAACAACGAATTATAATACACTGCACACACCTGGAGGCAGTATTTGCATACGATGGTGCCAATCCTCCTCTTAGTTCTATGAGGATCACTCTTATCCTTTGGGTACATTTCTTGGACTGCAGGAATTAACCCTTGCAGATAACCATTAATATAAATAGCATTCAATTATCACCCTAATAATGATAATAACAATTCTTCTACAATAACAAGCATGAAAACAATATTTCAATAACAATTCTTCTACAATAGTTCAATTTTCAGACTTTAATGACCATAAACAACATCTATCATAATTTAATAAGTCATACTTCCAGACCCTAAACCACACTGGTCATTCTTCTACACTAAGCATCTGAACGTAGTTCATTAATGAAACATAAAAAACTACACATAGCAGAATTAAAACACATAGCAGAATTAAAACATACATACCTTCTGCATGTCCGACATGAAGTTAAACCCGTTCGCCTGAAAATCTCCCACGTCATCCTGAAGGATATCTAAAAACCACTTCCAACTGTCCTTGTTTTCTGATTCAACAATTGCATATGCAATGGGATAAATGTGGTTGTTTGCTTTCTTAAATTGATTTAGAGTCTCAAATTCCATTCCCACTTCCAACCTCACCTGGCTAACAGGGACATCGGCATTACTCTGAGGAAAGGCTGTGGTCTCATCAGAATCTTCATCACTAGGTATGCTACGCAAGTTCTCTGATTCATAGCAATGATACCCAGCGTTGTCATCCGAAAAATCTTCCTCATCAACTGGGACATAAAAGGTTGGAGGCTTGTCTGGATCAGGATTAGGGATGAATGACTGTCCTGTAGGAGGGGGCCTCTTTGTTGATCTTCTCCTGTTATTTTTTGTCCGACCCTCAGCCTCATCTGAAGGATTGGTTTCATTATTCTGGGGAGTTCTGTTCGAGTCAGAAGGTGGGGCTGACTCAGGGATTTCTTGTGAAAGTGGATTTCTGTAAGGATGTGGGATGTATTGGGTGAGCTGCTCTGGTACAATATGATCAGAGACATTGGCCTGAGAGGGAATGAATTGGTCTGTATCATCAGAGTGCCAAGATTGCTGTGAAGCTTCAGATACATTGGCATCATGGGAAGGGACTGGGTCTGTCCCATGAGTTTCAGATGGTTGCTGCTCTATCTCAAAAGATGGCTGTGAAGGTTGGGACTGAGTTGATGGTAGTTCATCCAGCTGGACAGGTGTTGGAGGAGGTTGGGAAATGTTATTTGGTTCTTGTGTTGCTACAGGAGCTGGGTTGTTCTCTTTATGGGCCTTTACCATGGGCTGGGGCTCAGCACTTTTTTGAGCCTGTTTTTCAACTTGGACATTACCAACTATCTCAGCATCGTCATCATCTTCCACTACTGCTAATCTTCTTTTTGGAGTCTTCTTTGGAGTTGGTACCCTTTTAACACAGACCTTTCTTCTCCCCTTTGATGGAGTCAATTCCTTAACCTCAACTACAACAGGCTGATCCACAGGATGCTCTGAATACAAATTAATTCTGTTTCCATTCTTCATGGCTGCCTCATACATCCTAACTACATCCATATCAACCCTTAGCAGCCTCAACCCATCATCAAGCTCCTTCCCAGGTTCTAGCCAGTAAAACTCAGAAATGGACGTATAACCAATGTCCTTCAGCAAGTCAGAGATGAAAAAACCATTGAGGGTATCAACGTTTACCCTCTCTATCTCCGTCACTTCTCCACCAATGTAGCTAACCTTACCAACTGGCTCTCTCTCAAACCTTCCTCTATGATGAATTGACAGAGTTATGTGGATGGTAGCCATCCCTGGAAGTAAAATTTAACAAACCAATAAACACACATTCTCTGTAACTGATGCTAACACAAACCCTAAAACTACTCTCTATCAATTCCGAAGGAAATACAGTAACTCATACGGTTTCATTAGCCAGTAACGTTTGTCTAACTACTTGCAACAACATATCAAATTATTCCTTGGTGGGAAACGACATACCTGTGTAATTCTTCAAAGGGAGTGACCACCTCGATGTCGAATACGAAGGGAATGGTAAAAGCCTTTCCTTGCTACTCAATTCAGCGTACTCTGGTCGTCTTCTCCGGCTTCGAATGGACCAACAGCGACGAGGAACCTCTGCTAGGGCACCACTGATTCTCGCGGGAACTGACGTTTCTTTTTCCTATCTCTTTTGATAATCAACGTTCACATCCACGTCAGATAGGCTTTGGGGGGGTGGGAGTGCCACGTAGGTTCAGAAAGGCACGAACCAAGCTCAGATCCAAGGCGGGGCACTTTTGTCACACGGACAGCATCTCTCATGGGTACAAGGTTAGTTTCGAGCTATCATGGGTACAAATGTCAGCGTTCTCATCTCTCATGGGTACAAATGGTCATTTATTCATGAAAATAATAATGAAGATATATATGTTATCAGTGGCGGATCCAGAAAATTTTGATAGTGGGGGCGAAATATATATAATATGATAATAATTTTTATAATAAAAATATTACGTTTACATAAAAAATTAGCTATCAATTTATCTACTATAAATTTGTGTATAAATATATATATCATTTAACATTTAGTTTTAATGTGTATTTTGTATTTCAAAATTTATATTTTAAGATTTATTCTGTACAAGTGATTATTTAATTTTATGTATACGTAGCATAATTGTTGTTATAATTATATTTTGTTATTGTAAAATATGATTAGGTTTTAAAATATCTAATTACAAATTAAAATACTAAAATAGTAATTTAAATAATAACATATAATTTAAGATTTAATTTTTTATATTTCATATTTTAAAATCTTGACAATATAATTAAAATGTCTTTTTTTATATGTCGTTAAACAATCATTTAAAATTCAACTTTCATACAATTAGCTCTCGATGATATTCATAGTTGAAAAAGTTTATTTAATTAGTGCAGTTATTATAAAAAAACTAAAACTAATTTTAAAAGAAGAAATACAAATGGATAGATAATATTCTTTTGAGTCGATTTCTAAAAAAGAACATCAATCTTATTTAAATTTGAAACTTGATCATTATAATGAACATCTAATATGAAGTTCTCAAATTGGCTATCAAGTGTCGAAAGTTGAATAAAAAATTATTGTGGGGTCAAATTTAATAATTTAATGGAGACAAATAAATATTATTATTATATACTACTCAATAAAATTCCAAATTGTAGTGGGGCGCTTGCCCCCACACCCTAAAAAATGAATCTGTCCCTGTATGTTATTTTAAATAATTTAATTATTTAACACTTTTTAATTATCTTTTTTTACACAGAAATTATTCTGATTATTTTTATGTAAATAATAGTTATAAAAATGGTACATTATAGAATTTGAAAGAAAGAAAGAAAAAATATCAATTTTTGGATAAAACAGGGATCTATTCTTGTCATTATTATTTTACCACGTAGTTCTTATTCGTGGGCCAATTTTTTAATATATTGATTTAGTATTGATTAATAATTTAAATATTAAATAATGTTTATATTCTAGTCCAAAGATATAATTCCGTCCAAAATGAATAAAAATTTATTTAAAAGATCTAACTATTATACCTATCCGATTTTATAAAAGTCGGACGTGATGAGGCAGTTCAATTTTACTTATGTAAATAAGTAACTAACTCTTAAGATATTTTTTACTTATTCAAAAAAGAGATCTTAACAACTTAAAAAAAAAAAACAGTTATTCCTTATTAAAGGTGAAGTTATTCTAAAAGATGGTTATTCTTTTTACTATAAATATACTAACATCTTCGGGTATATTAAGAACCTAATCTACAAAAAATCTGCTTAAAATTCTTACTAACTTAAACATCAGAGTCTCTTGTAGGTATCACCCCATCTTCTCACAAGAAACTCGGACGGCGACACCTCGGCACCGACAGAAGCCAAACACTGTTCAAAAAAAGTTTGTACCTCACGTTCAGGTCTAAAAATAACCCAATTTCAAGTAACCATCGAAGTAGATGATTTAGTGTTTGACAAACTTATGAGGGTGTCTTTAAAATAAATAATTCACATAGAACATATTGTAAGAGAAAACATTTTTTTATTTATAAAAGTATAATTTGTAGGGTCGTATTATTCATCCGTAGAGATTCGTTGTAAATACTTTTTTATTTGTAAAAATACAATCCACGAGAAATATATTATTAAGAAAAATTCGCGTAAGAAAATGAGATGGCAATCAATTTTATGTAAATCCCCTAAACTAAGAAACATTACGGGCATATTTTTATTTCTAATTATATATAAATCGAATTGACTAAATTTGATTTATCCATTTCAGGGGTAAATTGAATCAATTAGATTCAAATTATTAGATATATACATAAATCGAATCTATCACATTTGATTTAATATGGTTTGAAATCTACCAATAGTAATTAGATAACATTTGTTTTGAATTATACTCATGGTATATGTTTATAATAATTCGAATGGAATGAATTCAAATTAGGCTATAGAAAATCGAATTGAATGACTTTGATTTACTTGCAACGATGTTGGTGGTAAATTGAAATAAGTTGCTTCAATTTGGTATATAGATATACATATATAAAGAATTTGAATCCACATGTTTCGAATTACATTTCACCAAAACCATCCACCCCAAATCCAAATTCCAAAAAAAGTTTGCACCAACAAAACGATATTAATTTCAAACTGCAAATATGGAAGACGACCCGAATATATTTATCGGTTAGATGGTATTGTCCATATTGTTGGTTCCATCCATGAAAAGGTTAGTGAGTGAAATTTAATACCTTTCAAAAATAATAATAGTTTGTGATGTTAAGTTGTTTAGAATTTTATTATATGCACTATTGAGATTTTTAAACTACAAAAGGTAGTTAGAATAGTGATTTAGTAGTTTGTTAGAATTTTAAAAGTACAAATCCAAGGTAGAAGAGTGATAAACAATACTTTGTTACAGTAGTGATTAACTAGATTAGAAGTTTTTTTTAGAGTTTAGATAAATCTACTTTAGGTTTCGAATGTTAGATTAAATAGGCAATAAAAATTTGTCAAAAATTTAATTTAGTTTATTTTTTAAAAATTTAATTTAATTCTTAAACATTAGGTTAATGGGCTAGTAATCTAGTTTAAATTTATTAAAATTAATTTAATTTATCCTTAAATATTAGTGTTTAAATTAATATAATTTAATTTAGTTTAATTTTTTTACGTTACATCTTGAAATTAGATTAACTACTATGTACTATTAGAATTTAATTTAATTTGATTTAATGTAATTTAATTAAATTATTAAATGTTAGGTTATTTATGTCCAAAGTTGTAATATTATTTACATTAAAACTTATTTGTAGTAGAGTTGTCCGCTTTAGGTGATTCTTGATATAACTTAGATATGATTTTTTTGAAAAGGGTCTACATTATTTAATGGGATTTTAGTGAATTGGTTTGTTAATTGTCATGGTTCTAAGAGAATTTTTTTTATCGTAGTACAGCCACATCGATGTATCACTAGCATGTGGAGGTAACATATCTGAAGAAGAGAATTTAGTTGTTTGTTGCAGAAGTGACTGTCCCTATCACTGATTAAGGTTTGTGAGACACCAAACCTGCTGAATATGTACCTCTAAAGAAAGTTAATCACAACCTTGGCATCATTGGTGGTCAAAGGCATTGCCTCTACCCACTTGAACACATAATCCACAACCACCAAAATGTAGTTGTTTGAGTATGAGGGAGTGAATGGTTCCATAAAATTAATTTTCCATAGATCAAATAACTCTACTTCTAAGATAGCTTGCTGTGGCATGTCATTATGCTTAGATTAATTTCCAATCATAGTTCCACACAAGGTTTCGAACATCTCTAAAGAGAGTGGGCCAATAGAAATTGCATACATTGGAGGACCTTTGCTGCAGTCAGGGACGGATACAGGTTCAAGAAGGAGGGGGCATTTGCCCCCACTAAGTTAAAGAAAAGTAACAATATTATATAAATCAATATATTTATTTCAATGTAATTATATTTTTGTTCCCACAAAAATTTATAAAATTTTATTTTTAGATTCATGTTAAACTTTTTTTTATTAAATTTAACATGTAATAATATTTATTTTGTTAAATTTGATTCAATATTAAAATTAAAAATAAGTAAATAAATTAACTCAATAAAAAATTAATGAACAATGATAATATAATTTTTAAAACTAATCAACTAGTTAATTATCAAACTAAATCTCAGTTCTCTAAATATAAATAAAATTATCAGTATCTTATTTTGTCTTAAAAAATTAGTTATAATAAATAAAAAAGTATCTATTTATTAATTATTACTCTTTATTTTAATATTATATAATAATTTTTAATTTTATCTCTTAAATAATTTTTTTTGTAACAATTATTTTAGATTAAAAATATTTTATTTCATAAATATTACAACAAATAAATTTTCTAATTGAATGAGATATAATTAATATTTGAAAATTATAATGAGTAGTAGAATAATTGTTTAAAAGCATAAAAGTTAATTTTGATATGTTAAAATATGTATATTTTTTAGATAATTATTTACGTGATGAATGTAAAATGTAATTTTTTTAATTACAATACATAATTAAATAGATGCATAAAATTTTTAATCTGACAGTATATCAAAAATAAATTAAAATATTTCAAGAATGAAAGTGTTTACTAACTCTTTTTAATTTTTATATCTCCATTATATTTTTAGTATAATTGGAAATATTCAAAAAAAATTTCTTAAAATATATATTTTGTCCTCACTCTTAAAATTTGCTGGGTCCGTCACTGGCTGCAGTCCTCTCTCCACCAAAATAACCACCATGTTTAGAATCATGACAGTGCCAGAGCACTTGTTGTGTTTCTTCATCCGGTATACATCTTCGAATGATTTCAGCTGAGCATCTCTTGAATAGATAAGGTTCCTCCCATAAAAAATACTGTGTATCATGGAGCAACTTCTTAACTTTCTATTTAGTGAATTCTTTGGAAATCATCCTGCTGGCTTTGTAGTTTGTTGTGTCTGCAAACCAAGGAGCTCCATGTATAACAAAGAGCGGCTCATCAGGGAAAGCTTCATTCACTGGAATGGGGTGAACTACTACTTCTTCAGGTTCAATTCTGAAAAGGTGATCAACTACCTGATTCTCCGAATCCTTTCGATCTCTGATCTCAATATCAAACTCCTGAAGAAGAAGCACCCACCTAATCAATCTAGGTTTAGCGTCCTACTTAGTCAAAAGAAACTTAAGTGCAGTATGGTCAAAGTAAACAATAACTTTCTAACGAATTAGATAGGACCTAAACTTATCAAATGCATAAACCACAACTAAAAATTCTTTTTCTGTAGTCGTGTAATTTTTTTTGACATCATTTAAGACACGACTTACATAGTATATGACATGCAATAGCTTGTCTTGTCTCTGCTCCAAAACAGTTTCTGTGGCATATTTACTAGCATCACACATCAACTTAAATGGTAAATCCCAATTGAGAGGAAGTATGATGGGTGCAGAGATAAGCTTAGCTTTCAGAGTATC
The DNA here is from genome assembly GCF_003086295.3 of Arachis hypogaea. Lineage (NCBI taxonomy): Eukaryota > Viridiplantae > Streptophyta > Magnoliopsida > Fabales > Fabaceae > Arachis > Arachis hypogaea. The sequence goes on from NC_092050.1 coordinate 9,515,799, forward strand.
AAAAGTATGCATGCAGTCCTTTGTAAAAACCCTCTATGTCTTTGCTTGAAATATGGTATCCTAGAACTATACCTTCAGTTACCATAAAATAATATTTTTTCTAGTTTAAAATAAATTTTTTCTCTTGGCACCATTTCAAGACTAAAGCTAGATGTTGCAGGTAAGTATCAAAAGAATTACTAAATACAGAAAAATCATCCATAAATATCTCAATAAACTTTTCAATCATGTCAAAAAATATAGAAAGTATACACCTTTGAAAAGTTACTAGGGCATTGCATAACCCAAATGGCATCTGGTGGTAAGCAAATACTCCAAAAGAACAAGTAAACACCATTTTCTTCTAGTCTTGAGGGTCTACTACAATCTAATTATATCCTGAATATCCATACAAAAAGTAAAAAATGCATGTACAGCTAACTTCTTAAGCATCTAATCAATGAAGGGTAGGGAGAATGGTCCTTTCTAGTAGCAGTGTTAAGCCTCTTGTAGTCAATACACATTCTCCAACTGGTGACGGTTCTTGTAGGAATCAACTCATTCTTTTCATTTATAACCACTGTAACTCCCTTCTTGGGAACAACTTGCACAGGACTTACCTAAGGGCTATTAGAAATTGGGTAAATGATCCTTGCATCTCATAGCTTCATAACCTCTTTCTGGACCACCTCTTTTATAATTGGATTAAGCCGCCTTTGTGGTTGCACCACAGATTTAAAATCTTCCTCAAACAGAATTTTGTGCATACACATGGATGGGCTTATCCCCTTTAAATCACCAATGGTCCAACCAAGAGTTATTTTGTGGTCTCTCAGTACTTGTAGCAACACTTCCTCTTCACAGATGCTCAGAGAGGAGCTCAAAATCACTGGATAGGAGTCCTTTTCACCTAAAAAGGTATACTTGCGAGAAGGAGGTAAGGACTTTATATCAAGCTTGGGTGACCCCTTCTTTTTAGTAGGCACATGTGGTTCCTCCCTGGGAGGTGAAGATTCATCAGTTTCAGTTAAATTATCCTCCACAGGGGCTCCAAAGAACTTTTATTGGGTGGTTTTATGATTTTTGCATGAAGGATCTCTTTAAGGATGTCTTCTATTTTCGTATTGAATTGCGCATATGAGTCAAATTTGGGTGTCAGTTTAAATGGTTTCTTTTGTTCCTTTGTTTGATTTTGCGTCCCATGCTTGTCCTCGTCCCTATAGGTGTTTACTTCTCGCCCACCTGGGCCTCCCTGAGTTCTTCAATTTCTATTTGTCCAGCTGCCTTATCCCTAAATTTGGTAAGGATTTTGGATTTGGAGATGGTAATCATTTCTTGGAATTTTCCAGGTCGGAGGCCACTTTTCAAGGCGTGTAGGTGTACATTAGGGCTGAGGTTGGAAATCTTCATTGCCACGTTGGCGAATCTTGTCCTGTAATCTTTGAGACTCTTAAACTGGCCTTGTTTAATGGTGCTGATATAGTCAAAATCATGCACATAGATTTTTGATGCTGCAAAGTGATTGGTAAATAGTTCAGAAAACTCATTGAAACTAGTGATTGAACCTGCACGCAAACTAGAAAACTAGAGTAAAACAGCTCCGTCCAAAAAATATAGAAAAAAAGGACATAAAATTGGGTCAGAGGTGTGATTTAAAAACATCATAGACTCGAATTTTGTGACATGTATTTTGGGGTCGCCGATCCCTTCATATAGCTTCAGAGTTGGTGGGAGCATAAAGTTCTTCGGCATTTGAAAGTCCATTATCTCCTTCGAGAAAGGGTTTGTTTTCTTTCTTGATGGTTTCAGAGGTTTTGCATTCATTGCCATATTTGTCTCTGATTGGTCCTCCTGGTCATTGTTTTCCTTATCAGAATTCTTCCTGTCACCGTCGTCATTGCTCCCGCTAGTTCTGTTATCTAAGAGGTCGGCCATTTTTGCTACTTCAGCTTGAAGAGTAATATTCATGGCAACTAACTTGTCATGAGTGGGAGGAGAAGGTACGGCATCATCGGCCATAGTCCTGCAAAAAAGCAATAAAAAATCGACGTGTCGTTATTCAAAAGACTCGGCCCATGGTGGACACCAAATATTCTGACTTATAGCTCATCCACACCGAATGGAGCTCTTGCGGTGCCTTTCTCCTGTGCTACTGATTCCTCGTCAATTTGATCAATGTGAAAAAATCTGCAAAAAGAACTTCGACGCTCAAGTCAGTGTCTTAAACTTAAGATCTGAATGATCTTTTATCAGGGTTGTATATGATAATCCTCTATAGCTAGTGTAGGTCTGGATTTATTGACAATTAGTGTTAGCCAACTTGTCTCATCGTGGTCCGAGATTCTAGGTTGCCCCTTCAGAGGTGTGAAACTGGCTTTTTATTTGAATTAGTGTGTGTTTGGATTATAGTTTGCAAATAGGAGTTTGCATAAAATTGATTATGCAAACTTGATTTTGATGAAAAGTAAGTTTGTGTTAACGTAATTTATGTTTGGCAATCTTTATATCAGAATGAATTAGTGTAAAATAAATACTATTTGGATTATACTACTCAAAATCACTTTTAGATGAAAAATTACTAAAAGAGACATCAATTTAAATAATTTTTTTTATATTATCCTATTATTTTACTTTATATATTTAAATAAATCTTATTAATTTATTTTATAATAAAATTAATATTTATCTACTAAATTAAAATAACATATAAAAGTTGATGAAATATATTTTAATACATAAAAATACTAATAAATATTAAATTAAAAGATAAAACACTTATAAAATACATAAAAAAAATATCTTATACAAAATTAGTACATAAGAACACTATTATTTCTACTGCATGTGATTAATAATTTGATCCCTAATCGAGTCTCGAACACGGTCCATTTCTGCAGAAGAGCTAATGGTTAAAGTTTGATTTGAGCCTTCACCAACATAACTATTATCTTCTCCATTAAGAATGTTTGCATGTTCATATTGATTAAGAGCTTGTTTCGGTGAGCTTCTAAGAAAATATCTTTTTTTGATTTATCTTTTTTTAAAAGATCTTATGAAAAAGTAAAAGTAATTTTATGTTTGGGTATCTCATGCAAAAAGATCTTTTTATCTATCAATTATGTTTGGGTATAACAATATAAAAGTACTTTTTTATTTATTTATTAGATGAAAAATATCTTTTTTTAAGAGAAAAATATCTTTTAAAAAAAGATGTAAATTACAGCTTCTCAAAAAAGATCTTTTTTTTATTTTTCTAGTGCTTTTACTTTTACTACTAGAAATTTGCCAAACACGTTAAAAAATAAAAAAAAGATATTTTTCATTGAAAAAAGATCTTTTTTTTATCAAAATAATAGCGTCCAAACAAGCACTAAATTTGGTATCTGTTTCAAAATATCTTCTAATAAAATTATGAATAGTCATTGTTGTATACACTATCTGCACTTGAGTTTCAATTTTGAACTTGGGTATGTGTCGCAAGATAGTAAATCTATTTTTCCACGTTCAAATATGTCACATTTTTTCTTAAATTTCAAGTAATATCGTGTGAATGTTAATTGAACATTATTTTTATACCGTACTCTTATTCTAATACTCTCAATAATTTTATTCTTACAAGACTTTTTTTTTAAATCCAACATTTATGATTTTATTATTACTCTGCAATAATTTTTTTATTTAATTTATCTTTTCTAATGAGATCAATTAATCTATATTATAAAAAAAATTACAATAAAACATAATATATGAAAATTACAATTATCAAATTTACATAGCTGAATAAAAAATAAAAAATTTCAATCAAAACAAAAATAAAGTATAATAAAAAATATAAGAAAAGAACTCATATAAATAAAAAATGATAAAAATTTTATAAAATCAACCATATATATCATATGAGTAAAAGAAATATAATAAAATATACAAAAAATCATATGAACTATATCAAATAAGAAAAATAAAACAAATTTCGTATAAGATATAAACACAGGGCATAAAAGAGAGAAAAAAATTCATATGAACAAGACATAATAAGAATACTATAAAAAATTAATAACATACTTGAGAGATTAGAACACTGTAAAAAACAATATAAAAAAAATTAATAATAAAAATAAATAAAAAATAAAAATGAACAAAGCCAAATAAAAATAAAGAAAGACATTCTAAATATTAAACATAAAGAACAGTAAATAATAAAAAAAATTCATATGAGCTAAAAAATAATAAAAAATAACAATATACATGAAAAACAAAACACTAAAAAAAATAGAGAAAATTTCACTCTCCTTCTCTGCGAAATGCTAAAATGACACTCCCATCTCCTTTATTTTATAAATGTACATTTTTCTCCCTTCTAATTTTAAAAAACCTCATCTTTAATCCATTTTAAATTTTTTGTATTAACTAATGTTAACTTTATCTATTTTTTAAGAAAGAATAAATTAATTTTTTTAAAAATATCCATTAGTAAAAATTTTATTTACCAAAATACTCTTTAATAAATTATTTTTTTCTAAGATACCTACTATTCAATAATTTTTTAATTATTAAATTATAATTTTACCAAAATTTTTATTAACAATTATTTTTATATTTTACTATTAATTTTTTGATATCAATATATATTATTTTAATATTAAATAAAAAAATCTTACCACTATTAATATGTATAACAATTAATATATATTGATATTAAAAAAATCTTACTAAAATTTTTATTTAATGTTAAAATAATATATATAGATATAAAAAAATTAATAGCAAAATATAAAAAAATTGTTATAGAAAATTTTAGTAAAATCATAATTTAATAATTAAAAAATTATTGAAGGGTATTTTAGAAAAAAATAATATAATTATTAAATTTTTTAGAAATACAATTTAATCAATAAAAAAATAATTTATTAAAGGGTATTTTGGTAAGCAAAATTTAATGATAAAAAATAAATTTTTTGCTAATGGGTATTTTTTAAAAAATAATTTATTTTTTCTTAAAAAATAGATAAAGTAAACATTAGTTAACACAAAAAATTTAAAATGGATTAAAGAAGAAGTTTTTTTAAAAGTTAGAAGGGAGGAGAATGTACATTTATAACATAGAGGGGAGGAATGTGTCATTTTAGTATCTCGTAGAGGAGGAGAGTAAAATTTTCTCAAAAAAATAATATAAAAAATATTTATCATATAAATAAAATAAATATAATAAAAAATAAAAATATAAAAGATAGTATCATACATTTTATAATGTCAAATAAAAAAAATGTTCTATAATTTATTTTAATACTGTTAGTACTCTTTAATTTAGTATCATTTTGGACTATAAAATTTTATGAGAAAATTATTCTAAAAGACCGTTAGAAAGATTTAATTATTAAAAAAGACCTTTAATACTAAAATTATTAAGAAGAACCAAATCTTTTTATAATATTTAAGAAAACGAATCAAATCTTTTTATATTTAAGAAAACGAATAAAATCTTTTTATAAGGAGATAAATATATCTTTAATTATTTTTTATTTATTTTTTATAATCTTTATGTTGATAAATTTTATTTCTCTTAAAATTTTAGTAATTTCTATTAATTATTTATTTTTATTTATTTTTTATTTTTATGATCTTTACCTAACGAAAAAAAAAGACAAAAGATCATAAAAGTAATAAATAAATAAATAAATAATAAAAATTACCAAAATTTTAGAAAAAATAAAAATTTTTAATATAAAAATTATAAAAAAAATAAAAAAAATAGTTAAGAATCAATATTTCCCTAACAATCTTTTAGAGTAATTCTTTTTAAATTAATTAATTAATTAATCCCAAGTGAATATTCATAAATGTCTATATAACATTGTAAATCAAATAGCATATATTAAAAATTATGCAAAATAAATAAAAAAATAGTTAAGAATATATTTATCTTCTTATAAAAAGATTTAGTTCTTCTTCTTAAATATTATAAAAAGATTTGGTCCTTCTTAATAATTTTGGTATTAAAGGTCCTTTTTAATAATTAAGTCTTCCTAACGGTCCTTTAGAGTAATTTTTCCAAATTTTATTATTTAAGACTCCTTTGTTACTTATAATTAGTATATAATAAAAATGAAAATAAAGTACAGTAAAAAGTACAATAAAAATAAAAAAAAATAAAAAAAATTCATACAAATATAATATATAATAATTACAACCAACAACATATATCATATAAATAAAAAAATTACAATAAAAAGTAAATAAAATTCATATGAATAAAATCAAATAAAAAAATAAAAAATTTTATACACAACATAAATATAGTATAATAAAAAATAAAAAAATAATTTATATAAATAAAAAATAATAAAAATATCATAAAAATTAATAAAAATAAGAATTTATATCAACAATAGTTATTATATGAATAAAAAATATAATAAAAATATAACATCAGAATACTAAAAAAATAATATAAATAAAAAATATAATAAAAACATAAAAATTAAAATATAAAAGAGTACTAAAAATAATAAAAAATTAAAATATTTACTTTGGTAGTGATTAAAACAAATTCGCAAGATTTTGATAAAAAAATTATAACAAAGAATATACACAAAAAAATTACTATAAAAATTATATAATTATTTGCATTCTTTTTATAGAAAAAAATAAAGGATAAATTTAATAAAAAAATAAAATTTTCATCTAATTCTTTCAATACTAATCAATATTTTTTAACATGAACACAGAAACTTAAATTTTTAGCTTTAAATTTGAATAGTCAATTTCGAAGTATAATATCATGTACGAGATATTTGGGTACAGATTATCTAATATAAATAAAAATATATACTTGAAATTTTCACGAAATAATGGATATAAGATTGCTCTTGTTTTATGTGTAGAAATCCGGTGTGGTGGGAATCTAACCCACTGACTTTCGGTGAAGATTCGGGCCCGTGGTCTACCTTGCTTCCTGAACTGACCCTGATAGTTACATCTTGCAAAGAAACCAATGGTCCTAATAACACAGAGTCCCAACAAGCAACAACTTCAACATACAATCTTTTTATGATTAAGACTTCCATCTTCAAAGAGGTCGAAATTTCCCCATCCTTCACTTCGCTTGTTAGCCATTAAATTTCTAAAATTGCATACTTTTATGTGGATCCTACATAAACATCTAAAGGTAAAAGGAAAACAATATGTTATGAAGACGAATGAATGAAGCAACTATTCGATTAATTCATGTGGGTTCATTCTTATCCCATATTAACATTCCTGACACTTATCAAAAACAAAAAGCTAACAAAAATTAATAAGTCATCCCATGACGGCATGACCCACGGAGAGGAAAAATAAAAGCAAAAAGAAGTGCAAGTTATTATGTGTCATTTGATTTAGGTAATATTAGAGAGATAATAATTTAAAATAATCTTATTTAATTTAGTCTTTATAATTTTATATGTATAATATTTATGATTATATATTTATTATATTAAATATTATGTATTTATTTTTGTAATATTTAATGAATAAAAAAATAAAAACAAAAACAAATTATGATTATGTATAGTTTTCAAATTATAGCCCCAAATATTTTTGTTGATTTAATAATATATTTAAGTATTTTTGTCAATTAAAATTTAGTTGAATTTGTCTAAATCTAATAAAACTACTCACCCAATACACACCTTTTTTGCATATTTCTTTTTTATCGTTTTTTTTATTACTGTTACTATTGTTGTATGTTTTTTTTCTTTTTCTTCTGATGGTAATTACAGCATTTTTTATTTTTATTTTTATTTTTGTGATGAAGGTAAAATAAAAAGAATGATATGGAGGTAAAACAAAACAAAGATGAAAAAAAAGATAATAATGATAAAAAATGAGAGGAGAAAAATTTTGAATTGTGTAAAATTTATCAGAAAAATAGCACTAAAGTTTTTTAATTGTGACAAAGAATTTTTTTTTATTTTGACGCTGAAATTTTTTAATTGTGATACATTTTTTGTTAAGAGAGTGAAACAAGAAGAATTATAAATTATCTTTTGAATTATGTAAAATTTACTAGAAATAGCATCAAATTTTTTTAATCGCAATACAAAAATTTTCTTAATTTTGACATTGAAATTTGTCAACTGTGATACAGGTTTTTATTAAGATGGTGAAGTAAGAAGAATTATGAAAATGTGAAAAAAAAAAGATGAATTGTAGAAGAGAAAGAAAAAAAAGAAAAAAAAATAAAAAAGAGAAAAATAAAAAAAAGAGATAATAGAAAAAAATAAAAAAGATAATAATGATAATAATAAAAATAAAAAAAATAAAAATAAAAACATAAAAAATACATGTATATAAATTTAACTTAATTTAAAAAAAATTAGTTAGTCTAACATTTTTATTTTAATTAGTGTCTATGAGTGTAGGCTGTATTCATTATTTATTAGTGGTAGTAAAGGTTCATTGACTTCTTATCCTTTGATGTGATCCAAATCCGGGAGTTTTCCTTGCGCATAGTGAATCAATCTAAACCCTAAACAATTTATAGTAAATGGCCATTGACTTCTTAAGAGAAATATTAATATAACAGATTATCCACACCAGTGAATCAACAACCACTAACATGACTATTAAAAGATTATCCACAATAGTCTCATTTTTATGGACAATGCTAGAAAAACAAAAAAAATAATCAGAAATTATCTTATTTATTATTTATTAATTATCGCAATAATTAATAAATATTAAATAAAACAAATTATAATTATTTTTGACTGATTTTTTTTAGTTACCAAACATTTCCACATTTTTATTAGCACAATTGAATATTGTTTCCTTATAATTATTGGTAATTGGCTCCTTTGTTCTGATTGATTGTTATTAATGAGATGGCCGGTGCTTATCCGAACTACATACAAGATTGTTAAATAATTTACTAATACTTCTATACGGCGGATAAAACTAATTTAAAAAAGTACAAATACTAAGTCAGTGTCCGAAAAATTTTAAAAATCACAAAAATAAAAAAAAATTGTGATCTACAAAATATATTTACAAATTTATATCACTAATAAAAATAACAAATAAATTTTTGAAAACTTTAAAAATACAATAAAATAATCAAATATTAAATATATATTCTTTAACAGCACATTAAAAATCAGATTTTGATATTATTTTTGTAATATAATTTAAAAATTTAATAATTTTATACAATAAATTTTTTTCTTATTCTTTCATAAAAAGACAAAAATATTTTTAAATAAAATATTTAAAAATTAAATTTTATTCCAAATTTTTTACATTCACCTTCTATATAATTATTTAAATATAAAAATTTAGATCAAATAAATAAATTATTGTCAAATATAAAAATGGTCGTTTATCTCTCATAAAAAAGTATTTTAGATAAACTATCAAAATAGTTGCATGTGCCTATTGAGAAAGAAGAGAAGCTGAGAAGCTACTATTACTACTAGGCTTTTTTTCTTTTCCCCTTTTTTCTGTTTTACTGGCCTTAGGATCTTTTCTTTTAGGCTATTTCAATTAATTAAAATCATACGATTAATAGTCAAATTAATCTTAAAAAATTATTCTATCATTATTTTTATTTTTAAATAATTTTTTTTAATCAAATTAGGTCCCTAAAAATTTAACATTAATCTTGTCTGTCCTTCTATTTTTAGATTAACCGTTTCTATCAACGATTATACATGTGAGTGTTAATTAATACGTATATTGACAACTGTGTGCTCAGATAAAAACTGAAAAAATATATTTATTATATTACATCAAAATATATAGTCCCTGACCCCATTTGTATAAATTCTAAGTATAAAATCTACAGAGACATTAATCCATCTTGTTAAATAATGTTACAGTGATGCAAAATATCTCCTCAACTCCTATTAACACCTTTGTGTTGTTCAATTCATAAATTTTTTTATTCACTATCTTTATTTTTGAACTTTTTCACCATGACAAAAACTAAATGTCATGGAATAATCCTCCATCTACGAATAAAAAATAATAATAGTGAATCACACAATACACTCTATTTTTCATAACCTTTATTTTTGTAAACAATTTATTCATGATTCAGCAATAAAATCCCAAAACCCCCAATCATTGCCTTAATAAATAAAAAACACCATCTCAGCAAATCCTACCCTTTAGATGAACTAAACAAAATAACAATTTCATCTATCCTCTCTAAAATTGCATTCGATCATGTCAAAACAGAGTATCTAAGTTTTCCAACCAAGAAAAAATGCAAAACTTTGTAAAATCCTAACAGCAACTATCCCAACACAAAAATTCTATCCCAAAACCAACCAACATTCAACCTTAATTCCCAGTACCAACACATTCAAACTAAAAAAAAAAAAAAGGAAAGAAAAATTGACGCAGTAAGGATTCATAACAACACTAAATCTAACAACATTGTCACTCTTTAATTTATTTGTTTTGTAATATCTGTCCTAACCTTTTGTGATGAATACACCGTTAGGTCTCTTCGAATTCCATCTAAGTTTTATCATGCAAAAAAATATGCTAGGATATTTAACCTTAACTTTATCAAACTTAGATGGAAAAATCTTCGCTGCAAATTTGGCTGGCAGCAGTTGAGATTATTACATATAAAGGAAAAATTATTAAGTACATAGTATAAGATGAAATGAAGAATGAGATTATTAAACCAATTTTTAAAAAAAAAAAAAATTCATCAGAGTACATACATACCATTGCATAATGGTCAGCTCAGCTTGATAAAGTGTAACAACTAACAACCTTAACAATAGAATAAACTAAAGGAATTGCATCTAATAGAATCGAGGAAAAAGTGTTACCTGACAGAAGATTTGAATCATTGTTCACAGCCGTTACTTTCAACTAGTCCAATGAAACATGCATGCCTTCTAAAAATGCCACATTATACTCATTAACTACCTCTACAGATAGAGTAAAATGAGATATGTTTACATTAGGGTGTGTTTTAGGTACATCTTGATTGGTGAAATCTCCCCCAAAAGTGGTCATGACATTATTAGAGCATTCTAAAGTCTGCATGAAAGGCATATCATTCTGAATAATGAAAGGAAGTTGGTTGCACACAGTTGAAGACATGAATAAGTGATTTCCAAAAGAAGGCTGGTCTAGTAATATGGTAAAATAATTAATTAGGGGGTTGCATTTGACATGGAAGGGGTTCATTACTTGAAGGCACATATGGCATATATGGGCCACCATCACTTAATGGTGATGCATGCCAAGTTGATTCGACATTGATGTCATTGCCAAAAAAAGTTCTTATTCTCCAATAAAGATTTAAACCACACTTTATAATTAAAAATTATGTGCATGTTGTGGTCTATTACTTGATCAATAAAGAATTCGTCACGATTAACAAATTTCACTTTAAGGCAACCACTATGGTAGAGATGACATCTCTCTAAGAGCTGTTTATAATCTTGAACTATGAAAGTAGCGAGATCCTTTTTTGAATTGTTATTTGCATGACATTAGCATTAGCATCTATGAACACCAAATAGTTGGATATAACGTTACTAAAACTCCTATAGAACAATGCAGGATCTCTCCAACTTCTTAAATTTATAGGATGAAATACATAAAATATAATAATATTAAAAGTAAATCACAGTGACACAAAATAAATTGAAAGATAAATTATAAAATAGAAAAGAATTACAAGCGTAATGTGATATGAAATTACCTTTTCGATAAAGAACCCTACTTTCACTATCATTACCATAACCATGTTTATTTAATACATGTTTTTTAATTATTATATAAAACTTTAAAAATCAGTTAATGAACAATCCTATTGGCTATTGCCTTCTATTATTACTAGAATTCTAATATAGTGAAAACTCGTGTGTAGAGTAATGCAGTTAATTTTATGTGAAGTTGATAATTAAAATTTAAAGAGTTATTAGATAGAAGTGTTTAAAATGTCTATTTTTTAAAGATGTTTTTTAGTAATCAAAATTTAATACATATAATTAATTAAACCGTATTATTTTTGTCAAAATTAGGCTAGTTAAATTAATTTGACCGAAAAAATAATGAATCAAATCTTAAACTAGTCTACATTAATATTATTTTTTATAAAAAATAACTACAATACCTTTATTATAGAAAATGACTAAAATATTTCTATTATATACATTAATTTTGAGAATTCTAAATTCTAGTCTTATATTAATTTAGACCAATTTAAAATTTAATTCACTATTTTTTCGATTAAATTAATTTGTCAGACTTAATTTTGACAAAAATAACGCGATTTTATCGATTATATATATTAAATTTTAATTAATAAAAAATATCTTTAAAAAATATTTTAAATATCTTTATCTATATAATTTCTTAAAAATTATTAAATAATTTAACGAATTAAATTATCATTCAACCGTCTATTAACTTTACAATAATGCTAGGAATCAAGAGGGTACCAGGCAAAAACTAGCCAAATGCTTCTGAATGAATTCAAAATCTCTACGTGAATGGTGCTTGTACTAGGCATTATGATGTTTCTTCTAAGTATTAGAATGTTTCTTTTTCATACTAAATGGATGTTCTTTTATATATTTTATAAATTTCTTTATATACTAAGAATCGGGATTGTTGGAAGTTCCATGATCCCACCCTTATTTCTCCAATATATCATTCAGAATTTTAATTTGGAGTGAGAAGCAATTAATATAAAATATTATAAATTAAAAACAAATAAAATTAATTAAATATATTTATAAATTAGTTAAGTTGTTTATTTTTTGCTGATCACCTCTTGGTTTTGTATACTTTTCCTTAACAAATGACTATTTGTACTTATAAAAGATGAAAACGCTAACATATGTAGCTATACTAGATCAAAATTAAACTTGTACCCACGCAAGATGTCCTTCGTGTGACGAAAGTACGCCACGTGGCACTCCAACCCTCTAAAGACAGGGTACTTTTGTCACATGGAGGTATCTTGCGTGGGTACAAGTTTAGTTTCGATTTAGTGTGAATATATATGTCAGCGTTTTCATCTTTTATGGGTACAAATAGTCATTTATTTCTTTAAAATTAGTACGAGTTTCTACCTTATAGATTCTAGTAAAATTAGATGTACCGTAAGTAAATACTAGAAAAGCCAAGTAAATAAAAGATTGAATTGGTGGATGGATCCATAAATGATAGAGCAATACAGCTTGCAGTAACAGTAATGTCAATGTCTTCCAGTCAAAGGCTGCGGTTCACCCTCCAATGCCTTCTTGCACCGCACCATGTTTAAGGGCAACACGGTAAATCCACACCTTCATCTCTATCCGCACCTTAAGAAGAAACTTCCTTTCACCTACACACACTTCTCTGCATCCTAAATTCAAAATGCAGCGTTCTACTCTGTTCTCGCTTCTTCTTCTTCTTGCCATGTTCCTTCTCGTAAGCGAAGGAGCAACGACACCGCCAGCGAAGGAGTACTTAGACGCACACAACGAAGCAAGAGCCGCAGTGGGAGTTCAACCTCTCAGCTGGAGCGACAAGCTGGCCAACGCCACCAGCCTAATGGTGCGCTACCAGAGGAACAACATGGCCTGCCAGTTCGCCAACTTAACGGCCAGCAAGTACGGCGGCAACCAGCTCTGGTCAGGATCTGCGGCCGGCGTGGCCCCACGCACGGCGGTGGAGGAGTGGGTGAAGGAGAAAGAATTCTACAACCACAGCAGCAATACGTGCGTGTCGAACCACGAGTGCGGCGTTTACACGCAGGTGGTATGGAGGAACACGGTGCAGCTTGGTTGCTCCCAAGCCATTTGCGTGAAGGACAAAGCTAGCTTGACCATTTGTTTCTATGACCCCCCTGGAAATGTCATTGGAGAGTCTCCTTACTGATCCTCGTGTATTCTCAATTCCCAAATAAAAATCAATTTCGTTTTCTCTTTCTTTTTATGAGGAATTAGCGAGTGCATGCACTTCATATAAATGGCAACATATTATCATTATTTACTCACACCCTTCACTGCTACTTTGTACAAAAAGAATTACATTACATAGAGTAAACACATTAACAAGTAACATTGCCAAATTGCCAAATAAGTAATCATTTGAGCATGTCCTTAGATATGAGATATCGAAAATTGAAGTTATGTGGAATCCATTCTATGCATTTTCGTGATTTCACCACCTGCCATTTCTTCACACTCTTTCTAAGGGATTCTGGCAAAGAATCTTGGATCATCTCCATAACCTGACTTGGGCATAGTTCTAAGTCCTTGGTGAATGACTCAACAAGCTTTGGTAGTAGTAATTTTTTATCCTTCCGTACCCCAAATGTAGCTCGAATGTACTCATCCTTTGCTGCTTCTAGCTCTTGAATCACCCTCTTCGCTGTATATACACGTACCTGCCATGAATATAAATATTGGATTAGCATTTAATTATCGAAAATGGGGTTGCTATGTAAATAAATTGCACAGGTTCACAGCTAAGAAGTGGTTGAATACCGCTGGATCAGAATGGTTCCCTGAACAGAGTGCAAAGTGTGAAAGAGGCTCAGGATGCTCCATCGCATATCCTAATCTTCCATCTGCACTTCTGAATTTGCTCTTTTGAGAAAAGAACAAACGTAGCCACTGCAGGAACAAACAAGTTTTAAGAAGCACCATTTTAATCACTAGTACTATATTGGATTAACAACTATAATTCATATGTTCTACTTCTACATGTTCTATCGTATTAATAGGTTAGGATCATAGGGTGAACCTGTCCAGGACGAGAAATCCGGCATCCGAGTATAATGTTTTGTATTGTGTCTGCAGTAACAGTGTAGCCACCAACATTATATGCAGCCTGCAAAGGCCAATCAAGCAGAGAAGGTTATGTTATGAGTTTCATCCTTCAATGACTGACTATAAAAGATGCTACTAGCCTACTAACTTCACTATTTACCTTGAGAAGAAGAAAAGCTCTTTTCACATTGTTTTGTGGAATTCCATAAGCCAAAAATGCCTATTAAATACCAATGAACACATTATAAACCAGCAAATCAAAGGGAACAAATGTGTGAAGAGTATACAAGAAAGCAAGAGTTTTATCTTTTTGAGGATAATTATTATTATTACATGCATCACCAAAGCATTGTGTACATTGATCCAGAAAGCTAGCTTCTCTTCATGTTTCAACTTCCCAGGATTTACTTCTTCTAATCGACTAATAAGTGACCTGAAACAACATTAAAAATTAAGGGGCATGAAAAAATAAGTTAATGAACTATGTACTATCTTCATTATTCATTAACTTAGTTGGATATTTTAATAAGCTCACCTGAAATGCTGGAGCAACTTATCAGCATCGCCTGATTTATGAATTTCTCTATAAATCCATGTTACTTCAACCATGGTGCTGTAAGGTCCACTGAACTCCTTGAGTCCTTCAACATGGAATGGATTGTCTAACCGAGCATCGAAGGAGGAATTGTTCCTGAACCTTGGACTCCACATGTCACCTTGATCTCCAATGGAGAAGGCACTGGTTGAGGACAAGGATGAAGTGGGAGACAAAAGGCCGGGATGCAATGATGGAGGGTCTGCAAGCTTGCAATATATAGCTGATATGCATTTGATCATGTCCTCGGAAAGTTTGTTAGGTGTCTCTAGAACATGATCGGATATTCGCGTACCCAGATGTTCTGCCAGACTAACTATATTTGGTGGATTGCTTTGGCCATACTGTATAAATTTACAAACAACTCAAAGTCAAAATCCAAAGGCTTCCACTCCATCAATATTGTCATGTTTTTTCTTTGAAAACAATGTGAGAGTTTAGAATAATCAAGACAGTGTTCTACCAAGTTGATGATCAAGGTGGCAAGCTGGATATGAAAGTTTCTCAGGAAAGAAAATACAGAAATATTGTGTCTTTTGTCCCTATATCTATTGTCCTAGTTTTGTGACAAAAACAGTTTGCATATTCTTGAGACTAGATTTACCTCCATCATGGACAATGGTTGAGAATGACAGGCACGGGGTGGTTTAGTTAAAGGTTCTGATGGTGGAGAAGATCTTGTAAATGCTGAATAATGCGACAATGAAGAATGGCAACGGTAAACTCCAGAGTACATATGCATGTCTTCTGGAAGATTTCCTTTGGATTCTTTTCCCCGAGTCTGAGGCTCATGACTATTATTTGATTGTACTGCAGAGCATTCTGTTTTGGTTAAGACTTGAGGCTTAGAAACTTGAGTGAGCCGAGGTTGCGGCGTTGCTTGAGGAAGCTTCACAGTCTCCTCCTTGGTGGAAGGAGAGACAGAAGATAAGTGTTGCTCAAAAGCTTTACGGTATAAAGAGAGAAGATGTTGCTCCAAATACACAACTTCCAACTCTAACACTGCAATCTCCTTGATTAACTCTGTGGCTGGCTGGAGTTACAATATAACATTGTAAACAAGAGTTTTGATAAACAGAAAGAAAACAAAGACACAAAACTCATATACACTTGTAAGGTCAATGTTCTTAATAGCATAACATTACATGTAACATAATTCCATTAATCATTCATAGCTATAGATAATATGATTAAGAGAAACAAAGAGAAATCTACCTTGGACATGGTATTATCATTTGGATTAACAAGAGATGAAGGCCTGTATCCAAGTGCCTTTTCTAGGGTGCATCTAACTTCAAATTGGTCTTGTAATCTTCTCTCTAGTTGTAGAATCTACACAGAAATAGACAGAGTAAATAAGACAGAAATATTCTGAGTAGTCACTAGAAAAAAGCTGAACTGAAGCATGATGAAGTGATCATGGCTAAATGGGCTATATAGTGCAGTAAAAAGGTAAAGTCATGAGTCATGAGCCATGACCAATAACAATTATGGTATTGTATTGTACCTCTTGCTTGAGAGTAGTGTGGACTTCATTTCTAGCTTTAGTGCATTCTGTGAGGTAACCCATATCCTGTAACCAAATCAAACCCATACTTGTTAAGAGTCACAAAAGTCCTGCTACTCAAACAGAATTTGTTGTATGTGGGGGACTATATCCAATGATGTCACGGATCATTAATGTCTCAACAAAATGCAAACAGATTAACTAACTCTCTATCTCAAATCATATATACCATTTACACAATTCAATTCTATGTAAAAAATGAAAAAGAAAACAAAAAATTGTTATTTCAGCATCATGAACGGTTCACTATACCAGCTTCATTGAGTCTAATGCCTCAAGTTGATTATCATGTTCCTCCACTCCTTTCTTAACAGGAAGACTGTCACGTAGAAACAGAAAACACATTAAAAAATAGAAACAAGTTGTCATGTGTAAACATTTACAAGTATGTGAAGAACACCAATCCATGCAACAAACAATAGAAGCGAAAAATTGAAGCATATGAAACAGAAGGTATACCTCTTTGAACGCTTGTGTCTTGAAGTGAATCTCAGCCCAAGAATTTTGTTTTCTCCACTTCTCTCAATCCCCATATCTAAAACTGAAAGCCACCCAAATCAAGAGTTATTCACATAAACAACAAAATCAACGGTGGATAAAAAAAAGCAATAGAGAGTCACTGGAAACATCATACCAAGGAACTTAACAATCAAGAACTCTCAACAAACTTCCCAAATGGATTCTAAATCGGCCAAATGAGTTGCCAGAGACCATTAAATAGATTCTAAACTGCCAAGACTTCACATGCGACTTTGCATTTCAGCATAGTTCAGTTTCCTTCCAGGAAGTAACCACAAAGTGATGATGATCACTTGCTGCTAGCATAATCTTCCGGGACATAAGAGATATATCTTTTCATAAAAACCATGGATGTAAGGGAGATAAACAAAAGAATTTCCCTTTTGACCACTGAACCTTGTCGTTGAAGAGTGAAGAGTTGTGACACTGCTAGTGCTGTGCTGCCACAACTACAAGCCTTTGTAAAGGGTGGCCTTTTTGCATTGCATTAAAAGGAGAGTGTCCCTTTAATTGAAGAATGAAGTCCTCTTTTTAGCTTTAATAGAATAATAATAACTTTGACAATGGTGAATGAACGAGGGGAAAAAGATGTCAAAGCTTCAAAAAGTTGCCAAAATCTCAGTCTAACTCTATCAAACTCTACAGAGATCCAAGGTATGAGAGGCTCAACTGTTTAGAGTTGACTGTTAAGTAAGTGCAGACTCAACATATAAACAAAGATAAAGATGCATATTCATTATTTATTCTATTACTATACTATATGATAATAAGTTATAATAATAAATTAGTGTGTACAGAATGAATAGAAAAACAAATAAGTCAGCAAATCACAATTGGTAATATAGCAGGCCATATTTTCAACATTCTATTCTCTTGTTGGAAAGCAAGTGGGAGTTGGTGACCGTCCGTCCACCATTTTGTCTCATTTTGCATCCATCCCTTAATTTAATCGTAATATTAGCAATTAGGCCAATTGATTTGATGGAACCACAACCAAGACAAAATATAATGTGGGACAAAATTCAGATAGTAGTTCACTTTTAGTTGAAAAAGATACACTATGATTGTAGTAACGGGGTAGCATTTATTTTTTAGTTACATTGCTACAAGTCTCTTCTACGGTGTCTAAAATTCACTTGTAAGACTAAAAAATAAAAAGACAAATCTCACCTTACTTCAACACTATTAGTTTTGCCAGATAAAAAGAGAGAACAAGTGAGATGGTAACAAAAAACTGGATTGCAAGAAAGAAAAGCAAGGATTTAGTTACCTCAAAAGGGATGAAAGGTAAGGGATAAAGGACATTGGATACTTTGAAAGGAATAGAGAGTTATTGTGGGGTTTCTGTTTCTCTTTGTAAAAATGGCTTTTTAGAGGAGATACCCATATTGTCCTTGAGTATTTAAGGGACTAATGTTTGTCAAAGAATCCACAAATATAATATAATATGTTAATGGTGGGGTATTTGACCTTTAACCTTTTGCATAACCAATACAAGAAGAAAAGGATTGGAGTGAGGTAATGTGACCTGTTTCTCCCTTACTGTCTTCACACAAATTCTACTGACAAACAACGTTGCACACATGCGGAGACAGATTAAAAGAGAAAAGATAAAGGACACCGAGGAAGAACCATGTTGAAACTCAAGCTACATGTTTAGAGAGACAATAATAAATGCATGATATTTATTAAGCATATGACAATGGCATTACTTCTAGGGGAAATCAATTTTAATTTAACATCTGAATCATTATTATCTATTTTTTGAAACATCAAAATATGTAAGTGACAAATTTGACAAAAAAGCACTGTGAAGCTATATATTATATCTATGAAGATAGGAACTACAAAACAACATGCATGCTGAGGTAGTCTTTGGAAGCATCTGATATTTTAAGCCTTCAATCCAGACTCAAAGTTTCTGGTTTCAATAAATAAACAAATGAAACTTCTATTTTATCTTACTATACACTGCATACAAGTCAGAAGGCCAATGTTCAATGCCAGAAACGACCAAATACTAAACATAAATTAAGCATATAATTAAATATGCTTATTATGAGGTTTCAGATCAAGCAAATATAATGGATCAATATTCAAATCAATCTAGACAAACATGCTTCCTAGATCCATGTAATTATCGAAAATTTATGTAAGGATATATAGTTTTTAATTGAGGATTATTATAAATTACAAAAATTTATGGCATCCCTATAATGAAGATAAAAGTTCACATAGTTCTATATCACTAAGATTCTCCACAAATTAATTAAATAAAAAATCAATTTACAAATCCAAGGGATAGATTAGGTAGGTGAACCGTGAACCATATGAACATGCATACTTAAGGGATTGTTTGGACGCTATTTTAAAAAAAAAAATTTAATGATTTTTTTAAAAGATTTTTTATAAAAGTAAAAGTGATTTTATATTTGGATATATTATGTAAAAAGATCTTTTTATCTATCAATTATGATTGGATAAAATAAGATAAAAGTACTTTTTTGTTTATTTATTATGTAAAAAATATATTTTTTTTAAAAAAAATCTTTTAAAAAAAGATATAAATTGTAACTTATCAAAAAAATTATTTTTTTTTGATTTTTTAGTGCTTTTATTTGTTAAACACACTAAAAAATAAAAAAAGATCTTTTGATTGAAAAAAGATATTTTTTGTGGATTTAATGATGCCGAAACAAATATTAAATAGTAAAATTGTTTTACAGTAAGTTAAAAAATGATTTGACTGTCACACTCTTTTTTTCCTTCTTCTTTTTTTTTTTTTTGGATGAAATTGATAAAAGAAGACAAATTAGAAGTTATATAGAATAATTGAATTCAGAAGAAGCTTGAAGCTCAGGGCTTCCAAACGAGTATGAAGAATGGTACTTGCTATATTTATGTGATAGGTTTGTCGTTGTTGCCACTTGCCAGCTATATTACATTAGCTTATAGTGTTTGTTTGTTTGTTTTCATATGAACAAACCAAAATAATTTTGAAAACACATCATTGTTAAAAGCAAACTAAAGTTGATTTTCATATGACCGTATAACCTTTGAGACTGAAGTACTTTGTCTCAAACAGTGACATTAGCTACTGGAAAGATCACAATCATTACGTGCTTGATTATTTTGTATTTATCTACCTTTTTTTCACCATCTGTAATAATTAATAATACGAAATTTCGAAATTAATGGCTCCTTAATTACTTCCTCTTTGGAAATGTCTGCAAAAATACCTACAAATAAATTATTTATTAAGAAGTTTCTTTTATATATAGTAAAGAAAAATTGAAGTTTATAGAATACTATACATAGCATAATTAATGCATGGGAATTTTGAAACAAATTTGAATACCTGAAGAAAATAAACACATGCACATACATGACGCATCTTTATTATTTCATTGTCTTTGTTCTTTTTGTTCTGTATGACAGGAATCACAAATGCATGCAGCATTTGTTAATAGTGATGATAATAACAATGCTTCCCTTGCCTTATGGAATATTATTACTTGCCATATTATATGAGAATGGAAAATGAAAATAAAAAAAAGAGAGAAAGTGACTATTCAAACAGAGTTTTAAATATGTTGGGCAAATAATTAATAGCCCCAGGAAGAGAGCACATCATAAGCATTATTGTATCCAAAATGTGAATCAAAATTTTGGTGTAGCAGTGAAAAGAGGGGGCCTGTGGGGTTGGTTCTCAATAGTCCTCATCCGAAAATGGTGCCTCGAGTTAGCAAAACTTACATTATAGCAAAACATTTTGGTACAAATTAAATGTCTGTGTAAGAGGCTAATTAATATGGACACATTAGTACATTGCATAACATAAGGCCCTATTAGTCTATTAGTATTTAAAATGTAGAATCCGAATTGTGTGACAGAAAAGGCGAACTTTCCAAAGAGGTTAGGACAAGGTAGTCAATGCCAATCATATATAACCATCATTAAAGCATCTTTCCTCCTATTTCTCTATCTGTCCCCACTCATACCTCCATAATTTAACTACTTTTCATTCTCTTCATAATTATTTCCTTATTACCACATACTTTGTATTCTTCAACTTCATCAAATTAAAGCTTCTAGCTTAGCATAGCATGTATATATATATGTTTAATATAATATTAGAGTATTATTAGATAATGTACTTTAATTAATCTCTGTACCTTAGGCAGAATGACAACTCGTATGTGTGTGTTCTTAATTAAGCAAAACTGCTCCAACTTAATTAAGGAAGGTAGTAGGTAAAAGCGATCACATGGCAGTAGTGGCAAGAACAAATTGAGAGATAGGTAATTTGCAAATGAGGATTATTTTGAAAGAAGCTAATATTATGATATCACTTCTTCTAAAATCTTAAATTGATAGGAGATAATATAAATATTTATATTTTTAATATTTATTTTTTAAGTAAGATTTTTTTTTTAATTGTCTTATGCTATTTTTTTTTTAAGTTTTAGAATTCACTAAATATCAAACTCTAGATGTAGTTTTCATGTATGTGACGGCAACACCATGCATTCATGCACCTTCCCCATATCACTTACATAATGAAATCATGAGTTAATCATAGCTGCAGTAAAGATTTTAACTTCTACTATGTCGATTCACTGGGATAGAAATAGGCCCTCAGTCTCGTTCGTAATAGCTACATTTGTAATATAGTTAATTAACTTGAGTATGGTATTGTTATAGATTTTTTTTTTAAAACACTAAGTTTGGTTAGCGTGAAGTTTATTAAAATACCTAGTACTTTCTTTTTTTAGAAAAATATATACATATATTTAAAAAAAAATAATTTCTTATCAAAAAGTTACTTATATCATTATATGTAATATACTAAATTTAATATTTGTAATAATATTTTAACTTTTAACTTTTAAGTATTTAAAATATGAAAATGTATTTATAAAAAGATATAACAAATTTTTTAAAAAAATAATATTTTTAATAATGAAAAAATTATTTATATACTTATTTATATCAGGCCTGCTATACATACAAGCAATTTTGACTTACAAGCTATACAAGTTGGTCAAAGTCCACGAAAAAAACACATGCACCACTCTTTTAGAATTGAACGTCCAATACACGCGCCTTAATTACCCTTCCACAACACGTTCACTCTTCCTCTTCTTCCTCAATCAAAACGCAAACCGTTCAAATTCAAGAAACATTCGAAACAAACTACGATTTTACAGAAACGTTCCAACTCCTTGTGAAAAGTAGAAGAAATCAAGAAAAAAAAGATACAAATCTCCATAAAAAAATCACCAGAAAAAACGAAGAAACATTATTCAAGGTACTGTTTTACTATTCTTCTAGGTTTTTTTTAGATTGTCTCTGCCATGTGTCTCATCATTAACCAGCAAAACATTAAAAGATTTCAAGAAGAAAATATACTCTCTCCCCCATGTTTTGGGTGTATTTCTTAAATCTTTTGGGTGTATTTCTGTAACCGTTTAGGTGTATTTCTATAAACCTTTCTATAATCGTTTGGGTGTATTTCTGTAATCGTTTGGGTGTATTTCTGAAGTTCCATTATTTTCAAAACAATTTCAAAGCTTGATTTCAGAAACCATGAAAATCGAAAAAAAAACGAAGCAAGAATATAGAGAGAGAAAACGCACGTAAATGGCGAAGAAAAACAACGAATAAAAAGATAAAGAGAGAACGCACAAAGGAGATCTAACAAATTTAGCAAGAAACTCGAAAAAAGAAACGAAATCTTTTGAAAAATAGAAGTTATATATTTGCGCATTAATTGATTTGAATTGATTTAAAAGTCTGTTAAAGAGGCATGTAACCTAAACAGCGCGTTTAGTGGGTTTCGTTCTCTTCAAGCTTGTAAAGCTTGTAATCGCAAAACACTTGTATGTAAAGATTTTCTCTATTTATATTTTAATAAATAGACTGAATCTATTAATAATTAGATGTTCAAAACACATTAAATTTAAATTTATTGTATCTCATATCAAATAAAAAAAATAGACTCTTAATAGACCACCTAACCTATTTTCATTTTTATCATCTACCGTATCTATCACTTAGACATCAAAATTCAAAATTATGATATGCTTCTAAGTTCTAACTAATAACTAATACGTTATTTAACTACATTCATTATTGAATATTATTTACATGTAATTTTAGCTAGCAGATTGTGCTTCACTTTTTAGTAATTTACTAATTTCTCTTAAAACAATGCAAAAGGAATAATAAAGCTAAGAACAAATTATATCTAATGTTTGGTTTGTTATTGACACATTTTTTTTTAGGGTCCTGTTTTGTTAGTAAAAGAAACTTGAAAAAGAGAGCTTTGACCCATTTAGATGACATCCCTGCAAACGAAACAAAAATATACCTTCCAACAAAAACTAATACGATAGACCTTACATTAGAGGTATCCATTGCGTTGTTGGGTCAACCCACACCAATCTATGGACTTCAACCAAACCCAACTCACAAATTCCAGGAAAGTTAGGTCAATGCTTTGGAATTAAAAGCATTCAAGACCAAAAAAAAATTTTAAAAAATTAAAAGCATTAATTTAATTTTTAAATAAAAAAATCAAGTAAATGTATTAGATCGAATTGGAAAATCTCTAATGAATGAGATATGTCATGTGGTGTGTTGTGGACTTGTGGTATATATCAGGAAGATTATTGGGTAATATGTTCATTTTCCCATAATACCCTCCAAATAGTTGAAAATAAATAACTATTTAAAGCAATAGAAAGAAAACTATTAAAAATAATTAATAAAAATAATACTGTAATAATTTACCATTAACAGATCGAAGAAGTAATTATTACACCGAATGTTGATCTAGATTCTAGAACAAAGAAGTCGTGATACGACGTCGTTGGGTTTGCCATTATCGTTACGACCATGCGTTTTGTTGTCCTTTCCCTTTGATTATCCTTCACTCCGCTTCTCCCTTACCCCATCCAAACTTATCATTATATTATATATATAATATATATTACATACTTTACATTATTAATTAAATTTTAGCTAAAAAATCATTAGTATTTCTATTACACATCCGAAGAGAGGTGACTGCAATTCACCAATCTCGGCTGCAGAAGGAAGCCCCAACTTGGCAACTTCTAACCCATCCATTACTCCTAAGGTCAGGACCCATTTTTTTCGTTATTACCACTACTACCCTTTTCTCTATTCTTCTCCCTCCCTTTGTCTTAAAAAAAATGGAAATATTGGGTCGTCTTTGAATTTGGGCACGGGGCCTCAGCTGACCACCCCTCTTTCTTTCTTTTCATGCCTAAAATCAAGAGCCGCACTTGCTATATATATATTTTATTAAAAAATAAAAAGAACCCTGTATCTGTATCTATATTTCTATGCCCCCATCTACCTATCACTAACCATTAACCAATAGTGCTGCGAGAGGGAGACAACATTTTTTCATTTCACATAAAAACCATTTTTTTTTTTTTTTCATTTTCAACCACCCACCCACCCCCTTCGGCAATAGACCCTGCAAGTGCGCAAGGTACCCCTCATCTCACTGCATAAACTTCCCTCCCTAACTCTTTTCCTTAAGGTACATTACCACTTACCCCCTTTCTTACCTCCCTTTTATTTATCTCTCTATTTTCCCTAACACAATGTATATTCTATTTTCATGTCACATTTTTTGTGTGTCTCAATTTTATTTTTATTTGTGTCTGACCTAGCTAGCTCAACTCCCCCACCCCCTTATACATATGTATCCATGTTGTGCACCTTATGTCTAATAGAAACATATGTCTATGTCTATATATTTTATAATAAAAAAAATCTATAGGTTACAGAAAAAAAAAAAGACGTACTAGTAATGGCAGGAGTGAAGATCTTACCCCTATTTGGTTCAACGTTTTAAGGAGCACTCTCTATTATATGTTGAGGTTATATAACTGATGCCCGATTTTACTTTTTATGATTCTGCAGCACTTAATTTCTCAATTTTAAATTTTAATTTTCCAATTTTGAGACATGCAGTTAGTTACAATTACAATAATACATGCAAGTTCCGCATCCTCATATGATTGATTTCACACACTGTGGATATGCTTAGGGTTTATCATCTTGTGTTACTGTCTAACCACAATAATAATGCTGCGATTTAGTTCCATTTTTTCAATTGGGTCTTCGCCATTAAGGGTTTTCACCTTTCTATGAGCTAGACTTTAAATTGAGCATGTTCCTGTGCTGATTTTGCGTGTGCGGGCTTCAAAGTTTGAAGCTTTATCTTGCTGCTTCTCAGTAATGTATTGCTGTGACGGATTTTTTTCTGCTGGGTGGCTCTCAATCTCATCATTTGATTCGTGCCCTAATTGGGAAAAATAAAATTGAAACACAAAGGATTTTTTTTTTTTTTTGAAAAAAAAAAACCTTTTATTAACATTGTGACAATTAACAGATAACGATGCAATTGGTCATTGTTGGTTATCTGTTTCTGTTCACATTACTAATTGGCAACACAGAATCACCAATGTTTGCTGTTCGTTTCTCTTTGGTCGGGTTTTTTTGTGGGATCATATTCTCGTATGAATTTTAAGGTTGCATTTTCGGTTGGACGTGTAATAATTGGGTGAAAATATATATCGATTAATTTGATATGCAAATTTATACATAAAACTTGTCCGTTAATATTTCCAATATTTCCTTAAGATTTTAAACTGAAAGATTTAATTTTCTAATGCTAATACTAGATAAATTTTATTCAAATCAGCCAGTCGCAGTTTATGTATTATTCAAATGTCCGTAATACTAATCCGTTATGAAGTTAGATGTGAATTATTTTATTTTTTCATCCCAGAAATTATTCAAAAATTAAAAATTTTCATATGATAGCAATGGGGGTTAGGCATGGCGGGATGAGGGTGATAAACATGGTTCAATCTCCAATGGAAAGATTTGTCCACGTTTCAGTGTACGGATGTATCTTAACGTGATTGACCGAAATTGAAGATTCTTGTTGGAAATTCACTTAAGAACATATAAAGATTGTTCTGTTATTTCACATTGAACTGGTTGAAACAGAGATTGAACATGCTTGATTAGCCTCTGCTTATACTTCCACTTAATTGAGGTCCGGGAAAAAAAAAGTAATAAATATATAAATAAAACAACAGGTGGGAGGAAGGGTAGTGAAGTCCTTATTTATTTTTTTAACAGGAGGGTAGTGGAGTACTGGAGTCTTAACAGTGAATCATAATCATATATTGTGTCAATTTTATATATATATTTTCACATTTTTGTATTTGATTATAATTTTGATTTTGTGCTATATTTTATTTGGTTCTGTTTATCAAATTATATTGAACTCCATCACCAAATATTGTAATGAACGAATTAATAATTTTCTTTTACATACTATTTTATATTTGAATACTAGTTATGAAGCTCCAACAAGAAATTGAAATTAAATAGCATGACATGGAATCCAATAAAGTTTGGGCAAATTATACTGACCCCTCCTAAAGTTTGGTTAAATTTATTGTGAATTCCTTTTATTTGCCCAAATCACATTGAAATTGACTGTGAAATTCACCTTTTAGGAGAGTTCTGTATTATCTTTATAGTGGTGTTCTGTGTCACATTTTATAGAATAGAAAAATACCGAGAATAATAGTATCTAAAATTTTAGGAGAGGGTTGAATTTCATCAAAAGTGAGGCGTATGTAATTTTCTCTGAAACTTTTCAACAAACTAAGATGCATTTGCTCAGCTCGTTTTTAAAAACAATTGGGCTTCATTGCTAAACATCTTTGTGTTTCTTAAAATTCATTATTCATTATTACAGTAAAAGTATAATGAATATGAGATGCTTCTTTTCAAGGTATAACTCTATTACTATTATTAGTATTTAGTGCTATGTGGGTAAGAGTATTTAGTTTGTAACAAAACAAGCTGCTACTATAGTCCTGTGTCTTTGAAGTTTGAATGGTTAATAATATACATTATATCTGTAGTTATTTGTTTTTACCTGGTGGTAGCTATGTCTAGAGGTATTGGGAAATTAAGAAAAACTATAAGTAAAATAATGAAGAAAAATTTAGATTTTAATAGTTGGACTGTAAATAGCATTTCTAATCCATAGAGAATTATAGATAGAATTTCATTAGCATATAGTTTTGCCTGCCTACTAATTTCGTTTTGCTTGGAATTTGGACTAATCTAGACAAATTTTAGTATGGTTTTCTTAATGTCAGGAAACAGTCTTTTGGCACTCAGTATGAACTTGTGTACATTTGACCTTTGTAGATCACATGATGATGGTTTTGCAGTTTTTATTTGACACATTTTTGCCATTTAGTTTGGATATTTTCTGTTTCTCTTTTATGTTCAACCACGACTCATGAACTACTACGTCAAAACTGAGTTTTGCATGCAATGAATTGAACAGGGTGGTGAGATAGGGAATCACCAGTGATCAGTGAGCATGTGTATCGTGTAATACTGTCTGTTTCCGAAATAGTAACATGGAAGTACTTCCCTGTTCTGGTGTTCAATGTACAGGGGAATCTGACCGTCCTCAGCAGAATCCAGGGACAGCCTTTTTATATCAGGGAGAACCTAATTACCCTGAAAATGGTCAACAAGTTAAATTTGGAGACAGTCAACTGAATGAATTGTCACACAAAATGGAAGGGTCTCAGATAGAAAAGCAAGGTGAAGAAAAATGGACTGTCTGTCATTTGTCGACTAATTCGGATGTTCAATGCAGCAGAGATTCAGGTTGTGGCTTTCAGGGGGAAGACCAGAAGGAAGACTCCGCTCTCGATGATCTTGATGATGATTTGATAAATGAACCTTGCTTAACCTCTGAAAATTCTCTCTTGGTTGTGGATACGATTGAAAGCGAATCACCAAACAACAGGGAAGGAGATTTATCATTTTCTGAACCCAAGTGGCTAGAGGGGGATGAACCTGTGGCATTATGGGTCAAGGTAAACCATATTTGTTGTTGTTAAGATACAAAGCTATTCATTTGCTGTTACCTATTAATGTTTGTTTTATGATATCAGAACTTCTTTTACCAAGTGGCCTAAAGTTCAATCTTTTCACTTCTATTTGTCCAAATAAAATAAATTGTATTTTTGCACAATATAGGTAGGTGTTCATGGTGTATTCTCCTTGTTCCACACCCAAAGCGTTCTTGCTTGAGGGAACTTGTTAAATTGTGATTTCATTCATTTGCCTCTATTAAGCTCGGTTGAGGGGTAGATTATGCTGTCAAATTTAGTTGTTTATTCTCTATTAGATAGTCTTTTAATGATTATTTATAATTCTCCATACAATGAGAGTGTTCGTTGCTCATTACTCTACTGTTGCTTCTCTCAAGTTTTCCTATTAGTCACTCAAAATCCTCGTTTTACTTATCTGATTGATCTGGAATGCCATATCATAATTGTCCTTGAGCTGTCAAAATCACACAATTCCTTTGTGTGAAACACGTGCTCATGCATACTTAAAGCTTTTCTGATTTTGCATTCATTGTATTGTGACTTGTCGGATTTTTCAGTGGAGAGGAAAGTGGCAGACTGGCATCAGATGTGCGAGAGCTGACCGGCCATTATCAACTTTGAGAGCAAAACCAACTCATGGACGGAAGAAATATTTTGTCATATTTTTTCCACACACAAGGAATTATTCTTGGGCAGATATGCTGCTTGTCCGATCAATCGATGAGTTTCCCCATCCTATTGCATATAAGACTCATTGGGTAGGATTAAAAATGGTAAGCGACTTGACTATTGCACGGCGGTTTATAATGCAGAAGCTAGCTATTGGAATGCTGAATATTGTTGATCAGCTTCATCCAAATGTAAGTGGTGGTGGTCCTATTTCTTGTTCTCCATCTCTCTTTTTGTAGTCTTGATTTTTCTTTTTATTTCTAAATTGAATACTTTTATTGAAAATAGAAGCGCTAATTTGAGATTTATGCAATGGATGTAGGCACTGACAGAAACTGCCCGTGATGTGAAGGGCTGGAAGGAATTTGCCATGGGTGCTTCCCATTGTACTGGTTATTCAGAATTTGGAAGAATGCTTCTAAAGCTGCACAATGTAAACTTCTATTTCTGATGATTTATGATGGTTAGGGTGTTTTGGCTAATAATGTTCAACATGAGCTTTACACCAAATTGATTCAGCATGACAATACTGCTAACATAATCATATGGTGAAATGCTAATGGTTGATATTTATTGACTTATTATTGTATTAGGTTGTCAACAGCCAACATTAAAAACTTTGTTTACTCTTTATGACATGGATCTGATTAGCTACTTTGTATACATTGTTGGCCCTGGCATTTTTCTACTGCTACATGGTTCTATGGATTGCATTCTCTTAGATTAAAAAAAATACTGATTTGACACTTGTTTGCGCATGATTTTGTGTTTTTTATTTCTGTACTGTTCGTGTTATGGGATGCAACTTGCTGATAGGACAAGGTGACATCAACTCGTTAAAGAGGCACATTTATTCTTCTTCACTTTTAAATTTGACATCAACTCCTGGGCTGAGCCTGAGCATATATTACCTGTACTTGATAATTCAGTTAGTGATTGTTAGATTTCATTGTTGGTTGAATTACCAACATATAGTTGAAGTTGAAATCTAAACCTTCTAGTCATGTATTCCTTTGCTAGTGCAATTTATGTTGAGCTGCGTTACAGTTGTAAAAATGTTTAAATCTTACTATTCTTATATTTCCTTATACAAATACATTTATTCTATACTGCGAGCCAGAAATTTTCTTAAGAAGTTACTTCTTTGGTGACTGAAGTATTGTCCTACCTTTTTCCTTACAGAGCATATTGCAGCCCTACATAAATGCTGATTGGTTACATCATTCTTCTCACTCTTGGGCTGAAAGATGTCATATTGTGAATAGTGCCGAATCTGTAGAGCTGCTGAAGGAGGTACCTTGTAATATTGGCTAATAATTCGTGTATTATTGTATCCAGAAAAAGGATACTTCTTTCAAAACAAGGTGTAAAACATTAAAAGTGTTCATCTTTATTTCTTGAAGGATGCCTTAAGAAATTTCAATGATACTTCTTTTAAGGTGCTTATTGAGAACATATGTCAATGCACATGGAACGATGAATGCAGAAACTGTTTAAAACAATGATTACAATGTTTTGTTCAGTATTTTTAGCTGATTGAATTCCTTATCCTATTGTTCAGGAATTGTCTGATTCTATTTTATGGAACGATGTCAACTCTCTTTGGAGGACACCGGCACAACCAATGTTAGGTTCTGACTGGAAATCCTGGAAGCATGATGTAATGAAATGGTTTACAACTTCACCTTCCTTATCTTGCAGCAAAGACACACAGCCACAGACTCCTGATGCTTCGTATGCTGCAAACCTTCAGGTTTCTAGAAAACGGGCCAAACTTGAAGTTCGTCGGGCAGATACACATGCTTCGCAAGCGGAAAGGAAAGATGTGAATCAGTCTGTTGCTCTTGAGACTGACCTTGGGTTCTTTAAGAATCAAGATACATTGAGCCTATTAGCAGCTGAGAATGGTAAACATGAAGATGTTAGGGAGGTATCTGCTGCGAACGATTTAACTAGTAATGTGACCAATAAATGGAATGAAATTGTAGTTGAGGCTGCCAATTCGGATTGCTTGCATACCAAAGGAATGGAATTAACACCTGTGAGTGAAATGGCTGTTTCAAAATCAGTAGAGCCCGGTAGTAAGAATCGACAATGTATAGCCTATATTGAATCAAAGGGAAGACAGTGTGTGAGATGGGCAAATGATGGTGATGTTTATTGTTGTGTACATTTGTCCTCTCGATTTTTGGGCAGCTCAGAAAAAGCTGAGAAGCTGGTTCCAGTTGATACTCCTATGTGTGAAGGTACTACTGTTCTGGGTACAAAATGCAAGCACCGGGCCCTACCTGGTTTTCTATTCTGTAAGAAACACAGGCCTCATGATGAAACAGAGAAGATCTCACATTCGCCACAAAGTACACTGAAAAGGAAACTTGAAGAAAATTATGCTGGTTCAGTGAACACCTGCAGAGACATTGTGTTGGTAAATTCTGAGAGCCCACTGGAAGTGGAGCCAGTGTCATTCATTGGCGGTGATTACTTTCAAAGAAAAAGCAGCTTAGGTGAGAATCCCACACATCCTGATAATAATTATGATGCAATGAAGGGTCTGCACTGTATTGGTTCTCCTCCCTTTGATGACAAGAATCCATGTAGAGAAGCTCCTAAGCGATATTGCTTGTATTGTGAAAATCACCTTCCTAGCTGGCTTAAACGTGCAAGAAATGGGAAGAGTAGAATTGTATCGAAAGAAGTGTTCACAGAACTTTTGAGGGACTGCAGCTCGTGGGAGCAAAAGGTGCATTTGCATAAAGCATGTGAGCTTTTCTACAGGCTGTTCAAAAGCATTTTATCACTAAGAAACCCAGTTCCTAAGGATGTTCAATTCCAGTGGGCTTTGACTGAAGCCTCTAAAGATACTAGTGTAGGAGAATTCTTTACAAAGTTGGTTCATAGTGAGAAGGCTAGAATCAAACTAATTTGGGGATTTGGTGATGACTTGGATGTATCTCCTATCATGGAAGAACCACCACTTTTGCCATCCACAACCACTGATAGCATCGATAATGAAAATGCCATTAAGTGTAAGATATGCTCTGCAGAATTCAGTGATGACCAAGCTCTTGGTAACCATTGGATGGATAGTCATAAAAAGGAAGCACAGTGGCTGTTTAGGGGTTATGCATGTGCCATTTGTCTGGATTCTTTTACGAACAAGAAACTGT
This sequence comes from Arachis hypogaea, assembly GCF_003086295.3. Classification (NCBI taxonomy): domain Eukaryota; kingdom Viridiplantae; phylum Streptophyta; class Magnoliopsida; order Fabales; family Fabaceae; genus Arachis; species Arachis hypogaea. Next base: position 9,548,054 of record NC_092050.1, read on the forward strand.
TGGAAACACATGTTCAAGAGCGACACCATGTGCAGTTTGTTGAACAGTGTATGCTTCTACAATGTATTCCTTGTGGTAGTCATTTCGGAAACAGTGAGCAATTATGGCAGCATGTTTTATCAGTTCACCCTGTTGATTTAAAGCCATCAAAAGCTCCTGAGCGGCAAACTCTCCCTGCTGGAGCTGGTCAAGATTCTCCAGTAAAACATGTCCAGGAAAACTCTGCTCCTTTGGAGAATAATTCTGAGAATCCGGGTGTCTTGAGGAAGTTCACTTGCAGGTTTTGTGGGTTGAAATTTGATTTGTTACCTGACCTTGGTCGACATCACCAAGCTGCCCATATGGGACCCAATCTAGTTAGCAACCACCCTGCCAAGAAGGGGGTTCGCTACTATGCATATAGATTAAAATCTGGCAGACTTAGCCGTCCTAAATTTAAAAAAGGTTTGGCAGCAGCATCATATAGGATCAGAAATAGGGCTAATGCTAATCTAAAGAGAGGCATCCAAGCAACAAAATCACTTGGCATGAGGGACATGTCCTTACAACCTCGTGTAACGTCATTACAACCTCAGGTGACAACATCCTTACAGCCTCATGTAACTGAAACATCAAAGATTAGTAAATTCGCGGAACATCAGTGCTCGGGAGTTGCAAAAATTTTATTTTCTGAGATTCAGAAGACTAAACCCCGGCCCAACAATCTTGATATTCTATCAATTGCTCGCACTGCTTGCTGCAAAGTTAGTCTTGCAGCCTCACTTGAGGAGAAATTTGGAATTCTACCTAAAAGAATATATTTGAAGGCAGCAAAACTTTGTGCTGAGCATAATATTATTGTAAATTGGCACCATGAGGGGTTTATTTGTCCTAGAGGCTGCAATGGTTTGAAGGATCAAGCATTGCTCTCTCCCTTATCATCTCTTCCTAATAGTTTTGTGAGGCCAAAATCTGTAAGTGTATCAGATCATGCAAGTGATGAGTGGGAACTGGACGAATTTCATTGCATCATCAATTCACATGGTCTAAAGTTAGGATCACTGCAAAAATCTTCAATCTTTTGTGATGATATAAGCTTCGGGAAGGAATCAACTCCTGTGATTTGTGTAGTAGATCAAGAACTTTTGCATTCTATCAATAAGAATGGTTCCAATGATCAAGATACTGACTCTGCTATGCCTTGGAAGAGCTTTACCTATGTTACAAAGGCAATGCTTGATCAATCCCTTAGTCTTGATTCAGAGGTAGTTCTCACTGTGAATCTTGAAATTTACTTTCCTAGGCACACATGGTTGAACTTCTAATATTCCTTCTTCAACAACACCCCCCCCCCCCCCCAAAAAAAAAAAAAAACACCACACACACATGCACGCATTGTAAAATATGCATATTTAACATATTCTTTATCATATTACTTTATTTGCAGAGTCTGCAATTGGGATGTTCCTGCTCATATTCTTCCTGCTGTCCTGAAACATGTGACCATGTATACCTTTTTGGTAATGACTATGAGGATGCGAACGACATATTTGGGAAACCAATGCGTGGCAGGTTCCCATATGACGAGAATGGTCGAATAATATTAGAGGTAATACTTTCGTCAATTATAGACTGCCACTCTATCCAAAATTCTGAGCTAAAAATTAACTTCTTGATATTTGCCTTTGCTTGGTGATGGTATGTTGACTAGTCATTTATACCGTGAACATAGTATCTTTTCCTGCATACTTATTTCTGGGTTTGTATGTTTCTAAATCTCTCTTTTTATCATTTCAATATCCAAAATATTTTTGTTTGGATATAGCTGCTTTATATGTATTGACTTTAGCTATTGTCAACATCAGCATGCTCTCAAATTTTGGGTAATGACCTATATAGTGTATTTCAAAATCATATAGCTTTGCCTTTTCAGTTCCCTTGATAGTTTGGTGGCATGTGTATACAGCAGATATTTGCCTGTTATTTATTGTCTGTCACATTTTGTTATTTACAATTATTTTATTTGTCCTTTGGTGGGGATTGTCATACAAAACTTCAGGAAGGTTACCTTGTCTATGAGTGTAACCGAAGATGCAGATGCAATAAGTCCTGTCCAAACAGAATATTACAGAATGGAGTACGAGTCAAGTTGGAAGTCTTTAAAACAGAGAATAAGGTAACTTTTTTCATTTCTTTTTTTAATCCATTTGATTGATTCAGATTCTTTGTAAGGCTTATCACATTGACTATTTGACATTTCTCATGCTATTTGTAGGGATGGGGGGTAAGGGCTGGGGAGGCTATCCTACGTGGCACATTTGTGTGCGAGTACATTGGAGAGGTTTTAGATGTTCAGGAGGCACATAACAGGCGCAAGAGGTTTTATTTCTTGAAAATGCAATTCATTTCCAATTGTTTTTTCTTCCTCTTTTACTGAATTGGTGTACATCAATTCCAGATATGGCACAGAACATTGCAGTTATTTCTATGACATCGATGATCATGTTAACGATATGAGCAGATTGATAGAAGGACAGGCGCACTATATAATAGATGCTACTAAATATGGAAATGTGTCCAGGTTCATCAATCATAGGTGAGCATGTAGCTCCTCATAATTTTGTCCATAGACACTTTTTTCCCCTCCCTCCTAAACACTGCTGTTACTGTAGCTGCTCGCCAAATCTTGTGAATCACCAAGTTCTAGTCGAGAGCATGGATTGCGAGCGTGCGCACATCGGTCTTTATGCAAGTCGGGATGTAAGAACTCATCTCTATCTATAGGAACTACTATTTCGTCGAAAGTGATCCACTTCTGTGGGGCTTCCTTGTACTTGATGGTTTACATTTCATTTTGTATGTTGTTGACAGATTGCTCTGGGTGAAGAGCTGACACATGATTATCATTATAAGCTTGTGTCTGGAGAAGGAACTCCTTGCCTTTGCGGCGCTTCCAAGTGCAGGGGACGCCTTTATTAGGACACAAACACAAACCGGCGGTCGTCCAGTAGGCTCTAACTTTGAAGGCTTCTGTTAATGTTGATGTCTTCTAAGAGATTACCTTGTACAATGCTTCTTCCTTTGTTCCCTCATGTCGATTGGCAACTGTTATGTGACTGCATTGTTTTAAGCGGGATCTCTCTGGCACAATTTCTTGGTACTAATTATTGATGCGGAAATGTAAATATAGTACAATGTTTTGTTTTATCCTAATCTGCTCCTTGTTTAATATGTTTGAAGAATTATCTAATTATCTTCCCTGTAAATTGCATAGTTTAAGGCTTTAAGCACCGATTCTGCTCAATGATCATGGAATCTAAGAATCCCGGATATATGCATGCATGAGAACCTAAATCCTAATGTCCGGTTGGTATAATGGTATGGTAGGCACAAAATACTTGTCTGATTCACCTAAAATATTCCAATGGTATAATTATATATAAAATTACAAAAGAATATTACATGCATATTGCATAATTTTGTATTGTCCAGGGGCGGAGCTAAAGAACAATCTGAATAAATTTAATTAAATCCTTATTCGTACACCAATATGTTATGTATGTATGGGTCTATGGGATTTGCCACTCGTGCATTTTTTTTTTTATGTATGGGGTAATGAAACGGCCATAAGAGAGAGAGGATGAATTTGTTTAAAATATAAATACAGGTCTAATTGGGAGAAGAATTTGGTTTCTCCTTGTAGGACCACCAAAAAAAAGACTAAATTGAATAAGAGAGAGAGGATGAATTTGTTTAATTATCTCTTATTAATCTCATCATGATGTTTTACTAAAAATGAGAATTCCATTTGCCTATCATTTATTTGGAATTGGAGCACATGCATGGCAATTCCATCTGCACCATCATAGATATGACAAACAATTAAGCTATGGTTCCAGCAATAATCACAATTTGCCTATTCAGTTCGATCCAGATGGTGCAATTATTGGGATTAATGATGAAGGCACATTAGCATTGCAATCTATGCAACTTGGAACAAGATCACTTACACCCACAAATAAAGGCAACTCAGCAGGAATTCAATTAGAAAAATACATTACCACTAATCCAAAAGATAAATGTTTCCTAAACTCACGTTTTAGCAGGACACCAGACACTAAATAATAATAATAATAATAATAATAATAATAATAATAATAATAATAATAATAATAATTCTGACATTATTTTTGTACGGTATCTAATGACTAAATGGATAATAATTCAACTAACATAGTTCAAATGAATAAACCCCCTTGACTTTAATTTGGAAATCCAAAAGAGGGTCTAGGTTTTTGCGAGTATATTATTTCAAAGTTTCACATAGTTCAATTATATTATGCCATCCGAGTCATCTCATGACTTATATAACCATCTGACTATAAAGTTATTATTGTACAAGTAACTAGTAGGTCAAACCACGGGTTTCCATTGGTTTTGGAACTTATCAATTTTGGCCCAATCAACCAGAAATCTATGATTGGTTAGAATTTACAGGTTGGTTTCAATTTGAAAAATTGTCGTTGATTGATTGGTGAGTTTAATATTTTCTAACTCATCATACAACTCGCTCAACTCATCTAACATATTAAAGAGAAGAATATTATATATATATATATATAGTTTTCCTAAACAAAATAGTAGTATTCCCTTTTTTTTAAGAAAATAAAATGGCGTTAGAACTTAATTTACCTTATTCTATTGAAAAACTTTAAGATTTATGGATATTTTCATAAACTTATGAATATTTTTAATATATATATATATATATATATATATATATTCAGACTTATTGAATTATTGTTATATTAATTAACTAATAAATATTTAATTATATTAATTTTTTAACTTAAAAGATAATTCTCTTTTATATATATAGTACTTTTTAAAATATTAAATATATAGGATCCACCCAAACCAGCTCAACCATAAATCGATTGAATTAATTAGGATTAAAAAAATACAAAAATAATTTATGTTAGATATATATAAAAATTAGTCATTAAAATTAGTTATTAATATAAAATATATATTAAAAATAAATTAATAACACATATAGTTATATATAAAATACGTAATAACTGATTTTAATAATTAATTTTAATGTACAAATAGTAATTTTATTAAATAAATTGGATAGTTAAAAAAAATCTTCTTCAAGCCACTCAAAAACACCGAACCCTTTGGTCAAACTTTGATCGCACACTAAACTGTACTATAAATATACATGTTTTAATAAACTCTACAAATTATAAAGTATGCATGTTTGCAAGAATATGTTTCCATCTTCAAATTAATACACCATGCATGCATGTATTCTACACTAGCTAGTGCTATACAACACAAAATATCTACGGGGAAGGAAAAAAAAAAAGGTGTTGGTCACGTTTGTCGTGGTGATGATGTCATTCGTCTTCAAAATTCAATTTATGGTATGCAGAGGGACCATGGTGCAGCATAATATAGTAGCGAAAGCAACATTTCAAAAATAGTGGATAAGAAAGTCAGAGTCGTCAGGGACCGGGGCATTATGCAACTTTGGAATTTGGATAATGAGAGGAATAAACCTTTTCATTAATTATGAGAAAAGTTTGTAATAAAATCATTAATCAAAAGATTAATATAAAAATTTCACTTAACTGATTTGATAAATATATGGTTCGCAAATTGTTTCTCATGGTGAGGAGCTTCTTAATTAGATATAGAGTATATACCTATTTTGATCTTTAAAGAATTTTAAATTAGATATTTTAGTTTTTAGTTAAAATTAATTTAATTGGTCTCTAATAATTAATTCTTTTAGTCACTTAGGTCCTTAACTCTGTCAACTCTAATGGAAGATAAAATGATTTTTGAAAATTTTAACATAGGACAAAATGATCCCTGACAACTCTAACAATGGACAAAATAATCCTGACCCCTTTATTCGAAAACAACAATGTTCTTCTCCAATTTTTATCATATCTCGCATAACCTTAACATTCATACTCTCCTTCTTCACCTTCACAGTCTTCTTTTCCATCTTTTCCTTCTTTCTCTTTAGCTCCAAGATTAAACCATGGTGTAATTGTCACACGTGTTGCACTTATCTCAACATGTCATAGACTACACACTTCCTAAATCTGTGATTGGTACATCCACCTCATCTGCACTTCACCCACCAAAAGCATCCACTTTCACGTCTTTGATAACATCACTTCCAATGGGAGTTGAAACTTGTTCATCAACTTCATGAGAGGTTAAGACCAGTGAAGCTATCAACTGGTAGAGAGGATAATCTTGCTTAAAAATTTGATAATAAAGGTATTTTTTTATTAACTCTTTTGTGCAGGTGTTACAACCAGAGACTCTTTTGGACGAGATTACGAGTTATAGTTTCACAAGTGCAATTTGGAAAGGGTTGGTCCCGCCGAGAATTGAACTTTTTGATTGGTTTGTTCTAGTCGATCGAGTGAATACCAAAGAGAGGTTGAGTAGATTAGGCGTTATTCATCAGAGTGACAATATATGTGTCCTGTGTAAAAAGGAGATGGAATTTGTCTATCATTTATTTCTTTTATGTGAGTTTACTTGGTAGGTGTGGTGTGCTTGGTTGAAATGTTCTCATCGAGCTTGGACAACTACTCCAAGGGCACGCCTTTCTCCACTCTCCAACAAGCAATATAGATTGTTGGACATTAGGACATCATAAGAAGATTCTCCTTCGACATCATATGCAAATTCTCATTTGAAATAGACATCAAGTACTTCAGTCCTTCTTTCTTGGAGTCTGAGTGGCAGACAGTTTCGACCTCGCATCCAATCTATTACAATGAGCAATGTCGCCGTTGCTACTCATATGGAAACTGAAGCGATTACTGAACATTGGTTCGGAGAAGAAGTTGAAGGAAGCGATGGAGTGGTAGACAATGTGGTCATGGAGATGTTAGGGCAGAGGAGGAGGGAGATGGCAACGACGACGACGAGTCTTAACAAATCATATTTACTGTCTAGATTCATGGGATCCATAGAAGACGACAACTAGTTGAGAGACATAGGCATTAGTTTCCTGAGTATGAATTGGTTGAGAACAAGTTGAGAATTTTTTTTCTTGTGAACATTAAATTTATAGAGTGTGCATTGTATAATTTGAAGTTACAGTGTTAGACTGTTAGTGTTATGTGAAATATGATAGAAATTGGGAGAGAATAGTGTCGTTTATGAATAGAGGAGATCAGGGACCATTTTATCCCCTGTTAGAGTTGTCAGTGACTATTTTGTCCTCTGTTAGAATTAACGGAATAAAAGACCTGAGTGATTAACGAAATTAATTGTTAGAGACCAATCAAATAATTAATTTTAGTTAAAAATTAAACTAAAGTGTCCAATCTAAAATTCTTTCAGAAATAAAATGGATATATATTCTTAGATATGTTATTATGAAAGACGATGATTGCATGGCTTACATTCTTGGTTGGAGATAATTCACCTAAGATTTTCTTTCTTTTATAATATAATTCATTGGTGGTTTAGTCTTTATGAGCAAGTGACCATTTCCTTGACCTACACAAAATGAGTCAACTGTACTGTTAACATTAATGATTGGTTAGGTGCGTATAGTTCAATGCAAATTTCTGAATTAGTTGGGCTACAACTTTAGTGTAGCACATGGTAGAGCTTTTAATTTGGTAATTAGTGACACCAAATCTTGGGACTAATAAGTACCCTGCAAGCTACCTTAGGATTGATTAGGAGCTCTGATTTTTGTGTGGGCCAAACCCAACAATTCCACGCCACCATAGGCCACCTAGCATGTGATTAAATTAAATTAAAACTTGATTCCTCGTGACGCTTTTATTATTATTATTATTATTATTATTATTATTATTATTATTATTGACAAAATTGACATTTTAATGCACTTCAACTAATTTAACTAATATTAATAATGTTCGGTCGCTCATTATGGATATATAAAAGGTTTTCATTTCAATAATACGTATGTGTCTTTAAAAAGAACAAATTAAGAATTATTTCTTAAAGTAACCAAACATAGTATTTGTTGATTCTATCACTCTAGTCTCTATTAATTATCACCTCTGATCTATGGCTTTCTTTAAGAAATTAGACAGAATCATTGCAACGCTCTATCATTGTACTAAAGTTGATCAACAGCCATGCCTAATTGCATAAAAGAAATCAAAAGAAGCAAGTCAAATTAAAGTTGTTGAATATCTATGCCCTACGGTGAGGCCTTTTATGCTACACTGTGTGAAATGTTTCACCCTTGTAAGCTATTTCTTCAACATCTTCCATCACATGCTATCTTCACAAAAGTATGGTAGCTAGTGAAGGAAAATAAATCATATTTTTATATTTTAAAATAAAAATTAATAGATTAATTAACTTACTCATAGGCTCTTGGTGCAGGTGATTACTAATAAATATTTGAAGAAAAATAATATTTTCACTAATAAGATTATGGGATCGGATTCGATAACTTGGAAAGCTCTGACTAAAGCTGCGAATACATTGAAGGATAGATGGCTTCATTTGGGACACAGGCAACATTAACGGTTCATTCAATTGACTTCCGTCTAGTTCGGTTGGAAGCAAAGTTGATATCATATAAATTATTGAATCCGACCTCAGCATTCGAGATGTGTATCATTATAGGAGTTGGCACTTGAATAATCTTTATTCTATCATTCCTTGCGAGCTGAAATTAATAAAACTGTGAAAAAATAAGAAAAAAAAAGGGAGAATATTGTATTTTTTTATTGATGGAAAAATTATAAAAATAAATATAAATAGAGTATAATTTATATATTTTGTTGAGTTGAATTTAGAAAAGATAAGAACAAATAAAAATAAGATAAGAACAACTAAAAATAATAAAAATTAAATTTGTGGCATAATTTATGTATTCTGTTAGACTGAATTTATGAGTTGATGTGAGACTTTTTTTTGTTGTTGTCGTGGGCTAATGTAAAAGAGTTGTTTAATAGAAAATTAGAAACAGAAAATTTTGAGGTCCTCCGCTAAGTAAACAACAAAAAATCTGAACAACGGGTTGAAATTTGGTCCAATAAAGCTAAAAAAAATATTCCACCCAAATTACCCAACCAAAAAATCCCATTCAATAATTCAAAAATTTTAACCATCTATTATACCCTAATTTACCAAAACACCAGCTTCTCCCCCAAACCCCCATCTGCCATCGCCGCCTCACCAACGAGCCCCTTTCGCTGGCGTTACTCTCTCCCTCATCAGACATCATCGTCGCCTACTGGGTTCTTCACACCATCACTTGGTCGCCAACCAGCCCCCATCGTCGCCGCTGGTTCGTCAACAAGGACCCTTATCGGCACTTAAGGATAACCATTCACTTAAAGATAAAAATAATCATCCGCATACCCAGTGAATTGAACATCCAACATATTTTAATTGTATATAACTAAACCCATTTTAATCAAATAACCATCCACATAAGAATTAAAATAACCATTCGCATACCTACTAAATGACCATCCAAGATATTATGGATTGACCACAACAAGGTGGAAACAAGAGAGAGGGAGGGTGTTGTGGTGATCGGCAGCACTGCGAATCGCGAGAAGAGAGGTGCTACGGTCGGGCGGCGCTGCTGCAAATCGCGAGAAAGAGGTTGCTGCGGTGGTCGGGGGGCGCAACTGCCAACGCAAGAGAAAGGGGTTACGACGGTCGTTTTTGCTACTGCAAATTGCGGAATGGAGAAGGATTGCAGTAATTGGGTGACGCTACTACGAATTGCGAAGTGGCATGTAGCTGCGGCACGCGAGGAGGAAGTCGCGATGGTGGACGACGTTCAACGATGCTGCACCTTACGGTGGTTGAAGCTACGACGCCATTTCCGTCGCGGCGTGGTGGGAGGAGAAAACGTGAGTTGGAGGAGGGGGAGGAGGGTTGAGATGAAACGGGAACATGATGTGATGGAGGAGGTTATGTTGTGTAACCCTAATAATTTAAATTCAAAAATTAATTATTCTAATAAATTGAAAATTTGATTTTAATAATTAATTTAACCTTTTTTTAATCGTTGTCCACGTTGTTCAACATTTACATTGTTTATCTATACTTTCTCAATTTCGAGATATAATCCAGAGTTGTATTATAATGAGGTCCCTAGGTAGAGATGGGCAAGTTCTAACTCGACATGCTATATGGCTAAAAATGGTTATTTACTATGATGCACGGACACTGATATAGATACTGGACACGACACAGGACACGCCGACACTCAATTTTTAAAATTTTATAAGACACAGGGACACGTATACATATAAAATATAAAGTATTTTTTAGATAAATCGTAATGATATTTTGATATTTTATTGATATTAGAACATAAATTAATTTTTTAAATTATTTTTAATGTCTTATTTTAATTATATAAAGTATTTAAAATATTTCGTTATTTTAATAAATAATAATATATATTATTTCTGAATTTATTTCAAGAATATATATTAAAAATAATGTTAGGTGCGCTGACACATGATGGTATTTAGGTGTGTCCAAATGTATCCGGAAAAGAATTTTTTATTTTTTATTAAGACATGGTTTGACACAACAGATACGCGTGTCGGACGAGTGTCGATGAATGTCGTATCCAAAATGTGTTTGACACGTAGACACTGTAACTTAGTAAAGTGTACGTGCTTCATAGGTTATTTATGATTTTTGCAATGTAAAATTGGGTGGGATGATTCTGTCAATTGGAGTTGGGTTTGGAAGTTAAGTGTATCAAAAAGGATGAAGTTGTTGATCTGGTTATGCTTGTATAATGCGCTTCCTACCTCTACATACTATCCATTTTCACCGGGATATGACTACCTCCAAGACTTGGCAACGTTGCCTTCTTTTCGCTGAGTCTTAAATTCATTGTCTCAGGAATTGCATGACAGCTTCTCGTGTCTAGTAGATCTCTGGTTTTTTCTGATCGTGATTTCTTTCTGTTACAAGATGTCAAAAAATGGGTGGAGGTTGGTTGTAAGGATGAGGATGAGTGGTGTTTTGTGACTTGTCTTTGGGCCATATGGATAGACTGGAATGAGTATGTCATTAACAACAACTCTAACTCTTTGGCGGAGGTGGCTTTTCGAGATCGTTTGTTATCGAAGGAGATTCATTCTGTGACGTCCATATTGCCGATTCATAGTAACTTATTTCATCTACTATTTAGATTTGTCCTGAAGAGTACTTTTTTCAAATTGAACTATGATGGAAGTTCTTATGAGGACTCTGGGGAAACGGGTTATTATGGTTTTGTTATCAAAAATAGTATTGGTGCTTGGGTGCATGGTGCCTCTGGGTCTATGTCGCAGGGTAGAACCTTGAGAGCTGAGCTCTGGGGCATCTGGCGTGGTCTTTGTTCGGCTCATGAGATAGGTTGCTCTCATCTTATTTGTGAAACAGACTTGTCGGAGACTTTCTCCTTCATTTTGCATAGGAAGATTCCCCATAATTGTTAGAAAGGTAAGAGACAATGATAAAGAAAAGGTTTTGGTGTATTCAAATTGTGTGAAATGATACAATATAGAAGGATATTATTAGTAGGTGCTAAGAGAATCGAAATAATAAAGACATAATATTTTATAATAAATATTCAGATATGCTAAATAATTCTAATAAATGCTAATTGATCCTAATATATTCTAACATTCTTCTTAAACTCAAGTTACGTTTAGGCTCCGTTTGGTTTGTGTATGTACTAAGACATAGACATTAAGACATAGACACTTGAGACATAGACATTAGATATTTGTGTTTATGTATGATGTTTGGATATAATGAATATAACATTAGTGTAGTGTCTAATGTTATGTTTGGTTAATAGAACACAAGAACACTATATAATTAGAATGACTATTTTGCCCTCCTATTTTTAATTAAAAATTCAGTAATTAAAAAAAAAAAGCCAAGAGAGGCAGAGGCCCAAATTGATTCCAGGGTTTGTCCCTCTAACCTCAAGCCCCCAGAAATCTCCCTCTTGTGAGATCTCCTTCTTCGCGGTGATACTTTCTCCCTCAAACCTCAAGCCCCCAGAAATCTCCCTCTTGTGCGATCTCCTTCTTCGCGGTGCTCTTCCCTCGTGTGCGATCCCCTGGTTCGCGGTCTTCTTCTTCTTCTTCTTCCTCTTCTTCTTTTTTTCTTCTTCTTCTTCTTCTTCTTCTTCTTCTTCTTCTTCTTCTTCTTCTTCTTCTTCTTCTTCTTCTTCTTCTTCTTCTTCTTCTTCTTCTTCTTCTTCTTCTTCTTCTTCTTCATTGTTGGTCTTAATTGTTGCGAGTGTGTTTGATAGGTTCCGTTTACGAGAGGGAAAGAGGAAGGCGGCTCATTGATGAAAAGCCTGTGTGTTGAATTACCGTCGAAGAAGAAGCCGTCTCCTCCGCGTTTGGCAGGTATGTACCATACCCATTCATAATATTTACAGCTTATACTGTATTTTTAAGAGTTAGGAGTTTGCAATTTAGGGTTTAATGTTTACTGCATTTTGGGAATACGGTGCTTGAAATATCTAGCTGCTGCAATTTTGGGAATACGGTGCTTAAAATAGTAGTAATTGAAAAAATTTACTTATCAAACTTTACAAATTAGTGGATACTTTAGTCGATACTTTTGATATATTTAGAATTTTATGGTGATCAATTGTTGTGATGATAGTTCGTTGGGCTTAACTTGGTAAGTGCTTCATAGGATGGAATATTTCTTCTTCTTGTTCTTCTTTTCCCCTTTTGTTTTCTGCTGTAATGTAATCAATGCAGAAATAACACTTGAACGACAGCATGTACAAGTTATTCATAAATTCGTTTATCTTGGTGAAACAACCACACATGAAAGTTAGGGTTTGCTTTGCTTGTGGTGTACTGTGTTCAACCGATTGATAGTTTCAATATCTGTCCACTTGTTTATGTTGTTGTTTTTCTTGTTTTCATATGGCGAAAAGCAATTAACTACAGTTGTTGGCCTGATTTGCATCAATACTCAGTATTGCTATTCTTAATGCTTTGCAATTACAAATATCCATATTTTAATTTTGATCTAAATATATTTAAGTATTTAGCTTATAATGCTGAGTAGATTGAAGTGTGTAGGTGACATCTTGAAAGATGCACTATATATTGATATTAGGCTTCATGTTGTTGATGCTTTTTATTATTTAGGATTGTTGGAAATGTTGATGAAATCCATATTTATAATCCATCCATTTACCGGTGAATTCATGCTAATACTTTGAGAATAGAAATTGGTGTTTGAGCTATATGCTTTTTCGTGGTAATGCATTTAGCTTAAGCTATCTCTTATTTCAAATTTTGAATGTGTTTATTGAATTTCTTTTTGCAGGAAGGGTTTGTGCCTGCTATCAAAGGATCAGGCAGTTATGATTAGCAGTAGAAATGGTTGGCTTTGGCTTATAAGATGCAAATAATTGGTTGCTATGCACAAACATAAGTTGGTCATGGATCAAATGTTGAACGGCTTGAGACAACTGCAACATTGGAACAAAAATTACCTTTGAAAGTTGTAATTTTTTTCAATTATGTGGCACTGTATTTGTACAATGAACACCTGAGAAACAATAACATAAGAGTTCCATTGGTATAGTTTTAGGATTCAAGACAATTGTATGATTGAAAATTGTATGAATTGAAAATTGAATGAAAAGTGGTTTCTTTGAAATTTAACTTGGCCTGTTGTTTGCTTTCAGCAATGAGTATTTGAAGTATATGTTTTTTGCTTTGCACTAATATGTAACTGGAGAATTTGAAACTCAAGCTGTAAACCAAGTGTATGAAATCAATACAGGAAGTGCAGTATTTTACTGTACCTAAAAATTGAATCAAATTTTGCAGAAGTGCACAACTTTGTTGTGCAAAAGTAAGCTGCACAATTATAATTCATCTGTACCTAAGTGCAGAAAATCAACAAACAGAATGCAGAAATTAATTTTAAATATGCAGAGGTAAATAACTTTAAGGACAAAATTACACAATACATTTGAACCTCGACAACAGAATTACAGATTTTGATTGCAATAATGCATAATTGCACAGTATAAAATGTAACTTTGCATAATATAATTAATAAACACCTGAGGCATAACTTAGGTGCATAAACCAAAATATCAACACATATTGTTGCAGATTACAAATAAAAGTCAGTTCATGCATAAATTAGGTGCATATATAGCTATTGCACTTTAATAATACAACAATTACCTAAACCCTCTTCAATTATAGCAAAATACCCACAGTATTTAGCAATAGACCTTAATAATATAACAACTAATTAAACAAACAACACTAATAATAGCTAAAAGTTTTCCATTATATCTCATACGAATGCTGCCTTTTCCTCGTCCAAACTCCAAAAGGTTGCCTTCAATTCCGGATTCTGCACAAATTTCTTTGCAACTTGCACAATCTCCATTGTGTCAAAGCCAAGACTCTTTAAAGTTCTGCCCAAGTTCACTTGGTCATTTACCCCACTCATTGCATTTGCTAGTACTTGCACATGCTTTCCTTGATCTTCTACCGCGGACTTAAAAGTTTCAGCCAAGTTTGATAGGATTGCAGCATCATTGGTTTTCTTAGTTGCAGATTGACGTCCTTGATTTCTCTCACTTGATGAAGCAAAAGAAGTCGAGAAGGTGTTGGGTAATTCACTCTCAGCAACCCCTAAATCCTCCATGTCAATATCATCGCTGCCTAATCCCAAACCACCAGCTGTGGCCGCAGCAAATGTAGATCCCGGAGTAACATCTTCTTCAGCATCTTTGCCACTGCATGCTTCAACACCGGTAGCTCTATCCTTACCAAAAATATTGCCAAGACGTTCAAACAAGGGAAACGGCTTGCCGGGAGTGTAGAGTGTGACGTTGCGACCCTATACCATAAACCAAAATCGACATTAATAAACATAGAAAAAATGAAATTCAGATTTGTAAGTTTAAAGATCTTGCAAGAGGAGTGATTAAAAACGAAAAACATACCTTTCCCCAAGCTTCCAATACTTGCTTGCTATCGACTTCAACACACATTTTTTCCGAATTCCATCCAAAGCCGCTACAACCCAACATCTCAGCCACATACATATATTTTTCTTTTAGTCGCTTGTGTTTATTTCTGATGTGCTTCACAGTGAGGCCACATCCAGGAAACTTCTCATTCATCTTATCTGCCAGCTTTTGAAATGCTCCGGGTTTAAATTGACCGGCATCTGCCCTCTTGCCTTCAACAACCAATTCCTCCATGAAGACCACAAATTGTTCAATTTCCTGTTCAGTCCACTGACGTGGTATGGAAGCCATTGATGCTGGATAATGTAGTTGCACAATAAAGGAAAAAGAGCACCAGACCAACGGAATTACTATCAGAACTATAAATGAGTTACAGCAGAATCTTTATCAGCATTGCAACAGACTTACAATAACAGCAACTACACAATAAATATCAAGTTACTAGCAGAATTTTAGCAAATCAATACTGGCTAGCAGATTTGTAACAGAGTAACACTACAATAAATTAACAATTGCAACAGAGTTTAAATAATCACTAGTAGAATATCAACATAATTCAACAATTTCAACCAAATTAGAACACAACTAATTAAACCTATTATGCAAATACATTACGCCTTAAAAAAACTCAAATAATTTCAAGAGAAACAAAGCAGATATGATAAAACTAAGAAAAATTTGAAACTCTACGCTCCATGTTCTCCTCTCCATATTTCCCACATCTCAGTTGCTAAGTCCTCACGCCATTGAGTCCACTCATGACTACTTTCCACAACATCAATTACGTCGGCTTCATCAACAACAGTGTCATCTCCAACGGGTATATGCTCTGGTAAAAGAGTTGCATCTTCTTCGGGATCAACATCCATGTTCATACGAATAAAATTTTGTAACAAACAACACGCAATAATAATGTGGCTTTGGATTCTAATTGGATAGAATGAGGGGCTTCGTAGAATTGCCCATCTCTTCTTAAGCAGCCCAAAGCACCGCTCAATCACATTCCTAGCTGATGAATGCTTCTTATTAAATAACTCTAGATGATTTCGTGGTGCACGGTGACCTTGAGCCCACTCATTGATATGATACCGGACATTTCTATAAGGAGATAAAAATCCTCTACCATTGGTATAGCCAGCGTCCACTAAATAATAAGACCCTAAAATGGAAGGATGGAAAAATTATAAGGGGTATATCGTAATTCTTTAATAGATAGCTAATGCACTTATGAAGAGATTAATTTAAACATACCAACAGGTATTTTCAAGCCATTACGTCGAGTAATGGCATCTCTAAGTACCCTTGAATCAGATGCCGATCCTTCCCAACCGCTAAGGACATAGACGAAATTCATGTTCCGATTGCAAACCCCTAAGACGTTGGTGGATATTCTAGATTTCCTTGTCCGATACCTAGATTTATCACTCTTGGGGACTGTGACATCTATGTAAGTTCCATCTAATGCTCCTAGACAACCCTATCAAATGGACAAAACAAAATAGTTATTACATACAAATAAAGTTGACCAAGACAAATTTAAAGTTTATGCAACACCTTACCTTAAACCATTTCCATCTGGGATCTATAGAATCCTCTGGTACAGGGTCTGCCTTTGCAAATAACACACTTTGGACACGCAAAACTGAACCTAACACCTTATGAAAATACCTAGATACAGTTTCACCAGACCTATAAAACCTAACTTGTACACTGCGATTTTTGGTATGATGAGCTAATATAATCAAGAAAGTTGCTACTTGCTCCCCTATGCCAACATGACCATCATCATCTAACCCACCTTGAACTTGTAGCAATTCACACAAATTAGCAAATGCATTCAAACTCATTCTTAACTCCCATATGCAATTTCTATCGCCACCCGCCCCAATGATGCTATCTAATGCATCTCGCCTTAATGGCAATGTGTTCACTCTTCGCCCAATTGAAGAATGGCCCCTCCTTTTATTCCTAATATACATATACAAAGTAACTAAAAGAAACAACATCATCGTGTCAGATTGCGTTCTCATGATCCAGTAATATCCAACACATAGCTTAATTTGTTCAGAACGATCCATCATCACTTCCTAAGAAACAATAAAAAATAAATGCATAAAAATAAAATAAATTCTAAAACCCAGTTTGACAACACTCAAGAGTAAACTTTTCTTTATGATTTTAACTAAACTACAAGTAGAGAAAACACCCATTACATAATCACTTACTCATATTAGCAAGCTAACAGTTTTTGATACATAAATGGATAACTCTTAATTTACAGTTGCTAATTTTCTCTGGACTATAAATCGGAAATAAAATTCAAGGTAAAAATATACTAATAAATATCAAAACTAAGCAATCAATCAGCGGGCTCAGATTCCATGAACAAAACAACAAATAAATTATTGGGATCTAATTAAATAATAAGTCATCAAGTGGAGATACACAATGCTCCGTTATGATAACAAGTATACAATTGGGACTAAGTACAAGAAGCTCTCACATGGACTCAAATTCATAATTTTGAAACATCAAACTGATTCAAATTGAACCATAATACTATGACATAATACTCCAACCAAACTCCATTAAAAATACATATCCAAAACAGAAGATTACCCAACACATAAGTGTTCAAAAAAAAATTGGATATCCAATACAGCAACATACAAATACAACATACAAACAAACAAGAAGATTACGATTATTTCAAACCTTGAGCTGAGCTTTCTAGCACAGATAAAGGAGAAAGCTTGTGATAGAACAATAAAAAGTTTCAGCACATCGAACAACACACACAAGTGAAGAAGATTTACAAAGCTGCAAAAGCAAGAAAACAGAGGAGAAGAGATTAGAACTAGTTAGGGTTTATGAAAAGGAGAAGGAGATTTTCATAGAATAACAACAAGTTTCACAAAATCGACCAACGCATACATACAATGGAGAATCCACGATGCTTCAGAAAACAAATGACAAGGGCTGAGAACTTATTAAGGTTTGTAAATAGAGAAGGAGATATTTGGAATTTTAAAAAATTGATGAGGATAAAATGGTCCAAAAATAAAATTTTAGATCTGTGTCCAAGGTTTTTGTTCTGTGTCTCACCATTTTATTGAGACACTAAAAACATGTATACTGTGTATGCTTATGGGTATGTGTGTATCTCCAATTTTTGTGTCTCACTAACCAAACACCAGACACGTTCTCCCGTGTCTATGTCTTGCCCAGATAGACACACTAACCAAACGCAGTGTTAAGTCACACAAAAAAAACTCAAGTTACATTTGAAACTTATTTAAAACAATGAAACAAAGGAAAAAATTGCATAAACTGCTGGAAGAAAGTGCAGACAGAACTGTCGGAAAGGAGTACAGATGAAACTGTCGCAAAGAAGTACAGACGAAATTGTCGCAAAGAAAGTGCAAACGAAACTGCCGCAAAAAAAAGCGCAGACGAAACTAACGCAAGAAAAACGCAGACAAAGCTACTGCAAGAGTGGTGAACTGCCAAAAAACTACAGAAAAGATGGCAATCTGTCAGAAAGATGGCGAGCAACCCGAAAACTACCGAAAAAGTGGCAAACTATGAAAAGATGGTAAAATGTTGGAGGATAACGAACCGCCGAAAAGTGACGAAAAATATATGGTTTCTCCATGATAATAGGTAAGAAATGGATGATAGTGGTATTTGATTCATTAGACTGAAAAAGATACAAGATGGGATGATAGACTAATTGGTAAGGTAAAAAACTTCATAAGAGTGATCAAAGACAAAGAAAAATGGCATAAAAGAAAAGTATAAAAAATACAGTAATTTCATCCAAAGAAAAATAATCATATGTGTATTCAAATTATATAAAATGATGTAATATAAAAGGATATTAATATGTGCTAAGAGAATTAAAATAATAAATACGTAATACATATAATAAGTATTCAAATATACTAAATAATTTTAATCAATATTAATTGATCACAATATATTCTATCGATCAATGATCATACAAAAGTCGACGTAATTGTTCAAATTTTTGAGTTGATTGACAGACATACTAATCAAGTAGCTGATTGGTTAGCTAAACATGGTGTGTTGATGGTGTCTGGCTCAGGATTCGGTGGTCCAGGAACCTTTGGACCACTTAGTGGTCCAAGTAGAAAATATGTTTTTGGAGTTTTTTTATCAATTGCTACGTAGTCTTTGAACTAATTTTAATTACAAATCAACCCCATATATTTTATTTAATTATAAAAATAATTTTTTATTTTATAAATTATTATTTTATCAATTATCAATTATATTTATTAACAATCAAATACAAAAATAACAACCAATTATATCCTCCATTCATCCTAATAATTCCAATTGATTAAAAAATTAACTTTGATCTCGTTACGTTCGTCCATGGTTTCCAAATCGTGTTTCCTTGAAATTCAATCGATTGGTTTTTCAAAACAATCGATTGAATGATAACTCAATCGATTGGTTTACATTATATCACAAAACAATCGATTGAAAGTTGTAAGGTAGAATGGTAAAAAGCTTAAACCAATCGATTGTTTATACTTTCCAATCGAATGAATGCCTCAAAACAATCGATTGTTGTTGTTACTCAATTGATTGAATTCACGAAAACAACATGAACTTGCCAAATACAATCGATTGGAAAGTGATAGACATTGAAGTTTTAGCCAAATTCAATCGATTGGTAATGTAATCCAATCGATTGGAAGGTGATGACGTTGAATATTTTGCCAATTTCAATCGATTGGTAATGGAATATCCATCTACTCAATCAATTGGTAATGTTCTCATTTTTCAGAATTCTGTAGGATTTTGCACAATTTATTCTATTCTACTTTCATAAATCACAAATAAGTTGTACAAATCCTCATTAATCCAATTTTTTTTTTCAATCACCATGATCAGGATCTTATTATCTTCTTGCACCAATATCAATGTATTAACATAAGAACAATTTTTATCACTTAACTTAAATCATTGATCCTGTAGTTTGGTCTAGTTTGAACGAAGGAAATGTATTTCTACTAGTATTAATTAAATCCGTGATACTACATGACGAAATTATTTTGGTAACCAAGTTTAACCAAGTTGGTTCAATAGCTTATTAGTATAATAAAAAACAATTGATTGAGTAGATGGGTACCATTACCAATCGATTGAAATTGGCAAAACATTCAACTTCATCACCTTCCAATCGATTGGATTACATTACCAATCGATTGAATTTGGCTAAAACTTCAATGTCATCACTTTCCAATCGATTGTATTTGGCAAATCCATGTTATTTTCGTGAATTCAATCGATTGAGTAACAACCACAATCGATTGTTTTGAGGCATTCATTCGATTGGAAAGTATAAACAATCGATTGGTTTAAGCTTTTTACCATTCTACCTTACAACTTTCAATCGATTGTTTTGTGATATAGTGTAAACCAATCGATTGAATTTCAAGGAAACACGATTTGAAAGCCATGGACGAACGTAACGAGATCAAAGTTAATTTTTTAATCAATTGGAATTATTAGGATGAATGGAGGATATAATTGGTTGTTATTTTTGTATTTGATTGTTAATAAATATAATAGATAATTGATAAAATAATAATTTATAAAATAAAAAATTATTTTTATAATTAAATAAAATATATGGGGTTGATTTGTAATTAAAATTAGTTCAAAGACTACGTAGTAATTAATAAAAAAACTCCAAAAATATATTTTTTTACTTGGACCACTAAGTGGTCCAAAGGTTCCTGGACCACCGAATCCTGTGCCATGGTGTCTACCGAAATAATTTGCATGAAACCTCCAAACTCTTTGCAGAGGATTTTATATCACAACCTCTCTTAAGAATCTTTATTCTCGTATCTTTTTAGTTTCTTGTTCAACCAAAAAAAAAGCCTTAACCATAAGAATTTATTAGCAAGACTAAAGTGATGAGTTTCTATTTTCTAATAAACTTCTTAAGTTGGCAACAAATTTTAAAGTTGTTCCATACCTCAATCATTTTTAACATGGAGATCTCAATTAGTCGTCCCTTTTCTCCATCTCTTTATCAAAATTAATTGTAGGACATACAAGGGAGGGAAAAGATGATGAAACGCATGGCTCTTCTTCCTGTCATTGGATCCCATAATGGTAAAAATTAATTAATATAAAGGTTTAATTACTCTGATAGTCCCTATAGTTTTGCAAAATTTTCAATTAGATTTCTATATTTTTTTTCTTTTAATTGAGTCCTTGTACAATTTTTTTTTAATTGGGTTCCTACACTTTTTTTTTTCTTTTATTTAGGTCCCTGTACTAATTCTTTCTTTTTAATTGGGGCCCTATAAAATTAAGTCAATTACTACTAAGAGGGACTTAATTGAAAAAAAAATTGGTGCAGGGACCCAATTAAAAAAAAAATATAAGAACCTAATTGAAAATTTCACGAAACTATAGGACCAACAAAATAAATAAACCTACACACTACAAACTTAATAAAATGTGTCGAGTGGAAAATCCCATAACAAATTCTTCCTAAAGTTTATTGAATGACAATATAGAATTGAAGTAAATCAAGTTTAAACTTTTACTACTAATTTAATAATTATTTAATTAAGAATTTAATAAAATCAAATCAATTAGTAAAATGCCAAGGTGAATTTTATAATATCTATTATTTGATATTTAATTTTTATAATAAATTTTAAATATTTAAAAAATATTTATTTTTATATTTTTAAAATTAAATATTAATTATTTATTTTTTTAATAAGTTAAACACTATTTTTTAAACACTGATAACAATGGCAAAATGAACCTCTAGAAATTAGAAGATACTCCGTGGTTGAGAGATATTAATTCGGGGATGGTTACCAACCACTTATTAAGTGGCAGACGGCTCAGCAAACTCACTAAACAAAGATTATTATTTTTTGGCATGTGCTCCATGTATTCATGCATGATATTCATATTGATATTGATATTAAATAATGATACTATGTTTTTTTCTTTTATACTCTTTCTCCAATCTATGAATAATGCTTCTTCAAGTCTATTAAGTTTTGACCGATAATTAATTTGAGTTGATTCATTATCATCATGATTTCATGAAAATAAAGTTTTTAGTTTTATTATTTGTATTTTATTTTCACAATTTTAATGGAATACTCTTATTTTTTTAAAAGAACATAACGAACTACTTCAATCAATCATCAATGGAAATAATTGCTACAAGTTTGTACCAACCTATAGCTTTCTGTCGGTATCAATTTCATGAACAAAAATGAAAATATCAATCCAATGGTCCATGCCAAATCTTTGTATTAGGCTATGTATGTGATCCTCTTTTCATATAGAATAAGTAGTGAAAGTAAAATGATGATTATAATGGTGACCAAAGTTTATTAAAAAAAAAAAACAGATGTTTCATAAAGATGCAAATTTAACTTTGTCTCTCAATATGAGGTCACAGCACTTTGATTAATATTTAAGTCGCAAGAAACTTAGATGTATGCTCAAATTCTATATAATAAAATAACAGATATTAAATTTGTCTGAATTTTTGTATATGGAAAATTTTGTTGTGCCTTAAAATTTTTTGCTCAAATTATCTAAACATAGAGATAGAAAAAAAAAAAAGTAAAATCCATCCTTTATTTTTTAATTTTATGTCTAAAATTTAAACATGATAGAAAGAACCTTTGCATATATATAAAACAGTAAAAAGATTAGACGTTTGGAGTGTTTATGTCTAGGTAAAGTAATGTCCATGATTATTTATTTATTTGTATGAACATGGAACTTGTAATGTACGCAAACAACAAAAAGGGTAAAATACATAGGAGCAAAATATGTGTCTGTCTCTTAAAGATTCACATCTCATTCCCTTCCAATCGGAGGTTTCAACTCAGGACCATCCATCATTTTCACTTTCATGTTCATAATTTTCATGTATATAGATATGCCACTTTCAACGATAAATAAATACAAACTACTAAATCAGCCAAAAAAAAAAAAAAGAAGAAAATTGCTCGATCCCTTTCTGATATGCACCTATCACCTATGTATACCAAGATTCTCTGTTCAACCTCAAAAGGGCCCAATGGTAATTACACATGCAACATAGCAAAGCATACTTCAGGCTTACTCCATGTCCATTCTCCTACATCATAACTTTGGTCACTCCAACCTTGAAATTCCAACGACCCTTCCAAAAAGCAACAGGAACAGGTACACAGACAATAAAGGATCCCATAAATATATTCATAATTTAATATATCATAAACCAAATAAAAATAAACAATAAACAATATAATGGGGAGGCATGCTTAGCTTGCTGTCTGTTACATTGCTGAGTTGTGTATTATAGTGAACTTAAATACAAAAATAATAATTAATTTGAATTGATTGAATGCTCAAGTTATTTGTCTGTTTTTTTTATATATTTTATATAAATAATTAATTTTTATCAAATATAATCATTTTAAATTACTTGATAATTTTTCAATAGTCATACAAAAAGCACTTTTTTTTAATTTTAATTTTGGAACCAAGCAACACAAAAATTGTTGGACCCAAATCATCAAAAGAAATAATCTGCTAAAGTAGAAAAAACAGAGTCCCATGAGCTATTATGATGTAGTATTCCATTCCATTTCATCTCATTCATTGCATCTTTCTCTTTTTCTTTTTATTGGGTCTCGTGGTGTTGTTATCAACTTTACAAATTAAAATAGGGACTATATTTAGTTATTTACTACAAATTATACTCTTCATTATTTATTTATTATTATTAATATTATTATTCCACCCCCTGGACCCTGCAACTCTCTGCTCTGTTTCTCACTCTCTCTCAGTGGTTCCCTTGAGGATCAACAGCGTTGGCTCCTCTTCAATCTTTTTCTTTTTTTTGGCTCCTCATATCACACCAAACTCTTGAGTAAGGCTTCTGCTTTTCCTGTTTAATGGTGACCAGTGTTCACAGATACACAAAACAAAGCAAAAAAGTGTTTTTTTTTTTTTTTTTTTTCCTGTGTGCTGATCTGTAGCTAACTGTGAGGTCAGATATGGAACTTCTCATTTGTACTTTTGAAAATGTTCCAACCACTTTTTTTAAAAAAAAAATTATAAAAGATAAATAAAAAGAAGAAATTTCTAATTTCTGCTTATTCGTCCTCCCATTTTGCTTGGGTTTCAAATTCTATTTCCCATTTGAGAGTAAAGAAAAAAGAAAAAAAAAAGATTAAATCTTTTTCAGTTTTTCTCCCTTCACCATTGAACATTCCTCAGCTCCATGCCAATTTCTATGAAACTAGATTTGTTCTTCTGGGGAGAGTAAAGATCAGCTTCAAAGATTCCAGCTTTTCATTTTCCTTTCTCCCGTGTTTCATGAGGGAAAAGGCACGGTTTTAGTAATTCAAGAGAGCAAAAACAACTGAAGTTCCGCATAGAAAGGAGTGAAATTTGGCTGAGTTATTTCTCAGCTTGACTTGTTGCCAGTTGAAGCATCATTTTTTGAGTTTGAGTGTGATGCCGTTATATTGTTAGGTGTGAAAACCTTGTCACTTGTCAGATATGAGTGATGTTAGGCTTGGCAAGGTGGTGGAGCAGCAAGGTCAAGGTCAAACAAGGATTAAGAATGTTCCAATTGCTGTCACCCCAGAAGGGTTTTGGTGCTGCCCTTCCCCTGTTGTGTTCCAGAAAGGTCTCAAGGTTCAAACTCCTCTCAACAACAAACCAAAACCCTCTTCACCACCACTACTTTCAAAGAACACTGCTCACAAGATACCAGCTTCAGTTACAGAGAGGAGAGCAGTGCCTGCTGCACCACCACCATCAAGATTGGTGGTCGCTTCAGATGTTCAAAAATGCAGTGATGACCCCGAAAGGCCTCCAGCTGCAGCATCTGTGGCTACTACAGAGAGACCTCAAAGGAACAAGGTTGAGACTTTGCCCAAGAAGGTTGCTATTGAGTTTGGTGAAGCTGGATCCTGTGATATGAAGGTGGTTTTGTTGGGGAAGCAAGGGTTTTGTGTCAAGTTGAGTGTGCATAGGGATGTATTGAGGGAGAAGAGTAGTTTCTTTGCTGAGAAATTCTCTGAGTTAGGTGGAATTTCATCATGTCTCCAAATTGAAGATTGTGAAGATGTTGAAATATATGTTGAAACTGTTGGCCTTATGTACTGCAAAGAAATGAAGCAGAGGCTTATGAAGCAGAATGTTTCT
The DNA here is from genome assembly GCF_003086295.3 of Arachis hypogaea. NCBI lineage: Eukaryota > Viridiplantae > Streptophyta > Magnoliopsida > Fabales > Fabaceae > Arachis > Arachis hypogaea. Next base: position 9,573,303 of record NC_092050.1, read on the forward strand.
CGCATTCTTCGAATACTCAAGGTAATCTTGCTTAATTTTCTGCTTATTTTCTATTTTGAGTTTTTGAATTCTAAGGATTGATTGCTTATACTCTTTTGATCTTACTGGTATTGTAAATTTTCAGATTATCTTTCATGGTTCCTTTTTGTTTGTTAGCATAGAACAACTATATTTCCTTGTGAGGCATTTATTTGTATCTCCACTGATATTAGGAGGTTCATCATTTATTAGTTTCCTTTCTTTTTTGGGTGCTCTAATAGCTTCCTTATTTAAAGCCGCTACCAATTGCAGCTTTATTGTCATGGAATAGATACAAGTGTGTATAAGCTCAATAAGCATCAATATTCAGTACTACTTTGTGATAATCTAAACTAGCATGCAAATGTTTCTGAGAGACACTTGATTCTCTTTGAACACATTTCTCCATCCTAATACTAAAGGTGGAAGTGTTTTATACAAAGGGAATTCCATGGATTGTGCTATTTGTGATGCAAATTCACATACTGACTTGCTGTTGATGGCAAATCAAGAATTGTGGAAAATGTGAACTGTAGGGAATAGGGATGATGATGGGTAATTCTTCTGTCAATTAGGGGTCAGTTTAGTGAAATCCTTAAGCCTCATCCATAACTTTCTGCTATATTGTGTTCATTTCAAATCTTTGTCCTACTTAATCGTTTGTTAGGAATGAACTATTGCTTGATGACACCAACTCAAATCAAGCTATTTGACATTGCTGTAGGATTTGTTTGATATGTATATATCATTTCCATACAGATAAATGTTAAAGAACATAACTTATTTGATTGCAATTCAATTATATCAATATTCTTAGTTTTTATTTTTAAGCATTACTTGATTCTTTTTGCCGAAAGATCTTCAATAAAACTGAAGGAAACTATTTCTGCAGGTTGCAGAATCGCTTGGCTTCAGTTCGTGTATCCAGTCATGTTTAGATCACTTGGAGGCAGTCCCTTGGGTTGGAGAAGAAGAAGAAGAAAAGGTGGTGTCAACCGTACTGCGACTCAAAGGAGAAGGAATCGGGGTCAACCCTGTGCTAAAACGTGTTTCTCCTGAAATTTCTAATGCACAGAAGGATACTCTATCCCACATACTTGAACTTGTTCTCAAAAGCAATGAGGAGAGAGGTCGCCGAGAGATGAAATCCATAGTTCTAAAGCTCCTTAGGGAGAATAACAGTCTTCCAGGCTCCACTGGTTCAGCTGACATATGCAATGATATGATTTATAGATCATGCAGAAGCTGCTTGGATTCATTATTGTCACTGTTCAAGCAGGCTGCAGAAGCAGACGTTCCGGACACACCTAGCATTAGCAGAGAATCCATACTAAAACAAATAGCCCTTGAAGCCGATAACCTTTCATGGCTGCTTGAGATTTTAGTTGACAAACAAGCTGCTGATGAGTTTGCGCTGATGTGGGCGAATCAGGAGGAACTGGCTACCCTACATGGAAAACTCCCCATCGTAGCACGCTATCACATCAGCTGCATTTCGGGAAGACTGTATGTCGGCATTGGAAGAGGGGAGTTGTTGCCATCAAAGAACACACGCTTGTCACTGTTGCAGACATGGTTGCAGCCTCTGATCAATGACTACAACTGGTTACAGCACGGATGCAGGTCGTTTGACAGGAAACTTGTGGAGGAAGGAATCGGGAGGACTATACTAACCTTGCCACTGGAGGATCAGCAGAGTATTCTGCTTTCTTGGGTCGGGAGTTTCTTGAAAACGGGAGATGGATGTCCCAACCTTCAGAGAGCTTTTGAGGTGTGGTGGCGAAGAACCTTTGTTAGACCTTACATGGACGGCCAAGGGAATGATGCAATGCAAGATAGTTGAGAGTGTTGTCAAAGAAGCCTGTCATGTGTTAATGGATATGTTAAAGTGGTTTTGGAACTTTACTCTTACTTTCTTTCTTTCTTTCTTTCTTTCTTTCTTTCTTTTTAAATTTGATGAATTGAAAGAATGATAAAAATATGTTGATTTCAGAAATGGAGTTTACTAACAAGTACTAAGACTTATATATATACTAGTATTTTTACCACTAATAATTACGGGAATATAAATTTTTTAAAATTACGGTCTATTTTGTTCTGACAGTATAGATTATGCATGACACAAAAGGTTTATAAAATCAAACTACTTTTACAAAAGAAAGTCGCAGGTTAACAAATGTCTCTAACTAAGAAGACCAATGTATTTGTACATAAAAAATTAAATAATAAGAATTTTAGTTATTATTTTTATATGAAAAAGTATAATTTTTTATTAATAATTAATTTTAACATTCGTTGTCTAAAATTTAAAATAATTTAACATGTATACTTTTATATTTAATTAGATGTTAACTGTTAAGTCTGTTATACAAATAGAAATAATTAATTTTTATACTTGTTATTTAAAAATAATATTTTTTTTCTATGTATATAAAAATATAATTAGGGGCAATTTACCCAAATAAATAAATTGGATGAAAGCTTTACTCAAATACACAAAACAAAAATCCCTTACGTACATGTGCATTTTCACATTTTTATGTAAACCGTGGGAAAAGCTACCACGGTTTCTGATTTTAACATAAACCGTGGCAAGCTACCACGGATTATGGTATTTGTGGTTTGTGTGTAAATCGTGGCAAGCTCCAACGGTTTACGAAGAGAGAAAGCTAAGCATAAACCGTGGCAAGCTTCCACGGTTTATGAAGGAGGAATTTTTATCATAAACCATTTATTTTTAGATGTTTGATTGCATCAATGTGGTATCATTTAGACTGCGCATGATAATTGTGACAGAATACATGTATATAATAGAAGCTCAAACCGCTTAAACTATCAAATACATAGCAGATAATATATTAGACAATTCTCAAACCTTTTTAACTATCATTTCCTGTTACTTCATTATTGTGTCATATCATGCACCCAACAAAACTAATCTAATGTAATCTAAACTTCACTCTCAAATCTCAATACTCACTGCTCAACACACAATAGTAAAACAATTTTGTTAACACATTCATTGTATTTTTTTTAAGTTTTGGATTATAAAATTAAAGTATCAATTATATGTATAAAATATATATTAAAAATAAATAAAATAATATCTATTTATACAAAAATATATAATAATTGATTATATATATATATATATATAAAGTTTTTTTTTTTTGAAAAAATACAATATCAAATTTTTGAAATGTTAGACAATAAGTACAATAACTTTTAAAGAAATTTTTTGGCTTTTTAGGAGAAAAAAATATTCTTCTTAAATTAACATTAGATCTCTGACAAGTACTCTTGAAACCTCATTAGATCTAATATTAATTTAAGAATATTTTTTTCTCCTAAAAAGCCAAAAAAATTTCTTAAAAGTTATTGTACTCGTTGTCTAACATTTCAAAAATTTGATATTGTATTTTTTCAAAAAAAAAAATTATATATATATAATCAATTATTATATATTTTTGTATAAATATATATTATTTTATTTATTTTTAATATATATTTTACATTTTAATATATATTTTATACATATAATTGATACTTTAATTTTATAATTCAAAACTTAAAAAAAATACGATGAATGTTTTAACAAAATTGTTTTACTATTGTGTGTTGAGCAGTGAGTATTGAGATTTGAGAGTGAATATTAGATTACATTAGATTAGTTTTGTTGGGTGCATGACATGACACAATAATGAAGTAACAGGAAATGATAGTTAAAAAGGTTTGAGAATTGTCTAATATATTATCTGCTATGTATTTGATAGTTTAAGCGGTTTGAGCTTCTATTATATACATGTATTCTGTCACAATTATCATGCGCAGTCTACATGATACCACATTGATGCAATCAAACATCTAAAAATAAATGGTTTGTGATAAAAATTCCTTCTTCATAAACCGTGGGAGCTTGCTACGGTTTATGCTTAGCTTTTTCTCTTCGTCAACCGATGGAGCTTGCCACGGTTTACACACAAACCACAAACACCATAATCCGTGGTAGCTTGCCACAGTTTATGTTAAAATCAGAAACCGTGGTAGCTTCCCACTGTTTACATAGAAGTGTGAAAATGCACATGTACGTAAGGAATTTCTGTTTTGTGTATTTGAGTAAAGCTTTCACCCAATTTATTTATTTAGGTAAATTGCCCTATAATTAGATATTAGTATAAAAAATTATACTGATATTTATAAAATTAACTCAAAATTAATTTTTTTAAAATAATTGAATCTTGATTCTAACTTTTAATTATAACATTAGTCTTCTCTCCAAATTATATGTAATAAAATTTGAAAGAAGAGAAATGAAAATATAGATTAGAAAGATAAGCGGTGAAAAATTAAAACTAAATAAAAAACTATGTATATAATAACAATAATAATATTATCTTTTATTTAAATTATATTATTTTGTTAATTTTATTTTTTGTAGAAGAGAAAGATAGAAAAAATAGAGAATAAGAGAAAAGAGAGAAAAAGATAAAGATGAAGAATGAGAGTGAGAGTGAGAGTGAGAGTGAGAGTTTGTTAATTTTGGAAAAAAAATTATTTTAATTGTAAAAAAATATCAGATGATAAAAATAGTAGAGAGAAATAGAAAAATGGAGAGAGGTAGATGAGAGAATTTAGGAAAGGAGTTTATTAATTTTGAAAAAAATATTTTCTTTCAATTTTAATGGCATGTGACACATTTGATTATTAAATTAGATAGTAATATATGATACATAATATAGGTATATTTTAATTTTAATTTTAATACAATTAAAGAATGTCATGTTGTACATTTTGATTGTCAAATTAGTAATTAATCATTGATATTGATAATGATATATAAAATAGATAAAGTGGTTAAAGAAATGAGAGAAATAAAGAAAGGAAGAGCGAGGAGGAGAGAACTCTTTAATTTTGGAGGGAAATATTTGATTTCAATTGCAATGAGGGAGTGACATGTGACACATTTTGGTTGTAAAATTAGTAAGGAGGAAGAAAGAATTCTTTAATTTTGGAAGAAAATATTTAATTTCAATTACAATGAGAGAGTAATATGTGACACATTTTGGTTGTAAAATTAGTAAAGAGGAAAGGAGAATTTCTTAATTTTGGAGGAAAAGATTTGATTTCAATTATAATAAAAAAATGACATGTGGCACATTTTAATTGTAAAATTAGAGATATAATATATGATAGATGATAGATTTGCAATTGGAATAAAAAATCGAGAAGGTATTTACAGTTAGAATAAAAAGGCGAGAAATATTTTTAATTTAGATACACTAAGAAGATGCCATGTGGCAATTTTTAGCTTCAAAATTAGATATAGATAATAGAATAATAGATATAGGAATCATATTACAGGGGAGAGTGTTTTTCAACCAAGAGTGAAAATTGTCCTTTTTACAATAGAATATATATATATATATATATATATATATATATATATATATATATATGATAGATGATATAATATAAAACCGAGATATAATATATGATAGATAAATGATAGATGATAGATTTGCAATTGGAATAAAAAATCGAGAAGGTATTTACAGTCGAAATAAAAAGGCGAGATTTATAGGAGTAAACTATCATTTCTACCCATGAAATTTCAGAATGCTGATAAATCTACACACGAATAAGCAAAACTACTATTTTTACCCATGAAAGATGGACTTTTGCTAACAAAACTACACAAATCTTAAAAAATTATTTGAAATCCCCAAAATACCCTCTAATATAACCTAACTCTAACTTCTCTTTTTACTTCACAGTACCATTCTCACCTAAATCTTCTCTCACCGCCACTTTCATCCCCAACCACCACCACCACCACTAACGTTATCACCATCAAAACCATCCATTTCTCCTTTTATGCTGCCCTATACACCAGCAAACTCAACGACATTTCTCGCCGTTCATTTTCACGCTGCGACGATGCCATTTGCTGCTTCGAATTCGAAGAAGATGATTATGTTCGAACCTTGCCTCTTTGCTCACAAACTTTCCATGTTGATTGCATCGATGCTTGGCTTCGTTCCCACACAAGCTACCCTCTCTGCCGCGCTGGGGTTCTCTCTGCCGCTTTGCTGTTTGCTCCCATGTTCGCCGCCAGGATCTGACCAAGTCTTGACGCCGACGAATATGGCTCGAAATCAGCAGGGGAAGTAAGGGATTGGACCCCAGTTGCAAGGAGAAGAATTCGATTCGGTCGAAGGGGAGTGGAGTACGGTAGATTTCGATAGATTTTCATAGGAACGGGAAAACCTAGAATGAATGAAAAGAGAACTGTGAGGTTGAGGATGAGGCACTTGAAGTCGGGTTTGGTTGTTCGTACGATTTTAGGGTTGGGAATAGATTTCTGCATCTGAGATTGCAGAATTTCTTCTTCTGCAGGATCTGGGTTTAATGAAAAATTGGATATCTCCACCATTGTTACACCAATTGAGGCTGTGAATTCTAACTCTGGTCTCTGGATTTTGTGTATTCAAACTCTGGCATGTGCTTAAGTTGGCTGAACTGGGTGTTTCATGATGGGGTGAAGTTTTGAGCTTATAGATGAAGGTTGGGAACCTGTCCGGGAGTAGTAGAGGTGGTGATGGCGGTGGTGGTGACGACGGTAATGATGGTGAAGAAGAGTTTGAGTAGTGGTGGGATTTGAGATTAGAAAAGTGGTGGTGAAGATAAGGGTAATTTAGGAATTTTAGGTGATTTGTTACTGTTTGGATAATTTTGTTATGTGGAATCCATATTTCATAGGTACAAATGGTAATTTCCTTCTTTTATGAGTAAATATGTCAGCGTTTTCAACTTTCGTGAGTACAAATGGTAGTTTATTCTAAAGCTATCGTGCGCAATTTACATTTTCCCAAAAAATTAGGTATAATCTTTGCTCTTTGTTGAACTTTACTCTTAATCAAGGATATTTTCCACGGATGTATATGTGTAGCTACTGCACTAATTGACTCCTATAAAAATTACAAATGAGTCATTGAAGTGTAACTATAAGCTATTCAAGGTGATGGAGTGGGAATTTTAGTGGTTTCATATAATATTTTCTCACTCAGCTAAATTGTAAACCAAGGAGATTAATACTCAAGGACAAGAACTAGGACGTATGGCAATCTAAAAGTGTGAAACACCATATTCCTTATACTATTCACTCTCCTTTCATGTTTTGTCTTTTAACAATAGGTAGTGAGTTATCAATGTTTTGTGCTATAGCTAGAATCTGTTTTATCGTTAAACTTATTTTATGCTTCTTTTCTTTAATTTTGTTTTGGTAATTCTTAGTTTAATAATACGAAGAAAAAAAATTACAAATATAAAATTCAGAGTTTTTTTTAATATTTAATAAATTAAGTTAATAATTAATTTGTTATTTTTTATTAAAAAATTTGATTGATTTTGCATTACTCATTAAATTTGAAGAGATATAAACGCATCTACCAAACTAAAATTTAAATTTTTTTTTATAAATCTATCTTTCGTTTATCTATTTATTTATTTATTCCATCATTATTCTATAACTACCACTACATACTGTTATTATAATTGTTATTATATTTGTTGTTGTTGTTATTATTTGAAATTGTATCACATACATATTAAGTTATTTTGTGGAGATTATCATTATAACTAAAATGTTTTTATATATATTTCTTCGAACCGATGAAGAATGTTAGCATAGGACACTAAAATTGTCCGTAAAATTTAAAGGGTAAAGTATTAATTAAATTGGTTTTTTATGTTTGGGTGTAACGTTATTTTGTCCAACTTGGATGGGGATTAAATTCTCTTGGAAGTGACACATGACAGTTAACTTAACATCTTAGTCCGTTAACTTCTACGTAGGACATCCTGACCGGGTCAAACTGCCATGGAAACGTCTGTACGAACCGTAAATTCCTTTGGACCTGACGTGTACCACGCTATACTCGGAAATAAAGTCAAACTCAAAATCGAACTAAAATATCGACAACGGAGAAAAACTGCAACGGTAACCTCTGACTTAGTCAGCCTTTTCTCCCAATCATGGTTTATAATAACAGAATCCACTAATCAGAGTAGATCATGACTTCATATAACCGAAAGATACTGATAACAGCACCGACCATATACATCGGAACTAATTCACACCACTCACCTATAAAGGCTCAAAGAACACAACCCACAGGTCACAGTTTTTCACTCTAAGCTATCTCTTTTACTCTCTCTCACAAACTCATTCTTACTTGAGCGTCGGAGTGCTTTTTGCAGGTGCTCCCGCCATCGTGTTTCAGAGATATCTGAGGATTAGTCGCTGCGCCATCACTGGCCGACGTATAAGTCCGCTGAGGACGAATAACTCTCAAGGACCACCACACTCCTCGGTTCGCTCGGGACGGAACATTTGGCGCCCACTGTGGGGCCACGGTTACACTAACCCCACTTTTCTCCTTTTTTATTTGTTACCTCTTGAGAATCCTTTTGCAGGGTCCCACGACCTTCAGACATGGCCGACAACGGAGTCCACCAGCTCACACAGGCCGAACTTATAGCCCAGATGGCTGAACTTCAAGCAGAGGTCAAAAGACTCGCCGAGTTGTCAGCGCAGAACAACACCAACAAACGGGAAGAGGGCAATCCCAAGAGCTCAGCCCAAGGCGGCGCCGACCTATTAATCGCCGATCCCCCGAAGGAGAAACTAACTTTAGACAACCCATTCTCTGAGGAGATCACGAATTTTCAAATGCCAAAACATTTCACACTGCCTTCCTCACTTGAGCCGTATAAGGGGATTGGTGACCCCCGGACTCACATTAAGAAATTTCAGTCTATGATATTTTTTAACGGCTCTAATAACGAACCTGTGCTTTGCAGAGCTTTCCCGACTTACCTTGATGGAGCCGCTTTGATTTGGTTTTCGAAGCTACCTGCAGGATCAATTTCTTCTTTCGAAGAGTTGGCAAAGTCCTTCATCGATTACTTCGCTGCAGCACGAATATACGTCCACGGGTCGGATTACCTCGGCACCATCCGCCAAGGTCCCCAGGAAAGTTTGAGAGACTACCTGACCAGGTTTGCAGAAGCAACAATGGAGATACCCGACCTGGATCCCGCTGTCCAACTACACTCCCTTAAGGTCGGCCTCAGACCCGGAAAATTCAGAGAGACGATTGCAATCACCAAGCCAAAGACGTTAGAGGAGTTCCGGGAGAGGGCAGCAGGACAAATGGAAATTGAAGAACTACGTGAGGCCAATAAAACAGAAAGAAGACCTAAGAGAGAGGAGGACCGAACACCAAGGTCGGTTCATAACAAGGAGCTCGGCAAACCTTTCAAACTCACTCCAAAATTTGACAACTACACCAGATTCAACACAAGGAGGGAAAAGATAATCAAAGAAATACTCAACGCCAAGATCATAAAACCTCCTGCAAGAGCAGGTAGCTATCAAGACCAGAGATTCGTAGACAAAAAAAGCACTGTGCCTTCCACCAGAAATACGGACACACAACTGACGAGTGCATAATAGCCAAAGACCTCTTGGAAAGACTTGCTCGGCAAGGAGTACTAGATAAGTACATCGAAGGACGGAAACATAAAGAAGGTGATAGAGACAAGGAGGAACGCCAACAAGCCTCGGCTAACAAAGACACCAACAAATGGTCAAACAACACCCAACCCAAAGGGGTTATAAATTGCATATCCGGAGGATTTGCCGGGGGCGGCGAAACAACATCGGCAAGGAAACGCAGGTACCGAGCTATGCTAGTGATCGAAGGAACAGCACCACCAAGCAGCCAAGATACGCCCGACCTAGAAATTACTTTCAACAAGGCAGACATATGCTCAGCCGCCCCACACCTAGACGATCTAGTGGTAATCTCTATCCAAACAGGCAATTTATTGGTAAGAAAAGTCCTTTTGGACCCAGGTAGCAGCGCAGACGTTCTCTTTTATTCTACCTTTTTGAAAATGAATTTATCTGAAAAACTCATACAATCCTCATCCGGAGAACTGGTAGGATTCTCCGGAGAAAGGGTACCAATCAAAGGTTACATATGGTTAAAAATGACAATGGGTGATGATCCACTATCCAGAACTCTTGACATACAGTATCTAATAGTTGACTGCATCAGTCCTTACAATATTATTCTCGGGAGACCTGCTCTGAACATGTTCAGAGCAGTGATATCAACTTTTCATCTATGTGTTAAATTTCAGGCACAAGACGGCAAAATAGCAACAATTCACTCGGACCGCCAACAAGCTCGGCAGTGCTATAACTCTAGCCTAAAGAAGTCAGACACAATTCTGAAACAGCACGAAGTCAAAGCAGTACAAACTATGGAGGTTTTGTCCCTAGCCGAGCTCGATCCTCGAGGAGACACCCAAGAAAGACCCCAACCATCAGACGAACTCCAGAAAATCCAACTGACATCAAAACCGGAACAGGTAACATACATCGGCCAAGCGCTACAAGAACGAGAAAGGTCGGACCTCATAAAGTTATTACAAGCCAACGCTGACCTGTTCGCTTGGACCCCAGCGGACATGCCAGGAATAAGCCCGGATGTCATCTGTCACAAACTTGCCACTAACATGGCAAGCCGACCTATAGCTCAAAAGAAAAGAAATTTAGGAGCAGAAAAGTCAAAGGCAGCCCTGGAAGAAACCAGCAAACTTTTGCAGGCCAACTTCATCAGAGAAATCCGTTTCACCACGTGGCTCTCAAATGTGGTAATGGTAAGGAAAAACTCAGGTAAATGGCGCATGTGCGTCGACTTTACAGACTTAAACAAGGCATGCCCTAAAGATGCCTACCCCTTACCATGTATTGATAAGCTTGTAGACAACGCATCAGGTTTCAAAATCTTGAGCTTCATGGATGCATACTCCGGTTACAACCAAATACTCATGCATCCAGAAGCTCAAAGCAAGACGGCATTTATAACTGAACATGGAAATTTTTGTTATAGAGTAATGCCATTTGGTTTAAAGAATGCAGGTGCAACTTACCAACGCTTGATGGATAAAGTCTTCCATCGTCAAATAGGACGCAACATGGAAATCTATGTAGATGATATGGTCGCCAAGACCATCTAAGAAAGATCGCACTGTGATGACCTCAAGGAGATATTTGAACAGATCCGAGCCTATAATATGAGACTCAACCCAGAGAAATGTGCTTTTGGGGTACAGCGGGAGAAATTCCTCGGATTCATGCTCACATCGCGAGGAATTGAAGCAAATACAGAAAAATGTGAGGCAATACTCAACATGGCGAGCCCTAAAACAATAAAAGAGGTGCAATAATTGGCGGGAAGGGTAGCTGCGTTATCTCGGTTCGTACCCGCGGTATCAAGCCGATCATACCACTTCTTCCAAACAAAATCAAAAAATAAGAAATTCAACTGGACAGAAGAGGGCGAGAGAGCTTTTGCCGAGCTCAAAGCCATCCTATCAGCACCACCCGTGTTGCAAAGACCAGAAATCGGTAAACCTTTATATTTATATTTGTCTGTTTCAAATTATTCTATAAGTTCGGCCCTTGTCATCGAAACAGGGAAAACACAACAGCCGGTATACTTCGTCAGTAGAGTCATGCAACCAACAGAACAATGATATCCGAGGATAGAACAACTTGCCTTGGCACTGGTGATCACAGCAAGAAAACTAAGGCACTACTTCCAAAGCCACACAATAGTAGTGAGGACGAACCAACCATTAAGACAGATACTGACAAAACCAGAACTGGCCGGACGTCTCACCAAATGGTCCATTGAGCTTTCAGAATTTGACATCCAGTTCCAACTAAGGTCGGCCCTAAAAGCACAAATACTCGCCGATTTCATCTCAGAATTGACACCTGGCGAACACAACAAATCATGGGAACTGCACGTTGATGGGGCATCGAGCCGAGAAGGAAGTGGAGCAGGGGTAGTTCTCAAAGAAGGAGACCAAGTGATAGCTGAACAGTCCCTCCAATTCCACTTCCCAGCAAGCAACAACCAGGCCGAGTATGAGGCCCTAATCGCAGGACTCAAACTCGCCCTGAGCTTCCAGGTACAAAGCCTGACAGCACATTGTGACTCCCTCTTGGTGGTCCAACAGATCCGAGGAGAATTCCAGGTAAAAGATCCCTCGCTAGAGCAATACTGGCTCATGGCAAAGGATCTCATCTCAAAGTTCAATTTGTTCATTATACTGCATGTGAATAGAGGAAAAAATGTGAGAGCCGATGTATTATCCAAACTTGCCGCCACTAGGGCAGACACACAAACATCGGCCTTAATACAACTCATTAAAAAAAAACCAAGCATTGAACTGTTACATATGACAAATATTAACCACCTCCATGATTGGAGGGCACTTTTTATTGAATATATCAGTACAGTCGTCATACGCAGAGACGAGCTCAACCCACAACACTTCAGACGAAAGGCAAGTCTTTACACAAGCATAGCAGGAAAACTATATAGGCGAGGTTTCTCACAACCACTGCTAAAATATCTAAGCAAAGACGAAGCAAAGGAAGTAATGGACGAAATTCATGAGGGAGTCTGTGGAAACCACATTGGAGGACGGGTCCTCGCAGCTAAGATCGTCCGAACCGGGTATTACTGGCCAACCGTAAAAAGGGATTGCATAACGAAAGTCAAAGCATGTGATAACTGTCAGAAACACGCAACTATATCCACAAGGCCGGCCGAGCTACTGCATAGCATGGAGGTAAGCTGGCCATTCCATAGATGGGGGCTCGATATCCTCGGCCCATTTCCAATAGCGCCAGGCCAGGTAAAATTTCTTTTAGTAGCAATAGATTATTTTTCAAAATGGATAGAAGCACAACCGTTAGCGCGAAAAGGTACGATCATTCATATGGAAAAACATTATATGCCGATTTGGGATACCAAGGGAAATAGTATCTGATAATGGTAGGCAATTTACAGACAATAAGCTCAGCTCACTTCTAAAAAATTTTAACATAAAGCATCATTTTAGCTCGGTCGAACACCCACAAACTAATGGGCAGGCCGAAGCTGCTAACCGAGTTATATTGCAGGCAATAAAGAAAAAACTTAATAATGCAAAAGAAGAATGGGCGGAACTGATTCCAGAAACATTGTGAAGCTACAACACAACGGTACAAACCACCACGGGCGAAACACCTTTCAAACTCGTCTATGGGTCGGAAGCGCTAATCCCTATTGAGGTCGGCATCCCTACGTTGAGAACCGAGCTATACGATGAACAACACAACTTGCGTACAAGGAGTGCTGAGCTTGATATAACCGAGGAAACTAGGGAGCTAGCAGCAATCAAACAAAGAGCTATAAAACAACTAGCTGAGAGAAAACACAACAAAAAGGTTTCTCCGAGGACATTCGCAGAAGGTGACTTAGTGCTCAGACAAACAGAGGAGGCCAGACGGCCACCAACTCATGGAAAGCTCGCAGCTAATTGGGAAGGACCATTCCGAGTCATCAAGGTGCTCGGCATGGGGGCTTATCAACTCCAAACACTACAAGGCAATCCGATATCAGGAACCTGGAATGTCTCCTCTTTAAAGATGTACCGATCTTAATTTATATAAATAGCGAATGAAGGTACTCTTTTTTCCCCCTTAGAGCCTTTTTTTTCCCAAAGAAGGGTTTTTGGCCTAAGGTGGGTTTTAATGATGCCCGACGCACAATACACTTCATTATCAATATTCAAATTTAATCAAACATCTCATTATCAGTATTTTTCAAATACATATTCAATCATGACTAGTCCCAAACAATCTCTTACAAAATCCCATATCTGCTATTACAGTCACAAAAAGCAGGGTCCCAAAAACAAGAAATATCAACGTAAACCGACCTAAGCATGGTCGGCCCCAGCAAACAAAGTTCGAAATAACAAACCCATCATCCACAATTACATATGATCACTTTCAAAAAACAAAATAGGCAAGAACCAAAGCCAAACTAAGAGGGAGGGGGGCATTCTCATCATGCTCCTCCACAGTCCCATCTACAACTAATTTTCCATTAGCTACTATCTTCGTCATGTCAAGCAGATCAATGTCAAACTCAGGAGCCAGCAAAGAAATTTGGCTCACAGCACGTTCAAAACCATAAGAGAACATCTCCATACCGTTCTCCTCTAAATCATGAATACGAGCTGTGAGACCTCCTTTGGCAACATCATTCTCCATCACCTCAGCCTGCAGTAATCGAATCTGGTCCCTTAATCGAGTTACCTCTTCTTCAGACTCCTTCGCCTTTGCAACAGCACTAACAGCAGCGTCATCCTTCTCTTTTACTAACTTCTCCAAATCATCAATCTTGACCTTATACGACTCCTCCACAGCAACTATTTTATTCACCGCCTCCTGCTGCTCAGCACCAATAAGCTCGGTGGTGCGACCAACGCACATCAAACGAGAACCAAGGATCTGCAAAGACCTCCCCAAAATAAGAACAAGACTATGAAGAAAAGAATAGAAAAAAGAATCCTAAAGTACAACCTGAATGAATTTGCCAAGCCCCTCCATACCAATCCGGCGGGTCATAAGCATGTCCCCAGGGTACTGAGATGCCCTGTCGGAAAGCTCGGCAAAATTGAATTGCTCACTCCAAAGAGAATGAAAGTTTGACCTCGCAATGAAATCGTGAAGTTTCTTCTACCGATCAAAGACAGGCTCGCCACCACCAATAACCTCTTGATCACCCTCCGAAATAATCTCCAAAGATGCGTCATCCCTCTTTCTCTTGAATGAGGACGCCGGATGACCAACAGAGGAAAAAGCTTGCTCGCCACCATCCTTTTGTTCGACGGAGCCAACAATTTTCTCTTTTTTCTTGTTCAAAAAGGACTGTAACTTCAAGGGATCCAAGAGAGGAACTTGTCCACCTACAAGATGCCATCAATATCAGAAAAATTAAATAAACACTAATACAAATGGCAGGCAAACAAGACATTACCTATATAAGCTTTCAAACCCTCAACATCACCCGAATCATAAAAACGCAGAATGTCGGAAATAGACATACACTCCCCAGCAGCAACACTCTCAACCAAAAAATCCAACACAAACTCCTCCTCTTCACTCCTCTCGGAAGCCTCAAGAATCTGACTCGGCTCAGAGCACCAATAAAGGGGAAATTTCTCACTAAGCTCATCATCCAAATAAAATGTATACTCGGACTCAACCGATCAAACTTTAATGAAAAAAGATTTGAAGTTTTTGAAAGAAGATTTATAAAGGAGAAACAGGGAACGACCAGGGAAGCTGCTAAAGCAAACCCACAAACCTTTCCGAACACCCTTCGCTTGAAAGAGCGAGAAAAACAACGACAACGAACAAGGAAATGAAAGGTAATCCATTAGACACTGAAAGGCGCGAAGAAACACCCAGGAGTTAGGGTGTAACTGCGATGGTGCACAGTTCAGTTGGGTAAGGACATCACATTCAAAAGAAGAAAATGGAAATTTCACACCAAGTTCAATCATGCATGGAGTATACATATAGAAATACAGCCAATCTCCCCTTCTCTCATAAACCCTATCATCACTGGAACACGGAAGAAGCTCGACGGTGACACCAGAACCACCTTTCACGAAGTCCAAGCCTCTCAACTCAGAAAGGGAATCAACACTAGTGAAAGAAGAGGAACGGGTTCTAACATCCTCATGAACCCAGTGATAAGGATCATCTTCCCTAACCTCAACAGCTTTCAGCTTCTCTTTCAACTTTTCTCCCGCCATGAACGCGTAGAAGCAGTAACAGTAAAAGGTGAGGGAGAAAACACTAACCTTTCGAAGACATAGCAAGATAAAACGGTGAGAAGACGAAGCAACAAGGCGTAAGTTCCAAAAGAAGGGATTATTGCGAGCCCACTATTTTAGTGGGCAAATTAAATTCATACCCACTACAAACGTGGAAAACCGAAACGACAATAACGTGCATTAAAGACGACACGGTTCACTAAAATAAAAACCAACTACAAAAAACCCCTTCAAACAAAAAGCAGGCCCACCAAACATTTACCGCGCAAAAAGAAAAATCAAAATCCAAACTACCAAAGCTCAGCTACCGTTCCTAACACAACACCAGCCGAGTTTGGGGGCTATGACGTGTACCACGCTATACTCGGAAACAAAGCCAAACTCAAAACCGAACTAAAATATCGGCAACGGAGGAAAACTGCAACGGTAACCTCTGACTTAGTCAGCCTTATCTCCCAATCATGGTCTATAATAACAGAATCCACTAATCAGAGTAGATCATGACTTCATATAACCGAAAGATATTGATAACAGCACCGACCATATACATCGGAACTAATTCACACCACTCACCTATAAAGGCTCAAAGAACACAACCCACAGGTCACAATTTTTCACTCTAAGCTATCTCTTTTACTCTCTCTCTCACAAACTCATTCTTACTTGAACGTCGGAGTGCTTTTTGCAGGTGTTCCCGCCGTCGTGTTTCAGAGATATCCGAGGATTAGTCGCTGCGTCATCACTGGCCGACGTATAAGTCCGCTGAGGACGAATAACTCTCAAGGACCACCACACTCCTCGATTCGCTCGGGACGGAACAGGACCTATTTGGGATATTACTCTTAATAAAAATTATAAGAGAGTGCTGAGACTTCTGACGTATAAAAAAGTAGTTCAATTAATTCAATCTTAAAATGCAAAACAATCAATTCAAGCTGTTTGATATAATACTTGAGAAAAGATTAAGTTATAATAAAAAAAAAGTACATTTAACGTAGGAATGTAATTTTTGGAATGGGACCCAAAATTTTTTTTCCAATGTTTTTGTTTGATTTAACTTTGTGTATATTTCACTTGTATAGAAGTAAAATATTTACATATTTTTTATACCTAAAATTGTAAAATATGACCAAAGTTTTTAATATATATTTTGTTATTTTGTCAGCGGAATATGAAAATGATATCTAAAATAATAAATTTAAAAAATTTTCACATATTAAAAGATTTTAAATAAATGAAAAAAGGAGCAAAATCAAGCATTCGAATATTATTTTCCATAAATTTTTTAATAAACTTTTAATCCTATAAAATTCATGATAACACATATAGTTAAGAGGCCAATTTAACAAAAAAAAAAAAGATAAAAAATAAAACATCACTGTAAACTAAGTTTAGCTATAGATTCATGGCTTAGAAGAAGTGGCTTGACATAAGTCATTGTATACAATGATGCAATCGATCAAGTTGGGTAGATTGAAGATTTTCATCCATTTCAAACTGAAAAAAGGTAGAATTCATTGTAGGCTTTTTGTGGACTTTCCATGAATAATGTGCACAACATTTTTATTCACGGAATTTTAATCACATATATTATTTAATATAAATCTCAATTATTGAAGTTAAAGTATCATATTCCAAGCAATTTCGTGACATACGTGAACATCTTCCCATACGATATGCATTCAACCAAGTTGTTGCTTGTTAGTGTTACTGAATACTGACCCAAGAAAATTAAAAAAGATAAACTAACATAGGTCCTCCTTATTCCTTAATTAATATTTTTGGAAACTTTTTATTGGTCTATCTTAAAGGGCTTTTGATAAAATAAAATATTATGTGGGCTGACATAATGATCTATCTTCCTTCAATTTCTTTCGGTCTGAATGATCTTCTTTTTTTGGACGGGATCTGAATGATCTTGAATTTTCTGACCAAAATTATGCTTCCATAACTCCACAGAAATGATTGGGACCAGCCCATGATACTTGGCCCTTTGACCAAAATATTTATAGCCCTGTCTCCTTCATGCATGATTCATGTATCCGAATTATATTTTACTCAAAATAGGAGACCTATATTTATAACTTATAGGAGTTTAATTTTCATTTGTAAAAAAATATTTAATTTTGATGTATCGACAGTTGAAATATTTTATATATTCATACAATTATATCTTATTTTTTGAATGACCATTCACGTAGTGAATATAAAAAATAATTATTTTTAGAATAATACTACATATTCAAATTTTTTTATGATCCAAGTCCAACCAAATTAAACAATAAGACTTAGAGTATTGTTATCTATAATTGATTTTTGTTGATGTTAGATTAATTTAGTTGGACTTAGTTAACAAAAATATTTGAATGTGTAATATTATTCTTATTTTTACTAGTGTAATATTACATAATTAGATATACGTGTAAAATTATTTTATACTACTAATCATTACAATTTTATCCCTGCAACTATTTTACATGAAAATTCCATTCCCCTCCCCTACGAGATGTTAAAATGACACTCCTCTTTCCTCTATTTATAAAATGTATATTTTCCTCCCTTATAACTTTTAGAAAACCTCATCTTTAATCTATTTTAAATTTTTTCTATTAACTAATGTAACTTTATCCATTTTTCAAGAAAAAAAATTATTTTTTACAAAAATACCCTTTAGCAAAAATTTTATTTTTTTAATTAAATTTTGCTTACCAAAATATTCTTTAATAAATTATTTTTTTATTGATTAAATTGTATTTTACCAAAATATTTTTAAAAAATTTAATAATTAAATTATTTTTTTCTAAGATATCCTTTCATAATTTTTTAATTATTAAATTATAATTTTATCAAAAAAAATTTTAATATTTTTTTATATTTTACTATTATTTTTTTGATATCAATGTATATTATTTTAACATTAAATAAAAAAATCTTACCATTATTAATATGTTTAACAATTAATATATATTGATATTAATATTGAAAAATAATCTTATTAAGATTTTTTTAATATTAAAATAATATATATTGATATCAAAAAATTAATAATAAAATATAAAAAAATGTTAACAAAAATTTTGGCAAAATCATAATTTAATAATTAAAAAATTATTGAAGGGTATCATAAAAAATAATTTAATTATTAAACTTTTTTAAAAATATTTTGATAAAAATACAATTTAATTAATAAAAAAATAATTTATTAAAAGATATTTTGGTAAGCAAAATTTAATGACAAAAAAATAAAATTTTTGCTAAAAGATATTTTTGTAACAATTTCTTTTTTTTTTTAAATAGATAAAGTTAACATTAGTTAACACAAAAAATTTAAAATAGATTAAAAAAAATTTTTTTAAAAGTTATAAAGAAAAAAAATGTATATTTTATAAATAAAAAGGAAGAAAGTGTCATTTTAACATCTTGTAAAAAAGAAAGTGGAATTTTCTCTTATATAATTCAGTAATATTAAAGTATAATTAAGGTTGATAAAATCATAGTTGTTGTTTTGTTTTTTATTATTATTATTATTATTATAATTAAAGTGAACTAAACTGATGAAATTAATAGACATATATATATATATATATATATATATATATATATATATATAGCTCTGGCCTGAGTGTCTGGGTATAGGTTAATAGCATGCATGCATCGAAATATGATGTAGAAGATGATGAGCATGAGAGTTTCAATTGAGCATGAAGCAACATAAAACATTGTGTCGTGGCATGTGATTCTTCATTCATATTTACTACCTATGCAGCTATAGCTAGCTACTCATCATGTGTCCTACTTGCACTTGAACATGTCGTTTTAGAGAGAGAAAGAAAGATGCATAGTTATAGCAGTAGTATAGGTACATTCCTCCAGTCCCTTTCATATAGGTCGACATCACACATGCAGGTACCAGAAATGAGAACTGCCTTTACTCTCTCTCAGACAATTGAAATGATTATTTCCTGGGAATTCCAAAAGATACTATACCCCCTCTCTATCTCCCCTATCTGAAAAGTCTTCACCTTATTAACATTATTATGCATCACTTTATAATAAGTTTAATCTATATTATTATTATATTCACTTGCTTCCCTCCTCCTCTATTTAATTTCAAATCAACTTATATTTCATCTGTAAGTTAATTATAAATTTTAAACAGTGGATCATTGGAATAAAATAAATTTTGTATATTTTTTTTTCTATTTTTTACTATTTATTTATAGTGAAATTAAATTTTGATTCTATCTATGATGCATATTTGAGAGTACAGACACAAGAGTCACAACAATTACCACCAAACTATTGGAAGAAAATTCAATGCTACAATAATGATTCATGATATATATGGAAAAAATATAACTAATATAAAAAGTGATTTCTAGCCGAAAAGTAGTGGTCCTGAGTCCTGATGATGAATCATGATTGCTGGATGAATGTGCCTTCTAAATACAAATACACAATGCCAACTTGTGTTAATGGATCATTTCCCATACCTCCAATTATCACCGCTCTTATCCACCCTTAGTTACGGTTTAATCTAACCTTTTAAGTTTGGATTGGCACATTATTTAGTTTATTAGTTCACTTAAATAAATATTAAAAATTTAAATTTTTTTTATTCATATAATTTATTAACCACCAGCAAATTTTTAAATAAAATTTTGGTCCGTCACTATATTATTTTGAATGAATGTGCCTTCTACAATATACATACAAATATACAATGCCAACTTGGGTTAATTGATCATTTTTCACACCTCCAATTATCACCCCCCTTATCCACCCTTAGTTACGGTTTAATTTAACCAATTTTTGTTAATGTAGTAGTTATTAGTTTATTAGTTAGTTTAAATAAGTATCAGAAATTTGAATCTCACTTTATTATTTATATAGTAATTTATTGAACAATAATAAATTTTTAAATAAAACTCTAATTTATCACAAATTATTAGTATGACCTGTTAAATTAAAAAATACCATAAATAACAAAAAATTACGATTTAATTTCTTGCTAATTCAATAATAATAACAATAATGATTGGAAAATAATAAAAAATCTAAAAATATTATGTATAAATAAAAAATTAATTAATAAATCAGTTATTATATATTTATGTAGATATATATATTAATAATTAATTTTTAATATACATTTAACATGATTATAAAAAGTTAATCTAAAATAATTTAAATTTGTTTTATATTATATTTATTAATTATTAATAAAATAATACATAATATTAAATATAATAAATATATAAATATAGATATTACATACATAAAATTATAAAGATTAAGTTAATAAAATAACTTTGGTTATTGTATTGTTTCTCTAGCATTGACATCGCCTTTCACCAAACACTTAAATCCGGCATGTCACGGGGCATTACAATAATGTTAGACGAACAACTCTTTTTCTTTAAACAATTATTGTATAACTAAGGGTTAAAATGATTTATAATTATGAGTATGTCAATACTCAATAGTCGATATACACTAATATGTTCATTGATTCAATTTTTTTTTATTAAATATGTATAAAAATAATAAAAATAAAAATAATTTATAATTTAATTAAAAATTTGTTTTAAATATTTATGAACAAGAGTTAAAGTATTATTTATTAAATTAATTTACATTTTTAAGTATTAAAATATTTAATTTAATTTTATGTATTTTTTATTTTGTTTATCTAGTTAGCAATTAGCATATTGAATTTTTTGTTAGTAAGATTAAGATTTTTTTATGTTTAACTTGATATGAGGTATATAAATACTTCATAAATAATTGTAGCTATCACAGAAATATTAAAGGAGTGTTAAAATATTTTTTGATTTCGTGATAAAATTATAATGTGGGCAAGTGAGGTTGAGTGAATCCCACTTTTATCGTATTAGAATATTTGATAGAACATTGAGTGATTTCCTTCGATTCAATTTATAAATTATAACGTGGATAAGTTAGGTTAAGTGAATCTTTTGTTGTATCAAGAAATTAGATAAAAAAATAGAGTGATTATTTTGTATTCAATTTCAATCTATTATTTTTGTTTTCTATTTTTTCTTTTTCAATTTCAATTTACCTTTCTTTTTATTTTAATTCTTATCTTTTTGTTTATCATTTATTTATTTTTTCATTTCATTTGATTTCAAATTTCAGGTATTAGATTATTTTTTTTTTTAATCTATGTTTGTTCTTATTATGCCCTAAACAAACTCTTTTTTATTGTCTCATACCAAATGATAAAAAAAAAAACTAATGATAAACAAGAAGATAAGAATTGAAATAAAAAAATAATTAAAATTGAAAATAGAAACTAGAAAATAAAAGTATAGATTAAAATTAAATAAAAAAAACCTCTACTTTTTATTAAATTTCTTGCTGTGAACAAAAAAGAACTCACTTAACCTAACTTGTTCACACTATAGTTTGAGAATTAAATCAAAGGAAATCACTCAACCTTCTATCCAATTTTTCAATGCAACAAGAGAGAGATTTACTCAACCTTATTTGTCTACACTATGGTTTTATCACGAAACCAAAAAGTGTTTTGACACTCTTCTAATCTCTCTAGTCTCTATAATGGCTATAATAATTCAGGAGGTATTAATACACCTCATATTAGGTTAAACATGAAAAAAACTTTAAGTCTACTAACAAAAAGTCCAATCTATTAACTAAATAAATAAAATTAAAATACATGAAAATCAAGTCTTAGATTATTTAAGTTTGAAAAAAAATATTTTTTTAAATTAATATTATTTTTATTATTATATATAGTCATTCTAATATACCTATGTTACGATTACGGTGGTTATGATATTTTAAAAAGAGTTGTTAAAGTTAAAGTAATATTTTTTTATTCTTTAGCAACGCTTTCTAAAAAGTATTGCTAAAAAAATGTTACTAAAATTAAAAAAATATATAACTTAAATTTTAACAACACTTTATAATCAAGGATGGTTTTTCTAGATGTGAATGTAATGCTTGTGTTGTGTATTTTTATGGTTAGGATAAGTGTTTTTCTCTATTATGGAAATTTTTTTTTTAATTTGTCACTAACAAATTGGACCTTCATTTTTTTTGGGTTATAAAATTTCACTGCAAATTTGAGAGTCCGAATTTTTTATGCGCAATTTTGATTTGTGTTGGTGTAATTTTTTATTTCATGTTAACAAATTTTAAGAATTTTATATACCACAACGACAAATCTGAACATAGATTTTTATATTTAAAAAATTTAAAATAATAAATAATAAATTCAAAGATCAAATTTTGTTGAGTTAAGAAATTAACTAAATTAATTAGTGATGACAAACATTATTTTTGGACAAAATAAATAATTTGTGTTTGAATAATTATAAATTGAATATTACTAATTATTTATTATATGTTGTAGGCCTCAAATAAATTTAAGCAGCCCAAATGGAATGGAAAATAAAAACAAGAAGTGATGGATCAATAATATAAACGAAGCCCAAGGAATCAAAGCTGAAGAAATCAAAATGGGCCAAGCATATCACTACCCGATCCAAGCCCAATCTCCTTTCAGCAAGCAAATCCCTCTCTTTTGCCTTACCAAAAGCAATGTTCACTTCTGAAGAGTTGGTCAGAAACTCAGAAAAGTAAGAAAGAGAGAAAGAGAGAGAAGGTTTAAGCTTGAAAGACAGAATGTCAAATCAACAAGTTCAAGCCAAATCAAGCTTAAGAAAAGATCAAAGGTAAACCATTTCCTCATACATGCAACTCAGTTTTTTCTCTTCTTTCCAACTCTCTGTTGTAAATCTACGGTCTTAAACATGACTTGGGGACCTAGTTGGTTTTTAAGGCCCTGATTAAGTTGACCATTGGAAGATTTCTTTGGTTGCTATTTTATGGCTTTCGGTCAAGATGAAGAAGTCAGAATGAGAGTTTCTACTCTGAGGATTAAGGAGAAAAAGCGAATCTTTGGGTTGGTAAAGCTCAAGGATCAAGGTGTTGACCTTGGAAGAAGAACCCAGCAACATGCAAGGAGATAAAAGAAGACTTACTGCTCATACAGAAGCAAGGAGAGAAAACCAGTGAATAGAGGTTTTGTTCTGAGAAGAGCTCTTTGAAGAAGTTCAACTAACTGGATAGTGTAACCTAATCAAAGGTGCATTCCGCCAGTATGAAGAACTGAATTAGAGGCTTGCTAATATGGTTTTTTGCATAGCACAGAGGCTGTTGATGAAGTCAATCTCCTTCATGTTTTACAGATTGTGATGTACTTTTCTATGTTTATCTTTCTGTAATTTCTTGTGAGAAAATGCATTGTGAGAAAGCTCAAGTAAAAGCCATTAGTGAAAAAAGGCTGAGTGATACACTTGAGAGAAAAGCCTAGAGTTATTTTCAGATTTCTTTAGGTGTGTCTATGTCTTGTATCTTGTACCTGTGAGGTATCCCTTTCTTAGTTGGGTTAGCACTAAGAGTGAATAGTTAGGTATTAGCATAGCCAATGTCAAGTTAGGTTAGAACTTGAGTGTGAAAGGATTGTGTCAATCCTGTGAAATTGGTGTATGTAATACTGTTAACTATAGTGAAAATTCTTCCATTGTTGTGGAGGAGACTGGATGTAGGTTGCATAGCACAAGGCAACCGAACCAAGATACATGCTGGTGTTAGCTCTTCTCTTCTCTGCTGTGTTCTGTTTTCTGATATTCATGAGATAAAAATAAATTGTCTCATAATTTTTCGCTGCTAAGTACAAACAGAATCAGAATTGAAAGTTTGTTTTAAAGGGCCATAACAGCAACTTAAAAGGAATGCATGGATTCAACCCCCTTCTCTAAGCCTACCACAACCTTCAAATTTGTATATTTAAAAAAATAAAATAATAAATAATAAATTTGAGTATCAGATTTGTAAATTTTATATCATGGTGTTGATCGAAAGTATTGAATTTTGAAAAATACTATGTTTAAGATTTAATGAGTTTGTATTTCAAAGAATAAAGTATGTATCAAGAAGGGTTTTGTCAAGAAATATGAAGCGGGAGCTAGTCGACGTATTCAGTCAAGGAGCTGGTCAGTGTGCTTTGTCGAAGAATTAAAGTTTTTTTAAGGTTATTGTTAGCGATTACTCATGTTAGGCAAAAGGAGAGGGAACAGTTACTCGAAGACTAGCATGCATGAGAGTTATTCTTAAATCTTATTGGTCAAAGATTCTTATAAATAGATTGAATGAAAGATCAATGTAGAAAGGGTTAGAACTTTATTTCAGAAAAACATTCAAGCACACTCATATCTTAAGGACTTTCTGAATCTGCATTCGAGTCATTTTTCTGTAGGGTTCCTTCCATTGTTTTTAAATTACATTTATATTTTTTGTAATCTTTACTTTCTCTGTAAATTTATCTTTTAAGTAAATTTACTCTTTCTATTTTCTTTTAAGATTTAACACTTTGTTTTCGAATTCAAAGTCCTTTGATCTTGTTGAAGATAATTTACTGCTTTATTTAAATTCAATGCAATTTCTTTCGATTCCAATCAATTTATTATCAAAGTTTATTTTGTTTAACTTTCAGATTTTCTTTTATTTTGTTTCATCGGAAAGGTTCTTTGATGCACTTTAGAAAACTGGTACTTACAGAGGAGTAGGTTTCGCTCCCAAACCACTAGATATCGAACCACTCTCGATTTGCTAAAAAATTGATAAAACAAATTGGCACGCCCAGTGAGACAGTTTGAAAATTTAAGTGTGTCAAATGAGTATATGTTGTTATAGTGTATGCAATTGAGAAGTGGACGTATTGTACACATGACAGACGAAGTTTCAGATGTAAATGATGGTTCATCTGCAAGTGACAGTGTGCCTGTAGTTGCACAATCTTCAGCGGATGTGACTTCACGTCCGGAAAGAAGTGTGTTGAATAAAAGTGTGGTGGTTACTAGTTTTCAAATAGGGAATAATGGGTGTAATACACACCTACGTGGTAACACATTACAGATCAACCCCAGTAACTGCTGGTTGGCCTCCTTATGGCCTTCCTCCAGGTTACACACCATCAGTAAGTGGTTTTGCTCCTCCAGTTCAATTTGGAGGCACAGTTAGGTTAAATAATGTGCAATCATTACAACAATATCCCGAGTATTCTCGAGATTATTATGTGGGATCTACATCGAATACTTCTAATTCGATGACAGTATTTCGACAACATGTCGATGAGAGTCATCATGATCTGGTCAATTTGTTAACACAACAAATGACTACAATCTTAAATCCTATGATGGCAAATCAGGAGACAAAGTTTGAGTGTCTTGCCAGACAAGTAGAACGGATTGCTCGAATTGTTGATTATGATAAGGGTGACAGGCAGAATATGGAAGGAAACTATGAAAATATTGAAAATTTAATTAAAAATGAAAATGATGATGCCCTCCTAGGCGGAGAAAATCCTCGAATGATTCGTCGTGGCAAAAATGCTGATGACGTGTTGGCTCGATTACGAGTTAATCGGGGTGGTGAGCGTTATCAAGTCACAAGAATTGTTGAGGATGTGCTCAATAGGGTGGGATTCAATGTGTGTTTTATGAATTGACTTTATTTTGTCTCTGCTTTTTCTGCTGTTGTTCAAATGGCAGAGGTGCCTCGAGGGGTGAGGGACAAAGTTATGGTGTCTCTCAAAGAAATCTTTCTGCACCTTTGAGCCATTCACATGCTTTAGGTGTCTAATGGATACGAAATTGCCAAGAATTTCATAACAGAGATGCTCAGTACAAGCATAATCCACGTTGGGGCTGTCGAGGCCCTCCTCGAGGTCGTTATCCTTATTTATGAGGTCGAGCCAAAGGAAACCAAAGAGGAAGGGGTGGACGTCAAGTACCAAGGGTGTCTTAGAGTGATAGAGCCAAGGGGACAACTCCTTCTATTCATTCTAGGGTGGTATTCTCAACTGATGGGGAAACATACTCGAAAGAGATTCCATCTCCTGCCAAACTTGATAAAGGCAAGGCTGTGATAGTAACCCCAAAGGTTACTAAAGAGAAAGATGCTGATTTAGATGAGGAGTATTTCGAAGAAGGCGATGATGAGATGGTGAGCACTATTTCGATAATTCCAACTGAGTATTTGGAAGAATATGTAGGAAATCCGTGTGAAGACTACGATGTATAAGATTATGAGGTTTTCTCATTCATTCGATACGAAGATGAACCAAGCTATTTTCATAGGCCTACTGAAAAACAAAAGTCTCATCTTCGTCCATTGCATATCACAGCTTCTATGAGTGGAATCAAGGTGAATAAGATTTTAATTGATGGGGGAGTGGCAATAAATTTATTGCTAGAAAGAATGTTAATGAAGGTAGGGAAGCATCCTGATGATCTAATCCTAACCAACATTTCGATAACTGACTATAGTTGAGTGTCTACTCCTGCAAAGGGGTTGGTAACTCTTGGTGTGCAAGTTGGATCTTCTGATCGAAATACTGCCTTCGTGGTTGTATCATCGAAGTCCAGTTATAATGCGTTATTGGGACGTGATTGGATCCATGGTATTGGAGTTGTACCATCGACCGTGCATCAAAGTGTCCTTTTGTGGACGGATGAAGGGAAACCTGAAGTGATCAAGGCTGATTCGAGTTCGTATGTTGAACAACTGCATGTCGATTTTAAGGTGTATAATTATAAACTAAAGCCTTTAAATGTCGATAAGGTGCTCAATTCATACAATTGTGAAGGTTGTTTCTTGACTTCAGAAGGTCTGAATGTGAGGCTCCGTCTTGATTTTCCTCCGACTGGTTGGGATTGTTAATCTACGTAGGTGGTGACTCGATGATATCTCTCCATGGCTGATGAACAAGATGTCTCGAATTACTTGGTAATTTTAAATAATTATATAAGTAATTTTCATTCCGTTGAAAATAAAGGTGATTCTTCTGATCAAGTTGAATCACGTAGGAATTTTAATTCAGCTTTTTTCAGTTAGTAGGACGGATTCGATTCATTCAATCGAATTTAGTCATGGTTTAAGTTCATATTATTTTTCTATTCATGATAGTGTTATCAATCAGGCTACTATTAATATAGCCAATGCCCATTGTACTGAAAATGATTCAAGTGTTGATCTGGTTGATAATAAAGTTTGTTTTATTTCAAATGATCCTATTGATTTATCCTTTGATTGCATTTATGATCTGGAGCATTTGGGTTTTGAGAAATATTCAGTAAAAGATGATGACATTATAAATGGTTTCGAATCGCAAGATCCTCTTGAAGAAATTAATTTAGGATCTGATGATGATGTTCGACTTACTTACGTTTGTAAGAATCTTGATGACCCATTTCGAACAAAGTTGTTAAGTCTTTTACTTGAATATAAAGATTCTTTTGCTTGAAACCATTTGCTTGACCAATGAAGCAAACTCCTCGACGTTTTGCTCCTGAAATCAATCAGAAAATTAAAGAGAAAATTGAGCGATTGATTAAAGCAAAATTCATTCGAACCGCTCGTTATGTTGAATGGGTTTCGAATATTGTTCCAGTAATGAAAAAGAATGGAAAGCTGCGAGTATGTATTGATTTTCGAGATTTAAACAATGCTACTCCAAAAGATGAATACTTTATGCCCATAGCGGATATGTTGATCGATTCTGCAGCAGGCAATGAAAACTTAAGTTTTATGGACGGTTATTCGGGATATAACTAAATCTTCATTGCTAAGGATGATGTATTGAAAACTGCCTTTCAATGTCCTGGGGGCATTAGGGACATATGAATGGGTAGTAATGCCTTTTGGTTTGAAAAATACTGGTGCAACATACCAACGTGCCATGAATTCCATTTTCCATAAATTTATCGGGAAGTTCATGGAAGTTTATATTGATGATGTTATGGTTAAATCGGATTTGATAAATCAACACCTCAATCATTTAAGGCAAGCTTTTATTACAATGCGTAAAAAAGGGTTGAAAATGAATCCTTTGAAGTGTGCATTCGGTGTGTCTACAGGAAATTTTTTGGGGTTCATTGTTCATAAGAAGGGAATTGCTATTGATCAAAATAAAGCTAAAGCAATTCTAGATTTGCCTCCTCCTAAGTTAAAAAAAAAGGAAGTACAATCTTTTCTTGGGAAGGTTAATTACCTTCGACGATTCATATCGAATCTTTCTAATCGAACTCGAATCTTTGCATCTTTGGGAAGGTTAGTGTCTTTTCAAAAAGTGTCTCTGGTTCACATTCCAACGGTTCGAAATGCGATTGCTAATGAGTTGGCCCAAATCGTATCGAGATATAAAATACTCCTTGAGACGTTGGAGAAATTGGCAAAAAGTTCATCAAATTCTGGTACCCATTGAAGAAAGAGAGGTTTTGATTATGGACGAATGGGATGATGATGATTGGAGAAAATCAATTGCTGAATATTTGAAAAATTCCAATATTCGGGTGGATCGAAAAATTAAATTAAAATCAATGAATTTTGTGTTGATGGCTGATGAATTGAACAAGAAAGGAATCGATGGTATTTAAGTCAATCGGACAAAGATATTGCTCTTGGAGAAGTTCATAGAGGAATATGTGGTGCCCATCAGGCTGGAATGAAAATGAAATGCGTACTTCGACGAGATCGAGTGTATTGGCCTTCTATGATTAAAGACTGTATCGATTATGCGAAAGCATGTCAGGAGTGCCAGCAACATGGAGTAATACAACAGATTCTAACCTCCGAATTACGCTCAATTATTAAGCCATGGCCTTTTCGAGGTTGGGCTTTGGAAATAATACACCCATCTTCTTCGAAAAATCATAAATTTATTCTAGTAGCAATTGATTATTTTACAAAGTGGGTTGAAGTTATTCCTCTAATAGAGGCAGGGCAAAATGAAATTATCTATGATGCACGGACACTGACACGGACACGAGACATGACACGACACGGGACACGCCGACACGCAAATTTTAAAATCTTATAAGACACGGGGACACGCATACATATAAAATATAAATTATTTTTTAGATAAATCGTAATGATATTTTGATATTTTATTGATATTAAAATATAAATAAATTTTTATAATTATTTTTAATATCTTATTTTAATTATATTAAGTATTTAAAATATTCTTTGTTTTAATAAATAATAATATATACTATATCTAAATTTATTTCAAGAATATATGTTAAGAATAAGATTGGATACGCTGACACGTGATGGTATTTAGGTGTGTCCAAGCGTGTCCGGAGAATAATTTTTTACTTTTTATTAAGACACAGCTGACACGCGTGTCGGACGAGTGTCGGTGAGTGTCATGTCCGAAATGTGTCCGACACGTGAACACGATAACTCAGCGAAGTGTCCGTGCTTCATAGGAAATTATTGACTTCATAGAGGAATACATAATTTATCGATTTAGAATTCCTCAAACTTTGAGTACTGATTAGGGGACTATGTTTACCGGCCAAAAAAATTTTGCTGCCTCGAGAAACATTACTATGATAACTTCAACTTCATATTATGCACAAGCAAATGGTCAGGTTGAGGCAGCGAATAAAATATTGATCAATTTGATTAATAAGCAAACTGGTCAAAGATCTCAAACTTGGCATGAGACTTTGAGCCAAGTATTGTGGGCTTATCGAAATTCACCTAGAGGGTCGACAAATACGACTCCTTATAAATTGGTGTATGACCATGATGCAGTGTTGCCATTAGATATTAATCTTAATACTTTAAGAGTAATGAGGCAAGATGATTTACCGATTGAAGATTATTGGAATGCAATGTATGATGAGTTGAATGATTTAAATCATGAATGTATTTTGGCACTTGAGAATATGATTTATTAGAAGAATAATATTGCTCGAAGTTATAATCGTCGAGTAAAAGTGAAGTGTTTTAGTGTGGGAGAATTGGTGTTAAAAGTTATTTTACCAATGGAAAAGAAATCGAAATTTTTTGGTAAATGGTCCCATAATTAGGAAGGACCTTTTTAGGTAATTGATTTGTATTTCGGGAATGCATATTGTATTAAAGATATTGATTCTGGCAATATAGTGAAATCGATAAATGGAAAATACTTGAAGCAATATCGATGTATAGAAAGTAGTGTTTAGAGAAAAGTACAGATGAAATAAAAATTCAGTTCGAACAATATATTAAATTTTGGGCAAGTAATAGCTCCTCGAATTCCATTCGAAATTGAGCTCTTTCACTATTGAGGGCAGAATAAGCTTTGACTCCATCATGCTCTTCGTTCTGTGCCCTGTCATATCTTCTCCTGATCCCTTCTTGTTTAGTTTCTACTTTGCAAAGTTCTTTGAAGAGATATTGTTTCTTTTGTTGTGCTGCAGCATAAGACCCTGCCAATTCAGCTTCTTTCTCTCGAACATTGGCAAATTCTCTTTTGATTTCTTCTTTTCGCTTGTCAAAATAGGCTTGAGTGCTAGCATATTGGGTAATACTTAAGTCAAACTCTTTGTACGACTTTTGAATCGATTGGTAGAAACGTCCATTTCTTTTGATTTCGTTTTAATCTTTACTATTATTTCTTTGGCTTCCTTTATTTTGTCCTGAGCGATAGCAAAGTTGTTCGAAACCCTGGTAAATCTCCTCACTATGGAGAAAAATTCATGTGAAACCTAGAATTCAAGAGAAGAACTCAAGATGTTAGATAAAAGGCTGTTCAAATCATGTTGTGCAACCCACTCATCAGCAGTGTGGGTTAATAGTCTGAAAAGAGAAGTTAATTGCTCGAGTGTGTTGGAGTTGAGATTTTTAGGAAGATTTAATGTTAGTAAATCTTCAGTAATTAGACTCGAGGCAAAAATTTCTTCTTCTTGATTTATTTTGGTCAAGACAGCTGCTAGATTAGCCAAGTCAACATCTTGAACTTCGGGGGTAATGTCGGGAGTCTCTTTTGAAAGTTCGGGACCTTGGGAAGAAGATGGCTTAGTTGGTTTTATTGGACTTGGTGTTTTTTGTGGAGAAGGTATGGTCTCTCTGATCTCTCGAAAAGGTGAATTGAGAGTTTGTGGAATTGGAGAGTTGATAATCGAATTGGTGTTAATAGGAGAAGAAGGATTAGAAATATTTACAGACTGAGGAGTTGGAGGTTTTTCCTGAGTTAGATCCACCAGGTTTTGTTTTTCGATGTTTGATGGAAGAATAATCTGGATAGGATCGGCCGAAATGACTGTTTAAGCAGAGGAGTGAGACTCTTGAAGTTCTGGTCCGTATTGTTCTCCTTGTTGTTCTAGGCTGATTTGTGCAATCGGTGAGGAAGGAATAGATTGAGCATCCCTTATAGCCTTTGTCATGATAGAAATGTTTGTAAGTAAAACCAATTCGAAATTGAAAAGAAAAGTTTAGATTAGAAAATAATTATACCTAGGCAGATTTCCTTTGTTGAAGATGTGGGAATGAAGAGGTCTCTGATGAATTATCTGAGTCTAAACCATCGGAAGATGAAGAAAAACTATTCGAACGAGATGGTTGTTGACTTTAATCAGAAGTGCTTTCACTTGATGATTGCTTCTAAATTAGAAGTTTCACAGTAGATATAAGGTGTATTAAAATATATATAACGATCAAAGTACAAATAGGAAGAGTCGATCGAGTGTTTACCTTTGCAGATTTTAAAGTTTTGGTTGAAATTTTCTGGGCCTTTTGTTTTGGTTGTCTAAGTTGTACAGAAGCTTCAATTTTTCTCTTTGGAGCTTTTTTGGGTGGGTCTCAATTACCTGGAGAGTTTTTATTGAAGATTCTTTAATCTCATCCAAAGTACAGTTGTATCGAGAGTAGTAATTGTTCCACCACTCGATGAAAAACTTATTGATGAAGGCACTACGAACATAAGATAAGTGGGAATAGTTGCTTCGATATGTCTGATTGATGTCGAGACATCTTTGGATGTCTTTCCTCAATTTGAATTCGAAATGACAAAGAGCATTGTGTTTTCGAGAGACAGGAGATGGAATAGCTTGAGAAAAGCCCATTTGTCTTGCAACATAATGGGGAGCATGGAAAGTCACATTGAATTGCTCTTTTTTATATTGAGGTATTCCTATCAGAAATACCTGAAGAGCAAGAAAATTTTCCCAAGTTGCACTTGCCACGTCATTTTCATCATCATCATCATTGGGGAAAATGAGACGTTCGAACCAAGGTGGTCCACAATTTCGACGTAAAAAAGGGGTGAATGTCAAATCCTCGTTTTGGAAGCTTTTTCAAGAATGGAATAGTGAAAATACAGCCTAGAAGAGGTCTTTAGTCGAAGTGGCATTTTTGAAGTTCGGTTGAAAATGGACTAATCGAAAGCCTTCGATATGCTGTTTCTTCGAAACGTTGTCCCCATCTTGCTTCATGAATTTTTCGAAAACAACATTTACCCTCGAGCAAAAGATGATTGCATTCAGCCAGTAGTATAAGAAAGCAACACTTTCCTCATCAGTCATAAGATCGTTTTCATGACCCATGTGGTAATTAATGAAATTACTATAAGAGTTCTTTTGAGTTATCTGATAGAATCGAGTTAGTTTTGTATCGAATGTTGCCTCTGATTAGTTTATTAGAAGTCCAGTGATGGCGGCAACATCAAACAGTATGGGCCCCACGCCCCCACCTTTCCACAAGGAAGATAAAAACTATTAGTGGTTTTATTCAAGAAACACAGTACAGTCCCAATCATCTAGTGATGTGTGGTAGGTGTGAAATGAGAGAGACGAAGAAGGTCGTAGATACCTTGTGCCCTCCAAGCGTTACCTTTTGATGGTTCGAGGCGTTGATACCAGGCAAAGAAGTCAACTCCTCGGGGGTGATTTTTTGGTTGTTTATGAAAGGTTTTTTGTGGTCAATGAAGGGGCAATAAAAAGGTGTTGCTTTATGAATAAGTCTTCTCCTTCGGCATTGAGAAAAATATGGGCATTCTTTTTGGTATGCTTCAGGATTTGTAAATGACCAACAAAACAGCAAGTTTCCTCATCGATTCAAAACCTGCAAATTAGGTTGTTCAAAGGTTTCGGTTATGGGGACTTTGCCTTTGTCTTGAGCAGATAAGGTTTTTAGAGCAGAAGAAGAAGCCATTGATGAATATGCGAAGGGAGTTCTGATGATTGATTTGTCTATGAAGGAAAAAGTTTGCATAGAAAGGTTTAGAAATGGTGAAAAGTTCTTAAAAAGAAAGCTGAAAGTTGGGAGATGGAAAGTTAATGTTGAATAACGGTGAAAATTTTGTTAAGTAAAAATAAAGGAGGCGCGCTACCGTTTCATATTTCGTATTTTTAAAATTTTGAAATTAGAAAACTTCTTTGAGAAGGTGAAATGGAAGGAAGAGAAACAGTTAGTAGTAGGGAACATGTCGAAGTGGGCACAAATATATGAAAATTAATAAATTTCATTTAAAACAAATTAATTGATTATAGTGGCAAATTTAGAGCATATAGGATTAAGTGTTTTATTTTAAAATGTTATCGAAAAACACATTAATCTTAAGGGGACAATTTGTTGATCGAAAGTATTGAATTTCGAAAAATATTGTATTTAAGATCTAATGAGTTTATATTTCAAAGAATAAAGTTTGTATCGAGAAGGGTTTTGTCAAGAAATATGAAGCAGGAGCTAGTCGATGTATTCAGTTGAAGAGCTAGTCGGTGTGCTTTGTCGAAGAATTAAAGTTTTTTGAAGGTTATTGTTAGCGGTTACTCTTGTTAGGCAAAAGGAGCGGGAACAGTTATTCGAAGACTAGCATGCGTAACAGTTAATTAGTTATTCTTGAATCTGATTGGTCAAAGATTCTTATAAATAGATGAAAGATCAATGTAGAAATAGTTGAAACTTTGTTTCAAAAAAAATACTCAAGCACACTCACATCCTAGGAACTTTCTGAGTCTACATTCTAGTCATTTTTTGTAGGGTTCTTTCCATTATTTTTAAATTATATTTACATTTTTTGTAATATAATCTTTACTTTCTCGCAAATTTATCTTTCAAGCAAATTTACTCTTTCTGTTTTCTTTTTAGATTCAGCACTTTATTTTCGAATTCAAAGTCCTTTAATCTTGTCGAAAGCAATACTGCCTTATTTAAATTCAATGCAATTTTTTCGATTCCAGTCAATTTATTTTTAAAGTTTATTTTATTTATCTTTCAGATTTTCTTTTATTTTATTTCATCGAAAATGTTCTTTGATGCACTTTAGAAAATTGGTACTCATAGAAGAGTAAATTTCGCTCCCAAACCACTAGATCAAACTACTCTCGATTTACTAAAAATAGACAAAAAAGATATGATAAAACACACCAAACTTTAAAAAGGCTAAAATATATCATTGGAAAGCCAATATTAAAATTAAAAGATACCACTAGTATGTGTGTGTTTTTCCAGGTATTGGTATATACCTTATCAAGAATGTAGTTCATAGTCTAAAACTTTTTTTATAAAACATATAGTCGAAATAAAGTGATATCTTCGAGCTATAACTCAAATAGAGAGTTATTCATCGAAAAATTTTCAATGGTCATGGTCAGATTCCAATGAAAAATAAGCAGAGGTGTACTATAAACTTTAGTTATTCATTCTTTTAATTATAGGTGAAAATTTATATCAGTTGTATTTATTTATGTGAAGTTATTACTTAAAAATGGTTAAATAATTTAACATATTTAATAAAATTATTGTCTAATAACTATCAATTATCTAATTTATTATCTAATAATAAAAACAAAACTGTATGTAAATATTCACTTAAATTACAAGATCGTAAAAGTCAAAACAAATACTCTATAATTTGCTCCCCATCATAAACTTTTTTTCTCGCCACACCATTTTTACGTTGACATTTCTCACCCGGCCACGAAATTGAAAAAAAAGAAGCATGTGCAGATATTCTGATTGGCAGGGACCACGAAGTCGAAGTAGATGGATTGGGGGAATGTGGAGTTTGGGGTTGATTTGTGGTTTCTGAGTATTTTCGGTCTATGGTGCAACTAGTTATAATTATGGGATCTATATGTTATAACCATGTTCTTAGGGATATAGTATCATAATAAAAAAAAATAGTTATATAGATCATGAACCTGTTTAGTCAGTTCGGGTAATATCTGTTTGAGGTTAATTAGTTATTCGATAATTAGGCAAAAACAAAAGAGGAAACAACCTTTTGATCCATGGCCAAAGGAAAAAGCTAGCATTAATAAAAAATAATGTTGATGAATTTTGGGACCCAGAGAATAGGGATATGAGGGGCGACGGGTACCTGCTTCAAATGGGTGGGGGCCCATCCCAATTGGCTGGCTGTGATTGAGAGAGGCCTCATTGGTGAATGGGTTGGGAGTGGGGGGCTTATTCATTAAATATCATGAAATTAAAGGCCTTCGTATCAAATTTTCGTCAGCTTCTTTCCACATTTAATGTGCAAGTTAGCATGCAAGACAAAGAAACAATTTTCTAGTGTGGGGATGCATGGAAGATGGAAGATAGTAGTAGGAGTAGATGGATTACCATCTATGCTTTTTATTATGTGGAGGCCCAATAATCCTCTTTCTCCTTCATTTCTATGAAATCTATCTATGCGTGTCACTTCAATTCTCATCACTTCTTAATGTTATCTTCAAAGGAGTAATCATCATCATAACTCCTTGCAAAGCTTTCTAATTTATGAGGCTTCAACCGTGATACACTCTTTTAGTAGTATGTTTAATAATTCTTTTCCCATTTTTAAAATAAAGTCAAGATTTAAATTTTTGTATAGGTTTGACAGTATGATTTAACAGTCAATCTTGTATTATATGAGTCATGAAACCGAGTAATAAACTAGTTTAATCTGTGAATTATTTCTGAAAGCGAATATTAACGATCGTGACATTACTGAAAAGTAGTGAGTATCTGTTCACAACTTCTGAGAAGGAGAATCACTCAACAATAACATTATTATATGAGATCTGTGTTTTTAGTGGCTGCTGCCACATCTTAACTTATTATTACAAAATCCCAAGAGACTTGACTTATCTTCGAAACAATGTAATTTGAAATTCAAATGCATATATTATATAGTTAGTTGAATATCTGAAACAAGAAGAAATATAAGTATATATTAGGTGACAAGTTCTTGTTGCTTTAATTTGCAAGTTCTTGTTTTGGTTTCTGAGGAACAAAACGTGTGGCATTTGTCTTACATATGCACCCAACAATCCATTTTGCACGCATTGATTGCACATAACAGAAATGGAATTGACAAGCTTGTGGGTGCGCCGAAACTATCCAACCACTTCCAAATCTGAACAACATCTATATAAGCAAACTACTCTTAGTAATTAGCTTAGCCTCAAGGAAAAAGATACGTCGCTAGACAGATTAAATGTGAGGTACAAAACTGTATCTTCTATTTTCATGTCTAATCTTTAAACTTATTCCAAACTTTCACCTGTGATTATGCGCATATAGGAGGTTCGAGCTCCATATAAAGCTCTTACATACAACATTTTTGGATTAATCAAATATTTTAATTTGTTTATATAATTTTATCTTTCAAATTCATTTACAAACTCATAGCGAATTGAATCTTGCAATATTCTATTCATGATATTTGTTTTTTTTTTTAATATGATTTAAATTGTCTCCATAAATTGTAGAAGAGTGAAAGAATATTTCTTTAAAAAAAAAATTTGATTATTAGTCGAAAGAAATTAGTTTCAATCTTTTTCTTTTTATAATTTTTTTTCTTTGTCTTGAAACATTAGAAATTAAATTCCATGCCTGTCAGAATCACCGCAGTGAAGAAAAATAGTAGTTCAAAACTATATATACTTTAATACGCATGATTTTCCAACGCAGCATATGCTTAACTAGTTAACTATAGTTACAACAGATAATACTCAAATTTATCCTAAACTTTGTAGGTGAGTTTTAATTTAATATCTAAAGTGTTAATTATTTTTGTTTAGTCTTTAAATTGTGTGAAATTGTGAATATAATTTAAGTTAGTTTTTTTAGATAATTTTAGACGCATAAATATTAATGTTGATAGTCAAATATCAGGTAGACTCCATAAAATAATATTATTCTAGTTTTGGCATTTAAATACCTCAAAAACATCATAAGTGATTCTTAAAATTTATGGGTTTATAGTATAGTTTTTGTGTTATTTAAGTGTCAAAACTAAAACAACGTATTTTATCATTCCAGTATAATATCTAATTCTTTGTGTTAGTATTTTATTAACGTTTATGTGTTAGAAATTATCTCAAAGATGAATGTGAACACATTCATAAAATTTAAAAATTAGATAAAAACAATTAAAATTTTTAAAAATTAAATTGAGATTAACACAAAAATTTAAATGCTAATATTATGTCATAGTTACAACAAACTTACAATAAATTAAAAAAATTGCGGTTCTAGTCATGACTCATAAGTAGCAAGATCAAGTCCTACGGAAGTATAAGACACCGGAACGAATCTTATATATGGGGAAAAACGATGGATCTACTATACAGTTACACAATGAGGGACCATATATGGAGCTATCTAGCTAGCTACCTTGCTCTTATTGTATTACCTTAGCTTATTTGAAATGATGCAAATAAAAATAGTGGATTGAATTGGAAGAGAAAAAAAGGATTTCTTTCTTGTATTTCCTCATATAGAATAGAAAATAAAGGATATGATGTTCCTATAATAATAATAATATAAAATATATAACGATTAATGATTAATTAATTATATGGTGAAGCAGAGCAGTAGTATAATAATGAGGATTGATTCGAGTAAAGTGTGTTCTAAGAGAAAAAGGGGTTTTGTCGGGGGACGTTCCCGGCGTGGCGTAACCCTAGGGTGAGTGACACGTCACCGGCGGTGGTCCCGAACCTAATGAGGGTAGCGGATCCAATGTCAGCAGCGGCAGCAGCAGCAGTAGTAGACGCGGTCCCATATTCAGCACCTGCTACGTAGCTGCCATGTCGACACGTGTCATCGCTTGCCATCGATCTCTGTGACTGTTGTGGGGGCATCATCTCCGACGCCATTCCACCTTGCGCAACCATTATGCTATTGCTGCCGCCCTCTTGGTTTTCCGAAAACCCTTCTACTTGTATTTCGCTTTCACCGCCACTCGTTGTGCTTGGATTTTGTGCTTGTTGCTGCCCACCGTTGCTGCTGTTGTTTTGTTCTTCTTCTTCCTCTTCTTCGCCTTCTTCCGCTGCCCCACACTCCTCTGCTTCTTTTTGTTCTTGTTGGTACATCTCTTCCACCATGGGTTTCCACAACCGAACCCTGGCATTTATGAACCAGTTTGATACCTGAAATCACCCACAACACTCTTAAACATTTAAGGCAACCATTTATTTCATTTCATTCCAACTTACCAAACTCTACTAGTACTACCTATACATATATACTATTACTATATGCTATGTATGTTTTGAGAGTCAATTTTAGGTGCTTTCATTCAACTTATGTCACATTCTTTAAAGTGGTTTTATTATAAATATTCGTTAATAATTTGTCATTCTATCAGTAAATTAATATAAAATCGTATACTGAAAATTCAATTCACTACATTATGTTCTAAGTATATCTAAATTAAATTACAATAAGGATTAAAAATTTTAAATTTTAATTTGACCAATTAATGTATGATTGATTAACTCTTTCATTTTATTAATTAATGCGTGGTTTTTGGATTCAGTCTTTAATATAATTCATTGTGGTGAAAACTCCGGTTAAGTGATGCCAAATTAGTACTGTATTTATGAACACACATATACTCACACTTGAGAAAGAGTTGACTAATTCGTAGTAGAGATAAAGAGTTATGCTATGTGTGCACTAAAATTAGTCACTAAAGTCAGTCACTAGTATAAATTAAACCACATATGTATTTATATATAAATATATTGGTGGCTGATTTTAGTGTACAAATAATATTTTAACGAGAAGCTAAGGACTAGATGATCAACATTAACTGGATGGTGAAGCTTTGAAACTACACATGTACTAGCTAGATCATCAGCAGACCGAAATGATAAAACATATAGGACTGTATGCAGTGAGAATGAACATCAAGAGTTTGAATTCTTTCAATCTGAATCGCTATTACGTGTTTATTAGGCACCGAGGTATCTTCTCTGTGGTGTGACACAAGGGACAGTAGTGATAATAATGCGATTATATACTCCAAAACATGCAACTATTCATCAGCAGTTTCTTCTGATAAATAGAAGCGACATAGCCTTGTATCTATGACCTTATGAGTTTAGTCATCACCAGTATATTACTACTGACAGCTATTATATAATATGCTTCTAGTGTAAAATATTAATAGCCTTTATTTCTTTCTTTTTATATAATTAATTATTCTCCATGACTTAAACTACATTTATTAATACAGAAAAGATTTGCTAGGGTGATACAGACAGATCGAAGTAATTGATTAATTTATAATTGGGTAAAGTACTAAATTAGTCCATACGCTTTGGGTGTAATCCTGTTTTGGTTCTTAAGTTTTAAAGTGTCCTATTTGAATCTAAAAAAGTTTCATTTACCTTCAATTTAGTCTCACCGTGAAGTCAAAGAATAAAATGTCCTACATGACAGCAGTATAAGAATAAGGTCGATAATTTGGAGAATAAGTACAAGCTCCAGACGCACAAAATCAACTGTGGATGCATCAATACATATATTTAACAAAATATTTTATTTTAATTATAGGAAAAATAATAAATAAATGTATTGATGCATCCACGGTTGATTTTGTGTCTCTGGAGCATGTACTTATTCTCTAAATTATCGACCTTGTTCTTATACTGCTGTCATGTAGAACATTTCGTTAATTATTTATCTTTGACCTCCGGTGGGACTAAATTGAAGTTAAATAAAACTTTTTTGGATTCAAATATGACACTTTAAACCTTAAGAACCAAAACAGAATTACACCCAAACGTAGATGACCAATTTAGTACTTTACCCTAAATCCTTTATAATTTCATATTAATTATTAAGTGTAGTTATTGTATTTTTATTGATAGAGTAAAAGATCTTTGGGCTAATAAGGGGGGCAAAGTTCTGTGTTGTTATGCGGCTGACAGTTACATGCAC
This sequence comes from Arachis hypogaea, assembly GCF_003086295.3. NCBI lineage: Eukaryota > Viridiplantae > Streptophyta > Magnoliopsida > Fabales > Fabaceae > Arachis > Arachis hypogaea. Next base: position 9,614,130 of record NC_092050.1, read on the forward strand.
ACAAAAAGAAGACACTAGTGATAAAATAGAACGTGCATAATATATATATAGAACGGGGTATGTATGCTATATTTGTGTGTAATATTCTAAACCACGTGATTATATGATTAGCAAAATTAGCAAAAAAAGTGAAACTAATAACTTAACGAGCTAGTGGACGAAATTGCATGAATATGGCATTAGCACAGAGGATAGAAGGCATAAACTTTAAGATAGATCTTCAAAGCACACATTTATTTCTCACATTTATGGTTCCTATTGTGTAGTTGGGTGAGAGAGAAAGAGAAAAGAACGCGAACTGGACATCCATAAAGAGAAATTTTTATACGGTGGTAGAGTATATTAATTACTTTATAAATAAAATAAGTAATTATTTATATAAATAATTTTAAATTCCTATAAATTTAAAATAAATGATTTTGGATGCATGTTGTAACACGCTTTAAATATATACAAAAATTTATAGCTCCAACAGGCAAACTTTGATGTCTCAACAGCAATATATATTTATTATTGCCTCTGTACTAGTTGTGCCGTTTAAATTTTAGAATTTTTGTCACTAGGAAGAGAGATTCCAAAAGTAAATTGAAATATATTTTGAGGGGAAAATTGAAAGGAAAAAGAAAAGAGAAAGCTAGTTAAAAGAAGAAGCAATTATGACCCACATTACCTCATAGAGAAAGACAGAACAAAACCCAAAATGATGTAAGTTGCATCTGAACTTACTACTGGTCCCAAAAATTTTTCATTGTTACTTAGTCACGTCAAGGTGGGCCGTGCGTGTAATTAATCAAATCACAGAGAAGCCTAGTAGCTAACATAAATATATATTTGTCCCTCTACTTTTATTTTATACTGAAATTTATTTGAAGAGATAATGATTAGTGAGATGTGTGATGCAAGATATATATAAGAGAAGATTTTTGTGTTTGTAATTAATTGTTAATATGAATGAATGAAAGCAAAGCAATAAATGAAAGTTAATAAAGAGAGGAGGGAACCTGATTTCTGGAGAGGCCAGTCTGCCTCGCCAAGAGATGCTTATCTGCATCGCTTGGATACCTGAGAAAGAGACCAGAAAATGACATCAGAGTCCTTGCCATAACCGTATAAAGAGACACCAAGCTTTCTGTACCCCAGCCCCAAACTTTGAACCTTTCTTTCCTTCAATTCATTCATTCATTCATTCATGGGGCTGGCTGGATGGCTGGCTGGCTGGCCTGGGCTGGGGTGGGGTGGGCGTGAGAATCTAAGAGCAACAAAGAAAGATCTATGTCCTAGCTGCTATTACTACTGCCACCATCAGTTACCACAAGTAAAGCGGATCACTGCACACACTGACCACTCTCTCTACTTTATCATCATTTCATTTTCATCTAATTACCTTTGTTTTATTTTACTTATTTGCATTAACTACTCAAAGATGCCCCATGCATGAGAAGACTTAGCTTCTTTCTATCTTTACACCTTTTCATTTGCTGCCGAGACAACATTCAAGGACACTGCAATTTTACTGTGTTCCTGTTCCTCTATGTGCTATACATACGCCTTTTCATTAGATTCTCCCTCTCCATCAAAGCATCTTACTCTTTTTTAATTAACAAAATAAAGAGAAGAAATGTGATTGTATGTATAATTATGACTAAACTGAAGAGGTTAAAGAAGGACGTACGGGTGGAGAAAATGCTCAAAAAGCCAAGCTCTCAAAATGTTGACAGAACGTTCAGGCAAGCCTCTCTGAGGTCTCCAAGCTTCTTGTTCCATCATACCCATCTGCTGGAACGCCCTCTGCTGCCGTAGGCTCTGCTCCAACATCTTCAGCCGCGGCGTCTCCCCCTTCGTCAGCCCTGACCCTCCCGCCCCCTCCTTCTCCCCCAGCACCTCGCACGAATGCTTCAGCTGCGTCGTTATTGCGTCCTTCAGGCACCGGAAATGCCTCGACATCGCCTTCTGCGCCAGCGCCGTGTACGGCACCGCCGCCCCGTACCCCATCACCACGTCAAATGAGTTCACCACCATCTGCATTTGCTCGCAGTAGTGGTTGTATCTTCGGTCCACCTGATCCACAATAAATTATTCATTATTACTTCTTAATGCATGAATGCCTATTCTCTTTAACTAACCTTCATCAACCAACTTCATTAGCATTCATTTAATATGGATAGCTAGCTCAATTAGGATATATGGTAGTTAGTCAGTTTATGAATTTAAACACATATGCCTAATCATTAGTAGTTAATGATTTTAAATGGATAGAGTAGGCAGAAAATCATGTTCTGATTTTAGCATTTAATTTGAATTTGGTGAGCTGTTATATCCCAATCTACTGAATAGGGAAATTAATTTTAAAAAAGGAAGAAGCATGTTAATATTTGACAGTGAGAATAATTAAGGTGGGTTTGGGGGTGCAATATTGGAAGTGTAAGCAAGGTGGGTGGTACGTAAGAGATAGTGAGTGGGTTTGTTGCTTGTCCGTCAGATCATCAGAAGAAGAAGGAACGTCGCATCTTGATGGACGTATTCTCCTAATGGATAGTCTCCTCATGGTTTTCACCAAACTAAGAAAAACCCAAAATACTATAAGATCCCCCTCCCACCAATCAAATCACACAATTATTTATTGTAATAAAATAAAGAAGAAAAAATTGGCCTTTTTATTAAAATAAGGAACAAATCCCTACCAACAACTGAAGCACAACAGATCCGATCCTATGTAAATGTAAATGCAGCCCTACTATTATACCAGCCGGCTTTTTCCCTCTTTTTCTTTTCTTGAAATTAAAAAATAATTAATTAATTATATGCGTGCGGGCGGAGAGGTGGTGACGAGAAAGATTAATAATGCATCCTTTAATAATAATTAATTAATGGAGCAAATAAATAAGAAGGAAAAGATATTGACTCTTGATGGATGAGAGAGGACGAAAGAGAGATAGAGAGAGAGATTACATGCCTCGTCAAGCATTGATAGAAGTTTGACCTTCCTTCTCTGATGCTCAATCCTGTCGGAAGCTGACAAAGGAGGCGGAGGTGGAGCTGCAGCAGGAGGAGGATCTTTGGAAGATGAAGGAGAGGCGGTGGAATTAGGGTTTGAATTCTGCCTACTGAACTTGTTTTTCTTGAAGTGGCCCCTTCCAACACTGCAAAACTCCTCAAGCAACTCTTGTGCGGCTTTCACATACTTTGAATTCCTAAGAACGTGAACTACCCCTAAGGACGAAGAAGATGAAGCAGAAGCGAACCCAGCAAGGTGCCCCTGTCCTACCATGCCACCTTGCAAATGGTTCTTGTACGGAAAATGACCCGAATTAGAAGCCGCCGCTCCTCCCCCTTGATTGTAAAATAGAAAACCGCCTTCTCCCATCCTCAGTTCCTCCGCTTTCGCAGCTTCCAAGTGCTGAAGCGAAGACGAAAGCGAGAGCGAAAGGCCTTGCCCTTCCACCACGTTAATCTCGTGATGGCCAGGAGGAGCAGCAGCAGGGTTGTTAGCTGCTCCCTCATGGCCGGCGCCGCTGTCGGGAACCCATGTGAATTGCCCGAAAGACCCTCCTGCGGAGCCAGCAGGAGGGAACCCTTGTAAGGAGTTGGAGGAATGGTTGGGAAGAAGCATGTGGAGAGTGGAAGAGGTTGCCGATGGAGGAGGCGAAGGAGATCTCCTTTGAGCTGGGTTCATCAGGAAAAGGTGCATGGCTGCTGCTGAATCCGCATTAATGCTTGAAATCTGCTGCTTGGAGTCTCCTCCAAACCCCGTCGTGGTGGTGGCTATCATGCCTTGCCTGCTTCCGTACCAGTTCTCTGGTGGTTGTGGCCTCGACGAAGAAGGGGAGCGGAAGTGGTGGTGCTGCTGTTCCAGGAGCTCGGTGGCAGGGAAATTGAACATCTCCGAAAGCATGCCTGCGGTTTCATACACATGGGGAAGGCCTCCTCCTGCAGCTCCTCCTGCTTGTTCTTCTTCCTCGTCTATCCCTACTAATGGTGGTGGCGGTGCATCGAAGCCTTTGTTGTTGTCCCTTCGGATCTGTGCTTGTTGGTGTGTTACCGTCGATCTCTCGAAGCCATTCGTGAAGCTGAAGATTCCTGCTGCTTGTTGCTGGTAATCTTGCTGATGGGACATAGAATTATTATTATTATTATTGGAGTAAGAAAAGGAGGAAAATGAATGGTGCTGCTACTGCTCTTGTGTTGTTCTTGATGAGTGATGGAAAAGAATGGGTCTTGGATGCAGTGGCTGTGTGCTTGCTATTCCCATATTAACATCATCATCATCATCATCTTCTTCTTCATCCTCTCCTCCCTCCTCACCTTTGTTGCCACTACTGTCCAATAATTGAATTCTCGGTATCAGTGATAATAAGAACAACAACATCAGCACTCCACAGCAACAACAATAAATAATAATAAGCAAATCCAAACAAACACTAATTCAAACTCAATTATGTGCATACATACCTTGCAGAAATTAAAGAGAAAAAAGAGACTAGTGGATGTGTATATATATTATATAGAGTAGTGATGATCCATAAAGATAGATATAAAAGAGAGAGAGAGAGAAGAAAGAAAGAGAATAAATAATAATCAGGGTCTAGCTATGTATATCTAGGCCCCCTTTTTCTCTTGAATTTTCATCTAAGTGTTAATTTCTCCTTATGAGACCGCTCTATCTATCTATCTATCTATCTCATCATTATGTGTGTAGTAATAATATATACCTCTCACCCTCTCTCTCTCTTAGAGTTGCAGTGGTGATGTAAAGCTCTCCGACATCGTTTTCTCTTCTGTGGTTTCGAAAGCTTCCACACAGTATTAGTTCCTTCCCTTTCTCTCTCCCACACTCACTACTCACTCTCTCTTTCTCTTTCTCTCTCTCTCCTTTTCTTTTCGCTTTGTTGCTCTTGGCGGTAAGTGTTTTTTTTTTTTTTTTTGCAATCAGCTTCTGGAAAAAGAAAGCGCAAGTTACACTCTAATATAAAAATCAACAAAATGGAGGCTTAGTTAATTAAAGGGGGGACTCTCATATAATACTTCACACTTGAAAGGGAAGCGGTCCTTGTTTCTTCCTCTTCTTCCCTCTTCACTCTCTCCCTTTAATTTACTCTTTTTCTTTTTTTTTTTCCCACCAATAATGTCCTTTTATATATACTTTTTTATCTTTACATTCTTAATTTCAGACGAATTTTTCAATTAATATATTTATGGCTATAAATTGAACGCAAAAGAAATACTATGATGACTTTTTATCCGGTGGAAATGACGACGATAACCTTATTCTGTCTTACATAATACTAAGAAATATTACTCAACATAATAATGGTTGGAATTACAGGTCAAAGAAGGTACCTATACTGGCGTTTTCTGCTAAAATGATGATTTCTATGAGATTTAGCTACGCCTTTGCTTTGTATATATGATAATAAAATGCCAATTCTTCTCTTCTTTTCTTTTCGCTTTTAGAAAATTAAATTAAAATTCATTAATTAATAGTATGTAATACTCATTTCTTGTAAACAAAAAGCTTATGATTACCAATAATGTTGTACATAGAAAAACAAAACAAAATTAGTCTATGCCTTAATTATGAAAATGAAAATAATTTGAACTTCTCTCCTATATTCGTGATTCATGATAACCTTTAAATAATTCGTGATTAATGTATGGTGTTATAATTATTATTAGGAAATGACCACACTGCCATCATCAGCAAGTATTGGCTTATATTGTAATTTGAACACGTCCTTTGGCAACCAACGCAAACTACGGAATAAAATATAAAGATAAGGTGAGTACAAAGTCATCTCAATAATCCAAACTACCACCACCCTTTTTGATATCCGGAAATGACTAAAATACCCCCTGATAATCATTGTGGTTGGCTCTTAGCCCCCTTAGTTGGTAAGGCCAATTTGGTAAAAAATTTCTTCCATGAGTGAAGTTAAGATTTGAGAAATAAGGAATACTAAACGGTGTGGATGGATGGCACGTGCGAGTGGATGGGCAAAATAGACAAGTTAGGTTTGTGTGGGCGAAATAGGGTCTGAAAAGAACCCATAACCGCTTTAAGGTTTGGCACTGTCACCCTTACCCATCTTCATTTTTTTCCCTTTTAGTATACCCTTGCATTTTTACAGGTGTTTCTTATGTTTCTCCTTCTTTTACTTACATTTACTTATTATGATCATCACCTTATATCTTGTTTTTTACCTTCTATATATATATATATAACTTGACAGTAACCTTGAACTTCTATCCCTATGTGGCTGCTTGCTATGTATATTAAGCTTATGTTTTCTGCCAATTAACATGTCTTACCCAAAGATTGTACGATAAAAAAAAAAAAGACTCATTAGCTTTTTTTATTTCTTTTTATAAGGGTTAAACAATAAAAAATGCACTTAAATTCTTTTAATATTGAAAAAAATATTTTTAAATTTTATTATCGATAAAAAATCATTCAAATTACTTAAAAACATGACAAAAATGTTTAAATAGAATATTTTTGTTATGTTTTAAAATTATTTGAGTGTGTTTTTTTATAACAAAATTCGAAAATATTCTTACCAATAACAAAATAATTCGAATGTATTTTTTATAGTTTATCCTTTTACACGTGTCATTTTCTATACTGCGAGGAAAGCTAAGCTAGCATGTAACGTTCACATACATTTGTGGTGGTTTAATTTTCTACGATATCATAATTAAATTGTATTAAAAGCATGTACTAGTTTAAGGAAATTAAGACCTACTAATAACGTTTCCGGTGTGAGAAATTTAAAAACAAGTATACAAAATTTCTTTTTTTAATTATTATTCATGCTGTTGCTTCTGTATTTGGTTTATTGAAACATATGGCATGTATTATTTAGTGTATATATATACAAGCTAAGCTCTAGTTTGACTTTGTAATAGCAATAACAATATCATCACTGTATTTGTGTAATGTTGATGCACACTCCTTTTGATGCTTATAAGCAGCCCCACTCAATCAAAACATAATAAAAAAGACATAAAATAGTGTAATGACTCCCATCAATATAATTTTTTATATATGGGAAACGTGTTTCAACTGTAAAATTGATGATCTTACAATTAGTTAAATATAAAATATATATAAATGTATGATAGTTAATTTTGGTGTGAAAATAATATTTTTATTTTTAAATAATTTTTTGATACTAAAGTTTTTTAAAAGATATTAAATTAATAGCCTAGAACATTTTTTATGAACTATTTCAAAGTTTTACAGGTATAAAAAAGTAAATGACCTGTTTAGTCATTATCGAATAAGTGAAATAAAGAAAAACTGTTCATGTCAAGCTATATACAGAAATGAATTTATACTATATTAATCTTTTGCCTTTTTCTTTTTATACGAATCGAAGCATTTAATTCCTACATTTTACCTATCTACAGAAAACTAACCTATCATGTTTTTTCCGTCAAATAATTTAGGAAAAAGGAAAATAAAATATGAAAGTTGATGCCCGATAGATAACAACTAATATAATATTTTATTAACTGGAGACATGTTTCCACGTTGGTGCCAAAGGAAAAGGGCCATCAATTTTCTTTTATTACTGGCATAAGCAGTTAGGGTGCGCATGCATGTGCCGATTTGCCTTGTGCAAATATGTGATGTTGCCACCCATATTAACATTCATGCAACCCAATACATAGTTTCCCACGGCACTTGCTAACCATTTCTCATCTCCATTTTCCGTTCAGAGACTCAAGCTAAGAACCTACGTGATTAAGGAAAATAATTATAATTCCATGTATATAACGGTGAAAATTCATGTTATGTAGTAAACTACTTAATGTGAAATTGATTGTTGAGAATCATTAGATGACAATTTAGTCAAACTTATCAAATTATACATAAAGTTAACTATACCTAAATTCTGCAACTTTACCTAAATTCTGCACTATATAATAATGTAATTGATTAAATAAATGGTGAAAACTTAAGTAAAGTCATTTTTAAAATAATAATTTTTTTTCTTTTCAGAAAAAAAATAAAAGAGTTTTCTTTTTTAAATACGGAGTTTATTTGTAGACTAATTTTTTTGTTATGAAAGTAGAAGTGGTGATATACTTTAATATTGTAATTTTTGGTGTTTTTTAAAACAGTAGAAAGTGAATCCGATTTCTGTACCTCAAATTTTTTATTTTTTTTTTAACCACAAATCGGACGGTCCGATTTGTGTACCTCTCACAAATCGGACGGTCCGATTTCTATACTTCTAATAAATCAGACGGTCCAATTTTTACTTTTCTAATTAAACTATTCCATATTTGAGTATAACACCCGAACAATTCATATTTTAAAAAAACATCACTACCACTCCAATATTAAAAATAAAAAATTCTTATTTGTAAGGTCTTTAATTATAACTTACTAATTTGCAAACTCCACGTCATGTTTTATTACGACTTGTTACTGGCAAGAAGATTTTTAAGAGATTTAAAAATAATATGATGGAAAACTCGTTAAGAGACAAGACAATGAATTATAAACAAATGTCATTGCAAGTAAGAACGAAATTAGATAATTTGATCCTGGACGATATTGTTTATATATACATATAGGATTTAATTAAAGTCATTGACGTGTGCAAAAAGCTTTAAATAATATTGCATTGGTGTATGTTAGACTACCATTAGTTTGAATAATGATAATAATAATAATATTATAATAATACAACATAAACACTAACAACTATGGTTAGCATTACCCAAGCCTAGTTTCATTGATGTAAGGCTAAACTATAAATATCAAATTAACAATAAAACTTGACTTTATTTGTTTATTTCCTTGAAATACAAGTAGTAGCTAGTAGTATTTAAATTAAAATTTGCTAGATAGAGAACAATCTGGGAATGCCTGAACCTAAGTTGGGACTCATAAAACACTTTCCAATTTGTAAGCACAATGGACAGCTCAACCTTATTCATCTTTTGGGTTTGGGAGTGTCACGTGATTCCCACCCCCCTTTCACACGTGTGTTTGCTCCTTTCTTTGAGTCCCATTAATTATTTCATCATTGCAAGGACCTAATTATCCCCTTAATTAGTTTCTACTCCGCTCACGTGACAAAGTCGGCTACGCACGTGTCGTTAATTTATGCGTGTGTTAGCATCAGTTTATTAACATTTATTTTAATTTAATTCGTCATCTATCCTTCACTTACCTTTTCTTCTTTTTCGAGTTTTGTTTTGTTAGTACTTTTAATATTCACGTTCTGAGTTGCAAGTGCCGCACTACTTTGGGAAAGTTAGAAGGAACACTAGCCACCCCTTTTGTTTTAGGTGGTGGTTAATAATCTTTTAAAGCGTAAAGGCCAACACACAACATTGTGTTATACCACTTTGCCTTTTTGGCATCACTATACGTAACAGCCAAATAATCGCCATATATGGTTGGCATGCTTATTAATTTTCAAAAATAATAATAACACTCAAAATTGCTTCCTCTTATTCATTATTCATGTTAACCCCATTTTGTCTCAGTAAGTATTTTTGTATAAAAAATCATTCTTTAGTTAGTCTAAACAAAATAACATAAAAAATTAATTACCTAATATTTTTCTACAATTCTTATAGAAGTTGGACGAAAATATACCCGAATCTTAGTAAGTGTTATAGATTATTTAATTGATGTAGATTAACCAGCATCAATCAATTGACATACACACATATCATGCAATGTATGAGTGCCGTTATCACTATATGAAATAATAAGAAGGGTGTGGGTGTGGGACCAAAAGCTGCCACATTTTCAAGCACATTCTGATAGCGCTGTCTTGTAATTTCACAGCACGAGCTTAATGGATTTCATAATGTGTGTTATGATAGATGGTGTTTTGAGAATGATAGCTAGCAACTGACATGGGAAACATCAATGTTACTATATGATAATGTGATTATTATTTGGAGAAGTTTGATGGCAGCTTCGCATTATATATATATATATTTATTATTACATGATTTGTCAAATAGCTAGCTAGGTAGGTCTCCTTTTAATTACAAGCTAATAAGGCCGCATTTTATTTATATATACTTTATGATTAGGTGCGTCCATATATATGCATGTTATATTGTTTTATCATCAACTTTGATTTGGTGAAACATTATTGATTCTTGTTGCTACACGTATTGATTAATTTTGTGCACCTTGCAATAATCAGATTAGTGCTTTAACTTTTCTGGTTCATTTTTTTCCACTACTTCTTTTCCCTTCAGCAATAAATAATCAAGAAAAAAAAATATTTCTAGTAGTTGCAATTATTACACGCTAATTGAGGCCAACCGAAATAAGAAAACTACGGAAGCTATCAATTTTCCTTTTACTAATTGATTCGAGGAACATTCGTTTAAACAATCATGATGTGCTGGATTCTTTTTAGTTTATATATTAAGAGATCCCTTTAAATAAAATGATAATGATTTTGAAGGAGCTAGCTGGAAGAAGCTAAGATGGTGTGTTGTTTTTAATTTACACAAGTAATGAATGCGACAAAATAAAATAAGTAAATAATGGTGGGGAAGAATGTGAAGCCATCATTTTACATCTGACACTAAATATTATTATATCATATTATTAGCTTCTTCTTGTTGGTACGTTAAAATATAGAGATGACGTCACCAATTTGCTTCTAAGATTATTATACTGTTCCATATCCATGCATCTTCCTCAATATAATCCCCTTTCTCTTTCTCCATACACGCACGTTAAATCTTGTGTCATTCAACAACTAATCTAGTTTGGTTTAGACAAATGGACCGAATCAAATTGAATTTTGGTTTAGACAAATCTAATTTTTGTTATAAATATATGATGTAAGTTCAAGTCTATTATTTCTTATAAGTTTTTTTTTTTTTTAACTTTAAATCTTACTTACATCAAAGTCTTATAAGTCTACGAAGATATTTAAAAGTCTATTTTATAAATTATAATTCAAAATAATAAATTTAAAAAAATTAAATTGATATTAATTACATTTTAGAATTTACAATTTATGCTTTATAAATTATATAACTCATTTATATGTTAATTATTAGTTATATATCATAACTATATCTATAATCAAATTATAGTTCATAAATATAAACTTTTTTTTCAAAAATAAAAAATACAATCTTAAATTTAGTCTTAACTACTCTTATTAATATTTTTTTGAATTTATTGAATATGAACAATTGAAAGCTTAAATTAAAAATAATTTATTTTTATAAAAATAGTATATATTTTGACGAGCCGATTTAATAACGAGCTTCATATATTTTTTAAAAGTCCATACCATGGTTTATTTTTAATTAATTGATTTTTTAAATTAAATTTAGTCTGTTTAGTATCGTGCCATATCATATATATGATGCATTTAATCAAGTGTAACAGTGATGATGATGTTGTATGTTTATTAATAATTTGAGTGGAGAGACTTAAGAGCTAGATAGCTAGTTACTGTGGTACCTGATGACTTGTCGTGGGAACTTAGCATGCATTATTCCATATAATTATTTAAAAGAGATTGCACTTTTGTTGCACCGAAAAGTTTAGATTCTAAATGGCTCTTTTGCTTGTTTTCAAGTCACGTTGACTTAACATGCATGTTAAACAGATTAACTACTTACGATTCTTTTGGAATCTAAAGTACACTACTGTTCTGTCGCGCGCCTTTCTTTACTTCTCGTCTCAGGATCAAAGTTCTCAAAGGCATGCATATAAGCATGCTTGTAAATAGTAACAGTATGTAATAGTAATAATACTAGCTATACATATAGTATTTAATTTAATGCAAAAAAAAAAAAAAAAGAAGAAGAAAAGATATATGGTTACTAGCTAGTACTATAGCAGGAATTGAATACCAACAATGTTCCGTATATCATCATCATAAGAGGCTTATTAAGCCAGTTAGAACGTACAATCAACATTTAATTTGTTCACTATACATTATCAAGTTTAAAGGAACAGTAGTAGTGTTGGGTTGTCCTCTTTATATGTTCGGAAAAACCATATGCATGCATGATCGATCATAAGTGAGATGTGTCACTATTTAATTTGTTTGGAAATAGAAAAATATGACGCTGTCTATCGCTGTTATGTCGTAACAAATTGCAAGTGTACCGGACCAACGAACTAGATAGTGTGTCTTCAGATCTGCTATCACAACAAACTAACTATATATGTTTTCCTTTTTATTTTTTTCAATAAAGCTAGTATTCCAAGCATTTTTTAAACGAAATTTTTAACTAAATTTTCGCGCACTTTTTTTCTTTCGTAGGTAGATTTTTTTTTCTTCTTTTACGTGTTTTTTTTCAACATTGTTATTGTTATTGCTGTTGCTACTGTGATGCTGTTCTTGTCATTGCTGCCGCCACAGTTATCATCTTTTTGTTATTATTTTTTTTCCCATCATCATCCTCTTTTATTATCATTACTATCGTTCTCGTCGTCTTCATCATCTTCTTCTTCTATAAATATTCAAAAAACTAAAACACAAAAATTTTGATGCATAACACATAAATTTCGGTGCATAGTATTAAAATTTTAATATGCAACATAAAAAAATTTTAAAGACTACATATTTAAAACATTGACACCCAATCAATGAAATACACACATCACATAAAATTTGATGTATGTGTATCACAAAATTTTTAGAAGACTACATACTCAAAATATTGACTCACCGAATTAGCAAAATATATTCACAATAAAAATGTGTTATGTAAAAAAAATTGTGTGCTATGTGCAAATATTTATATGCTACATGTAAAAATTTCTATATTATATCGATAAGTTTGTGTTATTGTAAAATTTTTTGTGTTATGTTTCAAAAATTTATATTATTTAATGCGCATCACTAAATTTTTTGAAGACTACATATTCAGAATATTGACTCATCCAACTAATAAAATATATTCGCATTGAAAATATGTGTATTAAATGCAAAAATTTTTATATTATATCAATAAGTTTGTGTTATGTACAAAATTTGTGTATTATACTTAAAAAATTTATGTACTATATCAACAAGTTTTTATACTTTTAAACAAATTACTACAATAAGCACAAAAAAAGGAGAAATACTAACATATGCGCCCATTATGATTTTGGTGGACTTGCACTAATTTAATTGAAATTAATTATAAAAAGGGTTAAGTATGTTTTTTGTTTCTAAGGTAGGAGCTGAAAATTTTTTGTGTTTTTGGATTTTTTTTGCTACAAAATGATCCCAAAAGTTTCAGTTTTTTTTTTAAGGATAATACTAGGTAGACAAAAAAAAAAAGCCAGAACTTGCCTTATTTGGCATTAATTAATTATCGCAACAATTAATGAATGCTAAATAAGATAAGTTATGACTATTTTTGGCTGATTTTCTTTGGTTACCAAACATTTCCATTTTTTAAATTGTCCTTCGGATGAAAATGCCCTTCCCCCTTCTTCCCCAAAATGCAGAAACAGAAGCAAGCAGAAGCAAAATGCAGAAGCAAAATGCAAAAGCAGAAGCAAAATACAGAAGCAGAATACAAAAGCAGAATACAGAAGCAGAAAGCAGAAGCAGTGAAACAACAACAAAAACAACAACTAGAAGAATAACACCAACAACAACAATGGATAATGAAATCAGAGCAACAACAAAAGCAAAACCAGAAGCAGAAGCAATCCAGAATCAAACCAAAAACAGAATCAAATCAACAACAATAATCATTTCCTAAAATCCACTAACAGAAAATCAACATTCAACTAAACTAATCCAGAATCAAACCAAAAACAGAAATTGAAAGCAAAATAATAACCTGAATTATGAAAATAGAAAATAGAAAACATTCTTCTTCTTCTTCTTCAATGAAATCAAAAACAAAAGCAGAAGAAATAGAAGTGAAACAACATCGTCTTCTTCTTCAATGGAATCAAAAGCGCGGAACAGGTTCTCCGTGTGCTCAAGTTGTCTGCGGCGCCCAGCCCAAATCCACCGCCGAGACTTCGTAATCGCCGCCGCCGCCATCGTCTGCCTCTTTCTCCAATCCTCCTCCCTTGCCGCCAGCATCACATCAGTCTCAGACCAGCCTCATCACCAAAGGCCGTAGATGCCTCGCCGCTGGTGGACAACAAGATTGTTGTGACAGCTCCTCGTCGGTGGTGAACTCTGGTTCGAGGAGGTCCGAGACAAGGAAGGAGAGAAGGAGGGGAGAGGGTCGCGGTGGCTCTAGGGTTAGCGCGGAGGGGAGAGGAGCAGCGGCGGTGGCCCTTCCCCTTCCCTTCTCCTTCTTCTGTCCCCTCTTCCCTTCCCTGAACTGAACCAGCGTGAATTGAATCTCTTCCCCCTTATTCAACGTTGTGTGTTTTTTTTTAGTCAGGGGTATTTTTGGAATAAAAATTTAAAATTTGGTAAAAAGACAATTTTAAAACAAGCTGAAATCTTTAGAACCATTTTATCGCGAAAAAAAGGTCGGAGACGAAATAAATTTTCGGCCTCTACGTTAGGGACCAAAATCGTACTTAACCCTTATAAAAATGCTTGTACATATATCAACCCATTTTTTTTCTTTATATTAGCATAGATTTTGTCATTCTTGAATTTTTGATACGGTTTTAAATTATTTTTTTATGATACTCATAACATTACAAATTTTGCCGTACTACGTAATCCCCACACACCCACCCCCTCAGGGACCTCACGTAAGACGTAACATATAAGGCATTCTTTTATATTCCATAAAATGATCTCATCCATTATTTTTAAAAAATAAAGTAATAAAGGAAAAAAAAGAGAGAAAATAGATATGGTAGAAAAGGAAAATGATTTATACCATGGAGTAAATTAATTTTTTCCCTTACAAATAAACACTACTAAGATGGGTTTTTAAACCACATCCCAACCTCAACTATAGTGGTACATAGTGAAATTCTGATAAAAAGAATAGAATGAAATGGATAAAAAAAAAAAAGAGAGAGAGAAAATGAATACGATGGTGAACGAAACAATAATGATTGAATACTGTGAATGAAAAGAACAATGATAATGGAAACGAAAAAAATGAAAATGAACGAAGTAAGAACGAAAGAGAGAAGGAAACAATGAAACGGTAATTAAAATTTAAATCTAAATAATAAGTTAAAAGAGAAAAGATTCACTTTCTAACTGTGTTTAATTTGTTAGAGAAAAAAAATAAGGATTTTGAATAAATATTTTACAGAATTTAATTAGAGAACTTATTTTTTCAGTCAATATTATTTATTTTTAAATTATTTTAAATTTTAATCTTAATTTTAAACTTTAAGATAGCGTTTGGTAGAGAGACTGAAAGACTGAGACTGAGAGACAGAGACTCAGAGATAGATATTGAAATAAATTTCAGTATTCTATTTGGTATAAAGTGAGAGACAAAAATTAAAACAAGAATGAAGCTCTAATTTAATTTGTACAAAGAATAAAATTGGAATTAATTAATTGAAATGAGAATATTTTAGGTATAAATGTTATTAAAGTTTCAGTCTCCATCTTTAAAAATTTCAGTCCCCTGTGTCCTCACTTTTTTGAGGTACTGAAATACTGAAATTTTGAAAACAGAGACAAAAATTTTAATACTAGTCTCTAAACCAACAAACATGATACTGAATCTCAGTCTCCTAGTCTCTGCCTCAGTACCTCAATAAACGCTACCTAAATATCAAATTCTCTAAGATATGAGAGTTAAAAAAAATAATTTTGCAGTAATAAAAAAATTAATTAATATTAATTAATTAAAAATTAATTATTTATACTTATTCTATCTTATATAATAATTACCTCCCATTTTTAAAATTATTGCTCCGTCCTGGTCTCAGTAAGATCTTTTTGTAACTGGGTTAGAAATAGTTGTACATCAGCTTAATAACATTGGTCATCTCCTAAGTACACGCGTTGATGTTCGGCGCAAACGTAACAACAACCCACAAACAAAACAATATGGCAATTTCAAAATCAGGCAACCAAATAAACCTAAATTCATTAAGTAGGAATCAATTTTCAGGAACTTTTAGCAATAACCACAATCAGTAAACAGAAAATACTAATCAGAAAATTAAATAAACCTAAATTTACTAAATAAGAATCAATTTTCAGGAACTTTCAGCGATAACCATAATCATTAAACAGGAAACACTAATCAGACAACTAAATATACCTAAATTCACTAAGCAGAAATTAATTTGTAGGAACTTTCAGCAATAACCATAATCAATAAATAGAAAACACTAACCAAGTAACTAAATATACCTAAATCCACTAAATAGGAATCAATTTTCAAAAAATTTTATCAATAACCATAATCAGTAAATAGAAAACACTATCCAGCCATTCAAACCTAAATCCACTAAACTATAATCAATTTTCAAGCACTTTCAACAATAACCATAAATAGAAAATATATAAGGCCTAGAGTGATACTTATCCCGTGCTGCCATCAAGCTAAATGGTCAACCGTACGATGGGAGGTGGTAGAGGGGTATCAACTGCCTCACTTCTGTAGCTGGACTTTGGGGCCGCGGCATCCGTTGCTTGAGGCAACGTTGCCGTGGCTGCAGGCTGCTAAGCGGTAGGAGGCGACATCGTCCGTAGACGGAGGCACGTAGTTGGGGTTAGGGACTATGATGAACGACTGATTTACTAAACCCGCAACCTGTGATGTCACCGGGGTAGTCAGAATAGAGGAAGATGATCCAGAATTTCCAGAGGTACCGAAGAAATCCTCCCTCTACCACGATCTCGACCATGTCCACGACCAGTAGCCTGATCTGCAACACCTCTACCTGTCGTCATGTTTGCAAATAGCATACCAATTAACATAAATTCAGCAAAACAAATCAACAATAAATTATAACAATACCTAGGTAATTCTTATAACTAATACCACAACATTAAGTTCAGCATTTGATGATCTGAATGGTAAGTGTCTTAGAATACAACTATATGAACCATAATGTGTATTATCAGATCTAAATCAGATACTAAGTGTAGAAAACACTTCAATCAAACAATTGACAGTTACACATAATATACATACACAAAATTCAATTAGCAAATAATATCCAATGCATTACAATCCTGTATCACAAAGAGATTTAATTAACTATACCAAGCAAAAATTAAACATCCTAAATCACAGGGTAACTACAATATGCAATTAAAACGAACAATAGACATAGAAACATATAAACGAACACTTAGCAAGCACATACATCAAAGATGCAAAATCAACGCAACTAAGTAACAGTTGATAGCCTCAAATTCAAGTAAATGTTATTCAACCAAATTTCAGCAATTATTCAACAAAACAAATAGTCTTTTAACATCAATTTACACAAAATCCGTAGCATTATCCATTAATTCAGTCAATTTCTAACACTTTTAGCAATATAACACAAACTAATAATTCTAAAACTAACCTATCCTAGCCACCTAAAATCTACTAAAATAAAAAAATTAACTCTAACTAAATTAATTAACTAAAATTAGAATAATGAAACAACCTAACTAAAATAGAATTTGAAGAAGAAAGAGAAACAAAGTTTAAAAAAAAACCTGAAATGCAGAACGATGAAACGGTAGGGAAAGGTGGTCATCGAAGGATGCAAAACTCGCCGAAGGCTGGGCAGTCGCAGTGCAATGATGGCGAGGCGACAGTGGGTTGACGGCGACGGAGATGGGCTGTGACGGTGGTGGTCTCGGTGGTGGCAGCAGATGGTGGTGATGGAGACACTAGAAGGAGAGAGGGAGACAGAAGGTGGTGATGGAGAGGGTTCATGATTTGAATTTACGCCCCTTTACTGTCGAATTTTTTCGACGGTAAACCATTGCGGTTTACCAAAATGCAGTGTTTCACTAATTGGAGTTATCATAAAAAAAATCTGACAGTAAACCCAACAGTAAAGGATGTGCCAGTTTAATTTATTTTTCCTCCAAATAATACCGGCGGATTACCGTCTGAAAACAGAATCCACGTAATAACTTAACCTTACGAATTTGACGTCGTTTTTGCTGATAAATTCGATGGTAAATCCACCGCTACTCTACGACACTATAACGGTAAATCTGACAATACTCAGTATTTTTCTTATAGTGCATGACCAGAGCAGTCGGTTCAACCAGTAATTCAATGGTTGAACCAATAACCTTGTGCTTTACTAATATAATTGAGTCAATTGTCGGTTTGATTTTGATAATTATAGAATGATTTGGTTAAACTTAATTACGTAAAAAACTTGATTATCTAAAATTAATAAAAGAAAAAAAATTAGTGGTTCAAATGTAAAGCAAAACAACAACAACAACAACAAAGCCTTGTCCCACTAGGTGGGGTTGGCTACATGAATCAAACGACGCCATTGTGTTCTGTCATGTATCATGTCTATAGAGAGACATTTTACATGTAAACCTCCTTTGACCACCTCATAGATGGTCTTTTTAGGTCTTCCTCTTCCTTTCACCCCTTGTCCATCTTCCATCTCATCCACCCTTCTGACTGGGTGTTCTGTCGGTCTTCTTCTCACATGTCCAAACCACCTGAGACGTGATTCAACCATCTTTTTCCACAATGGGTGCTACTCCAACTCTCTCCTTTATATCTTCGTTTCATATTTTATCCAATCGCGCATGACCACTCATCCATCTCAACATGTTCATCTCTACCACACTTAGCTTATGTTCGTGCTCCCCTTTGGCTGCCCAACACTCCGTACCATAAAGCATAGCCGGTCTTATAGCAGTGCGATAGAATTTACCTTTAAGTTTTAAAGGCTCTTTTTTGTTGCATATAAAACCAGATGCACTTCGCCATTTTGACCAACCTGCTTGAATCCTATGATTTACATCCTGTTCAATCTCTCCATTATCCTGTATGATGCACCCAAGATACTTAAAACTTTTAACTTTTTGTAGGATGTTTTCTCCAATATTCACCTCTATATTAGGGTTCTCCCTTCTCAGACTGAACTTACATTTCATATATTCCATTTTGCTACGACTTATGCGCAGACCATACACTTCTAGAGCTTCTCTCCAAAAGTCCAACTTCTTATTTAGGTCTTCTCTTGACTCTCCCATAAGGACAATATCATTGGCAAAAAATATGCACCATAGCACAGGCTCTTGGATGTGCTCTGTGAGTACTTCCAAGACTAATGTGAAAAGGTATGGACTTAAGGATGATCCCTGGTGTAATCCTATGCCAATAGGAAATTCCTCTGTCACACCACATTGAGTCTTCACACTAGTTTTGGCCCCATCATACATATCTTTAATTGCACAAATATATTCGATCCTTATTCTTCTCTTTTCTAAAACCTTCCATAAGACCTCCCTTGGCACACTATCGTATGCTTTTTCCAAATCAATAAACACCATATGTAGATCCCTTTTATTACTACGATACCTCTCCATCGTCCTTCTTAACAGGTATATCGCTTCGGTGGTGGATCTGCCTGGCATGAATCCAGATTGATTCTCTGTTATTTGTGTCTCTTTTCTCAACCTCTGTTCTATCATCCTTTCCCATAACTTCATGGTATGGCTCATGAGCTTGATTCCTCTATAGTTTTTGCAACTTTGTATATCTCTCTTATTCTTGTAAATAGGTACCAAGGTGCTCTTTCTCCACTCATCAGGCATCTTGTTTTACTTTAAAATCTCATTAAAAAGCTTGGTTAACCAGTTGATGCCTTTTCCTCCAAGGCCCTTCCAAACCTCAATCAGGATATTATCAGGTCCTACTGTCATCTGCTTTAGAGCCTCTTTTACCTCAAAGTCTCGAATCCTTCAATAGCAGTCAAAATTTTGATCTTCTTCCCTTGTGCATAACCGACCAAGACTCGGAAGAGTCTTCTTTCCTTCATTAAATAATTCGTAAAGCAAAAATTGTATTATTCAAATGTAAAGCAAAATCAAAGAAAATTTATTAGTCACTTATAATTTTTCTATTTAATCATACATATATAAATAATCAATGTAAAAATTATATTAAGATTACTTATTAATTAAATAGTCCTCTTGCGTGCTAATTGTAATTAACAAGTAATTTATTTTTCTACGTAAACAGGAAAAAATTATTATGCTTTTTTACTTCATCCGTCCATGCCATTGACATTGTGGATTATTAGATCACAAGATCAATTTTTCAACTAGAAGACACTTATCAAACTCACTAGCTGGAAATTAAACTTAACAAAGTTATTAGAATTAAGTGAACATTTTTAAACATTATGATGATTATTTGAGATTTTTAATCCTAGAGATTTAACTATGTATTTATATATCTTATCCATCAGCTTAAACTTTTAAAAAATAATTTAGTAATATAATATTAAATTTCTATAACTAAAAATTTAGAATTCGATTTTTTGTTATCTACAAATGAAAAAAAAAAACATAATACAAATAAAAAAGAAAAATATTACCTATACAAAAATTCATACAAATTTAAAAAGGGCTTTCTTATATAAAAAAACGTGTTACAAATTTAATTATTTATATATTTCCTCCCATCCGATTAAATTTTTGGACATAGTATAAAATTTATAGGACTCGTTACTTTGATTTTTATGTGTATTTCAACTAATAATTAGAAGAATAAACTACCATTTATATCCATAAATTTTACGAACGCTTGCAAAAGTATTTATCAAACAAGAAAATTAATGTTATACTACCCATAAAAAATAGTTTCTGTATGACAACAGTATTCAAATCTTAATTTTTTGTTGTTGACTTTTTAATAAAATTTTTAAATTATCCCGACTCTTTATCATCTTCTCTAATTTTCAAACTTTCACAACTCTCACCACCACCAGCACCTTCCCTAATTACCACTATCTCTCTTCCCCCTCTCCACTGCCATCACTCACCCTAAAAAAAGCATCCATCAATCACCAATCATAATATATCATCATAAAGCAATCGGAACTGGTCGCCGTGTTGGGACCTGATCCATCCCTATCCCATTCAAGACCCTAATCTCGCATCTAATGTCTTTCTCCAAAGGGCAACGTTCCTACACCGAGGTGCTCTTCAACCTCTGCAAGTAAACCAATCTCAATACTCTCTACTCCTTCAAGTTCACACACCTCTCCTCCTCTTTTCATCACTAGGAGGCTCGAGCCATCTCCGCCATCCTCCTCCGCAGGTAGCTCACTCGTGACAACTTATACCTCCGGCTACGCCTCTCCCCTCACATTCAGCCTTCTCAAATACCTCATCATCTCTTTTATCCAGACTAAGAACGTCCAATCCATCTCCAAGAAGCTCTATGACACCGTTTTCGAACTCACTTCCGGAATCCTTCCTGACGTCTGATAGCTCCACGAAAGCGGCGACCTGCAGCGAATGATTGGGCTGCTGTTTCAGATTCATGATTTGCAAAGAGTGTAGTGGTAGCCACAAGATCTTTACAGAGAAGAACGACGAGTTCAAAAGCAGTTTATCTTGTAATGTCAACGAAAAAATCTTCCACAATTATTTAGAGACCCCCCTCCAAAAAAAAAGAGATGATAATGGCAAGGGATGATGTGGTGGTGGTGGCGACGATGAGTGGTGACAATAGAGAAGAGGAGGGGAGTTAGTGATACTCAGAGAAGGTATTAGTAGTGGTGAGGGTTGTGAAAGTTTGGAATTTGAGAAAGAAGGTAAAGGGTGAGGATATTTTGAAAATTTTATTAAAAAATTAATAAAAAAAATTAGAATTTAGATATTGTCACACGAAATTCATCTTTTATAGGTACAATATTAATTTTTTTTGTTTGATGGGTATTTTTATCTACATTTACAAAATTTATAGGGTGAATGCTACCCAACCCCCTCTAAAATAACATGTAAGTTACTCTTCATTATGTGTCATATTGAATTGGTCCTTATCTTAACCATAGTTGGGGCGCCAACGTCATCGCCATCTACTGCCCTCCCACACAACCTCTCTTCCTAGCGTCTCTTTTTATCATGGATCACTTCTTACCCACATAATTAATGGTTAATTTGGTTATTAAATTTTTTTATTAAAAAAACATATCTTTATTTAATTACGTGATGGAACATATATTTATATATAAAATATAATTAAATAATAAAGTACGAATAAATTAAAAATTAAAAGAATAAAAATACTATAAAAAAATACTTATAAGAAAGTTAGATTTTATCATTTTAAACTTGTGTTATTAATTTTAACAATTTATTTTTTTTTAAATAATTTATGTACGATAAAAAATATGTTTTTTCTGATTTTAATTAAACTTTTAAGTACTCTAAATAGAGTTATTATATTATATTTTACATATGAATACATGTTCTATCGTGTAATTAAATAAAGATTTATTTTAATAAAAAAATTTAATAACCAAACTAAACATTACTTAAGTATGTATTTCATATTTATCTCTTAAATATTTATACAATTTATTTTTTAAACTGTTATATTGGTCTCTTCTCTAATATAATACAAAAAATAATTTTTCATAAAAATAATTTGTTTAATTATTAATTAAATAATAAAGTACTAATAAATTAAAAATTAAAATATAAAAATACTATAAAAAATACGGTAAAAAAGTTGAATTTTATCGTTTTAAATTTCTATTATTAATTTTAATAATATATTTATTTTTTAAATAATATATGTATGATAAAAAAATATGTTTATTTGTTTGGAGTACAAATTTTATTATTATATTTGTATATTTATGATTTTAATTATACTTTTAAATACTTTGAATAGATTTATTTTATTATATTATATTTTACATATAAATATATGTTCCATCACGTAATTAAATAAAGATATATTTTTTTAATAAAAAAATTTAATAACCAAATTAACCATTAATTATGTGGGTAAGAAGTGATCCATGGCAAAAAGAGGCGCTGGCTATACTGAGAAGAGAGGTTGTGTGGGAGGGCAGTAGATGGCGATGACGTTAGCGCCCCAACTATGGTTAAGATAAGGACCAATTACAATGTAACACATAATGAAGGGTAATTTACATGTTATTTTAGAGGGGGTTGGATAGCATTCACCAATTTATAAGTATAAATGATACTTTATTCATAATTATAAAAAAATATTTTGTTACAACTCAGTTTTCATATTGGCTCCAAATCTGTGGCCAGTCCATAGACGCTCTTCTTGGGACACACCTGTCCATAAAAGTCAAAATTAGGATTATATTCATGTAGGATCCTACGAATATCTTGTATGAGTCTATCTGAAGCTCTCTTACCATACACTATAAATAAAGAGCTCATCATACACATAAAACATGCCCTCTAACTCTAATTCTTATACTTTGTTTTAGATCTAGACTAACTTGATCGTCCGATTTCGATCCCTTGCAGGTATCTCCCCATTTCGGCTTGAAAGATCGTGAATGATTGGAAGTTTTCGTCCACGTCTAGTTAGAAAATCACTCTAATAAGTAGATAAAGATATTTAAATAGTATATTAAAATTTTTTTTAGTGACTAAAAATTTAAAACAACCAAGATACATTATGTTATGAGAAAATTTATTTTTGTATGGTTGTGCTGCCTTTTTTATGATAAAAGAAAAAATAAACAAACTCCAGCTTAATTAGAAAATAAAGAATTATAGTACCACTATATATATCTTAAATATTGTCTAAGATCGATTATATTATTACCTACTTGCTTATTATATTAAATCTTACGTAGTGGTGAGATACAATTATTATCTTTTAAATAATAAAGCAAGGCTTACCTACTGATGTTTAAGGCCTAACCAACTATTTCCCTTCATATGAGTTACCTCTAGATATATATACTCTATAATGTTAAGCAACCAAAACCTTGCATTATGCTTTTAATTTGCTTTAAAATAAAGCCTCGTGCCTCGCTCGCACCACCACCACCAAACCCTAGGTAGTTCAGTTCCTTCCTTGTGAGAAATTAAGAAATTTGGTTCCCTCTCCCTATTGGTGCAAAAGATTGACACCCATTTTGGTCGTGACGTACAATATGAGAAAATCATAGGTTAAATTCATGTCATGATGAATACTTGAATAGGGTCGTCCAATATATAGAAAAATACAATTTAGGTTACGCATTTAATTTGGACTAAAAATAGTAATTAAAAGAAAAATATCTCCACGGGAACAGTTGTGGGAGATAATCAACTAACTTTACCCACTAAACTTCAACTAACTAATCAATAATTAATCAAGGTAATAAGCTAGCTCTATCTGAGACTGGCATTAGTGCATACCCATATATAATTAAATTATTATTATTATGGCGAATATATATAACATATCTGAAGGCCTCCAGAGGAAAATGCCAAAAGTTAAATTTTGAAGGTTTTGACAATAAAACCTGATACATAAATAAAATAGGACAGAGTAGGATTGTTATGTGTCTTATTATATAGTATTTAATTATTGAATTAGAGAGAGCATATAGATATATGTTGGCAGTATGTTAATGTGATGAGTTGGTTCTTGGGAGTGGAGAATTGAAGCAACAGCTATGTATGTCCTTCTCAAGAGGGTCACTTTCTGTTAGACGATTACATTAACTAAGGGACCAACATTCTCATGGGATATGATATATAGTCATAGAGCTCCACCCTTTTCGAGATAAATACTCTCAACTTTCAAACCCCACTACTAATTATAACCCCCTCTCATCTTTAGTTTTACCTTTTCTTTTTATGGTGTATGTCCATTTAATTTGAAGCTTCTTCGAATGTGGTGATAATATGGACACATTAGGGTGATGAACAAAAGGAAGAAATTCAAATAATTAAAAAGAAAGAAGGAGCATTTAAAATGATGGGCGTGGTGAGTGCTGAGTTTGGAAAGGCTTTTAGGCATGGACCCATATGGAAAAGGACATGAAATTATTGAAAGCATAGCACTTGCAATAACAAAATGGGTTGTGCTAAATACTACTACTACTACTACTATATTGAAGGGGTATATCTATAAGGTGGTCCTGTGCTTGCTCGTATAAGGGGGTCCAGGTGGCGCGGCCGCCGGCAGCTGCGCCCACAGCCACGTGGGGGAGCTGTGGTCCAAAGGGGAAGACTACTTCTTCTGCCATGACACTTGTCACCTAAAGAGTGGTGACAGCCTGTTTTGCAAGGAACATGGTTGTGAGAATGGGATGATTTTTTTTCATTCATAATGTGTTAATGTTAAAAGTTTGTTATAGTTCTCTTGCGGATGTGTTTCAAGATTTGTGTCTCTTATTATTCCATGAAGTCATCATCAAGATATAAAACATGTCCTCGATTCGGGTATTTTGTATAAAATATCAAATAAATACTCTTGCTGTTGTTGTTTATGGATGGAGCTATCTATTTAGAGATATCTAGCTAGCTTCGATTTGTTGCATATATATATAAGCTTCTCTTGCATGAGATGGTACCACTCATCAAAACATGTTGTAATACTTTGATTACGAGCTAACAGGGAGAGTGTATTCAATGATTTTTTGCCTTAAAAAAATGATCATTTAAATTTTTTTTAAATGACCACGGTATCTTCCCACCCAACAAAATCTGAGTTCTATTTAAGATCTGTCGCTGACTAATAAAATACTGCGTGGTGGAAACTCACATGTAGTTATTTTTAGATTACTCACATATGTTATTATTTGGTTTAACAAAAAATTAGTTTATTTTATATAAATAGTTTTTTTTGAAAAGATCGGTTTGGATAAACTAAATAACTACTTTTTAAAGATTTTTTTTTTAATTTTTTATGCGTATTATTCTTAAATGATAAATTTAGTACGTTTTTCTTCTTAATCCTTCTTACTAAATTTATCTTTTATTTTAATTTATTTAATTTTACTGAAATATATGTACACAAATGGTTTAAAAAAAGTAAAGTTTGGTATTCTAAAAAAACAAAACTCACGTTTTTTTGGTCAATACAAGACAAGACAAACATAAGTAGAGAATATGTATAGAAATTAATATAATTATTAATTAAATAGAGATAT
Source organism: Arachis hypogaea (assembly GCF_003086295.3). NCBI lineage: Eukaryota > Viridiplantae > Streptophyta > Magnoliopsida > Fabales > Fabaceae > Arachis > Arachis hypogaea. Next base: position 9,640,117 of record NC_092050.1, read on the forward strand.
TTAATTAGGCAAACTAAAATAATATGCATACTCAAACAATAGTAAAAAAATGCACATGATGTATATCTGTTCTACTAGTGATGAGCTCACGTGTCTATTATACTGTCAAATCTGACATAAAAGCTGATTGGTAACTCCCGTATCGGTCTCTTGTGTGCATCCTTAGGAGGAATTAAGTCATGGTACCATTATCTTAATGGAGAGTGTCATCTCACCTTCTCGTGGAGGTATAAACTGTGTCAAAAATACCAGAGAGTGTTGTCTCACCTTACAACCCGAGAGAATATGGAATGTGGGCGGGTTCAAACCACCATCTCCACATCACACCACAACCACGAACAAGTGGGATGAAACCACCGTCCTTATCCAGAACAATTGCTAAATTAATATGCAAGCGAGATGAAATCACTGTCTCACCGTCTAATTTGTCTTTATGTCTGTATAGAAATGGCGAAGGAGGAAAAATTAGGAATCGAAAAGTAAAGAAAAAAAATATTATGATTCACATGAAAGGAGAAAATCGAACTTGAATTTGGGAAGTAAAGACAACACAATCAATCTCAGTGTTGACCTAGACAAAGACGTGAGTCGTAAAATTCTTAAAATTGTTGTCCAACATCCAACCGACTTCGTCCTTAGCATCAAATGGTGTGATAAGATGAACAATTACATATTTATTAAATAATTTTCATCATTAATAGAAAATTGAATAAAAACAAAAATTAAAAAAATATATTCAAAATAAAAAAATTTGATTAAAAATACAAATAAAAAAAATATATCCAATTAAAAATTTGATATTAGTTCTAAAAAAAAAAACAAATTTTAAAAGTGTAAGAAAAAATATTTAATCTAATTTAAATTAATTTTTTAATTAAATTATTTATATATAATAAATTGATTTTTTTTTAAACTAAATAATATCAAGCGTCAATAATCTAAAAACAACTTTATATAAAATTGACTCGCGGTGAGTTTTTGTGGGATTACTACCCTTTGCTTGCTCCACTCCCTATTTTTGTGGGATTCACTTAAAACATCATAATTTAAACATTAATTTCATGTGTTATGGGGGTAGTGGTGTTTAATGAGGTACAAAAAACTCTCCCATGTCTAGTCCCCACTGTTCTCCCTTGCTCATATAAAATCTTACCCTATCTCTCTATATTATCATATGATCATTTATGCTTGTAATTTATATTCCTACTAATGAACTCTACATTAGAGCCATCTTGGCCATTAATTCTATTTAGGGTAATGGGACATGTTTTCTCCTTTTTTTTTTCTACCATCAAATTAAGCAGCTTATCTTTTCATTCATATTAACATCTCTTAACGAACTTTTATCTTCACATACATGTCAAACAACTTTCATGACTGTTCTATATAAATTAAACAACTTTCATAGATAGAGATGACCACAAGCAGGTACGAAGGTACCTGTAACTGTAAGTTGGTCCCCCATAATAACCATAGGATATAAATTAAACATCTGTAATTCCGTTAACAGTTTCTTACTTTCAGTATGAAAATATAATATGATCTAGCAAGTTATATTATGTTATATATACGATTAATATGGTTATATTTATAGTGGTTATAGTGACTAGTAAGCGTTATTAAAATTAAAATTATATATATTTATATTTTGATAATATTTTTTTAATAATATTTTTTTAAAAAGCGTTGCTAAATAATAAAAAAAAGTTACGTTAATTATAATAATATTTTTAATATAATATATTTACCGTAACCACCATAGTATAAACATATTAGAATACATTACGTATATATATTGAGACAGATGTATAATTTAATGGATATAAAATTAATAGAAGAGAATATCTATTATTTTAAAAATTGATGTTAAAATTTTAATATATCAAAATATAATTTATGTCAAACTATATTGAATTCTCAATGCACTAAAAATTATAAATTGACACATATTTTGAACGAGATGAAATAGAATAGAGTAATTTCTTGTCCTCAATCAAAGTAATATTATATTAGATAGATATAGAAAAGTTAAAGCTAGGTACTAGATAAATGGTATCATTAAGTTTCTTTGTTTCCCCCCATTGACCCAGCCTGGCCATTTCCATAAAATGACTTCCATTATTCCCATATATGGAGTCTGTCCCATGCCTTATGATACTCCTATCTCGTATGACATATTATTGTTGTTGAAAATAATTGATCCTTCTTGTCCTTTACATTTTTATCAGATAGTTCCCAAATTAAATTATAAAATGTGAAATAAAAACTCTACTGTTAAAGTGTTACTTTATTAGTTCAACAATTATTTCCCTCTCTTTGAAATGTCTTGACCAATCTAGTATGTCGGCTAGTGGTTTTTAATATCAAGAACAAGTCGTTTGTACATGATTTGATCTGTTTATCCTTTGCATGACATTGATGTCATCTTATTAGGATTAGATTGATTGTCTAATGCACCATGTCCTTCTTGTTTGTTTTGAAAAATTTGTGTGCTAAGGAATCAGTTTTTTTCAACTAACGTTAGCCTAATTTTTTAAAATATTTTCTTTATTTTAAATTTTATACTCTAAATCATAAATCCTTAGTTCTACAATTTAAATTATAAATTCTAAATAAAGTTATTTTATGTTAGTCAACTAAAAATTAGTTTGTTGTACTTTTTTATATATAAAACTAGGCCAAAACAATTAGAAAAATTACTTTTAGTGGTTATTTATTTTTTAAACGATAATAAAAATAGTCGCTAATATTTAAGACATTAGCCGTCTTATATTTTGTGATAAAAAAATTTTAGTGAAAATTACAGATTTATCAGTAAAAAATTTTTTAATGGCCACAAAAAATATATAATTGTTATTATAACATATAATACTAAATTATCACAAAATTATAAATTAAGTATAACATACAGTTATTGTCACTGAAAATAATGTTCTTGTGGTGCAATATGGGAACTGTTTATTTAGTTCGAAAGAATAAATAATTTATCAATATTGGGCTTTAATGTTTTTGTTTTAGATTGGGCTTAAGGCCTGAGATCTAACGAAATGTGTTGGTGTTCCTTTTTATTGGGCTTCAAAAGCTAGCCCATCTTATTAATGAATGATAGCTGAGACCTTTTGAAAATGTGATGAATACGAATGGTCAGTTCACTCAATCGTTTAAGTAAGTGTTAGGGATTCGAAGTTTGTCTTGTGTCTTATTGACCAATAACAGACCATTAAATAAAGTTTAAATTTGTAACAGATCAATTTTTGATTTATCGAATTAAAAAATACTACAGAAAAAAAATGTAACTAATACATTGTATCACTATCAAATACCTGGTGGAGTGTGATTCTCAAGCTGGTGTATCCAACTATCCATGATTAATGGCTAGCAAGATCTTAGAAACATCCTATTGCCTTGATAAGAAACATTAATCATTGAAAAAAAAGCTTTGGAAGTTTTTTTTAAATATTTATAGAGAAGACAATAAATATAAAGATTGTCTAGTTAGAAAAAATCTAAACTTAAATTCAAACTTTTACTTTTGGACTCTACCTCCTAAAGAGGTTATTAGCATCTTAGTTCATGATAAACAAAAAAATTTTATATCCCGTCTAGTTTGTATTTTTTTTTTAGACTACTTTAGCCCGTCTTAATACCAAAAAAAAAAAAAAAAAAAAGCATTGTACCAACTACCAAAAGTTATCATACTGAAAACGTTTGTGTATGTTTTTCCGTCAAATAAATTTCCATTTAAAAAGAAAAAAGAAGTCATGTGTGTACCAAGATGAAATCATGTAAACTATATATGACATGAATATACATAAATGATAAGTTGTATGATTGCAGACAAAAAAGAAAGAAAGAGAAAATTTGGATATGGAAAACACACACTAGTACTAGTATAGAGAGGGGTCCTATAGATTTGTTATGGCCCCAGTGTTTTCTTGGTTTAGAGGTTCTTCCATTCTATCCACAATCTTTCAATAGACGGCCAAACTTGGGGGACAGCATCACAACAAAACCATGAAGGAAAACATTTTCTATAAAAAAAAATTTGTAAAAGTTAAATTTACTATTTATGTAAACACTATGATTATGTATGTAACATTTTTCTATACTAACACTTGATCTTGAAGATTAATAACATTAGCTAGCGTATCATTCTAAAAATAAAAAATCCAATTTTATTACATTAAAGGCTTTCACTCAGAGATTTGTGATATTGTCATATTGAAGCTTAAAATAGTGGTGGCAGTAATTTTATCCTTCTTTTCTAGCTCCCACTCTAGTGGTTCTACTATATTATTATTGTTAGGTAAGTGGTTTGTGTTTCTATCAAAATGGGTCTTTGCAAGGCCCCATACATGTGCTGTATGAAGTTGCCTAACTCCCAATTTCAATCATTATTATTGAGCATTATATTCATTATTATATTAACTTGTTATTGTTACTATTATTATGAGAGCCGTAAGCTAAGTTGTAAACTTAACGACTTATTTATAAGAGACCAAGAGTTGGTTGGTTGCTGCAGTCAACGGTTTCGGTGAAACTATTTCTTCTTTTTATTTTCATTTCTTAATTCGAGATAAAAAAGAATTACGTATGACTTAATCACATTGAATTGTCTATTCTTGTACACGTTCTACGTTATTTTGAGTTAATAATTAAATTAGTCATTAAAAATTAAAATATTTTTTAAATTTCTTTTTTAAAAATTTTATCAATTAAATTAATTTTAAAAAAATTACAAATTAATTATATTTATCTTTTGATTATTTCATTAATAATTTCTGTCAACGATTAATAATGTAAAATATTAACTGAAAAATAAATATAATTAATTTATAACTTTTAAAAAATTAATTTAATTAATAAAATTTGTTCGAGATAAATTTAAAAAATATTTCATTTTTGGAGACTAATTTATATATTAATCCACGTTATTTCTGAATAAATAAAAACGATATAATCAGGCATGTGGCCTGCTGTGTTAATATGGGACATTATTGTGGTTGGGTTTAAAACTCATTCAATAATATGACCCCTTTATCTTCATTTCATTTCAGCCGTTCATCAATACTAGTAAATGACATCCTTTGATTGATGAATCCAAAGTCAGATTTTGTGGCAAAACATTATTGGACGATGAAAAGTTTGGACATGAAAAAAAAAAAATGAATTTTTGGTGTTGGCCATCTGAACCAAATTTAAAAGAGAGACTAGTAAAATTCTCAGATATATGATTGTTTAGGAAAATTGTACATTAATACAACTAAATTAAACCAATAAAATAAGCACCATTTCTTGTTAAAAAGTTAAAAATATAGTCATCCGATAAGAATTCAAATTATATAAATATAAATCAAGACTTTCTATTGTTTCATAAGAGGTATTGATGATTGTTTGATGATGAATTCAAAATAGCCAGCATCTCTTGTTTACCTCAAATTTGCACACATTCATATTCATATATTTTAAATATTAAATAAATAAATTTAATTTTGATGTACTGTCAGTGTAAAATAATTTTCTACATGTATCTAATTACGTAATACCACATCAGTAAAATAACTACCTTTCATATTAATTATATGAATGATCATATAAAAAAACATATATAATTGTATAACTATATAAAACACTTTACATTATCAGTGCATCAAAATTCAACTCTAAATAAAATAATAAAATTCACTTATATTTTGAATATGAATGAATAGATTTGTACTCATGCATTAACCACTAAAGAGATAGATACATCATACATGAGAGTCACACATAGAAGTAGTTCACTTGGCTTTGTCTCACAAACTCAACTACCCCATAATACTCACTTCTTTTCCCCTTCTCTCTCTCTCTCTCTCTCAAACACACACTTTATTGTGTTATGTATGTATGTTATTGATAGAATAGCGGACCCCACATGCCAAAGCAGACACTACACTCCACAGCAGCAGCCAGCAAGCAATGTAGTGAAAAATGTGAAATCCACACCTATCTATCTATCTATCTATCTTTCTTCATTCTTCAATGCGGTTCTATCTTTTTGGTAGTTTTAAGGAACACCACTAATAATATTGCCTCACCTGCTCCTGTTCATGTTACCAGTTACTACTGTTTCCATTCTATTATTTTCATTTTTTTCAGGAGGATCCATATTTCATTCTTTTGCTCTCAAAAGCTGCTCTCTCTTATCACTTATCACTTAACACGTAGACACAGAGGAAAAAAAAAAGGGTATATCCTATAATTGTACTCTAATTCTCTTCCCCTGTTGATTCTTGGACTTGTGTACTTGAACCTGGATTCATCAGATTCTTCAGCTTCTCTAGATTCTGTTTAATTATATTTATTAATACAGTATATGTTTTGTTGGTAGAAGATGTTTCTTTTTCTGCATGTGTATTTCTCTTCAAGCAATTTAGTTTGAGTGAATTAGATATCAAGCTATGTTGAGTGTTGCTTTCTTTGTTGTGTTTGAGCAAGTGATGGGAATTTTACCTATTTGGTATGCTTGATATTGATCTGATCATATCTTATTGTTGCCATGTTCTGCAACAGATTAGAATTTAGATATTGAAATTCTGCTTGTCACCCTTGTGTTATTACTAATTAGATTTATCATTATCCTTCAGAAACTGGCCTTAACTACCATCATAATATAAAGCATGTTTTCCCAGTGACATTTATTTGTGTTATTGTGGCCATCATGATATAAAAGTATGACTTTTCCAAAGTGCTTATCAGTTATTAATCTGTAGATGGAAATTGTTGAATATACTTTGTTACCTGCTTGGGGATCATTTTCTTTTTCTGAGTGAAGGTGAAGGTGAATAATATTGCATGATATGGGTTGGTTATCCAAGTTGCTTAAGGGCTCTAACCATAGAACTTCAAGAGGGCAATACCATGGCAAATATGGAGAGGACAGAATTTGGGATAACCATCATGCTTCAGTGGTAATCAGAGTTTTTTTTTAGTATGCAATTAAACTCATTGTCACAGAGTTACAACTTATCATTATAATAGTGGCAAACTGAGTGCAGGATGATTTGAACGATGTTGAGAAAGAGGACATTGATTGTGCAATTGCACTCTCTCTGTCAGAGCAGGATCAGAAAGGAAAAAGTGTTGTTGGTAAGATTTATGCTTTTGCACATTCCTTTGCTGCTTTGTTTGGTTTCAAAATTTTGTACAGTTAGTAATTCAGCATATGAGGTCTACCTAAATTGCATATTCTAAACTATGTAAAATGCACATTGATTTATTCTAATCAGCAAACAAAAAGTTCAAAGTTCAAACACAGTAAGGTAACAATCAGAGAGGGAAGTGAATTGTTAGTCTTTATTAAATGATTGTTAACATAGTTGTCTTATGGAGTCTATGATATCGCAGAGGACGACTCTCAATCCGAAGAAGATGAACAACTTTGTAAAGTTGATGATGAGGAAGATGAGCATACTTGTACAGTTCAACAACAAGAAGAAGAACATCTTGATAAGGTTCGGCTGGATGAAGATGATGAACATCTTTCTAAAGATCAACTTGAGGAAGATGAGCAACTTGCCAGGGCAATCCAAGAAAGTTTGAAAATTGATTCTCCTCCTAGTCCTAGATATGAGAATGATTCTATTTTCCAACCTTTATCAAACCTCTTTCCACCAGGATACAGGTAATAAAATTGAAATACTTAACCCCATGGATCCTTATTAGCATACTTGAGAAACAAAGATCAAATCTTGTTCTTGAAAATCCGCTTGCAGAATCTGTGCTGGATGCAAAGCTGAAATTGGGCATGGAAGATTTTTAAGTTGCATGGGAGCTGTTTGGCATCCACAATGTTTTCGCTGCAATGCTTGCAATCTTCCAATAACAGATTATGAGGTTAGTAAAAATGAAGTAAGTTGAAGCCACTAAGATGTAATTGTAAATACTAATTCCTGAATCTTCTTTCATTCTTTTACAGTTTTCCATGTCTAGCAATTGCCCCTACCATAAATCTTGCTACAGGGAGCAACACCACCCAAGATGTGATGTTTGCAATAACTTTGTAAGTATTTCAGCATTTATGTTATGTTATGCATATTTTTCTATGGAACAATTTCTCTAGTTCTGTCTTTATTCATAGAAATTGCACTAGAAGTATTAGTTCTTGCATTACAGATTCCAACTAATTCAGCTGGTCTCATTGAGTATAGAGCTCATCCTTTCTGGCTACAAAAATACTGTCCATCGCATGATCGAGATGGAACTCCTCGGTGTTGTAGCTGCGAAAGAATGGAGGTCAGTTATATTAGCTCCCAAGACATTCTTTTTGTTACTACTGAAAGAATCTAGGCTTCTGTCATATTCTTTTTCTTTCCATTCTACTTTCTAGTAGTGTCTAATACGAAATGGTCGAATCAGTGCAGCCAAGGGATACAAAGTATCTTTTGCTTGATGATGGTAGAAAGCTATGTTTAGAGTGTCTGGACTCATCAATCATGGATACTCATGAATGCCAACCTCTCTACCTTGAAATACAAGAGTTCTATGAAGGTTTAAACATGAAAGTTGAGCAGCAAGTTCCTATGCTTCTGGTTGAGAGACAAGCACTGAATGAGGCCATGGAGGGAGAAAAGAATGCAAGTGTTGAACTTCCAATCAGCCAATGTGCTTTTCATTTTTTCTTCTTTTCTACCACTTCAATCTCCATGTGTCCTGACTTTGAGTTGTTCTTCTGTTTTTCACTGTGGAATGAAGGGTCATCACCACTTGCCTGAAACTAGAGGACTGTGTTTGTCAGAAGAGCAAACTGTCACCTCGGTAGACATTTCTTAACAAATTGGAGCTTTCATACATTTTAGTTCTGAAATAATGGATTTTTTGTATGAAATAAAAGTGTTCCCTAAATTTCATGTAATGCCAGATTTCAAGGAGACCAAAGATAGGAGCAGGCCATCGAGTCGTGGATATGGTAACAGAGCCTTTTAGGCTGATCCGTCGATGTGAAGTGACAGCCATTCTTGTGTTGTATGGCCTTCCTAGGTATCCATTTCACAGCATAGGCTTTCTTTCTCTTTTTATTCGTCTAGTGTTGAAATTTTCTTTTGGAGGCTAACAAGGATCGAATTCTAAACTTTTTGGTCAGAAGGTTTAGAACCTCTGCTATCATGTCATAAAACTATTTTTTCCAAAAGCTTAAGTTTATAAGAGGAGACACATGAATGGTTATATCTTTAACCATTTAAATTTTGATCATACACAATTATACATCAAAATTGACATTACTGTTATTTGCACATTATTCACTACAAACACAGTCCACAGTGGTTGTAAATGACATCAGTGTGTATAATTCAAGAATTCTATGTTCATAGGTTGTTGACAGGATCAATCCTGGCTCATGAGATGATGCATGCATGGCTCAGGCTTAAAGGTATTCAGCTATCCATGTTAAAAAAAGGTGATATTTTCATTATCTAAGTGTTAATTTGGACAAAAGTTGTGTGTCTTTTACAGGTTATCCCAATCTGAGTCCAGAGGTTGAAGAAGGAATTTGCCAAGTCTTGGCTCATATGTGGTTAGATTCAGAAATATATTCTGCATCCGGTAGTGATTGTTCATCTTCGTCTTCATCATCGCCTTCCTCCTCCTCCTCTTCCTCCTCCTCCGCATCATCAAAGAAAGGCAAACGGTCTGATTTCGAGAAGAAGCTCGGCGAGTTTTTTAAGCACCAGATTGAGGCTGATACATCATCAGCTTATGGAAAAGGATTCAGGTTGGGAAACGAGGCAGTGCTCAAGTATGGTCTCAGAAGTACCCTTGATCATATCCAAATGACTGGAAGTTTTCCATATTGAAAATTTGAAACATGATGCAAGTTTCTCACTTCACATGAACCAGTACCTCAGTCTTCTCATATGAATTATATAGATTCATAGATTGTATAGTTTAGAATAATGTTTTTTCCATTAAAAAACGGGGATAAAGAGTGAAAGAAACAAAAGCAGTGAGGTGCATTAGAAAAATAAGACATAAGAACTAAAAAATGCTCCTCTGAGCATGCAGTTGCTAACTTGCTCTATTTTCCTGTTAAAATTTGAAACATGTTCTTTATGTATCACAAAATTCTGTTCAGAAGTTCAGAGCAGCTGAAATAATGAAATTATGGAAGTATAGAATTAATTTTGTATCTCAAGTTTTGTTGAGACAACATCAATTAAACTTAAACCTCCTCTTAACTAGAAGGGGTAGGCTATTTTCAAAGAACTCCTTTGAGATTAAGTTCTAATTTCTAAATTGAAAATTATGTTCAACCCCCCCCCCCCCCCCCAAAAAAAAAAAAACAAAAATACTCATTGGGAAATGGCTTTATTTTTCAAAAAATCAAGTTATTTGTTTTATTTATAAGAATTTTTGGGTGAGTTAATTGCATCTTTTATGCAGGGGTATGTTCTGGATATTTAACACCGACCGAGATAGCACGAAATTAAAAAAAAAAACATAGATTTTTAAAATTATGCAAGGGTCAATTAAAAAAAAAAAATATAGGTTTAATTACTCTGCAGGTCTCTATAGTTTTACCGAATTTTCAATTAGGTCTTTATACTTTTTTTCTTTTCAATTGGGTCCATATACATTATTTTTTTTTTCAATTTAGTCCCTGTTAATGTTAAATGTCAAAAAAATATTAGTGAATTGTGAAATTACTTGTCTACCCTTGGGGACCTAATTGAAAAGGAAAAAAAAAGTATAAGGACCTAATTGAAAATCAGTAAAATTATAAATATTCAATGAAAGATATTACTATAATCCATATTCAATGATTCTATGACATAAAAAATATTCCTATAATCCCTTTTATTTTGTCATTATCATTCTTTTGCTTATTGATATACAAATTATACCAAAAATACCTTCTCTTTTTTCTTGACTTTTAAAATACCTTATCTTAAGAATGTACAAAAAAAAAAAATTAATGGATAAAATAAAACAGAAATAGTATTAATAAGTATATATAAAATTCAGTTTCTATTATTCAAATATTATTATTCAAGTATTCATTATGATCATGTAACATTTTACATATGTGAGGATTCGTGAAATATAATTTGTGTCTTTATCATATCATGGTAAACCATAAAAAACCTCACGACTACGTGATGGTTATCAGTGGCTAAGAGAAGGGGGTTGAATCTTAGCCCCCTTTTTACTTGACAATACTTGCTGGCCTTTGAAACTACTTTTGGAAACTTTTTGTCTTTTTATCTCGTAACTAGCCACGAGACTTTTTCTTTTGTCTCGTCCCCAACCACGAGACTTTTCTTTTTGTCTCGTCAGTCATCACGAGATATTTTTGGTTTTATCTCTTGTGCAGCATAAACAAAAATGGAGTAGAAGAGAGAGGAAATTACATCCAGATATATCTTGGTTCAGCTGCTAAGTGCAGTGCAACCTACATCCAGTCTCCATCACAACTATGATGAAATTTCACTATAATCTTTATGATTACATACACCGATTCTCCCTAGGAACTACCCTTCCTATCTGGGACAAGTCCAGAATCTAAACCCAAACTGAACTTGACTTGGTCACTGCCAAGCTTTCACTGCAAAGTGCTAACCCAACTTGCAAGGAGATTCCCACAGAATCATGAAACACAACACAGATGTACAAAGAAATTCTAAGGACATCTATGGCTTTTTCTTTTAATTTTGCACTCTCTGCCTTTTTCCGTTCTATGCCTTTTTCATACAAATCTCACTGTTTGCCTTTTCCATGAGACTCAAGACATGACAAAATTAAACAGAAAAATTACAAATGATGAACATTGAAGGAGAAGAAATTCTGTCAGCTTAGAGAGCTATAGGAATTCTGTGCTCACTCTTTTTCTTGAATCAAACCCTGACTGTTCACCCTTACTTATAGGGAGAAGCCTCCAAGGTTGAAACCAAACAAACCAAGCCAATCTTCTTCTTTTTCAAGTCAGAACCAGTTCGGCTAGAAAGAGAGAAGAGATAACACATGCAAAACCCAACATGCAATTACCTCTAGTCCTTCCTTGGTCATCAATCTTCATCAATCCGAGCCCTTCATCCTTGCCTTGCTCTCCAAGATGAACTTCTGGCCCTTGATGCTTCATGATGATGATAGCTTCATCTGCTCCAATCTCTGTCTCTTCCATCACGTAGCCACTGTAGCTACCTCCTGTGGTGGTTGAGCAGAATCAGAGACAAGCCATCCTCTCCAAAGATCTTCTTCTCTGACCGAAATCTTCTTCAACCATTTTTGGTATGGAGAAGCCAAGATCTCTTCACAAAATCTTACCACAAGTGAATGAGAATCTTAGCCACAGCATACTTTTAGTTTGCTTTTTCTTGCCATCATTGTGATGGTCTTGTAGCGTGCATCTTCATCTCTTCGGTGTCTAGCCATAGCCTCCATGCTTTCTCTGTAATGATATGACCGAATGTAGAAGAAAGATGAGAGAGAAGATAGAGCTAGAAGAAAAGCAATTAGATGTAATTGAACAAATTAATTGAAATGGGATTGCTTTTACTTTCCTGAGTAGTGTGTGGCATTAAAGCTATCCATCAAATCAATGACAATTTCTCTCTCATAGTTTCCATGCATGTATTAACTTCACTTTAAAGAAATTTGAATTCCACCACATGGTAAAAATTGAGATCCGTTGGAGGCAAAATATTTGCTTTCCCTCAAAAGTTGGTTTCGGTCCAAGCTAGCAAAATTATTTGGGCTTGTATTAATGATAATAAAAAATGGCCTATATTAAACACTTCAGCCAATAATCTTGTAACAAGCTTGCACAAGGCTGAAATATAATTTTGTTTGGGCTTAGGATCTTTTCCATTTTTTTTTGACCCAATCAACCACAAATTGTTTCAGCCATTTAATTTATCATTTTTATACTCAAGACTGAATATATGAATTTATGTTGGGCTGACCAATTTATTGGGCCCAATAGAAACCTGCATCAACAAAATTATTAATTAAACAAGTAGGAATTAAGATCAAATTAATAATTTTGTAAATAAATATACTAATAATGTTTAGTCATCATAAAAATTAATTTAGAATTTTCCAAACTCATCACAACAACGTATTTGTGTTATTGAAATTTATAATCTAAAAACGAAAACCATAAAAAATATAATTTCAGTATAATACAGCTGAAAATCAATTCTTGTGTTAGCAGCCTCCCACTTTTTGAACCAGCATAGGGATCAAAGTGAGAAGTAATGCTAGTAATGCAGCAAGAAAGACAAGCAGAGACCATGGGGTATTGAAGTAAGTACTGCGTGCTTTAGAGAGCCACTTATTCCATCTTTTTCTATAATGCTTTTGAATTTGAAACTTGACTTGGATATACTTTTTGCTATAGGCCACAGCATCAGTTCTGATGTAATGGAACAATTTAGTTGGCAAGTCATGGCCCAATTCATTGAAGAATTTCGCCAATTCTTCATCGCTCCCTAGCAAGTTCTGGAACACACCAGCTAATTTGAGCTCTTTTACATCTTCGGCATCATCAATCAAAGAATCCATGAATGAAAAGAATGAGCTACATCCGAAATTGTTATTAAAATCTGGACACATCTCATATGCAATTATGTTCCGGAAATAATAAGGTGAGTTATCATTGAACATGAACATAGGAAGTCTTAATTCTCCACCAAACCATTTGGAGGTGAAGAGATGTTATCCCTTTCGGAACATAGTAGTTAACCTGCTTTCAGAACAAAAGAAGTTGGAGCACCATCATCTTTTATTTCCTCATTGTTAGTAGCATCAGCTGTAAGTTTATTTCATCCATGTGATTAATAGAACTACTTCTGGAGGTTATTATAAATTAGGAATAGTTTCTGAATTGAAACTAGAAAATAGAACTTACATCAGCACTAAACTATTATAATATGCAATGATGCATAAGCATAGATATCTTGAGGGGAAGGTATAAAAGGAGAGAGGGAAGTGTTATCGAGCTGAAAGAGAGAACCGAAGCTGAGTGCCAATTAACGGTTGGAGATCAGAGCAGTTCTTATTTCCAATCTTCAATTTCCTGCGGGGGAAGAGGCGATCGAAGACGAGACGGTCACCGTCGTTGATGTCAAGCAAGACGCTGCATCCTTCTCACGTCGCTCATCCGTTATTACTTTTATTGCCAGGTGAGGCACGGCGATGGAACACGATAAACAGAGCAGACGCAGTGCATCGCAGCGCATACCAAAGACGAACATAGTAGAGCAATGCAACGCAGACCAAGGACGACGACGATGCAGATGAACGGTGGAGAAATGCCACTGGATTCAGATAGCAAGCGCTGCCTAGGGTTCTTTAATTTTGGGACAAAATGCTAAGGGTAATTTTGGCATTTTAAAAAAATGGAAGTGAATTTAATTAGTTATTTTAATTCAAACATGAGAATATCCGATTTTCAAACAGAATATTTAATTGAAAAGAAAAAAAGTATAGGAACCTAATTGAAAATTCGATAAAACTATAGGGACCAACAGAATAATTAAACCAAAAATATAATAGAGGTAACTACCAAATCGGTACCCGGAAGATTCTGACGCTGATAAAATGGTACCTGACTTTTGTTATTGACAAAATAGTCCCTAAAAGATTTTAAAATTTGACAAGCGTGTCCCCGAGCTCGCCGGAGCAAATCTCCGGCAAGCACAATGCTGACATGGCCACTGTATTTTGGTGACCTGGCAAGCCACCTCCCAAACCCTAATTCCTCCTTCCCCAACGCAGACTCCCTTTCCTCTTCCTCCCATTGCAGCCCCCAATACACACTCCCCCCTTCCCTTTCCTTCCCCATCGCAGCCCTCTTCCCTCTCCCTCTCTCTCATATCATCTCATCTCATCTCATTTCTGCAACGAAGAAGAACAAAAATCTGATACCTCAAAATTACATCCTTTCACAGCATTCACAAACCAAAACGAGAATTTGAGAAGAAGAAGAAGGAATAATGGATCTAGCACTAGAGGAGCTGCAATTCCTGAACATCCCAGAAATCTTGAGAGAATCAATCTCAATTTCAAAAAGATCACTGAAGACGTTCTACCTCATAACCCTAACCCTAATTTTTCCTCTCTGATTCGCAATCCTCGCACACTCACTCTTCACACACCCATTTCTCACTCAGTTTCAGAACCCTTATTAGGACTCTTCCCAGGCTAACCATGAATGGACTCTTCTCCTCACAATCCAGTTCTGCTACCTTCTCTTCCTCTTCGCCTTCTCTCTCCTCTCCATCATCGCCGTCGTCTTCACCGTCGCTTCCCTCTACACCAACAAAGATGTCTCCTTTTTCTCCACCATCTTCGCAATCTCCAAAGTCTTCAAGCGTTTTGTTCATCACTTACCTCTGGGTCACGCTTTTGATGTTCATCTATAATTTTGTCTTCGTGATTTTCTTGGTTTTGCTTATTATAGCAATTGATATCCTTCTCTTCCTCTGCTGTTTTTTGCGGTTATTGTGAATGTATTGGTCATTGTGAATCTGGATGTATGATCAAAAGAAAAGAAATGGGGGGGGGGGTTGTAACTGAACTTTTTTTCTTCTTTTTCTATCTGTGTCTTTATATGATCTGCGATGAGAGGAAGAGGGAAGTGGGCTGCGATGGAGAGGAAAAGGAAAGGGAGAGTGTGCGTTAGGGGGCTGCGATGGGAAGAAGAAAAAAGGGAGTTGCGATGGGAGGGAGGGGGAGGGGGTTGTGTTGGGTAGGGGGTGGGCTGCGATGGGAGGGAGATGGAGGGGGAGTCTGCGTTAGGGAAGGAGGAAAGGGATAGGGAAGAGGGCTGCGATGGGGAAGGAAAGAGAAGGGGGGAGTGTGTATTGGGGGCTGCGATGGGGAGGAAGAGGAAAGGGAGTTTGCGTTGGGGAAGGAGGAATTAGGGTTTGGGAGGTGGCTTGCCAGGTCACCAAAATACGGTGGCCATGTCAGCATTGTGTTTGCCGGAGATTTGCTCCGGCGAGCTCGGGGATACGCTTGTCAATTTTTAAAATCTTTTAGGGACTATTTTGTCAATAACAAAAGTCAGGTACCATTTTGTCAGCGTCAGAAACTTCCGGGTACCGATTTGGTAGTTACCTCAAATATAATATTTATTGTCTTATTCTATTATAGAGCTATAATCAATTAATCATACAGATAATGAAAGAAACTCGAATATCTCATATTCTGTTATACATATTTTAAATTTTAAATTCCGAGAATAAATTAATTTCTTTCATACTTTTTCTTTGTTTTATTATTTTTTCTTTTGAAAATCTTTAGTTTTATTATTTATTAGTGTTAGATTGAAAATAAATATTTTCTTCTATATGTATATAAAATTGGCCATACACTAATGGAGAGCAACTTGCTTGAAATTCGACATGTAATGATTGAAGAAATCATGAAGACGTGTTGAATAATATACTCAAAAAAAAAAGTGTCCGTTACATATCTCACAGAAGTTACAACTTATGTATTCTGAAACTATAACTTGCGTATTCTCATGCTCATGCAGAGGTTATTAACTGGTCAGAAGTATTTGCAGTTATATTTAGTTATTAGAAAAAAATAAACTTCTATGAAAGTTCTTTTGTAATTTTCTTAATTATTAGAATTCTCTCTATAAATAGGAGTTTTAGAATTAGAATAAAGGGTCAAAATCATTTGGCAAATACTCTAAACATCCTAATGCTACCTGACGCAAACAGATTCACAGACTAAAACCAAATATTCCTTCCACCTTTCTTTTTAGTTTCTCTTTACTTTATTGTACTTTTTATTTCCAGTTCTCATTTATGCATTTAACTTTTATCTTCACTTTATCTTTTTCTTTCATCTTATTCAGTTTTCCTTATATCTTTTCCTTCCTTTTATCTTAAATTTTCTATTGATATTATCTTTGGCTTGAGAACCCATAAAAGAGAAGTAGGTTTCGCTCCTAGACCATTAAATATCAAACCACCATCGATTTACAAAAAATCGACAAAACAAAATGGCACGCTCAGTTGGACAAGTTGTATAGAAAAATATCAATAGAGAACGAAAATTTTGTTTAACTTTAAAACTCTGTAAAGTTGATCAAATTTTAGAAAAGAAAATTTTTCTCTATTCAACTTTGAAATTTTGTGAAGTTGGATATTTAAAAAAAATTATTATGAATAATGATCATGATATTTTCGAATCATCAAATATGGCTAACTCTCTTACCACAATGATCCGAGAAGAAATAAGAAAGAGTTACATGATTTGAAAAATATGTTACAAAAATTGGATGAGGTGGCGAAAATAAGCATGGCTAAAAATATTCAATAGAATGTCGAAAATCCAATAGTTTAACAAGCAGCCGCTTTGCCTCAAGAGGATGAAAATAATACATGGGAACAACATATGCCTCAAGATATTGAAAATAATGCCCGGGGCAACATGATGCGGAAAAAGTTGTTATTCAAACATTGAAGAGAAGTGGTTTTCATATTGAATCTACCAAACAACTTCGTTTTGTTTCACCATTTCCTCATTTTGTTTAAGAAGCACAATTGCCTCAAGCATGAAAAGCTCCAAAGGCACTTTCTATATTTTCTGGAGAAGGTGATGAATCACAGTGGAACATGTAGCAAGGTATATTTTTTAAATTGGTCAAATTGCTACTAATGAATATCTTAAATTAAATTTTTTTCCTTCTTCATGGGCCAAACATGCATTTACATGGTTTTCTACTCTCCCACAAAATTCGATTCGCTTTTGGGTCGAATTAGAAACAAATTTCATGAACAATTTTTTAGAGGAGATATGAAAATTAGTATATGTGATTTGTGTCAAGTCAAACGATCTCAAAATGAGTCTGTGGACGATTACATAATTCGATTCAAACAAATGAGAAATAAGTTTCCCATTTCTTTACTTGAGAATGAATTTATAAATTTGGTGGCACATGCTTTCTATTCGAGAGAAATTATTTGGTCAAGATTTTTTCGATTTGTCTCAACTTGCTGAACGAGTAAGACAAATTGAAAAAATAAAAGAAGAAAAAATAAGAAGAAAGAAAGAAATTGTTGAAGATGAGATCGTTGAAAATATTGAATATTATTAAGTATTTATATTTTCCTTTTTCTAGTAGAAAAATAAATATTTAGGGGGCATTTGTTAGATTGAAAATAAATATTTTTTTCGATATGTATATAAAATTGGCCATGCACTAATGAAGAGCAACTTGCTTGAAATTCGACATGTAATGATTGAAGAAATCATGAAGACAGTGTTAAATAATATGCTAAAAAAAGTGCCAGTTACATATCTCACAGAAGTTACAACTTATGTACTCTGAAACTATAACTTGCGTACTCTCTTGCTCATGCAGAGGTTATAACTGGTCAGAAGTATTTGCAGTTATATTTAGTTATTAGAAAAAAATAAACTTCTATGAAGGTTCTATTGTAATTTTATTAATTATTAGAATTCTCTCTATAAATATGAGTTTTAGAATTAGAGTAAAGAGTCAGAATCATTTGGCAAATACTCTAAACATCCTAAAGCTACCCTAGGGCAAAGGGATTCAGAGACGAAAACCAAATATTCCTTCTACCTTTCCTTTTAGTTTCTCTTTACTGAGTTAAACACCAAAGTAGTCCCTGATATTCACAAAATGCACCGATTTGGTCCCTGACTTCCCAATTGCACTATTTATGTCCTCGACTTTGGAAAAAATGCACCTAGTCAGTCCCTCCCCTTTTCCGTCGAAACCCGTTCCCGCCGGCAGTGATGTGGCAATTTTTTTGCCATGCTGGACTAAGGCAAACAGCGTCGTATCTCCTTTTGGTGCTAAAACATGAAAATGACACTGCTTCAAGAAGGAAGGAGTTACCAAACGTCATAACCCCCATATTCAAAGAGATCACTTACCCACTTCATCTCCTTCATCACGTTTGAACTGAAAGCTCCACACCCTGGGTTCTGCTAGTCCTGCTGAGGTTTTCTGTGGTGACGCAAATTGGAGAGGGTCGAAACGTGCTCATCGGTCACTGGAAATCGGGGAAGGAAGGAGCAAAGCTTCCTCGTGAACCCCCTGACACAGAGGTAGGCATGCAGTGAATAAAACATTTTTTATTTATCTTTTATAGTGTTAAGGTATCAATTGTTGTGAGTTTTAGTTAGAAATTTTGTGCTGGTTGATGCCAAATCATTGAATTCTATATTATTAGGTAGGGTTTAGGGTACTGGGTGGTGTGGGTTTGAATTTTTTGAATGCTCTGTTTTTACACAGGGAATGTGGGTGTTTCTATAATTGTAATGTGATGAAGTATGTGATTTTAAACAACATTGGATTATTCTGTACTGTGGTTTGTTGATTATATTATCAGTAACATACATTAGATAAATTATTATATCTGTTTTTCACTGTAGATAGAGAAATTGCTGGATATTATGTTCCACCATGGTGGGACGTTTAAGAAGAATGATGATGGTAAATTGGTTTACTCACCTGATAATAGAAGTTGCTTAGGAGATTTAGATAAAGATACCCTAGATGTGTTTTTCGTGAGAAACTATTTCAAGGAGCTGGGGTATGCCAAGGTAGTTGAGTGCTGGTGGCTGGTTCCTGGAAGGAGCTTGGAGGTGGAACTGAGAGCTCTGACCAGTGATGATGAATTAAGAGAGATGTGCTTCCATGCAGAGAGGAATAATGGAGTAGTTGATGTGTATTTTGAACATGGAGTTTTCACACCTGAACTGATGGATGGAAAAGGGGTTGTGATGTTACTTGATTACGAAGCAGAAGAGGTTTGCCATGGTGACTTATAGACTAACAAGGAAACAGTAGTGGATACCTCAAATCAAACCCCAGATGACAAATCAGCTACAAACCCAACTCCAAACCTCTCAACTGCAAACACAATTCCTTCCACTGCAACTCCCATTCCAAACCATCCTGCTGCTGACCCCCTCACTACAAATCCTACTAATGAGCCTAACCCCATGGATGAACCTGATAACCCCAAACCCAATTATACACCCAACCCAAAATCCAGTACAAAACCCAACCCAGCTCCCATTGTGAAACATAATCACAAGCCAACTCCAAAGCCCAAGAACCTTCTGAAGCCCAACAAAACTCAATCAAAGCCCAAGTCCAAGTTCACTTCCAAGCCCAAACCCAAATTTAACCCACCTAAAAGAATTACTAGATTTCAGGCAAAGGGGAGGAGTACTAACAAAGGCAAGCAACCTCTTCATATGGATTTAACTGTAAATGGATCAACAAGTGATGATGGCAGCTTAGAGGATACATCTTATGTCCCAGTGCAAGAGGCCAGCTCTAGCAACGATGAAGAATTGGTTGCAAGAGTTTCGAAACCAATTAGGAAAGAGGTCAAAAAGGTTCAAAAGAAGACAGGCAAGGCTAAAGGGAAGGAGAAGATAGGAAAAGATAAAATAATGCAAGATGATGATGCAATTGTTGAGGATTATTCAGATGTAGAGGTTGACATAGGCTTTAAAGGAACTCCAGGGGAAGGAATTTGGTATGAAGCTCTCGACCCTGGTGCAGAATCTGATGGGGCCAACTCGTGGCACTTAGAGGAGATGAAAACTCCTCCTAACTCTGAGGATGAGCTGGAATCCGATGGGGATTCAGATGAATTTCCCATATTCCAAGGTGGCCAGAGGTTTGGTGAGCTGCAACTTAAAGTGGGGATGAAATTCAATACCAAACAAGAATTTAGGGATGCTGTGAGAGAGTTACCATACAGGAGGGAAGGGGGATTAAGTTCGTTAAGAATGATAATATCAGGTGTAGGACAGTTTGCCAAGTGGAAGAGTGCTCATGGGTTGTGTATGCTTCAAGAGATCATGAGGACTGTTGCTGGCAGATCAAGACATTTTATGATGATCATACATGTCCAAGGAAAAATTCAAATAGGACTGCAAATAGAGCATGGTTGGCTGCTAAGTTGGTTAAAAAGGTTAGAAAGTATCCTAATTTCAAGCAATGTGAGGCTGCAGTGTACTTTAGGTCGAAATGTGATTTGATTCTGCATAAAAACTCACTAGCTAGAGCCTTGGCTGATGCAAGGAATGTTATTTATGGCGATGAGAAGGCACAGTATGCCTTGTTAAGGGATTATGCTGAGACACTTCTGAAGACGAATCCCGGATCCACTGTGAAGATTGGTGTGATTCCATTGCCTGACGGACAAGTCATGTTTGAGAAAATGTACGTATGCTTGAGTGGTTGCAAGAATGGATTCAGATCAGGGTGCCGGCCATTAATTGGTCTCGATGGTGCATTTCTGAAGACACAGATTGGAGGCCAGATATTATCAGCTGTTGCCCAAGATGCAAATCATCACATATATGTAATTGCTTGGGCTATAGTCAATGTTGAGAATAAGGAGAACTGGAAGTGGTTTCTAGAGCTACTCCACGATGATTTAGGAGACTATAAGGCGAACGGATGGTGTTTCATTTCTGACATGCAGAAGGTAAGCAATTCCTAAATATAAAATGCTGTGTTATTCAATTAGTTACACATTTGTTAAAGTCTTCATTTTCTGGATTATATGTGGTTGTATGAGATTGGTACATATAATTATAAGTAGTTGTTTGATGGATATTGCTTGATTGTGTGAATATTTCATAATGGTTGAAGATATTTGGGCTTTACAATATATTTGATTCTGCATTTAACATAAATTAAATGAAGTTTGGATTACATGAATATTTCACAAACTATTTGGTTCATTCTTTTATAAGTAGTTTCCTGATTCATGGATATTGCTTGATTGTTTGAATATTTCATACTGGTTGATCCTAATTAAGTAGTTTGGTTTGTACTACATGTGTTTGTCATGAACAGGGATTGATTTCTGCTATAGAAGAGGTCATGCCACAGGTCCATCATCGTTTCTGTGTATGGAACCTAGGGCGAAATTTCAATAAACAGTGGAAGGATCTTGAGCTGAGGAGACTCCTCTGGGATGCTGCTAGGTCAACCACATTTCAAGACTTTATTGAGAACATGGACAAAATAAAGAGGGTCAATGAAGAAGCATGGACATACCTGAACAAGTGGCCAAGGCATTCATGGACAAAGTCTCAATTTAGCCACAGGCCAAAGTTGGATAATATTTGCAACAATGCCTGTGAGGTGTTTAATGCACGGATCAAGAAGGCTAGAAGCAAGCCAATCATCACATTGCTTGAAGAGGTAAGAATGTTTGTTATGCGATCAATTGCAAAGAATAAAGTCAAGTTGAACAACCATGTGGGGAAACTACCTCCTGTTATTCAGAGCCGACTGGAAAAAGTTCGTAAGGAATCCTATATGGATTGGAGACCAAGAATATGAAAAATTTGAGGTCTATGGACACCCAACTAACATGGTTGTTGATTTAGGCAAGCGACTTTGCACCTGCCAGTTCTGGATGTTAACAGGTGATATTATATGCCTTCACACCAACTTTATTCTGTTATTCAATATGAATATATTTAATTCATTCATTATATTGGCTGCTGTGGAGTTTATTATTTTCTTGGTTTATTCATTATAGGTATTCCTTGTGTTCATGCTTGTGCTGCTCTTGCACGGGTGAACAAGAGACCCGAGGACTTCTGTCATCCCTTGGTCACCATGGACTCATACAGGAAGACATATGAACATCACATCAATCCTCTCCCAGGCCAATCTCTATGGGAAAAATCAGTCTACAATCAGCCCCAAGCTCCTAACATTAAACGTAAACCTGGAAAACTGACAACCAAAAGACGAAAGGATGCTGATGAAGCCGTTCACATGAAACAAGAAACCTAAGGCAACTGTTAGCTAAAGAGACAGCTGAAGCCGTTCACATGCACCTACTGTGGAATAAAGGGCCACACCAAGAAGGGATGTAAAAAGAAAAGAGCTGATGAGCTTGCTGCTGCAGCAACTGCTGTGGCAGCAGCCAAGTCCAAAATTGTCCCAGCTGGAAATACACCTGCAGCTGAAGCTATGAATACCACCAATGTGGCACCACAAGTAGATGAAACTCCTCTTGGTGGAACACAAGTAGATGAAGCTACGGAGATTGACTTGTCCCAACCAAATTATGGTGGAACACAATATGAGGTACACGTATGGTATATAATATTTTTTGACATTTTTTTACTTGCTCCTTTTTCACACTATTTTCCTAACTTTCCTCAGGCCCCACCACCACCAACAACAACAAAAAGGCCAGATAAATTACTAACCAAAAGGAGGAATTCACCAACACCAGTGATTGCTTCTGTTAATCCCATGCAAGGAGCAAGTGCAGCAACGTCTTCTAGGTTGGCAAACTTTTTGAAGTTTGTTCCAACTCCAGGGTTCAAACCTCCAAAGAAGAAAAACACTAAGTAATTGGATGCTGTGGCTGCTGAAGTCTGATTGATTACAAATGGAATTTGGGCACTAGTTGTTTCCTTAGTTTTGTTATTTTCATTTAGGAGTAGCACATAACCAGATTGTAATGGTTAACTTTTACTTTTGGTAGTTATAAACATTTAAACTTGGAGCTCTTACTGTATTCCTTTTTGGTGCCATATTATAGTGTTTATCAGGTGATACTCTATTGACAGTGTTTGGCAATATCTTAGTTATAATCAAAATATGGTTTGATCAATTTACTTGTTCTGTTCTGTTCTATTTATTCAGTTTTGTTATTACCATTGTAAACTATTTACACAGACCACACCAATAATCCAAAGATTGTCCATTCATTCATAAACAATACACACTTGTTACATTTTTATAATCACAACTAGTACAACAACTAACAAGAAAAAAAACCAACAATCCTAACATTTGTATTGCATACTTTTGGCTCCTTAACTCAGCCTCCAAATTGCCAATCCTCAATGCAAGACTCACGCTCATCTCTTCATTGTTATATGCTGCAGCTTCTTCAAAATTGTCATTATCATCTTCTACAACGTCTGCCCATCGGAAAAACCCACACCACCGTTTTCCACTACACTGTAAGCAGTAAATTTAGGGATTCAGTTGTTGACATTAAAAAATAGAAACAACATCTCTTAGACTCAAACTCACATTGTAATTCGGACATCCGAAGAATGGCTTGTCCGGGTGGGTCTCCGTTGCAGACCATCGGAGCACAGGGCGTTTCCTACACCCACAGCGCTCTGGCACTCGTGAGGCTCTGCTACGACCAGACGTCCTTGTCGTCGATCGCATAGAGCTCCCGTCTCCCTCATTTGCACGTCCAACCATGGTTAAACCCAGCACAGCAACGACAAATAAAACGAACAAAGAAGATGAAGAAGAAGAAGTTGTACGCTCCTTCATCAGCAATTAGGGTTAAAAAGGGACTCAGGGACCACATTAGGTTACAAACTTTCACTGGCCACGTCATGTAACCATTAGGTGCTCCATCATGGCAAAAAAATTGCCACATCACTGCCGACGGGAAGGGGTTTCAACGGAAAAGGGGGGAGGGACTGACAATGTGCATTTTTTCCAAAGTCGAGGACATAAATAGTGCAATTGGGAAGTCAGGGACCAAATCGGTGCATTTTGTGAATCTTAGGGACTACTTTGGTGTTTAACTCCTCTTTACTTTATTGTAACTTTTCTTTCCCGTTCTCATTTATGCAATTAACTTTTATCTTCAGTTTCCCTTTTCCTTTCATCTTATTCCGTTTCCTTATATCTTTTCCTTCTTTTTATCTTAAATTTTCTATTGATATTATCTTTGGCTTGAGAACCCACAAAAGAGGAGTATATTTCTCTCCTAGACCATTAGATATCGAACCACCATCGATTTACAAAAAAATTGACAAAACAATTAGTGTATGTTCCTGTACCCGGGATAATACATAAAAATATGTATAGTTTTTTATTGAAAAAAATTGAAAATTATATATAATAATTATTACTATAAATATTTTATAAGATTATAACTAAATTAAAGTTTAACTACTTTTATTGTTAAAAATATTAAAAATAATTTGTATTTGTCATAATCAATTTGGGATAGTTGAGTAGCTATCTCACTCGTCTGTTTAAATAAGTATTAATGGTTCAAATTGCATATTGTGTCTGTAACAATTTATTGGTTAGCAGCAGACTTTTAATAAATGGAGTTTTAATTCGTGGTGGATTAGCCATCGGCCTACAGAGTTGAAAAATACTGTAAAAAAATAGTATTTGTCTTTAAAATAGAACAATTTCTTATTGATAGTAATACTTATAGAGATTTATCTTTGTTAAAATTTATTGGGTATACTTTTCATCCCTGAAGTTTGACAAAAGTTTCAAAAATATCCCTAAATTTTATTTTGTTCTAATTTTGTCCCAGAAATTTTCGATTTGCATCAAATATATCCTTGACGGCTAATTTTTCAAAAAAATTTAAGACTAATTCAACAACAATTTCATAAGAACAACCCTCAACACAAACAAATTAAGCATAATTTTCATGTATTATTGTTAGATTGGTCTTAAATTTTTTGAAAAAAATTTAGCCGTCAAGGGTATATTTGATGCAAATCGAAAACTTTTGGGACAAAATTGAAACAAAATAAAACTTAGAGGTATTTTTGAAACTTTTGCCAAACTTCAGGCACAAAAAGTATACTTTACCCAAATTTATTTGAAACAGTTTTATTTATTGGTATCATATTCATTCCTGAAGTCAAAATAATATGATTAACATTGCTACCTATTAAAACTTTACATTTTATGACACGTTTTTCAAGTTTCCAAATTTATAGACTTATGTCATTATAAAAGTTTTTAGATTGATTAATATTTCTTGGTAACATTATCAAAATACCCTTGTTGAGTATTAGTTTGTTTGAAGAAAGCCGCTCCAATCAAAATGGATTTGCGAGGTATAAGGTGTGTAGAATGAGTGACGTACATGAGGGGGACTCTGGCTCCCCTTTATATAACTTGGGGTAGTTATCTTATCTTATTTGTTAAGATAAGAGGGATATTTAATTCTGCATATTGGTTAGGAATTGCAGGGATGGTTCAGGCCGAGGTTCTCTCCTTCTTCTTTCGCTCTGTTTCGTATTCTTCTCTCTGTTGATTCAATTTCCTGGTTCGTTTGTACGTTGCATGCTTGTTCGTCCTGCGCCACATGCCAATTCTTCTTTGTTTATTTCAGGTTACTTCAGGAAATTAGGTTGGTACTTTCTCTGCTTCTTTTTTCTTGTCTTTTTTGCATTTTCCTACGTTTTGTTCATTTGGGTTTGTTTTCTGGGTAGGAGTAGTAGGTTGTTAGAGAGAGTGAGTGCCACTATTTTTTGGTGTAGTTTGTGTTTGTGATAGGTAGATGTGGGTGGTATTTGTGTGATTTTCTCTCCGTCTGGTTTGGTAGGTTGATGGTTGTGCCTTTCTCTTTTTTAGGTATGTCCGGCGGAGGAGTGAGGGTGTTGGGGCTTTCGTTGTCCCGGCCGGTGGCGTTCCCCGAACGTATTACTAGGTGACCTATGATGTATGGAGAATGCCATCTCAAGTGACAGAGGCGGACCTCCAGCGGCTCCGTGACAAGGAGGCGATCAGCGGGGGCGATGATGCAGAGTGTCAGTACGAGCTCGTGCTCTCGAGGGCCGATGAAAGGGTTTGTTACATAAACTCCGATTCCCTTCGAGTTGCTGACCGGATGTAGGTTTACGAGTCCATGTTAGTTTTTGGAATTCGTCCAAGCGCTGCTTAACCGGTGTTCCGTGGCGCCGTCCCAGCTGCACCTTAACAGTTGGGCTGCCATTCAGACCTTCGAGTTGGTTTACAAGTACTTGGAGCTTCCAGTGTAGGTGGAGGTCTTCCTATTTTTCTTTTTGTGTACCCTCCCGACCAAGGAGAAAAACCATAAGAAGGGGTATGTCTCCGGAGAACAAGAACATTGCTGATGTTCTTTGGTCAATTTTCGGGGAGCATTTGTTGAATCCCCGGGACATCATGGGTGATCCGGCGGCGTGCCGAACTTACATTGGTGTGTGTTTAGTTGCTTTCTTTTGGTACCTTTTTGCTTTTCGAGTTTGAGACTCATTCTTTCTTCTTTTCCATTTGTTCAGTTCAAATGGCCGGCAGGTTGACCAACTTGGCGAGGTTGAAGGCGGCCACAGCCCAGGAGGAGGGCGAGGAGGGTTCGTCGTCGACGCCTCACTCTCGACCTCAGGTGGATTCCCAAACTGTCTCCCAGGACCTGGTTTCGGTTGGGGTGGTTAGTGTCGCTTCGCCTGGGCTAGTTGCCGCAAGCAAAAGATCCAGCAAAGAGAAAATAAGTTAACATAAAAAAGGCTATCCATTAGAAGAACTTAACATAGTGTCATTACAAAATTCAAAATATTAGATAAATTCTCAGGAGTAGGGATATGATTTCATTGAATGTCATGCATACAGAGATATCTTAGAAAGCTTGAAATCAAAGATAGACAGGTTGTGGTATGTATATAAAAAAGAACATGTAAGTAATTATTATTCCATTTACCTATTTGCATTCAAATTAACTCAGTTTTGGACCAAATTAAATTGCATAAAGCAAAAAAAAAAAAACAGAACAAAAGCCTAATCTCAGAAACAACGAGGTTGCGGGAGAGCGGTGATAAAAACAACAACTACTGAGACGATGTGTTTGAATGACGTCGTTAAGGGATGAGAAAAGACGGAAACAGAGACCAAGTGAGAGGGAAGGAGACCGTGTGGACGGCGGCACTGCTTGTGACAACAGTGGCGACGATGCTTTGGAGGTCGGCGACAGCACGACAGATGGAGAGAACGGGACACCCAATGAGGCGGTGATGCTTGGGAGGTGCAACGACGACGAAGGCATAGGGAGGAGCGAAAGGCCGAAAGCCATTACAGAGTTAGGGTACATTTTTTGCAAGCATGTAAAACTGGACCGGACCGACCGATTCGACCAAAAAACTGGTGAACCGAACCCTACATCGGTCCGGTCCAAGGCTAGGATCGTTTAAGGTAAAGAATCGGTATGAACCAATCAAACCTAGAGAGAATCGGTGAAAATCGGTCCTACCGAACCGCTCGGGTTGTAGGTGTGGGCG
The DNA here is from genome assembly GCF_003086295.3 of Arachis hypogaea. Taxonomy (NCBI): domain Eukaryota; kingdom Viridiplantae; phylum Streptophyta; class Magnoliopsida; order Fabales; family Fabaceae; genus Arachis; species Arachis hypogaea. Next base: position 9,668,167 of record NC_092050.1, read on the forward strand.
AACCTACAACGCACCAGCAATCTGCAAGTCCACTGTACTCCATATGCTCCCGCGTTGGCAAGGCTTGTGATTTTGGAAATGTTTTCAAAACATGGGATTTGAAACCCTTACCTCAAGGATGCATCAAGAATGATCGTACCACCAAATTATATTACTTTTTATTAATATATATTCAATGAGGAGTGCTAGGGGGCCAGCACTTTTGTTAAATTCTGGCCAGCACTTAACCATCAAAAAGAAATTGAATAATTTTACACCATTAGATGCAATTTCACACCATTAAAAACATCATTGATGGCTAATTGATGGCTAAAAACTACAAAATCTGCTGCCCCCTAGACTTTCTCATATTGAAATTATGACACATATAGCAATTTTTTATTTTACTTATATTCAATTTATTTTTATTTTAAACTCACTCATTTTTAAATTAATTGTATTTTATTTAACTATAAATTTTATTAAATATATAAATTATAAACATAAACAAATAAATTTGATTAATCACAATTTATTTTTCTTTTTATGATTATATGATATCTATTAATATTATTTTCTTAATAAATACCTGTAATATATAATAATACAATAAATATAAACTAATTAATAAAGTATTAATATTTGAAAATAATATTTATTTTTATAAAAACAAAAATAAGAGTACTTATAATAAAGAAATAATAATTAAATTATGTATAATTGTTTTATATAATTTTATTAATTACAATATAATTTTTTTATGATTATATGATATTTGTTAATATTATTTTTAATAAATACATATAGTATATAACAATATAATAAATATAAAAATACTTTAATATAAAAATAAAATTAAAAAATCTTTCTCATGAAAAAATACTAGAATATATACTTATTTAATAATAAGTTAATAATTGGATTATAACTTATTGATTATAATTTGTCGAAACTTAATTGCTTTTAAAATATTAGTTAAGATGTGTATTTTAAATTTTAATTTTAACTTTTTGATTATTTTATATTTTTTATTTATATAGGACTGGTTCTATCGATTCAACTAGTGACTTATCGATTGAGCCAATGAACCAATAAACTAATAACTTGATTGATTCGATCACTAGTTTGATTCTTACAACCACGGTCAGGATTCAATTTTTAATGTTTTTAGAAATTATACAATTACCAATTTCAAAAAATAATTTAATTACAAAATAGCCCAACTATGGTTATAATAAAAACCAATTACAAAATGATACATTATAAAAAGTAACTTACATGTTATTTTAGAGAGAATATGGTAGAATTTACCATTTAAAAAACTCATCTTTCATAAATTAGACTCATCATAAACTAATTGTTGGATTATTTTTTATTTGAATTTCATGCCAAATGTTGTGAATATTTATTGTTCAAATTGAGGTTTGATGTTTTAAATTTCTTTGTTTTTTCATTTTCTGATTATTCATGAATATAGATAAGAATATATTTAAATTATGAAAGTAATAAGGCACGTTTAAATGCTGACAATGCACTATTTTTTTTTCTTCGATAAAAAAAACTTTCATTTAAAAAATAACCAAATGACATTTATAAATAGTAAAAAATACATCTAAATTTTATCAAATGTCAGACATCTATTTAAGCTTTTACATCAATACATCAATCGTAAATTTATATTGGTAAAAAAGGCAATAAAGTAAATATAATACATACTCTGTTCAAATATCGGGAACACAATTGTGGCGACTATATTGCTATTGCAGACTGCAGTATTACATCAGTCAAATTCCACAACCATATTTTATAACCATTAATATAAAATTTAAAAAATTAGTAAATAATTAGTCAATAAATTAATTATTAATTTAAAAATTAAAAAATAAAATTTGATAATTAATGTAAAAGAGCTAATTAAAACAAGAATTTTAACACTAATTTTAAAAAATCTGATTCAAAATTAAATCGAACAGACCGAACCAAACAAACCAGACTTGTATTGGGCCTAAAACCCAACCAAAACCCACTAGGTATTATAATATCAGCCTTCTCTTCCCTTCTTGAATGGGAAACATGCATAAACTGAATTGGGGGAAGGGAAGGGAAGAACAATGAACTCCAAAACCTAATTTTTGTCTTGATTTCAATTCGTCGTAATTTTCGATTCGGAGCTCTGATTGACGAGCTATCAGCGGCCACGCGTTCGTTTCGGAATTCTCTACGAAACTCACCCCATAATTTGGTAAGGAATTCATCTTTTCCTACCCAAATCTTCCCTCCTCAGTTTCAAATTTGAGGGGTGTTGAAATTGAGAATTTATATGATTTTGGTGTCTTAGGTTCGAATTAGCTTCGTAGACTTGTCGGGTCTTGTCCCAATTTCGCATTGGTAAGATGAGAAATGTTTAATCCTTTTCAAGTTATCTAATTAGTGAACTCTATGATAATTTTAGTGTTATTTGGTGAAATTAGTTTGGATTGTGTACTTTGAAAACAAATTAGTAGTGTTGGAGACTCGGTATTGGACTCTGGAGAGCCGGAGACCCGTTTGATGAGACTTTGGAAACTTGGGTATCATGGAACGGTAACAAATTGTGACGTTTTGGATTTTACGAGGAATCGGCTAAGGTATGATTTTAGTTTCTCGTATATAATATGTAACGTGTCGTGAAAACTTAGACTAGTTGACCCATATGATAAGTTGAATTGATTGTTGGTTGTTGAATTAAATTGTTGATTTGGGTTGAATATGAATTTGGCAACTGATGTTGTAGTGAGAATATATTGATACATGATGATTTTAATGATGAATGATGAGGATGATGAGAATGAATGTGTGTGTGATGAATTATTGATGATCTTTTTGGGTTATGTTGGCTGTGAAAGCAATCCTAGATAACTGAAGGAAGACTGGAAATGTGATTTTGGAAGGGATATAAGTTCAAATGTGAGTTATGACATGTAAAGTTGTTGAAAAGGTCCAAGGTAGAATTTTCTGGATAATTGACAGTTGAATAAACCAGTTTCTGAGAGCAGACCAGGCCCTATTTTTGAATGAAACTATTTTTTTCATGAAACTTTAATGTGTTATGAGTGTCTCATAAAAAATTTAGAATTTATTGATGAGTGGTTTGGAAGAAATGAATTTTTAAAGATTGATGGATTCTGCAAAAAATTCTATTTCTCTACTGTAGAAGTACCAACTTCCAACCCATTTAATTTACAATTTTGATGAGCTTTTGAGCTAAAACCAACAGCAATTTCAAGCCTTATGTGTCCAAAATTTTCAGTTTAAATTTCATATCAAAACTCTTTTAACCAATTAGATATGTTGCAAAAAGTGAGTTGCTCGCTGGATTTTGAAAACAGATTTTTTAAACGGTAGGGTTGTGTTCCTAAGCTCATAACTTTTTCATGTGACATGGTAATAATCTAAAATTTAGTTTTCTGGAAAGCTGGAAGAGTCTTGTTTAAGGACATGAATTTTGAAAGACAATGTGTGACAATTGGATTTTTAGTAAATTTAACAAATTTACTGCTCGCTGCTATTTTTCTGTAATGATAGCAGAATTTTAAAAGATTTGTACAAGTTTTAATTATGGTCGGAATGCCCCAGAACCAAGTTTTATTTTCTAAACCCGTGATTTTACAATAACTAAGGAGATTAAAGAGAGTATAATGACCAATTAAAAATGTCTATCTGGTAAATTGTTAAGGAAAGTTTGAACGTTGTTAAGACTGAGGGAACCCGTAAGGGTGGTTTTAGTGCTATTTTAGGGGAGATTATGTCCGAATTTCTGTAAAAGTTCAGGGACATAGTTAAATGAAAATGTGTAAGTTTTCCCCAAGAAGGTTTAAAGTTAATTGGTGATGCGGAGGTATGTGTAGTTAGATGTGGAGGTATGTTTTATAGTGTTGATGATGTGGAGGCATAATAAAGAGAAAGAAAATGAGAAACCATGTATGAAAGAGAAAATTGAAACAAATAATAAATTATGAAAAGTGTATGTGGAATGGGCCTTGTGCCAAACTGCTAATGCGAAAGTGCCTGCCTAACGGATAGCCTAAGATTGCTAATGCGGGAATGTTCGCCTAACTGATAGCACTGTTCCTTATTGTGATATATATTAAAATATTATTATGATGAGGCCTAACTAACACGGGTAACCGTGATGCCAAGGTGTCTAATTGACACAGTAAATGGACCATATTTGGGGTTCACTCTGAGTAACGTCGGGTTGCGGGTAGACAACCGACGCATGAGCTCATGGCCTACGCTAGGAAAGGTATGCATCATGTGCATTTGTATATTTTGTTTGAGTGTGCATTGTCTTGGCTTACTTAATTGTTTATTCACGTTAATTGCTAATTGCCTACTTGTTATATATGCTTTCTGTATGTGTTTGACATGTCTGTTTTGTCTGTCTATGCAATTTCATCGGAGTTGGAGGAACGGAAGAAAGGCGAAGAGATTGAGGGTTTTGATTGGATGTTGATCAAGTTTAGAACCTTAGAGACCTACCCTCGTTTATGGTTTTAGCTTTAGTTCCTTAAGATTTATAATCTGATTGTCGACGTTCTAAGATTGCCTTTGGCTTTTCCGGGACCTTGTTTATTATATATGTCGGCACCTTAACCATACTGAGAACCAACGGTTCTCAACTTCTCATCCCATACAATATTGTTATTTTTCAGATGCAGGTTGAGAAGCACCACTCTGTATTTTGGAGACGCTGACGAAGCGAAGAACTCTTAGGACTTAAGGTTGTATCTTTGTTTATATTTATGAATGTATATAGATTCTCCACCTTGTATTTTATGTTTGTCCCTCTTAGAGGTTGACTAGGAGAAATAGGTTGTCGTTTTCTGCTTTGGGTCATTTTGGGATCCTCTTATATATATACTTGTATGTTCTGGCCGGTTTATCTTCGCGAACTGAGTTAGAAGCTTTGTTAGTTATATCTTTGACACTCCCTTTTTATTATTCATACACATATATCTTACGTTTCTTCGTACGCAAGTTTTCGTTTACATGAGTGTTACGACTTTTGTTTTAAACTTTCCTTCAAAGGCTCCTCGGTATAAATTCCTTTCAACTACTAGTGTATATATATATATATATATATATATATATATATATATATATATATATATATATATATATATATATATATATATATATATTTTAGAGGTCATAACACCTCACCACCTCAGTTTTATGACTTAAGCATAAGACTCTATGTGGTAGGATGTTACAATTAAGATTAACAGAGTGACAACTCGCAACTCACTCCTATCTCTTGTATGCTAATCTCGAAAGGTTTTCTGAATATTGCACGTTAAAATTAGGGTTAGCAACATCAGCCAAATTTGTATGTATTTACCCATTTCAAATCGAGGTATTTGCCCATTTCAATTCAGTGAGGGCATTGTAACAAGTTTTGTTGCGGGATAGGTCGAGATTAATGTATCTACCTATTCTTACTATCTTGGTATATATATAATAAAAATTAATATAATATATGATATGACCGTTATACTTCGATTATGAAGTTATAACTCGATTATAGACATTATAAATCAGGTATTAACAACTGTATCATAACGTCGGATATGCTATTACTCTCCGATTATAACACCATACTCAGGAAAACAGCCGTTACTTCTCACTTTCTGGTATAAAGGGAATGGTAAGAAGGTCATTTGATTTCATTACATTTTTTCGGTTAAAGCTATATACTCATTTACTTACTTAAACGTTGGAGTGCCTTTTGCAGATATCCACTTCTCTTGTTTCCTTGCCGCCGACGTATATCTTATCCTGACAGAAGAGCTTGCAAGCATTTACCAATGAACGAGCTATACATCGGTCAAGACTCAACAAAAACAATATATATTATCAATAATTATCATCTAATATAAAAAAAATCTTGAAAGAAAATAAAAGAATCATCTAAAAAATAAAAGATACGAGGAGTGTTAAATAGTAATGAGAATTTAAAATTATATGTAAGCAAATTAAAATCATGTATTTAATGTGATTTGCAAGGAAAAATCCACGCTATTCATTTTTTTTTTTTGTAACAAAAACTAAAACAAGTAGGAACATAACCCCTATCTTAGCCATACAATCACTTGAACATAACCCTCATTCACAACAGAATCCTTCAACAAAATCTGCTTGAGATTATCACTTGGCTGAATCCATACCAATTGAGAATAAACACTCTTAGTCCCTACCTTAGCCAGACAATCAGCATCAACATTAGTTTCTCTTCTAACCCAAGTGAATGACACATTCTAGTTTTTACTTAACAACTCTATAATCTTCTTTATAATATCCATATTATCACTTGCAACATAGTTAATAATATTGTTCAGCAAAATATACATCTCTATAGAACCAGTTTCACAAATCAGGAAATCACAATCAATTTTTCACGCAATCATAAGACCATTCCAGACTGCCAATAACTCATTCCTAAAAACTAAATCAAACGGCAAACGCCCCGAGCTACCTAGTATCCAGGTGCCATAATGACGTAATCAAGCCTGCTACAAGGAGTTTGGAAGAACACTAGCATCACAGTTGACTTTAAGAATATTGTGGGGGAGTGGCTGCCACGAAATATTCTGGACTGCATAATCCAAAAAGTTTCTATCCTCCTTCACTCTTTTCAACTCATTCACCAAGGCTCTCGCAAGATAAGGGATTTTCCTCCTAGGCCAAGGTTTATTCGGATTGAAAAGATCATTACATCTATTCCGCCGAATTCACCAAATTTCAGCAGCCAAGCAGCCACTACTTTCTCTTTATCATTAATAACACTAGTAATCCAAGATCGAAAGTCAGGAACATTAGCATATTCAACAATATAAGGATCTAAAGAATTCTATACGCTATTCATTTGAATATTAATCATATCGCATAATTGAAAAATTAAATCAAAATGACAAATTAAAATTAACTTGAAACATTATTATTTTAATAAAAAATTTATTAATAACTTAAATTAACGTTAGCATATTTAATGTAATTAGGTTCACTATGTTATGCTATGTTATGCTAAATGAATTGGAAAAAAATTGTAATATATAACATATTATTAATTCCATCTAAAATCAAATAATTGATATAATAAATTGATAATAGATTATTTACAATTAATTATAATTGATTTAATTAGTTTAATCAATCAAACAAAATAAAATTAAAAAATATCTTCAAGAAGAAGCTATGTAAGTTCATAATTAAATGATTGAAATTCAATTTGGTATTTATAAATTAATTAAATCAATGAGTGTGATATTTAAATATATAATCAAATCAATTATTTGATATAATTAATTTATCATAATAAATTGTATTTAATAAATAAAAAAATATAAATGACTTTAATATTTGAATTTAATTTTCATTTGATTTTTAATATTTTAAATATTATATTTTAATTCCAAAAAAGTATAAATGGATTTAATATTATTCTACACTTAAATTTGATATAAATAATCTACTTTTACTTAATATATTAAAACTGGATTTTTCCCCAACTAATGAAGGTGAGGTGTCGATCCCTCCTGACTCCATTTTCTCTCCAAAATGAATATACTTTTCTCTATTCTAAATTATTTTATACAAAATATCTTTATTATAATTATATCATAATTAATATTTAATGAATAATACATAATTATACTAATTTAGGAACATATCTCTATTATAATTATATCAAATCAATATTTAATGCATTATTAAACTACTTATCAATTGTCAATTAAAAATACTTTTAATCATTTTAATATTAATAATAATAATATATGATAATGATATGATAATGGCACCGGTCGTGATAATCATGATAAGAATATTTGATTCTAATCATAAAATGATCAAATTTTATGATATTAATAAGGGCAATTTACGCAAATAAAATGATTGAAGAAAACGTTTACGCAAATACAACATTGGCAATTTCCAGACGTAAATGCAACAAATGCAACTATATATAATATGCTACACCCTGCAGCGGAACTTAATTGCACGTAATCTGCTACAGGGTATCGCGGATTACGTTGAGGGCAGGGTTACTCATAAACCGCTACACCTCGTAGCGGTTTATGACCAAATGGCGTTTATGCATAATCCGCTACACCCTATAGCGGATTATGAGTATAGTGGTGTTTATATGTTATGGTTTAAAACCCATGATGCAAAATACACGAATTGATACAAAATATAATCGTCATTCGCAGTAACTCGTACAAAAATAATACAGGTATAACTACATAACTAATACAGATATAACTGTCACAAGTCGTTAACCCTAACAGAAAATAAATAAGTCATAATTCATACATGGATAATTGTCGGAAATTAAGAGAGTCGGATGCTACTGCTGGTCACCGTCAACATCATGGTCGCCTCCGAATGGACCAAGTAGGTGCGAGCCTGTGCCACATCGAGTCGGATGCCTAACCCTAGCCGCTCGCCGATCTCCTGGCGGAGCCTCCTGTGCCCCAACTCCAAATGCAGATGGTGGCGTCCCTGCCATCCCGAACCAAGTGTCGTACGGGCTGCCTGCGGGCTCATTCAAGTCGACCGGGAGCTGGCTCTCAGGAACCTGGGTCTCAGGCATATCCGCTGGCTGTGGCCTATACTCCGTAGGGTCTGAAGGGCCGCCTGGAATCGGGCTCTGGTACTGATGAACGTTGTCACCCCGTATGATCTCAGCAAAATCCGCATAGAACTGGGGTCCACCCAACTGATCGTCCAAATCCATGGTGAAAGAAGTGGTAGCAAGATCGGCTAACAGCTGTGTGCTACACCCATGTAGTACCTGAGAGCTAGATACGTAGGTAAAAGGTGTACCACCCATACTAGCCTCTGCGGTGCCACCAGCATGAGTGTCTGTAGGGTGCTGACGGGACGATCCTGCCTCGTCATCGTGGTGGACGGGAGGTGCTCCTCCACCACGAGCAGCCCATCGTCTAGCAAAAGATCGACGAAGGCGATGATCTACCTGGCCTCCGTCATCACCACGAACATGCTCCTCTTGCATCATGTCGTCTAGCCAGCGCCAATCGCGATCAATGGCACGTGTACTGATGCGTTGTCTCCGCTCCAAACGTCTGTTATCCGGCATATCAGACACTGGAACTCTAGTCGGCGCCTGCGATGACCCTTGAGTATAGCATCGTACGGAACCTGGGTCGGCCTAGGGTCGGCGAAAGCAACTCCTGGTGACAGAATCCTATGTGCAACACGGTGCCACCAGTCCAGGTACTCAGGGGATGGACCAGGATCAGGAACTCTCTGGACACTCAACACAGAACGAACTCGCTCGTCCCAATGCTGATGCCATGTCCTATAGTAAGTGGGAAACCATCTATCTTCACCCATGCCGTCCTTACTATGAAGATACTCTATGTTGAGCGCTGGCTCAGGCAAATGTTGTACGCCCCTTAGCTGTGGGAAGACCCTGTCTACCTGATGCCACTCAATAACTGCAAAGTAGATCAGGCTGGTGACAGCCTGCCATAACCGGCTGTGCTCCTCGGTCAGTATCTCCGGATGGATGACTGCCAGTACGTCCAGCAAACCATAAGGCTCCCACACAATCTGATAGATAGGAGGCAAGGTCAGCATTATACCAATGTATACATATAAGTGTGAAAAAAAAATTAAAATAACAACAAACAAAAACAAAATACTTACATCTCGATGAGTCAGTCGATCCAATGCCAGACGATACTGTATAATCCGCCGTTCCTTTCCATCAGAAGAGGACAAATATGTGGCCCATCTGAGTAGCAGAAATAGCACGTAAGTATGTAATTTCAAATATAGAACGTAATGAACTTGAAAGAAAGAATGAATTAAAGTATACCTGGATGCCAATGGAAAAGAGAAAGTATCAAAATCCGGCGGCCTCAGCGTGGGGAACCGCCAAAAGATCCATGACTGTAGCAACTGTAGGGGTCCAGCCAAGTTAGTGACGTTTATGTTTGCCACCCTACACATGCATCGGTACAGCCACGCCAATACAGCTGCGCCCCAGCTATAGCTGCCCATATCGTCAAGTCTCGCCACAAAAGGCAACCAGCAAAGGTGGACTCGATTAGCACTCTTGTCCATGAACAACTTTGTCGACAGAAGCATCATAATATACACGCGTGCATATATGCGCACGGTCTCCTCCGAAGCATCCGCTGGTAACACCCTGAACCGCTCATGAAACCATGTGAAGTGGACTGTGTATAACTTTCTCTTATCCGGTGGCGGAAGCTCACCAAATAACTCTTCGAACCACTCCCATGCTGGTCTGGCCCCCTCAATGTGCATGTGGAAGTCTGTCATGCACCCGGAAACAGCCTGGCCATCCACGGGCAGCCCGAGTTGGTATGCCACGTCCTGGAACGTGATAGTACACTCTCCGAATGGCATATAGAAAGTGTGGGTCTTAGGCCGCCACCTCTCAATAAATGCGCTGACCAGAGATTCATCCAACCAGAACCAATGCGCGTTCAGCCTAGCCAGGTGGTACAACCCAGCCCTCTCTAAGTAAGGTATGATCCTATCATGTAACGGCATATTCTGTTGCCTACGAACGCTATACACACATCGGGTTGGCTGCATTTTCAGAAATAAAGAACATTGGCTTAATTTCTAACAATAACATCACCAACCAAACTATAGCTTGTATTTCTAGTCTTAAACTACTTGGGTTTTGAAATTACTAATTTACCTCTCTACCTTGACTATTAAATGTTAGATGTCAAAGTTTATATTTCAAATTTTCATTTACAAACCAAAACCTAAACTAAGTCTCTGTCTATCTAATTAATGAATTACTTCCTTAATATTGAATAAAATATACATTTATTAAAATAGTGTTCGGAAAAACAGACACTTACTTCTGCATCGATGGTTCCGGCTACGTGAGCAACGCCGTCGAGCCGGTACAACAGCCGTTCATCCTCCATTCTTCCAAACTACTCAAATATTTTAAATTTTCTCTCCCTTCTCTCTACTTTCTCTCTTTAACTTTCTTTCCAAAATAATTCAAATGATTTCCGCTACAGCCTCACGCGGTATATATAGACACACCACTATACTCATAATCCGCTACAGGGTGTAGCGGATTATGCATAAACGCCATTTGGTCATAAACTGCTACAGGGTGTAGCGGTTTATGAGTAACCGCGCCCTCAACGTAATCCGCGATACCTTGTAGCGGATTACGTGCAATTAAGTTCCACTGTAGGGTGTAGCGAATTATATATAGTTGCGTTTGTTGCATTTGCGTCTGGAAATTGCTAATGTTGTATTTGCGTAAACGTTTTGCTTCAAACATTTTATATGTGTAAATTGCCCTATTAATAACGCACATTGATTTTAAATATTTTTAGTCATTTTAATTATATTAATTTTAAAAATATTGATATAATTCTAATTCTTATTCATTATCCAATAATAATAATAATAATAATAATAATAACTTGAAAATCCGTATATAATCTATTTCAATTACCCGTGTATTATTATTAAAATTCTATATGTTCCTAAATATAAGTCTTGAAAAACATGACATGGCACGGGCTATTAGTGTAGAGTTGTTTAGGTTTGTTTAGAAAGATATAATAAAATTTATATTTCTAAATCTATCTACTTAATATACTAAATTGGATTTTCTCCCAAATAATGAAAGTGATGTATCGATTTCTCATGAATCTATTTTCCCGCCAAAATGAATACACTATTTTCGCTTCTAAGTTTATTTTATAAAAATATCTTTATTACAATTATACTATAATTAGCATTTAAGTAATAGTACATATTATACTAATTTAAAAAATATCTTTATTATAGTTATATAAAATCAATATTTAATGCATTATTAAACTACTTATCAATTATCAATCGAAAATATTTTTAATCACTTTAATTATATTGATAATAATAATAATAATATGATAATTATATGATAATGGCACCGGTTATTAATAACCAATTTATATTTCTCTAAATAAATTTATTTTTAAAAAATATCTTTATTATAATTATATTACAATATTACAACTAATATTTAATGAATAATACACAATTATACTAATTTAAGAAAATATCTTTATTATTTATCTATTATATCTATTATCTATTATATCTATTATATTATATAAAAATCAGATTTTTGCACTTAATAACAGAACTGATGCAACATGCTCTTAAGGTGTTTCTTGATTTATTTCATATAATTCGTTAAAGCAAATCAATTATAATTAATTAATTTGATTAGACATTCAAATTTCACCATTTATTATAATTAATTATATCAATTAATTAATTTAGTTAATTATATTAATTATTTGATTTGATTGGAGTAAATATCGAATTATTTAATAAATAATAAATCTGATAACGAAATATATGAATTAATTTAATTAGTTTATTTTTCTCAATACCCTCTATTTATACAAGATCAAACGTTTTTTACTCATTCGCTTTCTTTTCTCTCTCTCTCTCCCTCCTCTCTCTCTCTCGTGTTTAGGTACAATTTTTGTAATTTATTGAATTTTTGTTTCTTTTATCTTTATTTATACATTTCATTTTTTTATATTTTTTAAAATTTTTGTTTATTTTAATTGCTTATTATTAGGCGCACATTTTTTTTATTTTAGCTTCTGATTAATAAAAAAGTGTACTTTTTATGTTGTTTTTAAATAATCTTACTATAATTTTGTTTTGTAATATTCTATTTTGTCATGTGTACTTCAATTCACACACACATATATATATATATATGTAGGTGGGAATAGGGGGAGGGGTCAAATTTATCTCTATGGGAGCAAGAGTAATAATACTGTGTATAATGCTACAGCAGCGGGGAAAGTAAAAAAATCATACGAAAAGAAAAGGGGGGATACGAAATAACTATAGGGGATGCATCAGATGGACGTGAAGTGTATGTATGTCTATTGTCTTTTTTTTGTGATTCACAATTAATATATACATTGTTCGTGTATGTAGTTTATATGTTAATGTTTTTATTGATTCTCTTTATTTTATTTTATTTTTTTGTGTGTCTCTTTGTTGCTCTTTATTTTAGTTATATATATTCATTGATTTTTCTGTATTGATGCTCTTTTTATTTGAAATATCGTGACAATTTAGAGTGTATGTTGTGACCCATGTGATATTTATTAATTTGGTGTATCTTTTTAGATGATTTATGTTATAATGTGTTTAAAGAGTTGACTTAAAATTATAATATGATATATAAATTTATAATATGATTTATAGTATGCTAAAATATTAGGATATTATCATATAAATATTTTTTTTATTTGTCCGTTAGATTTAACTATATAAGATCTTGAAAATTATGCAATTATGTAATTAGTTATTTTTTTATATAATTATTGTATTGATCATTTACATTAGTGAGACTATTTTTAATATTAATATTTATAAATATGCTATTTTTTGTATAATTGATTGAATTATCTTATTCATTTAAATTTAATTCCATTGAATTAATTATTCAAGATGCCATCGCTATTTATATTTTTAAAGAATTTTTTAATATTATTTAACAATTCTAATAATAACAATTAAAAAAAGTAAGACGGTACAAAATTGCAATGACGATAAGATTGAAATACCGTGATAAAATTATGTTGATAATATACACTTGAGTATTACTAACAACTATGTTAGTAATTACTTAAAATAAATAACAAAATAAGTTATAGGGTATTATTTTATTTAAGGTTTAATTACTCTGTTGGTCCCTATAGTTTCGCGAAATTTTCAATTAGGTCCCTATACTTTTTTTCCTTTTAATTGGGTCCCTGCACAAATTTTTTTTTTCAATTAGATCCCTACCGTAACAAAACCGTTTGATTTTACGGAATATTCCATTCCTAAATTGAATATTCTCTCAATTTTTTTAAATTCATAAATTATGTCTCCCTTTTTATTTTGAGAAAGACAAAACTAACCCTTTACTCTTCTTCCACCTTTCCGTCTCCCTCTTCTACTCCATCCTCTCTCTCTCACCTTCATTCTCACCATTTTCGTTCTATCAGAAAAGAAACGAGAACAACCAGCTCCTTCTCTACCCTTCCCTCTTCTTCTTCTTTCTCTTATGTGTCTTTCTCATTATAGGGATGATCTACCGTTCCCTCTTCTTCTTCTTTGTCTTCTGTGTCTTTCTCATTATAGGGACGATCGTGGCCGACTGAATTTTACAGCCATAGTCGAAAACAGAAGCTCTGAAATGTCGCCAGTATTTGGATTTTAGACATAGATTCGCATTTCTGCAGAGCCTAGGAACTGAAATCGGGAAGTTTTCTCCGTCTCATGCGACAGGGAAACCAGATTTAGGTGAGAAACTAAACAAAGTTAATCAGAGCTGAATCTGGGTGCGTTTGATTCTCCTCATTGCAGCCTTGCAGCGGTGAATCCAATTTTGATGTTCATTTCTATCTGCTGGCTATATCTTCTCTGATTCATCTCTTTTTCTCTCCTTCCTTGCGTTTTCTTCTTCTGCAGCAAATCGAAAATTCGCTTGTTTATTTTCTTCGGTTGCGGTAGTTTCAGAAGGAATTGATTGTTCCTCAAGTGTAAGTTTACGGTGAGAGACATTGATTTTCATTCCTCTTTTCTGTATTTACAACTTCTTCTTCCACCTCCTTGTTCGATTTTTTCACATTGTCTTGGTTTCAGAATTGGAGAAAAACAATTCAAACTTGGAGGCTCCGATTTTCAATGTAAAATTGGATTACCAAAAATATTTCAATAATATCTGCACCTCCCTCATTTGTTTGCAACTTCTGTTTATTTCTCAAATTATATTCTAAATTTATATTCTAAATTTTGTTGATGGCTATGATCCATGGATTCTTCAAAATTAAGGATGTATTGTATTGCACTTGTATCTTTCAAAGAGTATTTGAGCCAAGGAAATTGGAGTTCTTGGGTTTGACCGATGTGAGCAGAATGCCATGAATGGGGGTAAGTTTTCTTCTCTCTTTTACCTAATTATGAAAATCAAAGCTTTGTAGCTCTAATTGCATGTAACATAGCTGCTTAGAAGGACTAATAGTTGGATTAATTTCTGCTTTATAAATTTAGTTTCTTGACATTTTTGGTGCTTGGAAGAATGTGTTTATACACGAGAAGTGGCAACTGAAGTCTAAGGATTTTGCATTCTTAGGTGGTAAGGTCCTAAATCTTTAGATAACCATTGAACAAAATTGTGGCTAGCTATTGATTTGAAGTCCTATCTTTAGTCTTATGCTTCTATTTGGGAGATTGATAAACTTAGAAAGGTATTGATTTCAAGCTTTGCTCTGTCTCTGACATAATCTGTAGTTGTGAACGTGCAAATTACCTTAAAAATTTAATACTAGAGTATGTTTGGTTGGAAGATAAAAATGGGTTGAAAATTTTCAGGATGATCTGAAGAACTATAATTATTCTGATCCTAAATGTGGCATGAATACACTGTTTTCAATTAAGATTTAAATGTTTCTTGTTTAGTTCAAAAATCTGTTCTCTGTCTTTGTTTCAGAATGCTTTGGTGTTGGTTTGTGATTGTAGGTGGTCCAAAAGCAGCATGTGCTGGTTGTGCTGGCTTTGCGGCATTCTCAGTCGTTATAGAGAAGTTCTTAGACAGGCATGAGTAGCTACCTATTGAATTGAAGTCACCCAATTTTGCATTCATTAGGCATAGCATGGATTTTCATAGTGATAATCTTTTGTCCATTTGCTAAAGGGCGCACACAAAATTGTAGTATTTTATTTTACATCGATTATTGCTTATTTGTATACAATATCAATTGGTGGATGTATTCCTCCAATTCCAAACTAGATGTAAGTATGCTCTTAAGTATTAATGTAAAGTTTATTATGCTGTCATTACTTTTGTGTGCATTCTTCTTTTGGTAGCTCCAATTCCAATTCCATTATTTTTTTTAGATTCTTAAGATAAGGTATTTTGAAAGTAAAAAAAAAAAAAGTACTTTTGGTACAATTTGTATATAAATAAGTAAAAGAATGATAGTGACAAAATAAAAGGGATTATAGGAATATTTTTCATGTCTTAGAATCATTGAATAGGGATTATAGGAATATCTTTCATTGAATATTTATAGTTTTACCGAATTTTCAATTAAGTCCTTACATTTTTTTCTTTTCAATTAGGTCCCTAAGGGTATAAAAGTAATTTCACAATTCACTAATATTTTTTTGACGTTTAACGTTAATAGGGACTAAATTGAAAAAAAAATTAACGTAT